>NW_025334011.1:29230558-31954725 GCF_019186645.2 Phyllostomus hastatus
GACCAAAGACATTGAAATAGAGGACAGGCTGACAGTGACCACAGGGGAAAGAAGAGGGAATTTCAGGGGAGAATGGGAAGGGTTTACAGGAACAAATTTAAAGGACATATGGACAAAAACTAGGGGGAGGGTGGTAATTGGAGGGAAGTGGGGAGGTTTGGGTGGGTGGGCTGGAATAGGAGTAAAAGGGAAAAAACTGTACTTGAACAATGATTAAAATAAAAAAAAATTAAAAAAAAAAACTTTGGTTAGCCCATTTCATTCTATACCTAATTTATTAAGAGAGTTTTTTTATTATTATGAAGAAATGCTAATTTTGTCAAAATCTTTTCTGCATCTATTAAAATAATCAAATGATTTCTTTTATTCTACTAATGTGATGCATCGTATTTACTTATTTGTGTATGTTGAACCATTCTTGCATCCCAGGGATAAATCCCACTTAATCATGGTGTAATCACTGCAAGTTTTTTCTTTGTGGTTACCATGAGGCTTACATAACATATTGTAGAATTTTATAATACCCTATTTTAAACTGATAACAACTGTGATAACATTCCTAAACTTTATGCTTTTACTTCTTTTGTTTTCCACATTGTACTATAGTTTTAATTCCCTATTTATAGGCAACATTTACCAAAGAAGGTATTGCAAATGAAATGAACCTCATTCCATAAAATTTACCTAACCAAAGACTTGGAGAGTTTATAAATATTCACATGAAAAAGCTAAGACAATGTAGATAGCAAGTTTATGATAATTATCTCAGCAGAGTTATAATGGAGGTCAGTTTTGGATTCTACTTTCTATTATAGGTATGGATAGGTTGTCAACAATATATGTGATTTCATATATTGTTGTTCAACAAATGAAGTTAATTGTAGTTCAACTGTACTTCGATAAAACTAGAGGAAGAAATCCCAAAGACAAAATTGCCTACAGAATGTGTCTCTTTTCATAACTTCCACTTTAAGGTATTCTTTGTGCATTTACTTAGTACCTACTGTGTTCCAGAAACTGTTCTCCTTGCTGGAGATATGGCCAAGATTGAGACAGTCCCTTCAACAGGATTCTAGAAGGGAAGATCAACATGGAGTAAGTAGCTACAAATGGGAAAAAAAAAAAGCAAACAATAGGAGTCTATTGTGGTGACGGTTAAGGCCTAGGAGATATGACAAATTCCTGACTAGCGAGTGATGTGTAAACACAATTTGAAAAATAAGTAGAATTGCCAGTGTTCCAGCAGATAGGAGAGTGTGATGTTCTGTGGTGAAAAAGAGGATGAACTTTTTGAGGAACTCTACTAGAAGGTGTAGATGCAGAGAGAAATAACAGATGATGCTAGAAAATCAGCCAGAGCAAAAATATGTGGGGCTTTACAAGCTGCATGAAGAATGTGGGTTTGTTTCCTAACGTTAATGAAAAGCATTTCAGACTTTAAAGTGATGTGACTGGATTTGCTATCAAGGGAGTGAGGCTGTGCCCACAGCAGTATCTCAAATCTTGAATGATGATCACAAATGTCCTGTTGTTCCTGGGTCCTGGCATGAGATTGTGTGTCTTACAGAGACATTTTCTAGACATCTTCTCGGTGGACATGGTTTTCGTGTGTTCATGTATGAGAGATGCATCCTCTTAGATCTCTATTTTCTCACAATATCTCTCTCCCATCTACTAATAAAATCACCCTTTTCTTGATGCTTTTATGCTCCTTTGCATGGCATGTTCCCATGAGGGGGATAACATATATACTGACTAAAGTAGTATAATGTCTTATATTATTGATTGTTAAATACTTTATTTCAGCTTCAGTTGGTGATATACTAAGAAAGCCTCTTCATCTATTTATGCCCTTTTGACTTAAATTCAGATTATGTCAGTAAAACTTAAGTGGATATTACCCCCTCTTAATCCTCTAACATTTGTTCTTTCTTCAAGCTTTGGAGGAAGCTAAAAAAAAGTCCTGCCCACAAACTGCTACTGAGCACTCTGTCATTTAGTCAGTTACATCGCATTAAAGCCGACACGCAGGAATGGCTGCGCACTGCCAGCTCCTTCACTCTTGCCCTTCTCTCCGTCTTCACTTTCCCCACTCTCAGTCCCTTCCATGTATTCCAAATCATCTCATTGTAATTAGGTGGAGGTCAAAAGGGCAAATAAAAACCAACTTAAGATCATAACACATCACTGCCATTTGATAGGAGTGCCAGAGATGAACGATAATTACTGAATGCATAATAATCAAATTGGTGAGTGAATTTTCAATACTTGCTGCATTTCAATCTGCTGTTTAATAATACTCCATGATATGACCTGAAATAGCAAAAGTTTTGCTTGCATACTAATTATTGAAATTCTAAAAATCTGTGTATGTTCTCATGCATATTTACATTTTTAAAATATGGCATTACATGTCATTTTAAAAAATAATATGACATAAGGTTAGGATAAATTAGTAACAAATATTTTTGACATAGCTTATTAACTGTGTTTTAACTATTTATTGAATCTTGTACACCCAATTTGAAAGAAATCACAGAAAATCTGATTGTTGGTCTTATCCAGTGTGCAAGGATTTAAAACGTGCATTTTATGAGAACATTCTAATTATGTTCATAAAAATCACTATCACTATACTCCTTTTGTTGTTCCAAATTTAGAATATGTATCATGAGCTCAATTTCATCCCCATGAACATGCATGTGAGATGGAAAAAGACAGGAAGACCTGTAGAATTAGGAAAATTTCTCTCCAAAGCAATATTTATAACTTTTTTGATTGTCCTGGAAATTTTGTAACCCAGCAAATGGCTCAATCATAAGATCTAATATTTGTGAAGGACGTGTTTTTATTTTTTATTTTTTGAAAAGAAGAAGAAAAGTGACCATGACTCAGATGGGTTTTTCAGGCAGTGTTAGAAAAGGAGATGGGTCTCTTCACTAATGAGGGATTATGCCACTTGTCAAGTATTGTCTTTCCTAACTGTGCATTTAAAATGTGATATGAACTCCAGATAAATTTGTGGACCTACTGGATGCATGGAAAGAGAGAGACAGAAGCCAGAAGCCTGTTTACCACTCAACTCTGCAAAATTCCCTCCTTGACTGATAGACTTTCTTGGGTTTAGTGCTGGTCCAGATTCAGGATCTGGAAAACCCAAATATTGCTTCTTTTTTCTGAAAGGCACAGTTACTCAAGCTAATGGCTCCAGGTCCCTTTCAAAAAGGAAAGAAAGAGGACTGACAGTACACAGTTGTGACTGAATAGCAGGATACTTCCTCAACAGGACCTGCCATCATCCATCTTAGAGAGGATGTCTGCAGGGCTTTGAAAGGAGGGCAGTGCTGCCCCGACCAAATATTGCTCCATGATTCTGTGAACAGTGTCCTCGGAGGCCTCTCAGCAGATGAGTGACTCAGTCCTACACATTAGAAATCTACTCCAACATTTTTGTTTCTCTGAGCCTTTAGAAGTGCTTCTCTACATCGTAGCAAGGAACTTGTAGATCTCAGCTTCATTTAACTTTGACCATTATGACATCCAGGTTTCAGTCAGATTGTGAGGGCCTTTCCCAGTTGGTCAAACTAACATGGAATCCAGAATGACTTGTAAGTACACCCATATTGGTATATTTGTCAATTCCAACCTTAATTTTTTCCACCCTGGAAATAATATACTTATATTCCATTTCTGCACATATGTTAATTTCTGCTGATGTAAACTAACCAAATTTAGCAATTTTTTTCTGTGTGAGTTGACCTTCCCCCACCTTGTCTCTTGGTTAGATCTGACTCTCATATAAATCTGGAGGCAGTTAGGGATAATGTGGATTTTTTTGTAAATGAACATTGCCTTGCAATGGAAGATCATCGCAATATCACCATGTTAGGAGAAGCTACTTGAAGCTACTTCCTCAGAAAGAGGGGGAGGAGCAGTATCTGCTGGTGAGGGAGGCATGAAGAGATTTCACAAGACAGTAAAGACACTCAGCTTCACCTGACTCCATCCCCATTCACCTTCATTGCAGTTCTCAAGGTTTCATTCTTTTCCTGCCAATGCCCTAACATTCACATCAGAAATTTGATAAGGATGAGAAACCAGTAAGTCATAACTTGGAACTAAAAGAGATTATTTTGTGATAATCATAGAATTCCGTTTCCCAGATCTCTCAAATATGCCTGGAAATATTCGTGTTCATTCTACTACTTCTCCAATGCACTAAAAAAGTTGGCATGCTCCTCTGTGCCAGTAGCAATATTGCTCTCATAATAGTCCTTTGAATCAGTCCCTTTGTTTTCCAAAATCTTCTCTTTGATAAGCACATCATTTAAGAAAACATTCTGGACTTATGTCTTAAAAAATATATTGCCCATCATGGACATTGTAGTAGGTTTTGGTGGATAATTAAAATAATGAAGTAGATGTTAGTGTTCTCTACTCAAAAGTTACCAATCTCAGTATGTTGGTTTTGGGAAGCAAAGTTTTTGTTAGACACTTGGCTTAAAATAATTCGACATCAGGTTTGAGAGGCTTAATCTAAATTCTTTTACTAAATATAAATATCAGAGGCAGCCCAATCTAGCACCGGATTTAGTTTCTGATACACTGATTATAATGCATTAATTAAAAATATGCTGTAATTTTAAGAGCAAAATCACACCTACACAGCTAAAAGGGAGGATCTAAAATGCAATTTGTGTCTTGTTACTATTCTCTAGGATAGAGACTTCCTTATGGTGTTCCCTGCAGCTCTGAGTTCTTTGTGCCTTCCATCTTACTACATTAGGTTCTATTCTGGCCAATTTAAGGTTTCAATAGATTATAAACAGTGCATTTAATAGAAAGTACATGTTAATTCTCATTCTTGGCATTTCTAATTATCTCTGGAGTAATTCTCTATTCACAGTTTACAGTGGATATCAGACTGGTTTTCTGCTTCCAGTAGCTATCTCCTATATCCCATCTCTGTTTTCTTTCTATTCCTTGGTGAGAAAGACAGTCAATGTATTCTTGCTGAAAATGGAAAAATGTACTATTGTGTCTGTAGACTCGATATCCTCATGGCAGTCTATTGCAGTCAATAGAGACTTTTCTTGAAAACAAGTATCCTAAGGTCATTCTTCATAACTCATGCTTCCTATCAATGACACTTTTACACTGATTACTGAGGAAAATACATGATTCAGCTACCTCCAAATAATTTTTTTCTATCAACTAGGTTTCTGGCCCAAAAGTCAGAATCAATGCTCCCCACTTAAATAATTAAAAAGTAATTAAAAATAATATAATATTTTATGAATTCTATTCATAAAAGAATAGAATTTCTTTATTTAAAATGTAATATATCATGCCAGACTTCAAGGTAGGAACGTGTAAAGAGAAATCTAGAACAGATTAGCTACATGTAAGTATTATGACTGCAGTGTGCTCTTGGATTATAAAGGAACAGCTGTCAGTGTCTCATGGTCTAGGACATGATGGCCAGCCAGTATTTACATTTAGTCTTGGAGATGAAATGATAAAACATCTTAGACAAATTCTTAAGTACAGAGTCTTGAAAAAAGCAACCATATTGCAAATAAATAAATACACCAAAAATAAAAATTCTCAATAGTTAATTTTTTACTACCAACTGCAAGACCATCATTATTTTTTAACAAAATATGGTTTCAATGAGCCTGGAATTTTAATTTTTTTCAACATATTTTTCAAGTTTAATTAGTATTCTGTAAAGGCCTTAAATGTTTAAGAGTGGTTTGGGTATATGTTATCTCTTTCCAAATCCAGGGATATAATACCATCTTTAAACATATTTCAACAAAATTTAAATACTTTAAAATTTGCAACCCAAAGTGTATGTTTTTAAGAGCTGTGAGTAATTTAAGATGCTCAGTGGCTTTGTCTCAAACAGATGCATGAGAACAATCTGAAAGGAGTACATTTAACAGAGAAATGGCAGATGATGAAATTGGGCATGTATTTATAGCACTTACATTGTTCACTAGCTCTTTATATAACTACCTTTTCACTTTGGGATTTTTTTCATGGTGTGTATTGTGATCTCATCTGTTTGCTTTTCTTTTCTTTGGGGACAATGAGTTATTTAGTATCTCTTTTTAAGATGTGTTTAGGGGTGTGCATTTTAACAGCCTTTCTTGAGGAGCATTATTTGCTTGATTTCCTCCCTGTAACATTTCTTCCTTATAAAGCAAACAAAGAAAATAATTTTGGGTTTGGGTATAAAAGAATCTTGTGATATGAATCGATATAGGACAAACCAGGAGAAGTTTTAGTATCTTAAAAGGGTTTTGTCAGACATTCTTGTGTTTTCTTTAATTTATCATAAAATTAATTATATTGAGAATTATTGATAGAAATAAATTACTATTTATTATAGTAATAATATATAATTATTATGATAAACTATAAACCTTTATGTTGAAGACACTAATCTCAGTGCTTTTATATAGTTATATGCATACATGTTGTATTTAATCCTTACAGTGACTTAGAATGCAAATGTTATTACCTTCCTCTACTGGTGAAAGAAGGCTAAGCACGGTCAGAGCATGAACAACTTGAGAAAGTAAGCCTCATTCTGTGTGACAGTAAACCCTGTGCAATTAACAACAATCAAAGCAGGTGAGCAGTAGGTATAAGAATTAGTTCATATTTTGCAGCAACTATAGGTAGAAAAGGAAATGATGGTGAAAGTAGTAACAGAAGAAATAACGATAATAACTACTATACCTTTGCCATTTAGAACTGATCAATGGCCAGAAGTCAATCTGGGGACTGACTTCCCAGCAAGTATATTTATCTTCCTAAAGACCCTGAGGAATGGCATTATTATCACCAGTTTAAAATCACAAAATTAAAGTCAGGAAAATTAGATATCTTATTTAAAGTTACATAGTTAATGTATTACAGATACAGAAGTCCAACTGAGGCATGGGTCTCCAATTCTACACTTAATCTTCTGTCCCATTGTGAGCTGCCTTTTTTCTGTACTTGTAACTTCATCTCAGAGAATCATCCTGCTGAAAAGTTTTTTTTTAATGCTAGAATAATATGACATTTATACAGCACAATGATTACAGATTTTATTATATTTACAGGCCTATTCATCCCAATCATTTCAGTTAAAAACAACAACCAAAAAAACCTGTCTGAAAATAGTGGAGAAGGGCTGGGCCAGAGGCATGAAAATCTACCATCAGCCCCAAATCCCTAAGGGACTGATAATATTTTCAGTGCACAAGAATAAAAAGGTATAACATTAGGTTACAAAAATTTTGAGGCTTCTCATAAAACTAACAAAAGATAGAGCAAAAGAGCACTGGCTGTGTGGCTCAGTTAGCTGGAACATCATCTCCTACAGTAAAGGGTTGTGGGTTTAATTCTCAGTTGGGGCACATGCCTCAGTTGCTGTTCTGATTCCTGGTCAGGGTGTGTGCAGGAGATGGCTAATGGCTAATGGGTCTCTCTCTCTCTCTCTCTCTCTCTCTCTTTCACCACACCCCTCACTCCCTCCCTCTCCCTCACACACACATCAGTGAAAAAATACAGCAAAAGAAATGTAAAGTTATCACTAAAGACCCCATCTGAAGGCAGGACATAATAGTATGAATAGTAGCACACAGGCCAAAGTCTTTGGTAGCAACCTAGTGACAGGACCAAAACCCGGCCACACTGAAGCTGCTGTGTGGGATATTGATTTTAAGCTGTTTATTAAAAGACAAAAGGCTCAAAGAAACTTGGATACTCTCCCCCTATCTCTTGCCCAAGAGATTCAGACAGAGAAACCTGCTTCAGGAAGGACAGTTAAGGATGTGCCTTAGCCTAAGTGGGATTAAGTGTGGGAACTGGAGGGCTTCAGTAGGGTGTGCCTGTTAGCTGAATAACCCTTCCCTGGGCTTCATTGTTTCCAAGTCACCCAAGGGGATTTTTCTGCCTTGTTTTTTCTGTTCTCTGTCAACTATCTGTAAATCACCCATTCTCACTTCTGAAATCTAATACTCCTTCTCCCACTTTCTCCTTTGTCCAGAAATGTCTTGTATACCCAATGTTGTCTCTTTTTCTTTAGAATTTTCACAGAATGATCATGTTTTGTGATTTCCCCATGGACATGTAGTAACCTTTGATTTTCTCCTGTTAATCTGGCTTGTTAATGTAATAGTTAGCCCAGTCAGAAGAATTTAGAAGGTGGAAGGAAAGGTGTTAATATTGTTTTAGCCCCCACACTAGAAATACTGGAGCTACCAAGGCCCAGGATCTGAATCAAGAAGAAACAGATCATTTCTCTAAAGCTTTCCAGAGGTCTGAGAGAAAGAATCCTCAAGTTGCAATTTTAAATGTTTGGGTTAAAATTTCATCAGGTTGTACTATGAGCTTTACCATTTTGGGAAAAAAGAAAAACATATTCACGTGTGTGTGTATACTGTCATTAGTCTGCTCTGGCTGCCACAGCAAATACTACAGACTGGGGGATTAAACAACAAAAATTCATTTCCATAGTTCTAGGAGCTTAGAAATTCAAGACCGAGTGCCATCAAGGCACATTATATTCCAAGGACTTCTCTTGGCTTTTACATGACTGCCATCTCCCTGTGTGCTTATATGGCCTTTTCTCTGGGTTCTGACCTAAGAAGGGCACTAATCTCATCAAGGGGGTCTGTCCCACCTTAGGATCTCATCTATACCATCATATTGGTGTTAGCTCTTAAACAGGTACTTTGGGTGCAGGGGAACACAGACTTTGAGTCCACAATATTTTTCTAGCCTTTCAAAATTCATGTTCTTACATGCAAAATACATTCATTCATTCCACCCCAATGGCAGCAAAGTTTTAGCTCACTCCAGTATTAACTCTAAAGTCCAAAGTGTCACCTAAATATTATCTAAAATCAGATATGTTGGAGACTCAATGTACAATTTATCCTGAGGCAAAATTTCTCTTTAGCTCTGAAGCCAGATCAGTTATTGCTTCTAAAATACGAGAGACAGGCATAAGAAAGACATTCCCATTCCAAAAAGGAGAAATAGAAAATAATAAAGAGCGATGGGTCCCAAGCTCATCTAAAGTCTAAAATTTAGCAAGGACAATTCTATTAGGTCTAAGGTTTGAGAATAATATTCTTTGATGCTCTGCTCTCCAGACCCACTGGCCCAAGTAGCTCTCTTCCACCCATCTTGTAAAATCCAAGATGTCTAACATTCTTCATTCTGTCCCACCTTCTCTAACCACTTTAATTCAAACTGGCAGAGTTTCTGCTGGTATAATACCATCTCTATTCTTGGTTTATAAATTCATAACTTAAATCTATGATCTCTTTATCAAAGTGTTTTCAACTATACCCTTATTATTCTCTCCAGAAAAAGCTCTCTTTCTCCCCTCCCTCCTTCCCTCTCTCCCTCTCTCTCTCTCCCTCCCCACTTCCCTCCCTCCCTCTGTCTTTTATAGTATATGAATAGGCTCAGAATTTTCTAAATCTTCAAGTTCTGGTTCAATTTTGCTTAACAGTTTTTCTTCAAAACATCTCTTTCTTTTATTATTTTACAGCAAGTGTTTGAGAGGAACCAAGTCATGCTTTCAATAGTTGTTTAGAAGACTCCTGAGATAAATACCCTGTTTCATTGCTCACAAGTCCTACCTTCCATAGAACACTAGAATACAGTTTAGTCAAGTGCCACTTTATAACAAGGATCATGTTTCCTCAAGTTTTCAGTAACATGCTCTTCATTTGCATCTGAGACCTCACCAGAATCACCGTTAATGTCCATATTTTTAGTATGCATCTCAAAATTCTTTGGCCCTCTACCCATTTATTTCTCAGTTCCAAAACCACTTTCACATGTTTAGGTATTTATTTCAGCAGCCTTCCACTTCTTAGCATTAAAACCTGTCCTACTTAGGCTTCTATAACAAAATACCACAGGCTGAGTGGCTTAAACAGCAGAAATTTATGTCTCACAGTTCTGAAGCCTGGAAGTTCAAGATTAGTGTGCAGCATAGTTGGATTCTGATGAAAGTCGCCTTCCTGGCCTGTAGAGGGTCACCTAATCCTATATGGTGAAAAGAGAGAATGACCATATGGTGTCCTATATGGTGAAAAGAGAGAATGAGCAAGCTCTCTCATGTCTCTTGTTATAAGAGCACTAATTACATCATTATGTCGCAGCTTTGTGATCCTTTCTAACCCTAATTAGCTGCCAAAGGCCCCATGTCCAGATATCACCACACTGGAGGTTTAGAGCCCTGACATATTCCTTGGGGTGGGAGGCACAAACATTCCATCCATAATACATACACACATACAAACATACATATATAGACATGTGTTGGTAGGTAGATAGATTATATATACTCTACATATTTTGCTAACTATAGATGCAGAAATAACATTAGTAAAATTAAATATAAAAATAGAAGTGATGACAACTCCTTTCACTCTTTGCTTATATATAGCACATAAGCTGTTTCTGAAACAGCTGGCAGAAGTGTTACTTTTTCTTCTAGTGTGAAACTTAGACTTTGCATTTGTTCCTAATCAGCATTATAGATAGGCTGACAGCAAAGGCACCCAAAATTGGGCCTCCTTTATTCTCTTTAGAGGAGATGGAACAATACCCCATAGCATTGTCTTATATTTTAAATTGGACATTCAGTGACCAGTGTAGAACCAATGCTCTCAAATTTTTAAAAAGCATCAGGTAATTTTATTACCAGAATGCTTTCATGAAAGTAATTGTGAATATGTAAAAATGTATATCTTTCTAAGTATGTCTATTCTAGTGTTATTTACATTAGTAAAACAGTCACAGCAAATGGTAGAGAATATTGAAGTAAATTATGGTGCAGTAATGTCAAGTGCTATGGAGTCATTAAAATGGCAATTTTATTTAAACAAATAAGAGAACAGCAACAGAAAAAGAAGTCAGAGGATCGGATTGAAAAAATGCTAAAGAGAATACAAACAGTTAATTTCCTGTCCCATCTTAATCTCTGTGAAGGTCCAGGTAAGAAATTGTGTGTAAGAAAATAAAATCACAACTGGCCTGGAAACCAGTGAAAAACATTGGTGAAACAAAATGTGTGAAGAATTCCTAAGAGCCAGATGTGAGCTCAGAATCACAGCAAAGTTAAGAATGGGGGAAATGTAAATCCAAAACTCATGCAGAAAGAGACCATATGTGCTTAGGAGCAGTTTCAGAGAAACTCAAAGCTCAGAATTACCTGGAGCAGTAGCAGGAGGAAACCATACTGAAATTGAAAGGGGAAGGAATACAGTCTGACAATAAGCCATTGATTTATCCAACCTCAACCCATTTGGGACAATGTGTCCACATCCACACATGAGGGATGACCCCCCAAAAAATATTCTTCTGGAGGGCAGACCCCTTGTAGTACAGGATTCCCCCACTAAGTGAGTGTTCTAGGAACCCATCCGAATCAGTGTACCAGCAGGCATTGTTGTGAGAGGCTATGATTGGCTTCAGTGAAATTTTTTTGAAGACTCTTTCCCTACATTTTCCTATTTCATGATGGAGGACTTATGAACTCACCTGCCCACACCAAGTTGAGTGTTCAGCAGTTTCTAACCAAAAACTGCATGACCTCTGTGCCCCACCCTCCCTATTCACTTGATCTGGCCCCAAACTACTTTTTGTTTGTTCCCCCAGATGAAAAAAGTATGGAAAAAGAAATGTTTTCCCAGTGTGAAAGAGGGGAAACAAAAAAAAAATGGCAGAAGCACTAAAAGGCATCAAAATCAATGAGTTCAGAAACTGTTTTGAGCAGTTAAAAAAAATGTCTCACTAGGTGTATTGCATCAGATGGAGAGTATTTTGAAGGTAACTGAAGTTTAAACGTGAGAATAGTACACAATTTTTTATAAATACATTTCAGGTTTTTTGGTTCCCCTAGTTTGACCAAGCACCCAGCTTTGACTCTTGGATGCTGAGTTGAAGAAGTGTACCAGTCACTCCAGACCCCAAGGAGAGAGAAAAAATATATTCCCAAGGCAGGCATTCTATCACACTCATAGGATACAGGCTCTGTAGCCAGAACCAATCTCAGCTAAACCTGGTGAGGCAGATATCACAGAGAAACACAACATGCTAACCAAGAATCTGAAAAGAAATTAAAGAGGGATAACAATTGGCACCCAAAATATCAATGCTTTTACTGCAAACTGAATACCTCAAAATAAATTTAGCTGATATGCTTCTGAGATGAGTGTAAAATATGGAAATTATGTTTTCAAAATAAAAATCTTGAATCCAGTTGCTGAAAAGAAACAGTAATAAAATCAGTCAATGAAGTAGAATATCAAATAAAGTACTTGGCCAGAGTGCAGCACATTTCTTATAAGCATAAAGCATAAAAATAATAATAAAGAGGTACATAGGATATATCTATAAATTTTAATAACCATTCAGAAACAGAATATTTTGAAAAACTAAATATATATATAAAGATATACTAGTGAGTCTGGAAATATGACTTTGAAAAAAATGGAATCTATTTAAGATTATGAAACTATTTAAAAGCAGCAAATGAAACTCTATGGGTTAGAAAAATAAATTGTAAAACCTCAATGGCTGGATTAAGTTCAAGATAAATGCATGTGACAAAGGAATTAGTAAACTGAAGGATATTACCCAAGAAGATGCAGCTTTAAAAAAGCTTAAGAAAATAAGGAGATAGGGAAAACAAAAAGGTTAACACAAATAGTCACAATAAAAATAATAAATGTTTAACCAGTTTCAAAGGAAATTTAAAAAGGGGGGGATATAGCAATATCTAAGATATAGTAGCTAAAATTTGCCTAAAACTGTTAAGATTTACCAGTATTAAATCTTGGAATCCCAACAAAATCCAAGGAGGAAGAAAGGGAAGGGTAGGAAGGAATGAAGGGAGTGAGAGAGAAGAAAACTCCCAATGTTCATACCTAACACATGCCATTGAACCTAGAGAACACCAGTGAAAGGCGCTGTGAGATTTTGGTCACAGAGACTTCACTCATCATCAACAAAGGAACATCAGACTGACAGCTAACTATACAACAGCAACAATGGAAGCTAGAACACAGTTGAATACTATGTTCAAATTATACAGAACGAATGCAGGAAATAACTGTTTACTTTGAATGCTGTACCCATCAGCACTATCTTTTGATTATGAGGGTAAAACAAAAGTAATTTCAAAAAAAACTTAGAGATATTGACTACCAGCAGAGTTTAACTTCTGAAAAGTCTAAAATGCAAAAAAGGAATGGTGAACAAAGATGTTGGAAAAATTTTAGGGACAGAAAAATAAACATTGATTCTATCAAACAACACTTTAGAAGAAAAAAAAATAGACCACAATATCACATACATTATGAAGTGAGTCATTGGAGCTAAAGCCTTCTAAAGTCCTTGAACTAGCTAAGAGTGTAGTAAAGATACACATAAAATTTAGACTTAAAATTTGAAGAAAATTGTAGCCTCCAACTTCCAAATGCATAAATGAAGGGAAATTAAATAAAAAAAAAATGTAGATATGATCATAGTAGAAAAGAGCAAGAAAGGTGAGACAAAGGAACAAAAAACAAGACAAGCAAATGGAAAACAAAAACGAAGAAAAAGTGCTCATTCAGTCAGGAGTGAACACAGGAAAGGAAGGACAAAAAAGGGGGTGGGATCAGGACAGCTAGGAATTATTCAATAAAATAGTAGAAGAAAGTAGAAATCAAAAAATACAAATGGATTAAATGCTCTATAGAAAGGCCAAAGATACTCTGAACTGATTAAAAAATTACTAATTGAAGTTTCCAAATACACATTGCAGTATTTGGTTTGATATTTATTTGGGGGTTTTCATTTATGCTCATTATGCTCATATTACTACAATGTAGTTTTCTTCATACTCTTCTTACATAATTTTGTTAACAAAGTTGTATTAGCTTCATAAAGTGGGTAAGGATGTCTTACTGCAATTTTTTCCCACTCTTGGGAATTTGTTTAATACTGGGATATTTCTCCCTTGAATATTTGGTGTAAGATGCCTAAAAAGTCATATGGGCCTACAATGGTTTACTAATTTTCTTATTGTTGCTGAGGGATAAATTCTTATCAATGGATTGAACATCGTTAATCATGAGATGTCTCTTCAGGTTTTCTATTCTTATGCTTTGGTAACTTATATTTTCTAAAATATGGCAATTTTTGTCTATTAAAATTTGTCAGAAGGTACTTTTTGTGCATTTTCATGTGATATTTAAAACTTCTACTTTAATTAATCCTAGCTATAATTAATCTTCTTTTACATTTCTAATATTTGTTATCTGTCCTATTTTTTGATCCTTGGTTTGTCGTGCCAAAGATTTATCTACTTTATTAGTCTTTGTAAGAATTAACCTTATTCTTGTCCATCCTTTCTGTTATATCTTTATTTTCCATGTAATTAACTTCTGCTTCTATTTTTATAATTCCTTCTCCTCCTCTTTATTGGATTTAGTTTATTCTTTTACTGACAGGGAAAAAATAACTTGGTAAGGATACCAAAACCTAATCCAGTCTAGCTCTGTCATTCTGCCACTTGCTAATCATTGGGAAAAGCATATAAATCTCCTGCACCTGGGTATTCTCATTGTTCAGGAGAGGTTGTTATCCTTTTTTCCTATATCATCAAGTTTAGACAAGAAAAGACAAATATTATGAACTTATCTGGCATTGATAGTTTCCTGTTTAAAACACTAAGTTTGGAAAACCAAGTAGAATGTGTATAAACTTTATCTTTTTTTAAAGATTTTATATATTTATTTTTAGAGAGGGAAGGGAAGGAGATAGAGAGAAAGAGAGAGAGAGAGAGAGAGAGAAACATCAATGTGCAGTTGCTGGGGGTCATGGCCTGCAACCCAGGCATGTACCCTGGCTGGGAATCGAACCTGTGACACTTTGGTTCGCAGCTCGCGCTCAATCCACTGAGCTATGCCAGCCAGGACTAGAATGTGTATAAACTTTCAATCAGTGTAAGCTCACCTATAAAACTGATCAACCTCAAGGTGCTTTTACTAAACTTTAATATTGCTTAAAACCAAAAAATAAACCTCCTTTTACTATTAATTTCAAAATTAATTATTTTATGGATTATATAATCAAAGAATATCTATTCCTTGTCTTATACTAAGGTACTATAGAATTATGTATCTTCCACAAAAGGGTTAAATAAGTATTAAGGAAAAGTCTATTTCTATTCCATTAAAGGAAATTAAATGTTTGTTCATAAGCAAAATTTCTGGCATGGTGTTTCTGCACATTCTTTGAAAGACATTTTATTAAAACACCATACAAATTAAATTCTTAAATTAACATTGATATCCCTTCCTTAAGGAAGTATATTTAAAATTAAATTTGTGTGTGATTACCTCAAACACAGCCTTATTAACAGCCACCTAAATGTTTGTGGGTTTTCATGCATTAAATTTTTGTTCCAGATTATTCACGGTTTGTTAATTGGTGTGATACTTGATGAATATTGATGGTGCATATTGTGGAAATAATTTCCATATGAAAGGTGGGGGAAACATTTCTTGCCCAGGCAAAACTCTGAAAATAAAAGTAAAAGAATTTTAAACACTGAATTTAGAATATGAGTTGACCCTCTTATTTACTGAACAGTTAAGAATGTTCAATAATCAAGCATTACAAATGTATGGATGCCAGATTATAGTTAAATACCTTAATGATGTCCAAAACAAATTAGGAAATTAACTGATTTATTAGGACCCTGTTTAAATGTCTAATGTGTATGTTAAATGTTTACTCTTTTAAATGAGATGTTCAGGCTTTAGAAATATCTACTGGATTTAAATTAGCTTCTACCTCTAAGATGCCATGTTCTAAGAGTGTTTAAATTTCTAATTTTACATTGTTTACAGTAGATACAGAGATTAAGCCAATATGTTTGTATAGGAAAGACATTAATAAACTCATAGGATCTTCTTTAGCCAGCATATGATTGTTATTTATCAAGATGATGAATCCACAGGTTACTGTACTTATAATAAGTATTATTGCAAATATAATGAAATCAGAGTCTCCCCAGTGTCTTTACTTTCATAGAACACATTAAATGCTCAATAAATACTTTAAAAAAACCTCTCTCTTTAATATATTTGTAATGTCACTGTGGTAGATGCCACTTAGACATTCTCCACTTAATCTTCACCATTTCACTCTAAATCTGTATAATCCTAACAGTGCATGTGAAGAAATTAAGACTTGAAAAATTAAATTACTCATTGTTTCAGTCCCAGGAACATCTTATTTAGGTAGCCATAATGTTCTTGAAATCATAAGTAAAATATATAAATTGAGATATTTTAAAGTTATCAGCCATTTCATATCAGATAATTATAAGCACAAAGAAGTAGATTATGATATGACACAGTGCCAAAAACCTTTTCCCTTAAAATTGGATCATACTCTCTATGATTCCATCCTTATAAATATTTACACTACTTGTAAGCTCATGTTAATTTTGTACCCTCAATTACTCCATAATACTCATAAAAGAGAGAGTTGATGGCAATGAAAAAAGGGAGTCAGGGAAAAAAAGAATGTGTATAAGGCCACTTCCCTAATTCTTGCATACATTTTGGCAGCAAGACTCCATCTCCCAGAGCTATGCTTGCTTTTTGATCAAATTGCAGTGTTTATCTTTGGCCTCCCATTAGTTCAGGTGTCCCTTTATTTTTTTTTATCATATGCCAGTGCTTGCCCCTTAGTGTCCCATCTACTTTATCTATTAATCGGGCTGCACTATCTATGCTATCTGTCACTTAGGTTATGAATGTCTTAAAGGATGGAGTCAGCTGGCATAACTGGACTTCTCTCTTTCTCCATGTAGCTTCAATGTTTTGATTTTCTATGTGGCCTTTCCACATGGTCTCTCTGTAAATGTAGTCCAGTTTCTTAGATGTCACCTCAAGATTCACAAAACCAGAAAAAAAGAAATATTACCTGGTTTAGACCCAGAACTACCTCAGATTGTTTAAAGCAGGTACATGCCAGTACAGTTTCAAGGGGAAGGAAAACAAACTTTCCTATAAAGAAAGTAAGAAAAAAATTGACATCTTTAATCCATCACAGGAAGTAAGACATTCAAGGTAGAATCAACAGAACTTGCCCAGATTCTAAGAAGGAATGAAGGAAGTGAGGAAAAGTGAAGCATGAGATGAGACTGACCCACAAAAATCCATGACTTCACTGGCCTCATTGAGTGTGTGAGATTTCATTATCATTGATATGCAAAGAGGCCATTTGTGGATTTTAGATATCAAAGGTCAATGACTAGATTTTCACTTTGAGCAGGTCAGACCAGCTAGAATGGAAAATGGTTTGGTAGGGAGCAGGACTGGAGGTCAAAAGAGCATTCCATACCCTACTGTGATAGTATGGGATAGGGGTGATGGTTTCTTAGAATAGGGTGGGAACATGGAAATGGAGAAAATCACACTACCTCAATAGATATTTAAGGAATATAATCAGTGGGGTCTTACAATTGATTAAATGTGAGTATTCCAAAATCTGGCTTGAATCACTAGGTAGATTGTGACTTACTTATCAAGACAGGAAACCTGTAGAAGTAGGAATTGAAGAAAATAGTCATTAGTACTCTTTCAGATTTGTTGAGTTTAAGTTCTTGTGAGATATCCAGATGAAAATGTTAAGCAAGTGGAATCCATTTGTATGTGGCGCCTAAAAGACAGATCTGGGGGTAGAGAGTTGGTAAAATCATGAATCACAGTAGCAATTACAGAAATGTTTGTGGGTGAGGCAACTTCATATCAGGAGGCTGCAGAAGAAAAAGAAAGAGGATTTATATTTTATTCCCTGGGAATTCCGTCATTTGAAGATTTGGTGGTAAGGTGAGGGGAATTCATAGGCACTTACAAAGCAAAGGAAATGGAGATGAAAGAAAGCTCTGAGGGAATATGTCATAAATGCCTAAGATAATGATTTAATAAAATGACTCCAAGGAAAGACAAAGGATGTTTTGTGAGGAGAGAGTTGAATCATAAGAGCAAGCAGGAATACAGACAGATGACAAGTGGGTAAATAATTGTTGGGAAGGGTGTCAAGATCTGCATAGGTCGTAAGATTTTATCTTACATGCACCCTAACAAAGTCACCCACCACAGTTGAATGCACATTAACAGAAGACATGAGACTCTTGAACAGAGATAAGCGTCATGGTCATCATAATGTTTGCATCAGTTTTCCAAGCCCCAACTCCCCAAGGTGACATTTTACTCACAGCAATACAGGATAAGTCCTGATCTGAGGTTACCTAAATCTACTTTTCTTTCTTTTCTTCTTCCTTCCTTCTTCCCTTCCTTTCTTTATTTTCCTCCCTCCCTCCCTCCCTCCCTCCCTCCCTCCCTCCCTCCCTTCCTTCCTCCCTTCCTTCCTCTTTCTTTGTTTTCAACATCTATTTTTCCCAATACCATTTAGTCCCCTATATCCCCACCTGTAATCACCATTCTATTGTTCATGTCCATAAGTCCTTTTTGGGGTTTTTTTGCTCAATTCCTCTACCCCCCACTCTCCCCACCTCCTTAGCCCAGAACTTTCATAATGGGCAGTAAGCATGTTTGTTTTTTATTCTTAAGAGACAGACTATCTCTGTGTTCAAAGATTATTTGCTATATGACCATCCTTTCAAAGCTAGTCTGGAACAAAGTCTTCTGCTCCTGAGACATTCAGAAACACAAGGGACCCATGGGGAATTGTTTCAAATGAGGGAGACCAGAACACTGGTTACTGGCTGAGTAAATCAGACTTAAGGAACATTTAGTGTTGACAGTCTTCTGAGGGTTTGTGGGTATTTGGCCCTAATAGAATTTATATATAGTCAAGAGGTTCCTCTAGTTATAATATGCACAGAAGTATTTTAATTTCTAATTGTCTACCATGTGATTACACCCGGTACACCTGGTACACCCTGTAGTGGAAACAACAATGACCGTTACCTGGTGATGCATACATGTTCAGTTGCAAAACAGTGGTTAAGAGCACTGTTTCTGGAATCAGACTGCCTGGAGCCAACTAGTGGATTTTACTGCATCTAAATTAAAGATTTCCTTTAAATAAAGAATATCAAATAAGAGATCTATTGAGATAAACATGTTTTATATGCTTACATATATGTGTGTATGTATAATATATGATATACATTTAAAAAATTAGAATGGATGCTTTAGAAGAGGGGAATGAAAGGAACTGAGAAACAAAGGAAAGAGGAATGTAGTCAAACAAAAAAGGGACTAATGATGATACTAAATTGATATTTGAAAAATATTTATTCAACTCAGTTTTACCGAGGTCCAATTTTTTTATGGAAAGGGAAATAGATAAAGAGAAAAGTAGAAAGATAGAAAGAAAAAGATGGACATGTCTCAAAGGAAGATATTTTATGCCAAGAAACATTTTTTAGCTTCATAATGATTTTGAGAAAGAACATGCACTTAAAAAGAAAAATAAGAGTGACATAGGACTTTCTGGATGTCATTGTCATCTGTGCTTCTCAGTCATCCTTCTTTGTTTACAGAAGCACCGATTCTTGCTTAAGAATCTAACTAGTCTTTGGTTTACACTCTGGCTGCATCATAGAATATGGAAATGTAGAATGGGGATATTGCTATCCTCCAAAATCCAAACCATCTACCTCATCTTATTTTATTTATTTCATATTCTTATGTATTGTTTGTATATGACTTGCTTGCTGAAAATATTTCTTCCTGAGTTTGAGAGATAGGATAAAGAAAAGAGATTTTTTTCCTCCTAAAATTAGTACTGCTTCTTTGCTTCTTTATACATAAAGCATTCTGAATTTTCACCCAGCTTTTCTGGGTATTTCAAGAACTACTATAATTAATTTGCCAGAATTTTTCAAATTTGCATTTGCTCTACTATTCTCTGTAATGTGTGAAATGTTATCAGAAGGAAAAAAGAAACTCTTCAAGACAAATGTGGCCTGTGCTTCCTCACCTATTGGTGAAATGCCCAGTGCTTTTTGGTTTAAGTCTCTTAATGAAGAGGACTTGTTTGGTGGTTGATTTGGCACAGGTTCTATTTTCAAGAAAATAAAAGTAATTTCTGACTAAGAAAGAATAGAGGACTTCCTACTCCTATATTTATGTAGTAAGAGACAACACAGAGGGTAAGCCATGGGGATGTAAGCACAAGAAATACAGTCAGTAATATCAGAGTAACTGCACGGGGACAGATGGTTACTGGGATTATCATGGTAATCACATCACAAATGTCTAACCACTATGTTGCACACAGGAAACTAAATAATATTGTATACCAACTACACCTTAATAACAAGTTAAACTAAATTGAACTCAAAAAGAGACTAAAATAGCTAGATTGCCCTCTTATAATTTATCCTTGCCCCAAAATTAAATCCTTTTTCTATCAGTCAAATGAAGAGAAAGGAGGGGCCTTCCCCTCAGTCACAGGTGTGAACAGCATGAGCAGGTGCACTGAGAGTTGAAAAATCCAAACCTCAGCAGGACCATTTCTCCGAAACAACATGCCCCAGGACACAGGGCTGCTGTCAGGACTGCAGAAGCTTTTTAGGATAATTACTAATTCCAATCACTCATGTTTCTTGTCCCCCAAAATTTAGTCTTATAGCTAAAATTTTATGTTTCAAAAAATCCTTCATCTGTTTAAAATTAGAGTTTTCCTTCTAAACGGCCAGTTGTCATAAAATTTCAATAAGTTCAGACTTGCCTCATTATTTCCTCCCACAGAGAACACTAGACACTTTCAAGAGACAACTGAGTATCCCAGAAAGAACCATAGTTTGCAGAAGGTACTCTCGTAAATCTCATCTTTGCTGCTTATGAGCTGTATGACAAATTTTAAAACATCTCTGAGATTCTCCATGTCTACAGAAGTAAAGGTCATAATATCTATGTCCCTTAATACATAGCAGACTACCAGTCCTATAGTAGGGTATTCGATTGTTATTTTTTCTTTCCTGCTGCCGTTATAGCAGTTGAAGCTTTCATTCCTTTTGGCTAAAAGCTTATTTAAACTATTGGTGATTAGGTCCTTATCTTCTCTCTCTCTCTTAATCTTTTTTTAATAAACACTTTATTCATTACTTTCCTAGGGAAGAAGACACAGTATCTTTCACATGAAAAGAGAATGAGTATTTGATGTTAAGAATTTTTTGAATAGCCTATGCCTTTTTAAAACCATAGACACTATGCAAGAATTCTGTAATAATTATAAAAGTTATACTACAATACATAGGCTGAAAATGTAATATTTCTTAATTTTTTTCTCCACCTAACTTAATCTATTCTAAGACTCCACTCTATTGGCTGAGGAAAAAAATGTAATCTCTATCATTATCTAGGTGCCTCATTTCTTTCATTCCATGAAACAAGAATCCTAGACTTAAATTGCTAGGGTCCTGAATCTACCACATTGCCATTCTCATCACTATTGCATGAGGCATTGGCTCCAACTGTCTGCCAGGCACTGGTGCTCTTAGTGACCCCTCCCTACAGGCTTCCGTAGAGTAGAAGCTCACCTAACTGCTCTCAGCACTTCTGTGCTTGGATCTTATCTGAAATTGCACTTACCTCCTAGGGATACGCATAATCCCTACTATGACTCGTACTGACGAAAGCTTGCATTGGAGGAGACACTCTCCGAATTCTCTCTTCTTAAACTTGATCCACATCACCCTATTACAATTTAGACTTTTCTAAAAAACAAAAGCCTGGATGGAGTTTGTCTTTTGGGTAACTGCCAATCTGTTTGTGGTCAGCTAGCAACAAGTTGATTGCAGCTATTTGAAGATAAAGACCTCATAATTCAAAAAACAAAAGATAGCTACCCTTTGGGGGGACATGAGAGGGAAAATACCTCCCATCTTTTCCCATTCTTTCTGACCTTTTATGCAAGGAGATAGTACAAAAATTAGCCTCTCAATATGTTGGCTATCTTTGTTCTGATAACCTCTTTAGTGTAGTACTCTATTAGCGTATAAGTAGAACTTAACACATAATTTTTTAAATTTTTTAAGTCAAATTCCCTGGTAGTTTTTTCCCCCTGAATATCTTAAAGTAGAGGAAATTAAGGTTCTGAGACTTTTAGTGATTTACCAAAGTTCACAAATCTAGCTTGTGATGGAACAAACATTTAAACACAGGAATTGTTTAGCTATAAAAAGTGCACTCTTTCAAATGCATCATTCTATGTCTCATTCAGAGAAACCATCATGGCCATCATCCCTTCAATGTAACATTTAACACAGATGCATCAGTAGCAGATAGTTTTAGTTTCAGATTATTTTGGGTGTGAATCTTTTAGATTCCTTTTGACTGAAACCTCATAGCCAGAAGCTTAGAAATATGCCCTCACTTGTTTTAACAGACTTCAATTTAAAGCATTATGACCATAATATACTAGAAGGAAGTGTAATTGCATGACAGAAAAATAAATAACAAATGTTTAGCTTCAGCTAAACAATAACATGTGCTCATATTAAAAATCTGCTGTAACCTACTCCACCTGCAAAATAGTGATCATTATGCATTTCCCTAATACTAGCATTATGAAAGGTTAATTGCTCACTACAGGGGTTTATAATTACCAACAGTAAACTTTTATTTATATATTTGGACCTTTGATCAGCAAGTATTCAAACAATTTGTCAATAGTCTTGGCATTGTTAGGAATATACTTTTAGTGCCTAAAAAATTTTTACGCTGTGTAGGATCTGGGAAGTTTACATAATTCTTTCTATGTTAAAGCCATGTTTCTTCTTGCATAGAATTTGTTTTTCAGCACCTCCCAAGGAGTGACTAAATCATTAACAAATAAAAGAGTGTATCTATCTAGACCACAAGTGTACATTTCATTGTCTTTTGATGTAATGGCCTACCTATGACATGTCTTATATGGTTTGTATGCTATTATTAATTCTTACTTTGTTTGCCACACTGTAATGATAGTGTGTTGGTCTAACATCTGATGAGTATATCTTCAATGACCCAGATTTTCTGTTTGGGGTTCTATGATCATGCTAGATGGCAGGACTTAAGTACAGTGCATGAAGTATTATTACTCAGAAGACTGAAATTAGAGTACCTTGGTTGTAATCTTGGTTCTTCTACCAGGTAGTATTAAATTACATAAATTACTAAATATTTCTTAGCCTCAATTTCATAATCTTTAAGGTGATGGTAATATCAACTCATAGAATTGTGTGAGGGTCAAATAAGCAGTAAATGTAATTTATGCAGGGTATTATGCTTATTATGTGTTAGCTATGAAAAAAAAAAGCACATATCACAAGTATTCCATCAGAGTCCTAAATACCTGCAGCAATTTGCCTGATTAGAATTATCCTCATCTTTGGGCTTATGCTCTCAGTTTTAGATCAGCTATCTGTACTTTCAGGAAACTGCCCTAGAAATAGCTGTTTTGTAGATCTCTATATGAAATGTAGACTTATTGGTTTCTCAAAGATCATGTGTAAAAGGAAGACTTATTTTCACTATAAAGGTGACATCTTGTCCATCCTGGAATAAACTTTTGTGTAATACTAATCAAGGGTCCTTGACTTGGTCTTTCCTGACATTTTGGATGTATTGTCTCCAAACCTTGATTAAAAATTATAAAAGAATTCTCTGCTCCCCTCCCCCCAAAAAAGAACTATTTTTATGGCTATCCTGAAGCTGTCAGATTTTTTCTTAGTTTTTACTTCATGTCAGAGAGACAGTGGGGCTCATTATGCAAAATTAAATGACTTACGCACAACCCAAATCACCTTAGGTTAAACTAATAAGTTATAGATAAGAAAGAATGAACATAAAATTGCATCAAGGGTATTTAGGAATAACTGCCCAACTGAAAGAGTAATGAGGTAAACTGTGAAGAAAAGCTATGGAGAGGTTGTTAAAATAATCAATTGTTTTTCTTAAAATATGTTCACCAGCTAATATGCAGTGCATCAGAACTATGTGTGTGAGCAAGAAACCTTTCAGAATATTAATTAATGGTGAACCTGCTAAGGTGTGGTCTTGATTAGAAGAGGGATTTTGTCTTCTCCAGCACCAGTCTTGAGAGCAAGGGTCCCATTCTACCCTCAAACCTGCAAAGTTGGTGAATAGAAATGTCAGTGAAATGATATTTCACTATACCTAACAAAGGTGAAAACTACTGAAAGCAGTGACTCTTCTAGCAGCATATATTTCTTCATCAGACATACAGAGATACTCTGGCCAAATGGGAATTCAGACCTAAATGAAAGTGCTGAGAACCCCCAAAAGCAGAAGGAGCATATGCTACAATATAACTATAATCAAAGAACACAGAAATTTTATAGAAGCATGCCTCTTCAGGAATCTTCACTTTGGAGACCTGCTTTAATGTCCCTCTAGAGCATATTAGAAGGGCTCAATTTCTAAGAAGACATTACATTTTAGATAGTTTAAGCAGCAATTAATTTATTTTGAATGAAGTTTGTGCAGCAATGGTATTAAATGACTTAAAACTAGTTTAAAGGATAAGGAAACAAACTCTAGGCTAAATGTCCAGGAATGACTCCCAAAGCCACCTTGCAGAAATGAGTCACCAGAATGCTACTGCTTCTACCACAATCAGAAAACTGGAGGGCCCTGGCCAGGTAGCTCATTCAGTTAGCTCACTGACCCGATGCACCAAACTTGTGGGTTTGATCCTTGGTCAGGCACATACAAGTAGTATTGAATGGATAAATAACTGGAATGTCAAATTGATGTTTCTGTCTCTGTATCTCTCTCTACCCCTACAATCAATAAATATTTTTTAAAAGAAAGTTGTAAAATCAGGACAATGTCAGGAAAACTTCTGGATCCAAGACCACAGTTTCCTCTATAGTCTACTCTAAATGCATGCCCCAAGTCCTGCCTCTGACCTCACCTGACTCCTTCAAATCCAGGACTCAATGGACATAATCTGATTGGCAGGAACTAAAACACACTTGGGAATGCTAGCTGTAGGAGAATGTTGGGAACTGAGTTTTTAGCTGGTCAGCGTCTATGTACTAGGAGGCCATGATAACGTGTATTGAATAAGCAAGTTTATGGTATCTGCCAAAATGCCATTGAAAATTCCAAATGGTCCTGATCTTTCAGAGTATGAGTTCAAGAAACGAAGGAGTGAAACTGACATCTCTTGAGGTAAAGAAACAGGATCAGGCAGGGGAGAATACACCCATCCACATATGATGGGACGGCATCTCTCCTTGGTAATATTTACATAGTGCTGCTTTCCGAGTTTGTCCTATTACCAATTTTGTGGTGCTATTTAGGTGTTTGCTTACTTGATAAAAATGATTTTAAATCCATCCCTACCAATAATGGCCTTTTTGCTGTGCCAATATTCATAAAATGGTCTTTATGATGGGTTCTTTGAGGGATTTTTATCAGGAAAGCATACTCGGACACAAGAAGGGAGGAAAGGAAAGGCATTAATAATAAGCATTATAACCATGTAAATTTTTTATCTCTTAATATTTTTTAATTTTTATATAATTGTTGTTCAAGCACAGTTGTCTCCATTTTACCCCCCACCACTACCCTTCACCCCACCCATCTCTACTTCCCACCCTTGATTCTACCCCCCTTGTAGATTTTCCTGAAAACCCTTCCCACTTTTCCCCCCATTATCCCTTCCCACCTCCCCTCTGGTTACTGTCAGCTTGTTCTTAATTTCAATGTCTCTGGTTATATTTTGCTTGCTTGTTTGTTTTGTCAATTAGGTTCCACTTATAGGTAAGATCATATGGTATTTGTATTTGTCTTTCACCACCTGGCTTATTTCACTTAACATAATGCTCTCCAGTTCTATCCAGGGTGTCGTAAAGAGTAGGAGCTCCTTCTTTCTTTCTGCTGCTTAGTATTCCACCAAGTAAATGCACCATAGCTTTTTTATCTATTCATTTACTGGTGGGCACCTAGGTTGCTTCCAGCACTTGGCTATTGTAAATTGTGCTGCTATGAACATTGGGGTGCATAGGTTCTTTTGAATTGGAGTTTCAGGGTTCTTAGGATATAATCCCAGCAGTGGAATTGCCAGGTCCAAAGGCAATTCCACATTTAGTTTTCTGAGGAAATTCCACAGTGTTTTCCACAGTGGTTCTACCAGTCTGCATTCCCACCAACAGTACACTAGGGTTCCCTTTTCTCCATATCCTCTCCAACACTTGTTGTTTGTTGATTTGTTTCTGATGGCCATTCTGACAGGTGTGAAGTGGTATCTCATTGTGGTTTTAATTTGCATCTCTCTGATGGCTAGTGATGTTGAGCATCTTTTCACATGTCTCTGGGCCCTCTGTATGTCCTCCTTGGAGAAGTGTCTGTACAAGCACTTTGCCCATTTTTTATTGGGTTTTTTTGTCTTTCAGGAGTGGAGTCGTGAGAGTTCTTTATATATTTTGGAGATCAAACCCTTGTCTGAGGTATCTTTGGCAAATATATTTTCCCAAAAAGTTGAGTCTCTTTTCATCTTAATGCAGTTTTCTTTAGCTGTGCAGAAGCTTTTTATTTTGGTGAGCTCCCATTTGTTTTTCTTTCCTTTATATCCCTTGCTCTAGTGGACATACCAGTGAAAATATTGCTGCATGGAATATCTGAGATTTTCCTGCTTGTGTTCTCCTCTAGAATTTTTATGGTGTCATGGTTTATATTTAAGTCTTTTATCCACCTCAAATTTATTTTTGGGTATGGGATAAGTTGGTGATCAAATTTCATTTTTTTGCATGTAGCAGTCCAGATCTCCCAACACCATTGCTTGAAGAGGCTACTGTTACTTGATTTGATGCTTCTGACACCTTTGTCAAATATTAATTGACCATAGAGACTTGGGTTTATTTCTGGGCTCTCTGTTCTGTTCCATTGGTCCATGTGCCAGGACCAGGTTGTTTTGATTACAGTGGCTTTGTAGTACAGTTTAGTATCAGGTATTGTGATCCCTCCTACTTTACTCTTTTTTTCTCAAAATTGCAGCAGCTATTCAGGGTTGTTTATGGTTCCATATAAATTTTTGAAGTGTTTGTTCTATGTCTGTGAAATATGCCACTGGTACTTTAATAGATATTGCACTGAATGTGTACATTGCTTTTGGTAGTATGGACATTTTGATGATGTTAATTCTTCCAGTTCATGAACACGGTATATGTTTCCATTTGTTTGTGTCTTCTTTGATTTCTTTCCTCATTGTTATGTAGTTTTCTGCAAACAGGTCTTTTAACTCTTTGGTTAGATTTATTCCTAGATATTTTTATTTTTATCTTTTTTTGCTATATTGAATGGGATTTTTTTTCTTGATTTCTGCTTCTGCTGTTTCATTGTTGGTATACAGAAATGCCTTTGATTTCTGGGTATTGACTTTGTATCCCACTGTTTTGCCAAATTCATTTATTAGGTCAAGCGGTTTTTTGGCCTAGTCTATAGGATTTTCTATGTACACTATCATGTCACCTGCAAACAGTGACAGTTTTGTTTCCTCCTTTCCGATTTGGATGCCTTTTATTTCTCTTTCTCATCTGATCGCTGTGGCTAAAACTTCCAATACTATATTGAATAGAAGTGGTAAAAGTGGACAGCCTTGTCTTGTTCCTGATCTTGGTGGAAAAGCTTTTAGTTTTTTCCCATTGAATATGATATTGGCTGTAGGTCTCTCCTATATGGCCCTTATTGAGAAATGCTCCCTCTATTCCCACTTTACTGATAGTTTTTATCATAAATTGGCACTGTACCTTATGAAATGATTTTCCTGTATCTATTGATATGATCATGTGATTTTTGTCTTTCCTTTTGTTTATATGATGTATTACATTTATCGATTTGTGAATATTGTACTATCTTCACATCCCTGGGATGAATCCCACTTGATCATGGTATATGATCTTTTTAATTTATTGTTGGATGCAGTTTGCCAACATTTTGTTGAGTATTTTAGTGTCTATGTTCATCAGCCATATTGGCCTGTAATTTTCTCTCTTTGTTTTGTCTTTATCAGGTTTTGGGATGATGCTGGTTTCATAAAAGAGTTTGGGAGTCTTTTATCTTCTTGGATTTTTTGGAATAGTCTGTGGAGGATAGGGGTTAGCTCTTCCTTAAATGCTTTGTAGAATTCTTCTATGAAACTGTCCCATCCAGGGCTTTTGTGTGCTGGGAATTTTTTGATTATCGCTTCGATTTTGTCAGTTGTTATTGGTCATTTCCGGCTTTCTGCTTCTTCTTTATTCAGTTTTGGAAGATTATATTTTTCTAGAAATTTGTCCATTTCACCTAGGTTGTCAAATTTCTTGGCATGCAATTCTTCATAGTAATTTCTTACAATCCTTTGTATTTCTGTGGTATCTGTTGTAATTTCTCCTCTTTCACTTCTGATTGTGTTTATTTGGGTCTTCTCTCTTTTTTTCTTGATGAGCCTGCTCAAAGGCTTGTTGATTTTGTTTATCTTTTCAAAGAACCAGCTCCTGGATTTATTAATCCTTAGAATTGTTCTTTTAGTCTCTCTGTCATTTAATTCTGCTCTGATCTTGGTTATTTCCTTCCTTCTACTTGTTCTGGGCTGTCTTTGTTGTTGTTCCTCCAGTTCTTGTGGATGTAGGGTTAGGTTGTTTATTTGAAATGTTTCTATCTTTTTAAGGTAGGCCTGTGTTGCTATGAACTCCTCTCTCAGGACTGCCTTGGCTGTGTCCCATAAGTTTTGAAATTTTGTGAAGTTCATTTTTATTTCCAGAAAGTTTTGAAATTTTGTGAAGTTCATTTTTATTTCCAGAAAATTTTTATTTCTCCTTAATCCCATCTTTAACCTAGTCATTGTTTAATAGCATGCTATTCAATCTTCAAGAGTTTGAGTGTTTTTGAGTTTTTTCCTTGAGGTTGGTTTCTAGTTTCAAGCCCTTGTAGTCAGAGAAAATGCTTGGTATGGTTTCAATTTTCTTGAGTTTGTTGAGGTTTGTTTTGTGTCCTATCATGTGGTCTATCTTTGAAAATGTTCCACATGCATTTGAAAAGAATGTGTATTTTGCTTCTTTGGCATGAAAGGTTCTATGTATATCAGTTAAGTCTATTTGATCTAGGATATTGTTCAATGCTGCAATGCATTTGTTAATATTTTGTTGGAAGATCTGTCCATTTTTGACAGTGGGGTGTTAAAATCCCATACTATAATTGTGTTGCTCTTAATATCTGTCTTGAAGTCCTCCAAGATTTTCCTTATGTATTAGGGAATACATAATGCTGCTGTGTTGGGTACAAATACAATTATAATATTTATGTCTTCTTGACAGATTCTTTGCTTAAATATTATGAAGTGTCTTTCTGGGTCTCTTTTTATGGCTCTTGATCTGAAGTCTATTTTGTCTGATATGAGTATAGCTTTTGTTTTCCTGTCCATTTGCTTGGAATATTTTTTTTCCAACTGTTCACTTTCAGTCTAGGTAGGTCTTTTGTTCTGAGGTGGGTCTCTTGTAGGAACATATGTGTGAGTCATGTTTTCTTATCCATTCAGCTATTCTATGGCTTTTGATTGGAACATTTAATCCATTAACATTTAAGGTTATTATTCATAGGTATTTATTCATTTTTCCCCCTTTGTACATGTGTTCCTCTCTCTCTCTCTCTCTCTCTCCCTTTCTTTCTCTTCTTATAGTAATCCCTTTGGCATGTCTTGTAGGGCTGGTTTGGTGGAAATGTATTCTTTCAGTCTTCTTTTGTCTGAGAAACTCCTTATTTCACCTCCCATTTTAATTGAGAGCCTCACTGGGTAGAGTAATCTTGGTTACAGGCCTTTATTTTTCATTGTTTGGAATATCTCTTACCATTCTCTCCTGGATTGGAGTGTTTTTATTGAAAATTCAGCCGCTAGCCTTATTGGAGCCCCTTTGTATGTTACTTCTTGTTTCTCCCTTGCTACTTTTAAGATTCTCTCTTTGTCTTTAAAACTTGGCATTTTAATTATGATGTCTTTTAGTAGGCCTCTTTGGGTCCATCTTGATTCAGATTCTCTGTGTTTCCTGAACTTGCATGATTTTTTTTTCCTCTCCAGTTTTGGAAAGTTTTCTGTTATTATTTTTCAAACAGGGTTTCTACACCTTGTTCTTTTTCTTCTCCTTCTGGTATTCCTATGAGCCTAATGTTGTTGCCTTTCATGTTCTATAGGAGTTCCCTTAAGCTATCTTCATATTTTGTGAGTCTTTTTTCTTGCAGCTGCTCTACCTGGGTGTTTCTTTCCACCTTGTCTTCCAGCTCACTAATTCAGTCCTCTGCTTCATCCAGTCTGCTTGTAATTCCTTCTAGTGTGTTTTTTTATTTCCAAAATTTATTGTTCATTCCTGGTTTTTTGTTTATAGTTTCTATTATTTTTCATACTGTTGTAGTTCCCACTCAGTTCCTTATAGTTGTCTGTGAGTTTCTTGAGCATCCTTATAACCATTATTTTGAATTCTATACCTGATAGTTTGCTTGCCTCCACTCTTTTAGTGGGGAGTCTACCATTCCTTTTGATTGCATGTTCTTTTTTGTCTCCCCATTTTAGGTGTCTATTTTTGTTTGTATCTGCTCTTCCTGATGTTTCACTTTGCTAAGTGTCTTTGTAGGATGAACTTCTATGGTAGGAATTCTATGGGATTCAGTGGTGTGGTCTCTTTGATCTCCTTGTCTGGATGCTCTAGGTTTGCCCTTTCTTCTGTTTGTGTGAGCTCTCATGTTGTACTTGGGTTTTTACCTGTTGGTGGTTCCTTTGTTTGTGGGTTCTCTCCTCCAGCTGGTATACTGATGTTCACAGCTCCCACCTAATCTTGTATGTGATCATTGGCAGAGGGAAGGCAAAATGAATTAAGACACTGGGAGAGTATTCTATGGGAATTAAAGTACCAACAATTAGAGTGGGATAGGAGGTCCTTTGAACAAGTATAGCATTAACTGTGTTATTTTCCCCAAATAGCCACTTTTTATAAAAGGAGAAAAAGAGATAAGACTCTTGTTAGAGGGGAGGAGGGTTGTGAGCTGAATCCAGAAAACAGAGTGCTTATGGGAGGTTAGATGGTGAGATGTAGTGAGAGTAAAGGATAGAAAATAGGCATAGTGTGTGAGATAATAGAGTTAACCACAACAGTAATAAAGCTCAGGGAGATAGTGAAATAGGCTAAGATTAGGGAGGGTGGCTGTGTAGTATTTACAGTTGCATGGAATAAGAATTATTTACAATAATACTGGAACAACAATAATATGACAAGAAATATATGATTTGAATTACAAGAATAGAAAGTACATGATCAAGAGTAGTGTGTTACTGGAACATGAGTAAAGTAAAAGAACGAAGATTAAAATACAATATGAAACAGAGAATGAGGGAAACAAGTGAAACAATGCAATTAAACAAATACATAAAATAGAGAAAACTAAACAGAAAGAAGAGAAATAAAAAATACTAATAAAATAAAAGAAGTAAAAACAAGGAAATAATAATACAAATAAACAATAAAATTCAAGCTCTATAGGATAGCAAAGTGAAATTTGTCTCAATTTTCAGTTGTTAGGGTTAGACTTGTGCTTCCTCTTTGGATCTGTCACAGCTGTAGGTCTTATTGTGTCACTTAGAAGAAGAAAATAAAAAGAGAGGGGTGGGGGGAAAGCCTCCTGATGACTTTAAACCTGCCATGCAAGTCCTGCTGGTCTTCCTGGATGGCACAGGCAGAGAGTGGCTGGGCTTCGTTTTTCTCCCTTCCTGTGATTTTGCAAGGATGGAAGCCAGATCTGGGCCATGATATTCACAGTTGCCCAGCCTCCAGCCCAGGTCCTCTGTAAGCTGCTGGGCCCCCACTGTCCATCTGCACCAGGCCTGTGCCTTGAATCTACAAGTTGCACCAAGGTCCATGTGTGCTCCTCCTCCTTGCTCTTTGTGAGCCCACTACAGGGCAAACAGCACCAGTCAGCCACCAAGCAAGTGACATGAATCAGCCTGTGGGCAAACAGCACAATGGTTTCCCAGGGATGTTATCTAGGTTGTGAGTTCAATCCCTGATAAGGGAGTGTATACAAAAAGCAAGTGATCAGTGTTTCTCTCTCACATAGATGTTTTCTCTCTGTCTCTCTGTTTCTCTCTTCTTACCTCTCCAGGGTTCCAGCATAGGCTGGAAAAGAGTGAACTGGAAATGCCTAAGGAAAGACTGGGGACAGAAACTTTGGGGAGAGAGCAGAGAGAGTAGCCACAGGGAACCCCTATTTCTTTTAATATTGAATGTACTAAGCATACGTAAAATAGAAATAGATATCTAAAGAGTATCAAATAAGCTGGGTTATTATAATAAGAAGAATAGCTAATATTTGAAACAACTGAAAAGTAGAGAATCATCTTATGTGAGAGTTCCATTCTAAAGTTGGCTCATGGAGTTACAATTATGTGGAGTCAAATTAATCTTGAAAATTTTCAAATCACCTATAAAATGTAGTGTAGTATGTGGCACATTTGTTTGTATGTAGGTCTACAGTAGAGTTCTTTGTTTAGTATCAACTGAACTAAATAAAAAAAATAAAAAGGAAAGGATTCAGTCAGATGTCTGGGTATTCAAATCACTGTGCTTTGAGAAAATGATCACTTTCTGAAAAGTAATTGGAGGTTAGACAAAGAACTTCAAAGTGTTCCTGTTTGCCTGAAAGGATTATTCAAATTATTGTTGTTTTTTACTAAAACAATAATTATAATATGTTACTATTTGTTTTTATGAGGATTAATACATACGCAAGTGTTAAATCTTAGAAAGAATACAAAATTGGCCCTAAAATTATTGTGTTGTGGAGATGAAACTTAAAATGTTTGAATATTATTCTTGATTCTATCATTAATCAAATTCTAACAACAAGATGTTCTCTTTACTTTTTCATATCACAGTTCTCCTTTTGAGAAATGGGGTTATAATCATAGCTTCTATCACCTAACACTTTATTAGAGTGAATTTTCTAATCTCCCTGCCTGCAAGACCCTCTCCAATCTGGCCACTTCACAAAGCTGTCCCTCATTCTTTGTTATTTAGCTCCATGATCACTTCTTCAGGTGACCTATCATCTGAACTGATCCTGTAGAACAGAATGTAATTACCTCTATTAATATTTGAACTATTAAAAATATATTTGTACTGTTTATTTTAGTTATTCATTTGTTTATCTTCACTCTAGAAAGTTCTTCATGATTATTGAATGTTTTCCCACTTCTTAGTACCATGCTTGGTTAATAAAAACAATAAGTATATTTTCAAGGAATAAAAGAGAAACTGATAGAATCTTAGGAATGAAATGGAATAATTTTTAAATTTCTGATTCAGTGTTGGAATTCCTTTATAATACACATATCCCTGATATATGGGTTCCAGTCCTTTCTATTTAATAAAATGAAAGCACATATTCTTGTACAACTTGTATTATTTCATCTTCCTTAAATTAAATAAATGCTACCTCTCTCTAATTTTAAAAAGCACTACTTATCTAAGAAGATTCAATAGGGCATATTTTTGTTTTATTGTGTTAATGTTAGGCCTCATCCCTGACCTCAAGAAGCTTTTAAGTTAGTAGAGAAAACAGACATGAAGAGAAGTAATACAACATTTATATTCACCAAGTGTGATATGATTCAAAAGCAAAGGTCAATGCTATGAGACCAAGGGGTTGCATCTATATATTATTCCAATGACACACCGAGAGATGACTAGTACATTATGGAGAAATTTTTTCCAGATGTATTACAGAATAACCAGAACAATAACTATATTTATTATATGCTAGGCACTATTCTAAGCAGTGTATATTATTCCACTATTTATACTGACATAGCACAGCAAGGTTGGTACTGAGATACCAGCATGCAGCAGGACCAGAGTTTCCATGACAGCAGGCTGGCACTTGAGTTTGCACTCTTAGTTATGGTGCCACACTGCAAGAGAGAAACCCTTTTCGTTGGGAATGTCATAAAAAATAAATGTCATTTGCTTGAATTCTACTGCTGGTTAAACAAAAGAAAAGTAGAGAAATAATATCTGCAACTAAATAAATACAGATTTTACATGTTGAAAGTCTGAGCCATTATATGACGACAGAGATTCTCTGGAAGAAGATGATCCTTGGTGGGAGGAAGTTAACCATTTACTACTACTGTCAATCTAAGGCCACACAGAAGATAAACTGAACTAGAATCCAACTGAGGGAAAAAGAAACTCTGGACAGAGCAGGACCACACAAAATTACCAAACTACATTTATCAAATGGTTGGTAGAGATAAAGTAGTGTGTATATGAATATTTGCATTGAATATTTCACAGCATTAATCAACTAATAGCCATGGGAAAGCCGGCATTAAGGAATGGTAGTTATTTAGAGCAGTCAAGATTCTGAGACCCAGAAAGGACAGATCAAGTAAGCAGCACATCTCATTAACTGACACTGGAACATAGTCTTTCTTCCCACATGGTGTGTCACACATTGTGACCCCACATATCACATTGTGTTTATATGATATTATGGAAACACAGATAAGGGAAAAGCCACTGGAAGCTACACAGAAAGCCAATGCATTTTTCTCATGACGATCCTTCAAATATTAATCTCCCTGAGGCCTTTCTTCTCCAGTTTAACTGTTCTGTGTTGTACAGGTTTACCCTTGACAGACATGACTTCCTGGCCTTTCACTATCCTATTTACCCTACCCTCAAAATATTCTTATTGGCAATATCTCCCTTCAAATAACACAGAATGGAATACAGCACTACACATATGATGTATCCATATGATGTCCAAAAGGCTGATTTATGTACTGACTTGGAATCCCTTACTCAGTTCTGTTATTATAGCCTAAGTTGGTACTTCCAGTTTTTATTTAATGCATTTCCTAGTACATTATATTGACCTTACAGACTTTTTCATATGAATTACTATTAATCTAGGTCTCCTCCACTCTGGAACTAATTTTGTCTTGTTAGGGGTTAGCCTGTCTTTCTGTCAGGGTGATGATGGGGATGGTTGGTATCTCTTTACAGCAGTTGTATCAGCAGATCAAATTGAAAGGCTTCTCAGTTTTCAATCATTCATAAATTTAATGAGTAGATACTTACTATCAGTAAATTTGTTACAAAAAATGTCAAACCTGTGGTAATTATTACAAACACTCTTTGAAACATTTGGAGGAAAATCTCCTTACAAGTAAAGGGCATATTTTAGTGTATTTACATTTAATGTTATTAATATGGTAGTGTTAAATATTTTATTATTTTTTCATTGTTTTACCTGCCATTTGTTTCTTTATTCTTTATTTTTGCTTTATTTTGGTTTAGCAAATATCTTTCAGTAATTTATTACAATTCCTCTATTGGCTTTTTACCCAAACAACTCTGTATAATTTTTTCAACCTAGGTTTTTTAGGAATAAAGTATACATATTGACATTAATGTTATACTACTTAGTGATTAATGTAAGAATTCCACAACATGTAATTCCATTTATACCATTTCCTTCCTTCCTTTCTTTATATTCTTGTGTGTGTGTGTATATTCATCATTTCTGTAGATTATTTAATGTATTTATCATAGTTTTAAAAATATCCTCTGCCTACTAGTGCATATGTATTTTACTTTTGTAGGTCTATTTTTATAGACTGCTGTTTCTCTTTATATACCTTATTTGAAAAAAATATGAATTATATCTTGTTGAGTCTCTGTATTATATTATCCCTCTCTAAGGAATCCGAACATTTTTATTCTAGTACACTGTTAAACTGCTGTTAATGAACTTAGGCTGGTAGAAGTTTGGTTTTTAAACTGTTCACATAGATTTCTTTCAGTTTTGTCCTTAATCTTAAAGTGAACACATTAGTCCTTGGGTATTACTCTTATCACTTTTGGGGTTTGAATGAACAGCTGAAAATATTTACCAAACCCCTCTAATTTGATGAGATCTGAACCCTAATCCAGTCCTCTATGTGGTGTGTCCAGCTTCTGAAACCTCAGTGAGCTCTTTCAGCTTTAAACTGCTTTATCCTCCTGAGTTACCTGTGTCCTCCTCACACATACGCCACTCAAAATTTAAAGAATTTGAAGGGGGTTTCTATTCCAAATTGGGGACTTCTACTTCAGTGTTTCTGTCTTTTTGGGGATTCCCCAACCTCTCAATTTCCAGTCACTCTTCATCCTGAGACTCTATCCTTTGCACATCAGACTAATCAAGCTGTGTCTTCCTGCTTAATCTTATGTATCCCCACATGGGAGGACTAGGGATTTCCTTTAGAAGAAAAACTATGCAGTAGTCCCCCTTGTCTGTGGTTTTGCTTTCCATGGTTTGTTTCCTACCATCAATTTTGGTATAAAATATTAAATGGAAAATTCCAGAAATAAAAAATTCATGAGTTTCAAATTGTGCACTGTTCTGTGTAGCATGGTAAAATCTTGCTCAGTCCTGCTTTCTTCCACCTAGGATGTGAATCTCTTGGTCAGTGTCTCCATGCTGTATGTGTTTCCTGCCCTTTAGTCACTTAATTGCTCAGGAGTCATCCGGGTTATCAGATCAACTGTCATATCCCAGTTCTTGTGTCCAAGCAATTTTTATAGTAGCCTAATGCTACATCACAATGCCTGCATCATTCCCCTCATTTCATCTCATCACATAGGCATTGTATCATCTCATATCATCATAAGAAGGTTGCATACAGTATATTAGGGTATTTTGAGAGAGAGATCACATTCACATAATTTTTATTACAGTATATTGTATTCATTTTATTTTTAGTTATTGTTGTTAATCTGTTATAGTGCCTAATTTATGAATTAAACTTTATCAAAGGTTAGTATGTATAGAAAAATGTAGTATATATAGTATTTGGTACCACCTGCAGTTTCAGATACCCACAAAGGGGTCTTAGACTGTATCTCCTATGGATAAGAGGACTAATGTATTGCCAAGGTCTCACCCACTGTGGTTTTCCTTCCATCAAGATCTGAACCCCTCCAAAATATATGACAGACTCATATGACTCTACTCCAGGAAGATAAACAATACAAATTAAAAAATGGGCAAAAGACCTGAACAGACACTTCTCCAAGGAGGACATACAGAGGGCCCAGAGACATATGAAAGGATGCTCAGCATCACTAGCCATCAGAGAGATGCAAATTAAAACCACAACGAGATACTACTTCACACCTGTCAGAATGGCCATCATAAACAAATCAAAAAACAGCAAGTGCTGGTGAGGATGTGGAGGAAAGGGAACCCTAGTATATCTTGGTTGGGAATGCAGACTGATGCAGCCACTGTGAAAAACACTGGAATTTTCTCAGAAAACTATAAATGGAACTGCCTTTTGACCTGGCAATTTCACTACTGGGACTATACCCTAAGAACCCTGAAACACCAATTCAAAAGAACCTATGCACCCCAATGTTCATAGCAGCATAATTTATAAAAGCCAAGTGCTAGAAGCAACCTAGATGCCCATCAGTAAATGAATGGATCAAAAAACAATGGTACATTCACACAATGGAACACTATGCAACAAAAAGAAAGAAGGGACTCCTGCCCTTCCTGACAGCATGGACGGAACTAGAGAACATTATGCTAAATTAAAATAGCCAGGTGGAGAGGGACAAATACCATATGATCTCACCTTTAAGAGGAACCTAATCAATGAAACAAATAAGTAAGCAAAATATAACCAGAGACATTGAAATTAAGAACAAACTGACAGTAACCAGAGGGGAGGTGGGAGAGGATAATGAGGGGGAAGGAGGGCAAGGTTGTCAAAAACATGTATAAAGGACACATGGACAAAGCCAAAGGGGAATAGGATCAAGGGTAAGGGGTGGTGATGGCTGAGGTGGGGAGAGTGGTGGTAGGAAAATGGAAATAACCGTATTTGAACAATAATATAAGTAAGTAAGTAAGTAAATAAATAAATAAATAAAATAGAATCGAACCCCTCCAGTTTTACTCTCCAGTACCTTCAAATACCTTTTTAAATATACTTGTTATCAGAAAATGAAACTGTCCATTACATGTTACTCTGAAACTACTACAAATCAGAACCTCAAGATATATTTAAAATATCAATTCATTTTTATCTAAAAGTATTAATTATACTTGTAAGGAAACAGAAGTAGAACAGTGGAAAAATCTGGCTTTGAATCACTTTTCTAACTTGGATTATGTCTGTGACTGCAGGCAAGTTGCTTTGTCTGTAAACTTCATTTTCCTTCTCTTTAAAGATAGTCCTTTTCTCAAAAGAAAAAAGAAGTTTCTTAATCCATTCCTCAACTGCTGGGGAGAGGAGAGCTCTAAGACTTCATACAGCTCCCTGGGTTGCCTGAACAAAGTAAGAGAAGAGTATGTACTGTAAAAATCTCATTCATTAAGTTCTATAAATAACAGTGTAGTGCTTTACTCATTTCTCATTCTTGCTCTTGTCTTTGCCTCCTTCATGGGCAAGGGGGTGTGGATGGGCGTCAGGAGAGACTAAGGTGAAAGTTGCCTCCCTAATAATTTTTAACAGTCAGTAAAGGTGATGTTGCTCATATATCTGCTCTCATTTTCATTAAGTCTTCTTTGAGAAATAAGTTAGAGAACTAGAAATTAGTGGATTCTGGGGAGAAAGCATTAAGCCACAAAGAAAATTATGACAGACATTTAAAAAGAGAAAGAACTATTTTTCTGTTTGGATATATGATGGAGGAGGATTGTTATACTAATAGAAGCCAATAAGTATGCCATGTGACTTCTCAAAAAGTTGTTTTCCAACCTGTTTACTGTGGTGGTTTTCAGTCATCCTAATTTGTTCCCTTTATATATTAGTGTTTTATTATTACTATATATTATTATCATATTAGTATTAGTATAGATAATATTAGTGTATATAAACCATATTTATTATTAGGATAAATTACTTATGAAATGTTAGATATTGAAGCTTATAAACCAGAATTTAAATTTGTGATAAAATTTACATTCCTAAAATTTTGAGCTTCAAATTCCATGATTTTATCTATCTGTCTTCACACAAACTAAACAGAAAACTAAAATTGAGAAAGTAATTGGAAACAAAGCATGTGCGTTCCCACACTTACGTTTAGGATTTATGCTTAAATTTGGGCAGGAAGAGGTGAAAGGATCATAAAGGGGAGCCTTCGAGTGCTATACTACTACACTGCAATACTATAAGGAGTATTCCCACCTTTCATCAGAGTAAGAAAAAACAATGATATCTTTCAAATGTCTTTTTTACATAAATTGCTATATTAAATAAATTACTAAGTATTGGGTAGAAAGGAAGATACTTTAGGCAGAAAAAATATATATGTGCAAAAAGATAGGAAGGGAAAAAAGGAGGGAAGGAAGGGGAAGTATTGGGTTAGTCAAAAAGTCCGTTTAGTTTTTTCCATAAAATGAAAGACATATTTTTCCTTTTCACCAATAACTTTATTGATTTGGATATTTTGAGTATGTTGGTTATCTCCCACTATTGGCTTCTAGTGGATAGAGGCCAGGGTTGCTGCTAAATATCTTCCAATGCATAATCAGCCCCACAGCAAAAAATTATTGGCCAAAATGTCAATAGTGCCAAAAAAACTTTGCAAACCACTTTTGACACATTTAATCAGTTACAGCATCTTCTCCATACACTGCACAAATCTTTTTTTGTATTTCAGTTGCATTTTTACCTTTCTTAAAATAATAAAGCATAATATGCTGAAAGTATTGCATGTACTCTTCAATATCCAATATTAAAATAGCTGCACAAAAAATTCACCAATTTTGATAAGCTTTTTCTTAATGCACACTGATAGACACTGTCACAATACAATCTAACAAAATTGTTTTGAATAAAGTTGAAGACAACTAAGCACTACTAGAGCCATCACACAGAAAAAAGTAAACCAACTTTTTGGCCAACCCAATAATAAAAAATAGAGAACACTGAAATTATAAAACTACTAAAATACCAAAAAGGTAAATTGCCACTATATCATGAAACAAATTCATGTCAAAGAAAAGCAGTGGTCAGATGGGGGGGCATGAATCTTGAATTTACCTAATTCTTCATGTAATTATGGAAATTACTTTATTGCTGTGAGTTGTAGCCTTTCCATCTGTAAAATAGGAATAATATTAAAAATCTATATACATCAGTGTTATTATGGGGATTAAGTTAGTTAACTGATGTGAAAATATGGGAAAATCTCAATAGGTAGAATGCAGATAAGTGAATCAAATCAATAAGCCAAACTTCCAAATTCACTCTTGTTTATACATATGCTTTCAGTGCTTTTAGAGACAAACAGAATAAATATATATATTGTTATATATATATTCCATCATGATATATATATAATGTAAATATATATTTATCTCTACTGTCTATATAAATTACTATTTGTCCAATATATAATTATCCTGCAAAATACAGATATATTGCTAAAGTTACTTTAGCATTTTGTTTTACAATAAAAAGTTAAAATTTCAGTTTCTAAAGTTTAAAGAGCAGGTTGAAAACCTACTGTTGGAAAATATATTTTCAAAATTAGGTGTTTTGAAAAGTGTTAGAGCCAAAGAGATAGCTACAGTTATTCGTGTTCAAATACTAAGTGATGTTCCAGATGGTAAAGCAATATGAGAGGGAATGAATTCACCGATCCCTTTGAACAAAGTACTGGAAGGTTCAGCAGTGATGCTCACTGGAGACGATCTCAGGTAGTCTGGAGGTGTTGTATCCATCCCTTCTTTATCTACATTTTATCACATTTTTTAAAAGATTTTTATTTATTTGTTTTAGAGAGATGGGGAAGGGAGGGAGGAAGACAGGAGTGAAACATCAATGTGTGGTTGCTACTAGCACACCCCATACTGGGGATATGGCCTGCAACCCAGGCATGTGCCCTGACTGGGAATCAAACCAGCGATGCTTTGGTTCACAGGCCTGCGCTCAATCCACTGAGCTACACCAGCCAGGGCCTACATTTTACCAAATATTTTTTACCAAAACCTTTCTGTCCAAATAACCTTATATAACTCTGTCAACAACCCTCCAAGGTGGAGGGTTCACTATATTCTTTTCTTCACAAAAATGGCAACTGAGGTTCAGTAAGTTTTCCCAAAGTTACACAGCCAGCAAGAGGCAAAGCTGGGTACAAAATCAAGCCTCTGACAGATTAGAGCTCCATGGTTGCATGCGCCCACTTCAAGCGACCAGTCATGGAAATCTCAATGGTTTCTGTATTGGGTGAGTAGATCAGAGTAACAGACAATGTGTTTTTCCAACCCTCCCACCCTGGCCTTCATAGTTTTGTAGGCCAGAAGTATATGAAATAGAACACAGAAGGATGAGAACATAAGCCACAGAGTGACAGCCCTGTGAGTGAGGGACTGTGTCCATGCCGTCATCCCTGTAAATCAGGAGGACTTCCAGATACTATGTTTTGGCCACACTTATTGTTTGAGATAACTGTGTAGATAGAGATCTTAGATGTCTTTGTTTCTGTGACAATCATTAGATGGAAGGAAGCTACATACTCCCTTGTCCCCCAACTTGTCTTCCCTCAATTACTACCTGAACACATGACTGAAAATCCTGAGTCTCCACACAGCTCCCTAGTGTCAGCAGTGTGAGAGGCTTCAAAGTACCTGGTCTAAGAAGGTCTCTTAGGGATATTAACCAGAGAAAGGATTTGTGCACATCATTAAACAAATGATTTCAAAGAAGACTGTTGTTCTACAAGCAATTAATTGTTGGAATAGACACCAGGTAAATATTGGGTAAATATTGCCTGTGTACATGAGTATATGTTGGCTTACATCCTACCCTTGACCTCCCAGCAGGTTATCCCCACCCATATTTTGTGACCCCACCCTGACCCCTGTGTAACTTGGAGATTTCATATAATCCAATATAACTGTGAAACCACAGTAATACTGGACACTCCCATACAGTTAATTGGCAGCACCTAGATTTTCATAAATGGAAACTGGATGGATGAAATTGAGTAAGTTGCCAAAAACCTCACAGGCAAACCATGAAGGAATAAGTTAAGGATTGCTGGTTAAGGGTGTATTGTATGTAGGGATCCAGTTTCATTCATTCTTGCCTCAATAAATGTTTGTTGGGGATAAAATAATAAATAAAATGATGCAGTTTTGCTTTCTAAAAATGAATTGAGTCAAATAAATAGACAATTACAGTGCATAGGATATAGCCGTTAACAATACAGCACTCTTTGATGGCCCATAGAGAGGCAGCTGACTTGAGAAGGATAAGGGGGACTTTGGGTGCAGTTGGTGATTAAGATGAGTTTTAATGGACAACTGGGGGGAGGATACTGAGAAACAACTGATAGGAAAAAAACACTATGAGGAGAAAAACATGGGTTCTGCTTTGCACATGCTCTTTAAGGTATCTCAAATACAAACTAATAATAGCTAACATTTCCACAGAGTGCTGATAATGTGTCAGACAAGTTTTCAGTGTTGTCTCCAGTGCTCTCAGCAGCCGGATGAAGTAGATTTTTTTCCTTCTTCCAACAAGATTGAAATAAATATGTGTGAGTCGGTAGTGAAGCCATGAGGGTTTGAGGGAGAAAGTGGAAAAAGAAGAGGGTTTATGAAAGACTCTGAGAAATATTGCAAAGTAAGCAGAGAATGAACAAATGAAACTGTAAGGAAAACACTATATAATGGAAACAAAGGAAAATTTTACATGAAGATGGGAGTGGTCACCATGCTAGAGTAGAAGTCAATGACTGTGAAGACTAAGTGTCTTTTTTTGTTTTTAAGATTTTATGTATTTAGTTTTAGAGAGAGGGGAAGGGAAGGAGAAAGAAAGGGAGAGAAACGTCAATGTGTGTGAGCTACAGTGACCTGTTGCCTCTCACATGCCCCCCACTGGGGATCTGGCCCACAACCCAGGCATGTGACCTGACTGGGAATCAAACTGGTGACCCCTTGGTTTGGTTTGCAGGCCAGAACTGAATCCACTGAGCCACACACCAGGGCAAGACTGACTATCTTGACAGTGAGTGGGCACCATGTTGCAGGCAGCTGAAGAGAGAACAAAAAGCAAAAAAGTAGAGACAGTGAGGAGAATAAAATTCATTCAAACATCACACTGAGGAGACAGAATAGCAATACAAAAGTGGAACATGGGCTTGGCAGCTTTGTTGATGTGTACGCACGATACCTCTTAGTGCCTAGGAGAGCTGATGAGGCTGGGAGCTGAATCCAAGGGGCCTGGGCTGGGCTGAGGGGCATTTCTTTATAACAGCAGGAAGGAAGGAGAGAAGGTTTTCTGTGGATATGTGTAGGTTTATATATTCTTCATTCTCTGTCATAACTGCTACATTTCATGTAGATTGTAAAACAAAATTCAGTCAGCTAATGAATTACTCAACCACACCCACCCCAATTCAATTGAGATTCATGAAGACATTGAGTTATGTTTATTTGCTTCTTGTTTAGAGTTACTCGCATACTAGTTAGTATTTACTTCCAGTTGTAAGGAGCATTTTTAAAAATCAAGAGTGAGCATAAAATTAGCACATTCTACCAGCTTTATTTATTTTTCCTATTTGGTCCCTGCTCTTAAACATTTGGAAGTGTTGTCAGGGTTTCCTACCCATGTTAATGTGCTGAATTCAGGGGTAGATGAAGAAGTTTGGTGATTTAGAAATAGCTTCGAAACAATCACATCTACACAATTTTGGTTCATGTATTGGAATCCTTTTTGTTCAGCATTGCCGCCAAAGTTATTTTCAGAACATCATATGGATTTTTCATTGAAACATCTGTGTTAACTTTTATTATCCCCGGTCTGCTTTGTAATTTTGGAAACAGATATAAAGAACGAGCAACCCAAAGCACAGTAATATAGTGGGAAGCATCCTTCATAAGTCAATTGAGGAATTTAATAATCTCTTTAGAAATAAGCTCTGCAGCTATGAGAAAAATGTGTGGGTTAAAGGCCTTCCAATTAAGAAAGGTTTCTCTGTGGATTTATAGGCTGGTGGTTCACTCTTCCTGTTCGAGTTTCCATAGCAACTGTCAGGTAGATTTTCTGCTACTTGCTAGGAAGTTAGAAATGTTGAGTCTGGTTGAGCCTTTTCAATTCAGTGAAGCTTAAATGAAATTCTTCGCAAGAAACTGGCATTTAGCTTGGGTCATTTATTCATATCTAGAAGAAAAAAAATCAAATAATCAAATGTGCAAATTTTTATTGGGATTATTTTTGGTACATATTTTGTGCTGTAATCTATTCTTAATGCCAGGGTACTAAAGGTTTGAAGGGCTGCAGCTGGCCTCTTCACTATCTGACGGCTTGTGGCTTTAATTACAGCTCAAGACATAGGAAGGCATGACTTTTCCTGGTCTACTTTTGCAGGCTATAATCACCCCTGGTGATATTCAGAAGCAAAGTAGGATCCAGGAGACTCATTAGGTTGAGATACCTATACTGTGTGAAATACAATGCACAACCTTTTATTCTTTTATTTTTCCTTTCCTATTGATTATTTGAATTACAGCCTGGTAAATAAATGATGTATATGCCATTATTTAAATTTCCTATAAGTACAGTATCTTCATTTTCCCTTCCGATTAGACCCACTTTGGTGTCATTCACTACAGTTTATTTCAACCCACATTGACTGATGTCTGACAGCTCCATGTAGGATGGGGTCCTTTAATTCTTAAAAAATATTGAACATGTAAGTGGGCAAAGTGAGCACCCATTCCGTTTCTCTTTATCTAACATACAGTATATGCCACATGAAGGACAGCTATCTAAGGGGCATTGCTTAGTGGGTTCTTTTGTTAGCATTGTTGCTCACTGGCACAGGAAAAGCAGCTTATACAGAAAATAAAGCACAGTCCTTATTTTACATTGTGAGTCTATTTATTATATACTAGGTCCCCTGTGGACATTTTTTATAAGATATATTATTTACAACAATGGCTTTGAATGCACATTCCCGCTCATTTTGTTCCATCCCTCTTCTTTCCCTTGTCATTTGTAGATCATGCCTTTGTCTGTTATAGTGATGGTTAATATTATATACAATTAATTGTTGCTAAAAATACAAATAAAATAAATACAGGAGAGGAGAAAGAGAGAGAGAAAGAGAGGAGAGAAGAGAGATTTCTTTTGTAAAAAGTTCAGCTCTGAAATGTCCTTTACTTACTTGCCTTGCCTTGTCTTATTTTCTTCCTCTTTGGTCTACAAAAAAGCACAGTAACTGTGCTTTTTTCTATTAAGCTAAATAAAAATTTTCTGAGAAGAGCAATTGAAGCTGAAGGAAGCTCACTCTTCAGTCACTACACTAGGAAGTGGAAATGAAGTAAGTCTCTCAGCCCTGCTCTCAACTTTATTTACTTTAAACAGTGGGCAATTTTCTCTTAAAATAAATCATACTTGGAGTTGCATGGCTCTGTCAGAAGGGGATGCACCTATACCCTGGAGCAGAGAGATAGAGAAAATTGAGGTTCTGAATGTTTTTCTGGATTTAGAGAGTTGGAGAGGGAACAAACTTGCTTAGTTATAGAAGTATACTGAAGTATATAAATGCATAAAGGGATAAATTGACTACTGAGACTATTCTGATTCTTGTTTTGACAGTTATAAACAAAGGAATTCTGGGTAAAATAAGAGGCATTATTACTTTGGGGAACAGCAAGAATTAAATTTTGGCTGCTACTGCTCAAGGGAAAAAGAGAAGCTATCTTTGCTGCTCACATTTAGACATTGGATTAGAGATTTCCTTCACCTTCTCCTCTTCCTAGGAAGAAGGGAAGAAAGAGGAGGTTGAGGAAACCAGCCCTTTTGGTCCAGCACATAACCAGGCTGGACACCCACTGGAGGAAAAACAGTAGAGGGGGTCACTTGTCCCACCTCATGCTGTTCCTTGGCTTAGTGTGAATTTAATTCAGTAGATAAGCCCTTCCAGGTTCTCCTTGTCCTTGAATTCAAAGTCCCTATGCCCAGTCCTTGAGGCCATGGCTTCTACTATTAGCCTCCAGTCTAGCCTGACCTCTCTTCTTCCAGACCTTTGTTCCTGAAAATATGGAATTTTTTTCTGAATGAGCCTCAGGTCCACTATTTTGGGCTTCACAGTGAGATAACTTCTCTGGCACTTCCTCCCTGCCTGCTCAGCTCCTATCCCATCCATTCTCCAGTTGAGGGCAAGTGCCTTACTTAGTCTTGCTGAGCAGAGTCACTCAGTGGGCTTTTTCCTCCTCCTCACCTCTCTACTTTCTCCATCATCACCTCTATTATTCCATCCTGATTTTTCTTGCTTTCTTTTATTTAAGACTTTAGTCCCAGTCTTTCTGTTCTGGGCTAGCTCGTTCTTCACTTTCTCCTCTAACATCAGCCAAGTACCCCTTCTCTATAGCTCTGGTCACCACCACTCCTCACTCCATACCCCTCCACCCACACACACTAAAGCTTTGCTAAAATACTGGTTTAAATGTTAGTAAGAATCTCTCTTCAGCCCTTGCAAACTTCCCTCTGATTTGTGTTTTATCAGAACTCTGCTATGAGATCTTAGGCAAGTTACTTAACTTCTATAAGCCTCAGATTCTGCATCTCTAGAATGGGTATAATTGTCCTAAAAATTATAAGATTGCTGTGGAAATTAAATTACTTGATTCATGTAAACTCTGTAGAATGGTTTATTGCACTAGAAATTTCTTCCTAAATATTAGATTTTGTGACTGTTTTTTGTTGCAAAGAACTCGAGCCTTGCCATCAAAGAGATATATGTGTTTGATTCTATTTTCTGCTGTTTGCTACCTATATGATCGTCAGTATGTTTTAAAAATTTATTGCATTTGTTTCCCTCCTAGTAGAATGAGAAAAATTATAGCTCGCTCCCAGGACTGTTAAGACATTAACTGAGCAGGAAGGTTTTCAACATTCAGATGTAATGTCCATCTCACAGTAATAGTTCTCTCTTCTTAACATGCCAATTTTCTAAAACCTTGATTAATTATTCCTTTTATCTGGTGTGCATAAAACATGAACTCATAATCTTCCTCCACCTTACTATTTCCTTCCTTAAAAATGATCTCTCTTTACTCTCTCATTTTTAGGGAAATCTATTTCCTCAAGGCCACAGGTCTTACAATAACAGAAAGCAAGCATTCTGCTCTTTAGCTCCTTCCCCCTTACAAAGCTGGATGAATATTTTTAAGAGTCTGCTTCTAAAAGCAAAGGGGTATTTCTATTCAGTGGGGTAGGAAGACAAGTTGTGAACAGAGTTTGTTTCATCAGAGTGCTCAGAGTAGAGATTAAGAGGGGTGTCTTCCGAGTGCCCCCGATTCCAAGGAGCCCACTCCTGACTCTAAGCACGAAGTTACCCTACTGTTGGAGCTGTGAAGCGCAGTGGGGAGTCTATGTCCAATTCTTGGCATCTTTGTCTCAGTTTTACATTTGAATTTTTTTCAATTATTTCATCAATCCCGGATGTGGTCTTAAATCCCTTGTTATGCTTGCAGTCTCTGTAAGTGCAAAATTCAAAATTATTCTCGTCAAATCTGCCCCTTCCAGATTTGCTAACTCAAAGATCAGAGCTTTCTGCAGAAGAAAAGACTTCCTGGCTCAATGTGTCAGCTCCTTTTCATGTAGCTGAATCTTTCAATTTGTAGCAGAACCCCCGCAGCACTATAGAGAAAAGAGGATATGTCTGAAATGCTGAACTGGGGTCACCCCTGTCTACCATTATGTTTCCACAGGCTGTCTATAAAAAGTTGCCAAACCAAGGGGTCTGAGATCTGACACCTGAAATGGCTGCAGTCACTCAAAGGCACCCCTTTTCCTGTCTCTTGCTGATTGACCCCGTCGCATTGTGCCTTTCAATGCACAGCCTGCAACTCTATATTTAGGGTGATGACCAGCTGTATATACAGGCTCCAAACACTTCTCACTGTTCCCTTGGATAGCTTCCCCTGTGAGTTTGGTATTAGACTCAGAAAAGCTGTGTTCCTATCTCAGCTAAGACACTTATTGTGTGATATGATGTGCTTTCCCAGAGCTTTCTGAGATTCCATGCCCTGTAAAATAATAAACAATAGTGACAGCTAATATCATTGAGTGCTTGCTGCCTGCCAGATATTATTCTAAGTCTTTTCCATGTGAATGTGTGGAGACACCAATGCCTTTAAACCTCACCACAAACTAATGAATGAGGTCCTTTTGTAAGAGAGGAAACTAAAGCCTAAACTCTCCCAGGTGCTAAATGGTGGAGCTGGGATTCCAACTCATAGAGTCTTGTTCCAGATCCTATGTGATTAACCAAAAGCTACTTATTTTCCATATATACAACCACAGTCGAGTCTCATTATCCAAAGTAGTTATGGTCTACAAAGACGCTTTCCCAAATATTTGCCTAACTTAGAATCTCATGACTCTCCAAACTAGACAGTTATTAGGTATCAGAAGACTCAGTCCAAATTCCTCATGTTTCCACTTAATCCCTCTTCAGTTTCCCATTCTGTACAATAATAGGAAGTAGTAGTTGCTTCTCCATTTCACAGACTATTGGTAGGGTTCAAGTTAGAAAGTGACAAAGTACTTTCAGAAGCATAAAATGCTATGCAAATATACATTATTTTTATTGCTGTTACTATCAAGGATAACTCATATTACTAATTCTAAAAATCAGCAATTTTCTAATAATAGAAGAATATATATATATATAGTGTGTGTGTGTGTATATATATACATATATAATTTTCAGACAGGAAAATGTCTTTGCTATAATGAGTAATACATTTCTATAATCACCAGTTGGAGTCTATAGAATCAGATCATATCTTGTAGCCATTTGGATGCTGGCCTTTGACAGTAACTCCAAGACAATTGGAGCAGACAGGAAGACATCCTATGTTCTCTTTCTGTAGTCTGAGGTTTTTGGGATTTACTGAATGTACTTGGATCATTTTTAATGAAAATGTCATACTTAATATTTACAAGACCATCACAGAGACAACCAATTCTCTTAAATGCCTCTTTTGAAGTTGCCTTTGCCAAGTACAAATGGTCGACACATTAAACAGCCAGTCATGCAGTCTTGTCCTACACACACAACAATACATATTTCTTAAGAAAGCTTATGGAAAACTATAATAGAAAAGTTTAACTCCTCCTCAGATTCAGAATCTGGTTTCCTTTTTTTCCAAAGATTAAATAAAATGTGCATCATTTGCGATGCCATTGTCTGAAGAGATACTGAATGTTTCCTTCCACAAGTACCTATATGAGTACCCATACTAGTTAATGACTAGAGGGATCCCCAGTGCCTAAGTGGTTTCCTAGTGTTAAGTGAGGTGCTTGATGGGGCATCCTTATTCATCTGCATCATTAAAATTCAAGTTAGTGCCTTCCTGCTCCTGGAGCAGAGTGTAACCAGAACATCTGGCCAGGTCTGCTCCAACACTAAATGGTGCCCAGTGGAATGATGGTGTAATGGAATTTGCTTCCCTGAGCAGAGAACAGGATAGCAAGCAGCGAGTTCATCACAAGAGATAACACACCCTAGAGGTTGTTCTTTGCTTCTTTCCCTAATACTGAAAATATCCTTTTTAAATTAATGCCATGTGGTTCTGGGGCTCAAGGTCCCGATCCAGCATGAGGTTCTTCTACCCAGGAATGCTGGCATGCACAGAAATAACATCCCAGAACTACTCTCATCTGTTACTTGAGGTACAGGTAGATGGCTTCTGATGACATTCTTCCTCCCTCTTGCAGATTTTACACTGCTTTTTGTTCTAGGGCTTTGTTTGTATTCAAGTCTAATTCAAAATGGGTTGTCTAATAAGAACTTTGGGGAGGTTCAAAGATGGCAGCTTTGCTCCAGGGAGCGTGATTCTCGGCTTCTGTGCAGGGGAGGGAAACTCGTGGATCGGCAGAGGAACAGAGCAAGTGGTCTAGGTTACTGAAACATTTTTTAAAACAGTACATCAAAAATTATAGCGGACATTGAAAAACCAGACAGTAAGGAGGCTGCTTCAGGACAACAGGGACCCAGGGATCAGCTCAAAGACAAGGGGGATTGTAGGCCCCAGGCCCGGTGCTCCCGGGTCTGCCTCAGGGCACCCAGGAGAGCGGAGTTGCTGCTCCCTCCCTGGACAATGGGGGTTGAACAACACCAGGGGAGACCTTGTTGCTTGAAGGCACAGAGAGGGGAGTTGGACTGGGAGACAGTCTCGCAGGGGCTGCTAGCACCCACCTATAGCCCTGGAAGAAGTGAGTACCTCCAGCCTGCACAACCAGGGGCAGCCTGGAGGTGCACCCGCACCCCCAGCCCGGTGGGAGTGTGGACCGGTGGAAAACCCAGACCTCACAGCCCTGAACAAGGAAAGGGCGTGGGCCTTCTCAGGTTTCTGGAGCCTGCAGTGGTGAATTGTGGAAGCGCTTGCCCCCTCGGGAATCCTGACCCCCCCAACCCCCCACCCCCCCCACCCCCTCTGTGAAACCGGAGGGGACGCAGCGCTTAGAGCATTCCTAGAACCTGAAACTGAAAAATTTGGTGGATGGGTGCACCCCTTTATGATCCCCAGAGATTTCACCGTGAATCCAGAAAAGTTGTGGGTGCTTCCCGAGAACATAGCACCCACCTCAGTGAAATTTGGGGGAAGGGCACGTCTCCTTGAGGTCCCCGGAGCTTGCATCCTAAAACCTGCAAAAGACGAAGGAGCCCTGTGGGGCCCAGGCACCCAGGAGACCGGGAAAGTGAGCTCCAGAGAGCGTGCTCTGGAGCACCCAGGGTCCTGTACGGGGAAAGTCAGATTGGCTCTGGGGAGAGGCCCTGGGGATAGTAGGTGAGAGACTTACTGAGTTTTGACTGGGAAGAGTGATAAACATTTCAAACGCCCCTCAGCCTGCTGAAGACAGCAAGACCAGAAAAACTGGTCTGGCCAGTTAAAAACCAACAAGAGGTTTTGTTTTGTTTTGTTTTGTTTTGTTTTGTTTTAGCTGTTGTTGGTTGATTGATTTTATCTTGTGTTTTAAGTGATTTTTTATTTTTCAATTCTTATTATTTTTACATTTCTCAATCCCTTATGTTTCTCTTCCATTCATCCTAGTATTATTCCTTCTACTGCAAATTTATCTTTCCTGCATTCCACCTTCTGCTTTTTTTGCTTTTTTATTCTGAGCTTGCAAGTTACTGCAAATTTGTATTACCTTTTTCTCACTTTTCTGACATTTTTTATTTTAATAGTATTTTGGTATTCCTTTTCTTTCTGTATAATCTTCTTTGCTTGGCTGATTATACTGTCATTTGATAGGTTCCCCCTGTTATCTCAGTAACAGTGTGTTGATAATTTACTCTCCTTCATTTGTGTTCCATTAGTACACCTCTCAAGGTTCTATACTCCTTATTCTTGTTATCTACATCTCATAGATTCTGCCACATGATTGCGGCTTTAATATTACTGTAAATAAGACCTAGTTCATACAATTGTAAATACTACTCAACACCCCTACCTGATCTCAGCTTACTTCACAATTTCCTGAACTCTATTATTGTGGGGGTTGTCTCTATTCTTTTACACACTACTGCTATTTACTAATCTTTATTCCAACCCTACCTCAGAATCTGACCTCCCACAGCCTCACAGTTTTCTAGATCCAACTAACAATCCTTTCCTCCCCAATAAGAGTCTTACCTTCTTTCCATCCTTTCTAAAATGTGGCTAGTGGGGTGGAGGATCACGGTTAACACTATAAGTAGCTAAAGGATATCCCATCTCTTCTCTACTGGATGCTAATGTAAACATCATAGAATACTGTCTTGCTGTCTTAAACCATTTTGCTTTACTCCTTCAACTGACCACAAAAAAGAGTAGGGAGAGGCTGTGAACACCAGGATACATGAAGGAGACTGTACCTCTGAATCTCACAGGTATTCTACCACAGAAGTTCACACCACAATCACAGGGAACAAGAACAGATCAATTTAAACAACAGAGGCTAACAAGGAGAGTGTCACGAACAATGAGAAAACAAAGAAACAATCCCCAAATGAAGGGAAAGGAGGAAGCCTCAGAAAAAATGCTAAATGAAATAGAGGCAACTCAACTATCAGATACTGAGTTCAACACAATGATTATCAGGAAGCTCAATGAACTCACAATGAGCTACCAGAAACTCGAGGGAAGCTACAATGATCTCACTGCAAACTATATCAACATGAAAAAGGAAATAGAAACTACAAACAAGGGCCAAGAGGAAATGAAGAATGCCATTTCTGAACTGAAGAACACAGTAGAAGGAATGAAAAGCAAGATTGATGAGGCAGAAGATTGGATTAGCAAATTGGAGGACAAAGTAGAAAAGAACACTCAGAAAGAGCAAGAAAAGGAAAAGAGGCTCAGAAAGAATGAAGAGGGATTAAGAGAAATGCAAGACAATATGAAACATAATAATATCCGTATAATAGGGATACCAGAAGGAGAAGAAGAAGAGCAAGGGATAGAAAACCTATTTGAAAAAGTAATGATGGAAAACTTTCCTAATTTGATGAGAGAAAAAGTCACACAAATGGAAACACAGAGAGTCCCAATCAAGAGGAACCCAAAGAGGCCCACCTCAAGACACATCATAATTAAAATGGCAAAATTTCAAGACAAAGAGAGGATATTAAAGGCATCAAGGGAAAAACAGGAAGTAACATACAAAGGAGTCCCAATAAGGCTAACAGCTGACTTCTCAATGGAAACACTCCAAGCCAGAAGAAAATGGCAAGAAATATTCCAAGTAATGAGAACCAGAGGTCTGCAACCAAGACTACTTTACCCAGCAAGGCTCTCAATCAAGATAGAAAGCCAAATAAGAAGCTTCCCAGACAAAAGAAATCTAAAAAAATACACCTATACCAAACCAGCTCTGCAAGAGATTCTAAAGGGACTGCTTTAAGGAAAGGGAGGAAAAGAGAGAGAGAGAGGGAGAGAGGAACACATGTACATAAAAGGCAATGAATAAGTACCTATCAATAATAACCTTAAACGTAAATAGATTAAATGCTCCAATCAAAAGACATAGAATAGCTGAATGGATAAGAAAGCATGACCCACATATATGCTGCCTACAAGAGACCCACCTCAGGATAAAAGACCTACACAGGATGAAAGTGAAGGGCTGGAAAAAATTTTTCCAAGCAAATGGACAGGAAAAAAAAGCTGGGGTAGCAATATTCATACGAGACAAAATAGACTTCCAAAAAAGGTCCGTAAAGAGAGACCCAGAAAGTCACTTCATAATACTCAAGGGAAGAATGCACGAAGAAGACATAAATATTGTAAATATATATGCACCCAACATAGGAGCACCCAAATACATAAAGAAAATCTTAGAGGACTTCAAGAAAGATATTGATAGCAACACAATTATAGTGGGAGATTTTAACACCCCACTGTCAAAAATGGATAGATCTTCCAAACAAAATATCAACAAAGATATAGTGGCATTGAACAATACCCTAGATGAAATGGACTTTACTGATATATACAGAGCCCTCCATCCCAAAGAAGCCAAATATACCTTCTTTTCAAATGTACACATAACATTTTCAAAGATTGACCACATAATAGCATATAAAACAAGCCTGAACAATTTCAAGAAAATTGAAATCATACCAAGCATTTCTCAGACCACAAGGGACTGAAGCTAGAAACCAACCCCAAAGAAAAAAACCCAAAACACTCAAAGTCATGGAGATTAAATAGCATGTTATTAAACAATGAATGGGTCAAGAATGAATTTGGGAAGAAATCAACAGGTTTCTGGAAACAAATGAAAACGAACTCATAACAACCCAAAACTTATGGGACACAGCCAAGGCAGTCCTGAGAAGGAAGTTCACAGCAATACAGGCCCACCTAAAAAAGTTAGAAACATTTCAAACAAACAACCTAACCCTACGTCTACAAGAACTCGAGGAACAACAACAAAGACAGCCCAGAGCAAGTACAAGGAAGGAAATAACCAAGATCAGAGCAGAATTAAATGACAGAGAGACTAAAAGCACAATTCTAAGGATCAATGAATCCAAGAGCTGGTTCTTTGAAAAGATAAACAAAATCGACAAGCCTTAAGCACACTCATCAAGAAAAAAAGAGAGAAGACCCAAATAAACACAATCAGAAATGAAAGAGGAGAGATTACAACAGATACCACAAAAATACAAAGGATTGTAAGAAATTACTAGGAGGAACTGTATGCCAAGAAATTTGAAAACCTAGGTGAAATGGACAAATTTCTAGAAAAATATAATCTTCCAAAACTCAATGAAAAAGAAGCAGAAAGCCTGAACAGACCAATAACAGCAAAAGAGATTGAAGCAGTAATCAAGAAATTCCCAACACACAAAAGCCCTGGACCAGATGGTTTCACAGGAGAATTCTACAAAGTATTTAAGGAGGAGCTAACCCCTATCATTCACATACTATTCCAAAAAATCTCAAAAGATAGAAGACTCCCAAACTCACTTTATGAGGCCAACATCATCATTAAATATAAAGCATGACACCATAAAAGTCCTCGAGGAGAACGTAGATAGGAAAATCTCAGATATTTCACACAGAAACTTTTTATTGACATGTCCCCTAGAGAAAGGGACATAAAAGAAAGAATAAACAAATGGGACCTCATCAAAATTAAAAGCTTCTGCATGGATAAAGAAAACAGTATCAAAATATAAACAGAACCAACTATATGGGAAAACATATTTGCCAATGATACCTCAGACAAGGGTGTAATCTCCAAAATATATAAAGAACTTACATGACTCCACCCTAAGAAGACAAGCAACCCAATTAAAAAATGGGCAAAGGACTTGAACAGACACTTCTCCAAGGAGGACATACAGAGGATTCAAAGACACATGGAACAATGTTCAATATTGCTAGCTATCAGAGAGATGCAAATTAAAGCCACAATGAGATACCACTTCACACCGGTCAGAATGGCCATCATAAACAAAGCAACAAACAACAAGTGTTGGAGAGGTTGTTGAGAAAAGGGATTCCTAGTGCACTGTTTGTGGGACTGCAGACTGGTACAACCACTATGGAAAGCAGTATGGAACTTCCTCAGAAAACTAAAAATGGATCTGCCTTTTGACCCAGCAATTCCACTGCTGGGGCTATATCCTAAGAACACTGAAACACCAATCCAAAAGAACCTTTGCACCCCGATGTTCATAGCAGCACAATTTACAATAGCTAGGTGCTGGAAGCAACCTAAATGCCCATCAGTAATTGAGTGAATCCAAAAACTATGGTACATTTACACAATGGAATTCTATGCAGCAGAAAGAAAGAAGGAGTTCCTACCCTTTCCAACAGCTTGGATGGAGGTGGAATGCATTATGCTAAGTGAAATAAGCCAGGCAGTGAAAGACAAATACCATATGATCTTACCTTTAACAGGAACCTAAACAACAAAACAAAGAAACAAGCATAATATAACCAAAGACACTGAAATAGAGGACAGGCTGACAGTGACCAGAGGGGAGAGAAGAGGGATTTTCAAGGGAGAATGGGAAGGGTTTACAGGAACAAATTTAAAGGATACATGGAGAAAAACTAGGGGGAGGGTGGTAATGGGAGGGAAGTGAGGAGGGTTGGGTGGGTGGGCTGGATTGGGAGTAAAAGGGAGAAAACTATACTTGAACAATGATTAAAATTAAAAAAAGAACTTTGGAAAAACCTATCCTCTTCATTTAAAAAGAGTTGGCTGACAGTTATACCACAAATAACAATATCATATTAATGACCTTAAAGTATACTACCTGATATTTATTTTTTTAAAGATTTTATTTATTTATTTATTTATTTTTAGAGAAGGAAGGGAGGGAGATAGAGAGAGAGAAACATCAATGTGGGGATGCTGGGGGTCATGGCCTGCAACCTAGGCATGTGCCCTGTCTTGGAATCGAACCTACGACACTTTGTTTTGCATCCCGCGCTCAGTCCACTGAGCTACGCCAGCCAGTGCTTACTACCTGATATTTAAACCTGTTAAGAGCTAGGACTTCTCTCCTGAGAGAAGTCTGATGCAAAGTACTGTGGATTCAAAGATGGGAAAGACCTGTTCCTGATCTTAGGATGGTTCCACAAAATGGAGACAAAGGTTAGACTCTGCAGGCTGATGAGTGGTTTTAAAGATTAGTAGCAATCACTTCAGAAACAGAGAGAAAGGGAGCCAGCCTGGGGTCCCAGGGAGTCTTCCTGGAAGACACACTGCCTGTATATTTAAAGGGTGATTAGGAATTTTTCAGACAAAGAAAGTAGGAAGGACAATTCCAGGAAAGAGGAATTGCACACAGGAAAGAACAGAGATGTGAAGAACCCACATGTTCAGTGAATGCCAAGCAGCATAGAATCCTAGAGGACAGTAGCATCTTTGGAGAATGGAGGAAAGTAAAGATACATGAGAATGTAGCAGCCAGGTAAACGTCATGTGCAGGAGTTTATCTTTAGTCAGTAGGGTTGTTTAAGAGGCTTGAGTATGGAAATGAGAGAATGGAATTTGGTGTTAAAGTGAGTGCTGCTCTGCCATCACTCTGAAGAGGATGAGGGTGAGAAGATAAGACCAGAGGGAGGGAGAGCAGGAAGGGTGGGGAAGGGGAAGGATAGAAGAGATAGAGGTGGGGGAGAAAGACAGACAGACAGCAGTGAGGAAACTATCATAGTTCTCCAGATAGGAGGAAATCAGGGTTTTGTATAGCGAAGGTGCAGTTAGAACATGGAACAATGAACAGATTCAGGAACTAATTAGGAGGCAACATCATCATTATGGTTTTGGGGGGTGGTTTTGAAGAAGTGAGAAGGGAGTCCTGAACAAAAGGGTATAAAATGCACCTGATGATACTGGTTCCTCTGGGTGGGTGGTACCATCATTTACAGGCATAGCCAGGGGAAAAAATCCTTAGGTGGTTGGAGAGCATTACTTCAGCTGTGGAGTGTGTGAAACATCCAAATAGAGTTAAATGTTCAGGCAAAATTCTAAGTCTAAAGCCCAAGAGAAAAGCATCAGATACAATTTTGGGGCATTTTTTGTCACAGTAATTCTTGGTGACTCTCTGTATTTATAATCTGTATGTTTCAGGTCAATATTTAAGGAACTACCTTAAATTCTCCATAAACTAAGGATATGGTTATCATTTCAATAGCCATAATTGTGATTTCTTGAGTATTTCTTTCTTGTTTTCTTCAATAGTCAATATTTTTTTGCCATTAGATAACTTTCGGTCCTTGATTTCTTATTTGCTTAAAAATGTCAAACATGCTCATTTGTGACTGGAAATTATATATTAAAAAGGCAGGAATTTAGCATGCCAAAGGTAATATGCATATTTCTAAGTGTCAGATATTGTTCCCTTAAAATAAAACTGACTTCTTTTCAGATCCATATAGGAAAAACAAAATATTATTCATCCTACACTAGATGGTTTGATATTATTTGGAAATACTTGTCACTTGATGGGTTTTTTTGTGAATAGTTCAATGACTTTTTATTAAGAAAGAATCTTCTATTCCCACTTGATCATATTCTTTCGAATATCTTAGATGATTGCAAAAATATTATTCTAGACATTGATGGAAAATTTTATTGTAAAATATCTCAGCTTTTGCTTTTTTTCTTATAATAAAAAGAATAAGTGAATCTATATTTGTTGTTGCTATGGTAACTAACATATTTTTATACATTGAGAAGAAATATGAACACTTCTAAATGCATTTCCATTCTTCTGCTATACGTCTCTAAATATATAAGATCATATATTAGGGATAACCTCAAGTCCAGCAGACTTTAGAACAGGTCCTCTTGTAGCTATTTTGTACCATCATTTTTACATAGAGACAGATGCTATCAGACCTAGGTCTTATTTAGTCTGGAGGACATGAACTGTACACATTATACAAAAAAGGAATTGATCACTCTTATTTTTAAAGGAAGATTGGAAAACATTCCTAACAGGTTATTTATGCTTCAGCTCTTTATTAAAGCCTGTAAATATCTCAGGTCATTTCTTAAATAGGTTTCAAATATGAAAATCATTGATAAATCACTTATCTGCCTGAGTCTGAGATTGGCTCTAAATCAGGCACATTGCCCATATATCCATTCATTAAAAAATATTTATGACAACTTTCTAAGTTTAGAATCTTTGCTAGATTAAAAATTTAGAGGAAATAATAGTCACATACTATATAATTATACAAAATAATCAAAATTATATGTGCTAGGATGGAAATGCAAACAAGGTATCACAGGAACAGAGGAGGGTCAACTAAACTAGTCTGAAGGCATCAAGGAAGATTTGGGGGATAGTAGAGGAGACAATGCCTGAATAACATCTTAAAGCTTACATTTAACAAATACAACAAAAAATATTCATTATGTACTCTACAAACTTCTTCTTGTGTGTGTATACATGTAGGAAAAACAAAATTCATGCAGTTCAACTTAGTTTAATCATATTTATTAAACTCCTACTATGTATCAGATGCTGGCTAGATTCCTTGGTTACTCCCAAGGGGTTCACTTTTGTGAAACTTAAACAACTTTACAAAGGTTTAATGTAGTAGTTCTAGCTCTTGGAACATATTCTAATTAAATAGTTAAATAATCACGAATGTGCACAAAGATGTAGTCACTGGGGTTTTTAACACCCATTATTAGTAAAGGTGAAAAAACACCATTATCCAAAATGTCCAAAATGATGATTGGTTATATATATCATTATAGACATGGTGCATTTGTTGTTATGGAATAAAAATTTTATTTATTATATAATTTTCATTAAGCTGTTAATAATATTTATTCTCACTGGATTTTCTTCATCAAAAGGTTTTAGTGAACTAACCAAACCCAGCAGGTATAGTGTGACTATATCTTTGAATTTCCTATGTTCTCTGCTACTCTGAAATAACTCTTAGTGAAATTGCCAATATTGTATTTTGTTCTTTTAAGATGTATGTTGTATATAAAACTAAATTGAAATATAGAGGCCAAAAGTCTGGTGAAGATGAGAATGAAAAAGTTTTAGACATATGGCTTACTAGGAAAGAAAGATTTAGCAATGGGTAATGAATTAAGCTTGGACAAGATCATTAGAAAACTGGCATAAGAAAGCCAGAATAAGTTATAAAGATTAAAATAATCTGGCAGACAGTCTAAGAAAATATGGCAGGAGAAGGCAAGGAACAGGATATGAAGACAAAGGAGATTAACACATTGATTATTAACCTAAGATTTCTGGCTTTGAAAATCATCCATGAGGCAGAAAACTAATCAGGAGAACAAAGATGGAGGCTCAGGTAGAGAGGAAAAAGACTTTCTGAGGAAGTGAAAACACAGTGCTGTTGAGTCTCTAAAACAGTGGTGGGTAAACTATGGCCCTCCAGTTTCCATAAAACCCAAGAGGTAAGAATTTTTAAGTGGTTGGAAAAAAATCAAAAGAATATTATTTCTTCACGTGTAAAAATATGAGTTTTAAATTTTAGTGTCAGTAAATAATTTTATTGGTACACTGCCATGCTTCTTTAATACATTGCAGTGGATACTTTTGCACCACAAGGCACAGTTAAGCAGTCAGCAACACTTGCCCCATCAGGCTTAAAATATTTATCTGCTTCTCTCCAGAAAGCTTTCTGACCCCTGATCTAAAGACTAAAGGAGACAAGAAGGAACGGGAAAATATTTAAGAAGGAAATTAAATGAGGATTGCTTGCTTGAAGTCAAGAGTAAAAAAGCATTGTGAAAGGTTAAGTAATTGTTATTCAGGATTTAGAAGGTATGGAAGTTAGAACCTTGGTTCACTCCCAGCCCTGTCACCCACTGACTCCTCACCAGCTCCATTCTGCCCTAATGCCACAATCAGTCTCACACTGTCAAAAGGGTCTTTGGTTCAGTCTATCCTACTAAACCTCTAATATAATCGTGGCTCTCTTCTGATTTCAAGAACCAGAACTCTTTCCTAACTACCTTTAATGAAAAATCAAATTTATGTGAAGTCATATGGAAGCTTAAGGAAGTGAAGTTCAACTAGACTTTACAGGAATATGAAAACCACCGGGTTTTAAGGGCCCCAGTTTCTCTATCCCCTGCCCTTAGGGTCCTATATTTTCTCTTTTTTCTCTCATGGAAGACTGACTTTCCCTGCTTATTCTCTAATTTTCATGTAGCCAAAGATAACCTCCAGCTCGTTGTCTCTAAGGTAACCTCTGTCCCTTAGAATCTAGCATCAAAACTGGGCTGTCCTGCATCCCTCCTCTTTCAGACTACTGGGGAAAGACTAAGGGCTTTAATCCAGTCAGCTGATTAACTGCATTGATGAAAGTGTGTACCTCTGATCTAATTAATGGTAGGTGGTGAGGCTGGTGAGTTACAAAGCCCACTTCATATTTACTAGGGCCTTACATTGGGTAGACAATGAAAACTAAGAGGAGAAAATGGTAAAATGCATACTAGAATACATACACAGAGACCTTACCTTCAAACTTCAGCTCAAAGCACCTCTTCTAAAAAGCCTTCACTACAGTCAGATTTAAATGTCTTTCCTCTGCACTTGGTCATACCTCAAGCTTGGGCAAGTTTCATTAAGGGTAAAGTTGCATCTTTATCATTTGAGTCAGTTCTGTCATTTCCAAAACATATCATATGACCAATATAGCACATCAAAAGGATTAATTGGTATGTAAATGAATAACAAGCACTGTGTGAACAAATGTAGCAAGTTAAACTCAGATAGGCTATATATTTTTGAGGATGTTCAAATTTAATTAATTGGTGGTGAGCTACCCTTTATAAACCCTAAATATATATGATTTTTAAAATTGAGAAAATTAGGGGAGATACAAAGTAAATTTCATAAATTAAATGGCCCCACTGTAAGTGGAAGGCTGATTCAATGTTCAAAATTCAATCAATGTGATCTACCCTAATAACAGACTTAAGAGACAAAAACATAATCATCTCTGTAACTTCCAAAACGTTTCAGTAGATCAGAAATAAAAGGGACTTTTCTTCACCCAATAAAGGGCATCTATTTAAAAAAATATCGGTAGTTAACCAGGGAAAATACTGAATAATTTTCTCTAAGATCAGGAACAAGACAAAAATATCCTCTTAACACTCCTATTCAAAGTCATACTGGCAGTCCTAGACAGTGTGATAAGGTATGTTAAAAATATACCTAGAAGAATATACAAAAATACTCTGAGAACTAATAAGTGATTTTAGAAAAGCCATAAGATACAAGGTCAGTAGACAAAAATCAAAGTATTTTGGAAAACTAGTTTAACATACTATTAAGTAACATTTACAATAGCATCACTACAGAGCAATAATTAGGTGTAAATCTAAAAAACTAAATGCAGGTTCCTATGCTGAAAATTATAAAAATCAATTAAAGGTATCAAAAATCTAGATAATGAGAGAGGGGTAACTTGTTAAAAAATAGAAGTATCAATATTGTTAAAATGTCAATTCTTACCAAATTGAACATTAGGTTTAACCCAATCCCAGTCAAAATTCTGTTAGGATTTTTGTGACTATCACCAGATACTTCCAAAATTTATATAGAAAGGAAAAAGAATCAAAACACTGAAAACAGCTTCTGACAAAGAACTTCTATCCAGAATACATAAACAACTCTCAAAACTCAACAGGAAAACACCAAACAAACAAAACTCTCAATTTAAAAAAGTGGGGAAAATATTTGAACAGACACTTAACCACAAGAGATGTACAGATGGCAAATGAGCACATAAAACAGATGCTCAAAGTCATTCATCGTTTGGGAAATGCACATTAAAAACTACAATGGGATACTATTATAAATATATAAGAATGGCTATTATCAGTACCAATATGCTGACTTTACTCCAAGATATGGAGCAAGTGGAATTCTCACACACTACTGGTGGGAATGCAAATAGTCCAGCAACTTTAGAAAATAGTTTGGCCAGACTCACAGATATGGAGAACATTTTGACTGTTGCCAGGAAGGAGGGGTTTATGGGTACAGGTGAAATAAATAAAAGGATTAAGAATACAAATTGGTAGTTACGGAACAGTCATGGGGGTGTAAAGTACAGCATAGGGAATATAATCAGTCATATTGCAGTAACTCTGTATGGTGCCAGATAGGTACTAGACTTATCAGGGTGATCACTTTGTAAGTTATATAAATGTCTAATCACTGTATTGTTCACCTGAAACTAATATAATATTGTATACCAACTTTAATTGAAAAATGAAAAAAAGAAGAGTATGGTGATGTATTATAAAGCTAAATATATACTTCTCATACACTTACCATATGATACTTACCATATACTTACAAAATGCCACTCCTCAATATTTACCCTAGCAAAGAGAAAACTTAAACATCTCCTCCCCCACCACACACACAAAGTCAATGTGAGGTCAATACCACTCAGAGCATCATAATTTGTCAATGTTTAAATTTGATCAGAATAAATAAAAATGTATAAAGAAAAATTTAAATTTATAGAAATAAATAGCCGACTGCAAATTTTCCTTAAAAATAGTTAAGGTGTAAATTTATGTTGTGTATTTTAGCACAATAAAATTTCAAAATATTTATAGAGAGTAATACTATAATTTTAAAATCTAAAAAAATTAAAATTTAAAATTAGAAATTAAATATATTAAAATAAAAGTAAATCTGTACGGATTTATCTTTATGCAGTGTAGCAGAAAGAAAACATTCATCATCTGGGCCAGTAAATTAGATACGTATCATTGGTAGCATAGATGTGAGTTACATTTTAAAATTCCCAATCTCCCATCAATTATATCATAAAATTGTGAGAATTGTCTACCATATATTTTATGAACAAATAGCCTAAAACTTTTGTCATTGTTACAGAAATGTGCACTGAGACACTTTTGGGCTTACCTACAATACTATGCATTGTTGTAAAGACTTTATGAATGCTTTGAACTGTACCCAGCTGGTTTTCGCAGAACTGAGTATGTTCCACTTACTAGTACCCTCAAGAGGTTACTACAGTGGTTTGCTTTATGTATTATCAGTCTGTCATTAGGGCTGACAAGGCTAATATTCCACCATGGGTTCTTTCACTGTCCTCAAGAGATTATAAAATGACACTCAACAGATTTTAGATGTTTAAACCTGCTGGTACTGTTAACACTATTTTCTTTTCCAGTTGTAAAGCTAACTGGATAAAAATCCCCAAGACCCTACCCAGATCCCTATAAAGCAGAAAAACAGGAATTTGCTTTTTTTTTTCCCTCCCCTCTCTCTAATGCTCTTGTTCTCTTTAATGGTAAAACTATCCTGTACACTATTTTTCTATTTATAGCCCAGACAATTTAACTCCAGGCAGGTGGTTCTATTGAAAGATAAACAAGCTGGTTACAAACCCCCACTGGTTCGTAAATGGCCAACTGTGCTGACATGGCAGGCTGCAGGTGACAGAATCCATCCAGGGATGATGGTCATTTACCACAGGGCTAGGGACCCCACAGCATCTTTGGCCAAGGAACAGCTGGTGCTCTCAGCACTTTTGTCTCTTAACAAAACTCAAAATCAATGGTCATACAAATGGATTAACAGTATCAGGTGGGGCTTCATCTAATATACCATATTCCCAAAAATATCTTTACTGCTTTTGCCTAATGTGCTTATTGATTGCTGAGCATCTTTTAGAGCATTTTGTTGAATACTTTTGCCTGTGAAAATGCAATTTTTATCCAGATGGTGTCTCAAGCACATAGTCCCCCTCACTTCTCTTATTGCTTATTTTTCTGTCTGCCCACCACTGGGATGACACCTTGTATAGTATTATATAACAGAGCTGGATAAAGGATGACAAGAATTTCTCAGGAATGGATTTCTACATACTCTTTTTCAATTTTCTATTCCCATTCATGGTCTCATTGTATCTTTATAGCACACAGTTCACAAATATTATTGGACCTTACCTCCTAATTAAGTTTACCACTTAAATAGCATGAGCCAATTTTGTGGTCACTAATCCATCTTTCACCATTATATTTTGACTGTTTTCATTGGAGGTTTCTCTGTTGTTTAAGTATCAAGAATGTCTGCGGGCACCCTGGCTGGTGTGGATCAGTGGATTGAGTGCTGGCCTTTGAACCAAAGGGTCACTGGTTTGATTCCCAATCGAGGCTCATGCCTGGGTTGCAGGCCAGGTCCCCACCCAGTAGGGGACACATGAGAGGCAACAACACATTGATGTTTATCTCCCTCTCTTTCTCCCTCTCTTCCTGTCTTTCTAAATTAAAAAAAAAAATGTCTACTGGTAATTAGTATCTTACCAAGATATGACCCAATCTAGTGCACAAACAATTATTGTTCAAGGAAATGGGACACCACCTTTCAATAAAGGGAGATAGGTAAGCCATTAGTTTCAATATAGTTGGCATGAATGGATGTGGCACAGAAATGGTACTTTGTGGTATTGAGTATATTTTTAGACATGAAAGGAATATGTAAATTGTAGAGGTGAGGTATTTTAGGGGCCAAAACACAGAGGAATTTACAGAATAATGATGGAGCCTCTGAAAGTTTATGGCAGAAAACCAGGATCATCACCTTTTCATTTTAAGAGTATGCTCTAGTAGAGGTATGGAGCTGGGTTTGAAACAGGTAAAAAGTTAGACCAATAAAATGAGCTATTATGTCGCTGTCATAATTCAGGAGAAAGAATATACCAAGAGCAGTGGATGAAGGAAAATATATCTGAAAGCTTTTAAGAAGTTTTTTTAAATAGTTGAACTCATTCAAATTTACTAAATAAAATCAAAGAGTTTATCACGAAGTTGATGCTTAAAACTAACCTGTTATGGCTAACATAACTTACAAATTAAGATGAACAAACACAAGTTTTTCTGCTACAAACATTCTTTTTTTACTATTTAAATTATATTTTATTGTTTATGCTATTAAAGTTGTCCCAATTTATCCCCCTTTGCCCCCCTCCATTCCCTCAAGCAATCCCCACACTGTTGTCCAAGTCCGTGGGTCATGTATATACTCTTATGTTCTTTGGCTAATTCCTTCACCTTCTTTCAGCCAGTCCCCAGCTCCTCCCACCCCTCTTACAGCTGTCCATCTATTCCATGTTTCTATACCCCTCATTCTATGTTGCTTCTTAGTTTATTTTTTTCACTAGATTCCACATATAAGTGAGATCATATGGGAGAAGCGATAGAAACACCCAATATAAACACCCTCCTGGTGTTCAGCAAAACCAAACTCTGGGCTCCAGGGGCCCCACCCACCTGCCTACTAGGGGCTCCACCCTAGTAGCCAAGTTCAGGGAAATAATCTAGGACAGACTCAGACTCAGATGTAGACTTAGGTAGGGAAACACACCCATCATCTTCCCTGAAGTCTGAATGGCACCTCCCCCTTACAGTAGATCCAAGTGTCCCATCCCCTTGATTCCATCAGAAGCCCTTTCAGAAACAGCCATTTCAGTGACTAGTGACAGCTGGCTGTCAGGCAGAGACAGGCAGAGGCAGATCCTCTGGTGCTGTGGGATGTTTGCTGATGCACTCCTGGGCCCTGTACTGGAAAAAGCCAAACTCGGAGTGCAACTTGGCCCTTCCTGTGCACAGCCAAACCCAGCAGAGGCAGCCGCAAACTGTGGACTACTTGTAGCTTTGAACAGCCTGCTGAGGGCCAGACATGGACAGAATCTGACATCCGAAACTAGCACAAACTAGCTTCAAACAACATTGGAGCAATAACAAAGGAATCTCCCAGCAGGCAGGTACTAAACTCTGCTGAGAAGTATTTTTTAAAAATTCTAAGTTCTCAGCTCCAAAAGCATTATAGATAGATAACAGAGACAGACACAAATCCCAAACCAAAACATGTCATTATTTTTGCTTTATAATGATTATCTTGAGATGACAGAAAATAGTTTAGTAATGATATACAAACAAAAAAGTGAAAATAAAAGGAATAGTAATCAATTGTTGAGCTAGTGTCGCAGCTCACAACAGGAGGCATTTAGGTAGAATCTAACACTTAAAATTGGATAAAACTTTCTTAACTTTTAACCACCAATATTCTTGAGCAGTATATTGTGGACATATATAGATACATAATCTCTTGCCTATCAGGATGTCTTACATTCAGGCTTTTATGGATAATGAGCAAGTGACATGTCAGGTCTACTGTATTACATTTTCAAGGAGAAGAAAATGAGTTGCATGTTTTCTAAAGACAATTTTTATTACATACACCTCTTTTTTTTTCAGAAAGTGAGCTTATTTATTGATTTACAATCTTATGTTCTACATTAAGTTTACATTGCCCTAATGTCCTGTCTCATGGGAGCCAGCTACAACTTCTAAAAAAACAAACAAACAAAAATAAAATCATAAACCTTTATAGCTGGAGGTTTTATGCAATAAGCTTTGACACTACAAAGCCATAATTGACAGATATCATTTTTTTTGCACCGTTACCCATCCCAATTTGCTTTTACCATCAGTTAAAGTTCTGCTGGTCTAGGATGTTTGGTCCCTTGGGATATCCTAGACTTATTTCTGAAAGATCTGAGGCCCCAGTTACTATATACTCCTTAAATTATGGTTGTTTCAGTTGGCCATTCATAGCTATCACCAGACATGGAAGCACCAGGTGGTACCCTGATAACTACTATGGGTACTAGACATTCTTTTACTTGCCTTCATTATAAAGGAATAACCTTGTATCTTTATGAATATCAGGGTCTATTACTCTTGTCAATATAGGAATTCTTTTTATGCCTGTTAGACTACTGACATGAGGAGCCCAAAATGACTATGTGGTAATTATTGATTTAGGTTTATTGGAATCCTTTCTATATCCTCTGAAAGAAATCCCTTTTTACCACAAATGGTATATGTTAATGAGATATGCTAGGTGACTTTTAGAAAAGCATGTAAGGATGAGGCCCGATTGCCAGGAGAATCAACTGCATGACTAGAGAGCTGGAACTTTCAGTAGTACATGCCTAACTTCCGGAGAGGGGAAAGGGGCTGGAGGTTGAGTCAATCACCAAAGGCCAATGATTTGATCAAGTATGACTATGTGATGAAGCTTCCATAAAAACCCAAAAGGGCAAGGTTTGGGAGCTTCCTAGTTGGTGCACATATGGAAATGAAAAGTTCATGCCCTTGCCCCATACCTTGCCCTGTATGTCTCTTCCACCTGAATGTTTCTGATTTATATCTTTTTATAATAAATCAGTGATCTAGTAGGTAAAATGTTTTCCTGAGTTCTGTGAGCTGCTCTAGAAAATCAATCAAACCCAGAGGAGGTTGTGGGAACCTGTGATCTATCACCAATCTGTCAGAAGTATAGGTGATACCCTGGGCATGTGACTGACATATGCAGTTTCCAGGTAGATAGTGTGAGAACAGAGTTTAATTCTTAGACATTCAGCTGATGTCTGAGAATTGCTTGTTGATTGTGGGGGAAACCCACCCCCACACACATTGGAATTGGTTCCAAAATCATATTTTAATTAGACAGAATTATCCAAAGATAATGAAAGATATCTAGTTATCAAAAGATCTGGTTATGCCCCTTTCTCTGTTACACTCTGTAAAATGGCCTTAGGGAAGGAATGGAGGAAATGCAGTTGTACTGTATATACTTCATATACAGAGCTCTGACATTTCAGAGCTCTCTGTTGGGGGCTCAAATTCTGTTTAAAGAGATGGGCCCTGGGTCTGAGAATTGGCTCATCTTTGGAATGGGAAGAAGGAATCACAATTTTCCACTGCAGTAGATGCATTCTCCTTTCTTGTTCTTGATTTATCATTGTTGTAAATTGAAATGGTACCCTTGTTGCTGGCTTATGTATCTCATTCCACAGATTTTTTGGATCCTTACCCAAGGACCTGTTTATTGACTGTAGAGATAGAAGAAGGGAGAGATGAGACAGAGTGGAGGAGAGAGAGAGAGAGACAGACAGACAGAGAAAGAAACATCGATGGGTTACCTCCTACATGCACCTTGACCAGGGATCCAACATACAGACTAGGTATGTGCCCTGACCAGGAATCAAATCCACAACCTTTTGGTATATGGGACCAAGCCAAGCAACTGAGCCACTTGGCCAGGACACACCATAGATCTTTGTAAGTTAGGATCCCCTGTTTTCCATTCTGACTTTGCTGCATCTTATAATTAATTATATTCATTCTTCCTTTGATATTTAAATGCTGCCACTTGGCCTTGAATATTTTAGAATCCTCCCATATCAAAGACATAAGATGCCTAATTTCAAAGCAGCCTCTTTCACTATCAAGCCTGATGTATAAGGTATAGTAATCACTGACATTTTTCCACATATAAAATAAAATTGAGGTCAAAAAGAATCGTCACTGGCTGATGTTTATTTTACAAAGACAAGATTAGGACACTTGACAGAGTATGGAGAAATCAAACCACTGTCTATTACAAAATGACTTGGAAGTGCTTCTAACCCATGTCTGGCATAAGGAAGAGAAAGGCCCTTAACATACATATTCCTCCCCACTGAAATGCTGAAAAAGTTCTTGCTATTTCTCCATTTTTGCCAGCTGAAATATCACATTTCCCTTCTCAAGTAACATGTAACTAGTAGAATATAGGGTTATTAAAGTTGGTTAGGTATGTAATGTGCAAGCTATTTTAATATTGAATTTATTTAACACAGAGAATTTCTTTTTGCACATATAAGTGTAACTTCAACAAATCAATTCCATCTGATTAAGCTCACTTTACATGGCTAATGTACTGTGGAACACTCTTTCTCCTCTGATGCCTTTCCTAAAGATCACAGGAAGAGCATTTTGATGTTCATGTTGTGTGTAACCCTGATGCACACAAAGTCCAATAGATTCAAAAGGAAACATTGCATTAAATTAATTTGGCTTCAGGTTCAAAGGCTTATCATGTATGATAAAACCAAAGGAAATGATAAGATGCAGTGTCACATTTTATTTAATGTCTAAGTCTACTCACAACAATGTAATATCTAATTCATTGTAGCTTCACTCTACATTCATATGGCATAGCTCTTTAGGAACAGAGAAAAAACTCAAAGAATCTGGAGCTGGCAACTATACTGGGAAGTTATAAATGATTAAGAGCAGTGGTTTTCAACCTTAGCTATACTTTATAATCACCTGGGAACTAGCAAAATTCCCAATTCTCTGGCCTCACCCTAAATTAATTAATTAAGAGTTTCTGGGGTTAAGATCTGGGCATCAATAGTTTTTAAAACTCCCCAGCTAATTCCTATGTGTGTAAACAAGATTGGGATCCTATGATTTAGAGAGTAGCTCTTAAAGCTTCACATACTTCATATCACTTAGAAGGCTTGTTAAAACTCAAACTACAGGGCCCCATGCCCAGAGTTTCTCAATCATTAGTTCTAGAATCTGCATTTCAAACAAGTTCCCAGGTGGGGTTCTTGCAGCTGATTCAGGGACTACACTTTGAGAACCACTGCTTCAGGAGAACTCATGAACCTCAGATAATAAGTAAATCCTATGAGGTTGCCATCGATATGGCCCTAGAAAGATGACAAAAAGATACCTCATAGTAATTCCATTGGGGGAAGGGGACAAAAACCTCTACTACATATGAGTTCTATGATTTAGATAAACTGATCTAAATAAATAAATATCCCAGGAATAGAAATCTGAAGTTTCATAGAGGGAGAGATTCAAGAAATCTGAGAATTTAAATATGAATGTGGTACTGGGGGGTGGGGGGGCAGAGGATTAGGATTTGAAATGTTTGGACTAAATAAGGAATGAACAAAACTGTAAACCTAAATCTTGAATTAGGCAAACTCAAGAACAAATTTATTTTACAGGTGGCTTTCATTACCATTTAAGGGAACAAAATAAACTAGAAAATATGTCTCTAATAATGATGTTTTATACTTCACAAAGTATATTACTATTTATATTTTTATGATCTGAAATTTGAAATGTTTCATAAAGTATAAGCATCAAACAGAGAAGAATTTATTTCATTGCCTTATGCTGATACCAAAATTTGAAAAAATTTTGGTGTGGTGCCTGTACATATACTGACATGGGAAAAAACACAAGACATTTTGGGAATTATTCAGTCTTATGTTTCACACAGAGATGAAACTGAAAACATACCCTAAACCATTATTTGTGTTTCTTTATGGAGAAGAATTTCAGAAGTACTTCAATTTCTATTTTTTTCTGTTTTGTATTTTTTACACTGTTTACATAATGTCTTTACTTTTGCAATGCCAAAACAAATACAACTACTAAGAATACATTAGAAATTGATATAAATGAAAGATAAGAATAAACTGAAGAAACAGATGCCAAAAATAAAGACTACATTTCCCACCCCCTTTGCAAGGATTTATGATTGTGTATGCAAACTCTGGTCAAAGAAATATAGACATATGTGTGCCTTCCACTGAGTAGACTTAAAAGTAAAGAGGCATGTCTTCCCTCTCTCCCTCCCTTTCCTCCTTCCTTTTATTATTTTTTTAATATTGAGACAGTTCTTTAAAGCAGTTTTAGGTTTATGGCAAAAATGAGAGGAGAGTATACAAATTTCTGATATACCCCCTCCCCACACATATGAACAGCCTCCCCCCTTGTCAATATTTTCCACCAGCATAGTACATTTGTTAGAATTGATAAACCTATGATTGACATATCATAATCACCCAAAGTCCATAGTTTACATTATAGTTTACTTTAGGTGCTGTACATTCTATTGGTTTGGACAAATATATAACATGTATCCATCATTATGGTATTACATAGAGTATGTTTACTGTTCTAAAAATCTCTGCTCTGCTTATTCACCTCTGCCTCTCAAAACTCAACCTCCAACAACCACTTATCATTTTATTGGGTCCATAGTTTTCCCTTTTACGAAATGTCATACAGCTAAAAATTATACAGTGTGTAGCCTTTTCAGATTTTCTTCTTTCCCTTATAATATGTATTTAAGCTTCCTTCGTGTTGTTTCATGGCTTGATTGTTCATTTCTTTTTTAGTGCTGGGTAATCTGTTGTCTGGATGTACCATCCTTCATTTATCCATTTACCTACTAAAACACACTTTGATTGCTTCCACATTTTGGCAATTATGAATAAAATTGCTATAAACATTCATGAGCAGGTTTTTGTTTGGACATAAGTTTTCAGTCCTTGGTAAATACTGAGGAGTGTCATTTCTAGATTTTATGGTACTAATATGTTTAGTTTTCTTAACTGGTTATACTATTTTGCATTCCCACCAGCGATAAATGAGAGTTCTTGTTGCTCCACATCCTTGCCAACATTCAGTATTGTCAGTGTACTGGATTTGGTCATTTTAACAGGTATATAGGGATATGTCATTATTGTTTCTTCTTTAAAAAAAATTTATTTTAAATTATAGTGGACATTCAATATTATTTTATATTAGTTTTAAGTGTACAGCATAGTGGTTAGACAATCATATAATTTATAAAATGACTGCCCTGTTATTTCAGGTACACACCAGGCAGCATACATAGTTATTACAATATTAATACTCTGGCTTCTCTTCAGATCATATAAATATTTCGCCTTTTACAATATTATTGACTATCTTCCCTATTCTGTACTTTACATCCCATGACTATTTGTAACTACCATTTGTACTTCTTAATCCCTTCAACTCTTTTACCCAGCCACCCCAAACCCCTCCCCTCTGGCCACCATTAGTTTGTTTTCTGTTATCTATGAGTCTGTTTCTGCATTTTTTCATTTATTTTTTCTTTTAGATTTCAAATGTAAGTGAAATCATATGATATCTGTCTCTCTCTGTCTGATTTATTTCATTAGCATCCATGCTATTGCAAATGATAAGGCTTTGGTTTTTATGGCCCAGTAATATTCCATTGTTTACATGTACCACCTTTTTTTATTCATTCATCTGTTGATGGGCACATGGGTTGCCTTCATATCTTGGCTATTGTAAGTAATATTGCAATGAACATAGGGATGAATGTATTTACTTGAATTAGTGCCTGAGTTTCTTCAGAAATATGCCCAGAAGTGCCATTAAAGTCATAACGTAGTTCTTTTTAATTTTGAGGAGGAAACTTCATACTGTTTTCCACAGTGGCCGTACCAGTCTGCATTCCTACCAATGGGGCAAGAGGATTCCCTTTCCTCCATATCCTTATCAGTATTTTTTGTTTGTTGATTTATTGATGATAGCCATTCTGACAGGTTGAAGTGATATCTCATTGCTGTTTTAATTTGCATTTCTCTGATGATTAGTGACATTGAGCATTTTTTTATGTCCATCCATTGGCTCTCTGTATGTACTTCTTGGAAATGTGTTTGTTTATGTCATTATTGTTTTGATTTGCATTTCCCTGATGACATATGGTATGAAACATCTTTTTATATGCTTACTTGCCACCTGTATAACTTCTTTGAGAAGATGTCATTTAATATCTTTAGCCCAATTTTACAGGGGCTATTTATTTTCTTATTATTAAGTTTTAAGGTTCTTTGTATATTTTGTATAACAGTCCTCTGTATCAGTTGTTTGTTTTGCAAATAGTTCTTCCCAGTCTGTGGCTTGTCTTCATATTCTCTTCATACGGTCTTTTGCAAAACAGAAGGTTTTAATTTCTAAAAAGTCTAGCTTATCTATTTTTTTTCATGGATCATGTCTTTGTTGTTGTATCTGAAAATGTATCTTCACACCCAAGGCCATCTAGATTTTCTCCTATTTACCTTCTAGGAGTTTTATAGTTTCATGTTTTGCATTTAGGTCTATGATTGATTTGGAGTAAATTTTTGTCAGGGGTGTGAGGTACGTATTTGATTTATTTATTTATTTTGGGGGAGCATATGGCTGTGCAGTTGTTCCAGCATCACTTGTTGAAGAGACTGTTTTTTCTCCATTGTATTACCTTTGCTTGTTTGTCAAAGATCGGTTGACTAGCCCTAGCTGGTGTGACTCAGTGAATTGACTGCCAGCCTGTGAACCAAAAGGTCACCCATTCAACTACCAGTCAGGATACATGCCTGGGTTGCAGGACAGGTCCCCAGTTTGGGGGTGTGAAAGAGGCAACTGATTGATATACCTCTCACATGTTGATGTTTCTCCCCCTCCTTCTCTCCCCCTTCCCCTCCCTTTGAAAATGAATAAATAAAATCTAAAAAAATAAAAAGAAAAAAGATCAGTTGACTATATTTTTAAAGGTCTATATTTGGGCTCTATTCTGTTGTATTGATCTATTTGTGTATTTTTTTCCTTCAAAACCAGTCTTGATTACCAGAGCATCATAGGAGGTCTTGATGTCAGGTAGCATCAGTCCTCTAACTTTCTTATTCTTCTTCAGTATCGCATTAGCTGTTCTGGGCCTTTTTGCTCTCCATATAAACTTTAGAATTGGCTTGTCAATATCTACAAAATAACTTGGGATTTAATTGGGAATGACTTCAATCTATAGATCAAGTTGGGAAGAACTGACATCCTGAAAATATTGACTTTCTATCTATGAGTCTACAATAGCTCTTTATTTATTTATTTAAATTTTTGTTTTTCAGATTTCCATAGTTTCCCTTGCTTTTAAATACTGCTTTTGGAGTTTGGTATCACTCAGCTGAACCATATCCTAAATGTTACAATGATAGGGAATAAGTTCTGTATTTCAAAATTCAGTTTCTAGAAGGATATTGATGGTATGGACATAATATATAAGATATCACAACCAGGGTTTAGCTTCTGGAGAAGGAGATAAACATTCTATGGTAATTTCTGAAGTTCTGCCAAGACTCTGAGGATTTCATGACTTTTAACAGAAAAAAAAAATAAAATTCTTGATGAAATCATGACAGGGTAACTTTGAAATAGCCCCACTGGAGCTCTCTTCTAGATACAAGTTAATGCAACTTGTTCAATGCACAGAGAGGCGATTCACTTCCGGAAAGACCAGAAAATTAACACAAAATGGAGGAAACTACCTCCCAATAAAAATACACTTAATTAGTAGAACTTTAAAAATTACTTTCTTCACCTTAGTTTTTCAATTTGTATCTTTCTGAACAGCCATTACACCATCTTACCAAGAACATACAGAAAATCAATAAACTGAAAAGTTCAGTGTAGTGTAATATGACTAACCTACAAAATATTGTGCAATATAGTATCATAGTGAGCTAATTCTACCAGACTTTTTTCTTGTTACTACAATCTCTTTTAATGCATTTGATTCCTCAGATAATGTAACTTTCAGTTTAAAGTGAAGTTATTTCTGTACAGCAGGGAGTTATCCCTTGAGGAAACTTGACCTCAAGGATTTTTTCTTTCTTTTTTTAAGCAAAATGAATATGAGGTAAAGTATCAAGATAACCCTCCACAGTGAATTCTCTGTATAAAATTAGCACAGGTCTTTCTTATATTAGTGAATAGGTTATGTAATCTTGGGATTATTCTAAAGTATAATAATATATGCATTTCCCATTTCCTTGAAAAAGAAAGATCTCTTAAATTGGGGGGAGAAGGATTTTTTTATTCTTTAAATTTGGGAGTTGTCAAATTTAATTTGCCTTATACTTGAAGAAAACATAGGCAGTAAAATCTCAGACAACTTGTGTAGCAATATTTTTGCTAATATGTCTCCTCAGACAAGGGAAACAAAGGGAAAAATAAACAAATGGGACTACATCAAACTAAAAATCTTCTGCACAGCAAAATAAACCATCAGCAAAATGAAAAGTGAACCTATTGCATGGGATAACATATACCCCAATGATACATCCATTAAGGGGTTAATTTCCAAAATATATAAAAGGACTTAACATAATACCAGGAAGACAAAGAACCCAATTCAAAAATGAGCAAAGGACCTGAACAGACATTTCTCCAAAGAGGACATACAATGGCTAATACAGATATGAAAAAATGCTTGATGTCACTAATCATCAGAGAAATGCAAGTTAAAACCACAGTGAATATCACCTCACATCTGTCAGGATGGCCACCATCAATAAATCAACAAACAACAAGCACTGGCAAAGATATGGAAAAAAAGGAATCCTTATCACTCTTGGTGGCAGTGCAGATTGGTGCAGCCACTGTGGAAAACAGTATGGGGTTTCCATTAAAATAAAAAAAAACTAACTAAAAATTGAAGCTGCTGTTTGACCCAATGATCCTACTTCTGGAAATATATCCTAAAAATCCTGAAATACCAATTCAAAAAAATATATGCACCCATATGTTCATGGCAGTGTTTTTTACACTAGCCAAGATCTAGAAGCAGCCTAAGTGCCCATCAGTAGATGAGAGGATCAAAAAACTGTAGTGCATTTTACAAAATGGAGTACTACACTTCTGTGAAAAAGAAGGACCTCTTACCCCCTGCAATAGCATGGTTAGACTGGAGAATATCATGCTAAGCAAAATAAGCCAGTCAGAGAAAAACAGATCCTATATGATCTTACTCACATGTGAAATCTAATGAACAAAATAAACTGACAAACAAAATAAAGCCAGAGGCATGGATATATGGAACAGACTGACAGATCTCAGAGGGGAGGGTGGTGGGGACTTCTGGAAGAGATTAGCCAAAGAACATATATGTATATATGTATAGCCCATAGAAACGGATGACAGTGTGGTGAAGGACAGGGGGCAGGGCAGAGCAGGGGCTAGTGGAGAGGGAAAAAGGGGAGAAAATCAGGGGACATCAATAAAAAAGTGAAATGAGTCTGCTTGCCAACTTAATTCATAGTTGACTCTGAGTAACTGGAAACTCAAATTCTCTTAGTTACAAACAATTTCCTTCCTATTCTCATATATCAGTATAAACCCCCCAAATCTTAGGAAGTTATTGAACTATTCTCTTCAAAGTGCACACTGTTTGCAAATTAGTCCAGCTACTGATAGTGCAGCAAAGCATATCTCTCTCAAGATTGGCCAGTGCCACTCACCATTGTGTTCCTATATATGAAGTGGGGCAGAGAACCCAGGGTTCCCCAGGCTTACCTACTAGGGTGAGTCAAGAACTAAAGAGCTGTTCCTCCTTTTGGAAGGCAGGAGGACAAAATACATAATGCATAGCATTCAGCTATCTCAAAATGTTATCATCATTGTATCTCTAATAACTTAGGCAAGCAGAAATATTTGGAAGCTGGGTTCTTCTGAGAACCAGAAGACAAAATGACTAGTTAAATAGTGCATAGTTAAAGTGTGCAGTTATTTCAAATTATGTTTATTGCTGAAAGCATTCAGAAGTGTGGATTGTGTGGTTCAGAGTCAGGGATAGTTTTCCAGGACCTGAAAGAAGACTGGAAAAAGCAAGACGACAAGGGTATTAGGAGACAGATATTCCTAGCCAGGTTGTCAGACAGATATTCTGGTACAGGGACAAGAATAGTCTCATTTGAACTAAAATGGTTCAAGTTAAAGAATTCTGCTCCAAAAACCCCAGTATCAAAATTTAAGTCAGTTTTGGCTGGGAAGCAACAAAATACCCCAGTGACAATTGAATCCTGAGACATAGAACTAAATCTGAAAACTTAGAAACTATGAGAATGCCTCAAAAATAATGAAAGAAGAAAAAAGTAAAGGAGAAGGAAGAGGAGCATGGAGAAGGAAAAGATGGGAAAGGGGAAAATATTTTGTGATGCTTTATTCTGTACCATTTTACCTGCATTCGCTCATTGACTCCTCATAAATCTATTGTAGTAGGTATATGGTTGCTCCTCAAAAGATATATTCTTTACCCCCAAACTGTGAATGTTACCTAATTTGTAAAAAACCTTTAGAGTAGTTCAATCAAGCATTCAAAATAGCTGTGGATACCACAAAGTTGCTTCATTGCCTAACTTCAGGTAGGGCTGTTCATCGTGTCAACAATATGAATGGCAACTCTGAGCATGCTGCCATTCTTCATACTAATAAATTATAAAACCCCAAATTAACAACATATATAATCTCTATTGCCTTAACTATAATATATAACTAAGTCTCCATGACATGAGTAATAAATAATATTTCTGATGTCAAAGAGTGTAAGAAACCTGGAGTAACTCTATAGTATATAAAAGCAGACCATCACTTATAATTTAACCCAAAATCTTGTTTTCCATATTATAATTTCATCCATGCTTAATTTATGTCATTGAGATAGTTCCATAAAAATAAATTAGTAATCCTTAAGATGTGTGTCTACATTTCCATAATCAATAAGTGTTACAGAATATAAGCACATTACCTGAATTCTGTAAAAATAATCCTGTCTTATTATATTTCATGTAAGAGAAGAACATACTATATTAGACATGCCATAATAGGAATATTAGTTTAAAATCCTTTCCAGGTAAGATTTCCATTTTACTAAACTTGGTTAGATATCAAAACTGCTACTGTGTAGTCAAACATAATCAAAAGTTTGTTTCTAAGGCATACACAAGGGAAACTCTACTTATTGGGCCTTTTCTTATTTGTTTATATAGAGCATATGTTTAATGCACATTCATTTTATAAATAATATATCTTTCTTTGGCTCCTTATTCCAAGAGGAGCATATTGCACTTATAAACTATATTTCCTAGAAGTAAAATGTGGTTGTATCTGGACAGACCTAATTTTCCCTACTTGTATTTTAATGTAGTGAAAGATTTTTAATGAAATTTAATGGTATCTAAAGTGCATTGTTGGTGGTGTGCTTTTTAAAATATGCTCATTATTTAAATTTGTTCTTATAAGGCATTCTTCCCATATTTGGCTCCAGGTTGTGAGTTTTTTTCAGGATAGGGATACATCATGTTGTTCTTTGTATATAAACAGATCTAGACATTTAATAGATACTCATAAATTTTTGTTGAATGGACAGGATTGCAATAAGTCTGAACATGAGCCCAAATGCCAGATCTATTTAGTAGAAAATTGAAAAATCTGGTGGGGTTGCAAGGCCTAAGTCAACAGCTAAATATGAAAATGTTAGTAAAAAGGAAAGAATAAGAGAATGCAGCAGTTGGCTTCAGAGGGAAAACTGTGAAGTAGGAAGGTGGAACAGGGTTTTTAAAAATTTTTATTTATTGTATTTAGAGAGAAAGAAAGGGGGAGAGAGAGAGGGAGAGAGAAACATTAATTTTTTGTTCTTCTTATTTATGCATTCATTGATTGATTCTTGTATGTGCCCTGAAGTGGGATAGAACCCACAACCTTGGCATTATGACAACACTCTAACCAACTGAGCTACCTGGCCAGGGCAAAGTGGTCCTGTAGACCAGGCAAAGGCTATAGAAGGCATTGTGTGTGACTTTTCCCCTTGTTCTGGCCTTTCTGTAATTTTCTTTCTCCTCAGACATACCAGTAACAAACTTATGTGCTCTGGGAATTTACCCTGAATCTTGTGGATACCCATATCTCAATCTCCCTCATCTACTACCTCTTATATTTTTCTACACTGTGTCCCCATAAGATCCCAGAATTTTCACACAAGTGAAAATGAAAGTATCAATGCAGTCACCAACTTGTGGAATAACCGATTCTCTTTTCACAGGTAGTACTCTTATTCAAAAGGAGAAAAGGGAGGAAGAAATCAAGGGAGGGAGGGAAGGATAGGAATAGGAAGAAATGGAGGAAGGAAGGAGGGAAGGAAGGAAGGAGAAAGGGGAGAAAGGGGAGAAAGGGGAGAGAGGAAAGGAGGACAGAAAATAAATATCTTCATTTTCTTCCTGCTAAAAGACAAAGTTTAGAAAAAATCTAAATGTAAAGATTTTTTTGTCTTATTGTGAGAACATGTATAAATATGTTTATACATGGAAATAAGAAAAATTTTAAATTTGTCTCTGCTTAATGACCAGAAATTTGTGAACACATTAATTAAACATAATTTTATTGCATCTTATAACATATTTTTTTTTAGAAATCTGATGTTATTGATACTCTTCTCAGACATGATGCCCATAGTTTAGGTCACTAAGATACAGTTGAATGGCAATAATAGAATCAAGTCTCAATGAATTATCATCCATTATCAAAACATAGGTAATTAAGCAAAACATTTTTTAATCATTTTTCAAGTACAGTTTTCTCCCTTTTACTCCCAATCCAGCCCACCCACCCAACCCTCCCCACTTCCCTCCCATTAGCACCCCCCATAGTTTTTGTCCCTGTCTCCTTTAAATTTGTTCCTGTAAACCCTTCCCATTCTCCCTGAAGTTCCCTTTTCTCTCCCCTCTGTTAACTATCAGCCTGTCCTCTATTTCAGTGTCTTTGGTCATATTATGCTTGTTTCTTTGTTTTGTTGTTTAGGTTCCTGTTAAAGGTAAGATCATATGGTATTTGTCTTTCACTGCCTGGCTTATTTCACTTAGCATAATGCTTTCCAGCTCCATCCAAGCTGTTGGAAAGGGTGGGAACTCCTTCTTTCTTTCTGCTGCATAGAATTCCATTGTGTAAATGTACCATAGTTTTCTGATCCATTCATTTACTGATGGGCATCTAGGTTGTTTCCAGCACCTAGCTATAGTAAATTGTGCTGCTATAAACATTGGGATGCATAGGTTCTTTTGGATTGGTGTTTTAGTTTTCTTAGGATAGAGTCCCAGCAGTAGCATTGCTGGGTCAAAAGGCAGATCCATTTTTAGTTTTCTGAGGAAGTTCCATACTGCTTTCCATAGTGGTTGTACCAGTCTGCAGTCCCACCACCAGTGCACTAGGGATCCCTTTTCTCCACAACCTCTCCAACACTTGTTGTTTGTTGCTTTGTTTATAATGGCCATTCTGACTGGTGTGAAGTGGTATCTCATTGTGGTTTTAATTTGCATCTCTATGATAGCTAGTGATATTGAACATTGTTTCATATGTCTTTGGATCCTCTGTATGTCCTCCTTGGAGAAGTGTCTGTTCAAGTCCTTTGCCCATTTTTTAACTGGGTTCCTTGTCTTCTTAGATTGTAGTCGTGTACATTCTTTATATATTTTGGAGATTAAATCCTTGTCTGAGGTATCATTGGCAAATATGTTTTCCCATACAGTTGGTTCTCTTTTTATTTTGATACTGTTTTCTTTAGCCGTGCAGAAGCTTTTAATTTTGATGAGGTCCCATTTGTTTATTCTTTCCTTTATGTCCCTTGCTCTAGGGGACATGTCAGTAAAAAAGTTTCTGTGTGAAATATCTGAGATTTTCCTACCTATGTTCTCCTCTAGGACTTTAATGGTGTCACAGTTTATATTTAAGTCTTTTATCCATCTTGAATTTATTTTTGTATAAGGTGTAAGTTGGTGTTCGAGTTTCAGTTTTTTGCACATAGCTGTCCAGTTCTCCCAACACTATTTGTTGAAGAGGCTATTTTTACTCCATTTTATGTTGCTGCCTCCTTTGTCAAATATTAATTGACCATAGAGACTTGGGTTTATTTCTGGGCTCTCTGTTCTGTTTCATTGGCCCACGTGCCTGTTTTTATGCCAGTACCAGGCTGTTTTGATTACAGTAGCCTTGTAGTATAGTTTAGTGTCAGGTATTGTGATGCCTCCTACTTTACTCTTCTTTCTCAAAATTGCAGCAGCTGTTTGGGGTCATTTATGGTTCCATATAAATTTTTGAAGTGTTTGTTTATGTCTGTGAAATAAGCCATTTGTACTGTAATAGGAATTGCATTGAATGTGTAAATTGCTTTGGGTGGTATGGACATATTGATGATATTAATTCTTCCAGTTCATGAACACAATATATGTTTCCATTTTTTGTGTGTTTTCCTTGATATCTTTCCTTAGTGTTGTGTAGTTTTCTGCATACAGGTCTTTTACCTCTTTGGTTAGATTTATTCCCAGGGATTTTATTTTTCTTTTTGCTATATTGAATGGGATTTTTTTCTTGATTTCTGCTTCTGCTGTTTCATTGTTGGTGTACAGAAATGCCTTTGACTTCTGGATATTGACTTTGTATCTCGCTTTTTTGCCAAATTCATTTACTAGGTCAAGCAATTTTTTGATGGAGTCTATAGGATTTTCTATGAACACTATCATGTCATCTGCAAACAGTGGCAGTTTTGTTTCCTCCTTTCCGAACTGGATGCCTTTTATTGCTTTTCCTTGTCTGATCGCTGTGGCTAAAACTTCCAGTACTATATTGAATAGAAGTGGTGAAAGTGGACAGCCTTGTCTTATTCCTGATCTTAGTGAAAAAGATTTTAATTTTTTCCCATTGAGTATGATGTTGGCTGTAGGTATCTCATATATGCCCTTTATTATGTTGAGGAATGCTCCCTCTATTCCCACTTTGCTGAGTATTTTTATCATAAATGGGTTCTGTACCTTATCAAATGCTTTTCCTGCATCTATTGATATGATCATGTGGTTTTGTCTTTGCTTTTGTTTACGTGATGTATTACATTTACTGATTTGCAAATATTGTACCATCCCTGAATCCCTGGAGTGAATCCCACTTGGTCATGGTGTATGATCTTTTTAATGTATTGTTGGATGCGGTTTGCCAGTATTTTGTTGAGGATTTTAGCGTCAATGTTCATCAGTGATATTGGCCTGAAGTTTTCTGTCTTTGTTGTGTCTTTATCTGGTTTTGGAATTAGGATGATGTTGGCCTCATAAAAAGAGTTAGGGAGTCTCCCATCTTTTGGGATTTTTTGGAAAAGTCTGTGAAGGATATGGGTTAGCTCTTCCTTAAATGCTTTGTAGAATTCTCCTGTGAAACCATCTGGTCCAGGGCTTTTGTGTGTTGGGAATTTCTTGATTACTGCTTCAATCTCTTTTGCTCTTATTGGTCTGTTCAGGCTTTCTGCTTCTTTTTCATGGAGGTTTGGAAGATTATATTTTTCTAGAAAGTTGTCCATGTCACCTAAGTTTTCAAATTTCTTGGCATACAGTTCCTCCTAGTAATTTCTTACAATCCTTTGTATTTCTGTGGTATCTGTTGTAGTCTCTCCTCGTTCATTTCTGATTGTGTTTATTTGGGTCTTTTTTTTCTTGATGAGCCTGCTTAAAGGCTTGTCGATTTTGTTTATCTTCTCAAAGAACCAGCTCTTGGATTCATTGATCTTTAGAATTGTGCTTTTAGTCTCTCTGTCATTTAATTCTGCTCTGATCTTGGTTATTTCCTTCCTTGTACTTGCTCTGGGCTGTCTTTGTTGTTGTTCCTCGAGTTCTTGTAGTCGTAGGGTTAGGTTGTTTGTTTGAAATGTTTCTAACTTTTTTAGGTGGGCCTGTATTGCTATGAACTTCCCTCTCAGGGCTGCCTTGGCTGTGTCCCATAAGTTTTGGGTTGTTGTGAGTTCATTTTCATTTGTTTCCAGAAACCTTTTGATTTCCTTCCTAATATCATTCTTGACCCATTCATTGTTTAATAACATGCTATTTAATCTCCATGACTTTGAGTGTTTTGGGTTTTTTCCTTTGGGGTTGGTTTCTAGCTTCAGTCCCTTGTGGTCCAAGAAATGCTTGGTATGATTTCAATTTTCTTGAAATTGTTCAGGCTTGTTTTATATGCTCTTATTTGGTCTATCTTTGAAAATGTTATGTGTACATTTGAAAAGAAGGTGTATTTGGCTTCTTTGGGATGGAGGGCCCTGTATATATCGGTAAAGCCCATTTCATCTAGGGTATTGTTCAATGCCACTATATCTTTGTTGATATTTTGTTTGGAAGATCTGTCCATTTTTGATAGTGGCATTGTGTTATAGTGTTAACACAATGTGTTATAGTGTTAACACAATGTGTTATAGTGGATTATAGTGTTAAAATCCCCCACTATAATTGTGTTGCTATCAATATCTTTCTTGAAGTCCTCTAAGATTTTTCTTTATGCATTTGGGTGCTCCTATGTTCGGTGCATATATATTTACAATATTTATGTCTTCTTCGTGCATTCTTCTCTTGAGTATTATGAAGTGACCTTCTGGGTCTCTCTTCATGGATCTTTTTTGGAAGTCTATTTTGTCTGATATGAGTATTGCTACCCCAGTTTTTTTTTTTCCTGTCCATTTGCTTGGAAAATTTGTTTCCGGCCCTTCACTTTCAGCCTGTGTAGGTCTTTTATCCTGAGGTGGGTCTCTTGTAGGCAGCATATGTGTGGGTCATGCTTTCTTATCCATTCAGCTATTCTATGTCTTTTGATTGGAGCATTTAATCCAGTTACTTTTAAGGTTATTATTGATAGGTACTTATTCATTGCCTTTTATGTATGTGTGTTCTCTCTTTCTCTCTTTTCCTTCCTTTCCTTAAAGCAGTCCCTTTAGAATCTCTTGCAGAGCTGGTTTGGTGGAGGTGTATTCTTTTAGACTTCTTTTGTCTGGGAAGCTTCTTATTTGGCTTTCTATCTTGATTGAGAGCCTTGCTGGGTAAAGTAGCCTTGGTTGCAGACCTCTGGTTCTCATTACTTGGAATATTTCTTGCCATTCTCTTCTGGCTTGGAGTGTTTCCATTGAGAAGTCAGCTGTTAGCCTTATTGGGACTCCTTTGTATATTATTTCCTGTTTTCCCTTGCTGCCTTTAATATCCTCTCTTTGTCTTGAAATTTTGCCATTTTAATTATGATGTGTCTTGAGGTGGGCCTCTTTGGGTTCCTCTTGATTGGGACTCTGTATTTTCTGGATTTGTGTGACTTTTTCTCTCATCAAATTAGGTAAGTTTTCCATCATTACTTTTTCAAATAGGTTTTCATCCCTTGCTCTTCTTCTTCTCCTTCTGGTATCCCTATTATACGGATATTATTATGTTTCATATTGTCTTGCATTTATCTTATCCCTCTTCATTCTTTCTGAGCTTTTCCTTTTCTTGCTCTTTCTGGGTGTTCTTTTCTACCTTGTCCTCCAATTCACTAATTCAATCTTCTGCCTCATCAATCCTGCTTTTCATTCCTTCTACTGTGTTCTTCAGTTCAGAAATGGCATTCTTCATTTCCCCTTGGCCCTTGTTTGTAGTTTCTATTTCCTTTTTCATGTTTATATAGTTTGCAGTGAGATCGTTGTAGCTTCCCTCAAGTTTCTGGTAGCTCATTGTGAGTTCATTGAGCTTCCTGATAATCATTGTGTTGAACTCAGTATCTGATAGTTGAGTTGCCTCTATTTCATTTAGCATTTTTTCTGAGGCTTCCTCCTTTCCCTTCATTTGGGGATTGTTTCTTTGTTTTCTCATTGTTCGTGACACTCTCCTTGTTAGCCTCTGTTTCTTAAATTGATCTGTTCTTGTTCCCTGTGATTGTGGTGTGAACTTCTGTGGTAGAATACCTGTGAGATTCAGAGGTACAGTCTCCTTCATGTATCCTGGTGTTCACAGCCTCTCCCTACTCTTTTTTGTGGTCAGTTGAAGGAGTAAAGCAAAATGGTTGAAGACAGCAAGACAGTATTCTATGATGTTTACATTAGCATCCAGTAGAGAAGAGATGGGATATCCTTTGGCTACTTATAGTGTTAACCATGATTTTCCACCCCACTAGCCACGTTTTAGAAAAGATAGAAAGAAGATAAGACTCTTATTGGGGATGAAAGGATTGTTAGTTGGATCTAGAAAGCTGTGAGTTGTGGGAGGTCAGATTCTGAGGTAGGGTTGGAATAAAGATTAGTAAATAGCAGTAGTGTGTAAAAGAATAGAGACAACCCCCACAATAATAGAGTTCAGGAAATTGCGAAGTAAGCTGAGATCAGGTAGGGGTGTTGAGTAGTATTTACAATTGTATGAACTAGGTCTTATTTACAGTAATATTAAAGCCGCAATCATGTGGCAGAATCTATGAGATGTAGATAACAAGAATAAGGAGTATAGAACCTTGAGAGGTGTACTAATGGAACACAAATGAAGGAGAATAGATTATCAACACACTGTTACTGAGATAATAGGGGGAACCTATCAAATGACAGTATAACCAGCCAAACAATGAAGATTATACAGGAAGAAAAAGAATACCAAAACACTATTAAAATAAAAAATGTCAGAAAAGTGAGAAAACGATAATACAAATTTGCAGTAACTTGCAAGCTCAGAAAAATAAAGCAAAAAAAGCAGAAGGTGGAATGCAGGAAAGAAATTTGGAATGGGAGGAATATACTAGGATGAAAGGAGGAGAAACATAAGGAATTGAGAGATATAAAAATAATAAGAATTAAAAAATAAAAAGTCCCTTTAAAAAACAAGATAAAATCAAACAATCAACCAACAACAACAGCCAAAAAACAAACAAAAAAAGACAAAAAACAAACAAAACCCACTTCCTGTTGTTTTCTAACTGCCCAGACCAGTTTTTCTGGTGTTGCTGGCTTCAGCAGGCTGAGGGGCATTTGGAATGCTTATCACTCTTCCCAGTCAAAACTCAGTCAGTCTCTCAGGTACTGTCCCCTGTGCCAGCAGGGTGCTCTCCCCAGAGCCAATCTGACTTCCCCCTGTAGGACCCTGAGCACTCCCGAGCATGCTCTCCTGAGCTCACTCCCGTGGTCTCCTAGGCTCTGGGGCCTGCAGGGCTCTTTCGTCTTTTGTGGGTTCATGGGTGCCTGCTCCAGGGATCGCAAGGAGACTCCACCCTTCCCCCAAATTTCACCGCAGCCGGCTCTATGTTCTCAGGAAGCACCTGCATCTTTTCTGGATTCACGGTGCAAGCTCTGGGGATTGCAAAGGGGCATGCACTTCCACCAATTTCCTCGTTGCCAGTTCCAGGAACCCCCAAAGCGCCACATCCCTTCTGGGTTCAAAGCTCGAAAAGTAAGGAATCCCGAAGGGGTGCACACTTCCCCGAGTTCACTATTGCAGGCTCCAGAAAACAGCAAACCCCCGCACCCTTTTCCTTATTCAGGGCTAGGAGGTCTGTTTTTTCACAGATCAACACTCCCACTGGGCTGGGGGCACAGGGGCACATCCAGGCTTCCTCTGCTCGTGCTGGCTGGGGGCTTTCACCCCTCCCAGGGCTATGCTTGGGTGCCAGCAGCCCTGCAAGACTCTCCCAGTCCAGCTCCCCTCTCTGTGCCTTCAAGCAACAAGGTCTCCCTTGGTGTTGCTCAACCCCCATTGTCTGGGGAAGGAACAGTGACTCCACTCTCCCGGGTGCCCTGAGGCAGACCTGGGAGCACCCAGCCTGGGGGCTGCAATGCCCCTGGTCCCCGAGCTGATCCCTGGGTCCCTGTTGTCCTGAAGCAGTCTCCTTACCGTCTGGTTTTTCAATGTCCACTATAATATTTGATGTCCTGTTTTCATTAATGTTTCGATATCCTATGCCCCTTGCTCTGCTCCTCTGCCAATCCGCGAGTTTTTCTCCCCTGCACAGAGGAAGGGGTTCACGATTCCTCCAACTAAGCTGCCATCTTAGGATCCTCTCCAAGCAAAACATTTTTCAATTCCAAAGTATATCGCCGACCCTAAATGTAAGCAAACATGTTTTTTTTTTATGAAAGATAGAGACATTTATTGAAGAAGATACAAGAAACGTTGTGTATAGGACAATGACACCTCATTGCCTTTCAAAGTAGGCACCTTGGGACCTCACAGAGTTCTCCCAATCACCATCGGCTGTCCCATTGCATTTCTGTGAATCTCATCACTGGTGTGAAATCTCTTCCCTTTCAAAGGTGATTATAGTTTTGGGAAAAGTCAGAAGTCACAGGGCACCAAATCTGGGTTGTAGTGGGGCTGAGTCACCTGAGTGATTTGATGTCTCACCAAAAACTTCTGCACAAGATGGGCAAATATGTTTTATATCTTTAATTATATAGTGTTAAGTTTTTTTAATTGAAATTATTGATTGTGGGGTAGATTTAGTAATTTTTTCTTAACTAAAAAACCAAAATTATACAATACCTCTTGAGACTTCATCTTCACTTTCATCCATATTATTTAGTTAATTCAATAACCATATATGAAAATTTAAATTCTCGGCAGTAAGCTCAGTATAAGAGTAGCAGAGAGGAAATATTTGGTTTATGATCTGGATGAACCTACAGTCTAATGAGGAAAATGAAGGAACAAAAAAACAAAGATTGTAGCCTGAAGAAATCAGGGAATCTTTCTTGGGAAGATGGGATGTTGGAATGACTTCTTGTGTGTGTGTATTGTGGGAAACAGTAATGGTTAAAGCCAAGTGAGGAAGTTATCATAAAGAGCCTTGCATATTATATTGAATAGTTATAATCATTTGACGTGTTTTAAGAAGGAAATTAACATTTCAAATTTTCTCTGTAGAAGATGACTGTAGTGCATTATATGGAGTACAGATTTGAGATGAACAAGAATAGTCAGGAGACACAGATAGGAAACCATTGCAGTTATCTGAGTGAAAATCAAAAGGATCTGAATCTAATTAGTAACAGCAGGAACAGAATGGATAGAGGGTATGTGTCAGCCATCAAGATGCCACTTGGGTTTGTCTTCAAGAAAGAACTTGATTTTTTAGCTGCAGAAGTGTAATTAGCCAGCTTCTTCTAGCATCAGTATCTTTTTTTAAAAAATGTTATTAAATTTATAGGGCTGGCATTGGTTAATAAAATTATATAGGTTTCAAGTGTACAATTTTATCATCTGTACACTGTGTTGTGTGTTCACCACCCAAAGTCAAGTTTCCTCTGTCACCATGTGTCCCCACTTTAACCTCTTCTACTGCCCCACTTCCTTTGCTTTTGGTAGTCACCATGCTGCTGTCTGCATCTATGAGTTTTTTGTTCTTCATGGTCTGCTAGTGTTTGAATTGAGATCACACTTATCCTGAGTAGCTCCAACCAGAGATCAACATGGCTGTAACATTAGGCTTTGGTCACTTCTGCCCAACATGGTACTCTTCTTATGGTCAGTCCCTAGTGTTGAGTTTTCTTCTGGGTTGACTTAGATTTTCTAAGATCTGCCTTGTTGTATGAAACTCCCTGCCCGGTCCTGTTTCCTTCTCCCTTTTCTTTCATGGGCATCAGATCTGCAATAAAACCCAGTAGAAACTCCTGTCCAATTCTGTTTCTTTCTCTATCTTTCACAGGTGTTACACCTGAATAAATTGCTTATACTCATGTCTGTAGCTCCACATCTACTTCCAGGAAAAATTTGATGACCACAGGGTATTTGAAAAATAATTAGGTGGTAGAATTGACAGAAATTTTTATTGATTGGACATAAAATAAGTCAGAAGGATGATTCAAAGACAACCTAGTATTATTGCTTGGATGGCACTTCAGTTCACTAAAATGTGGTTACAGGAAAAAGAGCAGGTTGGATTTAGCAGATTTTGGAGATGATGAAATTGAGATTTCTGTGGGACATGCAATAGTCTCGCCCATAAGTAATTGCACACATATGTTTAGTGCTTAGAGAGAGTTCTCAAGATTGTCACTATGCACTAATGATGTGTATCTTGTACTCATAAGCCTTTTGCTCAGCAACCCTGACTTGTTAATGAAAATGCAGCTTTAGAATGCAATAGTTTATAATTCTATTAATTTGAGTAATTTTTGAATATTTGTGATTGTATTGTGACAAACACACACCTGTGGTGTTATACAATAGAGAGACAAAATCACATAATGGTTAACATGTGGGCTTTTCTACTCATTGGTTGTGCAAACTTGGGTAAACATTTTTGTTCCTTTTTTTTCAATTGTACTATAGAATCAATATAGTACTAATCTCATAGCATTCCTATGACAATTAAATGAGAATATAGATGATGAGCCCTTAGTCTAGTGCCTGGAATGAAACTATGTTTCTACAAAGTATTACATGCTTTTATATCTCTTCTATTGCCTAGCAGGGTAATGTTTATATAGTCCCCGTGTAATGCACATTTGTCAAGATAATTAACTGGATAAAAGTGAAAAGAAAATATGTATTTTTTATTACCATGCATGTGATACACTAAATAACAAGAATTGACTTGTAAAGGTAAAGTTTAATTCCAAGCCATTCTCTGCCATATCCTTTTCTGATTTGCTAGAAGTCATAGCACAAACAGGGGCAAGGTTCTAAATCCTTTCTACCACTGCCTAAGAATGTTATTGTCAGAATGAGTTCTCTCCCTCCCAAACCTTTCAGAAATTTTATGGCCACCCATCATAATGCCCTCCATCAGAAATCTTAGGCTTCAAAGAAAATTAAAAATTGGTCTTTTTGTAGATTAGTAGTGACATTCTTATGAGAATAATGACTGAGTCACTACCAGCTTAACTAAACACCATTTTTACCTGTAAGTTTTTATTTTTTTGTCACAATTAATTAAGTAACTGTAGCCGAGTATTTTTGCAAATCAGTACCAGCTAAAAGGGCTTAATTTCCATTCTAGGTCCTATATTAAGGACCCTAACTTGGACCTAACTTGAACTCCAAGGAGATTTATACATTTGCCTCTTTGTCCTACTCTTAAAAATTGAATCTAATTGCTGATGATAATATCATATTATTGTTTTTAATTAAGGTATTGACACATAACATTACATTACTTTCAGTTATATAACAAAATGATTTGATATATGTATATACTGCAAATCCATCACCGCACATAGTTTTTTTCTTGTGATGAGAACTTTTATGACTTACTTTCTTAGAACTTTCAAATATATAATATAACATTATTAAGTACAGTCACCGTGTTCTATGTTATATCCCTAGGACTTATTGATCATATAGCTGGAAGTTGGTACCTTTTGATCACTTTCACCAAATTTTCCTTCTTGCCCTTGGCACTAGTAACCAGTAATCTTTTTTCCTTATTTATGAATTTGGGGGTTTTGGGGTAGAGGGTAGGTTTTTTATTTTACTTTATTTTTTAGATTTAAAATATGAGATCACACAGTATTTGCCTTTCTCTGACATATGTCACTTAGCATAATGCCATCAATCTTCATTCATATTGTGGCAAATGTCAGGACTGTGTTTTTATGGCTCAATAATATGTCATTGTGTGTATGTGTGTGTCTCATTTTCTTTATTTATCCATCAATGGACACTTAGGTTGTTTCCATGTCTTGGCTATTGTAAATAATGCTACAGAGATGGGAGTGCAGATATTTTTTGCTACCTGCACTCCTTTCAATAAGTAACCAGAAGTGGAATTGCTGGATTATATGGTAGTTCTATATTTAATTTTTTGAGGAACTGCCACACTATGTATCGTCCATACTGGCTGCTCTAATGTATGTTCCAACCAACAGTACAAAAGGGTGCCTTCTCTTTTGTCCTCATCCTCACCAACACTTACTATTTTTGTCTTTTTGATAATAGCCATTGTAACAGGTGTGAGTAATTACATATTACTATGGTTTTGATTTGCATTTCCTTGATGATTAGTGATATTGAGTACCTTTTTAATTTTGTTTAAATATTTACTTATTTATTTTTAGAGAGGGAAGGGAGAGATAAAGAGAGAGAAACATCAATGTGTGGTTGCTAGGGGCCGTGGCCTGCAACCCTGGCATCGTGCCCTGGCTGGGAATCGAACCTGCAATACTTTGGTTCGCAGCCCACGCTCAATCCCCTGAGCTATGCCAGCCAGGGCCTATAGTACCTTTTTATGTACCTGTTGGCCATCTGTATGTCTTCTTTGGAAAAAAATGTCCATTTAGATCATTAACCATTTTTAATTAGACTTTTTATTGACTTGTATGTTTTTAAGAAATGTTTTTTTTATTTCATTTATTTATCTTTAAAGGGGAAGTGAAAGAGAGAGGGAGTGAAACATCAATGTATGGTTGCCTCTCATGTGCCCTGTGATGGGTACTGGCCTGCAACCCAGGCATGTGCCCTGACTGGGAATCAAACCTCGACTCTTTGGTTCACAAGCCTGCACTCAATCCACTGAGCTATACCAGCCAGGGCAACTTGTATGTTTTTAAATGTTTTGGATGTTAACCTCTTACTGGATATGTTATTTGCAAATATTTTCTCCTGTTTAGTAGTTTGCCTTTTTATTTTGTTGATGTTTCCTTTGCCGTGTAGAAGCTTTTTAGTTTCATATAGTCCCATTTGATGATTTTTGCTTTTGTTTTCTTCTAGGAGTTTCATGATTTCATGTCTTATGTTTAGCTCTATCATTCATTTCAAGTTAATTTTTGTATGTGTTGCAAGGTAGTAGTTCTGTTTCATTCTTTTGCTTGTGGCTGTCCAGTTTTTCCAACACCATTATTAAAGAAACTGTTCTTTCCCCATTTTATATTATTGCTAGTTTTTCATACATTAATTGATCATATATACATGGGTTTATTTTTGGTCTCTCTATTTGTTACATTGATCTATGTGTCTGTGTTTATGCCAATACCATGCAGTTTTCATTGCTATATCTCAGTAACACAGTTTGCAATCAGAAAGTGTGATGCTTCCAGCTTTGTTTTTACTCACAATTGCTTTGGCTATTTGGGATCTTTCATGGTGCCATAACATTTTTATATTATCTGTTCTGTTTTGGAAAAATGCCATTGAATTTTGATAGAGATTATATTGAATCTGTAGGTTGCTTTGGGTAGCATTACAGTTAAACAACATTATTCTTCCAGTTTATGAGCACAGAATATCTATTTCTTTGTGTCTTTTTCAATTTCTTTCATCAGTATCATAGTTTCAGTATAAAAATCTGTCACTCCTTGATTGATTTATTTCGAGGTATTTTATTTTTTTGATACAATTGTAAATAGAATTATTTGTTTTTAGTTTATAGAAATGCAACTGATTTTTGTATAAGGATTTTTGTATTCTACTGAACTTTACTGAATTATTAGTTCTAATGGTTTTTTGTAAAGTCTTTAGAATTTTCCATATGTAATATAATGTCATCTGTAAATAGAGACCATTTTACATCTTCCCTTCCAATTTTGACACACTTTATTTCTTTTTCTTGCCTAACTCCTCTGTCTAGTACTTTCAATACTATGCGAGAATGGGCAGGCATCCTTGACATGTAAATGATGTTAGACAAAAAGCTTCCAGCTTTCCCCATTGAATATTATGTTAGTCGTTGGCTTGTCATATAGGGCCTTTATTATGCTGAGATATGTTCCCTCTTACCCTCTATATCCTTTGCTGAGAGTTTTTATTGTAAATGAATGTTGTAAGATGATATTTTCTAAACCCTCTGTCAGAACACATGATCTAATAGCAATACTTTGTTTCATTTACAGGTGCCTATAGATAATCTAGAAAAAGCAGTGAATATGCCAACATGTTGGAACTTTGTGATATTCTAATTTTTAATAGAATAATTAAGTAGGATATTTGAACTGAAACTTGTCTCTAAAGTAAATAATAATCTTAAGTATAGGATCTATTCACTGACAACAATCCTATAATACTAAATTATTTTATGTGAATAAACTTAAAGCCTGAGTAAAAACTTAGAGGTAACAATTCATACTATCAGAAACCTGTGAATAATATATAAAAACATTAGTACCAGAAAATAAAGGCTTTAATATAATTCAAATAGCATACATATTCTCTTCAAGTTAGCCCTATGCTTATTTATATACCAACCTTGGATGATTTGTTTAGTGTATAAATAATTTAAATATAATTTAGCATTAACAACCACAGCATTACTTTATTTCAGACAGTAGGAGCATTACAAGTTCAAATGCAAAATTATTTATATTCTGAATAAAATATTATATCTGTTTAGAAATTCAATTTACATGGTATTAACTATAACTCTATTCTGTTGTTATAGTTTGTTTCCCCTGGCATCCAGAAGCATCAAGTTTATTCTTATATGTAATTTCGGGTCAATACATGCTGCTTACTTGGCAACTAGTTGAAGTAGTTGCATTGCAAAGCAATTCCACTCAGATAGTTTTAACAACTGTAATAATATTTCATACACTGTTGGTACATAGAAATGAAAACAAAGTGTCTGACTCAACTTTCCACCCAATGCTAAAATTCACTGGCAATTGGCCATTTAGTTTCCACTTAACCTCTGTGATGGAGACCTCACTACCTGATGAGGTTGTACATTTTATGGTGTGACAGATCCAGATTTTAGACAAACCTACAGCATTAAAATATTCACGCAGTTCAGCATATTTCTTGCCAATTAACTTATGGCAGAAATAAAGTGATTGAAAATAATGAAATAATTTATATTAATTCCCTTCACATGTAGTATTAATTTTATGAGGGAATATAAGCTGTATAAACAAAGGTATAAACAAATATGTGTCTTATTAGGAAAGACAAGGTGCCAATAATTGTCCCCAAGAATTAAAACAGACACTGCCTTCTCTACTCTAGTTCAAGTGTCCATGCTTAAATCTCAAAATTTCTACCCATTAGCTTCTTATGTGTTTGCTTCTATACACTCAACATATTTGTGCCTCTGTTATACATAATAACTGAAATGCTTCACCCCAAAGACTGGTTCCCCATTGGGTGCTATGACCTCTTTTGGACTGTTCTTATTTGAGGATTTAAATATACCATCTTGACACTATAACCTATCCTGGTTTTGAATGACCCAACTCCTGGTTCTGCATTAGACACTTAAGGCTTTCTGCTGACCACCCTTTTAGGTAGACTATTAATGATTTACAGATAAAAATTTTAAAGAAATATTCAGCAAGGATATTGAGGGCAACAAAGGAGATGGATAGAAAGGGAAAAGAGCTAGGCAACTGCATGAACCATGGCTAAAGAGGAGTGATGATAGCTGAATCTCACTATTTTCATTTAAACTTGCCACCTTTCTTCCTAAGTTGAGCCACAATGGCATTGAATTATGTCAAAGAAAAAATCTGTCAAATATCTATAAAATAATGTGTACTTATTAGCTAATTAGATGTCCTTAATAACTTTTAACTGGAACTTCAGTCTCAGAAATAAGATAAAGCCCACAGCACATTTCAAGATGTCCCACTGAGGCATGGGTGGCCCTGGAGTAGGTGGGTGTCTCAGGAGATCATTATCTGGCTGGAAGTACTTTAAGAAGAATGTCTGTGTCAGAGATCTAAGAAGCTCACAAAGTTCAAAGCAAAGTGTTTGGATTTCTATTTGAAAATTTTTGACACATGCTTCAAGGTGCAGAGGCAAGAATTACAAAAGTCCCCTTTCTCAGCTTCCCCTGCTCCCCTGCAGAGCTTCCATTGATTTCAAAGACTTGCCAGGCTTACATCAGCTCTGTGGGGCATAGACCCAGGTGTGGACCAAAGACAGGAGTAAAGAAAGGCTGAACAGGGGAAAAGGAAGATTCTGTTGATAAATCTTAGTACAAAAGAGTGCTCCTTTCTTCTGACCTGCATGAGTGCTGATGCAATAGATATAAGCATCCATCATATATTTATAAAACAAGTTTATAATAAAAACTATATCATATATAAGATACAGATACAGATGATTATTTATCACATACATAATAAGAAAATATATATGTTCTTTTTTAACCTGATGAAATCTTGCCTAGGAGCAGTAAGGATATTAGATAATGCTATCGTAAATCCTAATGATTGTTCTTACCAACTAACCATTGATGCCTGTTTTTCATCAGTGAGATCGTAATGAGATATACCACATTATTCAAATTGATTTAGGACCTGAGTAATTAAAGCTTAAAGAGTGACAGAGTTGCCAGAAAAAAAATGTATTTATATGAAAACTCTGGAGGTCTGTCCAGACAGTATCCAGCCATAAAATATGAAAAATTTATTGAAGAAGATACAAAACACAAGAAACACTGTACATAGGACAATGATGCCTCAGTCTCCTTCAAAGTAGGCACCTTTGGAACCCACACTGTTCTCCCAGTTGTCATCAGCTGCCCCAATGTATTTTTTGCGAATCTCAACAACGGTCTGAAATCTCTTCGCTTTCAAAGGTAATTTTAGTTTTAAGAAAAGCCAGAAGTCATATGGTGCCAAATCTGAGCTGTAGAGGGGCTGAGTCACCTGGGTGATTTGATGTTTCTCAAAAAAACTGCACAAGACCTGATGCACGAGTGGATACATTATCATGATGAAGCTGTCAATCACTGACTGTCCATATCTGCAGCCTTCTGAAGCATCCAAATAGTTTCTGTGGAGGAATGTTCAAGCTTAATGCAAAATTCGATGCAGATTCACTGCTTTACTCCCTCAGTCATTTTGAATGTGACAGCCACACAGTACATGTTTTCACTTAATGGTGTCTACCATTCCCACTGACTTGTACAGTAAAGTCATCATTGTTCACACATGTGCAGTCCAGTTCACTCTCCTTGGCTGCCAGGTTACACTGATGTTATACAAGTAGTTCTCATTATATTAACAATGGCTGGACTTTTCCAGACTGATCCTGTATGTTTATGTCCTCTGTAAGTCTTAAATTGTGGCATTTATTCATGTGCATGCTGTGGTATAGGAACCTATTTCTTAAATTTTATTTAAGTAACAATTTATCCCAAGTTATTTATGAAATATTTTTTTTTCCAGTAATGTATACCTCTCTCATGTTAAGTTCAAAAATATGCTTGAGTCCATTTCTGGGGTCTCCAGTGAGTGTCATTTGTCTACTTTCTACTCTTATGCTAATATCAAACTATTCTAATTGTTATGACTTTAAAATAAATATTAATATTGTAGTAACGCACACACAAGCACACATCTCTTCTTTAAAGTTGGCTGGTATTTGTTTTGTCAAGTAAATTTAAGATCAAATGGTCAAATTTCACTAAAACTGTATAGGGATTTTTATCTTAAAGTATATATAAATTATAGAGTAATTTAGAGTCTATATCTATGTGCTGTTTAATTTTCCTATCTATTAATACATAATCAGAAGAGAATTTCCATAGACTCAAAACAGCACATTTACTTGGCTACAGGTGTCTGCATCACCACAGTCTACGTATTGCTGTAGAAGAACTGTCATTGTTCCCATCTGAAAGTAGTCCTGCCCATTTTGCAATTTTGCCTTACCAAGCACATCTCTTCAGCAGTTCTGTTCTTTTTGTTTAACATCTTGACCAGACTATTCTCATTAGTATACAAATATGATGCTATTTCTGTCATCTTAAAAAATACCATCTCTTGACCTCATTTCTTCCTCCAATTCCCTATTTTACTATGCCAAAAACTTACTCAAAAACATCGTTTTCAATAACTTCACTTCCTCTTCTTTTAATTGTCCTTAAATTCCTAAATCTAAATTTCTCACCATTTTATTAAAACTGGCTGGCTGGTGTAGCTCAGTGGATTGAGCTCGGGCTGCGAACCAAAGCATCGCAGGTTTGATTCCCAGTCAGGGCACATGCCTGGGTTGTGGGCGGGGTCCCCAGTGGGGGCCACATGAGAGGCAATCACACATTGATGTTTCTCTCTCTCTCTCTTTCTCTCTCCCTTCCCAACTCTAAAAATAAATAAATTAAATATTTTTTAAAAAATATCTGAGAACTGATCAGGAGGTTACACTATTAAAAAAAAAAAACTGCACCTGTCAGTATGGTAAACTACCTCTGTGTCAACATTCTACTTTTCCTAAGAAATGGTCCAATTTACCTAATTTTCAAATGTATTGATATATAATTATTTACTATACAATTATATACTCTTTTAAATGTTTCTAACATATGTAGGGTGATTTTGTGTGTTATTTCCACCTTGTCCCTCCTGATTTTTCCCTTTATTTTTAAAGAATAAATATTTTCTATACTGACTTCATTATTTTTTTTATTAATGATATTCTATTACACTTGTCCCAGTTTTTCCCGCTTTGCCTTCCTCCTCCCAGCCCAACCCCTGCTCCCAGTCAATCCCCACACTGTTGTTGATATCCATGTCTGTGGGTCATTCATACTTGTCCTTTCACTAATTCCTTCCCCTTCTTTCCACCATTATCCACTCCCCCTCACCTCTGGCAGCTGTCAGTCTGTGCCATGTTTCCATGTCTCTTGTTCTATTTTGCTCGTTAGTTTGTTTTATTCATTAGATTCCTCATATAAGTGAGATCATATGGTATTTGTCTTTCCCCAACTGACTGATTTCACTTAGCATAATAGTCTGTAGTTCCAACCATGCTGTCACAAATGGTAGGATCTCCTTCTTTCTTTCTGCTGTGTGGTATTCCATTGTGTGAATGTATCACTGTTTTTTAATCCACTCATTCACTGATGGGCACTTAGGTTTTTTTCCAGCACTTCACTGTTACAAAGAGCTCTGCAATGAAAACAGGGGCTACAAATAGCTCTACAATGAACATAGGGGTGCATTAGTTCTTTCGAATTGGTATTTCAGGATTCTTCAGGTACATTGCCAGCAGTGGAATCACTGGGTCATAAGGCAGTTCCATTTTTAATTTTCTGAGGAAATTCCATACTGTTTTCCACAGTGGATACACCAGTCTGCATTCCCACCAACAGTACACAAGGGTTCCTTTTGCTCCATATCCTCACTAGCACTTGTTGTTTGTTAGTTTATTAATGATGACCATTCTGACAGGTGTAAGTGATATCTCATTGTACTTTTAATTTGCATCTCTATAATGGCTACTGATGTTGAGCATCGCTTCATATAACTATGGACATCTGTATGTCCTCCTTGGAGCAGTGTCTATTTAGGGACTTTGCCCATTTTATAATTGGATTGCTTATCTTCCTGGTATTGAGTTGTATGTGTTCTTTATATATTTTGGAAATTAAACCCTTGTTCAGTGTATCATTGACAAATATTTTCTCCCATATGGTTGATTCCCTTTTCATTTTGATAATGGTTTCTTTAGCCATGCAGAAGCTTTTTAATTTGGTGTAGTCCCATTAGTTTTTTTTTTCCTTTTATTCTCAAGCCCTAGGAGATATATCAGTAAGAATATTACTGTATGGGATATCTGAAATTTTACTGCCTATGTTTTCCTCTAGGGCTTTTATGGTATCACAGCTTATATTTAAGTCTTTTATTCATTTTCAGTTTATTCTGGTATATGGGGCCAGTTGGCAGTCTAGTGTCTTTTTTTTTTTTTTTTGCATGTAGAAGTCCAGTTCTCCCAACACCATTTATTTAAGACTGTTTTTACTCCATTGCATTCTTGTGCCCTCTTTGTCAAATATTAATTGACCATAGAGACAAGAGTTTATTTCTGGGGTCTCTATTCTCTTCATTGAGCTATGCATCTGTTCTTATGCCAGTACCAGACTGTTTTGATTACAGTGGCCTTGTAATGTAGTTTGATATCAGGTATTGTGATCCCTCCAACTTTGTTCTTCTTTCTCAAGATTAGCCTCCGCAGGCTATTTGGGGTCCTTTTTGGTTCCATAAAAACTTGAAATATTTGTTCTAGATCTATGAAATATACCATTGGTATTTAATAGGAATTGTGTTGAATCTTTAGATTGCTTTGGTAGTATGGATGTTTTAATGATGTTAACTCTTCCAATCCATGAACATGGTATATGCATCTATTTATTTGTATCTTCCTCAATTTCTTTCTTCAGTGTTCTATAGTTTTCCAAGTACGGGTCTATTACCTCCTTGGTTAAATATATTCCTAGGTACTTTATTTTTCTTGGTGCTATAGTAAATAGGATTATTTTCTAGTTCCTCCTCCTGATAGTTTATTGTTGGTCTACAAATGCCATCAATTTCTGAATATTGATTTTATATCCTGCTGTTTTGCCAAATTCATTTATTAGGTCAAGTCGTTCTTTGGTGGAGACTACAGAGTTTTTTATGTACACTATCATGTTGTCTGCAAATAATGACAGTTTTACTTCCTATTTCCCAATTTGAATGCCTTCTATTTCTTTTTCTTGTCTGATTGCAGTGTCTAGAACTTCCAGTATTACCTTGAAAAAGAATAGTAAAAGCGAACACCCTGGTTTTTTGTTCCTTATGTTAACAAAAGGTTTTAATTTTTGTCCATCGAGTAAGATGTTGGCAGTAGTTTTCTTATATAAGGCATTTATTATGTTAAGGTATGCTCTCTCTACTCTCACTTTGCTAATTGTTTTTATCATGAATGGATGATGGGTTTTATCCAATACTTTTTCAGCATCTACTGATATGATCCTGGGCTTTTTGTTTTTCATTTTGTTTCTGTGGTGTATTACGTTTCTTGATTTGAAAATATTGTACCATCCTTGCATCCCTGGGATAAATCCCTCTTGAAAATGCTGTATGATCTTTTTAATGTATTGCTGAATCCAGGTTGCCAATATTTTGTTGAGGATTTTAGCATCTATGTTCATCAGAGTTATTGGTCTGTAATGTTCTTTCTCTGTTGTGTCTTTACCTGGTTTTGGAATTAAGGTAATACTGGAAGGAGTTTGAGAGTCTTCCCTCTCCTTGAATTTTTTAGAATAGTTTGAAAAGAATAGGAGTTATGTCTTCTTTGAATGTTTGGTAAAATTTGCCTCTGAAGCCATTTGGTCAAGGGTTTTAGTGTTCTAGAATTTTTTTTGATAACTGCTTCAATTCTGCTTCTTGTTTTTGGTCTATTCAGGCTTTCTTCTTCTTGACTCAGTTTTGGAAGATTGTATGTTTCTAGAAATGTATCCATTTCAACAAGTTTTTCTAATTTCTTGACATATAGTTGTTCATAGTAATTACTTACAATCCTTTGTATTTCTGTATTGGTTGTAATTTCTCCTCTTTCATTTCTGATTTTATTTATTGGGGTCCTCTCTTTTTTCTTAATGAGTCTGGTTAAAGGTTTGTCAGTTTTATTTATCTTTTTAAAGAACCAGCTCATAGATTCAGTGATCCTTTGAATTGTTTTTTATTTGTTTGCTTGTTTGTTAGACTCTATGTCATTTAATTCTGCTCTGATCTTGATTATTTCCTTCCTTCTACTTGCTCATGGCTTTATTTGTTGTTGTGCCTCCAGATCTTGTAAATGTAGGGTGAGGTTGTTTATTTGAGGCTGATAGAAGAAAATTTTTCTGTCTTCTTTTGTTAGGCCTGTTTTTCTATTAACTCCTTTCTCGGGATGGCCTTCACTCTGTCCCAACATTTTGGGATGTTTTGTGTTCATTTTCATTTGTTTACAGATACCTTCTGATTTCTTCATTGATCTCATTGTTAACCCATTCATTATTTAATAAAATGTTATTTAGTGTTCATGAATTTGAATGCTTTTACATTTTTTTACTTGATGTTGGTTTCTAGTTTCAAGCCATTGTGATCTTAGAAGATGCACATATGCATCTTGATATGCTACTTGATATGAATTCAATTTTCTTGAATTTCTCGAGGCTTGTTTTGTCTCCTGCCATGTGGTCTACCTTTGAAAATGATCCACGTGCATTTGAAAAGAATGTGTATTTTTCTTCTTTGTGGTGAAAATCTCTGTAAATATTAGTTAAGTCCATTTGATCTAGGGTATGGTTTAATGCCGCAATATTTTTGTTGATTCTTTGTTTGTAAGATCTATCCATTTTTGACAGTGGGGTATAAAATTTCCTACCTTGACTGTATTGCTCTTGATTTTTTTCTTAAAATCCTCTGAAATTTTCCTTACATATTTAGGTTCCCTCTGTTGGGTGCATATAGGTTTACAAGGGTCATATCCTTCTAAGTATTATGTAGTGACCTTTTCTGTGTCTTATTATGTCCCTTGTTCTGAAGTCTATTTGATCTGATATAAGTATTGCTACACCAGCTTTTTTTCCTGTTCATTTGCTTGGAATTTTTTTTCCATCCCTTCACTTTTAGCCTGTGTAGATTTTTTGTTCTGATTCAGGTCTTTTATAGACAGCATATATGTGGGCCATATGTTCTTATCCATTCAGCTACCCTATGTCATTTGATTGGAGCATTTAATCCATTTACATTTAAGTTTATTATTGATAGGTATTTATTCCTTGTGATTTTTTTCCCTTTGTGCCTGTGCTCTTCTCTCTCTCTTTCTCTTTTTCTCCCTTTCTCTTCATCTTCTTAAACCAGTTCCTTTAGCATCTCTTGCAATGCTTGTTTGGTGGAGATCTTTTAGCCTTATTTTTTTTTTGTCTTGGAAGCTCCTTATTTTGCCTTCCATTTTAAATTAGAGCCTTGCTGGGCAGGGTGGTCTATGTTGCAGGTCTTTGTCTTCCATTATTTGGAATACTTCACACCACTCCCCTCTGGCTTGTAGTGTTTCTTTTGAGAAATCAGCTGATAGCAGTATCAGAGCTCCCTTGAATGTTACTAGCTCTTTCTCCCTTGCTGCCTTTAAGATTACCTCTTTGTTTTTAAATTTTGCTGTTGTAATTATGGTGTGTCTTGGAGAGGACATCTTTGAATTCTTCTTGATTGGGACCTCCTGTGCTTCCTAAACCTGCATGACTTTTTCCCTCACCATGTTATGGAAGTTTTCAGTCATTATTTTTTCAAACAGGTATTCTGTCCCTTGCTCCTTTTCTTTTCCTTCTGGTATCCCTATGATGTGAATATTGTTATGTTTCATGTTGTTCTGAAGCACCCTTAAACTATCTTCAATCTTTCTGAGTCTTTTTTCGTTTTGTGCTCTAACTGTTTTTTCCTACTGTGTCTTCCAACTTGCTGATTCGATCTTCTGTTTTATCTAACCTGCTCTTTTACCTCCGAGTGTATTCTTCGCTTCAGATATTGTATTATTCATTTCCTCCTGGTTCTTATTCATAGTTTCCATGTCCTTTTTCATGCAGATGTAGGTCCCCTAATGTTCCCTGTAGTTCTCATTGAGTATCTCCTTGAGCATCTTTATAAGTATTACTTTGAACTCTGTGTCTGGTAGATTGTTTATTTCAATTTCATTTAGTACTCTCTGGGGATTCATCCTTTCCTTTTGATTTGGTGTTTCTGTTTTGTTTCCCAATTTCAGGTGACTCTTTTGTTTATTTTAATCTTGTTTTACATATTATATTGATCTACTTTGACTCCATTTGTGACTTGGCCTTTTGTGGAAGGAGACTTGTGGGACTCAGTAGTGCAGTCTACTTGATTTTCTGAGCTGGATGCTCTAGGGATTCTTTATGCAGTTTATGTGGGATCTGCTATTGTAATTGGGGTTGGTTGTTTTTGGCTTATTCATTGGTGGTTTTCCCCTCTGACTGGCTGACTGAGAGTCATAACTGCTACCACATCTTTTATGCTGTTATACTGGTGCTGCCAGAATAAAACAAAACAACCCAAGAAACAAAACCACACCAGCAAAAATACCCTGCAACCACAACCACAATATTAACAACAAATAAGCAAAGATTAATAAAGGTGAAAAGAGAATAAGAATCTTATAAGAAAGAAAGAATAATATGAGTTGATTAATGGAATGAAAAATAATTTTGAGAGGGTAGAGGGAGGAGAAATAATGAGTAGGGAATAGAAACGTGGCAAAGAGAGGGAGAAAATAAAATATGCAATGTAAATAAAAAAGGGAGTGAATAGAGCAAAATAGAGTAAAAAAATAGAAGAGCATAGTATGAGGTCCAGAAAAAAAGTGAAAAAATAGGAACCAACCTGAAAAAAACAACCACTGCATCAATATCATGACAAGTGAGCAAAGATCACTAAAGATGAAAATAGAATAAGAATATTATAAGAAAGAAGAAAAAAGCAAAAAGAATTTTGACAGGGTAGAAGGAGGAGAAATAATAAGAGTAATGATTAGAAACCACGTTAAGAAAGAGATAAAATACAGTTTAAAACAAAAATAAGAAAGGGCAGGAGGAAGGTGAAATGGAGTAGGACAGTGCAACATTAACATGAGATTTGAAATTTTAAAAAATGTTAAACACCTAGAAATACAATTAAAGAAATATACAAATAACCACAATATCACTGACAGAAGAGCAAAGATCAATAAAGATGGAAAGAGAATAAGAATATTATAAGAAAGAAAAAAAGAATGTGTGTGGGGGAGCTTTGTCCGCAGAGCCCCCCATCTGCCACAGATGAGAATAAGTCTACCAAGACATGATCTGCTTGAGGAGGAAACATCTCTTGAAGGAAAAAGACCAATAGCCTTTTTCTCAATGGCTTTTATTGGGTTTGTGTACACAGAAATTCAGGTAAAGCTCATTACTCATTGCTGGGAAGTAAGGATCAAATAACAAGGAACTCTGAGGGCCTATTTTGAGTCAGGGTCAGATAGCTAAAGAGCTGTAAAACACTTTAAGGAACAAACTTACTTCTTCCCTGGACCCTTATCATTTGAGAGCATTCTAAACAAAGCAGGTTTAACAGGATTTTACATATTCTTTCTGAGACCTGATTGCCTGGGGAACCCACCCTTTCCAGCACAGGGCTGCACCATCCTCTGTCATTGTTTCAGGCTTAGGCGGAGCAAGGGAAGTAAGGTAGCCAAGACATTAGGAGATTCTCTCACAGACAATGAGGACTCAGGCTATGTCAAAGCCGAGGGGTGAGGGTCCATCACCCCCTTTTGCTGTAGCCCCAAAAGTTCTTCCTTGGGGGCATCCCACGTGATCATGCCTGTCTTGGATCGCTCCCTCCTTGGGGAATCTTACCCGTCATTGGCTAACCGACCAAGCATTGGGGGCCATGCAGGGTGAAGTAAAAGGAGGAGAAGTGGCGCTCCTGCCAGGGAGATAAGCTTTTGTCTCCTTGCTGGCTTACAGTCCAAGGTCATTCCCTCAGCCTTAGCCTTGGCAGGGGTTACAGCTTCTGATATCAGGCAGGGCGGTTCCCAACAAATGTGAGATGATTAATGGAAAGAAGAATGGTTTTGAGAAGATGGAGGGAGGAGAAGGAAAGTGGGGAATATGAACAAAGCATAGAAAGGGAAAAATAAAACAAAATTTAAAACAAAAATAAGAAAGGAAAGGAAGAAGGCAAAGTTAAGTAAGATAAAAGAAGAATAATGTATGAAATTCGAAACAAAGCTATAATTAAAAAATAGTGAAATACTAGGACCAAAATTGAAGAAAGGGAAAAAAATGTTAAAAAGTTATGCAGGAGAAAAAATAATGCAAATAATGAAAAAGAATGAGGTGGAACTTGTCTCAGCAGAGTGTAGTGTTTGCCACTGTTTTCTCTTCCTGGATCTGCCCCTAGCATTGTCAGAGGATGTCCCAATGTAGTTTTGGCAGTCTGTTCCAGGCTACAAGGAATCCACAGTCTTTGACTGTTTCCTTCAGGCTTGGCTGGTCCTTGCTGTTCTGCCCTAATGGCTTTTTATCAGCACAAGGCCCAGGGGTAGTTCATTTAAAGACCAACAGCACCAAATGTACCACCTCCACTTGCTTCTAGAAGGGCTTCTAGTACAACTGGGAGTGTGGGATCCCTGGTTCTCCCCTGTGAGGCACTGTTCAGTCTTCTGGGAAAAGTACGGGTGTGTTTCCCCTGCCCCTGCACCACATATCTTTGTCTTTCCCAGATTATTTCCAATAATGTATAGTTTCTGATGAATTAGCTATCTGTTTCATGCGAGGGACCAATTTGTGTAAAGGGCCAGCTCTTTCCTGTTTGGAGCTAATGGCATCTCTGTATAAGAGTGGAACCTGGGTGAGGCCCTGAATATCCCTCACTGTGCCTATTTCTCATCTCTCTGCTCTGCTATTTTCAGTGGAATAGGGGCCAATGAGGAAACAGTATCATTTGTCTTGTCTCATAAAATTCATAAAGGTCTCTTTTGGAGATTATCTTTCTTTCCTCTGTGTATATATGCTCAACAAGGGGTTCTTGAGTTGGCCTTACTGTACTGCAGAGTTTGCAGTCCTGCAGGTGGGGGTTGGGCTTGCCTTCCTCTTCCCACAGCTTTGTACTCCATGGTGTGAAGGGATCTGCCTGGCTGCAAGGAATCTTAGGTGCTCAGCTTTTGTCCATCCTGTTCCCTGCCCATCTGGATTCTGTGGGTACAAACTGTGCTTTCAATCTAGTTTTTTGTTTTTGTTTTATTTTGTTTTTGCTGGTAGCACAGCTGAGCATGCATATGACATCCCTGCCCAGCCATGCCTCTGCTCCCCTTTAAAAATTCTCTATGTGACACCCACACTGCAGCACCGAGTCACTGCCTGGGTCAGTTCTCCACATACTCCACCTCCCCCAAAACCAAAAAGCCTCTCTCAGTCAGGGCTGACCACAGCCTGCTGGTGCCTCTAGCAGGTTTAAGAGATAGAATTTCTCTCTGGAACTTTCCCTATTGGCACTGCAACAGTTGAAGTGCTGCTTGCTGTATGCGTGTGTACAGCCTGAGACTCCCCTATAGCATCCCTTTTTAAAACTTTTTAAAACCAGTTTCTACTCTTACTATTAATAATTTTATTGTTTTATTTTTTGACTCATTTTACTAATCTTTTTCTCTTTCAGATTCAAACTTAGTTTCCGTATTTTTAATCTTTTTTCTAATAAAAATGTTTTTAAAAGTTTTTTTTTCTTAAAGATTTTATTTTTTTAGAGAGGGGAGGGAGAGAGAAAGAGAGAGAGAGAGAGAGAGAAAGAGAGAGAAATATCAATGTGCGGTTGCTGAGGGCCATGGCCCGCAACCTAGGCATGTGCCCTGACCAGGAACCAAACATGCAACGCCTGGTTCACAGCCCACACTCAATCCACTGAGCTATACTAGCCAGGGCTAAAAGTTTTATATGTAATATCTTATTACTACTCACTTCAAAATATTTTCTAATGTTCAGTATTTTTTCTGTGAGTCATGAGTTACTTATACATGTATCTCTTAACTTCCAAACAAAGGCTATCTATTATCCTTTAGATCTTTACTGCATGGAGGTCAGAGAATATGCTCTATGTTATTTCATTCCTTTGAAATTTGTTACAACTTGCTTTATAACTTAGTATATGATCAAATTCTGTACATCTTCTAGGTGAACTTGAAAGGAATGTATATTTTGCAGGATTAGGGTGCAGAACTCTATGTAAGACACTAGGCCAATTTTGCTAATTATGATGTTCATATTTTCTGCATTCTTGATTCTTCTGTCTAATTATTCTGTCAAGTACCAAGAAAGTTAGAATCACCATTTGTGAGATTCCACTTAAGAAAAAAGAAAGAAAAAGGTAAATGAAAGAAATACTGTGGGACTGACTTGGAATGCATTGAATCTATAAATTAATTTAGAAAGAATTTCGATTACTGAGTCTGCCAATCTACAAACATGATACTCAAGATATATATATATATGTATGTATATATGTATATGTATATATGTGTATATATGTATATATGTGTATATATAAATGATAGTTTTATTTAAACCTCAACTAAATGCTAACTTGACTTTGATGTGGGTGATGCTGACAATATGAAAGAGCACTAGAGAGGTGAGGGGGAAGAGACAGGTAAAAAGAGTGCTGCTTTTCTAAATTGTGATTCCCAGGTTCTCATACTCTCTGTACCCTGAGCCTCATCTCAAGGGACAGTGGGAGGTGAGATTCTTTTATTAATAGTTATTTACTTGACCATTACAGGGATTTTTCTTTTTTTAACTTTCATTTTTAATTTTTATTAAATTTATTGGGGTGACATTGGTTAATAAGATTATATGGGTTTCAGGTGTACAATTATATAATGGACCTCAGTAACTTTGCAATTTTAGTGGAAAATTTTTGCACATGTTTTGGGTTTATTTGATGTTTTTTGAAGCTATTATAAATTGAATCTTTATTTGTGTTTTGCTGATATATAAAAATATAATTAATTTTTGAATATCAGCCTTGTATCCAATAACTTTGGTATTTTTGCTTATTAATCCTAAGATTTCATTTGTAGATATTTGTGTTCTTTATATATATATAATTTTGTAATATGCAAAAATATTATATTCCCTTTCTCCCTCACCCTCACATTTTTATTTATCTTTCTTGCCAATTTTACTTGCTACAACCTGGAATGTAGTGATTAATAAAACTGATGAGGAAGGCTATCTTTGTCTCATTGCCAACCACAAGAAAGTCTCTACAATATTTCACTATTAATTATATGTTTGCTATAGGATTTTCCTAGATTCTCTTCATCAGATTTAGGAGCTATGCTCCTATTAGTGGTTTGCTAAGAGGATTTTGGCCTAAATGAATGTTGAATTTTATCAAAGGCTTTTTCTTCATATATTGAAATGGTCATATTATCTTTCTCTTTTTTTCTTCCTGTCCATGTGATGAATTCCATTTGTTATTTTCAAATATTAAAGAACTAACTGTGAATCCCTGACATAAATTCAACTTGGTCAAGATATGTTATCCCTATTGCATAATGCTTAAATATATCTTTTAATATTTTATTTAGGATTTTTGCATCTACACTCAAGAGGTAATTGCTTGTGATACAGTTTTTACATAATGGCATTTTCAAGTTTTGGTGTTGAGATTATTGTTTTAGATTGGATCCTCTAGGAAAAAGATTATAAGAGAGAAATTTGCATGCAGATAAACAACTGAGGAATGTAGGGCTGGGCAGTAGTTTTACTGTGATAATGTTGGGACAGAGGTCCCAGGCCACCCAGAGGCACTCTAGAGCCAGGATGACCCCTCAGCATTGTTCTTGCTTAAGGCCAGGGGGCTGGGCATTTATATCACTTAATAGCTCAGTCTTTGAATAAGATTACCCTAAATGCCATGTTTTTGGATTGGTTGGCAGACTCAATATTTCAAATCCTTCCCTAAGTAACTGACAGATTCAATACATTCCCAACCAGTCCCATAGTATTTTTTTTATTTCTCATCTTTCTTTCTTTTTTGTTATGCAGAAATGGAAAAGCATATTCTAAAATTTATGTGGTAATGCAAAGAGCTAAGTAAGAATTGCTAAGACTGTTTAGAAGAAGAAAGAAGAATAGGAATATTTTATATTAACAGCTGCCAATACTTATTTTTCATGTAGAGTAATTAAAATACAGATTACTACTGAAGAAAGTACAAACACATAGACAAATGGAACAGAGAGTTCCCAAGCAGATGCACATACAGTCAATTGATTTATGGCAAAGTTGATAGTGCAGAGTGGTGGGGAAAGGATTATCTTACAATAAGCATTGGGTGATTTGGATTTATCTGTATGGGAAAAAATATTATGAGCCCTACTTACTATCATATACAAAATATCAGTTCCAGATGGATTATACATCTAAATGTATAAAGTAAAATATCAAAATTCTGGAAGAAAATATAAGAGAATCTCTTCTTAATCCTGAGGTAAGCAAAGATTTCTTAAACAGACATGGAGCATCAATCACAAAGGAAAACATTGAAAACTGGACTACATTAAAATTAAGAGCTTCTGCCCTGGCTGGGTAGCTCAGTTGGTGTAGTGTCATCCCATACACCAAAAGGCTGTGGGTGTGATGCCCATTCAGGGCACATATGTGCGTTGCAGTTTCAATCCCTGGTTGGGGCAAGTACAGGAGGCCACTGATCAACATTTCTCTCCCACATTAAGATTTCTCTTTCTCTTTCTTCCTTTCCCTCCCCCTTCCTCTCTTTAAAATCAATAAACACAACTTTGGGGGAAGATTAAAAAATTAAGAGCTTCCATTCAAAAGACAGCAATAAGAGAGTAAAGAGCAAACTATAGAATGAGCAAAGTAGTTAATCTTCATTCTTCATGGATTTCACATTTGTGAATTTTCTTAATGCTTATGTTTATTTGTAACCCAAAAATCAATACTCCTAGTGCTTTCATAGTCATTCAGACATATGCAGAGTGACAAAATTTTGAGTCACTCAAAGTGCACATTCCCAGATGAAGTCAAAGTGACACTACCTTCTTGTTTCAGCTTTCATACTGTAAACAAGTGTCCTTTTCTCAGTATATTTAGTATCATATTTTTTTAGTTTTGTTTGTTTGTTATGTTGATCCTTCAAATGGCCCTAAAGCACAGTGCTGAAGTGCTATTTACTGTTCCTAAGTGCAAGAAGGCTGTTCTGTGCCTTACATAGAAAACGCATGTGTTAGAAAAGCTCCATAAGCATGAGTTATAGTGCTGTTGGCCATGAGTTTAATGTAAATGAATCAACTATATGAGGTCTGTCCATAAAAAGGCCAGCCATTGTTAATATAATGAGAATGGTTTGCATGACATTAATGTAACCTAGCAGCCAAGGAGAGTGGGCTAAAATACGCATGCGTGGACAATGACAACTTCACTGTACTAGTCAGTGGAGGCAGTAGATGCCATTGAGTGAGCATGTGCACTGTGTGGCCATTGCATTCAAAATGACTGAGCAAGTAGAGCAATGAATCTTCATCAAATTTTTCAGTAAGCTTGAACATTTCTCTGCAGAAACTATTCAGATGATTCAGAAGGGTGTCAGGGATGATGTAATGAGTGAAGTGCAAACAAAAGTATGCACATGCTTCAAAGATGGTCAAGAATTTGTTGACAATGATCCACATTTTGGGAGGTCTACAACAAGCAGAACACCTGAGAATATTGAACATGTACAAGCTGCAATCAACAGACTGGCAACTGCCAGTGCAAAAACTGGAAGCTGATCTGGGGATTCCAAAAACTACTGTGTCTGAGATTTTGATGCAGGATCTTGGCATGAAATACATCGTTGCAAAATTTGTTCCATGGCTTCTGCTACCAGAGCAGAAGGAACATTGTGCTGCAGTTGCTAATGACTTAATTCAAACCTCTACCAATAAACCAGATTTCCTCAAGAAGGTAATAACTTTCAAGGGGACTGAGGCATCATGTTCCTATGTACAATGTTTCTTGCATATTGTAACTTCAATAGATACCTCTATTTTTCTTAGCACATGGCAGGATATTTTCTGGACAGACCTCAGATGAAGTGTCTTTAAATAGGAAATACATAGAATAAGGCAGTATATTAATTGCTTGACAAATATGTTGTAACCAGAAGATTGGAAGAGCATAATCCTGTATTTCCTGTAGAAGTAGTGGTTCATTATTAACTAATTCAGTTTTTATGATGACCTTATAGAACATAATTATTGTAAATAACAAGAATTCACTGTACTTGTAATACACAGGTTTTGTAAAGGTCTCATATACCTAATATATAAAGAAGTCTTATAAAACAATAAGAAAATAACAGGCAACCCAAAATAAACACAGTTAAAAACCTGGACAGTATTTAATGTAAAAGAATATCCAAATGGTGAATGTATTTATGGAATGGTAGACTCAGATACATGTACCTTATCTCTGCTCTGTTCCTCAGTTTTACTCACAAAAATGATAATCTCCAATTTGGATAATATAAAGTTATTTTAAAATTATTTTAGCTTGGTGGGTTCCTGATGCAAAAGTATTGTGTTGTCTTTGCAGTCGTTTGCTCTATAGACAATGGAGGCACCGTGACTAATGAAGTCTCAACCGATATGACAAAAGTCTAACCATATGACTGTAATTATTCAAAGTCAATCAAATAACACTTGAGCCTTTATTTTATTTGCAGAGATTAAAAAGTGTCTGAAGTAATGTTTCCTGGGATTGATATAATAATTAAATGTATAGGGTTTTAATTCAAGGTCTTAGTATTTTTCTGATAAAATAATGGGAATTATAAAATTAAATTACTATGCAAAAACATAAATAAATAAAAAAGATGTTAAGATTTTTTTATTGAAATTATTGGGATGACATTAATTAATAACATTATGTAGGTTACAGGGTTACAATTCTATAATACATCATCTGTTTATTTTACTGTGTGTTCACAACCCTAAGTCAAGTTTCCTTTCTTCTATCACCATTAAAAAAAAAGATTTAAGATTATCAAATCCTATCCAGACAGTTTTGTCAGGGTCTGTTTGAAACTGCTATTTGCTTTGTTACTGTTGGCTCTTTGCTCATGGATTTCCCTGTATACCTCTGCTTACTATAGTACTAACCATGATTCATTTCCCAGCTAAAAATGTTTCCACTCCTTGCACTTTTCTGATTACTCTAGGAGTAATTCCTTCCATTTCCACTGTACTTTTCAGACCTTCAGCCCTCTCCATTCTACTTGGCAGATATACACAATTATTTATGCTTATATTTTATCGTCCACACTAGATTATAAAACCCATCCAGGGCAGAGACAATGTACAGCACCTATGTGAATCCCCATGGTACCAGTCTTACACAAAGACTTAAAACTTGAGAAGCATTCAAAAATACCTAACAAAGAAAATGTACTTGCTCTATAAAATAAGTTTTAATCTAGGAAGTAAATAGGACAAAAACAAACAAAATTCTTAGCAACAAAAGAAAATAAGCCGTGCAAAGTTGACCAAAACAGTTAAGGACAATGTGAGATCAGGTAAAATAAGTTCCTTTTCCTTCTATTTTCAGCTCTTCTTGATTATTCCATGCTTCTGATTTTCCTTGCTTGGCCTCCACCTTTCACTCTGCCTTGGACTTCTGAGTCTTGCTTTCCAGGCCCCTCACTGTCCACGCCTACCTGGTTTATGCTCATGTCAATCAGAGCTAAGCCTGACTGTGTCCAAGCCAGACCTCCGGAAATCCATGCTTTCATCATTGGCACCATGACTGCCCCCCACTGTGCCAAAAAGTTGAGTGCCACTTGAGCTCCCTGAGCACCGGACCAGTGTGCCATGCAGTGAGGGGGAAAAAAAAATTTCCCAGCTACCTTCAAGAAGCCGCCTTTTTTTTTCTTTTTTTGCAAATTTTAATAGACAGTTGACTTAAAAACAATTCTAGATACCACTTACCACCTGATGAAATTATCTAATTTAAGGAAGTTAGCCAATTGTTTACCAGTAAGAACAGTGTCTCTGAAAAACAATGAAGCTTTCAGAGCAATTTGAATCAAATGTCTTATATTTATCCCAATAGAGTAATACTTTTATTTTCTGCACATATAAATATTATTGGAAGTTTTAGTTTTGAACTGGATGGCTGACTGGTCTGCTGGAATAGAGGAAAAAAAATAGCACCTGGTACAGTGCCTGAGGCAAAGGATGATTAATATTAGTGGATGATGATGTTTAAAGCAATATTTTTTCTCTTCACTTTTGAGAGAATGCACCATCCTTACACTCTGAAGACAGATGTTTTTTACAAGGCAGCAGCTGGAACTATGGTACGCCGTGGGCAGTATCAGATCACTTTGTACACCATGTGTTTCTCAGGAGAGACTAGTTAGCGTCTCACTGCAAACAAAGGTCACATCATAGGAAATGACACAACAGGGCAAATAATTTAATGGAGCCATCCAAATTGCTTTAAGCCCAACCTCAGAGAAAATTCAGCCTTACTTAAACTCTGTCACACTGATAAAATACACATCTGATTAAAGATTCATCATCATTAGCACCATAATTACAACCATCATCAAAGACCTGGAATGACTAGCTGCAGAGCCAGGGCCATGAAGTAGGCTCAGGGAACACACAGAGAATGAAATACACACCCAGCCTTCTTCCCTGGAGCTGCGGACCCACACTTCTGATCACCCGCCTTCTGGGCAGTTGCCTCAGATGGTCCCATGGAAATGTGCAAAAATTCAACTTAAAAGATCTGACACAAACTTTTTACTTTTCTTTCCATAAAGGTTTTCTATTTCTTGTTCCATTCCTTTTCTTGTTAATGACACCAGCATACACCATGGTAACCAAGTTATAAATGTGGGCATAATTAGATGCTTGCCACTCCCCATACCTCTCATTCACCAAGTTCTTTAGGTCATCTAATTCTTTTTTTAATCCTCACCTGAGAATATATTTATTGACTTTAGAGAAGAAAGGAGAGAGAAAAAAAGAAATATCAGTGTGAAAAACATTGATCTGTTGCCTCCCATACATCCCTGACCAGGGATTGAAACTCTAACCTAGGTAGGTTCCCTGACCAGGAATCAAATGCACAACTTTTTGGTGTACAGTAAGTACATGAGAGGATGTTCCAACCAACTGAGCCACCCAGCCAGGGCCTAAGTAGTTCTTTGTGCCCAATTATCATTTTCTCAGTCATTTCATACTGAATTTACTGCAAATATGCCCTGTCTTAACCCATTCAGGCTACTATAATAAAAATACCATAGCCTGAGTGGCATAAATAACAAATATTTATCTTTCACAATTCTCAAAGCTGGGAAGTCCAAGATCAATGTACCGGCAAATTCTGTTGTTTGGTGAGGACTCACTTCGTATTAATTCATAGACATATTTTTGCTGTGTCCTTACATGGCAGAAAGAGTAAAAGAGCTCTCTGAGGTATATTTTATAAAATAATTAATCCCACTCATGAGGGTTCTACCATCATACCTAATTACCTCCTAATACCACCACCTTGGGGGTTGGGATTCCAATGTATGAATTTTAAATTTTGTGGGGACACAAACATTCATTCCACAACATGCCCTTCATTTTCATCCTTCTCAATCCATTCTCTATACTTCACCAAAAAAATAATAATTTCTAACCTGTACAAACCATCACATAACTTCCTTTGGCCTTAAGATAAAATCCAAGCTCTTTAGCATAATATACAAAGCCCTTAATCATCTGAGTCCAAGCATCATCTCCTGCTGATCTCCACCATTTTAAATTTTATGCTCTACTGACGCTGAACTATTTTCATTTCTCCAAATGGGTCAGATATTACATGTTTCAGTCCCTTGCACATGCTTCCCTTCTGCCTGAAATGCAATTTTCTTTTCCCCACCCTTGACTAAGGAACATCAGCTTATCTTTATCCTATCATAGATGTCACATCTCCAAGGACCATTTCCTGACACCTCTTCCTTCAGCCCTGCTATCTGTTACTTTGGCCTTACTTCAGTGGTTGCTCTTATTCTACTATATATTGGGTTGTGTGCCAGCCTCCTCATCTATATATTAAACTGTTTACTAGAATCCAGGGACCATGTCTTGGGTATTTATCACCAGCACCTCGCAGAGTCCTTGACATGTAATAGGTACAGAATAAATATTTTAAAATGAGTAGGATTGAATTGAGCTGAATTACAATCTGGTGGCCAAGGGAGTGCATGCAAATAAAAAGATTCAAATGCAAAGTGCCAAATGAGGGCTTATAGCTGCTTAAAAGAGAAAGCAATTATTCTGGACCAGGAAAAGTGGATGAGGCAGGACATTCGATAGTATCAGTGTTGCATTTCAAGGGCTCTTATGTTCATTCATTTTGGTCTCCACAGAGATACAGTAAATGTGGAAGTGGCTGATTCAAAAATGCAGAGATAGCATCTGCCAGCCCCTCTTCTGGTGGATAATGTGTTCCTTAAAGCACTGGGGAAGTCAGACAATAGAGATGTCTGTGTGTGTTTCTGTGGGGGAAGGAAGGGGTATGTTTTTCCCATAAGGGTGGAAAAGCAGAAAGTCTTCTCACATTTATTTTTCTTCTATTGTGACAACCACTGCTCCATTCCCCATCATGGAACATAGTTTTTATAGGTCTAAGCAAAATAATTACTATCCCAATCTGTGATACATTCCTGTGAATCACTTTGCCAACATCCAGCATTAATCTAAGGAAAATACATAGGAACTTGTCATGCATTTTCTGACCATGAAAGTGGACCAGAGAAACTTCTGTCAGACCCAAGAGTCAGCCTGTAAAGCAGGCGGCTGGGCACTTCTGTCCATAGAGCATTGACACACCTTCATGGCAATTTTGGAAACACATTTTACAACTTTCCCCAGCCTTCAAGTTTTCAGCAATGCTGAGTTCCAATTTCACAGTATCCTATGACAAAATAAGAAATTTTAATTGTCAAAAGAAAAAATAAATAGTTAAATTTCTGATCTACTTATTTATTCTTAAACCGGAGAGCTAAATATTAAATGGTGCATTTTGACACCTGTCAATCTAATGGTGATAATTCACTCAAGTACTATCTCTCTTTAAACCCAGGTAACCCTTCACCTAAGTGAAAATCATATCACAGACATCAACTGGACCAGGAGGCTGCTCCCAGTAATCCCAGACTACTGGGGATTCTGAGCATCATGCATAGGTCCACTGCCCTTCTTGCCCCTGACAGTTTCTCATCTTTATACCTATCTCAAGAGAGCTCCCATGTCCTGGGAAATGAGTGAGTAACTGTCTTTCTGGGTCATAATTACTTAATAGTTTACTGGGACTGTAATGGCTTATCCCCTGAATGCTCTTGAATAAACAAGTGTGTGGCTGCCTGAGTGAAGGACTCCAACTGGTTTCTTCCCTTATCACAGAGATGCACTCCAGTGTGGCTGCAAGAGGAGGAGGTAGGACGTGAACATTTTGTGAGAACAGGTAGTGGCCTCTCACCAGAAGCAAATATCACAACACAACTTGTGATTAAGCCAGATTCAGTCCCTTGTTTCTATGTTTGGGTTTGGGGCCCTCACCTTTCAGGAGAGGAGAACACAGACTAGCCCATGTCCCCACTTTGTCTCCATGCACTCCCCAGAGTCAGGACTCAGTTTGGTATAAAAAAAGTCATTGCCTTCTTGACTGAAGCTCAGACTTCCCTCACACAGAGCTCCTTTAGAAAGCCTCAAATGTTCATTCTTTTGTGAACCCTAATAACTAAAACTGCAAAAGAAAGGTGGTATAAGTGTGCCAGGACCTATTGTATGAAGTAGAGAGTTGTGTGCACATCAAATCCATAACCAACACAGGCTCTGTGCAGGGGGGTTTATAAAGAAAATGTCCTCCAATTTGAAAAAACATGTTGCATCACCCTACTACCAATATAACAGCATGGGAAGCATTTTCCTTTTCTGCCAGAAAATTCAGTCTTATAGGACTGCCCTGAAGGGATGGAGTCATATCTTTACTGCAGCCAGAACCTGGTTATTATTTACTTATTCCCTGGAAGTGGGGCAGTGGATTTTCACTTCTGTCAGGGCCATGCAAGGTGACAGAGATAGGAAAGGGTCTCTGTCCTGTATCCAACTGCACTCTGTTGTTCCATTCTTGCTCAGACTACACACAATGCATCTGCAATGGACTTTTCTAGTCAACAGTCAGGTAAACTCTAAAGATAGGGTGAGATAAGATATATATCATTTATATAACATTAATGCATATATGCATTATTTTATATACATTTATAGTCATCTTCATTCAGGCTGTTGTAACAAAGTATCATACATTAGGTAGCTTATAAACAACACACATATTTATTTTTTGTAGTTCTGGAGGCTGGAAGTTTGAGATGAAGATGCCAGAATGATCAGCTCTGCTGAGGAGCCTCTTCTGGGTTGTAGGTAGTTATCTTTTCATTGTGCCCTCACATGGCAGAAAGGGGGGGAGGGCTCTCTCTGGAGTCTCTTTTATAAGGACACTATTCCCATTCATGAAGACTCCACCCTCATGGCTTCATTATCTCACAAATGTCCCACCTCCAAATACCATCAACTTGGAGGGATGGGTTTCAACATATGAATTTTGAGGGACTCAGTCCTTAACACTAGTTATTTATATTTTATCAGCTAAAGAGGCTGTATTTAACTTATTTAGGTCCTTGTACCCATCAGAAGGGTTAGGTTTTCTATGAGTTTGACTTTTGGAGAAAGATATTTCCTCCTTAGATCCAAAGATGGGTGCTCATAAATGCTCTTTCTCTCCACTAAGACCACTCCTCCCTCCACTCCTCAGATATCTGTTTTACAAAGTTCAGAGTTCTCCTTTATGCTTCCCAAATCCAGTTCAAGTTTCACTGAAGCAAGGCTGGTGCTATTATCTTATTAGTTGACTACAGAGCTAGTGCACCTCAGCAAGGCTAGTGATACATTTCTCTGAAGACAGCACAGCCTAATCTCAGTTCACACCAGTCTATCTCTTCTGTTAGCATCACTCCAGATTCTTCAAGACAAAAACTACAACAGTACTGTTCTTAGGATGAATTATTTGTTGGGCCTGTCTTACATTGAAAGAACCACCACATAGCTGCTGAAGACTTAGTTCTTGACATCAGGATTGAAAGTACAGGCTCTGATTTGCTTATTTTTATCCTGATATGGTTGACCTATATCTCTACCACATTCCCAATTGAAGGAAATTTCTACATTACTCCCCCACACTAATTTAGTACAAAAATATATTTTTAAAATTTTTCTGTTAGTATATCTACAGACAATGTGCAAGGAGTGAATATATTTGAGTTTGCATGCATGAGTCATGTAATAAATACCATTTTTATCTCATTAAAAGCCATGCAGACTTGTGTTTTTAGCTAATACTCCTACTCTGTGGAATGTTGGACTTGTATTTTCTTGGACATATAGGCCAGCTAATTTAAAAGACCTCATAATAGAGAGTCTCTGTGGAGTGGTGATCTGCAGATCAGGAAATCAGGGACATTGTTGTCATTGAGTCAAAGAACTTAACTCTTAGGTAACTAGAGTGGGAATCTAATAGGAAGAGGGTAATATAATAGGAAAGAATGCATTAAGACTATTTCCCTTTCTGGAATAAATATTTGCATAGTAAAAAAGGGTTATTTACTTTGTCATCAAAACACAATGGTGGTTTTACAAAGTGCTCTATGAACTCTTTCCTCATCTTTAAAGTATCTTCTGAGGAACTGAGGACATTAGTTTTATTTTCTCCAAGTTAAAAAAGAAGTAAGTCCTTCACATTTGAACATTTTGAATTGCAAATGTAACAGCACATGGAACTCATGGCTGTGAAAGTTGACCTTAGCGTCATAGTGAGTAACAGAATTTTATCACAGAATATGAGCAAAATCTAGACTCTCAGAAATATTTCATGAAATTTTATAGCTCAGCTAATGCCAAATGGCCCAACTTCACCTTTTAATCCCAGTTATTTATTGTTAGAGTATTCTGCAAGTTAATTTTGTTAATGTACAAATAAATACACAAATAAATGTAAAGTTAGATTAGAGCTTTTTAAACCAATACTCTTACTCTTCATTTATTCATTGATTTAATAAATGTTCACTGAATATTTTTGATGTTCAAGGTCTATATCAGGGTGATAGCAGTGGGGTGAAGGATGCAGGAAGAAGCAAAAGGGAGTAAGACACTAGTCCTGCTTGCAAGGTTCTTGCAACACAGTAGAGAGAATTAGAGTAGAACATAAAATATTTTAAAATGAGGCAGAATGTCATATGTACTATAAAAAATGCACTGAAAATGCTATGAGGGTTTAAAGAATGGGTCATTCATATCCAATTATTAAAATTAAAGAAGACAGTGCATGGTGTCACATTTGAATTAGATCTCAAAAAGTTACCTGGGATATGTTGGAAAATGTAGATCACATAGATGGGTATGAAAAAAAGATGTTAAAGCAGAAAAGTGCAGAGTAATTCCATAGATTCTCAGGCAGTCTACACACCAACCCTATGAAATTCAGTGTGTAATTTCTCTGTGGGGAGGATTCCCAGCTTTCATCAAAATAACAAAAGACATGTTTGGTTTTATTTGAATATTAAGATTACATAGCATCCTCAAAACAAAATTCATTTCTTAGTCTTTGGTGAAACAACAACAGCAAAAAATCACACAAGAGGTCCATGTTTGGGAACTCTCTGGTGTAGTGTATGACCTGGAAATAGCATATAACATTTGAGTCATATGCAATACACATTACCCTGCGAACAGTTAAGGTATAAAATCAACAAATAGCCAAGAAGACAATAGTTTAAACCCCTTCATTTTTATTTTTAATTTTTTTAACTTTTTGAACATCATGGAATTTATTTTGGAGTGTAGTGTATGACAGATGTAAACATTACTTTATTCCAAATAATTTATCAGTTGTTCCAGCATCTCGTATACAATTTTCCTCCCTTTTCTTTTTTTAAGCATTTTTATTGATGATGCTGTTACAGCTATCATATTTTTTCTCCCCTTTATTCCCCTCTGCCCTGCACCCTACCTTCCACCAGCATCCCCCCTTTAGTTCATGTCCATGGGTCATACATACAAGTTCTTTAGCTTCTCCATTTTCTATACTATTCTTAACTTCCCCCTTTCTATTGTGTACCTACTATTTATGCTTCTTATCCCTGTACCTTTCCCCTTCATTTTTAAATAGAGAAAATGGGACTCTGATCATCATTACCAGACTTATTACTACACAGAGATAAGACTGTCTTAAAATACCTGTCTTAAAAATTAAAAATGTACCTGGCTGGTGTGGCACAGTGGATTGAGTAGCGGCCTGCAAACCAAAGGGTTGCTGGTTCAATTTCCACTCAAGGCACATGCCTGGGTTGTGGGCCAGGTCCCCAGTAGTGGGCTCACAAGAGGCAACCACACACTGATGTTTCTCTCCCTCTCTTTCTCCCTCCCTTCCCCTCTCTAAAAATAAATAAATAAAATCTTTTTTAAAATTATTTTTTTAATTAAAAATATATGAAAAATAGACTTCTGTTTAGTAGGCATTTGGGAGTTATTTCATTGTTTTTAGACAAGGAGTTGTATGTGTGTGTCTTGGTAGAACTGTTAGTTTTAGTGGAGAGGGCAGAACCTAGACTCAAGAAGGCCAATTGAAAATGTATGATAATGGCTGAAATCAGAACTAAATATGGTCGAAATCAGAGCAGTGGCAGAAAAAATTACAAGGACGTAATAGATTCAAAAAACTTAATGATAGTGAATACTATAATATTCAGAATGGAATAGATATGAATGGCAAAGAAGAGGTAGCCACCTAAGATGACTCATAGATTTCACTATTGTAAACTGGGAGATATTCTTTTTTAAATTTTTTGTTTTTTAATTTTCAATTATAGTTTACATTCAATATTATTTTGTATTAGTTCCAAGTTTACAGCATAGTGGTTAGACAATCATATACTTTACAAAATGTTCTCCACAATAATTCCAGCACTCTTAAAGTATGTAACACATGGGGAGAGTCAGTTTCAGGAGAAAGGTGATAATTTAGTTTTGGATATGAATGGCTTGATTAACAAGATAATGTATGCCAACTTAATTTATGGCTCTACAGTTAGTTTTCAAGAGAGAAATGGCACCAGCCCAGTGATATTTTTGTGGTCAGAGCTGACATTCTTTTATTTGGCCTTAGACTGACTTCCTACTGAGGTAGCTGCACTATGTGAAAGTTAATAAAATGCAGTTAACTGGTATGTCTGGTGGCCAGTATATGGAACAGTAGATGTAGAAAAAATCAGAATAATTTTATATTGCCATAGTTTATGAATATTTATATTATAGTTATGTCAATTTGCATAGCTTATAAAAATCATGCTACTGACTCAATAAGTATTTAATAAGCTCCTTGGTATACCAGTTTCTATAATAGGTTTTTTAAGGGAGAGTGCAAAAAAACAGTAAGACATAGTCCTAAACCTTAATAACAGGTAATTTTAGATAGGGTTGTCAGAAATAAATACAATCCCTTATTTGCTGTTGACATCATATTGTTTAAACCAAAAATGCTGGAAGGCTTGTAAAATATGCATATCTCTTCTGTTCTTCCCTTTAAAAGAATTTTATTCTGTTAGAATTTGAAGGCTTGTAAGGATCAGCTGAAAAGCCAAAGACAAACCTTTTCACTATGTCTTGTTCCTTCAGCTTTGCGCTTCTCCATGAAGTCAGTGGAAGCCTTTGGCTGTCAGAGTAAAAAAAAAAAAATCCAGTTTCAGCCTATGGGTATGTATTCTGAGGTCCAACAGTAATCTAACATGAACTGTCCTAGCATCTGATTATTTTTAGGTCTATGTCTGTACAAACACCCAAGACCTGACAAGTTCACTCCTCCTTAAGCTCTCTAATTTCTGTTCTGTATGAAAGATGTCCTTTTTCAATATTTTTTAATTTTTACTTTTTGTCTCTCTCCATTCACTCAAACTTTTCTACTTTCCTATCCTTATTGGTGACAAAAGTTTTACTTTTCTTTCAGTTAGATTTTCATAAGGTCAGAGTGAAATTAAATGACTCAAACTGAAACCAGTGTGAGTGCCAGTTTCTGAGAACTCTCCTCCCACCATGCCTTTTGTCCTCCTTCAAGTTGCTGGTTTCTCTGAAGAGATTCCAGCATTTGTTTGAAACCCTAGAGCTCTGGACCAGCAGCTGGCATATGTCATAATTACTTCAGAGTTGAACTATTTTGAAAGCATCAAAAAATAATGAGATTTGCCTGAAAAATTATTATTAGCACATCTTAAAGACTTGGATCAAGGTTTGCCTGTTCTCATGCAAAAGTGTTAAATATCTTAATGGTGTGGCTTGCAACAGAGAATACTCTTCCTGCAAGTGTGAATGGCACAAAAATCAGTTGGTGGAAATAAGAACATCTAAACTGTGATTATATATGGAGCTTTTATCATCAAGTGATGAGTTGGTTGGGAAATGGGAATGACCACTCTCTGATGGTTGGACTGATGATAATGGACATGTCTCAGAGGACTAGATGAGCTTCAAAAGTAAATTATACCTGAATCTGTATAAATTAACCTTTTCATTTCAACACCCGATCTTCTGAGGTTTTCCAATAGTTAAGGCTTTCCTTCATTGGAGCAGTATGGCCTAGTGGGAAGCAGCTTTGCCTATCTGATGACAGTGGATATAATTACTAAAAAATTTAGTGATCTGGAGGGAGATGGTTGTAGTTTGAATCAATCTTTACTTGTCACTTACTAGTTGCTGGACCTTAAGCATCACTTAAGTCAAGTTGTCCTCATCTGTATCATGAGGATAATGATCAGCTTGGCTTTATAAGGTTTATTTGACAATTGAATACATTTAAATTGGTTAGCAAAATGTCTGGCTCTTAACAAGTACTAAATAATTGTGATCAACTTATTGGCTTACCTGCTTTTTCTGTTGCTGAGTTTTGGTTATGTCTGCCTCAGTGCTGTATCTTTCCAACACCACCTTCTCAAAAAGAATCAGTATATATATATATATATGCTTTCCCCTCCCAAAAGCAATAATTCTAGCATGTGTCTCTCCTCTTTTATTAAGTTGAAACCAACTAAGAAAATACAATTCAACTTTAAGAAGTATAATTACAAAAGGACATTTCCTACAAAACAATACTTGGAAACATTTTTAATTTTTAAATTTAAGAACATAATTTGCCATTTAGATTTACAGGAGGAAAAAAGCATCCCATTTTAGTGGTTAGTTTTTAATCACTACTTTTAAAAAAGGAGGGAGATTTGCTAAACTCAATATCCAGGTCGCTAAAGGTGAATCATTATTCCAAAAGTTGGATCATGGAACTAACAATTTGTTAATTCATTCAAAAATATGGATTCCTCTCTAAGAAGGGTGTAGTCTAGTAGGAGAAATCATGGGTATATAAACATTACGTAAGGTAAAAAATGGTTATAGAAGATGTTTGAGTTAAGTGCTATGGGAGCTCTGAGGAGAAAAAATAAACTTTCCAATATGAATTCAGAATCATCTTCTTAGAAAGAGAGGATGATAGGCTGAGTCTTGAAGAAGCAGGTTATGTGATTGTGTCTTGCGTATTTAAGCACATTGCCAAAAGCAGTATATATAGTCAGTGAGTTTATCTGTAGTTAACTGTTAAGTTCTCACTCATCCTATCATGTAATTTCTATTTTATTTTCATCCTTCTACCCCAAATATTTCTAAATCAACTGATGTTGGCCTGAATTTTTGCTTACCTTGTTTAGTGTCTGATAAAAGTCAGCAAGCACTTTCTCTAAAGAGTCTGATAGTAAATATTTTAGTTTTTGCAGTCTATTTGATTACAACTACCCAATTCCACTATTGTAGCATAAAAGTAGCCATAGACAACATGTAAGTAATGTACATGTCTGTGTTCAAACTAAACTGTGTTCACAAAAACAGATGCCAAGCCAGATTTTGCCTATGGAGCAGGGAAGGTAGATGGCAGTATGCCAACCTCTGATCTAAAGCATGGATTTACTCATCAGTTCAAAGAAAATATCTGTTATCTGATATTCATGGAAACGATACTATAACAAGTAGGGAATCAGCATTCCTACTAGCCCAAATACCCAGCTGTCAATAACAGTGAAGGGTCTGGTATTTTACTCTAATTGCAAGTAAGTAAGTTAGCCTGCCACATTTTTAAGAATGTTGGCATAAGACACAAGATTCCTGGGTCAGAAACAAAGGAAAATTTATTAGTCACAGTAATAGCAGAGTCAGAGCATCAGCATTTCTTGTGCCATTTCCCCACACCTGAATTCCCACAGGGCAACACAAAAAGAGCCATGTAACGATACACACAGTGCATTGCATTATAGGGAAAAAACCTAAGTTTAGAGAACACGAATCTTTTATTAATGGTCAATAAGCCTGCCTGACATTTTGCTCCACTGAGAAACATCAACTTTATTATACTAGACAGTAACTATGCCTGCCCTTTGCTCTGGAGAGAAATACCATCCCTAATTTTCAAGGCTGTTTATCAAACTTATATGCTTGAATAAATAATGCAGAACAAAAGCAAATAGTGCCTCTACCTGTGAGATGTGCATATGATGCCAAAGACTCATGGAGAATTGTCTACCAACCCCAGCTCCCCAGGCTATCCCCATGCTCTTGCAGATCTTGAATGCTTTGAGAAAAATGCAGGGTTAAACCAGACACACTTAAATATATACTGAATTTACGAAAACAAGTATGAAAAAATCTAGAAAATGGGCAGAAGCATTCTGTACCTTTTTAATTTAAGACCCCAGCTTAGCAACAGCAATGAGGGACATCAACTCTCTTTCAATTCTATCTTTGGAACTTATTTCTTTAAACAAGATTAATTAAAATTAACTATTTCAATGCCATTTACATAATTCTATTTTTTAAAGTTTTGTGAATGTGTAGATAGGCTTGCATATGTGTGCATATGGAAAAGTGTTGTTTTTGTACTTATCAGAGGTTACAGGGGAAAATGATATTAAACTGAAAATAAGTTGAGATGCTTCAAATTTTAAAGAACTGACTGAAATTTCAAATGTTTTTATGATAATCACCCTCTCAGAATTATTAAAATTTAAATTATAGTTTCTATAATCACATTGCTTGGTAAGAGATGACCTATGCTAGTCGCAATCTGCAACACTGGGAAATGGAGACAGATGTGCATAGAACTACACTGACCAAGACCAACAGGCAGAGTTGAAACAAAGCCCTAATTTTAAATCTTGGTTTTTTTTTAAGACAAAAGATCTTACATATTAATTACTGGGCCAACCTACAAAATATAGGCATAAAAACAAAGAAAAATATCATTATTTTCCTAATAAAACATGTCTAATTATTGAGGTAGTGGTGGCTGTTTCCATTTGATATGGTAAGATGTTAATGACCTTGATACAGCATAAATACATAAGCCATTATTTATAAACCCACCGTGGCTCTTCTCCAATGTCAATTTTGGAGTTGTACTTGATTTTATGACCGGTTTTTATATGGATCCATGAGGGAATGGGAAGTCTGCTTTTCTTTCTTGACTAGGAATTGCTTGATTCTGAAAGCCTCATAGAAAGACATGCCAAGGAAGGGGGTCAACCACCCACAGCTTGAGGGCAGAGAAAAGGAGATAGGTTCAATAATTTTTCAACAGACTAAATTTTGAACACAATGCCCAGGATATTTTATTGAAATGAACAACATGTGAATTTTTCTCTCATAGTCACTTTTTAGGCCTTCGTACATTGCTATGACAGTACACTACGTTCTATGGAGGAAGCAAGATGTGGGGTTACGATCAGTCCTTGCAAAGGTACTTGCACATCAGGACATAGACTTACACACCATACATGTGAATAAGCAGAATACGTAAACAGGAGAGCAGCCTGGTTCACGGCAGGCCGATGCTAGTGGCAAAGAACTGAGAGGAGTCTTGTGCTACTCATCTCCCTTCGCAGAACACATTTGTGTCTACTTTAAACAGTTTACTGAATAGGAGGAGAAATGTGCATGTGTGCAAAGGGCAGATGGATGAAGGTGTGTGTGTGTGTGTGTGTTTTCACTTCTAAACACTTTCTCCTCCCTTTTACCCCATTGACTCTTTGGGAAACATGTATCTGTAATTGTGACACTTAAGTCATTTTTAACCTGGACATTGGGAAGTGAAAATGACTGATTCATTTCACAGATATTTAAGTATGTTTTCTTGTGTACAAGCATTTTTTAAGTATGTCCCTGTTTATAGGTACGGACATCAAGAATCCTGCAAAATGCTATTGATGTGTCATTATCCTGCATCATAGAAAAGCTAGAGAAGATTTGGTGGTGAGAAAATAAAACTGTGGCAAACCCTGAGTTTTAAGTTTTACTTTCATCACATTTGTACTTCATTTGCTTTTAGTAGCAGCATGATGTCAGTCACACTTAAATCAGATGAAAACCTGAGTTGTCATATTAATTAAAGTTCAATGAATGATTTATAAAGACATGAAGAGGTGAGTAGTGATGGGGATGGGGGCAAGTCACATGGGGTGGATTTTCTGCAGATTACCTGTGGCTGAGCTGAACTTCCTCCTAGGTTTTCTGGACTGATTCCAAATTAAGAAAGAGATTGACAAATAATGTTAGTTTATTCTGCATGTTTTTTTCTCTTGTGAAGAGGAACATAAACAAAGAGAAAAGAAATGTTTTCGTTGAGTAATGGTATACACAATTGCATGTACGTGTGCACCATGGTGCACCCATGAAATAACGCAAATATGTGCAAAACAAATTGCTGCTCTGTGTGCAAGTATCTCTAGCAGTGTAAGGCAGGAGACACAGTAAAGCCTATGCCCCCGGACTCCCTATTCAGCTGTTAACAGTGCCTGTGACTGCAGCCTGAAGATTCTATTAAAGCAATATCTGTGTAGGTTTCTATATAATCACCATGTGACCAGTTAAATCCACCAGAGTTTAATTATTTGTATTCTAACCCATAAATGGAGATTTTTAAAACTATTACTTGGCAAAGACATAGATAAGAAAAAAATCAATGTTGTGGAGGCATTTATACTCTTAGTAAAAACTAAATTTGAACCCAAAAGAAATTCATAGCTATGACTGTCATGGAACTGCCTGTTACACACTTTAAAGGTTTATAAAATCTGTCACTCTGAGTGGGTGAGAGAGTTTTTGTTCTTGTTCTGGTGTCCTTGCATTCTGTCTGTCCCCCTCCTGTCAGCTATCTTCTTCCCATAGGGTGCCTGGAAAGATCTTGACTATAGAATGTACAGAGATTCTCTGCACCCCTGTGAGCATCAGATTCTTAATGCCTAGGGCTTTCCAATTTAGCAGTCTCTGCTGCTCCAGTTACTGCTATGTTATTACTATTAATGTGCCTACACTATCTATCTGTCTCTTTATATTTGGACTGCTGATTACAAGACAATTGACTCTAGTTAGAAAAACGTAAATTATGCTTTTAATCTTTCACACTTTGCTTTTGGTACACTGCATCAGTCTGTGATGGCCCTTGTTTCCCCACATTGAATTAATTCTTCTTGTGATCCTGTTTAAATCTCCTTTCTTGAGGCTTTGCTGGCTGTTTGATCAGTGGACTTAATCAAAGTAGAGTTTAAGATATTCAGTCCTTAGAACACAATATATCTCTTGACAGTGATTTTCCAATTTTGGAGCAAGAACTGGTAATAGTACATAAAAATAAATCAGGCATGACAGAATTTATAAAGTCATTAGTGATGCATTAACAAAAATCACATAAATATACAGCTGTGTTAATCTTTTTAAAAAAGAAAAGCAAAAGCTTAGGTTTCTAGAATGGTAGGACTGAGATCCTTGGATGTGGTGATTGGTTAAAATAAGACCTGTAAAAGCTAAGAACTACTGCTCTGGTCACTGAGCTGTGTGGATTCGCCAGACCCACCTGCCTTCCTCACCATCACATCCTCACATTGCAATTGTACTTCTATTGCCATACAGTGGAAAAAAACATTTTAACCTGTCCTTGTGCTTTTGGTAAGAATGAAATAAATAATTTCCAAGGACAGTAACTATGAAGTGCTCTCCCCTGGAAACCACGTAAATTTATCTCTGCTGCTTTTTGCCATTTTTTTTAATGCCCCAAACCTCTATGCAGTGGGGCAATGGGTAAAATGTCCATGTGAATATGCACTTGAAGACTTCTCATAATAACAAAGAATTGCCGTTAGAGCATTTAATTTTCTATGCTTCTGCATTATTATAATAACATACCATTGAATAACCAATAGCAAACGAGTAAATTATTGATAACATTTAATGGAGCATGTTGTTATCCAGAGAACTTTAAATTATTGGAGAAGACAGGGGCTTTTTAAAAACTAAAGGAAACATGATCTATTGCTGTATAAGTTAAAAAAGAAGAAACCAAGACAGGGAAAGAGCAATAAAGTAAGAAGGGAGCTTAGTAGGAGATATGAGGAATAAATGAGTGGCATTATATCTCACAAACATGCAACTTGGCTGAGATTAAATTTTTAAAGTCCAGTAAATAAACCACCTGATATAAAATCTGACACAGTGAATGATTAGAAAAACAAAAGTTACATGGTGTTTTATCAATGGCATGTATTACTTGAGAAATAATATGCAAACCCATTCACTTGTGTGCTCTCCCTCTTAGTTGCATCTCACTCGGGTACATTGCCATCTGGGTTAGCACTTGATGAAACAGACAAGTAACTAAGCATAACTGAGCTAAATGATAAATTCTGTAGAGATAAAACTTTTTCCAAAAGCTGAATGTCAAAATATATATTTCTAACATAAAAATAAATTTAACTCAAAAAATAGTTTTGAGTACTTATTATGTGTCAGTCACTGTTCTAGACTGGCATGTCCTTAGTCAGCAAAATAAGGGTTAACTCTCCAACACATAGTAAAATTAAAATATGTGGAGGATAGATATTTATAGTGAAAGTTTAAGCCTTTGAAAGTCATGATGGTTTGTTGGTACCGATTCATATAATAAGAAATAAAATATTTGTTTTCAAAATCATTTTTGGACACTCAATGATAAATTTGAATAAAGCCAGACATCATGGATCTTCTAAACTTGCTATGAATCACAATGTGCAGGACACTTAAGCCTTCCTTGACTTTAATGGTGAAAGACATCACTGAAATGTTTTATTTGTTAATCATTGAAAACCTTGGTATTGAGCAAATTTATTTCCTATCATGAAACATTTTAATGGAATGAATGTAATACATTTTCTAATTCATCATTCAAAGGCTATTCTTATTAATCAATTTGGAATGTATTTTTCTTTCCAACATCGCTTTTTTTTGTAAGAAAAAGGAGAGAACAATAAAAATTGCATATGTATTCTCTACTTTCTGATTGACCAAATGAAAATATGTTTATATATCATTCTTTCTTTGAGGTGGGGGGAAGCTAACTACTTCTATCTTGTTTCCCCCTCTTATCTTGTATCTCCCTCTTATAAACTGAATGTTTGTGTCCCCCCAAAATTCATATGTCAAAAACTAACCTCCGATGTGATCATATTAAAAGGTGGGGCATTGGGAGGTCATTAGGTTATGATAGTTGAGTCCTCATGGTGTCATTAGAGCCCTTATAAAAGAGACACTACAGAGCTCCTTGGTCCCTTCCACCATGTGAAGACACAGTGAAGGCAGTCTTCTACAAACCTGGAAGCAGGCTGTCATCAGACAGGAATCTGTCAAGGCCTTGATCTAGAATTTCCAGCCTCCAGAATTATGAGAAATAAATTTCTGCTGTTTATAAGCCACCCAGTCTATGGTATTCTATTTAGCAGCCTGAATAGACTAAGATAACTCCTATATAACATACATGTAGTAATAGGTCAACTCAAATAAAAATATTGAAGAATTCAACTCTGCTGACAGAGTACAATATTTAAAAAAAAACAAACAAGTATTTGAGTGATTTTTAGCAATTCTCAGGAAACCAAAAGACTGGAGCCTCCCTGGTTAAACCTACTTCAGTGTCTCAGCTTTAAGAAAGACTCCATTTCTTTGCAGCCTGTGCTCTCAGAGTGGGTGATAAATGGAACAAGACTTGTCCTCCCATGCAAATTACTGATTCAAGGGAAATACTTTGGAAAGGAATAAAAACCAAAGACAAAAAAACTAGTAATTTCTAAAGCCAGCCTTGCAACACAGAACTGGGTTTTTCTCTCATACAAATGAGAACTATAATAAGAGTATTGACTTATATATTTTACTTATGTATACATATATGTTAATATTTAGGTAACAAGTAACATGACTTGCTTATACATAAAGAGGGAGGGAGAGTTTATTTTTAAAATAGTTTAATATCTTGTGGAATTTTAAAAGAGATATATAGTTGGGCTCAGGAAAAACCAGAAGCAGAAACAAATGAATAATATCAGAACTCTGTCTTCATCTCAACACTTTTGCTCCTTTCTAATTTTCTTCTCTCCCTTTCTTCACCTCTCTCTTTCTCTCTCTGTCTCTGTCTCTGTCTCTCTCTCTGTCTCTCTTTCAGTGAAGACATGATACCTTTCCTTTTGTAGTCCATATGACAAGATTCAGGATGATCTGCAACACCCAAGTTGTTTTTGTTGTTGTAGTTGTTGTTTGGTTTTGGGGTTGTTTTTTTTTACAGATACCATTTGGGTTCTAAATTTACCTGTCTCCTGAAGGAGTTAGTTTGACTATCTGAATTCTAAATCTACCTGCCTCCTTGGAGTGCTCAGCTGGAGCCAGCATGAGTCAGATACCATCTTCTGAACCAATCAGCTGTGTCTTGGTACACAGGGCTATGTATCTAATTTACATATGTATCTACAAAAGAGATCTCAGTTGTAGCTACGTGGATAGAGGTTGTAAATCCCAAAATTGAGGTATAAACCTCTAAGAGGAAAACTCAGATAAGTCACTATTTTATAAATTTAAATTACTTCTATATTGTCAACTGTGGCTAGTGATCACATTAACTTATCCTTTTGCTCTCCGAGACTTAAGTCATATAGTCCAGTCCTACTTGACTCACCAGAAATCAACAATCAGTTTAAGATGTTTTCAGAGTTTGGACTCATGAAACATTTCAACTGTATTTGGCGTAAGTTACTGAGTACACTTAGAGAAGCTGCCAAAATGTGCAGAGTGTCTTTGGCAGAAGAAAAAAAAAAGCAGATGGTCCCATCAAATGGATCACATATATGGGCATTAAATTAGATTCAAGCATAAGAAGAATTAAAACATTTTCCTGGGGAATATGTTTTAAAGGGTTAAGTAGCTCTGTTATCATAAGCTCGTACATAACGCTGCAAGAGATTGCTCATGAATTTGAGCGTATAGGCTGGGTTCCAGATACTGAAATAGTGGCAGGAAAGAGTGTTTCATGATCAGAAACACTACAAGAGAGCTGCTGGGGGCTACGAAGTAGTTAACAGATCACACTGGCAAAGAGAGCCAGGCATGAGCAGAGCCAGTGTGAATAAAAACACCAGTGAAAATGACCACAAGACAAGAGAGCAGAATTTCTTAGGCCTAAGGTATACAAGCAACTTTATAAGCTTCCATCAAATGCTTTAGAGATCTTAGAGCATAAAAAGAACTTGGAGATCCTTCAGTCTGAACTCTTCATTTTCCAGTGAGGAAACTGAGGTCAGAAGAGGGAGGTATACAGTGTCAGGTTTCTTAATGATGAGGATTGTGCTTTTCTATCTCCTGTTTAACAGAAACTTGGAGTTAACAATCAAGGAGGGACATAAGCTGCTGAGCAAGGCTATCTTCATATGAATTCACTCAGGACTGCTTTGTCCTGGGTGAAGAGCAAGAAATAAACCTCAGCAAAGTTGCACTAGTGAAAGTTTGAGGTTTTTTGTTAATGCAGCTAAAATTACTGCAATTGATACAATAAACTAAACTATTTCCTTATGTAGGTGCTATGTTGGATATGTCTGAAAATGCGTGATAATAGGCCATGTTCCTAGAGGGATATATTTGAATGAAGTAGGCCTATTAGAAATGCATAATGTACAGGAATTACAGGAGCATCCTTTTAGTTTCCCAGCATTTCTTTGGAGCTTCAGAGCTGATCTGTCTCTTTGTATATCAGGATAAAAAGGTTTACACTAAAATAATGACTTATAATTTGATGTCATGGCTTGAGTCAAAGGCAATTATTACAGTGAGATTTCCAAAGAATTTTTGGAAATTACACAAGCTGGAAGGATTTCTAACATGCTTCTCTGAGACATCCCTTTTAAGGTCAAAACAGCCTGCTTTGTTTGTGGCAACAACAACAGAAAAATCTCAAAGAAGCTGACCAAAGCCCATAAGTATCCCACCAAATGGAACACAGCTTCAAGTGGTATTAATATAGTAAAAGGCATACAGAACATCACATCACAACAGGACCCTAAAAACAACCTTCTTGCCTTCATTTTACATAGGAGAAAACTGGCTTTACTTTTTAATCTCATTCAGTTAACAAATGACTTAAAAATTCTGAAACCCCTGAATTTTACTAAAGAACTATATAGTTTTTCACTAAGAAACACTATATCTAATTTGAACTTTTCACAAATTTATATTTTCTTTTAGTTATCTCCTCTCCTTTATATCTCAAACTGGTTTCTTTCACTGATTAATGTACATGGGAGGATTTAAGAACACCTAACACTGAGATCTTTTCTAAGTACATAAGCTTTATATAACTGTTTACTTCTTAAAATCTTCAAAGCTATTATAAATAGTGTAATTTTCCTTGCCACCTAACACTCCTTTGAATAGTGTAAAGGCTTAACTTCAGTGTATCCATATTATAAGAAAAACTTTAATGAGACACAAGAATGTTGGAGGAACTTCTGCAAGTTCCTCCTAATACCTACTCTCTAAGACATGGGACAGCTTGCACAACAAGTTCCCTGGTCTGACACTGACACCTAGAATTCTTGATTCAATGTCTTTTCATTAGTTTCTTAAGTTAGAAGGAACACTAGGTACTTGTATCCTAACCATGTCATTTAGTAAGATTTTTTGTTAAATAGAGCATGTTTGAGAATTGATATTGCCACTTTTTGCATTGAAAGGTCATAATTAGTTGTAGAGAAAAAAAATCAGTTCGGTTTTTACTTCTAAAGCAAAAGATATCATGTTCTTAACAACATGATTCCAAGGAGAAGTAAGGGAAGTAAAATCGTGCTAATTCAAAAAGAGAGAAGATGCATGAATTCCTGAGCTGTAGCAATGACTTGGCTGCTGGCAAGGCCTTGGAAGCTACTACACTGGAAAATTGGATACAAAGAAGAGGAAAATAGACATGTGATAGATCCAGGAATATGGGAGCAATCTAAACCTACCAAAAAGAGAGACACTGAAAACTAGGTAAATATATTATGTTTGGGGATGAATATCAGCCAGATTCTATCGCTGACTATCTCCTATCCTTGCATAGTTGGCTTATTAATGGAGAATTAATAACAGAGATGGAGGCTATTCAGGAGCCCACTGATTTTTTAATTGAATTTACTGGGATAACATTGGTTAATAAAATTATAGATTTCAGGTATGCAATTCTATAATATATCATCTGTACATTGCATTGTGTGTTCACTACCCCAGGTCAAGTCTCCTTTCATGAACTTTATGCCTTCTTTACCCTCTTGTGTCTCCCCCTAACCCCTTTTTCCTCTGGTAATCACCATACTGTTTTCTGTGTCCATGAATTGTTGTTGTTTTTTTTTTGTTTGTTTAATTCCTTTAACTTTTTTTTTTACCAAGGCTCTTTCTCACTAAGGCTTACCTATCTTTTGCTGTTCCTAAACATCCAACCCTGTCAGCAGCAAAGATCACACCAGCGTTCTCAATATCATACCTTCATGCAAGGAGGTCAGCGAGCCACTTGGGATAAAATCCATTACATTAGATTCCTGCTATCCCAGAACTGACAATCACTACATGAATTGTCCTTCCATATTCTCTGTGCTTCTGCAAGCACTACCCTCAGAGGGTTTACAGAATGCTCAGTTACTGACATAGAATCCCACAGAATGTAAGCTTGAACTAAATGACCTATTTTACTGCCATATTGGTTTTGAAAATGGTCACCTGTTTCCATGGATGGATCTATTTCTAAGCTATGTTGATCCATTGATCAATTTCTGTACATCTGAGCCAATATTACAGTGTCTCCTACTTAATAATATCTTGATACTTTGTAAAACAACCCTTAACTCATATATATATATATATCTTTGTTATAAATTTTTGGGCAGATTTTGGCCTTTGACTATTCTATAAATATGATAATCAACTTATAAAGTCCCACATAATGTCCTTCTGAAAAGTGAATAGAAATATCATTGAATGTATAGATCAATTTGAGGAAAAAATTAGTGATAATACCAAACCTTCCAATTAATGAAAATATATCTATTTACTTAGATTGTTTTTATTAGCTGTCATTAAAATCTTATTTTGCTTCATTCCTGTCTTGGACAAAATTCGACTTATCTCTTTTTCTAGCTTTATGTCCAAACATCCTGTTACTGATAATTAATAAATAGATAATTTCCATTTCCTTCATAGACAGTCGTGTCTTCTATCATTAAAAGAAGTTTTCATTTTTATACGTCTGCATCTACTTTCTTTTCAATTTCTAGAGAATATAACACAAAGCTGAAAAATTATGGTGATATTAGATATTTCTTAGGGGCTTTTTTTAAAGGTTCTACCATTAAGTGATATTTTTAGGCTATCTCTTATTAGATAGACATGTCCTAGTTTTCTAAGAATGTTAAACACAAACTGGTATTAAAATTAACTTATCCTTACATTTACTAAGGTGATCAAATAAATATCTTTAAGTCTACCAATCTGGTGATTACTTTACATATATACATATTTGTAAACTTGGTTTTATATAATATGGGATTAGATTGTTTTAAGGACTTTTGGATATATAATCACAATTAACATTGAATTAAAAATTTTCTGGTCTCATGTAATAAGTTGGAGAGTAGTATTTCCACTTTCTACCATTTTCTGGAGGAGGTACAATGAAAGTGAAATGGTCTTTTCCTTCAAAATTTTGTAGAATTCACTGTGAAAATGGACACCAGTTTCTATGGATGGAGGGATCTATTTCCATGTTCTCTGTGTGGTTCCATTAATTACTTTATCTGTCCCTGAGACAATACCACATTGTCTACTGGTTAATAATAGGTTTTTAATTTTTATAAAACAACCCTGCACACACATACATGCATCTTATTCTTTGTTAGAAATTTTGAAAATTTTCATTAAATATGATTTGAGCTAGGTATCTTTTTGTGAGATTTCATGAGATTTTTTAATACTAATTTATGGCTGTGGTTATTATAAGACTATGCTTGCTATTTCTTCTTGAGCGTTCTGCTAGAATTTACATTTTTCTAAGAATTTGTCTATTTCTTCCAAGTTTTCTAATTTAATGGCATCAAGTTGTTCATGATAATCTCTAATTCTATTTTAACTATCCTATTCCTTATTATGCCCCCTTTTGTTGCTAGTATTGTTCATTTATAAGTGGTTTGTCAGTTTCATTATTCTTTTGAATAAATGACCATTGAGTTTTGAACAGCTGGTATCTTTATGTTCTACTTCATTGTTTCTAATTATTTATTTATTTATTGTCCTTCTATATTTCTTCTGCTTTGTCTCCTAATATAAACATTCATGACTCTCAGCTTTCTTTTACTTACTATTATCACTGCATTTAACACATTTTGGTTTATAATTTTATACTTTCATTTCACTCAATTATAATTACTTGTAAATTTATTGTGATTTTTATTAAAATATGAGTTACTTAGGTGTATAGTTTATAAGCATAGAAACATGAAAATTATTACATAATCTTACAATGTTAAAAGAAATTTCAACATGATAAAGAAGAAACTGATAGGAGTACATCATACTTCTAATTTTCTTAATAACAAAAATGAACTTTTCTTTTTTTAAGTATATTTTATCAATTATGCTATTATAGTTTTTCCAATTTTTCCTCCTTTATCCCCTCTCTGCCCTTCACCCCCCAACCCTCAGGATTACCTCCCTTTAGTTCATGTGCATGGCCTATACATATAAGTTCTTTAAATTCTCTGTTTTCTATACCATTTTTGACCTCTCCCCATCTACTTTATGCCTATCAGTTATGTTTCTTATTCCTTTTCCTTCCTATTCCTCCCTTCCCCAGTGAAATTCCTCCATGTGATGTCCATTTCTCTGATTCTGTTCCTGTTCTACTTGTTTGCTAAGTTTTTGGTTTTGTTGTTTTCTTTATTTTTTTTAGGTTCATTTGTTGATAGTTGTGAGTTTGTTGTCATTTTACTCTTCATAGTTTTTGATCTTCTTCAATTTCTTAGATAAGTCCCTTTCATATTTCATATAATAATGGCTTGGTGAGAACTCCTTTAACTTGACCTTATCTGAAAAGCACTTTATCTGCCCTTCCATTCTAAATGAAAGCTTTGCTGGATAGATTAATCTTGGATGTGGGTCCTTGCCTTTCATGATTTCAAATACTTCTTTCCAGCCCCTTCTTGACTGTAAGTTTCCTTTTGAGAAATCAACGGATTGTCTTTTGGGAACTCCTTTGTAGGTAACTCTCTCTTTTTCTCTTGCTGCTTTTAAAATTCTCTTTATCTTTTTTTTAAGATTTTATTTATTTATTTTTAGAGAAGGAAGGGAGGGAGATAGAGAGAGAGAGAGAAACATCAATGTGCGGTTGCTGGGGGTTATGGCCTGCAACCCAGGCATGTACCCTGGCTGGGAATTGAACCTGCGACACTTTGGTTCGCAGCCCGCGCTCAATCCACTGAGCTACACCAGCTATTTCCTTTCCTAAAGGAAGTCTATTTCCTTTGCCAGATTGGGGAAGTTTTCCTTCATTATTTATTCAAATAAGGTTTCAATTTCTTGCTGTTGTTCTTCTCCTTCTGGTACCCCTATAATTCGGATATTGGAATGTTTAAAGTTTTCCCAGAGGTTCCTAAGCCTCTCTTCATTTTTTTGGATTCTTGTTTCTTCATTTTGTTCCTGTCGGATATTTATTTTTTTTCCTTTTGTTCCAAATCATTGCTTTGAGACCTGGTTTCCTTCCTGTCACTGTTGGTTCCCTGAATATTTTGCTTTATTTCACTTTGGGTATCCTTCATTTGTTCTTTCATTTCGCAATGAAGCTCAATCAGTTATGTGAGCATTTTGATTACCAGGGCTTTAAACTCTCCATCAGATAGGTTGGCTATCTCCTCATCACTTAGCTCTCTTTCTGGAGTTTTGTTCTGTCCTTTCATTTGGGCCCTATTTCTTTGTCTTGGCACAACAGTCTGGTTGGTCTGGTTGACTGTTTCTTTAATTCCTTGGTTGTCAGAGTTCCATGCAATTTGATTTTCTAGTACTTCTGGTTCTTTATTGATTTTAGATTGGTTGTTATCCTCCTTTTAGTTTTGTGAGGAAGCTAAGGGTTTCTACCTATGCCTCCATCTTGGCCAGAACTCCAAAAATAAACTTTTCTATAAGAACACTTAAGTTATCTGAAAACCTGAAATAATATTTATAAAATGTAAAGTTCTATATCCATGATATATGAAAACTCTTATATGTCAAAAATAACATGAACGTCCTAACAGAAAATTGGAAAAAACATGAAAACAAACTCCCAACAAGATATATAAATGACTAATATGAATGAAAAAGTCTTATTTAAATAGTCTAGAAATAAAATTTAAATGTATGTAATTATTATAATTTATCCACTGAATTAATAAAACCTTTAAAAATAAAAGTATGTAAAGAATTCTCATATATCAATATTTGATCATAAATTAGTTTAATTTTCTTGGAAGTAAGTTTAGTAATACATGTAATATATGTCAAAACCTTGAGAACTGTGTATAAATTCTAAGTCAGTAATCTCTCCTTTTAAATTTAACTAAGGCAAAAATAATAATAATGAGAAAACATCTTATTGGCAACTATGTCCATTATCATATTTTTAAAACAATATGGTAATTTATGTGTCCAATTAATATTTGAAAATATTAAAATATTGAACAACATAAATCCACCCAAGCTAGGACTCAAGATGATGTGTGAATGAACTCATCAACATTTATTCACTGTTAGGATGGGCTGAACTTCAAAAGTAGTTCTATTTATTTTTGTATTATATTTTTGGACTTATTTTATAAGATGCATACAATTTTGCAAAGCTATAACTTCCAGGTGAATAGAATGTTTTATTATTATATAGTGATCCTCTCTATCCTCAATATGTTTTATCTTAAACTACATTTTATATGAATATAGCTATTCAACTGTTTTCTTTTTTAAAATTGTTTTTCTATTACAGTTGTCCCAATTTTCCCCAGTTGTTCTCCCATGTCCTGCCCCCCCACAGTCAATCCCCAACCTGTTGTCCATGTCCATGGGTCATTCATACATGTTCTTTAACTAGGCCCTTCCCCTTCTTTCCTCCCTTATCCTCCATCCCCTTCCCATCTGGTTCCTGTGAGTCTGTTCCTTGTTTCCATGCCTCTAGTTCTATTTTGCCCATTTGTTTTGTTGATTAAGTTCCACTTATAAGTGATATCATATGGTATTTGTCTTTTGCCATCTAGCTTATTTCACTTACCATAATGCTACAGTTCCGTCCATGCTGTCGCAAAGGATAGGAGTTCCTTCTTTCTTTCTGCTGCATATATTCCATTTTGTAAAAGTACCACAATTTTTTTGATCCATTCATTTACTGCTGGGCACTTAGGCTGTTTCCAGCACTTGGCTATTGTAAATAGTGCTGCTATGAACATTGGGGTGCATGGATTCTTTTGAGTTGGTGTTTCGGGGTTCTTAAAGTATAATCCCAGCAGTGGAATTGCCAGGTAAAAAGGCAGTTTCATTTTCAGTTTTTTGAGGAAATTTCATACTGTTTTCCATAGTGGCTGCACCAGCCTGCATTCCCACCAACAGTGCACATTTTTCCATCTTTTTACTTTCAGTTTTTTCATTCTGTACATATACTACTGATAATGGGATAAAACTGTAACTTTAGAAATTCCATTGAAAAGTCTATTTTTAAAAAGATTTTATTTATTTACTTTTAGAGAAAGGGGAAAGGAAGGAGAGAGGGAGAGAAACAACAATGTGCAAGAGATACATTTTACACTTGGTATAAAAGTGAACATGATTCATTTCACAGGATTCACCAGTGTATACTTTATCTTTTTGCTTCCCATGAGGAAATTGAACCCCAGTCTTTTGTGTTGACATGCAGAGATACTCACAGCGTGTACTTTGTGTTGTTGTTTTGCAGAAGAAAATAGTATTACAAATATAATAATTATTTTAATAGTTTTAACAAAAAGTGCAAGTTTTCTATTTCTCTTGGTGTCAGGTTAATAGAATTTTTAAGAAATGTGTAAGTTTTTATTTGATTTCTTATTGACATAGAGTTTTAGACAATATTCCCTTATTCCTAAAAGATAATATGTAGTGATACCTCCTTTTTTGCTCCCAATACTGGTCATTTTTTTCTATATTATCTCACCTTTTGAAATGTATTAACCCTTGTTTTATAGCCCAAGATACAGTATATCTGTGACTGTTCCATGTTCTCTTTAAAAAAAAGTGTATTCTTTAGTTACTGGGTGTGATGTTCTGAGCTCAGATCTTCTATATCTTTATTGATTTCTTATCTACTGGTTCAAACCATGGCTGAGAGAAGAGTCAAAATCTCTATCTTTGAATTTGGTCTATTTCTTTCTGGAGTTCTATCATCTTTGCTTTATATTTTTTCCTTTCTGTTAATATTAGGTATGTTTATCCATTTAGCAGTTTAAAATTATCTCTGCTAATACTTCTTATCTGAAAATCTACTTAGTTTGATGTAAATGTAGCCTTTTATATGTTTTCATATGTTTAATAATTTTCATATGCTTAACATTTATGTAATATATCTTTGTCATTCTTTTATTTTAAACCTAGTTGTATCTTATTTTAAAGTAAAGCTCAGATTGCATTTTGTTGGTTCTTACTTTTTTATAAAGGCTGATAATCTCTACTTTTTAATTGAAGTATTTGACTCATTTATGTAGTTATTGATGTATTTGGTATTAATTCTACCATCTTTCTACTTGTTTACTCTCTATTCCATCTATAGTTGCTATATTGTTTCTGCTTTTATAGCTTCTTTTGATTTAAATAAATATTTTCTTGTCTATTATAATATCTAGCAAAGATGCAAGAATACCAATTAGTGTGGGTGATCAGTTGTAATATGTCTAGATGAATGTCTCTTTTTAAAAAATGTTGACTTTTATTATAATACAAAGTTAACTTACTGGCATTTTTACTCAGTTTTGTTGCAGCTTACCTTTAGACTTTGTTAAGGAATAGTATAGTAACTTTGGGGCACTATTATTACCTCTATGGTATAACCCTGCTGGTATTATCAGCTGAATTCCAAGGATGTTAACAAGGTCTTTCCCTTATAATTGGGTCAGAGCACCAGCATTTCCTAGAACTGTGGCATCTCTTGGTTCCACTCTCAACCTTGCAGGCGCCACACTCTGCCAGGCAGTGCAGAATTAAACCCTCAGTTTAAGCAAGGAATTCGAGTTCTTATCCTCACTGCCTCCTCTTTCTGTCCTGCAAATGTAAGCTGCTTCAGTAGCTTCAGCTGTGTTCTCAGCCTTCTCCTGTCAGTGAGACCATGATGCTCTGCTTTAGTTCTACTCTTCTCTACTGCACTTGAGAGTCTTTCTCGAGGCAGAAATTTCACCACATGGGTGTGTTTCCCTTTTCTCCAGGATGACAGTCCTGCACGACCAATGGTTTAATGTCTGCATGCAGTTGTTTCATACATTTTACCCAGTTTTATAATCGTTCATGACAGAAAGGTAAGTCCAACAGTTAATTCTTGAATCATGATTAGAAGTTGAAGACTCCTTTAAAAATGTTTTCTCTTTTTGTTCTCATTTTTTATCAGTGTAGATTTTTATTTTTTTATTTTTTTTTAAGATTTTGTTTATTTTTAGAGGGGAAGGGAGAGAGATAGACAGAGGGAGAGAGAAACGTCAATGTGCAGTTGCTAGGGGTTATGGCCTGCAACTCAAGCATGTACCCTGGCTGGGAATCGAACCTGGGACACTTTGGTTCCCAGTCCACGATCAATCCACTGAGCTACACCAGCCAGGGCCTAGTGTAGATTTTTAAATTCAGTTTATTTAGATGCTTTCTGAAGCTGTGGTTTTATATTTTTTGTCATGAAATAGCTGGGAAATTTTCATATATTATCTCTTCAAATATTGCCCCTCGTTAATTCTCTCTATTTTTACTTCTTGGGACTCTATCATATATATGTTAAAATCCCCTACCCTCCTCATCCAATATTTCAGCTGATCTAAGTTGCTTGCTAGGTCAGCAATACCAATATTTGTCATCCCTGAGGGATCTGGAGCTTTTGTGTCCTAGCCCTTTCCTTGCTATGGTGGCTGCAATTGTCCATTTACTCCTTTGTGGGTATGGAAGGGCATACTTATGAGACTTGATCCTGTAAACCAACAATATGGTCCTCGGTATATAATGTTTAAGAACTAAAACAGAGAGTATGTACTTCATATAATAGCAAAATAACTAGAAATGTGAAACAGATAGTAGATGATATAGAAACCAAAAGCAAGCAAACAAAAAACTAGAAAGAACCTAAATATCTATCAACAGGAGAGTAGAAAAATTATATTGTATGAGTAAGGGAATATTTAAATGAGTGACTAATCATTATTTAGAGCAATAACATCTATATGTTTATTAGAAAGTTAATACTAAGTGAAACAACAAATTTCAGTAGACTAAATACAGCATGATATCTCTCTATGTGTATAAAATACATATATAAAATAAGGAGAAATAACATATTTTGGGAAGGATAGGTTGAAAGTATTCATAGCACACCAATTCTCCCATTAAGAATAATATTAAGATCCAGATACATTATAAAAATAAGACATTGAACAAAAAAGGAAAAAAAAAACTCATGGACGTGGACAACAGTGTGGTTATTGCTGGTGGGTGGGGGATATAAGGGGACAAAATGGTCATGAAAAATACAATAAAATTAAATAAAAAATAAATATGCCATTGAGTTGTAGAAGCAGTGAGAACTAAAGAGAGTCAAATTCCAAAGAGGAGACCAACCTCAGTTGTGGAATGAGGAGCTGGGCTGGCCATGGAGGCAGTTTTCAGGCCCAGGCATGTGATAAATATTAAGAATCTGGACTTGGCTCAGACAGCACACTACTCCTGGGAAGGGGGAAATATGCAGAGGTTTTTTTATTGTGAGGGGTGTCCTTATATTTTCTTATACTACCTGTATAAGAAATATATTAAAAGTTTTTAATATATTTATTTAAATATTTACTTATAGCACTATTTCTAAAGAAATTTTGATAGTTTTAAAACTGTCAATAATTTTACCTCATCTATTAATATGCCGATTTTGTTTTCCCACTTCATTTAAATGTGATAAAATTATTTAAAGATTCTAAACTCCAAATCTCTATATCATAGAGGAGATTAGTGTACAGTTCAAGCAATAAATTATGGTTTTTCTCTGGATTCTAATGTATCAGATTTTGATTGAAATTGCTCTGTATTCATAGATAATATGAGGAGAATTTTCTCTAACTCTTTATAACTTATACATTCATATCCTTTTATATATTTTAATAATATTTTATAATTCTGTCCAAGAAAATCTTGTACATCTTTTGTTATATCTATTCCTCAAGGCTTCACAGTTTTTTGCCCAGTATATACATGGTTGTATTTTCCATTAAATTTTATGTTTACTGCCAAAGTATAGGAATATTGTTGATTTTTTTACTTTTATAAATTTGTTTTGTATCATTAACCTTGATGATCTTCTAATGGTTATAACCATTTATATGTAGAATCTCTTGACTTTTCTATATAGATAAGTATATAATCTGAAAAAAAGAAAAGGCAAATGACTGCGTTTATCTCCTCCTCAAAATATGCATTGCTTATTTTTCCTCTTGTGTTATTGTCTACAATCTTCAATAATCTTTTGAATAGCAAAGATTATGGGAAACATTCTTATCTTATTTCTGATTTCAATAGGAATGCTTCTGAGTTTCAGTGTTAAATGCAATGCTTGTCCTAAGTTTTAGGTAAATGGCATTAACTATATTAAGCAAGTGTTATTCTCTTAACATGTGTTAGATTATTTATTTTTACTTAAATTATTTATTTTTAATGTGTTAGATTATTTTTACTTAAATTATTTATTTTTACTTATTTTAAATTAATTGCTTTCAGCATTAGTTTAGATTGTTTTATTTTTGTTACAACCACTGACTCATTTGAGGAAAGTTATCTACTTCTTTGTTCTCTTTGAATATGACAATTCCACCTATTCCTATTTTCCTAGTTTCTTCGTCACTTTTTTTTTTTTTCTTTTAAGGATGCTGTGTAGATACCATTTCTTCTTGGAAGCCATTTCTGATCCTTCAAGTCTAAGTTGGGACTATACATCATTTTTCTTCCCATATCATGCTCTCCCTTCCCCATTCTTACACTCACTGTTGCAATTGCCTGTTAACTGGTCTTCATCCCACTAGTCTGCAAGACATCCCATTAGTCTGCAACCAAATATTGTCTTGTTCTCGGTTGTATTTTTAGTGACTAAGATGGTGTCTGATGCAAATTATGTGCTTAATTTTTGTTTAATTGATTAGTTAAGTGCTAAGTGTATTTTCTTTGTTTTAGGGCTGAGGTGGACCATTTTTATTATTTACTTTTCAGTTTAAAATTATAATCACTTGCCCTTTGAGGTAAGGTTTAGCTCATTCATGATTGGAATCAGGCTCACAGCATATAAAATATAAATATTCAAGTTGTTTAATACAACACTCTGGTACCTGTTTGTAAGAATTTATGACAGAAATATCTCTCTAATTTTTCATCCAAAGATCTGTATTTCTGCAACAACTGGTTTGTTTTTATCTTATGGAGAGTATGACATGAAGCTGTGTTTTCTTTTTTTAAGATTTTATATATTTATTTTTAGAAAGAGGGAGAGGGAGGGAGAAAGAGAGAGAGAGAAACATCATTTGGTTGCCCCTTGCATGTCCTCAGCAAGGCACCCAGGCATGTGTCCTGACCAGGAATCAAATTGGCAACCTTTCAGTTGGCAGGCTCAGACCACTGAGACACACCAGCCAGGACCTGACTGTGCTTTCTACTTCACATTGTTTGCAAATCCTAAAACCAATTGCAGAGGACCTTCACCAGGGGTATACAACATGTAGTATAATTTTGGTTATTACTTTAATCCCTGTTTTTCTTTTGTACTCATAACCTTATTTTTCCCTCTTTTTGACATCTTTTAATTGTATTTTATATTGTGGAATTATATATTTCCCTCTAAACTGCTTTAAATCCTTTTCAACTATACAAAGTAAACTATCATCAGGGTAATACTGTATTATTGAAGGAATTTTCACCCACTTCAACTTATTTTAAATGTTGCTAGCAGATTTGTCTTTCAGCAATACATATATAATGATGCCTTGATCCTGCTTAAAATACTTCAGTGACTTCCCATTGCTTCTCAAATGAAACACTAAGTTGTTAGAAAGTTGCACTTGGATCTTCCTGGCACCTTCTCTCAGTGCAATGTCGACATAGACTCATTTAAACACACTATGTCGCCATTTGATGGAGTCATTTGGAAAATAAAATATACAAATAAATTTTTATTACAATATACTGGCTTACCTTCCCACCAAAATTACAAAGTAAACATTTTCTTTTCCCAATTATGAGTTTGAGCATAGTTAGTTATTTTTGTTTTGTTTATTTTGTTTGTTTTTCAACAATGATATATGGGGTCTGGCAAAATAACACCCCTTTTTTATTACAAAATGTTTATTACAAAATGATAAGCATGTAATTCTGTAACATAACAATATGACAATCACAACATGTGGCATTTTAGGTGAAATGTTCAAATTATAACTATAAATTATTACATCCATATTATTACCTTACCAACCACACTCAAGCAGGACTTACTTCTGCTGGACCCTGTATATTGAATTGTGTTTGGCAAGACATGAAAATTCTAGAAAGTTAATATTATGGTGGAGAGAATAGAGAGCAGTAAAGAGCATAAAGATAAAACCATCAATTATTCAACATGCTATTCCTGATCATTTTGACATGCTATTCCTTATAGCCAACTCAGAGCCCAGCAAAAGTGTACCTGCAGTCCCCAAGTTTGAAGTGCTTTACATTAGATGAAAGTGTTACATTATTTCAGAAGATAAGTGAAGAATATTTTCAGGACTTAAATCCAATCTCCCCCACTGTGTCATTCACTTTGTTTTTCTTCCTACATCTAAAACAGAAGAATTATGCCAATTCTGTTAAGTATAGTAAATTATGGCTTGAGAAAAAATAATTCTGTCCTAAAAAGGACTTTCTCACCAGTGGCTTGAGAAGAAATTAGGAGTTTTGTAATGAAATGCTATATTCCTATGATAAACTGACAAAGTCATTGAATTCTGCCTTACTAACAGCATCAGAAAGTAGATGTGGAAGAGCATTTTGCAGAGCATCTGTGGGATGGGAGGGTTCAACTTCCTTGTAAATCAATTGATAAAGACTCTAATTTGAGAAAACTCATAAGCTATAGCAGATCTAAAACAAGGGTAGAATAATGCCATGTCAGAAAAATATAAAAATTACATAATGTACTATTTGAAGCAACATTACATATTTACACTTGCATGATTTCTAGGATGTTTATTTAAATATAAGGTGCATTATACTGCACTTCATGTTTATATACTCAGTTTTCCAACAAACATTTTCTCAGACTATTAGTTGTGTCATAAAACTTTCTCCTTTAAAATAATGCACATATACACTCCCTGCCAAATTGAGTGCCATATATTGGTAAGAGAGAGTTATATAATATACTCATATGCATTTATATTTGTTATCTTCTCTACCGTATCACAATTTTCTCTACATGAGACAAAGATTTCTAACATAAAGCTTAAAAATTCAATTGCATATATTCCAAATAGATTAGGAATAGGAACCTTGAAGTCTAGTTTTTTGTATCCCTAACTACTCACCTAAAACCTGAACTGAACTATATTGTCAGATAGGAGGGCAGGAAGATGGTGAATATGTTCTCATTAAATTTAATTGTGTGTGGTTAACGTTGCCCTTTTTCACCCATGCTATGTGGCAGTCAACCCACCACTACAATAAAATTGCTTCGCCAAAGCCTTCAACTTGATGTTTCTTGGTAATATTTTATAGTCTATTCCAGTCCAAATATAAATATTTGTAATCTTTACAGAATTGGATGCCCTAGATTAGTTCAAATCATCTTGCTTGAATTATTTTATCCTATGTTGTTCCACATTCCATTTGCTTGCTTGTCTGTTTTGCGAGATAGAGAAAAACATCAATGTGAGAGAGAAACATCAATTGGTTGCCACCAAAAAACCTAAGCATTTGTCCTGACTGGGAATCAAACTGGTGACCTTCAGCTTTGCAGGACGACACCCAACCAACTGAGGCACATAGGTCAGGGCTCCACATTCCTTCCTGCCTATCATGCCATTTCTCAATCTGTCACTTGAGCGCCTCCTCCTTTGCCATCCCTGGAATCCTTCTCTCATTTCTTGGCATTCTCTTGAAGAGCTCATCATTATGTGGTTTCTATCATAGGCTCATGACTCTATGTCACTATCACTGCTCCACTGATTACTTACCTGAGAGCTAGACCCAGAGATATTGGCCATCTTCTCTACTTTCACCAAGCAAATTCTTGAATGTTCCAAACTGACCTCACTATCACTCACTATGCTAAACTTCAACCTCCCTGCAGCCCTCACAGGGTGAATTGTGCTACTGTCTACCTCATTATCTAAGTGAGAAGTCCCCTCTTCTTTTCAGCACTGAATGGTTCTACTGATTCTATTCCACAAGTTCTATGCCATTCTTTACTCATCTTGGTCAGTATAGAGATTGCAATTTCCCTGAACTTTCATCTTTTCAAAATGAAACCTCTTAGCTGATTTGTAAGAAAGTTTTGCTACTTTCCAATATGCTGTGCAAAATTTTAGTAGTCAGTTTAACCAGGTAATGCACTTTTTAATAAAATGCTGTATTTCTCAAACTCTGGTATTCTCTGTTTAAATTTTCCATGGCTTACAGAGTTCTATGGTTATATCTTGCATGTCACTATACCTATTAGAGGAGCAATGCATACCCTTGGTATAGAAATAGAATTTAATATTGTCTCCCATTAGAAAATGACATGATACTTTGTATATTACATTGCTGGCACCCCTACTAAAGGAAACATGATGTTTAATGATTTGAGTCTACTCTCATATGGGCTACCTTACACTTTGGAACTGAATTCACTTTGAAAGTGTAGTTCATTTGTGGTATGTTTGCCCCTCTTTGTAAGAATGTGACAGCAAGATAGAAATGGGATATGGAGGTTTAAAGTACTCTTCTGCTCTTTATTCTATCCTAGGCTAAATATCAGTTTCTAAGGTCACCTGGTTACAATCTATATCCCCACGCTATAATGTCCACAAGTTTATATGTACATAGTCCCAAAAAATGATTGTGAAAACCTCTTATTGTTGGAAATTCTATGTGTGTATTTTTAAAAACTCACACTTACTTTTCATAAATTTAATAAAATTTATTTAATGAAGGAAATAGAGTTCAAAAGATAACCCAAAACTGGTAAACTATTTTTATGACAGTGGTGAGATATTTTTCTGATTACTCAGGTTTAAAGGGTTAATTATGATAGCTAAGTGTTACCACAAATGTGAGCAATTTCTCAGAATTCTATCAAAGTTAACAAAAACATCATTCATTGACTGTTGGAATCATTAAGACATCAGGGTCACAATATATCATTCATTAGGCAATGTTTCGCTGCCCCAAGGACAAAAAAGTAAAATTACACTGAAGACAGTTGATTTAAAATGAGGGATACATTTATCAAAAGGCAATAAAAAATGATTTAAAAATATGCAATAAGTTTTAAAAGTATTTCATTGTCAATTATAACTGGAAAGATAAAATGTATTATGCATAAAAAATCAACGAGCACTCCCCACCCTGATGTTAAGTTTCTCTGAGAATAAATATTTATTTACTAAAGACTGTTCCTTCTGTGAAGTTCAATGTCAGGACTTTTTATTTGATTGAAACTAATATTCTGATCATTACACTTAGCATTGAGAACCATAAAAAATTCTTCTTCCTTTAAAATGGAGATCTTCAGAATATAAATGTGCTGCTCTGTGCATATTTGAACAATATATTATCTAACATATTATCTTTGTTATTCACAATAATACTAAAATATTAATATTAGTCATAAAAGTTTATAACTATAAATATACTACTTTTAAAGAGCCATTATGATTTTCTCAGCTCTACATATTTTTCCTTCTACACATATTTTCTTCTCTATGTTTTTTCTTCTATATGTTTTCAGCTCTACATATTTTTCTAGAACTCTTCTTTAAAAGGAAAAGATTGAGAAATGCCACTTGAAATTACAGAATATTCCAAGAAACTAAAAACCCTCTTCAAGTAAATCTTTTGAAAAATCTATGCATAACACTTTCTAAGCAAAGGCATGGGTTGGTTTTATTGCATTTTCTGCTGTGACAAAGTGCTATAATTAGTACATTGGTGTAATCTACCACTGCTTCATTAACTCTGACTGCCCAACTACCTGGGAAGTTAACATGATGTCTTGAGTACTTGACCTGCCTTATTTTTCTACACATCAGCTGTTTGTGGGAGTCCAGCAAATTCATTCACTGCAAAAAAAAATTATCCTGATAAAGGTTATAATACAAGGAAAATATGTCATTTTGCTCTTTGCTTCCTTGGTCCTTTCCATCTTTATTTGGTTCAGTTTTATGGTGAGACCTCAAATGACATGGATATCTGGCAATCTATTAATGTTTTCACCAATTTAGGAAGCTAAATCATATATATTTAATTTATATTATTAATTACTTCTCTTTTTGAAAATCTTAAACTATTGAGTGCATTAAAGTACACTAAGTCTTTCCCATTCTTAGCTTTCAGTGTTCTACAAGTTATGCAGAAATAGTGAAGTTCATTTAAATGGCTTGAGGTAGGGATAAGGAAAAATTCTTTAGGAAATATGAAAAGTAAGAGGCAAAAGTAGATTAAATATGATCATGTCAATAAGAGTAACTTTCACGTATTCAGCCACTGGCAAAGACCCATGTCCATTTTATCTATTACTCATCAATCACTCCCCCGACCACGTAACAGGAAACACCCATCAGCTTGGTATTTATGTTAGAGCAGTAAGATGATCTAAGGAAAATTCAAATGGAGAAACAATGCTATGCACCATTACAGAATCAGTGCTTCAATCAAGGCAAACCTACAGATGGTGTATACCTGCATACTTGGAATAACTTCAATACCAAAGTAATCTATAACAGCCTCATCTGAAAAGAACACTTAGAAAACAACAACAAAAAAAGCTTGTTGTAAATTCTGGGTAAGCTATTTACATTCTGACAGAAGAAGGATGGGCTTTATGATCTGTCGTAATTCCTCTGCTACCAACAGACAATGTGCTGCACATTAAGTAACTTTTATTTTTCTTGCTAAAATTAAAGTGGTTGTCTATAGGACAGACTTGAAGTTAAATTTGCAAAGTAGACCACATTTACAGCTATGAATTTTAGCTCTTTGCCCAAATCAAAAATATGAAAATGAACATTTTGGATTTATTTGCAAAGATTTTGCATTAACATTTCATCCTCCTGAGAAGTTTCACGTGTTATGGAACCTTCCTCCAAGGCCCTCTGTCCCTTGAATAATTCGCAGCACAACATGCTAAAAGAAAGATATCAAAGGAGAAGTAAAAACCCTCATGATATTGTTATATCTATCATTTCTGAGAATTTCAATGTTTATGAGTTAAAGGAAAAGACAGGAAATGATATGTCTTAGAGAAGAGGACAGGACAGTGAAGAATGCAAAGGATGGCACTAAACAGATAATAATAGTAAAAATACAAATAATAATAGTAACTATTATTATTGTATATCTTTAGAAAAAAGAAAAAATGAAAGGAAAAACTCCCAAACAGTAATCAAACACCAGCACCATGAACTATGGTGAATCAATTAAAATGGAAGGGAATTACATGCCGATGCTTCAAATAAAAAATCTAGAATACCTTTCCACTGATGATTTTTAGTTGTCAGGACAAGTGAGACCCAAACAGCAGACAGAATGGTCCCAGCATGCTTGTTGCCTTTTTTTGTTTGCACAGTAGCTGTCAATTCCAGGCTTGCAGGTAGTGGAACCCAGCAGGAAGAAGGGGCGGGACCCAACGATGCAGACTGAACTGAGAGCAAATTTAAATTACTGAGCCTTTTTTCCCTTTTTTTTATTTTTCTACTCTGCGACAAACTGAAAAGATTCCAGCACGCTAATTTAACCACACTGCTTTTTCTTCTTTGCTCCCCCCACCCAACCCCTGCTTCCAGGATAATTAAAAGAGAAACCTGTAAAGGCAACATTCCTGTGAGCGAGTTGGTGCTGCAACGTGCTGGTAAGAAAACCAATTTAATTTTTTAAAATCTTTTCTTTTCCTTTTTTTGCTTTTCCTTTTTTTAAAAAGAGCTGAAGTCTTTGTCTGTCTAATGCAGTCATAAGCGTAGCTTTCCTGCCGTGAGGGGTTAGCATGTAATGAAACGGAGTAATTGCCTGATATGTGACCTTCGCGTCATACTTATAATGGGTGATAACAGCATTCCTGTGGACCCTGATGATGCTTCTCTCTGAGAATTGACTAGTCACCCAGTTGCAACAGGGCTAAGATTGTCACACTACAGCAATGAGTTGTTGATCATTTACGGTTGGCATTTCAATGTCCTGTCAGGGAGAATTCTTGAGTTGTCCAAGTTGTTGACTTACAGGGATGTTATGGGTTTTAATAGGTTTGTGAGGGGCCATAACTGTTTTGTTGTTCACTTACCAAACAGGACGTATAGTGATGAAACTTTCAGTAGCACCATAATTATTGTAGACTTCCTGAGTCCAGATAATAAAACAGACAAAAGTGAATACTGACTAAAGTTATGTTAATCCCTTTCATCTGGAACTAGCCAGGAGTTGATTAGAGAGTCAACTGTGAAGATCCTATCATTTGAGGACCTTGAACTTGAGGTGCTAACTTTATTCTTTCTTAAAAGAATAAATTTTAATTCAACCCAATTAAATTCAACAAGTATTTCTATACATTCTGCGTGGCACTGGTACTGACAATGTTTCTTGCCTGTTGTTTTTTTATGAGGAAAAACTGAAGATAGAGGGTGTACATTTTTAGCAGCCAGATATTTTTACTTCTATTAAAGCTGATCAGATAATTTCAGGCACATTTTACCAGGTTAAATCTTCTACAATCAGTGTACTTTTGTTTCTTTTGTGCATGTGAATTTTGTTAATATCAATTTGCATCTATGGTCAGTGCATTTTTTACACCATTTTAATGTCATAAGGAAGGAAGAAAACAGAAATCTTACCTTTCTTATAAACCAAACATGTCATTTGAAAATATATGCATGTGGCAAAGTATTTTTGAAGTTATCCAGATTCTAGCCTCAGAAGCTAGAAGACACATGGCAACGTTTAGGCTTATCAATAAGTTTGCTTGGATTTGGGTCAAGAAACTTAGGAACAAAGCTTTTTTTCTCTCTTTTTTTTTCCTTAAAAGCATAAAATATCAAGGGATTTCTCTGCTACTAATCAGTGTTGTTTATAAACTGTGATAGTGTTTGTTTTTTTTGTTTTTGTTGTGAATAGATTATTAAAAATGTAATGGGAGAGCATCAAAAGGGGAATGTAGTCACCAGTTGTCCATTAAGAACTTTTCTAAAGAAAAACTCCCCTGTGAAAGTTTGAAGGTTGGATGCTATTGGCATCGGATAGAGAACGTGGCATTCTGTACACTGGTAAAACTTGGTTTTTAGACTCTGTAGCTATTCTAATTGTGTCACTTCTACATTTAACAGCTTTGAAACTGTGCCCCCCCCCCCCCCACCAACCTTCAGTCCTCAGCAATGCCCCAGATCATTTTAAATGTCCAAAAAGACCCTGGAACATTAGAAAGTGTCAATTGTTAGAATAATTTCTGCCTCATACAACAGTGATAATACTATGGATTTAACAGTTCATTTTTTTTAATCTGTTTTTATCTACCAGTAACAGTCTTTTAGGAACATTTCAGATGTAATTGGAATAAACGGTTGCCCAGTAACAAGCAAGTAACTCTGAAGCTACTTTCCATAGAATCAGTGACTAGAAATAGCTACAAAGAGCTAAATGCAGGTCAAACCACAGCACTTGGCTTTAATTTTTTTTAAAGATTCATTTCTTTAAAATTTTACCATTCTCCTTAAATTTTTAAATGTTTTAGTCAAGTTGCCTCTTCTTTAATAATTTCCAACTGATCAAAATGACGTATGTGAAAAATAAAGGCCGATAGATCTTTGGGGGAAAAAATCTTCCTGATTCAAAATAAGAATGAGAAAGATAAGCAGAACCTCCCAGATTAAGAGCATTAACAAGAGACTGGGCTAGCAAAACCATTATATGTGAAGAACTGCCATCATCTCTTGCAAAATGTAATGTGAAATTATGGGTTTTACTGTAGGACTCTGTCATTTAAACCAGTAATCAGTCCATAATTCTATAGATTGCTGCAGTTAGATCCCTTCCCTGATTAATAAATATTGAATAACAGTGAAATTACTTTAGTTATATTTTACCCTATTTTTTCCAATAGAAAAAGAACCAATAATAACTCCAAATTCTGATATCTAAGCACAGAGAATAGCGGAATATCTTTTCTTCTTCCCTCACTGAAGAGCTACGACATTACAATCTCAACAGCAAAACTCTTTCACAGTAGTTCTGCATTTGCCATTTAGCTCTTGTGACATTGGGGACTAATTTTCACCTTATAATTGCACAGGTGTTGAAGGACACTATACCTTATGGAAAGAGTAAACACTGTTATTTTACACACAGACATACAGACAAAATTACACATGATGTGAGAATAAAAATGTGAAGTCACTATAAAAATACAGGTAATGCTTTCTGAAAATGTGACATTGAATATTTGCTCAGTTGATTATAAATGTTCACTGAGTATAAACCATGCCAATCTATAGAAAATGGAAAAATGAAAAAGCCATATATTGGTCATGAAGGGAATGACCATGTAGTGGAAGTACAACTGGTGAACTAGAAAGTATTGTTTGATTAACTAGCCCAAGATGAACATGGCATTATATTAGGCTCCCAGGATAATAAGAAATTAAAACATTTTGTTTCTACCCTCTTGCAACCAGCATATTCTGTACTTTCCACCTTAGCTTCAGTTGTTTTTCAATAGCCACATATGTTTTCTATTTCTTGTGTTTTTAAGAAAGTATTATTATTGATACAGATAGTGTTATTTCTCTGTATTTCTATTTACTATGAAAGAAAAGATGCAAAAAGCACGTGCTTCAATATAGGGAGACATCAGTCCTAATCCCTAGTTGTTCACTGACTTTGGTACTTAGTCTTTTTAGGCCTATGTTTCCTCACCTTTACAAAGAAGAAATGGCCCCATCCAACAGTAAAATGTTTTGATTCTTCCTAGCTGGACATGGATAACTTCCAAGGAAGAGAAATAGAAATATCACTCATGGCAAGCACTGTGGCTTAGTGGTTTAAACAAAATACATGAGAATAATCAAGGAATGAACCACGAGTCCTAGCCTCTACATTTGTGCTGAGTTAAATGTGGTTATGCCAGTGCTTGGTTTCATTCCCTCTTCTCTCTTGACTGGGCTGCTCTTGCCCATGAGACTAGAGAGAAACACTGCAATAGAACAGTAAGTGTATGTAAAGAATGGAATTGCTTCCACATGTCAACCAAGGAAATAAAAGGAACATTTCTGTCCTTAAAACTAAAATGTATAGCAATGCTTTTTTTAAAAAAATGTATGTAATATTGATTGATTACATTACACTTCCAGGTATACAAAATTATAATTTGCTATCTGTGTAATCTATTTATGTTCAGCACCAAAAGTCTAGTTTCCATCCATTACCATACATTTGATCTCTTTACCCATTTTGCCTTCTCCATGCCTCCTTTCCCCTCTGGTAAGCACCATTCTGTCATATCCATCAATTCATTAGTTTTTTTTGTTTACTTATAACTTTTTTATTTTATATTTCACATATGAGTAAAATCACACATTTTTGTCCTTTTCCTTCTGACTTGATTCATTTCACATAATAGCCTCAAAATCCATTTATGTTATTGCAAATGGAAATATTTTATCTTTTTTATAGCAGAGTAGTATTCCCAGCAATGCTTTATCTAAACACATAAAAATATTCTAATGTATATATTAGTACCCATTACTGACACTTTAAAGTAATGTAATAATTTATTTAAAGTAGCAGTTTATAACCTATACATTAATAATGTAAAATAGATTATAAATGTAAATTTAAATTATTTCTAATGCCTGTTCCTAAAATTTTTCTAATATATCTATCAATATTGAAAATATATAAATGCTTATATTTCATAATCCTTTTGTTTTCTTCCTGCCTCCCTACTTTCCTATTATTTTTTTTTAAATGATGAGCTATACATGGGATATGTACATATGAGAAACTATAGTTTTTCTTTATTCTGATCAAATATTAATTGGTCATTTAGAAACCCAGGTTGATGGGAAGAGGTAAAGGGAAGACTAGTTGTTCTTAGATTATTTCTGTCAGAAAAGTAGAAAGACTAGCCCTGTCTGGGGTGGGTCAGTGGACTGAGTGCCTGCCTAAGAACCAAAGGGTCTCTCAGTCAGACTTGATTCCCAGTCAGGGCATATGCCTGGGTTGTGGGCTATGTCCCCAGTAGGGGGTGCACAATAGGCAACCACACATTGATATTTCCCTTCTTCTCTTTCTCCCTTCTTTCCCTTCTCTAAAAATAAATAAATCCTTTTTAAAAAAATAAAAAAGGAGAAAAGTAGCAAGACTGAAGGACTTCTGATTTCTTCATTGACTCATTTATCTATTCATTAAAAATTTGTTTTTAATAGCCTATTTTATATTATATTTTTCTATTACCATTTATCCCCCTTATTCCCTCTCCTACCTCCACCCACCTCCTCCCCACCCTGCAATCACCACACTGTTGTCCATGAGTTCTTTTTCTATTTGACTTGATTCCTCCATGCCCCCAAACCTCCCTGCCAGAGCTGTCAGCCTGCTCTCTATCTATAAGTCTGTCTCTATTTAGCTTGTTAGTTCAGTTTGTTCATTAGATTCCACATATGAGTGAAATCATATGGTATTTGTCTTTCTCTGACTGGCTTATCTCACTTAGCAAAATGTTCTCCAAATCCATCCATGCTGTCGGAAGGGGTAAAAGTTTCTTCTTTTATGGCTGAATAGTGTTCCATTGTATAAATGTACCATGTGTACCATAGGTGTTTTATCCACTCGTCGACTCATGGACAGTGGGCTGTTTTCAAACCTTGGCTGTTGTAAACAACACTGCAGTGAACATAGAGGATATAACGACTGTGGAAAGCAGTATGGAGTTACCTCAAAATATTAAAAATTGAACTGCCTTATGACTCAGTAATTCTACTTCTAGGAATTTATCTGAAGAAACCTGAAACACTAATTCATAAGGATGTATGTGAAATTTGTTCATTAAATGTCATTTCTATAAAATGCACTGATATACTCTGATTAAAGAAAAATATATGGTTTCAGTCCTCAAGAAGCTTAAACTGTGAGATATATGTAATCAAATGACCACAAAATATATAGTTATAAGTGGTATTAAGTGCTATCAAGGAAAAATTCAAGTGCTCTGTTAGAAACTATAGCAGAGACTAGGGAAGATTGGTGGGTGCAGGGAAAACTGTTCTAACCCAAAAATAGAGTTTGACAAATACTTATTTCTATTTCCTCATGTTTTGGGGTATTGGAGTTAAAGTTCCTTGCTTACCTGGGTTATTATAACACCTCCCTAACTGTCCCCATGCTTCTCCCACAGCCTCTTTTTCATACAGCAGCCTGCGTGGTCCATTAGAAATAGAAGTCAGAGTATGTTGTTGTTCTTCTAGCCAAAACCCTGAAATAAAGATACCTTGGAAACTGATAAACAATGGTTGTTTGTAGGAAGAAAAACTGGATTCCTGGGGATCAAGGGTGAAAGGAAGGGCTTGTATTTACTCTGTCCACCTTTTACACTTGAAAATATCCATGCATTACAAATCTGACTAAATAAATGCTTTTAATTTAATGGACATTTTACAAAAATCTCTCCAATGCTTTCAATATTATTCAGAGTAAAAGTCAATTCCTTATGAAGGGCTTCAATATTAGGGTAAGGATATAATTTTTCATTTTTTCCATACACTTTTAAAAGTGAAGAATAAGAATATAATAATTGCTGTAGGACAACCAACATAAAATAGAGTTGTCCAGGGCCATCATTTACCTGACCCTGTACGTTTCCCCAACTCTCTCACCTTATTCCTAATTCCCCCTGTACTCCAGCCCCTTCACCTGTGCAGATGAAGACAGAGAGAAGGGAAGACATGACAAAGTCAGGGGTGATAAGATGCAATGAGTAGGTTTCATAGAAGAGATGGGGACAGTAATGGAGAGATTTCTGATGTTCTGTGTGCAGAATTTATTGGAATGTGGGCTGGATCATCTGGAATAAATTAGATCTTTCTGACCCTGTAACTGGGGCTTCGCTTGGATTTCTAGAAGACTTTCTTAAGGAACTATTGGACTTGAATAGTTATAAGCTGATCTAATAAGTGATAGTCATCTGAAAGAACACAGAGTTCAAGGAATTGGGAAACATTTTACTAACATTTTTAAAACCACATCATACAATGTTTCATTTTCCATGTATTTTTTAAAGTAGCACTTGAGAAATACATTTAACATTCTTGAAAACCTACCAGGAATAGGATAATATGAGCAGGCCATGGAAAAAATGAACTTAACAAGTTATTTTTTTCATCTTTGGTTTTACAGTATTTATGTATAAAAACGGCCCTTCATTTTAAAGATTAAGTTAAAGAGAGATCATGTTTTCTAAGTAGTCATTCTTTGTAAAGGTTATTATAAGAAAATAAGGGTGTGGTGTCATGCTCCTCTGGCAAGGAGATACTTCTGAGTTTTTATTACGCTAGACCAATTATCAATCTGACCTATTTAATGAGGGATTGGGGTGAATAAAATAAATCTACCCTAATTTTGAAAGATATTTGATAGAGATTTTAATCAACCAAATTGATTTGTAATTTACATACAATATGCCACACCCATGGTGAGTGTAAAATTTGATGCATTTTCACCTATGTGTCCACCCGTAAAGCCACTACAGCAATCAAGATACATTCATCCACATGAAATTTTCCTTGTGTCCCTTTGCAGCCAGTCCTATCTTGCACACCTAGCCTTAAATCAACCGCTGATTTGCTGTCAGGATAGATTAGTTTATACTTTATAAACATCTGTGTAAATGGAATCATACAGTATGTACTCTTTTGTCTCTGGAATCTTTCACTCAAAATATCAGTAGATAAAATATTTTATTGCCGAGTGGCATTCCATTGTATGAATATGCCACAGTTTGTTATCCATTCACCTGCTGATTGACATCTGAGTATTTTCCATTTGGAAGGTATTATGAGCAAAGTTGTGCGAATCTTCATATTCAGGTCTTTATGTAGCCATAAGTGTTTGTTTGTCTCAGGTTAATACCTGAAAGTGAAAATGCTGGGTCTCATAATAGGTGTATGTTTGGCTTTATACGGAAAAACCAAGCAGTTTTCCAAAGTATGTAAAATTGTATGAATCCATAAGGAATACAAAAGAGAGTTCCAGTTGCTGGAAATCTTTGCTAATGGTTGGTATTGCCAGTCTTTTCCATTTTTGTCATTCTAATGGGTATATGGTGATATCTCACTGTGGTTTTAATCAGCATTGTACTGAGAAGTAGTGACAGGGAACATCTTTTCATGTATTTATTGGCATATTGTGAAGTTTCTGTTCAAACTTTTTGGCCACTCTTTATTGTGCTGCATGTTCTCTTATTGTTGAGTTGTAGTTCTTTTTATTTATTTATTTTTTATTTTATGGTTGATACTTTTTGTGTTCTCTCTAAAAAAAATTTACCTATCAGAAAGTGACAACATTTTTCCTTTTTTAATGAGTTTTATAATTTAGGTTTTCATTTTCATTTCTATCTGTGGTATGAGTTAAGAATAAATTTTAATTTTTATATGAATATTCAATTACTACAGCACCGTTACTGAAAAACATACTCTGTACCTCATTTAGTGACATTGGACTATTTACCAAAAATCAATTGATCATGTATACATTGGTCATTTTCTGGAATCTCTATTCTGTATCATTTATCTATGTTTTAGTTATGTATGTTTTCACATTACTGTACTAACTGGGTATCTAACTGGTAATCTTGAAAACAGGTAGTGTAAGTTCTTCAGTGCTGTTTTTCTTTTTCAAAATTTCCTTGACTATTCTAAGTTGTTCTGATTTTCGTATAAACTTTAGAATTATCTTACAATTTTCCCCCAAATAAAAAGGCTGCTGAAATTTTAATTGGAGTTGTTTTGAATATACAGTTCAATTTGTAGAACTGGCATTTTAATTACATTGAACCTATTATCCATAAATGTTTACTCAGTTGCTCTTCATTTACTTAGATTTTAGTTTTAGAAATGAATTGTAATTTTGAGTATACAAGTATTAACATTTTTGTTAAATTTATTCTTAAATATCTAATATTTTGGATGATACTTAAGCAGAATTGTGTTTTTTATTTTATTTTCCAGCTTTTGTTGCTGTTACATGTACATACTAGTAGTTTTTTAATGCAGACCTCTATACTGATATCTTGACAAATTCATTTGTTGGTTCTACTGGTTATTTTTTACATATATATTTCTTAGGATTTTATAAATACCCTTTAAACTCTTTGGTCAAAACACTCATCCTTTCCGATCTATATTTCTTTTTCTATTTTCTTACTTGATTAAAATAGCTAGGATTTTCAGTAAAATATTGAATAGAAATAGTGAGAGTGAACATCTATGACTTATTTTCAATTTTAGGTTCCTGTCTATTTCTAGTTTGCTAAGAGCTTTACATTAAAAGGGTGTTGTCCTTTTATATAATTAGGATTTGATTTGCTAATATTTTATTCAAAGTTTTGTGTTTCTGTTTTTGAGGGATACTGCTTGACACCTTTACTTTATTATAATGTCTTTGTCTAGTGTGCTCTCAAGTAATACTAATATCATAAAAACAGATTTGTAAGTTATTCTTCCTCATTTATTTTCTGAAAGATTTTGTGTAGGGTTAGTAATTTTTTTTTCATTAAATGTTTGATAAACTATATCAGTAAGTTATCTGGGCCTGGAATTTTCTTTGTAGGAAACTTTAGTTATAAATTCAATGTCATTCATAGATATAAAGTTATTTAATAATTTCTGTTTTCTTTTATGTTAGCTTTGCTAATTCATGTTACTTAAAGAGGTTTGTATATTTCACCTGAGTTAACACAATTATTGCCCTAAAGTGTTCAGATTTCCTTATCCTCTGAATGGTGTAGGATCTGTAGTAATATCTCCTCTATCTTAATATCAGTAGTTTCTGTTTTCTATCTCTTTCTTGAAAAAATCAATGTATAATTTTCTACTTACACTATAGCAAATTGCCAAAAACATACTGTCTTAAACAATATAAGTATATTACTTTATAGTTCTGTTTATCATAAGTCTGTCACCAGTCTTACAAGATTCAAGTCACAGCATCAGCAGAGCCACATTTATTTCAGGAAGCTGTGGAGGAGGATCCATTTCCTAATTCATTTGGATTGTTGGCAAATTTCATTCATTGTGGTTGTAGGACAAAGATTCACATTTCTTTGCTAGTTATCTCAGCTGGTCATTCTCAGTTTCTAAAAATCACTCACATTCCTTGGCTTGTGGACTTATTCCTCAATCTTCAAGCCAGCAATGGTGGGATATGTTCATGTTACACTTCAAATCTTCATTCTTTTTCCATCTCATGTGTTTAATCCAACTGGCAAAGACTCTTCATTTTTAAACACCCATGTAATGAGAGTGGGTTTCAAAATAATCTCTCCATTTCATGGTCCATACCATTAATCATACATGCAGAGTTTCTCTTGCCATCTAAAGCTACACATAGTTATGAGTACATGAAAACAGAGTTTATTCTTGTATTATTATTTATTAATTATTGTATTATTTTCCATACAAATAACCATAAAGCTACTTTTGCCCCACCACATATTTATAGGTTCTAGGGATTAAAGAATAAAATCTTTGAGGATCAATTTTTCTGACTTTCCTTTCTGAGTTTTCTGACTTTCCTTTCTGAGTTTCCTTAACTAAGGAAACTCCTATGTCAGGAGTTTCCTTAGTTAATTTGACCTGTTTTTTCTTCTTAATATATACTTTTAAAGATATATATTCTCCCCTAACTACCACATTAACTGTATCCTGCATATTTTAATTTTATTTTGTTATTATTGTATTCAAAATAATTTTAATTTTTTTGTTATTTCTTCATCCCATTTTTCAAAATGTGTTATTTCATTTTCAGATATTTGTACTTTTTCTATCTATACTGTTGCTGCTGATTTCTAGTTTAATTCTTTTCTGATCAGAGAACTTACTCAATAATATCATTTTAAATTTGTGTCACAATATATGGCTTACTTTGGTGAAACCAAGCAAAATATAACCAGAGACACTGAAATAAAGAACAAACTGACAGTAACTGGAGGGAAGGTGGGAGGGGATACTTGGGGTAGGAAAGGGGGAAGGTTTTTCAGGAACATCCATAAAGGACATGTGGACAAAGCCAAAGGGGGTTAGGATAGAGGTTGGGAGTTGGGGATGGCTGGGGTTGGGGGGTGGGGGCAGAGACAACTGTACTTCAACAACAATAAAAATGTTTCAAAACATTTTTTAAAAATTAAAATTCCAAATTTATAAAAAGGATGTATATTCTACAGTTATTGGATGTACTGTTCTATAATTGCCATTTGGTTTTAGAATGTCCTCCTGATCTGATAGTATTATGGATTTTTTGTTTGTTTTATCAATTACTGAGAGTAGGGTAAAATCTCCATCCATGATGGTAGATTCATCTATTTCTCACCCTTAGTTTTCTTAGATTTTGCTCCATGTATTTTTAATCTCTATTAAGTGTGTATACATTTATAATTGTCATATGTTACTGCTGTATTAACCTTTTTCATTATGAAGTGACCATTTTTTCTCTAGAATTACTTTATTTTGATATTTTCTTTCTTTCCTTTGTGTTAATCAGATGTTTTGAAATTTTCATTTTAATTTATTTATTGGCTTACTAGTTATATTTTTCTGAATTATTACCCCATGATTACTCAGAAATTATAATATGCATTTTAAACTTATTGTTAGTATTTCAACACTACAGTTACCTTTTGAGCTATTGTTTTCATTGGTTACTTTTATTATGAAGTCATTAATAAGACATAATTTTTTTCTTGAAACAATCATTTTTCTTTTAAAGAAATTAAGAGAAGGGAATATTTTTATATATCCTGAACATCTTTCTTTACATTACTTGTATTGTAATTTTCCTGGTATTTTCTCACTTTCTATTTGTCTGATATTATCTTTATTTTTTAGGATAGCTTCACTAAACATGGAATTTATTATTAGCACCTTTCTTCCTTCAGCACTTCTGTGTCATTCCAATATCTTCCAGTATCCATAATTTCTTATAAAAGCCAGTAAATCATAGCATTCTTCACCTATTTTTTAACTTTTTTATGTATTGATTTGAGAGAGAGAGGGAGAGAGAGAGAAACATCAATTTGTTGTTCCACTTATTTATGCTTCCATTGGTTCCTTCTTGTATGTGCCCTAACTGGGGATTGAACCCACAGCCTTTGCATATAGGGATGATGTTCTAACTAACTGAGCTATCTGACCATGGCCTTCACCTGTTCTTAATGTGTATGCTTTCTCTGACTGAGTTGAAAATTTTGTTGGATGATTCTGGATTTAAGCAATTTAACTACAATGTATTTAGTAATGCTTTCTTTGTTTTAATCCCATTTGGATTTCTTAAGTGTCTTGTATCTGAATTTAATGTTTGCCACCAAATTTTGGGAATATTCTGCCATTACTCATTTAAGTGTTCTTTTTCTGCTCCTTTCTTTTTCTCTCTTTTTTTTCCCTTGTAAGTCTAGTCACATAATTGATAGCATGGTTGATCTTCTCCCTCAGGCCTCTTAAACTCAATTCATTTTCCTTCAACCTTTTTTCCTCTGTTCTCAAAATTGGGTAATTTATATTGATCCATCTTTAAGATTACTGATATTTTATTTCACCAACTCCAATCTTCTATTGAATGCATCTAGTTAATTTTTAAAGTTTATTGAATTTTTAATTATCAAATTTATATTTTATAGATGTATTTCTCTGTTGAAATTTTCTTATCTTTTCACTCATTGACTTCATACTTTCTTTAATTCTTTGAACATATTTATAATTGCTGGTTTAAATTTTTTATCTGTTAAATCAATACCTGAGTTCATTGGGAATGAATTTCTGTTAATAATATTTATTCTTTTTTATGGGCCATATTTTCCTATCTCTACGTATCTAATAATTTTTTACTATAAAATGGACTATAAAGATAATACATTATTAGGTAGTATATTCTGTTGTGCAGTGTATTCTGAGAACTGGGTTGTTTCATTGCAATATTGAATTATTCTGTCTAGACATTAACTGCACTATTTGTCTTCTCTGTAGTATGCAGCAACTTATCTCTGATCTGTTCTTATGGCTTCCAAATGCTAGTGTTATTAGTCTCCCATCCTGAAAGTTTCCCCTGTGACTGTATAATTTAGCAACTAGGGATTGTGTTTTATTTTACTTATATTTCAGCATTCACCCTTTCTATGGTTTCTTTACTTCTAGGAATTTCTTCTAAATCTAGCTTCTATGACATATCCTTAGGAACTCACTTCTGACACTTCAAATCCCAAAGGCTTCAGCTTTCTGATGCTATGTTTCATGCAAGTGGAAAATATATTCAGCTTTAAAAAGCAGCAAAATTGTAGATCTTGACCCAGGCTACTAGTATCTTTCAAAAGTTGATTCTTTTCTGACCTCTTCCTTCTTTGTTACCAGGCCCTATAGAATTTTCCTTCACTATGCACAGTATTTCTCTCCACATATATATATGTATATTCTAGGTGTTTTATGAGCTCAGAACTCTGGTTTCTGCAAACATTTGCTGCCAAGGCTATGTTTTTCAACCACAATTTTTCTCTGCCATATTCATGGGGGGTTGGGAAATAAACAATACTTACAATTTATTAGGGTTTTTTTTTTTTCGAGAATAAACTCTCCCCAGCTTTTGTCTCCATTTAGATATATGATAGTATCTTTAAAAAAGACTCTAATAGTTTTATGCTTTATTCATTTTTTATAATTTTTATCTGTAGGAGTGTTTCTGCAACTACTTAACTCCACTACCATACCTATAAGGTCCTTTTGTAGGCATATGTATGTATTTTTCTCTGTCTGATACATCATAGGGACTCTGAAAAATAGGAAACGATCTATCCAAAGAGGAAATTTTTTTATTTTTTTACATATGTCATATTTTAAGCCTGCCCTTTTGCCATTGCACTCTCTTATTATATGGTTAATACATTCACATCTCACTCATTTTAAGAATTGAAAGCATTTAATTGTATAAAAAGGTCTGTGAATGAGCAGCATCTTGGGAGACCTTTGCCATTGCACTTTTGGGTACTGTTGTGGGTTGTATTGGGTTCCCCCTAAAAAAAAGATAAGTGGAAGTCTTAATTCCTAGTACCTTACAATGTGACCTTATTGGAAATATAATCATTGCAGTTGAAATTGGTAAAGTTAAGATGACATCACCCTAGTGTAAGGTGGGCTCCTAATTCAGTATGACTGGTGTCCTTACAAAGATAGTGATGTGAAGACAGGGGCACACAGGGAGAACACCTTCTGCTAATAGAAGCTGATGTGTGGGTCACCGACCAGCAGTGATCATGGAACGCTGCGGATGGCTCGTCGAAATGCGAGAAAAAACATGCACAGAGACAGACTAGTTTCTGTGGAGAAGTAGGGACGGGATGGCCACCCTCTCTCCTGGAGGGTGCCACTTGGCCACCCTCCCTGGTGGGGAGAGCACACTGTTCCCCCTCCAGAGAGGCTTTTTATTGGTTTCGTTTGAATAAGAATTCAGGTAAAAGCTCATTACTCATTGCTAGGAAGTAAGGATCAAACAATAGATAACAAGGAAGTCTGAGGGCCTATTTTGAGTCAGTGTCAAAGAGTTGTAAAACTTTAAAGAACAAATTTACTTCTTCCTTGGACCCTTATCATTCAACTGAGAGCATTCTAAACAAAGCAGGTTTCACAGGATTTTACATATTCTTTCTTAGGCCTGATCACCCGCCCTTTTTAGCACAAAGCTGCACCACCCTGTCATTGTTTCAGGCTTAGGTGGAGCAAGGGAACTAAGGCAACCAAGAGATAAGGAGATTTTCTCCTAGATGATGAGGACTCAGGCTATGTCAAAGCCCAGGAGCAAGGGTCCATCACCCCCTTTTGCTGTAGTCCCCAAAGTCCTTTCTTGGGGGCCTCCCACGTGATCGTGCCTTAGGTCTTTCCCCCTTGGGGAATCTTACCCATCTTTTGCTAACTGACCAAGCTTTGGGGTTCAGTTATGAATGAAGCTGCAGAAGTAGCGCTCCTGCCAGGGAGATAAGCTTTTGTCTCCTTGCTGCCTTACGGTCCAAGGCCACTCCCTCAGCCTTAGCCTAGGCGGGGGCTACAGCTTCTGATACCAGGTAGGGCAGTTCCCAACAAGAGGCAGAGATTAGAATAATGCAGTTACAAACCAAAGAATATCAAAGATGGCTGACAAACCACCAGAAACTAGAAGGAGGCAAGAAAGGATTCTCTTGCAGGTTTCAGTAGGAACATAGCCCTGCTGATACCTTGACTTTGAATTTCGAGTCTCCAGAAGTGTAAGACAATAAATTTCTGTTGTGTTAATCCACCCATTTTGTGGTACTTTTTTACAACAACCTTAGGAAACTAATAAAGGGTCATTGCTAGATGAGCACTTTGCAGGCTGTAGTAAAGATTGACTCTTTTCTAAGGAAAAGTCTTACGAATTAAATCCTACTAGGGATGATATATGCCATAATGTGTTGCAGAGATGTTTGATCTTACTTGCTGTTCTTGATGCATTTTTAATGTAATGGCATATGCCTATATTTATCTATCCTACTTATTATGCAGCTCAAGGGGAACAATCATTAACTCATTAAAAAGAAAACTGAGGCTCCTTATGCTAAATTCTTTGTCTAGAGTCACATACTAAACCTTTGGAAGAGCTTAAAAAAATAAATTGTCCAGAAGCATGAAGTAGGTGCCTATAGTTCTTTGGTTTCATATTCTTGGACACCATGACCACAACCTTTACTACCACTTCAGTCTACCTCTGCCTGCCTCACTCAGATAGATGTAAATGTTCAGAAAGATCATATTATTGAGTTATCAATGTCCCAAGTCAAGTATTGGCAGAATTATTCAAACTCTTGTGTTTGGTCATTCAGAGAAAAAACAGTAGAAAAGTAATTTTCTCTTTCTACTTCCAGACCAACTTTTCAGGGTAACACCATTATCTAGGGAGAAATGAAAATGCAAATGTATAATTTGAGGGCTTCTTCCTGGGAAACAAATGTAATTCAAACCATCAATGGAGAAAGACCATAGAACCCATTGTGCTGGAATTAAAATATTTTGCCCCCTAACTCATATGCTCAAATATGTTGTTCACATAGGTAATTTAAAGCTACAAAAAAATGTTTTTGGTTACTTGTAAACACTTTATTCAGACTGTATATTTTATGCATAAGAAGGCTTAATGTTTAAATAATGAACATTAAACTCCCAATTTTGTACAATTGTGATCAGGGAGTTCACTTTTCTTTGAGTGGGCTGACATTTTCTTCCTTTTCTTCTTTTATTTCGCATTCTACTTTTAAGCTGTATAGCTTTCCCTTTGTAGGGGATTTTGATAATTCTTTTTTTTTTATCTTGTATACTATTGTTTTTGAGCCACTGGGACACCTGGTTCTACTACAGTTTGCAGCTTTCCAATACCAAGACTGCTAGGTTCCTGTATGCTTTTGAATACCTATGCTGAGGCAGAGAGTTGGTTAGCAGAGATTGATAAAAAGCAATTGAAAAATAAAAATTTCCTCAAATTCAAGAATTACCATGGGCAAAATCCCAAGATTTCAACTTGGTTTACTGTTATTCTATTCCTGCTTACAAGGGAAGGTTGGTTGGTTGGTTGATTGGTTTGTTTGTTTGTTTATTTGTTTGTTTAAATTACCCCACAGCCCTACTTTCTGATGTAACTTTATTATAGACCTTCAGTCCCTTGGTATTTACCTGAAAGAATTGAAAAAAAGGCTATATCCATACAAAAACCTGCACGCAGATGTTTGTAACAGCTTTATTCATAATTGCCAAAGCAACAAAGGCATCCCTCAGTAGGTGAATGGATAAACTGTGGTAGCTCCAGGAATGGAATATTACTCAGCACTGATAGGAAATGAGCTATTAAGCCATAAAAAAGAGGTACCTTAAATGCATATTACAAAGTCAAAGAAGCCAATATGAAAATGCTGCATGCTGTATGATTCTAACTTTATGACATTCTGGAAAAGGCAAAGCTATGGAGATAGTAAAACTATTAGTTGTTTCCAGAGGCTGGAGGGGAAGGATGATTAGGGAGAGCATAAAAGATTTTTAGGACAGTGAAACTATTCCGTATGATGCTATGATGGTGGACACATGTCATTATACATTGTCCAAACCCATAGAATGAATAACACCAAGAGTGAGCCCTAATAAAAACTAAGAACTTTATGTGATGATAATGTGTCAGTGTAATCTCACTGATTGTCACCTACATACCATTCTGGTGGAGGATGGTGATAGTGGCTATGCATGTTTGTGGACCTTTCAATTTTGCTGTGAACTAAAACTGCTCTAAAAAAATTTGAGTCTTTAAAAATACAAGATTGTTAGGGATAATGAATAACTAAAACTACAATTCTGCCCACCCTGTACTGGTGCTGCCTTTGATTTAGAGGGTTTTGTGTGACTGCTGGAATATAATGAATTGTCCCAAAAGTGTTTCATCTCTCTAATTTTTCCAAGTCATATTCATAACTAAGTAGTTAAAGAACATGAAAATACCTGGTGGGAATTCAGATATCTAAAATTTTGAGGGCAATCCTTTCCTAATTAAAAGCCTCATCAATCACATTGCATCCCCACCATGCCCTACTTTGTTGACATAACAATTTTCTAAGCAAAGAATTATCATTACATGATATCTCTCAGAAAGAAAACATGATTATCAAATGCATAGACTGTCTTCATGTGGCCCTTCAGCTAAAAATGTTTTTATATTTGTAAATTAAAAAAAGAAAAAGAAAACAGGGAAGAAAGACAGAGGTTGGGAAGGAGGAAGAGAAGAGAGAAAAATAGGAGACAGACAAATATAGTCTGGCTCTTGAGAGAAACACTTTACCAACTCCTGAACTATATGAATTAAAGCATTTTAAACTCTATAACTTAGAATATTTCCATTCTTCATATTATTTTAGTGAGAATATTAATAACCCCTCCCCAAGAAAAGTACATTCTGCATATAATGTGGCAGGTTATTTATGGCCTGAGAATAACTGTAACACAATTTAATGCTATGGATGTAAGACTCAAAATTTGTTTTGACTCACTCTTCTTACAGTTGAGTCATTACTAAACATCAATTATATACCAGTTTCCATATGAACAGTTTTCTTATATACCCTTCAAGTAAAAACACAGCCATCAGCTTTTCTATCTTTTGTCTGATAGAAGATCATGTTCTGTGGCATGTAAATTGCTTTTGTCAGCAGGTAAGCCAAGGCTTGGATGAGAAAAACTATAGACACCAATGCTATTTATTTCTCTATTATGTTATGGGTTTCCACCCACCAAAAGTTGAAATCTGGCCAATGTTAGGTGGTTTTTATTTTTTGAAGCTTACAACTGCAGTTACACTTTTTCCTCATATTTTTTGCACATTTTGTACATTTGATTTGTTATCTACTGAGATTCAAACATCCAAAAATAAATGAGAAGGAAGGATCTAATGTATGTATTTCTCTTTTTAGCATCTAATGTAATTGGGGCATAATTACTATATCTGATTTTAGATTTAAAAATTTAGTTATAGATGATAAAGCCCTCTCTAAATTTTTTCAAATCTGTAAAATAGCATTATATAGTCATTAGTAGAAAATGATTTTTAGTTTTATTTGGGCTCACCATGAACATAGTACATGAGAGAGAATTTCAAGTAAATTACTAACTTGGTAGGATGGAAGTGGCTTCCAAGGAAGCACTATGGTTATAGAAAATCAGTAGCTCATCGACACAGTTGACCATGCTTTTCTTAGCCCCAGACACTTCTGGAAGCAGACCTCCATCATTTCTGCCTGGAACAATTTCAGCTGTAAAACCATTCACAATGAAGTACGAATTATCAGCAATTGAATATTTTATCTGGTTTGGGAATTATATGCAGGTAAAAGTACAAAAGTATAGGTTAAAGTAATTGGTTTTGTGTTATACGTTAAAGTAATATGGTTTGGTAAAATTGGAAGTATTTCTTAGTATTCTCTTTGTTCATGCTGCCTACCCATAAGCCCTGCCCCTGCAATATCTCATTGGCAAATCACTTGTGCAGCCCTGATTTTTTCCTTTTTTTCTGGGGGGGGGGGGGGAAGGGGTTATATGTATTTTTATTTAATTCAACAAACCATTTTAGAGATAGGAAAGTTGAGGCTCAAAAAGCTTACATGACATGTTCCCAATGGCACCTACTTGTAACTGATCAAGTTAGGTCTGATTCCAAACCTAGATTCTTATCATATGGCATCTAACAGTCAGAACAGGGGGTGACACCTTACACATTGATGGAGGCAGAGTTAGTGCCTCTTTTTTTAATTGTTGTTCAAGTACAACTGTTTCCATTTTCGTCCCACCCTACCCATCCCTTCCTCCCACTCTTGATCCTGACCCCCTTTGGCTTTGTCCATGTGCCTTTTATACATGTTCCTTGACCACCCTGCCCCTTCTTTACCCCATTATCGTCTATCCCCTCTCCTTTCTGATTACTGTTTGTTCTTTATTTCACTGTCTCCGGTTATATTTTGCTTGCTTCTTTGCTCTGTTGATTAGGTTCCACTTCTAGGTGAGATCATATGGTGTTTTTCCTTCACCACCTGGCTTATTTCACTTAGCATAATGCTCTCCAGATCCATCCATGCTGTCATGAAGGGTAGGAGCTCCTTCTTTCTTTCCACTGCATAGTATTCAATTGTATAAATGTACCATGGTTTTTTGATCCACTCATTTACTGATGAGCACTTAGGTTGCTTCTAACACATGACTATTGTAAATTGTGCTGCTATGAACATTGGTGTTTCAGGATTTTTAGGGTATAATCCCAGCCATGGAATTGCTGGGTCAAAAGGTAATTCCAATTTTAGTTTTTTGAGGAAATTCTATACTGTTTTCCACAGTAGTTGCACCAGTCTGCATTCCCGCCAACAGTACTGTTTTCTTTCATCTCAAGCCATGACTGCTCTCACATTCTGGAATACATGAAGTACAAAGGGGCTCTCTTCCTACATTTCCCTCAGTCTTTATTAGAGATGATTCATTTGGGCTACTATGTAAACTGCATAAAAGTTATGATAGAAAAAAAATATACATCATGACTACTTCACCAATTTTCCTATTATTTTCACTACTAAAAGTAGGCAATACTCTATTCGTTCTAAGGCATGATATGCTTGGAAGTTGTGATTAAGAACATGATCGATGGAACCAAATAAATCTAGGTTTAAGTTCTAGGTCTACCAGGGGACCTTGGGCCACTATTTAGTATCTGTAAGCATCAGTTTATTTACTTTGAAAATGGTAATATTAACACCTCCATCAATTACTCATTGGGCAGAATAAAGCATGATCCTGTAACTTACTGATTTCTTAATAAATGGAATAATAAATAGAAATGATAATAACAACAATTATTATTACTCACAATTTAACCCTGTTCACCTTTTTTTCTGTGCAAAGAAGGTTTAACTGTGTATTGCACAGATTAACCAAGTGTGATCAAGCTTGACCTATAGATTTAGCCTGGCTCTCAGGATCTGACCTATAATTTCCAATGCCTAGATCTTTGTGGACTCTGCATCTTGCCTCGTCTGTAGAAATATAGTTCCCAGCTCTTTCTCCACTAGTTAGTGATGTTTAATCCTTTTATAAACAGAACCTTTTTTCCAAGGAAAATCATATATGTAATTCCAATGTAAATATATATGTAAATACATAAAACAGTCAAAAGATGAGTTACTCTAGTTTACACAGCAATGGAGTTCAAAGCTTCACCTTATAGGCCTCTGAGTAATGGCTGAAGGACCCCAGGCTTCCATCAGTCCCTTTAGAAAACCCCTGGTGTGGTGGATCCCCTTGACTTTAGCTCAATGTCCAGGTTCAAGGAAAAATGAGCTCTCCCATTGTTTAACTCTACTCCTTTCTTTGCATGCAGATACCTGCCCCTCTAAGCACTGCTGGCCCAGCCTATTTCTCCTTTAGTTTGAGGTTAAGTCAGAGCAATAATGGAATATACTCCTTATTAGAATGGCAAGAGATAAAGATGAGCTATTTGTATTTTGATTAGCTTCTCAAGTGAGTGAGATGCTACTGCATTTAAGAATCACTGCTATAAAGGACAAGAAGGTCACAGATTTACTGACTCCCAAATTTAAGTGAATAAACTCACTCTGTATGGAGCTTAAGCATTTGAAAATGGTTGTTTAACAATTGCTTTGAAATGATAAGAAAGAATAACTAAAATCTATATATTTTTAAAAAGTCAAAGTGGAAAAAGAGTCCATATTCAATAAATCATTAAGAACTGTTTTCTAAACATTCCATTAGCTTATTTTTATTTCCAAATACCACTAATCATGTTTTATTATTTACACATCAATATTATTCAGATGATGAAGAATCTTGCCTAATGTATTTTGAGAGAAGAAATATTTGAATGGAATGCTTTATCCTGGCTGTTTCTTGTCATTCAGTTTCAATTGTCATCTCCTTGGAGAGTCCTTCCTTCACTGCTGAGTTCACAGTAGTCAACAATAACCTTCACATCAAAATTTTAATTTTCTGTATATCACACTTTTCTATGTATTTGCATGTTTATGTATTTATGACATTAATTTTTATCTGCTTATTGGTTGTTTTTACTTTTAGAATTTGCTCCATGAGCATAAGGACTTTATCTTCCCTCAAGTGCCTGGACATTTTAGCTCATAATAGGTATTTATTTAATAAGGAATGAATTAATAAACTAGTGAAGTGAACCCTCACTTTTAACAACCATAAAGAGAGTTTTTGGTGGTGGGAGGAAGTTGAAAGGCATGACAAAGAATAAATTCACCAACAGTTTAACTCCAAGCTGAGGTAATGGACTTTCTCTCTCCTCACATCCCCCTTTTGAGTTGGACCATTTTAGACTCAAATACATCATCTCAGTTGCAGATATTCTGAAAGGACTAAAAGATTGCCAGTACTTTTCCTTTTGGCTTACATATGATACTATTAGAAAACTTATAATTGAGTCAGTGAGACTTAGGAAGATGATAAAGGACACAATATCATTTTTTTTGTTTTCAGAGCTCAAGATTTCACATGATGATTTCTCCCCTTTTAATTGTAAATTGTTAACTTAGTTCTATAGTAGAGGGGAAATCATGCAAGTGTGATGCTTCATTTTCCTTCTAATAACTCAAAATAATTATTCACTGGCAGAAACACAAGCTTAGAGGCACATGAAATAATACAGCATCAGGTCTTATTGCATATGGAGAATGTCCAATTTAGGCAAAAGTTATTTCTAGAAATTTATTATTCTGAATCCTCAATGGCCACATTTTGGATTTTCTTAAACTTATTAATGTTAAGAATTATTTTTCCTATCCCTTTAAGCACATAGAGGAGTTAACATCGTAGGAATTGCTATAAGTGGGTGAATAATATTTATTTGCACATATATTCTGAAAAAGAATCGCAAGTAGTTTGCACATTAAGTGTCTTTGAGGAGATGACTCAAATTTAGAAGCTGTTGATTGTGTGCATAACTTTTATTTTATGAGGAAAAATTCTGTTTAAAAGGGTAATTGTTCTAAAATATGCCAATGCATATGGTAATTTTTGAAATATAAATTATTGCCAATACACAGAGTATGTGGAATGCATATGCATATTATGATTAATGAGCAATAACAGATTTATAAAAATCACAGAATTTAAAATATGAAAAAAATGATTTTTTTATTCTTTTTAATTATTATTATTATTTTTTAAATCATTGTTCAAATACAGTTTTCTCCTTTAAACTCCCAATCCAGTCCCCCCTCCCACCCTCCCCATGTCCCTCCCATTACCACCCTCCCCTTAGTCTATGACCATGTGTCCTTTAAGTTTGTTCCTGTGAACCCTTCCCACTGTCCCCTTAAATTCCTATTTCTCTCCCCTCTGGTCACCATCAGCCTGTCCTCTATTTCAGTGTCTTTGGTTATATTTTGCTTGTTCCTTTGTTTTGTTATTTAGGTTCCTGTTAAAGGTGAGATCATATGGTATTTGTCTTTCACTGCCTGGCTTGTTTCACTTAGCATAATGTTTTCCAGCTCCATCCACGCTGTTGCAAAGGGTAGGAGCTCCTTCTTTCTTTCTGCTGCATAGAATTCCATTGTGTAAATGTACCATAGTTTTCTGATCCTTTCATTTACTGATGGGCATCTTGGTTGCTTCCAGCATCTAGCTATTGTAAATTGTGCTGCTATGAACATTGGGATGCATAGGTTCTTTTGAATTGGTGTTTTAGTATTCTTAGGATAGAGTCCCAGCAGTGGAATTGCAGGGTCAAAAGGCAGATCCATTTTCAGGTTTCTGAGGAAGTTCCATACTGCTTTCCATAGTGGTTGTACCAGTATGCAGTCCCACCAGCAGTGCACTAGGGCCCCCTTTTTCTCCACAACCTCTCCAACACTTGTTGTTTGTTGTTTTGTTTATGATGGCCATTCTGTCTGGTGTGAAGTGGTATCTCATTGTGGTTTTAATTTGCATCTCTCTGATAGCTAGTGATATTGAACACCGTTTCATGTGTCTTTGGATTTTCTGAATGTGCTCCTTGGAGAAGTGTCTGTTCAAGTCCTTTGCCCACTTTTTAATTGGATTCCTTGTCTTCTTAGAGTGCAGTCATATAAGTTCTCTACATATTTTGGAGATTAAACCCTTGTCTGAGGTGTCATTGGCAAATATGTTTTCCCATACAGTTGGTTCTCTTTTAATTTTGATACTGTTTTCTTTAGCTGTGCAAAAGCTTTTAATTTTGATGAGGTCCCATTCGTTTATTCTTTCCTTTATGTCCCTTGCTCTAGGGGACACGTCAGTAAAAAAGATTCTGTGTGAAATATGTGAGATTTTCCTACCTATGTTCTCCTCTAGGACTTTAATGGTGTCATGTTTTATATTTAAGTCTTTTATCCACCTTGAATTTATTTTTGTATGTGGTGTAAGTTGGTGCTCAAGTTTCATTTTTTTTTGCACGTGGCTGTCCAGTTCTCCCAACACCATTTGTTGAAGAGGCTATTTTTATTCCATTTTATGTTGCTGCCTTCTTTGTCAAATATTAATTGACCATAGAGACTTGGGTTTATTTCTGGGCTCTCTGTTCTGTTCCATTGGTCTATGTGCCTGCTTTTATGCCAGTACCAGGCTGTTTTGATTACAGTAGCCTTGTAGTATAGTTTAGTGTCGGGTACTGTGATCCCTCCTACTTTACTCTTCTTTCTCAAAACTGCAGCAGCTATTCAGGGTCGTTTATGGTTCCATATAAATTTTTGAAGTGTTTGTTCTATGTCTGTGACATATGCCATTGGTACTTTAATAGGAATTGCATTGAATGTGTAAATTGCTTTGGGTAGTATGGACATTTTGATGATATTAATTCTTCCAATCCATGAACACAGTATATGTTTCCATTTGTTTGTGTCTTCCTTGATTTCTTTGTTCAGTGTTGTGTAGTTTTCTGAATACAGGTCTTTTACCTCTTTGGTTAGGTTTATTCCTAGATATTTTATTTTTCTTTTTGAAATTTCAAATGAGATTTTTTCCTTGATCTCTGCTTCTGCTGTTTCATTGTTGGTGTACAGAAATGCCTTTGATTTCTGGATATTGACTTTGTATCCCGCTGTTTTGCCAAATTCATTTATTAGGTCAAGCAGTTTTTTGCTAGAGTCCATAGGATTTTCTATGTACACTATCATGTCATCTGCAAACAGTGACTGTTTTGTTTCCTCCTTTCTGATTTGAATGCCTTTTATTTCTTTTTCTTGTCTGATTGCTGTGGCTAAAACTTCCAGTACTATATTTAATAGAAGTGGTGAAAGTGGACAGCCTTCTCTTGTTCCTGATCTTAATGGAAAAGGTTTTAATTTTTGCCCATTGAGAATGATGTTGGCTGAAGGTCTCTCATATATGGCCTTTATTATGTTGAGGAATGCTCCCTCTATTCCCACTTTGCCGAGTGTTTTTATCATGAATGGGTGCTGTACCTTATCAAATGCTTTTTCTGCATCAATTGATATGATCATGTGGTTTTTGTCTTTGCTTTTGTTTATGTGATGTATTACACTTACTGACTTGCGAATATTGAACTATCCTTGCATCCCTGGAAGGAATCCCACTTGGTCATGGTGTATAATCTTTTTAATGTATTGTTGGATGCGGTTTGCCAGTATTTTGTTGAGGATTTTAGCGTCAATGTTCATCAGTGATATTGGCCTGAAGTTTTCTTTCTTTGTTGTGTCTTTATCTGGTTTTGGAATTAGGATGGTGTTGGCCTCATAAAAAGAGTTTGGGAGTCTCCCATCTTTTGGGATTTTTTGGAAAAGTCTGTGAAGGATAGGGGTTAGCTCTTCCTTAAATGCTTTGTAGAATTCTCCTGTGAAACCATCTGGTCCCGGGCTTTTGTGTGTTGGGAGTTTTTTTATTACTGCTTCAATTTCTTTTGTTGTTATTGGTCTGTTCAGACTTTCTGCTTTTTTTTTCATTGAGTTTTGGAAGATTATATTTTGCTAGAAATTTGTCCATTTCATCTAGGTTTTCAAATTTCTTGGCATACAGCACTTTGTAGTAATTTTTTACAATCCTTTGTATTTCTGTGGTATCTGTTGTAATCTCTCCTCTTTCATTTCTGATTGTGTTTATTTGGGTCTTCTCTCTTTTTTTCTTGATGAGCCTGCTTAAAGGCTTGTCGATTTTGTTTATCTTTTCAAAGAACCAGCTCTTGGATTCATTGATCCTTAGAATTGTGCTTTTAGTCTCTATGTCATTTAATTCTGCTCTGATCTTGGTTATTTCCTTCCTTCTGCTTGCTCTGGGCTGCCTTTGTTGTTGTTCCTTGACTTCTTGTAGACATAGGGTTAGGTTGTTTGTTCGGAATGTTTCTAACCTTTTTAGGTGGTCCTGTATTGCTATGAACTTCCCTCTCAGGACTGCCTTGGCTGTGTCCCATAAGTTTTGGGTTGTTGTGAGTTCATTTTCATTTGTTTCCAGAAACCTTTTGATTTCTTCCCTAATGTCATTCTTGACCCATTCATTGTTTAATAGCATGCTATTTAATCTCCATGATTTTAAGTGTTTTGGGTTTTTTTCTTTGGGGTTGGTTTCTAGCTTCAGTCCCTCATGGTCTGAGAAAGTGCTTGGTATGATTTCAATTTTCTTGAAATTCTTGAGGCTTGTTTTGTGTCCTATCATGTGGTCTATCTTTGAGAATGTTCCGTGTACATTTGAAAAGAATGTATATTTAGCTTCTTTTGGATGGAGGGCTCTGTATATATCAGTAAAGTCCATTTCATCAAGGGTATTGTTCAATGCCACAATATCTTTGCTGATATTTTGTTTAGAAGATCTGTCCATTTTTGATAGTGGGGTGTTAAAATCTCCCACTATAATTGTGTTGCTGTCCATATCTTTCTTGAAGTCCTCTAAGATTTTCTGTATGTATTTCAGTGCTCCTATGTTGGGTGCATATATATTTATAATATTTATGTCTTCTTGATGGACTCTCCCTTGAGTATTATGAAGTGACCTTCTGGGTCTCTCTTTATGGACCTTTTTTGGAAGTCTATTTTGTCTGATATGAGTATTGCTACCCCGGCTTTTTTTTTCCTGTCCATTTCCTTGGAAGATTTTTTTCCAGCCCTTCACTTTCAGCCTGTGTAGGTCTTTTATCCTGAGGTGGGTCTCTTGTAAAGAGCAGATATGTGGGTCATTTTTTCTTATCCAGTCAGCTATTCTATGTCTTTTATTGGAGCATTTAATCCATTTACGTTTAAGGTTATTATTGATAGGTACTTATTCATTGTCTTTTATGTACGTGTGTTCCTCTCTCTCTCTCTCTCTTCTCTCCTTAAAGCAGTCCTTTTAGAATCTCTTGCAGAGCTGGTTTAGTCGAGGTGTATTCTTTTAGACTTCTTTTATCTGGGAAGCTTCTTATTTGGCCTTCTATCTTGATTGAGAGCCTTGCTGGATATAGTAGCCTTGTTTGCAGACCTCTGGTTCTCATTACCTGGAGTGTTTCTTGTTATGCTCTTCTGGCTTGAAGTGTTTCTATTGAGAAGTCAGCTGTTAGCCTTATTGGGGCTCCCTTGTATGTTACTTCCTTTTTCTCCCTTGCTGCCTTTAATATTCTCTCTTTGTCTTGAAATTTTGTCATTTTAATTATGATGTGCCTTGGGGTGGGTCTCTTTGGGTTCCTCTTGATTGGGACTCTCTGTTTCCTGGATTTGTGTGACTTTTTCTCTCATCAAATTAGGGAAGTTCTCCTTCATTACTTGTTCAACTAGCTTTTCGATCCCTTGCTCTTCTTCTTCTCCTTCTGGTATCCCTATTATATGGATATTTTTATGTTTCATATTGTCTTGCATTTCTCTTAATCCCTCTTCATTCTTTCTGAGCCTCTTTTCCTTTTCTTGCCCTTTCTGGATGCTGTTTTCTACTTTGTCCTCCAGCTCGCTAATCCGATCTTCTGCTTCATCAGTCCTGCTTTTCATTCCTTCTACTGTGTTCTTCAGTTCAGAAATTGTATTCTTCATTTCCTCTTGACCTTTGTTGAGAGTTTCTATTTCCTTTTTCATGTTTATATAGTTTGCAGTGAGATTGATGTAGTTTCCCTCTAATTTCCGAAAGCTCATTGTGAGTTCCTTGAACTTCCTGGTAATCATTGTTTTGAACTCACTATCTGATAGTTGAGTTGCCTCTCTTTCATTTAGCATTTTTCCTAAGCCTTTCACGTTTCCCTTCAATTGGGGGTTGTTTCTTTGTTTTCTCATTGTTCGTGGGTTTCTTCTTTTTTCTTCTTGTTTGTTAATTTGAACTGTTCTGATTCCCTGTAATTATGGTGTGAACTTCTGTGGTAGAATATTTGTGTTTTTCAGTGATGCAATCTCCTTCATGTATCCTGGTGTTCACAGCTTCCCCCTACTCTTTTTTGGGATCAGTTGGAGGAGTAAGGCAAGATGGTTTAAAACAGCAAGACAGTATTCTATGATATTTACTTTAGCAGCCAGTAGAGAAGAGATGGGTTATCCTTTGGCTCCTTATAGTGTTAACTGTGATCCTCCACCCCACTACCCATGTTTTAGAAAGGATGGAAAGAAGGTAAGACTCTTATTGGGGATGAAAGGATTGTTCATTGGATCTAGAAAGCTGTGAGTCTGTGGGAGGTCAGCTTCTAAGGTAGGGTTGGACTAAAGATTAGTATATAGGGGTAGTGAGTAAAAGAATAGAGACAACCCCCACAATAGTATAGTTCATAAAATTGCAAAGTGGGCTGAGATCAGGTAGGGGTATTGAGAACCATTTACAATTGTATAGAGTAGGTCTTACTAGCAGTAATAGTAAAGTGACAGTCTTGTGGCAGAATCGATGAGGTCTAGATAACAAGAATAAAGAGTATAGAACCTTGAGAGGTGTATTAATGGAACACAGATGAAGGATAGTAACTTATCAACACCTTGTGACTGAGATACCAGGGGGAACACATCAAATTACCGTATAACCAGCCTAGCAAAGAAGATTATACAGAAAGAAAAAGAATACCAAAATATTATTAAAATAAAAAATGTCAGAAAAGTGAGAAAAAGATAATACAAATGTACAGTAACTTGCAAAATTAAAAATAAGAAAGAAAGAAAAGCAGAAGATGTAGTGCAGGAGAGATAAATTTGGAGTGGAAAGAATAATATTAGGATGAATGGAAGAGAAACATAAGGGATTGTGAGATAAAAATAATAAGAATTTAAAAAAAAGTCACATAAAACACAAGATAAAATCAATCAACCAACAACAGCCAGAGAAACCAAACAAAACCAAACAAAACCAAAAAAAAAAAAACCAACCAAACAAACAAACAAAAAAACCTCTTGTTGGTTTCTAACTGGCCAGACCAGTTTTTCTGATCTTGCTAGCTTCAGCTGGCTGAAGGGCCTTTGAAATGCTTCTCTCTCTCACACCCAGATCTCAGCAAGTCTATCAGGTACCCTGGGCACTCTCAAACACACTGGCGCACGAGAGTCAGTTTTCCCGACAATGGTGCACGAGCCCAGCCATTTCCAGCTCCGTGTTCCCCACCTAACCGCACTCTGACCATGTGTTGGCGCCTTTTCCGGCTCCCCCAGTCGGGCTGGCTGGAAATCTCTGAGCCACCACTGCAGGAACGCACCCAGCACCACGTCCCTCCCAGGATCACAGCGCGAAATTCCGGGATCGCAGCACGAGACTCCAGCCTCCGTATGGCGCACGAGCTGAGCGCGGCCGGCTCATGCTCTCCACCGATCTGCACTTCCACCGGGCTAGAGATTCCCCTGGTCCTGTCGGCTAGATGCTCTCACTTCTCCTTGGTCTCTGGGCAGTTGTTCATAGTCGTGGGCAATTTTTTCCCAGTCTAACTGGCCAATCTGTTCCTTCTAGCAACCCGTTCTCCCCTGGAGTTGCTCACCCCCATATTCGGGGGAGGGAGGGAGCAGCGGCTTCCCTCTCCTGGGAGCCCTGGGGCAGAGCCCGGAGCACCGGGTGGGCCTGGGGTCTGCGCACCCCTAGACCCCGAGCTGATCCCTGGGCCCCTTTTGTCCTGTATCAGACTCCTTACCATCTGGTTTTCCAGTGAGTGCAATAATTTCTGATGTCCTGCTTTCAAAAGTGATTCAGCAACCCAGCCCACTTGCTCTGCCTCTCCACCAATCCGCGAGTTTCCCCTCTCTTCACAGAAGCCGAGAAAAACACTGCCTAGAGTAATGCCGCCATCTTCCCTCTCCAAAAAAAAATGATTTAAAATGTGATTTTTTAACATTAATATCCTGCTAAATCTCAATATGTGTTGGTTGCAAGGGTCAAATTAGTGTAAGGTACTCAGGTTAAACTACTAAAATGGTTACTTTACTGTAGGATATCATGTAAAAAAATATGCTAGTAGGCATTATGAATATTAAAGTGAACTACAAAGTTTATATAATTTTACCAAATTCACACCAAAGGCAATATTCTTTTACAAACAACAGATTTTTTTCAATGTCTGCATTTTATGATGCTTTGACATCTTGTGGAGAGGGAGGGCATTGCTAATTCTTGAGAGACCACCCTTCCCAAAGCTAGCTAATTCTTAGAGACAGTAAACCTTCTAGCCATTTTAGTCCATTTGGGTTACTATAACAAAATACTACATACTGAGTGGCTTATGATAAACAGAAATTTATTGTTCACCATTCTGGTGGCTGAAAGTCCAAGATCAAGGTGCCTACATGGTTCACAGCTAGTGACATTTCCATCCCTCATGTGGTGGGGGGTCTAGGGATCTCTCTGGGGTCTCTTTTATAAAAACACTAATCTTCTCCATGATAATCTGCTCTCATGACTTAAACATCTCCCAAAGGTCCCATCTCATAACACCATCATGTGGGGTGTTAGGATTTCAACACATTAATTTGGGGGAAACAAACATTCAGACCATCACATCTGCAAACACCTGCAAAAATAAATGCAAATCAAGCAATCACCAGTCCACACTCCTGACTACCTGCTTTTTCTAACTCTCACACATTGGATTAATATTTCCCCTGCTCCAAATCCCTCCAGGACTAGGGACTGGAAAACTAGAAACCACCCTTATGGCCCACTGAACGTATTCAGACTCTCCAGTCCTAAGGCTGTGCTACTGCTTAACCTGCCTTGCACCTTCCTTCCCATGGGAAAATGTGTATAGGCCATACATTCCTCTCACTCTTTCTGCCTCCCGATGAAACCTGTTGCTTTCCCAGGTACCCCTACCTGGCCTGATATGCCTGTTTCCTTGGAAACTAAGTAATGGAATACACTTCAATGCATTGAACTCTCAGTGTCATCAATCAGTCATCTCTATAAATTTAAATCTCACAGATTAAACAAGATAAATAGCTTGGTAAATAGTTAAATGAAAAGGAGCATAAACTTTGGAGTCAAGCTTGGGTTCAAAACAAGCTCTGCTATTATTTCCTGCCTAAAATATCATGGGAGAATGTCAAATGTTCATTTCCTCATTTGTAAAATGAAGAAGACAGTAATGATCTCTGAGACGGTGCTTTGATGATTTAATAACACAGGGTATGTAAAACACAGCCTGTGGTAACAGATAGGAGTTCAGTGACTGTGTGCATAAATTCAGTTTATACATAGAGAAATGCATACCTAAGAGTGGACTAAAGTTTTATGTTAGCCAATTTTGCCCTCATGATATAAAGAAGACATTTATTTGCCCATAAATAAAATCCATCAGTTTGATAAAGACCATTTGAAGATCTCTCTCTGTCTTTAGTTTTGTTTCACCTTAGTTTGGTAGTGAAATGAAAACAGAAATCAGGTCTTCCTATGATCAGTTTCATTTTATATCAATTCCATCTACTAGACTAGTCCCTAGACTTTAGGCTGTCCAATGAGAAAAGGAAAAGAGGACTCCAAAATGGCAACAAATTAAACAATTCAAAGTATTCATTAAAGAAAATGTTTTTGCCCTGACTGGTGTGGCTCAGTGATTGGGCATTGCCCTGCAAGTGAAAAGTTCACTGATTCAGGCCTGGTCAGGGCGCATGGCTGGGTTGTAGGCCACAACCCCAGTTGGGGGTTTGTGAGAGGCAACCAACCAATGTTTCTCTCTCAAACTGATGTTTCTCTTCCTCTCTTTCTCCCTCCCTTCCCAGCATCTAAAAATAAATTAATTAATTGATTAATTTTTTAAATGTTTTCTCCTTAACTTCACAAGTTATAAAATTTTATTTCTCATGATAGTTTTCAACTAGCCTCCTTATGATCTTTTGGTGCATTAAGAATATAAGCCATTCTCCTATCTATATGAAAATAGCCACATTTGCACATTTTAATGATCAAAAAGTAACTTGACTTCCAACATGTGAAGAATCTAAAAACTAAACATACCAAATAAAACACTATATGACAAATATAGTGTTTGTCATATACTATATAAAACACATATATGACAAAAATCATATAGTATAATTCTTAACTAGTATACTTAATGATTAGGCAGGGAGTATATCTGCTTTTCTGGGTATGAGTTTTGTTTTTAAATTGTGCATTCCAAATTAGCTATGAGGAAGAGGATATTTTCTGATAGAGTTATGATCTCTTTTGTCTAATTTTTCATTTTAGATAGCTTCTTGATGATGCTTTATGGTCAGCCTGAACTCTGCATCTCTTTATGTACTCTTCCTGATGCTACTAGGAGTTGCCCTCCAGGGACACTATGACATTTCACTGGGGCATTTGAGTAATAAGTTTTACGTGGCCTGTTAAGGAGATTGTCCTCACATAAGAGTCAATTCCTTAACTCCTTATTCAGTCATTGATGATAGATTTAATTACATGAACTGCCATTCCTGAGCCCTATTGCTAAAATGAAATTCATGTTGTTTCAGCACCATCTTTATTAAAATGTTAAAAGCAACAATGAGTAATGCAAGGACCTGCATTTATTAAGGTATGGCTGTCCAGAGATGACATGTATTCATCTTCTTGTTCAACAGATGTTCTTCTCTGTGAAGAGTTCTACCCCTTTTTACTTCAGTATACAATATTAATGCCTTATGACTGGATTTGCAGTGGGGGGAGAGTGTGCATATGTAAACTTTTAAGCTTGTGATATATCTTTTCTTCTGAACAAGTCTTCAGGTAATATTTGTGAGCAGCAATCAGACAACTACATATAAGCTAGCATGCACAAAGCAATCCAATGGATAATTCCCCTTAATAAATGTGAGGGGAAAGTTGTCATTCTTCATGCAGTGAGAAAAAAATCATCCCTGTTCTATTTGTGTCACTGGCAGCTTTGTATTAACAATGTTCACAGCACACCCACCTCATGAGATGTTATGAGGATGAATACAACTATCTTTGCAGAGTGCTTTGTGTTTATATAACACCTCTTCCCAGAATACTCCCAAGGGTGGTACAGCAATTGTCACTGAAATTAACTGTCTCTGTCCTGTCCATCTCCAAAAGAGGCCTAAAAATGCAAAACCAAATTTCAGAGCCTCAGTATAATCAAGATAAATAGGAAGCTTATCTGTGTTTAAAAAAAAAAGTCTGAAGATTCAATGTAGGGAAATACAGGAGAGCAAGTGAAATCACCCACATAATCGTCAGTGTTTATGATCAGAAACTTTAGTTGCTATACTTGGCAATCATGTGAAGAAAGACACCATTTTTAAAATGAGTTAATTGCATCCATTAGAGCATAGAGTAGAATTAGAATCATAGAAATGTAGAGTAGCAGCATCTGGAAATTGAAGAAACCTTATAGCTTCTACTGGATTATCCTTTTTATTCTCCTGGAAAGGTCAAAGAGACTTCAAGAGAGTGTGCATGAGCTGGTAGTGGTATTTCAGGGTCCTTATCTTCTTGCTGCTAAATTTGGACTAAACAAAGCAGTAAGATAAACAATGAACAGATATTGTGAACACAGAGGCAAAGAACCCAGACCTTTCCCTTTTCTGACTGATTAATTAAGCATACACGGACATGCACAAATACACCCAGAGAGAAAAGCTTAGATACTGACCTCTATGATGACCTTTTAATACCATGATTTAGTTATTTGCGATTTAGAGACAGTGACTGCTAAACATCACAGCTCGAATGAGTCTTTCATAATAAAATGTATTTTTTGTCTTCTGTAGAAAAATAGTGTACACATTTCACACCACTGAATACTATTTTATTTAATGTTTAGTATCTTTATACTACTGTATTCTTAAAAAAATAATTGAGGTAAACATGCCTGGGTTAGTTTTCCCGGGATTTCTACATGAATTTATGGAGCTGTCACCAGGAGGTTAAAAGCAGAAAGATTCTACAGTGATGAGGAAAAATTAGCTGAAGGTCAGTAAATGTAAAAGGGAAGAGAGAGGACTTGTAAAGAACTCAAAACAACTGATTGATAAATAGGTCAACCACATTTTCTGCCCCCTCCTCCCTCACTCCCCTGAAATAAAATTTTCCTTTCCATAGTCTTTGTCTAGGAATCTTTTTCATTTGACCAGAGAATGTAAAAGCATTTTCCATTTAGAGTTGTCAGGATGAGGCTGTGTCAGATGTGGAAAGGAGTTGTTCTATAATCCCTGGAGTGGCTCACAGAGAGCAATGTGTGGGTGCTGCAATGCCTTATTTTGATCTTTCCAGACACCTCCTCTTGGTTTGCATTTTCAATTTTTTAGCATGATTATATGTGAATTGCCAGTGTCTCAGTCACAGTACAGATGTAAAGGGCCAAGTGACCACATGAGAAGTCAGAGCCACATTAAGTCTGGGTGATTATTAATTGTCAAACTCTTCCCTCTCTTAATGTCTCAGCTATTTAAAAAACCAAACTGCTTTTTTTTCCTGATTGGTTTGTTTCTCATGGATTGGAATGGTTCTGAAGTTTTATATGTTATCTTCCAAAAATTTCAATGTAAACATACCACAGTACATTTGTTTGTGTCATTAACTATGGGTAGTTCTAGACTGGATTTTTCATGATTTCTATGGTCCAACCCTTTTATTGGATATGATGCTACTATATCTATATTCTGAAGAAAGAAACATGCCTTGGTCCTTCCCTTAATTTTGGCTGTTTCATTAAAAAACAAACATATACTGTGATGCATATTTGAGAAGATATTGAAATTACCATAGACTATTTAACTGGTAACTTTAATGGAATCATTTGGAAATCATACATTATATCCACATTTACATCATATTAATCCACCATGATTAAAAGTCTTATAATGAATACCAAATGAATTAGTAATGATGGTCTATATGCATAACACTTTATATAAAAAAAAAAATACAAGACTTTTTCTGCTCTGAAAAAGTCCAGCTATTGTTAATATAATGAGAATGGTTTGCATGGTATCAATGTAACCTGGCAGCCAAAAAGAATGGACTGGAAGGCACAAGTGTGAACAATGACAACTTTACTGTACTAGTCATTGGGGGTGGTAGACATCATTAAGTGAACATGTGTACTGTGTGGCCATCCTATTCAAAATGATTGAGTGAGTAGAGCAATGAATCCGCATCAACTTTTACATTAAGCTTGAACATTCCTCCATGGACACTCTTCAGATGATTCAGAAGGTTTTTGGGGACTATGCAATGAGTGCAGTGCAAATGAAAGTATGGCACACATGCTTCAAAGATGGTTGAGTCTGTTGAAAGTGATCCATGTTCTGGAAGGCCTGCAACAAGCAGAACACCAGCTTCGTGAGCCTTCTTCTTGACCTGCTTCTTTTGGTATTTGCATCTCCAAGCTGCTGATAGCAAGATGTCTTCAGGAAATGCTAAAATTGGGCACCCTGCCCCCAACTTCAAAGCTACAGCTGTTATGCCAGATGGTCAATTCAAAGATATCAGCCTATTTGACTACAGAGGAAAAGCAGTAATAAAAAAACTCCCAGCACACAAAAGTCCTAGATCAGATGGTTTCACAGGAGAATTTCAAAAAACATTTAAGGAAGAGCTAACCCCTACCCACAGATTTTCAAAAAAATCCAAGCACAGGGAAGAATTCCAGACTCTTTTTATGAAGTCAGCATCATCCTAATCCCAAAACCAGAAAAAGACACAACAAAGAAAGAAGACTTCAGGCCAGTATCACTGAAGAACATAGACACTAAAATCCTCAACAAAATATTGGCAAGCCACATCCACAGTACATTAAAAAGATAATACACCATTATCAAGTGGGATTCATCCCAGGAATGCAAAGATGATACAATATTCACAAATCAATAAACATAATACATCACATAAACAAAAGGAAAGACAAAAATCACCTGATCATATCAATAGATGCAGGAAAAGCATTTGATAAGGTACAGCACACATTTATGATAAAAACACTCAGCAAAGTAGGAATAGAGGGAGCATTCCTCAACATAATAAAGGCCATATATGAGAGACCTACAGCCAACATCATACACAATGGGCAAAAACTAAAATCTTTCCCACTAAGATCAGGAACAAGACAAGGCTGTCCACTTTCACCACTTCTATTCAACATAGTATTGGAATCCTAGCCACAGCAATCAGAGAAGAAGAAATAAAAGGTATCCAAATTGGAAAGGAGGAAGTAGAACTGTCATTGTTTGCAGATGACATGATAATGTACATAAAAAACTCTACAGACCCCATCAAAAAAATACTTGATCTAATAAGTGAATTTGTCAAAACAGTGGAATACAAAGTCAATATTCAGAAATCCAGACACACATGAAAAGATGCTCAGTATCACTAACTATCAGAGAGATGCAAATTAAAACCACAATGAGATACCACTTCACACCAGTCAGAATGGCCACCATTAACAAAGCAACAAACAACAAGTGTTGGAGAGGTTGTGGAGGAACGGGGACCCTGGTGCAGTGTTGGTGGGATTGCAGACTGGTACAACCACTATGGAAAAGAGTATGGGATTTTCTCAGAAAACTAAAAATGGATCTGCCTTTTGACCCAGCAGTTCCACTGCTGGGATTGTATCCTAAAAACCCTGAAACACTAATCCAAAAGAACCTATGCACCCCTATGTTCAAAGCAGCACAATTTACAATAGCCAAGTGCTGGAAGCAACCTAAGTGCCCATCAGTAAATGAATGGATCAAAAAACTATGGTACATTTACACAATGGAATTCTATACAGCAGAAAGAAAGAAGGAGTTTCTACCCTTTGCTACAGCATGGATGGAACTGGAAAGCATTATGGTAAGCAAAATAAGCCAGGGAGTGAAAGACAAATGCCATGCGATCTCACCTTTAACAGGAACCTAATCAACAAAACAAACAAACAAGCAAAATATAACCAAAGACACTGCAATAGAGAACAGGCTGACAGTGACCAGAGGGGAGAGGGGAGGGAATTTCAGGGGAAAAGGGAGAGGCTTTACAGGAACAAGTATAAAAGACACATGGAAAAAAACAACAGGGGAGTGGAAAAGGGAGGGGGTGGGGAAGGGCTTGGGGCATGAGCTGGGATGGGAGTAAAAGATAGAAACTGTACTTGAACAACAATTGAAATAAAAAAAAGAAATCAAAGGCATTTTTGTACACAAACAATGAAATGTCAGAAACAGAAATCAGGAAAAAAAATCCCAGTTGCTATAACACCATGAAAAATAAAATATCTTGGAATAAACCTAACCAAGGAGGTAAAAGACCTGTATGTAGAAAACTACACAACAATGAAGAAAGAAATTAAGGAAGACACAAATAAATGGAAGCATATACCATGTTCATGGATTGGAAGAATTAACATCATCAAAATGCCTATACTAACCAAAGCAATTTATAAATTCAATGCAGTCCCTATTAAAAGACCAAATACATATTTCACAGATATAGAACAAACACTTCAAAAATTTATATGGAACTATAAATGACCCCAAATAGCTGCAGCAATTTTGAGAAAGAAAAACAAAGAAGGGATTGCCATACCTGACATCAAACTCTATTACAAGGCCACAGTAATCAAAACAGTCTGGTACTGGCATAAGAACAGGCACATAGACCAATGGAACAGAATAGAGAACCCAGAAATAAACCCAAATGTCTGTGGTCAATTAATATGTGACAAAGAGGGCAGCAGCATAGAATGGGGTAAAAATACCCTCTTCAACAAATGGTGTTGGAAGATCTGGATAGCTACATGCAAAAAAAAAAAAATGAAACTTGATCACCAACTTATACCATGCACAAAAATAAATTCAAGATAGATAAAAGAGTTAAATGTAAGTTGTGATACCATAAAGGTCCTAGAGGAGAAGAGAGGCAAGAAAATCTCAAATATTCCATGCAACAATATTTTCATTGATATGTCCCCTAGAGCAAGGGACATAAAGGAAAGAATAAACAGATGGGACTTCATCAAAATAAAAAGCTTCTGCATAGATAAAGAAAACATTAGCAAAGTGAAAAAGGAACCAACTGTATGGGAAAATATATTTGCCAATGATATTTCAGACAAGGGTTTGATCTCCAAGATGTATAAAGAACTTACATCACTCCACACCAGAAAGACAAAAAAAAAAAAAAACAAACAGTTAAAAAATGGACACAGGGCCTGAGCAGACACTTCTCCAAGAAGGACATACAGAGGGCCCAGAGGCGTATGAAAAGATGGTCAGTATCACTAGCCATCAGAGAGATGCAAATTAAAACCACAATAAGATACCACTTCACACCTGTCATAATGGCCATCATAAACAAATCAACAAACAACAAGTGCTGGGGAGGTTGTGGAGAAAAGGGAACCATAGTGCCCTGTTAGTGGGAATGCAAACTGGTGAAGCCTCTGTGAAAAATAGTATGGAATTTCTTCAGAAAACTAAAAATGGAACTGCCTTTCAATCCAGCAATCCCACTGCTGGGTTTATACCCTAAGAATCCTGAAACACTAATTCAAAAGAACCTATGTACCCCAATGTTCATAGCAGCACAATTTACAATAGTCAAATGCTGGAAGCAGCCTAGGTGCCAATCCGTAAATGAGTGGATCAATTAACTATGGTACATTTACACAATGAAATACTATGAAGCAGAAAGAAAGAAGGAGCTCCTACCATTTGCAACAACATGGATGGAACTGGAAAGTATCATGCTCAGTGAAGTAAGCCAGGCAGTGAAAGAGAAATACCATATGATCTCACCTATAAGTGGAACCTAATTAACAAAACAAACTGGCAAGCAAAATATAGCCAGAGACATTGAAATCAACAGGGGAGGGGAGAGGGAAATAATGTGGGAAAGGAAGAAAAGGGACATAAATGAACATGAATGAGGGACCCATGGACAGAGCCAAGGGGGCAGGGATTGAGGGTACATGGGATTGATGGTGGGGAGTGGGCATGGGTAGGGTGGGGGAAAGTGGTGGTGGGAAAATGAAGACAACTCTATTCAAACATCAATTTAAAAAGGTAAAAATAAAATAACAGCTTTATAGCATATTAACACAAATAATATATTTTTATTAAAAATAATACATTTCTAAAACAAAAGAATGCTGAAAAGAGTGGCATTGTTTAATATTCTTGGAAATAAGTGTTCAATGTTTAGCTTAATAAAAAACAACCAATAAAAAAAAAGAACAAGCAGAACACCTGCGAATGTTGAATGTGTAGGGGCTGAAATCAACAAATACTGACCACAAACTGTGCGAGAACTAGAAGCTGATCTAGAGAGTCCAAAAACTACTGGGTATGAGGTTTTGACAGAGGACCTTGGCATGAAATGTGTCATGGCAAATTTCATTCCATGGCAGCTGATGGCAATTTCAACAAAGGATTTTGCAGAGGGTTTTGAAGAGTGGAAGAGACAGCGGGAAAACTGTGAAGTCTCAAAGTGCCTACTCTGAAGGGGACTGAGGCACCACTGTCCTATGTACAATTTTTCTTGTACCTTGTATCTTCTTCAGTATATGTCTCTATTTTTCCTAGTACACCACTAGATACTTTCTGGACAGAAATTGAAGTGAAAAAAGAATGAAAAATTGAAGTTAAATTGTATTTGTAATACAACAATCACATACTTTTATTTATGATATTTTTAGGCCCATGTTTTTGTTTAACAATTTTTCATTGCATGATTTATTTTATATAATAATGAAAACCAGTGTATTATATATCACAGAAGCAAATTCTCATAAATAGCTTATGCAGAGACAAACATTCCCAAAGTGGAAATAAACCAGTTATAGTCTATGTTATGAAACATTCATTTTAGTAAGTCAACAATTTATTATTTATTTTTAAAAGCATTTAATAAGAGTATTTTTTATTATATTGCCTATCAATTCAATAAAGTGGGATTGTCAATCCTAATCTTCATCCTGAAGGAAACATACAGCCACCAAAACAAAAGATTAAACTAATTAATTCATTAAAAAACATGAGCCTAGAGTCAGACAAACCATGCAGATCTAGAAGAGTTAGCTACTTAGTGTATGACCTGATCAAGTTATTTTCCTTTCCAGTTCCACAGTTTTCTCATCTGTATGAAAGGGACTAAAAATCCTTACTTCATAGTCTTTTGTTCAGAAACAAATGTGATGGTTTGTGGAGAGTGTTTAGCTTGTATTTACATTTATTGAATCTTATTGAGTACTACACATGTACTTTACATGTATTTTCTCACTTAATCATCACATAGTTACTAATATCCCCCTTTTATACATAAGAAACTAAAACACAAAGAACGCAAAGATAAATTACACAATAAATGGCTAGTGAATTACTGCATATTATGAGGTAAGGATTGTGTTTGATACCAAATCTTTCAATTTTTATCCTTTAAGGAAAAAAAGCACATAGAGATTAGGAGTTTGGGGTCAAAATCCCCAGCAAAGACACAGACATGTTATATCTGAAACTTCTCCCCTGTTGAAAGTGGCAAAATTGCAAGTAGGGAATGGTGATGGTAGCTACAAAATAACTTCCAAGCAAAGCTATAGGAGTGTTCTGTCAAATCTTAATCATCATCAGAGACTTCCGGCAAGATGGAGGAATAGGTGGACGCACCGTACCTCCTCGCACAACCAATAATAATAATTTACAGATAGAATAACACTCAGAACTGAGAGAGGATTTATCTGAATGGAAGTCGGACAGCCAAGAAGTTGAAGTAGACCCATACATCCAGACTGGTAGGAGACAATGAGCCGGGCGGGTGTGGGGCTGGCGCAGGTCGTATGCACACGGAGGTCCGGGAAAATTTGGCTCGAAATCGGCGTGACAGCCATCTGGGGCACAAGAACGCAGCAGTGATCCCTGAGTACGCAAGCTGCAGCTGGCGGACCCAGTGAGGCAGCGATTGTGGACCAGGGCAGAACTCACAGCCCAGGATCCCAAAGAAGGGTCTGAGCCCAGGAGAACAGAACTACTGCCATTGTTCCCTCCCGTCCCAGCTCCCGCCCCCGCCCCCACATATAACGTCACAATCTAGTGACTGGGGTGCCCAGCCCCGGTGAACACCTAAGGCTCCGCCCCGCCCTGTAACAGGAGCGACCAGACCGGAAAAAGGGAGAGGCAGGGAAAGACATAAGACATGTTTCCAACAGAACAGATCAGTCCCCCAGGACTCATCCTTTTGAGCGACCAAGAAATAGCCAATCTATCAGATGCACAGTTCAAAACACTGGGGATCAGAAAGCTCACGGAATTGGTTGATTTTGGGTGCAATTTAGATGAAAGGATGCAGGTTACCATAAAAGAGATGCAGGAAGATACGCGGAGGAGAGCCAATAGTGAAAGGAAGGAATCTGCGTCTCAAAACAATACAGTGGACTAGAAGGAAGATAGAATCAACCAAGCAGGAAAGCATGATGAAACAAGAATTCAAAAAATTGAGGAAAAGCTTAAGAGCATCCAGGACACCTTTAAACGTTCCAACATCCAAATTATAGGGGTACCAGAATGGGAAGGGGAAAAGCACCAAATTGAGCATGTATTTGAACAAATAATAAAGGAGAACTTTCCCAATCTGGCAAAGGGAACAGTCTTCCAAGAAATCCAAGAAGCTCAGAGAGCCCCAGAGAAGTTGGACCCAAGAAGAAACACACCAAGGCACATCATAATTACATTAGCCAAGGTAAAAACGAAGGAGAGAATCCTAGAAGCAGCAAGAGATAAGGGGACAGTAACCTACAAAGGAGTTCCCATCAGACTGTCAGCTGATTTCTCCAAAGAGACCTTACAGGCAAGAAGGGGCTGGAAAGAAATATTCCAAGTCATGAAAGACAAGGACCTACATCCCAGATTGCTCTATCCAGCAAAGCTCTCATTTAGAATGGAAGGGAAGATAAAGTGCTTTTCAGATAAGGTCAAGTTAAAGGAGTTCATCATCACCAAACCCTTATTTTATAAAATGCTAAAGGGACTTATCTAAGAAAAGAAGATAAAGAAAAGACATGTATAGTAAAAGGACAACAAACTCACAATTATTATCAACCACACCTAAAGCAAAACCAAAAGAAACTAAGTAAACAACTAGAACAGGAACAGAACCACAGAAATGGAGGGCACATGGAGGGCTAGCAGCAGGGGGGGGGGTGGGAGGAGGAGAGAGGGGGAAAAGGTATAGAAAATAAGTAGCATAGAATGTAGGTTGAAAATAGATAGGGGGAGGGCAAGAATAGTACGGGAAATGTAGAAGCTAAAGAACTCATAAGTATGACACATGGACATGAACTAAAGGAGGGGAACGTGGGTGGGAGAGGGGGTACAGGGTGGAGGGGAGAGAAGGGGGGAAATGGGACAACTGTAATAGCAAAATCAATAAAATATATTTTAAAAAAAGAAGTAATGAGGAAAAAGAAAAGAAAATGAAGGATTTGATTATATGGATTTTTGCCTTTCTGTGCACTCATTGAGGGTAGAAAGCAGTTGCCCACACCTTTGTCTGGAACAGAGCTAGACACATTGTTGGTGTTAGAAAAAGAATACAGAGTGAGTGAATTAAATAAGTAGTAAATCCCAGTATTTATCAGATAAATAGCAGGTTGATCTAACTCTCTGAGGAACCATGTTAAGGTAGAAAGGGCAAGTGACAACTGCCCAGCCATGGTGACTAACAGCTGATTGTTGCTTTAGAAAAGAAGGTAAATGGGGCTTTTTGCTCCCTCCCTCTGCCTTCTCTTCACAGAGAGCATCCTAAGCCCAAAGGCCATATTGGGAGTCAGAATACTCTGTTTTTAGTCAAACTATTTTGCTGGGAAAAACTCTTAATATATTTCTACTACATGAAGACAGCTTTGCTGCAGGCAAATTGTGACCTCATATTTGAGAACAAAGGCCAATTTTAAGGCATTCTGATTTTTAGTATTTTTTCAAGAAAGTAAATGTATCTTTGCATATTATATTATAGTTTTATAAAGTTTTCAGGAATAAATATCATCTTACATATAATAAAAAGGGTTCTTAGAATTGCTTTAACAGATATTAGGACTAGGAGATGAAATGGTACCTAACATTCGTATAACACAATCTAGCTTGGAAGGGTTCCTCTTATCAATTGCCACATTTAATTCTCACAGCAAAATTGTGAGTTTCAGTGTCCTCTGCCATTTTACAGGTTTAAAACTGTTTGGAAAATTGAAATTATTTTCAGGTAAATCATAGATGAAGGATTTAAACCTGTATATCTTGTAAAGATCAACTCTGCCTAAAAACTTTGCTGCTTAGCACCACCTCGAAGAGCAAAGTGCCATGCCCTCTTGATAAGTATGATTTAAAGCTCCTTCCTTTGAGAAATGAAGGCTATACAAAGTGAAATAAAGGAAAAATACAGGGAACCAACAGTGAAAGGAAGGAAACTGGGACTCAAATCAACAATTTGGAACAGAAGGAAGAAATAAACATTCAACCAGAACAGAATGAAGAAACAAGACTTCAAAACAAAGAAGGGAAGGCTTACAAACCTCTCGGACAACTAAGCATTCCAACATCCAAATCATGGGAGTGCCAGAAGGAGAAGAGGAGGAGCAAGATATTGAAGACTTATTTGAACAAATAATGAAAGAAAACTTCCCCAGTCTGGCAAAGGAAATAGACCTCCAGGAAGTCCAGGAAGCCCAGACCCAAAGAAATTGGACCCAAGGAGGAACACACCAACATATATCATAATTAAGTTACCCAAGATGAAAAACAAGGAGAGAATCTTAAAAGCAGCAAGAAGAAAGCAGAGAGTTACTTACAAAGGAGTTCCCATAAGACTGTCAGCTGATTTCTCAGAAGAAACCTTGGAGACAAGAAGGGGCTGGAAAGAAGTATTGGGAAGTCATGAAAGGCAAGGACTTGCATCCAAGATGACTCCATCCAGCAAAGCTATCATTTAGAATGGGAGGACAGATAAAGTGCTTCCCAGATAGGGTCAAGTTACAGGAGTTCATCATCACCAAGCCCTTATTATATGAAATGTTAAAGGGACTTATCTAAGAAAAAGAAGATGCTCAAAAATGTGAACAGTAAAATGACAACAAACTCATAACTATCAACAACTGAGCCTAAAAACAAAAACAAACTAAGCAAACAACTAGAATGGAAAAAGAATCACAGAAATGGAGATCACATGGAGGGTTACCAATGAGGAGGGGGAGGAGGAGGATGGGAGGAAAGGTATAGGGAATAAGAAGTGGAATAGGTAGGCACAAAATAGACAGGAGGAAGTTAAGAACAGTATAGGAAATGGAGAAGCCAAAGAACTTATAGGTACGACCCATGGACATGAACTAAGGTGGGGAATGCTGGAGGGCAGGGGCAGGGAAGAAGGGGATAAAGGGAAGAAAAAATTGGACAACTGTAATAGCATAATCAATAAAATATATTTAAAATAAAAATTCTTTCCTTCAGAAACTGCTCTACCTTCCACAAGGTGTCTGAGCCATAGCTTGGTTTATCCCCTTTGCCCATTAGCCTTTTTGGGAGGGGCCAATCTTTCTTCTAACTGCAGCTGAGTGGCCTGTGTCAGGTCCAGCTGGACAAACATGAACAAGGCACTCAACCACTATGAACTTCATCTTCATGGGGCAGTTATGAGGATAAAGTTTGACAGTACATGCCAATCTTCCAGCACAGCATTGACAGCAATGACAAATCGTTTTCAGACTATGTGATCATCCATGTTTCATTTAAGAAAATATGACACATACACACAGAAAAACATGCTTATACATGCATACACATGCATGTCCATTTATGTGTGCACACACATTCCAAATTCATATTTCCAATGGCTTACTAGATCTGGACTAGCTAGTTGTCTATTTTAAAATAATTTGTTAATCTGTACATCTGTGTTTCATGCATTTTTCTGCCTGTGTGTTATATTTCACAAAATGTTTTTAAAAATTTCTGTTGTTTCCAATGGGCAAAGTAAATTATGTACTTGTGAAGATTGTTTGAAGTATTAAAGTGTAATAAATGATTATGACAATATTTTTTGAAATATGAAAAAAAAATCTTAATCATCAGAGAAAACAGTTCCATATGTACCCTAAACATCCAGTCCTATAAAACACCTTCTGGGAGCTCCATAACATCTCACTGATGAGTAACTTATTTTTAAACCAATTTTTTCATCAAAAGTCTCCTTCACATAATCCACACTCTGCAGAAGATGAATATTAAAGGATAATAATTCAGCCTAATAAGAATGACACCTCAGCTCTATAAAACACCTCTCCTACAAGTTGTCAGAACATGTTAGTCCTGTCACAGTCTTTATCCAGAGTGACAACCAGCCCCAGGATTTCAAAATTTTAATTAGAAAAGTTTATGTAAACTTACAGTCCACTGAGAATCCTCACCACTGATCATTTAAAAACTAGACACATTACTCAGTATCAGCTCAGTCTAGCATTCATTGTTTTGACAGCATACAATTGTGCTGTATTTTCCCTCATTTGTTAGCTCACATTATTTAATCATTTCAGTTAGGGCCCCCAAATATTCACATAATTCAATGAGTATGAAGTACATATTAGAAATTCCCTCAATTTCATTAAACTTTGAGTTTTATATAAGCCAGTCAAGTAAAAATAACAATTGTAGTTAAAGGTTATCATCTAAGTGTGAGAGATGCTTAGCCATTCTCATGTGGCAATGTTTTGCCACTTTTAGTGCAGTACTTGGGATTTTGAGTATGCTGAAGAAATGTTATCATAAAGTAGACCATGGACTATTTGAGAGCAGTTTGTGCTAATATATTTTCTATAACTTGTCCTTCAAAATTAAATGTGGGGAAAGTCAGCAAAACGGCAAGATTTCAGGAGCAAAGTTGACAATTTCAATTCAATAACTTCATGAACTCTATAATTTCAGTGACATAACACTTCTTTTTCCATTTGTTTAATTTTAAATTTTTTGGCCTGCATGAATATATCCTAGATTTGGAGGGGAAAGTTGTGACAGATTTCTATTTATACAAATATATTGGACACTTGTCATTGTTTACAATGAACATTCATTTTTATAAATATTTGGTACAGAGATTCAGAGTATTCAGAGGTTCAGGAGTTCTGAGGGGAATGCAGTGGCTTTTATGGCATGATTTAACACCTAATAAACCTTTGTTAGTTATCTGAAAAATCACATTTGATCCATTCTCTGGCATGTCATAAGGAAAAACATCATTCCTTCCATATTGTCAGAAAACAAAAGGTATTAAAACACTTGGACTTAAATAAATGCTCATCATTTCTTGAGCTGATGTCCATTTTGATATTAATACATGGGGAACATGAGCCTTTGATTTGCCTTAGTACCAGATAGCAGAGTAGTTCAATTCTGCCCAAATTGGAAATAATCCCATCATGAAAAGATATGAGGGCAAGACTACTGTTAGAAATTTTGGTTTTAAAATTTGCAAAACTGCTGTGAGCAGAAATTATTTTTATTTTTTATCATATGACATCTGCCAGCTATTCTAATAGGACTCTTCTCTTAAAAAAATGTCCTTTTCTGCACCAGAAATTTTTATCAAGTTTACTTTTTTGGACTTAATTTAGCCAGACACATTAATGGGTGTTCCCCATGAAATCAAACCTACCTTTAATGATTTTGAAGAAAAGATATTTTGAAAGAAATGAAAGTGCCTTTCCTGTCATCCCATAGACTATAATCTAATTTATCTGTCCAGGGAGAGAACACACACACAATAACTTGGAAATTATTCATGCACCCAAATGGGCACACACATCACATTAATGTAAAAAAGAAGTGATAGATGATAGATACATAGATGATAGATATATAGATAGATGGTAGATAGATAATACATAGATACATAGATATATGATAGATAAGTAGATAAAATATGAAATAAATGAGAGGACATAAAAGTGACGGATGTAGTAATGTGTGGGTAGGTTGTGAATTAATGCAAAAATTGGGCCTAAGAATGTCCTGTCATTCCTACCTCTGATCCTGTGAGGTAAATTAGATTGTGATTCTTTAGAAACTAAGAAGCTAAAATTTATACAAGTTGCTCAAGAGAATTAATAAAGGCTACTTGGAAGTAGAGATGAACTTTGATTCAAATGGGAGAGAGCCTTTGAATTGGAGATATTTCACCTCCAAAAGATGACCTGCCAAACTGAAACTGAGAAGGTCATATAAATATGCAGCATTATTTGGACAGATGTTACGAAGTTTCACAGAACTAGTCATTATTTGCTCTCCGATGACTATTGAAAAAAAATCAATACTATTTAAATGTCTATAGGGGACAAGCTAAAGAAAACTTAAATCTCAGCACAGTTAGAAAACCGCTTGATTCCTCCTGCTCTGAGGCAGTTTATCTTCCAAGGTCAAGGTTAGAGGAACTTGCTTGGCAAGGAAATTTCCCCAGCAGGGTAAACAGATGAGGTTAGGTACTTCAATCCAGCCCCGTTCACTACCATTAACATCTATTCAATACATTTTATTCAATGTGCTTCAAAAACTTCATCCAGACATGTTCAATAAAGACAGAATGGTCTTGCACAGAAATTACAGTTGTTTGCATTGCATATCCATTCTAAAATATGACTAAATGAGGTTTCCAGCAGTGTCTGCACTAGAAATAGTCTTGATTCACTTGGTACTCTTTGGCTTATTCTTCAACAGCTTCAGAAGGATAATCTTTATTCTAATTACTCTTAAAGACATAAGAAGATCACCCTATGTTTCCCCAAATATGAGCAGCAACTGAACCATATTTCTTTTTCTTTTTTTAAATAATTTTTATTGTTGTTCAAGCACAGTTGTCTCCATTTTCCCTTCACCTCACCCCCACACCCCACCCATCCCTGCCTTCCACCCTCCAACCTACCTCTTTTGGCTTTGTGCATGTGTCCTTTATACATGTTCCTTGATGGCCTTCCCCCTCCTCTCTGGTTACTGTCACTTTATTCTTTATTTCAATGTATCTGGTTATATTTTGCTTGCTTATTTATTTTGTTGATTAGATTCCACTAATAGGTGGAATCATAAGGTGTTAGGATTTTCTCAGCTGAACTACAAGAAGTCCATTGCCCCAAACTGTTTATAGTGAGTTTCTTGCTTTTATGATGGAGTATTTGAATTGTTTTGGAATGTGAATTCCTAACTCTAATCTCTAAAACAAAAGTGTTTTACATTCACATACACTACCAGTATGATTTTTCAGCTCTGTTAAGCAAGCTATTTAGTTAAGCCACAATGATAAAAATGATTGAACTAGCTGGACTTTTCTAGAACTACCTCATTCTTATTTGAGAAATATTTATATCTCTCTTATCTCTTGCTTTGTCTACGACTTCTCAAGTACATCTTAATAAATTTCTAAATAATTTTCTATTGTGTATAAGCCCATATGGACATCTTTTCATGAACATATATATTGGATCAGTTTCTTCAGGTCTTTTTTATTTTTTCCTTTAATTCACCCAAACCACTCTCTCCTCCTTTTCTCATCCCCTTCTCTCTCCCTTCCTCTTACTTCTTGTGCTATTCTATTCTTCACCCCTTCCAAGGTAATATAATGACTGAGAATTTATTCTCTCCTTAATTTTCCCCATGGCACAGACATAACTTCATTAAGTACTTAATTTCACTTCTCAAAAAAAATCTCTGAAATTTATCATCTATTTTTTTAAAATTTGTATTGAATTTATTGGGGTGTATTGGTTAATAAAATTATATATTTCAAGTGTACAATTCATTAATATACCATCTGTATATTATATTGTGTATTTACCACTCAAAGTCAAGTCTCCTCCTGTCACCATTTAACCCCCTTTATACTCTTCTACCTCTCCCTACCCTCTGTCTGTTTAGGAATCACCATGCTGTTTTTATTCACACAGGACCAGCCTTAGTTCACATCTTCACATCATCTCTAAGCTGGTTACATGACAGCCTGACTCCAGCCATCCAGCCTATCATCCATTTTCCACACAGTGGGAAAACAGCTCTCTAAACCAAACTGATCAGTCTCTCACTAGCTTAAAATCCTGTAAATATAAAACCTTGTTTGGGCATGTAAAACTGCACAGCTGCTGTGGAAAACAGTATGGCAGTTCCTAAAAAAAATAAATAAACATAGAATGACCATAAAATTCAGCAATTCCACTTCTGTAAAATTCAAAGAAAATAAAATCACTATCTTAAAGAAATATCTATACTCACATGTTCATTGTAGCATTACTCACAATAGCCAAAAGTCCATCGACAGAAGGATGGATGAACAAAGTGTGGTGCATAGATACAGTGAATATTAGTCCCTATTGAAAAGAAGGGGATTCTGACACATGCTACAACAATGATGAATCTGGAAGATATTGTTCTAAGTGAAATAAATTAGTCACGAAAGAACAAACATTCATTTATATAAGGAAACTAAAATCATCAAATTCATAGAGAAAAAATGTAGAATATTTGTTGCCAGGGTCCAGGGAAAGGGAGAAATGGAGATTTATTATTTAACGGGTAAAGAGTTTCAGTAAAGTACTAGAGATGTTGGTAGTGGTAGCTGTACAACAATGTGAGTGTACTTAATGCCACCAAATGAACACTTTAAAGTGTTTAAAACAGCCCTGGCTCTTGTGGGTCAGTGCATTAAGTGCTAGCCGGTGAACCAAAGGGTTGCCAGTTCAATTCCCAGTCAGGGCACATGCCTGGTTTGCGGGCCAGGTTCCCAGTGCGGGTTGCACAAGAGGCAATCACACATTGATATTTCTCTCCCTCTCTATCTCTCTCCCTTCTACTCTCTAAAAATAAGTAAATGATTCTAAAAAATAATAAAAATTTAAAAGTTTTAAAAAATGGTTAAAACAGTAAATTCTGTTATATATTTACCACAACAAACTGACAGTAACCAGAAAGGAAGAGGGAAAGGGATAATGGGGGAAAATAGACAAGGGCCATTGAGAAACACATATAAGGGACACATGGAAAAAGCCAAAGGGGGTAGGATCAAGGGTAGGAGGTGGAGATGGGTGGGGTAGAGGGAGCATGATGGAGTGAAAATGGAGTTAACTGTACTTGAACAACAATAAAAAATAGAGTGTTTTAATATCTAAAAAAATAAAAATAAAAATAAATTCAATATCATGGCCTTTACCACAAAGCTCAAATTTCTTAATAAACCATTTGCTACTCTGTGCCCTCATTTCTTCAAGCTCTAATGCTGTTTTTTCTGCCCAGAAAGTATCACTTTGCCAACCTACCTCTGACCTTTTCCTGACAACCTGAAGCAGAATATATAGCTCTTTCCTCGAGGACCCAATGGTTTCTTCTTCTCAGGGACCTATAACATTGCTGTAGCAAAATCTGTGAGAGAATTTTCCTATTATCTCCCACTAGAGAGGGTTAATTACTGGGAAGCAGAGTAGTCTTTGTAAGCATACAGCTGATGTTTCATAAACATTGAATTGGTGAATGAATTTAAATTTCATACCATGTAGACCAAGGGTGTCAAACTCATTTTCACCAGGGGCCACATCAGTCTTGCAGTTGCCTTCAAAGAGCTGAATGTAATTTCAACTCCTTACCAGTTAAGGAGTAGTTACATTTATATAGTCTTAAAATTACACTCAGCCCTTTGAAGGCAACCACAAGGCTGATGTGGCCTCCGGTGAAAATGAGTTTGACACCTCTGATGTAGACCATTCTGTAAGAATCACCAGATGTCCAGTTTACTACTTTTCCTTTAAAGGGAAAGAATAAAAAGAGTTGCCACATGATTCTTATGGAGGTGGATTTTGAAGTATTGTGATTAAGACTGTTTTTCTTTAAAGTTGATTTTGATTGGTGTAAACATTTCTAGTCCTAAAACATATGGACATATTCTGTTGGTAGATTTTGTTACTGATAGATAAAATATGAAAAGTGAGTAATCCAATGTCTTTGACCATTCCCGCTCAAAGAAGTGCCCTTGGGATACCATAGTACATTCCAAGTTCTCATAATATTAGAGCCATTCACTTTCCAATAACTCACATTACAAATGGGAAGACTGACATACAAAATCTGATAGATTTGTTATAATTAATATAAAAAGAAAGCAATAGATATATAAATGGAAGATTTGACATTTTCTTCTTCAACTCATTTTTTATATATATGTCAAATTTTTCACCATGATATTATATAGTAAAGTTGTTCTCACAAACACTAAACCAATCAATAAAGGTTTGTTGAATACCTATTATGTGTTTGGTCCTGTACTTGACATTGGGGAGAAGAGGGAAATTATGTAAAAGTTATAGTTCATGTCTCCCAAAAGTTTATTATCTAAATATTACAATCACTATCAAAGACATTTATGAAAGGCATAATATGATTACACTCTGGACTTTTGATATGCCAGGCAAACATTGATATGAACCTATACATACAACAAAATAAATATATTTAGCTGAACAACAACAGAAGAAATCAATCTAGGGTGTATTAGAATAACATCTGCTTAAATTATTTTAAGTTAATATTATCTACAAGCAATCAAAGATTACATTCAAAGTCTACTTTGCCCCATTAAAAGAGTTTTCCCTTTTTAAATAAGAAAATAAAACACAAAGTTCGCATTATGTACAGATCATTAGACAGCTATGGACCATGTTTAGTAAATGGCTGTGCAGGCTTTAATATGTTCTATAGTGAAAGGAAAATTACCCTATCCAATCTCTATCTCAAAAGAGACCCTTAACTAAGAACTAGTGTGGGACTTACAGTTACTAAAGCAGCTTCATCTGTTGAGGACCTCAAAGACATCTTGAAATTCACTCATATTTTAATGCATGTTGCCTGTACATGAGGAGGCAGCCCAGCCAGCAGACAACCAGAATTTCTCCATTGATCACCTCCTGCTTTCTGCCCTTCCTTTAAAAAAAAAAATCAAATTTTCTAGCAGAGAAAAAGTCTATCTGCTGTTATCTGACAGTATGACAAAATGACTAAGGTAACTTTTTTGTTCAGTATTTAAAGCAAGCAACATGGACTCTGTGTGTGTGTGTGTGTGTGTGTGTGTGTGTAGAGACAGGAAGACAGAAAGACAGACACACTTGGGCATATCTATTTGCTGTATTCTTCAGTGGCAAACTCATTAGTTATATTTGGTTCACTTTCTGAGGACTATAGGCATCTTCTCCTTGTATCCACATATCCTGGGAAATAGGAGATATAATCCAGTGGAAATAAAAGTTTGTATTTATTTGTGCCTTTTGAATAGAGTGATATTTTAATCTGTTGGATGTATCGGTTTGCCACTCTTTAAATAGTTATATTTAACATTTATTATAATGTAAATAGTAGTAACATATTGATTGATCACTTAGTAACAATAACACTGTTTATTAACAATAGTAAAATTTGATCATTAAGTTAATGCCAGACCTTCTGCTAATTGCTTTACATGTATTGCCTTATTTCATGCTTGAAATAAAAACCTGTGAGGAGGGTTTTGCCCATATCTACATTTTATAGGTAAGGAAACTGAGACTTGGAAAAGTTAAGTAATCTGCCCAAAGCCATACAGTTAATAAAAAGAAAACCTTAGAGGACTTCAAACTCAGATCTGTATAACTCCAAATCCCAATTATTTATAAGCCACCCCATTCTTCTATGACAAATCAAGTTGCTTAATTTGTTCAGGGAATATTATTGAAAGATAATTCTATGTGAGATATTTTATGTTATATTTCTCAATCTGTCTGCTAATTTCCATCAATACCACCCCTCCTTTAGAAGATACTTTCTTATCTACACTATGATAGTTGTCTCCAAATTGTTGTTTTCTTAGCTATGTCCCCAATCTTTACAATTTGAAACCTCTAAGGTCTTCTGGTTGCCCTTAACGCTGTCTGTCTTTTTACCTAACCTTCATGTTCCCAAAACCCTAGCGCACAACCTGGCACACAGTGGGTGCTTATTAAACATCTGTTGGTGAATGCATGTGTGGATAAATACAAACATGAATAGTGAATGGTTCTTGCCCTTAAGCAGGTTAACAGACAAAAGGAAAGAGAACATATGTATTTATTTCTATAACACAAGATAGAAACTGCAGATCTTTTTGATAAACGTCTCCCCATGAATGTCCTCTGTTCACTTGTTCCATTTGGCCTACAGGATCTGGAATGTGTAACACCCCTAACTACAATCAGAAGCCTGTGATAAGTGCAAGAGGGAAGGAATGTCCACACATTTGAGGCAGGGATTAGTGGTGAAGGGAGATAGAGTAATAAAAGAAAGGAACAGGAAAAGGAATATAATAAAGAAAAGATGAGAACACCAAAGAGAAACTCTTAGGACATACCTACATTTGTAAACCAGAGGGCCAAGAACAGAGAGACATAACAAAAAACAGAGACAGAAATGGAGAGACATGGGGACAGAGTAATCATTAATTTGGTTCATACAAAAATACATAATGCAAGTCTACTATGTGCCAGACACTAGTCTAAGCACTGAAAACAGAGCAATAAAGACAAACAAAAAAAATATCTGCTCATTGAAGGTGCAGCCTAGAAGAAGAGAAAAATGCTAAGTAAGATGAAGTCAAATATATACTGTGAGAAATAGTGAAAACTGCTACAGGATAAAAAATAAAGCAGGAACAGGATAGGTGAAATATTATGGATGCAGCTTTTTAGCTTCTGCACAGGTAACACAGGAAGACCTCAGGTAACCTGCTGAAGCCTGGCAGAATGCAGAAGTCAGCCAAAGGCACCCTGTGAAAGAACACTTCAGACAGAGGGGACCAATGGCAAGAATGAGGCCTGAAGCATGAGTCTAGAAGAGTAAGGGGGCAATGTAGAAGGAACAGAGGGGAGGATGGTGGAATGAAGATGGAAGCTGTCATCTTGGTGCAAGCTGTCATAAGGACTGCAAGACAGGAAGCCATTGGAGGGATCTGAGCAGAGACTTGACTTGCCTTACATTTTAACAATCACTCTGGCTTTTCTATTGAGAATAAACAGATGAGGGACAAGGGCAGAAGCCAAGAGACAAAAGAGGAGACTACTTCAATAATCCCAGCAAGAGGTAAACGTATTACACATGAGGGTCATGATGATAGAGGTGGTAAGAAGTGCTCAAATTCTAGATTTATTTTAAGGAAAAGCAAGGATGATTTGTTTATAGACCAGATATGAAGAAGGGAAGAGAGGTCAAGGCTTATACCAGAGTGTTTGGCCTGAGCAAATAGAAGATTGGAGCTGCCATTCACTGAAATGGGGAAGGCTGCAGAAGCAGCAGGTTTGTAGTGTAAGCAGCTCAGTTACTAATATGCTGAGTGTAAAATACCAATGACCTATCTGAAGGCAGATTCTGACTAGACAGCTTGTAGGTCCCTATTAATGAGAACCAGGGAAGGGCAACACTCATAAAATCGGGGAAGGAGAGTATCAGAAGTAAGGAGATGGTGGTCAGGCCAAAAGCTGCAGATTAGCTAGCAGTGGGAAATGGCCAAATTTCTTGGGTTTGATCAAGAGAGAATGCTTGGAGCTCAGTTTCCAGGGGCAGAGCTCTGACTGCCAGTGGGTGAAAAACAAGTAAGAGGTGAGGATAAGAAGATTGCAGGTAGATGAGTTGGACTAGACAAGTCTAGTGCATGATGTTTTCTAAGTTCATGAGACAATGCCTTTTTGACAAGTGTTATTTTTCTGAGATTATTATTTCTCAAGTTTCACCCTCCTCTCCTCTTGCCCATGACAGAGCTAATAGCTAATACAGAGGCACAATGCTGAAAAGCACCATGTAACAATGGCAAGCTGTGAGAGTGAGAGGGTTAACCCCATTAAAAATTAGGGAATAGGGATTTGAAGCTAATATTTGATTACCTCATTTTATTAAAAAGGGCACAAACAAAATAATGAACACAATGAACTGTCTCATTAAACTATTTACTCACAAATCAGAGAAAAACCACAGGTGGGAGAGTTGTAGGCAGAAAGAAGGGCCAGACAAACATATACTTTGGCATTTTCCTAACGTGCCTCATTGTCTTTCACTAAAATCCAGATGTGAAGTCAAAGAGAGACGGCATTTTCCCTTCCCACTCCTTTACAACCACTTACACCCTTTGAACAACTGGATCTTTCCAAAGAATTCTACCAACTGGAGACTAATTTATGTTTGTTTCTTTTAAAATAAAAACATCCAGAAGGAAGATTAAACTTACTGGTAAGGCATGCTTGGTTATTTACATCTCTGATAAGTTTGTCTAGTCGTTTGGATTGGCTGGGTACTTTGGGGCCACAGTGGAAAGGAAGGAAAGTGTGCTAAGGTGGGTCTTTAGAAGGGAAACTGACTAGGATGATGCTGTGCAGAAAGGAAGATGCTGTACCATTAATGGTGATATCAGGCACCAGAAACCATGACTAGGACAAAAGAGAGACATATAAGAAGGTAAGGCAAAGTCAGCCTTCATTTCACTTTTGCTAAGTGTAGGTTTCCGTGAAACTTGAGGGTAAATACAGCCTTGGCATGTAAGCTAGAATAAGTAGCAGACATTTACTTGAGTCATGGGAAGTGCAGCCTATAAATTCACACTTCTGACGACTACCTCAAATCTCATCTGGGCATTAGATAACAATGATGTGGCATTTAGGGATAGGATCCATTTTATTTTGTTGCCTGAAACATTATTACTTACTGTATTCACTTAGGTTTTTTATTATTTAATTGAACTTTTAATTGATATTTTTGTAGATTCATGTACAGTTGTGAGAAATAATACAGAAAGATCCCATGTATCCTTCACTCAGTTTCTAGAAAGGGCAACATCTTGCAAAGCTATAGTACTGTATCTCAAACAGGGTATTGACATTTCCATCACCACCAGGATCTGTCATGGAGCCCTATTATATCCACGTCTTCTTCCCTTTATCCTCTCCTTAACCCCTGCCAACCATTAATTTTTTCTCTATTGCTATAATTTTATCATTTGAAATAATCTTATATAAATGAAATCACACAGTATATAACATTTTGACATTGGCTTTTTTTTTACTAGCATAATTCTCTGAAGATTCCTCCAGGTTTTGTGGTACACAGCAATAGTTCATCCACTCTAATTGCTCAGTAGAATTCCATGCTATGTGCCAAACTGTACCACAGTTTGTTTAACTGTTCAGCCATTGAAGAGAATCTGAGTTGTTTTTACTTTGGGGTTGTTAATGCTGCTATAAACATTTTATCCAGGTTTTTGTATGAACTTAGTCTTCATTTCTCTAAGATAAATGCCCCAGAGTGCCATTGCAAGGCTGTATGATATTTACATGTCTAGGTAGTTTTTAAACAAACAAAAACAGCCTACATTTTCCAGATTGGCTGTACCAGTTTACATTCCTACCAGCAATATAAGAGTGATACAATTCCCTTATATCTTTGCCAACATTTGGTTTTCTCACTAATTTTTTCTTTTAATCATTCTGATAGGTATGCAGTGCTCTCCCTTTGTGGTTTTTATTTGCATTTTCCTACTGGCTAATGGTGTTGAACATCTTTTCATGTGCTTATTTGACATCTGTATATTCTCTTCCATGAAATGTTTCTTCATGTTTTTTGCTCACTTCAAAATTGTTTGGAATTTGGGGTTGCTTTTTTTTAACTGTTAATTTTTTTTAACTGTTGAATTTTTAATGATTGGAGAATATTCTAGATAATATTTTTTCTCAGATATGTGGTTTGCAAAGATTTTCTCCCCTTCTATAAGGGGTTTTCATCCTCTTACCAAAATCTTTTATAAAACAAAACTTTTTAATTTTGATCAAGTCCAGTGTGTCAGTATTTTCTTTTATGAATCATTTTTTTGTGCCAAGTTTTAAAAATTCTTTGCCTAGCTCTAGATTCTGAAGATGTTCTACTATGCTTTTCTTTGAAAATTTTATATTTTTATATATTAAATTTAACCCTATGATCTATTTTGAGTTAATTTTCATATAAGATATGAAACAGGTTCATTTTTATAAATTTTAATTTTGGAATGTGAAGCTTTTTGAATTAAAGTATAGCTGACATACAATATTATATTAGTTTCAGGTATACAACATAGTGAGATTTGACATGTACCAGTATATAACTTGCAAAGTGATCACCACAAAATGTCCACTATCTGTCACTATACACAGTTATTATGATATTATTGATTGTATCCCTTACACGGAACTTGTGACTTGTTTATGGTATAACTATAACATTATACTTCTTAATCTTCTTCACCTTCTTTGCCTATCTCCCTACCTCCCAACCCATTGGCAACTATCAGTTTTTCTGTATCTGAGTCTGTTTTATTTGTTCATTTGTTTAGTTTTTTAGATTCCACACATAAGTGAAATGTCTTTCTCTGACTTGTTTGACTTAGCATAATACCTTTTAAGTCTACCCATGTTGTCCAAAATGTCAAGATTTAAAAATAAAAAGGTAAGATTTCATAATTTTTTGTGGCTAGTAACATTCCATTGTGTGTACACACACACACAAACACACACATCCACTTCTTTATCCATTCATATATTCATGAACACCTATGGTGCTTGCATATAATGTCTATTGTAAATAAGGTTGCAGTGAACATAGGTGCACATGTATTTTTCAGTTTAGTGCTTTGTCTTCAGATAAGCACCCAGAAGTGGAATTGCTAAGTCTTTTTTTGTTTCATTACAGCCTTTGTTTTAAAGTCTATTTTGTCTGATATAAGTATTGCAATATCAGCTTTTTTTGTTGTTCCCATTTTCATGAAGTATCTTTTTCCATCCCTTTACTTTCAGTCTGTGTGTGTCTTTTGATCTGAAGGGACTCCCATATAGGCAACATATATAAAGGTCTTATTTTTATTCATTCAGTCACACTGTGTCTTTTCAATTAATCGCTTAGTCCACTTACATTTAAAGTAATTATTGATAGGTAAATATTTATTGCCATTTTAATTGTTTTTATGTGCAATTTACAAGTGGTTTATAAACTTTACTATATGTTTACACTTACCAGTGAGAGTTTTTTTCCTTCATACATTTTCTTATTTCTAGTTTGGGCCTTTTCTTTAACACTTACAGAGCTCCCTTTAACATTTTCTCTAATGCTGATTTAGTGTTGATCTACTACTTTAGCTTTTGCTTATCTGGGAAAATACTGATTTTTCTATAAGTTCTGAAGGATAACCTTGTTGGGTAGAGTATTCTTTTTTGAAGTTTTTTTCCCTTTCATCATGTTGAACATATAGTGCCACTCCCTTCTGGCCTGCAAAGTTTCTACTAAAAAATACACTGATAATCTTATGGGCATTCCCTTATATATAACTAGTTGTTTTCCTCTTGCTGCTTTTAAGATTCTCTTTATCTTTAACTTTTAACAATTTAATTATAATGTGTCTTGGTGTGGGCATCTGTGAGTTCAACTTGTTTGGGGCTCTCTGTGCTTCTTGGACTTGGATGGCTGTTTTCAGTCATTATGTCTTTAAATAGGTTTTTCTTCCCTTTCTCTCTCTCTTCTCCTTATGGTACCCTTATGATATGATGTTAGTATGTTTGATGTTGTCCCAGGAATCTCTTAAGCTATCCTCATTCTTTTTAATTTTTTTTTATCCTTCTGATTGAGTGATCTCCATTATCCTGTCTTTCTGATCATGGATCCATTCTTATGCATCCTCTGATCTGCTGTTGATTCCCTTCAGTGTATTTTTCATTTCAGTTGTTATATTCTTCAGTTCTGATAGGTTCTTTTTTTTTTATCATTTTATCTCTTTGTTGAAGTTCTCACTGTTTATCCACTTATCTGCAGAGCCTGATGAGCATTTTTATGATTACTACTTTGAATTCTTTATCTAGTAGACAGCATACCTCCATTTCATTTAGTTCTTTTTCTGGGGTTTTGGGTTTTTATGTTTGTTTGTTTGTTTGTTTGTTTGTTTGTTTGTAACATACTTTTTCTCTCCTTGTTTTCCGTTTGTTTCCATGTAGCTGACCTAGGTAGGTCAGCTATGACTCCAGTCTTGAAAAAGTAGCATTATTTGGAGGGTGTCCTGTGGGGTCTAGGGGTGGAATTATCCCTTGTCACAGATCCAGGTGCTCCAGAGGTGTTCATTCCCTGAGTGGACTGATGTGGCCTTCTGTTGTAACTTTGCCACAACTTCTATGGCCACGCCAGCCAGCAAGACTAGTCCCTTCCCAGATGGCTGTGAGGCCTGGCCACAGCTGTTGTTAGCACACTGGTATGCAGGGAAAGCCTTTGGTGGGCTGGCTGTGAGGCCCAGCCTCAACTGTTACAGACACACTGCTGTGTGTTGGTGCCAACTGAAGATGCCCACTGGGTGTGGCAGGTATACCAGTGGAGCTATACCAGCCTGGGTGAATCCTCAGGGAAATGCCAGGGTGAGATGAGCAGTGTTAGCAAGGTAAATGGAGAGTGTCAAAAATGGTGCCTGCCAGTGTCAGACCAGCTAGGTGGAAGAAGAGTAAAGAAAGGGGGAAAATAGTGACCACCCTCACTCCTAACTCAGGAGAAAGCTCCAATAGGTCCCTGTCCCTCCAGTGCCCACCCTAAAATTAGTCCATGTATCACCTTCACATGTGACCTAAGTGCTCAAACTAAGGCCTGTCAGGATTCAGAAAGAGTGCAGCCTGGTTTTTCTATAGCCCTTTGGCTCTCACAGACATAGGTCCCACTGGTTTTTAAAGCCAGGTGCAGGTTCCCAAGGTTAGGGCTGGAGACCTCAACAGTTATTATATCCCTCCCACTTATGAGTCACCACATGGGGACTGGGGATAGAGTGGGTCCTGACTAGACTTAGTATCTACCCCTCCTTTTTGTCTCACTGTGGCTTTTTCTTTATATCTGCAGTTGTAGAAAACCTGTTCTCCTGGTCTTCAGGTCATTCTCAAAGAATGTAGTTGTAGTTTTGGTGTCAATAAGGGATGGTAAGCTCAAGACCTTCCTACTCCACCCTCTTGAATTCAAAGCCAGGAGCCTTACTCTTAAATGACAATTTAGTGTGTCCCGTCTATGAAATGTCCCTTGACATTGGTGCACTGCCCTATAAGAAATGTGTCTTCGGATGAGATTATCCCTTAGTTTCATGTATTTGCCTATGGATGTCTATTTGCTTTAACACAATTGAATGCTATGTATCTTTGTGAAAAATCAATTGGGCATATTTGCATGAGTCTAATTCTGGGTTCTTAACTATCATGTTCCACAGATCTATGTATCTCTTCCTCCACCAATATCACATAGTCTTAATTACCATAGCTATTAATAAGTTTTATAATCACTTAGACTGATTCCTCCTACTGAATTCTTTTTCAGAACTATTTTAAGTAGTATGCTAGTTTCTTTACCTTTACACATAAATTTTAGAATAATATTGTTTATATATACCAGAAACACCTGTAGTTCTCCTAGGGAATTGCATTAAACCCATATATCAGCTCAGGTAGAATTGACACCTTTACTATGTAGAGTCATTCAATCAGTGATCAGAGTATGTTTCTCCATTTATTTTGATTTTCTTTTATTGATTTTATTGTGTTTTGTTAAATCTACATGAAGTATTCAAAGTTTGTTTTCATCAATTGCTAATAATAATAGAGTTTTAATTTTGGTGTCTATTTGTTCATTGTTAGTATTTACAATGCAATTCATTTTTATATATTTCTTTTGTACCCTGTAACATAGATGACCTCACTACTTCTAGGAGGTTTTTTTGTAGATTCTTTAAGCTTTTCTATGTAGACCATCATGTCACCTGAAAATAGCACACTTTTGTTTCTTCCATTCTGATCTGTTTATTTTAGTTTGCTTTTATTGCTTTAATAAACTGGCAAGAATTCTATCACTGTGTTGAATAAGAATCAAGAGTAAACATCTTTACATTGCTACTGATCCTAGCAAGAAAGCATTGTTTTTAATGATTAAATATCACATTTGCCATAGTTTTTTCATAATATTCTTTATCAAGTAAGGAAGTTGCCCTCTATTCCTGTTTTGCCAACAGCTTTTGTCATAAATAATTGACAAATGCTTTTCTTGCATCAGTTGGTATTATTTTCTTTCCTTCTTTTTTTTTTTTGCTCTGCAAATATGGTGTTACATTAATAGATTTTCAGATATTGAATCAGGGTTTGCAACCCTGAAATTAACTTTACTTGGCCTTAGTTTATCACATCTTTTTATATTTAGCTGAATTTTAATTCCTAATATGTTACTAAGGATTTTTATATCTGCATTCATGAGGAAAACTGATTTACAGTTTTCCTACTGTGGACTGTCATTGTCTGATTTTGGTATCCTTGTAATACTAGCTTTTTGGAAAGAATTAGGAAATGTTTCCTCCTATTCTGTTTCTTGCAAGAGATTGTGTTGAATTGGTGTTAATTCTTTTTCACATATTTGGTTTTGATATCAGGATCCCAAATTCTCTTGTGAAATCATTAGGGCCTGGAAATTTCTCTTTAGAGAGTTTTAAATTATGAAATCCTTTCCTTAATAGTTGTATGGCTATTCAGACTTTTCACATTGGATGAATTGTGGTAGTTCATCTTTGTTGAGGAAATGAACCATTTCTTCTAAGTTCTCCAATGTATACACGTGTAAAATTTTTTGTAGTACTTTCTTTAGTTTTCTGTAGGCTCTGTAGTTATGTTCCCTGTTTCATTCCTGATATTGGTAATTTGCATACTCTTTTTATTTTTAATTCTTGCTAGATATTTGACAGCTTTATTTTTAAACTATATTATTATGTATTTATTTCAATGTTTTATGATGTTTATGATTTCCTTCTTTTTGCTTACTATGAGTTTATTTGGCTCTACTATTGATAGGTTCTTGAGGTAATTAGATTGTTGATTTGAGACTTTTCTTCTTTTGTAATTATGTATTTAGGGCTAAAAATTTCCCTCTCAGCACTGTTCTAGCTGTGTCCCACAAATTCGGATATGTTCTATATTAATCTTCATTCAGTACAATTTTTATTATTTCTTTTGATACTTCCCCATAACCTATGGATTATTTAGAAGTAGGCTGTTTTATTTCAATATGCTTGGATATTTTTATTATCTTTTTGAAATTGATTCTAGTTTGATTACACTGTAATTGGAGAATACACTCTGTATAATTTCAATCCTATTGATTGATGGTATTGTTAAGTGCTGATTTTCTGTCTAGTTCTATCAGAGTCTTCTTATGTTTTTTTTTACTTATAATATCCAGAAATTCTAGCAGGAGGAATAAAGTACATTTATCCAGATGGAAAAGTCAGTATTCACTTATTTTTCAAAATTATTTTACCTGTGGGTCAATTGTTAAACTTCTTGCAACAGTAAAATCAAAAAACTTCTTCAGGCTGTTTATTTTAGTAGGAAATTATCAGTTATTTATCCTTGAGTCTTGCACTTTTCTGCTTTTCTCCCACATCTCACCAAATGCTCAGGGTGATTATATTGGGTGTGTGCAGTCGTGTGTGTGCATATGTTATGTGTGATGATAAGTGATCCAACTCACACTGAATCTATACTGCCAGATAATTTTGCAGTGAGTGAAGATCCTTAAAACCCTCTTCAGATAATACCAAATGCTCCTCATATATTATTGCTCTTCAACTAATACCAAAGTGGTATGCCAGAAATAACTTCTTAGAGCTTGAATTCCAGACACAGCCATCATACTGACCCATCCATTCCCTACCCTACCCTAGTATCCATTAAGGAAGAGAGGACACTCCATAACTTGATGGAACTTAAGGAAGAAGGGAGGCTTAAAAGTTTAACCTTAGGAAACATTAGTTCTAAACCTGGGCTATGGGAGAATACATACATGAAGGTCCTATCGTTTGCCACACCACTCCATGTCCTGTGCAGATTAAAATCATCTTCCATAATGGAGATCTAGACAAAGACTGTGCTTTGTAGACAAGATGATGGTGATTTGGGGATGTTTGGTGTTCAGTTTATAGGATTTTCCAGAAGCATTTCACTTCCTTACTTTAGCTGCTCCTGCCTTGAGTTTCAAGGGGTTTAATAAGCATTACATTAAAATGAGGCTTTTTCTTCTCTTTTTTCTTACTTTTTTCAGTAGCCTGGCCATACTTAATTCCTGATTCTATAGTACTTTAAGTCCAAAACATAAAATAGAGCATCTAAACCCATCTCCACTAACATCTAGAAATACTTAAGGGAGACAATTTTGAAAAGCAAATATCCAACAGCTTTTCACTGAAAGTACCACCAATTTCACAGGCCTATTTGTTTTATTTACTTTTCCTTACAAGCTGCACTGTGCTAAGTAATAGAATCTCTTTACCAGCCCCACCCTATCCCTGTTGGGAGGGAGAGCATGGAAACCATTTGCCAAAATGTATGGGCCAGACATTGTGTATTTTTCAGGTCTCACTTCACAATTGCCAACATAAAAGAGAATAAGTAGCTACTTCATCTTCTTAAACCAATCCCTGTCCCTGCAATGACACCATTTTAATATTTATTATCAGAAACACAGGGCATACCTAGTTATCTTTTGGCAAATTTAAACTCTGTGTATAAATGAGATAAACATAAATAAAGGAAGCTGGAGAAACAAATAAACTCTGTGCCTAATTAGAAAATATTGTTCATAAAGTCTCAAGATATCAGCTGAAAATGTTAAAAAAGAAGAGGAAGAGGAGGAGGAGAAGGAGAAGAAGGGAGAAGAAGGAGGAGGAAGATGAGGAGGAAGAGAAAGCACAAATATTAGGAATTAGCCCTGGGATTTTGAAGTTCTCATAACTACAATAATCCAGAGGATATGGTATTCTTTAGTATAATCCCATGCAGTTACCTAGCAGGTAGGGAAGAAAAGGAGATTAAAAAATTCCAATTAAGTACATCACCAAAACTGCATTGAAAATTTATAGTGATTGACATGGGAAACAGAAGAAATTATGGGAAGAAAAGGATGTGTAATATCATGTGGAATTCATCTAAATGTCTTTGAATTTAATTTTCCTCTATTGAAATAAAGGCTGACAGTATATAATCACACTTTGGGGAGAAAAATAGAAGGGAGAATAGTGCTAAAAATTAAAGATCAGATATAATCATTAATATTGAGAGCCCTCAAATTTAGAAGTTTGAAGGAGTCAAGCGCTATTCCAGAGGTACTATTTAATTTGGTCTGTAGCTTTCTCAAACAATACTACACCAGTGGTGAAACGAAATGGAAATAACTAGCTTTCCATAGTGTTTACCTTTGGTTTAATGTATTACATACGGCATCAGGGGAAAGAACACTTACAAAAAATATAAAAAGCCAGAACAACTTAGGAATACTACCTAAGTCTTGCACTGGTCCAAACTGGAACTCCTAGGGGGATCTGTGCTGTCTCACACAGAAAAATAAAAAATTCATGTGTTTTGCAATTGGCAGCCAAATTGCGCATCCTGCCTCCAGCAGATAAGCCTTGACAGTTGTGCAATGCTGTCTCACAGGTAAAAGGAAAACCACTGACCCCACTGAGCTACTTGCAATATTACTCAAACATGAAAATACCAGATGGATTGAAAGTGACAGACCTAATAAGCAACTTCCCAAATCTGCATGCATCTAATTGCAGAAAATCCTTAGTGCAGCTGCTTCTATTGGCTGTTCCAAATCCTTAAGCCAAACATCCTAGATCAGAGAGCTTCAGCTTGCACTTGAACTGCCCAAGACATCTTTAATGTACTGTTGAATTTCTCTGAACCATGGCTCCAATTAGGAATTATTCAAGATTTCCCAATTTCCCACAGGGAGGAATGTCATTTAGAAATATTGGTTGTCTCTGAATCTAACTACTTATAGTTTGGATACTTCCTTCACCCAAATTTCTTAAAAGGAAGAAAGGTGTATTTTCAATGAAATAATGATCAAATTAATTAAATTCTAAGGTGGCTGTATAGCTGGGTAAGCTAAGAACATTCCTTCACTGAGAAATATGTAACTTTCTCAGAATTAGAAACATTCAAGGATAAAAGGCTCTCTTTAACTTTATTCTGTACTGTTTTGCTTAATTCCCCTTTTATACAGTATATGACTTTAGATACTGGAGGAGCTAAGAGGCAGTTGCAATAAGATGGGAAGGAATGGATCCACTCAGTCCTCTTTGGGTGAACTATCCTATTTCCATCATGTCTCCTTTTGATATTCCACTACAGAAAAACTCCCAGCCTGTCCCAGGAAAAAAACTTTCATTCTAGAAAATAAGCTCAGAGATGTCCCTGACATCCATTCTCAGGCAGACTTTCTTTAAGACTAACCACATGTCTTGCCAAGCCACTATTTTAGCTTTGGCGTAGTCTTGGAAAAGTGAGGCAGTGACCGACCGCTGTAGTCCCACTTCAGAAATGCTCCATGACAGCTTAAGAAAACATTCCTGGAGGACTCAGAGAATTAGGAATTGTTTTTGGTGTCCCTATCAGCAAGCACAATAGTGAGTTAGAAGGTGGAATGGACACCAGTGACCCTGCCTTGATCTTGCCAATGAATTTGATTTGTGCTATTTCTACAACCAAGGCCAAGCATCTACATAGGCATTCTATGAATGACCCCTGTGTTCTTGTCCATCCATCATACTACTAGATGCTTTTCCCCTTTTTCTGAAAAACAAATTATATGTCTGAACTGTAATTGTTGCCAATATCAATTTATTAGATATTTCTTAGTTAAGGATTTGTTTTAGTGATGATCCCTCTGGATGCACTTTTCATCATGATACTCACTTCCTATTCACAAACCTCAAAGTGTTGTTGCCCTGAATGAAAATTAGCCATTTTCACTGATGAAAAGTCATCCTGTAATATTTAATTCAAAAGGGCTTCTAGGTCCTTCTGTACCCATCTATCTAGAAAAAAAAGTTCTTAGCAGAATTTCTTTTCAGTTGTGCTATTTAGAGATGTGGTACTGAAAACATGAGAATAAGGAGAGATGCATGTAAAATATCACAATCTTTTTAAACTTATTTTTACCTTGATAAAAAAAAGTTTAGCTTTCCTGGAGTGATATTTTATTGATTTTTTAAATTTAGTCATTCATTTATTTACCAAATACTTACTGAAACTGACAATGTGTGGGATTGTGTTCTTGTCACTGGAGTTGTAGCAGTGAACAAAATGGATGTAACCTCACCCTTCTTAGGGTTTCTATTCTAATAGAAGTGACAGACAATGAACAAATACATAAATAATTAATTTTTAGATAGTGATAGCATCTTGAAGAAAGTAACAGCTGTCAGAGAACATAGGGGCCAGGCAATGGGATGATGGTTGTAGACAGTATCCAAGGAGGTGATATCTGAGCAGAGATCTGAATGAAAAAGGAGTGACCCAGGCACAGAGCTGGGGTACAAGCCTTCTAGATGAAGAGAATAGCAAGTCCACAAGGCTTGAAGAGAGAATGAACATGGGATGTTCCCAGAATAGAAAGCCAGCAGCACTAAGGGGAGATGGCTAAGGGAGAGGAGGAGAAAGAGGCACTCAAACGGACATGAAGGCACCCTAGGTCTGTGAGGGAATATAGATGAGGTTCTGCATGGGATGGGCATCAATACCAGGGTTTTCATCTAGACTTGTTTTTAAAAACACATTACTCTGACTGTAGTTTGTAGAATAATCTATAAAGTAGAAATAAAAACAGATTCTGACAATAAGTAAATAAACTCAATATATGGAGCCCCCTGTAGCATGGAGGTTTTGTCTGGGGGACAGTATGTGGTATATCTGTAATGGTAATCAGTACAGACCTACAACTGCTCTCCTGAGCTGGGATGCTAGTTCTACCATGAGACCTTGGATAAGTTATATCAATTTATCTGTGCTTCAGTTTCCTCATCCATAAAACATAAATAATAACATCACCTACTTCAATGGTTGTTGTAAGAATTAAATGAGTAAACACAAAACCACTCAGAACAATCTACAGCCTACAATAAGAACCATATAAAGACTCACTACTATAATTTTCCTTATTGAGATTAAAAGATTGTTCAATGCAAGAATTATGTCTTTTTCTTTCCAATAAGATGTTGCACTTGTTAGGCCTTCAAGAGATAGGTATCTGCTAAATTGAATTATTTTAACCCCAAAATACATGGATATTGAAACAGGCATAATCTTAAAGGACCATGGGAACCTAGCATAATTATCCTCATTTTGCTTTCTGCTTATTCAATTTTTTTTACAAACTAACAAGCTTCTTGTGTCAGGGTATAAATAAAATACACAGTTTAAGAAGTTTCTGTGATTGAGCAGCATGCCTCATCTTGACTCTCTCTTCCTATAGTCAGACTCAGTAAATATTTGTGTTTCTGATGGCAACATCTATAGTGACAGATTTGGAAGGTGTAACACCAAGTGTCATTAGTCCCATACCATGATATCAGGAAAAAAATTATTACTATCAGTGCACATTTGACATAAGTGCTTCCTCCTGAGTGGCCCAGTTAGATACCTCTGGGAACTCTTAATAGGATCAGCTAACGATGATGTTGTGGTTTCTGCTGCTTGGAAGCTCCTACCCTACCCTCTTGTTAACCCACAGTCATCTCCTTAGTTTCTTCTTGGATTTCCTTCGGTACCAGAAGATGGAAAGATCAGTTATTAGTTGTAATAGGTGGTCAAATAAACACTCTGGCCTCCTTCTCAGGCTGAAAAGAAATACTCTTGTGACGATTTCAGCCTGCTCCTTTATAAGAAGCTGCCTGTTGCTTAAAGGGGGGGTCCAACAGTTCAGTAATTCATCTGACACAGTGAAAAGGGTATGAAGGTGGTTGTTTTCTAGAGATATGTAAGGTAATCTGGGACACCCACTCTTTTATTTACTGAGTATGACACAATAATAATAATCAGTATCCATTAAGAGATTCAAGTTAAGCATGAATAATGAACCAAATGGTGTGTAACTTAACACCTTAACAGTTCAGGAGGCACTGGAGAATTTTTGTCCCCTTTTTTCTCATGAATTTGCTGTGGCATACTTAAGAAATGACATCATCCTATCAACTTCAGCTATCAAAGAGCAATGATATCACAATCAGATCACCCTCACAGCTAGTCCTACTAGTCCTGATTTGTTGAAAGAACAGCATTTCCTTTATCCTCATGTGATGAAGTCTATCAACTCATAAGAGCAAATGCTTCTGTCCAATTCAATGAAATTCTGCTTCATTCAGTATGAAGTGGGAGAGAAAAAAACCTGGAATGCCAAAAATCAAAGTAATATAGACACTTCAGTTTATCCTATGATTTCAAAATTGTTTTAGCAGAGCTATCCACTCATAATAGTTCAAATTACAGTAACATAGCCAAGATGATAGCATCATTTCATCTAAAAGATATACTATATGTCTGTTATAAAGCATGTACTTTCTTTAAAGACTTAATTTTTAAAAAATTCAGATTTCACTTTGCTTCAGATCATTTCACCCTTTAAATTAGCTCCAAAGAAAGGGCAAAGGTGATATATGTAAGCCAACCTAGTTTCCTTCTGTAAACAAAACCCTAGATTCTTTTTCTTGCCAGCAGACCTCCCACCTTCCATCACCTACTCAAACACCCTAGAGCATCCACTCCTGATGGCTGTCTTCCTGACAGGCTCATTCACATTCTTTGCCAAGCACACAGAACCCCTGAGGGCTTTAGAAGATGTTATTCCTAGGTTCTCAGGGGATGTTTGCAAATATAAAGTTCTTGATTTCAAATATTCTGGAATGAGAGATGGTAAAACTCAGTTTGGAACAGTGGGAAGAGAGAAATTTACTCAGAGAAATGGCCCTATACTAGCTGTAGATTGATCCATTCATGGACTTGGTTTTCAATCAATCGATTAAGGACACAACTGGCCTACTGATGGGTGGTGATCAACTGGATCAAATATGGCTTTCGTTATGAATTAATAGTTACTGAGGAGCATCTGTATGTTCATCAAAATCTACGTAAGGCAGAGAATAAAAAAAATAAAAGACATGGTTCCTCCTGCTCCTCAGTAACCCACTTAAAAAATACTAACACATGAAGCAACAAGCACAAGACAGAGAAGATGATCAAGTTCTGGTCCAGAAAAGGTCCTAAGTGTTGTGCCATGTGTCCTGGCTGAGAGCAGTAGCCTAGGCTAAGCTGCGGAGAGTCAGTAAGCTTGTGGATTCATCACGTGTTGAGGAGAGCAGCTGCTATAATTAGAAGTAGTTGGGGGGCTGGGATAGCTACACTGATAAGAGACGTGCTTTTGGATCCTGTTCCAAAAAAAAAAAAATAAGTAGCCAAGGATTGTGTAATTCACGGCTTAAACATAGAACTAGGGAATCAAGACCATGAGTGTTAATTCATGAAACTGCCATTGTGTCACCATTTGGTGTGATTCAAATTATTGCTCAAATAAATCTTACTCTGCATTTCCTCATTAGCAAAATCAGGATGACCTCTGGATGCCTTGCAAAGCACAGTGAATTATCATTTGTGACAAACAAGGAGTTAGAGAACAGGTTGTATACATGTGTACAAATGTAAGACCAGCAAAGACCAACATACTTGGCCTGTGGCATTTTGACTTGAAAGGAGATATGAAAATATAAAATAAATAAACAAAATGAAACCAAGAACCCAACAAGTAGGGGAAGAGGGTACTGAACACATGAAACACCCACTGAACTCTCCGTGGGGATGCTGAATGCTACAACATATCTGATCACATTTTATAGATGTTGTACTAAGTCTTCACAATTGATTCCATATATGTGAGGAAATTGGTATACATTAGGTATGTAAACTCATGAAATCATGCAATTATGACATGTATTAAAATCACCCATATTCATGTGATCAATGAGATATCCCAAATTTTCTATTAGAGTCATATCATGTATTATCTTAATTGCTTTGATTGAAAGTCATTCATTTAAGCTGAAACATCTACTACTACTGCACAATTTTCAGACACTAATATAGAGTAGTTGAACTATTATCTTTAATAATTAGGAACAACGACCCTCGTTCAATCTGGTAAAAGCAAAATCAAGTGACCTTGAAAGGAGCAAACAAGATTATTTGAATTCAAAAAAATCCTTTTTAGCCCTGTCCCACTGTGCCTTGCTAATACTCTATTATTACAACTGTTAACTTCACTTTAAACAAAGGAAAAAAATGTAGCACCAAGAGAATCTGTGACTACTCAAGATCACAATGCTGGACAAGCCAACTTGGGAAGATCTCTGGAGTCAGAAAACAAGAATCTCCTGTTTTTACCACTTACTGGCTATGTGAACTTTGATCAGGCATTATACTAGCTTTCTCCTCTGAAAAGCAGTAATCTCATATTTCAGATTCTAAGCTTACGAATTTTTCTCATTGAGTATCTCTGCAATGGGAAACATTTTAACAACTATTGTTATAGCATATTGAGGTAGGCAGTACTTTTTCTTGCTTAGTGATAAATGAAATAATGCTGGGTCTTAAAATCTATGTGCCTTAGAGTCGGTAAGAGAGAGTAATAATAACTAGCTCTGGTGACAATATGTGAGAGGGCTACAAACATGGAAAATATGTGCATACAGCCATTTCACCAAGGAAATTCAGTGACTAAAATTTGCTAGGTGGATGAAAAGTTCACTCTCACTCATGTATGGAATTTAATGAACAAACTGAACTAACAAGCAAAATAGAGACAGACTCAGAGAGTAGGCTGACAGCTGGGTGGGGTGATGGAGGGACTAAGCAAAGAAAAAGAAAAAAAGAGAAAGAACTAACTCATGGACAATAGTGTGGCGATCACAGAGCAGGGCATGTGGGTGGAGGTAGAAAAGAGTATGGGGGGATAAATGGCAATGGAAAAATACAATTTAAAAAGTGTCAAAAAAAGAAAGATAAAAGTTCGCATATCTTGGTCTAGCACTAACCTTGGAATGCATAACTGCTCAATCTTACACCCTTAAAGTACCTGGCCACTAGTAAAAATGGTCAGTGTAAACAAAACAGTAAGAAATTTCATGCACTATATCTGTAAAGTCTACTTTTTAAATCTGAATTCCATATTAGCTTGTCATTTCAATATGTGTGACAAGTGCATGTGAGGATTTTGACACTGAGGAAGTTTCCAATATACTTTTACTATATGAAAAAATAAATGTAAAATATATAAATGTGTTTCTAAATTGCTACTGTTTATTTTAAGAAATAAAACATTCATCATCTTCAAATTCTGTACTTCTGTACACTGATTGCTATGTAGTAGGGGTGAGGGTAGCAGCAAATTATAGTCAACTCGGCAGTCCAGATAAACTGCAGCTGTTTTCAGTTCTGTTTCTGCAACATCCGTAGTGGAATTCAGAATTTACTGAGATCTGGTTTTTCTCATTTTTCTGGCAAAGGAATTGCTGGCTTAATTACCCTCAGGGGTCCTGTGTAAATTATGTCCATAAATGTGGAGAAAGAAGATGGCAGAAAATAAATATTCAGCAGCATTAAGAGAGAGAGAGAGAAAATTCACCTCTGCTGAGTTTTCATTTCTTTCCTTGATTCCTTTGAAGCTTGGAAGGGAACAAGTCCCCTCTGGTTCTGGATAAATCATTAGTTCTTCACACCTTACTAATTCAGAAGCACCTCTCTCAACCTAGTCCCTCCATTCACCATAATCAAACAAGCCTGGCCTCATATGGCTGTGTTTAACTCCATTTATTTCCTACCCTTCGAGGGTCCCCCATGATTTTGTATGTGACTTCACTCATTGCTTAAGATGAGAGATACATAAAAACATTCACACGTTAATTAAGGTGTGAATTAATTGATTTTTTCCCATGAAGTAACCACCAGTTACACAATAATAGCTAACATTTATTGAAAATTTGCTCTCTGCTATTGATCTCATCCAAGCCTCACAGTCACTGTGGTCATTGGCAGGCATTATTGGGATTATTCTCCATTCAGTGACTGAATTTTGGAACAGCTTGAAGAGATTTGAAGTAAGATATGGGCATCCCAGGCTGAGGGGTAACTGGCCAGAAGGAAAGAGGTGGAGCCAGTTTTCATCCAAACCCAGGCTGTCTGACCCTTGCACTCATTCTTTTAGCCAATTTATGCACTTTTGCCTTCCTGGTTTGAGAATTCTGGGCGTAAAGAAGGAAAGAAGAGTATAGTAAGAAAAATGGGAAGGCTGTCAACCCTTCAGAATCCCGACCTTGGTCAGCTCAGCTCATATAATAAGAAATATGATGTTTTGACATGTGACTTTCCCCTGGAGTTCAGGCTGACACTCAGAGCCTATATTTTACATTTGAAACCAGGATCCCTTAGTCAAGTGCATTGAAGACATCAGCAAGGGCTAATGTCAGACTGCCTCATGAAATGAGCCCAATTTTAGGGGGTGATTTTGATTGGCAGCACTAAAAAGGGATGAAGGGAGCAGGATGAGGGAGCAGTCTCACTAGGTGCTGAAATGCCACCATAACTCTCCATAAGAGCTTTGAAGCTCTTCCAAAAGCAATCCCACTCCGGCAATTATGTGGGAGAGGGCTGCACTTTGCACAGAGCTCACGATCCTGCTGAGGAATTATGCAGTTAATGTGCCTGAAAATCCTTTATAAAATAATGTTTCCTTTCCTGGCTTTATACCCACCCACACCTGGTATGTGCCAGTTTTTTGTACAAATACAATGGCCTCACTGGCTCTATTGTATTTCATTTTCATTGAAAAGGTGACAATTTGTGTCATAACCACCCACTATCTTCTTGAAACCCACCCAGCTATCTGGACACCCCAATCACACTTAGCATGTCCTTCATATCATTAATAGACCAGGATGGTCTCTCAGCAACAGCACCCAGACCATCTTCTACCATCATCCAGAAAATGATGCTTTCCTTGTTTTAGTTTTTTTACCTTTCTCTTTCATCTAATTGAAATTCTTGTGAGCAGTTATGAGAAGATGATCCTTTCCCCAAGCCCAGCATTATACCTAGAAATGGCCCTAAGACAAACATTGGACTTTCTGCACCCCAGATTTCACACAAATATGTATCTGCATTAATGTGTATGATAAAAACAACCGTGACAAAGAAAAAATACAATACAAAGCAGGGAATTATGTGTCACTTTTCAGTCTGCCACTTTGTGACCTCAGAGAAGTTACTTAACCTCTCTAGGCTCTAGTCCCAGGGTGTCAGACTCATTTTCACTGGGGGCCACATCAGTCTCAAGGTTGCCTTCAAAGGGGCAAAGTAATTTTAGGACTGTATAAATATAACTACTCCTTAACTGTTACTTAAATGAAATTACATTCGGCCCTTTGAAGGCAACCATGAGGCTGATGTGACCCCTGGTGAAAATTAGTTTGGCACCCCTTCTCTAGTCTTTTCATAGATGTTGGTAGAGGATTGTACAGCAGAATGTTCATACACTCTCCTAGTATAATGATTCTATAATTCCAAACACTATAAGAGTAGGAGTTCTTTCTTATTATCTTGAGCTGTAAGGCATTAACCAAAACTCAGTGAAATTCTTAATTAAGTATTAGGTGATGATACATAGAATCTGAAAGAAGGTAAATGTTGGCATGTAATTACATCTGGTAGATGTCAGAATAGATACAACATAGCACAGAGTGGTAAGAGACAAACTCCACCATATTAAAAAGGGGAGAAACATCTTTTAAGGACCATTCTATCAGTCACCCACCCCCCAGAGGTGCAAAAGAGAGGCTGACAGGCCACCATCTAAGACTGATTTCTCCAGGTGGATGGGGAAGCACCTTGGTGGAAGCTAGGCACCTGAGGTGAGACCAACTGAGCTTTCCAAGTGGACAAAAATTTGTCAGGAGCTCAATCCAAAAGGAGTCGGGAAGAGAATAAATAAGAGCCAAATTTTAGGAAAAATAAGCAGAATCCAAAAAAAGTCCATCAAAAAGTAAAATAACATCAAAGAGGGTGATCTGAGGCTCTATATGAATATCGGGCTGAGGGCAACCTGGCATGGATATTCAAGGAGACAGGCCAAGTAGCAAACTGGAAACAAAATTTAGTGGAAGGGGAATTGCTAAAATGCCAAGATAGGAGTTGGGCGAGTTACTTGGCTGTTTGCTGGCAGGTTCTGCTTGTTCGTGAAGTAGAACCTCTACTGATCACTAGAAACAATTCTTTTAGAGGATTAGGTTCAGAAAATCCTGTTAACAGAGGGATGTATGAATACTTTGGATAAATCTCATAAGCAAATAAACACAGCATTATATTAGGCTGATTCAGAAAAATAATTCAGATCATGAGTGAATGAGTTGGAATTTTAATAAACGAAATGACCTACAACATTACTTTTGACTGCTTTTGTTACCATATGTAAGATACGTCTGTGTTATTACCATTTAAAATAACATTATAGAAGCTTTGGAACTTCACAAGTCAACAGCTAATTTGACTTCCTAGTGGGAGAAAAGAATAGAAAGATAATCCTCATAGGTGTATCCCATGAAAGCAAAGTGCTGAAAATTAAAAAATGTCTGTGATGTTCCTGTCAGGTCCCATTCTTCTCAAGAAAGGCTTCCTATAGGTAAACAATTACAGGTTTTTTCCAGTTACAAAAACCACCTCTCAGATGCTGAGTGAGACCAGACCACAAAACCAAACCTGTGTTCAAAGCCTACCTAATGAGAACATTGACTTGGACCTGGTTAGTTTGCTTTCGCTTGTGTTTACTATTAGAACAGCAAACACTCTGTTCTGGAGAAACTCAAAAACACAGGTTAATAGGCAAGGCTCTCTGCTTCCTACTTAGTCAGTGCCAGGTGTGATCTTTGTAGCCCAAGGGAAGTGAGGAGGTCTTCAATGTAGATAAGCCCAGAACCTCTGGCTGGTTACTACATGTAAGCAGTTAAGTAGGAAAGAGGCCACAGCTGCCCTTGCAGGCTCTCCTCTTAACACCAGCTGAGGAAATCTGCACCACAGTTACTGACTTCACTGCTCTTTATTTTACTTCATAATTGGGTCTACTAAATCATTCAATGTGCCAGGTCAAGCAATGAACAGAACATTTAAGCTCACTTCACATTTTAAAAACAATAATGACAATATTAGACTGTTCCCAGATAACTTTATAGGCATTTATTTAAAGACCTAAGGCAGAAGAACTGGTCTGAAAGCCCTTTTATACTGACGCTTTGTCCAACTTTCATTGAAGTCAAAACAGGCTATTACTGAAGACCTTAGAATACCCAGACCATGACCAAACACCAAGCTGGCTGGGTCAGGATAGGTCGACTTTCCAGAACATACTGGAATATTTTAGAGTTTGTGCTGTGCACTAGATACAAGAAGATCCAAATATTCCTATTCTCCAGTGCTTGAGAGCTTGTCCTCAAGCTTTCACCCAGCTAGTGATTCTATGGAGAGCAAAACCCACACTGAGTTTTAAGCTGCCAGGAGAAAATGACAGGCAAAGGGAAAATGAGGGCACAGTGCTGAAGGCAAGGTTAAGAGAATAGGGCATGTGTAATATGGGGACAGCAGCCGAAAAGCCAAAGCACAATATGAGATGCAACTAGCAAGAGAAACAAAGGGCAGCCAGACAATATTTCACAAATACATTAGGAACAAGACAAAGGAGAATGTAGACCCGCTAATTAGGAGGGAGGGAAAACAAATAGCAGATGCATCAGAAGGCTTGAGCTTTTAATACCTATTATGCTCTAGGCTTCACAAAATGGTTAGCTATCATCAGAAGCTGAATATAAACCACAGTAATGAGCACATGTGGGGTGAGGAAAGTAGTTTAAATGGAAACCAAACAGATTAGTAACTACTTAGTCAAGCTCAATGGTTTCAAGTCTGATCCTGGCAAGAATCAGAGTGCCATAGTAATAAAATCACTGTTATTTCTTTTTTGATCCCCTAGGGGACACTTTTATTGGATTTATTGGGGTGACATTGGTTAATAAAATCATATAGGCTTCAGGTATACAATTCTACAACACATCATCTGTATATTGTATTGTGTGTTCACCACCCAAAATCAAGTCTCCTTCCATCATCATTTACCCCCATTTATCTTTGAAATGCAAGTTTCTGTCAAAAAGATCTGTTGAAGGAGTGGGAAGATTTCAGGGGCCTAGGTGTTAGGCAAAATCAGGGTCCTCATTGAGCAACAGGAAATGAGAGGTAGCTGGAAACAAAAGCAGTGACCTTGGAAAGGGACATGGGTGCCCCTGTGGAGTGACACTCACATCTACCCTAGACCAAGCACAGAAGTGAAGGAAACTCAACTGGTCAGTGTGCCACTGTAGAAAAGACCTTGGGATAAGGCCCTGGGAGTGCCATATTTCAAAATAGAGTTACCATGTCTTCATAAAACAGTCAGGCACTTGACCAATGATGACAAAAGTAGGAATCTAGAAAGAACCTGGGAAGCCTCAGATGGACAGTATAATTGGGGGTGAAAGGCCCGGCAAGCTGAGTTAAGTACCTTTCATTTTCAAATTAATATAACTAAAATACTTTGCATCCCTACTCTGTGTCATGCACTGTGCTAAGTACTTCATATGCATTTTTAAATTTAATTATCCTCAATACCCAATAAGATAGGTACTATTATCACCTATATTTTATCATTTCTAAATGTCCCTCAGCCTCAGATCCTTCATGTAAGTGATCTAAAGAACAGTGTGAGAAAGGGGCTGCGTTTGTCTATTTATTTGCTCACTTGAAGCTGTGTAGTATAGCTTGCCTATATAGCCTCTTTGATCTGTTAGCTAAAGCAAAGTATATGAAATTTAGTTTATTATATGATTTTGTCATCTAAATATAATTCCTAGGGTTTTTTCAAGGTGTCAATGCTACTTCTTAAAAAAAGCTATAAACAAATGTGTTACTTTAAAAAAATAAATAATATGAGGCTATGCAGACTTATGCTATCCTTCCCTAACTACCAAGTAATGAAGAAAAAATGAACAGGGGTAACTAGACAATGATGCTCTACACCTGGCTGCAGTTGATGAAAGAAAATGGTCACAGTCCAGCCAGAGTCTCCCAAGATGGCAGTGACCTTGGTGAGGTCACTTATCTGAGAACAAGGATGACAAAAAAGAGCAAGTTCCTCCCATTTGCTGCACCCTTGGCAAATATTGCAAAATAATCCCAGCATTCTCTCTCTTCGAGCCCAGTGGCCCTTAAAGTTGTTCTCTACACACAATACTAGATTCTTTTTGCTGAAATACTTACAAGTATCTTATAGAGTAATTCTTCTTGGTATCAAGGTGTCTTGGGCATCAAATGAACTGTCAGGAAGACATTTGATGAACATGGACCCAGGAAATAGAAATCCTGGCTTGATTTTTTTTAATCCATTCATTCAACAAATACTGGTAAATGCTGGGCTCAAACAGGCAAAATAGATCTTTTTTTACCATATAACTTCTCAATCTTTGACCTGCTGGTTTGAATTATTAGTCTACATAGATTGTACATAGCATATAGCATTTCCCAAACTTGGAGATCACTAGAACCATCTTCTCACAGAGCATGTAATACCCAATAGGGCACTCCACGGTCTATATTTTTTAAAGGTTAATAACATATTCCTGTTGGGGAATTAAAGCTTATAATTAATTGTACTCTGTGTTTCTTCCTTGGATGACATTAGCACAATAGTCAGATCTGGATTAAGTTTAGGACAGAGCCAGGCAAACAGAAAATACACTAAATGTTGAACTCTAGACTTAAGGGTGGAAACCCTTTCACTCTCCCCTGCTGAGAATAAGGATGGACCTAGGGTTTCCTGCAGAATGGTGCCTCTCTATGGAAGTCAAAGAAGTCCAGCTCTGGGAGATAAATTAGGGAGGAGCTAGCAGGCAGCAATGACCTAACATATAAATCCTGACAGATTCTTATTGCCCAATTTCCCTGTTTATATGCACCATGAAGTTACTTCAGGCCATTAAGTTGTAATGCAGTTTATTGGATTACAACATTCTTTAGTAACACTCCAGACTTGCTTGACTATACATGTGTCTAAGAACATTTTATATACTTCAGCTAAATGCACTTAAACTGTTTCTAAGAGTGGGTTAGTCTGAAGATAGCCACTTACATCCATGGTACTTCAACTTCTAGTAATTAACAGTGAGAAGGTGACTCATCCCCAGAATTTGTAGGCATCTTATTAGAGTGATTTATACACTTAACTGTACATTGCTGGGCATCCAGTGAAACCTTGCTAACTGAGTATAACCCCAGCATAGAAGACTCCCTTAGCTTCTACTACCAAAGCTGTCATTTCCCAGTGACAAAATAAGAAGTCAATACTTGCAATTGGGCTGGGAACATCATACATCCATTCAACCTCCATTCTTCATTCATTCACTTATCAAGTATTTATTGAGCACAACTCTTCATTAGTATTAGAGATGCAACAAGCAAAACAGATATCATCTCTGTCCTCACAGAGCTGATGGTCTCAGTGCCAGTCCGGTAATGGAGCTGTGAGAAGTGAGGATGGAGCCTCTGATGCTGGAGCCCAGGAATTACCCACAGTTTCAAGTTAGTATGTGAACAATTTCGTACATCAGACTGGCTGGTCACACAAATCAATGAGATCATCTTAAACCTTTGAACAGCACATCCACCTCAAATGCAAGTCCTGCAGCCAGCAAAGTTGCTACAACCATAGTTTCTGTACATAAACTGTGTTATTAAAGCAGATTTAGATTTAATTTTGCATACACAAATAGGTATGTAGTCTCTATTTATCTACATACCTATTTAGCAGAAAGTATTTTCAATGAGTGAAATCTCTATAGACAGTTGGTGCTTAAAATAAAAAGAAAGGTGGAAAGATGAAAATTTAAAAAATGGAATAAGAAAAAACTAGAGTGGCAATATATATGGGGTCCTTCAAAAAATATTTTGCTCTTGAACTAGTTGTGTTTATCCGAGGGCAGAGTTCATCAGAGAAGTTTGAAAGACTATGTGTCTTCTCAGTGTGTGAATGTGTGTGTGTTTACATAAATCCAAAGGAAAAGTAATCTTATCCTAGGCAATTAAGAGAACTGGAGGATCAATCAGTTTCTGCTTTGTATGAACACAAGATGGACAGACTCTTGAAAGACACTCAGTCATTAACACAGCATTGAGATTTCCTGGCTATTGCTATTTGTATACACATAAAACTGCATCTAAGGAATTCATGACCTTAATTTTAAGTTGCTTCAAAGGAGATTTTGCATTCAAAACTAATGATTTAGGAGACAGTCTTTAGGAGTTACAGAATTGCACTCAGGGATACCTTCAGGAAGGGGTAAATGGCTTTTTTAAGAGATTGCAAGCACTATTTTTTATTTTCTATCACAACAGTACTTCAATGATGCCTCACACTCTGAGGATGTGAGCATATACTTTTGAGCTAATAAGTTACTGAAGTAGTTTTAAAACTTTGGGTGTAACTTAAGAGGTTTTGTTTAGAAGTATAGGAAGTATATTTCTTGAGAAGATGGGCAATATCTACCAATTATTTAGATAAGTGGCTGGAGGCCTAAAAAATCTCATAGAGACAGTGAAAGTTCAGCCCTTGTGTGTGTGAATATGTGCATATATTTCTGATAATATCATTGTCCCCCTAACAATAGAGGGTTCTGAAATGGTGCTGTATTCTAAGTTGCTCAGCTCTTTTAAAAAAATAACTTTTAAAAATTTGCTTAGTGAATGTGTTAGATTTTTTATCTGATTACAAACCAAGTATGTACCTCTTTCTTTTCTCACTACAAAGACATTATAGAATAAAAAATAATAAACTTTAATGTGTCAAACTATATTCTCATAAAAAAGTCACTGTGATTCAGTACATATAAATATCTCTTTTCTGGCATTAAAATTTCAAATAAAGTTATATGGAGAAACAGCACATGTAACATTACAAAAGAGCAAATGGGACCGGTCTTCTCACCTGTCTGATGATTTCTCAGCCAGCTCCTTCTATATACCTTCAATTGCCACTGTTTGAAAGGCTTCCTTCTTTGTTATTTGCCAACCATATAATCATTCAGGGTGACTTCATACACAGCAGATACTGATGGCTCCTAAACCAGCTGTTAGGTCTGAACATGTATGTCCAGCTGCCTACTGGGCATCTCCATTTGGACAACCAGCAGACATTGCCAACTCCACAATTCCATTTTGAGCTCATCACCCACCACCCCTACTCTTTGCCATTTCCTGTTTTTCTTTTACCGAATAAATGTTTGTTGAATAAGTGAATTAATGATTTTTAGCAGTTACTAAATGAATGTCATATAGAATACAAGTACTTATTTCTATACATAATGAGACTTAAATTGGGTGAAGTCTTTCTAAATAGAGTTGGTTCTTCTACAATTTATGAAAATCACAGGCTGGAGAAATACTTGGGAACTCAACTTCCAATCATCTGAGCAAAGAAGAAAATCACAGGTTAAGACCAGAGAAGGCCACAATTTATAAATCATCAGTGTTTTGTTTTGAATCATTCAAGCAAAATTTTATAGTTGCACTACAAGCAAAAAAAGATCTGGATGTGTTTCTTTGCACACACACTTACATAAAAAGAAAACAAGTCAGTTAATATTTTGCTGAGCATCTTCTACCACTGCTGTACTAGTGATGCCACATGCCAGTGATGTTTGAAGCCATGAATTTGGACTACTCTTAACTAACTGACCTACAGGGTACAATATTGTGTTAATGCATAATGCTCCTTTTAAGGTAATATGTACCATAAAATATGTGGAATTATTTGACACTTGCAAGTAACTCCAATAGTTGGGTTTTCCTAAAAGATGCCTGTACCTCTTTTATGAGGCATTAACTTCTTACTTGGCTGGAACCCCAGAGGGCATTATGGCCAGCATCCAAGGAATTTTAGTGATTGAGGATCCAATTATTGCTTCCAATATGAGATAGTTGTTCTCTACAGGAAGAAGAGTACTGCTGCTTACATAGCTGATCTTCTCTGGGGTGTTGACACCCTCGGTAGTACGTGCATGGACAGGGCCAAACTATCATGAAGGCGTCACTGCAAAGAGGCCGAAGTGGCCAACACTACTTTGATTTTTCTCTATAACCTCATTAAAGAAAAGCTTTCATTTCAGGGAAGCAGCAGATTAACTCTATGTCAGGTACACAGAGCTTCTTCTGTTAGTTCTGATAAGATTTTTTTATACATTATCTCATTCTGTTCCCAATCAAATTAAACAACTTACAAGATCACAATTAGTGGACACTCAAATTAGAACTGAGGCCTTCACATGTCTAGCTCATTGTGCAACATCCCTAAACAAACCAACACTGAATTTAATTTTAATTCACAGATACTTGAATTTTCACAATTTGAGATATACCCCTTTTCTTTACTGTCACTAAGCAAATGTACCAGGAAAAGGGTAAGTGAAATCACCAAACTCTCTGGGAGTAGATGATGATAAGGTGAAAGGCATAGAGCCCTGGTTGGTATGGCTCAGTGGACTAAGTACCAGACTTCAAACTAAAGGGTCACCAGTTCTATTCCCAGTCAGGACACATGCCTGAGTTGTGGGCCAGGTCCCCTGTAGGGGATGATCAAGAGGCAACCACACATTGATGTTTCTCTCCCTCTCTTTCTCCCTTCCTTCCCCTCTCTAAAAATAGATAAAATTCTTTTAAAAAAAGACAAAAGACATAGAAACTAAAAGGCACAGATTGACTAAAGGGATGAAAGAAGGCAGGTGTGAAGAGTGAGAAAAGCAATCCTAGGATAACAGATACCTGTGGCCTTCCTCACTATCATGTATGTAGCTAGTTGACATTGACATTTAGTATTATTGTGGAAGGTTCACTGTGAAATGAACAATACTATATAACATAACCAGAGAAGCCTCAAACTTAGAAGGCTGACCCTTGAACCTAAGACATTAATGTACTAGTCTATCTCCCTAAGTTTGAAGGAAGTTTTTGGAGTGAGAAATCCTATAGCATGGACCCCACTCAGGAGTCTGTTTGCAATGCAAGCCTGTGTCAATGCTGACTTAACGTTCAGCCCACACTTGTTGTGATCTTTTTTTTTTTAATTTCCTGAGTGATGATAATTACTATGGTGCTCACACTCCTGAAAGGAGTTGTTGTGCTATTACAATGTTTGTTTAAGATGCTTACAAACCAAACAAGTTAAAGAAGAATACAAATAGTTCATTCAGGACTCATTGGTTTAGGAAGGACTTAAAGGAGCATATTTGGATCTTAAAAAATGATTTTGTCCAGAAAAGTATTATTAGTATTAGTTTTATTTTGACACTGGTTCTACCCAGCAATATCTATCACAGCACAGCCAAGAGTAGTAATTGAATGAGAAATTGGTTTTTATTATGTCTAATAAAAAGCAACTATTACTATTATTACAAATTGCCCATAATGACAATTGTCTGGAGACTGCTTTATCAGCCTGAGTTGGATAGAAATAAGATACATGTGCAAGTGCACTTCCTTGTCTATGAGTTAAATATGTATGTTCATTACTGACAATGTAAATTGACATTATAGCAAATTTCATCTATTTCACTCTTCTGGACAGAGTCTAATGCTGCTGACAAGAGATATTTAGTACACATATCATTTATTTCTGTTCTTTAATATTCAGAGATGCAAAAATGGTGGCCCTAGTGTGTTCATTCTAGTTAATGGAGATTTTGTCAGTCTTCCACATCAGGGCTTGGTTCATAAAATATTAAGAAGCTGTCATGCTCTTTTTGTACATCAGTCTTGAAGATTAGTAAACAATTTACTAGTCATATTTTAGAGACCACTTATTTAATGAACATGTCATTCAGCCACCTTCACATCTGGTTCATTGGTGGACAGCTAACAGAAATGAAAAAATCCACCTCAACACAGTTGGAAGACTAAAGGATTCCAATGCAAAGATGACAAAAGCACTCTCTCCCAGACTCTTCATCATCACCTCTGAACCCAACTCTAAGGCAGTGCCAATGTCTCCAAGCTGCAATTTAGCAAGTACTTGAGGGCTATTGTCCATTATCAACATAATAGTCAAGCCTTGTAGAAGTTGAGCAACTTCTAGAGCTTTTCTGCTGCCTCCATGGGACATGAGATAGATGTTTATTGTCTTTTCCTACTCAACCCCCCATACATACACATACACCCACATATACAAGTATCTTTGGGTGTCTAGAAGCTCTCTCTGTTCAGCAGGGTGAGGAAGCAGGGAAAATCAAGGCAGTTGGAAAAGGGACCATTCTTAGCTACCATACAACTACCACCTATTGAAACCTGGTTATTCATAAAGTTGTTTGAAAACAGTGAGTGCTGAGATGCCCTGGCTGTTTTGAATGAGAAAAAATTTCGGAAGCAAAAAATACAGCATGCTATTCACTAATTCTTTTTTAAGTATATTTTATTGATTATGTTATTACAGTTGTTCCAATTTTGTTCCTCCCCTTTATCCCCCTCCTCCCTACACCACCCCCCTCACCCTCTAGGATACTCCTTCTCACAGTTCATGTCCATGGGTTGAACATATAAGTTCTTTGGCTTCTCCATTTCCTATATTATTCTTAACCCCCCTGTCTATTTTGTATCTACCATTTATGCTTATTATTCCCTGTACCTTTACCTCCATTCTCTCCCCTTCCCTCCCTGCTGATAACCCTCCACGTGATCTCCATTTCTGTAATTCTGTTCCTCTTCTAGTTGTTTGCTTAGTTTTTGTTTTGTTTGTTTTTTAGATTCAGCTGTTGATAGTTGTGAGTTTGTTGTCAGCTATTCACTAATTCTTATTACAAAACTATTTTCAGTGTTGAATTGGTACTGTTCTTTTATCCCAGATGCAGAAGAATGGCCTCTTTAATGTTATGTCTTCAAATTACATAGGCATAAACCAGAGGGTGGACCTACACCTGCAGTTGATGACTGCTCATAGTATTTGTAATGCAAAATAGCTAATTAAGATGATGGTCAAGTGGTAGTTTTCTCCTGGTATTAGCACAGAAAATCATGGTTGTGTTTCTATTTGTTTTCACACTGTATAGTATCAGCAAGCTAAAAACTGATGGTTAATTTCAACACCAGAAACTTCAAAAGTGAGCTAGCCACATCTAAAGAAATGCATTTGAATTGGCATTCACCTATAATTATATATTATCTCAGTCTAAACTGCTGTTCCTTATTACCACAGTCTCTCAAAGTAGGATGTGAGGACCACATATATCAGAAGCAACTGAAGACATTTTTTAAAAATACACATTCCTTGACCTGACCATACTGAATTAGGTTTCAGGACACTGCATGTTACCCATGTTCCTCAGGTGATTTTGATGCACACCATGTGTAAAAATCGCTCTAAAACAAAATAGAATAATTGACCAAAGAAGGATGGTGACATTGCGATGACAAAGTAACCACCATCAACATTCCTGTAAAGGGAAAATGCTGTTTACCAGGCTCTGACACCTGACCATGTGCTCCAGATCCTGACCTCAGATCCTATTGCTCATCCCTCTTTCTGACACCTCTTTGGCAGTTCAGAATTCTGACATCAGCCACTCCTGAATCTCCCACACTGAGCCAGCTCTGCCCAGTCCTTGGGGCACCAGGCAAGTCTCTCTCTTCACTTTGGGTCGAGACATCCTTATCTGTAAATTCTGCAGGAGGAGGCTGATGTTTATGTTCCCTATGTTCAGTTTATTTTCTCATCCTTTCTCAATACATGTTTCATCAGAATTAATCTCCTGTACTAATCCTTTGGACATTGTTTAATTGGAAAGATAGTACTTACCACCCTTTAGTCCCATGGAGGCCCCCAGCACGTCACAGCATTCCCACCCCACTCGCAGTAGTGCAGTTGCATTAGTGGATGCATCACCCCTACCTGAAGGGGATAGGAAGCAAACAGAGAGTTGACTGAGCATTTAGAGATTGCTAGATGGAGATACCTAATAGAGAAGAAAGTACATAATATTTTAACTCCTAAGTGCCATATTTTGCCATGTATAGTGTGCATTTTTCTGCCCAAATTTTTAAGGGAAAAATAAGGGTGCACATTATACATGGTTACTGATAATTCCATATCTATATAAATGTTTTTAATTCTTTTATTTATGTTTATGTATTAAAAGCATAACTCTAGAAAGCAATAATGATATCCATATGCAAAATAATACCCTGGAATATGATCATTGGTTTTATTTCTAAATATAAATAAATAAATAATTGAATTTAAAAATTAAATGAAAGATTTTTTTTCCTGAAAGTTTGGGCCAAAAACATGGGTATGCATTATATATGGCAGAATTTGCCTAATAGCCAATGCAGCAAAAAGTCCTCAAGGTCCTCATAAGACAGGCAACGTCTTTTCAATCCTCATTGTCATCACTGTGGTTGAAAAGTGCTAGAGTGGACAGGTCTTCTCAAGGAAGTTCTGCTGACACTACTGTAAAACTCCTTAGCTGTACATTTGGAAAGGCTCTAGTAATCATTTGCTTCAATAATTTAATTAAAATTTAAGCCACACACCTGTTTTAAAACATATCTGCAGAGATAGAGGGGTACGTTCTGGGATGGTGATTGACAGGGAAAAACAGAGTGACTTGGCATGTATGTAGAACTCATTAATCTTCAAGCACATTCTGGGGAAACATGGAGTTCTCTTTACCAGCTGTTACTAAAACAGCACTTTTATTTGCACAGTTGGAATTCTAATAGTTTAAGTGGAAGTCACAGTTAAGGGAGAGAGAAATGCTCTCCTGGGATCAAGTGTTCCATGATCACACAACCTGATAGTGTCAGCAGGACAACAAGAGTTAAACAATATCACAGCATTTTTCCAATTGCTGCAGTTTTAGTATCTAAATAGTATACAGCCAATTGTAAGGTCAGTCTTAGATATCATTTGATAAATGTGGATTTTTGCATGTCAGTGAATTTTGTAAATCCTTTAAGTATCGATATTTGTATTTCAAAAACTACTCACTAGAGATGTGGGAGCTTTCTGAGCTACCTTGGGATATCTTTGGAAGATTAGATACTACAATGATACAAGAGGGAAAAAATTAAAATGTAGCTATCATTTTCTTGAAGAAGGAAATCAGTCAAGCTGAAACAGATGTAATGCAGTTACCCCTCAAGTAGACACCCTCCAAATATTGGCGGGAGAGTTGGGCTGATGGAATTTTCATGAACTTCACTTTCTGGCTTTCTCTGAATGCTGTCTCTGCAGATTTAAATCCATCTTACTTCAGAATGCTGGGTTTGTAACTGAGAAGAAATAGTGCAGATGGCTAAATTATCCTCACTTGTTTAAAACCATGACAACTTACCATAATATAGCTTTAAGCACCTGAAATTAATTAGAGCACATTTGAATATGGGGAGTATGATTTATAGTATGTGCTTCAATACAGAGACATGTTTTGATTTCAGGCTGTCATTTATTATTTTATCTATAAATGTTGATCAAACAGACTTTGTTTTGCCTTTTAATGTAGACTACTGTATGGGGCAGTGGGAAGCAGACATATAGTCCAATGTTTAAAGTGTATAAATTTTGGAAGAACTGGAACAAATTTTTCTTATAAACATGACTAAATCTTCACTGATTGTTATGGGGAGGTAGGAAGGTACACTAACAATGTTTCAGTTCCTATGAAGGGTCATTAATATTTTTTAGAGATATTAAGTTTTTTTAGTGTCAGGTATATTGATGTATGATTTACATTTTAAAAATTATTCTTTTTAGTGTACTTTCCAATGAGTTGACATTCTATATTATTTTATCTTAGCTTCAGATACACAGCATAGTGGTTAGACATTTATGTAATTTACAAAGTGATCATCCTGATAAGTTTAGTATTCACCTGGTACCATACATAGTAATTGCAATATTATTGACTATCTTCCCCATGCTGTACTTTACACCCCATGACTATTCTGTAACTACCAATTTGTACTTCTTAATCCTTCTACCTTTTTCACCCAGCCCCCCCAAAACCTCCCCTCCCATCCAGCAAACATCACTTTGTTCTCTGTATATATGGGTCATTAATTTTTTATGATAATACTCCCTGAACTTTATCAAGGTCCTTTAAAAACTCAAACTAGGTCTTCAGAAGATTTTTACCTTTGAGTAACTTATTAAGGGAAAAGGCATAACATGTAGTGGAGTCAGACAAACTCTGCCTTGATCTTGACTTCATGGCTGACTGGCTGTGTGACCTTGGGCAAATGGCTTAACTACCCTGGCAGAGAGGAAGGATTCATAAATAATGGAGAACCAGAATCAGAGATAATGAGACAAACATTATGTCCAGACAGGGTCATCTCTTTGAGGAAATAATTAATTGGTTAGGGCCTAGGTATGTTGAATCTGAGATGCTGGTGAGCCATCCAGGAAAAGGTGTATGGCAGGGAGTGAAGACTTGTGGTCTGGGAGGAAGCTGAAGTATACAGATATATACATGGAAGTCACTGGCAAATAATATTTGAATTTGTGGAAGTGAATGAAGTCACCAAAGGGAAGAATAGAGAGAGAAAAGAATAATTAAGAATATCCTCAGAAATGTGAAGGAACACTGACAATGAAAGAAACCAAGAAAGGACAATCTGAAAATAGGAAGAAAATCAAGATGTCATCATGTCACAGGGTGTTTGAATGGGAGAAAGTAGACCACAAGATCAAATGCATTCAAGTGGTCAAAAAGATCAGAATTGGAAAAATAAAAGGCAAGAGGTTAGCAGTAAGTGCAGTAAGAAAAACAGGTGCTAAGTATAGACACGCTTTTCAGATGTTTAGGGTAGAAAGAGAGGCAACAAATAGCTCGATGATTTGAAGCAGTCCGGGGAAATTTTTTTAAAGCTGGGAGACCAAAGTGTGTTTATTGATGGGGCAAAGAACTCAGAGAGAAAGAGAAATTGACTGAGAGAGTTGCCAGTGAGCCAGGAAGGAAATAAGGTGAGAGACAGAGAGTTGGAGTAATCTTGGAAAAGAGAGAAACCTTCTCTGAGACAGAGAGGAAACAGATGAAGCGAGATACAGATGTTATGACAGTTCACTAAACTAAATTTCTCTTACCTCACATCTCTGTTGTTCTGTGCCTGTCTGGACCCCTTCACGTGCGGGCACACATGCACACATACTTACCGATATCAAGTAAAATTCTATCCTTGAGAAGAATAGAATGTGTTAGTTTTTAAGAAATGGTTGACTTCAAGCCCCTGAGGCATATTTCTAAGAAAGAATCCAAACGTCATCCTGGTACATCACTGTGGCCTGAAAGAACTGATGCACTTTGACAAAGGGGGCAACTTAATTATTTCCCTGAGTAGTTTTTGTCTTGGGTCTCTGTGGGCCTGCCTAGTGCACTAGGTGGCTCTGTGCTGACCCAACTTTAGAGGGAATCTCAGTGGCTTTCAAAGAACCAGGACCCTCCCTCTCTGTGATACTTTGGGAATTTACTCATCCATTAGAATTTCACTCCTCACCATTGCAACCAAAGAAGGTGGAACAGGTGTTTCATTCCCACATCCCAGGTGGAAAGTCAAGACCCAGAAAGGAACACTCTCTAAATCAGGGCCACATGATATGTGGCTGCTGGAGCTACACAGAAAACTCTGGACACTAACTCTTAAGAGATTATTTTTTATTTCTACTTTACGCCACTGCTTTTATTCAGCGAACATTCAGAACACCTCCGAGATAGAAATTTTACCACCAGGCATAAGAACTATGTGCAAAGTCCATCACTGAAAAAGGCTGAGGCATAATAGAACACATTTGAAATAGCTCAGCAAATACACATGTTCAGTTACAAAAGCTTTCAAAGTAAATGACTTGGCTACTTGAAGCAGAAAGTAAGACAATAAGCCAGGCTAAATAAGGGAATCCTTTCTAGATTTTTATTTCTTTCCCCTCAGGTACTCAGGGAAGACTGCCAGGTGTAGTTCCAGCAAATTTGGAAAACAGATTATAGCAACAGGGGTAAAGGGAATACTGGAGTTTTCTAGCTTCCTTATTTTTTTAATAGTTATATTCTAACTCTTTCCAAACAACATTGAGACAGTAATTCCTCTCATTCCAGTGTCTCAATGTTAAACAGCAGAGTTGGTATTAAGAGCCCCTCAACCTCTCAGTGTCTGTTACTGAAGACAACCCTCCTCAGTTAGGTAAAGGACTTCAAGGTGAAGTTTTAATTCTGTGTCACAGTCCAAGGTGTTTCAGTGCAAAGCATGGAAACATGCATGTCAGCACACACAGCATAATACATCTACCCTCTCACCCAAAACCCAAGGACCAGGTTCAATTTAACATGATAAAATGGACTCCATGCTCCTGGCTTTCAACGCCCACTTTGTCCTCATCTCCTGCACACAGTTCTGGGCTCAGGGCTCTGACACTGAGATCCTCTCAGGAACTTTTTGCTTTGGGTGCCATTCACAAAAGCCATCAAGAGAAATCTCAAAGAAGGCCTACTTTCCAGCCGAATATCTAAGCTGTGTCTGCCTTTTGACAGAGCAAAAGGGCCTTTAAAAAAAAAAAGAACTCCTAAGCTTTAGAAGACCTGCCTACCCACACAGCAATTCATGACTAAACAAAAAGAGGCTGCAAAGCAACAGGGAGGGAAAGGTTGATCCTTCAGTCCAAACAAATGAATGTTACTAACAATAAATTCTTCAGATGACTTCCCAATGAACACTAAATGAAAAATCTGCACAGGGAGCATTAGATTATTTCAGGGTATGGGTCCTTCTACATTCATCAATAATTAAAACATATGAAGTGGTCCGGACTGTGTCGACTGTGAGCATCCTGGCCTCACTGTGTGGATGGATTCCATGGTACTGATGTCCATTCTCCTAGAGGGCCCCATGTACATCCTGAAGAATTCAGAGTCTTCTTACCATTCTTTCCTCTTCAGTGTTCCTCTGATGACCACTGAAGTTCCCACCCACCTTTCAACCCAAAAGGTCCACACATGTAAAGCCTTTTAAAGCCTTGCTGATATCAAATTTAAGGATTCCTCCTATGTTAATGAATATTGTATATTTATTCAGGTAAATTTGTGAATAAATGGAAACAGTTTCAAGAGCTGCCACTCTCAGATAGAATTTGCATCTCATTGTGTTTTATACCTGATCATTCAGGTCAAAGGGAGGGGTCCGAGAGCAATGGAATTAATTGTAACAGGACTGATTTAAAAAATAGCTATGATTAGTGCTTAGAATAGATAGTGTTCTAGGTGCTTAATGGGAATCATGTAATCTAACTCACATCTCCCATATGATGTAAATGAAGTAATTATCCCCACTTTACAGATGAGACAACTGACATACAGAGGGTTAAGTAACCTACCAAAGGCCACTCAGCCAGCAAGTGTAGATGCGTGTATTCAAACACAGGTAACTGTGGTTCTAGAGTCCTCTACCTAACTGCTGTACAGCACTATGGGAAAGGAACATTGCAGGCATGTGGAAATCAAGCCAAGGAGAACAGATAAAGGCTATTTACTGAGATAGCAATCAATATCTATATTTATTTATATCTATAAATGTATCAAAAGAGTGGGTCACTATCTCTCGTGTTTTGGCTAAGACTCAAAGGCAGGGAGAAGAGTAGGAGAGCTTTACAGGGGAACTGGGGAGAAGGCTTTAGGGTTGCCCTGATTGGAGGCTTTTGGCAGAACGAAGCTGTTCGTGGGCTAATTAGAAGTGGGACTTCCTATGTCATTAGTTAGAGATGCATATTCAGCTCACTCTGGTTGATCCTAAATTGGAAGCAGAGACAAAAAATAGGAAAGCTGTAACTTATTATCAAGTATTCGTAGTTTTAGGTCAATTGTTATAAGGGCTATTGTTTGACTTCCTGGACTATGTGCTAGTAGTGGCTTCATAAGCTTGACGTATGGAAGGTGGCCTTCTGAGCTGGTTACTGAAGATAACGGGTTGGCTTCCTGCACTGATTGCTGCAAATAGTGAGTCAGGGTTCTATTTTTATATACAATCTGGCCATTGCCACTTTGTGTATTTAGCCTCTCAGACAGAAGAATCTCCTGGAATCATTCATTTGCCCCCAGTATGGAAGGAGGCCTCCTTCTGGAAAGGGGTCTTCCAGATAACAGCAGATTTTTTCACTGAATCAGGTTGGTGAAATCTTGATTTCTGGCAAATAGTTACCTGTTGAGTTCCCCTGTGCTGATCTCTTCTGTGCTACTTAATATTTGTCTGGCAGTTAGGAGCCAAAAAGCAGAGAAATTATTATTCTTAATCATGCCCCCAAAGTAAAAGTCAAATGTTGGTCAAGATCTTAGCTGGTAAACAAGGAGAGGAGAACGTTATCTTTTAATTTCTTCCAACTAAGCTAAAACACAAATCTCAAAATTACCACACCAGTGAACTGGAGGTGAATCAACCTGGTCAACTTACTTGCTCCTAAAGACTGAGGCCCTTTTCAGCAGCTGGTCACCTGCACATCAGCCTATGACTTTTCATTAAGGTAACAGATGGTTCTCTTTGCAAGAGAACCAGGCATATCCCAGAGAGTTTTAATATAAACAATACAGGTAGGCAAAAAATGTTTCCTGAACACATACTCTATGTTCATCGTGATAAAGGAAGTAGAATATAATGCTTCTGCCTTCAGAGGATCGTACAGCTTTTATGTGCAATACCATTTTTCATTGACTAGAGTGAGTGATAAACAAATTCAACACTAAGTATCCAGTGAGTTTTGCCTTGAGAAATACATGTGCCCCTAATGAGATATGGCTCTTGCTGTGATTTTATTGCTTCTTTCTAACATGAAGTTAATCTGAAAGTGCTTGCATTTGGGGACATGAATCAATTACATGCCCATAACAACTACAGATGCATGTTCTAAAGACATTAAAGGTATGCCAGCATGCTGTCTATTATGAATGTTCTGATGTAACAAATGCCAGGGACCAGTATTAAAATTGGAATCTAATACAAAATAAAACAATGGCTCCTTTTAGCCACCAGGTGAGTGCAAACCTAGAGAGGCAGAGTCCCCATTGGCCATGAAGGTGAAATGCTGATGAAGGCATGGACTGTTTGGTCAAGGCTATGATCTTACTCACTCCTCTGGGCAGGGAGCAATTTGAGACCAAGCAAAGGGTCACAGGAGAGCAGATGTGAAGACCATTATGTTACATAATGTGCAGTTTGATGAACCTGAGTTCTAACCTGACTCAGTTACGATTTAGTGGAGTGACTTTGGGAAAATTACTTTCCTCCTGGGACTTCATTGGAAATTATCCCTGATAGAAGAACATAGGTAAGATGTGTCGTATTTTGTATAAATTTGTGCATAGACATATAAAGTATTTTAAAGTAAAATAAAAACATTCCTTAGGGAAAACTACTAGTAAAGTAGTACTAGTATTATATGCTAAAATGATGACTACACTGAAGAAATAATGAGTGAAAGAGTAAAAGAAGAAAAGGACAAGCCTAGAATTTTGCAAACTTTTCTCTCCATTAACTATGGAGACAGAGATTAGAGAGAAGAACATTGTTGCGTGGGTCCCTGGCCAGCAGTGACCACAGAACGCTGTGGATGGCTCGATGAAAACACGCGAGAAAAAACATGCATAGAGGAAAACTAGTTTCTGTGGAGAAGTAGGGACGAAATGGCCACCCCCCCCTAGTGGGGAGCGCGCCGATTTACAGTCCATACCTGCTTTTATTGGGCTCATTCTGCATAATAATTCAGGTAAAGTACAGTACTCATTAGGGGGAAGTAAGGAACCATAGAAAACAAAGAACTCTGCCGGTCTATTGAGTCGGGGTCAAAGAGCTGTAAGACTGAGGAACAAACTAACTTCCTCCTAAGACCCTTCTCATTCAACTGAGAGCATTCTAAACAAAGAAGGTTTCACAGTAATTTACATGTTCTTTCTTAGGCCTGATCACCCCGGGGAATCTGCACTTCTCAGCACAGAGCTGTACCACCCTGTCATTGTTTCAGGCTTAGGTGCAGCAAGGGAACTAAGGCAACTGAGAGACAAGGAGGTTTTCTCTTAGAAGCTGAGAACTCAGGCTATGTCGAAGCCGAGGAGTGAGGGTCCATCACCCCCTTTTGCTGCAGCCCCCCAAGTCTTTCTTTTGGGGGGCCTCCCAAAGTGATCGTACCTGTCTTAGGTCATTCCCCCCTTGGGGAATCTTACCCGTCTTTGGCTAACCGACCAAGCTTTTGGGGGTTCAGTCATGAATAAAGCAGCAGAAGCAGCATTCCTGCCTGGGAGATAAGCTTTTGTCTCCTTGCTGGCTTAAGGTTCCAAGGGCGTTCCCTTAGCCTTAGCCTAGGCGGGGGTTTCAGCTTCTGATACCAGTCAGGGTAGTTCCCAACAGAACATTTTCCTTTTAGAAGGAAAAGGAAGTGTAAGAGATTGCTCCCCACCCAGTATTGAAACCAATCTGGACATTCTTTCCAATGACGTATGTAAAATAATTCCCTAATTTGGTATTCTGTTGGTAAAAAGTGACAAAATACCCTTAGTATAGTCTTTCCAGGACCCTTGAATGAATATCTAGGTTTCCACATCTAAAAGAAAAGATTTTGTCCAGAGTCATCTTTATGATTCTTAAGCCTGAAGGGCTTGGCTTCCTAATCACTGTAATGCACAGATCTCAGTGGGTTTTCTGCTTCTCTTCAATACACACGTAGAACTAAGCAATCAGCCCACGCAGCTTCTCTGCTCTTCTTGAACACTTGATGAATAAAATGAGAGACCACGATGAAACCTGTAAGATTATGCTTTCTATTTTTAACGTAAGGATTCCCATTTCTACCTTAAATTCTTTCGTGATTTATTTCAAAAGCCAGACATTATCTATGGAGATGTGTGTAGGCAGGTGTGTGTGTGTGTGGGGGGGAGAGAGAGAGAGAGAGAGAGAGGGAGAGAGAGAAGAAATGCAATTACACATCCCCACTCAGCTTACAGCGGTTACTTTTAGACATAAACATTCCACTTAAATCTAGTATAGCTAGTAATTTTATAACTGGATTAGCTGGATTTCTGCCCACAGTCAGAGAAACCCAAACAAGGTCTACTTCAAAAGAAATGATACCAAGTATGCTACTCTAAATAAAAAAAAAGATGTTTTAATTAATGAAAAACATGTCCTGTCATATAACCAATCAGTTGATTACCTACTGCATTATTCTCAACAATGAGCCTGAAAAAAACAAAGCTTCAAATAAAGTAATCTTTTTGTTACATTTCTTGGCTTCCAATCATATTTTCTTATTGGGTGGATATTATTCTCAGAATTATATATATATACACACACACACACACACGCACACACACACACATATACATATATGTGTGTATATGTATATGTTATCTTTTTATGGTAAAAAAGAGTAAACCTTGAAATAGACAACAATTTTTTAAAAGAGAGTGATGTTCAATACTTTTAGGATGAGCAAGGTAACAAAGCCTCTTGAGGAGGCATTTGGCAGTGCACTGAGAAATAACAGTAGCAGATGCATAAGATCTGGCAGAAGCAGCCCTTAAATGAAGAGTATATCAAAATAAGGCCATGTCAGTGGTTAAAAGCACTAAGACAAGTGGGAATACGCCCACGGAAGAGGACAGTAATTTTGACTATGTTCCCAGAGAAAGGTACTGATTCCATGAGAGGTTCAGAGAACAGACCATGTGCTGAAAACCCTGAGGATATACGATGACTTTGATAAGAATCAGGGAAAGAAATTCGACAAGCATTTTTTAAAAATTATTCAAACCTAAGGTACCTGGTACCAATAATCCACTCAAAATAGCTTTAGAAGCACTGGGAATATATATCCAATGATGGTTATCTATTGCACAGTATTACTGCTCAACACTAAGACCATTGCTACAGATTGCCATACAGTGTGTGTTAGGCAAAACCACGCAGTGCTAGATAACATGGCTCTCATCACCAAGTGATCTCTGTATTGATAATTAAACCCACTGAATTTTGATAAAGAGTCTATAAATAGCATAACATATGCTTTCATTCACAGAGTTCAGGCAGATATCTTTTTAAATAGCTCATTTTGTTTTGATTAATTTGGACTGGATCGACACAGGTTGTAGGGAGAGAGTTTTCATGGTCATTGGTGACCCTAAGTCCAGGACACCTAGACAGATGAATCCTGTATTTTTAATGGTAAACTGAACACATTATACATAGACTGGTTATAAGTGTTTGAGAGAGTCAAAGCATGTTCCATTTCTACTCTGCATGGCCCTGGACAGTGGGACAATGAGCCATCCCATCCAGATGATTACATACCATAATTACTCTCTGGTCAAGAACACAACACATTAGAATGGATTCATATGTTGCAGGTAAATTATTTTACTGACTTCTGTTTTAAAAAAACACTTGACACAAACCTTTCCAAAAATGAGGAAAAAGAGGAACAAGTACCTAATAGACATTTTCCCCATAATTGTTCCTTGAAACTTGATTTTCAGGGAAACACCTATGAAGGAAAATAATTCTGTGTGTACGCTGGGGAGTAGGGATCTTAGAGAGACAAGCGTTTTGAATCCTGACCCTACCCACAAACTTGCCTATCAAAAAACATCCACTAGAATCTCATCATTATTTTACCAGAGCAGCTATCTACCTGCAGCTACCTGACCAGCCAAGCAGTGTACTGGGCTACCACACCACACAGTAAGTACCTTAATTGGCTCTACAATGGTGAGAAATATGTTTTGGACAGCAGAGGATTTTATTTCCACTGACTTTTCCATCAAAAAAAAGTTAACAAACACGTGTTGGCTTGCCTCAGAAATGGATACCATAGGACACATGAAAGCAAAGCACAGAAACAGGAGGTACTACACCTTGTAGCTCAGTGTCTTTTTAATATTGAATTTCTTCTTTAAGTGTATAGAGAAGATTTCCCACACACACAGGGAGTCACCCATGGGAGAACCACTTGATATCTGTGCAGTCTCACCACTGTTGGTCCCTTCTGCCAAGAAATATCACTGCCTTTGTAGTACAATAATGTTTTTCCACCTCAGTGAGAAGTCCATTTCTCTGAACAGCTGATTCATGAAGTCAGTGAAATTATGAGGCCTATTGTTCTCTAACTTTTCCTAGTGAGCAAGATTTGCTCTGTTTTATATGAAATGTTTACAATTCCACCCTTGAAGAGCTATTATTTTATCATGGGACTAGAATACAAGCATATGTACAAATTAATGCCATTTACAACATGTAGAGAAAGATACTATTCATTAAAGGTGTGGCTTTACTTAAAAGTTTATATTTGGAGTTCAACTTCGATAGAAAAAAGAGGCAGCAAGTTTCTTGTGCCATTGCTCAGAGGATTGTTTAATTATAAAACCAGAAAACTTCATATCACAATGAAAAAAAAAAGGAAGAGAAAAGGGAACAAGTTGTAGGGGACAGAACCCGGATGATCAGCCAGGGGCTATTGGTTCCAGTCCTGACTTCAGCACTAATGAGCTTATGACTGTGACACAGCATTTAATCTTTCTGGGCCCCAGTTCCCTCATCTATTAAATGGACTAGAGAGCCTCCGAGGTCTCTCCCAGCCTAACATACAATCTGAAATCATTCATTGTCAACCTCCCTATTTATAATTACTACTGCAAGCATGCATTTGCTGGTTCTTATGGTTTCTTCTGGAAGGGAATTTGTCATAGCCTCAGCTTTGGATTTCAACCTTCCACTTCCTGAACACCAAGACAACCATTCAGCCTTTCCAAGTGCAGAGAGTAACTCGAGTTGGAGAAACAAACCTTTTAGCCATTTTAATAACATTTTATTTTTAATTATGTATATTTTAATAAATAACTTGAGAGTAGAAATAATTTGATGCATTTGACATATTTGAACTTAGACAACTTGAACTGAAGGCATTATTATTTTATGGTTATGGGAATCACAGTATTTTGCAAAACTAGATATAAATAGTTTTTATCTTCCAGGGTGGATCAATAATTTCCCCTTGGCTAAGATTAGATGGTGATTTCTCATTTCTTAGAAAATACATCAGGTTTCCTTAATGTCTCTTTTAAGATTGGTTTTAAGTTATTTTAGTTTTTCTAAGTAAATATCTTTGACATATCTTATAATTTTTTTTCATGTCATATATTGCCTTAAATTGTATAAATATGTTTAGTGTGGGGAAACATGCTATTTTTCATAATAAGCAAAGTAAATACATTGTGTGTGTGACTTGTTCCTCTTGATCAACCCCAATGAGGTAAAATCTCACCACTGTTGGTCCCTTCCACTGAGGCTAAATGAGACTGGGTGTGAATTCGTTTCTTAGAATCGGTTGAGAGTGCTAACAGTTGTTACAAAGGGATTAGCAGGTGGCAGTAGGAAGTTTAGATTTTATCTCATGTAGCAGAAAGATATAGACTTTGACTGAGGACTTTTTTGCATTTTGGATCTATCACCCTAGGCCAATTATTTAACCTCTCTGACCCTCAGGTTCTCATTTATAAAATGGAGAGATAGAATTATGTTTTAGGTTGTGTATTAGTTTTCTAGGGCTTCCATAACAAAAAAAATTTTTTTTTCAAGATTCTGGAGGCTAGAAGTCCAAGAACAAGGTGTGGGCAGCGTTAGTTCCTTCTGAGGCCTCTCTCCTCGGCTTGCAGATGGTTGCCTCCCCTCCATGTTATCGCGGCAGTCTGCTGTGTGGTCATGCCTGGCATCACTCTGTGTCCAAAACCTCCCTACCTGTAAGGACAACAGTCTTGTTAGATTAGAGCCCACCTTAAAGACCTCATTTTAGCTTAATCACCTTTTAAAGGCCTTATCTTCAAATACGTCAAGTTTTGGGAGATGAGGATTTCAGCATGAATTTAAAAGGAACACAATTGACATAACACATGGATTCTCTGGGTAACAGATTCTGAGATGCTGTCTACATGGAGCAGATTTTCCAGGGTGGGAAGGGAAGGTCTCAGAAACAAAACTCATAAAGTGAGGGAAGCAAGAGTGGGCAATGGAAGAATTTAAACCACAATAGAGTCTAAGGGAGGTCTGCCTTGATTCCACAGAGCTCAGGCTATGATGGGCTTTCAGAGTTTTCCCAAATTGAAGCTAGGGGGCTGGGCTTTTGTACCCTGACATTGACCAGATGCCCCCAGGAAAGGAACATCCCCTCCCCAAAGAAGGAAAGGAAGAGTATCCTTGGGCCAGGAACTCCCTTGAGTTGAAGGTCCATTGATGTGAGCCTTCAGCTTGGGAGCCTCACATTGATCTCACAATACACTGGGGGGTTGAGTGCCTTTGTCCTGAGAAGAGAATGCAGAGTGGTGTCCCCAGCTTCCACTGGAGAGCTACATGCCAATTTTGCCATTGTACAAATTTGATGAGGACTAGCTGAGACAGGTATAGTCCCTGGCACATAGTGAAAACTCTATTGATACTAATCCCTTTCCATGGCCCCAGTCTGCCACATCCACAAGCCCCGTCCTTAATAGCTAGATCCTCCAGCATGGGCCTCACACACACCTCTACTGAATGTGTTTCTGCTAAGAACAGAGTCTGGGGAGAGCTGGTTTTCAGGTGCTTTCCAGTGTTGATATTTAACTTCCCTCCCCTTTGACCCTTCTTTTGTCATCCAGATAGCTCAAATCAACAATGCATAAACACTCTGAACTCTTTATAAATGGAGCTCTTCAGGGAGCTGCATGCTGCTTGGGTACAAAGCTCGATGATTTTCAATGTATTTTTTTATTATTTTTAATAATACCCTACATTTAAAGTTTCCCATCTGCCGAGCCACGAAGAAGAGCATGTGGAACATAATGTGCAGTAAGCATGGGAGGAAAACAAAAGAGGAATGGGTGGGTTCAGACAAAGAGGTTGCCTTGTATCTCTGACACGGGGCTTTTGTGGTGATTGTTGATCAGTAAATGAAAGTCCATTTGGGAGAGCCACGTGCCTCCCCAACTGTAAAATAATACTTCATGGGGGTGAGTCCTTGGGTGGAAGAACAGTTAGGCTTGGAGAGAAGCTAAATGGCAGCCCATTGTCACAGAAAATGTAACCTGGCAAAGAATGGTTGGGGAGAAAGCATTTCAAACAAAGAAAGGCAATGGGTGGAAATGAAATAAATACATAGTATCCTTCTTGTCTGCAGCCTTTCCTAATGAAGACTAGCAGAAGATAAATGGGATTTTGCTCAATGTATTTGTTCTCCAAGTATAAGACCTCACGTGACCTCTCCTGCAATACCACCTGGACATGGATCCTATTTCCTGATGGAAACTCACATTCACCACATAAGGAAAGATAAAGAAGCAAAATGTTTCAGGTCTTGAAGGAAAACAGTTTGTTTTGACCTCAAATTAGCCTTTTAAGTGCAGGGTGTCATGAAACAGTCACATCCTGCATAGTGGACACACAGAAGAAAAGGCTGTTTCACACTAAGCAAACCTGGGATCAGACACAAATCCCAAAAGCATTCAGTTTATTGGGCTGCCATTTCCCTTCTGACATTACTCATTAATTCTTCGTTTAATTAGTCAGCTCTGGCTGCCATAACAAAATAACACAGACTGGGGGCTTAGAAAACTGACATTTATTTCTTCCAGTCCCAGAGGATTCCCAGAGGAATCCCAGATCAAGGTGCCAGCAGATTCTATTGCTCAGTAAGTAAGTACCCTCTTCCCAGTGTGCATGGCTACCACCTTCTCACTTTTAAAAAAGCTACAGAGAAAGAGGCAGTAACCTCTCTGTTATTTTTTCTTGCAAAAGCACTAATCCCATCAACAGAGTTCCAATCCACCTCGTGGCCTCATCTAACCATAATTACCTCCAAAAGACCCTACCTCCTAATCCCATGACATGTGGGGGTAGGGTTTCAATATAGGAAAATGGTGAGGGACATGATTCAGTCCACAGCACCTTCTATGCCAGGCAGGGAGAAGAGAAAGTGAGGAAACTGTTTCTGCTTTCGAAGACCAGGATGAAAGAGAGATAACCTAGTTAGGGAAGTCAAAGAAAACTTCTCCAAAGAAATGACAGCCAGGAGCCGAGAGATGAGCAGAGGTCAACTAGGAAAGAGTATTTGAGGTAATTGGGCAGTGTGAGCAGAGGCCTCACAGCAGGAGGCAAACATGACAAGTTCAAAGCCTGAAGAAGAGCCTTGTATTTGGAGCAGAAAGCGCTCAGGAAAGTGTAATGGGCAAGGGGTGGTTGGAGAGGTTGGTGGGTGCTGGACCAGGCAGGGCTTTGCCCAGCCTGCTAAGGAACTGCTATTAACCAACACAAAGGGAATCCTCTGAAGGAATTTGCACAAGGTAGCAGCTTGATTGTATTTACAGTTGAAGAAAATTGTCCTGCCTCTAATTTGAAAAGTAGACGAAAAAGTGGCCCAAACTGGAGTGAATACTAGTAGACAGTTGGAAGTAATTGCAGTAATACAAGCAGGAGATGGTGATGGCTTGGACGAGAGTGGTAATGGTAGGAAAGATGTGTGAACTGATCCAGGAGTCATTGAAGAGGTAAAGGCAACAGGACTTGACAATACATTAGATAATGGGGGCAACGAAGAGAGCATTAGTGTATCTCATTATCCTTGACACCTGGCAGAAGAACAAGGCCCAGATGAGAGCACTCAGTACATTTCAGATCTTGTATTCCTCAATCTTCATGCACATCCCCTGGGTATATACCTCCCATAATTAGAAAGCACACATTTCCCATGGCCTTGTCAGGTCCTTAGCCAGTTTGCTCTCAGACCTCCTCCTGGTCCTTCTGCTCCACTGTAGATACAGAGATTGGCTCTGTGGCCTTTGTTTTCCAGGCCCACTTTTGGCTGTTTTTGGCCATTGGGAGGCACTGTACAGTACAAGGCAAGAAGAAGACAGAACGCAGGTGTATCTGTATGTCTCCAAAAGCACCCTCTGGGCTGCTAGCTCCTGCAGAACAGGTCTGCCATGATAGCCTGGCCCTCTGCTCTGAGGACATTATTTTTGCTTATTGTGCTCCCAGAATAAGAGCCACAGCAGTCTTCTACAGTTACTAGTCTCTGGGTGATCTCTTTCCTCTTTGGCTTCTCAGCTCTTTCATTGCCTGTATAACTATTTTCCTGAATCAAGTTCCATCTGTTTGCCTGATTTGACCTTGGTTCATGCAGTTCTCAAAGTCGCCAAGTCCAGAAACAATCTCTTCCAACCACTTATTAATGCCTGAAACTCATTTGTTTCCTTCCACCATGAAATAGAAGGTATAAGAGGCAAATAATCCTAGGAGACTTCACAAATTGAATTATACACAGGACATGGTGTTTCCCCCCCAGAGATCAGCATGTATTTGGTGTAAGAAAATGACAGGATGCTGTGGGGCGGGAGAGAGGAGCACTAAAAAGAATCACACAGAGAAGGTCAAGGACTTCAGAGGTTAGGAGGAAAAAAGTGAAACGTGCCAAAGATTGACTTGCTTCAAAATTTCCCATAAGCAAGCCACAGTGTCACACCATTGCTGAATATATATAGGGAAGAATGCCCCCCAAATGTTAGGTGAGTTGCAGCAAATGGTTATTAATAGACAACTAAACCTAGGATTTCAAGAGGAATTTTAAAGCTTCATTAGGAAAGAGAAGTGTGTGAGCCCAAAATCAGGTTAATAACTTCCACCTGCAGTCTATGCCAAGCTGATAGTCACTCAGTCTCCATTCTATATTAAATTTACACACACATACACATAAAGGTATATGTACAGTCTTCATATCATTGGTAAATATGTGCCTACCAAACTGGGGTCAGGAAATAAAAACGTGAATCTGGGGTATATTTCTTCAGACCTGGGACCATTTGACACTCATGAGAATAACTCCAGTGTAATATGAAATTGGATTTGCTTGGTTGCAAATATAACCTATGTATTAGAAATTTGTGCCATGAGTAACTCAGATTGTGGCTTTTATAAATAGCTCACATTGTTTGGTATGTAGTTTACCCTGCACCACTTAGTACAGGTAGTACAGGTAATACAAACAAGTAGAATTCTACAACCCCTCCACATCCCCTTGGGAGTACACATGCGCGCGTGTGCACACACACACACACACACACTTACATCTGTCTTGCAAACACTGTTTAATGCAAGGTCTTAAAGTAAACTTTAGTAAATTGCAATAATAAATATCTGGCACACATGAATGAGAATCTCACCTGACTCTCCACAGTTGCCCCAGCCTGTACAATCTCTTCTCTCTCAAGAGAAATTAGAGATAGAAGATAGATGAGACAGAGGTGTGTGTGTGTGGTGTGTGTATACAAATATATATATGTGTATATATGTATAATTACATGTATATATAGCAGTTTATTGAACTTCAGTGGTAGTTTGTACTTAAATGTGGCTAATATAAGCCCTTGATAAATAATTTTTAGCCCATGCATTTTTAATGGGTCACGTTATTAATTCAGATTTCCATATCTTCACTTCTGCATTAATTTTTATTTTCATTTACTCACTTATTCCTTCATAAAATATTTGTATGCCCATGCTCACTGCCAGTCTTCCCCTGCACAATACCTACATCTGTATCTAAGCTGTCCAAGTGGCAGTCACCGGCCACAGATGGCTCCTGAGCACTTTAGGTGTCGCCAGTCTGAACTGAGATGTGCTGTAGTGTAAAATGCATGCTAGATAGTTCATGGAAAATGTTTGTGTGGATTATGTGTTGAAGTAATACTATATCAGATATATTAAATATATATACTTTGAAAATTCATTTTCACTCTCTCTTTTTACTTTTTAAATGTGCCTACTAGAACACTAAAAATAATTAAGTTGCCAAGGCCACTTTAAGTAAATAATCACCATCTAATGACAAATTGTAATAAGTACCATGAAATTTTAATCCCCTTCCACCACCTACATTGCATGTCTGACCACATCAGTGGTGGTTTGGGAATGCAATGTTTCCTCCACAAGATATGAAGTATAGCAAACTAAAATGTGATTGGTAGCCAGAGAAATGTGGTTTTAAATCTAGTACTCACTAGCTGTGTGACCCTAGAAAAATTATTAAACTTTCTGATCTTAATTTCTTCATCAGTTAAAACTAGCTGCTCACAAATAATACCAATTATTTTGCTTGTTTTTCTTTAATCAAGTATGCACAAGGACAGGTGGGTAATACAGAACTGATTTTGCAATAGTGTCACCATGGCAACTCAAGCAGCATCAATAGTCCTAATACATTGATGCATACATATTGAGGGACACATATTCAGGGACACTAGCAAAGCGTTATTTGATAAGAGCTCACTTAACCTTTTGTTAACTTCAAACCATATATATCTCCAACCCATTTAAAGGCCTTACCTGGAAATTCCAAGGTCACATTTATGCCAGTGGCATAATGAGAAACAGGAGCAAAATACAAGTCCGTTGCTCAGATGTGGACTGCTCTCTTCTGCCTGCCACATTCTCCCCGTGTGACTAAGCCTCCATAACCTTAGCCCTGATCACTGGGGCAGCTCTATCAGTATAAAAATGTGTACTGAAATCATTATGGAATGCAAATTTACCATCTGATGAAGATTTAGAAGTTGGTGATAGTTCTCTGAATTCCTAAAAGATATACTAGAAGGCCATCTGCACACTGCTTTTGGTTGGCTTACCAACCAATTAACCAAGTAAGAGAGGAATCTTGAATGAAGGCTCAATGTCATAAAATCATCAATCTGATTTATATCTATTGTGACTCTGGGCAGTTTTCCCAAAACTCATCAACTGTCCAAGAATAGCTGTCACTTAATAGTTATCTACAGACTATCCAAAAGGGAATTTGATTCTGAATCCATTTTTTCTAAGGTGTGTAGCTCTCCTCTTCCTGTTTTCTTTCCCCAGAAGAAGGGTAGATACGTACAAGACAAATATAGGTATTCTAAAACATTCACACTATTGTTGTTTGAAACATAGAATTTATGTTTCCACATTGCTACAGTATTTTGTATGCCTCTGAAACACAGTGAACTATTACTAACAGAGAGCCTAACCATCTACTGTTTTCGTGGAAAGAGTCCACAACCTCACTTTAGTCCAGCATACACTCCTTTGTGCACTGATGGGCTAGGGAATATAGTTCTCTCAGTCTCACATGCTTCCTTGATTCTCTCACTTGTTTCCTCCACTTGTAAAGAAATATTTAACCTCTTCTCTCTCCTACACATCCATGTCTAATTGCTCTTTCGCCCTCTTAGTTACCCTGCGACCTGATCCCAGTAGACTTGCTGATCTGATCGGTAGGCTTTCAGCACTTTTATCAGGCTGTGGTTTAGCAGTTGCACGGGGTACTCAGACATGCTCCATGTTCTTTCATCCACTTCTTTTATTCAACAGATATGTGTTGAGTGCCTTCTCCATCCCAGGCACTGTTTCAGTTTCTGAGGTAAAGAAATAAACATAACAGACCAAAATCCCTTTCTTACTGGAATTTACATTTTAGTCTTGAGCAATATTCAATCAACAACATAAGTAATTTAGAAAATGAGTATATCAAAAATGATAAGTGCTAAGGAGAAAAATAAAGTAGAGAAATGTGAGAGTTGTAGGAGTTGCATTTTAAGCCAGGACAGATGAAGACAAAGTCACAGAGAGGTGACATTATGACCTAGGATCTAGGTACTGATGCAACCATCTTGCTCCCACCTTTTCCTTGACTTTATTCCTTCATGTGATTGCCTAGAGAGTGGTGCAATCTCAAGTTAAATTCTGCAGAGAAAATCTAAACCATCTGCTCCAATTCCAGCCTTTATCAGAGGGATACAAAGCTACCAACATGACCCATCAACTCTGCTATTCATTGCCTAGAATTCCCTTGGGAATTTCCCCAATGTAGAGGTTACTAGCAGGGCAGGATTTTAGAACTGTTGGAGCTCCAACTGTACATGTTCTAAAATAGCACTAGATCAACACTCTCACATTCTGGCACCATTTTTCTCCATCTCCCCTCAGATCCCTGTGGGGTAGGAAGGAAGAGAAGAATCCCAATATAATACTGTGGACAATGACTTCTGCAGCCAGGCCTGGGTTTCTACTTTAGGGAAAAATAAAAAGGAGCAGTTCTGTGCAATGTCAGGTGGTAATTACTTCTTTTAATTGATAACTGATGTTTTATTGAATAGCCTGTGTTTTAGCACTTTTCCAAAAATTTACATTTGTCATCTTTCCTAATCTTCAAGATGATTTTGCTGTTTGTGATTACTCCTCACATTTGAGGAAGCTGAAGCATAAAGAAGTGAAAGAAATGGTACCTAGTAATGGCAGATCTAAGCCCACACATAGGCTAGCTGGATCCACAGCATTCATTTACAGACCATGCAGTATTTGCCCTGAAATACCAGATGCGGTGAAATACCAGAATACCAGAAAGACTTGACTTGCAAGGCGAGGCTTCCTTGGTGAAGTTACCCACACAAGCTTTGATCCCTCATGGTTCCCATGGAATTCATTGTTTCTTTCCCTCCCTTCTCTCCTCTTTTCCTTCCCTTTCCATTTATGTCCTTTCCTTTACTATCTGGGCCAGACGTTGACTTCATATCTTGGCCTTCCACTGCCCTCTTGCTCCATCCAGCCAAAGATACTCTCCCTCTCAGACTCTCCATACATAAGTAACTACTTCTCTAGGCAGCAGCACATAATTTTTGGGAGCTCTTTGTAATACATTTTCTTCTAAATACTATTAACAAAGATAAAGAGACAGAATGTAGAGGGTTTTTTTATTCATCATTGTTCAAGTACAGTTTTCTCCCTTTTACTCCCAGTCCAGCCCACCCGCCCAACCCTCCCCATTTTCCTCCCATTACCACCCTCCCCCTAGTTTTTTTCCATGTGTCCTTTAAATTTGTTCCTGTAAACCCTTCCCATTCTCCCTTGAAATTCCCTCTTCTCTCCCCTCTGGTCACGATCAGCCTGTCCTCTATTTCAGTCTCTTTGGTTATATTTTGCTTGTTCCTTTGTTTTGTTGTTTAGGTTCCTGTTAAAGGTGAGATCATATGGTATTTGTCTTTCACTGCCTGGCTTATTTTGCTTAGCATAATGCTTTCCAGCTCCATCCAAGCTGTTGCAAAGGGTAGGAACTCCTTCTTTCTTTCTGATACATAGAATTCTATTGTGTAAATGCACCATAGTTTTTTGATCCATTCATTTACTGATGGGCATCTTGGTTGCTTCCAGCATCTAGCTATTGTAAATTGTGCTGCTATAAACATTGGGATGCATAGGTTCTTTTGGATTGATGTTTAGTGTTCTTAGGATAGAGTCCCAGCAGTGGAATCGCAGGGTCAAAAGGCAGATCCATTTTTAGTTTTCTGAGGAAGTTCCATACTGCTTTCCATAGTGGTTGTACCAGTCTGCAGTCACACCAACAGTGCACCAGGGTCCCCTTTCCTCCACAGCCTCTCCAACACTTGTTGTTTGTTGCTTTGTTTATGATGGCCATTCTGACTGGTGTGAAGTAGTATCTCATTGTGGTTTTAATTTGCATCTCTCTGATAGCTAGCGATATTGAACATCGTTTCATGTGTCTTTGGATCTTCTGTATGTCCTTCTTGGAGAAGTGTCTGTTCAAGTCCTTTGCCCATTTTTTAATTGGGTTGCTTGTCTTCTTAGAGTGGAGTTATATAAGTTTTTTATATATTTTGGAGATTACACCCTTGTCTGAGGTATCATTGGCAAATATGTTTTCCCATACAGTTGGTTCTCTTTTTATTTTAATACTGTTTTCTTTACCTGTGCAGAAGCTTTTAATTTTGATGAGATCCCATTTATTTATTCTTCCCTTGTTCTAGGGGACATGTCAGTAAAAAAGTTTCTGCATGAAATATCTGAGATTTTCCTACCCACGTTCTCTAGGACTTTAATGGTGTCATATTTTATATTTAAGTCTTTTACCCACCTTGAATTTATTTTTGTATAAGGTGTAAGTTGGTGCTCAAGTTTCATTTTTCTGCACATAGCTGTCCAGTTCTCCCAACACTATTTGTTGAAGAGGCTATTTTTACTCCATTTTATGTTGCTGCCTCCTTTGTCAAATATTAATTGACCATAGAGACTTGAGTTTATTTCTGGGCTCTCTGTTCTGTTCCATTGGTCCATGTGCCTGTTTTTATGCCAGTACCAGGCTATTTTGATTACAGTGGCCTTGTAGTATAGTTTAGTGTCAGGTATTGTGATCCCTCCTACTTTACTCTTCTTTCTCAATATTGCAGCAGCTGTTTGGGGTCCTTTATGATTCCATATAAATTTTTGAAGTGTTTGTTTTATGTCTGTGAAATCAGCCATTGATACTCTAATACGAATTGCATTGAATGTGTAAATTGCTTTGGGTAGTATAGACATTTTGATGATATTAATTCTTCCAATCCATGAACACGGTATATATTTCCATTTATTTGTGTCTTCCTTGATTTCTTTCCTGAGTGTTATGTAGTTTTCTGCATACAGGTCTTTTACCTCTTTGGTTAGGTTTATTCCTAGATATTTTATTTTTCTTTTTGCTATTGCCAATGGAATTTTTTTTCTTGATTTCTGCTTCTGCTGTTTCACTGTTGGTGTACAGAAATGCATTTGATTTCTGGATATTGACTTTGTATCCCGCTGTTTTGCCAAATTCATTTATTAGGTCAAGCAGTTTTTTGGTGGAGTCTATAGGATTTTCTATGTACACTATCATGTCATCGCAAACAGTGACAGTTTTGTTTCCTCCTTTCCAATTTGGATGCCTTTTGTTATTTTTCCTTGTCTGATCGCTGTGGCGAAAACTTCCAGTACTATATTGAATAGGAGTGGTGAAAGTGGACAGCCTTGTCTTGTTCCTGATCTTAGTGGAAAAGATTTTAATTTTTTCCCATTGATTTTAATTTTGTCCATTGAGTATGATGTCAGCTGTAGGTCTCTCAAATACAGCCTTTATTATGTTGAGGAATGCTCCCTCTAGTCCCACTTTTCTGAGTGTTTTTATCATAAATGGGTGCTGCACCTTATCAAATGTTTTTCTGCATCTATTGATAGGATCATGTGGTTTTGTCTTTGCTTTTGTTTATGTGATGTATTACATTTACTGATTTGTGAATATTGTACCATCCTTGCATCCCTGGAATGAATCCCACTTGGTCATGGTGTATGATCTTTTTAATGTATTGTTGGATGCAGTTTGCCAGTATTTTGTTGAGGATTTTAGCATCAATGTTCATCAGCGATATTGGCCTGAAGTTTTCTGTCTTTGTTGTGTCTTTATCTGGTTTTGGAATTAGGATGATGTTGGCCTCATAAAAAGAGTTTGGGAGTCTCCCATCTTTTGGGATTTTTTGGAAAAGTCTGTGAAGGATATGGGTTAGCTCTTCCTTAAATGCTTTGTAGAATTCTCCTGTAAAACCATCTGGTCCAGGGCTTTTGTGTGTTGGGAGTTTTTTATTACTGCTTCAGTTTCTTTTGCTGTTATTGGTTTGTTCAGGCTTTCTGCTTCTTTTTCATTGAGTTTTGGAAGATTATATTTTGCTAGAAATTTGTCCATTTCACCTAGGTTTTCAAATTTCTTGGCATACAGTTCCTCCTAGTAATTTCTTACAGTCCTTTGTATTTCTGTGGTATCTGTTGTAATCTCTCCTCTTTCATTTCTGATTGTGTTTATTTGGGTCTTCTCTCTTTTTTTCTTGATGAGCCTGCTTAAAGGCTTGTCGATTTTGTTTATCTTTTCAAAGAACCAGCTCTTGGATTCATTGATCCTTAGAATTGTGCTTTTAGTCTCTCTGTCATTTAATTTTGCTCTGATCTTGGTTATTTCCTTCCTTGTGCTTGCTCTGGGCTGCCTTTGTTGTTGTTCCTCGAGTTCTTGTAGACGTAGGGTTAGGTTGTTTGTTTGAAATGTTTCTAACTTTTTTAGGTGGGCCTGTATCACTATGAACTTCCCTTTCAGGACTGCCTTTGCTGTGTCCCATAAGTTTTGGGATGTTGTGAGTTTGTTTTCATTTGTTTCCAGAAACCTTTTGATTTCCTTCCTAATATCATTCTTGACCCATTCATTGTTTAATAGCATGCTATTTAATCTCCATGATTTTGAGTGTTTTGGGTTTTTTTCTTTGGGGTTGGTTTCTAGCTTCAGTCCCTTGTGATCCGAGAAAATGCTTGGTATGATTTCAATTTTCTTGAAATTGTTCAGGCTTGTTTTATGTCCTATCATGTGGTCTATCTCTGAAAATGCCCCATGTACATTTAAAAAGAATGTGTATTTAGCTTCTTTGGGATGGAGGGCTCTGTATATATCAGTAAAGTCCATTTCATCAAGGGTATTGTTCAGTGCCACAATATCTTTGTTGATATTTTGTTTGGAAGATCTGTCCATTTTTGTTAGTGGGGTGTTAAAATCCCCCACTATAATTTTGTTGCTGTCAATATCTTTCTTGAAGTCCTCTAAGATTTCCTTTATGTATTTGGGTGCTCCTATGTTGGGTACATACATATTTACAATATTTATGTCTTCATGATGGATTCTTCCCTTAAGTATTTTGAAGTGACCTTCTGGGTCTCTCTTTATGGACCTTTTTTTGAAGTCTATTTTGTCTGATATGAGTATTGCTACCCCGGCTTTTTTTTCCTGTCCATTTGCTTGGAAGATTTGTTTCCGGCCCTTCACTTTCAGCCTGTGTAGGTCTTTTATCCTGAGGTGGGTCTCTTGTAGGTAGCATATGTGTGGGTCATGTTTTCTTATCCATTTAGCTATTCTACGTGTTTTGATTGGAGCATTTAATCCATTTACTTTAAAGGTTATTATTGATAGGTACTTTTTCATTGCCTTTTATGTACATGTGTTCCTCTCTCTCTCTTTTCCTTCCTTTCCTTAAAGCAGTCCCTTTATAATCTCTTGCAGATGTGGTTTGGTGAAGGCATATTCTTTTAGACTTCTTTTTTCTAGGAAGCTTCTTATTTAGCCTTCTATCTTGATTGAGAGCCTTGCTGTGTAAAGTAGCCTTGGTTGCTGACCTCTGTTTCTCATTACTTGGAATATTTCTTGCCATTCTCTTCTGGCTTGGAGTGTTTCCATTGAGAAGTCAGCTGTTAGCCTTATTGGGGCTCCCTTGTATATATTTCCTGTTTTCCCTTGCTGCCTTTAATATCTTCTCTTTGTCTTGAAATTTTGCCATTTTAATTATGATGTGTCTTGAGGTGGGCCTCTTTGGGTTCCTCTTGATTGGGACTCTCTGTATTTCCTGGATTTGTGTGACTTTTTCTCTCATCAAATTAGGAAAGTTTTCCATCATTACTTTTTTCAAATAGGTTTTCTATCCCTTGCTCTTCTTCTTCTCCTTCTGGTATCCCTATTATACGGATATTATTATGTTTCATATTGTCTTGCATTTCTCTTAATCCCTCTTCATTCTTTCTGAGCTTCTTTTCCTTTTCTTGCTCTTTCTGGGTGTTCTTTTCTACTTTGTCCTCCAATTCGCTAATCCAATCTTCTGCCTCATCAATCTTGCTTTTTATTCCTTCTACTGTGTTCTTCAGTTCAGAAATGGCATTCTTCATTTCCTCTTGGCCCTTGTTTATAGTTTCTATTTCCTTTTTCATGTTTATATAGTTTGCAATGAGATCGTTGTAGCTTCCCTCGAGTTTCTGGTAGCTCATTGTGAGTTCATTGAGCTTCCTGATAATCATTGTTTTGAACTCAATATCTGATAGTTGAGTTGCCTCTATTTCATTTAGCATTTTTTCTGAGGCTTCCTCCTTTCCCTCCATTTGGGGATTGTTTCTTTGTTTTCTCATTGTTCGTGGGATTCTTCTTGTTAGCCTCCGTTTCTTAAATTGATCTGCTCTGGTTCCCTGTGATTGTGGTATGAACTTCTGTGGTAGAATACCTATGAGATTCAGTGGTGCAGTCTCCTTGGTGTATCCTGGTGGTCACAACTTCCCCCTACATTTTTTTGTGATCAGTTAGAGGAGTAAGGCAAAGTGGTTTAAGACAGCAAGGCAGTATTCCATGATATTTACATTAGCATCCAGTAGAGAAGAGATGGGATATCCTTTGGCTACTTATAGTGTTAACCGTGATCCTCCACCCCACTAGCCACATTTTAGAAAGGATGGAAAGAAGGTAAGACTCTTATTGGGGACGAGAGGATTGTTAGTTGGATCTAGAAAGCTGTGGGGCTATGGGAAGTCAGATTCTGATGTAGGGTTGGAATAAAGATTAGTAAATAGGAGTAGTGTGTAAAAGAATAGAGATAATCCCCCACAATAATAGAGTTCAGGAAATTGCGAAGTGGGCTGAGATCAGGTAGGGGTGTTGAGTAGTATTTACAATTGTATGAACTAAGTCTTATTTACAGTAATATTAAAGCAACAATCATATGACAGAATCTATGAGATCTAGGTAACAAGAATAAGGAGTATGGAACCTTGAGAGGTGTACTAATGAAACACAAATGAAGGATAGTAAATTATCAACACACTGTGACTGAGATAACAGGGGGAACCTATCAAATGACAGTATAACCAGCCAAGCAAAGGAGATTATACAGAAAGAAAAAGAATACCAAAATACTATTAAAATAAAAAATGTCAGAAAAGTGAGAAAAAGATAATATAAATTTGCAGTAACTTGCAAGCTCAAAAAAAAAAAAAAGAGGGGAAAGCAGAAGATGGAGTGCAGGAGAGATAAATTTTGAGTGGAAGGAATAATAGTAGGGTGACTGGAAGAGAAACAGAAGGGATTGAGAGATATAAAAACAATAAGAATTAAAAAATAAAAAGTCACTTAGAACACAAGATAAAATCAATCAACCAACAACAGCAAAACAAACAAACAAACAAACAAACAAAAACCTCTTGTAGTTTTCTAACTGGCCAGACCAGTTTTTCTGGTCTTGCTGTCTTCAGCAGGCTGAGGGGTGTTTGAAATGTTTATCACTCTTCTCAGTCAAAACTCAGTAAGTCGCTCGGGTACTGTCCCCAGGGCCAGCAGGGTGCTCCCCCCAGAGGCAATCTGACTTTCCCCTACAGGACCCTGGGCGCTCCCGAGCACGCTCTCTGGAGCTCACTTCCGTGGTCTCCCGGGGTCCAGGGCCCCACAGAGCTCCTGCATCTTTTGCGGATTTCACGATGCAAGCTCCGGGGATCTCAAGGAGACGCACCCCTCCCCCAAATTTCACTCCGTTGGGCGCTATGTTTTCCAGAAGCACACATGTCTTTTCTGTTTTCACGGTGCAAGCTCTGGGGATCGTAAAGGGGCGCTCACATCCACCAAATTTTTCAGTTTTGGGCTCTAAGAACCCTCTCAGCGCCACATCCCTTCCGGGTTCACAGCTCCAGAGTCAGGATTCCCAAGGGGGCTCACGCTTCCACAGTTCACGACCGCAGGCTCCAGAAACCCAAGACCCTTTCCTCGTTCAGGGCTGTGAGGTCTGGATTTTCCACTGATCCACACACCCACTGGACTGGGGGTGCTGGCACACTTCCAGGCCGCCCCTGGTTGTGCTGGCTGGAGGCACTCACTTCTCCCAGTGCTATGGGTGGGTGCTGGCAGCCCCTGTGTGATTGTCTCCCAGTCCAACTCCCCTCTCTGTGCCTTCAAGCCACAAAGTCTCCTCTGGTGTTGCTCAACCCCCATTGTCCAGGGAGGGAGCAGCGACTCTGCTCTCCCAGGTGCCCTGAGGCAGACCCAGGAGCACTGGGCCTGGGGGCTGCAACTGCCTTGGTCCCCACGCTGATCCCTGGGTCCCTGTTGTGCTGAAGCAGTCTCTTTACCATCTGGTTTTTGAATGTCCGCTATAATTTTTGATGTCCTGTTTTCAAAAATGTTTCGGTAACCTAGGCCACTTGCTCTGTTCCTCCGCCTATCTGAGAGTTTCTCTCCCCCAGCATCAGACTTTTCATCAGCATCCTCCACCACAGGTGTGATTTGGAGAATGTAGAGTTTTGATCCCAGAACCCTTCCTCCTTACCTCCTTCTCTTTTCTCTCTTAAATCCTCCTGGGAAAGACAAAGTTATCACTGTGAGGGAGGCAAGAAAGTTTTTTACCTTTCACCCTGCTGGGTTTTCCAGTAGAGGCCCTATAGATTGGAATTACAAAAAACAGATTCATAAGAGAAAAACAAAAACACATTTAACATGTGTATCAAGCATCACATGGAAAAAGCTAGTAATGAATACTCAAAGAGAGGGCAAATGTTTGGTCTGGCCACCTGACTTAGTGAATAAAGGGAGGAGGAAAAGCCCTTAAGGAAAAGCAAATGACCTTTTGGAAAGATAACTGGGCCCCACTTAGGAGAGTAGATGGGAGACCTGATGATTTCTGACAATATCTGGGTGTGGTGCCAGAGGAGGTTAGAGCTGTCTCAGGAGGGGATTTATGGCAGTTGAGTTCTTTGAGGGTGGTTCTGCTTTTAGGAAGATAAGGGATTTCAGGAACTCAGATGCCTCAAAATTATTTTTATGCCAAAGTGACATAAAATAGGGGATGTCCTGATTTCCTTCACCATGTAAACAAATGTTCAAGAAGTAATGTCTATTCAAAAACCCGGGTATGTCTCCCACAGTGTCTCTGGGTGAGGGGGAAGATGTAGATGGGGGTTTCTTGGCCATTGGGAGAAAGAAAGGTTTACCCTGCTGGCCGTTGATCTCTTGTTCTTTATCGCTTCCAAGGCAGATATTACCAACCCTACCTAGTGGGCTCTTACTCTGAAAAAGTCTTGGGTGACAGATAAGGTGTCAGGGTCACAAACTCTGTGAAAATGAAAGGGAGAAGAGAGATTCTAAGAAATTACTGACGGAAGGGTAGGATCCTTGGTTACAGGTCATTTCTAAATCACTATTCAAATATAAGACAAATACCAAGACTGTATTCTATGAAGGAACATTCTGTAATGTATATTCTGTCAGCTTGAAGTTATACAATAGTGACAAAGCTCAGCTCTCCCCTTCGAGGATCTCACAGTCCAGATAAACCTAATAATTAATTTTCTTAAAAATATTTAATATTCTGATTTTTGCTGAGCTTCTTCCAGCTGTGCAACTTCCTCTCAGTCAGATTCTCCAACTTATCTCACAGCATGGCTCCTGAACACCTGTCTTCACCCCCACCCCTAACAAAGAAACTGAGACCTCCTTCTTCCCCCAAGCCAGAGAAGAAGTCAACTGCTCTGGATTTGCCAAAGGAAGAAAAAGAACAACAAGAAGCAACAGAACATATTGATGAAGTACAAAATGAAATAGGCAGACTTAATGAACAAGCCAGTGAGGAGATTTTGAAAGTAGAACAGAAATATAACAAACTCTGCCAACCATTTTTTGAGAAGAGGTCAGAATTGATCACCAAAATCCCAAATTTTGGGACAAGTGTCTGCACTGCTTGGGGAAGAGGATGAAGAAGCACTGCATTATTTGACAAGAGTTGAAGTGACAGAATTTGAAGATATTAAATCAGGTTATAGTATAGATGTTTATTTTGATGAAAATCCTTACTTCAAAAATAAAGTTCTCTCCAAAGAATTTCATCTGAATGAGAGTGGTGATCCATCTTCAAAGTCCACTAAAATCAAATGGAAATCTGGAAAGGATTTGACAAAACGTGCAAGTCAAACGCAGAATAAAGTCAGCAGGAAGACACAGCATGAGGAACCGGAGAGCTTTTTCACCTGGTTTACTGACCATTCTGATGCAGGTGCAGATGAGTTAGGAGAATTCATCAAAGATGATATTTGGCCAAATCCATCACAGTACTACTTGGTCCCTGATATGGATGAAAAAGAAGGGAAGGCGAAGAAGATGATGTTGAAGAGGAAGAAGGGTTGGAAGATATTGATGATGGAGGAGATGAGATTGAAGGTGAAGAAGAAGAAGATGATGATGAGGGGGAGGAAGGAGAGGAAGATGAAGGAGAAGATGACTAATGGAACACTGATGGATTCCAATCTTCTTTTTTAATTTTCTCTAGTCCCTGGGAGCAAGTTGCAGTCTTTTGTTTTCTTCCCTCTTATACTCAGTCTCCCTGTTTCTGAGGTCTCTTTTCTCTCCTTTACACCATGGTTCTCACTTTACTTGGGGGGGGGGGGGATGTGCCTTGAGCAGAATATAGTGGGGAAAAAATCTCTGCCCCTTTCTGTTCCAATTTCATTTTTATCCCTTCCTATCTTGACAGAAAAAAAAAACAAACAACTTTATGGAATCAACACTACTGTGCTCTGTGGGGAAAAAGAAAAACTTTCCACTTCTTTAGCTCTGCTGGAAGCTGGAGGGTGCTAGGCCCCCATGTAGTAGTGCATAGGATTCTAGCTTTTTCCTCCTTTTACTTATATTGGGCTCAAAGATTACACTGTGTCTGTATATGAATATGGACAGTTAGCATTTACCAACATGTATCTGTCTGCTTTCTCTTGTTTAAAAAAAGAAAAAAACTTTTAAGAAAATGGAGTTATAGAAAGTCAGCAAAGGGTGGGTTTGAGACATTTGGGTGGGTTAAGTGGGCATTTTGATGAAGTGGCTTCTCCTTTGATATGTTTAATCGTGATGTTAACAGACATCCTTGCAATTTAAGATGAAGCTTTTAAAATAAAATTCTATCCTAATGATGATTTGAGACCTGCCACTCAGTGGGAGAACCAGCAGAACCTTGTAGGATCTTATTTGGAATTGACATTTCTCTATTATAATTTTGTTCCTGTTTATTTTTAAATTTTCTTTTTTTTCACTGGAAAGGAAAGATGATAATCTGTTTTAAACTGTTAAAACTATACAAGTTGCTTTGTTACAATAAAACTAAATTTCAAATGTATCACAATGTCAATCTGTTTAACAGACAAGTGTTGTTCCTGGCTTGGGGCTTGATGCTAGGCATTTTTGGTGTTGTTTCATTAAAAAGTACTAGTAGAAATATAACATATTAAGCTAGTTTATTTGCATTTTAAAAAATCTTTCTCTCTTGTTCCTTTGCCCCCCCCCCCACCTTTTGCCTCCAATATCTCTGTGTGAATATGAACCACTTTCAAACAAGTTAAACTTGAAGACCTACTTAGTTTCTCAGGATCATTACCAGGGATTTAAAACCTCTCTATTCATTCAACAACAATGGTTTCCATGGCAATTACCACAACACATGACATCCCCTGCAGCTCTGCTTAAAAATGCGCCAGCAGAAATGGCCGCACATCATCACGTTCACGAGGAACAACTAGGCCAGGCAAGTCTCCTCACTGCTGCTGGGTGTAAGAAATTAATTATTTGTAAAAAAGACAAATCAATCATTTTGATTTCTTTGTGAAGTATTGATTTTCTCCTTTTTTTATTTCACCCTCTCACACCTGTGATGATATCATTTTATAGCAAATCATTTGAATTGCTTTTAAATGAAAGTGGCCAAGGATGAAGACGAAGTGCTTACTGTGATGTCCATCACCTTTTAACCCCTTCATCTGTTTCCAATTCTGTAGTCATTACTCCTAGCCCTTTCCCCTTCCAAAAGAGACACAAATTCTTAAAAAATCAGCAAAGTGCAAAAGTAGAAACACAAATCTAGCAGAGAATCACACTCTACACAATCTGTCTACTCTTCCTATCATCTGCCAAGAAACACAAACATAAGTTGCACTCAAAATATACCCACAAGAAATAACTAGTTAAATGAATACACAGATCCAAAGTATCCCTTTCACTGAGCACCTGCAATGTGCAGGTACCACGGTAAGCGCTCTGCATGAATCATTTCATTGTGATCCCCTGAAATCTGTGTTTTGACCATTGTACAAATTAAGAAGTGCATATTCAGAGAGATAAATAAATTTGCTTAAGATCATACAGGCAAATGAGTCAAAATTGAGAATTTTTTTTAAATCCAAGTTGCCCAGGTTCAGAGCCCATGCTTTTGAATTGATAAAAAGACTTTTTTTCTCACTCAGATGTGAGAGAAGATAGAGTGGGGAGAGGAGTACAGTCTAGAGGTCCAAGCTATTATCTGAGCCCTTGGGAGTCCCTAGACAGTGGTTGGGACCATTCTAACCAAGTCTCTGTATCCTTACTTTTTCATTTTTCTGGGAAATGTTAATAGCGATGTTGACCTGCTTCCCTGGGTTATGAAACAAAAGATTGTGAAATAAACAATAAGTGAGAGTTTTGAAATGCTAAGCAGTAATGATGGTGATCAGAAACTTATGGAGATAGACATATGCAAAGAGAAACTGAGAGGAAATATATACAGCAAGAATGTTTTAAAATGAATAGGGAGAGGGGCTTGCCTAAAGAGAATAGATGGTATAATATAATCTAATTACCCTCATTCTGTCAAGCCCTAAGTAGATGTGTTAGATAAGAAATGCAGCTCCTGATTCTAACTTTTGTAAAACCTGGCTCTAGAGGTGTAAAGGGGCCCTATGAGAAGATGATCTAGGTCATTCCTGAATGTTTCTGGTCCAAGAGTATATAAAACTCTGGAAGACTTTATACATGTGTGTTAATTTCTCTGCACAGAAGAATTTTGGACTTCAAGCCTTTCTTTTCACAACCATGGTAATAATGCAAATATCAGTTATCTTTGGCTTGGGAGCCTGTGTGTGTAATCATTAAATAAGGAGATATATTAGCTTCCTATTAAGGTAATAGCTATGCTCATCCAATTTTGTATTTGTTTTACTTAGGCTTAGTCCTTAATGATGTATGATATCTTTAATTAAGGGTCGGCAATTAATGAGGCAGTTAAAGTTAATTCAACATGTTAGTAACTTTGCATCATTTTCCCTTTTCCTGCACTTTAGAAGCTATCTAAAAGCCAACTTTGGAAATAGCACAGAAATGTTTTCCTGACACATACTCACCTGTATATTTATGTGACAAGCATTTATTCAGTACCTGAGGATACAAAACAGAACCCTCCATGGTCCCTACCCTCAAGTAACTCAGAGTCTAGGCAAAACTGTATGAGATTTTAACAGATACCATATAAAAAGAAGGCCCCAGGGAAAACGTGAACTATAATCTATGTAGGTGTGAGCAAGCTGGAGTCCAAGAACCTAAAGATTTCACTTATATAGAAAACATGTGGGGAGAATGTGTCTCAGTGGCCAAAAACTGTGTCGAGCCCTTCTAAGGACCTTCCATGACAATTTACATGAAAGGTACTTGGGGATTTTCACTTTCAGAAAAAGATTAAGCAATCACATTTTCCAAAATTTCAGGTAGTCATATTTGTCCATAACCTACAAAAATGGATTATAAGCTAATTCTATGTTGAATCTAAAAATCTTTAGATTTTTACTATTTTGTGACTTAAAAAAAACACACCTTAGGAAATTGATTTAGCTTCTTGGAAATAGATAACTCTTCTAGAATGTATTTCTTCTACATATGCCTACTTAACTTTTTAGGGTTTTGCAGGTTATGAAAACTATAGCCAAAAATCATGAACGGCATTTGGGCTTTCAGAGACATTCATTTTAAATAGAAATATGTGTAAATATACATATTTAAATATCACTCACATCTGCTACTAAAAGGAGGGTCATCACAGAGGGGACAGTGGTCATTTAGAAAAGATAATCTTAGCCCTGGCTGATGTAGCTCAGTGGATTGAGCGCGGGCTGGGAACCAAAGTGTCCCAGGTTCGATTCCCAGCCAGGGTACATTCCTGGGTTGCAGGCCATAAACCCCAGCAACCGCACATTGATGTTTCTCTCTCTCTCTCTCTATCGTCCTCCCTTCCCTCTCTAAAAATAAATAAATAAATAAATAAATATTTAAAAAAAAAGAAAAGATAATCTTGACATATAAAAGAGTGAAATTTCCAGACCAATTTATTCTAAACTAAATAATAGATGCAAATAAATTTGATGAGTCAAATAAACATTCCTTTTATTACTCAAGTAGTTTCAGTGTTCAAAGAACTAAAGAAATAAGGGAAAGTTTATCTTAAACAATAATCATGTAAGACTTCCAATAAGCAGGCAAGAGAAAGTGCTTTGACTATGATTCCGTAGAAACTGAGTTGAATCCTAAGTTGTCATTTATAGTAGTTCCCTCCTATCCTCAGGGGATGTGTTCCAAAACCCCAGTGGATGCCTTGAAACCACAGATGCTACCAAAAGCCATATACACTGGGTTTTCCAATACATGAGAAACTTTAATTTATAACTTAGGCACAGTAAGAGATTAACAAATATGACTAATGGTAAAAGAACGATTATAACAATAAAATAAGGGTTACCTGAACACAAGCACTGTCAAATTGCAGATATCTGATAGCCCAGATGACTACTAAATGCCTGGCGGGCAGTGAGTTTGTATGGAGTGGCTACACTGGACAAGGGATGATTCACGTCCTTGACAGGACAGAGTGGGATAGCACAAGATTTCATCATGCTACTCAGAATGGTACACAAGTTAGAATTTATAAATTGTTTATTTCTGAAATGTTCTATGTAATATTTTTGGACTGAAGTTGACTGTGAGTAATTGAAACCATGAAAGTTGAAGCTACAGATAAGAGAGGAATACTGTACAGATTGATTAAACTGTGGTAAGTGTCACCAGTTGAGTTCCCTAGATAAGTCAACTCTAAAATAGAGATTAACGTATAGGAACCTTATCTGGGGGTGCACTTGGGATAAACACCAAGAGAAAGGAAAGAGAGAAAAACGATAGAAGCAAGACTGGGCAGAGAGGAGAGGAGCTTTTTCTGCAGTTTCAACAGAGGCTTCCACTGGCTCTACAAGGAACTCTGAAACTGGGATGGCCCTTCAGCATGGTCCTGAGTGTAGATGAGGGACCAGGCTTTGTAATTTCTGCATTGACCACTCATTGGTTAGGGCCTCCCAGGGAAGTGGCCATGATATTGGGGATTGTGTCTCCCTTCACTACAGGCACTAATGAAGATCCACCTGCCAGTGGTACTCTCAGAATCTGAGGAAATAAATTCTGGAAAAGGGAATTTGGACAGCACATCCCAGTGTCTAAAACTGCACACTGCAAATATTCATTCATTTCCCCAACAGATATTTATGGAACTCTTACAATTTGCAATATGGATATCCAGTGATCAATAAACAAAGTAGACCAGGTCCTTACCCTCATGGAACTTTCATTTTGCAGAATGAGGAAGGGATTATACCAAAAGAAAACAAATGAAATAATTATGGAGTGTTAGTACTATAAAGAAAATAGTGTGATAAGGTATAAATTAATAGAAGAGGCCAATTTAAGTAGAGTCCTTTCAAATAGAAAGGATTGAAGAATGAATAGATGATGAGGGAGTGAAGAGAATGAGAGTAATTTGACTATGAGATAAAGGAGAGAAATTGGGTCTTAGGTGCAGGATGATAAAGAGTCAAATTTCTTAAGTCTGTTTGCAAGGCAATGTATAGAGAGGAAGGGAAAAATGAGTCAGGAGAGAATGAATTAATGAAGAAGCAAGTCTCCTGATCAGGGATTAGCAAACTAGAGCCCTCAGACCAACCCAGCATCTGTTTTTACAAATAAATAAAGTTTTATATAGCCATGCCCACTAGATTACTTATTGTGTATGATTGCTTTAACACTACAACTTTTTTTTAATATTTTCATTTTCTGATTACCATATTTTCCAGACTATAAGACGTACTTCCCTCCAAATTTGGGAGGAAAATGGGGGTGCAACTTAGAGTCCAAATAAAGCTTGCCTGGCTTACTGTGGGGGGCAGTCTATGTTATTTATGTTATTAAGTATTTTACCACAATTTTTGCTTCAAAACTTTTTTTCCTATTTTCCTCTTCTAAAACCTAAGTGCATCTTATGGTCCAGTACATCTTACAGTCTGAAAAATTTGGTAGTTGGGTTTTTTTTTAGATTTATTTATTTATTTTTAAAGAGAGGAGAAGGGAAGGAGAAAGAGAGGGAAAGAAACATCAATGTGTGTTTGCCTCTCATGTGCCCCCTCCTGGGGACCTGGCCCACAATCCAGGCATGTGCCCTGACTGGGAATCATACCACTGACCCTTTGGTTTACAGGCTGGTGCTCAATCCACTAAGCTACACCAGCCAGGGCTCACATTATACTTTTAGCCTTGACTAGTTGTGCTGAGGAACTTACAGCCCACAAAGCCCACAAATTTTGCTATCTGGACCTTTACAGTAAAAATGTGCTGACCCCTGGTGCACAGGAAGCAAAGTAGAATGGGATCTAGCGCAAGTCTGATGAAGCTCATCTTTGAACAGAGCAGGTACTCTTTAGGGAATATGATAGGAAAAAAGGAGAAGAAGATCCACACATAGGCAGGTAGGTTTGTGGATCTGAGAACGAAGAAGAGAAAAAAGTTCAATTTTGATGGCCTTAATTCTCAATGACAAATAAGAGTGTGAAGGGAGGAGTTGGGAATATTTAAGAAGAGAGATTTTTAAGTTCTTGGTTTGGAGAATAAAAAATTAATCTACAGAAGTGCAGTAGAATCAAAAAAGGTGGTACTGAGTACCCAGTGGATTCAGTGGCCATAAATTTAAAGTAAATCCAATTTAAAGAAGGGACCACTAGTTAAGATATTGTGATAAATTTATGCTTTCACGTCACTCCCTCTCCTCTACCTACAGCAGTGAGAAATAAAATATATAAAGAATAAAGAGGGGTTCAAAAGTTACAAACTTCCAGTTATAAAATAAGTCCTAGGGATGTAATGTACAGCATGGTGACTACTGGTAATAATACTCTATTACATATTTGAAAGTTGCTAAGAGAGTAGATCTTAAAACTTCTCATCACACACACAAAAAAACAAACATTGTAACTATGTCTGGTAATGGTTTAAAGTTTGATCGAAACTTTGATGAAACCTTGTGTTTCAGTGTACCTGAAACACAGCAGAAAACTAAGGCAGTAAGTGCAGTTAAAGCAGTGAGGCTGCTGATAACCTATCTAGAATCAGCCATGGATAGCTGAGAATTTGGGTTGCTCGGGGTAAGGGATAAAATATGTTTCATTTAAGTCTCACTCTTGAAGCTGGTGTTGGATGTACCAGTCAGGTCCAGAAGAAGAACAAAAAATACTCTAGAAATCTGAGGCATGGAGAAATTTAATACACAGAACCAAGTGCTTATAAAATCATTGAGATGGTTGAAGAAACAGGTTTCAGGTTGGATGGGTATTGTGGAATGACTTCCAGAACACCATGGGACCAGCAATAGGGCCTACAACCTCAGCAACTTTGGGAACTTCCCCAAGCCAGCAGCCCCACCAAACCCTGGACATTAGGAGAATGTTCATTAATAATAATAATTAATAATAATAATAATAATAATAATAATAATAATAATAATAATCCTATGCCCTTGCACTCAGCAGGGACACAGACTTCAGGAAGTGCCTCTACCTCACTTGCACTCTCCAAATCTAGCATGGATGTACTTAGTTGACTGAATCTAAATCATATGTAGGAAAGAGTTTACAACCTTGCCAAACAAAAGGGAAAAGAAATGCTAGGTGCTAAACCAATTTGGTATCCAGAATGATGAGGTATCATAACATGAAAAGGATTGTTGACCTGAGAGCTATGGGTCTGCTGGGGTGTCAAGGGGAGGACAGACCCCATGGACAGAAACTGAATCAAATGAGCCCTGAAACACCATTGTAAGTCTTGTTTCTAAATTTTGCATCCAAGAATCAGGGAGCAAGCAACTGCTAGGCTGGAACTAGTGACAGGAAAATGAGAGCTAGAGAAAACAAAAAACTCCAATTTAAAATGAACCTAGAAACCTAAAGTTATTCAAAGAAAGTTAGCAACAAAATCAGCAATTAGAACACAGATTCACTCTTAGTGAAATTAATCTTATGTGTTTAGAATATTCTCAGAGATAATAGAAAGAATGATATCAATTTTAAAAATATGATTTGTAAATGAAAAGTGACTAAAAATAGGTGAAAGTAAAAAAGATCCACTTAAAATCTATGAATGAAAAATATGATTACTAAATTTTTTAAAAATATCAGTACATGGCTAAATACAAAATTAGCATAGTTAAGTAGAGAATTAGTAAATTGGGAATAGTAATGATAAATTCACCTGGAACACTGATAGGGAGATTTTTAAAATGTAAATAAGAAGGTAGAAGTTGTGGAAAATAGCTTGAGAGGCCTTGAAGTACATCTAAGGGAGTTTCAGAAGTAGAGAATGCAGGAAATTATGACAAAACAACATTTGGAGACTTCTGAAATTTTTGCAAAAAGTAAAAAGATAAGTAGTTGTTCCTAGATGGAATGTATACTGTGAATACAAAAAAAAAAAATCAAATCAAATAAACCCACACTGACAGGAGTTGTAATTAAATAAAAGCACATCAAGGATAATGTTAAAAATCTTAAGGGCTTCTAGAGAGAAGCTCTTCTAGAAGAGGAGAAACAGACAAGTACACTTTACTTTTTCTAGAAAAAATGAAGATGACTTAAAAGAAACAGACAACTACACTACCGTCAGAATTCTGATCAATAGTAATATAATGTTTTCACAAGCAAATGTCATGCTAACTTCAGAGGACTGAAAAACCACACCTAGCAACAAGAATCCTAGCAATCTTGTTGCCTAGATTGACTAGAATTTTTTTAATAACATCGAAACAAAATCCCCAGACACTCAAAGACAGAGTGTTTACCACTCACAGACCTTTACTGAAACTTACTAAAGCATGCACTACAGCAAGAATAAAAAGTGAACATATTCAGTTGGCCTGGGATAAAAAAAATGTCATGGAAGACATTGATTCAAATGTTAATAAATATTATTAACTTTTGACAGTAGAAAAATAGTAAATGCAGTCACCCAAATAATATATTTTCCCCAAAATCTAGGCTTTTTAAACAGCTCAACCGCTGGTATAAAGAATTTAAATAGTTTGGCTTTTACCACATGAATTCAAGAGCAGGAGAGAGGTGAGGCTGGTGTGATCAGGGAGTGAGAATAATGGTGGATCCTGAGTTGTCAGTGAAGTTATAAAGGAAGTGAAGGAGTCTCAGCAATGGTCAGTCATGCAAAAATGGTGGAATCATTAGTTCTCAGTGAGGTCAAGGAAATGTTGCAATCAGGATGCTGATAGGATATGATAGAAGGCTGGGTCAAAGAGTGGATCCTTACAATAGATTTCAGAAATATTGTTTTGATGGGGTGATATGGGAATGGGACATGAAGTGGGGAAGAGAAAAGAAAATTAGAAGTGAGATATAGAAAGTGACAAAATTTTATCATTCCTCAGAATACAATGGAAGTAGGAATGTGAGATGGATACCGGCCAGCAGTATCCATCGCTGCTGAAGGTGCGTGAGATACGAGAAAACATACATACAATCGAGTCCTGTGGAGAAATAGAAACGGCATGGCCACTCTCTCTAGTGGAGAGTGCCCCATTTTCCCACCCGAGCAGGCTTTTATTAAGAATACAGATACAGTTTGTGAATTACAGTCTGGCAGGGAAGATCAAACGAATAGGTAGCTTTCTTTCAAAGAGGCTGACAGAACTCACACTGGAATTCTGGGCTGAGGTTTTGTGTTTTTTATCACTTAAAAAGACTGCAGGACCTAAAAGGCTAGTTTCATTTCCTGCCAGTACCTTCATATTCTAATTCAAGAGCATCCTCCAGCAAGCAGATCTCACAGGATCTTGCATATTCTATGTCCCAGGCCTGATTACCCTGGGGGTCCACCAACTCTGGTCTGGACTGCACTGCCCCTATTATTTCCGCAGGCCTGAGTTGGGCAGAGGAGACAAAGGCAGCCAGGAGACTTGAATTTCTCACAGCTTGAACAAGGGCTCAGGCTTTGACAAAGCTGAGGGGACAGGGGTCAGTGTCGATCACCCCTCATTTCCACAGCCCCCTGAGTCTCTTCCCTGGGACCTCCACATGATCATGCCTGTCTTAGGCAATTCCCCTCTTGGGGAACCTTACCTATCATTGGCTAACTGATCAAGCATTGGGGGCTAGGCAAGGAGCAGAAGCAGCACTCCTGTCAGGGAGATAAGCTTGCCTCCTTAGTGGTTCCTGGTCCAGAGGTCTCTCACTCAGCCTTAGCCACAGCCAGGTTACAGCTTCCTAAGGCCAGGCAGGGCAGATCCCAACAGGAATGGAGGAGGAGTCAGGGGGTCAAGTCTCCAATGAGGGGAGAGAGTGACAATGTGATCTGTAAATGACAGCAGCAATGAGGAAGAGGAGGTCGAATAGCCTGATGGGGTGGGATGTTATAAGACCTTGGGTGTGACCATGGAGAAGCTCTTGAGAGGGTGATGTTTCAATTTGCTCTGTAGAATGAGTCTTTTAAGAATCCTTACTTGCAAGGCTTAAATTAGATATACAGGGAATTCAAAAATCCATTTTTTTTATTGTTAAGATAGTTTAATAACTACTGAGTTCCCTTGTTCTTTCTAAATGTCACTAGATTACATCTTATGACTTCATTTCAGAATACCTTGAAGGAATTTTATGCCTTGTTTGTTTGTCTTACAATTCCATGAGTGCCCAAGGGTATGGAATTACACATTTTTCCTTGGGAAAGTGATCTGTACCAAAGAGATTCAGAATTCCCTTTACTGAGGAATTTATAGTCCAATAAAATAAAAATAGATCATTATGACTATATGCACTTGCATTTTATTGCTTTATTGGTTATGCATAGATTATAAATAAAATATGCAAACATTGCAAATATAGATAAAATCGATCTATAATATAAATTTAAACCTCTAAATAAGGCTCAGATTAAACAAGGTATAGAGCATTCTGATCTACCAAGTATTTTAGATTTTGCATGATTAAAAATAGTCAGGCAAAAAAGTTTATTGAGCTTCTTGCATATTTAGGGTGATGTTTTCAGTGTCACAGTGATACAAAGACATATAAGGTAGTGTCCCTACTCCCAAAATTTTAGTTTATGTATTTTAAAATAGATATTTTATAAAAGCCAATACATATTATATTCTAAATAGCAGTATCGCTCAGATTATTTTTAAAATTGCTCTGGATATTCAGAGTAGAAAAAGATCGATATAATCAGAGCTGGTCAAAGAGAATCTAAGAAAGTTTGTATTTTAAAAAGATATTGCAAAGTTAAAAATGGCTCAAGCAGAAATTTCAAAACAAAAATGCAGAAGACTTATTTTATAGAACCAACTTTCTCAAATAAAGGGTCTTTGTATGGGAATAATTACAATAAAGACTACTTGGGAAATGGCTTTGAATGTCAAGGACATTAACCCATAGACATTCAGGGCTAATGAAAGGCTTTGGGGCAGATAACAGACACTGTGGAGGCAGCAGTGTAAGACCTGTTACTGATGACAAAACACAACAGGGGTTGTGTAACAGAGACATGAATCTCTGTTAGTGGTATAGTGCAGGGCTTGGCATGAAGAGATGCAGGCCTGCTTCAGAGGTAGCAAGAGAATTGAATAAATGATTGAAGACAAAAAACATTATGATCAACCAACAGACTTTGTTACTAATTATTAACAGTGAGGTGACATCAAAGAATAAATCAGAGACTCAAAAGGGTCAACAAGAATTCAGTTTAATCAAGAAAATTATGGTATTTCTCATGAAAATATTGGAAAGTAGGAAATAAAGCTATTTTAGCTCAAACCAAGTATTCTTATATTTGGAAAGAATAATATCTACAGGCAACAAAAAACATGGGTAACTGGCAGTGTGTATGTTAGTGTTTTATCTCAAATAAATAGCTTTTTATTTTGTTATTATTAGAAATGCTAAGTACATCTAATGACTTAAAAAACAGCTTTAACAGTGGAAGAATAAATAGAAGCACAATTGATCACCATGCCAGCCAGTGTTTCACTGAGCAAGTCATTCCTAATAATTGCAACAAAAACATGAATAAACAAACACAAGAGTAGCCATTACTCATTAGCTCATTCTTGATAGACACTGGACACTAAGAAAATGGGAACATATAAAAGCCCAATATAGAATAAGATCCAAGTCATGGAAGAAATCAGCAAATTCACGTTGTGTTTAGATTGTACTTCTCTTCATATTTTGCTTTATTAACAAAGGTTGTTGGCCTGCTTAACTGGTGTTTTACATTGATTAAAGTACTAATCAAAGTTGCTTCATGTTGGAGATCCATCCTTTTAAAGAAATTTTCATTTACAAAATGCCTGATCCAGACAGGTTTTCTTTGGTTGAGTGTGTTTTATGCTCCATGCCAGGCTGCCCCCCGCCCCACTCCAATGCAGGACCCATTCTACCACCATGCAGAAGGAATATTCTCTCTGTGATTTCTCTATCTGACCGGACATCAAATAGCTGCAGTCTGTTCCAAGAATTGAAAGTCTAGTTTTTCTCTGACTACTAAGGTCACGTGTTTAATTTTTAAGGTCAACACATCCAATTAAAACAGTTTCAGCACAGAAGAGACAATACAAGGTAGAAGGCTTTCAAAGGACAAGATATTAATTTGTCTTAAGTTATATCAATAAGGGAAAATAAAAATTTATTACTGGTTTCTGCTATGAGTGTTGGACACTCTAAGTAAAACTCAATGACTCAAAAAAACATTTTTTAAGATAGCATCAAAGGAATGCTGCGGCCTCTGGCAAGGTCAAGAAACATGAGCAGGCATTATCTCCAGATTTGAAGGAGTAAATCATATCAAAGTGATTTTAAATCAAATCAAACTGGACATTTTATCAGTCTCATGGACTAATATAAAAGGTTCTGCATTTTGAATCCTTCACAAAACCTATAAAAGCACAGCATTTACAGGCATCCCGCACCTCCCTCCATCTTTATCTGACTGGCCCTTTAGCCCAGATTTTTTTCTGTTTCTCCTGTGCCCAGAACTCCAAGAGCCCTGTGTCACCCTTATAGGGAGAGAGAGACCATGTCAGAGCTTGGAGCTGTAAGAGCAGTTATAGAACATTTCAGAAGGGTCAAATGACTGGGTATAGCTAACTAGAAGTTTCTAACTGAAAGTTTCCTACCCATTGCTGCTTTCTCTCAAGTTTATAGTTAACATAGCAGCACAGGAAACTGCTCAGATTAATTTTAGGGGTGTGTGCATTTGTTTTATTTTTATTTTTTGGCAGATGCATGATGAGCACAAGGATTTGCTTTCTCACACCCATGTTTTGACATTTTATACATCCATGAAAGAAGAAATCAATCCCAGAAAAGACTTCTGGTACTCTTAATTAGCTAGTTGATGTATTTTTAACTATGAATTCCTCAGTGTATGAATTCCTCCCAGGTAAGGGAGGTGGTAGGTTTTCACAACAAGCACATGGTCTCCCTTGTATCAAGCTGGGTTTATGTCTTGGTTCTGCTACTTACAAATGTGTGAACACAAGCAAATTGTTTAAATACCATAGGCCTTCCCTCCTCATCTGTAAAAATAGTGTCTGCCCCAAGGAGTTGTGAAAGTGAAATGAACTAACATATATAATATACTTAGCCCAATGGTTCTCTCCCTCCAAGTGCTCAATAAATGTCAGCTGTTATTATGTTGCTACTCTGTGAGGTTACTTTAACTCACAATGAAAACTTGATAGCCTAACAAGAACACTTTACTTTTGTACAATTACCTTAATTTCTCAGGGATGACTTGTGTATTCCAACATTGTGCCTTTACTCATGCATGCTATTTCCCTTATTTGGCATATCCATGAACCATCCCTCTGCCAAACATAAAAATTTGGCACAGAATTCACCTCCTTCGAGGTGCTTTTTCTCTGGCCCACCCAATTCTATCTACTCTGGTTCTTTCTCTCATGCCTCATCCACTTAACCGTTATTTATGCAATGTATGCCACATTGCCCTGAATAACCTGCATAAAATAAACTAATACTGGAGTTATGCCTATCATTAGCATATTTAATTGTGTTGTAAAGGAAATACAATATTGCTTATGCTTTTGTGAGCGAGCGATCAGTTTCCATTTTTGAAACCACACAGGAAGAGGCTATTTTACCCCCATAGGGGTTTACAAATCTATTTTATTACCACAGCAAGAAGAAAACTCTAACCACACAAGGAGATGGCAGCTATCAAAGCAGAGGTCTCAGATCACAGCAGAGAGAAACTCAGAGACTGAACACTGCTCTTTGAGCAAGTGCATAAGCAAACAAAAGCTAAATAAGGGCCTCAAGCAAGAAGCAAATAGGCTTGGGCCATTAGTGCTGTAAATGAGGGGGTTATTGCAGGGCACAGGGAAGACTTTCTAGACTGGACTAGATCTACTCGCTGATCTCCTTGCTGTGGGTTTTACTTTCCTTAGCAGAAAACAGCTGGAGGTACAGAAATCACTTAGTCAACTCTTCAGGTGTTTTCAGTAGGAGTAAAAATCTATGCTGTTCTTATTATGAAATTTGGCTTCAGTTATTCTGAACAAATAAATTTATCATTTTTCAAGCCCTGGCTGGCATAGCTCAGTGGATTGAGTGTGGGCTGCGAACCAAAGTGTCACAGGTTCGATTCCCAGTCAGGGTACATGCCTGGGTTGCAGGCCATGACCCCCAGCAACCGCACATTGATGTTTCTCTCTCTCTCTCTCTTTCTCCCTCCCTTCCCTCTAAAAATAAATAAATAAATAAATAAATAAATAGTTGTCATTTTTCATTAGGTCTTCAATTTTGGTACATCAGAGAAATAATCTAATGTATATAAGACTACTGTAAATAATCCAGATATCTATAGGACTCTTTCAAGTGGAATATTGATTTACAAAGTGGCCAAGGTACCATACAAGCTTATTCAAACCACCAAATATAATTCTCCTAACCAAATATGCTTCTCACTGAATTCTCATTGCAACTGTACTTCTTACTAGGAGGACTGAAGTTGCTTATGTTTCATACATTTATTTGGTCCTTTAATGGGTTCAGACACTCTTTATGCATTCAGATCTTTATATTAATTCTTCCTGTAAAAGCAAAGACTAATTTATTTTACACTGATCATTTCAATACTCAGTATTTTTATATGTTGTTAAGGTTAATAACTTGTATATACATTAGCTGTTTATCTCATACTCACCTTGGCTTTTCCATGACATTGTGATGCCCAGATCTGGGACACAGGAACTCTATTTCCTGCTTTTGAAAATTTCAAAATGACTGGCAGTTCTGTACACATAGCAGAACATATATTTTATTTAATAAATTATTGAAGAAACAAATGTATGAAAAAACAAAGACAAGCTGTAAGGGAATAACAAGATTCTGAATTTCAAACTGGAGATCTAAGAAAATTCAAATATCATCAAAATCCTTTAGGGTTGTGTCATGGATTTAGGGTTTGTGGTTCAATAAGGTTGAAAATACATGACTGAAATTCATTAGGAAACATACATATAAGAGCTGTTTTATTGGTTGTCTTTCAATGTCTTTCATGTCACTGCCTTTCTCCATGGAGCAAAGGAAGCCTCATTTTGGCTTGGCCTGAATAGATCCTCAAGATCGGTATAGATTATTAGGTATTTACTTAAGATGACTTTTTCATTGTGTTGAATTTGCTATTGGCCTTCAAAGTTCTGCTCTAAGCTTTGGATGTTGGACTTAGACTATTTCACAGTTTTGAGATTAGGATAAAAAAATATATAACCTAGTGTAAATACTTCCTCCCACCTTGAAGAGGTAGCATCTTTGAGACAGGGTAAACATAGGCAGTCTCATAACATGGCAATGCTGCTCCAGAATAGTAAGAATATTCATCTTTTGGTGCCATACTAGTCTCTTCAAAATATAGTCAAGGAATTTCTAATCACTTCTGGGAAACATTAACTATGCGATATTACAGAATACTTAAAAGTTCCAAGTATTATATCTGGAAAATAAAATTGTTTTTGAGTGAAAGCTACAGAGCAAAAAAGATACAGCCAGAACACATTGAGGTGTTAATGGAATGGTTTATAAATAGAATACAGATGGGAAAAAAAGATTTGAATTACAGGAAAATATAACAAAAATGTGAGATATGGATTGACGTCTGGGGATTCAAGAACACTTCGAAAAGGGTTTCCATAGTTTATGTTCTTCTGCTACACAGCAATAATAGTTGCATTGCCACACAAGCCCTGGCTGTTGTGGCTCAGTGGATTGAGTGCCGGCCTGCAAATCAAGAGGTTTCTGGTTCAACTCCCAGTCAGTACACATGCCTAGGTTGCAGGCCAGGTCCCCAGTTGGGGGTACATGACAGGCAATCACACATTGATGTTTCTCTTACTCTCTTTCTCCCACCTTTCTCCTTCAAAAAGAAATAAATAAAATCCTTTAAAAAATAGTTGCCACAAAAGGAAAATGCATTTAAATAAAGCTTTTTCCTTAAACTGCATCACAAAATATGTTTTCATATAAACTTAAAATGAGAGAAAAAGTTGGCACGGTCAAGCTATTTAAGAGGCTAATAATCACTCTTGGAATCATTAATATGGAGATGACCTTATGTAGAGGAAAGAAGAGAAGGAGGAGAGACCTATTCTTTTCCCATAGCCACTTGTGCACTTTTTAAAAGTTAGTTTATTTGATGTTGCTATTAATCTCTTAACCATGCTGATTCAAGAACTCTGACTTTAATGAATTAGTATATGTCACAGATCATAACATACATATACAGGAAAATAGACTCTAGATCATTGTGTTTACCACTTTTAAGCTTATTATTTTTGGTAATTCTGTCTCCTGAGAGTCAGAGACAAAGCAATAGAAATGGCTAAACACACTGTATTCCATTGGATTGGTAAATATTTACTGTATGATTGAGTCAGCAGTGAATTGACATCATAGTGACTGCATAAAACCTACAAAAATCAATAGAATTGTCTGAAAATATAATGCAAGTTGTAGAGAATAAATTCCATTTATAAATTTATCTTCCTTGTGGTAATGTCCATGAGAAGGTTCTAATATTAGAGAAATGGATTTTTTTTTTCAGGTCACAATTGCATTTCCATAGTTACAGCTCTTTGTTGGTTCTTGCAGCTTAGCGTGGTCATTACTGCCTGTATGTCAGAGATAATGTGTTTTTAGTTTTTAAATGTTGGTGAATTATGCATATTTTGAATCTCCTGACAACGATAAAATGTCAGTATGTGCACATAATGACTATAGTGAAAGATACGTGGTATTTACAAGCTAACAAATGGGCAGTATTCACAAACTGAACAAAGGAGGTAGCCCTGTTCATTCAATTTGGTAATAGTTGCTCCCCAGATATTAGTTTAAGTATAATCTTTAGTTGTAATTTGTATATTTAAAACAGTTATACAAGTAGCCAATTATCTGAGTCAAGGAACAAACTACGAAAGCTAAATTAGAAATAGTGCCAATTTTGATCCATTTACTGTCAAGAGGGTACCTTGATGGAGAATTCCAAAGTGCTGGAACTTGGATTGACCATTGCAAATAGGAGATGACAGGCAAGATGAGAGATGATGAGAAGACTTTGGCAGGGGTGGAAATTGCGTCAATAGTACTCAGGAAAGCTGACACACTGACACAAGTAACAGGAAAAGACTACTCGGTCTTCCTCCCACGTTCATACAAATAGATATTTTAATCACATGCGGTTTAAGCAAGAAGGACTGAGATGGAGACAGGAAGTTGGCAACAGCTGCCATGATCATCTCAGGGACTAAATTGTACAAAACCATATTCAAATTCTTTTGAAAAATCAAGAAAACATCTAGTCTAAAGATTTGGTAATTATTAAGATGACTTCCCATACTTAAGGATAAAAGAGTCACATATTCAAACCAGCAGGAACAAGATGAACTCATTCCTGAAAGCATTTCCCTAATTCAGTCTGTAACCCCATAAAGATTCTTTTCCAATCAAATTTAATTTCCCCTTGACCCAATTTTATTGCATGCTACCCTGTGTTTGTGAATCCCGACTCAGGTACTAAAGATATTTTAAGTAGCTGATATAACTGTGCCTGTAGCAAATCCCTTACAAGGCTTTAAAGTAATAATGTAGAATGTAAATATCTTGATGAAACTGGTTGTTAGATAACTTTTGGTTATGTGTCTTTGGTGAGGCTTTGAATCATTTCTAGGTAACCAGGATGTTAAAAAGTTGCTGGTGTTTTTGCTAATGACTGGCATAGCTTCTTACAATTCAGATGTTTTTTTTTCTTTTTTAATTTGTTTAAATTTATTGATTTTTAGAGAGAGAGAGAGAGGATAGACAGAGAGAGAGAGAAATATTGCCCATCCATGCATTTGTTGTTTGATTCTTATATGTGCCATGACCAGGGATTGAGCCTGCAACCTTGGCATATAGGAATGATGCTCTAACCAACTGAGCTACCTGAACAGGGCTCATAGAAATATATAAATTGAAAATAGGCAGGAATCTTAGTGATTATGGAGTTTAGGCATCTTACTTTAGAGATGAACATATTCTTCATTACCTAGATTTTTTTCCTAACCAGTTCCCCTAATTCTTTCCAATTCCAGTGAAAAACCATGTTATTATATTTATTTTGTAATTTCTTCCGTCATATACATTTTCAGTTAGACTTTCAAGAAATCAATAAGCATTTTGTTGAGGACTCATTGAATTCTCTGAGTTATGCTAACTGATGCAGTTGAACTATTTATAGCATGATATTTTTATAAAATCATTAAAGTATGAGAAAACAAAGTAAAATAAATGAAAGAATTTGGATCACTGAGTCACAAGCTTCTCCTATATTTCATCAGTATTTCCTTCGACAAAAAGTGGTGGTAACATCTCAGATTTGTATTAATAAAAGTATAAGACCTAGAAAGAAGGAAGTAATGGTTCCATTCTACTCAAGGGTGACCAAACCACATTTGGCATAAAACATTCAGTCTTAGAGTCCTCAGTTTAAGGGAACTTAGGTAAGCCAGAATGTGTTCAGAAGATAGTAAACAATTCTGAGATCATGTAGCATAAAAATTGAAGAATAATGTAAACTTTCACCGAAAGAGGAAGGGATATAAGAGGACGATGAAAGCTGTCTTCAAATATTTTGCAGTGCAATTGTGTGAAAGAAGGATAAGTTTGTATATATAGGTGTAGCCTGTGTGTCTCTAAAAGCATGAACCCAGGAGTATAAATAAGGTCCCATCAATACCTGAATTGCATTTATCTGCCCCACCTCCCTGTATAATAGGGTTTTGCTTCATACCTCAGGGTATTTTCTAATTTGACACCATTGATCCCCTCATGTTTATTTTTTCTGCTCTCCCCTCCATTGCCCATGAGCCTTGTGCTGGAGGTATTTCACATCTATGAAATGCTGTTGGTAGAAAAACTATTTCTCTGCCAAGGATATGGCCTTTCTGTGCCCAAAGCTTCAAAAACATTCAAATGCAAAAATCCATGCACAACTAAAGTTGCTTCTCTGATGCTTTAAATGTGAAAACAATCCCCTCTGCCAATGAAGCACAATACCTGGTTGCTGGGGCAAAATTGAAGACCAGGTTCTCACCCATCACACTGAAAGCAGCTCAACAAAAATTTCTCTTTTCCCAAATCCTTCCATAAAATTTACTCATAGGTCATGACACCTGGAGAAGAGGACTGGGGCCAGCAAGAGTTTCACACACCCAAAGTCAGGATTGACCTCTGATCAGAGAAAGCAGGACTGATGACGAAGCTCCTGGGAGATGCTTCAGTATAAGGGAAGATTAGGCAATGACTGGGGATTTCATAAGATCCAATTTGCTACCTTGAGACAATTTCCCCCATCATCATTTCTGTTCAAGTATGTACTCCATAAGCACTGTCGGCAAGTTGTCTGCAGAGGATTCAAGCAGCAAATGAGTATTTGGACTAGATAACCTTGAATATTCCTTCTGACTCCAAAACTGTAGGGGTCCAAAGCTGTCTGTTCACCTTGGACATTGAGTAGGATGTTGGTTATGGAGCTTGATAAGTGGGGCAATAAAAACACAGTCATCATCATAGGCCTAAAAACAAATAGAATTCAAGGTGTCAGGATGTCTTTATGCCCTCTTCTATGCGTTAACCTTACTGCTGTTCCTCCAAGTGAGATGTGCAGACCTTCATCAGAATCACCTGGGAAGCTTATTAAAAATTTAGATTCTTGGCATGAAAGCTTAGAAAGCACTCTTTAAAGCAGCACTATTCAATAGAACTTTCTGAAATTATGGAAATTTTCCATATCTTCAGTCCAGTAACCACAAACCACATGAACATGTTGAGCATTTCAGAAGTGGCTGGCGTGACTAAGAAACTGAATGGTTTTTTCAGTTTTCTTTTTATTGTTTATGCTGTTACAGTTGTCCCCACTTTTTTAAGTTTTGTTAATTTTAATCAATTTACATTTAAATAGCTACACATGGCTAGCAGCTGCCATATTGAACAAGGCAGTTCCAAAGTCTTAGAAGAAGGAAGCTTGGAGACAATTAAGTTTGTGATGCATAGGAGGAATAAGGGTGGGCAATTGAAGCAAAAACATGAGATCGGATCAGGGATGCAGCAGAAATTAAACAAATAAGAGGAAAGGGCCTTAGAGATCACCTGATACAATAGCTTATACCTTTTTCTGCAGTTCTGGAACCCTTTGAGAATTATTGAAAGTAATGGATAGTCATAGTCAGTAATATGCTCATCCTAATTTAAATGATAAATTTATATGAGGTCTTGGAGCAATAGATTTGGAGAATCCCTAAAGCTCACCCACTGTCCCCATTCCAAACCACAAATCCCTGAGTAGAATTCTTGGTGTAGTAAAACACCCCTCTATCCATACACAGAAAACTAAAACAAGAGGTTTCAAAATTGGCCCAAAAGTATTCATTTATCATCAAACTTGGCTTCTATTTCTCCCCCTCCTGTCCTCGGGACATCTTTCTGTACTGTGGGTCATGTAAACTTCACATTTTTTATAAATAGTAGAACAAGCTAAGATTTATACACAAAAGTTAGTTCATCTGGGCTGTAATGAGCGCACTTGGATTTATTTGGAGGCACAGTGTTTTTTGCAACACTTAAGGCATGCTCTCCTGTTTTTAGAAATGAAGTTACCCTTAGCTCGATAGTCCAGGTGCAGGAAGAACAACAAAGTGCTTTTGATTATCTTTCCTTTCTCTTATAAGAATAAAATGTGGTTAAAATGAATCAATAAAGAGAAGACTTGCTCCTTAGTGTTTGATTAGGGGAGCCTTTATGCAATTGATTTTCCAAGCTCTTAGTCATACTGCAGAAAGGTCCCCATGCATTTCAAAAGTATTAACTGTTAAAAATAGTTTTCAGTTGCTGGGCAAATACCAATTTGCAGCAATGGAAAAGAAAAATTTAGCATGACTGTTTACATACATTGCAGAGAGAATGTTAACATCACCTTGAGCTATCTGTTGTTTGCTTGTGTGTATGAAGAGAGAAAAGCCAATGCTTAATACAACACTTGGAACTCACATTTTCTATTGTATGTTCATAAATATTAATCTAGAGAGATAATTAGTTCTATAAATTTTACAATTAGCCTTTCAGAAAAGAAGTGGATGCTAATAAAAATAAGGCATGCTTTTAAGCTTCTCCACTGCAAATGTTTTCACTCTAACAACTGAGAGGCAGGGACTGTCTTTAATTTTTTTCCTGAAATAGGCATGCTTTACACTTATTTCATCTCTCCCCTGAGACCATAACCTTGCAACAGGGAAAATAGGTTTTCTATTCTTAAAATCTAGTTACCATCTATTTTTAAAGTCTTTTTTTTTTTCCTCTGAAATACCCTGGTATAACAAAAAGGCTATGGTTCACCCCATAGGAGATTGCTCCAGTTCAGGCTATCTGAAATCTACAAAAGTGTGTTGGCCAGGTGAAATCAATGTTTGTGTTTGTGTGCTTTTCTGCATGTAGTGATTTTAAGTAATACTCTACCATGGGGGTCCAACCTTTTGGCGTCTCTGGGCCACACTGGAAGAAAAAGAGTTGTCTTGGGTCACACACATTTAAATACACAAACACTAACAAAAACTGATCAGCAAAAAGAGTTTTAAGTAAATTTACAATTTTATGTTGGGCCGCATCCCTAGCCATCCTGGGCTATGGATTGGACACCCCTGCACCTAATCCTTAAATCTGAGCATTAAGTGCTATAATTTAATGTCAGCCACAAACTGGGAAGACATTGGTGCCGAAGACTTGGTCAATGCTTCCTTTTAGAAACTAAGCAGTACAGTGGGAAACTATTCAACTGGAAGTCAGCAGTGATGAATTCTAGTCTAATTGATACGAACCAGCTGTATTAACTTGGGCAAATTACACAGTTTTTTCTTTGAAATTAAGAGTGTCAGCTTGATCAGTAGATACCTAATCTGTCTATACAGTTGAATTGATTAAATACAGATTTCTGGGCCCCTCTCTAGCACTACTAAGTTAGAATTTCCAAGCAGAGGGACCCATGAATATTATTTTTTTAAAAATGAGTTCCTCTAATAGTTCTCAGATACACAAAAGAACCAAGTGGATTGTATATGGCAGCTGGTGAACTTAATGGTTTTTACTATTCGTTCCTGTTCTAAATGTCTGCAATCGAAACATGCCAGGAATAGGTGCAGGGGACAGGACTCTGGGAAAAGGGGGTAGCTAGTCTGAATCATGCAAATAAAATGCAAAATGTGAGCAGGACCAGAGGTGGGCTGTGGCCTTTCCTATTCACTCCAGGCTATTTCTTATTTATACAATAAATATGGTTGTAAGATGGGTCAAACTTTTCCTTTGAGGCAGCCTACAAAATTTGCAGGTTGGAGTATGGTTTGTTTTACTCTCTCATGTCAACCATAACTGATAGGTGGTGAAGCCTGGAACCTCATGTTAAAAAACATAGTAGAGCTAAGTTTAGGGCCAGCTGAGAAAGAGCACCAAGAGGCATGGTTAACACAGGAGTGGTTACATGAGCATCATCTGTTCTCTTCTTACACTCTGCAAGAAGTCTGAAGCCTACAGGCTTCAAAGTTAGGCCTAGATTCAAGCCTAAGCTTTGTGACTCATTTCCATGACCTTGTGGCAGTCAGCTGCCCTATCACCACATTCATTAAAAACTAAGGATAATAAAACTTACAAAGTAGTTTCAAGACTAAATCAGTAATGTCCAAAAAGTTCATGACACACCTAGTACTCAAAATGTAAAAAATAAAAGTTCTTCATGCCCCACTTCCCTCAAGCAAAGGATCATATCTGCCCCAGTGATATAGCTCTCATTTAAGCCAGTACACTACCTGGAACATGAGAGGTACATAAATAATAGAAACAGATGATGAAAGATAATAAGAGAAAACACATATATAATGCTTATATGTACCTGGCAATGGTCTAGGCACCTGATAGATGTGTTTATTCTTAATATTTGCCCTTTTATAGATGAATAAATCTGAGGCACAAAGTGGTAAATTAACTAGCCTCGAATTATAGTTCATAATTGGTGTTCTAGAACCCATGCACTTGTCATGCTACTGTTTAGAGGAAGGGAAGGAAAGAGAGGGGGAGGGACTTCACATCACTGAGTAGAATGAGAAAGCCACAAAGCTCCATCTTGGACTTTCATGGGATTTATTAGAAGTTAGATGTGATGGCTGCAGATAGCACATGCACATACCAGTGGCTCTAGTCCCACCACTCTATTATTGTCTCAACACTGAACTGCCTCATTCATTTCACTCATATATGTCCCTTCTGGCCCCGGAAGTGTTTGAGTTTGAGATCACTCTTATGAAGTTATGTAGGGCCCATGGAATCCTTGCTAAATAAATGATTGCCTATGGATGATTGTATAGGTAAGTCTTCGTTACTCAACTAAAGGTTTTAAAAACCTTCCAAATTTGATTTTTTAAATTTAGAAATAAAATAAATTAAAACTAACAAAAAAGTAATTAATTCCGAGGATTTATTTCCTTATCTCTTTTCAAACTAAGTCCAAGGGACTTGAAATAGCAGAACTACCTAGTTTAGGCCCAATGTTGCATTCTGAGAGCCTTGTTCTTTTGTTGTTGGTAGTGGTGGTAGTTTTTCCCCTCATGGTTTTCCTACTGAAATGCCTGACTTAGCAAAAGTCAAGAGGGGAAACCAGGACTTGGCTGATATGGAAAACTAGTTTATGGCTTTCTGGGCTTCCTGGAGATCATAGGGCATGTTATGAATAGGCATCTGCAAGCTTGATGAAGTTCACAAGACTTCCCAGCCCAAACACACACTAAGTGGCCTTCACTCACCCTAGGGAGGAGAAATTGGGAAGAAAAATTCAGATTCAAGTCTTTGTTTTCACCTAATATAGAATACTAACTCGAAGATGAAGATGTGACCCTGCCCCCTTCTAACAAATTATGTGTTAAAGAAGAACAAAAATGTTTCCATTGACTGAGCCAGCACACCAGAAATTGTGCATGTTTTGTAACTGCAAGTTTCTTCATGGGCTGGTGACCCTGTGACTCATTCATGTCCCCCACCCCAATTTTGGGAAGACTCTCTGGGGTCTCCCAAGGGTTGCTATCAGAACTTTGAGCTTGAGAGGGAAATTGCTTTCACTTTGAAAATGTTTAACTAGAAAGGAAGAGCAAGTCAATGAGACAATTGACCCTGGTTCCAACATGGTCCCTAACTGTGTTGGCAGGCATTGACACCCTATGCCTGTGATTTACTGCTTCAAACCTCAGATAAACCTCACAGCCTTGGCAGACTGTGACTGCAAGGTTGGTCCCTATGCACCATTGTGCCATCCTGGGATATCCAGAAGCATCTGAGGGAACTGTGACTATTGTCTTAAGATTTACCCCAGATCAGCCATGCTCAATGGTGTTGGGAAGGACTAGCAAGGGGCAGTTCTTTGAGGGATTGTAGGTGATTTAAGTTTGGTCTTACTAGTTAATATACTTTGACATTTCAAACAGGATTAAAGAAGTACATAGACACATTTCTACTAACATAGGTTATGAATTAAAAAGGCAGGGCAGCCCTGGCTGGCATAGCTCAGGGGATTGAGCACAGGCTGTGAACCAGGCATCACAGGTTCGATTCCCAGTCAGGGCACGTGCCTGGGTTGCAGGCCATGGCCCCCAGCAACCACACATTGATGTTTCTCTCTCTCTCTCTCTTTCTCCCTCCCTTCCCTCTTTAAAATAAATAAATAAAATCTTAAAAAAAAAACCAACAATATCTATTTAAAAAAAAAGGCAGGGCAATATTACCTCAAAGCTATTACTGGAAGTGTGAACCGTCTGGCTGTTTTCAGGGTATTCCAGGCTTTGATCACCTGAGTCTGAATCAGAGGTCTCCCACGCTCCAACCCCATTCTGGTGTGGATGCTGATATTAGCAGAGCACTATGCTCTTATGTTGAAGTGACAATTTAAACTCTTGCTGGTGCTGTCAAATTCATTAACTCAAACTGCCCCCAGTGCTTTCAGGCACATTAACTTACTGGATCGTGACACCTTTCCACCCTAGTGTTAAATAGTTGTGTCTGATGGTGTAAACCCCCATTTGATAGGATATAAAACTAAGGCTTGTACATGCTCAGTGGCTACTCCAGGGCTAGAGCTAGCACCTGGCCCAGGCAGGGTGGCTATGCATCGTTATCACACTAAAGAACAGGGATCACTGTCACTGTCTTTGGTTTAGGGAGAAAACCACAGCACCCAGAGAAATCAGCTGAATTCTCAAAAGACATTTAACCTGTCAGGGGCTGAAAGCAGAATTTCAATCCGGGTTTCCTGAAATGGTTTTATATGCTTTTCTCTACATCTGCTGCTCCTATAACACTGACTGAGGCCCTAGACCTCCCTCGGACTCCAGAACCAGCATCCTTAGGGTATGTGAGGCCACTAAATTGGATGTTTGTTCACTGTCAGGGCTATAAAACCATTCTTTGACCAGAAGTGTGACGCACTGGGACATGGGCACACACACATATACACACTTCTATAATCTTTCTCTATTTAAGGTGGAGGAATGGGTAGAAAAAGCTTCTTAAAGTCAATTTATTTTTATTTTTTATTATTTTGAAAGAGGGATGAAGGAAAGATTGATTATTTGGAAGCTAGAGATAATCCTTAAATCTTTATTTTAGCCATTATTTTTAAACATTCCACAATTACTTTTGAGCAAACTTACCCTAGAGCAAGAAAAACCAGGAACCAGAAAAATTCACTGAGTTATCAGCCCCAACTAGACAGTAAGTTAATATGATAAGAGGCAGAATTATCAGCCCCAGGTTGAGAATATATGGCATTATGAAAGGCAGAATTTCACTAGGCTATTTTCATCTCTGCTTCTCTTGCGGTAACTTCCTTGCACTGTTACTGTCACCAGGCCTAGAGAGCCCAGGGCTTTCTTATGCCCTCCTCATCCTCTCTGGATACCCACATGGCCACCCAAACAGGCCTGCTCTTCCTATCAAAGCTCTGTCCGTCCCCTGGTTCCACACTAGATCTACTTGCAAATCTTTTAGGACATATCAAGATCTGGCCCCTCCATAATCAGGTAAGTCAAAATCCTCATAACTCCCTTAACTGACTCTTCTGTGCAGCTATATCTAAGCTCTGGATCTTTCTTTCTCTCCTTGCCTTTTTTCATCAGAACTTTTCATCTGAGTACCATTCTTTCAAACCCCCTTCCCTTCTAGGCAAAAGGCATACCTAGGGACTGTGGAAGCTGGGCATAAGTTCAAGTGCCATGGTAGAGTATAAAATCATTTATCCCTACTAAGAGCAAAAGAAACACAAATGAAAACAATGAGATTGAGATAGACCTTTTCACTTGTCACACTAACAATTTCTTAGAATATTTAAATCTTAGGGTGCACAAGGACAGGGTAGGACATGCAGTCTTGTGTACATTTAAGGGAGTATAAACTGATAAAACATATCTAAAAAATCAATGTCAACACTTGTATTAAGATCTAAAAGAGCTCAAACCCTTGACCCATGACTTTATTTCTTTGAAAGAAATAGTAAGAGCTATACAGAACGATTAATTATGGGAATGGTCAATATGGTGTTATTTATAATATCAGAAATAAAAATAAATGAATGAAATGAGATATTGAATAATAAGAACAGGATGGTTAAAGATAACACAGTCCACCCACCCTATGGAATAATATCTAATTATATTTAGAAAGGTGGGTAACATGAGGATATTAATATTAGAGAAAACTGATACAAAATAGTACATATGAACATTTATATGTCTGTGTAAATGTACATATACGTAAGTTTAAAGAAAATATGTGAAATTTTTAGTGGTTATATCTGGGCAGTGGGATTATAGATAATTTAGTGATTTCTCTCCCTTGGATTTCTTCATTTTCTAAATGCTCTGACAAGAAGACATTAATATTATAGTCAGAGAAACATAAACATGAATTTTTTAATTACAAATCGCTGTAGAATTGGCAGCTTGATCTGTTCCTCTTTCCAAATAACATATTTGCACTTTTCCAGGAAGATGACTTTCATCAGGACGGAGGGTTTCCATGGGCTGAAGTCTGGGACAGTTCAGATAGAGAAGATAATTCTGCAGAGAAAGCATTCCCAGCCTCTCAGCTGCCACAGCCAGGAGCAGCTTTCTTTGCTAGCAGTTCGAACACAAACTCTCTCCTGCATTCACTGTCAGACGTGGGATTCTAGCTTAGCTAGTGTGTGCTCACACACACACACACACACACACACACACACCCTCTTGTAATTGGACATATATTTGTTTCATTAAATTCACTCAGTCAGCAGTTTCTGCTCTAAACAGTCCCTAGGGCCTAAAGAAAAAAAAGTCAGTAATCAACATACTACTTTCAAGTACAGAGTACCGACCTATTTATAAAAGGAAATTAAGTAAAACCCGTAATTATAACTAGCATACAACCTTTCAACATAGTCAATGAGAAATTCAATTTGCTTAAAATAATGAGATACTCTGGCAAGAACAATCTGTTCATGTGCTGTTCCCAAGAGCCTCAGGATGGAAAAAGCCCTGCCTGACATTTTAGTACTATCTGTCAGTTTATCAACTCTGTCTCAGGGTGAGTTTTGCCATGGTGCTAGGAGGTCTGAGATGGAGAAAGAAAGAGAAAAATCTTTTTTTCTCTCTTCTACCCAGTTACAGGAAAGTGGTTTAAAAATGAATTCAGATTTTTATTTTGAACACAAGAACACATTAAATAATCTCCCTAAAGAGGTCAGAGGGAGATTATTTAAGGTGGGCTTAATTTAACCACCTTCTACTTTCTCCACATCATCCAAACCAAACTGTTGGCATCCCTGAAATATGTGCTCTGCTCACAACCCTCTTTGCTTAAAGTTCATTTGGCATTTTCTTGCTGAGTTCATATGGTATTGAGGTAAGACAAAGATATGTGTTGGCTTGGTCAAAAAGTTCATTTGTTTTTTTCTGTAAGATGGCTCTGGTAGCACTTAGTTGTCTCGAACTTCATTCAAAACAATTTTGTTAGATTGTATTGTAACAGCTGCCATTTAAAAAATTACCAGCGTGCATTTAAAAGAATTATCAAAATTAGTGAATTTTTTAAGCCATTTGAATATTGAAGATGAAAGAAAATATGCAACATTTTCAGCATATTATGTTTTATTATTTCAAGAAAGGTAAAAATGCAACTGAAATAAAAAAAAAAGATTTGTGCAACGTATGAAGAAGGTGCTGTGACTGACTGAATGTGTTGAAAGTGGTTTGCAAATTTTCATGCTGGAGATTTCTCACTGGACAATGATTCACAGTCAGGTAGACCAGTTGAAGTTGATAGCAATCAGATCGAGACACTCAGAACAATCAACATTATAACATATGGGAAATAGCCAACATACTCAAAATTCAAATCAATAAAGTTATTGGTGAATATGAAAAATGTAGCCCTGGCTGGTGTGGCTCAGTGGTTGAGTGCCTGCCTGAGAACCAAAGTATCGCCAGTTCGATTCCCAGTCAGGGCACATGCCTGGGTTGCAGACAATGTACCCAGTAGGGGCACAAGAGGTAACCACACACTGATGTTTCTCTTCCTCTCTTTCTTCTTCCTTTTCCTTCTCTAGAAATAAATAATTAAAATCTTTAAAAATAATAAAATGAAAAAATATGTCCAAAAAAAAAAAACCCTAAACAGACTTTTTGGCCAGACCAATAGAAGTTGAATTAAAGAGTGTCAACACAAACCAACATCTACTCATTTGTGAGCCTTTCCCTAGCTAGCTACACACTACCTTCTGATTTTCTTTATTGCTTCATTCACTTACTCAACAAGATTTATTGGCTACTGTTAAGTGTCAGCCATTCTGCTATATGTTGGCACAAAAAAAGAGTGAACAAAGCGTAGACTGGGTCTTCAAAAGCCCCAAAGTCTACCAGGGAGTAGACACATAAATAGGCCATTATAAAACTATTTAATAGTGTGGTGATAGGAGTTTTGTTTTTGAGAATAGTTAGAAGAGGTGCCTTGCCTAACCCATTCCCATAGGGAAGAGTTAGGAGGAAGTATCAATGAAGAAATAAATTGATAAAATCTAAACTACAGGTATATAATATAATGATTCAATATTTGTATATATTGCAACATGACCAACACAATAAGTCTAAATAAACATCTATCACCATACATAGTTAAAATTGTTTTCTTGTGATGAGAAATATTAACTTCTGTTCTCTTAAAAACTTTCAAATATGCAATGGAGTACTATTAACTATAGTCACTGTGCTGTATGTTCCTAGGACATAGCAATTTTAAAACTGAAAGTTTATACCATTTAACCCACTTTCACTCATTTTCCCCTCCTCCACCTCCCACCTTCACCTCCCAATCTCTTCTCTGAATCTATAAGCTCAATTTATTATTATTTTTATTTGTTAGTTACCCCATATAAATGAGATGATACAATATTTGTCTTTCTCTGTCTGACTTATTTCACTTAGCGTAATACCCTAAGGAGATATAGATTTTATATATATATAAAACTTTCTTTATTCATTCATCATTGAAGGACACTTAGGTTGTTTCCATAATTCAGCTATTGTAAACAATGCCTCAGTGAACATGGTCTGCATATACTTTTTGAATTAGTGCTTTCATCTTCTTGGAATTATTACCCAGAATTGGAATTATTAGGTCTCATGGTAGTTTATTTTTAATTTTTTAAGGAAACTCCATACTGTTTTTTTATAATGGATGCACCACTTTGCATTCCTACCAATAGTACACAAGGTGTGTTTTTTTCCCAACATCCTTGCCAATAGTTGTTATTTCTTGTCTTTTTGCTAATAGCCATTCTAACGGGTGTGAAGTAATGTCTTCTTGGACTTTGTTTTGCATTTCCTTGATGATTAGTGATGCTAGCATTTTTCTATGTTGTTCTTGCCTGTATGTGTGTCTTTTTTGTGAAAAAATGTCTATTCAGATCTCTGCCCATTTTTTAATTGGATTGTGTTTTACTATTATTGAGCTGAATGCGTTCTTTACCTGTTTTGGATATTAATCCCTTATCAGGTAATTTGCAAGTATTTTCTCCTGTTCAGTAGGTTGCCTTTTCATTTTGTTGATGGTTTTCTTTGCTGCGCAAAAGTGTTTTAGTTTTGTGTAGTCCCACTTGTTTATTTTTGCTTTTGTTGCCTTTGCTTTTGACGTCAAATCCAAAAATCATCACCAAGATCAATGTTAAGGAGCTCACCACCTATGTTTTCTTCTAGGAGTTTTATGGTTTAGGGTTTTATGTTCAAGTCTTTAATCCATTTTGAGTTAGTTTTTGTATATGGTGTAAGATAGTGCTCCAGTTTCACTCTTTTACATGTAGCTGTCTGGTTTTTCCAACACCACTTATTGAAGAGATGATTCTTTCCCACCATATATTCTTGGTTCCTTTATTGTAATTAAATTGATTACGTATGCATGTGTGTTTGTATCTAGGCTCTCATTCTGTTCCATTGATCTGTGTGTCTGTTTTTATGTCAATACCATGCTGTTGTGATTACTATAACTTTGTAAATAGTTTGAAGTCAGGAAGCAAGATGCCTCCAGCCTTGTTCTTCTTACTCAAGATTACTTGGGGTTTTGTGTCTTCATACAAATTTTAGGATTCTTCTATTTCTGTGAAAAAATGCCATTGTAATTTTAACAGGGATTCCTTTGAATCTGTAGATTACTTGGTTAGTATGAACCTATTAATACCACTGATTCTTTCATTCCATGAGCACAAAATATCTTTCACTTATCTGTGTCTTCCTCATTTTCTTTCATCATTGTCTTATAGTGTTCAGTATACAGGTCTTTCACTTCCTTGATTATATTATTCCTAGGTATTTTATTCATTTTGATGAAATTTGAAATGGGATTGTTTCCTTAGCTTTTCTTTCTGATAGTTCATTTTCAGTATATAGAAATGTGACAGACTTTTGTATAGTGAGTTTGTCTTCTGCAACTTTACTGAATTTGTTTAATAGTTTTAAAAGGTTTTTGGTGAAGTCTTCATGGTTTTCCATATATGATATCATCTTATCTACAACTACTGACAGCTTCATTTTTTCCTTTCTGATTTGGATGTATTTCATTTTTTTTTCTTGCCTCCAATTGTGCTGATTAGGACTTTCAGTACCATGTTGATTAAAAGTGGAGAGAACGGTCATCTTTGTATCGTTCCTGATCTTAGCTGAAGCTTTCAGCTTTCAGCTTTTCACCACTTAGTATGATGTTAGCTATGGGCTTGACATATTTATATTTTATATTTTATTTATATTTCAAGGAGACAAACTAGGAAACTATGACTTTAGAGAAATCATAAATGGTGATAAAAGCTCATTCTCTGAAGACAGACTGACCATGAGTTTGTACCTTGTTTCCTCCACAATCTAAATATTTGATTTTAAGCAGGTTCCTTGACCTCTGCAAGCCTTAGATTTTTCCATCTGTCAACTGGGGATAATAATAACAAATGTGTACCCTACGGGGTTGCAGTAGTCATCACATTGCTTTATCATCATCATCATAATCATCAGCACCCTCATCAACTTGAGGAGCAGTTGGGACCCAGATACACAAGTTCAGGTAAGAGATGATAAAAACCTGGAGTTGGCAATAGTTGTTGATGCAGAGAAGATAGGTTTGAGAAATATTTTGGGGGTTAGCATTTAAATGAGAAATAAATTGATTATATGTGGAACTCTGAGGAGAAGGAAGACTCAAGAGAATTCTTCAACTTTTCTAGCCTAGGTTACTGAGTAGACTGCTTGTAAATGATATAGCTGATATAAGAGAAAAAGTTTATTTCTAAGGAAAAATGATGAGAGGTGAGTTCGAAATGCCTATGAAAGTCTAGATTGATGGGTACCCATTGGACAAATATTGTGAGTTTAGTTTCAAGCCTACATGTACCCAGCTGTGAGATTATATAATGTAGAGAAAGAAATAAAAACTCTACCTTTAAACTCTAATTATGCTTGCAGGTAAAGGGTCTTCTTTTCAGATGTGAACAGAACCTTAATTCTCCATAAAATCCAAACCCTAACAAGAAAATGTAAGTGGCTGGAATTCCTTATCTTGTTCAGTGTTATTTAACTGACTACTTTACCAAAAGATAAGAGAGTGCTTACCTTATCACCCCATCAGAGTTCTCCATTGGAAGAGATTAAGCTAGAGGGAAATACTCATAAGTAGAGGAGAAAAAAATGAGGGAAGAGAGGAAAAAACCTGGGAAAAGAAGGAGAGAAATTTGCCTCCTCTAAAAGGGAACAGCAATTTAAGAGCACGCCAAACAAGGGCACTGCAGATTCCTGATCAAATTATGAAACTCAAGGGTCACAATGTTACAGAACAGAACAAGGGGGGCCTGGGACAATATACTATTATTGAAAGAAGGCCCCGGGTCCGTTATGTCCGCCGCCCTAGGAAAGACGTCTCTCAATGCCAGAGATTCGTGAAGAGGAAAGGAAATGTTTATTTAATGCTATACAGACTTCAAGTAGTGACCTAGTATCTTCATCAAAAATCCTAAAGTCCCTTAAAACACACACAAACAGACAGTCCTTCCTTCCTTCCCCCTTTGCCCAGTCCAGAGTACCGTATCTCAGGAAAGGAAATAGAAGTCCATGGCTCAGACAGTCCTCTGGTTCTTAGTTAGTCCTCCATCTCGACTGGGAGACCTCTCTGGGTTCCCAGCACCCTCGGCTGAGTCACCGGGATCTCTGCTAAAACCAGGTGGTGGTTCCCCTTCTAAAGCTGTGGGGGTCCCCACTCTGTCCAGGCCTCGTGGTTCTCCCTCTCAGGGCTGCGAGAAGGGGAGAGTCCCCACTCTGCCAAAGCCGTGTGGTTCTCTCCTCTCAGGGCTGCGCATGGCTCTCCTTCTCAGGGCTGCACATGGTTCTTTCCCTCAATGGCTGAGGTCCTCCCTATTCTGCTAAAGCCGCATGGTTCTCTCCTCCTCAGGACTGCGCATGGCTCTCCTTCTCAAGGCAGCATGGTTCTCCTTCCTAAAGCACCACGGTTCTCTCTCTGGGATGCGCATGGTTCTCTCCTCTAATGGCCGCCAAGTCTGGGTTTTTAATCCCCGCGGCCAATCTTCCTCTGCAGCCTCATTTCCGACTCCTCCCACACTCGGCTTCACTTGCCAGAACTCGTATCCTTCCAGCTTTACTGGGCTGCCATCATGAGTCTGGGCAGGTGTGGCCCCATGTCCTGGAGCCAATCTTCTCCGAGCTCTGACGCAGGCGCTGTAGCTTGGGGGATCTGCCCCCAGTCATGTCTTGGTGGGGAAGTTACTTCCATTCCCCTGGCTCAGAGATGATCACAGCTATTTAACATATCCATGCAACCAGCCAAAGGCTATAGATATGTTAAATGACCACGCCAGAGGGTAGCTGCAAGGCTGTTGCTATGCAAAACAGGTCTCAATGGCCCTGCTCCATTTGTCCCTTCCCCCAACCCACACCCTGGGAGGGGGATGGAGACATCTTAAAATCTCCTGGACACCTTAAGTTCTGGACCCCATTTCAAATGCCCATTTGGGGTCCCCCCTCTTGGCTGCACCCTGTAACAACAAGGCAGGAAGAATAGAGAATCACAGTTTTGCCTAAGAACCGTAGAAATTTTACTGGAAGAGTATCAAGTACGAAGTCAGTTCTCTTAGGAATTCTCCCAACCCTTAATTCTCAGAATTTTAGATCTACTAAAACTTTATCTCTTTCTTTGGAGGAGGCCATACAGTCTTCTAGGCAGGAGAGATTTCAGGGAGTGGGCTTATTTCCTTCCTTTGATATCTGGAGGATTTGCCCCAGAGAGCACCGTGGAAATGGCTTGCACCTCTGTCCTTGGCCTTAGGCAGGCAAAACAGTCTTGCAACATGCTTGTGTACAGGGCAAAGGATCTGGAAATATTAACCCACTAGGTCATTAGTTCTTAAACTGATAAAGACCATGCACCATCTCACCATGAAAAATTCATATTCAAACTACTGATACAATTTCAGGACTTGAACAAGACTGTTAAAGGTAATCCATGGAAAATCTGAAGATCAGAGGACCAAAAGCTAACAACCTGACATAAAAAGGGGGTTGGAGGGAGACCCCCTCCCTCCAGGTAATTAAGTCCTCATTTAAAAGAGTTGTGCGGGGAACAACTCAGGGCAAGGATATGCAAGACATGCACAATTTCACTATGATGTTAGCTAGAATGACTGATAGATTTGATAGTGATGTGCGGAAAGTAGTTCATGAAAACCATCATTACTGCTCCATTTTGGTATCATGGGTACTGAGGATAATATGATTGAGCTTAATGCAAAAGCAAGGAATTTTGGAATTTGAGAAAGGATGGCAACTTCTACCTGTATAAAAACTAGCAATACAAAATCCAAGTCTTCATTTTAATGTTTGCTTTGAAAGAGGAATTTTAAAAACTTAATTTTCACTTTTGGGGGCATTTAGATTATCGTTCCAGGGCAGTCTGCCCACTCTGCCTTTGTCTCTGATTTGCACGTGTGGCTTGGTGTCCTTCCAGGGAACACTGTGTACATGAGGGTTGGGTTTGCTTTGCTATGGTGTGTGGGCAGCAATCTGTGCAGGAGGAGACCCAGTTGCTACTGCAAAGAGCATGGGTCTCCCAATAATATCAGTCAGTTCTGTGTTACAAAGCAAATCTCTAGACGTCTAGAGATCTAGACAATAGAGTTTTAGTCTTCTCAGTCTACTTTACAACTTTCTGTTTTAAATTAAGAGTCTCAAGTTCTCTGGTGTGGGCTCCTGATCAGCACCCCCCTGCATGTAAATTTGTCAGCTTACTCTTTACCCAATTCTCAAAGGGGAGATAAGCCGTGGTTTCAACTGTCCTTTCTTTCTCCTGTTGAGCATGTCCCATCTTTTCCTCTTTTCGGGTTGAAATATAGCACTGAAAGCTGTAAAGGTGGCACAGGACTCAGGCATCAGGATTGCAGCCTCACTGTGTGTATAGATCTCCTCTTCCTGTGCTACTTCTCTAACTTCTCTCAGATTCTCCCACTGGTATTTCTTCCTCCTCAGCCCAGTGAAGTACAGTAATTCCTCAAAGTTCACACAAGAGACAAGCTCCTGTCAGACACCCACTACTACCAAAACACCAAAGCTATGTCCAAAGCCTACCCATGCTGTAGTCACATCCTTTCTTCAGATTGGAAGTATATAAAACTTAATCTTTCCCCTACTCTCAAACAAAATCTGAGTTTCTTAAGTATATTAATCAAGGATAGAAAGAGACATGCCTCCAGTAACTTCAATTTTGGAAGGAAATAGATGATTCAGTCTAAGAGAACAAGAGGCCCAATAAGTTAGAGAGTTTTCATGTGGAAATTCAGTGAATTATAGTTGTCCACACTGAACTCTGAATGATGATGCATTTGGAAATGTCATTCTGAACAATGGGAATATTTTCAAATAAGCCTTGAGAGTATAATTTCTTTTTATCTTATACCAAAAGCTCCTATAAAGTATAAACTGAAGCAGCACACTTAAGCCTGCTGTGGAAAGAGTACTCAAAGCTTTGGGCTTATTGAGTAATGATGATAAACCACGTGTCCAAATCCTTTCCAGACAGGCACAAATGTGATATAGCCAAATCAGCTCTAATGAACAAGAGGACCTTTTGTATAATAACCTTTTGATATTATATAGTAATTATAATTAACTTTAAAGGACTAGTGTGTGATACACAGTCCTCTCAAAAATCCTTGTAGTTGATTCCAAGTTAATGGTAAGATTGGGCAAATGAATGCAATTAAGTGCAGCAACATTAACAAAAATCACATTTCAAGTGCCCTGATCCCTAGGCCTGTTCTACCACAAAGCTCAACGTTTTCCGATCTTTCTCAAGTGCTTGCTCTAATGACCCTGACACACTTGCCTACAGATAGAGCAACATATTGTCCAAATAAATATTTTCTTTGAAATATTCCCTAGTGAACTCAAAAAAGAAAATGATGTTCAGGATTAACATGTAAATATTGCTTCCTGATGAAATGCAGGCATGAACACTTTATTTAAATGAATCTAATTTAAGGAGACACCTTTTATGCCAAAAAGATATCATTCATCAATACAGTGCTCTCTGGTTAAAGGAAACCCCTTAGTACCTGGCCTAAAAAAAACATTTCAAATAATTCTTTTTCTTAAACTGATAGAAACCTTGTATCCTGAGAGGATTGTTGTCCCAATGAATGGAACACTTCTACTGCATTTTATTTCAAATCTTATATCCACCTGAATATTTAGTACAAAATGCTCAGATGCCCAAGGATAGTGTTGTGGCACCTCAGATAGGTATGAATAAAACACGAACATATTTATTACATGTAGTCTCAGTTCCTCCTCAGAAAAATCCTTTATAGATTTATGTCACTCATCATCCTTTCAGAGGAGCTTTTAAAACTTTTACCACAGTTCTTCAGGGATTTGGCGATGGGTTATGTAAAATGGCTGTGACTCATGCTGGACAGCTGTAACAATCAATACTGAAACACAAAACCCAGACACCGCAGCAAATGGCTTGCCTCGTGCAGTTGGGGTGTGGGGAAGCAGCTGGGGTCTCTGACCTCACAACACATTGCTCAGGTTCCAGTTACAGAGCCATAGTACATACACATATGGTTTGGGGGGTATTCATATCTGTGTAAATTGTTGTGAACGTATGTGGGTATTCAGTGCACACTATTTAGATGAACTCAGCTGAAGCTAAAAAAAACTTAGGCATGCTGAACAATCTGTAGAATTTTGTCAACTTTTGACAACTTTTGAAAATCAAGGCTGATCTTCTAAATTGTGCACAGTTCGGCATTTTGTTTCTTTTCCTTCCCCATGCCCACTTTTGGGACTGATCTTCAAGTGGATTAGTGCATTGATGAAAATCATTAACTAACAGAAATTTGAAGAACAGTTTATATGGTCAGAATAATTGTATCCCACAAATTTCAGATGTTGAAATTTTCAACCCCAAGGTGATGGTATTTAGAAGTGGGACCCTTGGGTAATGATAAAGTCATGAGTGCAGATCTCCCGTGAATTGGATTAGTGCCCTTATAAAAAGAAACCCCAGAGAGCTCCCTGGCTTCTCCCATCATGCAAGGTTACAATGAGAATTTGGCAGTCTGCAGTCTGGAAGAGGGCTCTCACCAGAATCCAACCAGGACAACACCCTAATCTTGAACTTCCAGGACTGAGAGCTGAACTTCCCAGAACTGTGAACAATAAATTTCTGCTGGTTAGCCCTGGCTGGTGTGGCTCAGTGGACTGTGTGCCGGCCTGAGAACCAAAGGGTCACTGGTTCAGTTTCCAGGCAAGGCACATGCCTGGGTTACGGGCCAGGTCCCCATTAAGGGCACACAAGAGGCAACCACATATTGATGTTCCTCTCTCTTTTTCCCCCCTTTCCCCTCTCTCTAAAAATAAATAAGTAAAAATCTTTTAAAAATAAAAATAAATAAATTTTTGCTGTTTATAAGATCCCCAGTCTATGGCATTTTCTCACAGCAGCCCCAACAGACCAAGACAATAGCATAGAGAAGTCATTAAGAACAATGGCTTTGGATGAGATTTGAATTAAAATTTTTATTCTTCCCCTTTATATAAACTGTGACCTGAGCCTGTCATAGTCTATTAACTTCTCTGAGATTTAAGTTCCTTACTTGTAAAATGGAGATAAAAGTAAGTAGTATATCCCTCTGGAGTTACTGAGAAGATTAAATGAGATGATGCACTGAAAGCACTCAGCACAATGCTTGGCTCACAATATGTACTTAATATAAATTACCAACTCAATATTTACTGGCAGTAGACAAAGTCATATTATAAAATATGCATTCTGTTTTTGAATTCCAGTTGATATCATTAAGTATACCCATCAAAACTGTGGAACTATGAGAAGCTGACAGTAGAAGAAACATTAGCTTTGAAGCTGGTAGGCATGCAAGGGAGAAAATGGAATGAATGCCTTAAAGGGGTAAAAAGATTATCACTATGCTTTTTGCTACCAAATCACCTATGACAGGTTTTTTTTTTCCTGTTATCTGTATTGTTTAGTTTCTTCCCCTTTTCTTTGTCTGCCTTGATGCTGACCTCATGCACAAATGCACTATTAATTCTTAACAGTCATTAAATTCTTAACAGTCACTACTAGCTGATGTGGTGGGGTCTAATAGACAATGGCAACTGTCATCAGGAAAATGCAGAGTAATTCATACTTCGCAGGAGGGGGATGCAAGGAAAGATGAAGCTGGTTTATGATTTGAAGATATAGGATTCTGCATACTAACTTTTTATTTAAAGATTATTTTTTCAATTGACCTTCATAGAGAGTCAATTACCAAAGTCTATTTTTTGAAACTTCTTCATAGCAGCCCTGTCTGTCTCTGAAGTCATTTTGAAAACCACAGCACTGGAACATGTCCAACTACCATTCTCCTTAGTATTCTTTAATTAAAAGTATTAAAAAATTTTGCTTATAATATCTTTAAAGAAAATATTTGGATAAAGACAGAGACATGGAAGTTGCCTGCATGGTGATGATATTTGTAGCCATGGAAACAAATAAAATCCCTTAGAAGAGGAAGCATGAAATCTGGGTGCAGACCTTTGGGAAAAACCTTCATTCAGATGATGGATAGAGGAAGAGGAGATAAACCTAATAGTCTGAGAGGGAGAAAAATCCATATATTTAATTGACACATAATGGAGGGGAAGGGACAGAACTCAAACAGCAACTTTCAAACCTTTTTTAGACACAGATTCTTCTTCTCAAAGGATTTTACAAAGGAGTTCGATAATTAAACTAACAAAAGCAAAATGTGGCATTACTATGTGGCATTTTGAAGCACTCTATGTAAAGTCACTTATTTAAATTTTGTGCAACCCAGTAAAGTAAGTACTATTACTACTTTGTTATATTTGCTTATTTTACAGATAAATAACCTAAAGCACAGAGAGGTGTAGTAACTTGTCCAGCGTCACATAATCTTTAAGGAGTAGATCCAGAATTTGCATACAGAAAGACTGACTCAGAGATGATGAAGGTCTGGGAAGATATCATGGAGAAAGAGAAATGGGCCTTAAAGAGGCCAGAGCAGCAGCCAGGGGAGGAGAAATGGGGAGCAATAGTGAACACCAATCTCTTAGCTCCACGAAGTTCAGGCAATGTCTTAGCTATTAGAATTTCCTTTTCTCTATTGTTCACAACAAAATGAAGTTTAATTTTCCCACTGAATCCTGTGAAAGGTAGTCCTAGCCTCACTATAGTGGTTCAAACCAAATCTTAAAAAAAAAAAAAAGTTTCTAAAGAGAATGGAAAGAAATGGCGAGAAAATCACTTAAAGTCATTGCTATGTTGGCAGAGAGCTGAGATGGGGAGTAACAGCAGCAGAAATGAGCAGGAGATTTTAAAGGTGCTATGAAAATTGTGGTGTATCTCCAGTTGAGGTGATAATGTTTAATCAGGAAGCACAAAGAACTTTTAATAGTCCACATGGAAAACAGACCCTACTCCTTAAAGTCTGGGCCAGGAAAGATCATAGTGAATGAGACACCTTTAACTGTACTTGGTTTCTCTTCAAAACATTCTGTCTCTAACCTTTTAAATGTCAATTTTACTGCATTGTAAATCTAAAGAATGGCCCATCTGTGCTCTGTTCCTTCTTACAAACAAACAAACAACAATAACACCAAAAACTTAGCCTTGATATTATATTGTCTTAATAGCATCTTTGCTTAAGCATCAGGTTTCTTGATTTCTGGAAGAGGTGGCTGCACCCACTGGGACAGGCTGTGTATGTTGGTTTTCCCTAGATTTCCCAAGGCTTTGCTGACCTTGTACAGTTTTACAAAGTCACTGAACCCTGGCTTCAAGTCTGGGCTCCTTAAATACAGACGCCCATTCTTACTCATGTCTGTCCTTACCCCTCCCCACCCAAAAAAAGCCAACACAGGTTTATGCACATAGTTGATACTCAAACACTTTAAAAAAATAGAATAGAACTGAATTGCTTGTAGTAATATTAGAACCTGGATAAACAAAGAAAGCAAAAAGTACTATAACTTAAAAATCCTTTATATTTAGGTAAATTTATTTCCATTTCACAGGCCAAAAAATATTAACTTAGTGTCTACTTTATATACCAAATTTTAGATTTGGTGATAAGACTTTTTAAATTAATAAAAAATGGTGTAATTTGGGCAATGGTTTCCTTTCCCCAAAGCTGGAAGAAGATAGAGTATTTTACCCCCTCACATGATTTTTAGGTGTTTTTTGAGTGATTGACAATTGCCAGGAACACATCCATTTATAAAACATAAGCAGGCATCACAAAAGTATTTGTAATGGCAATAAGGAGCTGGTGGTTTGTTTCCACCAACTTGTCACAGATGAACCACTAAATGGATAAACCATAGGCAGATAATTTACAGATAATTTTTCCTGTCTTTTTCTGACTGATATTGTTAGGGGGATTTAGAATTGTCTCTAAAACATGAGACTGTGCATATTAAAGAGGTACACAAAGAGACAAATACATATTTCATTTAAAAATATGTTGGATCTCAATTGCATCTTTGCCAACTAAAAATATAGGGGCTCTTACACCAGTATTTTTATAAAATCACACAATAACCATAAATCTTCAATTTTATTTTTTTTAATTCTAACTAAAACAAGAATTAAATAAATTTGTGCATGATGAAACACTATAGATCTCTAAGAATGCCTTGGTCTGTTGGATGAAGAATCAGAAATTCAGTTTTACAGGGAGGATTAATCTGTTTTAAAGCAATGTTAAGTGTACTAGGAGGGCCAAAAATAGCTCCATGCAGCTTCAAAATGAGAAAAATAGCCAAGAGGACAATGAACTGGAGGTAGAATTATTTTCCATATATTTGCAAATCTAGGCAATGCATTCTCCATTCAAGCCACAAAATGAATGGACAGCTAAGGGAGCAAGTCAGAGATGAAGGCTCAAATTGCTTTTACCTTGGGGCTACTGTCTTCTGCCTCTTGGGGTGCATTTCAATCTAAATTCTCTATTTATTTTGCAAGAGTGGGAAGGAAAAAGGGCTAATTGTCACAAAAGTAGGTTTCATTGTTAATCTTATCACAACTGAACCTCAAACTTAAACAAAAACTTATAATATTTTATGTTAAAAACAATTCATTTTCTGAATAAAATAAGGAGAAATTTCTCTTCTCAAATAGTCTGCTAATAAACCTCTAAGTCTTCAATATACTACAGAAAGTGGTTAAATCTCTTACTGCCCAAAGGCACACAAAGCAAGGAAGTAATGTCTGGGATATTTTCACAAGCAAATCATCCTTACAAAGATAACCTTTAACTTATAAAATTCATATATTGTATTTCATGATATAACTGATAAATGTTGAAATGCTTCAGAGAGGGATAAAATTAAAACATTAAGAAGATTTAAAAAATAAAAGCTAATTCTCATAAGTAAAACAAATTAGCTTAAGGCTTTATATATCTAGCATTTTTGCTGTGGTTCACTAGGAATTAATGAATCAAATGTTCTGATGAAAAAGAAGTTTGATGGCTACAAAGGTTTGGCCAAAAGTATAAAAATGGTTGAAATTATTAGTTTCAGTGGGCATACCTACTATGGACTGAGTAAAATGAGTTCTAAGACTCTTGATAATAGTAGTAAAAATAATAATTCTCTGAATCAGTATATAAGTTATGGTAAGTAAGCCAAGGGACAAACATAAGTGCTTAGGAAAATTTATTCAATTGTTCTTTCTACAAAGAGCTACTCCATAGATTTGGCTAGAATTGCCTACCTATTCCAGCCAGCATCTACACAGTTAGCAGCACAGATGTTTTAATCAGATAATGGAAAAATAGTCAAATAAGCATATCTAACTTTTTTGTTGATACCTGTTTTATCCAAATTAAAAATTACTGGTAAGGATACCTTTACCCTTGTATAAAAAAATGAAAATATTTTTAGGTCTATGCTTTGAATATGTATATTTCATGTCACAATTCTATCACTATCTTTCTAAAAATAATGTTACAAATAAAATGCAGCATTCCATCTATTGAATGAAGCTTTGAGTTTTCCATATGGTCAATGAAACCTCTGCCTTTGTAGCTGATTCGCCCCTAATATGATTACTCTTTTGACTGGCTTATTGGTCAAATCAGAAGACATTGTCCATGCTGTGGTTTACCAGTCATACATGAAGTCAGCTTACAGCATTGACTGAACTGCATCCTGACTAATTTGAGCACATTGTACAAGCATGCTTACTTTAAGAAGAGTCCAGGAAATGGAGATCAAGCAGGTTTGCGAAATGTTCTGTAAAACTCTATGCAAGAACATAGGGTCACATCAGCCACATGAGAAACAGAAAAGTCATATAGCAAGTGGAAGGCTCAGTTTTTGGAAGGTTTGCTTTAATCACTCCAAGGGACTTAGTATAGAAAGAGAATACAGTGAATTATTTGGAACAGCGCTAGACCCTCATCAATTGCTAGCCTGTAAACATGAGCCAAAAGCATTTGCATCATGTGCTTGAAATGCATGATCTATGCTAAATGTTCTGCCAACATTTTTGGGGCTATAAGTCATTTTACAACCTGCCATGTGACTCAGACAGAGAGCTGGAAAGCACTGGTGTTCTGTTGTGCTCAATGCTTCTTCCCATTTCCCTCCCATTCCTTTCTGCCCCAACCTTTCTTTCTCATTTTAACTAAGTGGACATGGCCTTGCTTCTCAGAGATTTACTTAGGGGCTACTAGGATTCACCAGTTGTGTTTGGTTCTGCAAGTTCAAACACATTTAATGGAATATTTGCAGTACCAACATATCTGTACTTTAGTCAAAAAAAAAAAGAAAAAATATGACTGAGGGGACTTGGCCGGTTTCACTCCTCTAGGAGTGCTTTGGAGATTTTAGACTGTGATGGAAAATCCACTGGACAGAAAATAAAAGACCTAAATTTTAGTCCCAGTCCTGAAACTAAGGGCAATTACATAATTTTTGAGCATGAATGTCCTTTATAAATCAACATAGTGCTACTGACTCATGGTTAGCTGAAAATGAGCTTTCAATTGCACATGATTTACTAATGATAGAGTAAAAGCAGGCACCATGGCCAGTCTTTGACTAATGGCACATATTTTCACAAGTTACAGGTGTTTGTTAGGGTCATGAAACAGAAAATTAGCATTGTATGGGGTTCACATCAATAAACTGGGTTCCTTATAATATATTCTCACCAAGATTTTGTGAAATCAATTCTTTTTTTAGGTTGTACTTTTGAATCACTCTGGACTTGCTAGAATACAATTAGAATACTGAAGTAATCACATATCTAATAAAATTGTGATGGGCTAACTCGGGTGAAGACTAGAAAAGTCTGGTTCCTCTTTTAATAGAGCTGCATGGTTTTGTGGAGGGATGTCAAACTGAAAGATAACATATTACAGTTTTAGGCCGGGCTCTGTTAGGAATCAACTGTAAACTAGGGAAAGGTTATACCCACCTCATTCTAAAGTTCTTTCTAGATCTAAAATTTATGATTATTTTAATCAAAGGAAATACCAAGAAAAATGCCACTGTGATTGTCTGTGAATAAACACCACTATGGAATTATATACTCCCAGAGATATTAAAAGTCACTCAATGCTGGAGGATGATCCTTGACTTAGAGCAATTTTATTTCCTTACTTGGTTTGTAACCTAGTGATACTTCTAACACTGAAATATTCAGTGAAGATCACACATCAGCCAACCGCTTGAAATGAGTAATGTACGTGCTCTCTGGTGCACCTCATCATGTGTTTTCATTCAGGTGTTTCATTTTTCATGGTGTTACATTTTATTTATGTAAAGAGAATGTTAAAAATAGGAAACGGCAGCAAAACGAACTACCTGACAGCTTAACGAAATGCTTGCCACAGGAATTGTGACTTCCATTTGTAACTTGTGGGCTTAAACTACAAGTACAGAAATTACAGGTTTATTCTCTGATAGATCTCAAAGCCAACCATGGGTAGAACCCCATTCTAAAAAGCAGCAGGTGTTTCCCCCTTGTCCTGATTGGGAGCCCCCAAAATACAAAGGTATAAGAAAAAATGTAAAAAAAAAAAAAAGGCAGAAGGAAGCCTTAAAAACGGTTTCTCTCTTCATTTAAAAAAAAAAAAAAAGACCACTAGGTAGATTTTCTTTCTCAGATGCAAGACATTAGGGGAGAAGTAAAACTTTAAAACTAGTGAGTGACTCATTTTCAATTAGCTTCCATTCCCTCCCAAACATCACTGAAAATGAGAGTTCATGCATTTTAAAGCAATAGAAGATTCTGTTTTCATGGATACAAACAAAGGAAAAGTCTAATAGTTGATTAAGGAAAAGCATTTGTTATAACTTTAGTTACACCCTGGAAATCGATAGAATTACACAAAAGATATTGGGTTTGGGGATTTCCAGCTTAAAGTAGCTGATTAATTTAGATGAGAGAGGGAATTTTTGAATACCAGATGTGTTTACATTCCGACAACCAGAGTAATACTGGCCTAGGGACCCAAAATCATTCATCCTTAGTGATTGTCCATTACTTAAGGCAAAAAAACATCCTGGACTTAGTGCATCCTACAGGATACTTAATTAGTTCTGAAGACAAAATTAGACACTGGTGAGACCTCTGCAATTTCATCTTAGAGTCTGAGGAGTTGAATGGATCTGGGAGCTGGAATATTTTATCATCTTTAATGGGTGTTCTTTAAGGGAAGATTAAAATTCTGTCCAGGTTGAATGCAGGCAAGGGGAAAAGATCTGGATGAAATCAAAGCAAATGAGGCCTGACCTCATAGACAGCACACAGCCTGTGTCCTACAAGCCATACTTTCCCAGCTCTGCAAACTCTCCCCAGCCCAACCAACCACTTACTGAATGTGCAAGTCCAGACTCACACTGAGACCAAATACATGTGTGAATCAAGGAGTCTCGGGAAAGCCCTGGCTCTGCCAAATATCTCCTCCATTTTCTGGAATTCCTCACTATATAGCAATACTTCTTAACCAGAACTATCTATCTAGAAGTGCCTATCAGAAACACTTCAGGGTCTTTTAAAAATATAGATACTCAGGGGACCCCTTGAATCAGCAGGTTTACATTAGAAATGTTAAATGCTCTGGGGGTGGGCATGACTGTGATTTATGGTCAGAGTTGAGAATGTTGGCCTAAATGGGCCGGGACTGAAAAGCTGCCTTCTTGCAAATGTGATCTCTACTGTCAGAGCCATTGATCTTTCCTGCTTTAATTGAAAAATTTCAATCACATTCTCCTATAATTTTAGAGTCAGCGCAGACTGAGTATTCATCTTGTCTACTCTGTCCTACCTTTATTCCAGGTGAGAGAATTAAGTCCAGAGCGAAAAAAAATAGGTATTAACTAAAGTCACCCAGGTGTAGTGGCAACAGCAAAAGCCAGAACCAGTTATTTTATTTCTGATTCAGTAAATATTCTACTTTGCCACCACTGACACTGCCATCATCATTTTGTTTATGTAGCATCCATCATGGATATCATGAAATATGGTCCCACTCCAGTAAATTGTAGTGAAGCTGGAATGAGAAAATAGTACTGTGCTGCATTTGGAACAGAGAAAATGGTTAATAAATGTTTCCTTTATCAAGGATCCCCTTTTACTCCTGGAGTATCTGTGTGTCTCTCTCAGTATCACAGGTAAGAGCTTTGAATAGCTGACAAGTGTATTGTGGTTGGAAGCAAAGAGGACAAGCAAGAGGGGTAGGTGCATGGAAGGATAAGAAGTGCAGGAATGAGGAAGTCTAGGCAAACTTTGCTGGGACCAGCTCTATCTCTACTAATAGAATCAACAGACTTCTGACAAAAGAACAGATAATTGGCTCTCAAAGTCTTTTTCAAAGAACAGATGGGAGGTAGGAGTTGAGAACTCTATTCTGGGATTGCAGAAATCACTATAGATTTTGTGGTTTTTGCCAAATCACCCAACTGGCTTGTGACTCAGTTCTCTCCATCTGCTAATGTGCTAAAACGTTGGGCTGCACCATCTTCTACACCTACTTGCCTCACAGATATGCTTTGAGGAACAACATATCAAAGCCTTTTAGAGACTTTGGATTAATTTAAAACTAAACCCTATTGTGAAGGGGAAATTAGTTTTAACTTTTGGAGGCAATGAGTTTTTGATGCATTTTCTAAATGTAAATATTATTTTCAAAAGGACAATTGATCTTTGACCTATTTGTGTGAATCAATATATTTTGCTGTGCATCCTATCAATTAAGGTAACTAGCACAGGCTGAAATACCCTTTAACATTTTGATCAAAACTAAAAGGCAGCAACAATAAAAACCTCGTTTTTCTTCAGTCAGTGAAACAAGATCTATCAAAATGAATATGCAGTGAGCCTCACTGAATGTGCCACAACACCCAGCGTTACTAATTAGAGCTGCATCTTTAAGATATTCATGATTTTTAAAATTAAATTGTTCTTCTTCTACAACCAAAGATTCATCTTCACATTCTCCCTCCCTTGATGCTGCCTTAAAATGGTGCCAAACAAAATTTTTCATTCTAAATTTTAAAGCATGTGTGAATATGATTTTATTCTGTGAGTGGTTGGTAATATTTTTTTAGAGTTGACATTATTTAACAGTTCATTTAAAATAATTATTGCTCCAAGTTGTTTTTGCTAATGTGAGATAACTTAAAAATCTTAAATTTCTCTTAGACAAGTTTACATATTTTTTGAGTTAGAAGTTAGAAGTTTGAAGAAAGTAATGTTTCTTTGATTGGACTCCTCTTAACTTACAGGAAATTTGGTCTTTTGTGCTAATAAAGGTTAATGTCTATATGACGCCAAGAGAGAAAACAGTTACCTTTCTGTTTCAGTTACATTTCTGGATTCAGAAAAGCCAAGAAAAAATACTTCAGTATAAAGAAAACCAGGCAACTGGCTTGGTGTCACATTTGGGCCAGTTACAGTGGTTGAAGGAGAGAAAATGGTAGAATTCTGGGTTAACAAAAGAAAGAGAGATGAAGTTAATGAGGGAGCCAATAAACTCCTTTTTAAGCCAGTATTGGTCCAAACAAAGAAAGCCAGAAACGAAGACTGCACAGGGCCTTAGGGCTGAAATTACTGACTGTCTCTCAGGAATGGGAGAGTGGAAGTAAGGGTGATAAGTTGGGAGAAGGCATTTCCAAATGCTCCACTGAACTCTGCTATTGTCCAACTATGATGTGAATTAGAAATACCTGCAGTGGGATCAAGTTGGGTGTATTATTCTGTCCCCCCTGAGTTACCATGTGCAGGTTGAAGGCACTGCCATTGGTCTCAGGTAGACATACCAGAGCCAAGAAGGCCTGTGCATCCCACTTTACTGCATGGAGTTCCTGGGAGGCCTCTGTGTCTGATGAGTCTTTCCAGGGGACAGTCCTACAGTTGGACATAGAGACCCCTTGAGAGACAGCACACCAAGCACATTTACTTGCCCTAACTGCCTTCACTGAGTTACTTTAAGGGAACTTCACATGCCTCTGCAGCATCTCATTTGACTCTTCCTCTTTGAGATGTAAGGATGCCAACTCCAGTATATTTACCTTGGCTAGACAGGTGAAAAGTGGCACTATGGTTACACTAGTAATGCCTTCTAGAACCCAAAAGTCACAAACACTTAACATGAAAACGTGGTTGTAATAAGCCATATTTGTAAAACACATAACTGAGATCACTTCTAATCACTGTCCCTAAAAATCCAATGTAGAGTTCTTGCCCTGAAAGAATCCTGAAAATCAGTGTCATATCTGTCCATTTCTAACCTGATTTCCTTGTTTGGTTAGGGATTAATGGCAGTGATGCCAGACACACATGAGGCCCTTTAATTATGAACAAACAGTCAAACTTGTACATATATGCATATATACCTATGGAATATTACACATGCATATATAGTCTCTTTTTATACTTCTATTTTATTACCACCCAACTATCCTGAAAAGGCAAGCTTTTGGTGAGAGGTAGGCCATGCAGGTATTTAGTGCAGTCCATCATAACCGAGGAGAAGGAGAAAGCAGGATTCTGTATTCATCTGCACATTATCAAAATTATCAACATTAATGCTGACTCCAAGGAGAACTGTTATTTCAGTCTAATGTTATTTTGAGAAGAAAAGAAGCACCCTATCTACTTGTTATGATATTCTATAGCAAAAACACTCAGTCAGAAAAATGAAAAATTTCCTCCTAATCAAGTTATTGTAGTATTGGGTAGACCCACCCACAAAATGTGTCATTGCTTCTATCCAAAGTATGGTCAGTGGTGTTTCTATAAAGTAATAACTTTTAAAAGGCCCCATTATACATATAGTAACATTCCAACTATGTGACATTCTGGAAAAGGTGAAACTACGGAGACAGTAAAAGAATAGTGATAACCAGGGAGTAGGGGGAGGGAGGAATAAATAGATAGAGCACACGGGACTTTTAGAGCAGTGAAGCTCCTTTGTATGACACTGTAATTGTGGATACATATCACTGTACATTTGCCCAAACCCATAGGATGTAGACTACCAAGAGTGAGCCCAAAGGCAAACTACGGACTTTGGATGGTCACGACATGTCAGTGTAGGTTCATCAGTTATATCAAATACATCACTCTGGTGAGGTTATATGAAAAATCTCTGTGCTTCTGCTCAATTTTACTGTGAACCTAAAACTGCTCTAAAAAGTGAAGTGTACTTTAAAAAAATAAAGAAGTCTCCAGTGAGGGGAAAATGCCAATTTGCTTTTTTGGGTTAATCAAATCCAGTTGTACATTTCATGTTCCTTGGTTACTTTCCCTAGGAAATGATAAAATAATAAGCTTTTCTGCAGATTGTGCAAAGAGGAGGAAGCACAAAGTAATAGGCAAAAAACACATAAGTAAATGTGAGATCTAATCTCAGATCTGCCACTAATTAGCTATGTGACCTTAAGCATCCTATCACCAAACAATTACTAAGAATTCTATGTGCTAAGAACTCTGCTAGATGCAGAGACACAAAAGCCAGAGAGAGAAAAGGGCGAATAAATCATTCTGATTAACAGAGACAAATCTCTGATAGAAGTAAGTGACTTACTCTTCTTGGACAGAGGGAACACTGTGTGTAAAGATATAAAAGTTCCATCACAGAAGATACTAACAGGGTGATAGAAGAAGGGTGAGCCAAGATGAGCAAGCCTCTTACTTCCTCCAGACCTCAGTCACACAACACTTTTAAAGAAATTGATTGTATGGGACTCCCTTCTTTCTGCTAACCCTATGATACCCTTTGTTACTCCAATTTGGGGCCACCACACCACATCTAATCAATTGACATGAACTCTCAGAGCCAAATTCTTGAATGAGGTTTTTTTTTAACTTAGCAAAGGTGATTGATCACTTTATTCTGATGAAAAGCCTTGTTTTCTACAAATAAGAAGGTCTGGTTGATATTTGAATTCCAAGAACAGAGTCCTAGCTTGACACTTCAATCAACAGTCCTATCAGTACAATTGTTTTAAATATTCTATTAAAATAAAGTGATGGATTTATGTGAAAATATTATTATTAATATGACAAAAAGTAAGGCAGTGCAATGAAGCCTGAATCAGTGTCAAAAATCAAACTTTCTTAGCTTATACACAAAATCGTAACTTTTAAAAAGCAGATTTTTTTGGTATTTTCTTTTCTAGAAATCATGAAATAAATTTCAAGTGGAATTACAAACGGTGTGCTCCCTCTCAGTAGTGGAAGTGGAGTGTGTCATGTGGGAGAAAGGAATATTACTGTTGCTTGACAACATTATGCTCAGAAAATATCAAAAAGCAAAGAGAGTTTAAAATGGGTATTTACATATAATATCCATGCATATTTACATTTAATATCATATTGGATTTAATTTTATTACTTTCTGGAAAGCAATTGGGAGAAAAATAAACAGTGGAATGTTATCTCATTGCCATGCAGAATCAATATAATCACATGGCTGATATAAACTCATAAGAAAACGCTTCTGACATTTCATCAGAGCTTCTTAATTTAGTATTTACAATGTCTGTGTGAAATGATATAGTAGTTTTATTGTTTAATTATGGAGATGGTAAAATGTAGCTGATTCCTGACTTCTTCCCTTTAATTACTATAGCTTGCTCTCAAATTGTTGAATGCAGAAGGATATAAGTTGGTCTCCTGTTAGGGTTGCTATTGCTCAGATTTCAAATAATTTGTAATCTTCCCTGAAAATTACCTTAAAAAAAATCTTTCCTCTCTAGTATGTGGACCTTTATTATGAGCAATAATGTAGCACAGGAGTATGATTATGGTGAGATAATCACAGTGCAAAATAGAACGATGCTTTGGAGTCTCATAACCTGCCTGAAATGGTTCTTCATCTTTCTGATGTCCCTTAGATTTATTGTTCCTTCCTGTTAGGTGATCAGATCTTTGGGAAATAAGGGCTGAATTTTTTTATTACACACCACGTGTATAATTTTTAATGACATTATTTGCACAAGCAAATATATAATAAAGGGTAAGTCAGAATGAGCAGGTAAACAAATGTATTGGCCCCCTCCCCAACCAGTGTAGGATTCCTGAGCCTTGGCTGTAACACAGAGTACTGTCTGTGGAACAGAGACCCAGCTTGTGTTTCTTAAGTAATTTGCATTTGAGGATCTGGGTTAATTGATCTCTAGGGTTAATGAAGTTGACCAGATACTTCCTTTTTCCTTCACTGCTTCTCCGGTAATTTTAAAAATTCTTACTATGCCTTTGAATTTAGCACCAGTTAGATGTCTGTTTGCATTTTAACACTGCTAGAGTAATAGAAGAATTATGGCCCCCAAACAATCCCACCTCTGTATTTCCCTCCAAATAAGCAATTTTTTTTTATCCCTGGGATATCGGCCCCCCACCCCAGAAGCCAGTGTGAAATATAAGGCTCTTCCCCAGCAACAGCGTCCATAAGGCAATCTCCACAGAAGTTGTTTTTCTGATTTTAAACACAGATTTATCTTATGGCAAATGGCTCCATTTAAACAAAACAAAACAGAAGTTATAAAATTCTACTGTCTCCAGAACTGATGGTGAGTGATTAACATTCCCCACAACTTCACAGAGGCTGCCACAAGGAACTCAACAAGGGGAATTGATTGAGTCACCTATTCAAGAATAAAAATGAACAGGGTGCCAGGCCTGTTGACAGGGAGAGATATGAGTCCAGCCTTATCTTCATGTTATTGCCCTTGCCAGTTGCTATCACACTATTAAGATAAAGCAAGTTACCCAGGTTTATAAGCCACTGATTGGAAGTTGGATAGTGAATTCAGGATTTTTCTTTGTGAGTATTGGCTTAGCCCAGACAAAGGTGAGTTGGTAAATGAAAAATCTACTCTCTAGGAAATAGACATAAAGAACAGACCAAAGCACTTATGTAGCCAGTCAGAGCTTTCACCAGGTAATGGCGGGTGGCGATCAAGTGATGGGAGCTGGGGCAGAGGGGAGTTCTGAAGAGTTTGATGGTATCTATAGGCTTAATTAAATACTGTTTCAATTTAGCATGGCTCCTGTCACCCAAACCCCTAGTGGCCATTTTTCCATCAATAAATGAGGTCTACTAAGTTCTAGTCCTTGTTATATATGTGACCTGTTCTCGGTTGTAATTTTTAAAATCATAAAGTAGAGATAAAAAATACTTAGTGCAATTACTGAGGAGATGAGCTATGTACCTAAGTATAGTGCATCCCCAATCTTCGTTGATTCCATATTGTCAATAGGCCTACTCACTAAAATTACTTGTAACCCTCAAATCAATACTTGCAGTGCTTTTGCAATCACTTGTGCACATGTGTAGAACAATAAAAAACCTTGAGCTACCTGATGTACATATTCCCAACTGAAGTAGAACAAAGCATCACTGTGCTTTCTTGTATTAGCTCCCAAACTATAAATAAGTGTACTCCTTCAAGTCTACTGTATGCCACACTTTCTGCATTGTTGTGCTTTTCGGTGGTGATTTTGCTATTTAAAATGGCTCCCAAACACAGTGCTGAGGCGCTGTCTCAGGTTCCTAGGTGCACCGTGTCTGTAATATGCCTTACAGGGAACGTATGTGTTAGGGTAGATCGGCTTCATTCAGGCGGTTGTTATAGTGCTGTTGGCCATGAGTTCAATGTTAACAATTCAACCACAAATAGTAAATGAGGTGTCTTTAAGCAGAAACACAAGTGTCTTTAAACACATGAAGCAAGGTTATATATCGGTTGGTTGATGAAAATGTGACCAGAGTTTCACAGAAACTCTAACCAGCTTGCTTCTGCCCACGTCCCTCTGATCTTTTTTTCAGTCACCACCATTTCATGCTTGAATTACTGCTACAGCCTACTCTGGTTCCTAGACATGAATCTTCCCACCCATCACCTAAAATCAAGCTTGAAGGATCTTTTCAAAGTACAAATGTCATACTTAAAACCATTCAATGGTTCCCCAGTGTCCCTAGGAATAAACCCATTTCAAAATGCATAATGAACTGGGCCTTTCCTTCTACACAGTCTCCTCTGCTACTCTCCCACCCTGGCTCAATGTTCTATTTTTCCTTTAAAGAGGGTATGCTCCTTTTTACCTAAGGACCTTTGCACTTCCTGGACCCTTGGCCTTCTGGCTCAATGTAAGATTTGCCTCATGGAACCCCTTTGGTCTTTTGCGTATCAGGTGAGCTATCACATTATCCAGGAAGATGCCCCCACATTTGATTGGGTTCAATGTTCTACCATGTAAAAACAAAAAAAAAAAAGACAAAATAATCCCCATCACAGGGTTTCTCATAGTGCATTATGCAGGTCCCTCACCCACCACCCTCCATTAAACTGAAAGTTTCCTGAGCACAGGAACTTCCCCTTGTCTGTCACAGGATCCCTAAGGCCAGCACAGGTCTTGGCATGTAGTAAGTAGGATTTCAGTAAGTATTTGTTAAAGTACTCTGCCCCTTACCAGCTGTGGAAAAACCACCTGGACTTTGAGTATCAATTTCAGAAGTGTAGAATTAATACCCATAAATCTTACAAAACTTCTTGTACTGGTAGCCATTGGGCTAACTTTAGTTCCCTGGTTTGTTTCTTGAGTACACACAATGTTGTTTCTAAAGATCGATGTGAATTTCTCAAGCATAGCATGCCCCTCCAGTTCACTTCCCACATCCCCACTGCTAGAGTCTCACCTTCCCTGCCAGTACCTGCTCTGGAAGGCATTTGAGTTTTTGACCACTGATTTATAGAATTTTTTGAGATGAAAGAAATATAATCTGTCAGAGAACATTGTATCATCTAAACAGCTAGCACCAGAATCCCTTTTAATAGGAAAACTGTTTCTACTTGGTAAAACATAGTCCTAGGAATTTGGAGTAGAAGTCAAGACTCCAGGGACTTAAGTACCATCTGATGCCAAAATTCTGGAGGAAGGACAGAAGTTCTCTGTATAGGAGGGAAAAAAGAATTTAAAGTTATTGGTGATGATGGAGATGGGGAACAGGATCAACAAAAAAAAAAAACAAAAAGAGAAGGAAGACAGAATCCACAAGATATCAAAAAGAATACTCTAAGGCAAGGTTGGCGATTTTTGACCCTCAGGCCAGTTTTGTTTTGTTTATGTAAACAAAGATGTACTGAATGCAGCCATGCTATGCTTACCTATCTCCAGCTGTTTTCCCACCATAAGGACTGAGTTGAGTAGTTGTGGCCGAGAGCATGTGGCCCACAAAGCCTAAAATACAATAGTTACTCTCTGGCCTTGCACTGACATTTGCTGAGCCTTGATCTAGGGAAACAGCCAATGGGCAAACCCTTCACTTGTTAGAGTGGCTACACAGAAATTTTCTGATCAAAAAGTCCTGATGTTCAGTTGAACATGCACTGTAAACTTCCTTAGCCTCCTTAATTATTTGGGGAGAACTAGTTTGTTCATGAAGCTTTCCTTGAGAAGACTTTGCATGGTAAGTTTGAAGAAAAGTTGAATTTCACTTTCAGGACAAAGTAGCACATTTTTATAAATGGAAATAGTTTATGTGATCATGAGAGCTGTGATTTCTGCTCAGAATGCACAGAAATCCATGGGAAGGAGTTCCTGGTCAGGATTGAATAGGCTATACAGACTGTTAGGGAGGAGTGCTAAATCCAAATTTACCCCCTTCCTGAGGGAGGAAAGGATGAATGACATGACTTATATGTGTGTAAATGCCCAGCACAGTGCCTGGTGCATAAGGCATTCAAACACAGCAGGAATCCTGGCCAGGTAGCTCAGTTGGTTAGAGGGTCATCTCTACATCAAAGCTATAGGCTCAATCCCCAGTCAGGGCACAGACAAGAATCAACCAATGAATGAGTAAATAAGTGGAACAACAGATCAGTCTCTCTCTTTCTCTCATTCTAATCAATAACACTTTTTAAAGCAGGAATTACTATTATTATTTAGCTCATTTTCATCATTTATTTTATAGTCAAGAAAACCAAAGAGTAGAAAAAAATGGCAACTCCCTGAAGATCCTGAAGAAACTCACAGTGAAATGTGCTGTTGACCCTTGAAGGTCACAGGGGTTGGGAGCACCAAGCCTCCCACCTACAGTCAAAAATCCTTGTGTAATTTTTGACTCCCCAAAAACTTAACTACTAATATCCTACCATTGACAAGAAGCATAACAGTTAATTAACATATATTTTGTATGCAATATTTATTATATACTGCATTCTCACAATAAAGTAAGATACAGGAAGGAAAATGTTATTAAGAAAATCATAAGGAAGAGAAAATACATTTACAGTATTTATTGAAAGAAAATTGTATAAGTAGACTCATGTAGTTCAAACCCATATTGTTCAAGTGTCAACTGTATAACAAAAATATTTATGGAGATATGAAAATTGAATCCAAAAAGAAGAGATCAAATATACTTGCTGTGAGAACTAAGATGGCCTCTATACTTGGACCTTAAATTTACTCTAAGCTTTCTTATACCAGGTATAATAAGAAATAAAGTATATTATGAGTCTATATAGGAGAAAAAAGCTGAGTCATAATCAGGGGATAAAAAAAGTTTACTCAGCACTAAATTCTAAAAGGAGTCTCTCACATTGGACTTTCAGGGTATCTGGCATGGCAAAATGGAGAACAGAGCAGTTCTGAGGCTCACTGAACATTGTGAATCATGTGGAGTTTTCTGGAAGTGCCCATCCCTAGGCCTTGCACCCACCTGTTGGCATGTTAGGGCTGGGACCCAAGTGTCCTCAGTAAAATCACTATGGGTGATTCTCAGGTGCAGCCAGGACTAAGCACCACAAGGAAAGAGCATCCTCTGATTTAGAAAATTACAGAAGCATATTTCAAATGAATATATTTTTGGTTTTGAGACCTACTAGTATGAGACATTTTAAACATGTTTAAAATGTTTTTTAAATTTATTTTTAATTACAGTTGATATTCAATATTAAATTACATTCAATTTTACAACATAGTGATTACTCATTTATATAACTTGTGAAGTGGCCACTGCAGTAAGTCTAGTAGTCAGCTGACTCCATACGTAGTTGTTATGATATTTTTGTCCATATTCCCTATGCTGTATACTTTACATCCTCTTGACTGTTTTTATAACTGATAATGTGTACTTCTTAATTTCTTCACCATACTTTACCCATCCCCCAGTGCCCCTCTCATCTGGCAACCATCAATTTGTTCTCTGTATCTATGAATCTGTTTCTATTTTGTTAGTTTGTTTATATTGTTTTTTAGATTCCACATATAAGAAAAATCATATGGTATTTGTCTGTCTCTTACTTTCCTTAGTAAAATAACCTCCAGATCCATCCATGTTGTCACCAATGGCAAGATTTTATTCTGGGGGGCTGAGTAATATTGCATTGTAGATGTGTACCCCATCTTTATTCATGCATGTATCCATGGACACTTAGTTGCTTCCATATCTCAGGTATTGTCAATAATGCTGCAATGAACATACGGTTTCATATATCTTTTCAAATTAGTGTTTTGAATTTCTTCAGATAAATGCCCAGAAGTAGAATTGCTGGGTCATATGGCAGTTCTATTTTTACTTTTTTGAGGAACGTCCATACTGTTTTCCATAGTGGCTGCACTGGTTTGCAGTCCCATCGGCATGCACAAGTGCTCCCTTCTCTTTATACATTGGTCCACACTTATTTGTGAATTTATTGATTAAAACAGTCTGACAGCTGTGAGGTGATATCCCAGTGTTGTTTTAATTTGGATTTCTCTGTAAGGTGTTATCTCATTGTTTTATTTTGGATTTCTCTAAGCATCTTTTCATATGTCTGTTGACCATTTGAATATCCTCTTTGAAGAAATGTCTATTCAGGTCCTCTGCCCATTTTTTAATAGTATTGTTTCTTTTTTGATGTTTAGTTGTATGAGTCCCTTATATATTTTGGATATTAATCCCTTATCAGATGTATCATTGGTGAGTATCTTCTCCTACTTAGGTTATCTTTTTGTTTTGTTGATGGTTTCCTTTGCTGTGTGTAGAGTTTTTAGTTTGATGTACTTCCATTTGTTTATTTTTTTCTCTTTTTCCCTTGCCTGAGGAGACATAGCCAAAAAATAATAATATTGTTAAGACTCATGTCAAATAGTATACTATCTATGCTTTTATTTCCTATGAGTTTTATGGTTTCAGATTGAGCATCTGAAGAGTGGAATGTTTCTTTAAAAATGCCAAGGTTGCTTCCATGGATTGGGGAAAGAATTGAACATTTCAAAGTTGAGACAAAGATTACCAATGGGGCTAAGGAGTGGACTCCAGGCAGGATGTTATGTTTGTGTACCTGGTTTCAAAATAGTGGCTGGAGCCCTCTTTATGACCATAAGCAACCTTGCTTTAAACAATTTGATGAAATGTTTTCACTCAACTGGGAGATGTAGCCTGTGGAATTCACTCCTGTAAGTAATAGCATGGCTGTCTCTAATTCAAAACTTATCTGCAGAGATATCTAGAGCAGGCTCCTCTTATCTCCAAAGGGCAGCAAATGTGGGTAATCTGTGTCATAAACACACATCAGAATAGAGCTCCATATTTTATTTGACTAAAAGTAGAAGGGCAGTTTGCAAGTTGATTGTAGAGTAATCATTTAATTTTCTCCGAGTTATTTCTACTAAAGCTGTATTCTGATTCTGCAAAGATGCTAATCTTAGCAGTGGGAAATTATGTCATGCTGGCAGTATTTTAATGGCTTCAAGCCTCTTTCCCTTGGGCAGAGTTGGCTATCACTGCATTTCCCCTGGCCAGAATGTAACCCAAAGCCACTGCAACAGGAAGCTCCCTGGAAACAGCCTATCAGCCTCAGTGACTTCTCCATCTAAGAGGAAGCATATCTAAGCCTTACTATTAAAAAGCAGGAGGAGCCAAGACACACCAGAGATGATGAAGTTGGAAGGCAGCCTGAAATAATGAGGATAAAAATAAAAGTTTATATATATTGAGGATTTATAATGTGCCAGGTACTGTACTAAGTGCTTTACATAATTTTGTTTCATCAAATGCTTAACACAACCCTATTAGATAGGGTCTATTATACCCAATTTACTAATCAGGAAGTGGAGGTGCAGAGAAGTGAACTGCCCAGTCTCGACCGATGAGGAAAATTGGCACACTTGGTCTAGAACCTTAACCCCACACCCAAGAAGGTTGAGTGCCCATCTGATAAGTCTGATAAAACTGGACACAGCAAGACTTTCTGGATTATGCTGCTGTCTCTGTGTTTTCGTTGACTATTTATCCAGTGTTTTTTCCTTGCTTATCTATGACTTGGAATGAGAAAGAACAGGATGTACTGGACAGCATTAGTGCTGTGCACTCACAGTCCACATGTTCCCCCTGGGCAGCAAACAGATCCCTTTATCCACCACCTTTGTTTCATTTTTACCACCTCCTCTTCTTTAGTGACTGTTGCCATGATTCATAGCTGAGCTTGTGTACAAATTTCTACAATCCGTGTCGGAAGTCTGTTTTGTGTCAATTTCTAAACCAGAAAGTCCTTTTAGTACCTTTAACCTTTCACCTTCGTTCTAGCACATGTGCACTGCACTGGATCGAAGTCATAGCACATACATAATCACTCTGTAATGCATTGCATTATTCTAATCACTTAAAAGATTTGGTCTGCATTTACACAATCAAAACGATTGTTGTTTCAGTGCAATCAATTAGTAAATCTTGCTACCTTAATCAGTTCAAATTACATTTAACTAATTTGGCCAATTGATGCATAATGCTGATAAAAATGACCCCAATTAATGCTGTACCATGTTTTCAGCATGTAAACCTAGTTTTGATGGTATTATATGTGTTGACTGCAGAAAGCCCTGGGGTATAGTCTCAAGTCCCAATAGATCTAAAAATCTTTGAGTAACACACTACTCAGACGTTTTACTGGGATCTGACAAATTAAGACAATCATACTGAGCACAAGATTTTTGAGAGAATTCTGCACCACTGAAATAACTAGTGAATAACTGCAGGAAATAAAGAGAGAAAACACAAATCCAGGGACACAAAGAGCCAGATGGCAGGAGGAAATGTCCTGGTTTTACCATTTCTCTTAGTAACAAAATAAGATGTCACACAGACACATGTTTTTACTCTGCTAATGGCCTTTACCCATAACACCATTACTAAGTCCAAGTGGGTGAGAATATTTCTTCATGTTTACCTCAAAAATCAAATGCACAATAGAATAAACAAGTAATTAAAAAATTCAGTATTCAGACTGCCCTTTGTGACTTCTTTTTCCCTTAAATTTTTCCATGATTAGTTTTCAGTTTAATTTCATAATAAATGAGTAAAAAGGTGGAAGATTTTCCCTAATCCTATAGGTATAGTGTTGACAGAAGAGACAAATAAAAACTTCCCCCATTTGGCCTTTAATCCACTTGCTAAGTTATCACTTGCCTGCCTTCCAAGTGTTGTGACTGGGGGCAATTATTTCTATGGAAATATGGCCACAATAACCAGAAGAACAGCAGCTATAGTTCATTGACCTTGTACTATGTGAGGCTGCCATTATGAATTAATTCATTTAGTAATCATGGCAAGCTTTTATAAGGTACTTTAGTGGACACTAATATCAATCTCATTTTACACATGAGGCAACATTGTGTAAATTGGAAGCACAATAATAATTTCTTATACTTTCATAGAACAAAGAGCATCATGCTTTGCTGGATCAGCTGGAAATATAATAAAATTTCAAAACTTTAAATCCTGATGCTTTGAACAGCAAGGTTTCCCCACAATGAAATAACCTAAGGGCCAAAGTGAAAATCTTCCACTTGATCATTTAGAACTCAGGCTGGGTTTAGAAAGAATTCTTGCATGGCCAGCTTCCTTGAGCTTCCCTTTCTTTACTGTTGCCTTCCCTTCACTCCATAGCCGGAGCTCTCTCTCCATGCAGACTTTGTATCCATTCTCTGTTGAAGGAGTGTGAAGGTGCCAGGCACACACAGCATCCTGAGCTCCAGAGGATCCACGAGTTCAAGTGTCTCTGAGCCACCACCATTGGGTTCTCTCTCTTCAGTTTATCTCTTTAAAGCTCTAGCCATTGTGTTTATTTCATATGATATTTTTTTCTTTCTCTGAAAATACCAAGTCATCCCCTAAGAGGAGTCAAGCCTAGGACTGTGCAGTTAGAGCTGGTTCCGCCTTCCATCGGAGTCCTTCTTTCACCTAGAAAGAGAACGTTTTAGTGTGCGTTCTCAAGATAAACCAAAATAAAAAGCTAATGTTTATCTCACCTTAAATTTACTTTCATTAAACTGGTATACATACGTGCCTGTACCCCATCACGATGTGTGTTGGTTGCTTTGTTGATTTCCAATATATTCCAGGTTTAGAGTTGCAGGATCACACCTTCTCCAAAGAGCTCAGGAATTGCATCAGGGTTGTCATTCATACGAAAGGGAAGGGTTATTGTCAAGGCAAGATTCATGTATTTACGTTAGAATGAATTTGTATTAGTAATAGGTATGGAGTAAATGAAATAAGTCTGATCTGGGGTAGTAAATCTGCCAGACTTAAGTGAGTTTCATATGCAGTTGACAGCATGTAAATTTCCTAAATGTGATTAACAGCTTCATGCATGTGAGACCTATCAGCTACTGACAAAGCTTTCGTCAGGGAATGAAAAAAAAAAAGATAAAAAATAAACAGATTTTTCTGAATTCTACCTCTAGGGTTTTTTCCTTTTGCTATAGATTTTTATTCTTTCTACTTTTTTCTTATTTTAGGACCTAATGTATAATGCTTTCACTTTACATGTTAAAAGTCCCTATATTATGGAGTGGAAACTCTATAATTTTTCAGCTTGCTAGCTCTAACAGCAGGTAGCAGTATATTTTCTATTGGGGGGTACTTCACTGACAGCTTATTAAAATGTGTTGTCTCTTGTGTATATTAACTGTGGATTCCACAAATCCTGAAAAACGCATCTTTAGTCACCTGTTTGCAGTAGAATTTTAAGATGCTGAGTACTTCTTTCTATCAACACCACTGATGTACTAATGTCGCATCAAGCATTATAGAATTCTGGGGGTTTGGGGTTATTTGATAGGTTTGGGGGTTTTTTATTTGTTTGTTTTTGTTTTTATTTTTAGCATTCCTTAAACCCTAGGATGGGACTTTGTAAAATAAGCACAAATTTTGGGGGAGTCTCTCTAATTCCAAACTCCAGGTCTGTGTCATTTAAGAAGCTTCTGCTAAGTGGCTCTTATAACTGAACAAAGAATTTGTCAGAGGAATTCAAGCCGCAGAATCAACCAATAAAAATGTAAGTGGGACCCCCACAGCTCCTGCAAAGAGCCTCGTTTTATGCCTGGAAGAAAACGAACAAACTTACTTTCAGAACAAGAATTGCTAGTGTTAGGTCCATAAGACTTCATATCTCTGGGCCTCACACTTTCCAGTAAAACCTCTGAATATATGTATATATTTTTGGAGGAAAGGGTTAGAGTGTAAATTTTGGGGAGCTCTTCGGATGATTAGAATTAAAATAGTTGTGTTTCAATGGCACTGCTTATTGGCTAACAGTAAATAAGTGAGTGGTCTCAATACTGCCTCCCAGAGTCCTCACTGTGCCCAGGGAGTTGATATCTAGAGCACAGCAGGGAGAAATACTACAGGAGGTCAGAATTCCCTACGGTGTGGACCTGCAGAGAGCTGAGGCAGAGCCCTAAATGACTAAAGTGCCCTGGTTCTGCCTAGCTCCTTATATATTCCAAAACTCTTTCACACATATTTTCTCCTTTGTGCTTCACCACCTGCCTCCAGGTAATTGATGATTTCAGTGGACAGTGACACTTGGGCTAGCGTGTTGAAGGGAAACATGCAGCATGAGGAAGGGAGGAACGTGTGGGGTACAACTCAGATCCCACCCCTAAACTCAACAGACTGGGCCCTCTTCCTGGCCTCCTGGGTCTTTGAAGGTCTCAGGGAACTCTGCATACTGATCCTGAAACAGCAGCGTAGCAGCTCCATTCCCTTTCACTGCTTACTGCTGGGTACATAAGCTCCAAGTGGGCACTGGGTGGGGCCTAGGCCTATGCCCCCCAGGGATGGATCCAACAGGCTTCGTGGTGCCCAGGAGGGTCCAGGGGGGCAGTTCATCCTCGAATACAGTCTTCTTGGGTCTTGCTCTGTGAGCTCCTGGCTGCGGGTGGCACAGAGACACTTCAGCATCTTCCCTTTGTGGCAACTTTCTACATAACCTCTAAAAAACAGGATCCTTTTTTACTTTCTATTTGAATATAAGTTTCAGAACAGTAGCACTGTGCATATATAATTTCTTTGTCACTATATTCCTAGTGTTTAACATATTTGGATGCTGTGAATGCCTAATTCTTATCTAACCCTCTTAAAAAGAGTAAGTGCTGCTTGGCACAGTCAAAAACTTTTATCAGGATCCTGCGTCTTATAGAACCAAATGTATTATTATTATGTACATTAAGCTGTTCCCATTCCAGAAAAGGAAACAGAGGATGGGAGAAAAAGAATCTCATTTATAGAGCACCTACCGTATGCCAGCCCCTCTGCTAGATCCTTTCTATGTGTGTGTACCACCAATCCTTCCAGAAAATATATGAAGTGAGGAGCATAATCTCCATTTTGCAGACAGAGTTTCAGAGACATTAAGTAGCTTATCCAAGTCACTGGGCTAGCAGTGGAATACACCCATACTTACATGTTTAACTATAAAACTTTTCTCTTTACTAGTCTTCCTCCCCATAAATCATATCTATAGAAAAGAGAATCCCCAGGAAAGGATCATGATTGTAAATAAGAATATCATGCTCTAATTTCAAAACCCCAAAGCTCCTAAAGACTAGAGAGGACCCACATCTTTAATCCAATGGTATTAATAGACCAGTGGTATTTAATGTAAAGGTGGGTATTCCATTCTTATTGCAGAGTTGGTTAATGCCGAATCTCCCAGTTCCTGGACCCTGGTGGGTAATTGCCCCAAACTTCTCCAGCACTCTGTCCTTATACCTCTGCCCAAAACATTCCTTGGTTCTGATTGTTCTCACCCTCTCACCCTGGTCATTCTCCCATTCTCTGAAAGTAGACTGAAGTCAATAATTTTCCCCTTTTGGTTTTAGAAGGAAATTGTGAAAGTCACTCCTATTTCTGGAATCTAGCTTACAATTTATTGAACTAATGTGTGCATTTGCTTTTCAATTTTAGGGTCCTTATATTCTGTAGGAAACCTCCAAACTGTTTTTAACCTTCACATTAAAATTTAATTTCCTTAAGTTTAATTAAGGCTCTCCTTACATCATCTTAGATAAATGTCTAACTGTCATGCTTTCTGCAACATAAATTTCAAAATTATTATTACTTGAGCTACATTCTTTTCAGATTACATGAACCAACATAATTTGAGAATAGCAATCTCTCCAACAAGCAAACCAGTGCACTCAATGATAGCAGATCTCTTCCAGAGAAAATATTTTCTAGTGAGAAAGTTGGAGTGCCCAGTGTAATCCATTTCAAAATACTAATTGGATGCATTTGTTTTAAGAATCTGGACACATTGCATATGATGTCATATTATGCCATTGCTTTTTGCATAAGTGAACCATTGCAAAGCACAAATGAAGACAAAATATCAAACTTTTCTAAAGCTATTAAACAATAGCCCCTTAGTTATCTTGGCTCTGAGTTTTACCTGATGTTTTATTACTGACCAATCTGTAACTACTATTATTCTATGTTCTCCCACTTCTGAAGATAGATAATGAAAGAATAATGGAATAATATCTTGCCAAGCAAGATACTCCATCTGTTTTTGTTTGTTATTTTTTCCCATCCCATCGCCCACTTTCCCCAAATGCTTCCTCTAATGCAATAATTTTCCTTTAACACAGACCTACAGTTTTAATCAGCCCATCTGTGTGGCTCTGTCTGGGGGAAGGGATTGAGGAATTAGCATTTGTTCATGTCCCATTTTGAATCTAAGAGCACTCAAAGTATACAGTTGCCTTTTAAAACTCAGAGTGAGTTAGCCATGGTAAAGACCACCCAACAGTCTGCAATCTTCACCCACTTTTCCTTTCCCTCAGTTGGGGTTGTGCTAAATATTAAGCAAGGAATCGGGAATCACCTGGGAAGAGAGATAATTTTTACAACCACTGTATGGATCAGAGACCACTCAGATCTTTATTCGACAGTGACTGATCTCCTCGCTGTAGAAAGACAGAAGCCAAAATCATGAGTGAGTGTGACAGGACTCTAGCAACTAGTTGAATCCTGATCCTCTAGGTAGAGACTGTCACTAGGTGCTAGAAAAGGTCTGTAGCCATTAAACCAACAGTTCATAAAATGAGTGAGACTGGAGCAAGTGTACACCTGGAAACTGTTCAGAGCTTCAGAAGATCTTGTGGATTGGATGGGAAAATAATGAGAGTGAGAGAAATGGAACAGAAAAAGAAATAGACTGATATCACTATAGCACTTAAAGCATATGTGATACATTAGAATTATTGAATTATAAGAACTGCAGAAAATATAGCTGCAAATAAAGCAACTGAATAGATTAAACATTATAAGTAAGATTTCAGAGAGATGACTCCCACACTCCCCTTATCTCTTATTCCCCCTACACAGGAATCTGCTGTGCAGTGCACAAAGAGTACATTTTTATGCCTCATTAGATAAAATGTGATGTCACAGAGTGACAGTTGCCAGGGGAGCTCTAATTTGGAATTGGCAATGTTATACACCTTAAGATTCTCAACTATAATGCAGCATTAAAACTCTTCTCACTGAATTTCTTTAATAAAAAACACAGCTGTGAGCATTCACTCAAATATGTACTTGTGATGTTTTATTCCTATGAGTAATCACTTCCAGATTCAGCCTGACATTTGGAACTTTGCTTCTAAATGGAAGACTTTAGAATTAACAAAGGCACCTTACCTCATTAGAAACAAAGCTGAACTGGTGGTGAATTTGAAAAACACCAGACTAAAGCTAACAAAAAAGCTAGCTTAAAAGCGTGTACACGTATCTGGAAATTATAATTTGGACCTGATACTACTATTCTATGTGGGCTCAGCAGGAACCTAAAAGGGCTAGGGTCTGACCAACCATCTCCATCCCAGAAATGCACTTCACATCTGTCTCTATAGGTCATGCCAATAGGAAGAATGTTAACTGGAGAAAATTCTAGAAGCTCTCAAAAAGCAAGGATAAAGAACAGGCATGCCAAAAGTAACCATTCCATTCAGAAATAACTTAAAATGTGAAAATAAAAATACCGAAGGTACTTAAAACGAAGAAATATAAAATCTTATTTTATTTGAGAGAAACATGATGGAAGCTCTAAATTCCTGGAATGTGAATGAGTTAAGATCTTTGTGAATCTCCATACTTTTTCTTTCTGTAAAAGCATGACATTTTACTTTCAGCTCTTCTCCTGAGTTCTTTGCATCAAAATTGTCCCTGGTATAGGTGAAATTCTACTTGTGAAGGAAGAATACTTTTCTATAAAATGTGAGATAAGAAAATAGGAAAGTAGTGAACAAAAATATTAACTAATGGTCAAATTGCAAGAAGTGGGTCGGGATCTTAGTTTGCCTCTTATCAGTTGTGTAAAGTAATATTGATGCTACATAACAATGTTATTGTGAGGAGTGAATGAAAAAACTATGTGAAATGCTCAGCACAATGCCTATCACACAGCAGGTGTTCCTCACTATTCCTTCCTTTTGCTCCCGCATACCAAACCATCCTCACTCCAGCTCTTCCCTTCTGCTTGTTTCAAATGTCAAAATGTTTTAGGCTATATTCTCATAACTAAAAACAAAGTAGAGAAGTTATTATTTCTGAATTTATTTCAAGACATATATCTGATCCAAACCTTTCACACACTGGAGCAAGGCAGATGATGAATTCTTTTCTTCCTAGAAATACAGATACAAGGGTGGTATGCAGTGAGGGATTAAATGGATTTTATATAAATTATTTAACCTTGTAAATGATCACATGGCTCATCCAGTGATTTCTTTGATGTTCACAACCAGCTCTAAAAGCTTCACATTTTGTATTGTGTGAGCACAATTTTATTTCCAATTTTACCCTAAAAATTCCCACAAAAGCATCAGATTCTAGCACATGGAAGAGTACATAATCTAGGAGAGGTGAGAGTGGAGTGGAGGTGCTCTGTCATCTGGCAATTCGATCTTTATGAACAATCCACCCTCGGGTGCAATTTGTCGTTGACAGTTCTATTAAAACTGCCAGCACTTAGTGAACCTGAACCCTCCATAAAATCTGCACCTTCTCTTTGTTTGTGTTTACTGATCTTTTTTAATTATTTCAGTATTTTAGTAGATGGTAACAACTATGAAATTCACAAGACAGAAAGTCTTCTTCCTACCACTGAACCTAGTATTCTAATTCTTGATACTAAGGGTAGCCATTACTGCCAAGGCTCTGTGATATTTTTCCAGAATAATACTATACACACAAAAAGGTACAAACATGTTTGTCAGTGTAAGCATGGGATGCATGCTGTCTTGCACCTGAACCTCGTATGTCTCACTTAACAATATACCTTGTAGCTTGCTCCATATTAGTCACATAGAGATACCTCATACTTTCTCAAGGCTACATAGTATTCCATCGTATGAATGCACCAACCTTTCCTTTAAACTAGTTCTCTTTTATGAGCATTAAAGTCACATTTGGATCATCATCATTATTCACTATTACAGAAACAATTTGGTGGGCTACATTGGGCCTAATTTATTTCACACTTGAGTATATGTGTAAGACAAATTTACAAAAATTAAACTAATGGTTCAAAGACTATGGGGATTTTTTTTTAAAGATAGATGCTTATCAAATTACTCTCACTGAGGTTTGTCAGTTACACCACCAGAAAAGCAGGCAAGTTCTATTTCCATACATCTTGTCAACACTGTTTATAAACTGTTTGATATTTGCTACTCTGTGAAAATAATCTCTCAAGGTAGAGTTTGCTTGGTATATTTTTTGATGATTTTATCCTTTGGTATGTGCTTTATTTTACATCCATTGCTCATGTTTCTATTGTATTATTGGTATTTGTTGATTTATGTCTTTTTATGTTAAAAATAATAACTCATATGAATTGCAACTTTTTTTACAGTTTGCCATTTACCTTTTGCATTTGATACTTTTGGTCACATAGAAAATGTTTTCATTTTTATGTAGCAAAATTTTGTTTTTCATGCTTTTTCTTTCCATTATTTTGTTAAATTTTATTGTTGTTCAAGTATAGTTTCTGCCTTTTCCACCCACCACTCCCCCCCAACCCCAGCCATCCTCACCTTCCTCCCCTGATTCCACCCCCTTGGTTTTGTCCATGTGTCTTTTAAAGTTGTTTCTGAAAACCCTTCCCTCTTTCACCTCCATTATCTCCTCCCACCTCCCCTCTGGTTACTCTCAGTTTGTTCTTAATTTCAGTGTCTCTGGTCATATTTTGCTTGCTTGTTTGTTTTGTAGATTAGGTTCCACTTAAAGGTGAGATCACATGCTATTTGTCTTTCACCAACTGGCTTATTTCACTTAGCATAATGATCTCCAGTTCCATCCATGCAGTCGCCCATGGTAGGAGCTCCTTCTTTCTTTATGCTGTGTATATTCCATCGAGTAAATGTACCATAGTTTTTTGATCTATTCATTTAATGATGGGCACTTAGGTTACTTCCAGCACTTGGCTATTGTAAATTGTGCTTCTATGAACATTGGGATGTATGGGTTCTTTTGGATTGGTGTTTCAGGGTTCTTAGGATATAATCCTAGCACTGGAATTGCTGGATCAAAAGGCAGTTCCATTTTTAGTTTTCTCAGGAAATTCCATAGTTTTCCACAGTGCCTGCACCAGTCTGCAATCCTACCAACAGTGCCCTAGGATTCCCTTTTCTCCACAACCTCTCCAACATTTGTTGTTTGTTGATTTGTTTATGATGGCCCTTCTGACCGGTGTGAAGCAGTATCTCATTGTGGTTTTAATTTACATCTCTCTGATGGCTAGTGATGCTGAGGATCTTTCCATATGTCTCTGGGCCCTGTGTATGTCCTTGGAGAAGTGTCTGTTCAGGTCTTCCTGGAGTGGACTCCTGTGAGTTCTTTATATATTTTGGAGTTCAAATCCTTGTACAAGGTATCATTGGCAAATATGTTTTCCCATACAGTTGGTTCTCTTTTCATTTTAATGCTCTTTTCTTTAGCTGTGCAGAAGCTCTTTATTTTGATGAGATCCCATTTGTTTCTTCTTTCCTTTATGTCCCTTGTACTAGGTGACATATCAGTGAAAGTATTGCTGCATGGAATATCTGAGATTTTCCTGATGATGTTTTCTTCTAGGACTTTTATGGTGTCACAACTTATATTTAAGTTTTTATCTACTTTGAATTTATTTTTGTGTATGGTATAAATTGGTGATCGAGTTTCATTTTTTTACATATAGCTGTTCAGCTCTCCCAACACCATTTGTTGAAGAGGCCATTTTTACTCCATTTTATGCTTCTGCCCTCTTTGTGAAATATTAGTTGACCACAGAAACTTGGATTTATTTCTGGTTCTCTATTCTGTTCCATTGGGCTATGTGTCTATTCTTATGCCAGTGCCAGACTGTTTTGATTACTGTGGCCTTATAGTATAGTTTGATATCAGGTATTGTGATCCCTCCTACTTTGTTCTTCTCAAAATTACTGCAGCTATTCAGAGTCATTTATGGTTCCATATAAATTTTTGAAATGTTTGTTCTATATCTGTGAAATATGTCATTGGTACTTTAATAGGGACTGCGCCGAATCTATAAATTGCTTTGGGTAGTATGGGCATTTTGATGATGTTAATTCTTCTAATCCATGAACATCGTATATGTTTCTATTTGTTTGTGTCTTCCTTAGTTTCTTTCTTCAGTGTTGTGTTGTTTTCTGAGTATAGGTCTTTTACCTCCTTGGTTAGATTTATTCCTAGGTACCTTATTTTTCTTGTCACTTTATCAAATGGGATTTTTTTCCTAATTTCTGTTTCTGATACTTAATTGTTGGTATACAAAAAATGCCTTTAATTTCTGAATATTGACTTTGTATCCCGCTGTTTTGCCAAATTCATTTATTAGGTCCAGTAGTTTTTTGGTGGAGTCTATGAGATTTTCTATGTACACTATCATGTCATCTGCAAACAATGACAGTTTTTATGTGGTAAAATTATTTTCATCTTTTATATCTTCTGGGCTTTGTGCCACATTGGAAATACCCTTTCCTACTCAGAGATTATTATTTTTTCTAGCAATTTAATAATTTTAGATTTTTTAACCTTTAAAAATGTGACTTTTCTACCATGTATGTATGTGTAAGGAATGAGGTAGAGATGTAATATTTTCATGATACCTATCCATTTGTTATTTAATGACTATTACATCTTTTCCCATGAATTTAAGACACATTTGTATCACAGTTAAATCATTGTATGCATTGGGCTTACTTCTAAATTTCTACTCTGTTCCAATTATCTGCCTGCTTATTCCACTACTAGAATCATCAGTTTTTAATTATTGTAGCTTTATAATTTATTTGAATAAGTACTAAGAGCAGCCTACTCCCTGTTTCTCTGGACAATTTTCCTGGAAATTTTACTTTTTAGCCATATGTACTCTAGAATAAGTTTGTCTTGATATTTTAATTAGATCACATGAAATTTATAAATTTACATGGAGAATTCTTAAATCTTTATAATTCTATGCCTTGTATCCAAGATCATGACATGCTTTTATATTCATTCAAGTTTTCTTTTGAGTTCTTTAGTGTTTTAAAATTTTCTTTGTGTATATTATATATGTCTTATTAATTTTATTCCTTGCTATATTCTCAATTTGGGCAGTGTGATTGTCTGTAAATAGAGATTTTACTCCTACCATTACTTTTTATGTTCATTATTGGTTGTATGTATGAAGGCTATTCATTTTGTATATAATTTTCACCATTTATTGAATGATCATACTTTTAATGTGTCATCTGATTCTCTGTAGTAAGTAAATAACCTCAACTGAAAATATTTCTTCTTAATTTGGTTTTTAGGTTCTATTAATCAGGGTATGCTAGGTTATGATGCAATTCCAAATATCCCTAAGTTCTTAGAGGTTTAGCACAACAAAAGTTTATTTCTTGCCCAAAGTCTACTGTGGGTCCATGTGATTCTCCAGAATGGCAATTCCCTATGTGTTGGCTTGGTACTGCCATGGCAGGACCCTTAGAGCACCTCCCTATTAGCACCTGCTTCTATGGACACCACACTGCAGAAGAGAAGGACAAAGACCTGAGCATGAGCAGGTAGACCCAATAGGCACATGTGTTGCTTCTGAGTATACTTCATAGCTCAAAGCAAGTGACACAGCTGTACCCAAATCCCAGGAGTGGGGAAAGGTAAGCCTACAACACACCTGGAAGCAGAGGCAATTAGGAGGCAACACAAAATGCCTTCTCCCTTAATTCTATTGTCCAAGTTAGTAAATTGTGCCCCCAGCAGAATTAGGTCCTTAATTTGTCATCCTGTAAGAAAACAATTTACATGTGAATGTTTCAGATTTTTACCTCAAATCTTGTTAAAAAGGAATTCAAACATACCTGAGGAAAGATTCCAAGGTCATTTCCTTTCTGTGTGGAAGGTCCCATGTACCAGTTTACCCATTTTTCTTTAAGGAGGCCATCGCACATTCTAATCTTATCCCACTGTAGGGTTTATCTCTTTGACTTTTTCTTCCATGTTTTATCCCTTTAAGTCTTGATTAACTCTCTACCCCTGGGGTCTTGAGCAAGGAGGGGAGAGGCTTTCTTCCTTTAAGTGCTGTGTTATATAAAATCTTTGCCTATAAAAAATATATGTAGAAGGGGAACGATACCTATACCTTTGTTTTCTCCATCTTCTCTCCTCAAAAGCCACAAGATAAAAAATAAACGCATTCAAGCTGTCTCTAAATAATTAGCATTAAATAATGTTAGCATAAGAGAGGGGAGATGCTACATGCCTATGAAAAGATACTTAGGCATTATTTTCTTCAAATTCTATCTAAAAACAAGCTATTCACTTGACTGGTAAACAGATACTATCAGTATGACCTTTGGGTCCTTTCTTCTCAGTGACTGGTGTGATGACTATGATAATATAACTTCTGACAACTTATTTTTTACAATGCCTATTACCTGTTAGAAAGGTCTTTTCTTTTCCCCCAGACCCACTTGGGTCTGTCTAAACAGAAATATATGTGACAAATATTCTGAAGAAAAGATATTGGGAAGGAATTTTTTTTTGATGTAAGAAATATATCAAAGGACCTAAAGGAATACAATTTTAACACTTCCAAAATACCATCTTAATGGCCAATTAGTTAAAGTTTATATCTGAATTATTCCCTTCTGATCAATAATATATGCACAAGAAAATATCTGTGTAAAGAATTCCCTGCATGATCAAAATAATTTATAATTGCTACTTCGCTTGGCTTCCTTTGGAACAGGGCTAATATTTGGCTTTTCAACCTGTAATAAATGCTTTCTTCTCTCTTCTATTCTGATTGTGCCATAATTAACACCAAGGAAGGACAAGTTTAACTATATATGACAGATATTTATTTAAAATACCTTCTGCTGCATATATTAACATTTTTCTTTCTACTCTTTAAAGTAGCCTTGAGTTCAGCAATAAAATGAGATTCGCATTTCTCTTATGTTAATAGCCCCATGCTACCACACTATGGCAGAATATATCATTTCAGAGGAAGTCAGAGAGTTGCATCACAATAATGGTGTGTTTACTGCACTGAGAAATTTAAGTGGAAAAATGCTATGGAAATAAGGCCTCCTCAATCTCCTCTACCAACACCAAGTTATAGCCAAGCCAACTAACAATAATCCATTAGATCAGTGCTGAATACTCAGTCTCTTTCTAATTTCTGAGAAAATAGGAATGCACGTTTCTTGAGAATCTTTACCCTAATTTCACTGGACTCAATAATTTAAGTATATCTATTGTTGAAAAGACTTCCTATGTGAAGATAATCTATACAAGACATTATGAAGGGTAGTGGCTCACCAAATTCTGGAAGCCTAGACTTATGAAATATGTTGCAATGAAATTACTAGGATAAAGAGAAATAAGTATTATTTTGATGTTGGGATATAAGTTTAAAAATGTATCTCTTTCTAGGGAAAATATATGCGTGGAACACATCACCAATGTACAAGTGAAAAAAATGATCAAGTTGATATCAAGCTGACTGTGTAGATGAGGGAATTGGGACTCAGACAGCTCAGATAGTCACATAGCTCATTGACAGTTGCACTTCTACTACAGCCCACTGTCCTGAGCCCCATGCACCCACTTTTTTCCATTTTACTTCATGAGTGACCAACCTCTGGTAAATGGTTAGGGGAAAACTATAAATGTTGGAGTATGTCTGCATCCTGTAGGGATTTAGTGTGGCCCCTCATAGCACACATAGTGTCTCAGAAACCCAGGCACAGAGACATGAAGATAACGTATCTTTTCAGCATTAGGATTGGGAGTAGAACCCCAGTCTTCTCAAATCTCAGGCCAGTGCAGTGTCCCCAGCCCTGGATTATCTTCCTTTCTACCACAGAAAGAATCCATCCTGTAGTCGTCACATTTGAACTTACATTTTTCTCAGAGCAAGAGAAAAGTTCCAGATCAGTACTGGCTCTGACAAAAGGTGGTCAGAGAACCTGGTGGCCATCAGTCAAAGGTTAGAGAACACAGTGTTTTCAAAACTCTGACACATCATTATTTCAATACTTCAAAGCTAGACATGCCCAACAAATACAACTGTGTGAAAACTGCTCTACCTCAGTGGGCATGTGTTCACAAGTTATCTGAAGCAGTCCAATTTCACCTCTCAATTTAGCACCAAATCTCAAATCACTTGAACTTGTACTGGGATCTCTGCTCTGCTCACAATAACCTGAATAAAATATTGTTGGCCCTTTTTGGTCCTTTGCATGAAAAGCTTCATGGTTACAGCTGCACTAAATTCCACACCCTGAATAGGGGTTAAGTAAACTTTCTGAGGTCCTAAAAATAAGCATCATATTTACAAGGTTCAATAATAGTTAAAAATTGTACTTCATTTTTGAAAAAGAAAAGAAAAATCATAAGGTTATTATGTATGGGTTCCCCATTAGTTCAGTTGATGAATAGTTCATCAAAAACAGAATCTTGAGAAAGATTTCATTTCATTAAGGGCACTGACATGGATAAAGTGGAGTATCTTTAAATATTGTAAGCAGCGTGGCCAGCATCTTTCTGGTAGACAGAATATAATACCAACTGGGCTGTTTTTTATTCATTTATATAAATTAATTCAATCAGATGAGCATGGGTGACACTGATTACTGAAGGGCCCCAATGTATAAATCCATGGACCCTGTCAGTTTCTATATCCTCTGCTTCAAGCCTGTAGTTAATTTGACCATCAAAGGCTTCATTCATTAATAAATTTCTACATGAACCCATTTATTCACTCATCCATCCATCCATTCATCCCATTGTGAATGAGGGGAAATGGTCATATTGTGGTATAATAAGGGTTTGGAACTGTGAAATAATCTGTGCAGTATCTACTGGGAGGTCGTGAATATCATGAATAAGATTAGTTCCAGATTTTCTGTTTGAGACATTAATTGAAAAGAGACATGTTTGCTCCTCTAAGATTTGATTTTGTTCTTGGTTTTGCTAAAGTCCAAAGGGGAGATTTCAGCAGCATTTTCTGGCTACCACTTTATGATCGTAAGAAAAACTAAGCATGGATGGAACTGGAAAGCATTCTGCTAAGCGAAATAAGCCAGGCGGTGAAAGACAAATGCCATATGAGCTCACCTTTAATGGGAACCTAAACAACAAAACAAACAAGCAAGCAAAATATAACCAAAGACACTGAAATAAAGAACAGGCTGACAGTGACCAGAGGGGAGAGGAGAGGGAATTTCAGAGGAAGGGGGGAAGGGTTTACAGGTACAAGTTTAAAGGACAAATGGACAAAAACTAGGGGGTGGTGGAAATGGGAAGGAGGTGGGGAGGGCTGGGGGGGGTGGCCTGGGATGGGAGTAAAAGATAGAAAACTGTACTTGAACAACAATTAAAATAAAATTTTTTAAAAAAGAAAAACTACGATATAGCATTGAAAAATGTGTAGTTGTTCTGGATTGTATGATTAACATGGATGTTGTAAAGTTCTTTCTAAGTAATTGAATACTCTAAGTGTTTTTTTCATATTTTCAATAGTTAATATTACTGTTAGCTTATGACATATGGTGTTTTTAAATGTGACAAAAGAAATTCCAATTTGGACTATACCAAAAATGTCACTATACCTTTTGGGAGTTACTTCTTTGGATACTGACATAGTTGTTACAATTTACAGGACTCGTACCTTTTTTAAAATGTTCCTATCTTTGAAAGAATTAAATATAAAATGAAAAACATGGTTGAGGGGTTTATAAATGTTGAAGGATATGTCTATTCTCTTAAATCATTGATGCAAATCAGTTCACTCTTTTATTTTTACTATTTCCACTGGGACTTTGTTGAAACTACATTTGATAAAGAGTTTAAAGTAAATGGATTTTAATTGTTCTAACAAATGTCTTTAAAACCCTTCAAAAACCTTATTGAAATAAGAAAAGAGCTTTAGAAAGTCCCCAGTCAACATTTGATAATGTTTTTGTTTGTTATAGTTTCTTGTTGTGGCAGATAATTACCAAATTTTAAAATTTGATTTAAAATTTTACTGATTTTCCCGGAGTTCAACTCCAAAAGTGAGGACTTTCCTGTTCTCTGTCCCAAGCAAATGATAGTGACTAGGGGCAATTAATGAAAGTGAGACTGTGGGGGGACATGGTATCAAGGCCAGACTCACTTCTTCTTATTCCTCCTATGTTGGTCCTGCTGCAGCCACAGGAATAGCAGTGTTCCTGGAGTAAGTCATCACTTCCTGTCTTTGTGCCAACTCTTCTTTCTCCCTGTAACTCCTTCTTCCAAAACTGTCCATTGACAACAACTTGCTCCTCATGCAATCCCCATTTCAAATGTGATCTCCTCCGAAAGCCTTTCCTGATCTCTTAGTTAATTACCCCTTCTTCTGGACTCTCAGCATGCTATTTTCACTTCGATTTAACACTATTTCATCATACCTTTATTTATTTTATTTTATTTATGCCATTACTTATTTGTATCTCCAATGAGATTTTAAATATGCTGAGAAGACCATATTCTATCTTTGTATCTCTGTGCCCCTTACATTATTTTGACTGTATTAGGTATTCAGTAAATGCTTAGCTTCAATTATTTTTGCAATTTCATGAAGACATTCTATTTCCCTCCTTTATACCTTTGTCCATACTGTTGTTCCCTCTGTCTGGGATACCTTCTCCCAAGACCTATTCTCTTCTCTACCCAACTCTCTTGCTCAAGTACTGGGATCTCCGGCATTGTTATGCCTCTGTATTAAGCCTTCTCAGATTATTACCTCCCCCTGCACCTACAGTCAGGAAAGATTCGAGTCTCTCCTCTGTGCTTCCATGGAAATCTCTATCTTCCTCAATCATGGCAGGGATTACCTGATTCTATAATGGCTTGTTTAAAAAGTTATCTTATTCAGTAATCTTGTGAGTTCTTTGAGAACGGAAATCATTTCTGGCATGTCTGAATTTCTAAGACTGGTATGGTAGGCACTCAATATTTGCAGAATGAAAAGAGTGGATAGATGGATGAATTTTAAAATGAAATTTGGTTGATAGATCATGTATCTTGCTATTATTCTTATATTATTCCCAAAAAAAGAAAGGAGGAGATTTGGTGACTTAGCATATTAAAAAATCATTGACTTCATTTTTCTTCCACTTTTCCTATGTATTGCATAACTATATTGGCCCAGTTATCACAATGGGGGACCCACCTCACGGTCTTCTTTATTTTCTTCCATACTTTCCCTACCACTTAATTCCATCTACTTGGCTTTGAGGAGCAAAAAGATTCTAACTGGCTAGAAGTCAATAATATGAGTATGATATACCCTCCTTAAGGAAAGAAAGAGTTTAAAAATCTCTGACTAGAATATTAACTACAATATTGAGAACTTGTGACCCATGAACCTTAATCATGTATTATTGGAAATTCTGGATAAATATAAAATTTCACAAACTTCCCATAGTCTGAGTTAATCAACAACAATAATGATATTTTTATTTGGAAGGCAGCATGTGATTGTACAAAAAAATTATTGACTTTGTATACAGGCAGATCAAGTTTTAAATTGTCTAAATCTACTTTCTAGCAGGATCTTAAGCAGTTACTTACCCTCAATTTCTTCACCTGTACAATGGCAATATCACAATACGTTGCCATTTTGTTTTTAGAAAGTAAACACATATGTCCATACTTGGCACTGTGTCTAGGAGATACTCAGTGTTCTTTTTCTTCTCACTACTATCATAGTACTAAAGAGTTTTAAAAACAGATTTTTCATTACCTTCGCTCTCTCACATCCTCCATCCCAACCCCTATTATCATTTTTAGATAAAAATGGGTTGAAATAAATATCAGTACTCAACACAGTAAACTTCAGGCAGTGTTATGTATCCCCTCTTGTTTTCCTGATGTACCATGTGTTTTCTGCTGCCACTTCATTTTTCACACTGTTTATTTTAATAAGCCTTCAGACCAGATCATAAACCCCTTGAGAGGAAGGACACTGCTTTTGTTTCTGATTCTGAGTGCCCGGTAAAGCCCTGACAACAAATGGTCAGTAAATGATGGATATACTCATTCATTTATTCAATAGCCAATCAAGACCATCCTAGAATTTAAAAAAAAGGAAAGAAAAGAAAGAAAGAAAGAAAGAAAGAAAGAAAGAAAGAAAGAAAGAAAGAAAGAAAGAAAGAAAGAAAGAAAGAAAGAAAGAAGGAAAGAAAGAAAGAAAGGAAATGGGAAGTCTGCTGCACATAGAAGAGCCAAAATGAGTGATTCCCTTTGCCTTGGCAAGGATATTTATGACACCCTGGCATTGTTATTTTTCCTTTTTATTACCTGAGGCAAGTTTTTCTTCCTCTCATACCATTATTACCCCAAATCTTGTCACTAGAGTAGTAGAGCAAAAGGGACTTCAGACAGGTCACACCAACTATCGTACTCTGAATCACTGCTCCAGCAAGGCCCCAAAGTCAAACTCAGACTACCTTAAAAACCTTCATTACCCAATGAACTACAGTGATGCCTGGTTGCTTGTATTAAATAATGATGTTACAGCCAGACAGGGGATGCCTGCCTTTCTAGCAAGGAGCAATAGGGAAAATGAAACAACCAGGGAGAGAAAGTGTTTATTCAAATGCAAATGAATCCTTTGTGCATTTGCTTTAGTGCTTCTGGAAAAAAAAATCTGTTAGGATAGCAGCATTTGTGTTGCTCCCTCCCTTGCTTATCTCTACCGTGTTATAGGAACTAATATAATAATATGAAAACATATAAGAATTTTAAAGAGAGAATACTTATTTTAAAAATGCATACTTCCTCTAAAAATAGCAAAAGGGGTAGCAAAAGTTCCCAGAAGAGTAAATGAATGTTGGTTCAAAATCATTCTTTTTCCCAACAGTTGGTCCCTGGACAGCGGGGATGCCAGTGGGGCCTGACCCTCCTCAGAAGCCCCGGGCAGGAGTTTATGCTGGCACCCCCAGGCCTGAGGGCCATCTGACCTCGGTGCTGTCGCTCCACCTGGGTTGCCTCTCAGCCCCCCTGGGAGCTGCTCCCCCTTCCCAGAGCAAGGACCCTCCTCATCAGCATCCTGGTAAACAGCAGTTGCTGGAATTGGAGCTGGCGCAGCCCTTTCAGTTCTGCAGAGGAGAAAGTTCTCTTGAAATGGAAAACACTACAAATGTTTTGACCAGCACAGGGAGACACACACTGTGAGGCTAAACAGGGATAAGAGAGCAGATAAATATTCCATCACCTCAGTGTTGGAATGTACATCACCTCAGTGGAATAACCAGACCTTTGCCTAGTCATCTGCCTGACAATTATGTGATTCTTATAAATGTAAGTTTTGGAGTTTTAAATATTTTCTCAGTTTACACCTGACCCTGTTGTCAAATGCTCTATTTTATTCATCATGGACCTCATGGACCAACAACTAAATATTGGTCCCTGTGGAGATCCTTCTGCAGAAGAGAATTGGGACTTTTCTAGCAATCTACCCAACTTCTCCTAGACCTGAAATTGAATATCACCCTCTTCCTTTCTGTTTTTATGTAGCCTCTGAAAATTCTATTTGTCAGTCTTAAGTGGCAAGTTTTTAGTCTCCATTTGCTTTGTGAACATCTGACACAATTACAGTTTAGTGGTTTATAAATAGCAAATCATATAGTCCCTCGTCAGAAATAATCTCTTTTTCCCCATCTTCCAAAGGATATTTTCTTGGATACTGTCTTAGCCCCAAGGTAAAAATGCAAGATTATGGACATCCTTTCATTTTTGCCCCTAGGTTCAAATTTAGCTTTGTAGCTGATAAGGTGATGCTGCAATTCAGGTTTTCTTCACAAAATCATGTCATCTCTTTACTGCCCCATGATAAATAGGATCTGTACTGCCTGACACTGGTGAACAATGGGTGAAATGGATATTAGAAAAATCTCATTTATCTTCTGCTTTATTTCTTGATAGGGGTCCTTGTCACTGGAACTATTGTGTGACCAGCTCTGGAAAGGGCAACTCATTAGTTTTTCTTATCAAGATAGCAAGGTCCTTTTAAACAGCGAAGTGCTTACATTTTGGATTCAATTAGGAAACTGCACAGTGTGTATGGATGTATATGTGTGTGCACTTCAGATCTTTTGCTTTGAGACAGAGCAGTGTTAGCTTTACTGTCACAAATTTGGCATTCACTACAGCTGGAACCAGTGGCCCATCACAGTGGACCGCACACTGGAACTTAGTGTCTGCCTCCACAAAGGTGGCTGATCAGCTAACCCTCACCAGATCCCACGGTTTCGTGGGAGGCAGAGTCCAGCTGAGCAAGGTACAGGGCACAGAAGGCTGTCTGCATATTAAGGGATGTCCATGGATTTCTTTTCTGAGGCAGTTTATTTCAGAAATTGAACAAAAGCACTTTTTCCAAAGGTTCCCCTTGGTTTTCTCGGCCCCCCTCATGCCCGAGGCTCTCTTGACAAGTGCTCTTTTTGGAACGTCTCACAGTTGCCACCCGGACAACTGGGAGAATGTCAACAAATCAGCAGTATTTCTAATATGTCAGGTGGAATGCAACTTTTTCCCATCATTTTGAAAACCCTAGTGACAGGCAGATGAAGTGAGACAACTGTACATCAGGGCACTATTTGGTAAATTTAGCCGACACACTAAGAGAAAGCTCCTCTCCACCAACAGCTATGAAAACAAACCCAAAATGGAACTATCCTGCCAGGGTTGTGAATGAGCTCCTGGGGATACTGGCCTTTTCTGAAAGCACAGTGATTTCTTTCAGCACAGTAGGGATGCCATGTAGCTCGCTTGTTGAGTGGATATGGTACGTAATTGACTTGCAAGGTAGAATCCTCTCCTTGTGGATTGCTGCTGAATTCCCTCTTGTGGAATGGATATTTCAGGAAGAAGTTTCATTCACTTGTGTTGGAATACACTCACCACTCATGGCTGATACTCATCACAGCCATGATGAAGAATGATTTGCCTGATGGAGGATAAGCTTTGGAGTGCTGGATGAATGTCTGGTTCCTGGTGTGCCTCCTCTGTCCAGCAGGAGCCTGGTGGAGAACTGGCACTCAATACATTTCTTTTCGAATCAATGAGTGACTAAATACAAAGTTGTTTCTGTCTAAACATTCTTTCCCTTATTGAAGTAACTTCAGTCTGAGATTCCATGGGGGTGCCCTGTAAGGTAACTAACTGAGTCCTGGATCTGGCTTTGGGGACTGATATCAACACTCCAGACTCCTGATGCCTTGGTTTAGTCTCATATTCTAAGGGGTGTTAACTCAAAATTTTCCAGATGTCCTAATGCTAGGCCCTAGGTTAAGAATCCTGGGGAGCTTGACAGCTTACTCCTGTTTGAATGTACAAATTCTCAAAAAAAGTCTAATACATGAGGTTGCTAACAATTTATTAAGTTGTGTTGGTCCTATTTTTCCCTATCAGACAGGGCATCTAGGCCACCTAAGTGGTCTGAGCACATACAGATAAAGAGCCACAAAAAGGGGACAGAAAGGGGGGTAAAAATCACCCAAACCAAAATTCACCTACTTCACAATTTTCCTAATTGCCAATCAATAAGCGCCCACATGTAAAGGCAGAGTATGTTCCTGGGAACCATAAAAACCAACAGCCTCATGCAAATGAAAATCACATCTAATTGATGCTAATTCCATAAAACTTCATCTGTCATGTGTCACCCCACAGAGTGCTGGGTTTTCTGCACATTGTCACTTGGCCCCTTCTCTTGCTCTCACACCATTTAACCGTGCCTCTTCCACTGCTACAACACTTGGCAGTGTTAACTATTAGAGCAATCACATCCATGTCCGTGCATAATTAAGAAATGGATTAGATGCTTTGAAATCATGGCTATGACCTCTGAAGCTAAAAATATTATCCAAATCCAGTATTACTTCCTGAGTTTGTTTCATGAAATATTTATGACAAGTTGTGATAAAATATTGAACCAGGATGTTCTGACTAGAAACAGGTGCCACTGAAGTGCCACATCACTATGTGGAACTTGTGTGGTGCTTGTTTGCAAGAGCCCCTCTCATATACCAGGTTCGCTTTGCACTTGCCTTGTCAGCTCTGCTATTTCAGTGATAGGAGTGAAGAAATGGACCCCAGAAGTGTGAGTGGTCTGCCATGCAATAGTGAATTTTCCCTCCCCTTCAACGGGCTATACACGCCCTGCCCATTCAGTTTGCTTTCAAGCTTCCTCACTGGTGTGAGCAATGATGAAGTAAAGAATATATCATGTTTCCTGCCATATGATATCTCCATGACCCTATAAATAGGGCCATGGGGACATGACTGACTCTCCCCTCCATCTAGAATTCACCCCTGAAATCTGAGTTTGATCACCTGGTTTCCCCTTTCATAATTCACAGCCCATCCTTCCCTCCTTCCCTCACTTCATGCCCAACTCCTCTTGTCCCATTTCTCCTCCATGCTAAACCCTATGCCTTCCTCAGGACTTGCCTGAAGCGTCACCTATTTTAAGATTTTCTTGCTAACCCTGGTCCCTGAGGTTTCCTGACCTTGGAACCCACTCCAACCCCACCCCATGTGTAGGTATGCACTAATATCACTGCTTGTACCTAAAAGCTGTTTTTAAAATTGATCTAAACTCTTCTGTGTGTTTTCAACCAATTAAGAACAATTTGTAAATGAAAAACATAAACATGAGTAGGATTTAACCACCAAAGTTCCAAAGCCATTTTTTTTCTATAGCTGAAGTGTAGCTCCTGCCTGGTGAGGATGTAGATGACTCATCTGTCAGTAATGACTACAGATCCAGCACTTCTCAAGCTCTCCCTCCCAGACCCAGTGGATAGACATCTCTAGGGTGTAGGCATACAGACTGAGAAGGCAGACAGCATAAAACTCCGAGTCTCTTGCTTTGTTTTAAACCTTCACTCGAACATTCTATCTTCCATGATAAATCTTTTCATTTTCAATTTTAAAATGTTTTAACTTACTCACCATTAAGTAAAAATGCCAGTCTAAAAAAAGATCTCATGGGTCTGCAATACCAAATTAAAAAACTAGGTGCCGTCGAACGTCATCCTTTTCACTGCTCTGAAGGAGGTGAGACATTTGTTACTAATTTGTTGTTACAGGAGAGAAAACGGATCTTCAGTTTGATTCACTTCTCTGAGTCACAGATTAGTGGCATGCCAAAATTCAACCCCAAATGTGCAGATTCCAATCCTCCTGCAAAAATGTGTTTGCCCTTCAAGAAGCTTCCAGTGTCACTGGCCTCATCATACATGAGTGTGTGTCTTCTACCCACCACTGGATACCTAGACACAATGAAAGAAACTGCCCTCTGTCCAGGAACCACAGTCCCGTGTCCACATTAGCTCACTCCTCCGCAAACCTTACACCCAGCTCTCACCCAAACCCCTTCTGCAGCCACGTTCAGCACCCAAACCAGAAACCCAAGAGAAGCTCAACAGACTCCCTGTATATTCACAACTCAGAGCTCCCTGGAGTACTTTATTTTTCTTGTTATTATCATACATCTGTTTTTTTTTAACTAGGCTATAAAGTCCTTAAACATAGTAATCATCTCTTCTGATCCTCACTCAGCTCAGTGTCTGACTTTTCATAAGTGCTCTTCTGTACGTGCTGATCAAATGAATGAGCCAGTTTCCTGAGACTGGCCCGAGAGAGGTGCAGCACATTACAAAGTGTACTATTTCCCCAAACCAAAGCTGAAGAACACCTGCAACAATGAATACAAAGCACAGCGTTGCTGCATGCCAGGCCACAGCTTTCCCCCTCTATTGTAGGTACTGACATACAGCATTCTGGAAATAACAGTCCGTACCTTAAACGAACCAGGTATGTACTCTGATTTCTCCTATTGCCAGGTGAAAAATATTTTATGGTTTTGTAATATTGTTTCTTAATATCCAAGATGATTGACCATACCATCTAGCAGCCTGAAGGAAGACATCCTCAAATGTCATGATTATTTATCCCAAAATATCAGAACAATTGTATTTGAAATTTGATCTTCTCAAAAATATTCCTATAACTGCGTTCCATTTGACTCAATGACTGAAACAGGGAGGAGGCACGGGCTGCTTCTAGGCCAGGCTCTTTCCTATTACTCCACTTCTCTCCCTGGAGAGCCATGGAATTGAAATGTTACATGTTCTTCATCTTTTCTTATGATATATTGTAACTTCTCAAGGCTTGAGATTTCAATCCTGGATTTTCAGCTGATAGGCTAAAACTGATTTCCCATCTATTCCTCTTTGAAAGAGGTACTATGTCTAAAGAAACCATTATCCTCTGGTGAATTTCACTCTGGCAAAACCACAGATCCTGGCAGATAATCCTACATGCTTTTCAGAGCCAGGCATGGTGAGGCTTTCCTTTTTCTAAATGGCTTAATAAATCAAAGGTAACTGCATTTTCTGAATTTACTCACCTTCACAATATTAGAATTTTAAAAAGCAGGTCAATTTTTCTATTGGGAAAGTTAGAAATTGTTATAAGTAGTTGGCAGTTGCATCTTTTATATTTTACTTTTATACTTACTTGTATATTACTCAGGTCAATATAACCAACTATTTTGTCAGAATAAAATATGAGCTGGACCATCCCCAAGATCATTTTTATGTGTTTCACATGTAGAAACATCCTATAGAGAGGCAAATAACACCAGAGGCCACTCAGCTTGTCCTAGATGACAGTTTTAATTCACAAGCATCACCTGTGTGTAATAATAGACTTACAGAACAGATTCTAAATTGAATCTAGATGTGTAATGATTCACAACTCTAGAAGAAGCAAGCAGATTCTTATAACCCCAGATACCCCTGGCGTTCCTAAAACTCTGGGTCCTGACTGTGCACCTGTCAGCATGTAAAAGAGCCTGCATACAGTGTAGACAAACTGAAAATCTCTGATCGTGTCCACTTGCTTTTGGGTACACTCTGATGCCTGAGCGTGCATTGAGATCCCCCTGACTGTGGCAGTCCTTCTATTCACTTCTGCCACCTCCACAGTGATCTCTGCAGGGAAATGATTTAAGTGGCTGCTTAGATCGATTCCTGAGACAGCCCAACAAAGATATCCACCCTGCCATAATCTGCTCACTCTCTGTGAGGAGACGTGGGCTTAGCTCCAAGAACTCCAATTGCATTGCAATCTGCTGAAGACTTTCAGACTACTGAATGCTCTGCAAATGCTGTTCCTAGATCCAAGGAATAATGAAGAACAATGCAAAATATAGCCTTGCCCCTTAGTAGTATTTTATTAAAGCCTCAACTTGAGACAATAAAAGAGAATTGAAAATAAAAATAAAATAAAGCCAACAAAAAGCCCCGTTTAAAGTATTGTGAACGTTCAGTCAAAGCATTCACTTATTACAAAAATAGCCTGCAAAGAGCAAGACAACTTAGTAAGGGAATCAAGTTATTTCATTGAGCATATTTAAACTTCTGTTATCCATCTTCCTCCCAGCGTGTTAAATCTACCCACTTTACTCAAACCCTTAGTTAAAAATTAATTACCATAATATTTCCAAAAGTTGAAGATAGGCATATCCTAATACATTCCTAAAGGTGCACAGAGAGGCCTATGTAAAAATATGCCTACAGCATTACTTATAAGAGCAAAAGAAGAAAGATTCTAAGCATCCACTAACAGGATTTTAAAAAATGAATGGATTTGAAAAAAACAAATTGAAGTATAATACAGCATTTAAAAATGAAATAGAACCATAAGATGCTGCTTCACATTTTTTAGGATGGTTATAATAGAAAAGACAGGAAATAATAAATGTTGACAAGAATGTGGATGAATTGGAATCTTCATACATTGTTGACAGGAATGGGAAATGGTGCAGACACTTTGGAAAGCAGTTTGGGAGTTCCTCAAAATGTTCAGCATAGAGTTACCCTCTGACCCACCGATACCACTCCCTGGTATATATCCAAGGGAAATGAAAACATGTCCACTTGAAGAATTATGCATGAATGTTCATAGCAGCATTATCCATAACGGGAAAAAAAAGGAAACATTTCAAATGTCCATCAACTGATGAATGGATACATAAAAGTGGCATATCCATACAAGGGAATATTATTGAGACATAAAAAGGAATAAATTATGGGTACATGCTACAACATGGATGAACCTTGAAATGTTATGGTAGGTAAAAGAAACTAGACACAAGAGGCCAAATAATGCCTAAGTCTATTTATTTGGAATATACAAAAGAGTTAAATCTGTGTGGACAAAATGTAAGTTAGTTGTTGTGTATAGTTTTGTGAGAAGAAAAAGTGATCGCTAATGGGTACAGAATTTATTTTAAGGAGGGATGAAAATATTCTAAAATTAGATTATGGTGATGGTTGCACATCCCTGTGAATATACATTAAAAAACTGAATTATATACTTTAAATGAGCAACTTGTATGATGTATTAATTATATCTCAGTAAAGCTAGTTATTATATTTCAAAGAAAATAGTGAAATAGAAGCAAAGTTATCAATGTGATTAGTTCCTACAACATAATTTTGAGTAAGAAAAACAAAAGGATGCATGTTTTACATGAAATAAAAATGCTGTATATAAATGTAAATATAAAATAGATACCATACTACCTTTATATGAAGTATAGTATATATATGCATGTGTAATAAAGGAGGGGTGAGAGGAGGGGGGAAGGAGAAGCTGCTCTGGGAGAGTTACACAAGGTTTTCAATTCTATTTGTAGTATCTTATTTCCTAAGTTTGGCCAAGGATACAAGATAGTCATTATAACATCCTTTATGCCATTCTAATCTTTGAGCAATATTAGAACAGGAATGATAATTACCAATAAGAACATTCATCTGGAAGGGGCAGCTGAATTCTGTTAGAATCTTCTTTACCCTATTAGGAGCTTTCTGCTTCCATTAAGTTTACACCGAGTTGTAAAATCAAAGAAAAGTTAAATTTGCTGTGACTTTGATTGCAACTTTAATTTCCCACTATAAAACTCAGAGGAAATTAGCAAATAGATCCCCAAATTCACTTTATAAAATGTCAAGGCTTTAATTTATTATTGCTGTTTCTCTGTTGAGAATAGTTACTGAAAAATTTCTGTCTGGTGCTGTCTTTTCTAAAATCCAAACCCTGAGTCTTTAAAATTGCAGACCACTAAGATCCTTGTGAATATTTTGTTGTTGCACTTGTTCCTTTGCTTCAATCTTCTGCAGTTTGGCCTTAAGAGGAGTGAAGTCTATAATTCAAAATAAATTGTCAAACAATTGCTTAACCAATTTTCTTTAGACCACATCTCCAATCTTTGAGATGATTTTAAATTTCAAATCCAGAATCCAAAATAATATTGAAATTGTTATAAGAACTATCATCCATTAGCTATTTAATGAATATGCTTCATTTTTATTAAGAAAATCAGTGTATATCTACACATGCTGAATCCAGGACCAGGTTATCACCCAGACTGTCTAAGCAGCCTTGTGCATCCGTCTGCTAGGAAACCCAAACCTTGGCCTGGTTGTCAATTTTTATAAATGTTTTACTCATTGAGGTATTTAAGTCTATTATCCATTTTTTCAAAATTTTTGCAGCAGAGAAAGACATATTCAGGGAGTTTAAACATAAAATATGTTCTATTGTTATAGAGTCTGAATATGTGAGTACATTCTATATAGTTCCTTTATGTTTATTTCCAAGTCAAATATTTAACATTTTAACTGGGCTGACAGATTTTGTTCTTCACAGAGTCTAGAGGGTTTGAAGTTGCCATGTTCTAGCACTTTGTTCATCTTGCCTGAATAATATAGAGAAAATATCAAGGTCTCTTGGAAATTCTAGTACCTTCAAGAGAAATGAAGGAGCACTTTTGTTTAGTTTGAGGAGCATCTATAGCATCTTACCTAAAGGTGATGTTGAACTCATAAATGAACCTGCATAACTGTTCTAAGTATTTAAGGTAATGAATGTTCACCAGAAGAATGCTTAAAATTATGTTCGACTTCTGGTTATTAGAAAAAACAAGCGTAGCTACCTAGTCTCTTGCTGCACAAATGCTGTTCAAATTATTTTATTGAATAAAGAATGACCTCAAAAGCTTGATAATAAGGGTTTTTGTTCTTTACCATCTTCTTGACCTCTCTAATCACTCAATTCATAAAGAAAACAAGAGCTTATTAAGAAGATCGTGTCCTATATGCAAATAATTTGTCACTGTTTTCATACTGAATCTTCTTCTAATCAGGTTACTCAGTGAATTCTTTGCTTTTTAATAAAATATTTATATTTTTAGTCTAAGATGCCTTCAGTGTTGTAATAGTTAAAGGAATTTCAAAGTGAGTACAGTCACATGCCCCATAACGATGTTTTGGTCAATGACAGACCACATATATCATGGTGGTCCTATAAGAATAAAATTGAGCTGAAAAATTTCTGTCATCTAGTGATTTTGTAACACAACACATTATTCATATGTTTGTGGTGATGCTGAAATACACCAGCCTACTGCAGTGCTATAAAAGGATGGCACTTACAATTATGTACCATATACATTACTTGACAATGATAATAAACTTCTGTTATTGGTTTATGTATTTACTCTAGTACACTTTTATTATTATTTTAGAGTATACTCTTTCTACTTTCTAAAACAGTATGCCATATTACGCAGGCAGCAGCTTCATACATCTTGTTTTCCATGTCTTTTGACTGCATCATTTTCTCTTATGCTTGATTTATCTTGTGTTGCTCTGTTCATCATGGCCCCTAACCATACCAAATCTACTGTTAAAGTTGCCAGTAAGAGGCTACATTGAGAGATTGACCTGGAAATGAAATTAAAACTGATTAAGGACTACAGAGGTAGAAAATCAGTGATGCCCTTTGCTCGCTGGTCAGACATGTCCCATTCCACCACAGCTATGATCTTGAAGAACAACAACAAACTGATGAAAACTCTAAGTATCTGCTTCACTGAAGGTGAAGCGACTAACAAAAATCAAGATGGGCCTGCATCAGACATGGAGGGAGTTCCAGTGACGTGGACTGAAGGCCACACACAGAAGCATGTCCCTCTCAGCATCATGACAAATCACAGACAATGCAAAAAAGATTGTTTTCCCTGCTAAAATAAAAGTCTGGGCCCGACTACAACATTGAATTTACTGCTAGCTCTGGGTGGTTTAAAATGATTCAAGAGTCGTTATTCATTACATAATGTGAAAGTGAATGGTGAGCTGAGTGCTAACATGAAGGCACCTGAAAATTTTTTGGAACCTCTAGATAAACTAATTGTGGGGGGGAAAATTACTTACCAGAGCAAATATTCAATATGAATGATACCTCCATTTTGGAAACGCTGCCTGAAAGGACTTTCATTCATAAGGGGGCCAAATCAATGCCAGGTTTCAAGGCATTTAAGGACAGAATAACAGTTTTACTTGGTAGCAATGTTGCAGACTGCTAATGAAACCCTGCATGGTCTGGGAGCACAGTGAGGGTCCCAGGGCCTTGGAGCGTATTGATAAACACACACTGCCAGTGTGCTGCAAATAGTCCTATAAAAGTGATCACCTTAGTCCCATTAGTGTCCCATTAGTGATCACCTATGCTACCAAAACTCTGAAAGGAAAAGAAATTCATGCTCTCCCTCCTCTTCTCTGTCCCTTCTTGTGCTTGTCTTCACATCTCTGCCATTGTTATGGTGTTTAAGGATGGAATCCATCTTGAGGTTAAGAAACTGGTAAACTTTCTAGTTCATACCTCTCCTGGTCCATTGCAATAACTTCAAGATTAAAGGCTCCCCTCCATTTCCCAGAACCTTCCTAGCCACGCTCTACCCTAAGCAGAATCAACTCCCTGAAGCACAGACCTAAGCTTGTCAATGTGAGGCTCCTTTGGTGCCTTCAGGTCTAGCTCCCTCTTGATAGTATACAGGGTTTTTCTCCTGGTCCCAGTCAGCCTCTTGTCTAGCCAGTCCCAGCAACCTTGCCTTTCAACTACTCAGAATCTCCAGAATGGTCTCAGGATAACTCACATATATTCTGTAGTAAGCTTAATAATGCCTCACCCCAAAGATCTGACATCCATTCCCCAGATACATTGCTTTACATGGTAAGGGGGACTTTGTAAGGCTGAGTAAATTAAGGATCTCAAGATGGAGAGATTTCCCTGGATTATCTGAGTGTCTTCAATGTTATCACAGGTTTTCATAAAAAGGAGGCAGGAGGGTCAGCTGAGAGAGTAGGCAATGTGATAACAAAAGAAGAGAGAGGGGAGATGTGACAGTGAAAGCAGAGGTCAAAGATTGAGATTCGAAGGTGCTGCGTTCCTGGCTCTGAAGATGGAGGGTGGGGCTGTGAGACAAGTAGTGCATGAAGCCTCTAGAAGCTGAAGAAGACAAGGAAACAGATTTGAGTTTGACGCCCAAATCAAAATTTACCAGCAGTCTTTGCTTGCTATTAGCCTGCATCACTAATCTAATAAGGTAGAATGTTAATGGATGATCATGACTTAAATATATCACCTTTCCCAGAAAATAATAATAGTGAAATACAGTGTTACAGCCACACTGCAAGGTAGATATTCTCCCAATTAGAAATTATGGGGTGGAGGCTGAAGAAGGATAAGAAAACTGTACAAAATAAGAGTATGTTGGAGCAAAAGTCTTACCTGGTTTGTCTAAATTCAGAATCCTCTTACATTAATGGTATCACAGTCTCTCATGGTTTACTAACACCTTCTTTAGCAAGATTGTCCTAGTACCCTCACATGGATTTTTCTATCCCTCTTCATTCAGCATCTGCTGTGCCCAATACAGTACTTACTTGTACTATAGTCCAAATAGTTTTTTATCTCCATAATAGTTACAATCAATTCCTTCAACACATTATGTGAGGCTGAAAAATGTCTTATTTTTCTTTATATTCCTGGCATCTAATTCAGTACATGCAATGCTGTTAAGTAAACTACAAATATTTGCTAGAAGAAAATTAACAAATGATGGAACTTTTTATTTTTTTGCAAATTATCATCAAAGAGTATGACCTATGTTGCTTTTTTAAGGCAACCTAGAGAATCAATTTCTCTCTACCCCCCTCCCCAAGGTAAACTTAAGGTAAATTTGAACCCAAATGGAACACTCAACACTATAAAATAGACGTATAAGAAAGCTAAAATATTGCAACCAATCACTTTGGTCTGTCTCTGAGCTAACTCTGTCATAGTTCCTGTTCAACACAAGTTTATGATCAAAATAAAACTCAGAAAAGATGTTTCTCACATCCGCCTTTTTTAAGTGAAGTATAATTTACACACAGTGAAATACTCAGATCTGCAAATGAAGGCAAAATATTTCTATTACCCTAGAAATTCCTACCTGTCTCTTTCCAGTCATTTCCATGTCTTCCTCTAAAATAACCACCTATCTCATTTCTATCACTCTGAATCAGTTTTGTCTACTCCAAACATTCATTTACATTGACTCATACAGAGTGTACCTCTTTTACCTGGCTTCTTTCACTCAGTGCAATATTTCTGAGATTCACCTGTGTTGTTGCATGGATCAACAGTTCATGTTCTTTATTGCTTTGTTGTATTCCCTTTTAGGAATATACCACAGTTTATAATTCCATTCTTCAGTTAATGGACACACCTGGGTTTTTTTGTGTGTGTTTTTTTTGAGGTTTTGGCTTTTATGAATAAATCTATTGTGAATATCTTTGTGCACAGTTTTGTGCGGACATACATTTTCATTTCTCTTGGATAAATACCTATGAGTAACATTGCTAGTTTACATTGTAAACATATATTTTCATTTTACTGGATGGATTATATACATCTGCATTTTAGAATGTTCAAGGACTATATAAATTATTATAATTGTGCTATGAGTGTTAGTATGTTGCAACAGTAGACTTAGTCATCATATGTCTTGGGTCTTGTTCCCTTGCAGTGGAGGTAGAGACTGGATTCTTGTGGAGGTGATATATTGAGAGAGTGTCTGTGAGAGAAAATCACAAATGAGTGAGTGAAGCAGGGTAAAGCAGGGAAGAAGCTAAGCACAGAGGTGGTCTTAGCTGAAGCCCAACCTCATCCTTATCCCACAGAAAGCTCTGGAGCATCTCATGTTAAGGTAGGAGAGTTGGGCCTTTGTACCCATACTTCAGCTGGTTGTTTGTTGTAGACAGTCCTCCTCCAGGTGGATGGAGTCTGCATGTGGGAGTAATCTCCGAGACATCTAGTGGCTGTAGTGACTCCTGTGGGGATTGAGAGCAATTCATGAAAGAAGGGAGCAGTTGTGAGCCCTAATGTTCAACATTCACAGCAACTGGGGGAAGGGAACACCAGCTCAATAAAGGGGATCTGCATGGGGCTCCAACAGTGTCAACTCTACCAGGTCAGTTACTAGAATACACAAATTCTCTCCAGGCCACAATTTACCTGAACTTGTCAAGGATAGAACTATCATACAAAAAAAATTCACTCAGACATTATTTTGAATAACTCACGTCCATTGCCCAGAGCAGATAACCCTAGATCACAGGTTTAGGCTTAGTATATGCCTGACAACCTGCATGGCTTCCAAGGAGTAAAAAGTCAAGAGTGGCTGCCACCCTTTGAACTTCTGCCTGGTGATCTTGTACTTCAGGGATGGCTGTTCTCTGAGATATTTTAGCACTGACCTAGTTCCTAGCGGGAGCTGCTCACCCCCACGTCCTGGTGCTTTAGTCACCACTTAAAATTGTAGATTTGTAGCACTAGCAGGCTTGGCAGTCGCATGAGGAAGGACATGACTTGTGATCTGAAGGAAATTTTTGTGCCTAAGAAGTTTCATTTTGCTCTAAATCTGACCCTTCCTCTGTAGATCTGTCTGGAGCAAATGGTGTCTTTCTGTGAGGGGTATTTGAATCCTACATTGACAAAAATAGGTATAAAAGTAAAAAAGGAAAGGTCACAAAATGGCAAAAAATTAATGTATCTCCTTTTCAGCTGAACTAGCAATAGAAGGATTGATAGGCACAGGGGATTTAGAAGCCACCATATGATCTTTGACGGAGCAGCTTTGCTTTCTGATCTATTAATTGGAGTGCACATTAACCACTTTCCAAAAGAGAAGACAGTCGCTACAACATCATAATGCATCCATGGCAACTCAAGGTCAAGATGTCTTTCTGTGACCCTTGTTGCACTTTGTATGAAGAAAGGCTCATTTCAGCTTTTCATTCTCACTGCTACTCTGGAGGGTCTTACGCTCAGCAATATAAGGAGCTATTGCTCCACTTCTTAGAAATGAGACAGTAGTAGAAACAAGAGCTGTTATTAAAAACTCATCATATTTATTATTTCCATCAAAGAAAAGAAGGAAGTCCTCAGGCAGGCCTAGCTGAAATATTACAGGGCCTAAAGGTGAACTTGATAACCTTTCATTTCAAGCTTGCAGCTGCTGTGTATACTCGGAATACTGTGAAAAAGAACTTGCCAAAGAACAACCATAAAATTGAGCAACGTTTATTAATCTTTGGTTATTTCTCCATAGTTGTTCAAGAGCAAGCAGCCCCAAGTTAATATTTAGGCCACTCAAGTGGAATAGTCTCATAAGTTGTGAGGTCTCTTCAGTATACCCAAAAGAATAAACACACAAGAAAAATCTAGGGTATTCACACACTGATTAAGAGGAAATGTTCTTTAAGAAGCCATTCATATTCTTTAAATTTTGGTCATTCTCAAAGTACTATGACATTTATTATGGCTACTGAAGCAGTCCAAGCTACTTGATAACTGTGGTCCAAAGAATGTCTTTGTCGGCAGCTGAACCCAGGGGAAGACATGCAGGAAGATATACCTAAAGTTCATTATTTCTCATATAATGCTCAGTTATTAGAAAAAAAGAGTAAGACAGTTTGTGGATACAGGAAATTACACGGTAAAATGATAAGAAAAGCCTCAGAAAGCTGGCCCATTGAAGTCTTTTAAAACTGACTTAATGTTTGAAATGACTGATTATGGTACCAGAAACTCATGTCCCTGGCTCTGAATATCTATCCTTTCCCTGAGAGATGAATCACAGCATGTAGCAGAAATATTATTATATTTCTAACTCAACAGTAGCAACAGGTTATGGAATTAGAACACAAATAGATTCTTCAGATGTCATCTTCAGTTTACTACCAGTAGTTAACTTATTGGAACAAAAGAAATTTATTTTGTAATAACTGACATTCTGAAAGAGATATTGATTTTGAAAACTTATTTATTTAGCCACATGGAGCTTTTTAAATTTTTTATTTTTAAAAATTAAAAATTCAATTACAGTTAACATGCAATATTCTATTAGTTTCAGGTATACAACATAGTGATTAGACATTTATATAACCAATGAAGTGATCACCCCAATAAGTCTAGTATGCATCTGACAATTGTATATTAGTTTCCTTTTTTAACTTTATTTATTTATTTTTAGAGCTAGGACAAGGGAGGGAGACGGAAAGGGAGAGAAATACCAGTGTGTGAGAAAAAATCAATTGGTTGTCTACTGCACACCACCAACTGGGGACCTGGCTTGCAACCCAGGGATGTGTTCTGACCAGGAATCAAAACAGGGACCTTTCCATTTACAGGCTGGTGCTCAGTCCCACTGAGCCACACTAGCCAGGACTGTATGTTAGGTTTTAACTGATTCTTATATTTGCTAAGTTTACTTCTAAGCAATTTATCTTTTTGTTGTCATTGTTAATATAATCTTTTTTCTCATTATGTGGTTTTCAGATTTAAGAAAATTATTTATTTTGTATATCACTCTTTTAAAAGACACCTTAATGAAGTTTCTTATTTCTCTTGGACTTTGTATGTATATAATCATATTGTCTGCAAAGAATTATCATTTTACCTTTTTTAAAAAAGATTTTATGTATTTATTTTTAGAAAGAGGGGAAAGGAAGGAGAAAGGGAGAGAAACATGATGTGTGAGGGAAATAATGATCAGTTGCCTCTCTCACACCCCTAACTGAGGACCCAGCCCACAATCCAGGCATGTGCCCTGACCAAGAATCGAACTGGTAACCTTGCAGTCCCAGGCCAATGATCAATCCATTGAGCCACACCAACCAGGGCTACCTCTTGCTTTTTCATTTATACCTCCAAATTCTTTTTCTTATTGAATTGCCTTGGCTAATCCTTTCAGAGCAGTATTAAATAATAGTGTTGATACCTGTGGGCGGGCTTCTCTCACCCCCAGCTTTAATGGTAATGTTTGTAGTATTCTACCCTTTTTTTAGTATATTTTATTGATTATGCTAATGCAGTTGTCCCATTTTTTTTTCTTCCCTTTATCCCCCTGCACCCTGCATTCCCCTCCCTCCAGCATTCCCCAATCTTAGTTTATGTCCATAGATCACACATATAAGTGTTTTGGCTTCTTCATTTCCCATACTATTCTTAACCTCCCCTTGTCTATTTTGTACCTACCATTTATGCTTCTTATTCCTGGTACTTTTTCCTCATCCCCCCTCCCCCTTCCTGCTAATAATCCTCCATGTGATCTCCATTTCTGTGATTCTTTTCCTATTCTAGTTGTTTGCTTAGTTTGTTTTTGTTTTTGTTTTTGTTTTTTAGGTTCAGTTGTTGACAGTTGTGAGTTTGTGTCATTTTATTGTTTATAATTCTGATCTTCTTTTTCTTAGATAAGCCCCTTTAACGTTTCATATAATAAGGGCTTGGTGATGGTGAACTCCTTTAACTTGACCTTATCTGGGAAGCACTTTATCTGCCCTTCCATTCTAAACGATAGCTTTGCTAGATAGAGTGATCTTGGATGTAGGTCCTTGACTTTCATGACTTTGAATACTTCTTTCCAGCCCATTCTTATTTTTAAGGTTTCTTTTGAGAAATAAGATGATGGTCTCATGGGAACTCCTTTGTAGGTAACTGTCTTCTTTTCTCTTGCTGCTTTTAAGATTCTCTCCTTATCTTTAATATTGGGTAATGTAATTATGATGTGCCCTGGTGTGTGCTTTCTTGGGTCCAACTTCCCTGGGACTCTCTGAGCTTCCTGGACTTCCTGGAAGTTTATTTCCTTTGCCAGATTGGGGAAGTTTTCTTTCACTATTTTTTCAAGTAAGTTTTCAATTTCTTGCTCTTCCTCGTCTCCTTCTGATACCCCTGTGATTCGTATGTTGGAACATTTAAAGTTATCCCAGAGGTTTCTAAGCCTCTCCTCATTTTTTTTTAAATTCTGGTTTCTCCATACTGCTCTGGTTGAATTTTTACTTCCTTCTGTTCCAAATTGTTGATTTGAGTCCCGGTTTTCTTCCCTTCACTGTTGGTTCCCTATATATTTTTTTTTATTTCACTTTGTACAGCCTTCACTTCTTCCTCTGTTTTGCATCCACAGTCATTTCTGTGAGCATCCTGATTACCAGTATTTTGAAATCTGCATCTGATAAGTTGACTATCTCCATGTCACTTAGTTCTTTTTCTGGAATTTATATCTGTTCGTTCATTTGGGCCATATTTCTTTGTCTCCACATAGCTGTTGCATTTTAAGGGGTGGATCCTTAGGTATTTGCCAAGGCAGGGCAACCCACTTTGCTGAGTTGTGGCATTAGATGTGGGGCACGGTCAGAAAGGGAACAGTGCTGCTTGCTCAGCTCTCACCCCACTTTCAGTCATTTCCCCTGCTACCCACAAGCAAATTGCACCTTTCTGGTGCTGATTGCTGGGTGAGTGGGTTTATGTACATTTTAGGACCCTGTGGGTCCTCCAATGGGCTCTCCTGTGATACTGAGAGTTTCTCCCACTGCCACCACCCCACAGGTTTTTATAGCCAGAGGTTTTGAGGCATTAGTTTCCCACACCAGAACCCTGGGTTGCATGCTTTACCTCTCTCCTCATTTGTTCCTCCTGGTTTACCCACACCCAAATGTGGGACCACATGGTCCATCAGTTCCTGCCTTGCCCACTGTCTGCCAACCACTGCCTTGCTGCATGTCCTCTCCACCCTGGCTGCCCATCTCTGCCACTCTTACCAGTCTGGATCAATGCTTCTTCTTTAACTCTTTGGTTGTTGGACTTCCATACAGTTTGATTTTCTAGCAGTTCTGGTTGTTTTTGGTTTTTAAATCAGTTGTTGTCCTTCTTTGGTTGTGCAAGGAAGCAAAGGATATCTACCTACACCTCCATTTGGCCAGAAGTTCCTCCATTTATTAGCCTTATGGAGTTTATCTCAAAGAACTTTGAACTCAAAACAAATTAATTTAAGGATACAAAAATTTAAAGGTATGTGCATATTAACATCCTTAGAGTCAAAATTATGAGTCATTCAAAATCCAGATCAAAGATGTGTAGGCAAAAGCATGAAAACACAGTTCTGATGGTCCTAGTAGATCACAAGCTTTAGAAAAATTTCCAGCAACTAAAAATTGTATATATATTGATATAATGATGTTAACAACCATAGTTATGTCTTCAGAATAAGATGAGGCAAGAAGTGAATCCAATGCTCAATTTCAATATTATAATGCTCTTTATTGCTACCAGTTTGGGCACAAGCTTTAAAAAATTGATATAGAAATAAAAACACAAAAGGCTATCAAACAAGCTCTGTGAAAAAAGATAAATAATAATGGAGGTTTTCTTAACCTGGAAAAGTGAAGCTAAACACTACCCTCACAGCAACCCATGGGTATTTGAAGCAATAGTTCAGAAAAGATACAAAGTGAATTTTCTTCATTTTTGTTAAAGAACAAGCCAAAGAAAAAGTGCAGAAATAGAGTTTGGCTAGAAATTGTTGCATGTACTTTTTGTTTTAACACTTAGATGGGCTACCAAGGGACAGTTTGGGATCCTAGATATCTTTAAAAATAGCTAGATAGAAAACAAACCACGATAGAAAACCATCTTAACCATTTACCTTGAGTTCTGCAAAACATATAATAAACTGAAGAGAACTTTTGTGTTCGTCTTCATGGTAGTAGCCCCAGGTATGTGGTTTAGGGGAATCTATCTCCACATTCATACCTTGTACTTGACATTCTTTCCCTCACAATGTCGGATATGAGTCATGTAAAAAGTTACTGAAATATTTAAGACATTTTTTGCAACTGCAGAGAGAGATCCACTTAACTGCACAAATGAAAATCATCATCATTCCAACAAATCAAATATACCCAAAGAAAACAACAATGCCAACAAATGAAGCCAGTGTGAAGCCACTCAGCACTGTGGTAGGATTAATCACATTGCTCTTTGCGAATTTAAAGCTTTTAATCATGTAGTGCTCCAGTCTTTGGTTAAAATTTAAGGGCATTTATAGGTTTATTTTGGCCCCCAGGGCCCCTGTATTGCTCACTAAGGACAATGAAAACCAGCTAAGAATAAAGAATAAAAATTAATGTCAAACTGAATAAAGGAGCTGAAAAGGTCAAAACTTGTTCCTGGGGTCAATGAATATGCTTGCCTGTGGAAAAGACCATAGTAATCAAGATTAAATAGAGAGCATTTACCCATAAATTTGTGGAAGTAGCACAATTGTCTGCAAGCTGACTTTCCAATACTCAGTGTTACAAACACATAGTGTGCATAGAATATATTATGGATATGTGTTAACATATGCAGAATCAACAAAGAAATTTCTATCTTTTCTTAGAATCCATATACCTTGAAATAGCTCTTTAATTATCAATCCTCAAGAAGATGGAGAGCAAGCCCTCTCAGAAGACCCATTTCTACCCTGAATATAGAAATCTAGCAGAAGGCATTAAAATTTTGGTATCTAATGATTATTAGATCTAATGATCTAATTGGTACTTATTTTGTAATTGAAAATAAATGTAATGCTGATATAATAAAGAAAACATAAACCTATTTATTTATTAAATCCCAATATCAATCCCTTGCAAATTAGTTTTAAAAGAAGAAGGACTCTATAATTTTGCAAATCACTTATTAATAAACACTAGGATTTAGGATTGCTCAGGGACGTAGGTTTGGATACATTACCATCTTGCCCTAAATGTCAAGTTCCACAAATTAATAGTTGAGTTGGTAGAGAAATTCTAAGGAAAAAAAATTAAAGTTCTACAAAGACTATTTGTGCATCTGTACTCCACACAATCACCAGCAGTTGAAGATCCACAAATAAAGCCTAGTCTATGAAATCTGAAGTAGGGTGTTGTCCATCCTGCCAGTCCCATCTGACTCTAATGTCTGGCGACCATCACAGCAGCTTTCACCCTTCTCCCTGCTTGCAAAGGGCAGAATATCTTTGCATTGGTTTTGTCACTTCCCTGACTAGGCTCTCAGGCATCTTAGCTTTCCTTTCTTTCAAAGTCATTTCCGGGGTTTCTAAATCAGCTCTTCAATCTGACAGTTCAAATTCATTCTTTCAATTCAGGGCCTTCAGAGCTTTAACCTTTCCCTATTCCAGGTCCCAGACAAGCACCAGTGACTGCATGTGTTCCCTTTTTAGATTCCACTAGTCAAAGCTGTACCAGGTGAAAGGAACTCCATTGGCTTGGTGTCTTCCCAGGGAAAATGAGTCGAGGGAGGGCAGTTCACTGGTTGGTACCCAGCACCACCCCAGGCAGCCAAACACTGGTAGTAGCTATTCATCCAACCTCCGTAACCCCACCATGACCTCCAGCAATCCCCACCATGTCTGCCCCTTGCGCATAGTAGAACAAACCTGGATGAGTTTCAGATGGTAATGGGAGTAACTGACGAAGAGGTAGGAAAACCTGGAAATGATTTGTCTCAAAAAACAGCCAAAATTTCCACCTGAGGAAGAAGGTGGTGTGCCATCAAGAAAAAAAGCTTGTTCACTTGTTTGTTTTTTGAGCATACATATGCATACACACACACACACACACACACACACACACACAACCACAGCATACATTTTATAAGCCAGTGGCCCTCCAAAATAAACCAGATGGGAACATGGCAGAGAGGGGAATAATAGAAGAGCAAATGAATATGTATTCTGGGCAATCGAAATGAATCCATTTTGTTTGAAAGTGTTTTTAAGATGGCAGGTTGAAAGGCACCATTGCTATTTGAATAAATGAATTGATCACTGGAATTATGGCTGTCACAGTTACTATTTTTCAAACAGGTGACTTTAAAAAATATGCAGCAAAATCAAGAAAAATGTCTAGGGTCAGGTTCTTATTTTAGTAACTGCCTATATCAGTGAATGTTGTGAAAATCAACCCAGCATTTGTTTTAGAAAAAGTAACATATTCAAAATGCAAGTCTGCATTTAGCTCCTTCCGAGTGAATGAAAGCTGAGTCTGTGTTGGTGACTGTGGGCTAATGTTCTCAGGTGTCAACATGTTGAAATGGAGATGCTTTGAGGCCCAAAAGGCCACAGAAATAGTTGCCAATCTAGTCACAACTATAAATCGGTGTTGAAATATTTCCTATAATTTAAAGAGCATGAAAGGTGGAGTTATTGAATATGTTCCCCAAATTTCAAGGAGCCTTCTTATTTTTATCTGCAGGAGCAATATTATAACTACTGATGGATCTTTTAAGCACTCTGCAGTGTGTGGACTTATGCAAATTCAATTTTCCAAAGGTGCCTCTGTGAGTGCACATGCATTAGCTCCCAATCTGCTGGAACACTTGGGATAAGTGCACAGATGGAATCAGATGAAGGTCAGATTGAAATAAAATTGAGCCTTTCTGCTTGCTCAGGGCATAGCTTATACCATTTTCCAGTCAGAAATATTCTGGGTATCTCTGAATGGCAGTTGGGTTTAGCCTTACCCTTAAAACTAACCCGTGATTCTCTGCATACCCTCACCACTAGCACAACCCTTTTGACTATGTGAGCTTTTCAGTTGTTTGCCTCAAAGAGGCACAGATTCACCAAAGCAGCCACACCACCACGTCAGTTTTCTTTACTGTTCAAACAGATGAAATGGACCATTCAGGCAAAGCAGCAGCTTAGAGGGAGAAATTGAAATACCCAAAGATTGAGACTGAGCATTTCTGTAGTTTTACAAATCACTTTACACATTAACATTTTTAAACAGTATATGATAACATTTTATAGCAGTATAGTTAATATTTAATGAATTGTACCCATTTAAAATGTACAATTTGGTAAATTTTATCATATCCATGGGACCATCACCATAGTCAAGATGGCACTCAACATTTTCTTGAGGCTCCTTTTTAATTCTTCCTTCCCACCACTCCCTGCATTCCTCAACACCATTCCACAATTTATAATCTTGATCTGTTAAGGAGGCTAAGCCAGGTGTCCTGTCAGAACATCTTCTGGACTGGACTGGTTGTTTCTTCTTGGTGCCATGTAGTGTATTCCTCTATCTCTCACATTTCCTATAAAGTGGAAAATATCTTTAGAGGCCTGATGAAGTCATGTTAAGCATTTTGAGCTAAAAATAGCATATGTATTTCAAGAGGCATCACATCAAAGATATTTAATATCGGGTTGACCCAACTATTTCTGTATTACTTTTTCTGATACTAGCTTTTATTTGTTGTTGTTTATTTTTATTCTTTGCTTTGATTTTAATGATTTATTTTTTTCTTAATAGATGCATGTAAAATAATCTAGCCACTTGAATGTGAATGCTATTTGGGTTGTAGTTAAAGGAGTTTTAACTTTGCCTGTATTACAAAAGATTTTTATATTCACCCTATTCACTCCTCACTGTGAAGAGAGGAATCTTAATAGGGCTTTGGAGAAAGTAGACATGAATTGTGGCTCTCTTGTTGAAAGCAATGTGGCCTTGGACAACTTACATTTTTTTCTCTGAGATTCAGTGTATTCGCCTGCAAAATAGAGATTAATATGTCAGCCCTAAATACCTGAATGGTTTGTTATATGAACCAAAAGTGATAATACATGAGTTGATGTTTTGTGAAGAATAAAGTTTTAATCAAATAACATTTTCACTATGCTGATATTTCTTTGAGATAAGAAGGGATTCTAAGTATTCTATTGTATAGGCGGAGAAATAGAAACACAGAGAGGGCAAGTGACTACAAACTCAGGGAACAGAACATTATCTTCTTGGCTCCTGGCACTCCAGGGAGTCCTGATTTGAAATAAGCAATGCCTCAGTAGGAGTCAGGACCCAAACTCACAGAAGGGTAACAGCCTACGGCTCTATCTGTCATCTGCTGTCATTCCCTAAATGCAATCTACAGACCACCCAAACTGGCTTATGTATTTTCTCAGCACACTCCTTGCTTAACTGCCATTGCTAATGCCACCTCTTCCATGACATCATTTATCCTTACAAGATATAATTTCCTTTCCTGCTGAACCATGGACAATTTAAACTGAACTCCTTTTAGAGATTTACACATTTTTCATAGTATCATTGCTACTTATTTAGATTGCATGCTCCTTTCAGATAAGGAGTGAGTTACATACATGCCTTAAACATAGCATATATTCAACATATATTTGGTGAATTAAATGAAATTGACTCTCAATGCCAGACTGAGTTTCCAGTGAGAGTACTCATGTCCTTACTAATTGGACGGCCCAGCTGTCACCATTAAATAAACAAACAAGCAAACAAAAAGATCACTTACCAAAAACAAAACTATGATTAAAAATTGATAAAAAAATAGGTCATTTATAGTTTAGCTCTTAGAGTTTTAATAACTATGAATGCCAAATTTAAATTGGAGGAATTAAATTGAAATGGTCTTTGTAATTAATCATTATTCTAAGGGCTGGATGAACTAAATACTTAACCTTTAACTGCCTTCATTTATTTACAATATAAAGTATTTTAACATAGTCCAAAAAAAAAAAAACAAAAAAGAAGCAGCAGCAAACCAGTTTGGCCCAGCTGCCTGTGGTTTCATTAGACAGCTGTAAGGTAATGACAACTGTAGCAATTCATGGTCTGCAGAGAGAAATCTGCCACGATTATTCTCTAGGGCAGTGATTTTTCAACCAGTGTGCTCCAAGAGGCACACTGTGGTGCCTCTTGTGGTGCCACAAGAATTTTTAAAACCTGCACTACCTGATTATTTAGTCAAGAGGCCCTGACCTCTTTTCCCTTAGATTGTCAAATTAAAAAATGACAACAGCCAACACAACAATAGCTGTCCAGTGGGAATGAATCTAAATTGTACCTATTTCTAGTCAGATAGATAAAAAATATATATTTTTTTGGCGTGCTGTGGAATTTTTGTAATTAGTGCCATAAGATGAAAATGGTTGAAAATCATTGCTCTAGGGACATTAGGCATTCATTTATGTGACGGTACTAAAGTACTTTGGAGGGTCACATTAATAGAGCCTCAAAATTATATAGAAACTAAGCAAGTAATATTTATACAGTAGCCAAGAGAGTCATAGCCTGTGGACAGGGTCCTTGGGTACAACTTTTCTACTAGGTGATAGAATGTGTAGCTGCTAAAAAGTCCTGGCATTAGCACATGAATTATATGGTGACAGAAGAAACCAAGTGGCCTCTTTGGAAGCCTGGAAGCTGTTCTGTTTGGGCAACAGGACAAAGGGAAACTTGGTGTTTCTCTAAGGTTCTCTGAGACCATCAGTATCAGAATGACTTATGTACTTGTTGAAAATGCATATTTGTGGGGCCCCAACAAAGCACATTGAATCAATCTCTCAGGAGCGGAACCTAGGAATCAGAATTTCTATGCAACCTCCATTAAATGACTGTTACACACAATAAAATTTGAACACTGCCCTTGGTGTGTTCCAGCTCTGCCTGCTACAGCGTGTGGTGGTGCCACCCTGTGGTGTTTTCTCTGCAGCCATATTCTTTGCTTAAACAGCCTCATGTTTAGTGCTTTAAATGTCCCCAATGTGGCCAATTCAAGCTTTGGGGGATCCTAACTGGTATCTGCTAAACAATGAACAAGTTGCCACAGGGTCAATTTGATTGAGTTGTTCAGTTGGCCAGAACAAACCATTAATCAATGAGCAGTCTGATTATTTAGGGCCACGTGAACAATGGAATCAGGGGAAGCCAGGTAATGCAATTACCAGGAATTGACTTATGACAGTCGATCCAGGTGACTTTAAAAGGCAGTCACTTTATAGGATGACCCTGTGAGTTTTTGTCTCCAGTCTATAAGTATCTCTCCAAGCAGACCACAGGTGGAGGAAGGTCTGTAGCAAAATTCTGCATCTTTGCCACACTTTGCCCTATGCAGCTAGTTATCAGCCATCTTCATCATCCTTTCTCCCTCTGTGACCTGCAATTATATCATTTTATAGGACATACCCACACTCCCAACATCTAGCGAAAAGTGATTCCAAACTGGGTTGATTTGTAGGTTGTTTGTAAAGATCAATGAATTATATCTGATACCTGAAGCAGTTAAGTGAATACTTAAAATTGTTTTACCTTACTGTGACCACATTACACCATCTCTGTTACCAGGCTATAATCACCTCTGTCAGACATTAAGCAATGGCAGTTGCTACAGAAGCTCAATAATCTGGCTGTTAGGAAACATGAGCTTTGTTTGAGCTGCTCCTTCTACATAGAAGATGATGGTGGTCTTTCCATGTGCACCTGTACACACTAAATGGTGGCATAAAGGCTGAATATGGGACCTGAGTAGATCTTTGTGGGTGCAGGGGACTTATTGTGGATGGGTTCAAATCCTCCTTATGGTCAATCAATGTAAAATTGTTTACTTAGATACACATTAGTTCCAAAACGGAGGGAGGTGCTAAAAAGGGGAAAGAAATCCCAGTTCCCATTATTGAGGAAGTTATAGTCACTGTTCTGAGTCTAGGTGACTCTACAGGGTAGTGGAGATTTTAATGTCATTGGGCCTAACCTATACAGACAGGGTTTATTTTGCTGTAACTAACTGAAAACAACAACAAAAAAGAACAAAACAGAATACCTAAGACTCTAGAAGATAACAATTAAAACCTTTATTTTATCACATTCCTATGATAATTGTGATTATAATCTTTAAACAACTAAGGGACTTATTTCTTCGTGAAAAATAGGCAATAGTTCTTTAGCAATAGACTAAGGACAGAATAGCAATCTTTAGTGTAGCCGAATACATTACTACACTGGATCCTCTGTGTATGCATGTGTGTGTTTATCTAAAGTAATGTGCTTTTTTTCCTCTTCTTCCCCTTTTTTTATTCAAGTAATGAGTTTTTTCCTCTTTTTTAAATATTTAGACATTATAAACACAGAAGTGTACATAAATGTATATCTACAGCTTAAAATAATTATATGCTTATATCTATTTAAACACCATTTCTTAGATCAAGAAATATAATATTGCTACCATCCTAGAAACCACATATTGTGCCTACCACCCAACCATGTAACCACTAGCATGATTTTTGTGATACATATGTATGTCTGTGTAGGTACAAATAAAAAATGAATGTATGTGGCATTTTTCAAAGGTCGTCAAGACCATCCTTGCTTCTGACACCAGTTGCAAATTAGGGGTTCTCTAAAACCCACCTTAGTTTCTAATTTTCTGGAAGAACTCATGGAACTCATCAAAGCCGCTATTCTCACAGCTATATTTCATTAAGAGAAAGGGCAGAGATTAAAATCATCCAAGGGAAGAGTCATGTGGGGCAAGATCTATAGGGTTCCAAGTGCAAAGCTTTTAGTGATCCCCTCCCAGTGGAATTGCACTTACTTCTCCCAGAAATGACGTACAAGAGTCTGTACGCAGTACTGCCAACCATAGAGGCCTACCCCAGCCTTGGTGTCCAGAGTTTTACTGAGGCTTGGTCATATAACATTGTTGGTCATTTACAGGGCTGACCTTGTCCCCAGCCCTGTAGGTATCTCCAGAAGTCAACTGATACTGCATTGCCCGAGGCTCCATGTAGGTGCCATAAATCACATTGGTGGCATAGATTATCTGATACAGCCCTAGTTCCCCAGTAAACAATGACATTCTTATCATACAGATTATTTAAGGGTTTAAAAATTATCTTCCAAGAGCCAAGGCCAAATGCCAGACCTGTCTTTGGGAAAAGTTAATTATTTACTGCACATATATGAATATATCTTTTCACTGAAAATGTAGTTTGGTTGTGCCTGCTTTTGATCTTTATATAAATGCTTAAATATTATATCCATTATATGCATACTCAATATAAGTATGTAAACCTTTTAGACTTCATATAAATTATTTCATGTGTACTTCTTTTTTTAATAATTTTTTCTTATTGTTCGGATACAGTTGTCTCCATTTTCCCACCACCACTTTCCTCTGCCCCACCCACCCCTACCTCCCACCTTCAATCCTAACCCCCTTTGGCTTTGTCCATGGGTCCTTTATACATGTTCCTTCTTGACCCTTTCTTTCCCTTCTTTCCCCTGTTATCTCCCTCCCCCGCACCAGTTACTGTCAGTTTATTCTTCATATCAATGTCTCTGGTTGTATTTTGCTTGCTTGTTTGTTTTGTTGATTAGGTTCCACTTATAGCTGAGATCATGTGGTATTTGTCTTTCACTGCCTGGCTTATTTCACTTAGCATAATGGTCTCCAGTTCCATCTATGCTGCCAGGGAGGGTAGGAGCTCCTTCTTTCTTTCTGCTGCATAGTATTCCATTCTGTAAATGTACTATAGTTTTTTCATCTGCTTATTTACTGATGGGCACTTAGGCTGTTTGCAGAACTTTGCTATTGTAAATTGTGAACCTATGCACCCCAATGTTCATATGTACTTATATATCAAGTTTTGCTTCTTTTAAGAGTTGTTTTTTATTCTGTATTCAGTGAATGTTCTAGACATTCTTATCAAATATTAAGAATCTTGAAGTCATATTATAAAATAAAAAGGAGATTTCATATAACTATGGTACAGCAATATGGTCCATTAAGAGGTAGTGTTGGCGGTTTACTCACATGGAATTGATTTTCTGTCTTTTATGCTTTCTGGTATATAAGCATTTCCAATGTTTCTTGTTGGATTTTCTTTTCTAGAACTGGCTGCACAAATAGCCGAGTGTTCCATTTATTAATTAGTGTACCCCTCATGGTCTGCAGTGAGAGGGAGCAACCTAAATGACTCCTGAATGAAATACAGTCATTTTTATTTTAAAGCCTGAAAGTTACCACTCACATTTCTATACTGATCAGCCTCAATCATTAGGATCTCAACACTAGACCCCCTAATACTCCCTATGAAGATGAAATCAACCATGGTCTAAGCCAGAGGTCAATACATTTTCCCTTAAAGGACTAGGTAGTAAATATTTAAGATGCAGGCCAGTGTAGGATGAAAGCAACCACAGATGACATATAAACAAATGTGTGTGTCTGTGTTTCCAGTAAAACTTTATGAACACCAAAATATGAATTTTGTATAATTTTCACATACTATAAAATATTCTTCTTTTGACTTTTTAAAATCCCTAATAAGGGAAAACCCATTCTTAGCTTATGAGTCATATAAAAACAGGTAGTAGGCTGGATTTGGTCCCTGGACTGTAGTTTTTGAAGCCCTGGCTGTGTCAATGGATTTGGGGGTTCTAGAATTGGGTTCAGGATATCCATTTATAATAGAATATTTCTCACTGCTCCTAACTCATCAACCTTATACCACTGACAACTGCAAAAATGAATTACAACTCATCTAAAATATTTTAGAACCCAGTTTGTATTGCTTGGCAAAAAAAAAATTACAATAAGCAATTTTACAGTAAAGCATTGGATCAGAACAACTAGCTAATGTTCCGAATTTTATCACCTAAATAAAACAAACTAAGCAGATACCCATAAATAATCTTCTAAGTTCCTAGATAAAACCTCCATAGCAGAAAAAGGGCATTCATTTTCATCCTTCCCCCTTCAACTGATATAGGTAAAATAAAAGATAGACATTGGGCATCAAAATCTCCAAGGTAACATGGACAAACCCTAGTAAAAATCTCACTGGTGCGGATGTGACAAAAATCAGAAATCAAATAATGCAGCACTATCACTTTAGTGTGATGAGGATCGAACAAGTCCCCACTACTAAATTTCACTCCTGCCTTGACTTGAGGTCAACGAGCATAGTGAGTAATCTGCAAGAACAAATAATACAATATTCATCTCACTTGCTTTTATTCCAACTTTTTATTTAACAAAAAATAAATAATTTTAAAAAATTTTATGTTAGCCTAAAATATCTTCCTCAAATTAAAGGACTGAACTTAATTACTACTCTATTTTTTTTTCTTCTTTAGGACTACAGAACTAAAGAAGAGTGATCCAGCAGAGCAGGAAAGAGCTTGCTTCTTTTGCAGACTTAACGTGGATTAGTCATTAAGAGGTAGTGTTGGCGGTTTACTCATGTGGAATTGATTTTCTGTCTTTTATGCTCTCTGGTATATAAGCATTTCTAATGTTTCTTGTTGGATTTTCTTTTCTGGACTTTGTTTACTGTTGAGTCTGGTTTTCTGTCTCTTTGGATCCCATTTATATCGAAGCCTCCCTGTTGTTGGATATCGGCGTTTCTATATGACCATCAGATTTAACAGTCCAAGTGCCTTTGCTTTATTTTGTTCATGCAAAACTTTGGCTTCTTTGAAAAAATATATTTGGAATGAGCTCATTGGAATAATGTTGAGAAAATTAGGTCTATGGGCATAGTTTTGAGGTTTGAAGCAATAGACTGCATGCCAACCCCATCACCCCTCAACTGACAAAAGGGAGCCCAGGCCTGGTGACTCTCGCTGTCTCCCACTGCCTGTTCATGCCACCTAGGAGGGCTCTGGGGAAAGACATCATACTTATTTTCTCTTTTTCTGTGATTTTGAATATCAATACAACAATACTCAAATTTAAAAGAATAATTAATTCTCCTCCTTAAATAAATAATTTAATGCAGGGCCACTTGCTCTGCTGTAGTATCTCTATGTCCAGACCTAGTAACAATTTATGTGCTGCCCATTTTTCAACACAGCCCAGGAGATACAGAGAAACTAATCAACCCTTTCCAAGTCATTCTCACAGATAGGCTATTCAGAATCTTTTTTCTCCTCAGGTTTTAAATGTCATTGCAATTCAATTTTTGAGGACCACAAACTCTGGAATATCATTGCTCATAAATGATTTCTATTAATAGCAATTTAATTCATTAGAGCTTTTTAACTCATTTTGGTTTTGCTGATTTTCATGCTTGTGATTTTTCATTTTTTCAATACATTCCATTTTTCTGTTTCTTTTCAATGTTTTAATCCAATTACCAGCCCTGTAAACAAGCACTTGCCACATCCACAGTAGGTGCACTGAACTGTGAGTAGAAGTGATTTCTGATTACAGACAGGCTAATTTTCAAGGAACAAGAGGAACAAAATGCAGTGAACTGCATAAAAGTATAATGGTAAATACCTTGTTAGGTGACATATGGCACAGATTTAGAGCACAGATGGGAAAAAGAAAAGTTACTTAATCCTAAAATACATATGCATTGCATGGATAGAAGTTGCTATCTGGTTCCTTTATGATCTGCTTGGTTATAAAAGGAAAAATATTTTATACATTTTATTGCTCAGGAGTGTTTTTTAATATTAGGATTAGCCTCTCTAATTGAGAGGGTGAATAAAAAGCAATTTAGATTTTTTAATACCCTAGAGTTTTGTCAACTGGGCCAACGGCAAAGGCAATTAGGCAAGAGACTCTCCAGGACTTCTGCATTTTCAATTTATTATCCTTGTTCTTCTTTCTTGGTTCCCTTTTTTCACCTCCTTTTAGACTTTCTACTTCCATGGTCCTTACACATAGAAACACACATACACACACACACACACACACACAAATCCCACATACTTCCTGCACTTGGATGTATGATTACGACTATCTTAGTGAGTCACCTTTGTTACACCCTTCACACACTGCCCGGCATTTATGCCTTAGGAGAAGAAGGTGAAGCACGGATGAGGGAGGACTGTGATTGTTTTAATCTGAGCCAATAGATGAGCAGATATTCTAGGGAGTAATAGGACAATCACAGATCCCTTCAAATCATGGGGTTGCACTGCAAAGTAGGTTGCTTTTTCATCAATGTGAAGGCAAACCAAGATTATCTGTTGGAGGCAGAGTCAAAACAAAGTGAGTATGGAGACTACATGCTACTGTTTTATGGACCCATTTTTGCCTGGCCTGTGAGTGATGGGTGTGGGGGAGCAGATGGAAAGCCCTTTCCATTGACAGAGGGTTCAGTCAAATAAACTTAAAAGAATAAGAGCTTTGTCAGATTAGTCTAGCTTCCATCACGAGAAGAGAATGTCCTGTTTTGAAGCTCCTAAATTGGAGAAACAAGGTTCATAGGCCACAGTCTTCGAGAGAACCAGCAAGTGCAAGGCATAATAGTCACAGCACCACAAACTATTTTACTGAACATTTAACCATTGTGAGTTAAGATTCCTACATAATGATGAATTCTTGTTGGTCACAGCAAAGCTGACAAAGACAGGATGTTTAAACACAAATGACCACTAGAGAAAGAAGAACTTGAAACGGTTGTCAGAACCAAGTTAAATGCAGTGATGGGAAGGCAGGTAAATCCTTAATTTGCTCTGTGCTTAGTGTGGGTTACATGAGGGAGACAGATCAGCTGAAACTCTGACCCTGCCCTCCTCTTTTAAAGGCCAAAGGAAACTGGATCATACATCTGCCTTCTGACGGTTTTATGCAGCGTGGTCTGTCTCTCCTTAGTAATGCAGCTTTAACATATTTTTTCATTCTTTAGGCAAACATTAAATCATAAAATTTTGCACAGTATTTAAAAGACATTTAGCTGCCAAATGGTGAATAAAATGGATGATTTAGACACTGAAATACAAAGCTTGGTGTCACTTTTATCATCTCATTTCATTATATATATAAAATACAGAGCTGTAACTTATAATGGCAATGGAAAGCACATACAATGTATCCTGTAGATCCACTTCTAATTCTAGCAGAATGTGTTCAGACAGACTATAGAGCGCCATATACAGCTAGACCATAGGACTTTTGACTTTGGTTTCAAAGGTTTCATATAGTGTCTCAGGATCCCAGACCTAAAGAACCAGATGTTCATTTGAACCCTGACTTAATTTGAGGGTTACTTTATAGCCCAGGACCCCTATTGATAAAGAAGACTATTGAGGATATGGGTGTGAAGCAGTCTGTTTTCTAATAGACCAAGGGCATTTGTATAAGCTAGGTAAAGAGAATGCACACAAGTAAGACTTCAGTAAATAGAAACTGACATTTAAAAGGTGAATAATCTAGTTTGGTTTTCTACATTGATCAAATTCACTGAATAATTGCTTAGCTGTCCTCTTCCTTCACTTGAGAGGTCAGAGGGAAGAGGCCAGATCCAAACAGTAATGGCAGGGCAAAGGGTAGAGTTGCCCTCTGGGGTTTGCTTCAGTCACAGCTGTCACAGCAATCTGCGTGAGCTACGGCTACATACTTAGGCCCCTGCTGTATGGTATGACAGGGAGTTTTATTTGCAACTCCTCTGTCAACAATGGTGACAATATTGTGAAAAGCTGGACTTCAATGTTGGCACATAATATTAGATTCTTTCCATTTGTTGGTAAGATGGAGGGAGTGTTTTCGCTTTGCATGGAAAGAAGTTTGAAGTTATCACCATGGAAGTCTAAATCAGGTAACTATAACAGGAAACTTAATTGCTGGAAAAAAACCCTTAACTTGTGTGTGTGGACATGGTATGTTCCACACCTTTTGTCTACTCATCCCTTTTCCGGTCAAGCTAGGCAAACTTCCCATCACATCTTCAGGGATGGTCTGCCTCCATGACTGGCCCTGTGGTGTGGCTTGCTTGTCTGTATTTGGGACACTTAGTTTGGCTTGATTTTGCATTCTTGATTAAACTTTAAATAATAGTTCTCCTACTTAAATCCCTGACCGCTTGTATTTATGTATTCCTTAACCCTTTTTTCAGGAAACTGTAGCCCTCACTTCTCATCTATTTCAGTTCTCCTTTCCTAGGCCTGATTTATGCCTGAAAAACCACTGTTCCTTTCTTGTCCTCAGGCTTGTACAAACGCCCTGTGCTTAAACCCTGGGGCCCCTTTTCCATTTCAGCATTTCACAGAAGAGTTTCTTGGAGAATCACTGCACAGATGGGCACAGTTACAAAGCACTGATCCTGTGAATCTGAGCTGTTTGCTAATGGATGCCCACAGTCTGCCCAAAAGGACTGCCATGGAAATACTAAAGGTTAACTTTCCTCCACCTCAGACTTGCTACTGAAATTAGCAGAGCTCATTTGAGAGATAAATTTGTTCTTTAAAAATTTATTACCTCAGCATTCATTTTCTTATTCTATTAATGGGAAACTGGGATCTCATAAAACTGAATTAAAATTATCAAATACTATTGAATCAACCTAATGAAAATTTTAACCAAAAGTCATTGTAAATTAGGTATGTACTACACTGAGAACACAAGTCTTTGTAAAGTAGATATTGTTCCTATGTAAACTCATGAATGGAGACTTTCTTGAATAAATTACTTCTTAATGACATCAGAGAGTCATTGGCTGGGTAAATATCTCCCTAGGGTATTCACTAAGATTCTTGAATTTAAATGTTCAATAGAATTTCATACTTGTCACCTTTACTAACAAGTTTTTCTTTATGAAATCATTATTAGCATTAAAAAGTTAAACTTCGTGCCCAATTTTTAGAATTAATGCAGTTTAAAAGACCTCAAGGGGTTGAAATGTGTCCTCTGGGAATGCGACATTTACATAAATTCTATTGTCCCAACATTTACTCTCCCCAGCCTACTGTCAATTTGCTACCTGAGGCAGGAGGGGAAAACATGATCAGAACCACCCAGTGTCTGGGAATTTCTTAGCAGAAATGCCTCAAAGGACCAGATAGGGAAATCATGTCTTCCATCCCAAGTGACTTAAGCATCAAAAACCTTTACTGATGTTCTTTCTAACCATATATTCCCAGCAAGGGCTTTGGCAGCTGCTACATGTATAACACTAGTGGACAAGTTTATCAAAATGGTTCAATGATTCCCTGAGTTGTAAGAACTGGTTTGATTATGGTTATTCTGGAATTGTTTATTTTTTCATTTTTTTATTTTTGGGATCTAGAATTCTACCTGAATTTCATTTACTTCAACATTGAAGCACACGCACTAAGTGTTCTCTTGTGAAGATGAGAACTGTAGGTCATGTGATTTCAGCTTGGAGTTATTTATATACCCCATTCTGCGGAACCCTGTAAGGCGGAATATGAAATGTTTGCTTATAAACAGACCTGAACTGCTTCTTCCACATAGGGAACAGTGAGACAATGCCTTGAGATTGCACGGGCGCCACTCCCATGACCACTCTGAAACAAAGAAGCAAACTGACTATAAACACTGTTCTACTGTGCTGCTGAGTCCTAACCAGACTCCTCCTGTTTGGGGCTACCTATATTCCCAAATTTACAGATGGCTTTATACCACAGTAGGCTATGCCAATGGAATATTTGTTGCATGTGTAGCACAGAGAAAGTCCTGGTTGCAACACAGGGCCTTCAGTGCATCGCTCCCCAACCACTAAGTGTTTATGGCATCTTTATAATAGAGTTATAGCATTTAGCTTCCCTAAAAATTGAATCAGTACCTTACAACTGCTACCTGAAGATTTGATTGTAAGAAAGTCCTTTCTAGGTGCCCTGTTTTTAAAACCTTTGCATAAAAAGTATATTTAACAAAATCATAACATGAATAATTAAAACCAGTATTTGAATATAATTCATATTGCTGTGAAAAAATTTTAACACATAGGCTAATGATATTAACAGAAGTTACTCAAAGGCGGTTTTATGCCACTGAATTTGCTCCTGAGCAAACACCCAGGAAGGCATGCAAATCACCATGGCACAAGACAGATTTGCAAAGAACCCAGATTAGCAAATAACTGAGTGGGTACTGCAACCTCCACTAAGAAAACCCTCTATTCAGCCAAAGATTTTAAACAGAAGTGAAAATTGTTTCCACATTATGCTACAGATTCATTGAAATACATATATTCTAACAAAATTCTATATATATACATAACATTTTTCTACTGAATTTTAAATCAAATAAAATCAAATATGACTGAAATAAAATATGAAATCCCATAGGGATTGTTTTCCAGGTTGACTTACTCAACAAGTACAGGTTGAGAACAATCTAAGCACTAGGCTGACTTCAGTGGCAGGAGTCAGAGTAGGGGAGACTGAGAGTGAGGGTTACATGGTGCCTGACTGGGGAGCAGGTGTGGTGTGCACATACTGTTGCCAGGTGCTTAAGTCTGCGATCAGTACTGTGGTTTTCTCTGTATCATTTCTACAAATTCTGAACTCTCTCCTCTTCTTCATTACCTTCCAAGACTGTAGGAATTTCCTTTATGCCCAAAGATTCTCTAACCTCATATTAGAAATTTCAAGAACTTTGCAACTTCCCCTCTTTTGACTAGTTCCTTACAATGTCTGCATTGCAGGTAACAGCCTTGAGGGGAGAATGTACTCTGTCTGAAATTCCCTAATGTTTGAGATTTGAGTTATTCAAAACAAGTATGTTTCCTGCTTATAAATTCTGTATAATTAAAATTGTCTATTTATCTTCTTTAATGAACTGTCCATGTCTAATAAAGAGTATTCTACATATAGTATGCTGATTTGCCAAAATAAAATGAAAACTGAGTCAAGAATGTGTACTGCAGGGAAAAAAAAGGGAAACATGTTCTGCCCCATCAAGCTCTGCAGCAGCAGATACCCTACAACTGTTGGCTGTAGTGCAGGCTTGAGAGACAGAACATCTGGATGCAAAATCCCAGCTAACCTTCTTGAAGCTGCATGTCCTTAGGGACATTTTTTTTGTTGCCTCAGTTTCCTTTACAAAAAAATGGAGAATCACAGTATTTTCTGTCTCATAGTGTGGTTTTATGGATTAGATAATAACATATATTTAAGGTGCTTGGTATCCTGACTGGGACATGTTGTTGTTGTAACATCCTGCCTTAGAACAAGGCAAAAGAAGGAGCAGGCCTCCAGTCTGGTTTTGAGAGATGGTGAATACAGTGCCTGACTGTACAGCATAACAAACGATAAGACAGGAACCCCAGCAACAAGGCCTGAGACTCACCAACATGGTAGTGGTTTTCTGCAGGATGTTTCCAATGGAACAGATGTGTGGAGAGTTCGTGATGAATTACCAAAACAGCTCTTAGATGACAGCTGTTTATTTCAAATAAGAAGGACCACAGAAAACCCATCTCATTCAGAGTGCTCCCACACACTGCTTAGGGTAAGGTGTAAGAACTGGGAGCTGAACAGACACACAATCTCTCTAGGCATCGGCAAGGGTTGGCATGGCAACCTCAAGGCCCTGCATGGTGCCAGTCATTTCATTTCATAGATTCCAGAAACTTGCCTGATAGGAGAGTGAGTCTATGGTGGAATATTCACTTTAACTAGAAAATGGCTCCAGGAAACGATCTTAAGCCAATGGAATTATTCATGGAGCTCAGAGGAGTAGAACAGTTCTATAGATTAGGCCACACCTATGACATTATGCAAGTAACTGACTTCTTCACTATAACACATCAATAACAGCACCTCGGTCTCTCAGGATGTGGGGAAGGTTAAATAACACAGACAAAACATGAAAGTACTGAGCAAAGTCCTTGATGCAAAATGAATGATACACATATGTAACTTTGCTTTCTTTGTTTTTCCTAAACCCATCTACTTAAAAAAAAGGAGAAACCCTATTTTTTATAGGATTATATACCTACTAGTTCTGAGGAAAACCCATCTAAACCATGTGAGCCTTCTCAGTCAATGATAGATCTTGGTGGGGATCTGGCCCAACAACATACTTGTGCAATGAACACATTGTGAGCCGAACCACTCCCGACTGACTGCTGTTTCATTCTATCTCACTTTAGACCTGTCTCCATCTTAAGCATCATTCTTGATTCTAAAAGTCAGCAATGAATTCTGTCTTTGCAACTAGCATGCACTATGGTTTTAGGTATATATATATATATATATATATATATATATATATATAACCTGCTGGTAAATTTGTATATAAAACATATATAATACCTATAATTATATTTAACATGTAAGTATAATATGCTGTAAGTATAATATATATATATATATATAATATAATATGGTGTAAGTATTATATATATATATATATATATATATATATATATATATATATATATATAACCTGCTGGTAAATTTGTATATAAAACATATATAATACCTATAATTATATTTAACATGTAAGTATAATATGCTGATAAAATAGTGTGTGTATACACACACACACAGCATATATGTATCTTATATATTGCATATATACTAGTATATAATATAGCTACTATAAATTATGATGGCTATCTATTATACTATATAATGTATCTACTATATACTATAGTAGATATCTATTATATACTATAGGAACATATCTATATACTTCTTAATTTCTTCACAATAAAATACCTTACTTTCCTGTTCATTAAAGAGATTTTTTAATGAACAAATATGATACAAAATGTAAAAGTTCCTTTGAAAAATTAAATGTTATCCCATATATGCTGCAGACACATATCAAACTTACCAAAAAAAAAATACATGTTTTGAAGAAAATTCTCTTTAAGTTACTTCCTTTTTGATCACTAAATTAACTGTATATAATAATAATTATTAATCAGGATAGGAGGGAATTTCTACAAAGCTTTTCAGAGCTTATGTATAATTTATCAGTCCTGTAGATAAAGTTGCTGATATCATAACTACTTATTACAGCCTCTGGGACAGGCCGGATGCTAGAGAAGGGGATGTCAGTGGTGAATGCTTCCTATGCAGTACCCTTGTGGAGATGGGTACTTAGACATTAGTAAAGACACAAGTAGAGGTACAATTATAAAACATCTCAGCTGCTACAATGGATGAGAATAGAGCACTTAACAAGAAGATGAGACCTAATCATCAAAATTCCCTGAGGAAGTGGCATTTGCTCCTGTATCTAAACAGTGGTTTGCAGGGTGGGAGACTGAGAGTAAGTGGGAGGGGATGAGGCCCCTCCAGGCGGAGGGAGCCAGGCTAAGAGCAGGCATCTCTTCTGGAGGTGATGGTTGCCTGAGGCAGAATGGTTGCAAGGTTGTTGAAATGGAAGTAGGCCACTTCAGGGGAGCTCAGACAGCAAGAGGAAGGGAAGTTGGCAGAGAACGCTGGAATCTCCTGAGATGTTACTGACATGACCATCTTAAGGACTTTGGTTTTTATTCTAAGAGCCATGCATGATAAACTGCATCGGGCTTTCAACTCTAGTGAAGAGATCTGTGTTTTCTAAATGACAGCTTTAGCTAACAATTGTGAAAAATAGAATGGTGTCTTCAAAATATGTTCCAGATTTCACACCTTTACATTCATCTTAGGGAAGACTAGTCTTAAATATATAGAAATGGAATCTAAATAATTAAATATTGACATCTCAATAAATCCAGAACAAAACTCCAACCTCCACCTTAAAATGAAATTACAGCCCCCACTAGATATCTGAAAATGCAGACAAGAGGTCTACTCCTTTGGCTTAAAGGCTTTGTTCCTATTAAAATGCTAAAAAATAAAGGAATAAAGATTTTAAAAGGTAGCATATAAATCTCATCTGTCAGTAAGGACCATTGACCACTTTTGTGGCAAGAGGTCTTGCTTAGGAAGAGACAGAATAAAAAGATGGATAGGGTGGAAACAGTAACAGCTAGAGAAGGGAAAAGAAGACAATGAGAGGGCCCCAAAACCAATTCACAGGCTGTACTGTTTATTCTGATTACCAACTACCTTGTGTGAGAAAAGTTTGCAAGAAGCTCCCCAATTCCAAGTTCTAGCATCATTATTCCTTCTGTTGTACTTCAACCCAAGGATCCAATCTGGATGTCACCCTTTTTTCTACTGTAATAAATAATAGCTCTGAAACCTAAGCTAAGATTTATCAGTGGCACTCAGATATAGCAACTCATAAAAGCTCAAAGTAGTCTTTGCCTTTTTCCTAGAATAGAAAAGGGAGGGGGATATTTATGAGCCTCCTGCTGATGAACAGACTAGGAGTGTTCCCAACCAGCGAAGAAGGATTAGACAGACAAAACCCAAACACAGAGAAAGATGCAAATATCCCCAGGAACTGGGACACATATGAGCCTCAGCTCCAAATGTCAATTACTGAAAGTCTCCAGAGCCTGGTTAAAAATAGATATGCAGGTGTCTTCGCTCACATGTCAGAAAGGGGCATCCCATCAAATCAGATTCCCATCACCCTCTTTTCACCCAATAGCTGAGTGTCAACCATTTGCAACTGTAAATCTTGGTTACAGTGCTGTCACAGGGTCCAAATTAGCATGTGCCCTCTCAATTATAGGCAGATACCAGTGTCTTCAGGTTTTCACAGGATGTGTGTGATAAGGGGACGCACAGAGACATAATATGTGTAAACATTGCTGTAACCAGCCCCCTAGCCCAGGTAGTAGCCTCTGTGTGTTTGTGTGAAGAAAGAAAAAGAGGGAGTAGGAGGAGGGAGCAGTCACAAATTGCTGTCAGGTAAGTTAGGCAAACCAGGAGGCAGAACTGGGTGGAGATGAGAAGGGCCACACTTCATTTTCCATTTCTGCTCCACCTCACTTAGGGACTTTAGAAAGTCCCTCATATTGCATTTTTCATCTTCTCTGTATTTAGGTGAATCCCTAACTACCCCACCTTTACCCAAGAAATACTGTGCAAATGAATTAGACTTAGGCTGAACTTCTCCTGCTAAAAGTGCTTAAATTTGCAGTCAACTCCAAATTAGACTTGGTAATTGAAGGAGCTGCAGTACAGATATTCCCAAATAACAGACAATCTAAAAGCCATTTTGACTTGATTCCGGTAGGCAATGTTTGATTTTTGAGGGGAGCAGAGGATTTGCTTCCCTAATTAGTTTTAGCTTAAGCCAGTATTAAACTTGTATGTGTTCTATTTCGTGAGCCCTGCCTGGCTTGAAACAAAAGATACAGAATAGGAAAGAGACGCCCAAAATGTAAATGTTGCCACTAAAAGTGGAAATACCCACCAAATAAACAAGTTACATATTGTCCATAAATCTAGGTTTCACTTTGGAAAGAGGAATGGTGGTGGTATGTTTAACTTGTTATTTTTGCCGGAAGTTTCATTTTCACTGGGCAGACTCCTTTATGTGTCTCTCCCCTATAAGTCTTTGAAATTGAACCTTGCCACAAAAATCCTCACCCTGCCCCACTAGGCTAAATGAATCACTCTGGTTGTGTCCATGTTTGGGACATCTTCACCAGCCTTATTACATCTCTGCAGTTGTTCCTTCCAGAGGTAAGCACGTATTTTTTTTTTAAAGATTCTATTTATTTCTTTTTAGAGAGGGAAGGGAGGGAGAGAGAGAGAGAGAGAGAAACATCAATGTGTGGTTGCTGAGGGTTATGGCCTGCAACCCAGGCATGTACCCTGGCTGGGAATCAAACCTGCGACACTTTGGTTCACAGCCCATGCTCAATCCACTGAGCTACGCCAGCCAGGGCTAAGCACGTATTTTTTTTTAAATATTATATTTATTTATTTTTAGAGAGAGGAGAAGGGAGGGAGGAAGAGAGAGAAACATAAATGTGTGGTCGTGTCTCGCATGCCCCTTACTGGGGACCTGGCCAGCAACCCAGGCATGTGCCCTGGGCGGGAATCAAACCACCAACCCTTTGTTTCACAGTCTGTGCTCAATCCACTAAACCACACCAGCCAGGGTAAGCAAGCATTTTTAAGAACTAGTCTTCCCTCCATAAACTATTCCAGATCCATTTTTGGTGATAAACAGAATTTATTAGAGCTCAGTTATACCACTCTTTAAATACAAGTAATTTTATTCCCCTGACCATTTTCCAACATAAATTTTCTTCCCAAAAATATGTGTAAAATAAGATTCACTAAAACTGACACCTTTCTAAACCATTGACGGTACCTACCCAGAAGGGCCATCCTGTTCTTCCTGACAGCAATCAGGAATTCTGCTGCTCCCTGGGGGCCCAGCCAGTCTTCTCAGAACCTACAGACCTTGTAAGGCACCACCTTTCACATCTTCTGTCCTGCCCTCCCGCCCCTTTGAATAACCACTAGTAAGTTTACAGTTCTTGCCAGGTGCTGAGAACTGAGTGAGCCCTTCATGTAGATTAACTCAGTTAATCACAACTCAATTGAAACTTTTGTTATGGGAATTTTACAGATGAAGAAAACCCAGTGGTGGGTGAGACATTAAGTAAATTTCTGGGTTTCACTTCTCACTTACTAGCAATAGGGTGAGAAGTGAAACCCAGCATGCTGATGCCAAGGCCCATGCTTCCACTCTATACCTCCACTTAACAGTGAGACTGTCCCCTACACTGCCCTGGAATCTATACTTAATCCTAACTGTTGTGGCTCAACTAAGGACCCAGACTATGACACTGGAGATTCAACCCAAAACACAGCTTCACATAGGTCCTTTCAACTATCAGTGGCCTCACAATGGCTCTCAATCCTCAAGTATGGCAGAATGTCTGCTAGGCGGGGAGCAGTGTGTTTAAATTGCTAGCAAGGTGGTTCGATGTACAGCCACCATTCAGAACCATTCATCAATATTAATTTATTGAAGGGAGAGAAGATGTTAATTGATTGAAAGGAGAAACAATGACAAGCAATAAAAGTCTAGGTACAGTAAATTCTGAATCCCAACATTACCCCCGGACCTGGGTCCCATTCCTCACATAAAACGATGTAGCCCATTCTCAGATAAGGTGGAATTGCTATAATTAAGTTGTACCTCCTTTCTTGATGGAAAAAAAGAATCATAAAAGCCTGCTCAATAAAGCAGTGTAGTAGACTAGAAGACTGGGTAAGAGAACATGTATGAGGTCTTTTCTTCTTCCAAAGACCTGTGATTACAGAGAAACAGTCTTATGCTCATGTGAAATGGCAACCAGAAGATGAATTAAACTATATTTTTTACCTCAGTTCCTTACCTTTGCATTTACAGTAGAACCTCCATGTTTCTCACTTCAATGCTCTGTAAGCCAGATAATTATTTGAAACCCCCTGCAGTCCCAAAGCCATCTCTGCACAAAGATTTAATGCCTGAGTTCTATAGTGAGATTTCTGATTACCCAGACTTCATTATCTTTATGAAACAAGCAACAATCCATTTACTGATGTACAGGAAAGTTTTATCATAGACTGTTGAGTCTGAACTACCATTGGCAAAACAAATGGATAAAACATATTGTGTGATTTACTTTTCTTGATTTTTTCTGTCTGTTTGCCTACCCACTCATCTGCAAAATTTGGTAATTCACAATGGGGCTCTCTGTCATTAGTCTGAATTAGTAAGTTTCTGCTGTATTTTAGAAATCAAATTGAAGTCCTCAGGAGGTTGAAATGCTTGAAATTATCTAAATGATTTTCATTATTGGAGCTCAGATTTTATTAAACATGTTATTACTTTTCAGAAATAATGAACAATAATATAATAATTAATAATCAAACATCAAGGGGTACTTTATTTCACACTACAAAATTAAAAGGCTAATGATCAGCAGCATGGCTGCGGAGTCTAGTCTCTGGTTTCTGTGTTCTGCCTTTGGTGGAGAGGTGGGGCTGAGTTAACTCCAGGCAGGCTCACTGCTCTCACCCTCACCCTGCTGTCTGTCCGCACTGATGTCCTAGCACCTCGTGTCTATTGGATCCCAACACAGGCTTTAACTGTGAAATAGAAGTGTTAACAATGTTCATAGTGTTTAATGGTAAGATAATGCCAGCATTCCCTTTTAAATGCCCTCCAGACCATCCCAGAAGACAGGAAGAAGCTTATATAAGAATTCATGCCTTTTTTTCTTTCCCTTCCTATTCATCCAATACCATTTCCCTTCCATACTCTTCCATGAGCAAACACAAAGTTAAAGAATGAATTTGTGAAATAGTGCGGATGTATGAAACCCACTTTCTTCTCCTTTCTCCTATTGCTCAGCATCCCTGAAGTCACTATGGTATAGAAATCTGCCTCTTTCTCTATAGAAAACTTTTCCATAGCAACTCAATAACTCTCTGAAGCATTTGTGTTCCTGTTATGACATGAGAGACTGTATTTTAACTTCAGGGTGGGGGTGGTAGGAGTAATAGTGGTACAGGGTAAAGAAACATACACAAAAATCTACAGCTTCTTGCTTACTGACTTAGCACTTCAGAGATCAGAAAAAGAGTATGAGTTTGGGCTCATAACCTTACCTAAAAGTGTCTTGGATTTTCGTCTTCACTCCCCTGCTGAAATCAGGGTGAATTACCTTTAACTCTTTTAAATTTTCTTAATTTTCCAATTATTCTAGGTATTGTCTCAGTCTGAGTCAGTCTCCTCTCCTCCATTCCTCCTTTCTGCATCACACCCCCTTGCTATTTCAGCCTCATCAGATTTCATACTGTGACTCCTCCTCCAGGAAGCCAAGCCTGGACAGGAGTCCCTTCTTAGTGCACATTTCCCAAAGGTACTTAATGTGTCGTGTTGCTTTGATGGCATCTTCCTCCATGTGGACTTACACTCTGAGGGCAGGAGCTATGTTTGCTTATTCATCTTTATCCCTAGTACCCAGCTTACTATTCATTAAGTTTTTGTTTAATAAGAGTGGGTGGACAAACAGATGGATGACGGTGATGAAGGGAAAATTTGCATGATTCCCTGTTCATACCACTACCCCTGCAGCCCTTCTCATCCTGAAGGATGAGCCCTTCTGTCAATGTCCTCCACTTGCTGTATCTTAATTCAGAGAGTTTTCTATATTAAGCAAAGCCTCTATCTTTTAGGGCATTCAAGGATAGGGAGGAAAAGCATTTGCAGAAATAGAAACAATCTGTCCAATAGGAGATTGTGGTAGAATTCATGGGCTGCTCTGTAAAATGGAGAGCAAGACCAAGGTGTTCCAAAGAGCCAGATGTGAGTATCAAATGCCAAAAAAATGATGTTGGTGCAGGGAAGAGGAAAAGGAAAAGAAGGGGAATTAGGGAACTCCCCTTGGAATTGGGAATCAAGAAAAATCAGTAAATTGGCACTTATAAAAAAATGATCAAATGAAAAACTATATATTAAAAATTTTGATTGGTAACACAAATTACATTAATTAAGACATTATATTAATTACATTAATTTGTAAGTAATTTCCATAAATTACTTACAAATTTTGCCTAAACAAGATGCAGTAAAGGAATAATTTTGTTTATCACAATGTGCAAGTCAATATTTATCCTTGTGGTCAGCCTTTCCTATTAGAAAGACAAACCCAACACATACATTTTTTTCTTCAACTATTTGTGAACTTAGCTTGGTCAACTCTAAGAACTTTAAAAATTTATGGAGAACTCAGTGATTATCTATGCATATGCTGAATTTTGCAAGTCATTAAATGTTTTAAATAACAGAAATTAGCTTTATTTAAGTGGTTTACTCATTTGGGAATAAAGTAATAGCAACTAACAAGTCTTTTCTATTTGGACTTACCTTTAATTCACCTAAATTTAATTCAGCCAAAATTAAATGAGCACTTCTAATTTAACCAACTGTAGAAAATGGCAAAGAGAAAACTTTTGGGGGGCCTCCTATCCCAGCTAGATCTTTAAGGAAAACCAAGTCCAAAATTAGCTAGAGCCAATCACATAACCAAAAAATTATCAACCCACCATCAACCTCAACCCATTACTCCCATACTAGACTCCAAGCATCCTTTTCTCAGCTTCTACCTTTCCAGTAACAAAAGTCATGGGCATCTGGTATGGAAAGAAGGTGCCTGGAACATGAGTAGTACTTAACAGGTTCTCAACCAAATGCAACCAAACTGTTAGTCATTCCCAATAATGGAAGGCAAGTGGGCACAAGTATTAAAATTCTCAGGTAGTTCAAAGTCCTTCCTTAAGTATATTACTATTGAGCATAAGTGGATCTTAAAGATATCTAATTAAATTACTAGATCCTATCATATTAAGTGTTAGGAAACCATGATCCGAAGAACTCGAGTGAACTGTCAAAGGTCATGGAAGCATCTGGTGGTGGTGATCACCAGTGAGCTTCCTCTGCCTGGATTTTTCAACATTAAAATTTATAGTTTCACCAAAACTTCAGGCAGACATAAATATTCCCTCTCTATGGGTCTTCAACTGATTTGAAGGAAAGAAATAAAGCAAATGAAAATATCAAATAAACCTCAAAATTTTATAAGAGAAATAACCAGTTCATCAACACTGGCCTGTAAGTTAGACTTTAACCTTCCAAATATAGACAGTTTTACAATAAAATTTTAATGCTTGGGGTTGGTGACTTTTGGGGTGATTGGCTCTCCTCTGATATATCAATCTGGGTTAAATATTCAAATGCACTTGAAATGCTGGCTGTTTGATTATGATGCTATAGTGGAAATATAAATAATAACTCAGTTTTATGTGAGCTAATTACAGAAGCCAGACTGTATAATCAGTGCACAATTTGATCTAGAAATCCTCCAATGAAGTGTGTACCCTCTGTCTAGACACTTTATTAAATGTCAGCAAAATCCTAGACACCTGATACCTTAGGAGCTTTTGATTATGTCAGGTAGGGTGAAATAGATCTCTTTCCTTTATTTTAGGTAGGAAAAATTGATCACCAAATGAGGTTAATATCAGATAACATGGCATGATAGTTGTCATTAAATACTTGAATGGTGGCAATGTTAGATAAATTCCTTGTTAATTCCATCTAAATAGAGGAAAGTTATTTTAAAAGATGGTTGAAATACGGTGAGACAAATTTTTGGTTCATGTGGACAACACAATCCCTCCTTATAAGAACTGCTCAACAATATAAATGACCAGCCACAAGAATCTGTGAGCAACTGGTCACTGCCGAAACAGAAGCAGACTGGATGACCATCTGTCAAGGTGGTGTAAATGGGACTCTGGCATTGGGTGGTGGGGTTGAATGGGATAACCTCCTTTTCAATAATTTCCTGTTAATAGCAGGTATTATACAATTCAGATTTTATAAACTGACTTTAGTAAGGTTTGGAGTATTCATTTGAATCAACTACTACTAAGTATCTAAATTTGGACTTTGCTAGATCCTGTGCAGAGAGAACTTCAGAGACGTAGACCTAGTCCTTACAAACGTAAATACATGCACATAAGCATGAAGATAGGTATGATTCACATGTTATGCTTTTGTAGATGATCTGAAGGAAAAGTCATGCAATTGTTGATTATTTAAAGCAGTGGGCCAAGCCAAAGGACATAAAAGGAGAAACGTCAATGCAGTGTGAAATAAATCTGTCCTGTTGCACAATATTTCATAGCACTAGCTTGGTCCGCAAGCCAAGAAACACAGAATCATATTTAGTTGCTATAATGAACATATGTTTTGAAAAACTATACAGGTAAAATCTCTATAAACTATAAAACTCTAAAAACTATACAGGCTAAAACACACTCTAGAATCCCATCATTTTTCTTTATAGATGAGAACACTGAGATCCAAGAAGGTGATTAACTTCTCTATAGTTCATGGAATTATCATGGTGCTGATGGATTGGGCAGTGTTTCTAGCTAAACTAATTAACTTATATAAGGGATGATGTCTTCAGACATAAGACAATGGCATTAAATGGTTCTGAAGAAGGAAAATCAAACAAATGACTTGGCACATATAAAATACTTCCAAATTAAAACATAACAAAAATTATGTCAGTGCACATAACTCATAAGAAAGAAGAAAATATTATTGAGCTGCATGATAAGAAAAGTCACTGGCTCAATACAGAAGAGGAAATCAAAGAAAAAGGATCATAGATTTTTTTCATTTTAGAACTATTTTTCTTGTTTTTCTCTTTTTATCAACTCTTTGTGAGGTCTTTCCTTGGAGTCTAATATAAATGGTATTCCTGAGCCAAGAATGAAACCTAACATACATGATTGAAATAAGATACTGAGAGTGGTTAAAATGATATTTAGGTTAAGAAAAAAATTCTGTTAGCATATTGCTATTCGCCTTGACCCTTTACACACACACAGGCTAAAGTTTTATCTAAAAATGATATAGACTCATCATAATATAGACTCTATAAAGGCAAAGACTATTCCTGGCCTGTGGCCTTTAAGCTGTCTGGCCTGCCAGGTGTTATACATGTAATATATGCTTAATAAATACTCACATATGAAAAGTATGATGATGGTAACAACCTTTGCCAAATGCCAATTACAGGACATCCAGTCAAAGCTTCATGGGTCAATACATCAGCAGAAAGGAAGCAGTAAATGGAATTAAAATAATGTATCTGTTTGTTCATTGTTAATGGCTGCTATGAATTTGAATTAGGCCAGTAATTGCTTCCCTGATATGAGAGCAAAATACCAAGGTAAAGACTGTAATTAACATTTAGAAGGAATGTAGGCTCAGAGTATGGGGATGCCTTTAAAAAGAAATCTCCAGTTTCCTCTGTCCCTCTTCCAAATCTCTTCCTAATTTCTGAGCCTTCTTTGCTCTTAAAATTCTGTTTTTGTTATTTTTTTATCTCTCTCCTCCCCTCACTTTCAACTATAATCTCCAATTTTGAAGCCAGCAAAATTCCTGTGTTTAAAGAATGCTACATTTTTTCTGAAAAAAGTTAGGAAATAGGACATGTTAAAAAACTCAGCTAAGTAAATTTGAAGATCTAATTGCTTTATTCAATGATTCATGAGTCCAGCAGCAACCCCTCTAGCAAATATATAGGAGCTCCCAGGAGCTATTGAAAAGGAAAGGCATTTTTTAAAGATAGAGAAGGGGTGGGACAAGAAAGTTTTCTAGCAGAGTGCAAAAAGTGGACTGTTTCAGGCTTCTGTCACTTTCCTATAAGGGGTGGAAGGTGCCAATCAGGCAAATCCCCTCACTTCTGCTGACCAGCCAGCTCCAGGTTGTCTTGTTAAAGTTTACAATCCTGGGAGATGCTGGAACTGCAGTTTTGTTAGGTTTTATGTCTTGGTTTGCTAAGGTAAGGCTTAGCAACAGTAACTCCATTTTGGGCCTACTGCTTCTTTTTTAACTGCCCCACCAGCAATAATAAGAGTCCTGATGAGGAGACTGTGGAAAGGCCTATGAGATACTCAATTTTTAAAATAAGACTTAATATCCAAACTCCTCATATCTGATCACTGCTTAACAGAGAAGGCAAGAATGTGGCTGGCAATCCTATGGCCAAAGGAAACCAATTGATGGAGTTACATCCATCAAGAAATAAATAATCATGCTTATAATAAAGTTTTGAGGTCAAACACTCCAGTTTTTCTGATTCCCATCAGTTGGGATCAATCTGTGGCCTCTTACCCCTTTTACTAGTTTGGACTGTGACTGCTTGATATATGTTAGAACATCCTCAATTTCTTCTCCAAACCACAGGATTGTAGAAGGAAGAGCCGTCTCCCCAAGGGAAGCAGACGGCTTGGGGTCTGAGTGAATTACACAGCTACGAGTATTTGCTTTGTTGATTCTTTCCCTCATGGGTCCTAGCTCTGTGCTGAATTCTACCCTGTGACGGTGTTTTGACTGAGGACTTTACAATATAGTCATGAAAACTCACAGAGCCCCATCTACCACTTTGAAAGGACTCAAATTCCTATAGCACTAAAAGAATATTTTTAATAGAAAATAGAAAACAGTTTTCCTCTCTAGGATATGGGGCAGGAACCAAAGTTTTCTTCTGTAGGATATGGTACATTTGAAACAGAATAATGGGTGGAAAAATGCATTTCTTAAAGTAAAATCTTCAAGCATGTTGAAGTTATTAAAATAATAAAGTGGAGTATAGAAATAGACTTGAAAAAGACTCCATTGTCTGGGGCTAATTAGTGTCCCAGGCAATAATGTTCTAAGACTAGGATTTCATATCTAAGTAAAAATAATTACAGGGAAACAGCAAGCACAGTTTAATCAGTGAGTATCACTTATTTAAGAAGCATGTAGTAAGGATATGCTGAATGTATAGCACTGTTTTATAAAGCATAAACAAGCCTAGCAGAAGTATGTTTTTGATCTTATAATATAATTAAGAAAAGAATTGCTTCGTTGAAAATCAGTTGCATTGGATACCCACTACCTGGTGAGCTTCAAATCTGAATTTTGGGATTTTTTTGTTTCTTTCTTTCTTTTTTGGAAAGACTTTGAAATGCCAAATTTTGTTTCAGGAGCAGTAGGGGTTTTATTTGCAATATTCAAGGCACAAAAACTTCACAAGAAATGCTAAATTGCATTAATGGAATCAGTAGAGAGCTGTGGGCATTTTTGTGCATTTCTAATGGAATACCATTAGAAGGTATTCCTTTCTCATTTTCTGTTTTCAAAGTGAAACCAATGGCACAAATTGGAGACACTGATATTGTTAGATATAGGTATAACAGTCAGGAAAATAAACTAACAGGATTGTACTTTTAATCCATTCTAAAATTAAAGCTAATGCTTGTTAGTTTTCTGCATATCAGAGTTTTTGAACCTTGACATTATTGGCATTTTTTTTGTTGTTGGGGACTGTCCTGTGGGCAGTAGGATATTTAACAGTATCCTGGGCCTCTACCTTCCAAATGCCACAGCAGCCTCTCCAGTGACAACCAAACTGCCTGTCTGCAGATATTGCTAAATGTCCTCTAGGGAGCACCATTCCCCTCCCCCATTAAGAACAACTGCTATATAATGATGTCTAATTGTGTGAGTTGCTATTGGCCATAAGAGAAAATTTTGAATTCATTGCATCATGGTTGCTACAAGTTTAAGCAATAAATTGTATAGACAGGTGACATAGACACTGGTTCACAGTGTCCACAGTGTTATGGATGAGACAAGACATTCACACACCCAAGTACTGTGGAGGAAAAGAGATGGCACGGCCACTCTCTCAAGAGGAGATCACCCTGACCCCTGCCTTGACAAGCTTTTATTGGCTTTCAATTTGCACAGGAATACAGGTAAAGCTCATTAATCATTGTCAGACAGTAAGGATCAAACAATAGCTAACATATAAAGAACTACTAGTGCTTATTCTGAGTCAGGGTCTGTTAGCTAAAGGGCTACAAAACTTTGGGAAACAAACTCATTTCCTGCTCAGACCCTTATCATTTAATTGAGAGCATTCTTAGTAGAGCAGGTTTCATAGGATTTTATGTATTCTTTCCTAGGTCTGATCACCCGGGGAACCTGCCCTTTCTAGCACAGGGCTGCACCACCCTCTGTCATTGTTTCAGGCTTAAATCAGGCAGGGGAAGTAAGGCAGCCAAGAGATTAGGAGACTTCTTCCAGGCAGAATGAGGACTCAGGCTATGTCAAAGCCAAAGGGCAAGGGTCCATCACCCCCTTTTTCTATAGCCCCCCAAGTCCTTCCCTTGGGGCTCCCCGTGATCATGCCTGTCTTAAGTCGTTCTCCCCCTTGGGGAATCTTACCCATCATTGGCTAACCTATCAGGCATTGGGGACCAGGCAGGGTGAAGTAAAAGGAACAGAAGCAGCACCCCTGCCAGGGAGATAAGCTTTGTCTCCTTAGTGGCTTAGGGACCGAAGGTCACTTCCTCAGCCTTAGCCATGAGGGGGTTACAGCTTCTGAAACCAGGCAGGGTGATTCCCAACTGACAGGGAGCTATGGCTTGATGGAATGTACAGTGTTATTGACTTACAGGTGACTTGTCCTAAAAAAAAATGATGAAAAGCCTTGGGTGTACTGGCCCCAGGGTTGTCTTTCTGAGAAACAGTGTAGCATCTCCTGCTCGACTGGACCTGTTCCCCTCCTAAACTTTCCTAAGCAGATGCTACCTAGAGCAGTCACTCCAATTTGTGCACCTGGGGTTAATTATAATAACTGACCATTCTGTCATGAGAATAAAGGAGAAAATGAATGTCTTTATTCTACTACTGGTTTACCTGATAGGAGGATGCCAACCTGTTTACCTCTGAATTTGCAAAGAAGGGGATACAATAGGTGCACTGAACTTTAGCAAGCCCCAGCTTTTCAATTCATTTTCCTGTTTATAAAACAGATTGGTGGCCCTTGATTCTCTGACTTTTCTCAACTCAAATGATTTTAGCATGTCTCTAGAGTTTTATGAAATTCATTGGAGATTGGTAGGATATAAGCACAAAGAACTGGAATCTACCATGACAGGGAAAGTGTGATGCTTTCTGGTGGCAGATCTACTCAGGCTTATATTATAGATCACACCCTAGATAATCCATTAGATGAGATTTGCATCTTATAAGATGCAAGAATTTTCAGAGTGTACCGTACACATAAAATGTTTCTTACTTTATGTTGTAGTTAACACTTGTCATTATTGAGTATACTCTTCTTCTCTAATCATTTTGTTTTCATGGCTTCCATGATGTACATTTGCCTAGTTTCACTACTACACCAGAGGCCCTTTTATTCTAAGCTCCTAGACTGGATCCTTCTCTCTACAAAATCTATAAATATTTCAGGGTTCTCAGGGCTCTGTCCTCAGGCCTCCTCTCCTCCCGTGTGATCGCATCCACGCCCATGGTTTCAAATGCAATCCATATAGCAGGGATTTATTTCCCCAGCCTAGACCACTCACTGAAGTCTGTCCTCTTTTATCCAGCTCCTACTTGGCATCTTCATCTAAATACCTAGTGGGCATCTTCAACTTAGCAGAGTGAAGATACTGCTGTTAATATTTCATATTCATTTCTATTTTCTAGTCTACTCACACCCCAATCCTCTCCCAAATCTATATGTCATCCTTTCTTTGCTCTACACTCATATACAGCTCTCCAAAATATACCTCATATTCCTAATCCAACCACTGCCCACCTTCTCCATGTTTATATCTCAGTGCAAACCTCTGGCACCTCTCCTCTAGATCAAGGCCATAGTCTTCAAACTGTTGCTCTGTCAGCAACATATTTCTAAAGCTTTAAAACCTTTGTTTCCCATTATACTTGCAAAGAAATTCAGCCCTTATTAAAGTCTGCAAGGTCTCTAAAACCTGGCCTTCACCTCTTCCATTCCTCCCCTCACTCACAACACAATTGTCACAGACTTTACTTCTGGCACACAATACATCTGGTTTTGGTCACAAGGTCTTTTTGCCTGAGGTTCCTCATGTTTGTGACACTCATTCGCCAGATCCTTGTAAAGTGCCCTTTTCTCACCGTGAAGATGCCAACTCCAGTTGTTCCTCCTCAAAAGGCCTTTGTCATCTGTTAGAGCAGCTCCCTCCTCTCATCTGAGTGGAACATTCACCTCTTTTATCTTATTCATAGTGTGTATTCCTGAATTTGTCTTATTTGTTACATGTCTGTTATCTGATCTCACAGGTAGAATCCATGCCCCTTGCTGGCAGTGACTCTGTTTTGCTCATTGCTATACCCCCAGAGCCCATAACAGTGCATTAAATAAAAACTTGTAAGCTGACTATCTAGATGTAATCCAAACCATGAGGAAAACCTATGAAAATTTAAATGCTGTTTAATAAGCCAACTACTTGGTTCTGTCATGTATCTACCTACCTACCACCAGAGTGCACTTCTTTATCTTCATCTACAGATAATCCTGAATTGTCCTTCAGTCATTTCAAAGCCCATATATTAACTAATCAGATGAACCCCTATTTTCAGATAGCTTATTTCAAATGCTGGTGTGTCATGCAATTCTGCTTTCATAATTTTGGTTGCCTCTAAGACCCAGTAGTGCTGGTACTCTTAGACAATCTGACCAAGCAAAGGATGAGTCACTGTGAATGAACCAAACTAGCACCAAAAGAAAATATGGGCACAGATACCTTGAGAGTAAAGAGACCAGTGTAAGAATCTACTTTCAGACAACATTTAGATGGTGATAAGAAATGCAAATCAAACATCTTTGAGCCACTGGAAGATATGAAATTTCCTTTAAAAGCAGCCTTTAAATTGGGGCAACCTACTGAAGCTCATTTTTTACACTTATATCACTGTTATTATGTCTATAGTTATTTTCTTGTTACCAATATCATCAACAATATTGTTGGTAAAAGAAATTTCAGACTGGAAAAACAAAGACGACATTGGTACAATTGCCAATATTGACCTGAAATATAAAACAAGATAGTAGCTAAATTATAACTAATTAAAGACTAGCCATCAAAATTAGGAAGGCTTGTTGGTCAGACAAGTTCAATTTCAAGAAGAAAAGAAAGTGTGAACTCAGGGTGGGGGGGAATCACAGAATGTACCTTGCATCTTTCCACAGTTTGGCAATTAGATGAAATTCACATCAATTGAGATCAAGGATGCCTGTAGGCTGACAAAATCAAAGAAGGTTTTATATGCCTGTATGACGTGTTGACAGAATCACAATCATTTCAGTACTAGAAGGACAGGGAATTTTTTGATGAGTTCCTTACAAGGGATATCTTTTAATCATAAGGAAAATACCTTCTCCAAAATATAAAAGTGAGAATGTTGAAATGCTTACTTTTTTATCCACATGCTTATATTTTAATTGGCAAATAATTATCTTGGCTTAGATCTACAAAGTGCTCTTCCTCTTCTTATCCCCATACCGTACAAGCAAAAACATTTAAAAAGTCATAGATTCAAAAAAGTCTAAAATAATTATATTACCTTACTAAAAATAGTTTATATTACCAAAAGAAGGAAGAAAAATTCCTCTACCCTCAAGGCTTATCTGGCTGGTCTCATAATCAAATTGACATGAGACAGATTACCAAGAGACAATAACCAAATTTAATACATGCATATGGCCCTGGCTGGTGTAGCCCAGTGGATTGAGCTCGGGCTGCGAACCAAAGTGTTGCAGGTTCGATTCCTAGTCAGGGCACATGCCTGGGTTGCAGGCCATGACCCCCAGCAACCGCACATTGATGTTTCTCTCTCTCTCTCTCCCTCCCTTCACTCTCTAAAAATAAATAAATAAAATCTTTAAAAAAAAAAGAAATGATAAGATTTAAAAAAATACATGCATATGTATGGCAATCCATGCACATGAATAGACATGGGAGAATTAGAGACCCCACATGCAGGAGAACTTCAGAGACAGAAAGGGGGATTGAGGTACATAAGGCATTGTGGGCTAGGGATGAAGTTAGGCACTTTGGGGACCTCAAAGGATCATTGTAGATGATGAGAACAGATGTTTAGTAAATAAAAGTTTGCCCTTCCATACAGGTGGGTTGAGAAAGTTATTGCTGATATTCTCTTATGGTGAAGGCCTGTAAGTCAGATTCTGCTAGGCAGTAATGGGTGGGGGTCAGAAGTTTTTCCAGAGCCTGTTTATCTCAAGCCAATCCACATACCACAGGAATATGTGCTGGGGTGACTTGTTCTGGGCCCCCACATAATAGAATGGTTTCATGTTCACCATATAAAAGATTCATCCCTGGATGACTTTATTAAAAGCTCTCCTGTATTTCTAAGTGTTCTGTCAGAGATTATGATTGAACCAAGGTGACAGAAAGAAGGAAATTTAAAGTTCACATTCTAGAAGACATAAACAATTGAAGAACTATCAAAAATAAAAATAAAGCATCTCCAAAGTCATTAAATATGTCAATAGGAAAGTAAGTTAACATTTTAAGAACTTCATGGATCATTTTAAAGAACAGAAATATGATATAAAAAAGAACATTGGTATTTCATCAAAGGCCATGGAGGAGAAAAAAAATAGACCCTTTACTTTCTCAGAAACTGGGGAAAAAAACAACTTTTTCCACACTATCTCTGTAGAATTTTTAACTCTCTAGCTTCCACTGCATAAGCCAGACAATCAAATTATATATATATGAAATAAGTTTTCATATATCAGAATGTGGGAGGGGGGTGGGTATGGTGGGGGAGAGTTATGGGGAGAAATAAGGACAACTATAATTGAATAACAATAAAGGAAAGGCAAAAAACCACAATTCTTTGGTTCAGTGTTCAGTAATCTTTTATTTTTAGGTATCTAATTTTTTTCTTGGACAAAGATCACTTTTCATTGTTTTATGAAAACATTTTTTTTCAATATTTACCACTAACTACCTTTATAATGCAAAGTCTTAAATCTTAGTTCCCTTTATTAATTTGTTCCATAATATTGTGTGTTAAGGTAGTGGATATAAATCACTATAGTATTGTTCTGTGAAATCAAACATACCTGACACATTTGCAAAAACTCTGGTAGAAGAGCTGGTGACCAGGATTGAATTTGAGTCCCATTACACAACCCTCATGTCCTCAGCAGCCAGCTTGCCTGATAGAGTTACTATATCAATCAGATGGGCTGAGCTCTCTGAAAACTCTCTGAGAAGCATAAATAGCTATACACAAAGCTAGTAGAAATAGCGGTATATAAAACTGGTATGGAATTTTCAATTACAAGCAACAGATGACTAGAAAGTTCTTCCATGGTGTCCATGAACATTGAGCCTTCTGGCATGTCCTCCTTTGTGGTGAAGGTTCACTACCTCTGCCATGTGACCTGTTCTTTTGAAATCAGCTAGAGTTAACATAGTCAAGATATGGTTTGCTCTGTATTTTAAAAACAAAATTTATTCCTTGTAGTTGGAAAAATTCTATTTGAACATCAATAGAAGGTGATGTTCCATGTGGAAGGAAATAAGAATGTATTCAGTTGATATTCCTAACATGGATAAGTTCACAGATAGAAATTCTATTACTATTAGCACTTAAGAGCAATTTTGATTCATGATATTCTTCTACTAATATTCAAAAGATACAGGTCATAGTTTATGAAAGTTTTATATTATACATACTTTCTATATCTAAAAATTATTGAAACCAGTCTTTTAAAAAACAATTCCTTCAGGGTTTTTCACTCTTTTTTTTTTTAGTTGAGTCAGAGCTACTTTCAGTTTATTGTCATGTTCTTTTGCCTTTTTTAATTTTAAGCCGAAGTGGTCCCCATACCTGAATATCACAGGCCAACATGGTCAGTTTCAGCTAAAGCACCAGCAGAGATAACCTGTTGTTGGAGCATTCCTAGTTCCTGCAGCAGTTCTGGAATTTTTTTTTTTTGCTTTTATTGTTATGCACAAAGTTCATACCTAAATCTTGTGACCCAGGTGATTTCATTAGGCTTACCATAACTAATCAATACCAGTGAGATGGTCCCATAATGTAATAAACCAGATAAAGTCTGGGTGTCTACAGATAAGGATGTACCATGGGGGCCTGTGAATCACAGTTTTTATCAGAGACTCAGTGGGATCATAATGTATTCTTTCAATCTGTACCAAAGGTAGTAGCAGGAAGCTATTTTATAGATTTCTTGGTAATCTGAGCTGATGTTATACCTGTTACAGGACTATTCCAATAAAATAGAAACACAGCAGGATAAAAAAGATACAAATGGTGATTTTATAACAGTCAATAAAAGCATGACTCTATAGTAATGGAAAATTTGTTCATGAATTGTGAAGTGTCAATGGCTCAGTTGGTTTAGTAATAAAATAATTTGTGCCCTGCCACTGGAACTTTTTTACCATGCTAACATGTACCTTTAATTTACTGTTTTTTCCCTCCCTTTGAGAAAGGAGTCACCAAAGGCAATGAAACTTATTAAGAAAATAATGTGTCTTAGTCAAACACAGACACCTAATCAAAACAGCCTTTTAAATGACTTTTTAAACTACTTTATAATCCATTACTTTTATTCATGAAAGAAAATTTCAGCCCATTATGTGAAAAATAAATTTATATAATAGTTGTTTCATGTAAATGGGAATGAACCATTTTATGTATAAAATAGTTAATCTGGTGCCTCCCAAATCAAGACCTTCCATTACCTTTTAAGTCACATGTTGACCTAAAGAAGTAAAATGCAGAAAGAATGGATCACCATTTTATGAGATGATTTAAAAGAAAACAAGAAAAAGCAGGGGAAAAGAGGACCATTTGAAGGAAGAAGACAGAAAAACTATATTCTACTTGATCTATCAAAGTATTTTCTCTCCAAAAGATTTATCCCCAACCCATGCTAATCAATATCACAGTCCTATTCCTGTGTTCTGCTTAGTTTGTCTTCCTTCCTGTGGTCATGTCTCCCTCTTTCTCTGGGCTCATTGCAGAGTGAGGCTTGCCTCTCAGACCAGCTATACCAAGAGGACAGGGGCAATATCAAAATGCCTGCACTTCAGCTAGTAGTGTTTGCAGGGTTCTTAGAAGTGGAGTAGGAGCAGCTCTGCCTGACTGTGTTTGCACAAACACAATATGAAATATGCAAACACAGCTAGAGTGTAGACAACATGGTGCTTCAAACACAATCATGGCCACACAAGAACTCAGTGGTGCCTTGCATAAGGGAAATGGTTGAGTTAGTTTTCCCTTCCTCCATTCACTTAATTTTGAAAAACAAACAAACAAAAAGAGCTATATGGGAGGCTCACAATACCCTGCTAAAGAGTCAGGCTGAATACTGGGTGTCACTAGGAGGTCTCCTCCAGGAAGCCGACCAAAGTTAGGCCACCAAAGACTATGCTCTGTGCAGCTCTTCTTGTATCCTCCTCACATGTGGGTGAAGGGCCAGAGCAGCAGGTCTCACATAAGTGGTAGGAAACCTGTTACCCTGAGATAGTGAACCTGATTGCCCTCTGCACTAATTCCCCAGATTTATTTAGCCTAAACATTTTAGTAATTTTTTTAATTTAAATTTTTTTAATTATTTAAATTTGGACATTCTAAGATGGCTGAAGAGTAGGTGGAAGCTACACTCTCCTGCTCCCAGCCCTCAAATGGATTTATAGCTGAATTATAGAGCAATCAACCTGAATAAACAAATGAGGACCTGCTGAACTGAAATATTATAACCAAGGATTTACAAAAGAGATGCAGAAAGGGCTGGCCCCTGCACCCAGTAATGGCAGCTGAGAAGCTGGAGGGATATCTTAACTGCAAAACTCCCTCACCACAGGAGTATGGGGTTGAGACCTCATGCAGGGATCCCCAACCCAGAGCAGTAGACATGGGAAGAGAAGCCCTCAGTGCATCTCGTGGTGAAAATCACTGGAAATTCAGTCTGCTTGGAAGGAAGGGGAGTCAGCTGGAGACCCAGATACCACCTTCCCAAGGACAAGCCCTCCTATTGTTTAAGCACCAGCCTAGGGAGTGCACTGCTTGGTCCCCCAATAGCTGACAAGGTCACTCCACCATGCTGGGTACTGCAGAGGCATCTGCTGGCTGCACACAGTAGTGACATTTGAGGCACTCTTTTTCTGGGGGAGGGTCTTTTCAGAGACTGAACTGTGTAGCTTTGGAAAGGGTACTGGTCTCCCCCACCTCAAATGCACAGCTGGCATGCCTAAACTTGTTGAATCATTTAGCTGACCCAGTACTGCTGAGTTTAGTTGCACTAGAGGATCATAGTATGGTGCAGAGCTGGGACTTTCAGAGCATGTTCCTGGGGAAGCTTTTGTCCAGAAATCAGACAGACAGGTACAGGGTTGTTGGCTACATTGTTGGGGGTGAAGGGGAAGAGGGCACACCTGTCTCCCCTGGGAGCTCAGCCATGCTAATCCTGGAGGAGGGAGACATGCGTAGCCCTCTTCAACATCCCTTCCACAGGTTTGTAAGCACCACTCCCAATAGGAGCCTGTTGGAATTTCCCTGTCCAAGACCCAGATACCCTGCCCTGCTGAACTCAGTTCTGCAGTGGGAAGGAGAGCTCTGAACTGAGACATTCAGAGTATGAATCCCTCTAAGACAAGGTCTAATTGTCTTAGGCCTTAATGAAATGATTGGCCCCCTCCTACAGGCTGGGCTGGCATCACCACCAATGGAAAACTCTTTTGATCTATCCTCCTGAGCATGGTGCCCCCATCTGACTGAGTTTGCTCCCAAAGAAGGGACAGCTGGCTGCACACAACCTGAACATGCAGTGCACCCCTTTTGAGAAAACTAGAGTTGGAGACTCTGGCAGAGACTTAGTGGTTTGCTGCTGGAGTAGGGTCACTTGCCCCTCATTGAATGCCTGACTGCATAACCCCCAAGTAAAGGACCCACTAACCCTGTCCTCCTAACCCCCTTTTGCCTCACCCTACTGAGCTCACAACTTGTGGAAGGGCCTATGAGTTGCAGCCAGTCTGGGTACACTCTACAGTCTTTCTTCAGAAGGCCCTGGAGGAAGACCAGGCAACCTCTGGGGTTGCTAGAGTAGCTGGCAGGTGGAGGCTGACCTCAGGGGGCCTGTGTCCTTTTACAGGTTTGCCTCCAGCTCTAAGTTTGAGGAAGCCAGCCCTTATACACAGATTGGCCCCTCCCATGCACATGTAGGTTCAGTAGATGCAGACACAAAGAATGAATAATGTGGTAGCTCTAGACAGATAGCCTAAGGCCAGTTACACACAATGTCTGACATCAACCTGTACCTGAACTCCACCCAAGTGAACCCAGAACCAACAAAATCAATGATGTGCTTCAGACCACACCAGAGCTCCACCCAACTAACCATACTAGCATCACACCCAAAGGGGAACTCCAGTAGGCACTAGGCCCTGCTAGAAACAACTCTGCCTCAGTGGGTAGCCCCCACACAGTGTCCCACATGCAGTAATCAACGTTTACCCCTATAGTCAGCAGCCTAAAGGGTTAACCTCGCCCATGAAAGGGCCAACAGCATTCAAGATTCAACTACAACAGGAGTGTGCACCTAACCCACAAGAAACATTCCTAGAGCACAGAGCTCATGTGATCTGGAGGATTGTGCCACTGAGTGCAACAAAATACCTTATCATAAAGCCATAATAACAAGTTTAGGAGTCATAGAAGATCTGCCTAATACACAGAGACAAAATGCGGTGTGGGGGACAAAGGATATAGCCCAATGAAAGAACAAAAGAAATCCCCAGAAAACAAAAAGGGAAATGAAATGGAAGCAACCAAAAATAGCAAATGCAGACTTTAAAGCAATGGACAAAGCCAAAGAGGGTAGTATTGAGGATGGGACATGGGTGTGGGTGGGGCAAGGGAAAGTGGTGGTGGGAAAGTGGTGGTGGGAAAATGGAGACAACTGTACTTGAACAAAAATAACAACAACAACAACAATAATAATAATACATAAAACAATGGTTATAAGGATGTTCAAGGACCTTAGAGGAAGAATGGATAATCTTAGTGAAAACTTAAACATATAGTAGGCATCAAAAAGGACATAGAAACCATAAAAAGGAATAGTCAGGAATGAATACAATATTGGAAATGAAGAATAAACTATAAGGACTCAACAGAAGGTTGGATGAAACAGAAGATTGAATAAGCGATTTAGAGGTCAAGACAACCGTAAGCACCTAAGCAAAAAGAAAAGAGGATGTTAAAAAATGAGAAAAGTCTAAGGGATCTCTGGGACAACATCAAGCATAACAACATCTGCATCATAGGAGTACAAGAAGAGAGTAAGCAAGGGATCAACAACCTGTCTGAAGAAATAATGGCTGAAAATTTCCTTAACCTGGTGAAGGAAAAAGTCACACAAATTCAGAAAGCACAAGAGTCCCAATTAAGATGAACCCAAAGAAGCCTACTCCAAGAGACATTATAATTAAAATGGCAAAGATTAAAGACATAGAGAGAATTATAAAAGCAGCAAAAGAAAAGCAGTTAATCTCTTACAAAGGAGCTCTCATAAGGCTGCCAGCTGATTTCTCCACAGAAACACTTCAGCCCAGAAGGGACTGGCATAAAATAGTCAAAGTGATAAAAAGCAAAGACCCAAGACTACTCTATCCAGCAAGGATATCATTTAAAATTGAAGGCAAAATTAAGAGCTCCCAGAACAAAACAAAAAAAAACACTGAAGGTGTTCAGTGTTCATTATAACCAAACCAGTATTGTAAGAAAATGTTAAAGAACCTGCTTTAAGAAGAAGAAGAAGAAAAGTCAAGAGAGAGAAGAACTTAGGTATAAAGAATAAAATAGCCCTGGCTAGCATAGCTCAGTGGATTGAGCTCAGGCTGCGAACCAAAGTGTCACAGGTTCAAGTCCCAGTCAGGGTACATGCCTGCGTTGTAGGCCATGACCCCCAGCAACTGCACATTGATGTTTCTCTCTCTCTCTATCTTCCTCTCTTCCCTCTAAAAATAAGTAAATAAAATCTTTTAAAAGAAGAATAAAATAGCAATAAATAAGTACCTAGTAATAATAATCTTACATGAAAATGGATTAAATGCTCACATCAAAAGACATAGGGTACCTGGATAAGAAAATAAGCAACCCACCTAAGAACAAAACATAAACATATATTGAAAATAAAACATTGAAAAAAACATTTCATGCAAATGAAAACAAAAATAAAGCTGGGGTAGTAACACTTGTATCGACAAAATAGACCTCAAAAATAAAAAAGGTCATAACAAGAGACAAAGAATATCAGTACATAATGCTAAAGGGATTGCTCCAACAAGAGGGTATAACCCAAAAATGGACAATGAAGAGAGGATTGACCATGGGAGAGTCGAGTGAGCTGGGTGGAGGGGAGCAAAAGGAAAAAAAATAAGATAACTGTATTAAAATAAACAATAAATATATATACTTTAATAATTTAAAAAGAGGATATAACCCTTGTAAACACTTATGTACCCAACACAGGAGCACCTAAATATATAAAGAAAATTTTGCTGGACATTCAGAGAGATCTATAGCAATACAGTAACAGTGGGGATTTTAACACCAACTGACATACATGGATAGAACCTCTAGACAAAAAATCAACAAGGCAATAGCAACTTTAAATAACACATTGGACCAGATGAATTTAATGGATATTTAACAGAATATTTTACCCAAAGAAACAAAATATACATTTTTCTCAAGTGCACATGGAACATTATCAAAGATAGACTACATGTTATGACACAAAATAAGCATTAACAAATTCAAGGTGACTGAAAGAATATCAAGCATCTTCTCTGACCATAATGGTATGAAACTAGAAATCAATTGCAATTAAAGAAGTGAAAAACATTCACACACATGGAGGATAAACAGCATGTTATTAAACAATGAATGGGTTAACAATGAGATCAAGGAAGAAATCAAAAGTTACCTGGAAACAAATGAAAATGAACATACAACAACACAAAATCCATGGGACAGAGCAACAGCAGTTGAAGTTCATAGCATTACAGCCTACCTCAAGAAGCAAGAAATATCTCAAAGAAACAATCTAACCTGACACCTAAAAGAACTAGAAGGAAACAACAAACAAAGCCCAGAGTAAGTAGAAGGAAGGAAATAATAAAGATTAGAGCAGGAATAAATGGCATAGACTAAAAAAAAGATATAAAGGATGAATAAAACCAAGAGCTGTTTCTTTGAAAACACAAACAAGATTGACAAAACATTAATCAGACTTATCAAGAAAAAAAGAGAGAAGATCCAAAAAATAAAATTAGAAATGCAACAAGAGAAAGTACATCTGACACCACGGATATGCAATGGGTTGTAAGAAAATACTATGAGCAACTGTATCCCAACCAATTGGACAACATAGGCAAAATAAATAAATTCCTAAAATCATACAGTCTTCCAAAACTGAATCAGGTGGAATCAGAAAACCTGAATAAACTGATTACAACTAATGAACTGGAAACAGTAATCAAAAAACTCCCATCAAATAAAAGTCCTGGACCAGATGGCCTCACAGGTAAATTTACCAAACATTTAAAGAACAAACATCTATCCTTCTCAAACTATTCCAGAAATATCAAGAGAAGGTAAGACTTCCAAACTCTTTTCATGAGACTATCATTATAATAATTCCAAAGCCAGATATAGACACTATAAAGAATGAAAATTATAGGTCCATATTCCTGATGAACATAGATGCTAATGTTCTTGACAAAATATTAGCAAACCATATCCAGCAATACATTAAAAAGATCATATGCCATGATAAAGTGGGGTTTATTCTATGGATTCAGGGCTGATAAAATATTCACAAGTCAATAAATGTGATACATCACATAAACAAGATGAAAGAAAATTACATGGTCATATCAATAGATGCAGACAAAGCATTTGATAAAATCCAGAAGCCATTTATGATTAAAACTTTTAGTAAGGTGGGAATAGAGGGAACATATCTCAAATAATAAAGGCTGTATATGAACACCCACAGCCAACAAAATACTCAGTGGGCAAAAACTACAACTGTTTCCCTTAAGATCAGAAACAAGAAAAGGATGTCCACTTTCACTCTTATTCAACATAGTACTGGAAGTTCTAGCCATAGCAAACAGACAAGAAGAAGAAATAGAAGGCATCTAAATTGGAAAAGTGGAAGCAAAAGTGTCATTATTCAAAGTGACATGACATTGTATATAGAAAACTCTAAAGATTATAGCAAAAAACTGGAGCTAATAAATAAATTTGGCAAAGTAGCAGGATACAAAATTAATAATCAGAAATCAGTTGCATTTTTATACACCAATAATGAACTATCAGAAAGAGAAACTAAGAAAACAATCCAATTTACTATTGCAATAACAACAACAAAAATACAGTCTAGGAATGAATTTAACCAGGAAGATAAAATTTCTATTAAAATATTAATGTCATATTTTATAGATCTAGATCAAATATTCCAAAAATTTATCGGGAACCAAAAGAGTCCCCAAGTGGCTTCAACAACCTTGAGAAAGAAGAACAAAGTTGGAGGTATCACACTACCTTACATCAAATGATACTACAGGGACACTCTGTTCAAAACAGTCTGATAGTGGCATAAGAACAGGCATATAATTCAATGGAATAGAACAGAGAGCCCAGAAATAAACCCACTCCTTTATGGCCAATTAATATTTGACAAAGAAGGCAGGAGTGTACAATGAGATAAAGACAGTATCTTCAATAAATATTGTTGGGGAAATTGGACAGGGACATGCAAAAAATAAAATAAAACTAGACCGCCAATTTTCACCATACACAAGAATGAACTCAAAATGGATTAAAGACTTAAATGTAAGTTATGAACCATAAAAATCCTACAAGGAAACATAGGCAGTAAAATCTCACACAACTCTTATAGCAATATTTTTGCCAATATATCTCCTTGGGAAAGGGAAACAAAGGACAAAATAAACAAATAGGACCACATCAAACTAAAAAGCTTTTGCACAGTAAGAGAAACTATCAACAAAATGAAAGGGGAACCCACTAAATGGGAGAATATATTTGCCAATTATATATCTGGTAAAGGATTAAATACCAAAATATGTAAAGAACTTATACAACTCAACACCAAAAAACAAACGATTAAAAATTGGGCAAAGGACCTGAATAGATACTTCTCCAAGGAGGACATACAGATAGCCCATAGACACATGAAAAATGCTCAACACCACTAACTATCAGAGAGATGCAAATTAAAACCACAATTAATTATCACCTCACATCTGCCAGAATGGCTATCATCAATAAATCAATAAATAAGTGCTAGCAAGGATATGGAGAAAAGGAAAGCCTAGCACACTCTTGGTGAGAAGGCTGACTTGTGCAGCCACTGTGGAAAACAGTATGGAATTTCCTCAATTAATTAAAAGTGGAACTGCCTTTTGACCCAGCAATCACACTTCTGGGAATATATCCTAAGAATCTCAAAACACTAATTCAAAAGAATACATGCAACCCCTATGTTTATAGCAGTGTTATTTACAATAGCCAAGATCTGGAGACAACCAGAGTGTCCATTAGTAGATTAGTGGATAAAAAAACTGTAGTACATTTACACAATGAGGTACTACTTGGCTGAAAAAGAAAGATTGGGGGGAGGAAGAAGGGAAGGAAGGAAGGAAGAAAGGAAGGAAGGAAGGAAGGAAGGAAGGAAGGAAGGAAGGAAGGAAGGAAGGAAGGAAGGAAGGAAGGAAGGAAGGAATCTTACCCTTTGTGACAGCATGGATGATCCTGGAGATTATTATGCTAAGTGAGAAGCCAGTGAGAAGAAGACAAATATCATAGGATCTCACTTATGTGTAGAACCTAATAAACAAAGTAAACTGATGAACAAAATTAAAACAGGCATGAATACATGAAACATACTGCTGTCAGAGAGGAGGAGGTTTAGGGGACTAGGTGAAGAAGGGTGAAGGGATTAACCAGCAAAAACATATATGCATAACACATAGACACAGACAACAGCATGGTGCTAGCCAGAGGGAAAGGGGGATGGGGAAAGATGGAGATGAACAAAGGGGGGGAAATGGGGACAAGAAAGAGCCTTTGCTTGGAGTGATGGGTGAATGATGCAGTGTGCAGATACTGTTTTATCAGGCTGTACACTTGAAACCTGTGTGGCTTTGTGAGCAAATGTCACCCCAATAGATTCAATTAAAAATAAAGTAATTAAAATAAAAATTATTTAAATTTAAATAATTATTTAAATATTCCTGTTGTCCTAAAGAAGCTTGACTAACTTGTTTCCAGAGCAATGAACTACTGAAATCTTTATATTGTTTTTGAATGTTGGATGACAGTGGCCAAGTGCTCCCTTCAGCTCTATGAACTGAATCAAGGCACTAGAGCCAAATAATCTGAGTTCCTTCTCACCTAATTTTGTTACCTGTTGTGTGTCTTTAATGCTTCTCTGCCTCATGTGATCTGTAGAGGAGAGTTTAAGTGGTTCCAATTGCATATGGTGATTGAAAGGATTGGTAGAGGTAAGATAGCACTGAATGCAACAGCATATAGAAAGCACTCAGTAAATCTTAGTTATTGATTCTGATTTTAGTGGTGATGCCAGCAATTCATAACCTAATATTGAAAAGCCAAAAGCAGTTGTTTGAAGTCCATTGACAGCCATCCAGTTAGTCACAGGTAAAGGTTTATTATTGGCCCCCTCATCTGCCTGAATTTCATTGTTTTGGGGAATCTTATTCAATTTGAGGAGGATAGAATTTAGCCCATTCAAGTGGATTCAGTCAGGCTTCTTTTCATTTAGTGAGACTGAAAAACATGATAGTGAGTACTGAGACCTGGGTAGTTAGAGGCTCTGGGACTCTATCTTTGACTTAACCACTGGGTAGAACATGTGGCCGGTATGCATTTATGAATAGGGATAGTAATAATGCTACTTATCAAATAGGTTTAGTGTAGTTAACACATTTTTAAAACATGATTTATATTAACTATACAATACTAGACAAAGATAAGGACTGTTACCATCTTCAAAAGAGTGTTCCCCTCCCACCTTTTATTTGCCTGCATTGGCCCTGTGAATGATACTGCCCTCAATACCCAATGCCTTGAGATGGTCCTTACTGCCAACACCTGCTCTTGGAAACCCAACTAAATGATAGTGCAAATGATTACATGAAATCACTTGGGCAAACAACTAACAAACAATAGGACAACTTCTTCAGATTGTAGGTTCCTTCCCCAATTCATTTGTCTACCTATACCTGTATCCCTACATTGGAAGAAAAAAATGGTACAGAGTCTGGGGCACACTGATTTTGAGAAGACAGAGGCAATGCCAAGGATTAGATCATCATAGCATGCAGTGTTGACTGTATGGTCTTAGTTCAAAAAAATAGAGAAATCTGGAGAAAATATGAGAAGCTGAAGAGTACCGTTGAAGTGTGCCGATCTAAATTGGGTTCCTGGATTTAATTCCAAGGTGGGGAATGAAAGGGCGGTTTCCTCACACATCTACAAACAATTCCCAGACACCAGGATGGTGTCCAAGAATTCAACTCAATTCTGACACTATCTACTCTGAAAGAGACCCAGTTTCCTCAGGTTGAGTTCAGTCCAACAAGAATGTCCTCCTCCCCAACACACCTACACATGTACACAACTCAGACTTTGGTTGAAAGCCCAGGATCTTACCTGTGCTTCTGGCTATAGATTGGAAGTTCCCACACCCTACTACTTGGGTTCAATTTACTTTCCAGAATGGTTCACATAACTCAAGAAAACTCACTTACTGACTAGATTACCACTTATTACAAAGGATATTAAAGGATTCAAATCAAGAGCCAGATAAAGAGATACATAGGTACATAGGGCAAGGTCCTGAAAAAAAGAATTTCTGTTCTTGCGGAGCTTGGGGCCTGGGACAATCGCACATGGAAGTGTTCTGGTTCCCCAACACAGAAATCCCCCAAACCTCTTCTTTTGGATTTTTATGGAGGCTTTGTTACACAGGCCTAATTGATAAACTCACTGGTCATTGATGATTGATTCAATCCCCAGTCTCTCTCCTCTCCTCAGAGGAGAGGGTGAGGGGATGGGACTATAAGGTCCAACACTCTAATTACAGGGTGGGTTCTCTTGGCAGCCAGCCCCCAAAACCTAAGTACTTTCCAAAATTCACCTCACTAACATAACAAAAGACCTTGATCACTTTCAATACTTAGGAAATTCCAAGCTGTGAGCCAGGAACTGTGGACAAAGATCAAATATATGAGAAATATATTTTGGTCTTCTGAGTGAATAAATGACAATGTTACACTATCTGAACTTCTTCATCCAAAGTAGCTCTTATTAATAATGATTCCAGTCATCATTTCATCTGGACTCAAGTAATTTTTTTTTTTTTTACTGCTTACAATTTATTGAGAACCTACCATGAGCCAGGTGCCATGCAAGGCTCTTTGAATAAAATGTTTCTCAACCTCACAGCCACACTTTGGATTATATATTATCCATGGCCTATAGATGAGGACACAGGCTTGTTGGGGGGCTCCACCTGAAGGGTCCCCCCAGCCACCACAGATGAGAATAAGTCTACCAAGACATGGGAGGAAAGGTGGCTGATCTCTCAAAGGAGAAGGGCCAAGAGCCTTATCCTCAGTAGGCTTTTATTGGGTTCATTTGCACAATACAGGTAAAGCTCATTAATCATTGTCAGGCAGTTAGGATCAAACAATAGATAACAAAGAACTCTGAGGGCCTATTTTGAGCCAGGGTCAGATAGCTAAAGTGCTATAAAACTTTGAAGAACAAACTCACTTCTTTCTTGGACCCTTATTTAATTGAGAGCATTCTAAACAAAGCAGGTTTCACAGGATTTTACATATTCTTTCTTAGGCCTGATTGCCCTAGGGAACCTGCCCTTTCCAGCACAGGGCGGTACCCACCACCAGCATTGTTTTAGACACAAGGCATTGTCTCAGGCTTAAGTCAGGCAGGGGTAGTAAGACAGCCAAAAGATTAGGAGACTTCTTCCAGACCGAATGAGGACTCAGGGGCAAGGGTCCATCACCCCCTTTTGCTGTAGCCCCCAAGTTCTTCCTTGGGGTCTTCATGTAATCGTGCCTGTCTTAGATTGTTCTCCCCTTGGGGAATCTTACTGTCATTGGCTAACCGATCAAGCATTGGGGGCCAGTTATGAGTGAAGAAAAAGGAGCAGAAGCGGTGCCCTGCCAGGGAAATAAGCCTTGTCTCCTTAGTGGCTTAAGGTCCAAGGGTCGCTCACTCAGCCTTAGCCATGGGGGGGTTACAGCTTCTGAAACCAGACAGGGCGGTTCCCAACACAGGCTTAGAGATGTTCAATAGCCCCCAAGCTCACACAGGGATGAGTGGCAGGGCCTGGCTTCAAACCTTGGGCACAGAAACCCAAGCTCTTCCCCTATGCCATGCATGCTTCACAGTGGGACAGTGGGGCTCACATTGCCTTGATAAACAATTGTTTTCAAGGCATAATAAAATAAGCAGAAATGAATCTTAGGAAATCCAGTTGGGGAAGAAAACAAATGCAAATCCTAAAACTATCATTTAAAGCCCCACTGGATGCAAAACAAAATGTTCTTCCTGGTAACAGATTAATAAAATAATTAAGCTATGTTAGACAGGTAATGTTTTCATCAGTTTAATGTGGGTAAATCACTCTTGCACAGATCGCAATTCCTACTCAGAGACTATAAATATTTGCATTTTTTGAGTTTTTAAAAGCATGTCTTATTTTAAATTCAAAGCTTTAATGTCACATACAACTGCAATTGATAAAAAGTTATTCCTGTGCCATTTGGAAAGAGAACCCAAATAATGGGGTTTTGGCAGAGGTTTTGAAGTAGGGTGAGATCAATCTGTAAAAGTAACCAACTATATCTAGCTTGAAATATTAATCATTTATTAACCCCTACTTAATGTACTTTACCCCTATTAAACTACACTGAAATCTCACTTGAAATTTAATAACAATCTATACCCAACCATCAAATATTTAGTGTCTGTTTAGGAAAAGTAATTGGTGGAACTCAAAGTTACTATTTGTTCTGTTTGATTAATGTTTACCAAGTGGAAGTTTTGGAACAAAGTAATGCATCAGTGGTTCACACTCACTGATGCTTCCTCTGCTTATCAATACCTCATCTCCTGATCTTGCTTTGCATCATCCTTTGAAAATGTAGTACAATAAAATTTTTTTTCATTCAATTTTATTTCTGGAAAGAATTTGCATTTTCCCTGGATGACAGAGGTATCACCTCTCAAAATTTACTTTAGATAAACTAATAATATGTCCACTTCTCACTACATGTTTGCCTTCTCAGAATCATTAATAATAATCTGTTATAGCCGAGAGCAGCATTAGTCCCTTCCTGGGTCCTTTTTCATTGTATTACTTCAGGTGAATGCTATAATCTCTGAGCACAGCAAAGTGCCTAGGATATGCTATAGGTTCAGGGTTTGATGAATGAATTAATGAGCATTCCCATATGTATTAATATATTGATGATAATGGAATCCATCCTTCCCATTGAACCGGTGGGTTCAATGACTAAACAAGGCATAGTCTAGGCAAACATTTTTAAAATAGTAAAATAATGTATAAACATACAGTCTTATTAAAATTGCAGGCCTTTGAGTAGTACATAATAAGAAATATTTGAAAGAAATTGAAGGATAAGAAATGCTTGTCAGATCATAAAAATTTGCAGAGCTTAAATAACCTTGATCCCTGAAATAAATTAAATAAATTAGTGCAATTTTCTTAAAGCCTGCATTGAAAAGAGTAAAAACAAAGCAATGCTCCCATTGTCCCTCTCAACCCTTACTTACAGCCAAGTTCTCATGACAAAATTATGTTTGTAATAAAAATTATTTCTCAAGAATAGAATTTTATAGTTTAATGATTAAAAGACATCAATATAAGAGTTGCAGCAGGGAAAGACTCTGCTTTGTGACAACCATAACTGGCACCTGACCTACCATGATCAGCTATCCTATGATGACCAGAAAAATTAAGAATAACTTCTGTGACTTCTGGTCAAGATGGCAACATAGGTAGCCTCATCATACAACCACATCAAAACTACAACTAAATTATAGGACAATCATCATTCAGAAATCAAGTTGAATGGAAGTCTGACAATTACAGAATTAGAGAAAGCATATCCATCCAGACTGGTAGGAGGGACAGATGCGAAATGGGATGGTCCCCCACCCATGGGAGGGATATCTCAGGAGCGAGGAGTCCCAGCCCCACACCAGCCTGCCAGCCCAGGTTTTCAGTGCCAGGAAGAGAAGTCCCCACAACTTCTGGCTGCAAAAACTACTGGGGACTGAGTCAGTGGAAGAAAATCCTGAAGTCTCGAGCAGCTCCTCTTAAAAAACCCACACATGGACTTAGACTCACTTCTTCTGAGCTCCAGCACCAGGGTAGCAACTTGAAAGGCACCAGTGGCATACAGGGAGGAATTAAAGTGCCTGGCATCAAGGCAGGAGCTGGGGGAAAGATTTATCCCAGACAGAAAAACAGTTAGAGGGCACTGTCCCTTTTCAGATCCCTCCTCCCACAGAGCCACAGAGCCACAGAGCCAGTAGGCAGGTGCCAATTCTGAGACTCCATCAACCTGGCTAACACTGTTTGCCCCATCCTGGAGATCCCCTGAGATTCCATCCCACAACTTTAGGGCCCACCTAAGCTGTTAACATAGACTTTTCCATTTGAATGGCTAGTCTTGTCTCATGCTTCACAACTTGCTAAATCCTTTCAAACAAACAACAGCCAGCCTCAGTGAGCCTCCAGACCTTTTATGTCTTGCTAAGTGGTTCCAGGTGTGGCACTAGCAGCAGCCAGACAGGATTTACATCTTGGCTTCACCTGGGAATCTCCAAGTTCAGCATAGGTAGCAGCCATCTCACATTGCTCTATAGCCCAGGCAGAGTGACCCCGAACAAAACACAGGTGGGAGCTGACCTTGGTCTGCACCACCCAGGAAACCCCAGGGCCAGCACACCCACTGGGCAGCTAGAGACTATGTTGGAGCACCACCACCTTGCCCCTGCACAACTGATGCTCCACAGAGAGTGGAGGTTGGTGGTCAGTGATCACAGCTAAACCTTGCAGCTGACTAGCCTGGATAAATCCTTCCCCTTGACCTGCCAACAGCAACCAAGACTCAACAAGAAGAGGGTATACTCAGCCCACATGAAGGGGACACCTCGAGTACCCAGCTTGGGTGATAGGGGAGGCTGTGCCACCAAATCCTACAGGCACCTACTACATTAAACCATGCTACAAAGACAGGGAGTCATCGCAGCTCTACCTAACAGATAGAAACAAACATAGGGAGACTGCCAAAATGAGGAGACAAAGAAACACAGCCTACATAAAAAAACAGATCAAAACTCCAGAAAAAGAACTAAACGAACGAGAGATAAGCAATCTATCAGATGCAAAGTTCAAAATAGTGGTTATAAGGATGTTCAAGGAAATTAGTGAGGACCTCAACAGCATAAAAAAGATCCAGTCAGTAAAAAAGGATACCCTAATTGAAATAAAGAAAAATTTATAGGGAAACAAGAGTAGAATGGATGAAGCTGAGAATCAAATCAATGATTTGGAACATAAGCAAGCACAAAACAACCAATCAGAACAGCAAGAAGAAAAAAGAATTAAAAAAAAAAAAACAAGGATAGTGTAAGCAGCCTTTGAGACAACTTCAAGCAATCAAAAATCACATCATAGGGATGCCAGTAGGAAAAGAGAAAGAACAAGAATCTGAAAATCTATTTGAAAAAATAATGAAAAAAAACTTCCCTAACATGGTGAGTGAAATAGACAGGTAAGTCCACAAAGCACAGAGAGTCCCAAACAAGATGGATGCAAAGAGGCCCACTCCAAAACACATCATACTTAAAATGCCAAAGGTTAAACATAAAGAGAGAATCTTAAAAGTAGCCAGAGAAAAGAAGTTAGTTACCTACAGGGAAGTTCACATAAGACTGTCAGCTGATTTTCCAAAAGAAGCTTTGCAGGCTAGAAGGGATTGTCAAGAAATATTGAAAGGCATGAAAAGCAGGGACCTACAGCTAAGATTGCTCTATCCAGCAAAACTATCATTTAGAATTGAAGGACAAACAAAGACCTTCCCAGACAACAAAAAAACTAAAGGGGTTCATTACCCCCAACCCATTATTATATGAAATGTCAAAGGGTCTTATTTAAGAAAAAGATCAAAACTAAGAACAGTAAAATGGCAATACATGAATATTTATCAACAATTGAACCTAAAAGCAAACTAAGCAGACAAGAAGAATAGAGAGAGAATCATGAATGTAGAGAGTGTTTTGATGGTTGCCAGATGGGAGGTGGGTGTGGGGGAATGGATGGAGAGGTGAAGGGATTAAGGAGTACCAATAGGTATTTACAGAATAGCCATGGGAATGTAAAGTGCAGTACAGGAAATGGAGTAGCCAAAGAACTCACATGAGTGACCCATGGACATGAACAATGGTGTGGGGATTGCTTAAAGGAGTGGGGGTTTCTGGGTGGAGGGAGGCAAAGAGGGGACATTGGGATGACTATAATAGCATAAACAATAAAATATATTTTAAAAAAATAATAACTTCTGTGAGCAAGCTGAATGTCCTCGCTGTATTTCCAGAAGCAAGTTTTAGCATTTTCTTTTATAATACTATCTGGACTATTTTGATGAGGGCAGGTTGACAACAATAGTGAGATCTAGGGACTGGACAAACTAGGATATAACAAAGCAAGACCCTTCCTGTCCTGACAAGGAAATGATACTTTTCTTCCTCAGTATTGGATCTTGATGTTAATCTTATTTTGGTTCTTCTAAAAGGAAATGCTACGGTTTTAACTATACAATTGTTTCATTCCTCATAAATCTTTATGTACAGTGATAGTCATGTGTTTTTTCTTTTCTATGAGTTTTAATTCAGTGGTGTCTTTGAGGAACAATACTTTTTGACCCAGTTGTGGTCAATTGGAAATACTAAACATCCCAAAATTCATCTTTTTCTTATTAATGTGACTGTGTGCCTGGGTTCGTGCTTTCCTCAGGACAATTGTTATTGTTGTTTTAACGGGAAGCTTTGCATGATGAATATATAAAAGTGAGTATAGTACCCTCAAAAAATGGTCAAATATTTCTTGACTTTTGGTAATATGAAGCAAAACAGCTGCTGGTCCAAAATAGTCTAAGCAATGTCCCCATCATCCTAGAAGGACATTCTCAGTGGCTACTCAAACAGATCTGATGAAAGAGAGACTCTATATTGGAGACTAGTAAAGATGCCTCAGCAATTTGCAAATATGTTTTCAATTTTTTGTTAATTATCATTTGAATAATGTTTGAGTAGCTGGAAATTGTTCCAGAAATTCCAGACAGTTCACCAATAAACATTTACCTTGAAATGTAAGTTTTTGAAGAATGTTTAAGCCATCTAGAATATCCTACATTTTATACAGTCCTTGTTTTTAAAGCACAAAACCACACTGCTTATATGAAGAAGGGAATTGGTGATGTTATAGAGGAAACAAGAACAAAGCCCGGAGAGCTCCTAAAAAGTACCTGTGTGTCATTCTAAGAAAAAGAAAGTGAATTCTAGAGTAGGTAAAAGTTAAAGGAGTGGTATCTAAATCAAGAACAGCCAAGTAGAATATATATGCAAATTTATTTAAAACCACATCTCATTAACCATAGTCTTCCATTCTTTGCCGGATAGTTGCTCTAAATATCATTTTAAGGATAGTTAAGACTGTTTTTCTAAAGCATACATGATACCTGATCTTTAAAGAGCCTATAACATTACATATCAATCTATTAAATCAAAGCATGCTAGAATAAATGTACTGCTATTTCAGAACACAAAAGTTTGAGCTCCTCTCCCTTGTGTCCCAAGCCCAGCCTTAGGACAGCCCACTTAAAGCTGCAGAGGAGTCAAGGCCCCAGCCTTGAACTTTAAAACTGTGGTAAGTCACCTCATCTTTGTATTTTCCAAAAAAAGTTCAATTCCTGTTATTTTGAGTAAAAACAAATCAAAACCAAAGATAAAAATACCTGGATAGTAATCATGACACGTTTTTACCCCAGAGCCATCTTTCTAGAATGTACAAATTTGGGGGAGTCATTTCACCTCTCTTGGCCTCAGTTTTCTCAACCAAAAATTGAATTTATAGTTTAATCATGGATTGTTTGACTTTGTTTTAAAAGTACAAGTTTACACTACAAACTATTTATGGATTTTGTCAGTTAGACTTTTCAGCACAGTATTCATATTGAAAAGATACCAATTATTCATAGTATCTTTCTCTCAAATCCTTGCTTCCTGTGAATGTTTCTAGCCCATGAGTTTCTATATAAATGGCTCAGAAAAGGCCCTATGGAATTTACTTAATGATTGTGCCTTTTGGAATGTTTGAAGAGGCATTAATTTTTATATAAATTGAGAGAGCTCTGAAGGGTATGTCATTTTTGGTTAATCCTAATATGTACAGCTCTACTTATAACGGTTCATCCTGATAAATAGAACTACTTTTCAACCCCTGTTTTATGCTGCTTTGAAATATGTTCAATCTCAGCACTAACTTTTTTGAATTATTCTTGGGTGTACTTTTGCTTTTACCAGCAGTCTAATCCTTAGCTCAATTATCAGCTGTAATTTCCCTAAGGGTAGCTTGCTTTCTGTATTACTGAAAAACCAATTTTTTTGTTTCCGGATATGAACTGAAAAGTGACTAATTAGCTGCCACTAACAGGAATAATAATAATAACTGCATTGGTAAGTGCTTACATTTATTTAGGATATTTTTTCAATCAGAGGAGGATAGAGTCTGTCTCCTGTTTGACAGGGTGATAAACAAACTGAATCAGAGTGATGGATTCAACCTCCTAGGGTAAAATATAGTAGCTATTAAATAGTCCACAGCAGTATAGGATTGAAAGGTAAGAACAAAAAATATATATTTCTTTATTTATCGCCTCATGGAACATATTTCCACTGCTGGTATTCCTCCTTGGACTGCCAAAGAAAGTCCTAACTTGCTTGTAACAAAATCCACCTCTTGTAACTTGGGTGCAGTGTTAAGATGGTGTATTGGAATGGGACAAGCATGGGCTGAGGGTCAGATGCACCCATTCTCTAACTCCATTTCTTCCACCTATGAGCTTGCCAGCTTGGGTCGAAGATATGACCTCTGTGAGAAGCATTCTCCCTGTGTGGTAAATGCAAGATGGGATGGTGGGATGTTATAACTATTAAGTGATATGCAAATTTGTGTTGCCTGGTTGTATTTCAGTACCATACATGTAATAATTCGTGAGGGAGCAAAGTACAGAATTGGCATCCAGTGCTGAGAGTGAGGCTATGACTCTTTTCCACTGTGTTTGGCTGGTTAATATCTACAAGTTTTTTGTCTTGCTCGTTTGCACCTTTCCTGGTTTTATGGCTAGAGAGTAGACCTTTTTTTCTGACATTTTTTGAAGGGAAAAAAAAACATTTCCGAAGTATTTGCCTTGATATCTACCTTTATAAGCATTTTACATAAAACATAAGTTAATCTCTTTATAATTAAGAATAATGCTATAGCCCTGACTGGTGTGGCTTAGTCGGTTGGACTGTGTCCTGTAAACTGGAAGGTTTGATTCCAGAGCACAAGCCTGTGCTGCAGATTTGGTCCCCAGTCAGGATGTGGACAAGAGGCAAACGATCGACGTTCCTCTCCCTCTCATTCTCCCTTCCTTCCCCTCTCTCTAAAATCAATAAGCATGTCCTTGGGTGAGGGTTTTAAAAAAAAGAATAATATTCTATTGACTATCATAACTGCATAGTATAGTAAATGCAGGTGCTGAAAGGGATTAGTCTCCACTATAAATTAAATACAAAATGTTACTTTCAGGCAAAAATATGGTCCTATAGCAGTACATCTGTTTGCTTCCATTTTTGTATGCTGGTTTTGTTTTTTATGCAGCCACCTACCCTAACATTATGAGAAGGTTTTGTCCCTCCTTCTCAATACTTCCCATGTCATTTCTAAACCACAGCACTGTGTATTGATATTGAACTAAACTCCTGGCTAGCTCCTGGATTTCTTTATAAATCCTCATCAGCAAAAACACACAACGCCTGCCCTTGATTGCTTTATAAAGAAAAACAGGGTGCCATCTTAGAGATTCCTTTATGGTATACAATAACTTTGTCAAATAGAAAATATTTTCTATCTAATCCAATTCATTTTTATGGAGCACTACAATAAGCCAGGCACTGAGCTGCTGGAAACACAAAGATGAATAAGATCCTCCCCCAAGTTGTTTACAGGGGACTGAGGAGGAGGTCACACATGCTTAAGGAAAGGGAATGATGACATGACTGATGGTAACTTGGTTGGGAGAAGGGAGTTGCGAAAGCCTCTGAGTAGAAGTGACCTTTAATCTGGATCTAGAAATATGAGAAGGATTTTTGTTTGTTTCAGAGGAGTAAAGGGCTAGAGAAAAAAATACAAGCATGAGTACAGAGACACGAAAGCACCCAGAGGAGCCCAAGGCTTGGCACAGTGCCCACTGCTCGAGACATTCTCAGCAGATATTTGCAGAGGTTTCAAGGTTGCATGGGAAATAGGAGAGGGTAGGAGACAGTTAAAGGACTTGGTGAAACATTTACCCCTTGTTGTTTTCTATTTTATTAAGCACCTTTACTACTTTCTCTCTTTTTACCTACCTCTGGCGTGCATTGATAATATATGCATGTTGCAAACTATACAAAGTGAAAATTTACTCTTAGGAAAGCAGACCAGAAGTAGCTTTCTCTCTTTCTGCTTTTTTTTTAAGCACTAAGAACATGAACTGGTTAAGTTATTTTGCCGCCTCTGAATGTGGAATATAGTTGAGTTCTGGAGGGGAAAAGAATTGATTGCCATAACAAGGTCTACTGCTAAACTGAACATATGTTGCTCATAATGTCACTTTCTAAATCAATGAAATTATCATTATAGAACATGTCGACAAATTAGACATGTAAAGTGCCGGCTGTATGTGGGAGAGATGTAATTTGGCTCCATAAAAAGAAAATTAAACAATAAAATATCATTGACAGATGTAGTTAGCTAAAGGTTTTGAGGTTTAAATACCAATTTGTGGGAAAAAATTATGCAGACAAACTGAGGGTACTAGATAAAAATACCAGTTTTCACAGGAGAGGAAAATTCAGTCTTTTGACCAGATGTTCTAAGACTTTAACTGTGGCCTTTCTTTAATAGATGGGTATGCTGACAGTTCCTAACTTTTTCAAATCCAAATAAAGTAGGTGAGTGATGATAAAAGAAATAAATCCAATTGAATATTTAATTTATGTCTCTATTTGAAAGACTATAGTAGATTAGGTTAAACCAGTAATGCCAAGTTCTTCCTCACCAGGGCTCCTTCCAGTGGAATTTCTCTTGTGTTTCTCACCTTAGAAAACAACATGCCAAAAAGCCACAGGTTCCAAAATTTTTATAGTTGTGGTTACTTATTATAACAATAATAGTATCATGGCATTATATAAGAGTCTTAAGGATAAGTCTAAAAAATAAGCAATACAACTATTGATGATAAGCTGATTATTATTACTATGAAATCTGTATATTACTACTTAGATAGTAGAATAAGTGAAAATTGATCTTATTTTATACTCCAACTACAATGGTTATTTCTAATAGGTTTCAGATTTATAACACCATAGCTGGCCAAGTAGACAGACTCACACTTTTCTTAACATTGAAAGCTAGGACAGAGTAACAGAATATAAGCAGTAGAAAACACTTGATGGTGCCTTTACAAAATATTCAGCATCACTTATAAAGATAGTAAACATGACATATACCAAGATTATAGAAATAGTGTAACACTTTAACATCAATAAGATATACTAAGGGACATCTCCAATCTCTTCTAAACCCTCTGCTTTTATGTTTCTACACTGTGTCCACTAATCTTGGGAAACAGTTGTGGGTTCATCATTCCTTACTCTAGCTCTTAGAATAGTAGCTTGCACCCTATAGTTACTTTAGTTTATGTATAGTCATGAACACATGTTGAATCAACTTATAGATGGATAGAAGGAAGGTTAAAATATTTCCCACATGGAAACTATTAATCCTGTTTCTAAAATAACTCTACTTTGCACCTTCTGACCACTTGGGAGGGTTGTAACCCTGAACCCCATATAGTTGACTGGAGCTACTTCTACCAATACCTTCTAAGGAGAAGTGACCTGAGTCATTTCCAGGCTGGAACTTCAGGGCTGGTGTGAGACCCAGCAGAGTGTTCTATCCCTTTCTCAGTGCTCATGCCAGCTGTTCTGTCAACCTGGATTCCAGGTTAATTATAATGAGAATAGTCCCAAGCTAACCCATGGACATAATACGTGAATGAGAAGTAATTGTTTGTCCCTGAGGTTATGGTAGATGATACAACTGACAAAGATGGAGTGGCCACGAATATTTCCCAAAAAATATTGCTTCTCCTATTAAAATGCCATATGATATACATCTTTGCAAATATCTTGTCCTCACTCCCAATCTCCATCTCATTTTCAAAGGGACAGGTTTGATTGAATGTTAAATATTGCAATAGTCTATACCCAAAGATTCTTCTCCAGTGGAAAAACTCTTTTCAAAGTGGGCTATATGCTAAGGAGACAAGGAAGATTCTGCAGAAGAGTACACATATACACAGGCACTTGTAAGTAACTTCATTCCCTCCCTCTCTTTTTAGCCAAAATAGAAAAACATGACTTGATATAAATAGAGGATTATCATAGTTGTTCAGATATTATTTTCTTTAATTTCTGTCTAATGTTATTAAATTGATGATTCCATTATATCCCACACAACATAATTAATAGAAAAAGTGACAATTTTATAAAAGTGGGAAGAAATAAAAATTTAACATAAATGACATTCCATCTGAAAGTTGTGGATAGAAAACTTCTCCAGCATCTGTTATAGAAATATGGAAACTGGTATTTTTAAATGCAGTGTGAAGTGTAAAATAAAAAATAAAATGTGGTTAGTCCATATTTGAGGATCCTTGCTTGTCAAAATAACACTTCCAAAAAGAAAATCATTTTCAAAGGTTACCCCTCAGAATACTGCCACCAACAGTGCTGCTTTCAATAAATGGTATATTTAATATTTCTATACAACATTCAGCACTACAAACCTACCATCCCAAGACAGCTGAAGAGGAACCAAAGAGGGAATGTACTAGTACAAATATGTAACCTCCATTCTGTGTGAAAGGATCCATATTTCAGTAGCATGTTGGGAATGAAGAGACCACACCAAACTGGCCATGAGGAGAAAGAACTTAGGATGGGGGTCATGTCACTGGCAATGGAAATTAAGAAGGAAACATTAAGCAATAAGAAATGCAATGTAGCATAGAATACAGCGGACACTTGAGCAGTGCAGGGATGAGGGTGTCAACCCCCCACCTAGTCAAAAATTTATGTTTAAATTGAGATTCCCCCCAAACATAGCCACTAATAGCCTACTGTTGACTGGAAGCCTTACCAATAACATAGTCAATTCACACATATTTTGTTATGTGTATTATATACCATGGCCTTATAATAAAATAAGCTAGAGAAAAGAAAATATTAAGAAAATCATAAGAGAAAATACATTTATAGTACTGTATGTATTTATTGGGAAAGATCCTTATAGAAATGAGCCCACATAGTTCAAACCCATGTTGTTCAAGGGTCAACTGTGATTATTTCCTGGAAGTTAACCAGCGGACCATTTGTTTTTAATTTCAAAAATAGCATCAGAGCACAATTCAGTAATAATTAACCAAATGATGGAAACCACACACCTCAGAGTGTAAAAGAGTGCCTAAGGTATGTTTTTGCACCTGTGTCTACTTGCCCAAAGGTGGAGTGTATGTCTAGGCCTATTCTGCCTGTCAGTTTCTCTGAGATTTGCTATTCTTGTTAGGATCTGCATGTAGCAGATCAATAATCACATCCATAATTTATATTTTTTCTTCAAACTTTTCCTCCTTCTATGTGTCAGTAGAGATAAATATTCAAACTTCAGTCATCAAAGAAACAAACTTTAAACAGGTAAGAAATGGCAAGTATGCCCAGGGAAGGAGCAGAAAGAGGATAGCCTGTCGAAAACATCTCACCTGGGACCTAGGTCATCCAGGGATATCCATAGATGGTTCTAGGTTTGGTGGGACCTAAAACAAAATTGGTAGAGCCTCTCTAAGAATAAAACATATTAGAAATCAAAATAGCTTAAAAGTATCTATTTATAAAGAAAATCGACTTCCGGCAAGATGGAGGCATAGGTGGATGCACCGTACCTCCACGCACAACCAAGATTAGAATAACAATTTAGAGCCAGAATAACACCCAGGACTGATAGAGAATTTATCTGAATGGAAGTCGGACAGCCAAGAAGTTGAAGTAGACCCGTTCATCCAGACCGGTAGGAAGAGCGGAGCCAGGCAGGCGCGGGTCGGCAGTGGCTTGCACGGTGATCGGGGAGAACTCGGTGCGAACTCGGCGTGTAAGCCCTCCGGGGGGGAGCGAGATCGCAGCGGTGGACCCTGAGTACGCAAGCAGCGGCTGGCGGACCTAGTGAAACAGCGATTGTGGACCAGGGCAGAGTGCGCAAACCAGGATCCCAGAGAAGGGACTGTGATCCCAGGAGAACAGAATTACCGCCATTGTTCCCTCCCGCCCCCGCACCCATCCCCACATACAACGTCACAATCTAGCGTCACAATCTAGCGACTGGGGTGCCCAGCCCCGGTTAACACCTAAGGCTCTGGCCCCCACCATAACAGGAGCGACCAGACCGGAAAAAAAATAAATAAATAAAGGAGAGACAGGGAACGACATAAGACATGTTTCCAACAGAACAGGTCAGTCCCCCAGTACTCATCCTTTTGAGTGACCAAGAAATAGCCAATCTATCAGATGCACAGTTCAAAACACTGGTTATCAGGAAGCTCACAGAATTGGTTGATTTTGGGTGCAAATTAGATGAAAAAATGCAGGTTACCATAAAAGAGATGAAGGAAGATGCACGGAGAGCCAATAGTGATGGGAAGGAAACTGGGTCTCAAAACAATACAGTGGACCAGAAGGAAGCAAAAAAAACAACCAAGCAGGAAAACATGATGAAATAAGAATTCAAAAAAGTGAGGAGAAGCTTAGGAGCCTCCAGGACATCTTTAAACATTCCAACATCCGAATTATAGGGGTACCAGAAGGAGAAGAGGAAGAGCAACAAGTGGAAGAGTTGTTTGAACAAGTAATAAAGGAGAACTTCCCTAATCTTGCAAAGGGAATAGACTTCAAAGAAATCCAGGAAGCACAGAGAACCCCAAAGAAGTTGGACCCAAAAAGAAACACACCAAGGCACATCATAATTACATTAGCCAAGGTAAAAATGAAGGAGAGAATCCTAGAAGCAGCAAGAGATAAGGGGACAGTAACCTACAAAGGAGTTCCCATTAGACTGTCAGATGATTTCTCCAAAGAGACCTTACAGGCAAGAAGGGGCTGGAAAGAAATATTCCAAGTCATGAAAGACAAGGACCTACATCCCAGATTGCTCTATCCAGCAAAGCTCTCATTTAGAATGGAAGGGCAGATAAAGTGCTTCACAGAGAAGGTCAAGTTAAAGGAGTTCATCAACACCGAGCCCTTATTTTATGAAATGCTAAAGGGACTTATCTAAGAAAAGAAGATAAAAAAAAACATGTATAATAAAAGGACAGCAAACTCACAATTATGAACAACCACACCTAAAGCAAAACCAAAAGAAACTAAGCAAACAACTAGAACAGGAACAGAACCACAGAAATGGAGATCACATGGAGAGGGTTAGCAACAGGGGAGTGGGAGGAGGAGAGAGGGGGAAAAGGTACAGAGAATAAGTAGCATAGAATGTAGGTTGAAAATAGATAGGGGGAGGGTAAGAATAGTATGGGTAATATAGAAACTAAAGAACTCATAAGTATGACACATGGACATGACTAAAGGGGGGGATATGGGTGGGAGAGGGTGTACAGGGTGGAGGGGAGTGAAGGGGGGAAAATGGGACAACTGTAATAGCATCATCAATAAAATATATTAAAAAAATAAAATTAAAATTAAAATTAAAAAAAGAAAACCACAGGAAATTAAAAATACTGTGAAACATTAAAAATCTAGAAAAATGCATGTATTTATTTAACTTTTTAACATATCTCAGTAATACTGTTTCTCCTGGATGATGTTTTGGTTGCATAGTCTTTGCTCATGTTTTGATATGATAACAATCATGTGTTCTTTTTTTATAAAGAGACTGGAAAGGTATCCAGAGTGACTGATCAGAAAGTAGTGGTGATTATTATTACTGTGTGACTTCTTCCAACTTTACAATTTGTCATTGGTAACAACATGTACATATTTAGGATTGTGGTTAAATTTGGGATAACCTCTTCAATCTTCTAATGGGCTGAGATTTGGAAGAATTTTCTACACCAGGACCTCTGTATCTGCACATTTTACATCCTGTTTTTCCTCCACCTCCCACATACTTCTGGTGCAGGGTGCTATTAGGAAACATTTATGTCACCATTGGATCTCTGTCCCTGCACCAGCATGTTCCAGGGCAAGGAGGGTTGGTCAAGTGGGCATAGGTGCAGTCCTGGGAGCCTTTCCTAATCCAAGATGGTTGGCAAACTAACTGTCCCCAGAATATGCTCAGCCTTCACTAGGATCCAAAAGTGTGGGGAGCTATTCCAGTGACATAAGAGGAGGCAAGACAAAAGAGAAGGAAATATAAGTGGGAAAAGATAGATCTCTCAATCACTGTTACCATAATATCTAACTTTTAAAAATTTTTAGCAAACACATGACCCTCTATAATAGGATGACCAACCATCCCATTTTACCTGGACAATCACAGTTTTAGCACTGGAAGTCCTGCATACCAATAAACACTTTAGTCCCAGGCAAAGCAGAAATTGGCCCCCTCATCTTGTAAAAACATTTCCTGGGGCACCTCTCAGGACCTTGAGGTTGCGGGGTGGGCTGTGTGAATGAGGGGACCCGAAGCTCAGACTTCACTAGCCTCATGATCATTCTAATCCTGGTTCCAAAACTTGTCCTGCCAGTTGTTAGGGTATGACACTGGGCAATGCACTGAATCTCTTTTTTTGAACAGGTATAAGATAGGGTTGCTTGAGAGGATTATAACAATTTATAAGTATGAAGTCTCTTGAACAATGTGGGATTATTATTGGCAATTATTATTACAGTTTATTATTAACAGCAGGACCCAAATGACTTCATGAGTATATTGCTTCAATATTTTAGTGTGAGGTCAGTGGTAAAAAATGAAAGATTAAATTCTGAATTTACAGTAAACTTTTCAGAATCCCATTCATGTCATACGTCATGAACTATTTCTAGGCAGCAGTATGTTGTGGAAACAATGCCAGTATAAATACAGAAGCACAACTGCTGAATTGTTTTTGTGAAATTTAGCATCTCAGGAGACAGCAACCATGATATGCTTTACAGAAAAACAACCTTGTAACTAAAATCCTTGCAATTAGTGGTTTGAAACCCTTGTAAGAAAGAAAATGATTTGCAAAAAGACTAGAGTTGAAGACTGATGAGGATTTATTTTATTTTATATTACCAATAAATTCCTCTGATAATTTCAATGCTTAGGCACCATGGCATCCAAGAAGTTGTTTCTTATTTTCAATTGAACTTTATTCTGCTGTAACATGAACCCATTTGTCTTGTTTGCATCCCTACGGTGATAATAAGTGGTCAACATCTTCCTCAGACTATTTCATATCCTTGTGGACAATTATTGCCCTTCATTTTTCCTAGTCTAACAATATTGTGCCTTTCCATCATTTATGAAAAAAATCATAGTGACAGTCTGAATATAAACTGCATGACAGCTTGCTTGCTGTCTTTTCTGTGCCTTAAATTCAGTAATACTCAATACATACCCAATGTATAGTCAATAAACACCTGCTAAATGAATAAGCCTGCCAATAGCTCAATGTATGAATTTAGATAAGTCACCAAACCAAAATAGACTTAATTATTCTCATCTTTAAAAGAGGGAAATTAGACTAGAAAATCTTGAACACTCGATCCAGTCCTGAAGTTCTGCCATTTTAGAATCTATTTTTTCATTCTTTCTCCTGGATTCTTTCTCAGCAGACAAAACAAAATACAAAACCCTAAAAAAAGAAGAAAAGAATCCAGCCCAATCTGTTGGCAGGGCTTTATCCTGGCCTCTTGTGTTATTTCCCCCTAAAAGCTCATTAAATCCTGTTTGCTTTTAAAATAAAAGTGCTGGGAATATAGTTCATTATCTAGCTCAGAATTTCTTGCTCTAAGATCATTTCTATTTTCTTCTTTTGTGAATCTCCTGTTTTTCACACCTAGTTACAGAGCTATATCAAGCATGTCAAATTGGCAAAATTTGAATATCTGTAAATCAACATCTGATAAAATACTCCATGGTGACAAATAATAACTTAAGAGAAATATATTGGGTTTTAGTGTTTGTTTGCTTGTTTGCTTGCTTGTTTTGGCTCATGAAGCCATACCTATATTGTGAGATGATTGAGTTAGAGAAAAAGAAAATAAAACTTTAAGCCCACTCTTTTTAGTAGCCAAAATATGCTGACCATCAATTTTGTAGGATTTAGTTAATTCAAGATGATTTAATAATTTAAGAAAGAGACCACCAAGATCAATCTGTTCAGTAGTTTCACATGAGTATGGACTAATAATTTTGATCCTGATGATGTGGTACCTGACATACAAGTTTCTGATACTCTAGGGATTGAAAGAGTCTATGTGGAGGGAATTGAGGGCAAGCTAAACTGCCACAGAACTCCTGGTGCTGGGCTGGAGGTCAAGGATGCATTCCAAGGAAGTTCTAAAAATATTTCACCAGCCCCAACCTTGTAGTTGACCTGGTAGCCATGGAAAACTTCACTGGAGCCTCTCTAGACTGTAACTGGAACTCTTAAAAACTCTTTTCATCAAAAAGCATCAGGAATGAAAATCTAAGATCTATACCTACAAGTTCAAATAACTTCCTGTAGCCATAACAGGTTAGCTAGATTCCCTGATCATCAAGCTATCATATCCACACTACCAACACACCCAAGGAAAATGTCTATATCAATGTTTTTCACATTACATATCATGAAATTAATTGTGAGTCATAATGAACATTTTTAAGACAAAATAAAATACCAAATATCAAAAAAAGTCAATGTGTCTTTCAAATGGCACAACTTAACCCCACAGAGAAAATTACTCAAGTAGGATAAGCTGCCCCTATCTGTGTAATTATAAATTATAAATAAGTAATTAAAGATTAATTCTAAATCTCAGTAGGTCCTCTGACAGATCGGCCATCTGGTTGTTCCCGAGATGTTTAAAGAACCTTGGTACTTATATGCCCCAATCAAGGGAAGACCTTTTAGAGGGAAAAATTGCAAGAAATTTTAGCATTTTGTTCTGTAATATATGTATTTGTCTCATCTAACTACTCCCTAAACCTTCGGTTTTCTAATGGTTCTATTTAATGGCTCATATCATGTTCCTATAGTTCCCTTTAATCCTCATTTTTAAAAATCTGTGAAGATTGAGGAGTACTTTGCATCAGCCCTTTGTCACCCCAAGTATGATAAACATCTTTGCATGGAGAATTACTTAGCCACACTAAAAGACAGATCTAGTATCTCACACAGAATTATCTCTGAACATGTCTTTCCAATGCTTCCTTATATTTTCCTTATCCTAGGTAATGTATTTCTCCCAGGATTCAAAACTAGCAGAAATCTGTCAGCTGTCTGGATGTTGTTACTTTTATCTTGCCATTGCTCTTCATGTCCAGGCAAGACACTAGGTAGAGCAGGGAAGGTTAAATTCATCAGCAGAGTCATTCGGACAGCCTTCAGGAGTGCAGAAGGTCTTCCCATTCTTTGCCCCATTCCACTCTGCTACCCAACTGCCCCCCCCCCTCGGAATACATCATCTTGGCACTCCCTCTTCTCTCTCCAGTCCTACCTTCTTCATTTCTCCACTTGATGGCAAGTTAGAGTGGCCTAAGAAAGAATGGCAGGTCATCTGCACATTGCCTTTTGGTTTTGATGATCTTGAGCCAAGTTTAAAGAGAAACACCCAGCCATAAAATGGTCCTTAACAAACCATTTTAAGAAATGAAGACATGGCACATATCACATTAAGCAGATTGGATCTCTCATTGCTAGACGTTTCCAATGGCCTCCCATTACACTGAGAATAAAAGGCAAACTCTTTGCACACCATGTACATGTGGGCCTCTGCCCATCTACCACTCCAGTATCATCTTACATCACACATATGCTCAATTATTCCAGCTACACAAAAGTGGTGTAGAGAAATGGCATGCTTTCACTGATACATGCTTGCTGCTAAGGCCATGGGTTGCCACAGATGCTCTGGAGATCCATTTTTTGCTATGTATCAGAAGCCTTGCTGTTCATATGGTGTGACCTAACAATTCACTCCTTGTTTTTTAATCCTAAAGAAATAACCAGTGACACATGTAGAGATAAATGCTCTAGGTTAGGATGTATTGCAAGATTTTTTTAAAGTAATTGAAAAATTTAAAGCCCTTTATATATCTACCAAAAAGAAATTATTTAAATAAACTGCCATACAGCCATAATTCTGAAGCTATTAAAATTCAACTGTATCTGTAAGTGTGGGATGTCCTTAGTGACTTCCTTCCAGAAAGTACCAACTGAAAAAAAATGGGGGAAAGAATAATTCTTACAGTGGAGAAGCCTGATGAACAATACCTCATCCAGATGATCCATGTCAATATCAACATGAGTGTTATGAACCATGTTGGTTATGTGTACCCTTGATATGACTATGAGAATGACAATTTACCTCTGTGGTCTTCCTCCAAAGTAAGATTACTCTAATTTTATCTTGAGAAAACATCAAATTCCAATAGACCAACTTCCTATGAAATGCCTGACTAGTAATTCCCAAAACTGTCAAGCTCATCAAAAATCAGCCAAGTCTGTGAAACTGTCACAGTCCAGAGGAGCCTAAGGAGACACGACAAGTAAATGTAATGTAGTGTCCTAAAGGGAGCCTTGGAACAGAAAAGGAAAACTAGGTAAAAAAAAATTTAATCTGAATAAGGTATGGACTTTAGTTAATAATAATGTATTAATATTGGTTCATTAATTGTGATAAATGTATCACATTAATAAAGATGCTAACAGTAGGAGAAACTGGGTACGGAGTATAGGGCAATTATTTGTATTATATTCTCATGTTTTTCATAAACCTAAAACTGTTCTAGGAATTAAACTCTATTTTTATCATTTATTTTTTAACTACAGTCGACATACAATATTATACTAGTTTTAGGTGTGTAGCATAGCGATTAGACATTTATAAACCTTATGAAGTGATCATCCCTATAAACCTAGTACCTGTCTGATCTCATACATAGTTTTTACAGTATTACTGAGTATATTCCCCATGCTTTAATCTCTGTAACTGTATAACTGGCAATTTGTACTTCTTAAGGAAAGGTATTTCTTTTCTCCTACTTATATATTTACATTGGTATAAACTTGTGCCTTTCTATGGGCTATTTATTATCCAGTACTATTCCTGAAATTGTTCCAGACTTTGCCATTAGGAACTCCTTTGGGTTGACTTCTTTGTCCTTTTGACGTGCTCCCAGCTGTTTTGGAGCAATTGCTTACTTACAGCACCATGAGACATTCTGGGCTCCTCTTATGTTTCTCCACTCCAACCCTGACATCAACCACCTCTCCAAGGAGCTCTGGTTTCTTTTATTGGAAAATGGTATTTAGATTCAAATATAAAATGGTTTTTATAAAATAAAAATGGTTTTTAAATTCAAATATAATAACCAAAAGGTAGACCCAAGATATACTATTAATATTGGGAAATTATTGCTTTTAGGACTCTGAGCAGAGGATATATATATACCAACCACATGTACACACAAACATCTATACTTCTATAACCACCAAGTTGCATAGAGAGAGAGAGAGATACCAATGTAACAGCACAGGCTTATTTCACCTTTCTTGGTTATAGCCTCTTTCTCCAACAGTGAAAAACCTAGTCTTTATTATCTATAATCTTTTTACTTATTTATTCAATCCTGCTATATGCATACAGTAGTTTCAGAACTGCTAACATATATCCTTCTAACAAATTTGTTAATAATTAAATTTGTATACAGCTTTTTGGCCTTTAGATTTACAATATGCAATCAAAATGTTGTTTTCCAAAATGACTTTTGTTATTTCTTTTCTTCTCTATCCCCTTTAGTGTGATTCTGTCATCAATTTATAAAACATTTCAGATTTATTTGTTAATGTTAATACTTTGTTTTGGGTTTTCCACATATCTTGGTTTAATTGTTTTTTCCTTGGGTATGTGCAACAACACTGTGGTTCTAATACAGCTATACCAGAGGTACACTCAGAAGCACCAGTCCCTCCTCGTCAAATTGCCCATTCCCACTCCCCCTCCCGCTTTCCCACCGAGCCCCATCTGGGAAACCAATCTCTTTACTTTCTGGTTTATCTCTACTGTATTTCTTCTGCACAAATGAGCAGATATGTGTGTATTCACTTGTATCTGTGTCTTTTTTACATGAAAGTTGCATTCTATAGATTCTCTTTTGCACTTTGCTCTTTTCACTGAATGATATACTCTGGGAATTTTCTATCACTTCCAAGAAATGCCCTCATTCTTTTTTTTACAATTAGCACAGTATAATTCTCTGTTATGTGGCTATACAATATTTTATTCAGTTCTCCTATGTATGGGCATTTAGGTTGTTTCCAATATTTTGCAATTACAAACAATTCTATAAGAAATAATTATATGCCTGTATATGTTCATATTGTTGTAGGTGTATCTCCCGAGTAAATTCTTAGAAGGTGGGACTTCCAGGTCGAAAGATAGTGATTGCCAAAGTCCCCTCAATCAATTTTATATCATTTTACATTATTACCAGCAAGGTATGACAACAGAATGTGTCATTATTCCTTTTTTAATCTTTGCTAACCTGATAGTGAGAAATATCTCAGACTGTTTTTAAATTCAAATATAATTTAAAATTCAAGATTAAACTCTAAACATATTAATGTTTCCCCACGTATCTCATAGCCTTTTGATATGGCTTTTCTTGAATTATGTGTTTGAATTTTTCCCTCTTTTTCCATTGAGTTTTGATCCTTTGTCACTAAATTTCTAAGAGTTCTTTACATTTAAGGATATTGCCCTCTGTCTGTGATGTATGTTACAAACATTGTCTCCAAGTTCATCAGTTGTCTTTTACCACCATTTATGGGAGGTTTTTGCCATGCAAAATATTTTAATTGTTATGTAGTCAAATATATAAGTCTTTTATTACTTCTGGACTTTACATAGTTAAAAAGCCTTTCCCTACCCCAAAGTTAAAGAAGAATTCACCCATATTTTCTTCTAAAGCTTGTATGGATTTATTCTTGCATTTAGTTCCGTAAAGTTCTAGTTTATTCCCACGGATGGCCACACACCCCTTTCTCCACCATCTCTTTATAAGAACATTTGTGCTCAGGTGAAATAAACTTGGAAATGATGAGGTTAGAGAAAACATGTAGCATTAGGTTAGCTATGGAGAAAGAGAACTTTAACTTGGAATTATTAGAGGCAAAGCCAGCGCTCATTATGACCAACAGTGCGGTGGGGTCTCTACCAGCCTCTCTCACTCCATTCTCTACAGGCAGGGCCATTTCTCTACCCTAGCCAGGGTCTTGTGCCTCACTGGATATGTACATTATGGCAGATTTATGATACCTAGTACAAAAAAAGGTGGCATTTCCTGCAAAGGAGTGATTCAAGTTTTTGTTCTTTGACCTGAGGTTGAAATCTTAACTCTGTGGTGAAACATTCTGAATGTTATGCAGGACATTTCTGTCTTTGCTTTCATGGTATCTCCTGCTACATTCATTTATTCACTGACTTAAATACTCTTTGAGCATCTACTATGGGCCCCTAACTGTTTCAATTTCTAGGTAAATGGTGAAGAAAACTGTCTTGGCTCCCATGGAATTTATCTCCCAGTTCAGAAGATTGGGACTACAGCCCCAGATTCCTCTGATCTCTTAGTAGTCTTAGTCTTTACCCAAAAAATTCTCTCCAAACTTAGAAAACAACGACCCCTGAGATTAATGTGAATGCAGCTGAGGGGCTCCTTTGGAATGAGAGGTAGTCTTTAGAGGAAAAGCAAGTGTCTTTGGACTGGAAGGAATTGGAGCATTTTTGATGAAAACAAAAATGACAAGTTACAGGTATCTACAATAATACAGGTTTTTGTAAAGTATTTCATGTTATGCAGCCAGAGAGAGGACTGCCCTTTGAGAAACTGAGAATAGCTCTAATCTCTAAATGACTACCTATAGTTGGCCCATTATCACCCCTGATGAGAAGACACCACCTGCCCAAACTCACTTTGGAAGATTCCCTCACTGACAAGTGGCATGCAAGTGCAATGAATTTTTTAATTGGAACGTACTACTGCTCCATTTAGTCTATTTCCCACTCATTTGCTTAATATACAAGCAGCATCTTTGTCTTTGTAGTGTTCCTTTCCTGTTGTTTATGCCACACCTGAAGTCTTAATCCTCGTTTTGACATTTTAACCCATAAGTGGTTGCTATGGCAATGATTAGATTGTCACACACAAAGGATTATTACCTTTGGTTGGATACCATCCAGACCATACAAATCCTGAAAAACACTATTTAAGGCAAATGTTACAATGAGAAATTAGAGAGAAAATAGATTGTTGATATAAGTAAAATGCTCCAGCCCAGTGTCATTGGTCATCTTCGATCATTCTAAGGTGTGACACACAGTGGTGAAATTTTTCCTTAGTAACCCCTTTTCCTTCTTCACAGTGTTCTACCCAGTTTTCAAAAACCTATTTGTAAGTTGATTTTTTTCTAAATAATTCAGTTAAGATAGATTTACAAATATCTGACAGTGACAATGACCCAGCACTGCTCAAAGATACTCTGAAGTAGCAAACCCACATAAATACATACAAGCATCATCAGCTCACTCTACCACTTGCACATTAAGAATAGTATTAGAAACCATACTCCCTGCTACACACATACTTTTTCTGTCTTTGAGCTTAAAACATATCAGCATTATTTTACATTCTGAATCATTCAAATGCATATGATTTCAGTGCCTGGGAACATTAAGTATAATTATTTACATTTGCAGAAAACATGAAAAAATTTTCTGGTTATATATATACATATATATATATATATATATATATATATATATATATACATATATATATATATATATATATATATATATATATGCAGTAATCATACATGATATTTAGGATTTATTTGTATTAGTGCATTTCCAAAGTGGTTAAAGAATGCTTTTCAAAGCAATCCTTATGATATATGCTTACTCCCAATTAAGGAAAAATTGGCACAGTGATCTCACTTTCCCTAAGCCATAACCACCATCTCTAGCCACTGAGCACCACTTGGCTGCACCCATACCTCAATCCATCCATCCTAGCATGTCTCACCATCCACACCAATTGCCAAAATCCTAGATAATGAGAAGACATTGCATTTATATCTTTGCCCATTGTGCTAGTAAAATGATTCCATTAATTTTTTAGCAGCAATTTATTGAGTGCCTACTATGAGTTGGGCCCTTTATAGTCTGACATTTGGTTGGCCAGTACAACTGTTAATTTTTTCCCCTCATCCTCTGAATACAGAATCAACATTTGTAAGTCAGAGAAACTGAAAAGGAGGAACATTTCCCTGCTTAAATCCACTACCTACCTACATTGGAAACCAATTAGCAACCTTTCCTGTTTCCAGTTTACCAACCTTCCCTGGTATATGGATTCATAGATGGATTTCAAAATACCCCACTCATAGCCAGGCATAACCAGAGCAACAGGGCTCAGGAAAGCCAGCTCAGAGACATGAATGTTAGTTTATTCCTGTGAGAGAAGCTTCTTCCATAAAAGATATGGGAATGTGCTTGCTGTCAAATCCATCAAAACTCTGTCATGTAAAGCTATAGGGGAAAAAAACTCTGATAAAAACTGAAGGGACATTTGCAAGGAGGCTTGTTTTGCAGACATGGTCTACTTGTGATTTTTTTTCCCCATTGTCACTGAGCAAGCAGGCAGAAAAGTTACAAAACTGGGGTTCAAACTCATGTGCAAATAACACCATTGATCAAAACTGCTGCTTCATCACCTTGATTTCCTGCTAAATTGTTTTCCCTTTTTCACTCATATCTCTTTTTATAGCTTTCAAGGCAATCTTCTAGCCCATGTGAATTTGTTCAATCTCTGCTCCTAGATCCATGTAAACATTTTCACATGTTCATCCAAATTCTTCTTTGTCTACACCCCTACTGAGCTCTCTTTGAAGTGGAGAACTTGGCAGATCCTTCCCTGCAAAGCAGCATGCTTCCCTCTGGTGAGGAGTGTGGAGCGGGGAGGGATGAGGGGTGTGTGTGTCTGTGTGTGTGTGTGTGTGTGTGTGTGTGTGTTTAACCTCCTCCTAACTAGCCTGCTTGCCAGTACTTGGTATGATTTTAAACCAGTTTCATTTCCCTCCAGTGGGTATATCTATCCTCACAAAGACCACCTATCTCGGTTCTGCTACGCTATTTATGGATTTTTTCTCTGCTGGCTTCTGTCAAATGAAAGAAGACCCCTCTAAAATGACTATGGAATTACCCAATCATCAATACTCTCTATGTTTGACCTTGTCATAGGTATATTTGGATAAGTCGCATTACCCTTGGTAATTCCCCAATACTTCTCTACTTGAACAGGGATGATATTCAGGTCATCCCACCTACCTCTTGTGCTAAAGGTAGACAACGTATTTTTTAATGTTGCCTGAATCATGTTGATATTATTTCCTGCCTGTCATTTGGATTGGATGACATAAAGATGGAAATGAAGATTCCCAAAGATAGTGTCCTTATTTTGCATTTATGCCTGATTATTAATTCCCCAAACTGCTTAGCTTCTGCTTGTGCCATTTCTCATTTTAATTAGAGGACCAGTCCAGGGCATGGATCCTGTGTCACCTAAATCTCAACCATTCATCTAAGGCAAATGAGCTGCCTTGCCTTTTGCTGCTTCCTTTCACTGTCTTACTTTTCAATCTTGCAGCAGGATTGGTTATTAGGAAAACTGAATAGTCTGTGTTCTTGGTAACAAGGAAATCTGCAGAAAACCAGTATAATAGACAGTGTGGTCAATATTGACACAGACTTTAAAAATCAGGTATTTAATATTCAGTTATGCATTTATTTGGCAAAAATGTGCTATAATCAGTCTGTTTGCCTGTGGAGAATATACAAATATGATTGGTGCTGGTGGCCTCTTGGAGATGCTGCATGAAAAAGCTCAGCCAAAAAGGAGACCGAGATTTGAGATTGATTTGCTATCCTATCTAGATTTCTAATTCAAACATATTAGAAGTTTAAGTGAATTATTTTAACTTAACTTCTGACTGAGGTCAAACCAAAAAATCAAGCTCCAGTGCACGTTTTAAGAGAATTCTCACTATCCTTCTGCTGTGTCTCTGCTTAGAACTGAACAGAAAGCAACAAACACTGTGAAGCCATTTAAAAAAAATTTTAACGAATTATTAAATCTCTTAGACTTCAGAATTGGAGATTTTGATGATATTGGTTTTTGAGTTGCTATTTGTAATAAAAAAATAAAATAAAATGATTATATAATTAAAATATTATAATCATAATTTAAATATCTCAAATACACCAAAAATAGATATCTGTCATTTTGCTACTGAATCATGTTCCTTGACAGTTTTGCGAGCAGAGCCTTTGCTGTGTGGTGTCACCCTGTGTGAAACAGAGAACAATGAGAGCAGTGAACATTGTGTTGATTTCTAAGTGAGAGCTTGGTGGCATCAGAGTGCAGCACCTCCCTAAACTATGGCTATATTGAAGTAAATGTTTAGAAACTATTTGAATTTACTGACCAGTAATCAAGATTTTTTTCAGGGAGAAAATTCTCTTAGGGCGTTTTGGAAAAATACTGAAATGGTTCCTAGTGCTGTCCAACTAGGAAAATATCCATCTTTTTGGAGCCTGCCAGCCGGTGGGCCTGTCGGTGAGTTGCCCTAAGTTATCGCTCCAGCACTCTGGGTGACGGGAGCTTAAGGTCATGCCTCTTCCAACAACTATTCATGAAGAGTCTCATATACCATGTACTGTGCTAGGCATTGAGTAAAACACTATAAATAAAATAGTGTGACTTTCACAGTTTTCAGTCAAGTGAGGGAGACAAAGAATAAACAAGCAAGCCAATAAATAAATGTATTTGCAAAGTATGGCAAGTGCAGTGAAAGAAATAAAAAAGGCACATTCGTAGAGAGCAATGGGTGCTGTAGAACGTGGCAGCTTTGTGAAGCATAGCAGTGAAGGGGGAGATACAGAGCAAAAAAGGACAGCTTATGTGGATGTGCTGAGCAGGATATTGAAGGGCCTGTGCACAATTCAGGTAGCGCCTTATAAACCATGGTAAGGAGTCTGGGTGTGTATTTTATTAAAAATGCTAAGTGCAAGGGTCAGTGTTGTATTGTCTTCAAAAGAGGAGGAGCATGATTCCCAAAAGGGTTAAAAAAAAAGTCCATCTGGAAGAGGCCAATAGTGGAGGTAGGAAGGCCAGAAAGAGACCAGTGAACTGATGGTGGCTTGGGTCAGAAGGGTGGCTGTGATGTTGGAGAGAGGTGGACGACTGGAAGTGGTTCTATGCAGCAAGCAACGAGACTTCAAAGTGAGGGAGGTAAGACTGTCAGGGATGATTCCCAGCTTTCTGGTTTGACGAAATGTGTGAACTGTGGCCCATTTGCTAACATGGAAAGGAGGAAGAGAGACAGGTGGTTTTTTGTTTGTTTTATGGGAGATTCATGGCAATTATTAAGAGTTCAGTCTGTGGGTGTGCTAAGTTTGAAATGTCTGTAAGATAATCAAGAAAATTGTGAAATAGACACTTGGATATTCAGATTACAAATAGTTATTTAATGGCTACTTATGTGTCATGCACTGTTCTGTTATGATAAAGATAAGTAATTCTGCATCTAGGAGAAGTTTGGGCTTGGTAAAAAATCAACTTAATGCTGAGTGCTGGCTCCATGATGGAGCACACACAGCCATCTGCTGCCCTTCTCATTGGCGGCAACACGAGGCATGTCACGGCCAGCTGGGAGTTACTGAGTTCTCCTAAGGAACTAAACTACAGCATTGCACTCTACCCATCGAATTGTGGATTAAATGACACTTGAGTGACAGGAGTCAGTTAATTACATTTACTAATAATGCGCAAAGAGTATTATCATTTATTTATAATAGCAAAATATTGATGCAATCTATCTAAATGTCTAACACAGAAGGAAAGGTTAAATAGGATATAGTCATATAAAAGAATATAAAGCAGTCATAAAAATGTTTGGAAAAATATTTAATGACATGAGATAAAATATTTAATTAATGGCATGAGATAATACTTTTTAAATATACAAGTGAAAAGTAGGCTAGGAAGATACATTTATAATGTGATTTCAGTTTTCTTTAAAGACAAAGTAATATATGCATAGAAAAAAGATGGGGGAATGAGTAAAAATGTCAATTATAGTTATAAATAGGTGATGTGATTTAAAATGATTTTCATATTTTCTCTATGCTTTTAAGTATTTTCAAAATGTTTCACAATGAACCTATTCTAGAGATCTAAATTGAAGGAGGTGGTAATTATTTGAGAAGAAAGAGGACCAGGATAGTAACTTTGTGGAAATAGGAGGAACACATTAATATGGCCTCTACTTAAGTTAAATGTAGAGAATAATCTGTTAAAAAAACAGGTCTACTCCTTCCTCTTGAGTCATTGAAAGGATCAGTACTTCTGTTATTTCTAGCCAGAATATCATATGGAGAGGACTTATAGGGAAAGCCTGCAAAAGGTTGGAGAGATATTCTCCACAAGGGATGGAAAATAAAGTAACATGTAAAATTGTTATTGTTAATTAACATTTATTGTGTAGTTACTATGCGTCAAGCACTCTTTAAAGTATTTTCCATTTAAGAAGGTAATTGGAGAATGTTGAAAGATACACTAAATTAATTTGGACTAAACACCATTCCTTTCCCTTTAATTGCTCTGATGTAGAACAAGAAATTGGAAAAGTTTAATTATTAAACAAATACATACATGCAAATATATGTGTTCCATCTACATATAAAGTTAATTAAGACAAAGTTAAGATTTAATTAAAATTTTTGTCACTAATTCTAGCCACAGTGATAAGATGGAAGAATATACTGGTTGTCACCTGCCTGTCAGTTGATTTAGCAGTAATTAAAGCCCAGCTGGCAAAGGTGTCCTTGAAACTGAAGTGGTGAGACAAGGCTGCAATGTAGTTGCCAAGGGTGCAGATAGTGAGATCCCGAGGGTCCCTAAATTTGTTCCATTCTTATTCCAATTTGGACACGAGGTCTATAAAATTTAGATCCCTTTGTTAAAGCATCTATAAAGACCTACAGAAATAACAAACATCACTTTTCAAAATAATTGTACCGGGATTTCAGAAACGTTTCAGAGATGTTTAGAAACCCCTGAATATTTCTTGCACTCTTTATAGAATGGAGCAGGTTATGATCCCATTGTGCTAACATCTCCTTCTCTAAGCAATATTGGTGTGTTGAGTTTGTGGGAAATTTTTCTGTAATCTTGTAATATTGGTATGGGGGTCTGTCTATAAATCTGATTTTCTGATAGCTTCTCCCCCTGTCCATTTGTTTAAAAATTAAGTATCACTGCCTTACAAACAATTGCACCACATGGACAGACTGCCCTCTATGCTTTGGAAAGACACTTGCTCTAAAGTCAGCTGCCTATAGTCTTGAATTGGAGGAGTGAGTGCTCTAGAAAGTAAAAGAACATAATTCCTTTTTTATTTAATAATTTATTGTATTTTTCCATTACCATGTAGTCCCACTGTATCCCACCCCACAAACACCACACTGTTGTCTATGTCTGAGTCCTTTTTCCTTTTTGCTCAGTCCCTCCACCTCCTACCCCCCCACCCTGAGCTGTTATCCTGCTATTTATGAGTCTGTCTCTATATTGCTTGTTACTTCAGTTTGTTCATTAGATTCCACATATGAGTGAAATCATGCGGTATTTGTCTTCCTCTGCCTGAGAGAGAATCAAGCTTGTGTCTGAGAGAAACAGAATAATAATATAACTCCTTAAGGGGTAGAACAGACCGCCACAGCAGAGCCATTGCACGTGTCAGTCATTCTGGGACTCCATCCCGAAGGTGCCGTGTGCTGTTTTCTTCCACGGTTCCTTTGAATAGAGCTTCATGCTGATGAGGCAAAGCACTGCATTCAGTCTCAGTATGGATCAGCCCAATTTCCTCCCTTTCAGGGCTGCGTATTTCATGACTAAGCTTTATTCTTTGTTAACCCCTGCTCAGAGAGGAGTACGGTGAAAACAGAGATAGAACAGTACAAATTTTGCACTGATTTTAGAAAAATAAGCTTAATATTATACTTTAATGAGCCCAAATTAGGTGTGTTGGCAAAGTATGTGACATTGCCAGTCTGTGAGAGGAAAATTTTTCAAAGATTGAGAGAAACTACTCAAGTGTGGTTTCCCAGTACTGAACACAAGTATTCTTGTGTTGCCAAGCTCTCCTAACCTCATTTTCTTTGATTGAAGTTTGAAATGCATTCCTACATCAAACAGACCAATATCACTCCTGGAAATGATGTACTAGTAAAAACAAATTATGCCCTCCTTAGGTCACTGAATTAAAAAGGTGAAGTTTTACCTAACCCAATGGTGCTCTCACTGAAAGCACTCAGGTGGATGCAGGGAAGTGCTGATTTCAGCACTTACAACAACAGGGCGTGTACGAAATCCAGACTCTGGTTCCATTTGACTCGTGGTCCTCCAGGGAGAGACTCTGGCCTGCAGTCCAGTCCCTGAATACTTTGGGATGTTATCTGTCACTATCAACCACTGCTCCTCTACCCACCACATTGGGGAATACTCCTGGTGCTCTAAGATGCCTCTAGGGACAATAAGGCAGCTGGAGCTTTGACATAAAAGTGGCTCTAGAAATAAGACATGGCAGGAATGAGCTGCTTCAGTGTTTCTTTACATTTCAAGATATTTCTGGAGATGGAAACGAATTCAGGCTAAATAATCTACTGATATGACCCACAGCAGGGGTTGGGGGAGTGCTAGTAGTAAAAACATTTCGACCATGATAGGCATCAAAATGAAATACAGAGTTTCAAAATTATCCTATTGGTAATCCCTGATTCAGAAGACTCTTAGTTCATAAATTAACAAACTAATATTACATGTTTACACATGTTACAGCTGCCCACAAACATAGCATAATGTACTTAAAGACAGGGTTTTCCAATTGATGTGACCCATTAGCAAGTTGTAAAGTTAATGCTGTAAGCTGCAACTTTTCCTTTTTTTATTTTAAAAAGAAGATTTATACAGTTAAATTTATGAGAGTGCATCTGATAAGTCATATTTTAAAAGCAACTATGGCTTAATATAGTATTTGTTTCCATTTGTGTGTATTTGGCGGGTTTATATATATCACAATGTTTAAAAATTTAAAGCCAATTACAGGAAGTTTGTTTCTTTGATAATGAATTTTACTTTTTAAAATTTCTCTCTACAAGTGAATTCTAATTTCCAAAGCCCTGTGTATGAGATTCTGCACCAGAGTGAGTCACATACAAACTGATTTAATAAGCAAAACAGAGACAGGCTCATAGAGAGCAGGCTGACAACCCCCAGGGAATGGGGATTGGGAGGGGAATCTAGCAAAAAAGAAAAAAAAAGAGGAACAACTCATGGCCACAGACAACAGTGTGGTGAAGGGGGAAGGGGTGAAGCTGTAAGAGGGTATAGGGGGAAAAATGGTAATAGCAAACAATAAAAATAGCATAAAATAAAAATTTAAATTTAAATTAAAAAAAACAAAGTGAGTCACAAAAAATTAATGTTACCACTGAGTTCTAATAGTTTCCATATCACTTCTAGTACTGTCCACTTAAAAGTAGTAGCATATCCTCTTGTCTTGCTCCCCAGTAGCATTATGGAAATTTGCTAATGAGTGATATCTTACGAAAAGTGAGCCCACTCCCAAAAAAGAGATGTCATCGAAGACTGGGAAACACAATACCATGTTAGGTGATTGATTGTAACTTTTATTCCTGGCCAACTAAACAAGGGTAGAGCTTCTATGTCTTATGTAAAGAGACTCAGAAGTCTTTTTTTATTTTTATTTACTGATTTTAGAAAGAGAGAATAAGGGAGGGAGGGAGAGAGAAACCACAATTTGTTGTTCCACTTATTTATGTATTCATTGATTCATTGGTTGATTCTTTAAGTGCCCTGAATGTGGGTAGAATCAGCAAACTTGGCAGGTTGGAATGATGCTCTAACCAACTGAGCTACCCAGCCAGGGCCCTCAAGTCTTTTGGAAAAACTCCTAAGATGAGCTGTCAGCTTTAGAAAATATAAAATTTCTTCTGAGTTTTCTACCTTACGGAGGAAGTCACATGCCCCTGACATCCACAATTAAAACTGAAGTTATGCAATGGACTGTGCAAAGAACACAGGGCTTTTCTAAAGCTATACATGTAATTCCAGAGCAAAATTTATGACATCTGGAAAACAGGCTGCATTGCTTAGCATGGGTGCTTAATTTGAAATTTTGATATATACTTATAGGTAAGAGTTTATTATGAACAGGATGTTCATCAAGTCAAATGCATGGCTGTAATTAAATCACTGCTTGTTGAGACATGTTTTATAGCTCTTATTATAAGTAAATATAAATAAAAGTTGTTTGGAGAATTGTGCCTTTTTAACATTTGACTTGAAAAGCGTCTTAAGTTAACCATTTAAATGATGAAGTAAAAGCATCCTTTTTCAGGTTCTTTAAGATACTAGAGGAAAAATGAAGACACTAGACCAGCTTCAAGTGATGGACATGAGTAAGCAGGATCATAAAGAAATATCTTTGGAGAGAATTCTGCACTCTTAGAATTTGATAATATAAGGGATGCTTAGTTGAAGGTCTATCTTGCCATTCACATAGTTGGGTCCAGATTCTTTAGATCCTTTTCTCTAGGCTTCAGCCATTTTTGCCAAATTTAGTCTCCTGCTACCTCCCAGCCCAAACCCTCCCTTCAGATCTGAACTCTACTTGTTCTTTGAAGCTCCAAAAATTCTCCCTGCCACTCCCAAGCCTCTTCCGGTGACCAAAACCCTAAATGATAGAACCCTCTTGAATTCCTGAACCACAAATTATCTGCTTCAATTGACAATAAGAATATACTTGGTGTATTGTGTTAGTTATTACTGCTCTTTAAAACTTACTTTGTTTCCCTAAACAGATTAATTGCTTTCTTTGAGTAGTAACCATCAGTGGGTTCAAAGATAATACTAATCAGAATCGTTACATTTATTCCAAGGTCATGTCTACAAAAGAGACCCATACTGGGATAAAAACGGAAAAGAGAAACAGAGGAAAAATGAGGAGTGATAAAATATGGATTTACAATCTCAAAATGGCATAACAATATTTATATTAGGATATATAGAGAATTAATAGGTAGTTAGCAGATCATTAGTATAACCTTCTATCATTTTACACCAGATATTTGGAGTTAGAGTGAGAGTATGTGTTTCTTCCATTCTCATATTTATATTATATTGACTCTTCTTCATAGTATACTAATATTCCAATTACTTAAGATGACTTTGGTTCTAAGTAATAGAAAACTGAGCTCAAATTAGCGCCAACAGTAAAGACATTTACTGGCTTAAAGCACTGGCAACCCAGCGGTAGGACAGATTTCAATTCACCTTAACCTTCTGGCTCTGCTCCATTTTCCTGTAATTCATTTGGTTCAGCCCTCCTATGTCTGCTGCCTTTCTCATCAAATCAGTCCTGAGATGGTGACATAGTTCCATGGCCAAAGTTTGCACAAGATAAATTGTCCAAAGGGAAAAGAGAAAGGGACACCTTTTCCATCTCTCCTGAATGGCAGGGGAGAACTTTCCTAAGGTGATCCTGCACAGGAGGTCCCCCTGCTGTTGTGCCTCTTGCAGCCGTGGGTGCGCTCTGGTTCTCCTAAGACTCTTGAAGTGTGTGGAAAATAAGAAGATACATTAACAAAACTAGCTTTCTCTGGGAGAAAACAAAGGAGAGAAAACCTTAGGTTGCTAGAGAGGCAACCTAAAAACAACCTCTATGCCAGCTTATCAAAAAATCTTTTTATTCTGAGCGGAACCAAAGCACACCACCATTCTAGCGACCATCTCTCTGCTGCTCAGCGTATGTGTTGGCTTTGCTAAACATAAACATCTCCTGGGCAAAGAGTTTGTGCAATATTCCCCACAATGATTTCACAGATATATTCTTGGGGAAAACTAATGAATATTTAATTATTTGGGGGGAATTCATTTCATATAATATCAAGAATAATTTTTTCTCTGTATCCTGCATACTTAAAATACTACCAGGAATATGGTAATTTACCAAAATTGCAAATGCTGTTTCTTTCCATTCCTATGTATTTTCTTTTGGAAAAATGCTATACTTTGCAGGTCATTTAATATTTTGATACAGCAGACCTATCAAAGGTGCTGTCTATATTTAAAAGTGTTTAAGAAAATTTAGTTCACTGATTACTAATGATGAAAGTAGTCTCTCACTATTGCCAGGATAGCTTTTCATAATAAGGAGATACCATTTTCACCTCTTCATTTATAAAGGATACAATAAGAAAATGCCTGTTGGCTCATATCTGACAGTCACATTAGTAGATATTTTGGATAGAGTTATTGTGTTTGGGGTATGATTCTTTTCTCCCAAAAATACAATCACTCCACAATTTTCAGCTAGAGATTTTATTTTCACTTTTCCTAAATTAATATTATATTACAATCTTATTTTATAAAATCTATATTATATTACATAGGTTTATTTTATGTTTGTTTAGTGATTTTTCAGTGAACATCAGAGGTACCTCAAAGGAAGTAAATTTCTGTTGAACATGTCTTTCTGATATGTTGACTTTTAATGGCTCAGTTATATTGATTCAATTAAATTAACTGGTAATATTTTATTGATTATTTCAATTTTCTTTTATTAATTTATGATTTTTTAAAATTTCATTTATAATTAGCAATTTTCTAGAAATCATTGTCCTAGAACAGTACAAATATCAAGATCCAATAAATCAGGATGACTTAAAAAAAATCAATAGTTTTTGTTAAGCACTAAACAAAAAGCCAATGTCCATAATAATAAAAAATCTTCTATGAATTCATGGAAATCAGCAATGGCAATAACAAATACACATACATACATATATGCATATATGTGTGTACATGTCTGTATGATATGTATGTGAAGTTCTGTAAAGCAAAATAAGCAAATGAAAAAGAAAAATGAATGATTAAGAAATATATAAAAAGACATCCAACAACCTATAAAAAGAAATACCAATGAAATCAACTATGAACTATTTTCTAAAGATATAAGAATAAGCTACTTGTGTGTATGTATTACTTGTGCATGTGTATGTATGATTGAATATACACTGGTGATATAAAACAATAATGCATAATGGCAAATTATTTCTCTTTTATCATAAACTGAAAGCAGTGTAGAGAGAAATAGAAGGTACAGTTCTTGCCCTTGTTTATCCTGCCATTGAATCTGTGATAAAATTATTTCATTTTATATAGTTGAAAATGTGTAAAGAATTCTTCAGTAATGAGGAAGCAAAGTTGGTAAACTAGGCCCCTTGTAGACCCAAATTATTTGAGCCCCAGGACTTTCACTTGTCAATGGGCTCAGATACCTACACACTTCCTCTAGGCACCACAAATACAATGCTGTAAGAGCTGAGTGATATTGACAGAGCTATCAGCAATCTGTGGATTTTCATTTTGAACTGTAACATCCTGAAATAAGTTGAAGCAGAAATAATATCTCTGCGTTGAAAGATTTCAAATTTTTTTTATTGATAGGTGAAGTACTGGGCCAAAACTAAGTGACTGAAGAATGCATTGAGAGGGCAGAATAACAACTAGATAGCTGACTGAAATTGGGGAAGGGAAAAACAAGAGGAAGGAAAAAGAAAACAGCCATGTATGGGTGCATTAAGCTTCAATTCACCTTAGGCTCTTTATCTACTTTTCATCAGGTTTGCCTCTCTGCTTCATTCTCTTCAGAGTTCCAGAAGGAATTATCAGCACCTCAACCCTTTGGCAGCACTTAGTGAGAAACCCCAGGAGGTCAGTGATATGAGCCAGTGTAATGACATCTTCCTGCCTGGAACAAAGATAGCGTTCATCATCGTTTAAATAGGCACATGATGTTGCTAGACAAAGCCTCTGCCATGGAAGACATCAATTTCCTATGTGGAGTCAGCCCTTTTACCAGTGTCCACATGGAGTGGGACTCTCAAGGCTGGATAGTGAGAGCTTTGCTAGAACTTCAGGGAAAATTAATGGACTAAATCAGTTGGTTAATCATCTGTATCATTGATTTTGGTGGCTTAATGGGAAAAGATACAATAGTTCAGACATGGCATGGAGGTAAACAAGGAATTATAATGTGGCATCCATGGCATAATTGACAGGCTTGAATGTATTTAAATAATATGGAATTAAATAAGCCTCCTAGTCAAAAATAATTATCTCTGTTTTCTTCCTTGATTTCATACATTTCTTGTTCTGACATATGCCTAGCTTGGTTTCCCTAAGATGAATGCAGTGGGCCTTCTAACATCATTTGTCTTTTGATTAATACTGCCTTTGTTGAATAAAGCTACTCAGAAAGCTTTCTCTATCCCCTGAGTGTCAGACAGCCTTCTGAGTGGTTATAACCTTGCCAAAAGCTGAAGTTCTCCTCAGTTGGCACGGTTCTTTGCTACACAGCAATATGAGCTATCTAATCAATGATTGCTTCATAACACGGTTCTTGCCATCTATTCTCTGAGCCTGAGCATAACACACAAATCCATCATTGAAGCCAAATCCCAAAGGCATAATACTCCATGAAACAAAGATGAAACAAGAACACAGAGAGAAAGATGCCAAGCCTAACACACACAGCCCTACAATAAAGCAGGGTATAAGGAGCTTCGGCTGAACTCAGTGATCTCACTCTGCAGTCACCACGCCTCACACTGGGGCATAACCCCAACTGCAGCCACATGGCCTTGGCAACACGAAGGAGAATTGCCATTGCCATAGAAGATTGTTGCAATAGTTTTATAAGTTCAACTATCATTCCCTCTTCATGAAAAGTAAGAGTGTCAGTAAGTGATGCCATGTTTTTTCCTAAATATATGCCTCTTGGAAAACCATATGGAGCAGATAATCATATTCTTGAAATGAGGTGCTATTTCTAATAGAAATAGTAGCTAAAATAGCCAAGTTTTTTATCATCTTTACTGTTGTTCTCCTGACTCTTACCCTTTCTGCCCTGGCATATCCAGATCTCCCCTCTATTTCTGAGAATGTGGGACTCCAGGTGTCATATGCTATTGCTGTTTGGATCCTCCACATGATCCAAATGGACACTTGGACAGGAAAGAGATTCTACTACTGTCACTTGGTTTGGTACTTGATTGTGTAGGAAGAGCTAGCCATTTCATTGGTTCATTCATTGCATTTATTTGTTTACTAAATTATTATTCATTTATTTACTGAATGGTGCATACCTTGTATTGAGCCCTGTTCAACTTACAAGATGCAAATAATTTAGATGGATAAAACTTATGGTCTGGTATGGAAGCTGGGCATTAAATATAATTACAAAAGCAGTAAATTAATGATGCCTATGATTAGAGCTGTAATGGAGAAGCAGAGGGTGCTGTGAGCCTGTGAGTGCACATTCACCTAATCGTGGAACTCAGGAAGATTTCTCAAGGGAAGTGACATATCAGCTGAGTCCTGAAGGCTGTATAGAACTTGTCCAGGCAAAGGCAGAAAAAGGCCAAGAGTGTTTTTAGCAGAAAGAACAGTGTCTGTAATAGTGTTGAGGAGAGAAACAGCTCTATGAGAGGGAGGAACTGAGAAAAAAACTCCCAGCCAGGAATAGTGAATGAGAAAGATCGACAAGATAAAGCTAATAATGTTGGCAAAGGTCACATCATGCAAGGCTTCCTCTGGCTCATTAAGGAGTTTGGATTTATCTTAAGAGCAATGAGAAGCCATATAAGAATTTTAAGGTGAGTGGTAATATGCTATAATGAGCATTTTAAAAGATCACTCAGTGCTTTATGCAGTACAGGTGTGGATGGTGGGAATTAAAAGCCTGCAGATCAGTTCGGTCAAGAGTCTTGATGTTATGATGACCTGAATCTAAGCAACAATAAACATGGAAAGAAGCAGGCAGCTGAATTAAGTACCTACAAATCAAAACAGGCTAAAATTGATGATTTGGGGAATGTGAGGGAAGGGATTATAAAAGGTGGTTCTCGGGTTCTAACATTAGCAGTTGAACAGGTAGTGATATAATTTCCCAGTTTGGGGGAATATTTGATGAGGAATAAATGTGGAAGAGATGGTATGTTGGGTTTTTTTGACAGGTTAAATTTGAGAGACCTATGTGAAATCAGAGTTGACATGGTAAATAGGTCATTAGACATACAAGTTTCAGAGAAGTTGTGATGGTTAATTTTATGTGTCAGTTTACATGGGCCATGGGGCACCCAGATATTTGTTCATACATTATTCTGAGTGCATCTGTGAGAATGTTTTTGGATGAAATTAACATGTGACTTGGTAGACCGAATAAAGCAGATCGCCCTCCAAAATGTTAATGGGCCTCATTCAATCAGATGAAAGTCAGAATAGAACAAAAAGATGACCATTCCACAAGAAAGTGGGAAGTCCTCCTGTCTGAATGCTTGACCTAGGACATCAGTCTTTTCCTGCCTTTGGACTTGAACTAAAACATCAGATCTTCCTGAGTCTCTAGAGCTTCCACTGTTGGCTCTCCTGGCTTTGGGGCCTTCAGATTTGGACTGAAACTACATCATTGGCTTTCCTGGATCTCCAGGTTCCCAATGCAGATCATGGAGCTTCTCAGACTCCACATTCACATGAGTCAACTCCTTATTATAAATCTCTTCATATATATGAATTTGAACTTGAAAATTCTGAGCACATAGATGGTAAATGTAGCCATTGGAACTGATGAGATAGCCTAAAATTGGGAGAAAGGGAAGAGATCTTAAAACTGATCTCTGAAGCATTTCAACATTAGAGGCTGAGTAGACAAGGGTAATTCAATAAAGGGGACAGAGAAGGAATGACTGGAGAGGCAGTTGGCAAAATAGAAGACCGAGCCATCATGGAACATGAGAGGAGAATGCTATATGAAGGGAGTACATGGATGTATACTATGATGAATTTAAGGAGGTGACCAGGCAGTATTCATTGAGATGAGTAATATGAAAGTCAATACTTGGAACAGTAACTAATTTTAAATTGTGCTACCAGATGCCAAATGAAGTAGTTTGAGGCATGACTTAGAGACGAGGAAATAAAAATATGGAGTAGGAAATTCATCTCAGAATTTGGCATAAGAGATAAAAGACAGAATATATTGTAGCCAAAGCATGCATTTTCACATATATATATGTAAATATATATATATATGGTTCATGAGCCCTGGCTGGTGTGGCTCAGTGGATTGAGTGCCAGCCTGCAAACTAAAAGGTCACTGGTTTGATTCCTGGTCAGAGCACATGCCTGGGTTGTGGGCCGGGTCCCCAAATGGGGGTGTGTGAGAGGCAACTGATCTCTCTATGTTTCTCTCACACATCAATGTTTCTCTTCTTCTCTTTCTCCTTCCTTTCCCTATCTCTGAAAATAAATAAATAAAAGCTTTTAAAAAAAAGAAAGAAATGGGCTCATGAGATTATGGAGTCCTGGAAGGGGAGATAAATGATATATTTTTACATGTCAATAAAGTTCAAACTAGTGCTCAGGAAATGAGACAATGTTACAGAAATCTAGACTTTAGATTTTGGAGAAAGTCCTCAGGTCTCAGGAATACTGGATTCACACATAATATCTATACCAATTCAAGAAGCATAAGGCAAAGAAAGATTTTTTAAAAAACATGTTTTTAGAGCTGCAGTTGCTAGTTAGTACCAGAACTTCATGTTAGAAGTTGGAATTTATATTTGAAGTCCTAGATTTTCATCCAAGATTTTTCATATACAGCCTCTTAGCCTCTCTGAGCTTCAGTTTTTCCATTAAAATATATACTTGATGATACTTGCTAGGTGAAACTCAGAGGGTGGTTGTGGGATTCTGATGGGATGGTGTATGGGAAAATGTATTGTTAAGTATAGAATGCTGGCAATTTGTATGTATGGAGCAACTGCTTTTCTCCTGTGCACAAGTAATTAGAGCAGTCCAAACAGTTTTCAAAAGCTTTTTAACCCCCATTTAGTGTACAAAAATGCAACCATTTTTTGTAGTGAACCCCGTGAAGTTGCTAATGAAAGATATTTATTTGATAACGAAGTTGGAAATTGAGATTCCTGAAGAGTCCAAGCATCTGCAATTCACACACCCTAGGCAGGCTCTGTATGTCAGGAAAACCCTGTCCAAATGAGCTTAGGGCTGAATAGCTCTTTTAAAAAGAAATTTGTACCCTCTGTAGAATTCCCCTGTATATGAAAGAAAAGGAAGAGGGTGCAGAAAGGTAGATAATAGCAAGTGAAACTGAAACATATAACATTTCTATCTTTTGAATAGTTTTTGCAATTTTGTGATTATTCAAACTATGGAGCTGTTTTAAATAGAATGACGTGTGAACATGGGAACAGAGCATCAGTGTATCCTCACTAGGCAAACACATAAAATCCAGCTGGAAAAAGACTGTTGGGACATGGAAAGAAAGGAGGACAATTAAAAATGCAAAACAAAAGAAGACTCCCTCCTCCAATATTTATCTGTGACAGGTAAGACAGCCCATCATACCACCTGAACCATGGAGAATTGTGCTGTTGTGCTAATGACTCTTTTTAGTGACTCTCTGAGCTCTGGACTTTTTAAATTCCAGGATGAGAAAGCTCTAATGGATATGGCATTGTAGATGTAATGAATTAGTACTTCATTCTGTGCTGTGTCTGAGAGTTTTAAACAGTAACCCACAGACTACCAGCACCCCATGCTCTTAGTGTTCATTCAGCCATTCGTTCCTATTAGTAACAGACCAATCCTGGGGTCATGTAAAAATTCAAAAAAAAAAAAAAAGGAAAAAGGAAAGGAAAGTAGATGTCAGTAGGATGCTTCAGGAAAATTAACACATTTTGCAGTGAGGCTGTTTATGATCTGTCCACTGTATTTGGGCACATAGACAAGAAAACCCTAATAGTTCATATTTGAAAGGTAAGTCATATGTCATTTGAAAATTCCAAATCAAAGCTACTTGAATGAGTTGTTTTAAAAGGTATACTTTCCACACAAATTTCATTTGGCAAACTGGCATCTGTCACGGGCTGTGCCTTCACATTTAGACATTTCTACCTGCCTAACATGGGCTTCCATGGAGATTGCAGGTATGAACAAACACGCTTGTAGCAGAGGACATTGCAGAGCTCCAACACAATTGCTCGTGAACACCTAATCAAACAATAGAGACGCACTGTACACTGCACAGAGGGACTTCTGGGAAGCAGCAAGGCCAAGATTTCTAAGAAGAGGGAGGAGGCTAGAGGTTAGTGTCTCAGGAAGGAAGGACACCAGGCTGAGGTGTTAACATCAGAAAAAGCACATATAACATGGCCCGCCTTCTCATGTCTCGTAATCTGACTCTTCCGTTCCTTCTAATGATTTTTTATATTATAAATTATTGTGCCAAAACTTCTTTAAAATTTCTTGAACTTGAAAACACAGTCAAGAAGAAAAAAGTATCATCCACTTTTCAGTCATGCCTGTCTCACCCCCACTACATGTTAAACATCTGCTTCTATATCTTCTGTACAAACCAAATATCTCTGTTTCAAATCTCTGCATTGTTATTTCAAGTCTTTCTTGGCCAGGCTCCCCAGAAAGCAAAGCCTGAGGCAAAAGCTTCTGTGTAGTATTTTATTAGGGAGTACAACCCCAGGAATGCAGGATTCAGAGCAAAGAGGAGTGACAAGGGAAGGTGAGAATCAATACAAGCTCAGGTGATCATTACACAGCTGGCCACCTTTGGGGATCCGGTGTTACCAATTGCTTGATCTTATAGGACTGGTATCCAAGGAGTCATATGAACAACTGTAACTTCAGACCCTGTGTCTGGGGAGGAGGAAGGAAAAATTTATCTGCCAGCTCTCACTTGCCATTGGTCAGTGTTCACATCATGGGACATCTGCCCCATACTTCTGACTTGTACAAGTGTACCACTGAGCAGATCTCAAAGCCTCTCTTGCTTCAGTTTTTACAAAATTAGAAGGCCCAGGGTAGGAGGCAAGAGTGCCTGGTGCAATGATAAAAGGTGCTGTTTGGTTGTTTGTGCCTGCATGAAATTGGCCAAAACCCAAGCAGGGCTGATGTGCAGCAGTAGGCGAGCCAGAGCTGTTGGCCTCAGGCCCGGTGATGGGCAGTCTGTCAGACTTATCCATGCCCTTGCCTTTTATTGACTCTGCATTACAATTTGGGCTTCATGGCTGTAAGAACAAGATGCCCTGAGAGTACTTATGAAACCAGTCAGTCTCAATGTCCCTTTAAGGTACCAGACAGCCTCAATGTTTGAGAGCCTAAAGTTAAAAGGTGGGTGAAGTAAAATCCAAACCTCACTCCTATACTTGGTCTGGAAGCTATGACTGATGGCTCCCCACCACCCATTCCATTGTACATTTCCATCTGCTCGGCCAGCACTGGAGCTTGTCTGTGTGGCTTAAGTGGAGGACTGGCCCACACTGGTTGTCTTTTCCCTGTCAGGCTGTAGTTGCTGCAGTTGTCTGTTTCTCATCATCATCATTCAATATCAAAGCACCAATAGAAACTCCAGTGAATCTTGGATTCCACATGTACTTTCCCTGCCCCATTGTACAGGAGCTCTCCTAGCTTCTCTTATAAGATCAAGCTACCAGTTTATACAAACGGCTGCCTTGGCCTCTGGCACACTGACCTGAGAAGCCAAGGGCTCTTGTAGAAGTGTCCCAACAACCAATTCTGGTAGAAGCTAAAATTGCAGGGACAGGAAAAATAAATGCCCTAATTTGGTCACTGCGTGATGACAAGAGGGGCCAATCCTATTTTTGTTCCTTTGGTTCCAAGAATTATATATTCTAACTGCTGAGAACACAATACATATGACACTGGTTAGTATGAACTGCATGTACACTAATGCATACAGGATCGCACACTGACCTCTAGGATGTTTCCCTAAGCTGGCTAAGCCTCTAGTGAAGCCTTAACTTAGTTAAGCCTTTAACAGCCCCATTGTATAAAGTCAGCTCTTTCAGGTGATGAGTCACAGAGAATAAGGATGTTCTTGCTGTGTGGCCATTGTTATACTTTCTTCACCGTAAATGTGTTGAGATGATCCTGTGTGGAATAGGTCAATAGGTTGAGGCCTTGAGCAGAGAAAAGATGAACCAGATATAGAGAATATATGGGATCTGAGAAGGACAAATTTCTGCCTCCATTAGGATGGACGTGTCTGGTGTTAAGTGTCTGCACAAGTGTCTGCTGGGGCTCCTTGAGGAATGGTGTGTGTGAAGGCTCAGCATCAGTCTCTGCTGCTAGCAGGCTGACTACTCAGCAGTGGTAGTAGCTAGATCAGTCTTGGTGAGAGGGAGCCCACGACATCAGGCTCCTATTTAATCTCCATCCCTGTCACCATGGCCACTCTGTTCATCGACCCATTACAGCTTCACTGGGGTTGCCAAAGGTGCAGATGCTGGGTGACATCACAGAAGGAGTCATGCTGCCCCCTTGTTTTTGAGACACCAACATCTGCATGCTTTGTGCCCACACACATATGTGCATCTGCATATCTGGGGAAGACATATGCACACGTGTCTTCCCCAGAACTCCATGTCTTTGATTTCCCATCTTTTCCTTCTAAGCCCCTAAACAACCAACCAACAAATTCATCTACATAGGCAAAGTTCTAGCAAGTTGAAGCTCCATGAATTTGATTGGAGCTCATGAAGAGTATGCTGGAGCAACTACTGAGCAGGAACAAGTGGCCAAAGGCCCTGGAAACCAGTAAGGTCAAGAGAACCTGAAAGTGATGCTTATCTGATACAGGACCTTTCTACCTTGGTCATTTCCCTTCTCCAGATCCTGCTTTTTTGACCCCTGATTTTTGTTTTCTTATAGGGTCTATGTCCCTACAAATCACTGTTATCTAGATTGTGGAATGTATTTTATAAGAAGTATTATTACATTCATGAACAAAAACAACTGGAACTAACATAAGAGTTTTCTGAGGACCTATTTTTAATGAATAAATAGGAAGGTAGTAGGGCATAGCAGTGAGTTTGGAAATTTGCTTTCTAATCTGGGTTTTGCTATAATCCAGATAAATAATCTTGGGTAAATCTTTTGAGCTTTCTAAAACCAGTTACAACTGTAAAATGTAAATTGAGTCTAGATTTTTAAAATCAGCTTTGAATTATTAAATATAAATATGTAAATATAAAATAATTGTGTGTTTAAAGTTGCATAAAATTGGTTTGGTTTCCATTCAAATGCTGTATATTTTACCTGTTTGTATGTCATTGATTTGCTAAGCAAGCCATTGTGATAATCGTACAGCATGTCAGTCTAGTCCTATACTGAACATTCACAAACTAGGGTCTGAATCAATGCTCTTGGGATGCACCCAAGTGAACAGGTGGAATTAGTGCTATAACAGAGGGAACTCTCTATTCATGGCCAAAAGCTATAAACTCTCCATTGCTTCTTATTCCTCCTTAAGGCAGAGCTAGCTATAGAGAAGATGCTCTGGATTTCCCTTTAAATTGTCCCCATGAGATAATTAAACACAGATCCTTTATTTCCTAGGAAGTCTCCCATATGGGTAAAAGATGTGAAAGATCAAGGCAACATATGTGAAAATGTGTCAAGTAAAAAGAAAACTCACTTATTTGAACATCTTAAAAAATGAAGATAAAAAAAAGAGTACCCAGGGAGTTATGAAAATTTAGCTCTAGGCCAGAGAAATGTTGCTTTTAATTTCTATACAGCAGAAGAAAATTTAGTACATGAATATCATTTCACTAAAAGGTATACCTTTAAAAACTTACATTATCAAATTTGAATGAAGGAGACAGCATAAGGTAAACTGTCTGGCATATGCTGATTTAGCATTTATTCAGTAAACAGAATCTTTCACTTGCTGTAAAAATATATAGAACATCTCATTAAACACAAATATGATATAGATTTCAAAAGAATAAGAAACAAAGCAGGGAAAAACAACACCCACCTGTTATTTTGCCCACTCTTTAGGATTATTCTTGATCAGGTGGCTCATTGTGTCCCAGGTGCCTGCACAAGTTTCTCCAAGGAACCCATCACTGCCGGCATTATTACATACATAAATAAAGGTATGAACATCAAAAGTGAGAAACTCTCCTATAACATTTTAAACTGAAACACGTCAGTTGAAAGCCTTTTGCTTCATCGTGTAGTTCAGGCTTCAGCTTTATTTTTGCTGGTTTGGTTTAGTCATGACATTGAAAACTCCTATAGGCATCTACACATATATGGACTTATTCCTTGATTTAAAGCTTAACATGTTGCTTCAGTAAAAATAAGCCCTGAACAGTGTAAGGATCACTGTTAGAACAGCATGCTCAGTTTTAATTTTGTCAGTCTGATATGTTTGTTCCCTGACTTCAGTGGTTTTTCAAATCTGGCTGTATATTAGAATTGAGTAGGACACAGACATGTTTTTTAAAGCCCCTCCCCCATCCCCCTATTCTGTGATTCTTCATCCTTGACTTTGACCTTTCCCCTGTCAATAAGTGTTCTCTCTTCACTTCCCCACTCACATGGCCCAGGCCCCATGGCTCATCTTTTCCATCATTTTCCTGCCAAGATTTACAATAAAACTACATAGCCAGTTCAGTTCCTCACTTAGCATTTTCTATTCTCACAGAGAGAATTAGTCAATATTTGTGATACTAGTGATTCAGAGTCCTATAAAATGGGCTTTCAATACTGCCTGGTAACTTTTAAAAGTTGTCTTTATGTGTTGCTTCCACTTTTCAATCAGCCAAGCAATATTCATTGAACATATACTTGGCATTGTTTTAGATGCTGGAAAAATAATTTCAAACAAGGCAGAGGAACTCACATTTCATGGAGAGAAATAATAAATATAGACAAATAAACAAATTATTGATATGGAGATCTGATGCACACTGTGAACAATCTAAAATAGTACCATGTGGTAAGAGAGTGACAGTGGATTGTACACTGGTGGTGTGTCTCCACATGGCTCAGGGAAGGACTTTTGGGTGAGGTGACTCTTGAGTTAAGACCTGAAATATGAGGAGACAGGTCTAAAAATATCGGGAGAGGAGCATTCCAGGCCAAAGAGCAGCAAATGCAAAGGCCCTGGAATAGGTATGAGCGTGGTGTTTTTGAAAGACAGAAAAGAGGCCCCTGTGGCTACAGGGTGGTAGTAAAGTGAGAAAGCTGGGAAAGTGGTGTTATAGAGATCGACAGGTGACAGATCACAGAGACCTCTGAGGTCATGAGGAGAATGTCTGGTTTTATTCTAAGTGTATGGAGAGACCCAGGAAGGCTTTTCGGCAGGGGCACCACATGATCGATGATGGCTCCTCTATGTCCCTTTCACTCCTTGGCCTCTGGCTCTGTTTCGGTCATTTTTCTCACAATAATTTGGCACAGGTCACTGCATCCTGCTTGAGGCTAAGGCTACTGCATTCTCTTCATTTCTACTCCATGGCATTTGTCTCAGTCCCTTCTTCCTGAAATCTCTTTCCCGTGAGTTCCACACTTTCTCTAGAATTTAGTTCATCCATTCTGTCTATGGTCCGACTCCTCCATCTCTTTTGTGGAATTCTCTTTTCTAGACACCCTTAATGGTTAGCATTCCTCAGTATTGTGTCCTGTGTTCTAATTTCTCCTTACTTATAAAATCCCTTCTATTCCACAGGCTTTAAATACAACTCTATGGTAATGACACTAAAACATAACTTCAGCCCAGATCTCTTTCCCAAGCTCCAAGCCGGTGTGTTCAATAGCCTCTCTGCATCCTCACATATATGTCCTCAGTACCACACGTTATCCGTGTCTCAAACTGAATTCATAAGCATCTCTCTAAATTAGAGCCTCCATCTACACTTCCTTGAAGAACGCCCCATCTAACACATTGCTCAGGCTAGAGCTGAATATGTCATAACTGACTCCTCTCTCTCCCTCACCCTCACCCTCAACATCTGATTAATGGCTAGTGCAGTCTGATCTTACCTTCAAAACAACTTTGAATTCAACCTCCTTTCCTCTGCCCAGAACTGCCTCCATTCTGATCCTCTCTCATCTCTTGCCTGGGTCAACTCCACACTCCCTGAATGGTCTTCCTGCCTCAGGTCTTGCTTCCTTTTAACCCATTTCTCAACTGCAGTCAGTGTGGTGTTTCTAAAATGTAAATCAATTGTGCCTTCACCTCCTCAAAATCTTTAAGTGGTCACCTGCCCTAGCCCCCTTTGTCTTGAGACGAAACCCAAATGCCAAAGAAATGCCAAAATATGGCTTCATAGTCCTCCACAATCTGGCCCCTGCTTAGCCCTCTCTCCAGATTTATTTCTTATCACTTCAGCCTCAGACTCCACACCCCAGGCATAGTTAACCATTGGCAGTCCTTTGGCTTCTTCCCTCTAACTTCCCTCAGAGCTCTTCTCTCGGCCTGCACAGCAGTTTTTGGATCACACCTCTTACATCTTTGGCAACCTTAGGTCTCAGCCTAGAGTTACTTCCTGCAAGAATTCTCCAAATTCATCCTACCTCCAACCTTAGTTTCCCAGTCCCCCACATGCTTTTGTGATAGCACCATAGAGCAAATTTTTGAAACAGAAAAGAGAGCATTCCCCCTCCCCATTTACACCGTCAGCCCCCCCAAACTGCCTCCAGATGAGAGTAAATGTTGGCACAGCCAGATTAGCCCAGCTGGGTCCAAAGGGAGAAAACTTGTACTCCATTTTTTAGAAAGAACCCAGAATAGCACCAGCAAAACTATAATTGAGTTTTTCAGACTAGACAGGAAGCAAGGGGTTTGGGGGCATGGAGAATATATCCTACTTTATCGGGCATAGTGATAGGATGGGTCAAGTTCTCAAGGAAGATTCGACAAGAATCTTATGCAAATAGAGTGACCTAGAGTGACCTGAGAGAGGGAACTACTCCTGGAGGGGCTGCAAAAGCAATCATGTGGAGTGTGCATGTGCCTTTCTGCATGGATGTCAAAGCACACATATTCATAGACAACTCAAGCAAAAGATGACTGTCCTGTTTCTGAAACCTTGATAAATTGTAAGTTCCTAGAATTTAGACCAAGTGTAGGAAAAGAGGGAGAGATTATGACATAAAGACAATGTTTTTGCACACTTGAGTTATGAACTGAGATGTGTATCACCCCACTTATCACTCTGAGTAGTAATCATCTATCTCTTTGTCTCTTTATACCACAAGTGCTTTATGGTGTTATATCCCCTGCCTTACTCAGAGCATAGAATCTGGCTAATAATGAGTGATCAATCAATCTACACAAAAAGAATAAATAAATGAATACATGTTTTAGAATAAAAAATGAGTCATAATTAAAAAATCAGAATCACAGTCAGCTGGAAAGAGAGACAAGGACACAAGTAGCTCTGGAGCAGTGGGTTCTAGTGGAGATGCATGAATGGGGCAATGGAAGAACTGGAGGGAACAACTAATATTCTTGCTAGGAGTCCAGGAAGGCTTCGTGGAGTAGGTGACATTTGAGCTGAGACGTGAAGGTAGACAACCAGTCTTAGTAACTAGTTGGATTCCTTATGATGCCTAGGTAATGAGATCACCCGTTCCCAATTTGGATTCACACCATCTCCTCTGAGGGTCCATGCAAAAAGAACAAAGATGGGTCCTGGGAAGCTCAGAGTCCAGACACCAGGAAGAGGCATTTGGAAAGAACCTAATAGTGTGCATTTGACCAGGTGTGAGTCATTCTCTCTTTGTTCATCTGTTTTTTCACCTACTTCTACTGTGTCATCTCTCCATAACTTACATTTGTATCACAGGCAACAGTCCACAAACTGTGTTCCTTTTACCCTTCCATATTGTAGAATATTGCTAAGGTTTAAGGAATAGATCCAATTGTCTGAAGCCAGATTTTTAGGCTAGTTTTACCCTATTTTTTCTGCCACAATCTTTTCTTGTTAGTGTGAAGAATAAAAATGGGCCAGGCACTTTGCAAATGTAAAAGCCTTTATCAAAGCAATGTCTGACTTGAGAAACTGCAGGCTCCTTTATCCTCTGGCCCCTTCCATTCTGCATTCACAAACCTTCCTGTCATTCCTTCCACTCCTCCTTTTGTTTTGCTCTCTCCTTTCTCTTCTTCTTGACCTTTCTTCAGCCTCTGTTCCCCTTGCTTCCTTGGGCAGCACAAAGCTTTCTGTTATCAAGAATTGGTCTCAACTCTGCTGGTCACAAACTGCATAATCATGACCATTTAGCCCAGTGGTTCTCACACTCAATCTTCATCAAATTCATCTGAAGATAGTTTTTGGGGGACAGGCAGATGTCCATGTCCTCAAAAACTTTAAATTCAAATAGTCTGCACTGAAGCACAGACATAGGTATTTTAAATGCTTCTCCAAGAGGTTCTAAAGTGCAGTCAGGTTCTCAAACCTGATATGAACTCCCCCTCCAACCCTTAATTTCTTTTTCTGTAAAATGCAATCATTGGCTTGAATAATACAATGTCCCTCCCAAAGGCCCCTATTGGTGGTTACCTGAGGAAAGGTACGGTTAGAACAGGGAGTTACAGAGGACAAGGGGGTTAAGTTGGGTTTGGGTGAGATGGAAAAGAAGGAGAGAAGGTAGATTTCAACAACTTTTTTGTCCACCTTTAGTCTTGACATTTTTTTAAAAGCAGAAGGTTTGGCATTTTTGTTTTGCTTTGCTGTGCTTTGTTTTTCTCAAGAGGAATAACCCATACTTCCTTTGAAGAAAGTGCCTTTTAAGTCATGTATTTGGACATCTGTAATGAATTAAATACTCTGGCCCTTTTGTCTTTTGTTTGCTTTGTTTTAATAAAGTCTAAAGCTAAATAGCCATTTTGTGGAACTTCCTAATCCCACCCAAATTCTGTGCATGTGAGTATCTGGCAAGAATCAAAGATTCTTGGAGGCGCTTTCCCTGGGCATTTTTAATAAGAGGGTAGAGAGCCAGTGCTTCTTGGTGTTGCCGTCGTGGCAATCCAGCTCAGTTACTCGAGAGATCCCCTCTTTTTTGACCTAAGAAAGTGGTTTGATAATGGAGGGAAACTTAGGAACCCAAACATCTGTGGTGTATTTGCAAGGGTTTCTATGCATGACACCATTATCTAGAATCCTACACATCAACACGACTCTAATTAGCTTAACTTGTCATTGGGTTTATTACAGACTCTGAATAACTGTTCCACTTGGGGCTCAGCAGGTTTCAAGGAGCAATATATCTTGTTGATAAAACATTCTACTCCTCTTGAATCATCACAGAAACACTAAGAAATCAAGTAATTCCATCAACAAAAGCATTTTGAGAAAATGAACCCACTTACCAAAAAAGCTAGTCTTCAGTGTTCTTCTCCCCCTTGCCAATAAACAGTACCTACAAGAAGCCCATAAAATAGTAGCATTTTGTTTTTCTGTTTTCCTCAGTGTCTCATCTTGAATACTCTGCTTTGTGAGGTAGACTATATTCACCTTCCCTTGCCCTCTTGCAGCCAGATGACTATTCAGATTCTCTGTGACATCAGCTCAGTAAATCTGAGGTTTCACAGCCACTGTGCCTTCAAGGACTCTAGAGAGGCAGGGTCGGACTGAACTCTTAATTTATTTAGGGAGAACAGCAGATGGGTGGAGTTCGATGTTTGAACTTCAACCAAGAATACCCAACTTATTAGTTGTGTGGTCCCAAATATTTAATTAAACTCTCTGATTTTAAATTTATTTAGTAAATCTGAAGAGCCACTGAGACTATCAAGAGTCAGAGTGTCCATGAATATGTTATAAGCTTCAAAATTCTATACACATATAAGGTATAGTTCTTATCTTTTTTTTTTTTTTTTCGGAAAAATAAGGAATTTCTTCTTATTAGGGGTTTTTATAATTTTTGGCCAGTGATAACTTCTTTTAGTTGGCATAAAGTATCTGTTATGGCTTGAATTATGTCTCCCTAAAAGATGTTCAAGTCCTTACCCCCAGGGCCTGTGGATAAAAGGTCTTTGTAGGTGATCCCACTAAGATAAGGTTGTTAGGATGAGCCCTATGCCTGTGTCCTAATAAAAGGGGGAAATTTGACCCATAGGGATGGAGACTCATAGAAAGAGAAGACCACCATCTACAAGCCTAGAAATGCCTGAGGCTACCAGAAGCTGAGAGGGCGGCCTGAAACATTCTCCCTCTCAGCCCTCAGAAGGTACCTGCCTGGCTGATACTTGGATCTTAAACTTCTAGTCCCCAGGTGTGAGACAATACATTTCTGGTGTTTAAGTCAGTCACTTCATGGCATTTTGTTATGGCAGCCCCAGCAAATGAATTCATGATTATTTTCAGAAGATTGAATGCCCCACAGTGAAAGTCTTGGCAGCAATCTTTCCAGTCTTCAGCAGGGCTATTCCAAAGCAAAATAGACGTGGAAGTCATGATCTCAAATTGGCTGCCTTGGGACCATGTTCCCAGGGTTTAGATGGTTTGAGATATTTAGTTTAACACACTTGGACCCATGTAACCTGCCTTCTATGTACCCTCACTGCACCGCCAGATGTCATAATGACAGCCCTGGACCTATGAATATGCATAACCAAAACTCAAAGTGCTTAATTACAAAGTTATCAGTTTTTCAAGTAGAATTCCAGTGCATCTGCATACTGAAACCATCATGAATGATTACTGTCAAATATAAAATTTGGATTCATAAAACTTATTTGTGTACTTGACTCAAGTTTGAATTATAGCCTGTCTTCATCTTGATGCCCCATAGTGGTCAGTGAAGTCCACGTGGCACAGTGTTACTGACCCGCCTACACATTAATATCACTTGGAAGTTTTTAAAATACTGGTGTTTGGATGGTACCACTCTCAAAGATTCTATTCCAGTTTCATATGGAGGGTGTCTTGATGTTGGAACTTTAAAACTCCCTCCCAAATTTGAGAACCAGTGGTAAAGAGTGGATTCTGTGGTCAGCCACAGCTAAGTTTGAACCTCCGCTCTACTGTTTAACACTGCTACTTTGGACTTATTTCCATTCTCTGATAGGTGGAACAAAAGCAATAATAATTCATACCTCCTTGTGCTTATGTGAGCATTAAAAGAGAGAATGCACATAAAATTTTTGGCCCATATTGTTATCAAGAATAAAAATTTCCTTTAGACTGACTATGTATAGATTTCTGGTCATGTTGGGAATTTAGAGGCAATAAAAACGATCCTAAACTGCCACATCACAAAGGCACAGAGTTGGTCAGTAGCAAAACTTAGATCTGGATGATAAGTATTCAATCACACCTTGTGATCCATCTGAGAAAAAAAAATCCCTATAAAGGGATAATTCTTTTAAAAGGAAATTACAGAGCAGAAACCCAGGAACTCTTTCTACATTTCTCAATCAGTTATGACAAGTTTTCTATACTTTGCACTTCAACTCAAAAAATAGAAATCAAGTTAACAAAAAAATTTTGTTTTCTAACCTTATTTGCAGTATGTCACAGGGAAGTAAGAAGAGGATTGGGGAAGTACACCTCCATACCAACCGGAGGGTTCACCATCTTTGAAAGGTGAAAAGGAGTAGGAAGCATTCTAGAATTTAAAAAGTGACAATGATAAACATAGTGAATTTAACCTCCCTGCACCTTCTACCCCTTCAGGAAATATTTACCTCCTATTCCTTTCGATCTTTATTTGCCTATAGGGTTATATTGTTAAACTACATCAAAGCACAGGCTATAGAATAATCTACCCCCATTTTCATAGCAAACCCATCATTTCAGAAAACTATTTGCAAGTTTTAAAGTGAGTAATTTTTATATACCTACTTTGTAGAAAGAAAACAAGAACAAAATCAGGCAAGAAACATTATAGGGTTTGCGTTATAACTTTAATATGTGTTAAATATTCAGTTATAAAAAGTTTCTCCTTGCATTTGTAATTATAAACTGACATATTCATTTAAACATTGTCAACATGATATCAGAATTCTCACTTTTTAATGCTTCAGTGGGAAGAAAGCCCTCGAGGTTTGATATCACACATTAAAAAAACATTTCTCATTTTAAAGGTTATATCAAACCTTCTCTGGAAGTGAATTATACTATGTACCATCCAACAACGTCAGCCTAATAGCTAGGATACACTTGTTTTGATGCTATAATAATTTGGACGATTTTTTCTTTTTACTTAATACTTTAAAAATACAATATGCTTCCAGTAAAATAGAGGGATTAGGAAAAAACAATGGCTGGTTAAAAATAAAAGCCAGATTTTTCTCTCTGTTTTCCCAATTTTTATAACATACAAGCTTTATAAACAATAGAAATGGTCAATCTTGTTTCCAAGAAGCCTCACCCTTTAAACATAAGACACCAGAGGGGGAGGAGGTGCATACAGATTATTATACGTGTGCAGCAGTGTTTCTGCAATTAATTTGTTGTGAGCTTTGTGAAAAGCATTCTTTGTCCTTCCATGAAGAGAGGGCTTTGTAGTTTTCGCCAGTTATTTTATCATAACCCTCAATCAGCTGAGCCTATTACATTCTTTCTTTTCTAGATCGAGTACTGTACTTGTTGGCTATATTCCTTTTTTCCTTTTTAATTCCCTTTTGTAAAGGCACTATCGAGAGAAGCCTGTGTCTAAAAGATGGCATACTAGTGCTAATTAGACCTTTAAGGAAATCTTTCTTTTTTGTTTCAGAAGCCATGCCTGACCAAAGAATGATTGGATGTCCTAATATTTTAAATAATAAAAGACACTTAGGTCAGTGAACTGCCGAAAGTGTGCTAGCAGTGGACTCTACCACTAGATTTAAAAATCGCTTAATATCATCTACCTATTACTGAAAAGGGTAGATAGGATTTAAAGGGAGAAAAGGAAAAATGCAGCTGAAATTGGGCCAAAATGATTAGGTTATGCCACAAGGGAATAAAAATACAAGACAAATTTTTAGACCCCTGTTTCTCAGAGAAGCTTCTGACAACTTAGAAATAATGATTTTATAAATAATAACATGATCTATAACCATGTAGATGTGTGGACATATTTAGAAATATAATATCAGCCCTGGCTGGTGTGGCTCAGTGGACTGAGTGCTGGCCTGCAAACCAAGGGACACCAGTTCAATTCCTGGTCAGGGCACATGCCTGGGGCCAGGTCCCCAGTGAGGAGCGTGTGAGAGGCAACCACACATTGATGTTTCTCTCCCTCTCTTTCTCCTACCCTTCCCCTCCCCTCTCTCTAAAAATGAAGTAAAATATTAAATAAAGAAAAGAAATATAAGATCAGAAACAAACTACAGAATAGGACCGTTCATTTTTTAAGAAACTACTTTTTATTTCCTAAAAGGATTAGTAAATAGATAAAAAAATATGATAGGAAGTCATAATTTTCTGATTATGAAAAGAAATACATGGAGAGAACTTACATCATAGAAAAGGTATAAAGAAAATAAAATTTAAAAGGTTGAAATTATGTAATAATATATTATTTTTGTATTTTTATTTTCAGTCATTTTTGCATTCATACACATGAGCATGAATGTGGGAAGTCACAAACTGGAAGCCCCTGAATGTTCTTTCTTTGGTCTTCATAGTATGTGTGTGTGTGTGTATGTATATACTCATACTCGACAGATGGTAGATAGGTGGATGGATAGATAAATAATGTTGAGTCAAAATTTTAAAAATTTGAATTCACACACAAAATAAGATTTATGCCATCTCTGAGTCAAGTGCAGCATTTGGCCACATTTGGGCTCCACTCTTAATATCCCATTTTATATTAATCACATTGTATGAAGACATTTTTGATGCACCTTTAATTGTTGGATATTTAAATTGCCTCTAATAGCACGTTAATAGCATTAGTACTGTGATGAATATCCTTTTGTGTAAATCTTAAAAACAAATTTTAGAAGTGAAATTTCAGGGTCAAATAGTAGAGATATTAAAAGTTGTTTAATACATACCATCAAATTGCTTTCTAGACAACAACAAAACATATGTGAGTGGGCACATGTAATTGTAGCTTATTCTGCCATCCACATAATCATTTAAAAGTGTTTGTCAATTCAATGAGTAAAACCCTATTTCTCATTTTAAATTTTATTTCTGTGATTCTTATTTTATATACATGTTTTTATTTGAATTCCTTCTTTTGTACATCTTTGTTGTTAGATTCGCCCACACTTTTTCTATTATTATATCCATGGAGTTGTGCTCCATTATAGATGTATGTATTTATTAATTTGTTGTTCATATTTTGTTATATATGATGCTTTGATAAATGCAATTTTATGTACTTGAATATATAAAACTTTTGTTCATATTTTTAATATTTGCTCTGACTTAAAATTTTCCCTTATAACTGATATTACTTAAAAGCAGAAAAATTTATCAAGGCAAAGATTTGGCTTCCCTAGATTATTGTCTAATTTTGTATAGTTTCACTTTTTACTTTTAGTTCTTCAAATTTTTTGGTATTTCTGTTTGTGTGTTTCTAATATTAATTGAGGTTTCATATTTTCACCTCCATAGAATTACCACAGGTTTTCAAATGATATTAGTTCAGTCATTATTCTAGTTCTTCTGTTATGTTTTCTTTCATCTATTAGTTCTCTATTCAAGGAAACGTATAAATACTGTGTTTATTTTTGTGCCAACAGAATTTTACAATAATTATTGTCTAGATATGTCTTCTTCCCCTGCCTCGAAAATATCTCCTCTGTAACTGTACTTACATGCATGTCTGTTTCCCTCTGAGTGCCCTCAGAGCTGTATGGCTTTTGTTTCCAACACACTCAAAGACTTTGATCCTTTATCAACTGTAATAGAATGTGTATAAATGATACATATATGAGGATTAGAGCAGGAATTGTTTCCTTCTTTAAATGACCAATGAGGGATGGACATTTACAAAGAAAAGTATGAAGGCAAGTATGTGGTCACCATATTACTACTATAGTTACCTTAGTCAGAACAGGTACTTTTAAAGGGAGATGAGTGAATGTTCAATACATCTTCAGTCATCTAAAAAGAGTAACCTATGGTTTTAGCCTCCTGCCTTGATCTATGAATTACATACATTCGTGGGCAAGTTTTATTTAAATAGCAATGTTCATTAATTGAATTGTCCTGTGAAATTGCATTTGTGATTTTTAAAATGCTTTACCTTTTTTTCTGAGTGTCCATGAGCAGTGGCCCTCGTGTATTCATGACAGTGTGGCTCTTACAAAGCCAGACTGTAGTTTCAGATTATGCCTTGGCCACTTACTCATGAGGAAAACTATTTTCCCTCTTTGTACTTTAGTTTCCTCATCTGTAAAATAAAAATAGAGTTTGACTCATAGCTTGTTATGAAGATTATGTGAGTTAATCTTTGTATGTAAAGACATTAAAACAATTCCTGATACACGGGAAGTGCTATATGATTGTTAATTGAATCATTGAAAGTTTCTCTTATTTTCATACCTAGGCCCTTGTACTTACAACTGTGTCTCAGTTGTTTAGCAATCTAAAAAAAAAAAAATTGCTTAAATACACTAGAGGGAATTAAACAACTTAGGAAGCCTCCAAAATATTTTGTAATCTAAATTGTTTTTAAGGAAATACATTTGGAGTTTTATGTATTGAGTTATCTTAAACTACGGCAAACTGCAATTTTGTTTTCCTCGTTCAAATGTAGAACAGGAATAAATACATAAAATAGGAATTGGAGGAAACAGTTGGACCTGTGTCATAGTTACTAATTACCAACTTTACCAGTCGACAAAGAAGTGTTTTCAATGAATTGAGTCCCAATTTAATAATAAATTATTTAAAAATTTCTCATGAAATGGTCATCTTAGGATTGTTGGGCATCAGGTGGCTTTTAAGTTATTTGATTTTTTAAATTGTTTACTACAACAGTAAAAGTCAGTATAAATAGATATAGTTCCTATTCACATTAGCTCATATAGGGTTGTTTAATACAGATTGTAAAACTACTCTTTAAAAGTCTCAATGAATTGTTTTCTTATTGTTGTTGGATACTTTTCATCAGTACTCCTTAGAGTGTGTAAAGCAGACCAATGCTGGTCTGCTGATGGTTTGTTTATAACAAATGCATAACAATTAGGAATAAGAGTTCAGACATGTATAACAATTTTACAGGGTAACTTTGTCTATTAATCCAATAATTTAAATAAGCCAGGCGGTGAAAGGCAAATACCATATGATCTCACCTTTAATAGGAACCTAAAGAACAAAACAAAGAAACAAGCAAAATATAACCAAACACACTGAAATAGAGAACAGTCTGACAGTGTTCAGAGGGAAGAGGAGAGGGAATTTCAGGGGAATTTCAGGGGAAAAGGGGAAGGGTTTACAGGAAGAAGTATAAAGGGCACATGGATAAAAACTAGGGGCAAGTGGAAATGGGAGGGAGGAGGGAAGGGCTGGGTGGGTGGGTTGGGATGGGAGTAGAAGAAAATTGTACTGCAACAACAATTAAAATAAAAAATATTTTTAAAAAAATTGGGTTACACATATGAATTTTCTTTGCTTTTTTCCAGTAATTCAATTTTATTATATTTTACAGAAGTATTGGTCAGCAACATATTGGAAATTTTAAAGCAAGAAAGAAAAAGAAACATGGTTCTTCACCACACTGAGAAATACTGCCTCACCAATTAGACAAATTGGAAAATGCGTTGGCATGCTAATGGAGCATTTGATTGCCAAATGAACACTTTATACAGTGAATCGATGATCAATACTTTTGTTTGTTGTGGTTACCAGTTCGAATCAAATTAACAAGTCGTTAAGTATTTAAACCTGTGTCTTCAAGTGAATTTGTTGGACACTTTAATTCCACTTAGGTCTTCTGGCTTATTCTTTGAGGGTAATAACAGAAGGCTTATTTATCTTTTTCTCTTAGCGATTCAACACGGTATTTGCCGTTAGGAAGTCCTTCCCCGAGAGCAGATGTTGACATTGTTGCATCGACTGGAAACTTGGCAATAATGTTGGACTTTGCTCTAACACTCAGATTTCCCTCTTAAAACCCTGTGAGGAGTCCCGTCTTTAGGCACACAAACACCCGGGTAATGTTAAACTGCCATTTAAAGAAAAACAAAACAAAAAAAGATTATAAAATCAATGTTGCCGGTTTTGTTCCCTGGCCTGGGATATGGGAACACTATATCTTCCTTCTGGACATTCCTTTGTCCCTTTTGGTGTAAGCCCTGTGTGCTAACATAAACAGCCTTGATATTTAAAAAAGGATACTACACAGCTTTGAAAAATCTTATCTTCCTTGGCAGCACAGGAGTTAAACCTCTTTTATTTTCCACTGTATGTACCAAATTTGGCCTGTGATTCCTTTGAATGGCATGAAAAGCAGCAGGCTGGGTGTGAATCTCCTCCCCTCTCTTCCTTTCTCACTTTTAAAATATGCCTGGCAAGGACCCAACACGCCCCCTCCCCCAGCCTCAATCCATTTTGCCCTCCTGTTCAGCTGACTAAGACTCCAGTGAAAGACGAATTCCTTCCAATTGTTAGGAGGGCCTTCGCCTGGTAAAAAATATTCCATACATATGTAGACTCTGAATAACATGTTTGGGCTTTTCCCATGCTTAGCAGGTTTTGTAGCTGCCTCTTTAGAGACCCTGGAGATTTTTTTTTAAATTCCCATAATAGCAAATTTTCTGGTGTCCCATAATAGCTATTCTCAACTCATTGACAAAGCACCAAAACACAGATCTTTGTTCATAGGGTTTTCATTGTATCAGGTGTTGTGAGCCAAACATGAAAGCACTTAAAATCCCATTAAAGTTATAAATGAATGCATTTATTTAAAAAGGAGGGGGTGGAGAGAAACACCATCTTTAGAAGTTTGTCTCTATAGACATCTTTAAAGTGAGAATATGTACAATACACAGTCTATGTAACCGAAGATGAGGGTTAATTATTCAGGTGCAGATTTCTTACAGTAGGAGCTCAGTGCACAAACAAGAAAACACAGCAGCTGAGTTAACTGTCAAGTCACTGTACAAAATAAATATAATATGGGACGCTCTCAAATTTTATAAAACGTCAGCTTCAGTGCTTTCTGAACACATTAAACTTATCAATACTTAAAATGCAATCAACTAGTCTGTCTGAAGACAAGAAAGCTGTGAGTCATTTCCTAATTCCAATATTGGAAGATATAGGCATTCTTTAATCATATCACTGCTTTGTTGAAAAAGCAGCCTGAAATGGAGTGTTTTTATTTGTCTTGTAGCATCTAATACAATTAAAAAGAAGAAACTTTAAGAACCGTTAAATAAAGGCATTTTGATGCCTAGTCAATGACATCAAGGTGTGTTTACAGAACTCCAAAAAAGAAAAACAATAATCACAGTGATGTTGCTATTTTTAATTAAAGTCAGTCTAGCATAGGGTTGCCAGGTTTGGCAAATAAAAACACAACATGGAATTGAAGTTGAAGTTCAAGTCATAAGCAAATGATTAATTTTGGTGTAAGTACGTCCCATGCAATATTTTGGGGTATACTTACACTAAAAATTTACTCGTTTTTCTGAAATCCCACTTTATCAGAGCATGCTGTATTTTATCTGGCAACCCTTGTCTATCATCCTTGCCACACTGTGGTTTGCTATGAAAAGCATGCAAAGCTGGATCCTATTTCCAGGGTCAAGAACAAGTGCTGTAGTTTCTGTGCTTACTCCATCTGCCAACGTAAAAACTCTGGCATGTCAACGAGACCAGGAATGCTTCTTTAACAGAAATAGAATACACTTCCAATTAGTCATTTACTTCAGTTTCCTAAAGGAAAAGAGAAAGGCGCTGCCCACTTGAGAAGAAGGTAAGAGCTGGCAAGTAAGAAAAAGAAAAATCTGGAATAAGCAAGAGGGGAAAGAATTTTTATCAGGAAGTAACAGAGTTGGACACAAATAAGTCTGAGTCAGAAAACAAAATACTTAGCATAATTAGATGCCTAGGAATCAGAAATTGGAGACAAAGAGAGAGAAAATGATAAAAGGACATAAAAAATTGTATTCTTCCCCTAGGAAGGCTGCTTTTTAAAGAATTCCTGATGATCAGAAAGTTAGACATTTTGTGGGAGAGAAGTTTCCAGACACATCATACTGTCTTTCTGAAGCACCATTTAATAGTTGGTCCAACTCCCAATTGATGAGAACGAACGCTTGTTTTTCTTCCTTCTTCCTTCTGTTAACTCACAGCTTTGGGTGCTTCCTGTTCCTCTATATCCTATAAGATGAGCTGCCACAGACCCGCACCCCTGACTTCAATGACATTGCCCTCAACCATATGAAAACCCCCCTGAGATGCTATATGACCAGGGCAGATTTCCTGCTTACTGGCTCTATCTTAGCATTTCTCTGGGTGTGCTGTGAAATGCAGATGCCTTGGCTCCTGATGGTGTCTCCTCATTGAGATTCTACATTTCAATTTCCTTCCTAGTGACCAGAATCCCAATACATGTGGGATGCACAGGCTCCCAGGACATGTGGCTTAGGGTTTGGGGTGTTGTTTATTAGGATGAAAGAGGTATAATTAGTGTGGTTGCCTTTGGTTTGGATTTGGTTTTTGGTTTTGGTTTCTGTACTTGAGGAGAGGGAAGGATATCACAGAAATTTTATTTATATGAAAAGGAGAATTATGGGTCTTCTTGCTGGTAATAATAGAACAATCATGAATGTTACTTTAAATGGATTGATTTCTTTTTTAACACAGGGACAATTCAGAAAACTCCATTATTAAAGAGTCCTGATAAAAAAACAATATATTTTATTTTGATTTTTTTAATTTTTATTTATTGACTTTACAGGGGGGGTGGGAGTGAAAGAAAGAGAGAGAGAAAGTGAGAGAGAAGTGAGAAACATTGCTTTATTCTACTTATTTATGCATTCATTGGTTGCTTCTTGTATTTACCCTGACCGGGGATTGAACCTGCAACCTTGACATATCGGGATGACACTGTAACCATTTTAGCTACCCAGCCAGGACTATTCTTCTATTTTTATTTTTTGTGAAGTAGAATGTTTTTATTTTTATTGAATTTATTGGGATTACATTGATTAATAAAATTATACAAGTTTCAGGTATGCAATTTTATAATACAGTACATCATTTGTATATTGTATTGTATGTGTACCACCCCAAGTCCAGACAATGCTCTAACCAAATGAGCTACCTGGCCATGGCTATTATCTGATTCTTAAAGGGATAAATTACCAAAGTATGAGAAAAAGAAGACAAATGCAATGAAATCTTGCAATTCATACCATGATGTAGAAGAAAATTATATTTTTTAGCCCAAGTTTCTCAAGGTTAAACTTAACCTTTGAGTTTTATGTATAGAGAGTTTATTATTGTTTTTCCTGAGTTGCAGATAAATAGCCCAGTTTTGAACAGGGCAGTAGTTTTGCTCATTCCTTTGTTTGTATTTAGTGAGCACCCTCAGAGCTGAAGGTGACTGAATCGTTCTTTTTCCTAGTAGGAAATGGATCCATTTGATGTGAAGCTGTTCAGAATCAGTGCATGCTTAGGGAAACAGGAAAAGGGAAATCTGCAATATACAAAGCATGGAATTAATCTAGTGTATTAAGAAAACACTTGATCCTCAAAATTAAGAAAGAGAAGAGCAAAATATTCAGTCTGTTTTGTACTCAATACAACCTTTAAAAGATCATTTAACTGCTTCATCACTAGACACTTTAGGAAGTGGGTTTCCAATTGTGTTCTAAACACAGGGGGTTCTCTAGGGCACCTGAGGCGTAAAAGCCCGAGATGCGTGCCACCTCTCTTACTCACCCATAATGGGACCCCAACCTCAGTCCTACCCTCAAACACATGCACTCACCCTGCCCGAATATTTGTCTTTGCTGGAAGGAAGGAGAATGCCTGCAGTGGTTGCTCCAGTGGGGTCCCAGAGACACACCTTCTAGGTCCCACAGGTACCCCTGAGAACGACTACTCTGTGAGCTCAGACCAGTTGCTTTCTTCTGCATGCCCAAAGTCCTCACGTGCGTTAACAAAATAGGGGTTCTAACTGGTAACTCAGCTCTCTAACAACTTAGTCAAGAGGACTGAACCAGCTAACATACCTGGATAAATTAGAACAGTGTCTAGTACCTGGTAATAAACTTCCGCTATCATGTGTTTCTGTTCTTGGGCTTGGCACAAGCTTCTGTTCAAGGGAAATCGTTTCTACTGTCTTAAAAAGTGTTTGGAAGGACTACTGCTTCAAACCAGTCCTTCAAAATTTATGATCACGCTTTGTCCTTTTATCCTTTGGCTGAAAGCCAAGTCCCACCCCCTGAACTCCAAGGGTTAAAGACATTCCTTTCCTTTTCCAGATCTGAATTCAGGGCTGTGGTGGTTAAAGATGGAAGCTGATGATGACATCACAGAAACTATTTCATTATAATCTTTTGTTTTTCTCCTGTTAAGTTTTTAAAGGGAGAAATATTTTATTCATTATCTAAGCATTCGGAACTCTTTGGAGGTACACTCTACACGAATGCTGTTATTATCACCCATATTCGGTGAACTACTTGGGGATTAGAAGTGTTATGTAAATGTTTACACATTATTACACTGTGGCCCAAGGTCCGCAGTGGGACAGCAAAGACAGCCAGGGAAGAAGCAGGAAGCCCCAGAGAGGCAATGGTTTTTGTAAAAGGTATGAAATTCTCTTTAATTTTAGCATAATGATAGTTGCATTTCTGAAGAGAGTCATTTACAGCCATTAAGGAAAGTATATATGGCTGTACAAGAGAAACACATCTAAACTGAGGATTTGCTGAATGTTTTAAGCATGGAGTTTTTAGAGAAAAGGATGATCAAGAATGGATTTAAAATGCTGTGAGGGGCATTTGGAATTCACTAGAAGAACTCCCTGACAATAAAAGCAGCATGCTTCCTGACCCAAACTGTCACTACATCTTTCCCAATGGAAGGAACAACTTTCTCTTTCTTGGTAGGTTCTGCCTAAAGGGAAAAACTTGGAACCCCTTCTCCCAGCTGCTGACTATTTTAGGTAGTAAGGACATTACAGAATGTAAGGACATTACAGAATGTTGAAGTCTATTCTCTTAAAATCTTTACTCTTCCTTATAGAGAAAGTCTCTGATGAGTGCAAGAATGTCCCCCATACCCCTAACACCGGCTAAACTCTTTTTAACCAAGAGGAAAAAAGACCTAGCCCAGTGCCTTTAGCTGGTCCATGTGTCTAGGTACAATAATTTTGTTTGACCAGTGGAGCTGATTTTCCAATTATGGTAATGATCTTAAAAATTCGTTTAAAAATAAGTGTGAGAGAAAAGAGGAATTTGATATAAAGAGAGAGGCTACCAAGTAAAGCCCCCGAGACATGCCGATGGACTGTAAATCTTGATGACCCAAGAGACCACGGTCCGGAAGCCCCCGTTCTAGATGATTTCAGGATTTTCTAATTCCAGGATCCTCGAGGACGCGACCAAGAGCTTCAGCTGCAGAGTCTTAGGTGGGACCTGGGAAAGCTCGAGAGGCAGCGCTCATGAAAGTAAGAAACCTCTCCACTCACAAAGGAGCTACATCAGCACAGGCAGAAGAACTGTGGACACTAAAGACAAAACAATCCTGCTCTTGATAGTTTAAAAATATCTGCTAATGCACGGTTTCAGATGATTATTGAAAGGATGTTCGGTTTTGAATAAAAGACAAAAAGACAAGTTGAGGGAGAAAAGCCCACATTCTTTTTTCTTAATGTTTAGAAATATTCTCTCCCCCTCCCGCCAACCACTTCATATTTTTTAAAACAACACAAGAAAGAAGGGAGGGGGGAAAGCAGTGTAACAAAATCTCCACCAGAAAACACACAGTAAATTCTAGCTGGTTAGCGGCCCCATTCCAAATTATTTTTAAAAAACAAATCCTAACAGTCATGTAGTTACGGCCCCTGAGGGAAGCTCTAAGCCCAAGGCTGGTGTCCCAGAACCCGAACCACAAAAAAAAGGAACGAAAGAAACCTAACCGGTCTTCCGACAGGAATATGAAAGCAAAATCTCCGAGGCAGCGGGAATGCCCCAAAGGAGGAGAGGGCTGCAGCTTGCAGTAATCTGTAAATGATTGCGGGTAAAGTCTGGAGGCTTCAGGCTTGATCTGTGTTTGTTCCAAAAGAAAAGCCAAGGAGGACGGTGTTAATAAAGAGAGATTTAACGGAGAGCTGTGCTTGGAATAAAGTGGGCTACAAAAAGGTCAAATTTGATCAGTTGGAGCAGATTACAAGGGCTTTCAAAGGTGGTGTGGAGAAATGAGCCCGGGCTGGGAAGGAATATAGCGCCAGATTGATTTGGGGGGTGGAGAAAAGCCAGGACAAGTGCTTATCAATCCTGGAAGTAAGAAGAGCTGTGCTGGGCGCCCCATCGCGCTAGCCCGAGCCAAGAAGCCGGCGGGCCGGTTCCATCCCCTGCACCCACCCCCTTACCCCTCCTCTCGGATTGGATTCGCCTGCAGCTGCCTCTTAGACAATGGATTCCTTAATCTCTGACTTGGATCCACTCAAAGACTGGAAAGTTTTAAGGTAGGCCTGCTTTCTTTCTCTCCCATCACTGTTTCAGTTCATGGCCAAGTTCCTCCCCACCCCCACCCCTACCCCAATTAAGGAACGCTGGATGCGAAGTGCATTGCCTGTGGTGGCTTTCAGTGACAACCAGATCTGCGTGGAGGAACACTCCGCTTCGATAGGGAAACAACTCCAACACTTGCGCGAATCGAGGCGTGAGAAGTCTTGTTTCACTCCAAGAGACGAATGCGGTGCATTTTAATGACAGCGTGCACAGTTTTACTGAATTGATTCCGGACACCAGCTCACTCACAGGACCCCGTTCTCATCTTTATTGTTGTATTTCATGGGCGCGGAAGAGAGGAGAGGGGATGTAGCAAACTTTGGGGGACTTTACATTAAAAAAACAAACTCCAGAAAACATTATTCCTGCTCCTCTTTTAACAATCTGTGGAAATGTGTCCCTCCTCTGACCTCTCCTTCTCTCCAGGTCAAATATGGAAAAGCTAGAAAAACTCAGTTGACCTTAATACTGAATGAGTAGAATTTATGAAATGAGGTCTTTCTCTAAATGCTCCTAAAAAGCTGAACTCTGACCTTTGCGTCTCTCAGGATCCCAGGAAAATTAGAAGCAAAGAGCTCAAAGTGGCAGATTTCATGTGTTCCCTCCACCTGGGTCTCAGCTGACTCTTGGTAGAGTTCACAGTGAACTCATAGGTTTAATGTAACACCAAAGGGCATTTCCCAGCAAAAAAAACAAACACTTTGGGCAAGTTTTAAAATATAAAAAACAGTGAAACTGAGGGAGTTTTTGAAAAGGATTCTATAGTATGTCAAATTGTCCTAAATATCTACCCCAAAACATGATTCCATTGGAACTAAGTGTAGACTAGAATAGAAGTGTGTGTGTTACTGGACCTCTTTTTCCTGACATTTATCTTGTCTTAATTAGCTAGTACTTATTTCCCTCTCATTGGTTCTGCCTTTGTATTCATCTACTTTTCTTATTTTTCAAAGGAACAATATTATAGAAAAGAGCAAATAGAAGGAAAAATAGCCAATATCCATCTTAGTGATTTTCCTTTTTTAAATTCTTCCATCCTGCTTTCTAGAACTTTACGTGTGTATGTGTTGTACGTCATAGTGTATGTGCCATTTTAGAATCTGCTTGTTTTTTCAGGTAAATATCAAACATTTTCATGTCGTTACCTACCATTCATAACTATGATTTCAATGGGTAAATAAAGCGCCATAATGTTGGTGTACATTGTTTACTAAATCATCATTTGTTGAAAACTCAGATTGTTTCCAGGCCTTGATTTGTATTAACAACACCACAAGAAACGTCTTTGTGCATATAAATTTTTGCTTTTGTTAAATAACTCCAAGGATTTCTAGATAAAAAGGCACAAAATTTTATGGGTCTGTCAGTTATATTTTCTTCTCTTTGTAGGTTAAATTTGAGTTGTAATTGAGAAGTGGTAAATGTTCTTATGTAAATGTTCTTATGTACTTCTGTAAATGTCCTTATGATGCTGCTCTTAGAATGAATTTCATTCTTTATTTCTTTGACTGGATTGGTAGTCTGTTTCTAAAATTGAAATATTTCTTTTTTCAAGAAGATTTTATTTATTTTTAGGGGAAGGGAGGGAGAAAGAGGGAGAGAAACATCAATGTGTGATTGCCTCTTGTACTCCCCCTGTCGGGGACCTGGCCTGTAACCCAGGCATGTGCCCTGACTGGGAGTTGAACTGGTGTCTCCTTGGTTTGTAGGACAGCACTCAATCCACTGAGCGACACCAGTCAGGGCTTAAAATTGAAATATTTCTTAAGACTACTTTTAAACATTTCTTTTTGGTGATTAGCTTACTAATATTATTACACAAATGGATAATGTGGGCCATAGCTCTAAGAATGTGTGTGATAATTATAAATTTTGAAGATGTAGCCCTCCAAAGGCCTTTTTTAATGAATCTTAATCCACTTAAAAATCAGTAATAATGTTACCTTCCCCCTAAATGTGTTCCTAACATAAGTGAAGTTTACTTTATTGCTAGAGTAGGTAAAGTTTCCCAAACTTGGGGTGGCAAGACCTGGCAAAGAGGTATATTTTTCCATCAACCATTAGGGTATGCCAAGTTCATTCTGTCCTCACCTCTTCTTGGCAAGCATAATTTCATCAGCTTTTTAACTGTGTAATCCTTTCCTGAGGTAAGGAATTATAAAGGGGATAGTGTTTATGAATTGAATTTTATATTCCTTAATTGTTTACAGTGAGGCTTTTCTTGGCTAATCCTGATTTATTGAATCATTGAGTTGCCAACAGTAAGTCTCTATCTAATGTATGTGGGAGAAGCAAAGATACAACATGAGCTTATAAATGGGACGACTATCAGGAGAATGAAGATGTATATGCTAATGCCGTACAGAGTTCTATGTGATATGAGTTTTCATTCATAAAATGGCTTTAGAAATCCAGAGGTGAGAGCCCCCATTCGGTAAGGAAAAGGAACACTGTTACTGCCCTTGTCTAATTAACAAATGAGTAGAATGCTTAATTTATAACAGTGGAAAGGCTTTCAAACCTGTGTTACCTGGAATGTTTTCAGATGTTTGCTCCAGGTATGCAGCCTGGAGTTCTGCCAAACCTATTGCTCATGAAAAGTGATCGTGTAAAACAATTTTTAAATCTGCTGACACCATAATTTAGTGTTTCAAGATATGATCTGCTGCAGGGATACAAGTTCAGGTCATAAACCTTCTCAACTATGCTTGACATCATCCTAGGCATATTTTGTCAAGTGGAAAATCAAAGCAGTGAATGGTGCTATTGGCTGTGTTACCAGTAATTTAATGTCTATGTTAAGGTGCATAAAAGAAATCTAACTCCCACCCAAAGACACCAACAATTTCCAACAGTGATACTCTAGAATATAGGGAAAAGACAAACAGAAAAGTTTCACACAAAGAAAACATTCAAAATCAGCTAAATCAAGAAAAATATAATTAGTGTACTGAAAAAAAAAAGAACATGACAATTTAGTAAACCTTCGGTAAAAAGAATTGAAAAGAAACCTGGCAATATGTTTAATACAAGATTTAATGTTCATAGGTATTACTCGAGGGGAAAGAAGTTAACAGTGAAGGGGAGTTAACAGGGAGCAGACCTCTGAATGCCTGGCCTTTGCTATACCCCTACCCATGCCCCTGTATCACCTCTACGGAAGAGCCTGAAAAACCCAAATCTAGTTTTCCCATACCATTTAGAGATGAAGGAATTGAGCACACAAGATGGAGTGACTACATTAGGTCACAGAATTCATCAATTGGACAAGTTGCCACTACAGCCTTCTCTTGAACTCCATCTTGTCTGCTGAGGGGTTGTACTCACCTTCACTTGTCTTCCCATCTCTCCTTTAATGAGTTAAGACAGCTCAGCCCAGAACTCTCCTCAGAGTTCCCAGACTTCTCAGCACAGCCAATGATATATCTTAACGATGACTCAAGCTACACAGGTTATAAACCGTTTCTATAATCTCCCCCAAGACTTGGTTCCTTTCTGCTGTTCACAAGCTTATGAGTCACACAGCCATCCCGCCAGGTACTCAACTGGAAAGCTAGGCATCCTCCCTATTCCCTCATTTTCCCTCTAATTACATCCATGCGGTTACCATGTCCTGTTGATTTCAATTCCTAAACATCTACAGATTCTTTGCTTTTCTCCACCTTTCCTTGCATTTATCTCGTTTGGCTCAGAAACCTGTATAACTACCTAACATATTCCCCTGTTTCAGTTCTTGCTCTCACAGTCGAATATTTTCCACACGAGGGGAATGAAAACACTTCAAAAGCCATTAATCATATCATGTGACTTTTCTATCGAAAAACTTCCCATTACGGTTCAAATTAAACTCAGCATCCTTATTCTAACCTACAAGAGCTCATCTGACCTAGCTCTGACTACCTCTCCAGCCATATCTTCTCCCTCTCTCCCCACAGACCATGTTGTTCCAGCCACTATGGTCTTCTGTCTCTTCCTCCAAAAAGCCAAGCTTATTTTGGCCTCAGGATATTTGCACAAGCCATTCCTCTTCCTACCTGGAAGTCTTTGCTATTTGTAGGTCTGGATGCTGCTTGTTATACAAGTCTTAGCTCAAATGTCACCTCCTCAGTGAAGTTGTCTCAGACCCCATGATTTAAAGTCATTCAAAAGTCACTCTCTAGCATATCTCCCTGATAGGTTGAACCATATAAAATTGCCAATATTCAACCACTTTTGACCTATTAAAAATATTCCAATTTTACATGGTTTAATTAATATTCTCATAGCACTTATCAATACCTGTTATTTTAAAAAAGATTTTGTTTATTTATATTCAGAGAGAGAGAGGAAGGGAGGGAGAAAGAGAGGGAGAGAAACATCAATGTGTGGTTGCCTCTTGTGTGCCCCCTACAGGGGACCTGGCCTGCAACCCAGGCATGTGCCCTGACTGGAAATCAAACAGGGACCCTTTGGTTCACATGCCCACATTCAATCCACTGAGCCACATGAGCCAGAGCAATACCTGCTATTTTTACATGTATTTATTATCTCTCTCATTAGAGTATATGGTTTGTATGTTTAACTGGCATATACCCAGTACTAAAATATTTTTGGCACATAAGATAATGAGTGAGTGAATGAATGAATTGAGTGAAGTGGTCACAGTTTGTCTTCCTCATCAACCTTACACTTTCTGAGGCCAGAGGTTTTACCTATTTTGTTCACACTCTAATGCCCATGTTTACCACAGTAGCGGTGGTGTATTATGTGGTGGTATATTACGTGGACTGGATGAATGAATAACTAACCCCTGCCTCCCAGTTTACTAATTCTATCTCCATATCCTCATTTCTGTTTCAATCAGCAAAGTCTCTGAATTTGATAACATGGACAATTTTTACTTTCTCTGGGCATCTGATAGACACCTATTATTCTAGCAGAATTTATTTCTTCTATACAAGAGAATGATCTAGATCCAGAATGTACAAACTTTGATAAGGGCAAAAAGATAAATACTTGAGTTTTTGATGGCCACAGAATCTCTGTTGCAATGATTCAGTTCTGCCATGCAAAGTGAAAGTAGCCATGATATATAAATTACTAAGCTTGGGTGCAATCCAATAAAACTTTATTTACAGAAACAATCGGTGAACTGGATTTGGTCTATGGGCCTTCGCTTACCTCTCATATTAGCTAATGCTTTTGACCCACGAGAAAATAGAAGTGTTTTTGGTGTACAGTTGGAGCAATGTTTTCTTTTTTTTTTAATTTTAATCATTGTTGGAGCAATGTTTCCAATCTCATCTGACAAAGAGCATTTATAAAGTTGCCTTAGTATTGGGAAAAAAGTTTTTAAAAGATCTTGGTAATATTTCAAAGGTCAAAGATGTTTTAGATCATGAGTACTTTATCTCACAGAGATGATTATAATCTGGAGACAATTTATGGCTTACTACATCCCTGAAATGTTTGGATGAACTTTAATGCTATATAATAAAATACACTTTGACCTGTTCCCTTTCTGAGTGTGTGAGAAACCCCCATTAATGAGAACAGCACATGTTGATGGAAAAAATAGACCAGACCCTGACATGTTTGGCCTCTTCTCCTTCTTTTTCATTGCTTTCTCTAGCTCATTTAGGAGACATTTCTCTTTCAAATGCCTGATAAATCTCCCAAGACGAATTCCAAATTCACAGAGGAAAGCTTGCTGTATATTTTTGAATGAATGCCATGTGTAGATACTCTTTGGCTCACATTACATGACATCTTAAAAATACTTGGAGGAAGAACAAGTTACATGGAAGTTCTGTTGGTGTCCCCTGAGGGTAGGCTGCTATCTGAAGTATAGGGTTAGTCTTAGAGGATGAGATAAGAATTATGAATGCTTTCTATGGGCCAGGTATTGTGCTAAGTGCTTTGTATTTAATATCTCACTTAATCTTTGCAACAACACTATGAAGTAGGTGCTCCCATTTACCACAATGGGGACTTGGTTTTTACTAACTGAACCAGAGCACTTAGAAAATGATGCCATATACTGTTCTGACTTAGCACCTTTCCTTGGCACACTGGTAACTTGATGAAGCATGTTGCCTTAAGTATGCCTCCGATGGGGAAAAATTTGCACCACATTATTTTTCCTCTTCTCACAGGAAAGTTTGAAGAATGATGGCCTACTTATCATCAATGGCATGGGGTACTTTTTAAAAACCTTTGCAAGAACCAGGGGGAAGTAGGCTATGAGAATATAGAGAAGATCATGTAATAATCCTTTAGGTAGAATGAATTACTATATATGTTTATGAAAGTGAATACAAGATCTGGGCTTCTTAAACAATTTATTATATTAGAGAATAATCTACTTTTCACAAAGCATGACTAATGTAGCACATGATATAACTGATAATGACAAAGGTTATTATAAGATCACATAAAAATGCAATTGCATTTTCATCTCATTCCAGCATTCAAAAAAACAAAAATACCTTCATGAGTTGTTTCCATTCCATTGACAGAAATAATCAGTACAAAAATATTCATTGACAATTAGTTTTCTCCCTCCTGAATGGTTCTGTTTCCCTGGTGGATTGTACCAGCAATGTATCAAGGACAAAAACAACAGACCCAGATCATGTGAAATTTCAAAGAAACACAAGAAGAAATTCCTCCTGTAATCTCCCAAAGGTCAGAGACCACAGTGAAGCTATTTTCCCAAAATAGAAAACCACCTGCTACTTTTATTCCAACATTTGGGACTAGAAAGCAGAAAGTGCTACTTGCCTCCCTACACTCCCCAAATATTACGTGTTCAGGCTCAATGTCCCAGAATATTAGAATCAAATGTGATAGGCTGTTCCACAGGAGAGGACTGCCAGGGTAGACTTCCTCTCTGTTCTTATGCAGGGCTCCTGTGTTTAGCTACTCTCTGCATTTTAATACCACAGGACAAGGTACCTGAAGAGATCAACCACTCACCCTCCTTTCTTCAATTCTATGTTAAAAACATCTCCAGTCCCCACACTCCATATGTTTCCTGAGGACACGGACTGTCTTTTTTACCACTGTGTCTCCAGCAGTGTCCAGTCCTGACCCAGGTTTGCTACTTCCTAATTTCAGCTGAGAACTCTTCACGAAACTCTCCTTGCTTCCATCCCACCTCTCAATGGAAGGAAAATGTCCTTCCCCTGAATGTTCATAGCACTGAACATAACCTAAGATCTCCAAATGCAAGTGCATATTTTCTCCTTTGTCATTTATATACAATTTTGTCCCATTAGGAGGCTTCAAACCCTATAAAGATAGATAAGATCCATGCCTGATTCATCGCTGTGTCCACTTGCATCCTATCCCAGACCCTGCATCCATCCTATTCCCAGACACTGCTGTTTGACCAGCCAGTATTTGAATGGACATCACATTCCTCATTGTAAGATGAGAGATTGAACCAGGTTATGTATCTAAGGATTCCCACTCATAAAATTATATTATTTCTGTGAGATAGGACAAAGAAGCACTCACAAAGAACCACTCTCCCACGGATCTCAAGTCCCACCTGTGTAAGCCATACCATGCTTCCTTTGCCCACACTGTAGAGTTTTTCTGGAAGCAAAGCAATTCTCTTTACATTGATTCTCACTTTCCTTCACAGATCTTTTATTCCCAATCCTTCTGTAGAGTTGATAGACTGAACTACAAACCTGTTTTCCAATGTGCTGTCTCTGAACTCAGGCTATATTTTAAATCAGCTGTTGCAGGGATGCATTCTGCTGATGTGTACTGACATTAGCAGTCATGTGAGTATTCCTACAGGGCCGAATACTGCATTCTAACCAGACTGCAGGTGTTACCCTTAACCATGGTTTGGGAACTCCATTTTCTTTTTCATTGCACAAGTTTTTCATTCTTACAAAGACACAAATGCCTAAGCCAGAAAAAAAATACAGGCCCATGGAAATGGCAGTTTTATATATTTTATTATGTTTCCTGGTGGATAACTGAAAGACTTTGTAAACTGGAAAAATGTTATCCTCATTTAAGTTTGGCATTTACAAATGGAACTTAAGGCTTCCTCTGAGGCTTGGCACAATGCTTCCCACCATCATTATCTTCATTATCAACCAAAACAACCATTAATGAGGCCCAAGAGCTGGAATGCTCTTCTCCTCCATGAAAACTCATGTGTCTAAAAGGTTTGTTCTAACCGGAATTCCTCAGTGTAACTCTGCCTGACAACCTTATTCAAATCGGCCACTTGCCACATTGCAACTTCCTCAACACTTAGTTGTCACTCTACAGAGACGTAATGTAAATAACAATTTGAATGTGGATTTTTTCAGATAATGATTGACATATAACATTATCATAGTTTCAGTTATATAACAATGATTTGATGTTTGAGTATATTAAGAAATAATCACCACAGTAAGTTCAGTTAACATCCATTACCATACATACTTACAAATTTATTTTTATTGTGATAAGAACTTTTAAGATCTACTCTCTTTGCAATTTTCAAATGCACAGCACGGTATCATTACATATAGTCACCATGCTGTACACATCCCCAGGACTTATTGACTTATTTTGTAACTGAAAGTTTGTACCTTTTGACCCCTTCATCCAGTTAGCTCACCCCTGTACCTCTGGTGACCATCAGTATGTTCTCTATATCCATGAGCCTATGAGCTCAATTTGTTTATTATTGTTGTTTTGTTTTAAATTCCACATATAAATGAGATCATACAGTATTTGTCTTTCTCTGACTTATTACCCTTGGCATAATACCTTCAACGTCCATCCATGTTGTTGCAAATGGCAAGAGTTCTTTCTTTTCATGGCCGAGTAATACCCACTGTGTGTTAGTATCCCATCTTCTTTACCCATTATCTGTCACTGGGTACTTAAGTTGTTTCCATCCATGCCTTGGCTATTGTAAATAATGTGGTGATGAACATGTGGGTGTATGTATCTTTCTGAGTTAGTGTTATCATTTTTTTTGATAAATACCCAGAGCATAATTGCTGGATTATATGTATGTTAGGCCTATCTTTAATTTTTTGAGGAACCTCCATACTGTTGAGCACATTTTCATGTACCTACTGGTTATCTGTATGTCTTCTTTGAAGAAATGTCTATTCAGATTATCTGCCCATTTTAAATTGGGTTATTTTCTTTTTGCTATTGAGTTGTATGAGTTCTTTATATATTTTAAATATCATATATTATCAGATATATGATTTACAAATATTCCCATTTGGTTGGTTGCCTTTTCATCTTGTTGATAGTTTCCTTTGCTGTACAAAATGGAATGTGTTTTTTTTATTTTCTTATCTATTTCTTTGAGTTACAGAATAACTTCCATGAAAGCAGAAAGCACATCTCCATTAGAAGGCCCAGGATGATAGGGTGTTTATGAAATGTGCACATTTGAAAGACATAAAAAATATAATTCTTTTACACTCAGATGGAAAGTAAGATTGGGTATATTAAATGGCATTATGCCCAGGGAACCCATGAATGTTTGGGTCTTGATGCAGACCCCTCATGTACAAGTGTCCAGAGGGACTAAGGATGGAGGGACCAAGAGGGGGCCATCAGTTTCTTAACTGAGGATTCTAAAAACCACTTGTTGGGGAATCACTGGAGGGGCTGAAATATTCTGGAATGTTATAGCTGGCCTTCTCCACTGCCACTTCTGCAAAACCTGGACCCTCATGGCCTGAAAGAAACAATGACAGATTGAAATAAGAGTGTAGAATTAAATGTGGATTGGTTCAAAAGCCCAATATGTATAAATCTAATGGGTCAGACTGGACCGTTAGGACACCATTTTTTTTCCTAATCTAATCTAGATCATTTTAAATAACTTCTGCTCTGTTTTACATTGAAACCTCAGTCTATTAGTTAGAAATGTTTCAGCTACATGTAACCAAACATTGAATGTTTCAGGTCCATTTTATGATGATCTACACCAAGGATTGGCAAATTGCTTCTGTAAAGGACCAATTAGTAAATATTTTTCGCTTTGCTGACAAACCATATGGTCTCTGTCACAACTACTTAACTCTGCCATTGTAGCCCAAAAGTAGCCAGAGATAAAATATAAGTGATCGGATGTGGTGGGATTCCAATAAAACTCTGTTTACAAAGGCAGGCAGAGGGCTGGATTTAGCCCACAGGTCATAGTCTGCTGATTCCTAGGTAAGCCAATTGACCATATATGTTCCACTGAGATTTAGACCTTTAAGAGCCTAACAGCAAGGACCTCAATAGGGAAATTAAACTAGAGAAAGCAACAAGAGAACATATTCTCCACATGTTATACACTGAGCTGGCCTAAGCTATACTGGACTTTAGCCCCTAGGAAGAAGAGAATGTACAAAGAGTGAAGGAGGGATAGTTAGACTTTCCCTGATCAATCCAGGATCACCTTTCATTTTGGCTATATGGAGGCAAGCGCAGAACATGTTACATTTTAAGGAAGACCCAACACTTCTAACCCACCTGACCTTGACAATGACCTAAAATCTCATCAAGTGATAGCAGGGACTCATCCCATTGGGAGATTATGAAATGAGACCAAGGAAGAGAAGAACTCCTTGAAAAACACCCTCTACGAGGATTATAGGAGTTGTGGGAGGAAGGCAGCTGAGATAATTTACTGCCTATTGCCCATGAGAGCCAGAAAATGACTTCTTGAGGAAATAAAAGTTGACTTCCAGTGCCTTTGGTCTGTACCCACAATTGCTGTCTCATTACCACAAAATCAACCTCATCTTTAGGATGTGGTCAGGCATTTTATTATTAAAAATAAAACTCATGCCTAGATTGAATGCCAAATTGAAAACATGCATGATCATAACAAGCAAAGAGATTTAGCATCTCATAGAAGCCCCCATGTCCTACCTATAACAGGTACCTCTACAGAACAAAAATGGTATTTTTTATGAGATTTAGGATTATGAACTGGCCCTGGGCCAAATGAAATAACATGGCTTTTCCAGCTTCTTTATGCATTATAAGGCTCTTCAGAGGGATCAATCAGTTACAGCTTCCTAGAAATTTAAAGCAACATAATTTGACATCAGAGAATTTACATTTTGTGGCTTACTTGCGGCTATGCAGCAAACAATGGGAGGGTGGGGAAGCAGCAGAATTCAGATATGAGAAGGTTGGTGAGGCTTTCTGTATTGCTGCCCCATAGGTTCTGCCTGGAAGACCTGAGTCAGGAACACTCCAGTGTGAGATGAATTCTTCCTGAGTAGGAGAGCTTCCTCTGCTCTTGAATCTTAATAAATTACCACTTTACAATAAGTTGCACTTAAATTACCAGATCAAAAAGGTCAGTTTCCTTTGTCAAAGAACTAGAAGTATACAAGAACAAGACTACAGGAAAATCACTGGAGAGGAAAGTGGTTTGAGGTAGAATTTCTTTCTGAAGGACTTTAATTTCATTATAATGCTTTCCTCAATGGCAAAAAAAAAAAAAACCTCCTTGAGTACATGCCCTCACCCAGATTCTGATCAGGTCCCCTCCTGACTGCTACCTTTGTCCTCATCCTTCCTCGCTGTCCCCTCTCCCCTTAAAGAATAGAAGGCAGATTTCACCTCTGGGCACCTGGCATTGGTGATGATGGACAGGGAGTAGTAGGTAGGAGCAGAGTCACATAAGGCAGAATGTTCTCAATTTTATTTCTGTAGGAAAGAAAGGAAGGGGTCCTTATTGTCATCTTTGAAAGCAGGCTAAGTGTGTTTGAGGAAAACAGCTCCTGAAGACGTAGATTTTGTTTTATTAAAATCCAATAACTGGGTTGGAGAGTAAAGCTTGTGTCCCTAGTCCCTGGATGAGTACTTGCTTCACTGTCTTCTCTCATTACAGAAGGCAAGCGGCAAAGTGTTTTTCCATTTATTGAGCATATCTTGGGCAGAGCTCTGTTAACGGAACTAGTGTGTTGTGCTTCTGAAACCTGGTTTTAAGCTCTGTCTGCAATCAGGCAGAGCTCTCTAGAGGAGAAAGCTATATTAAGCTTTAATTCTCTAGTTAATTTTTTGTTTGTTTGCTGCTATAAAATTGATTTCCTTGTCTTTTGCTTATTCTCTGCAGGTCACCATTCAGTAAGTCAGCAGTCTCTCCGGCACTCTCAACTAGCCCATTAGTTAGATGGGGATCAGAAAGAAATATTTTGCATATAAGCTTCCAACATCATAAAGTAGAAAAAGACAGAGTAAGAGGATTTCAAGTCTTGGACTCTATTTCATAGCTTGAGTTTTTTGCCCTGGTAATTGGTTTAAAATCCCTTTTGATCATCATTTCTTTTTTTTTTTTTTGGCAGACAATGTTTTTTCTTTATAAAAACAGTGAATGTTTTTTTAACTTGTGGTAACAACATTCTCCCACATAGATCTTTCACTTTCATTGACCCCTGCAACTGTATTCACTGGGAACTTTAATCTCCAAACCATAAAATGAAAGTTTAAACCACATCTTGAGGCAATAAGTTTCTGCCTTTGCCATTGGTAACACTCAGAGGCTTTTGTTAATGAGAGATTCGGGTAAGGGAAAAATAAACCTGTTCTAGAAAGTCACAAAAGATGTGCTCATGTTTCACAAATCTATTGATTTAAATACATTGGACTTCTCTTTTTATGTGATTTTAAAAATGAATCAAAGGCAAATTTAGTTAATTTTGTGTTATAAGGTGATTCTGAGAGCTGCCTCTCTGCTTCTGACTTTAGAGAAACCTCTGTTTAAAAAGATATTTGCTGAAAACCTAATCTACATGATTATAGCAATCAACATGTTTCGAGTATATTGAGTGTATTTTGCAAATGCACGGTTTAATTATGACATTCTCTGTGTCCCTTTTCCTATAATTATTTTTCTCTGCATTATGCACATACTGAATAGCCAAACGGCTGTCTGTAAGGGGGGAAATGAATAAGTGGAAAATTCAATGTCCAGCTAAGTAGTGACAAGTCTCTGTACAGATATTGAAAACAAGTCATATCTTAAAAATACAGTCCATTCTTCTGAGGGGCCTTGGATAAACAAACTTAGTATTACTCAAGCTAATCATATGGTACTAATTTGCTGCCTTGCTTTTCCATTAAACTCTCCCCAGGTGATTCCATATAACGATTGTGTTTGGTATGTTCCAGATTTAAGTAATGGATTAAAGTTTAGCAGATAGTCTTTTAAAAAGACAGCATGTAACCAGAGGCTGTACTAGAATTTTCAACATGAAAATCACTAGAATGGGAAAGATAAAATATATTAATATGCACTCTTCTGACCCTTCCTTAAGGGAAAAAAAAGGGAGTTGGAAAAAGAAATGGAAAGTCTATAGGTCAGAGTTATGTGGTGTCAGCAATACAGACAGGTGACTTGGAAACTGGTTCTGGAAGTGTCTGGATTGTACACACATGGCAGGCAGTGGAGGGGGCGAGATTGCAAGAAGAAAAGTAATGAATCAAAGGAAATGGACATAACTGTTTATATTAGGTTGTCTTTGTCCTGAATTTTGGGCATTAACACTACTACATAGTAAAATAATGTTAGTGAACCTGCCACCTTCCTCAGCATTTCTTGTTCCTGAGGCCTAATGTGTGGTGGGAAAGTGGGCTTCAGAACAAGATAGACCTGAGCTCAGATCCAGTCCGCCACTCCATAGCTCTGTGACCTTAGGCAAGTGCCAGTGATGTTCTGAGGTAGCCTACCTTGAAGGGTTGCAGTTAACTCACAGGGGATCTTTATAAAACAGCTGGCACATAGTTCTCAGTCACACACACAGACAAAACAAGCTGTATCACTTATACATAAAATCAAACACTTCCGATCTTCCTAGGGTTTATTTCATGGTAAATAAAATTATTTAGGCAGCACCTATGTGGAAACTGCATTTTGAGGCTACCAAGCAAAATTTAAGAGGCAATCATATGCCATTAGTTTTTTGTTATTAGGCAGTCTTGAGACCTGTAGGAGCACATTCCTACAGATGTGACCCTCACATCTGATCCATCAGAGTGAGACCGCCATGTTGCAGGACACACTGGACACACTGATTATAGTACCAGGTTACCAGGCAGAGGGCTCAAGCAGGTCAAGCTTCCCAACCACTCAAATTGTACATCCAGAAGGAGATTTTTTTCACTAGAGATGAGGTTCAGCTTCCATTGAAAACCAGTTAGAAACTACTTGCTTACAGGGGTAGATTATAAAACAAAAACAAAACCATCTCAGATCCCATTTCCTGGGGTCTGAAAAGGTCCCAACTTTCAGAGCTCCAACAAGCAGCATGCCGTTTTCCACGTGGAAAGCTGAACTTCTGAACCATGGTCAGCTTGGCTTACTGTGTGTGTGAGGTGGGGGGATGGAGTGGGAGGTGGGGAGATATTGCTTTTGGTAGAGCTCTGCTTGGTTGATATTGTTAATAGCATATCACAAAGTGTATTAACCAGGAGGGTTCCAGACTAGCCAAATGGAAGGAGCCTAGATTTGGGCTAATTGTGGTTGGAGAATTTAACTGGTTGTGTGATCCCTGATAAGTCCATGACCTCCCTGAGCTTTTGTACACTTATCTTTAAAATGGAAATAATACCTATTCTATACACTGCTTCAGGTTGTTGGATATTCAAATTATGATAATAGGAAACATATTCAAAATTATAATTGCTTCAATTTCATCTTATTGGGTTTTTAATTTTACTTTGATTTTAAAAATGACATTGAAGGAGAATGTAAAATACTTATGCTTAGTAAAAAGGGACCTGAATAAACTAAGATCAGAGACAGTGCTCTGTGGTAACCAGATTTGTAGAAAAAGTGCCCAAATCAACCTTGCTCAAGAGTTGAAAACCATGTATTTTGGCATGAGTTTAGTATGAAACTACTTTAGCTGAATCCTAATGGTCAAATCCAGTGGCCTAATTTTAATCCTCATTGTACTTCAATTCTCAGAAGCATTAACATGCTGATTTGTCCCTTTCTCCTTAAAAAGATCCCTGTCTTGGCTTCCAAGAGACTGTCAGCCACTGGTCTCTCTTCTATGATCATTATTTCTTCCTTTCCTTTGCTGGCTGCTCCTCTGCATGCATAGGCTTTATCTTTGACCTTCTTTTCTTTCATTCTCCTTGATGTCAAACAGCCCTCCAAGAGGGCTGAATGGAATTTGCAGAAGTGTTTTGTTTTGTTGCTAGGATGTTATGTTTTAATCTGATTTTGCATACCATACAACAGAGCACACATCCTCCAGTTCACACTCACTGCTACTTGTCTCTTACTTCATCATTTCACAGGTACATTTTTGGATGGTCCCTGGAGGCATTTGAGCTTGCACTTCTCCCTGTACCTGCCCCTTAGCACTGCAAAGTTTCTAGTACATATGCCTGAAATTGGGAGTACAACGACTCCCAATTTAAACTTCTCTCTGAAAAGTATTTTGTATATTCTACCACCTACCTTGTATCCTATGGAGATCTAAAAATAAGGTCTAAATATGCACGAAACTGAATCCATCTGCCCAGCTTTCCACATTGTCCAACTCTCTCAACTTGATCAATGACTTTGTCCATCTCCCTCTTCATCCTCATTAGAAATCATGGACTTATTCCTTTAGTGGTTTTACTCAAACATTTACTGAGCACTTTATGTGCACCAGGCAGTGTGCTAGAGAATTCAGTGGTGATCATAAAGAAACCTGGCCCCTGCATCATGGCATTTACCATCTAGTTAGAGAGAAAAAAATTTATGAGATAAGACAAAAATAGATACAAAACTGCACCTGTGCTAAGGGGTAGAGAGCACGTAGTGCTATGAAAATTACATATGGTTCTCTGGTCTAAGTAGGGATATCAGGAAAGGAGCTCCTGTGGCAAGCTGAGATCAGAACACAACGTAGGACTTTAGCAAAGAGGGCAGGAAAAGGTGTTTAGACATATTCTAGGCTACATTGAGGATTTTGTTCTTTCAAGCCTAAGAACAATGGAAGGCACTCACATTGTTCAATGGAAAGAGTGCCATGGAGAGATTTACATTTCCAAAAGTTCATTCCCAAAGTAGTAGGGAGAGTGAGTGTGGATGTGGGAGCGGGGTTTAGAGGCAATTGCAGATGTCCCGGCCAGAGATGACAGTAATTTGGGGTGGGACAATAGCAGGGGGACTGGAGATAAATAGGCAGATTCAAATGATATTTATGAAATGAAATCTAAGGATTTGGACTGATATTATATATGGGAGTGAAGAAAAAGAAAGGATCAAGGACTACACATGGGTTTCTGGCATGGTGGAGATGTCATTTGCTGAAATTAAATCCTACAGGGAACCAGATTTAGGGTTGATTTTGGACATCTGTATCTAAGGTGTATCTAATATACCTATGAAGACATTTCAAGCCCTGGTTGGTGTAGCTCAGTGGATTGAGTGTGGGCCTGAGAACCAAAGAGTTCCCAGTTCAATTCCCAGTCAGGGCACATGCCTGGATTACAGGCCAGGTCCCCAGTGGGGGTGGCACATGAAAGACAAGCACACATTGATGTTTCTCTCCCTGTCTTTTGCCCTCCCTTCCCATCTATAGAAATAAAATTTAAAAAAACCTTAAAAAAAAAGACATTTCAAGCTGAGATTGAATACATGGATCTGGAATTCTAAGGAGATGGCTAAAGAAACCTATTTATAATTCATTTGTGTAGAGGAAAAAATAGAATGCATATGTGGTGTTTAAATGCATACATGTGGCATTGGCATGGAAAGAGAAGCTAAGACAGAGGCTTGAAAAATGCCAGTCACCAATAGCTTAGCTCTTGTCCTTCACCACATATATTCAATTATCATTCATTCGCTTTCTTCTTGGAAGCATCTCCAGAATTAAGGTTCTTCTCATCTTCCTTGCTCCTGCAGTAATAGAGGTCCTCATCATTTCTTTCAAATACTGTTAGATTATGACAGGGTATACTGGCACTTACTCCAGACTTCAGAGCTTCCCACACTGTTATGCATTTATTCTCTTAAAAAGACAAGTATTATCTTGTTTCTCTACTACTCAAAGTTTCTGGGGCTTCCTGTGCTCTCTCAAAGCACACTGTTTATACGTCTGCCCAGCAAGAATCCCATGGTATTGTAGCTACTTGTTCCAGATCCTTGGCTCCCTCCTCAGCTGGAATACAACAAGCTCTCCAACAGAGGGGGCTGGACTTCATCTACCTTTGCCTTTGCGAAGGCTAAACGGGCATTTGGCAACTAGGAGCTGTACAGTGATGTGAACTCTGCTGCCCTCTGACCTTCACCAAATCAAATCCTGCCACCTGTTTCTGCCTTCATTTTCCTCTGCACAAATATAGATAACAGCTATTGGCCTCTTTCTTACCTACTACCTTAGAGGCACATTTTGCTGCAAGTTCAAGAGGTCTTCCTGCCTAAATGAGGGGAGTTACAGAAACAATGCTTACAAGAAGTAACAGTAATATATATGCAGTCATGCATTTTTAAGTTAATAGTAAAACTGCTTTACAAGTTTAGGCATGACATTATTTTTACTCAAAATAAAATGCCCTCAAAGCCCCATTGGATTAAATTCCATAGATTAATTATATGTGTTCAGTGAGAAAAAGTTCAAACTTCAATTTGAAGAATCTCAGGGGAAAACATGTCGTTTGAAGCAATTAGCTATCTGTACTTGTGTGTAGGCCTGATTTACTGCTTTACTATTTTTCACCAATTTAGATTCTTTTCCCATTCTCTTTTCATGTATCTGAGAGAGACAGAAATGGAGATAGAGATAAACAACATATTTTTGCATTTAAACCTTATTATTTGGAGTAAAGAAAATTAGATTATTTACTGATTACAGATTTTAATTTTTTTATCTTGATTGGAAAACAGCTGGCTGGCCCTAGTAGCTTGCCAAGGATTGATGCATTCAGATCTACTTAGAAAAAAATTCTGTACATTTCTAGGGTTTTCACTTGTGAGGAATTGATGGATAAAGATAAATCCAAAATGGAATTTTTGGAAGTTATTTACTTACTTGATAAGAGCTTAGATGTATGTGGACTTTTGAAAGTAAGATATTTTCTTGAATTGCAGCAAAAAGGCCTTAAAATGGCATATGTAATGCTTTTCTTGTGTTTCTTTGAAGCAAAAAATCATGATCTGAAGGTACTTTTTAAAACGTTTTTGGTACACAGAAGCAAATAAAATTACTATATATATAGTACTCTCTAGAGTTCTAGTTAAAAATAAATCTATTGTATAATTAGCATATAGTTGACATTGAATATTGTGCCAAAATTCAATATCTGAGCACTCTCTCACAGCAGTTCAGTTGCACTAATTCTGCATTTACACACCTTCCAGCACAGTCTTATGTGATGAGAAGGGAAAAGTAAGAATCATAGCACTGGCAGGGATGGACATTGGTTATAGGGCTAGAACCCCATCTGGGTCACAGAAACGAGGAGTCACAGTTCATCTCATGTTGTGTGTGACCTTTCAAATTTAGGATATCCCTTTTCCTCGACACATAATGCTTTTTAAACAATAGGCAAGATAAATAAAGAGACTTTGTTAACTGATCTGTATGTGTGTGTATGTGTGTGTATACATAGTTTTTTGGTTTAAAAAAAAACAAATGTGTGTGTGTTTTCCTATAAACAAAAAACTGGAGTGGCTGAGTTGTGTTGCAAGTATGTAAAAACAACCAAAACAATTTTATTCATTTATAAATATTAAGCTAAATGTGGTAGAGATAATAATATTAATCAATCTCATACAATTATAGTATAACCTTCTATCTAAATAATAATTATATGCTAAGCCCTATTCTAAACACTTTAAATCTTCTATCTCATTTCATTCTTGCAACAACCCATGAAGCAGGATCCATCATCATCCCCATTTTATAAATGAGAAAAACAAGGCCCTGATTGAGTAGTTCAGTTGGTTAGAGAGGCATCCCAATACACCAAGGTTGCAGGTTCAATCCCTGGTCAGGGTGCATACAAGAATCAACCAATGAATGCATATATAAGTGGAACAACAAATTGATGTTTCTCTCTCTCTTTCTCTGTCCTTCTCTCACTCCCTCTCTCTCCCTGCCTTCCTCCCTCTCTCTAAAATCAATGAAAACAAAAGTTTCTATGAGAAAAACAAGGCACAAAACTTGTCTACACTCATACCATTAGTGTGTATGCTTATTTCAGATCTTTTGACAAGCAAGCTATAACTACATTAAGCAAAATATATTTGCATTTCATATATTTATATATATTTACATATAAGTATACACATACACAGAGTGTTTTATGGCTGACAGTATTGAAAACTCACCACAACTGAGAGATTCAGGTTTATTTTCCGTTCAACTACCATTTAGAATTTGTTCTTATTAAACAAGTAATCTTAATTATTAAAGTTTAAAAGTAGAAAGTCTAGCATGTTAAAACCTATGGGAGAGCTTTATGAAAACCCTTCATTTTATCATCTGAATAATCAGCTGTGTTACATGTGTCACTTCTACTAAGGAATGTTACTAATAGTGTATGGTCGTTATTTATTTATTTGGCCAACAAAGACAGAGTTTCCCAGAATTTTCTTTTTGTTTCATCTCACAATATTTCTCACCTCTCAATTTTATTTATTTATTTATTTTTAAAGATTTATTTATTTATTTTCAGAGAGGGAAGGGAGGGAAAAAAAGAAAGAGAGAGAAACATCAATGTGTAGTTGCTGGGGGCCATGGCCTGCAACCCAGGCATGTGCCCTGGCAGGGAATTGAACCTGCGATGCTTTGGTTTGCAGCCTGTGCTCAATCCACTGAGCTATGCTAGCCAGGGCCTCACCTCTCAGTTTCATCAACAGAACCCCAAAATTTCAAATGCATATCTGGACCCTGAGATACTCTGCCAAAACTCTGAAGAAAAAAGAATAACAAAGTAAACTAAACTTGAGGATGTTTGAAATTCTTGTCAAACCAGACTTCGCATCACAGATATTCCCACTTCCTTAGCTCCACGTGACTTTGGGATAATAATTATGCACAATCTCTAACTGGAGCATTAGCACTTTTAATTTTAAGCCATACTTTTAGTAAGAATGCAAAGTGTAAACCTACTTAAAATGATCATTTTCTTAAGCAATGTCAGAAATATTTAGTCTCTGTTGCTGAACAGACTTGTGAGCCAACCTTAGCCAAAGGAGGTCAGCTCAGATATGTGCCTGCACATTCAAGCTGCCAAAAAACATAAGAGAATGTTTAGAACAATGAATTGTAAGCTGAAGGTTTCCCCCCTCACGGAAAGTTAACTCTCTAGCACTCATACCTCTGATTAAGAGGGAAAATCAGGGAAAGAGCATGGAACTGGGCCACCTAATGGAAATATTTCATCAGACAGTGACCTTTCTGCTTGTCATTGTTTGTCTTCTCTGCTTTCTTGGGCATACTGTTTTAATAAGCATTTGTAATTTTAATCTGCGCAAGCATTTTAACAGTTTCCAAAGAGAGACTCATTTGAGCTGTTTCGCAATTGGAAATTGGCGTTTATTTGGAGATGGCTCTAGTAGGATCATTAGCTTCAGTCCCCCTGGTGTCCCCTGTATGATTTCAGTGGGTCTTTTTTGGGAAACTTGCCAGTGTTTTATGCTTCCAACCATCATAGTAAGATTTCTGTGTTCATATAAACTTTCATAATGCTCCAGTTAATATTTGTACGTGTGTTTAAATATGCCTGCTATTTTTACTTTAGGGGTAAATCCTCCATGAATTATGGCACTTAAATCGATATCTAGAGCATTAGTGTGCTGCTCCACAAGGTCACATGACATAACAGCAAAGGCCACCGAGGACACCAGGCTGGGCATCTACCCGGCTAGGAAACTTCCAGTAAATCACTTTATCTTCCCGGGCCTCAGTTTTATCTGTAAAATGATACATTTAGACCAGATCATCTCTCAGATCTGGAGCTCTGATTGCATGGTGCTTATAAATCCATCTCCAAAGAATGTCTTAAGGTTAAGGGGTAAATTGCTCATACAGAGATGTTTTAAAAATAACAATAATATTGTCTTCCTTTAACAAGCATGTACTCTATGCTGGGAGTCATACAGAACTTGAAGTACAGCCTCTAATATTAATCCTTACAAATTCAGATTAAGGGACTTAAATAAACAAATGCCAGGGTAATCAAACCATAAGAGGTTTGGTTTCTGATAAATTAAAACCTCTCATTTGAGCATTAATTTATTAATAAAATTAAACAGCTTACTCTTTTCACTGAATCAATTTCATGCAAATATTTAACAAATATTAATTGGATGGGGAAAATGATCAGTCTTTCCAGGATCCTCTTTAATCTTGAGCTGGCCCTCTTTGGAGAGAGATCATCATTATTCACGTTCGACAGGAAAGGAAGCCGAGGATCATGGAGGCCATGTAACCTGCTCACTTACTCATCCACATGTAGCCCAGATGGAGTTTGTACACACAGGACTCATGCTTTTGGGGTTATGAGATTTAGCAAACAAAAATATAGGACAACCAATTAAATTTGAATTTCAGATTAGCAATGAATAATTCTTTCAGTATAAGTATGTCTCAAAAATTGCATGGGATATTTTATGCTAAAAAATTATTTGTCACCATCTGAATTTCAAATTGAACCAGGCATCCTGTGTCTTTCTTCGAGAACCCTATTTATGACAGAATTCTGTGATAGAATCTGACCTCTGTGCTTTAGCAGATGCACTGGGGATGAGCAGGAGGAGGTCCTACCTCTGGGAAGTTTAAAATCCAGATGATGAAACTGAAACAAAAAGTGGAGTGAACATGGAAATATCCACAAGAGCATCAGGGTAGCCTTAGAAAATAAAGAACACTTGATTTGCCTTCGGGCCTTGTTTTGGGTTTTTGCCTTTGGGATCTAGAATTTGCATTGTGGTAAGCACCAGGGCAGTTTGTGCAGAATAATCACCAGAAGCAGACTTACAGACCTTTGGTGTTTAGTATTGGGTGTCCTCAAGAATCCATCGATTCAGATCCCATAGTTCATAGATGAGGACACAAATATATACAAAGCCAAAGCTGGTTGGGACTGAAATAAAAATGATCTGACTCCCTTCCCAAGGACCTTTCAGGGAATGGCACATGGAGGAATGCTCCAGGTGGCATAAGGCTAACCAGATAGAACTAGATAATGACAAGGCCTCCTGGAAATTTTATTGGGATCAAACTGTTTTTGTAGGTAGTTAAGTAGAGAATTCTATCCTGACCCAGACCCCCAGGCCATCAAGGGACATGTCTTTCTCCATTTTGCAAATATTTTTATATTTTTATGAACAGATGCTACTGTTCACTCACAAATTTGGGGGAGCTAGATACCTAAATATCAGGTTACCCAGAAATCTTTCCCCTTCTTCCCTCATATTACTAAGTTGCTAAGAATTATTTTATAGCTAACATGTTCTCAGTAATGTCTTCTTCAGAAAATAGGGAAAAAAGAAAACAAATCATTTATCTTTGCAACCTGAGAACAGACCACTCTGGAAAAGCTATAGGCAAGAAAAAGTGTTTAAAGAATTAGCTGAACAGGATTTATCCATAGATTTTACTAATTTATCATATCCTTGACCCTAGCTACCAAAGATGATTCAGAACAGACCGAGGGTAAGTTAGCACTTCCTGTGGACACAGAAGTCATTCATGTTCCCCAGGGGTGTCACAGTGAAGCTGGATGTTGCTTGGCAATCAGAGTTAGTTCTCAAAACATTTCTCAAAAGTACTCATGGTTTTATTTTTCTGTATACAGAGAATGCTATCACACAAAAATGTGTGTGTGTCTGTTTTAAAGACCATGTATATCTTTAATACAAAGATGAAATGATAAAGGCGAAGGATAAAAATCATGAGTAGAGAAGTGAGAATTACAAATCTCATTTGTCACTAGTGTAAATGTTTCTCCAGAGCAGAATAAAACACCTTTGAAAGTAAAACTAATTTGTATTAAGGAAATACAAAACAAAACTACAAGATACAACCTCATACTCATTAGGATGGAATTATAAAAAGAATATAGCACTCACTGGGGAGGCTGTGCAGAAACCAGAACCCTTGTGCACTGTTAGCAGGAATGTAAACTGGTATAGCCACCATGGAAAACACTACAGCAGTTCTTCAAAAATTTAAAAATAGAATTATCATATGACCTAGCAATTCCACTTCTGGTTTGTACACAAAAGAATTGAAAAGCAGGGTCTGAAAGAGATATTTCTGTACCCATGTTCATAACAGCATTATTCACAGTGGCTACACTGTGAATACCAGAGGTTAAAGTTGGAAGCAACCCAAGTGTCCATCAGCAAATGAATGGATAAACAAAATGTAGCATATACACACAATGGAATATTATTCAGCCTTAAAAAGAAAGGAAATTTTGACACATGCTACACCATGGGTGAACCTTGAGGGCATATGCTGAGTGAAGTACTCCAGTTGCAGAGAAGACAAACATTGTATGATTCCACTTATATGAGGTACTCAGAATAGTCAAGTTCATGGAGACAGAAAGTAGAATGGCGAGTGCAGGGGAATGCAGGGAGAAGACAGTGGGGAGTTGTTTAATGGGTACAGAGTTTTAGTTTTCCAAGATGAAAAGGGTCCTAGAGAGTGGTTGCATAGCAATGTGAATGTACTTAACACTACTAAACTGTATGCTTGATGGTGGCTAAGATATTAAATTTTATGTGATGTGTACTTTATCATAATTAAAAATCAACAAATAAGTAAATGAATATGTCTAATGTGATCATTGGCTACTTTTCTAAACCAATATGTATTGAGCATCTACTATGTTCCAAATAATATTCTCAACCAAAAGTGTCCAGTGCTGAGACTGATTTTCTGAGGTACTATCATGGGCATTCAGTAGATAATCATGGAATGAAATGAATGAAAAAAATATTAAGTGAATGCATAGACTCACTAGAAACAATGCTACATTTATCATGGGCATGAAGAAAGGGGTGGTTGAAGAAGAATGGCACTTATTATGTACTAGCCTTCCATCACTGTCCCCTCCAAGAAATGCCTCCAAGAAATTCCAAGTCTAGAAGAAAAGGTAAAAATTGAAATTAAAAGACTGTGATGTAAATGTATGTTATGATACTCAGAATTAATTCATAACAATGATCTCCTATATTGAGGGATAGTTAATTATTATCAATCTCATCTTACTTTTGTTATCTTATCACTGTATATGGACTAATATTTATCTGGAATATTGACTTTCCAACCTGCCTATGCTGTGCACTTTTGACTCATTTTGGTGAAAGCTAAAACAAGCAAACAAAGAATGATATGATTACAAAAACAGTCATTGCCATCTGCTTATTCACAACAGAATTGTTTACAAGTGCTTTTCTTTGGGAATCCATCCCTAATTCAGGAGTCAGGAATGTTATTGTCCCTGCCTAATTATTAACAAGCTGTGGACCTCTACTGGATGTATGAGTATGGCATTCTTTCTGAGACTAATTTAATGATTTATTATGTCCTTAGTCTTCTGGAAAAGGTTCTTTCCAGAGATGGCTTTCTATTAGTTAGTGAATTTGAAATTTTGGTCGATTCTAATCAGTTTGTGCATACAGGGTATATGTGTATGTATATATAATTATTTAAATCTTTAATCATTTTATATTATTTGGATTTAACTATCTCCATTTCTTACCAGAAGTTAATTCAAGGCAATTGTCCTGCCATGTTTGTAAGTACAACAGTCTTTGAGATTTCTGGTACAAGGGTTTCTTTTAATTGCCATTCTATTGAAAACTTTTAAAATGTACTTTTGATTGTAAGTCATGTGCAGCCAACATCACCAGAGGTTAAGAAGCAAAGGGAGAGGCTGAGGTGATTGGGACCCAGGTGGGGTGCACGTGGTGGCCATGGCAGAGCTGAGATGGTGGAGTCTTGATCCTGCAGAGGTTAACTTCTGCTACACGATGTATATGTCCCAATGGAGTTCTTCAGCATTCCAAGTGGTTGGTTCATCTTTGGAACTATGCAATATCATTTTTAATGTACAATTGCCTTTTGTGAAATAAAACAGGCACAACCTGTAACCCATTGGCCAAGTTGTATTTGTTTCTCCCCATCATCATTTTGGTCCTCTGTCATACTTACTTCTCTGTCCACTTGGCATCAGTATAGAAAGGTTATTGAACTATAGCCAGACAAGGGTCAAGACACAGCAGTTTCCACTGAGAAGGAAGTTTTATAAGACTCCTTTTTTAAAACTGTATGTGTGATGCACAATAGTAGAAGTCCTCCCACTTGGATATATAAAAGCAATTGTATAGCCTAGGCTGTGAAAAGATTTCCAAAGGGTAATACAAATTGTGGACTATTTAATGCTATGGCTTAAAAAAAAAAAAGGATCAACAGGAAGGTATTAGAATTACAATAATGATACAAACAGTATTTATAGCAGATTGTTGAAGTCGGAGTTACGATGTAATCATTGGTATTTTATAGCAATAGTTTTTACTTCAGTGTAAGTTTATTTCCTAAAAGCTTTAAAAAATATATAGCATAGTTCATATACTGTGTCACCCCATAATGAAGCCAAGCAAAATTGACTCCTCATTCTATGTTATTTTTTTCCTTGGTTCCTTAAAGGATAATTTTTAAAAAAGGAATTCATAGATTCCAATCCATTCCCTTCTTTTCTTTTTACAGAACTTCCCCCTCCTGATACCCTGTGGGAAAGACTAAGGAAAAAAAATAAAAGGACTGTGGGAGAGAAGTCAGTCAAAAACAAGCCCCCTAAATTCAAAAGGCTTTTTAAAATTTTTTCTTTTACATAGAGAATACTCACATAAAGGAATCAAGAGAGTTATAATTCCTATTATTTGGCTAGAAGCAGCACACAAGTGCATACTTCCTGTGTGTTAGTCATTTTTGGTTGCCTAGCTGCCAAACACAAATATATTGCAAAACTATTTTTTCAGCACAATTGTACCCATCTGTCAAAGAATCTACTCCCCTGACTTGTTTTTTTTAATATGTTAAAAACAATAGATGTCATCATATCAAATTCCAAATTCCTGATTGCTCCAACCTTACTTAACTCTAAGTGTGATCCCCAGTCTAGCTTAAATGTTGGGGTGGCTGAGGCTGCATGAGAGAATTGCATAAAGTAAACCAAAAGTCCTGGAAACAGGCAATAGTGGTACCCAGAAAGACTTCCCTCCCGAAGCCAGTAGAACAAAGAAATAAATGTTCTTATATGCTGAGATGAATTAAATTCCCAATTGCAAATTTCAAGTATGTTAGCATTATTCTCGAACAAATTGCTCCAGTGTTGACTTGTGGTGGTGTAATGAGTATTCTCAGATACTTGAATATGATCCCAGATTCCCTGGTGTTTACCTCCTCAGGGTTGGTGGAGGGTCATGGCTGACACAAGGACGGCAAAGGCACTTCTGGAGCAGGGTTCACAGAGCCGCTCTGTCTTCACTGTGCCCTGTGGTTGGCATGCACTGATGTGCACCAGCTCTTACAAGGTCCAGGGCCGGAAGAGGTGGTTCAATAAGCCTTAAAGTAAGGTGCTAGAAGAAGGATAAGACTGTGATAACAAGCTCAGTTTTCTTGAACATATCCTGTCTGCAATGTAGGGGTATAGAAAACTGGGTCCCAACTCACAAAGGCACATTAGGGGCCTGTGGTGGTGTACTCAAAGCCTGTCCTCTACCTGGGCAACCTGTCCCATATCACTATCTCCCCAAGGAAATGAGTACAGTGTCTGGTACATAGTAGGCATCTGATAAATATTTGCTAATTGTACAACACTTAGGGGAACTTTGTACAAAGAAGTTCAATGCAAGAATTCTGCAGCTGCTCACAGAGAGATTTTAATGTCCTTGGGACGTCTTGTAAGATGCTGGACCTGAAGACAAAAGGGGTCACCAGCACAGAATCATTTTCAAAAGCAAGAAAATAGGTCCAGGGTTTTCTTTTGCAGTGTCACATTGGACTCAACCAATTGACAAATGTCTTTCCGACAGTAGAACAAAAGAGACAATAACCTTTTCTAGGCATGATTATAGCTTCGTGACGGGCATGACAGTGAATCCATCAGGTGACTGCATGGTCCCTGCTTCAGGGTTGTGAACCCATCTTGATCTCAGGGTCTTCTTCCTGGGGTCTTTGCTCATAGTGTCCATGTTATTTCTTCCCCAGTGACTTGCTTTTAAAGTAGAAATATTGTTAAAAACAGAAACAACAAAGGAAAAACAACAATTTAAAAAACAACCTCTGAGAACATGCATTCATGGCACTAGAATTGGTGGGGAGAAAAGATAAAATGCAAATTCATCTTAAAAATAGTAAAGAATAAGATGCCTGGGTTGGGATGACTAGCTATCTCAGCTCTCTGGGAATTATCCTAGGACACAATTTTAGAGTTCTCCAGATATATTAACAATATATCAATTTTTGAAGTTTTTTTGCCTCATATATATAAACAGAAGTGTATAAATAAATATTTTAATGTGAGTTCTGCAAAGCAGAAAATTGAACAAAGAAAAATGTGAAACCACATCTTACCCTTCAGAATTTTGAGGATCTGTTTTCATGCATAAAACTTTTATGATAATGCCTTATGTTATGGTTTGTCTTCTCTCCAAAATGCATTGTGTCTTTCCATAGTTAATGGTACATAGCCCATCCTAATCAACCTGGTTAATATAAATGAAGCAATAGCAGACATAATTCAAAACTGCAAATAATTTTAAGAGGCATTTATGTTTGATTCTGGAAGGCACATGGTATTTTTCCTTCCCAATTGTGTTTATGAGACTGACGTGCAGTTTGAATTCCTGCATAGCACACACCAACTGACTGTGTAAAGAAACTGCCAAGATATCTCGTATGGCCAGGATGAGGCCAGACCAAGATTAAAAACTTGCTGTAAGTAAGGCATAAAGTGGGTATTTAGGAGCAGGCAGCATTATCTCATGTACTCTCATACTGTCCCTTGAAACTAGGTAGAAATATAAAGCAGGATTTTGAATCACAAAGATGAAGGAAAGTATGGGAACAGACCTGAATTAGAACAGATGAGGAGTGGGTTGGACCAACCCACTCCTCATCTGCAGGGGCAGGGGCTGTGCCCTTCCAGACCACGTGTGTTACCTAATTTTAATTCTCACAGCAGCACGGAGTTGCTATCCCCATTTTACAGAAGATTCCAAGAATTTGAAAGGCCAACTACCATGCCAAGGACACACATCCCTGGGGAGTGGCACATCTGGGAGTCACACCTAATTTGTTACTTGACTCCAAAGCCTTTCCCCTTTTTAAAAGAACCAGGAAGGCCACAAGACATCTTAAATATCACACTTAAGAGAGAAATTTGGTTTTCTATGATATATAATAAAATTATAGAATTCATTAACATCCCAGAAGGAAATCTGGTATATTGGTGTTATATTCCTAATCATTCCTATCAGATTCCTAATAGGCAAACAGTTCGGGTTGCTTTTACCCCGTTTTCTCTTCAGAACCTTATCTTGGCGATTCGCCAGGATGTCTGCCCAGGGACTCCCACCTTAGAGTCATCTCTGTCCCTTCTCCTCTCTTTCCTCCAACCTTATCAAATTAGTAACAAAATTCTCATTCTGTTTTACCCTCTTAATGTCGCTCACATTTGTGCCCCTTATATCAGCAGCTAAGGTACAAGTTAGGGATAAGGCACCCGGACTATTGCATTAGCCTCCTAACTTTAGCTTTGCGTCTTGGAACTACCTATGCCTCATGAGCAGATTAATTTTTAAACATCCGAGTCCTTCCCATGCACCAGCCCCTGAATTTGTATGCTATGGGAGCCCTGTCCTTTTGGAGCTTATGATCTAGTGGGAGAAAAAGACAAAAACATGTGAGCAGATACATCATTATGAGGCCGTAGAGGTCTAAAGGAGGTAAATAGGGTGTCGGGACAGAGAGCAGTGAGAAACCTGCTTAAATAAGGAGGCCAGGGGAGGCCTCTTTGAAGAGGTGATATTTAAGCTGAGATGGAGCTGATCTTATAAAAAGTCAAGGGTGAGTATTAAAGGTAATAGTGTGTGAAAAGCTCCAAGACAGAATTTACCTTGTAGGGCTGCATATTCATGGACAAAGGGGACTGTATCATGATGTGAGATAGAAAAAGTGAGCATGGGTCCAATGGTACAAGTCCTTGTAGTTCATTTCAGAGTTTTGTGTTCCACGTGAGATGAAAGTCATTGACAGTAAGGATTTCTGTATGATGAGTCATATTTTAGGTTCTGAAAGAAAGCTGGTGCAGTTGAAGTATAAAGAGCAAGGGAAAATGTGAAGCAAGGTGAGGCCACAGGTGCTGATGGGGCAAGACTAGGCAGGGTGCATTAAATATTTTGACTTTCAGCCCTGGCTGGTGTGGCTCAGTGGATTGAGTGCTGGCCTGCAAACCAAAGGGTTGCTGGTTCGATTCCCAGTCAGGGCAAAAGCCTGGGTTGCAGAGCAGATCTTCAGGAGGGGGTATGCAAGAGGCAACCACACATTGATGTTTTTCTCTCTCACTTCCCCCTCCCTTCTCCTCTCTCTAAAAATAAATAAATAAAATCTTAAAAATATATTTTGACTTTTATAGCAGGAGCCCCAGGAAACCACAGAAGTGTTTTAAGTAAAAGGTGACTTGACCAGATTTGTTGTGACAGAGGGAAAGGACTGTGGTAGACAAGAGTGAGAACAAAAGAAGACCATTGAGAAGGTTGTTTCAGGGACTCATGCAAGAGATAGTGTAATGGTTTGGACTAGGGTAATGGAAAAGATTGGACACATTTAAGATAATTTAACAAGTTTTTTTCAATTTACTTATTTTTACTACTTTTTCCTTTGTGGTAAGCACTTAAGATAATATCTACTCTTTAGCAAAAATTTAAGTGTATAGTACAGTGTTGATAACTATATATCCTGTGTTGCAATTAATATATCTCTAGACCGTGTTGATTCTGCATAATTGAAACTTTGTGCCTTTTGGCCAACACCTCTGCATTCTTCCCACTCCCAGACCCTGGTGACTACCATTTTGCTCTCTGGTTCTATCATTTTGACTATTTTAGATTCCTCACATAAGTGGGATCATACAGGATTTGTCTGTCTTTGTTTGTGTGGTGAGGGAAAGGGCTGAATCAAGGATGGTGCCAAGGTTTCTGTATAGAGCTAGGAGGAGGGTATTGCCACTTTTGAAAATGTGGAAGATTGGGGAACAATTTGAAGAGGAGGAAGGGGTGATAAGAGACCAACTTCAGACATGTTAAATTTGGGACAGCTCTTACATAATTCCTGGGCATCCACACAAAGGTGGCACGTAGGCAGCTGTATCTGTAAGAACAGAACTCAGAGAAGAAGCCTGGGCTAGAGATATAAATTGTGAAATAAAAATAAAACAGATGGAAATGAACCATGCCAACGGGAATGAATGAGGTCAACTAGGGGGAGACTATAGAGAGAAAGACGAAAATTGGGAGGGTGGGCCAGAAGAACACCATTGTTATTTAAAGGATGGATATAGAAATACCCATCAAGGAAGAACAGCTAGAGAGATGAGGAGAAAATCAAGAAAAGGTGGTGTTCCAGAAGCCAATAGAAAACATTGTTTCATGGGTCTCTCCCATCAGTAGCAGAGTCAGAGGCTGCTGAGAAGCTGGAACTAAAACGAGAAGCATGACTTATTAGAAATGACAACACTGAGGTAGATAATGACCAGTGGAGAGGCGGCTGGGCAGAAGCTGTTCTGGAATGGACTGAGCTGGGAGAGAAGGAAGAGGATGCAAATCAGTACTTAAAATCTCATTTAATTCTGTTACTTCTTAGTGAGAAACTATAGATGGCTTTCTACTTCCTGCCTACACATGAAACCCACATTCTCTAGCCTCATTTTCCACTTGCCTTCCACAAAAATAATTCATTCTGGTCAAACTGACTTAATCTTATTATTTTCTTTCCTTTCTACTTCTACCCATGTAAGTTCTTACCCTAGGAATTCCCTATTCACCCCTTTGGGACTCAGCTCTGTCTGGCTTGCCCTGATAGATGTCAGGCTTGCCCTGATCTTTTCACCCTCTGGAGTTTTACAGCACATTCTGTCTATTACCCCTGTTGTGGCATTTATGAAACACTACTTTTATTTATATTTCATGTCTTATCTTGACCAAAGAGTCAGATTACAATGGACATTACATTTAGCATTTTCCTAACAGAAAATGTTACACACATTAGCACACAGTATTAATTGTTTGAATGGTGGTGACATGCTTCACCCACTAATTTCAGACTCAGTGTCAAGGAGAACAGACCTACACATCATACCTCCCAGATTCTGCCCCAAGGGAAAATGCAGGCAAAGTGACGAGATCCTGATCCAGTAACTATGTTTTCTTCTGCTTTTAATAAACTTTTTTTAAACTTTAGATATATAGAAAAATTGCCAAGACAGAAAAAGTTTTTATATGAGCCATATACAGTGTCCATCATTATTAGCATCTTATATTAGTATGGAACGTTTGTTATAATTAACCAGTGTTGATACATTATTATTATTACCTAATATCTATACTTTATGTAGATTTGCTTAGTTTTGTTTTGTTTTTACCTAATATCCTTTTCCTCTTCTGAGGTCCCATCCAGAATATCACACTACATTTCATCATCATGTTTCTTTAGTCTCCTCTTGACTGTGAAAATTGCTCCAATTTTCTTATCATTGATGACATTGGCAGTTTTGAGGTATATTGGTCAGGTATATTGTAGAGTGACCCTAGGGGTTTGCCTTGTGGTTTTCTCATGATTAGACTGGAGTGATGGGTTTGGGGAGGAAGACTACAGAGGCAAATGCCACCATTCTCACCACATCATATCGAGTGTGCACACTATCTATATGGTTTGTGACTACTGATGTCAATTGTGTTCACCTAGTGTTTGCCACATGTCTCCACTAGAAAGTTGTTCTCATCCCCCTTTCTATATTGTACTCTTTGGAAAGAAGTCACAATGTGCAGCCTGTGCTTAAGGAGTGGAGACTTAAGTCCACCTACTTCAGGGCAGTGTATCTAATACAAAACTTATTTGACATGCTTTTGCATGGGCAGCTTGTCTCTTATTCCCCATTTAATTAGTTATTTACCCATTTACTTATGCCAGGATGGACTCACAGATATTTGGTTTATACTTTGGATTATAATCCAATATGACTATTTTGTTGCTTCAACTGTTCCAACTTTGGCCACTGGGAGCTCTTTTAGTTGTCTCCTGTGTCCTTTGACATACCTCCATGTTTATATTTGTTTTTGTTCACTTTCTTGTTTTATTTTGAGTAGTTTCTTGTTCCAAATGTTCCATGTGCATTCTGTGTAATTCCTGCTCCAGTCCTAGAATCAGTCATTTCTCTAAGGCAGGGGTCCCCACTGGAACCTGGCCTCACAGCAGAAGGTGAGCAATAGGCGAGCAAGAAAAGCTTCATCTGTATTTACCATAGCTCCCCATGGCTCACAATACCACCTGAGCTCCGCCTCCTGTCAGATCAGCCCAGCATTAGATTCTCATTGGAGCATGAACTCTGCTGTGAACAGTGCTTGGGAGGGATCCAGGTTGTGCACTCCTTGTGAGACTCCAATGCCTGATGATCTGAGGCAGAGCTGAGGCAATGATCCTAGCTCTGGTGAGCAGATGCAAATACAGATTATCATTAGCAGAGAGGTTTGACTGTCCAGAGATCATAATAAATCAGTTTTTTGCAGACTCATATCAAAACCCTATCAGTGAGTGGTAAGTGAACCAGCTGCATCCGGGGGCAGGCTATAAAGCCATCCCTACCACCCTTTGGTCCATGGAAAAATTGTCTTCCATGAAACCAGTCCCTGGTACCAAAAAAAGTTGGAGACTGCTACTCTAAGGATCCCTGGTTCCATTTTTTAGAGAATGGGATTAGAAACCAAGATCAGGTCACTATGTATGCTCACTGCTACTATTTTGTTGTTGCATCTAGGCCCTCTCAGCTGACACCAAGGAAATATATGTGGATATTATTAACCCGTGCATATATGCATATCTCTAAATATTTCTATAGGTAACTATCCATATTGCTATTAAGCTAAATGTAAGTTTATACCCATGTCTCCAATGCTAATCCATTACCTTCTCCTCCTGTTTATTTGAAAACTCCCACTCCTGCAGAGACCCCTGGCTCTCACCTTTGGCCTTCTATTTACTTGAGTGCTCAATTTCACATGTACGGTGGCTTCAGAATTTCAACCTATACTTGTACTCCATTGGGAAACAACTGCATCAACTAGAGTACTTGCTTGTGTATAGGTCCTTTGCCTTTAGTCTTAGAGATTCCATTCATTTCTATAAGTACTGTGGTCAGAATCCTTTCACCCCATCCCCTTTGATGGGGCTGTTTTATGTGTTTGAACACACCTTAATTATTTTTGTAACATTCTGAATTCTATCTGGGATCCCCTGAACTTGTAAGTGATTTTTAAAATTTGCATAAATTAAGGTTCACTCCTTGTGCTGTAAAGTCCTAGGGTTTTGACCAATGTAGTGTCATGCATCTGTCATTACAGTATCATGCATTACCCTAAAATTTGACCACCCTAGAATTTCCTCTGTGCTTCAACCTCCCCACCTCAACCCCTGGGCTTTTCCAAAGTGCCCCAAACATAGAATCATACAGAATGTAGCCTTTTCACAATAGCTTTTTTCAATTCACGATATGTACTTAAGATTCATCCACGTAATTGCATGATACCCTGATAGCTCATTTTTTTAAATCACTGAGTAATATTCCAATATATAGATGTACCACAGGTTGTTTATCTATTCACCTACTGAAGGACATCTTGGTTACTTTCAATTTTTGCCAATTATAAATAAGGCTGCTGTAAACATACACATGGCCATACATTTTTGGATCAGTTGGATAAATACCTAGAAGCACGATTGCTGGCTCATAAACTAAGACTATGTTTAGCTTGGTGAGAAACTACTAAACTCTTTTCCAAAATGATTGTACCATTTTGCATTCCCACCAGCAATCACTGAGAGTTTCTGTTGCTTCACATCCTCAATAGCCATTGGAAATGTCAGTTTTTTGGATTTTAGTCATTCTAAAACATGTGTAATGGTATCTCATGTTCTATACTTGGCATTTCCAAAAGGACAAATGATATTGGGATCTTTTCATATACTTATTTCCCACATAGAGATATTCTTTGATGAGGTGTCTATTCAGATCTTTTGTTCCTCATAATTAGGTTGCTTGTTTTATTGCTAAGTTTTGAGAGTTTTTATGTATTTGGATATAAATTTTTTATCAGATGAATTTACAAATATATTTTCCCAGGCCTGGCTGGTGTGGCTCAATGGATTGAGTGCTAACCTGTGAACCAAAGGGTCATCAGTTCAATTCCCAGTCAGGGCACATGGGCACTTGTGTTGTGGGCCAGGTCCCCAGTAAGGGTCATGTGAGAGGCAACCACCCATTGATGTTTCTCTCCCTCTCTTTCCCCTTCCTTTCACCTCTCTATTAAAATAAAAATAAGTAAAATCTTTAAAATATATATATATATTTTCCCGGTCCATGGCTTGTCTTTTCATTCTCTTTATACTATTTTTCTTAAACAAGAAGTTTCTAATTCTAATCAAGTTTAAATCATTCATTTTTTTCTTTCACAGACTGATTTTCAAGCTGTACATTAAAAAAAAAAACTCCTCATCACCAAACCCAAAGTCATATATTCTATGTTCTACAATTGTTCTATGTTTTCTTCTAGAAGTGTTATAGTTTTGTATCTGAGTTGATGTTTTAGAAAGCATAGGACTGGGTCTAGGTTCATTTGTGCGTATTTGGATACCCAATTGTTCCAACACCATTTGTTGAAAATACTCTCTTTTATTTATTAAATTACCTTTGCACCTTGAAAACAATTTATGAGTCTGTCTCTCTTTTGCTTTTAGTTCAGTTAACTGCAGGGTTTTTTTAATAGATGTTCTTTATCAAGTTGGGGAAGTTTCCCAATATTTTTTTTCTTTTTTAAGAGAGTTTTTTTTCAAAATATGAATGAATGTTAGAATTTTGAAATGCCTTTTCTGTATCAATTGATATGATCATGATTTTTCTGCTTTAGCCCTTTAATATGGTGGGATACACTGATGGAGTTTTTTAAAAGTTGAATCATCTTTGAATAATTTAAATAAATCCATTTGGTCATGGTGCATAGTAATTGTATATATTGTTGGATTTCATTTGCTAATATTTTATTGAAGATTTTTGCATTTATTTTCATGACAGCTGTAGCTTTCTTTCTTGTAATATGTTTATCTGGCTTTGACTTTAGAATAATGCTGACCTCCTAAAATGACTTAGGGAGTGTTTTCTCTTTTATTTTCTGGAAGATAATGTAGAGAATTGGTATGATTTTTTTCCATAAATTCTTGGTAGAATTCACCTATGAATCAATCTGTGAAATCAATCCGTGAAATCAATACTGGAACAAATCAGCTACTTGGACCTGATTTGTTGTTGTTGTTGTTGTTGGAACCTCACTCGAGGATGTATTTATTGATTTGAGAGAAAGAGGAAGGGAAGGTGGGAGGAGTAGGGAGAGAGAGAAACGTGAGAGAGAAACATGGATCATTTTCCTTTTCTGTGTGCTCCAACCAGTTAACAAACCTGCAACCTAGATATGTGCCTTGACAGGGGACTGAGCCTGGCACCTTTGGGTGTATGGAACAATGCTCCAACTGACTAAGTCAGCTGACCAGGACTGAACCTGATTATTAATTATTGATTAAATTTCTTTACTAGATATAGAGCTATTTAGGTTGTCTGTTTCTCATGTGAGTTTAGTAGTTTGTGTCTTTTAAGAGTTGGTCCATTTCAACTGAGTGGCCTGATTTGTAGTTATTTGTAACATTTCTTCTATTATCCTTTTACTGTAGATGGGATCAGTAATGATGATCCAGCTTTCACCTGATATTGGCAATTTGCATCCTCTCTCTTTTATTCTGCCCAGCTAGAGGTTTATCAGTCTTACTGATTTTATTTTTTTAAACAGCTCTTTGTTTCATTGATTTTCTTTATTGTTTTCCTATTTTTCAATTATTGATTCATAAATCAATTGCCTTTTAAAAATTATCTCTTCTGTTCACATTCATCTTAAATTGCTCTTCTTTCTTTAGTTTCATAAAGTGAAAGCCAGTTGTAGATTTTAGATCTTCTTTTTTAATGTATGCAATTAAAGCTATAAATCTCCCTCTAAGCACTGCTTTTGCTACATGTCATAAAATTTTTAAAGTTGTATTTTTATCTTTAGTTTTAAAGTATTCTTGAGGTTGCTTATTCAACCCATGTCTTATTTAGAAGTGTGTTGTCTAGTGTTCAAATATTTGGCAATTTTATAGCTATCTTTTATTTATTTACTTTAGTTCTGTTGTAGTCTGAGACATACTTTCTATGACTTTTATTCACCTAAATTTTAGGTATGTGTTTTATGGCCCAGAATATGGTTTATTTTGATGAGTTTTCCATGTAAGTCTGGGGTGTGTATTGTGCTGTCTCTGGATGAAGTATTTGATAAATATCAATTAGATCAAGTTGACTGATAGTACTGTTTCAATCATCTGTATGTCTTTAATGACTTTCTGCTTGCTTGACCTATGAACTACTGACAGAAAGATGTGAATCAGTGGCCTTATTTTGGTCTTTGAAGCAAAGTCACCCCTGACCAGGACTGCAGATCCAACTCCTCTTTGGATACACTCGGTTGTCTTTCCGTGAATTATAAAAAATGGTATCTTTGAAAAGTGATGATATGAAATTTCTTGGCATAAGGGTTATGAAGAAATAGGCAGAAGCACCACTTGTGGAGGATATTGTGAAAGGGAATCACAAATCAGGACAAAATTGAATTAGATGATTTCTAAGATCCCTCTGACTCTGAGATTTTCGATTCTCTTAATATTTTTTACTTGACTTTTCTACTTCTTTGCTCTCACATTTTTGTTTCTGCCTCACAATCTTGGTAATAAAAGTTTTCTGTTAAATAAAACCTAATCTGTGACCTCTGACCAATATACAAGTGTATAGTTATTGGGGGGCCTGTGGGTCAAACATTTTTCTAGTTTTTCCTATACAAGTGCCTGTTTGAAAATATTCAAACCAAGGGAAAAGCAGTCCATACCCTCCTGGAAAAGCTAGAGAAAAATAAGGAGCCTTTATTAATACTTCTGGCCAAAACTACTGCCTTTTCCTGAAATTAAAAAAAAAGAGAGAGGTGCATATATTCTTTTGAATTGGTGTTTCAGGATTCTTAGGATATAATCCCAGCAGTGGAATTGCTGTGTCAAAAGGCAGTTTCATTTTTAGTTTTTTGAGGAAATCCCATACTGTTTTCCACAGTGGCTGCACCAGTCTGCATTCCCACCAATGGTGTACTAGGGTTCCCTTTTCTCCACATCTTTGCCAGCACTTGTTGGTTGATTTATTGATGACAGCCATTCTGACTGCTGTGAGGCAATATCTCATTGTAGTTTTAATTTGCATTTCTCTGATGATTAGTGATGAGCATTTTTTCATATGTCTATTTGCCACCTGTATGTCTTCTTTGGAGAAGTGTCTATTCAGGTCCTTTGCCCATTTTCAATTGAATTCATTGTTTGTTTTTTTTGGAATTGAGTTTTATGTTCATTGCAGTGTTATTTACAATAGCCAAGATATGAAAGCAGCCCAAGTGTCCATCAGTAGATAAAACAGCAATGGTACCTTTACATGATGGAATACTACTGGGCTATAAAAAAAGAAGAAAAATTTTCTTGTTGCTCTGCCTGCAGGCCACCCCCTTTCCCCCAGCAGCCACGGATGAGAATAAGTCTACCAAGACTTGATCTGCTTGGGAAGGAAAGGTAGTCAACCTCTCAAAGGAGAAGGGCCAGGAACCTGTTCCTCAATGGGCTTTTATTGGGTTCAATTTGCACAGGAATACAGGTAAAGCTCATCAATCACTGTCAGGCAGTAACGATCAAACAATAGATAACATACAAAGAACTAAGAGGGCTTATTCTGAGTCAGGGTCTGTTAGCTAAAGGGCTGTAAAACATAGGGGAATAAACTTATTTCCTGCTTGGACCCTTATCAGAATATTGAGAGTATTCTTAGCAAAATCAGGTTTCACAGGATTTTATGCATTCCTTCTTAGACCTGATGGCCCTGGGGAACCCACCCTTTCCAGCACAGGGCACACCCACCTTCAGCATTGTTTCAGGCTCAAGTCAGGCAGGGGAAGTAAAGCAGCCAAGAGATTAGGAGACTTCTTACAGACAGAATGAGCACTCAGGCTTTCTTAAAGCTGAGTGGTGAGGGTCCATCTCCCCCTTTTTCTATAGTCTCACAAGTCCTTCCCTGATAACCCCATCATGACTATGCCTGTCTTAGTTCATCCCTCCCTTGAGGAATCTTATCCATCGTTGGCTAACTGGTTATGCACTGGGGCCAGGCAGGGTAAAGTAAAGGGGGCAGAGGCGGCACCCCTGCCAGAGAGATAAGCGTTGTCTCCTTAGTGGCTTATGGTCCCAAGGTCTCCACTCAGCCTTAGCCAAGGGGAGGGTTACAGCTTCTGAAACCAGTCAGGGTGGTTCCCAACAGGTAGACCTGGAAAACATTATGCTAAGTGAAATAAGCCAGTCAGAGGAAGACAAGTATCATATGATTTTACTCATTCATGGAATTTAATGAACAAACAGAACTAACAAGTAAAATAAAAACAGACTCCGCAGGGATTGAACAAGGAGGAAAAATCCTCATGGACATAGAAAACAGTGTGGTGATTGTTGGGGGAGGGGAGTGGGTGGAGGTGTAAGAGGGTATGAGGAGATAAATGATGATGTAAAAAAATAAAATAAACTTAAAAAAGAGAGAGTGAGGAAAAGAAAAGAAAACAAGAGAAAACAAAAGAAAGGAAAAGAGAAAGGAACTATCTTAGACACCTGAACTTTTTTGTAGAAGATTATTCTAAATGGGGAGAAATAGTGCAGGGAAGACTTGCTCTACTGCAATTGCACTTTTTTCCCCCAGAAAAAAATGAGGAGCCTGGGAAATGTTGACAAATGACTCTTGTAGAATATCTATAAATCAATCATATAAATTAGCACATGTCTTATGCCTAAGAGAAAAAAGTTCCCCAAGCCTTTCTTCTGTAGATACTTTGTTGAGTTTTCTTGGGATTCTCTGACTTCGGGAAATTTTAACTATGTTTTAGGTCCACGAGAAAAAGGAGTTTGGTTAGGGTTAGCATAAAAATTTGGCACAAAGTCTGACATATGATCTGACAAACAAAGGGACCTTTGCACTTAGAACTATCATGGAAACTGAGGAAAGTGCAGGTGCTGCTTACTGCTCACCTCTCCCCCACAATAACTTCCTGTTGAGAAAGAGCCTCATTATTCATTAGTTCTCTGTGCTTCGTGTTAGATGGATGAATGACCAGAATTTTCATTCCATTTTTGTAGACCAGAGTGAGAAACAGCAAGATTTTAATTATTTGCTCAAGGATAGGACTGGTCTTCTAATTCCAGTTCCTGTTCACTGCCTAAGCAGTTTCATAGCCTGTAATATTTAAATTACTGCCTAAATGTTTTATTTAATGATGAGTGGCTTTTGCCATCATAGATGGGAAATAGCTTTGGCCATTTTCTCGCTTGAATAACCGGAGTCTCTGAGAGGGTAGGCTTATTCTTCAAGGGCCTCAAATGCAAAATCTATTTTAAACGTGTCCAAGTGCAAATTAGCTTTCTTAAAGGGAAAAAGAAAAAACACATGCACACAGTCCCAGTCTTTCCTCCATTAGCCTTCAGCTCATTGCTCCAAAGAAAATGGGAGTTGTTTTGCAAATAGCACTTTATTATTGTGATAATATTTGTGGAAACTCCCTAAAATTTTAAAACAAGATAAAATAATAAAACAACACACACACACACACACACACACACACACACTGAGTTGTGGGTAAAAGCCTGCCATGCATTTCTGAGCTATTTCTTCGAAGAGAAATACTGCCTTAGGAAGCAGTGTCAAAGAGGAGGGGTTCTAAAAGCAGGAGCTAAAATTGGACATTATCTAACCATTAGCTCAGTGATGAGCACCTCATTCATGCAACAGAGTAAGTCAGGACATAAGCATCTAGTGTCTCAGTTTCCCCATCTTTAAACTTGTCCATTCTGATTTGAACAGATCCTCTCATGCTCCCCAAGGTCAAATAGGAGGAGGCATTTCCTTTGGGATTATTCGAAGCAAGGAATCTGGTCTCACCTCCTCTTCTGCTAAGACCAGGCATTTTCATGATTAATTATGTATAGTTCAGGCTTCTTGAATCCTGTAGTTTAAGTGTTGTTTTGCAGCTTCTTCATTCTTTCCAGGATCTGGCTGTTCCTAAAGCATTTTTGCTGACAATGAAATCTCTCCACTTGCTGCCCAGAGTCTTTTTCAGATGTTCCCTGTATCAACAGAGCAGCAGCTGCTGCCTGGCCAGTGTGAGTTTAAGGCATCTGCTGGTGTCTTTTCATCTTGGCAAATATCGTTCAGATAAGCAAATAACTTTCAAAAAAACCCCAGAAGAATCTATGAATGTGATGGTTTCCTTGTCACTTTCTGTTCAGGAACTTGACTTCATTTTGATGTTTTTATCACCTGGGATAAAGATTTATAAGGGATCCATAAATTGTGAGAAAAAGCAATAATTGCCTTCAGAGTTGAGTGTAACATGCTAAGCCAGTGTGGAACCCTGAATGGTCCAGATCTGCAGTGACTGCTTTATGCTTTTATTTTACCTGAGCACAAGGGGGAAGGACATTGTAGGTGTGCCTGCAAGCGAAGTGCAGTAGATACAAATCTTGAGATCAATCTCTATTTTGCTGAAATGAGGTTAGAAAACAATCTAAAGAAAAGTTATGTTTTCCTAAAATAAAAATTGAGTTCAGGCACCAAACTATTGTACATGCTTGTTTAAATAAGATTTGAGCACTTTCAAGTGATTGCAGGTTTCGGTTTTCTGTTTGTAATTCCCCCTTGCAATTTCCCCTTTCCTGCTCACCTAAGGTTAGGAAAAGTACCTCAGATGGGATTTCTTTTATTGCCTACATATTTGATGTACAATTTTGATAGCTAAATCCATTATTAATCTTGAAATAGGTAGTCTTAAAAAACTGACCAGTCCCTTAATATTTTATTTGTAGGAGATATATAAATATTATATATGTACACATATGTGTGTGTATGTGTGTATATAAACAAAAGTGGAAGATATGGTAATATGTAGTAATATGTATATAAATATATATTACATATTATATAGAAGTATATATTATACAAAATAATTTTTATATAAATGTATATAGATATCTATGTATATTATATAGTTTTGTATATAGAGATGAGGAAGAAAAGCACTGCTTTAGGTGCAAAATAAACTATGATAATCCCATCACAAAGGCAATTTTAAAATGTCATTTCAATTCTCCCTCATCAGTCTGTAAAATAATGATACCATCTGACCTACTTACTTCATAGACTCAAATGAAAAAATGTCCCAAGGAAAAATGTAAATGTGAAGTTTCCATGGTGCGCCCCGGTGATGGCGGGTATGTGAAGAAATGCACACCCACTCCACTGCAGGCACCCCTTTCTGTAAACATTCACATGACTTGAAGCAAACACAATGTAACAGAATTTCTGATTCATATTTCTAAAAAGGAGGACGGCTTGTTGAAAAAAAGAAAGTATCATTGTAGAATGACTATTTCTATCAAGTTGTAGTGTATTGTAAAATGTCTCAGGAGCATGTCTAGTTTAGAAAGCTGAGTATATGTTTTAAAGCAGTGGTTCTTGTCCTCCATTGTTCCACAGAATCACTCAGGCCCCACCCCTAGAAATCCTCAGTCACTGGGTCTCTGCTGAGACTCAGGTATGGTGCAGTTTCAAGCTCCTTAGGTATTCTAATGGACAGCCAGATTTCACAGCGTTATCTCTGAATGTGAAGATACAGTATTTAACACACAACCAGGAAAAAGTTACTACATTCAGGTCAATATTGTAAGCAGTGAATTTTAACCAGAAGGGACTATCACAGCACATACTATATAAGATGATCTGCCTCTCTCTGCCCTCCCTCTCCCTTTCCATCCCTCTTCCCCTCTCTCCTTTTACTCTTTTTCCCTCTCTCCTTCCCTCGCACTCTCCCTTTCTTCCTCCCTCCCTCTCCTTTCTCACTCTCCTTTCTCTCTCCTTTTTCTTTCCCCCTAGGTATGCAAGTTTATCAGCTAGAGGTTACAATTTTCTGCTATGTTGTGCATACCAATTCAGATTAAATCCTTTAGAGGAAATTTTATTTCCTTTTTCTATATGGAATTGCCCTTTTTAACAAGTACATTTTAGGTAAAAGCTTTTCAATTTGATCTGTTCACACCTCTTCATTGCAATAAAAATAGTGTGGTCCTGAATAAGTTGGAACGCCCTTGAGTTAGGGAGAGAAACCATTTTGTTTACCTAATGTTCCTGCTGATTTCCTTTCCCCTTTATGCATTGTGACCTTTAAAATTAGCAACAGTGTCTTGAATATTGAGATGGAATTATATGTCACAGTTTTAAAAAGCATGACATGTATAACTTAAAAACTGCTAAAAATTAGAGATAATGCTATTCACCAGAAGATGCTTCATGAGAAATCAAAGTTTGGCTTAAGTTTATGAATGAGATTAAGACAGAAATCTTTAAGTAAAGCAGTTCAGAGCCACACATAACAGAAGGCGATCTTTGGCAAGGGTTGTGTTTTCTCCTGCTTTCTGGAAGGCTCCCATGGTGTTGTGGGATTTTGCCAGTCTCTTCCCTTCAGAGTAGGAGGGGAAGCATTTGTTTTGGACTTCTTGTGGCCTGGGTCATCCTCCCAGGTCAGTGGGGGAGACAGAAAAGAGACATCAAAAGAATAGGTTTCTATTCCTGCATCTATCAATCAAGTAAATTGAAAAAGCCATTTCATTTGTCTCTATTGGGTTTCTTCAGCCATCTACAAAATGGTGATTATAGCACAGGGCTTGAGAGGGAGTCTGATGGGGATGCCACATTGTCTTAGGCAGCAGGATTAAGGAGTACGTCCCTTCTCCAGTCCATGTCTGCTGACTGCCCTCACATGGTCTCAGGAGAGATTGCCCAGGTGTAGGGGTGAAAGGAAAAAAAGTCATGAGAACATTCTTACTCTCTGCTATAAACTAAATGTCTGTACCTCCCAACCCTACTATCCATATGTTGAAGCCCTAATCTCCAGTGTGATGACTTTTGGAGGTGGGATCTTTGGGAGTTGATTAGAATAAGCTGAGGCCTTGAGGATGGAGCCTTCATGATGGGGTTATCAACTCTATAGGAAGAAGAAGAAACCAAAGCTTGTTCTCTTTCATTTTTTAAAATATATTTTATTGACGGTGCTATTATAGTTGTCCCATTTTTTTCTCCCCTGTATTCCCCTCTGCCCAGTATCCCCTCTCCCACCAGCATTCCCCCACCTTAGTTCATGTCCATAGGTCATATATGCAAGTTATTTCTCTTCTCCATTTCCTATACTATTCTTAACCTCACCATCCCCCATCTATTTTGTACCTACCATTTATGCTTCTTATTTCCTGTATCTTTTCCCACAGTCTTCCCCCACCCACTCACCACTGGTAGCTGATAACCTTCTATGTGATCTCTATTTCTGTGGTTCTGTTCCTGTTCTAGTTGTTTGCTTTGGTTTTTTTTTTTAAGGTTCATTTGTTGATAGTTGTAAGTTTGTTGTCATTTTACTGTTCATAGTTTTGATCATATTCTTTTTCTTAGATAAGTCCCTTTAACATTCCATATAATAAGGGCTGGGTGATGATGAACTCCTTTAACTTGACCTTATCTGGGAAGCACTTTATCTACCCTTCCATTCTAAATGATAGCTTTGCTGGATAGAGTAATCTTGGTTTAGGTCCTTGCCTTTCATGACTTTGAATACTTCCTTCCAGCCCCTTCTTGCCTGTAAGATTTCTTTTGACAAATCAAAAGAGTAGTCTTATAGGAACTCCTTGGTAGGTAACTGTCTCCTTTTCTCTTGCTGCTTTTAAGATTACCTTCTTATCTTTAATCTTGGGTAATGTAATTATGATATACCTTGGTGTGTGCTTCCTTGGGTCCAACTTCTTCAGGACTCTCTGAGCTTCCTGGACTTCTTGGAATTCTATTCCTTTGCCATATTAGGGAAGTTTTCCTTCATTATGTTTTCAAATAAGTTTTCAATTTGTTTCTCTTCCTCTTCTTCTGGCACCACAATGATTCAGATGTTAGAATGTTTAAAGTTGTCCTGGAAGTTCCCAAGCATCTCCTCATTTTTTCTGAGTTCTTGTTTCTTCATTTTGTTCCAATTGAATGTTTATTTCTTCCTTGTGCTCCAAACCATTGATTTGAGTCCCAGTTTCCTTCTGTCACTGTTGGTTCCCTGTACATTTTCCTTTACCTCAGTTTTCATAGCCTTCACTTTTTCCTCTATTTTGTGACCATATCAACCAATTTGGTGAGCATCCTGATTACTAGTGTTTTCAACTCTGCATCTGATAGGTGCATCTGCTATATCTTCATCGCTTAGTTCTTTTTCTGGAGTTTTGATCTGTTCTTTTATTTGGACCATATTTCTTTGTCTCAGCACACCTGTTAAGTTATAAGGGGTGGAGCCTTAAGTATTCACCAGGACAGAGCAACCCACTTTGCTGCATTGTGGCACTGTATGTGGAAGCAGGGTCCTAGAAGGAACTATGCCTCTTGCTTGGCCCTCAGCTGGCTTTCAGTCACTTTCCCAGCTACCCAAAAGCAAATTGGGCCCTTCTGGTGCTGATTCCCAGGTATGTGGGCTTTTGTACATTCTAGGACCCTGTGGGTTTCTGCAACGAACTCTCCTGTGAGGCTGGAAGTTTCTCCTGCCACTGCAACCTCCACAGGTTTTTATAGTCAGAGGCTTTGAGGCTTTACTTTCCTGTGCTGGAACTCTGGGTTGTGTGGTCTGTCTCTCTCTCCCCAGTAGTTCCTACCAGTTTATCTTCATGCAAATGTGGGACCACCCATGCTGTCAGCTGTGGTCTTTTTCACACTAGTCCTCCAGGCATTGCCTTGCCCAGCGTCTTCTCCACCCCAGCTACCCATTTCTGCCCCTCCTACCAGTCTGTATGAATATTTCTTCTTTAACTCCTTGGTTGTTGGGCTTCCTAACAATTCAATTTTCTGGCAGTTTTGGTTATTTTTTGTTTTTAAATTTGTTGTTTTCCCTCTTTTGGTTGTGTGAGGAGGCAAAGTGTATCTACCCACCTTGTTCTCTTTCCACTATGTGATGACACAGCAAGAAGGGCACCTTGAGAGGAAGAGGGCTCCCACCAGATACCAAATCTGCCAGTACCCTGATTTGGACGTCTAGCCCCCAGAAGTATGAGGAGTAAATTTCTCTTTATAAGCCATCCAGCCTGTTCAGGGTAGTGCAAACTGACTAAAACAGTCTCTGTCCTTGGCTTGTTAATTTTCTGTATTAGTAGAGTTCATAATTGAACTCTATTTTCCCTTTATTTTTATTTTTTGTAATAATTTAAGCTTATAAAAAATCACAAGAATAATATACAGAATATCATATTACCTGTCTCCCAGATTTCCTATTTCTTAACATTTTGTCTATTTGCCTTACTACTCTTTCCATACATATTTCTTTCTGAATCATTTGAGAATAAGTTACAAACCCAATGCCCTCTCCTGCTAAGTTGTTCAGCATGTATTTTCTAAAAATAAGAATGTTTTGTTATATAACCATAGTACAATGATCAAAATCAGGAAATTAATATGATACAGTCCACCTCATTCAGAGTTCTCAAACTGTCCCAGTAAATGTTTCTTACATGCAAAAATATTCTTTTGTCTATTACATATGGCTAAAAATATTTTCTATATGTATATATGTGTATATGTCTAAAAGCATTGATCTTTTTAAGACACACACACACACACACACACACATTTGGCTTTTTAAATTGGCTAATTTAAGTGGCAAGGAAAATTATTGAATAACAATAGATAGTTTAATCATCTCCAAAAAGGCCAGACAGCTACATCCTAAAGCTATGCAACTAGGAAAAAGTCCAAATGAAAAACAGGGCTCTGTCCAGGAAAAAAAAAACAGTACTTCACTGCTCAGTACCCATGCACTTGGGACTGAATTCTAAGATGCTGCTAAGGCTACTACCCCCAGAAGATTTGGGGAAGAGTTACTTTCTTGTACATGGCCACCCGCTTTTCTTGCTTCTGAATCCAAGGCCTTCATAGCTATGCCTGATTGGTTTGTAGGTCAAACTAAGTCAAAGGTCATTACCCCAGCTTCAAGGAGAAGTGGCAATGCAAGTTTTTTGGCTTTATGGGATCTCATAGTGTGGGAAACTATCAACATGTAGGAAAAAAGATGTTCGACCGTGACAAAAGATAATAGTAGCAACACTGATTGCAAATAATAACAGCTAACATTACTGATCATGCCTTACATGCTAGACATTCTTTTAAATATTTTGCTTTTTAGTGCTTTGAATCCTCACAGCAACCCAGTGAGGTGATTAATATTAGTGTCCCTAGTTTATCAATAAGGTAACTAAGGCACAGAGATATTTAGTAAGTTGCCCGAGATTACTAACAAGTAAAAAGCAGAAACCAGATTCACACAGGTTCTTAACCCTCATATCTTTCTTTTTAAAACACATACTAGAAAACAGTTGGCAGTTTTTCAGAAAATTCAGCAATTGCATTCTTGGGCATCTATCCCAGAGAGAGGAAAAGTGAAGTTCACACAACAAATGTTCATAGCAGCTTTTTGGTACCAGACTTGCCCTCCCGCCATAAACAGAAAATGGTGATTGAACAATTAGACGTCCATATGCAAAAAATGAACTTTGATCTTCATGCCAAATTTTTAAAAAATGACTCAAAATGACCACAGACCAAAATATAAAACTTAAAATAATAAAACTTTTAGAAAAAAGCATCAGAGAAAATCTTTATGGCTTTATGTGTAGGCAAGGGTTTCTTAGATATGACTCTAAAACTATAATCCAAAAGTTGGTAAATTGAACTTCATTAAAACAAAGCATAACAACATAAAAGTCATATCTTTGAAAGTTATCATTAAGGTAAGGAAGAGACTAGCCATAGAATTGGAGCAAATATTTGCAGATCATATCTTTGAATTATATCTAGATTATATAAAAAATTATGAAAACACAACAATAAGAAAATAAATAACTCACTTTTTAAAAATAGATAAAAGATTTTAACGGGTACATTCCCAAAGAAAATGTTCCCAACATCATTAGATATTAAAAATGCAAATTAAAACTAAAATGAACTACTCCTGCACACTTACCAGATTGGCTACAAGCAAACAACTATTTTAAATGTTGGTGAGGATATGAAGGAACTGGAATGCGCATACACCACTGGTGGGAATGCAAAATGATACAGTCAATTAAAGAACAGTTTGACAATTTCTTAACAAGTTAAATATACAGCTACCATCTCATGCATCATTCTACTCTGTGTTGTTAACTCAAGAGGAACAAATTCATAGTTCCACATAAAAATATGCACTTAAATATTCATAGCAGTGTTATCTGTAACAACCAAAACTGGAAACAACCTGGATGCCTTTCAACAGGTGACTGTTTAAATCAACTGTATTAATACATCCATACCATGGCATACTGTCACTCAGCAACAGAAAGAAATGATAGATTTACACAACAACTTGAGTGAATCTCATGGGTATTGTGCTGAATGGAAAAAGCCAATTTCAAAGGTTTATGCCGTAAGATTCCATTATTATACAATTTATGAGGTGATAAAATTATGGGATTGAAGTACAGTTTGGTTGCCATTTAGGGGCAGGAAGGGGGCACAAGAGAGATGTGTGATTATAAAGAACAACGTTATGAATTCTAGCGGTGATGGAACTGTTCTGTGTCTTCACTGTGGTCATGAATACACAACACTATACCTGTAATAAAATTGCTTCAAACCAAACGTACATACATACATACACAAGTGAGTGATAGCTGGTAAAATATGAAAAAGTTCATGGATTGTATCAGTGTCAACATCATGGTTGTGATGTTATACGGTAAGTTTTGCAAGATGTTACCATTGGGGAAAATGGTTAAAGGATAAAGTATCTCTGTATTAGTTCTTATAACTGGATATGAATCTATAATTATTTCAAAATGAAAAATTTAATTAAAAATACACATACATATCCAAACAACAGCATGAGATGAAATACCTTTATTGAGGTCTTCAGTTTTCAAAAACTGACATCAGAGGCAGGACAGGAGACATACAATTGATTTTTATATATCCCATTTTTAGAATACAGGATTAACATTCCCACTGTACTTGGATGCAGGACAGTTTGTGCATATATAATGCCACTATCAATCATTATTTTAACTTTATCTTTTCCAACTTTATCAGTCTCAGATTCTTGGTTGCAGTAATAAGAACAAGCATAATTATCAGGCCAAAAAAAAAAGGTGGGTATTTAGTGAAGGATCTGGTGAGCTCAGAATCCTCAGGAGGGCTACAAAACCAGTTTTGGAGATGAGCAGAAACAAAGGCAGTTCTGGAGGTCAGAACCTCATACATGAAGTGGTCTCTTGGTAGGAATAGGTAGCTGAGGTGCCAATGGTGTCTGAGAAGAATGCCCTCCAAGCATTTTCAGTCATAATATTACTTATTCATGGGTTAAAATCTAGCAAAAAAAAAAAAAAACAACCCTTCCCATTGAAGAACTTTCACCACATGCCTTCCTCCTAGCTGTATAGAGACAATGAGACTCAGGACCTGGCCCTCTTGGTCCTCTTAGTGAGGGGCCGGCACCAGAATTTAGCACTGCACTGATTCCCCATGGTGTAGGAGGAGTGCCCTCCCTAGCAACAACCAGGAAGTGATTAGAAGGAAGTGCGTGCTGGCTGAGCCGGTGATGAGATCTGCCTCAACACGATGTTAAAGGGAACAAGACTTGCACATATATGGAAGGAGTGTGGTATTTGAAGAGTGCTAGAAGGCAACTTTTCTGTGTCCCAAATTCCCTTTTTGTCTAATTTCTGCAATTCCATCATTTGAGGATATTTTCTTGTTAGGCATTAACTCTCATCTGATAGTCCATTTAAAATACATATTCCCCTGGTAGAGGCAAAATGCCAAGTTGCAAATATTTGAATATTAATGTCAGATTGGAAACTCTTAGGAGTGCTCACCTGGATGCAAAAGTTAAAAAAGAGGCTGTGCCTGCTCCAGTTTTCTCCAGGCCTGGCCCCACCTAAGAAGTGATTTAGGGGCAGTGAATCTGTTTTAGGTGTTGTCAGCCCCAGGGTATGAAAAGCTCCAAAGCAAGGCAGAATCAGGAGTCAGTTTATGTATATGATGTGAATACAAACAAGACATATGCCAAACCCACAAATGGCTCCTCTGAATGACCATTTACACTAGAAATAAATATAGAGGTACCAGCCAGCTAAAACACCACAGGTAAGAAATTGATTCTATTCAAACATAACCCAAATAAACCTCAGGGTCCATGTAACCTATTCTTGGCACAATAACTCATTCATATGAACACAGTCCAGGAACCAAAATAATTACTGGAAAAATGATTTCATTTTGTTTGTATTTTCCCAAAAATTATTAAGTGAATTGCATTTAATTCATAACCCACATTTCCCCAAACCCCTTTCCTTGTTTCTCTCGTCTTTACTTTTCACCATGCAGCAGACCTGAGGAATCTCTCTAACTCTCAACTCTCAGTTCCAAACCCATTTTTGTCTCTCATCTTTCGGTCAGTTCATTTTCCCTCCTTCATATATAAATGTCAAAAACATCTAAATGCAAATCAGATATCACCACTCCTAGCCTCATCTTCACCCAAGTCCCTTGCTGACATCCTTGATCCACTTGAGAGTCAAGGGCACTTGGGGGAACAGAAGAAAAAAACCTTTTTCCCTCTATAATTTTGGGTCCTTTCACCCAAGGATTTAATCACGGGTGACTGGGCAGAAAGTGGATTCCAGGTGAGGAATGTGAGCTTCAGAGTCGTCCTGTTAAGCATGCATAAGTTCACATCACGAACATGGTGACAGTCAGACTCGGCCAAGCAGATGAAAGTCTGTCAGTCCCTCTTGCCCTGACAGGAAACTTCATCTTTGGGCCATAAGTGTAGGTCCACCTGCCTTTTTCTGGTACGTGAATCGTTACCACAGAGCAACTGGATTCCGGTCACAGTGACAATCTGTGCACGATACACAAGCTTTATGTATTTTCACAACACTCACATTGAGAGTCTTCAGGCCCCCTCTGCAAGTCAAGATGTCCATTTGGCATCTCTTGTCCCAGTTACTTCCTCTGGCCTTGTAACTCAGAGGTGCTCTTGGCATTCCCATCTGCAAGTGTGATCAGGTGTAAAAGAGGATGGGATACCAAAGTGACACTGCTGTCACCTAGGATGGGCTTCCTGCAGTTGACATGTGTACGCGCAAGAGCAAGGTGCAGTCTGCTCATCTAAATCCATTGGCACCAGGGTAAGAGCCATAGGGGCTTTGATAACTGGAAATATAGTGCCCTGTCACCAAAGACTAGCAGAGCATAGAAAGATTTAATCCTTTCAATAACCCTGGCACATAAATTCTATACAGATTGTGACTTTAAGAGGTTTCACTACCAGACTTGTATACAGCCTGTTTCTGTCACATACAAAGAAAGCTTCCCATTCATTGTGCTACAGAAGTCTTCAAGGGAGGGAAAAAATCAGGATGGTTAACTTTAATTCAATCATTCCCATGCCAACAGTTCCCAAAATTTGTTTCATGGAGTACTAGGATCCTTGGAGATATTAACAGTCACTCATGTTCAACATTAATTCCAACTTAATGTTTACTGAGTTCCTTCCTTAATATGTGGTAGGCATGATTCTAGGCTTAAAAGATCCATCAATGAACAAAAGAGACAAAAATAAGAAAAGGTGATAAGGAGGTCTCTATTGGGGGAAACTAGATCTAAGAATAATTCTCGTAAGGGTATTTGGAGGAAAAAAGGACTAACTTCGTTAGACTTCTTTTGTGGATGGCATCTAATACTGTCTTCCTACTTAGCAGTCTCTCCAGAGAACTTAAACATTCTAAATGCAAGATAGAAGTATGTGCACCAGGACTTTCACTACCTGGGGAGGAGAAAAGAAGGAAGTTGGTATTTCAAAAACAACTATGGTTGGCAAACTAATTATATTTTATTTAATCTGAATACTAACCCTATTATGTGGGTATCAGTCCCCTTTTATATACAAAACTGCATTGGTTTTCAAAACTAGAAAATAATAGAATGGTAATGTTTTCTTTTTCTTTTTTCTTTTTTTTATTGTTGTTCAAGTACATTTGCCTCCATTTTCGCTCCACCATTCCCCACACACCCCAGCCATTTCCACCTCCCACCCTCAATCCTACAACCCCTTGGCTATGTCCACATGTCCTTTATATATGCTCCCTGAACATATATTTCTTTATATATCTTCCCTCTTTTCCCCCCTATTATCCCCTCAAACCTCCCCTCTGGTTACTGTCAATATGTTCTTTATTTCAATGTCTCTGGTTATATTTTGCTTGCTTGTTTTGTTGGTTAGGTTTCACTTATAGGTGAGATTATGTGGTATTTGTCTTTCACTGCCTAGCTTACTTCACTTAGCTTAATGCTCTCCAGTTCCATCCATGCTGTTGCAAAGGGTAGGAGCTTCTTTCTTTCTTCTGCATAGTATTCCATCATGTAAATATACCACGGTTTTTTGATTCACTCATTTACTGATGGGCACTTAGGTTGCTCCAGCACTTGGCTATTGTAAATTGGGCTGTTATGAACATTGGGGTGCATAGGTTCTTTTGGACTGGTGTTTCAGGATTCTTAGAGCATAGCCCCAGCAATGGCATTGCTGGGTCAAAAGGCAGTTCCATTTTTAGTTTTTTGAGGAAATTCCATACTGTTTTCCATAGTGGGTGCACCAGTCTGCATTCCCAAATGTTTTATTTTTAAAAGCAACCAGTTGACCAGCATCAAAACCAAGAACTCATCCACAAGTTATTCACACAAAGTACTTTTTAAAATCTTTTACTTGACCCTTCTGGATATGCAAATTCTCCAAAAAAAAGTTTCTGGATAGTGAAACAGTATGACTCTCTTATTTGGCTTGAAAAGAGAAGAAGAGAGTTTAGAAGAGAACCTAATTCTTCAACTGATAGTATTTCATACAGAACATCCTAGCAAATAATCACATACACACACACAAACCCTTTTCATACTAGCCAGAATTCTTGATTCAGAGAGCTCCAAGGAACTATATGGCCTAAATCTGTTGATCAGTTAGGCCATACATTAACAAAAATGTTTCTAATTCTTACTAGAATTTTCAAGATTTACAGCATAACACACATTTAGAAGTTTATGGTTATGATTTATATAGAAGAATAGATGTTGCTAGTTATTGTCAGTAAAATAGTGTTTATTTCCTAAGGTAAGTTTCTAAACAAGCAGTTCTCAGATGTTTTGATTTCAGTCCTTTTTTATATTAAAAAAATTTTGAGGATCCTGAAAAGGATTTGTTTTAGGTGTTATATTTGTCAATATTACCTTACAAATTGAAACAGAAAATTTTAAATTATTAATCCAGCAAAATAATAAATCCATTACATGTCAATTTTTAAGAAAAAATATAACTTGTTAATAATCATGATAGTTACATTTTACAAAAAAGACTGTTAAACACGACATTACTTTACTTTTTTACAAACCTTTTTGACATTTTACATATTAAGACAACTGTGTTGTCATAAGTACTTCTGCATTGGATCTGTTGCAGTATCACACACCATGCAGCCTCTAGAAAACACCACAGCATGCTCATGACAGAATGAGGTAAGAAACAGCAAATACAATCATAACATTATTATGCAAATAGTTTGACTTCATAGGCATTCTAAAGGAGAGTCTGGGGCTCACAAGCATCCTCAAGCCACACTTTCAGAATGTTTATCCTAACTAGCTCAAAGAACTTCTCTCTTTGAGGATAGTCTCCCAGACAGCAACTGTATGACTCATAAAAAAGGAATGAGAAGTTATCAAAAGTATGAAAAAGAAAATAAATTTTATTCCTTTGGTTTCTATGGCAAATGATGATTTTAATTCAGTTAATGAGACTTGGTACATTTTTATTAAAAAAAATATATATATATATTGACATTATGCTGTGAAAGTTAATGGTCCCTAGGATGTTTCTCAACCTTGGAAGGTGCTGTGGGCAACTCCATCAGAGGAGTTAGCCTCCAGCCACTTCAACCACCAATCAACAACTCTGGGCCATCCCAATCCCCCCTCCCTACTGTATATTCCTAATTATTCAAGAATTGGAACTTTCTACTTTAGAAATTATAAAAATGTTTTCTTATAAAGTGAAAAGTGCTCATATTTTCTCTCTTAAAAATTCTGATTCTCCCAGAAGACATGTGCAAGGCAAATAAAAATTACTCTCACCCTTGAGTTTGTAAAATGAAGACAGAGAAAATTAATATGCTCAAAAGTAGACAAAGGCTTTTGGCTCTCTAACCATTATTAATTAGGAACAACCTTTAAAACACAATAGGTCTAATAAAAGGAATTGGCAGAGTGATCCTATTTTTATTTTTATTCTCATTATGTCCAGCTCTCCAAATTGCTTACAGTCAAGGTTCTTGGGACATTTTAATGAACATAAAGCTAGCTCTTCAAATTATCATATGACTTCTATCCACGAGAGTATACTTCTTTGGAAATATTAGTATATAATTTGCAAGGCTGTATGTTAGACCAGATGGCAATGGATAGAGGACATGCAAGCATGTGGTGGCTCTAACATCCTGTGTTCTGGTTATTGTGAACAAAGTATCACCCAGTTTGGCAGCTTAAAACAATCATTTCATTTTACTCACAACTGGGTAGATCAGGAATTCAAGAAGGACTTGGCTGTGCAGTCTTCACTGAGCATCTCTCATGTTGGCTGGGCTATCATGTGATCTGAAGGTTCACCTGGTGTCAAAATCCAATTTGGCTCACTCATCTATTGATGCTGGTCAGCTGGAACTCACATAGGCTGTCAATCAGAATGCCTATATGTGGAATTTCCAGTGTGACAGTTTCAAACTTCTTACGTGGCCCCTCAACCTGAGCAAGCATCTTAAGAGAACTAGGTAGAAGCTTCTCAACTTTTTCTGACCCAGCCTCAGAAGTCGCTTAGCATCGCTTCCCTAGCATACTATTGGTTGCAAGGGAATCATGAGAGTCAGCCCAGATTCAAGAGGAGGGTACATGGACCCTACCATTAAATGAGAGAAATATTCAATAGTTTGCAGACATGCTTTAACATCGATTCGCCATGTAAAGTTGAGAGTGCCTATTTTAATATTTTCAAAAAAAATTTCCCATGAAGCCTATGTAAGCCAGTAAAAATTCATTATATCTTTATTATAATTAAAATCTTTTGTGATCACATGAAAACAGTTTATGTTCAACAATCTTATTTCAATTCTGTTAAAAATGTAGTCTGCCAAAGTGTCGCAGGTTCAATTCCCAGTCAGGGCACATGCCTGGGTTGCAGGCCATGACCCCCAGCAACCGCACATTGATGTCTCTCTCTCTCTCTCTCCCTCTCTCTCTCTCTCCCTCCCTCCCTCTTTCTCTCTCCCCCTCTCCCTCCCTTCCCTCTCTAAAAATAAATAAATAAAATCTTTAAAAAAATGTAGCCTGTGTAAAGGAAGCAACCTTTTGTGGAAAATATCCTAAAGAATTTTTTTTCTAAAGATAATGTGTTAAAAGCTGCAGACTGGTAGGCTATTGAAAGAGTTGCTGTTAAATTAAGTATTATTGTATTAACAATTGTTTAGATAAGCCCTGAGTCAGGAAACTGCTGAGGGAAGGATAGTTCACTCTTCTGATTGGAAAAACAAACATGAAGATTTGTGTATTCTCAAGAAAGGGTTGACTAACATAGCCTCATTTTTTTTTTGTATGGAAGTAAAAAGAGACAGTGAAGAAAATATAAAAAAACAAAACAAAAAACTCCATGCAGAATTATAAGTACTTCAATAGTGGGCAATAATGAAGGAGACCATAAGCCTATTTTTCAAAACTAAAAATGAACATGGCTTACAAGTTGAAAGAAACTGTAAGTGTTTTGCACACTGGGTTGTCCTAATGTGCAGGAGTTGAACCAGATCCAGGTAAACAGTGGAAACAAAATTTAGGATGAGTTAAAATGAAATATTCTAATTTAGGACTGAGAATTAGAACAAAGTTAAATTAAGTTGAAATTCATAGTAATTTACAGAGACAATATGATACTTCTCTTTGATTTTAGATGCAGAAATTTTATGTCATAACAAAAAGCTTGAAAACAAAAACCCCATATGAATTTTAGGTAAAAAAAAAAAAATCCCCCCTTTATCTGTGCCTGGATTCTTGCTATCAGCTCCTAACTATACTCCATTTACTGTTGGCAACAAAATTATTATTTTAAAGCCTATGCCAGTCTCGCAATTTTTCAGGTAAAAAGTAAATGCCTTACCATGACTTATGAGGCCCTTCATGATCCACCACCACAATTTCAGTAGGACCTTCTACTGAAACCACCCAAGTGAAGTGACATTATAATGGGAAATATGCGAGTTAATATTACTTTTCTTCAGCTTTTTTCAGCTGCTCAGACCAACCCAAAGAAAGAGAGAAACTAAAGTTATCTTAAGTTGAAATTTTCTATTGTCAAAGAATAAAACAAATAATGCCAGGACTTTAAAAAGATGCAAAGTCAACTGTATTGACTTTTCAGGTAAGAAAACACACCAATGAAGAAATACTCTGAGTAGTTAGTTGGAAGAAAATGTCAGAGGTCATTAAGCATTGGAAGTGGGACCATTCATAGTGATTATGTTAATTAAAAATTGAACAATAGCACTCTAGATAGAATGGAATGAATCCATAGGTCTGTACAGAGTTAATTTTAAAAGTTCCATTGCTTGTTATTCAGGAAAGAGATTTGAGGTAGATCCAGTGAAGTGTGCTATGCTAGGTCACTCAAAGTTCATTGTCAGGTTCAACTGTTAGAACAAGTTGTAATAAAACAACATTCACTTTTGACATCTCCTAGGAAAGAGCTCCTGGAAGCAGGAATTTTTCCTTTTTGTCATGTAAAGGAGAAGGAAAGAGGGAAAGACAAAAAGAATGATGCTGCTGGGAGACCACAGAATGCACGTTGACTAACAGGAAAGCTGACAAGAGGCTGAAAGAATATGCATCCTGTGTGTTGGGTAGTAGTTCTCTATCCACTTGAAGGATAATGTCAATGGGGCTCTTTAAGCAAGAAAGCTAGAAGAGGCTGTGATTGGAGAATGAGGTGCATGAACTTGTGATAGCAGATATGATGGCAAAGTCATGGGTGTGATGGTGGGGTGGCAGAAGGGCAGCAAAGGAGGTGATCTGACCAGATTTTAGAGCTAGAGTGTTGGATGTATCTGTGCATAGACTTTAGAGCTCCTTAAGATGATGGCAACAGCTCAGGTACAGGGGAATGATGGCACCAGCTGGGGTGAGAATCCGGTGTAGCATATGTTGAGAGATGCAAAGTAGCAGAGGATTTGTAGTGGTCTCTAAAGAGTTCAGATGAGCCTGGAGGACTCTCATTTTTTCTCCTAGTCAGGCCACATGGAGTAAGAGAGAAATGTTTTTATTAGAGTCACTTTAATCCTCTGAAGAAGGTATCACCCCAATTTTGCTGATGAGATTATACAATTTGTGTATTTTCATATATATATATGAGAGAATGTTCTAGGGATAAAATAATAAGCATTTGTGTGTGATTTAATTTCTTCTCAGTTGTTTTACATTTCTTACTTTCCAGAAACTTTGATGTTTTAGATATCTAGGTTTAAGGCCCAGCTCTAATTTTTCTAGCTATGTGATATTGGCCATGTGAGCAAATCTCTCTAAATCTCAGTTTTCTCACCTGTCAAATGGATCAAGGGTAGTTATGAGGATAAAATTAGATATTCATGTAAACATTTACTATAGTAATTAGTGCATAATAAGTATTCAATAAAAATTTACTGAGTAACTAGGCAAAGAATGTGTTTATTTATATAAATACATACACAAACACATACACAATCTTGTCACCAACCATTTGTTGACCCTGGGCAAATCACTTTAACATTGGGGCACCGTTTCTTCACCAGGCCACCTATTAGATCTCAGAGAAGAACTAGTTTATTTCTGAGTCATTGCATTAGCACCTCATGAATACTTCTGCCACAGTACTCATTGAAATCTTGTGTGCACTTCTTTTCCACTCTAGACAGAGCTCTGTGAGGGCAGACTATGTATTAATTAGTTCAGGCTACCATAACAAAAATACCATAGCCTGGGTGGCTTAAACAGCAGATGGTTATTTCTCATAGTCTTGAATGCTGGGAAGGCCAGGACCAAGGTGTGGTCAGATTCAGAGCCTTCTGGGAGCTCTGTTCCTGGCTTGCGATAGCTGCCTCCTCACTGTGTTCTCCTGTGGAGGAGAGAAGGAGAGAGAGCAAGCACTCTGCTGCCCCTTTTTATAAGGGACACTAATCCCCCCATGGGGGCCCCACCCTCGTGACCTCATCTAACCTTAATGACCTCCCAAAGGTCCCATCTCAAAATACCACCACTTTGGGGGTGAGAATTTTAATCCATGGATTTGGGGAGGAAATAAGTATTTCTTCCATTACAGACAGCTTTTATATCCATGTCCAAAGGGCTTCACATGTCATTTGTTCCTCAGGGAGAAGCTTTCTGAAATTTTTTTTAAAAGATCTTATTTATTTATTTTCAGAGAAAGGGGAAGGGATGGAGAAAAGGGATGTGTGGTTGTCTCTTAAACATCCCTTAACTGGGGGCATGGCCGTTGACCCAGTCATGTGCCCTGGCCAGGAATCAAACTGGTGACCCTTTGGTTCCACAGGTCGGCACTCAATCCACTGAGCCACACCAGCCAAGGCAGCTTGCTGAAATTTTAATGCTCCATCTTGTCTCCAAATTCTATCATCTAAAAGTAATGAAAAAATATATATCCACAATATGGTAGTTTCCCCTTATATAAAATAAAAGAACTTGGGTGTTTTCAAAATCTCATAGTGTGGTGTTGCTTTGATATAAGAAAGCTTAATTTGCTGTATCATTGCATATTCATTTAAAAATCCATTTTAATAAGTGCCCTTGGAAGGAAAAATTAGGAAAATTAATTTTCCCTGTTAGATAATTTTCATTCACTAAACAGAGTAACCATTAAACAGCATTCACCATGTGCCTCACATTCATCTGTTCTCAGTAGGAAATATGGTCTATTTCCTACTGTAGTCAAAAGAAAATATTGAAGGAAGGCTCCTAGTGACTAACATAACACCTGCACGTGTCTAATGGTATTGTCACCTAAGCCACCTGGATAAAGAATGTCACAAACCAGAGTTCAAGTGGTGTGGAAGTTTTGTTAGTGCTTTGGTTCTGTCTCAAAAATATCACCCTGTTTTTCAACACCAAGCTATTACATATTCATCTCTTTTAATTCTCCCCAAAATGAAATACATTAATGTGTTCCTATTTAATAGAAACAGAACAAGCTAAAATGCTTCTGATTTTAATGAAACCTTTCAAGTCTATACGGCAATTCTGAGATGAGTCACAAAGAGCTTTATTACTCATTATATTCACATCTAAGTCATTCTCCATAAGTTTTTATTGTGGAAATAAAAATGGAAAAAATATTAATATAGTTTAGTGTACTAAGTAACATCTCAAAATCCCCAGGTTTGCTTTGCCTAACAGATAAAACTTTTGTGTCTTACATCAAACTTATTAGGTTGAAATCCTCTGAGGATTAGGTTTTCATTCATATTCTCAGTAACCTTTTCTTTTATTGTGCTAACTCATTAATTTTTTTCTACTATCCTATAACAAAATGAGGGAGAAAGGACAATGCAGACTGTATGTGAAAACTGAACTGAAAAAAAATACCAACATGGTGAATTGGGAGGATAGGGTTGTTTTGGCTGTCAATTATAATATACTAGCTACATTATTGGGCAAAGGGGAGGTTAATCATTTTTTTTGACAGGTTGATTTATTTAGCATTCTTTCCAGTGCCAATAGGATAGTGTTTGCAGACTAAAGGCAGAAAGAACATGACATTTTGGGGTGGATTTCAGGTCAGGGAGCATGGGTGGGTATTCAGTTCCTCTTCACCACAAGCTCACTGAGAAGAGAAATTGAAGAACACCAATTTTCCCCTCTTAAAAAAATCTTCTCACAGTTAATCCTGTTTTCAATTCTATAGCTGCTATAGGACCTCCATCTTCACATTGCTAAACTGTGCTGACTTCAGCTCATTTTGTTGCCCATTTCCTTGGTCTTGGAATGTTCAGGCATAGAAAAGAGGGTGAAGTCTGTCTTCACATGTAATAAATCATTTATGTTGAATCTAACAGTTGTGCTTCACACAGCTAGTAAAAGTATGGTGAAATAAACTTTTACTCATGTCCTCTGCAGAATAAGGCATAAGTGAATAAGAAATGTAACAAAATTAAGTTCGCTTTCTTGTGGTAAACTGAGTATAGGGAGGGAATGGGAAATGGTGTGCTGTTTAACAACCCACTCTCTGGGCCACGAAAGCCCAAATATGTAGTGTCTGCAGATATCTGTGGTGTGAGTGTACCACCATAGCCAATGTCAAGCTACCAACAAGATGTCACTGACCACAGATATAAAGAGAGATGTTCACAATTAGCTCTCACAAGTGGATATGAGTTGGCCCCAGCACACTACTAGACAAATAGAACCTTAGTTTAACCCTCCGTGGTGAATCATCTTCCCACCCAGGGATGTTTACAAACTACTGACAAGTGGAAATAAATATATTAGCCTTTAAATCTTTTATAGGTAAAACTCTTAATTCCTAGTGAAGTTGTAAAAAAATACAAACATATGAAAAAATTCAATAATATTCTATTTCTGGATCTCTCCAGCTTTCTCAGTCTCTTCTCTCACATAGCTTTTCTCTGGACCTCAAATTTCTGCACCTTCTTTCATATCTATTATCAGCTCTTTTCCAGTTCCATTTCCTTTCCCTACACAGGCTAAAATCCATGGTCCATTGCTTCAACTAATACCTCCTAGAACCCACAGCTACCTCACTCTCTCTTCCCTCCCCACCTGCTCTTTAAAACTGCAGTCCAAGATCAATCCACTCATATGACTTCTCTTCTCCTAACCTGGACAGCTGAGCACAGATTGAGAAAATCTCAGCCCCAGGCAGATGGTATTCTTCCTAATTATAGCTTACAACATCACCATGGCCTTCAAATAAGTGAAATTTGCTGGGTTCTCTCTCCAGATACACGTATCTGATATTCTAAATATTTATCCCTTTTTTCTAAACCCACTACCCCATCTTTCTCCTTCTTACCAAACTACATTGCTTCCAAATTCTCACCTCTCATTGCTCACCCATTAATCTATCAATGTATCTATAATCTTACTTCACTTGTTCTTGTCTCTTTTCTGCCTTTCTCTTGTCAAAGCCAAAATCCTCTATCTGTGTTTTGGTACCAGTTTCACTTATCTGTTCCTGGTTAGCATACCATTCCCAAAGTTAGTGGCTTAAAAAGCATTTATTGTTATCTCTTGTGGTTCTGTGGGCTGACTGGGTTCACCTGGGCATTTCTCACTGGGCTCACTCATGCAAGTAAATCAGATGTTGGCTGGAGCTAGTCATCGGAGGTCTTGGATGAGCATGATAGCCAAGATGGCACCCTCTGGGCTGGCAGTGGATGTTGGCAGTAGGCTGGAAGCCCTGCTGGGGTGTGACTGAAGCACCTCCATATAGCCCCTCCAGGTGGTGTGGGCATCTCACAGCCTAGCACTGGGTTCTGAGAGAGAGCAAACCAAGAGCAAATTTTCCAAGACACAGAAGTTGAAGCTGCCAAACCAGTTAAAGTTTATGCCCAGATATGACACATTATCCAGTCTAGTGTGTTCTGTTGGTCAGAGCAGTCACGGAGCCCACCAGATGCAAGTGAGTGGAGAAATAAACTCTACCTTTTGATGCAGGAGCATGAAGGTCACATTGCAGAAAAGCACATGGGGTGGGAGATATTATTGTGTCCATCTTTCTACAATCTTCCACAGTACCAAACGCTCCTAGTTTTTATCTGCATCCTTCCTATTGGCCTTTTTTCTGACTTTACCTGCATAAGCAAACTCTTATCTCTATGTTGTAAAAAAAAAAATAAGTATAGAGATTAATGAGTCTATCACTTATGATATGTATACTTTGCATGTATTATAATTTAGTAAAAAGTTTATAGTAGAAAAAGGGAAAAAATTGTGGCTTACTTCTGGCAAATATGTGAGTCTTCATAATAGGCATTTCTTCTAGGTATTGCCCCTAACTTAGCACTTTTTTCTAGAGAACTAATTAATGTTTACCACATATATAAAAGTCAATGTTATAGTAAGTCAGTATTATTCTAAAATTGAGGTAAATAAAACTACTACATAAATCTCTATTACCCGTCTATCTACCCATCAATCTATCTTTCCATCTAGGAAAGCAAAAATTTTCCATTTTTTCTATGCCTTACATTTTTACTAGTAAAATGAGATAAACTAACCTCTTAACTTGGATACAAGGGGATTAGATAAAGTGTAGAAAAGTTTTGAGGTCTAGGAAGAAAGTCCATATAAATGTAAGCTATATGATTTCTACTATTGTTTCAATGAGGTTAGGTAAAATAATATTCCTAAGAAGTCAAAATAAAGATGATCCTGCATATATATTTTAGGATGGAATTTCTATGTGTCCAGGAAAGTAGGACAAAGCATTTTCTCATCCCTGGTTTTAGGAAAATGTATAAACCAGTCAGTTTTCAACATCCTCTATTTTTCCTCCTGTATGCTGCTCACCACTCCTCCATACTGTGTTCTCTCACCTTCCCTTTTACGCCATGGATTGCCAAAAAAATCAGATATTAGTCATTGAGATCACTTCACCCTGAGGTGTAAATATGTTAGCTCTCTCAGGACATGTGCATTTAATCTTCTCTATAATTATACAGTGGGGCTTTTTCTTTCTATGTCAAAGCAACCTGAGAATCAGGGCATAAAGGATGTGTCTGGACAAAAGGTACATCCCGTTGACATGCCACCAAGGCTCTCCATGTGGCCCTGCTTCAGTGATTTACAAAATACCAGGAAATCATTGAGAAGCTTTAAGGAATTCATACTTGAACCAGCCCTATGTGAACCAGTCAGGTCTTCTAATTCTCAGTCTGTGTGTGTGTGTGTGTGTGTGTGTGTGTAGAGAGAGAGAGAGAGAGAGGACTATCCAGAAGGTACCCAGCCATATAATGTGAAAAATAGACACATTTCTTGAAGAAGATACAAGAAACATTGTATGTAACACAATGATGCCTCTGTCCCCTTCAAAGTAGGCACCTTGGTGCCTCACACAGTTCTCCCCATGGCCATTAGCTGCCCCATCATATTTTCTTGAATCTCACTGATAGTCTGAAATCTCTTCCCTTTCAAAGGTGATTTGAGTTAAAAACTGCACGAGATGTGATGCATGAGTGGGTGCATTGTCATGATGAAGCTGCCAATCACCAGCTGCCCATACCTGCAGCCTTCTGAATCATCTGAACAGTTTCCATGGAGGAATGTTCAAGCTTAATGTAAAATTTGATGCAGATTCATTGCTCTACATGCTCAGTCATTTTGAATGTGATGCCCATACAGTAAACATGCTCACCCACCTGCATCTACCACCCCCACTGACTAGTACCATGAAGTTGTCATTGTTCACACATGTGCATCCCAGTCCACTCTCCTTGGCTGCCAGGTTACATTGATATCACACAAACTGTTCTCATTTATATTGATAATGATAAGACTTTTTTTAGACATCTAATATATGTGGGCGGGGGTGTGCACACACACACACACATATATATACGTACATATATATACATACAGTGTACACTGTATACACACACATATTGGAGGAGAGCCCCAAAAGTCTAAATTCAGCATCAGTTTTGAAGAACTGACATGCGGCCTTATTCAAATTCATCAGAGCTTTAATGGGAGAAACTGACATTCATAGGCAAGTCAGCTGCTCCCAGCAGTTCCAGGCTAGAAAAAATCCACACTCCTCCCAGGACAGGATCCCTTTTTATAGGGGGCGAATAGTGAAACCATATGGTGGGTAGTCACAGAGACCACCAGAAAGAACAATGCATTCCTAAGTTAACAGATAACATCAGGCAGTTATCACACTCCATGTATTCATTAACCTCCTTCCTGGGGGCATGGCGTTTATCCTTGGGTGGCATTCAGGTTTTTTAGGTAGTCAGCCTAGCCTGAGGCTGCAGAGAGTTGAGCATAGAGTCCAACATTTCCCAAACACTGTTGCTGCTGGTGCCATATTGCATCTAAAGTGAATTCCCCTACATCTACCAAAGCTCAGAAGCAGAAGTTTCCAAATTAGCAAAATCCCTTCTACAAATCCTTGAGTTTCTTTTTATTTCTACTTTTAAGTCTTCAACCTCAAATCCATGCCATTCCTTAAGCCATCACCTGCCCAGCCTTCCCCAGCCCAGCATCAGCATACATCTGCTGCATCCTAGGCAGAACCACAGCAAAGTGGCAGCCCTGCCAGCCTGCAAACAGTCTCCAAAGAGGGAAAAGTGATGTACTGCCTCTTTTTTGCTAATATATCTTGGTTGCCTCCAGTCTTGTTATTTTTCTCTAGACATTACTGGACTTAGTAGGAAAGCAGTGGCCTGGAGTAGACAAGAGGCAGACTGCACTTTTCACCCCACCCCCAGCTTGCAGAGAAGAGCAACTCCCTGCTATTGCACCATAAATAATTTAAAAATCTCTTCCAGGCAACACAGTCAAGATGCAGATTTAATTTATTCCCTGGGAGGACTAAAGGTGGCTATATAGACCCAGTTCATAGTCAAGCTCAGTTGGGGACACTAGTTTCTTTCAAAATGTGTCAAATTTACAGAGCACATGCCCTCAGGTCTAGCACTGAGCCTCATTGCTAGAAATGGTTGGTTTTGTTTTACTTTTTTTCTTCTTCTTCTTTGATTTGTTTTGTTTTTCCTGAGTACTCACCATTAGGGAAAGAAACTTTACATCAGGAAGGGAAATAATACTGATGGAACTGCATGACATTTTGCATATATGTAAATTTACAGAAAAATGTCTGCTTAGCTTCTAATGTTGTTGACTGGTGAGAGTTGGGTGCAGGGGCTGCAGAGTAACTGCAGGGGAGGACGAAGAATAACAGATACACAGCTAAAACTCCCAAACATACTAACTAGGGTCACTGTTGAGTACGAAATTGAATACATTGATTTCTACACATTAACCTTCTATCGATGTTTTATAAAAACACTTTGCATTTTAAAGAAGCATATCTTTTAAAGATGTCTAGCCTGCCTTGGGATTCCTCACTTTAGAAAATGTTTACTGGTTTTCACGTGGAGTATTTCCTTTTGGAAAGCATTCCTTTTACTCTTCCTCTCTCCCTCACCATTCACTATGAGGGCATGTGCAAACTATGTAGAGTATGACTGGAACCTTTTTGACAAGTACTTCATAATATCAGGCTTTGTTTTCAAGTCTGGGTTGCTATGATTGTATTTCTAAGGAAGCTTGTTAAGTTTTGGAAAGACTGCATAACCCAGAGGCCTGACCTGTTTCTCTGACCTCTGAGGTGATTTGAGGAAGTGACTTCAACAAATTAACTTCTCAATTGTTTCAAAATGACTTGGAAATTCAGAGTGAAGAAAGTCACTGAGGTAGTTTAGAGTAGTGATGTTCTGCTGAACGCTTTATATAATTCTAAGTAAAATTTTCCAAATCACAGAAAATCATTCCAAACAATGTCATTAGATTCACTTCACACAGCTGTCAGCTGACTGCAAACATTTATGGTTCCCATTAAGAGCTTAGAGGGAGAACATGTGGGTTACTTCTGGTCCATCTACACTGATAAAAGTCCAAGACTATGCTGACTCTGTTAGACACATGGAAAATAAACCCACAGAAATAAGAACAACAGAATTCTACCAAAATTTTACATGCTGTCATAGGCTGGTGGGCTTTTTGGTTTTCTGGGCATGTGGATAAGGAAAGAGGAGAATTTTGTTCTCTTGGTGAAATCTCTTGCCAGAAAGGACTGTAACGTGAAATAACATTATTTCTGGAGTGAGATGTCTGTGCTTTGTATTACACATACAGAATCTGGGGGGACAGTGCACTTGGTGAAGTGTTCTGAGGTCCTCCTGTATGGGGTGCTTATTCCAAGAATTTCTGGGTGACCCTTTATGGTAGTGAAAATAAAACACAAACTTAAACCACTTAAATTTCTCTCTCACTTGTGTTGAGTCAGCTCTCCTAACTCAGTACATATTTGTGTAAATGTACACACATCCACACATAGGTGCGTGTACACACATATATTGTACCACGCTGGCCAATGCAATATTTATGTTTGTACTTTGGGCTGCCTAAGATTTTGTCATAAAATCTACGGCTGCTGTAGGGGAGAGAGCACATAAAACTTTCATGACTAGTATAAAAAATACAAAATGTTATCATTAATATTTAATAAAATTTGAAGCAGTCAATGAGCAAAATCAATGTTTTTTAATTAAGTTATTCATTTGTAATACAAGCTGTACCTTGTAAGTTAGCATGGAATTTAGTAGGTTGAACTTTAAATAAATAAATAAACCTAATGTTATAGCCCTTGGCGTGATGGTATTAGTAATAAAACTATTAATTGGTTGCCTTTCTTTGATAAGCAAACAAGGTTTCTTCAGTGACAACATCTTGTATTCCAAGGTGTTTTGTGACTTGCAAGCTGGATGCTGGCCAAGGTGTTTAGTGAGATGAATTGCAGTTCAGACTGTTTTTAACAGGTACTTCTGTGCTCCTAGCATATTGTCTGTTCTCACCAGGTCTCTTTTATAAGGAATGGGAGCAAATGAGGGGTGGAAGTTCACACAACATGAGTGGGTTTTTAAGCAAGGTTTCAGAGCCATTGTATGTTAAAGAAATTAGCAGTAAACTAACGGTTTGTTAATCCCTCCACCTCTACCTGACTCTGACGTTCATTTTTCTGAGCTGTTGTCTCTGTCCAGTTCTCCTTCCTGATTGATTTTCTGACCCTTACTCCTTTGTCTGGCCTTCTTTCTGAGGGTATGGAGGACACAGTGTTCTAGAGCAAAGTTTACCTGTGCGGGTGGGACAGTGTTTTTCCTTATGGCCATTTAAAATGCAGGTGTGATTGGCAAGATGTTAATGCAGCCTCTGTACATTCCCTAAACCTAGTTGATATAAGTAATACATTGAAATGGCATGTTACAAACCATACCACCGTGTTTACAATACACCTCACCCACACTGCAGAGGAAAGAAAACACAACCCTTACCTACATCTTTCAATGGTGTCCTTACAAGTTGTTAACTGTGAGTTGAAAACATACAAAAGGCTTCTGGCACAAATTTTTCAAGGTTTGTAGGTGAAAAAGGCATAGTTTTCCACCTACCACAAATTATTAAAGAAATACAAATTATTGGTATAATTTCTAAATGCAAAAAATTTAGACCCATTTTATTATATATTACTGTTGTTTAAATATACATAATGGGGGCATTATGAAATCCATGAAGGCTCAGTGTGAACAAAATAACTTAAAATTAATAAAAATAATATGTATTGTATGATATGGTATGTAGAGTTTGGGATTAACTTTATAACTTCTAAGGAATAAGCAAAGCAAGACAGGCATCTTGATAAATGTTCCCACTTCATTAATAATATAAAATTGAAGGTATGAAGGACACTGTAGATTTATTAGGAAAGCCACCAAAAAAGGGTTTAATTTTTATTTGTTTTAAGAATCTCAATAAATAAATATCAGATATAAACTGGATTTAATTAGAATAACTCAAAGATGATTTCCTGATCAGAGTCATCCAGAACAATTTCTACAGACCCTCTGGGAGGTAGGAGAATATGGAGAGAGAGTGTGCTAGCTCACATTATGCTCAGCTTTTTCGGTTGTTTAGTGAAAAGTATCAACTTTATTGCTAATATTCCACTGATGATTCGTTCTTCATTTCTTCAATATAGAATTCAATTTAATATAAAACCTGGTATTCCATCTGAAAATTTCAATTCCCACCAGAATTATAATTCAATTAAGTTCCAAATATTTCTTTTAAAAATACAAAATAAAATAATTCTTTCTACATATGCTATTTCTGCTCAGCTCCAAAAGGATAAGAAACTGCATTTGTTTAGTTTTGGTTCATCTATCACTTTGTACATTTTTATGGATTTTTATGTGTAATCACATTTTCAGAGGGGATTTTTATAAAGTCTGCTCCATTTCTGCAGAGTTATTATCTTTCAGCCTTAAAATTATAAAAATTGATACACAATCTTTGGTTTCTTTTTCCTTGGCAAAGTGATAGGTAGCCATTCATCATTCACTGTGACAAGCTGAACTGGCTTTGTTTGTAGTGAAAGATGACTTCTATTCCTGTTTCTCTTCTTTCCCCTTCTGACTAACAATGGTGATCATGATCATAGTGGTTTTGATGTGTGTTGAGGTGGAAGGTTGGGGATAGCACCTTATTTCTCAGCCTCAGTAATAATCTGCATTTTTCTCCAAAAAACTCAATGAAATGTGTCATTTTAAAGGAATTTATAAAAGAAGTCAGACTTCCATCTGCCTATCCTGTTGAGGCCCCTCTCCATACATTGCTTCCCCCTGCCTCTCTCTACCAATTTTCTCTTTATAGGATGACGGCTCTATCACACATAAAATGCTGCCTTTTTCACTTAACTATGCAATAGTTGCTCTCTGTAGTTCTAGGGCAAATTTAATGGTGCATTTATATTCCTTTCAAACTTGAACACAGCAAGAGAAAACCTACCCACAGGGATCATAAGTACTGGTGGCATTTGTGGGGATCTGAAAGCTTTGCATATGGTATTATATTTACCTAAGCCATTCCAAAGTGTTATCATTAATATACAATTGTGCTTTCCAGGTGTCAGCTGGGCATAGATGAGGTTAAGAATCATTTTTATGCCTCTTCCCTATGGCTTAGGTACAAGCTTATTTTAATATCTGTGTTGGAGCAAAGGGCCATAAAAAAAAAACACCTTAACATACAGAGTGCGCAAAAGTCGATTTACAGTTGTAATCCAAATAAATACAATAATTAATAAATAATAATGCAAGAATAAACTCTGTTCTGCATATTCACAACTGTAAACTGACTTTTGCCCACTCCTATACATCAGTCTCAGAAAAAAACAAATGTCAGTTTCCATGTGAATATCAACTGAAGAAATACCTTCTCTTAACAGGGTGGAAGAAACGCCAAATGGTAAGAAACAAGAGAGCTCTTTGAGAAAAGCTTTCACAATGGGCCAGTCTGGTGAGATTTCATTCAGCCCTCAAGTTGTATGCTGAGAGACAGAGCCGCCAGTTTACCCAAAAGAGCCCTGCCACTGATTAGAATGCAGGTGCATTGTAGGTGCCCCTCTCTGTCTCTTTCCTCTCCCACAGTGGAAACTCTCACACATGGACAAGAGTGGCTACCACAAGTGAGATGTGGCAACAAAGTGCTACATTTCATGAGACTGATCAGTTTTAAGGCAGTTTGACCACTCCAGTTTCCTGGTGGCTGAAAGACAAACTTGTAGACTATGAAAATGGCTCTTTACTGACCCCAGTCCTCACTGTGTATGATTCTCAACCCTTCCATTCAAAAGATTAATTCTCTTATATTCTCTGCTGCATTCTTCTTACCAAATCTTGCTGCCAGGAAAGAATTGTCATCATGCATTCCTTCACATGAGGGTGAATTTCAGATATAAACTATGAGATGCATTTTAAAGCGTAGCCATGTTTAGCCTGTGTATGATTACAGGTACACGTGTGCTTGCTTGTGTGCAGGTAGAGATTGAGGAGCTCACCTAAATTCCTGAGCCACATTCCCTCAGCAGAATGGCAAATGGAAAATTTATACTACTCACCTATTAGTGATTTCATATTCCTTTTAGAATAAAAGTCCTAATCTAGTGTACATCTAAAAACTCTCTAATTTGGCTCCATAAAAGTAAGTAACTGGTGTAGATTATACATAGACAAATAGAAGGAATTCAGTGATCTAGGCAAGCAGTAATTTGACCTTCGTTCCTCCTCACCTTTAAGGCAGTATGACTAAATATTTTTTGATTGGATGGAAGAATCTCAGTTGCCTGGAATTTGGGGAAGAAAAGTTGGTAAGACTGGGAGACAATGAGTACAATGGAAGGGTTGAATAAGAAGCAGCCAGTTTACTTCCATCCTAGGTAGATGTTGGACAGGTTCTTTATTCATTCATTCATTCATTCATTCATTCACCAGTTCTATGTCACACCTATTGTATTTAACAGTCCTGGCACAGCCTCTGGTCCCCCTCAGTTTGGCCACATGCATCCCTTGTATCCATTCAACTAGACAGGGCCTAAATTTTTTTGAAGCCTGACCCACATCATGCCAATGAAGATATTCTCTTCCAAGGTAGGAAATTCATAGACTGGGGGAAAGGCTGATATAGAAGAGACAACAGTCGGTCACTGACCTCCCTGTCTGCATAGGAAGCTAAAGCAATCCAAAAGCTTGCGTTTGCCAACTGCACACAGAATTGCTCTACCCACTACACTTCCCATGTGAGGAACCCAGAAGTCTCCACAGCCCCCACCCTCCACCATGTAACTCATTGGGAACCTTGATCCCTAAACTAGAAGGAAGAATGTCAATTCCAATCTTAATGTCAATCATTAGGGGCTCAAGAGCTATCCTTTCTTCTGCTATCTTAAGGGTTCATTCTCTTGAGCCAGCCTTAGGTGGGATATAAACCACAGCATTTTCTGTGAGTGTCTGAGCACTAAGTTCTTCTCCAAAAGGGAGAGGAAGACACTGAGCAAACACCTCCTGTGTGTGCACCGGTTCCCTTTCATGAAACCTCGAGTCTAACCTTATTTTTGGTGCTTCAGTTCTGTCCACTCACCTTCACAACTCTGAGATTCAGGCTTCTGTTCCCTCTTTGAGCAGATGATACACAAAGATCTAGTATGCAAATCCCCTAATGGGTCAGCCTAGACCAGATTCTCTGTTCTATACCTTCTGTAGTTGCACAAATGCCTTCAACTTTTGGCCCAAGTTCTCTAAGGGTGGTGGCGTGTGCTGACAAGACTTTCCTTATCTTGGGTGAGTGGAGAGTTTTCTCAGTAACAATACAGAACTAACTACCTGTGGAGGAGAGAGTGTCTGTTTCTGATTAGAATTAAGATCACATAATTGTTCATGACAGAAAGCATGATTTCTCCCTGCCCCCACAAATACACAGATGAAAGGAGTTTTGTCTCAGCATCTCCTTGTCTCTTTCAGTCTCTGCATGAAGATCAGCATCAGGCAAAATGAAGAGCTGGGACTGATTTGCCATTGATTCCCTCAGATGCATTATACAGAAAAACAAACAAAGATTTTATCCTCTACTTTTCACATGCCTGACTCCCAGGGCTATCCCACATCCTTTTCCTTTTTGCAAGAATGCACAAGGGGCCATTAAATACTTGTCTCTCTATATCCAGGGAAATAACTGGGGAAATTGTACCCACAGGTATATATCCTTTAGGTAATCAAATGAAAACAGTTAATCCTGAAGCTGCACAGCGATGTTCTTTCTCATAATGGAAGGTAAACACTGTAACACTTTTCTAACACAGTTGAACATATTTTAAAGAGGCCGGCAAGTCCAACTCCATGCAGCTAGCCAAGACAGGAAAACGAAGCTGGCTGCTCCTGTCTCTCTGCAAGCACCCACCCCTCAGCACTTCTCAGATCTACAGAAGAAGCAGTGCTACATGCTGGCTAATACTGTATTTTTTAATGCAACCTTCTTAAACCCAGGCTTGAAACTTGACTCAGAACTTCACTTTGGCCTCTCCACTTAAAACTGAAATTAAGTTGGTTAAACTGAGTCATCGCAAAGCTCATCCTCAAAATTGTTCATATCATAGATTCTCAGCATTGTTATGTTTGATGTACCAAAACCCTCCCAGGAAGCCCGGCATTTAAACTGTCCTGAATGGATAGGTGGCAATTCTGTTTGAAAAGCTTTCTAGGAAAAGAGTCTAGGGGACAACTGTCTAAATCCTTTGATACTGAGTTCAGGAATCTCTCCTTCTGCCTGATCTGAATTCTTCCCAGTCCAATGAAATCCCATTATTTCATGCCCCATTCTGCCTTCTACATGGAAATAAACACTGCTTCTCTCCAACTCTCCAATACCTGTGATCCTTTTCCTAAGCCTTCTCTTTACCCGGTTGAATATTTCCAATGTTTTCCAATAGTTGTCTTGCCCTGTTCCTGCCCACCACCTCTCTACTGCACACCTTTCGTGGAGTCTCTTGTCCAGCCCGATGGTAGTGGTACCACAGAGATGACCATCTTCCTAATTAGAAAACCTGACGTCTAACCTCCTGAGGAATCTGACACGGAGTGAATGAAAGCAGTTCAATTTTCATTTTTAAATCCATTTGGCAAATATTTATTCAGCCGGCTAAGTAGAAGAAAATGTGCTCAATCTAATGGGAGTCAGGAGGGGTGAGATAAGGTTCCCGTCTTCAAGGACCATAAATCTTAAGTCTGTGAGTAGCTAAATAAAAAAACATGGTAATGATTCAGGCAGTGGCACAAGGAGAGGCAGGTCCGTATTCGCTGAAGAAAGATTGGAGTTTTACAAATTCCTAGGAGACCATTGGGGGCTGGGCAAGGAAGACAAACATGGGGTTTGGGTTTAGAAAGAGTAGATTTTCTTCCATGCCTACTGGTAATGGGGCGCATGTTGTGGTTCCGGACCTGAATATTCATAGCAGAGAGATAATAGGGGTCAGAGAGCTATTATAGAAATTCTTGAGTCTCATTTCTTAGGATGGACAAATAAAGAAGGATCCCGAGGGGTGCATCTCCTTATCCGCATCCTTTTATGGAACTGTGATTCTAACCTGAACCTGCACAGGAAGGCACAACTTCTGAAGCATGAAGAGCAGGCGGGGGAAAATAAAGGAAGACCTATAGTATTCCACAACCTCGACATTACCACTCTTCAGAGGAGCCGCAACCAGGCTAAAGCCAACAGAAGTAGAAGTAGGTCTCTCAGTCCCATGAGAGGGAACAAATGCCTCTGGAGGGGAGGAAGTGACATTTGTTCCTGACCCCACAAACACAGCTCTGAGTAACACCTCCTGTCCAAACAAAGGGTGACTGTCAGGGAAGAAATGTAGGCAAAGCAGCTTGTCTTTGTGGCTTGAGAGGGTTGTGTGGCTTTTCAGGACTAAGAATTCTTACACAATGCTGATTTTAAGTGTGGTACTTCTGATGTTTGTACCTAAACTGGATGATGATTATTAGTTTAAGATCTATAGATAGATTTTTTTCCAACATGTTAAGGAAGATTAGTTTTAGTCCCATTTTATCTAAAGCTTTTTTTATACCTATTTATGAAATCTATAAATTAATAGATTACCAAATATAAACAACCTTACCTCTTGGTGACAATCCCCATTAATTCTTCACTTATAATTCTTTTAATATATGTTTAATGTGATTTGCTGTGATTTTAGATATTTTTACATGTATCCTCAAAAGGGAAATGTCTTTAATGTCCCTTCTTTTTCAGATTTGATAGTAGAGTGTGCTATTTTTACCAAATAAACTGATTATATTTTACATTTTTCTGTGTCCTGGTACAAATCATATGAAAAGGACTGATTGGTTCTTTTTTTAAAGAAGTAACTTTTAAAAATTTTTTATTAAGTTTATGGGGGTGACATTGGTTAATAAAATTACATGGATTTCAAGTGTACAATTCTATAATACATCATCTGTATGTTATATTGTGTGTTCACTACCAAAGTCAAGTCTTCAGTCGTCATTTATCCCTACTTTACCTCATTCTACCTCCCTTCTACCTCCCCTCACCCCCTTTCCCTCTGGTAATCATCATACTGTTGTCTGTGGCTACGAACTCAGCCCCCAATCTGCCTCCCCTCTGACAGCTGTCAGCCTGTTCTCTCTATCTGTGATTCTGTTTCTGTTTTGTTTTGTTGTTTATTTTTGTTCATTAGATTCCATCAGTTCTTAAAAGTCTGGTTTTGTTAAAAGGTGGAGCATTTAAGAAAATAAGTAAAACCTCACCAGTGAAACTGATATGGAAGCCTAGGAAAATAATTTTTCCTATTTCTTTTTTGTTTTCATTTTTCTTTTCTTTCTTTTTTCCAGCTTCATTGAGATATAATTAACAAAAAAAAAAGTAAGATATCTAAAGTATACAATGTGGTGATTTGTTATCATACACACTGTGAAAGGATTACCCCACACTGAGTTGTTTAACACAGCCATCATCTTACATATTTCCTTTTGTGTGTGAGAAGATTTAAGTTCTACACTCTTAGCAAATTTCAATTTTATAATACCATATGATCAACTATAGTCAGCACATTTCATATTAGGTCCTCAACCCTTATTCATGTTATAACTAAATGTTTGTGCCCTTTTACTAACCTCTCCCTATTTCTTGTACACCGCTTCTGCTTCCCTACCCTCAGCCCCTGGCAACCACTTTTCTACTCTCTGGTTCCATGTATTCAACTTCTTTTGTAAATTATACATATAACTGATACCATACAGTGTTTGTCTTTGTCTGGCTTATTTCATTTAGCATAATACCCCCCAGATTCATCAATGTTGTTGCAAATGACAATATTTTCTTCTGTTTTTAAGGCTGAGTAACATACCTTTGTGTATATATATTACATCTTCTTTATCTATTTATTCATCAACAAACACTTGGGTTGTTTCCGTACCTTGGATATTTTAAATACAGCTGCTGTAAACATGGCAGTACAGATATCTTTCTGAGATAATGATTCTGTTCCCTTTGCTTGTATACCCAGAAGTGAGATTTCTGGATCATATGATAGTTCTATTTTTAATTTCGGAGGCAACCTCCATACTGTTTGCTATAGTGCTGTATAGTGTACATTCCTACCAACAGCACACAAGATTGCCCTTTTCTCCACATCTTTACCAGCATTTTTAATCTCTTATCTTTTGATAACAGACATTTCAATTAGCGTAAAGCAGTATCTCATTGTGGTTTCGATTTACATTTCCCTGATGATTAGTGATGTTGAGCACTTATTTTATATTACCCTTTGGCTATTTGTATACATTCATTGAAAAAATGTCTCTTTAGGTCCTTTGCTTGTGTTTTTAATTATTTTATTTTTTGCTATAGAATTATATGTGTTCCTTATATATTTTGGATATTAAATCTTTATTGAACATGAGGTTTGCTATAGTTTCTCCCCTTTGTAGGTTGCCTTTCATGCTGTTGATGGTTTCCCTGGCTATGAGGAAGCTTTTACGTTTAATGTGGTCCCATTTGTTAATTTTTGGCTTGTTGCCTTTGCTCTTGGTGTCAAATCTGAATAATTATTGCCAAAACCAATATCAAGGAGCTTACCATTTATGTTTTCTCCTAGGAGCTTTACAGTTTGAGGCCTTAAATGTACATTTTTAATAATTTTGAGTTGATTTTTGTGTATGGTGTAAGGTAGGCCTCTTGCACGTGGCCACTGAAGTTTGTCTTTACTGAGCGGAAGCTTGTTAGCTTGATGCAGCCCCATCTGTTTACTGTTCCTTCTGTTGCCTTATGATGTTCATTTTCTTGGTTTACTTTCTTCCCCAAATAATCAGTTCATGAACTCATTTCTGAATGAATTTTTCTCTTTCTACAGTTTTTTGTCTTTTCTATCCTTCTCCTATTTTTCTCAACATTTTCTTGCCCTCACAGGTATATTGCTTAATTTATTTTCATTCATTGTTTAATAAATCCATTCCGTTGATAAGTTTTATATACAAGTATTTTAACATTTTTATTCTCTAATAGTTTGTAAAGTTTTTAAAAATTTTTTCTCTTTAAGAATTATTTAGCAGAAACATTTTGTTTTGCTTTGTTTTGTTTTAGATATCCAACTGATTTGGTATGTTTATTTATATTTTCATTATTTTCTGGTTTTACTGAATTATGGTCAGAATTTATGACCTTTAAAATTCTTTAAAAAATTTTTTGATAATGTATTAGTTGATCAAGGGTTTTGCGACAATTCCATAATGGTTGCTTTATATAATATATAGTTGGATAGGTATATATGTATTCAATTCTACCTATTTTATGATATTTAAATCATATCTCCTTGCCTTTTTTTATTTTTCCTCTGTCAAAAACTGAGAGATGTAATTCTCAAAGAACTTGATTTTTGTCCATTTCTTTTATTTCTGAGTTTTTGATTTATTGAAATGCTACCTAAATTGTCATCTATGCACTTGAACATTTTTTTAATGATTGTACTTTTAATAATAAAAATTATGCTCTTTCTTATTTAATGTTTTTGTTTGTCCTAAGTTCAGATTGTCCTTAAATTGTTATTTTCTCCTCTGTTTCTTTCTATTTGTGATTGCCTCTTATATATTAGCTTGTCTCTCTTTTGTCTTTTTCTTTCAGACCTTTATCTGTCCTTTTATTTCTCTTAAAAACAGTTTATAGTTGGATTTTGCTTTTAACATATTCTTAGTCTTCATTTTTAAAAACATCAATTTTATGTCTTAAGCAAAATGTTTGAACAAACTTCTATGGTGTTATTTTATATATTCCATGTTTATGTGGGCCTTACTCTTTCAAAATTATCTCTTTCTTTTTTTTCCAGAGATAAGGAAGGTACAGTCCTAAAAAGTAGAAAAGCTTTATTTACTCTAATGGCTTGATTTAGGAATCATTACTTTAATTTTTCCTCATGTATGAGCGGGAATTTATAGTGCTTTTACTTTTTCCCATTCGCCTTCTAGCTAATCTTTGAGAGATATCAAAATTCATACCCTGATAATAATTCCTTTATAACTTTTATTTAAAATTTGTCAGTTGTTACACTGAATGTATTTTCTTTCAAGAATTATTTTAAACATTCATATTTAATTTTGAACTTTATAACTATTATTTCAATGTAACCCTGTGGGTTTAACTTGTTTAATTGCTTACCACAGTCTATTCACACCTTGACTTGCCCCTGCTGAATTTCTTGCCTTAGATTCATCTCACTTATAACTGGAATAGAGTTGCACAAATTTTTAGAACTGGTACATGGATGATATATTTTCAGAGGCGTTGCATATCCAAGTAAGGCTTACTTTTGCTTTAAAATCTGAAAGCCAAAAAATAAAAAAATAAAATAAAATAAAAATAAAATCTGCTGAAAGCCATCTGGCTGTGTACAGAATTCATGAGTAACCACTTATGTCCTTCAGAAAAAAATGTTCTACTTTATTTTTTTCTAAAATTTGCAGTTGAGTAAGAAAAGTCTGAACAAAAGGGCCCTTCTTTTATTAAAATAGCAAATATTTCAAACTGCCGTTCAAAGATTAGTAAAATTAGACAAAGATAAACCCATTATCCACCTTTAATATAAATATATTCTTCATATATACTTTAGTTCTGTTTTTCTTTTAAAGAAATAAAATATTAAGTTAGCTAAATTTTCAATCTGATTTTTTATTGTAATATTTTGCTTCAGTCTTAACATTTTAAAAATCTCGGTGACTACGGGTATGTGTCTCTTTACATTTGATATTCTTTTCTGGAGTGCAGATGAATCTTTTCTATTGAATCATTTTTCTTAGTTCAAGGAAATGTTCACTGAATTTTTTGGTCAATTTGAATATGCTACTAACTTTAATATACATCATTGATTTCATTATGCATGTAAGTATATATATGTATATATATATACACATATGTATGTGTGATGCATATATACTTTTGTGTGTATACATGGTTGTTCGTATACATATATACATGTATATATGTATTACACATAAATATGAAGATAACCTCTGCTTTCAGAACTATTAAAAAGTCTACACAGAAGAGGGAAAACTGTATCAGCAACAAAGAGATGTGGCATTAGATATACATATTGTTTTCTTTGTTGGGAATGTGGATTTGCTATTTATTACCAAGTTTTTTATTTGATCTTTTTTATTTAGTTGTTGGTTTTCTATAAATTACCTGTAATTTCTTTTCTGTAACAGTGTGCTTTCTACTCTGTCAATTCTGTTTGTTTATTGCCTTAAACACACATTTTCATTTTCTCTGGTGTTTTTCATACATGACTTTCTTCTCTGTCAGTTACCTTTTCACACTTTAGCCAGATTCCCTCCCCTCTAATACTTAAATCTCTCATTTAATCAAATTCATGCTTCCTGAGTTCCATAGTCTATAGTTTTACATAATGATGATGATGATGGTGATGATAATGACAGCAAACAATGGATACTTTCTTTGTGAAGAGCATTACATGTATTAATTCATTTAATCTTCATACCACATGATACTGTTTTGCTCTCCACTTCATAGATAAGGAATCTGAGTTCCAATAACTAAATAACTAATAGATGGAAAAACCTAGAATTTTAGGCCAGAAATTTGGCTCCCAAACCCCGACTCTGGACTGTGAGACTACTACAGGTGCCATGCCGTGTGAGGCAAACTTCCATTGTACCTATAGGATGATGGATCCTTTCTTTTACTCTGGTGCTTTTTTTCATAGACCCCCCCCCACCACCACCACCCACATTAAATACTTGGGGTTTTTTTTTTTCATGCTGATTCTCTAACAAAGAAAGATGTGTCCATATCTAGGGTTTGCCTGCTGCCAAATCTGTCTGTTTCCAGAGTCTACCTGGTGCTGCTAAAATCTCTTTGCCAGATCTGAAGCTTGATAGCGCATTGTTGGGTATGAGCCACACAACTTGGTTGCTGCCTAACAGTGATTTATCCAGTGCAATTCTACTTCATTGAGTCTGGGCATGACTGGCCATTATTCCCTCTTCAATACATTTCACTTATTTTGTAGTTGGGGATAATTTCTTCTAAAGATTAATGATGTTTTCAGTTGATAGCTTTCTTTGCTAGGGCTACTGCACTTTTGCATCTTTTAATGTTTTTTGAAGGATATTGTGAAAGAAACAGGCAAAAAGTGATCCTGGGACAGCTAGCAGATCACCATCATAATTCTGAAGAATACAATTGTTATTACCAGAGCCATTTATTTCCCCCAGAGTGCTCGTCAATGTAGTTTAGATTATTAGTTTCCATCTGATTACTCACATTTTCAGTCTTGTCTCATAAAATGAAGCCATGAGCAAGAAAACGGGAAGAAAACAAAATGAGAAGAGGGGAAGAGAAGAAGACACAGAGCACAGGATCTGTGGAGTGCCCCTCGTGTTGCTTAAATTCCCACTGAGTAGCAGAGTTGAAGTGTGGCTTCCCTCATAGTTTGTTTTCTTAAATGCATCTCCCCTCTCGTAACTTGATGGCCAAGGGGGTGGCGGTGTTCTACTGCCTTGACATTACTTGCTTGAACAGGGAAGGTAGTTTATACTGGTTTCATTCTCATTCATAGCAATGATTTTGTGCCCTCTCTTTCTCATGAAATTCAATTCATTATTACAAAATCCCACTGCTAACATGAACAAATTAAATTATTCCATTGGGTTTTATTGCTCTAAAAAGCAATTCCTTCAATTGATGAGAAAGACTCATAATATACTAGAAAAGAGAAATATAACCCTTAATGACAAGGATTCTCCCATGTGAATTTTCTCTCTGAAGACTTTCTTGTGATTTGGGCCTTTGACAAATAAATAAAATACATTTTATTATTCTACTCTTATTATTTTATTATTCTATTAGTCCAGATTTTAAAATTCTGAATTATAGTCATCACATTCTGGGTACAACACTAACCTTTGGACCATTCTCTTGCCCCTCACTGCAACCTCAGGCTCAGTATGCTCTGGTATCTGATCTCATCATGACTCTACGGTAAACTTCATTTCACCTCTAGTTTATAATCTCTGAATATTGAAGGAGGGCAAAAGTGCTTGTTATCATTCTCCCTGTCTCTTGAAATGTTAGTTTCACTCTTTTTAATTAAGATGAGATGGCACTGGGAGTAAAAAGTAGTTTGCTTTCATGTTTATATTTTAATAGGCCTTCATGCGTTGCCCGGGGAGACAGTGCCCGAGGCCACCCGGTAGCAGAGACGTGTGCCCCTCCGTGGGCAGCATGCATACCTGGGCACCTTTCAAACTTTTTCCAGAAAGCTTTGTAAACTTAAATACTGACAAGAGGAGCAGATGTATATTAAAAATAACAAACTGCCAAGCAATAAGTGAGACTATTATCAATTTCACTGTTTTTATTTCTAGCTTTAAAACTCCTCATAGAAATTGGACATTAAAGAAATAAAATCTTTATTTCTGAGAAGTACAACATTTTTTCATTTTCCCCAATTTCATTTCCTGCTTTATAGGGAAAAGAATATGTTTTATTCAAGCGGTGAGGTTGCAACTGCCCAGCTTCTCTGAAAGGATACTGTTTTCAACAGGCATTCTGGATGTGACCGGCTCTCTTTGTTCTTTCCTCTGCATTTCCCTCAGTCCCATGGGGCTACTGCCCAGAGGAGCATTTTCAGGCTCTGGGGAAAGCAACCGAGAGCTCCTCCCATGGGGTCATTCACAAGAGTCCCTGGTAGGCTAGTGTGACACTGTGGTGGGAAGGCTGTCTAGTGGGTGCTATCACATGCCCCATCTCTGTGGTGGAGTTGACATGGAGCCTGGAGGTGTGTAAGGGAGACTCGTCTTGGGTGGGGAGGCAGGGTGAGGAAGGCATGGAGGAGAACAGGTTAGACCATATGAAATTGCTGATATTTGACCATTTTTACCTGCAAAGACAACTATTTCATGTGGTTTAACCTAACACATTTCCCTCCTTCTGCCAGTATGAATGAGATGACATGGGCAAGGACCCTCTCATCATCTTCTTCATCCTCTTTCTCCTCACCTTTTTTTTCCTCTTTCCTCCTCTCCTCCTCCTCCTGTCAAGGGCTGTTTGGGAATGTGATTTAGGAATTAGCAAGGAGCCAACCCAATAGTCTCAGCCTCTCTCCCCCGACCCCATTATATTTTGAAAATAAATGAACAAACTTGAAAATACAGCCAAGGCTGAATAAACAATCATCTCAAGGATCCTCTTCCAGTTTCCCAACTCGGTAACAGTGACCCCAAGAAAAATGGCTGTAATGAAATGGGACTTATTGAGAGCTGGAGCTGCATGTCCCAGGGGCTGGCTGTGGGAAAGCGGAACCCCGCATGCCTGCTGCTGGCCGAGTGAACTGTGGCGATTCAGAAGGTGACAAGTGATGCTTCTCACTCCAGAGCCTAACTTAACTACTGTCCATTGCTAACACTGCAGTGCTTTTTAAATGTCGAAGGCCACGTTCTTAGTTCACGCAGCTCTAAAAGACAGTGTGCTCTCAGAACTCTCTACTTTTCAAATTTATTATGTACAAAGTGAAGCCTACCTTCTTTAGTATGACATTTAAAACTATACAGAGAACTTATCCTACACTCTCAAAACACACACACAGTGCTTTAATTGTTTCTTGACATCTTGCCACTTCTAGGACATATTTTGTACTTAAATAACAACTCTTTACTTAAATGTTTTCCTGAAATGGAGAAAAATCTGAATAAATTAGGGTCCAGATGAAGTTCTATCTTCCTTGTGAAGATTTGCACAGTAAAAACCAGCCCTCCATGCCTTTGCACTTATACACAGGACAACTGCACACTAGTTTGCCTTGTCTTTTTGTGCCAAATAATTTTCTGTGTATGTGCAGGTACCTATGGTTTATTTATTGTTGTGTTCTCTGCTCATGGGAGAGTATCTGGCACATAGTAAGTGATAAGTGATTTTTAACACTAATAATAGGTCTTTAGAGATGATATGTAGGTGTCTGCTTTACACTAAGCCATGCATTAAAGGGAAATGTTTTCTAGGGGTACTCCAAAATAAAGCAAAAACAAAGTTATCCAGGGTAGATGATTCTTTAAAATCATATGAAAAATATCAGAAGTACAGTTCCAGTCTAAATCTAGAGTCTAGGCCTCAAGTTGGCAGGAAACAAGCAGAAGACAGAAACTTTATCATGTTGAGGGATTTGCTTAATTGAGAACCAGTTACCTTTTCCTTTCCAGCTTCTAGAGGCCTCCTGCATTTCTTAGCCCATGGGCCTGTCCTCCATCTGCACAGCGAGCAGAGCAGCATCTTCAAATATCTCTTTCTGGCCAGCCTCACATCTCCTTCTCTGACTGAATCTCCTCCCTCCTTCTTTCCCTTGTAAGGACCCTTGTGATAATGTCGGGCCTATCTGAACAATCCAGGGTAATGTCCCACCTCCAGATCCTAAACTTAATTACATCTTTAAGGCCCCTTTAGCATGCAAAGTGATGTAGTCGCAGGTTCCAAGGATGAGGGCATGGATATTTTTGGAGGGCCGTTATCCTGCCTACCACATCTCATGATCCCAGAAAGAACTCAATCTTCCCAGGTATTCAAAAGAGCTGGACAGATAGTCTTATGTGTTTGTAAGCCAATGTTCTATCCATGGTCATTTCCCCTTCCTCTTCTCCCCTCCTCCCTCTTTCCCTCCCTCGTCCATCTCTTCCTCCTTTCTTTCCTTCCTCCCTTCCTCCCTTCCTTCCTCCCTTTCTTCTTTCCTCTCTCCCCTTTCTGTAGTCCCTATTGAGTCTCTACTGAGGACCATCAAGTGTTTCTAGCCCAAGTTAGAGGTACTGACAGAAATGACTTGACCATCCATCTCCCTTTAACTGTCCAGACAAAGCTATTAGGATTCACATGTCATCCAACTTGGAATTCTTTATAGGAGCCTTCCATAAACAAGTTTAAGCATCATTTTGTCAGAACACTTACTTACTGAACACTTCCAAATGCAGAATTATGGCAAAGTGCTTACAGAGGGGCTGCCCTCCTGATACTTACACTTGTAGACAGAGAAGACTGTTGCAGATGTAATCAAAGAACAGTCTGAAAAACAAACAAGCATCAAACATTTCTCTGGATTAAAAAAGTAAATGAGTAACATGTTGATGTTATTTATAAGCTGTTTGTGGCATGCCAACCAAGAAGCTGTCAGAGGAGCGGCATTTCTAGACAGGGTGGGATTTGCGGGTAGGGGTAGGACACAGATGCTTGTCTGGGTGTCGCAGCCTCCTGAATTTGCAGTTTACAGTGGACACCTCTGCAGCCTTTCTCAAGCCTTAAAATCCCTGTCACCAAGTCTAAAATAACCAGAGACTGGCAGAATCCTGGAGCTATTCCTTCCCAGATTTGCAACATTGTTATATTTTCTAAACTCCACTTGTGAAATGTTGAATGCCAATCCAACTGGCGAAGGCATCTGATAAGAGCACATCATCCCGAAAGCATTTCTGACAGTCAGTGTCACTATGCATCTTTTTTATCACCCTCCGTTTTACAAGGTATCACAGATAGCACACGAAGTTCAACTATGATTAATAGGACTCTCTCACCATGGACTTCACTGGGTTCTAGCCTACGAAGAAAAATGTGGCTGCTGATAAATCTCATAGGATAAGAGCTGTGTTATGTAAGCAGTTTGGGTAGGCATTTCAGTGCCTGTTATGACATGGAGGTAGTTTGCCACACTCAGTTGAATTGACAAGGCCCCTTGTTTCATTGATTTTGCGAAGATTCTGTGCAGTGAGGCCAACAGATACTTGTGCTATGAAACCCATGCACACATAATAGACTGCTTGGCTGCTGGTGCATGGTTGTTTTTGTTTTTTTATGGGGTTTTTTTTTTTTTTTGGAGCCACTTTCAGAGTATAATACACATGTTGAAAAGGTTTCTCTAGGGGTCCTTTTATTTTTTTATTAGAAATTACTAATATGTCAAAGCTGGTGGGACATAAAGTTGAAAAATTAAAAATCATCTAGGAAAGTCCCAGACACAAAGACAGAGCGTGGTTGTTCTGCTTCAGCCTGTGATACTCCAGCTGTGTGTGGGGGGACACTGTTTAGCATGTCAAGTTGTATACATGCATAAGACTTATGGATGAAATGGCAAATTATTTAAGTTACTAAGATTCTAAATGACAAAGGACTTAAGTGATAGGAAAAAACACCTCCAATTTATGGGAGCATAAAGAACATTCCTTCAAGGCATAACTTGTTTACTGGAAACATTCTGAAGGAAATTTAATTGTGCACACAGGGTATTAAGGGGCACAGAGAGGACTTTCCAGTGAATTGAAGTCTGTGGGGGAAAAAAGTTGGGGGAGCAGCTTTCATCTCAAACCATGACTCAAAGCACAGCTAAAAATCATTCAATCACTGAGCAGCGGGCAGTTATGAGGACTGGTTAGGTACACACATTCTGAGGTTTCTGAACCAACAAGTAGAGAGTAGTGCCTTTATTTGGAAGCCCTCCTCCTGTAGCTCATTTATGTCCCATGAACTCCTGCCTGAAGCCACACTGGAGAGCCTGCATCCCCCCCCCCACCCCACCCTTGCACTTGATCACGCCTCCGTGGCTCTGCTTAGCTGTTCTGTTAGACCAACTATTTATATTTTAAGACCCAGAACAAAGACTCATCACCACCTCTCATCAAAACTAGTGAGTACCCCTTTTCTGAAATCCATTCGTTTATAAATTCACTGTTACTTATCTACAGCATGGTCTGTCCCCAACCTCCCTTCCCCCATAAGATTGTGAGCTTCCTGAGGGCTTGGCCCACCCCTCCAGTGGCTTGCACCTTGGGATTCCTGTCCTGCCCATGGAAATCATAGACTCCTGGAGAGTTCTTATTCAATGATGGAATGAATCTGCACCCAGAGAAGAGACACCGGATCCTCAAAGGGACAGCCCATCATCCTCCTTATATTTCTAATCAAAGAATGTAAAACTCTTCGTGTAAAATTTTCTCAGATGAAGAAACCAGAAAAAGGTTGTGGAACTTAAAATCCTGTAATATAAAATGTTCATGTGGGCAGATCCAAAAGAGAAGAAACCAAACCTAGGGGATTTTCACTCTGAAATCCATGGATTTGCTTTCTTGTTGTCTTCACCTCTTCCCAGTAATTCCATGTGATGGAGGCATTTTGCTGGGGTTAATCTACACGTAATGAAGTTTCAAAGAAATTGTATACTGTACTCTCCTTATGGCCCCCTGAGGTTTGAGGTTTTTCTTTTCTAAGCAGCATAGTACCAAACAGTGATAAATAAGCCAGTGTTTATTTCTGTAAGTAGTACTTTCCTTCACTTTTTTTTTTTTTGCTATCTCCAAAGCAAGTAGGTATTATTGGGAGTGATTTCTTCATTAAAATTAGAGGTTTTTGCACACATTCTGGCAAAACTGGAAATTTCTTGATAAACAGAAATATGGAAGATCCAGGTGATAATTTTATTTCAAAAGACCTTCCTTGCTTTCTGGCTCGTGCAATTTGACCTTTGCTTTCAAATACAAGTAATGAGCAAATATCCAGGTCTAGCCTGAGCTTGAGCCCTGAGATCAAGAACTCAGCTTGGCCAAGTCCTTCACCCTGTACCTGCTGGCCAAGAAAGCATAAGGCTCCCCTTCCCTCTAGATTTGCAGCAGAAGGGTATAACATGGAGAGTCCCCCAAAGTGACCTGATTTTAAACCTCGTTCTCATTATGAGGAAAGTAAATAGCTCATCTGGAATCCTCCATAATTGCTTGAGGAATGTAGACTATTTTCTATGCATGGCAAATTTGGGGAAGTTACAGCAAGCAGATTCTTACACAAATGCTGATCTAGTTTAAACTTAATCCTCTAGTCTGGAATCAGAAGAACACAGATTCCTGAGATGTAAAGAATGGAATCAAAGTAATGATAAGAAAGTTTGTATTAGTTTAGTTTTGTTTTTTTCCAAAACTCAACTGATTGAATTTTAGTGACATATGAATGTGGTTAATTTTCATGACTTTTTTTCTGTCTGGTTTCAAAATGAAAGCAAAATTAATAGTCAAAAAGAATGAGAATAATGGCATACTGAGACTGAAGAGCATTCAATCAACTACTGCCCAGATTTCTGGAAATTCATGGCATTGCCACATAACTTTATATCTAGATCAGGAGTGCTCAGGGGTGAATTATCCACACTATGGGGGTGGGGTATGGAGGAAAGACCACAGTGGAGTTTGAGGACAGAGAATGGAGCATCCCCTGTGCCCCTCACTGGCAGCATTGTGTCAGGGCAATTTACAAGATTGACTGAGCTCCTTGGGGTAAAAGTGTTTTGTGAGCATAATAAAAAAGTGTGCAATTATCCATAATTCCAACTAATCCTTAAAAATGTAGCTTTATAGTTTTACTGATCTGCCAGCCAATCTGATGAACAGGAATGAGATTTTGTTTACTGTTTGTCCATTTGTTGAAAGAAAATAGCTGTTGAAGCACTAGGTGCCTCTCTTTCTTGGAGGTGGGCTGCTCACTGGCAGCAGTGACCTGCGGCTGCGGGTGCCCCGCACATCAGTGTGCAGGATGGCGCCTTCCACTCCACTGCAGAGACGGGAGAAGAAAATGGTGGGAGCAAAGAGCATAGTGGGGAAGTTTGAGGTGCAGAGTGATTTTTCTCTTTAATTTACAAATATTTCCAGAAGATTAGACATACATGTTTTAAGTCAGAACAAATGTAAATGTTAATTTTCAGATTGTCTGTTTAGGATTATTCCTAGTGCTTTTCCTGCACATTAGTGAGAGCACTGGGAATTGACTGTGGTGTTAACCCTCTCTGATATGAATCCGTAGTCAAAGCAGGTAGTTTGGGCAGGGAGCAAGCAGGACTTACCTGGCCCTAATAGTCAAACTCCATGAAACAATTGCTAGTCCTTCCTCTAAAAGAGGTTTGAAAATAGCTGTTAGTGTTAGGTTAGTGTTGGAAATTGAAACCTGGAATTGATAAAATCCAAAAGCTTTTTCTTTCAATAATAATAATAGTAATAGGCAACTTTTACTAGATTTCTTCTTTGTGCTAGAAGCAATACCAGTTATGTACATATATTAGCTCATGCACTTTCATCCTTACAACCCTGAGAGGTATGTATTGTACTTCCCACTTTTCAAATGAACAAACAGCAGTGCATGTTACTGACATAACTTGGACAGCCTTTTGAGAGGCAGAACTGGGACTTGAACCCGGTTCCAACTTCAGGCCTCACTTTACTCCCTACTCTGTGCTGTTGCTTCAGTGTTTATTAGCTAGATGAGCTGGATGGATGGATTTACACATCACAAGTCTTTTAAGATCAAATAACCTCTGTCTTTACACCTCAGTTCTGTCACTTATTACCTCTGTGGTCTTGGAAGAGTTTGTTAATCACTCTAAGCCTGTTGTTTCCTTTGTAAAGTTTTGTTGTTACTGGGCCTTCAGCCCTCTTGGGATGGTTGGGAAGACCAAATGCCACTGTGTGTACTGAATGCAAGACAGATGCAAGGTCTCCTTATGATTCTCCCTCATAGTGGTATCATTTGCAAGGCTTGTTCTTAAAAATATGTTTTTCTCAAAGGGTTTGTATTTTTCTAAAACATGGGCATTTATTGAGTGGTAGAAGTAATGATATGCAATGGAACTTTTATTTAATTAGAACCTATGAAAGTAGGAACTCTTAGTTATCTATGTTGTTTTTGTTGTTTCCTTGAACTCCACTTTTGAGAGCAAGACACAACGAGTGAGAAAATAAGTGATTGGCAGAGGTTTGTTAAAGATCCAAACTGTTCCTCCGGTATTTCTAGGGTTCTAATCAGAGCCCATTAGAGCAGGAATTCCCTAGAGACCACAGATGTCAAGTCACTTGTCCAATAGCAGGTTCCTGTGCTCTTTCTGTCATGTCCCCCATATTTCTCTCTCTGGTCCTTGGCTTGGTTTTGAGCCCACACAGGTGCTCAGAGTGAGAGCTCCCCAGATCTTCTCCATCCACATGGGAGGCGGTCTTTTCTGTTTCTGTAGACGGTGCTTATTCATGGTGACTTCATTCATGGTGAAAACACTTTTAGCCGCAAAAGCTGGAGATAGAAATTTCAAATCAACAAAATGTTTCATTCTCCAAACAGTATCATTAATGGTTTTTTTTTAATTGTTATTTGGCTTATGGGGGGGACCCAAAAAGTCTAATTTATTTATAAAGAAATATGTATTTATTTTTACATGTTTAAACCTCAGTCACCTTCAAAGTACTCTCCATTTGATGAAATACACCTATCAAGACATTTTTTTCACTACTCAGAACAGTTTATGAACTCATCAATTTTGATGCCTTTTAGCACTTCTGCCTTTTTTTGTTTCAAATCTTCCACATCAGCAAAATGTTTTCCTTTGAGGAATTTTTTCATCCAGGGAAACAAAAATGTCACTTGGGGCGAGATTAGGTGAATAGGGAGGGTGGGGCACAGGGGTCATGCCATTTTGGTCAAAAACTTCTGAACACTCAGTGAGGTGTTGGAAGGTGTGCTCATAAATCACCCATCAAGAAATGGGCAAATGCGTTGAAAGAGTCTTCCAAAAAAATTAACTGAAGCCTCTCATAGCCTCTCACAATGACACCAGCTGGTACACTGATACAGATGAGTTCTTAGAACATTCACCTGAGGCCCACCCTCCAGAAAATAATTCTCGTTTTGGGGGGTCCCCCTCTGTGTATAATAATGGCAAAACAAGTGCAATTTGAACTGTCTAGGACACATAGTGAATTTGAACTAGTCATTCCCATAATCCACTGTTGGGCTCTGCATATGGCCCAAATTTACCAGAAAACTGCCAATCTCACTCCTAAATTCTGCAGATCTACCACAGAGGGAGGTACCACATTGTGCAGGATTGTAGGAGATAAAAAACCACATAAAGGTGATTTTTATTGTGATTGTATAAGGCAAACACAGGGAAATGCTGTGTTTGTAAAAGAAGGTTCGGTCCAGCCATTCCTTACTTTCAAGTGGAGGGAACAATACTACTTGAAAGGAAAACAGAGGAAGTGCCAAAATGTAAAATGTGGATATCATTTTGCGTGGTCCTTATTTTCTTATGATTGTTTCCTCTTCATTGTTTCCTTTCAAACACTGACTCCCTTGGGGAATCCCAGATAGCAGGAGAACAGAACATTCTAACATTTTGCTTTGAAGCAAGGATTAGAATTAACTGCCCTTTAAATACAGCAACAAATTAATCCACTCCAAGTCCCAGTGAGAGAGGTCAGTCAAATTCTTGTGATTTCCCAGATGCGGGCATTTCACACAGAGACACAAGAGAGGGTAAATTACTTGCTCAAGGCCACGCAGCAAGTTACTGAGCGGCTTGGAAGCAATTACACATACAGAGAGATCTTAATTGGTTGAGCCCTAAGATGATAGAAGAGCCATGACATCTGATGCCCCCAGCAGTTCTCTGAAGTCCCAGTGGTTGCCATATCAACAGCTATGAGGTTGGGAGACATCAGGCAAGGCCAGGAGTCAGGCAAGAGTGGAAGGCAAGATTTATAAAGGTACCGAACCCCCTCTACGTTCTTGTCCACAGCTGCAGGACCTAACCCCCTGGCCTGGGTCTGCTGCACAGGGTTGCCAGAGCACACTGAGTCTAGGAAAGTAAGCACGGAGTGTACTATATGTTACTAGAATCAAAGCTCTTAGACCAGAATGACCATGTTAACGATAATGAATGTGAGTCAGACCAAAGATAATTTTAACAAAATATGTTTTTAACCTGATTCTCATAGGGCAAAAAAAGTCCAAGTGGTAGATTTTTCATTTGGGGCCAAAAACAATTGAAGGTAATCTCAGAAGTTTACCTCTTTGGGCCAGAGGCGGAAACTTGCAGCTCAAAGAGGAGAATAATGTGAGCTTTAAAATGGATTATAGAGAGCCAAATAGAATAAAATTGGGATCTGAGTATGAGTTGGTAACATGTTACTGAGTTTCCTGATATGAATCATCTGCACAGTTCAATAGCGCCAACATGGTGGCTTTAACGTAATGTCTACAATTGCTAAGCTTTGATATTGTAAGTAGCCTGACCACATAGAGTCTGAGTAATTTGATTTTCCTACTATTGTTCTAAAGTGGATCCTCTTTATAAAAGCCACAGATACATGGGGCCGTTTAAAAGATAATGCGAAAATCCCTCTAGCGTAGAAACTTCAGTTACTGGTTTATATCATCAACTTTCAATCATACCAGAAGTCTAGTCAATGGACAGTTGGTTATAAAGGCTTATCTGAACTGAGGAAAGGGATGATTGGAAAGAGTAATCTACTGTGGCCAATTATAAAATGAGCCACCTGAAAGGAAATCTGTACTAAATATGGGCAGCCTGTCACGCACAATATGTCACGTGGTACTCAGTCAATCCCCAAACTGCTTCTGCATGCTACCCTGTGGTAAATCCCCCATTGTGCCCCTGGTGAATCCACTTTGAGACACACCCACTGGAAATCTAATATGATTTCATATTCTCTCTTTATAAGCTGGAAAATATCTGTCCATAGAGAAACCCAAAGCTGTATTTTTAAAGAATTTCTCCTACATTGCTCACACCTTGTAGTCTCCAGCCAATACCATAGGAGTAATCATAATGGTTAACATTTACTGAGAATTGAATGTTGTTTGCTACATGCCTAGCCCTGTGCTGAGTTTGTTAATGGACAAGATCATAGTGAATCCTCACAAGAGTCCAGATTTACCTGCATTGTTTGGATGAGGACACTGAGGTGCCGAGGTGAGGTAAGTGGCCCCAGGAATACAGCTGACAGGAGACAGAACCAAGATTTGAAAGCAGATGGTCAGACTCCTAACCAACGTGGCTGATTGTGCTGCCACAGCCCAGGGTCCCTCGCGGACTTGCCCCACAAAACTATTTTCTTAAGAAAGAGATATTGGTCATTTTGATGTGAATTTGATGCTGTTACCTATGCTACACATTTTAATCTCAACTGTAATTGTGAAATTCAAAGCTTATTTTCCAATCAACAAGAAGTCAGTGAGAAAATTTTTGCTCCAGACCAAGATGGAGTAACAGAGACTGGATTTACCTTTCTGTGTGATGAAACTATTTGAGAAAGGACAAAATACATTTTATAAATATAGTAAAAATGTATTTTTGAAAAAGGAAAACAGTGTGCAAGGCACTGGGCACCAGACAATGACAGACAGTGATCCTGAGGTGACAGGACAAGGTGGAGGAAGACTGTCAGACTTCCGGGACTCTATAAGCAGGAAGCAGGCTGCTGGAACTGTTCAACGACAAGCACGTTCCACCCAAGAAAATGGAAGAGTGACTCTGAGGATGCCGCTACCAATGCAAAGGGCAGAGCAGCAGACCAAGAGGAGGGGCCAGTGAGGCCTCCATGGGCTCAGAGGCAGGGCCCTGGGATCTCTGCCAGCCCAGACAAGGGAGCTGGCTCAGCCTTCATGGGCCCAGATGGTGGATCAAGCCTTAGAGAATTATTCTTAGGCCCTAAAACTTAATGGAATTTGTCCTGATGGATTGCAAATTTATTTAGACCAGTGACCCCCTATAGCCTTCAATTTTCTCTTTTCTTTGTGGAAAGGAAGTGGCTATCTTGTGCCTGCTCCACCAGGTACCCTGGAAGCAGATAACTTCTTTTTTAGTATCACAGGTCCACACATAGGCAGGAACTTCCCTGGGGTGAGTCATACCCATAATCTCACCCGCACCTAATTTAGAGGACTTATATGATGATGTTTGGAACTTTCTGGAGGTGATGCTATTTAAATGAGATGTTAGATTTAAAGTTAGTGCTGGAATGGGTTAAGACTTTTGGGGCTGCTGACATGAGTTGAATATATTTTGCAAGTGATATAGATGTAAATTTTGAGAATCCAGAGGGCAGACTGTACTAGATTGAATAGTATTCCCCCAAAATCATGTCTACCTAAAACCTCAGAATGTGACCTTGTTTAGAAATAGGATATTTGCAGATGTAATTAGTTAAGATAAAATCACACTGGATTAGTATGAGCCCTAAATCCAATATGACTTGTGTTCTTATAAAAAGAAGAGAGGCAACACTGAGACATAACTAAACACAGGGAAGATAGACATGGGACAATAGAGGCCAGGACTAAAGTGATGCAAGCTTCAGTGCCCCAAGGATTGGTGGTAGCTAATAGAAGCTAGAAAGAAAGGATTCTCCCCTAAAGTCTTTGGAGAGATTATGGCCCTGCTGACACCTTGATTTTGGACTTCTAGCCTGCAGAATTGTGAGGAAATATATTTCCGTTGTTTTAAGCCATGCATTTTCAAGTATTTTGTTACATCAGCCCTAAAAATCTAATGCACCATAATAACACTAACAAAAATAAAGTTGGAATGGCTCTATCATTAGTAAGAATATTACCAGGGAATAAAGAGAGTCATCTAATTATGATAAAGTCGATTCACCAATTGATCCAGAAAACATAGAACTCCTAAACTGTTATGCATCTAATAGAGATTCAAAGTGCATGAAGTAAAAACTGATAGGGAAAATAGATCCACACAATTCAGAAATTTCAACAGTCCTCTCTCAAAATTGGTAGAACAAATGAACAGGAAATCAGTGAGAAGAGATGTGAACAACACTTGAACCAACTTGACCTAATTGACATTTATAGAACATTGCACCAAACAATAGAATTTATATTCCTTTCGAGTGCATTTGGAACATTTAACAAAACAGACCATTCTCTGGGCCATAAAAGAACTTTAATTGATTTTAAAAGTATTCAAGTGATACAAAGTACACAATTTAACAAAACAGAATTGAATTAGAAATAATAACAGAAAATCTCCAAATATTTGAAACTAAAATATACTTCTAAATAATCCATGTGTCAAATAAATCAAATGGAAAATTAGAAAGTATTTTAAACTTAATAAAAATAGAAACACAGCATATCAAAATTTGTGGGATGCCACTAAAACAGTATCATGGGGGGCTTTTAAGCACCAAACCCCGATATTAGAAACAAAGAAGAGTCTTCAATCAATGGCTACAATTTTCACATTTAGAAACTACAAAAAGAAGAGCTAATGAGCCACAAAATAAAGAAAAGAAAGGAAACAATAAAGATGAGAGTGGACTAGAGAACAGAAAGATAACAGAGAAAATCACTGAGACCAAATACTGCTTTGCTGAGATCAATAAAATTGCTAAACCTCTAGCTAGACCAATTCAGGGGGAAAATTTAATAATAATAAATGTGAAATATGTTACATCATTAGAGTTTCTACAGATATATAAAGGGATGTGAGGAGATACCATTAACAACTTTAGGCCAATATATTTGACTACGTAGATTGGGGGTAACCAATGTTTACTGTAAAAGAACAATAGTCAAAATTTTAGTCTTTGAGGGCCGCATACAATATATGTCAGACTATTTTTCAATCTTTAAAAATGTAAAAAATACCACATTTTAGCTTTAAGGCTGTAGGTGAACTGCTGACTTAGATGAAATAGACAAATTTCTTGAAGGAAATTACTCAAGCTCAGTCAAGTAGAAATAAATAACCCGAATAGCCTTGTATCTAATAAAAATTGAATTTGTAGTTAAAAACTCTTACAAAGAAAACTCCAGACCCAAAAGTCTTTACAGGTAAATTCTACCAGATATTTAAGGAAAAAGTAATACAATTGTGAACAAATCCTTCCAGAAAACTGAAAAGGAGGGAATACTTTCCAATTTATTCTATGAGACCAGCATCACCATAGTACCAAAACCAGACAAAGACATTATAAGAAAATTATAGATCACTATCCATGTGAACATAGATGCAAAACTTCTAAACAAAATTTAGCATATTAAATCCAATGATATAATATGCAATACAATATAATATAATATAAAGAGGAAACTTCTTATAAAGATACAATATAAAGAGCAAACTTCTTATATTGATCCAACATTATATACAAGGGAAAACTCATGATGACCGTGTGGATTTTATGCCAGGCTTGCAAACTTGAAAATCATTTAATGTAATTCACCATATTAACAAACTAGAAGAGAAAACTTATGTGATCATATGATAGGCACAGAAAAGGATTTGCCAAAATTCAACATTCATTCCTGAAAGAAAGAACGAACAAAAGAACAAAAGAAAGAAAACCTCTCAGCAAACTAAAAATGAGAAGGAATTTCCTCAATCTCATATGAAAAATTCACCACTATTATCATACTTAATAGTGAAAGACTGAATGATTTTCATCTAAGATCAGGATCAAGACAATGATGCCTACCCCTCCACTTCATTTTCACATTGTACTGGAGACTGTAGCCAGGGCAATCAGGAAGACTGTGCTGTGAAAAGGCAGTATAAAGGACATCTGCATGGAAAAGAAGTGGAACTGTCTTTTCAAAAGCAACTTATTGTCTAGTATAGAAAATTCTATGGAATCTACAAAGAAGCTACTAAAACTAATAAAAAGTTAGCAGTTTGGTAAGATGTAGGATCTACATGTGAAACTAAATCGTATGTCTATGAACTACACCATTTATGATACCACCAAAAAATGTATATGCTTAGGAATAAATAACGAGACGTGAAAATTTACACACTGAAAACCACAAATATTGTGGAGAGAAATTAGAGAGGGCCTAAGTAAATGGAGAGAACATCAATTCATGGGTCAGAAGACTCAATATTGTTCTGGTGCCAATTTTCCCTGAATGGATCTATAGAGTTAATGCAAAATCAATCAAAATCCCAGAAGCCCTTGTTGGAAGAAATTGGCTGAAATTCATGTGGAATTGCAAAGGACCTAAAATAAAATAACTTTGAAAAAGAAGAACAAACTTAAAAAGCTAACATTACATGATTTCAGGGCTTACTATGAAGCTACAGTAATCAAAACAGTATGATAATGACACAAAGATTGACAAACATATAAGGGAAACAGGAAAGAGCGCCCAGAAAGAGACCTATATAGAGATACTGACAGCTGACTTTCAACAAAGGTACGAAGGCACCTCGGTGGAAAAATGATAGGGTTTTCAACACATGGTGCTGGACCAATTAGACATCCATATGCAAAAAGGAATTAAACTTGATCCTTATACCACGTAAAATAATTAATGTAAAATTATCACAAGACTAAATATAAAACTTAAAACCATAGTACTTTTAAAAGAAAATATTGGAGAAAATCTTTGTGACTTGGGGTAGGAGAAGATTTCTTAGATACAATCCCAAAAAGAATGACCCAAAAGCTGGTAAATTGGACTTCATAAAAAAAAAATCTTCTCTTTGAGAGAAATCATTAAGAAAATGAAAAGACAAGTCACAGACTAGGAGAAAACCTTTGAGATTATAATTTGAGAAAGAACCCTTAAAACTCAACAGTAAGAAAACTCAAAATTTTTAAAGTGGGGCAAAAGATTTGAGCAAGTAACTTTTCCAAAGAATTTATACAGGTGCCAAATAGGCACATAAGATTTTCAACATTATTAGTTAATTAGGGACATCCAGATTAATCTAAAATGAGCTACCACTATAACCTGTTAGAATGGCTAACATTTAAAGGACTGATTATACCAAATTATGGTGAGAGGGGAAGCCCCAGAACTGTTAGTAATACATTCTCACATACTGAGGGCAGAATGCAAAATGTTACGGTCACTGAAAAACAGTTTGGCAGTTTCTTAACAAGTTAAATATACACCTACCACATGATGCATCCATTCAACTCCTAGATATTTACCCAAGAGAAAGAAAATCATATAATATCCATATACAGATGTGTACATGAATGTTCATAGCAGCTCTATTTAAAATAGTTAAAAGATGGAAACACCCCAGATGTCCATCAAGAAGAGAATGGCTAAACAGTGGCATATTCATACAGCAAAATGCTACCCAGCAGTGAAACAAAATTCACTATTATTGATATAGGCTACAACATGTGTGAATCTTAAAATGATTATGCCAAGTAAAAGAAGCCAGACCAAGAAAATTAATAATGCATGATTCTATTTATATCAAATTCTAGGAAATGCAAACTAGTGCAGAGTGACAGGAAGCAGGCCAGTGGTTACTTGGGGAGGAGGTAGGCTAATGGGAGAGATCACCGCTGGGCAGAAAGGAACTTTGGGGGTTGATGGGTACACTCATTTCCTTGACTGTGGCAATAGTTTCACAGGTGTATATATATATGTTGAATCTAACCAAATTCTACACTTTAAGTATATGCAGCTTATTGTATATATCAATTGTATCTTTAAAAGGCAGAGAGGAGCTCTTCCTGAAGGAAGAAAAAGGGAAGGGGCAGGGTGAGAAGGAGAGAAAAAAGGAGGGATACAAGTTTCAGATATCACAGAAGCAGTCTGGGAGATTAGATTAGTAAAAGGAAAGTGAGAATTTCCTTGAAGCTCCCCACTATCTTTTCCTAATCGGAGTGAGACTGGTCCTGACTGTATATAAGCCAAGTGACATGTTCCACTGGAATGTCTGCTCAGATGGTTCCATTTGCCTTTACTTTTTACAACTTTTCTGAGATATGTGTGGATCATCAAGGTTCTACCAGTGAATGACTACATCTGGAACCCAGGCGACAGTTGTAACCCAGGATTTATTATTTTATTAGTAGAAATATGGCCTTGCTTTCTACATAACCCTTACTGCAGATAATTTCCAATAAGTAAAACTGATTTATGAACATACAGACTTATAAACAAGTGAGACATCGATAACATTCCTTACCAAAACAGTGTCCAAAGGGCCCCTTTAAATAAGAAAGCTTCTTCGGGGCACCTAAAATTGATTCAATGCATTAAAAAACTGGCTTTACACACATTTTAGGAAACTATCTGCATCTTTTATGGGGGGGTGTAGGGGTGTTCTTTTTATTACCAAGTGATGTCCACACAGTTGTAGGGAGTTAAAATAAAAATCTGAAAGTGCACTTTATAAAACAAAAGATCATATCACAAGCAGAAATGATATACCACAGATGAGAATAATGCTGGCTGTATCTTCAAATTTATAGATTATAAACACTATCTGCATACTGTTAAACCAGCCTTATCAGGTGAAATGAATTTTTGAATAAGCTGTATTTTCTTTGAATGAGCCTTTCTATTCGCTCTCCACCCTATATTCCCCAAACTTCCCCTGGCAGTCCCTGGGCTAGGTAGACTTGGAAATAGAGCTGTACCCGGCGTGCTGCTGAGTAGCCTGCAGAGGGGCTTTCGGGAGTGTCCATAGCGCCCCAAGCGGACAGGAGGCCTGCTCCACTGTGTAGCTGTTAGGAGACGACTGGAGCTCACTGTGGCCTTGCCAGGGGTGTCGATTCCTAGGCCTCTGCACGCCCCGAAACAATGAGTGACCCGCTTGATTTGTGGCTGGACCTGGCCCGGCTGCGGGTGCGGTAAGTGCTCCTTCGGCAGCCCCACAGGCGAGGGTCGCAAGGGGGAGTTAGGGTGCACGTAGAGCGCTGTGCTGCCCCCTGTGCCATCTTGGATCGGAGCCTGCAGACCTCCCCACCCCCTAAGCTCTCAGGGAACCATACAGAGAGGGTCGGTCCTACTGCCCTTCAGGACATGCCGCAATCAGCTGGCACTTCTGTCCCTGGAGAGCTGGACACTCTGCTGCTGCCCTGGAAGTGACACCCCGCCCTCTGGGCCCTCAGGTTGGCTGGGTGGCCCTTTAAAAACAATTTTTACATGTAAGACTGAAATTTTTCTATACCCACCACCCGCCTTTCCCGGGAGGCACCACTTACCCATCTGCTGAGTTTCCTTCCAAGCCTGTTTCTATACATTTACCCAGATGTACCCATGGTACACTTTGTTCTATGTTTGTTTTAAACATCACCTGTGTAAAACCTAAGGTGCTATTCTGAAACTTACTCTTTTTATAATTCAACATGCCTTGGAATTTTGTCCATTTTAGAACATAGACGACCACCTCATTCTTCCTAACCAACCACCCCCCCACCCCACCCCCACCCCTACCCCCACCCCCACCCCCACCCCCGCATACATATTCCACCATGGATACAGCCGTTTATTTAGCCATTAACTTATTTGGGGGCATTTAGATTTTTCGGTTATACACAGTGCTGTGATGAATGGCCGCGTCATTACTTCTTGTGCATTTGGGCGAGGGTAGATACCAGAAGTAGTTTAAAATAACACTTAACCCTAAACCTGAGTCTGAAAACTACCATCTGACCCCTGTATCTGCTCTCAATATCTCCAGTACCTACAGACCTTTTCCATAGAAAGCATCTATGTCTGAGAACCAGTAAGAGAATAGCTTACATATCTACAGGTAAAGTTGGGTAGTGAACTTTCTTTTCTTCTATCCTTGTTTCTCTCATTTTGGCTATTAAATTGCTATGGAGGTCCAGGCAGATTATCATCCTGTTTCTGGTTTCTCTTGACCATGATTTAGCCACATGTTGTTTTGTTTTCTTGGTTTAGAGTTTTAAACTGCTTGTCTTATAAGGACAATTTTAGAGTTGGACAAGCCTGGGTTCAAATTCATGTGACGTCTCTAAGCCTTAATTTCCTTATCTTAAAAATGGGCATTACAATAACTACCTAACAATTGCAGAAAATAAAAGAAAAATTATGTAGAGTGTTAAACAAAGCAATTAATAGATAGAAAGTAGATAGTGATTGATGGGTGTTATGGGATAAATGATAAAGTTTTACAATATAAATCACATCCAAGCCAATTTCAGTACTCTGAATACTGAGAGGCTTTTTTAACAAAGCAACTTTTTCGTGTCTTAGCATCTGTGATACTAATGAGTGGGACTGCTTTTATCTACACCCCTACACACTCACACAACCATACGTGTCTTTTTAGGCTTATGCTTATTTCCTTTAAGATTTGGTCTAGGTTTTTTAAGCTATTGGATAATCTCAAGGTTATAAAAGGCCTTAAAAGACGATCTGTTCCAACCCCTGACCCCATTCCCAGGTATACACAGCCTTTGTCTGATGGTTTATTTCCCCGGACAGCTAATTCAACCAGATAAGTGGGGAAAATATCCTTCATTTCCAGAGTTGTATTACCTAATTTTCTTCTATCTTCAAAGTCATCCAGGTGATTAATTTTCAATTATGCCCAACATAAATGGGAAAGACCTGGGAAAAAAACCCTCTTCCTTGATTCAACATATTCAATTTACTGAGAACTTTACGGCAGCCACTCCCAGTTCTGGGTGCTAGTGATAGAGGGGGATGAGAGACCACCCCTGCCTGCATGGACTTTACAGTCTAGCTGGAGAGACAGTGATAAAGTGGCATTGAGTTAGTGTCTAGATTTATGAGGTAGTAGCATTTTGCTGATCCTAATTAGACACCGACCCCATAAAGCTGATATTGACTGTGTACTCTACTAAATGAGAGGCAGATTTGTAACAATGCAGGGACTTCTTTGTTTTGGTACTACATAGTTTGGGCCCTGCATAAATATGCAGTAAGTAAACAAAGAGATAGTGTTCTATAATATAGAACTAGAGAACGTACCCTTATAAAACAAGCAGTTTTTTCCCCAAAAAATCTTGAACAAGAAAACATACCCTATAAATATAGCATTTCTGTTTTTAAAATTATTATTAATCCTCCCCTGAGGACATTTTTTCACTGCTTTTTAGAAAGAGAGGAAAGGAGGAGAGAGAGAGAGAGACATCAATATGAGAGAGGAACATTGATTGGTTGCCTTCTTGTATGCACCCTGGCTGGGAATCAAACCCTCACACTTTCGGTCTACAAAACAATGCTCCAACCAACTGAGACACACCAGCTGTGGCTAGCATTTCTTTTTTATTAAAAGACACTACACACACATACATACACGTATACATGTACACATACACCTACACAACTAAAAGGAGAAATTTTTTTATAGCTTGCAGCAGGCCTAGAGATTTAAATACTGAAACCTTCAATTTGTACCGATAATTCATATACAGCAATATGGGGTGAAAAAGGTTAATGATGGAATTTTTTTAAGTATGTTCCATTGACTATAAATGGCAGATCTGACAGTTAAAATGAAAATTGTTCCTGAAGAAACTTTAGTCAAACTAATTATTGGAGACGTTATAAGGATATATAATTATATTCTTCACCTTTAAAAAAAGTTTTATTACAAATGTGCTTTTAAAGAACAAGTAGAGAAATAAAAGCTGTAATTGTTCTTAATTATAGCTAACTATAATTGCAGTGAATTGCAATATGCTGAATATCACCAATGGCTAAAGAAACCCTGGCATATAGACAGTGCACCCACTTTCGTGAGATGAGGTATAGTTTTATGGATATTCTGTTATCTATAATTTAGCTCTTTTACTGTTGATTCTATTTCTGTTGGTTTTATTTGATTTTTTTAAAGTTATTATAGATACATAATTGTCATCTGTGAATGTGCAGCAGGTTGGAGATTTCATCTGGGGTTAGTTCAGAATTCCCATTGATACAAAAATGACATATTGACGATTGTTAAATGAGCAGAGTGGACGTGACCCACCATGGCTGAACACACAGGTTTGAGTTACCGGAGGTAGTGATAAAGACCACATTTAATTTACTCAGCAGGGTCCAAGAAGTGACCTGGAAAATACCAAGGATCTACCGTAGCACTAACGACTCCTCCACAGATACCACCCAGAGTCACGTTATTTCAAATGGGTAAATTTAAGTAGGGCGATCAGGTCCTGTGAGTGGGAGTTTTCATCTGGCTCCTTCTTTGTGCTCTGAACTGAAATTGAGTTGTGTCTCTGCCCAGGTGTCTGGCGTTCCTGCCTGCCTTTATGGTGAGAAAGGCTGAGCCTGAGTCCTGAGCCGATGTTTTAGCAAAAACTCTTGAACCTCATGGCACCCCACTTTACTCTTCTGTGAAATGAGGTGATAGCACCATCCTGCTCTTCACTGAAGACTGTATAAGGCTAGATTTTTAAATGAATATACTATTGGAGACAAGAAGTAGTTTCTTCAACTTCAGGAGAAAGGAGCATTTTGCTACGTTTTTATAGCTACTGTTCTGAAAAGTAAAAATTAATAAACAAAGCCAAGATTCCCCCAAATCACATCAGAACAAACCTTATAACTTTTCAATTTCCATGAATGGCTGCTATGAGCTTTCAACCCCATAAGCAGTCAGCCTTGACATAATTTCTGGTGCATTTTTTAATTTGAAAAAGATGGGGGGCGGCTCTCAGTGCCTTGGCTAACCCCCATTCCTGACTGCAGGTGAGAGGTTGGGACCAGGTAGACTGAAGCCCTCTGAGGGGATGTGCTTTGGGCAGAGGTCACAGCTACACCACTCCCCAAATAGATGCATGTGTGTCCCTTACTTTGGGGATCAGATGGAAACAAACAAGAGCTGGAAGTTCCAGTTTGTGTTCCTCAAAGCCCTACAGCACCCAGTGCCTGCAGGACCTGCAGGTCGATTCTATGAAGGGGCAGGGGAGGAAGTAACGGACCCGTGGCCACTCTCAAACAGACCAGTAGTCCAGGAGCTGGTGTAACCCGTCTTCCATTTTTTTCATTCACGCTTCATCCCACCTGGAGTTTGACTGTGGCTGTCCGAAGCCACCTTCTTCTCAGTCTTCCACGTGTCCCAGGGCCCACTGCTGCCCTCCCCCAGGCCACACCCTGACCTGGAAAAGTGCATAAAGCCCTGGGAGTTCTCACATCTACTTCCGAATGGACCACAGTTTTTGTATTTTACATTCTTAAGGACAGATCTATAAGGAAAAATATGCTTTCTCTTGCTAAAATCTGCTTTCTCAGTCACGACTTTGGCATTATTGTATGAATGAACTCTCTGGATTTGTTTTACCAAAAACCTCTCCAACAGGGAATCAACCCTGGTGTAGGACTGATACAGTCTCGTCCTACACAACTGGACATCCGCTTGGGCGGGCCTTTGTTCTGATGGCTTCCCCACTAGATGGCTGACCTCCTGAGGGAGGGGTCCCTGTTTCTTCACTCCCTGCTCAATCCCAACATGTGGAAACTGGCACATAGTAGGAGCTATAGAAATATTCGTTTTGCAAGTTAAAAAATAAATGCTAATAAATATGCTAATGGATTCAATAACCAATACTTTCAGCTGATGGATTAGGCTATTAGTCAAACATAACATTACAGGCTGGTATTTGCAAATCCCTCTTTGATCCAGAAATTCTCAGGAATGGGGATGATTTTCTCTCATTAAAAGAATTTATGGGTAATCCTATGTCTCTGGGAGCTAATAGAGAAAAATTGGTCTTTATAGTAAAATGGACCTCTTTTCAAACTGATGTATCCAAGAAAAAAAATTATTTGGATTAATAATTTTTTGTTATATTTTTACTTATAAAGCCCATTTATGAACTGCAGGGCAGCTGTGAGCACCATCATGAAGCCATATTAAATGCAGAGTCATTCAGGGACCTGGTTACCCCCTTCCCCTTGCAGAAACATAGTATTTGAAAAAAAAAACCTGTTTTTATTTTTTGGAGAGGTATTAACAAAGCTTTGAACAATCACACACACACACACACACTGCCTGTAGTATACATTGTCTGTGTTTTGGTTGTTTTTGCCTTTGCTTTTCTGTCTCTGAGAGCACAAGTTGTTAAATAAAATGAAATGTGCCACTTCTAGGGTGTGTGACTGTCCCTCAGGTCTGGGTACATTTACCATTGCTAATGTCTAAATAAGGGAGGTCTAATGAGCAGGAATTGCTCCTACTGGCTGAACTCAGGTCCTTCCTCGATCATATCCTTTAACCGTGGTAGGTTCACAACATTTAACCCTGGGAAACTCCAGTGTGCACGGAGGCCCACTCTTCTCTTCCTAACGCCACCAGCAGTGTCTCTACTTCAGGTGCATTTCTACGCTAAGTGCCAAAAAGACATTTTTGAAAGAAAACAAAAGCCCTTACCACCACCTGGAAATGATGGGACAGCAGTGCTATTTAAACTGTGCCTCCTGCCCCCCCACCCCCCAAATGACAGTCAGCCAGATGGGATGGTTTGAAGAGCTGGTTAACAGAAACCTTGAGCAATTTTATTGTCAAGGCAGTTGAGCACAGAAACACAAAGGCACACAATAGTGGCTGTTTTTACAGGGAACACTAAAATACTCTAAAGGCTGGATATGTCAGTTTTCTGGTTAAATTAATTTTAGTGCTGCAAGTTTCTGACACCCCAGATCACAGGCAGGCCTGCGGCCTCATGTAGGTCACTAGTTCTAAACCAGGGGTCCCCAACCTCAGGACTGCAGACCAGTACCAGTCAGGGCCTGTCAGGAACTGGGCCGCCCAGCAGGAGCAAGCTCGAATGCAATGCACTTGAATCATCCTGAAACCAGCCCCCCACCTCCCACCCCCGCTCCGGGGTCTGTGGAAAAATTGTCTTCCACAAAACCGCTCCCCAGTGCCAAAATGGTTGGGGGACTGCTTTTCGGAACAACCGCCCCTCCACCCCCAGTACACCCCAGTTTCCTGAGGGACTTGGTGGATAAGAAGTCCCATCTCTTCCCAAGTGGCAACTCTCAGCCTGAGCTAAATACCAAAAGTGCTTTAAAGAGAAACTCCACCTTGTAGACAGTTTTTGAATGGAGTGGTGTGGAAAGGTTAATCCCTGTGAGTGTAGGCTGTTCAAAAGGAACCTGAAGGCATTTCTCTTGCAAGGCTGGTCTGCAGGCAAGACCATGTCTGTGAATGTCAGCTGGCTGGTAGGTAGTTCATTCACTTCCACACAGGAGTGGATTTGAGAGGCTGGCCAGCCTCTGCAGTGTTATGAAGTATCTCTTGTCAGAACCTACAGTTTTCTAAGAGACTGGGTGAGTTTATCTGAGAGTCTTGTTTCCCCTTTTAGTTTGTCAGCATTTTGAATGTACAGATTCAGACCTATTATTTTTTTTTTTAAAGCACAGAAACACCTAGTACTGTCCGCTTCATGCAGTAGGTACCTGAGGAATACTCACTGAGGAGAAGGGTGGAATACAGTTGTGCAAAGGAAAGAACCAGGCATGAGGAATTCAGGTGGGGAGAAGTGGCTGTGTTTCATGCAGTCCCATATTCACTCAGTCTCCTGATCAGAGAGCTCTTTCTGGACACGCTATAGAAAATACCCCCATACAACCCTCACTGTTCCATTCTAGCCCCTGCCTTGCCTATTCTTCTACCTAATGCACACTATGGCAAGTAGTGATAAACATCTATTTGCTTGTATGTTTGTGTCTATCTCCCCCTTCTAGATTGTAAAGTTCCTATTAGCAGGACCATGGTTTTTTTGTTGTGGTGGTCACTGCTCTAGCACAGAACCTAGACAAATGAATGAATATGCAACACATTAATTATATCTGTAGCTTCTATATCCTCAGTAGCTGTGTAGAATAGTGATCAAAAGCAAGGCTCTGGGCCCTGGCTGTCATAGCTCAGTGGATTGAGCTCGGGCTGTGAACCAAAGCATCGCAGGTTCGATTCCCAGTCAGGGCACCTGACTTTGCAGGTCACGGCCCTCAGCAACTACACATTGATATTTCTCTCTCTCTCTTTCTCCCTCCCTTCCCCCTCTAAAAATAAATAAATAAAATATTAAAAAAAATTTTTAAAAAGCAAGGCTCTGGGACCTAAATGCTTGGGTTCAAACCCTGGCTATATCTGTCACTAGCTATATGACCTTGGGAAGCAATTCAACGTTTTTGTGTCTTGTTTTCCTCATCTCCATTGGGTTTTAATCATAGTGATGACTCCATGAGGCTTTTGTAAGAATTAAGTGACTAAACCTATGTAAATGCCCAGAATAGTAGCTGCTATTAAATAAGCACCCAGTAAGGGTGTATGCGTGTAAGTGTAGATTTCACCGTGTGGGAGTGACTGCTTGTGTCTATGCACAGACATATGCACACACATACACATGCACACACACTAATGTTTTAATCGTGTGAGTGAAAACTGAGGAGGGATGAAAGTGGGAGAGAAGAAATAGAGAACAGCCCAAACAAAGAGAGCATGAGGACAGACAGATGAATGGTCGGAGAGGAAGTGGGAGCAAGAGGAGGGTGCAGGGTCCCGGGAATTTCTTTGTCAGAGAAGAAACCTCCATCTCTGAGGTGTCATGGTTCACCATATGAGAAGAAGTTAATTGTCTTAAATTAATATATGGATTTGTAATGATGCCTTTAAGCCGATCTTCTTGTCTATGTATCATTTGGAAATAGATCCAATTTCTCTTTAAGATTTTATTTATTAAGAGAGAGGGGAGGGAGGGAGAAAGAGAGAGAGAAACATCTACCTCTCACACGCCCCCAACCAGGGGCCTGGCCCGCAGTCCAGGCACGTGCTCTCACCTGGAATTGAACCAGCGACCTTGTGACCTTTTGGTTCGCAGCAGGTGTGCAGTCCACTGAGCCGCACCAGCCAGGGCTAGATCCAACTTTAAAGACCCACAATTTGCCCCAAGTGTGGTGATTGAAAGAAAAAGAAAAAGAGGAAAGAAAACATGTGCTTGATTGTAATATTTTTACCCTTAATTAAGATAAAGAAAATCTCAGTCCTTCTGCAACCAGAACGTTAAATCATTTGCAGGAGAGGCAATTTAAAAAAGGTATCTTAACATATCTGAAAAGTCTTTGTACTTTTGGAAGACTCAAAGGTACCATTGGAGAGAAACATTCCAGGTCTTAAAAATATTTATCAGGCTGACATGCAATTAGCATGGGGGCTGATGTCCTCTGCTTTCCTGTTGTCAGCTAATTTTGGAAGCTGGCATGCTGCACAGGAATAGACGGCGTGCCCTTGCCTCAATGCGTCCTGAAGAAGAACTGTGTGACTAGTGCAGGGGTGGGAGGCAGAGGAGCAGCGCAGGAGGAAGACCTGTATTTCAGATGGCTGAGCAAAACTGGCATCACTCTGCACCAGCGAGTGGTCCACACATTTAAAATTAAAGTCAGAAGCTCACACCCTCCATCATTCTGGTCTGCCTCTTACCCCTGGGACAACTCTGTTTCTCAGAGCAAATAATTTTGCTTTGTCATTTTTTCATCATTGTTTTCATTCAATTTTTAGCATTCTGCTCTCCTCTTGAAGGCAGATTATCTTGGCAGTGATAACTAAGAAAAGGAAATTAGTACAATTAAACTCTGAATATGGCTCTAACTCTGGCAGGCATTTTTTTAAGTGAATTTAAGAGATTGGAATTACCTTCAGGTAGAAAATGTTTCATAGTCTCATCGCACTCATATTTATTGAGAGCCTGGTTTGTGCCACACACTGAGTATTTAAACATTTGAATAAGACATGGTCTTTGGCTTAGGGGAGCTTTCAGCTGTGGGAAAATAAAAGGTGTTCGCTCCTTCATACCTTATGTAACATCCTTTACTGGAATGTAAACACTTGGAAAGAAGGGTCAGGAACTGATTCATCCTGGTGCATTTTGAAGCACCAAGCGTGGTTTGTGCTGAACATATTCTGAAGGCTCAGTGAATATGTTGAATGAGTAAGTATTAGTGCTAAAGACCACTTATACTTAGAAAGCAATATTAATAATGGACATTTTGACCTATAAAAATTCATTGAAAAAAGCATGGTCTTTATGGTACTTTCATTTTTATAGACTTTAATTTTTAGAGCAGTTTTGGCTTCACAGCAAAATTGCAGGGAAGGTAGAGACATTTCCTACATACCCCTCATCCTCACACATGCACAGCCCCCCTTCCCCTCTGTCGACATCCTCCCTCAGAGTTGAACCTTCATTAGAATTGATGAACCTCCACAGACACAACATTTTCACCCAAGGTCCATGGTTGACATTCGGGCTCACTCTTAGTGTTGTGCGGCCTGTGTGTTGGGCAAATATATAATGTCGTGTGTCCCCCATTACATCATCCTACAGACCAGCCTCACCGCCCTCAACAGTTTCCATATGGCACCTTCTGTAAGCTCTCTCAGTTGGGTTGTAAAGGAGTGTTGTCTCTGTGAACCATAGCATATTCTGCTAAATTTATTTTCCTCGAGGGTTTTTTATAAAAGGTATAAATTTATGAAAAGATGAATAATTCAGATTATTTGTCAACAATAGTAAACAGGTAAAAATGAATAATTTATCATTTTAAAAGCTCTAATGTTTTGTTGATCTGAAAAGTACCTGTTGGTTGGTGAGTCCTGGCTGCACTGGAGCAGTCAGATATAGTTGTGCTTTCTTTGTACTTTTTAAAAAATCATGGGGCTACACACTCCAGTGGAATCATCAGGTTTTTAGGTGGCATCACTTAACCTGTGTTCACCCATTCATTTATGTTTACCAATACTTACTTTTCCTATGAAGTAATGTCTACAACTTTAATGTTACTTTTTGAGTACATGGTTGTATAAAACATAATTTCCTCCTGCTAGTACTCACTGTGTGAAGAACATAACTTTTCCCCCAATATTTTTGCCTTTTGCTGTAAAGGTCAGGCCAGCATCTTTCTGTTGCACATGTGGATCTACTGAGTGGGCTTAGGCATTGTCTTTCGTGCAAAATCATGCCCATATGTCACTATTTTGGAATTTCTGGCTTATTTGTTAAGAGGAGTAAAAAACAAAAAAACACACCATGTAAACCTTGTCTTTCGCCCCCCAGTATTTATAACTGTCTCGCCTCCAGGTCTAATTCAACATGTTTTCTTAAATGGCTTGTTATTTTTAATCTTCCCTAGGAATCTGACTTTGTTTTCAAAGAAACAAAAAGTTTTTCATACTCATAGTTCAATGATTTTGTATCATGTTTAATCAGATTTAAAAATTAAAATAAGTACCACTGTGGGGGGGGCTTCACCCATAGCCCCCCCTACCCTGCCCTCCCCCCAGCTGCCATGGATGAGAATAAGTCTACCAAGACTTGATCTGCTTGGGGAGGAAAGGTGGCTAATCTCTCAAAGGAGAAGGGCCAAGAGCCTTTTCCTCAATGGCCTTTTATTGGGTTCATTTACACAGGAATTCAGGTAAAGCTCATTAATCATTAACAGGAAGTAAGGATCAAACAATAGATAACAAAGAACTCTGAGGGCCTATTTTGAGTCAGGGTCAGATAGCTAGAGAGCTATAAAACTTTGAGGAACAAACTTACATCTTGTTTGGACCCTTATCATTTAATTGAGAGCATTCTAAACAAAGCAGGTTTCACAGGATTTTACATATTCTTTCTTAGGCCTGATCACTGGGGGAACCTGCCCTTTCCAGCACAGGGCTGCACCACCCTCTGTCATTGTTTCAGGCTTAGGTGGAGCAAGGGAAGTAAGGCAACCAAGAGATTAGGAGATTTCTCGCAGGCAATGAGGACTCAGGTTTTGTCAAAGCTGAGAGGCAAGGGTCCATCATTTTCTTTTGCTGTAGCCCCCAAAGTCTTTCCTTGGGGGCCTCCCACATGATTGTGCCTATCTTAGGTCATTCCCCCCTTGGGGAATCTTACCCATCATTGGCTAATCGACCAAGCATTGGGGGCCAGCTATGGATGAAGTAAAAGGAACAGAAGTGATGCTCCTTCCAGGGAGATAAGCTTTTGTCTCCTTGGTGGCTGACGGTCCAAGGTCACTCCCTCAGCCTTAGCTTTGGCAGGGTTACAACTTCTGAAACCAAGCAGGGCGGTTCCCAACATACCACTAACCTTCTAAGTGGATCAGGGGAGAAATACAACATACTCTTTCCTGGTAAGCACGCAGACTGAGGGATCAGGAGCCAAAGTGAGACAGGCATCCATGAGAGGGCTGTCGTCACTATATTTTTTTCCATGGGGATGGAGAACATTGGTTAATCCAGTAAGGCTTTGAAACAGAAGTCAGTTATCGACCCTAAGTTTTATTGCTGTATTACCGTGGTTCTCCAGCGAGGGCAGTTTTGCCCCTTGGGGATATTTGGGAATGTGGAGAGACATTTTGATTGTGAGAACTGGGCATTGTGGGGAGTGGATACCTTTAGCATCTAGTGGGTAGAGCCCAAGAATGCTGCTAAACACCCTACAATGCACAGAATAGCTCCTCAGGACAAAGGAAGATGTCAGTGTAATGTGAGGTTGAGAAATGATTAAGTGGACTTATTATAACATATGCCCTAAGTAGTTTAAAAAGATATTAGGGGGGCTCATACTATTAAAATATGAATAATAATCTGGAAAGCAAAAATAGTTAAAAGATTAGAAAGGAGGACAGGTAATTGTACCTCAACCCTAGGTTGCTGCTGTTACTATGATCAAGTTCTAAACTCACAGGCAGCAGAAGTTCAGAAAAGTTCATTAATTCATTTCTTACAAATTGAACAAAGATTTATTGAGTATTCACATATGTTGGTGACAAAATGAAAAGTAATAAAATTTAAAAGATATTTCTGTTGTGATAAATGTCATAAGGGGAAATGAAAGGGATGGGTACTTCTCAGCTGGGGTGTCCACAATTCCAGGTTCCGTTTGGAAAGAGAAATTTCTTATGCAGGAGCTGAATTCTTAGAAGAGATGAATAGATGTGAAGCATTCGTCTGTGTAGTGGGCAAAGCTTTCAACTGTGGTTTTTGCTGAAGGAATGAAAACTTCCTCTCAAAAGCCAGTTTCTCTACCATTGAAAGCTGAAGGTTTAATATTGTATGGTTGTTTAGGAAAGAACATCTCTATAGTAGATGAATTTAGAATCACTCATTTATTTAAGGCAGGACAGCTCTAAGGGAACCAGCACATTCCTATTACAGACAATAGGTAGGAGAAAGTTCTCGAGGCCAGGAGGGCCCCAGGCACTTCATGGAGGAGGAAGTCCTTTATTTGAATTGACAAGATGAGTAAAGACAGTGTGAGTTTAAAGCCGAGGTTTCTAAATCAGGGCTGACATACTTGCTTTAGGAGGTCCACAGACCATCTACATTTGCACATCACATTTTGTATGTATATGTATGGGTTTATCGTTATATTTTTGTAGGTAAGGTGTTTATATTTTTAAAGTGATGAGATGACCCAAAGAAGTGGCTGCACTAGTGTTCCTAAGAATTACACTGTTTTTTTTTTTAATATAGCTATCAAATAGTTTTTTACAATATTCTACTTACTATAAGTAGAATCATACTTATTGTAAAATAAGTTTGATTCTACTTATGACTAGAGGCCTCTTGGTGAAGGGCATGCCTTAATCATACTCACACATGCCCCCAAAAGCAGTAATTCACTGTCTTTCACTGTGTCACCGTGACTCACACCGGATCACTAGTTTATTAGGAAGGATAGAACTCAGGAATAGCCAATCAGAAGGAATGCCGAGAGGCATGGTGTATGAGGCTCCCTGCTCTCTTCAGGCATGCCAACCTCCCATTTCAACCAGGAAGCCCACCTCCACTTTTAAATTATCTCAACATCAATCTTCATTCTCCTCCTCCTCACTTCTCATTATTTTCAAGAGCCCATCTCTGGTGGAAGGACAAGATACTGCAATTAGGAAAAATTTAGTTTTTAAATTTGTGTCTGGTCACTCAACTAGTGACCTGTCTTTTGTGCCATTTGACTTAAATCATAGCATCTCCTTCAATAATGGCAGCTGGTAGGACATTGTAACAAAGAAGTGAAACACAGTAATTTGCTACTAAAAGAATTAGATTTTGTGCTATACGTATTCTTTCATAAACCTCAGGTGACAGAGCGCATCAACATGAAGACACATTCTCAACAGAATTTATTCCTAAATGATTCTTGGGAAGAGAAGACAGATGTTTTATTTAAGTGGAAAATATCTAAAATATTTTAGATATTTTGATATTTTAGATATTTTGGTGGTTTAAGATTTTTTTCTTCCTATTTCCTTCTGTATGTTGTACATTTTTAAATTTTAATGTTTTAAACTTAGTTAAATCTTACCACCAGGAAGCAAAGGCGGGTATTTCACATGTGTAGAAAGTTTCCTTTGAAAATAGCCATTGAGCCCTGGCTGGCATAGCTCAGTGGATTGAGCGTGGGCTGGGAACCAAAGTGTCCCAGGTTCCATTCCCAGCCAGGAATCATGCCTGGGTTGCAGGCCATAACCCCCAGCAACCACACATCGATGTTTCTCTCTCTCTCTCTTTCTCTATCTCTCTATCTCTATCTCCCTCCCTTCCCTCTCTAAAAATAAATAAATAAAATCTTAAAAAAAAAAAGAAAATAGCCATTGAAATGTTTATGGGAATTAATCAAAAATGTTATTAGACAATGTTAAATCAACAGCTGCATACACAGTATCTTTTGCAAATATATGATACCATTATTCCTTGGTGTATTATATTATGGTTTTATTAAACACATTTTTAGAACTTAACAAAATAAGCTTATCATACTTATCTTCTTTTTCCCCTCCAGAGAGACAACCACAGAGTTAGCGGGAAGTCTACCAAGGTGAGCAGACAAGCTTTGCTTATTCTGTGCATGATTTCTGATGTACCCAGAAAAAAGTGCTGTAAGCTTTCAGAAAGGACTTCATTTTCTCTTTTTCACATCAGATTTTAAGATCCCATATTTCACTATGTAAAAGGCAAAAACTGTGTAGAAGTCACATAGAAGTGATCTAAACAAGAAGTGATGAGGATGATGCCCACGTGTGGCTTAGAGAAATTCTTATTCATTTTTGAAGTTCTGTCCTTTATCTTGGGATGTATGGATGAGCTATATTCTTCACAGACATCATCAACATGCTGTTTCTTTTATTATATTCATGGGATTGGCAATCTAAAGATGCATGGAATTGATTTTCTTTTTCTTCAGTATATCTGTTATTGTCACTGTGTTCAAAGATTTATAGATTTATGAAGGAATCCTGACATTCCCCTAAAGAACTTACAGTTTTGATGGTGACATATATATTGTACTTGTTATCATCATGGAAATAAATAATTAGTAATATTATCTTATCAGCAAAAATAAATCAATATATAAATTAATATATTTTATATATTTTTGATATTTAGTGACTTTACGAAGTAAGATATGATTAAGAGAATGCAAATTATAGAGAACTAGCCATCAAAAATGATTACCACCATTTATTAGAAGAAAAAAAGAAAGGGAGTGGCAATTCTTTGCTGGGCATCACGTACAGCACCTAGCATTGTGCCTTAGTCTTTGAAAGTGCCCAATAACCATTTGTGAATGAAGGAATAGGGTATAGAGTATTGGGAAATGGAAATCAAGGGAACCTTAATAACAAGAAAAAGAAGTGCAAACAGACTATGATAATGAACAGCACTAGGGAATAAGAACAGTACATATCGTCACCATCTGTTATAGGAGATAAGCACATTTGGTTGCTTTTTTATGTAAAGAAAATCTTTGCTTATAGGATCATGATTAATATTGCCAAAAAACTGTTTACTGTGATCCAAATATTTAAATTGCTCCGTGTCTTAATTCTTTGGATAATATCCCAAAGAAACATTTCAGCTGTGTGCCGGTTTGCAGGGTTAAAGCAGATGAGAGTTCTGGTGTATGTATCCCCTCTACTTGTTCGTGCTTGTGCCTTCACTCTGGACAGGGTCCACCCTGAAGGCTTAGGCATCCCATCATTTTCAGGGAGAAAGAGAGTTGTGTATCTGCCCATGATTGTGGTGAAGAAGTTAATCCCCAGATAGTGAAATCAAGAATGACTTTCAGACGTTTCTAAAATGGCTAAGGAGTGGACCACCCTCAGATGAGGCCCACAGGGAGCTGTATCATGCAGATAAAAATTACTCAGCTATCTGAAAAATCTGGTGTGCACCCTGAATTCCGTTAAGCAGCAGTGTTTATTATAGTGAATACCAAGTGGCATTTCCTGTATTCACTGCAAGTGGTCCTCTGTTGTAGCTGGTTTATTACTCAGGGAGGGTTCTCTCTCTTCTTGAGTTTGGTGGGAGATATTTTAGTAATGAGCCTACTTATTTTTTTTTCATGAGTTTTTGTTACTCCAATGTGGTATCATGTAACAAATAAACATGACAGTAATCTCATTCAAACTGCGATTCTCAGTCGTCCTAAAGGCATGGCAACCAGGGTGTGAGAAATGGCAGTTACTTCTCAATTAGCCTCGAATGGAGCCTCAGGTATTCTTCCTGACTTTCTGCACAGTCAGTGTAGGGCATGTCCACAGACCATTGTAACCTTCCCTCCCATTAACATGAAATCATATAGTATGTTGCTGACAACTACTTCTCTTGGCATTCAGAATTCAGAATATTTCTTTTGCTAGCATTTGTTTGCTTGTACACTCTTGTAGAATTCAGTTTTTCAGCTTTCAGCCTTTTTTTCCCCCAAATTTCTTCAGTCTGTCACTGGGAAAGTGCAAGTGAGCCCTGGAAAACCTTGGTGCCACTCAACACAAGGCACTTGGTGTTCTGTTTGTTTGTCGCCTAATGGTTAGTGGAATGTGACTTAAGGGTTTTTATACTTTTAGCCATAACAGCATGCTTCTGATGTGACATCCAGGAAAAACGAAAAATTGTGATTCAGGCAACTGCTAAGTAGTGGGTGATACAAGTGGCTGGATATAAGACAGTGGCGTCTTATAGCGGTTTGGTTTTCATTGGCTTTGCCTGTCTTGAAATTTTTGTGAAAAGCCATTTACAAATGTTGCACAGGGGTGGAGTTATTTCAACTTTAATTGCCTTACGTGGCATTAATTTAAAGTAGCTGGCCACTGGTTGATAATAGTCTGTGAAACTGTCTAAATCATGGAGCAATGGATGGTGTCCCGCTAGTTAAACATGCTTTGAAGCTGAAATGAGCTATGTGCACAAGGTGCTTGAACAGGCATCAGATTTGTTCTTCATTACTAATGATAACCTGAAGTGTTTCTGAGTTATTGCTATTGCTGAAATTAAAGCCTAGTAATAATGTGTCACCAGGAAAAATTAGATTATATGAGCAACATGCACTAAGTATTGTAATTATATTATAAATATTCAAATCGATGATCTTGTTGGGATTAAAACATATTTAAACTGGCTTCAGGTACTACTCATGCTATCCTCTTTATCTGGAAGCTCTGTGGAAATGGGATGGATGGCTCCATTTCTTGAAATGGGAAAGTGTTCATTTTTAATTTTACATGTAACTCCTTACTTCTGTTTTGCTGTAGCAAAGAACCCTTTAGCAATCTGAACAATTTGGGTTTTTTCCCCCATTACAAGCATGTCTTTCAAGAAGTTCTTTAATGGTGAGGAGTGTTTAGTTTATATAGGTATGTTTTAATTAAATAATGGTAAAATCCCAATTGTTCTAATGGGATACAGGCACTAAATTAGTTATTATAAGCTGGGTTTTTAATGCAAATGATGCCTATACAAAGACACATCTTTATTTTGGATAGCAGAGTAAAGGTATAAACAAGGTTAACAGAGATTTTAATGTAATCATGCAATATTAGTGGCTGTTTTTAAAAAAGAGAGAACATTTTAATCCGTGTTAATGTAGTCTGCTGTTTCTCAATGTAAACTGAACAGTATGGAAAATAAAGTGGCTTAATACACTTTACTGGAAGTAGCTTAAGTGTTACAACAGAGATTCACAGTCTGGTTCTTAATGCACAACACCGAGAAGTCAGGATAATCTTTGAGGAACATGAAGTATTGGTAAATGAAGCTTAAAATAATTAGGTATATAAATTAGATGTCATCTTTTACTATATTTTAGCATAAAACAGAGGAGGCAGGAGACAAAGATTAAAGTAAAGTTATGAAGGAAAAACTTAGACATTTTTTCTTGTATTTTAATCTAGTCACTTGATCTCTTTTCTATGCCTTTTTTGAGGGGGTTAAGGAACATAAGTACTCAGTATAAGAAATGAAACCCCCCAATTCCTAGCATATCACTACTCACCATAGGATAACTGTTTCAGACCCTCTACCAAAAATATAGGAACTGCTTGCTTTGTGTGACTATCAGAACTGAAAGCCATTAATTAAATTGCAACTTAACATATGCAATTTTTGTCTTAAACTGTTGAACTTTGTTCTCCAAAATTTGATCTGAACAGATTCTATGTAGCAGAAGGGCAAGAGTATACTTCCTGATTGACCATATTTCTCAGTCATGGGTGTGACTGGTCAGGTAGCAGCAAAAGGAAAAGGTGGAAGCAAAGAGAATCAAAATAAGCTCTGCCAGCTCAACTCACCCCATGTGGCTCTAGAGGGGTTTAAGTCAGATGTTCAGTCTCCTGTGGTGGGCTTTAGTAGCTAACATAATCTCATATTTCTCATTGTCTCCAATATGAAATTCTGACCTCTGAAAGACCTTTGAGAAATTAAAAGATAAAAGTATTGGTAACCAAAGGCAACAAAAGCAAAAGTGGACAAGTGGGACTACATCAAGCTAAAAAGCTTTTACACAGAAAAAAAAAATCAACAAAATTAAAAGGGAACCTAATGGATGAGAAAGATATTTGCAAATCATATATCTCATAAAGGATTAATATCCAAAATATACAGAGAATTCACACAACTTGATAGCAAAACAAAGCAAACCATCTGATTAAAAAGTGGACAGAAAACCTGAAGAGGTATTTTTCTAAAGAAGACATGCAGATGGCCAACGGGTACATGAAAAGGTACTCAGCATCACAAATCATCAGGGAAATGCAAGTCAAAATCACAATGAGATACGACCTCACACCTGTTAAAGTGGCTATCATCAAAAAGACAAGAGATAACAAATGTTGGCAAGGATGTGGAAAAAATGGAACCCTTGTGCTCTGTTGGCAGAATGTGAATTGGTGCAGCCACTGTGGAAAACAGTATGGAGGTTCCTCAAAAAATTAAAAATAGAACTACTATAGGATTTAGCATTACCACTTCTTGGTATTCACCCAAAGAAAATGAAAACAGGACATGGAAGAGATACCTGTACTCCCATGATAATGGCAGCGTTATTCACAAATGCTATGGAGATATGGAAACAGCCTGCCTGTCAGCAGACGACTGCATAAAGAAGATGTGGCATATGTGTATGATGGAGGAGTATTCAGCCATGAGAAAGAAGGAATTCTGCCATTGTGATAGCATGGATGGACCTTGAGGACATCATGCTAAGTGAAATAAGTCAGACAGAGAAAGACAAATACTGTGTGGCTGCATGGTATCACTTATATTTAGAATCTAAAAAATAAGTCAAACTCATAGAAACAGAGAGTAGGAAAGTGGTTGCCAAGACCTTGAGGTGGAGGAAATAAGGAAAAAAACAAAAACAGACAAACAAATAAAAATAATGTTGGTAGTTCCAGGCCAACCTCTTGCTAAGTAATCTAGAATTTATGAACATTTCCTCTCTTTTTTATAATCCCAAGAAAGAACAATTCCCTTAACTTTCATGGGACCCAAGTCTGGTTCAATATTTACAAAATTTATCATTTATTTATTAATTCAACTAAGGTGCATTGAGCACCAGCTATATGCCAAGGGCCCTGTGTTTGCAGGCTCTGTGATAGAAAACAAACAGAACATCATCTGTTCCCCTAAGTAGTTTGGTCTAGTGTGGCAGATACAGACAATCATAGTGCTGGGTGGAAAGTGCTTAATGCCATTAGAAAGGTAGAAAGACATGTAATCAAACTAAAGGCACCAAGGAATTTCAGCAACTAGATGGGCCACTTCTGTTTGGAGGAAGCAAGGACAGCGTCGTGAATCAACTTTCAGAGCAGATGGATCAGGTTTAAGCCTGTGGCAGTGGAGGGGGCTGTGCACTCCCCACAGAGGGAATGTCATCATTGATGCCTAGGGGAGATGTGCAACAAATATGTGTAAAAAACAAAAAAATGGTACCATCTTGTTGGTTAGAGTGCAGGGGCAGGAAGAGGAGCTTGGGGGATGATTGGTTGATGTGAAGGGAATGCTCCAAGCTATCCCTTAAGAAGGATAATCTGGAAAAATCAATAGAATGGATTTGGGGAAAGCAAAAAAGACTTGAACTTCTTTGTATAGAACCTCATGGTACCCCCAGACTTCACAATCCTCAGAGCCCCTCTCTTGTATATTTACTACTTAGTTAACACACAAAAATAAACCCTCTGGCCTAAGAGATTGGTTTCCAAACCTTACACTACCCAATTTTCTGCTTCCAGCACCCAAACATCATATTGCATACTGACTGTGAGGTCACAGTCACAGTTAGTATTCTCTCTTCCACCCTGCCTAAACCCCCACATCCTAAACTTATACAATGCATCTTCCACTCCTGGGCAGTGACTAAATTCTCTTTTGCATGAACCTTGCTCTAAATATATTTTTTAAATTATTTTTCTTAGGTTGACTCCATCTAAAAGGTACTGTAGCTATGTCAGGCCAGAAAAATGTAAATTGAGTTTGTAGCTATAGTTCAAAAGGTTGGAGAAGACCTAGCGTTGACCCAGTACCTGGTACATTCCTTTTTCTCCCCTGCCATTCTTGGCATGTTGGGTATGGTGTGCATCCTGTTCACAATCTGGTTGCAGCAGCTCCAGCCATCACATGGAGACCTGACCACATTTAGAGAAGAGCATTTCTTCTTATCTATCTTTATTTTAGGAAGAATTTGTTGCCCATGTCTAAGCTCTTAGAGAGGAAACTGGGCTTCTGGTGTGTTTCTAGACTTTATAATGAGAGAGATATTCTGCCATCAAGGAGGAAGGTATGCGTCAGGGTAGGGGGAAAATGGCTTGTACATACTTGAGGAATGATATCTGCCACAGGACTCTTCTGCTTCTTCTTTTTTTTTTTTCCTCCTCAACCTATACCAGCCAGGCTTTTGACCCTTTGGTTCTACTATACAGGGCTGGTCAAGGTCAACAGCAGCCTCCATCTAGCTAAAATCAGAGGCCATTTATCTGTTTTCTTATTTGGCTTCCACTCAAGATAAGGACTTCTTCCTTCTCCATGAAATGCCTCCTTAGGGTCTGAGACACCAAACTCTCCCCATTCTCCTCCTCTCTCACTGGCCATCCTTTCTCAACCTTTGTGACTATTCTTCCTCTTTTATTTGACTCTACATGCTGAGATGCCAAGGTTCCTCTTGCTCATTTCTCTCTTCACTTGTAGAGAGGATGTGGAGAGAGATTTCATCTAGTTCGATGGTTTTAAATATCATCTTCATATGGTTCATTCCTATTTTTATATCTCCAGCCCCAACTTCTTTGAGCTTCAAATCTGAATACCCAGGTGTCAATTTAACATCAATACTTAGATATAAAATCAAACACTTGATGTGACCAAAAAGAACTTCTGAACCCTACCCATACCCACTTTACCACCATGCACTCAATTGCTGAAACAAGAAACCTAGAGTTATTTATATTGCCTTTTCCTCACACTTAGCAGACTATACATCAGCAAAGCCTACAAAATTTATTTCTAATTTGTTTTCCCCATCTCTCTCTAAGCCATCGTAAAGTCCCACCTGCACTATTAAAATGGCCTGCCAACTAGTTTCTCATTTCCTCTGTTGCAATGCAATTTCCACATAGCAGCCCAAGTGATCTTTGAAAAGTTATCAAACTCTCTCTTCCTTCTTTCAACAGCTCTAATCTTATCATGAGAACCCCCCAACCCCCACATGACCTCATCTAAACCTGATCATCTCAAAGGCTCCATCTCCAGTTTCTATTACATTAGGGGTTAGGGCTTTAGCATATGCATTTAGGGGGATGCACACAAACATTCAATGATAACAGGAAAGGAGGGAGAGACCTTTAAAGAAACCTTGTCCCAAAGAACCAGTGGTCGATGAGATATAGTATCTGTGCCCTCTGTCACCCTTCTCCCTCTGCTCACTGCTTTATATTCTTGGCACCCAGAAAAAAAATCATCTTACTGGCTGAAATGTATTAACCTGAATTTGTTAACAGGCTGTTTGGAGCCGTTGTTGTTGAGTGCATATTAGCATAGAGGTTAAGACATTGGACTTTTGGTTCAGACACTTGAATCTTGTATTGGCCATTTCTTAGTCGTGTGACCTTGAGCCATTTAGTTAATATCTCAGTTTCCATGTTTCATTTGTAAATTTGGAAAAATTGTGATATCCATCTTATAGTGTCACAATGAGAAGATAATCCTTGTAAAATATTTAGCTCAGAGCCTGGCAAACAATAAGCAAACTAATACATGGTAGCTATTATAGTGATTCATTCAAAGACAGCTTCATGCTAATTATTTTTTATCAACACTTGGATAGTGTCCATATCCAAGACAAGGCGCCTTATTGCATTAGAAGAAACAGGCTAGTGAAGTGGTTTAGCACATGTGCCCTGGACCTGAATCCGGTGTGTGTTCATATCCCAGTTTGGTCACTTACTTGTTCTGTGACCTTAGTAAGTTTCTTAGTTACTCTGTGTCCCGTTTGCTTCATCTGTGAGATGGGGGGTGAGACAGGACCAATAATTCTGAGAATGAAATGAAGTGATACATGAAAGTGCTCAAAACAGTGCTTACTTTGTTGTTGTTTTTTTTTTTTTATTATGGGAAATTCAGGTTGTATACCGGTTGAAATTTGAGGTGGGGGATGAAAGGGTGTCAAACTATAGGCTATATAACCCTCTAATTCAGATATTAATTATTCAGTGGCCAGATTTTTGCTTTGCTATGAATGATTATTGATTAAAAACAAAATACCCAAGCAATGAATATAAACTTCCCTTGACCCTGCTATAGTACAAGAAAATAACAATTACCCGAAGAAAGTATGTATGCAAATACTCCCCATCTATCATAGCCAGCTATATCAGGAACACGGTTTTTATTAACTCTCCAAATTATCTAAATCAAAACATTTAATTCTTTATAGATGCATTTAAGAGCCCATAGTGGCTGAATTAAATTACACTTGTTTTGTAATATAGTGTCCTGATGTGTAACAGACTATCAAAGGAACCATCTTTACAAGGAAAACTTTAGAATATTGCTAACTTACTCACTGCATGACCTATTTAAACTGCTCAGATTCTTCTTGTTGTAGGCTACATAATTAGATTTTAAATGGAACATGATAAAGAAATTATACTGGTGCTCTCCAGAGATTTTGATACCCTGTTTGGCCCTTTGTAAGAATATAGCAAAGGCATACTTTAAAATTTAATAAAGGCCTGGCCTAATTTTTTTCTTTTTAGATTTTCCTTTATCTGCTCAGTAATCCAGAGCTATGCTATATTATCCACAAGTGTTACCTGAAATAAATGATCAAAATAAAGATTCCTAAAAGCACATTTATCCTAATTTGAGAATTTTATTATTTGCACTTGAAAGCTTTTGTGTAGCAGTTGAACTCCTTTAAGATAAAATGTGCCATTTCCTGAATACGTCACTGTAGAGAACTGGAGCTTGATTCACTCTGCTTGTGGGAGCATTCATAGCTTCAGAGCTTCTGGAGCAAGGGGGTTGGAGACGGTTTCAGCGGAAGATGAACTTTTACAAGTAGAATTCCTTATTTGCTGTGTAAAAGTCGCACCTCTCGAGAGGAATAAAGGGAACGCATGTGCGTGCACACACACGTGTGCACACACGAGTGCGCGCACACACCCAGCCTGCAGAAAGCAGAGCCAATGGCAGAAGGAAGGAGAGTTCCTGGCTTGAGTGTCCTAAGAGCCATCACATCCTCTTGGGTAAATGATTTTGTGTCATAACTTCCAGTCATTCATCTTTTGTATTTAAAGGAACACTGCCAAGATAAAATGGTATGTTGCATACAGCTATTTTTTATTTACGTAATACCACTTTGCTGAATAAAAGCTTCTCTGGCCCCTCTGAAGGGTTTCCAATTTTGTTGTCCACTGAGCTTTGACAGAACACCAGGTGGGAGAGTTCTGCTGTTCAGGGTGGTTTGGTTGTCTTCAACATTTGCCTCCATTGATGTTTGCAATTATCAAGCTGCCGAGAGTGTATAAATTAATAAAATTCATTCTCATTTATACATACTTAATTTTAAACCTTGTAAACTTTTCTTTTCAAATTAGGTTTTGTAAATGTTTCTATTATGCATTTCCCTTTTCCCTCTTTCTGGCAAATATATAGTTTTCCTTTTGGGCTCAAACCACTCAAGCATCCTGTGTTGTTTTCATTTTTCAAATAAGCAACATTAAACTCACATAGCAGTGGATAAAACCAAACATGAGGCCATGACACAAGCCAACAGAGAAAATAAATTCACCATTTAGCTTGACTATTCATCCTTAACCCTCTGCTTGTATAGGTTCATCCTTATTCATTCCTAACCTACCACTGGGTGTAACTTGAAGGAATAAAGCTGAGTTACATATAGGATTATAAAGAGAAATCCAGATTGGGAGTATGGTTATCCAGTGAATAAGTGGAAATTCTGTTTACCACCACAGGGCAGCACGGCAGCCCCTCCCTCAGCAGATTCAGATCTGTGGATCTCAGGCTGGTATCTATAAGCGTGTCATCTGGTGTCCCACAACTCATTACAGAGCGTGTTGTTCTTCTTCCAAAGTAAAGGAAATCATTCCCAAATTATATTTTACTGAAATAGGCTTATGTGACTAGCTCACAACTTATGTAAATATTTAATGAATAATGAAGAGGCTTATGGACATAATAGATGATGAAACTTTAAAATGAATCTGTGGATATTAAGAACATCCTTATTACTAGTTGCATCTTTGAGAACCTGGAAGATAAAAGATACAGCGATCCCTGTGTTTAAGAACCAAAAAATTCTAAAAGTGGAACTCTGATTTATAGTTAGAAAAACTATGTTCTTCCTTGGATCCCAGTGCAAGCACAGGGTCTGTCACATGACACGGTGAAAACATTTTTATTGAGTACATTAAGTACCATATAAATTGACTAAATATTTGAGTTCACAGGAGAGAGAACATTTTTTGTATGGCAATTAGAAAAATATCACAATGGACGATATAGATCTTCTGGGAAAGGAAAGAGCAGTAACAAAGCAAAGAGCAAGGAATGTGGAGTGCCCTGAAATGGAAATTCAGCCAGCTGGTTTCAACCAGATGGTTTGTTAAGAGGATAATGAAATATGGGATTAGAGAAGTTGGTAGAAGCCAGCGTGCAGCTTTAATGATATACTAGTTTTGCTTTTGGTTTGCTTTGTTTTCTTTCCAGGAGGCCATTGGAGGCATTGGAGCAGGATGCATGTATGATTCAAAGAGTGTGTTGGCAAGGTTAATCAGATGGTGTCCTGCAGAATGTATTTCAATGGGAAGAGAAGAGCTCACCAGCCCAGAAACTTCCTGAGGACTAGGGCCAAGTCCATTTTGCTCACTTTTTTATCCTCAACACCTAGCACAGTGCCTGCAGCATAGAATAGGTGCTCAAATATATGACAAATCAATGAATAACTGAGGGATAAGGATTTTTCTAAATAGTGTAAATGAGGAAAATGAATACTTGAAGTAGCCTGGTCATTGTAGGAGGAAAAAGGCACTGGCTGATTAGAGAAAGTAGTGGGAAAAACAAATCAATAAAACTTAGGTAATGAAGGAAAAAGCAGTCCAAATGATCATCAAGTTTCCAGTTTGGGAATGTTGCAATAACACCACCACCAATCAGGGCAGTCTGGAGGAAGAGCTTGCTGGGAAATGTGGCTAGAAAAATGGTTGTTTCATATTGAGTTGGAGATAAAGGCCAGCTATTAAAATGAATGTTTCTGGTGGGAGTGAGGGACGCTTGTGGACATGGAACCGAAGGTTTGACTGTCTGGGAATAAAGTGTTTGGGAAGTCTGCATGGAGGTTTTGTTGAAGACCTTTTGTCCACACAAACAGGTCTTGCAGTTGTGTTTCATGGTAGCATCCTTTGCCAAATTAGTCTGGATGCAAATTTGGAAGGGAGTCCTTGAGGACAAATAATGTTGAAGCAGAAATAAATGCAATAGACCAATGGCTTCTAGTTCATTCTGGCAATCTCTCAGGAGAATAATGAAGGAGTTCTCTGGGGTGACTTACATCCCTTTTAAACGCCCACTTCAATTGCCATCTTGTTCCTGACTTTCACTATGAAAATTTGGTGCACGACACCATTAGCAGAGTTCCGCTGGCAGCAGAATTGTGTTTGCTGCCTGCTCTCATTTGGCCTTTCTCATCTTGGCCTAGTGCTTCTTGGCTAATTCCATCATGTCAGAAGTTTCGTGTCTTTTGGGTTCTTGCCTGAAGCTCTGGCAGCTGACAGTGTTCAGTTGAGAAAGACCTATCCAAGTTCAACTTCCATGATGCAAGAGTCTCTCTTTAATACTGGGGTAAATTGAAACCCAAGTTGAATGCAGTATTGTAGCTCTTCATTTTGTAAGCTAGTTCCTGTATTGCTTGAATACTATACATTAAAATTTTCTATAAAAGAGCACAGATTATTTTGGGGATGCTTTGAAACAACTTTACATGTAATAGTTAAGGGAAAATAGATCATAAAACAGCACCTGGTAGCTTATATAATATATTAGCATAGGGGTTGTTGGGCCACGTAGATTTTAAATTTTGTTAATGTGCAGGGACACTCAGACAACCATACAGAGATGCTTGTGAGGGTGAAAATGTTATAGTCCTATTTCTAGCCAGAGTAAAGGACAGTAGTACTTAGCAGTTGGAAAGTGAGAGCCTGTGAAAGCAACTCAGGACCAAAGGACAAGGTAAAGTCAGAGTAGTTGTCTTGACTTCTCACAATCAGCGTCTCTGCAAAGATTTTCCAGATGCTTCACTTGTCTCTTCCCCTTCCACTCTCTCTGGAGTCTCTCCCTCCTCTGAAAAGTATGTGCCTTGTGGCTGATGTTGGTAAAGTAGAAAGAAGCAAAAAGACCTTTAGAAGGAACAAAGGTAAAGAAATGGTTACACTCACTCAATACAAAATAAATTAATATAATATTTAAATAAATACATGCTTTTCATAAAAAAATAAATGGGTGCTGTCAGTGGAGTAATAATTACATTTAACATTAAAGTTGTCAAAGAACACAATGTAATCTGCATGAGAATTGTACAACTATTCTTATGTGAGTATTCTCCTGCCAAACCAGCCCCTGGATTGTTTTTTTGTTTGTTTGTTTTATGTCGATTCTTAGTACTTTAGAGCTAGATGGAATTTATTTTGTATCATCTTGTTTTATATATAAACAGGCTGTGCATTAGAGAGTCAAAAGCAAGTCCTCATAACCCCACGATCTTCTTTTGCTGGACAAGCTGATATTCACGTGGTGTCAGTGGAGTTCAGTCATTATTTCAGGGCCTGTTTTGGAGCCATAGAACCAGAATCCCCTTGAACTCCTTTTGGCATCTGAACTTTCCCCCCTTCTTTGGTAACCTCTGTATTTCCACCATAGCCTTATTCTGCTAAATGAAAGCAAAGTGCTGAAACTAGTGTTGGTTGTTACTTATATCCTGGTGTACAATAGTGCTCCTCAAATCTTAATGTGCATGTAAGTTGCCAGGGGATTTTATTGAAATGCAAGTTCTGATTCAATTGGTCTGGGATGCAACCCAAAATTCTCTCTTTTTTTTTCTTTTTATTGAATTTGTTGAAGTGACACTGGTTAACAAAATTATGCAGGTCTCAGGTACACAATTCCACAGCATATCATCTGTACACTGTATACAGTGTGTTCACCACCCCAGGTCAAGTCTCTGTCCATTACCATTTATCCCACCTACACCCTCCTTCATCTCCCCCAACCCCTCTCCCCCAACAATCACCACACTGTTGTCTGTGTCCATGAGTCCTTTCTCTTTATTCTCTTTTTTGCTCAATCTATCCACCCCCTAACCCCCAATCCTCCCCTACTCTGACAGCTGCCGGCCTGCTCTCTATCTGTGAGTCTGTGTCTGTTTTGCTTGCTAGTTCCATTTGTTCATTAAATTCCATATATGAGTGAAATCACATGGTACTCGCCTTTCTCTGACTGGCTTATTTTACTTAGCATAATGCTCTCCAGGTCCATCCATGCTTTCACAAAGGGTAATATTTCCTTCTTTTATACAGCTGAGTAGTATTCCGTTGTGTAAATGTACCACAGCTTTTTTATCCACTCATGTACTAATGGACAGACTGCTTCTAAATCTTGCCTATTGTAAGTAACACTACAGTGAACACAGTGGTACACATATTCTTTGGAATCAGTGTTTTGGGGTTTTTGGATAAATTCCCAGAACTGGAATTGTTGGATCATAAGGTAGTTCCATTTTAATTTTTTGAGCTATCGCCATACTGCTTTCCACAGTGGCTGCACCAGTCTGCATTCCCATCAGCAGTGCGCAAAGGTTCCCTTTTGTTCACATCCTCACCAGCTCTTCTTATTTGTTGATTTATTGATGATGCCATTCAGACAGGTATGAAGTGATATTTTATTGTGGTTTTAATTTGCATTTCTCTGGTGATTAGTGACTTTGAGCATCTTTTCATGTTTATTGGCCATCTGTCTGTCCTCTTTGGAGAAGTGTCTATTCAGGTCCTTTGCCCATTTTTAATTGGATTGTTTGGGATTTTTTTGTGTGTTTTCTTTTATATATTATATGTAAAATTTGGATATTAACCCCTCATCAAATGTATCATTGGTGAATATGTTTTCCTATTTAGTGGGTTGTTTTTTCATTTTGTTGATGATTTCCTTTGCTATGCAAAACTTTTTAGTTTGATGTAGTCCCATGTGGTCATTTTTTCTTTTGCTTCCCCTGTCCAAGGAGTTAGGTCAGAAAAGATATTGCTGTAAGAAATGTCTGTGATTTTACTGCCTCTGTTTTATTAAAGGATTTTCATGGTTTTTAGTCTCATTTAAGTCTTTAATCCATTTTGAGTTTATTCTTGTGTATGGTATAAGAAGGTGATCTGGTTTCATTTTTTTGTATGTAGCTCTTGAATTTACCCAACATCATTTATTGAATGGACTGCCTTTACCCCATTATATATATGGTTTTGCCTCCTTTGTCAAATATTCATTGACTATAAAGGTGTGGGTTTATTTCTGGGCTCTTTATTCTGTTCCATTGATCTATATATCTGTTTTTATGCCAGTGTCATGATGTTTTGATTACTGTGGCTTGTAGTATAGTTTGATATCATGTAGTGTGATTCCTCCAACTTTATTATTCTTTTGCAAGATTGCTACAGCTATTCAGGGTCTTTTGTGGTGACATATAAATTTTTTGAAATATTTGTTCTATTAAATACGCCATTGGTATCTTGAATCTATAGATTGCTTAGGGTAGTATGGACATTTTAATGATGTTAATTCTTCCTATCCATGAACACGGTATGTAATTTCAGTTATTTATATCTTCTTCAATTTCTTTCTTCAGGGCTGAAAGTCTCCATTTCTAACAGCTCCCCTAGGAGTTCTGAGAATTCTGGTCTTTGGGCCACCCTGTGCACAAGAAAGGAAGTGTGGAACCACCAGTCACATTTCATTTGAGAGACATGACAGTTGCTTTCCACATTCTACATCCATATCTTTAGAAATATGATGCTTTTATTTATATTATTTTACCTTACATCTCTGGTTGGCTTGATACTATTTACTTTTTGAGAAGATGCTACAAAGCATTTTGGATACTGCTGCTGCAGGAGTAATTTCTTTTCAAACTCTGAGTTATTATAAATCTGTTCAAGAAGTCCATGGATTTAGAAGATTTAGAAGAATTGTATAAAGGCAATATTATGTTTTTGAGTTCATATGAGTTTAGAATACAATATCAATCAAGATTTGACTTTCAATTCTGAGTTTATAGTGAGTAGTTATCATTAAAGCAGAGTTTGGCTATTAGAAAGTTTTATTTTACATCTATGAAGTCTTGTTGATGTCAAGTAATTGAGCTCCCAGGTGTTCTCATTCTGTACCTGTGACTGTAGACAGGCAGTATATGTCTAGGTGGTCTGACCATGTGAATATATGTGTATATTCATATTCAGGAATCAGCTTCAGAACTGTAGTCAATTCACAGGCTATAAGCTGATTCATGGAAACTGACATTTATGGACTGCATGGATGTTAAAATTATCTTTTCTTCATTCTGTATGAAGCTGAAAAGTGTTTTTGAAGCAAAAATACTTCTCTCCTTTCACCTCTATTCCCATTTATCTCCTCCTCTCCCCTCTACTAAAGTAAACTGGGGTGTCTTGGATATCGCAATCTAATTTGGAATGATTCAAGAGAAATGGAGAGACAGGTAACATTGAATATGCAGAATTCAGTAATGAAAAATAGTCACTTCAGTGAAAAGCCAGCTGTTCTTTGTTTTCTAATAGGCTTGTGGTGTTGATGAAAAATAGCATTCAAGTAAACTTTACCAAGTAAAATTCGTGTGATTTAGGGTATTATATTGTTTTGCAGAATAGGAAATGTTATTTAGATTGTAAAAAAAAAAAAAAAAAAGCTGAACAGTACAGTCAGTTCAAAGACCCAAATACCAAAGCATTATCTTTAAATTTAGAGAATGAAAAATGCTAGTGCATCATATTTAAGGCATGGTGTGATAATTCTTTCAGAGAAAATTCCTGTGTTTTCTGCATTTTTCAAATTTCATTTGAATGAATGCTTTATGGATTTTTATGACTCTTAGGAATGTGTTAAAATGCCACTGCACACATGCCAGGCAACTTAGATTTAAGGATTCTCGACTTGAATTATCACATTCTGCTATTTTCTTACTTGGAAAAAAATAAGAGTTTTGTCATAATTCTGAGTTACTTTTCTGTATCTCCCCAGTGAGTTTGTAAGTCCGGTGAGTTTCCCCCAGAGCAGACCCTGAGACAAGGATCAGAGTGCAAGGATGTGAGGGAAGTGAGGCAGGGAGGAGGGACAGCCAGGAAACACATGTTCCTGAGTAGGCTACTGCCTGGGCAGCAGGGACTGAAGCTCCCTGGGACCCTGTTCCACTGAGGGGTAAGCAAGCTGGAATAACTGTGATAATGTCTTACCCTTCAGTGGTTGACATTGCTCCAGGCCCCTTTTGTTCTGAAGCTCTCAGTGTTCCCTGTGTTCAGGCCAGTCACTCTAAGGACTAGAGGAAGCCCTCTCTGAAAGGCTGAAAAAGGCAGGAATCCATAGACATCTAGGGAAGGAGCTGCAGGTGACCTTCAGGACAAACTCAGGGCATAAAAGCAAGGCATTGACAGTACCTATCTCATCAGTGTGATCACACTGCATTCCCAGTGCCTGTTGTAGTCCTGGTACCTAGCAGATGCTTAGTAAGTATTTATTCAGTGTATGAAGGAAAGAAGGGAAGGAGAGAAAAGGGGTGGGCGGGGAATGCATGATTCAAATAGAATTGGGAAAGCCAGCATTGGTGTCTGGTCAGCCAACAATGGTGTTAACTTCGTAACCACCATCAGGTTGGTCTTGTATCCCCTTTTCTGGGGCCTGAGTGACGTTCTGGAGAAATCACACAAGAGGAGCGCCTGAGAAGACAGCTTCAAGCTTGCAAAGTTTGACAGTATCAGCAAAGGGTTAATAAGTTAGAAATAGGTATTCCTTGCCAGAAACATGAGCAGAAAGTGTTTGGCAATGGTTACTTTCTTTTTTCCTGGAGGAGTGAAGACATGTGCTGCAGGGCCAGCATGGAGCCGGGAGCCCAATGCTGTTTCTCTCCTGGGCCTGCCATGGCTCTGGCACTTGCTGCGCGGCAGGCCAGTCACAGAGTGACGTGAGGATGTATCCATAAACACGTGCTTTCTTTAGCAGGACTTGTAGCTCCTCCTGACAATTTCCTCATACTGATTTATTGATTTAATTTTTCGTTGGCCATAGTGGTAGTTATAAAGTAAATTTACCCCAGGAAAAAAAATATATTTGGGGAATTCATTAAGGCCAGCATTGCACTTGGATGCTGGACTCCCTTTCTGTCTGCCCAGAACAGCTGCATAAAAGAAGCAAGTGACACCACGCAAGCGACAACTGACTGTCTTTTCCATTTATCCTGTTGGGATGGTGGGAATTGAAGAATATGAGTGTTGTTTTTCTCGTAATAGTTAATCTTGGAAATCAAAAGTCAAATGACCCTCACAAACACCGCATTTGTCCTCCTGTTTGAATTTCAGCTGTGTATTTCTCTTTTTCCATTTTGATTTAAGGCTCAGAAATAAAAATTGTCTTGAATATGTTTTTTCCTACTTTTGACCCTGTTTTTGTGTGACAGTACCCCAAAATTTAGCAGCTTAAAGCAACAAACCTATATTATCTCAATATCTCTGGTTCAGGAATCTGGGTATGGCTTTGCTGAAGCCTAGTTCTCCCAGGCTTCTCACAAAGCTGCAATCAAGCTTTAGGCTGCAGTCTCATATGAAATCTCAACTGAGGAAGGATCTGCTCTCAGGTGCCTAAACATGGGTTTTGGAAGGATTCCATTCCCACAGACTGCTGGACCGAGCGCTTCGGTTCCTGGTTTTCTGTGGGCTGGGGCCTCCCCTGCTTCCTTGCTATGTGGGCCTCTCCACAGGGAAATTGGCATCCATTGTAGCAATCAAGAGTAAGAATAAGACAGGGCCAGCAAGATGGCAGTCACAGTCTCTTTTTAATCTAATGCCATAGTGACATCCTGTCACTATTACTGTGTTCTCTTTGTCATAAATGAGTCATGAGGTTGAGCCCATACTCAGAGGAAGGATAATACAAGCACATGAGTAGGAGATATATGAGGACCATTGGGGGCCATAGTAGAGGCTGCTTATATAGATACGATTCCAAATTACAATCTGATGGAAAGTTATTTTTGCTGCAACTAAATGCTGTATTCTAAGACAAACTCTCAGTTATTTGTTATGATGTGGATTAATACCTTGAGGGTGAAGAAGAAAGAAATCATAGGGCCAAGTAATTGAAACTTTTCCTACCATGGCTAAGAAGGAACCAGAGTTCAAGCCCAGGGAAGGCTCAGGGAAGGCCCTGTGTGTCTGCTTTTGTGGGTGAAGAAACAGGTACTACTATCCGATGAGTACCTATGAGGGCTGAACTTCTACCTGGGGCTGAAGGAAGAGTTGGTTAAGTTTTGAAAGGAGAATGACGTGTGGTCTGGGACCTAGATAAGATGGTAGAGCAGACACTGAAGTGTGCACTTCTTAGCCTTGGGTAAACTGAGAGCCATGTGGGCTGGACACAGCCGGGCTCGCTAGAACAGTTTCAACAGTGGTGGCATCTGTGCCTAGCAGACGCAAGGGTATCGGTATGCCTGGGAATGTCTCTCAGGCTAACTGGAGGTGGTGAGATCTCTGGGAACCTCTGTGTATATCTGAGTGGCCAGTGGTGGTTATGGCAGTCACTGGCATTAAACCGCATGGAGCTGTGGATGCTTCATACCTAATGTCCAGGAGTTGGTGACAGCAAGGGACTGTCAGCAGCATCAGCAGCTATTCCAGGATAGAAGCCCAGGAAAGTGGTAGTTAACTATGTTGACAAATTTCTGATGGGGCTATTACAGTATGTCAATGTGCACTCTCAAACAATATGTTTCCATCTTCCCACCTTTCCCCTGCTGGTTTGATTGAGAAAACCATAGCGACCGAAAGTGCAAGATTTATACAGACAGCATAGCAGGGGATTGGGTTGTGAGCAGGGGGCCCCTTTGGGAGGAATTTACCTTTTAAAACGAGAGGGGGAACAGGTGCTCTGGAAATGGCTTGTAGCTGCACAAGGGTGGGGGTGGCATTCCTGGAGGGAAAGGTTACTTAGATTAACAACACTCTGCTGAAAATGATGCCATCCTGGCTCTGTCATTAAAACAGGTGGCTGTCATTATGGCCGCTCGCTCATAATGGGAAGATAATACAGGCAGAGAGAGATTTATATAGGCCCCAGAAAGATGAAATTGCACATGAAGGGGGAAACAAGGCATAAAGAGGGCCAACTGGGGGGTTCTCTCCCCACAGGACTGCACGTGATGCCCATTAATGGCGTAGCATTTGTGTGTCTCTATCCGGAGGCTTCTTTTCCTACAGAGCTTTCATTTATTCAGGCTTATTCAAGTATCATTCAGGAAAGATTCTTTTTTCCCCTCTTTGGATGTTTTTCTTCCATTTAAGAGAGTAGTAAGTATAAAAGTATACTGTGTGCAACAAAAGTCACCCCTCTTCTTTTCTGGCAGTTCATCTTGGCTGCTTAGGAGATGGTTGGGAATTTGGAGTTGGCTCCTGATAAAGAGGTCATAAAGGTTCCCATACTGGGTGAGGTTGGTGACGGGCCTATATGCCCTGTTTTTCTTTTCTTAAAAAGATGAAGTCTAAAAAATTATTTTTTTATTTTAATACACACTTATATGGTGCTAATTATTGCCAGGAACTGTTCTAACCGTTTTGTAAGTGGTAACTCAGTTAACACTCACAATAACACTTTTGAAATAAATGCTGTCATGATCTCCATTTACAGTGACTTGTCCAAGTTCACACAGCCAGCAAGTTGTGGAGTTGGGTCCCAGCCCAGGCAGACTTGCTTCCGAGGCCACGCTCCTGACCACTGCAACACATTGGCTACACAACACACATTTCATTCATTTTCAGTTTTAGGGGTCATTTAAACTATTCATCTGTCCTCTCTTTGAGTCTCTCTTCTGGCAAGAACCCATTTTAAAATGGTAGCTTGTTGGACGTGGTTGCATTAAAGGTCGGTAAGCTATCAGAATTGCACTTAAGCCTGAGCAGACTGCGGTGTTTTCCATTTCACTGGGTGTCTTTAAAATGTGCAGCACGTGTCACAGTCAGACCTTCCGAGCCCTGCTCTGCCTGCTGTGTGTACACTTAGCGGAGGTGCAGTAACCTTTTAAATCCATTAGAAGTGCGCACACACTCTCTCAAACATAAAAGATCAACCCAAAGTTTCAGATATGCTTACACACTTACTGCAGCCACTCCTTCCCTGCCTTTACATGTACAGTTGGGAGGATTTCTCTTTGGCCATCCTGAGTACATTTTTTCCTGGAGATTTAGAGCTGAGTGGGCACAGATGGAGGCAGGGTAATTTACCCTTTTCCTCCCCCTCCCTGTTCACCATTTGACAGAAGACATGAACAGCTCTTTCGCCTTACAGGGCCTAGCCAGACTGCCAAGTAATTACCTTGATTTATGAGGGCGGGAGTAGAAGGCAGCGCAAAACATAATTGTTAACTGAGATGGTTGGATTATCGCTCCTGTAATTTGTACATCATTTCATGTTGTGTTGGATACCTAACAAGCATATTGCATGGGTAACGGTATCTTATTACCTTTGTGGCCTCAGTGCCTAGGACAATGTCTGACTTTCAGTATTTGTGGAATAAAGAAATGAATGAATAAATGAGTACCCAGCCTCTAGTGTCCAGCACCTGGAATATTCCCTTGTAGAAGAGATTTAAGGATGCCTTCAACTTCCTGCCTTCAGGGTTACAGCAGTGTAAGAGGACAACACTGTATCACAACTGTATAACAGAAATGTAGCATTTTAGAAGAGAGAGGAAATGCTTTCAGTTTGGAGGACTAAGAAAGCTTTCTTAAAAAGGGTATTGGAGAGAGCTGGGAGAGGACAGGGGGACTCCAAGAGCATGAGATAGGAATGGACAGGACGTGGTAGGAAGTTTGCTAGTCATCTGTTGGAGGTTAGCTATGTGCAGGTTTTACAAGGGAGTAATGAAGCTGGGGCTAGGTTTTGACACATTGTAGGACATGGTGACTACCAAACAGAGGCACTTGTGTCTGGTACACCAGGCAACAAGGAACAATTGAAGATTTCAAAGCCAAGGTCACAGCTTGCTTTGGCAAGGCAGAGCTCACAGGAATCTGAAGTGGGAGGCAAATCTGGAAGCAGAGTGACCATTTAAATGCTGTTGGAGTCGTCTTGAGGAAGAGAAACTGGAAAAAAGGTGGCAGCTGTGAGAATGGGGGAAAAAAGATATCTCAAAGGCATAATTTATAGGAATTAAAATTATTGGGTAGGAAGCAAAAAACAAAGAAGGATTGAGTTGTACCTAAAAGTCTGAACCAGGGAAACCAGTGGTTAAGAAATAGGGTGGCCAAGAAAGGAAGAGAAACTGTGGAGCTGAGTTTGGTGGATGGGAAATAGGAAATCGTAAATTGCACTCTTGCAAGTTGGAGGGGTACGGGTCTGAGTTATGGAGCTCAAAGTCATCTTCGTGGATGTAACAGTTGAAGAGAGAATGAGTCACAACCCTAGGGGAAAATAGGTGAGATGAGGTATGTGAGAATGGCTTGTACAAGTAAACAGGAATAGCAGTCATTAATATTTCATGAGCACAGGGCAGCCAAGAACAGAAACTCATATTCCTCAATGGTGACCAGAATCTACCACCATCCTCCACAGACGATGTGTGCATAGAGAAGGCCACTGGACCTGCTCAGCCTAGGAAACACATTCACACTGACTCAGAATGACTGTTGGTGGGAGGTCAGGCCTGCCGATCCCCACTACCTAGTAACCAAAGTGGCAGTTATTGGGTTGTTGGTTGCTGGAATTTGACAATCCTCCAACTGGTTTCCCTGCTTTTCCCTTCAACTCCTTGGTCTCATCCCAACACAGAAACAAGAATATGAATATAAAATTCAGACCAAGGCGCTCCTCCCCGTTAGTCTGTTAATTCAGACTAACAGCCACAGAACTTCTAAGCATTTCGGAGCCCTCTGCAGTCTGTCCAGGAAGCTTTGCCTCATCACCTGCTGGTCTCCCCTTGGCCACCCTGCTTCAGCTTGACCAGGCCCCCTGTTCTCCTTTCTTCTACCTCCTGCCTTGGGACTATTACAGTTGAATAATCTTTGCTCAGATAGACTCCTGTGTCCCACCCTCACCTCTTTCCAGGGTTTTTCTTAGGTGCCTTCTTAGGGAGGCTTTCCATGAGGTCCCTTTTCAAAAATCACTCTTCCACCCTGACATGACTGAGCAAATATTTTCCCCCTCATCTCCACCCTTCCTCTTGCAATACAGTGATGGTTGAGAGCATGGACTCTGGCCGTACAGCCAAGGAGGGGATCTTGGCTCTTCTGTTTCCCAGACTCATGACCTTAGGTTGGAGACATCAACCTCCTATGAAACCTCAGTATTCTCATCTATAAAATGGAGTATAATAATAATAAAGTTGTAGTGAGAACAGAATAGGTTCACATGTATAAAGTGCTGAGAATACCACCTGATGTGCAGAAGTTTTCTACAAGAGGTAGCAATTATTATTCCATAGCATTTACCACCATTGAGCACACTAAATATTTACTAGTTGATTTTTGTTCATTGGTCTGTCTCTTTCCACTAGAATGTTAGCTCCACTAAGGAGGAAATTTTTTTTCTCTTTTTCACTACCATGTGCTCAAGGCCTAGAATGGGGCCTGGCATATAGGAATTGCTCAATACATATTTATCTAAATAATGATAAACATCATTATTATTTTCTTGTTTTTGTGTCTGGCTTGCTTGACCTTGGTATTAGGAAGCATAGAATTCATACATTGACAAAATCAGTTGGTTCTGTGTCAGGATTTTGGTATTAGATTCTAACTAGCCTTTGTAATGCAGTGCCTTTTCTGAGGGTCCTTCGGAACACTGAACTGCCTCCCACTTCTCAAAACCTGTGTCTATGTGTAATACAAAAGACCCTTGGTTTAAGTCCATCTGGTACTTTAATTACTGGATCCACTAACTTCCCAAATGCCATGTCTCAGTTCTCAGTGCTCCCCAGTGGTTCTGGGAAGCAGTGAACCTTCTCATTCATGTGACCTTTTGTAGGCCTGCCTCAGGCCGTAGGTGCAGTCACTGCGCTGGGTAGCCATCATCCCTGACAATACCCTCTGAAGCCCTCAGACAGCCAATAGTTTCCCATGGTTGGTGGGATGGGCCTGAGTACAGGGCAGAGGTGGATCTGGATCTGTGATTGCCTTTGTTAGTATGTACTGTGTCCTCCATCATTCACTGAAGTGCCACAAAATCAACACATATCTGAAGGTAGTTTTAAACATCCCCTGTGGGACAGTCCAGTACCTGATTAAGGCACTGTTACTCATGTTCCCTGAAAGCCCTTCTAAATGTAATATTTTGTCAGAGAACATAGGCACCTCCCCATAGTTCGTTTTCCCAACTACCTTCTCCGTGAGAGGCTGAAAGGTGGCATGGGCCATGGGATCCATCAAGGCATCCAATCAAACTGTAAAAATGTCATGTGCAGAGAGGGGGTCTCTTCTCCTTATTCCTCTCTGCCCACCCCTCAAAAGATCCCGGACTAAGGGGTCTAAACCTATAACGTAGTCTGACTGCCACTGCTCTAGGCCTCACCAGCAGGAGCAAGCTAGAGGAAAATTCTCTTTGGCCTCAGCCTCCATCTGGCTATAGGTGAAGGCACACGGGATATGCAGGGGAAATTGGCCAGATGACTTAATGGTGCTCATGCTAGGATAACAGCGGGACTGGACTTAGTATGGATCCAACATCCTGGTCCACTACCATTATGGTGCCCAGTCCTCTCAGTTCCAACTGGGGGTGAGCCTGTGCATGTTACCAGAAACACAAGAAAGTGGGCAAGTTAACACATATGGGAGGACTTATTAGAACCACTTGCAGAACACAGTCTGGCTGTACCTTCTTTGCCTGTGGTCCTACCACTCTGTTCTTGGACAGGCATGTCCCTTGCTCCCCAGCAGAGCTCACCTGCTGTCAGTTTCTCTACTTCCAGGAAATGACTGAGTTTATATCTTGCCATGAAATGTCTTTCTTTTCTGAAGTAGAAGCAGGAAACGGAATAGCTTCAGAAGGATGCTCTGTATTTTAGGTCTAGAGCTCTGTGGCCTTGAAGGAAACATTTGGGCAGCCCCTAAACTTTGGGGCTACTTCCAGAACTTCACAGTAGTTTCTGATGTCACCTTCTGTCTTGGCCATAAAACTTGATATACTGCTGGGTTTTGGGGGGTTTTTTTTCATACTTTTTATATCTTCATGGGCTTCAGCCTTTTCTCCCTTTGACTCAATTAGCTGTTTTTAGAACATTTCAGAGAGTCCTAAGGATGTTCAGAGGCCAAGGCTAAGTCTGATCATCATCCTTCAGTTGGGGATGAGGGGCTCATTCTCTGCAGCAGGCTCCATAACATACTTTGTGCCCAAGGGTCTGAACCTCTGAGCATTTCCCCTTCACTCTCTACTCACCCGTGTCCTTCTCTAAGACAAGCAAACTACCTTTCACAAGGATGGCACATTTTACCTTCTACATTGTGGGTCCTTTGCAAACTCTCCATTGTCCTTCCTCATGTGATCAAACCTCTATTGGAACTTTTTCTGTCCCAAGCATTGCAGGCTCTGGCTTCCTGAAAGTGTCTTCAGTTGCTTCTATACTTATCTAAAAGAGGAGGTACCCAAAGAGGGAACGACTCTTTTATGTATTCTAAATACTGCTTTGACCTCAGTTCCCCCCAAATGAACATGTATACAGTAGGGAAAACAAGTATTTATTCCAAGAGAATCAGAGGAGGAGGGACAATCTTCAAAGGGAGGAAAAGTTTGGGGTGAAAAATATTTGGCATGTGCTATGGCCTGAATTTTTGGTTACCTCCCAAAATTTGTATGTTGTAATCCTAACCCCCAAAGATGATGGTACTAGTGGCTGGGGCCTTTGGAAGGTAATTAAGTCATGAGGGTGGAGCCCTCATGAATGGGATTAGTGCCCTTATTCAAGAGGCTCCAGAGAGACCCCTCACCTCTTTCATAATGTGGGGACACAGTGCAAAGGTGCCACCTATGAATCATGAAGAGGGACTTTAAGAGAACCATGACCATGCTGGCACCTCGAACTTGGACTTCCCAGCCTCCAGAACTGTGAGGAATAAATTCCTGTTGTTTATAAACCACCCAACAAATACCTGTAGTATTTTGTTACAACAGCCCAAACAGACTAAGACAGCATGGTAAGGCTTTCCTCCCAGAACTTGAGGGTGCCCATATAGATGTTCCCTCCTTCTCTAAACCTGTCTTCTCCAGCCTTCTTCAAATTCATCTCCTTCCCACATTCTTTCTCTCTTTAATCTCTGTCCCACTCCCAAAGCCCCTGCATTTTCTGGAACCACCTATCAGTTCTGAATGGGCTGTGACTCTAAGAGGTCTCTCCCAAACCTTGCTTCATCACTGTGGACAAGAGAGAGAGGATGCTGAATGTAAAGTGGAGGACAGGATGGCAGGACAGGGGATGGCAAGAGGAATCTCACTCAGGAGTACAGCCCATTGTTGTTGTTGTGTGTTTGTTTTTTTTTTTAAATCCCACCTATAAATTCACTGTGCTCACAGCACAAGGACCAGCTTCTGGCCAAAAATACTTACCTTTCCTACATAAGAGACTCACAATCTTCAGGTTGACAAAACTTTGACTTTTTTATGCTAAAAGAGCATTTCTCCTTTTTCTGACCCTGGGTTGCTTGAGGGGCCTTTTTGATGACCTTGACAATGCAGGTAGCCTGCCTCATCATTCCTGAGTTTATCCCCATCTACAGGATGGGGCTGGGGGAGGGTTGGGGGTGGGCTGGCAGACATACTTGACCATCCTTATTGTTTCTAGGCTCCATAGGAAACATTTTGTGTTCTTGAACCCAGTGGGAGCTTGAGCCGGGGAAGAACCAAGTGTGTTCTATATCTTTGAATTGATAGAGCCCCAAAGAACATGACTGAGGGAACACAAAGGGAAGATATTGCAGGTGACAACATGGTGACTTGCAGCTCTTTAGGATCATCTGTTTCTGTCCACAGTATCAGCAAACATTGGATCAGAGTTGCTGGGGCAAGGCACTGTTGAGATTTTAGATGGGAGCCTGGACAAAGAGCAGAGGAACTGTGATATTCTGGTAAATGGTAGCAACCTCAGGGGGAGATGCATGTGGTTTGTAACAGTTTGTTCTGTTTGTTTGCGGGTAGGGAGCATGTTTGATTTCTTTAATACTAACAGGCTACCAGGGACTACCCTTTTTAGGGAAGTATGGAAGAATCATAGCATCTCGTAAGGGAGATATAAAGAGTGACTGATGCCACCTATTTTGGAAATAGGATGCCAATTGCTTATTTATCATTTTTGCATATAAAATTGCAACTCATGTAATTAAATTGCCTCAGGGCAGAAGTACAAAACATGAAAGTTTAGTTCAAGTATATAAGACAGAACAGCAGGAGCTATCAGCTCATATTAAAATACCTACTGTAAAAAATGCCTGTAATGAAGGTAGCTCACCCATGGCATCCTACCTTCTAGTCTTGTGCCAAACAAAAGTAGAATTTCTGTGAACAACTCCTTGTAAGTCAAGTTTGAGAACAGTCAGATTTTAGCTTTGTGTTACAGTATATAGCAGCAGTTATTCTCTCACAGTGGTATTATGGTAACTCATGAAAATAGCTCATGTCCTTTCTGTATTTAATGATATGCTATTTAGCTAGACCCTTGGTGCCTCCAAAAGCCAGTTACCAAAACTGTCAGAAGAAATTCTTCAAGCCTACTGGGAGCTCACCTTCAGTGCCATCATCCTTTTTTATAGTTCCAAATATTTAAGCCCTAATTTTAATGAGGTTCCGTTTAGTGAACAACCACCAGCTAAGGAGGAGGGTGACCAGGTGGGTGAGCACAGCTTCATGCTGTTGTGCTCCTCCCAGGACATGAGTTGCAAAGGCTGAAAACTGTAACCCCCCACCACCACCCCGCCTGATTCCATGCCTCCTGTTCAGTCTTTCCAGCTGAGTGGGTATCTGCCCATTAAAGCCCACCCTCTTCCCATGGGGCAAACGGGAAGAAAGGAGGCTTGTGCTTTTCCACTAAAATCACACTCTAGGGGCCTAGAGAGAGAAGAGAAAAAATAAAGAGATTATCTTCTGTTCTATCCCTCCCAACCAGGCATCTGCCCCCTGTGGCCCGGCAGCCCAGCTGTACGAAAGCCATGGCTAAGCATACGGACTAGCACTGGAGAGGAAAAGCAACTCTGCGTGAAGAAATGTCTAGAGCCAGTCTCCAAAATGCCAGATTCCTCCTTTGTCCTCTGCACTTTGAGTTTTGGGGGTCGTCCCCCCATCCAGGGCTCCTCCTGCATGGAGAGGAAGGAGAGTGAATGGCAAATAAAGTCAGAACCAAGCCAGAGCAGTTTTCTGGGTCATGTTGGCTGTGTAGCTGCCCTTGGGCATGGGAGTGAAGGCCCCAGAGCTGTTCTGCAGGTGTCCAAGGAGAATATCTGTGGACATTTTCACACATCAGGAAATAACAGGAAATTACTGTGCCCAAATTACTGTTTGGTTGTGCGTTCTCGGGAAAGAGCCATGTCATAACAAACTCTTAATTCTTACCCATCAGTTTTGCACCTGTTATACACTTTTCTCATCACAGCTGTACAATCTAGACCAACTTGGAAAAGAGCCAAACTCTCATGCGTTTGAAAAATGGGGTATCGGTCCATCCCCCAAAGAAAAGACCTACAGTTGTATGTAGCTTTGAATTTGGAGCCTCTTGAAGTGAGAAGGCAAATGTTAGAGAAGGAAGACAGAAGGAAGAAGAAAGACAGGAACTGGAGAGGTGGCAGAGTATAACCCCCTGGGAAGTGACCTTTACTGGGAAGTCCCAGAGTCTATGTTTATTGTCTCTATCTCTACATAAATATTTTAACATTTATCTCTGTCTAGCTACCTCTACTTATGAATAAAAAATTACTGAATATGAGATGGTCCAGAAAAAAAGGATTATAGTTATTTAAGTGGCTACTTTAAAGTTATTTTTAATCAGACATTTGTTAAATGTAATTATGGCTTCATGGGAGAAAAGCATGATTCTAAAAATTAAGCACAGATAGAATGGAGAAGTGATGCCCCAACTGTGTTCACCATTCACTCCATGTGTAATTAACTTTCCTCATTCTTCTGATAGCCAGGCATCCAGAGTAATCTCTGCATTTTGCAAGAGCCCAGGTTTGATGGTAGTAAAAGATGTTGCAAGAGAAAAACAGATTGGTGAGTTGTTTCAGATGTCTACATAATAGAAAAACAGTAATAAAAATGCCATCATCTACATATTGTAGGAAGATAGAATGCACTGCTCATCATGGATGAATGGTTAGTCTCATTTTGTCCTCGAGCCATAATCAATTGTACATCATTAACAAGACAGAAAATCTTTACTAATTAGCTTTTATGATTATATTGTTATTGCATGGAGGCATTTAAAGCATTGAAGATAAAGGAGATAAGATGCCCACAAAAAAAGGAATTCTTTGAAAAAGGGGGAAATAATGCCCCACCCCCATATCATCTTCAGAAATGTTCACTATTACCATATGTAATTTTTAATTCAATTCACAGTGAAAATTAATATTTTTAGTAAATGAGTGACAACTGTTGAAAAGAGGGAGAAGGATATTGAGTGTGCTTTCATACCAGGAAAATGGAAAGAAATTCAGCTGCTGAAGTTATCTAAGAAGAATAATTATTCATTTTCTCTTTGCTAGAAATCTTCAAGGCTATCTTTTTCCTATTCTACATATAACTTCTTATAAATTGTTCTTCTCTGAATATATGAAATAAAATTTAGCCAATTGAAAGAGTTACATCCATACCTTCTACCAGATTCCATTTCCAATGGCTCAAAGATTTAAATGCAAAATGTAAAACAAACTTATCAGAAGAAGACAGGGAAGAATTCTGGGGGTAACATCAGAGTGAGAAAGTCTTTTTAAAACCATGATACAGAACCCAGAGCCATAAAGGAAATATGAGAAATATTCAACTCCAAAAAGGAAGTTCTGCATGGCAAACTAACAAATTCTACACAAAACAGCAATAAGCAAAGTCAAAAATAAATGACAAGCTAGAAAAAAAATTTGCAGTTTATATTTCAGACTAAGGCCTGCTATCTCAAATATATAAAGAGCTACTATAAATCAAAATGACAAAGACCCCAAAACCAATAGAGAAATAGGAAGCAAAGGATATGAATAATCATTTCCCAGGAAAGGATAGTCAGATTGTTCCAAAACATGAGAATACGCACAATTGTTTGCATAATAAGATGAATACAAATTAAACTACATGGAGATACCACTTTTGATTGTCAGTTTGGCAAAGATCAGAAAGTTTGACAAGATCATGTTAATGGGGGCATGAGAAACTGGCTCTCTTCATTGCTGATCAGAATATAAATTGGTACAAAATCTGTGGAGAGAGATTTGGCAATTTCTGACAAAATAACAAATGTGTAAACCCTCTGATCCAGCAACTTCACTTCGAGGAATTTATCCCACAGATACAGTTGCGTGAAAAGATTTATTTAAAAGTTATCAATTTCTGCATTGTCTGTAACAGAAAATGCTAGGGAACAACCTAATGCCCCTCAATGGAGGACTAGTTAAATCATAAGCCATCAATCAGTGCAAGGGTATGTTTCTGTAGAATAAAAATGAGGATGTTTTTTATGTATGGATTTGTAAAAAAAATCCCCAAGATGTATTGTTAAGAAAAAAAAGCAACATGTAGCAAAGAGTACATAAATTAAACATGTTTTCAAAAGCAGAAAAATACAATACAGATGTATTTGTTGTTTAAAAAGATAAATACTAATTCATAGTTCTTAAAAGATGAACTCCCTGCCCTAAAGGCTCCAAATAGCCGGCACTTCTCTCATGTCTATTATCTTTCCTCCTGGTGTGAGCAGTCTATATAAGGATAGGCGTAGATTTTTTAAAATTAATTAATTAATTTACTTATTTAGAAATTAAAACATGGACTTTATTTGAGCATATGGAAAAAAGAAAAGAAGCAAAAGAGAAAAGATTAAATCTAATATGATGTAGATTATTTTCATATCGATAAGACATTCATTGGATAGAAAGAAAATTTTCTGCACTTATTCTTCTTTAATTCCTAAAGGTAAAACTAGATCAAAGAAAAATTCTTATCACTAATAAGCTGATGGCCAAACATGCTACTTCTACTTATTAAGTAGTAAATGTCCTAAAGGCATGGATATTTTATTTATTTATTTATTTATTTATTTGCACTTTTTAAAAAGATTTTATTTATTTATTTTTAGAGAGGGAAGGGAGGAGAAAGAGAGAGAGAGAGAGAGAGAAACATCAATGTGCAGTTGCTGGTGCCTGTGGCCTGCAACCCAGGCATGTGCCCTGACTGGGAATTGAACCTGCGACACTTTGGTTTGCAGCCCACGCTCAATCCACTGAGTTACGCCAGCCAGGGTATTTTTTTTCACTCTTTAAAAATTTTTTCCCGTTACCATTTATCATTTATCACCCTTGTACCCCTTTCCCCTGCAATCACCACACTGTCGTCCATGTTCACGAGTCCTTTCTCCTTTTTGATTGATCCATCCATCCCCTAATCCCCCTCCCCCACCCAAGAGCTGTCAACCTGCTCTCCATCTGAGTCTGTCTCTGCTTTGCTTGTTAGTTCAGTTTGTTCATTAGATTCCATATATAAGTGAAATCATATGGTATTTGTCTTTCTCTGACTGGCTTAATTCACTTATCATTGTTGATGGCCTTTTAGAGCTTTCATAGGTCTGTCTTTACAGACAAGAAAACTGAGACTCAGAGAAGGTAAGTAACTTGCTCAAGGCCATGTGGCTAAGAAATTGCAAAGATGGTGTCTGAACCCAAGTCTGTCTGGGTCTAAAACGTGTGTGCCTCTCACTCAACCATACTGACCGGGTTACACTTTGCCTGCCTCTAGGGACCCATGGGAACTGAGGAAATGGAGTTTTTACCTCTGGCTGGTGGACTTTGCAGCTTCCTAGGCCCTGCCCCAAATGTATTGATCCGACCCTTCAGAATAGATAGAGTCTTTATGTGCGGGCTTTCAAAGTTCCTTGGATGAGACTGAGACAGGGAGGTTCAGAACTACTGTCACTCAGGAATAGTAATAAAAGCACATTCTCACATTCAGTCATGTAATCAACAGACAACCATGTGAAGTAGCTACTGTCTCAGAGGCGGTACCTCACCCTTAGAGACTCGGAGAGAATAATTAGCCCAGGTCACAGAGCTAATAATGGAGTGGGGGCTGAGATGTAAGGCCCAGTAATCTGGCTCCCAGGCTGTTACCCATTATGCTGTATTCTTGGCCACATACTGTGCTCCTGTACAGTAATTCCATAAGCCAAGACTTTGGGATATTGCTGTAGGGACATGCTGGTGTTCACATAAACTGAGGTAAAAGGGACCACAGGGGTTTCTTCCTATTCCTCATAAGGAAACCAGGTTCAAAGAGGCAAAGAGTGACAGTAGTTTAAACGTTTAACACAACTCCCTGCTTCCTTCCAGGTCCATCACTGCAAATCAAGTCATCACCTGGAATTGTTCAGGCCTAAGTTAGGAAAGATTACGCTTGTTAGAAAAAAATGGGAAAGAAAGGGCAACTGAGAATCTATTTGCCCTGGCGTTTAAAGTTGTCTTCTGTGGATGGATCAGTTTACAGACATTTTTATAGCAACATCCTTCTTCCTTTTTCTCCCCCCTGTATTTGATGGGGAGCTTACCGAACGTTGATACTGAGTTATTTTACTTTATGGCTGCCACAAAACGGCTCTTAATAAGAAGTGAAAAAAGACGAGTGAAAGCTTATGGCCTCTTCACTCTATTTCTTCAAAGGAGGACTGTACTCAGAGTTTTCAGGTTTTAAGATTCTTCTTAGAGAAAATGCTTTGCTGTCACAAGCAAACAATGTTCCAGGTGCCATATTTACTTACATATTTCTCTTTGTAGCTGTAATTTCCCCCTGGGTGGTGGCTGTTAAATGAGCTAATCTTGGGAATAGCCCACACTTGGATCAAATCCTATTTTTCCTCTAATAAGCAGTGTAACCTGAAGCATGTGTCTTAACTTCTCCGAACCCTGGTTGTTAAACTTATCTGCCATGGTGTTAAATAGTATCTACTGGGCAGGATTGTGAGGCAGGCAGTTCAATGAACTGCCATTTGTCAAGCATCCACCACAGTGGTTTGTGCGTGGTAGATCCTCCTTAAATCTTAGATGTTCTTCTTATGAGACACACTCAGTGACTGGGCCCAGCTCTATTCTCTGAGCACCCAGGACCAAATCTAGAATCTTCTGCAGGGCAGCTTCCCAAGTATTTAAAAGTAGCCATCTTCTCCTTCAAATGCCCTCTTTGCTCAGCACTCTGGAGTTCTGGACTTTTCCACATATGGTAATTCTTGGTCTCTTTATTATTTAACCAGTTTTCCCACTAATTCACACAAACTGGTTTATGTATTTAGCTACAACCTAAGGTACTGGTTAATTTATTGAAAGAAGTATATTACTAGTAATGGTACATTAGAACTGTGATAGAATTAGGGTTCTCCTTGTGTGCATGTGTCCTTGGGGAGCTATTCACTCTCTGAAAGGATGATCCCAGAATGCCTTTTGTTTGAATGTTAAAGGATGAATTGATTCACCTGTAAAGCAATTGTAGGCTAAGGCAGTAAGAAACCCATTGGGATTAAACAGGTTGTGCTTTAAGCAACCAATAAGTTTGAGTGAATTATTGAACAGTGCCTTTCCTATCTCTCTCTCTCTCTCCCCCACCTTCTTTCTTCCTTCCCCTCCACCTTCTCCTCCCTTCCCCGTCTCTCTCTTCCTCTCTCCCTAGAAAGGAACAAGTCATGCATAGGTCAAGATCAGTGAGTGAGCTCTGTGAGGGAGGAAAACTAATTTTCCTTCTGCCCTTCTGAGTTCTTCTGGCTAGTCTAATAGTCAAGTTGACATGAGACATACTAACAGAAGAAAATAACCAAATTTATTGCATGTGTAATTATACATGCACATAAATTGGTCAGTCGAAGCTTAGGTGCCATCTTGAGCTAAAAAGAAAGAGGGATGGTGGTTAGGACTTCAAAGAGACAGTAGGCACTTCACAGGCAAATAAGAAGGAGCAAACATTTGGTAAACAAATTTTTTTTTACCTGGTCCTCAGAGGGAACTCTAATAAACAGATTTTGCTAGGTTCTTCTTATCCGCCACACTTAGTTTATCTTATGCTAAGGTGATAGCTCCCCTCCTTTAAGCAGGCTTTCCTATCTAAATTTCTTTAGACAAATAAGGGGGAGGGTCTTTTTGAGTCTTGTTTTTTAAACAACAACAACAGCAACTTAAAATCATCAAAAAGACATACCATATTCCAAAAAGACATACAAACTCTATTCCCCCTTACCTCTTACCTGCAGAATACTTTAAATGACAACTTGTACTATCCCCTCTCATAGTAAAATGATTCATAATTGACCAAGTTGTCCAGCTTGTATCTGCACTCAATTCAACTCTTCAAGAACTTGTAGCTGGAGGACAGAAACTGGTTAGGAGGTCAGAACAGACATAAACCTTTTCCTTACAAAGTTTTCCTCAACTTCCTCATCAGAAGATCATACTGGGATCACATTCTCTACTGAATTAACTTTGCACATGCTGTAGTGATACCATGAGATTAAACACTACAATCACTTCAGATGGTTCAAAAGAAAGCCATTTTCTGAAGTACGAGTAGTGTTAGTTTCTGTTCTCATTATCTCTTTTAGAGGAGTGTTGGGACATCAGAAATGTTTATGAAATATTCAGTAGGCTGGGATTAAGTGGACAGATTAAATGTGAATGATTCCTTAGAAGTAAGTCGTTGAGGGCAGTTGAAAGCTGTACTTCATCAAGGAAATGTTTAGACCAAAATAAGCATGTGTCTGTCTCTTTGTCCATCTGTCTAGAGAGTAGGGTGAATGTGGGGAATTGAACAACTTTCAACAAGAAAGAGAAACTTGTTCAAGCATGAGGAAGGCATTTCACTGAAATCTGTGCTTGGCTTCTTCCCGGTTAGTGCTTCTCCCGAGCTTTGCAGCTGAATTCTCAGGGATCTCTCCTCAGAAGTACTGTGTGTACCAATTCATAGAATGAACAGTGGAGCCAGGGAGATGGAAGTGAGAAACCCAGCCATCTGCCCAAGATATTTTGCTCCCTAGCCTGAGGTTCTCCAGAGCAAGCATGTGGACCATGAGGAGCTCTAGCAAAATTGTGACACAGGGCCTCTGATGACAAACTGCCCTGCTCTCCACTTTGAAATGTCACCTCATTGCTCTGCCTTCCACATATGTTAGAAAACAAAAGAAGAATAGGGCTACAATATCACTACAATGTATGAATGTGCTATGTTGCTTGGCATGTCAAAAACTGAGCCAGTACATCTTTCTAGTCCCAAGAAGTCCCAGATCCAGGTTAATATGCTATGGACTAAATGTTTGCATCTGCACAAAATTTGTGAGTTGAAACCCCGATCCCCAGTGTGGTGGTATTTGGGAGTGAGGTCTTTGGGGAGGTGATTAGGTCATGAGGGTAGAGCCTTCCTGAGTAGGATTAGTGTCTGTGAAGGGACAAGAGAAGATGATCTCTCCCAGCCATGTGAGGACACAGTTCAAAGACAGCCATCTACAAACCAGGGAGAAGGCCCTCACTAAGAGCCCGGCCCTGCTGGCAGCCTGATCTCAGACTTCCAGCCTCCAGAACTTCCAGCCTCCAGACTTCCAGCTTCCAGCCTCCAGAACTCCAAAAAGGTGCTGTTTAAAGTACCTTATCTGTGCCCTCCAGCTGCTGTGGCTCAGTTGGTTGTGTGTTGTTTCACAAAAGGTCACCCATTCAATCCTCGGTCAGTGCACGTGCCTGGGTTGGAGGTTCAGTCCCAGGCTAGGGTGTGTACGGAAGGCAGCCAATCGATGTTTCTGTCACATCAATGTTTCTCTCACTCTCTTTCTCTCTCCCTTCCCCTTTCTCTAAAATCAAAAATGAAAAATGAAAAAAACTTAAGTACCCTATATGTGGTATTTTTGTTTTAGAAGTCCAAAGGGGGCAAGACAAATACCTTTTGTAGCACTTCACAACTACTGCCTTCTGTGTATGAGTGAACAAGGTCATCCATTTTATTATGGCCCACTAGTTTCTATATGGCATTTTCCTTTCAACAGGAGACTGCGATCATCTTTCATAAATATTTACTGAACATTTAAAATTCTTTGAGTTCTGCTCAGAAGAAAACAATTAAAAAAAAGTTACATGCATTTCACAAGGCAGACTGATTAGACTCCAACTGGGTGATTTGTCCAACATGGAGAAGCAAGCTGGGATTCCAGGAATGTTCTTAAATTTCCAGCCAGTGCTATTCAGTGCAGTTCTACTGTCTTCCTAAAATTACATTACATCTTTCCTCCTTGGATATTTCTGGTCCATCTGCAGAAGGTACTGTCATCACATAGTTATTGTCTGGCCTTTGCAGAGAGAATGACCCCATACCCCAGAGGGAGTTACCTTGGATTATTTTCCTTTGTAGAAAAAAAAAATGGTTTTCAGTCTCCTGGATGAAAAAAGCATGAGGTAGGTGCAAATTGTTACAGCATTGAATTATCATTTTCCTCTTCAATTAGCACCAGTAGCTGTCACCTTGTGTGACCCAAACTGAAAAAGGATTATCATCAACATGCTTTTATTCCGACACAGTGGTTACCTACATACACATGAAGCTGTCAGGATTCCTGCTACCAGCTTCAAAGCTCTTTAACCACTTGAGATGGGCTTAAATTGCATTTTGGATTTTGTAGCCAGATAGTAAACTTCTTAGCCAGCCTTTCAGCCCATGGCATATTCCTTCTGGAGCATACTGGGGCTCTAGAAGCAGAAGGTGTTTACAACTGCAAAGCGTTCTGTTAACTGTGTTGCAGGAACAGTGGTGGAAGAATTCAAAGCAACTCTATTTCTCTCTGCATTCCTACCCATCTTTAGAGTCTTTTCTCCCTAAGCCTTTACATCACTCAAACCACATGAAGCTGGTACTATTTGAGGCACTGAACCAATGTGCTGCAAAAAAAAAAAAAAAAAAAAGCAAAGTAAAAAATATGCAAAACAGAAAACCCAACTAATTGGTTTTCCTGTTTCGTCAAGTATCCACACAGTAGAAACAATGTACTGTTAAAGTGAGTTGTTCGAACATTCTGTTAACTAGAAACCTCTATTAATTAATATAACCATAACTCACTGGACATAGTGAAAACTGAAGATCATAATGGTGACCTAGAGGCAAGGAAATATTCAAAAATGTCTTGATTCATCAAGGAATGATTAAAATATGTTTAGCATTGTCTCAGTCTTGAGTGTTTTATTGTATTCCATGTCTTGCAAATTGGAAACACATACCTGGTATTTTTGATAATACCCTATTAAACAGATATTTGATTTGATACAACATCCCATTTAACAGAGCAGGGTAGCAGAGGCCTTTTGTTATATCCAGCTGGTTGTACTGCTTAAGGCAAAGTTTGGTCATTCTTATTTTTTATAGGGAACGTAATAGGTAGGAGTTAGAATCTGACTTTTTTTCTTTTAAATTGTGGATTAGCTTTATAGATTTAAATAGACCAGGCTTATTTTAGAGGGAGGTATTATAACTAGTTGTGCCCTCAGCCAGAGGACTCCCTGCTCCTAAATTTCTCAAAGGACAGCATTCTCTTTGGCTAATGGGATTAAAGAGAATGTAGCAAGGATGGGAATCTCTTTCACTGCTCTATCTCTGCCCATTTCTTTATCACAGCCCCCAGCTGCTCAATGGACTTTGAATTCCAATATGATCCTCTTACAAGTACTTTTTTTAGGCCTGAGGAAGGCCAAAGAGTTAATTTGGAATTGAGAGGCTTCTGTTCTCTTCCCTAAAAAAGAGAAGTTCATTAAGTAGGTGAGGGGATTTGAAGTAGGGAGATAATGATCTCAAGTTTTAAGGGAGACACAAAGGAAAGCTGACCTCATTTTATTGACAGAAGATTACACTGTGTATTTATAGTTTGTGGTATTGACTTCTTGAAGAGAAAAAACAAAAAATACCTTGTGAAATGATACTGTATTAAAGAAGGAGTCGCTGACATTCCCATCCAGGTAATTTTTTTCATTTGACTAATTAAATAGGGGTTCCTGTATCACTGAAGATTTAGTTTCGTTTTCTTTTTTATAGATATTTGAAAATTTTTCTACATTATTTAATTTGGGCTTTTTAAGTTCATCTGTCATTGTCTTCCTGGACACACTTTTCGTACTTTTTCCTCACTTTTCTCTCTCAGATCTTTTTTCCAATTCAAGTATGAATAAAACACAAAATCTAATAAAAAAAATAGATAAGGCTCTTTCTTCTCTCCCATTTTTAACCCGTAAGCCTTATGGTACTACGTGTTGGAGATTTCAGAAGAAACAAAATGGGGTGTTGGGTACCAGGCCCATTGCCCTGCTCTGCAGATCCCATGGGCCCTGCTGGTTATGGGGTAGCACCATCATTCTGCCATAAGAGGCTTTTTGCTCAAAGTAACAGAGACAATATATTATACTGTGATAAGGAATTTCTTTGTCAACAACTAGGGTGAGACAATAGAGGGAAGAGGGGAAATGACAGGGAAAAAGTGAGAGACAAAATTTGATATTTCTTCCGAATTCTTCAGAAGTCAACCAAACCATTGGCTGATGCTGGAGTAAGGTTGGCTCTGTTCCCTGGTTGTCTGACCCTGTGATTTCCTGTGGCATGTCTTCATCAGATGGGAAATGCCCTCTTGGTAAATCAAATGGATTAACCTTTTCTATAAGCGAATTCTGTTTTCTTGTTAGTCCACACTTAAGGTTGTCATCCTTAACCTTTTTTGCTTAATGGTGTCTTTAATACTTCTCACCATTGAGGGTTAGAACTTTTCTTTGAAATTTGTCAGAAGTATACATACAATCAATCCTCGAGCCCGAAAGAAACTTACGTGAAGAATTAGAGGGGAGTGCACACTGGCTAGCTTTTGCCTGGCAGTGTGAAATCTTTACATAGTGTGGGTCTGTGTAGGTCCTTGTATCAAATAGATAAATGATAGATAGATAGGTAGATAGATATATAGATAGATAGGTAGATAGATCATTACTCTTGGGAAAGCTTTTAATCACTGGTTTATTGGAAAAGTGTAAGGTAGCTTGTGAACTTGGATTTAATGTATGAATTTTGGGTAAGAGTGCCAAATTGAAGTCATAGTAAATGTCACATTAATAGGTAAAGGTGCCCGTTGAAGGGGAAGAAAGGGATTTCGCCTCCTGAAGCTGTCACCCTGATGCTGTTGATCCCAGTTTAAAGCAGCAATGACTTTTGAATTTTTCCTATTCTAGTATACTCACCTACCCCCTAGAGACCCCTCATGAGCAGGTTATTGAGTTCTCACCATATTCACAGTTGTCTATAAAAACTCAGAAAGATTCTCTCCTACACTGAAATCTAAATTCTAATACAAACCAAAATCTAAAGTCTAATACCATATGCCCCCACTCAGTCTGAAAGCATAAGTTAGAATCAAGGAGATATTGGACTAGATGTCTTCATTAGCATCATAAAGCATGGCTAATAGAGAAGAAATAGCTGTCTTTGGATAATATTATTTGCTATTATTGGACAAATTTATAATTAAAATCTCCTTTGGAAGCCATGGTATATCTTCAGCTTACTAGGGAAATTCTAAAATCTCTTCAGGTACCTATCCTAAATACAGTGTTAAGAGTGAATTTGATAATGTCTATAAAAGTGCTTTATGTTTATCAGAATCTAGTGCTAAAGAAATTGAATCTATTTGGATTGATATTATCAGTGATTAGGGGGTAAAATGACCACTTTTTAAAAATGATTTAACACTTTCAAAGCTTTGAGATGCCATTGAGTGCCTTGGAAAAGGTAAGTAACTTAAAAGAATTGATGACCACCAAAAGTGAGCAAGTTATTCTGTTTTTTCTTTTAGGATAAAGCCTATAGAATTATATGTGAAGTCATCACTTTCAAAAGGGTTTGATTTTATGTCATTTCAGCAACTTAAAAAAGTATCTTGAGAGCAAAAGAAAGCCTGGGGTTTTTTATTTGTTTGTTGTACATTTTCAGACACATCTATAGAAGGAATAAGAAAATAGATTTTTAAAATTTTAACCTGAATGTGAACCCTCCTTTCTTCTATTGTCTTTTTAGAATCAACAAAATCATTAAGCCTCTCATGCAGAAAAAATGCAACTTTTAGACCAAACAATAATAATAACAATAATAGCAGATATCTAATTTTGTTTCATATAGTGTTTTAAACCTTACAAAATGCTTTCATATTCCACTACCTCACAGTGTCACTTATAAATTAGCTATGAAGAACTTTTTTTTTCTTTCTGGTCAATAGGAACAAATTTCAGCTAGGCATGAAAAAAACTCTTAGCTCACAATAGTTTAATACTGGCTTGGTTTCCTGAGAAAGGCTGTAGAACTGTTTTTCTTTGATGATAAAAACAAACCACATTTAGAAACACGATTAAATTTACCCCAGCCCAATTCTTGGAGCCTGGGAAAAATGGCTTTAGCCTCTTGTTTATCATTTACTCAAAGAACATCTTACCTTCCCATCAACATTAAGTATATATTTGTAAGGCAAACATTGAATCATACCTAAAGAGATATAATCCAATGAGTATGGTCCTCTCTCTTGAATGTCCTATAGTACTGTTTGATTTGCATAAATTTAACTATTTATTATCTATCAGGGTTTTTGTTAATTTCATGTGTGAGTTTTCCCAACTTGATGGAAAACTGTTAAAAGACAAGACTCATTCTTGGAACTATTTTTGTCCTCTCCACAGGGCTTTTGACAAATAGGACAGCTTTCATTGACCCGTGGTTGGTACAACTTCCGGCCTAAAGATAATAGACACATGAGATCAGTTGTTCTCAAACGGGAGCACGGATCAGAGAGAGGGCTTGTTAAAACACAATTCAGGGCCCCACCCTTAAAGATTCTGATTTAGGAAGTATGGAGTGGGGCTGGTGTTTTGCATTTTGAATGGTTCCCAGGTGAGGCTGATGCTGCTGGTCCTGAGACCACAATTTGAGGATCATTGCATTAGATTCATGTTAAATTCTCCTTCCAATTTTATTTGGTGATACTTAAGATCTGTACTAGTTTTTAATTGGGATCCAAGAGCACACAGCAACATTATTCATAGAGACAAATGCAGTTAAACCCACAAGTTAAAATTTAGGAACTTATTGCTAAATCCATGAGTTAAAAGACCTAAAAGGAATTAAGCTGAGCTTCATATATATCAGGCTATGAATGAACAACTCTAACTGATTAATGATAATTCTCTAAATGAGGATGTATCCCACATCATTAGCACAGCTATTACCCAACTTATGAATGGATCAGACTCCGCAGTTTATTTGGGGTCTGGTGTTTGGAACTCAAAATGTGTTTTACCATAGAAGAATTTTGATAAACAATTGTAGCAAATGTCTATCTGGCTCATAATTTACCCAAAGATAATAGTACCATGGGTCCTGATCCTGGATTTCTAAGGAGAAAGCTTTAGGATTTACAGGTTTGTATTACCACCAACTAAATAGGGTACCTGGATAGAAGGCCAGGGAGGAAGGAGATGGGAGTTTCATTTTGGACATACTAAGTCTGAGTTTTCTTTGGCACATGCAGGTGATGTCCAATATGCAGTATTATGGAGATATCCCCACCTCACTGCAGCAGACTCACAGTATCCATTTGTCCTACTCTTTTTGTCGCCCAGGCAGTGATGGGGAGACTGATTGTGCTTTCTTTCATGGCTGGATCAGTGAGCGCAGCCCAGAGGGGCTGAAGAGTTCAGGGGGAGCTGTGCATCATATGGCAGGTGTAAAACACTGCAGATACTTCCGGTCTTCTTTTTCATAATACCTGTCTAAAGGTCCAGTAATGGACAGGCCTACTTAGATATTTCAACACCAACAACTGTAGTTTTGCTTACTCTCTTCCCTTCTCTCATGGGCTTTCTACAAGACCCTCAATACTTCCCTTTTCTTTTTCTTATTCAGATTTACAAAGGACTTAGAGCAAATAAAGGTGTTTTGGGGATAACCATTCACCTGCATTACAGAGGAAAAACCCAGATCTCCTGGACCTGAGCAGGTGTTCTACATTGAGAAGAAGCAGAATGTCTGGGATTAGGGAATTGAGGAAATGTGACAAGACCAGGCAGCCAGAGAGGGCCTAGGAGAGCTGAGGTGCGAGGTCCTACAGCCCCATTTCACTGCATGAGCCGCCTCAGAACTCAAACTGGATCACAGGTATCAGCCTGTTCTCTATCATTTTAGGGTAAGAGAAAGGAGTGGAAGAAAGGAATCACTGTTGTCAAATCATAAAGAAAAAGTAATTCCTCTAGCCACCTTGTATTATTTAGGGTGAATCTAAATCGCTATTCCAATAGCATTGTGAACCAGGAAATTCCTGAGTAATCTCTCTCTCACCCTCTCCATAAAATGCCCAAATCAGTTTCATAGTTACTGATTCATACTTTCCTACACATTATTTCACATGGAATTATAGACTGTATGAATCTGGGTGCTTTTGGAAGTAGGCACCAAGAGAGAAATAAACATGCAAGGATTTTATTAGGGGAAATACCAGTGAGAGGAGAGGGGGGAGAAGCCCGAAAATACTGAGAAAATGGCCAGACTGCAGTGACAGACCCTGCGGGAAGGGAAGGTTGGATGGAAGCATCCCAAACTGAAGTGCTATCTCAGGAAGATTCCTCAAGTCCTTGAGCAAACAGGACCACCAGAGCCACCGTGTATCCCCCAGGGATGGGGCTGCCTTCCTATCCCTCCTGTGCTCATTTATGGCTGGACAGCTAGTGGGACACGTGACTGGGAGCAAAAGTGCTGATGGATTTCAGAGCACAGCAGCCAGGCACCTTGATATTTCGCCTCCTCCAGTTGGAGTTCTGTGATGTGTGTGTCCTCACCTCACCTCACCTCACCTCATCTCACCTCACCTCATCTCACCTCACCTCACCTCACCTCACCAACAGGCCAATAGCCAAAGTGCCTTGGGTAAATGTAAAAGTTGTGCTTTGCATTGTGAATGGCATGATATCAGTTATGAAAGAAAAACAAAGAAAAGAAGCAGTGCTTCATTATCTTTAGTACTTAGAAAGTAGAGAGGGTAGATCATTAAAATCTGCCATGATCTGAAAATTTTACTTCCAGCCTGCAGCTTTTGGCCTGTCTGTCCTCCAGACTGGTATTAAGAGCTGGTGAGAAGAGCAAGATGAACTGCCTTGGCATCGCTTCTCTCTCAGTGCTTAATGAAAGGGCAACAAAATGCTATAGAGTTGGAAGCAAGAGGGAGGAGTTCAGCATGGGGGGCATGGGTTGGGAGGGCTGCAGAAAGCACCAACTTAATAACTGCTGCTTGATGATTAAGAATTGGCAGTAGATCCTTTTTTTTTTTTTGGATTGCTAAAATTTTCACTCTTTTGACCCAGAAAAAAATCTTGGCCTTTAAATGCGGAACACCTAATTTTTTATTTTATAAATAATCTGTGTACCATTCCACTGTGTGGAATGCATAATGATGTTTAGAATACCAGCTGTCACCTAGAGATGTTCCCAAAGTGAAATATACATATTTCCTGCTGGATTTTAAATTATGTAAATAATTTGCTTTCTGTCTCTTCTGATGTTGAAATGGAGAAATGAGGAGTTATGATTTCCAAAACCCAACGGATATTGTATATTTTATGCTGTTCGTAAGAGGTGGGGATGCCTGGGGAGTAGAATTTCTTTGAGATAATTTTTGAAAAGCTTAACTAGTAAGACAGTTCCCGTGATGGTGCATGTGCATTGTATTCTAATTGTATCACACACACTTCACTCTGTGTTCTTTTAGGCTTAAAATAATGTGGAACACAAATGACAACATATCAATGAATTTTGCTGAAAAAGGGATAGAAGACATTCAGCCATCAGAGTGGGACAGTTGCCTAATGTTTAGTATTACTTTTTTTGGTAAAGAATACATACACTTTGAAGGACTGGAGTTAAAATTAATAAGATAATGACTCTAAGAAAAAGACCTTTTTTTTCTTGTTCAGAATGAAAATACATTAGCCAGCTCTACTAATGCACAAATGAGATTAACAAAGGCCTTGGTTTTTCTGAGATGGAGAACAGCTAAGATGATGATGATGATGATGGTGATGATGAAAGTATCAGGCAACAGTTTCAAAATGTGGGACTCAGGCAAACTCCAGAAGGCCTGGACTGAGTTCCAGGTTAACCTGAGGTCTCAGGTTACAGGTGTGCAGAAGCAGTGAGGTGTCTCTAAGAACCGTGAGTAGGAGGGGCTTCCAGTATTTCAAGAGGTTTATTTTCTTAATGAAATGAAGATTTAGCCATTAAGTAGAGCATTTAGTTGACTGTGGATCAACCAGGCCGTCCACTTAGTTTACATAACAGTGAACAAACTACTTGTTGCACACACAACATTGCATGTTTTCTATGTCTCTGTCCCTTTCTCACATGCGTGTGCACACACTCTCCCTCGTAGACACACTCACTCATTCAAACACCCACTCTATAAAAAGGGAGGAATGGTCTCTATACCTTTTTGCCTCAGCATGCATGTGAAATACAGTTAGACCTCTGAAATAATGTGTAATTACTTGACATCTGTAAGTTTCTATAAACTTATATAGGCTTTAGCACATAAAAGATGCTTATCCTTAGATAAGCTGAATTGTCTTTGGCAATTAAATAAATGTGCATTTAACGCTCTTGTTTTCAGTAGGATGCTGGCTGATGCTGGGTATAGGTTACAAATTTGCCACCTAACAATTGTGGTTTAAATACTTGTTTGGGATGGAGACCAACTTTCCTCAGCTGCTAATCTGGCTAACGAGGTGTCATCAAGCTGCTGAGTGGGTTAGCTTTCCGATTAAACCTAATTAAAACTATATCTTTAGAATGGAATAATTTCCATTTCTGTTAACATTTTTAATATGACTTTAGCAAAAGAATTGAATGTAACATTATAGAGGAAAACATCTGAGAAGCTTCTGTTTGTGCAGTTCACTTAGAACAAAATGTTTTGCAGAAATGTCTTTTAAATATGTCCAAACCCCAGAATTCACATTTTCCCCAAAAACAGGAGGTAGCTTGTGGATTCTTGCTTTGAATTGCACAGACAAGAAAGCCTCTTGAAATAATTGTTTTTAAAATGATTACCAAAAATACTGATCATTTTATACCTGTAAGTGGTACACAGTGATAACCAAGAACAACTCCCATTTTCTTGTGTAGAAAAAGGTGTGATTCCAACAATGTGGAAAATACCATCTTGTTCACATCTATTCCACACTTCTCATTCAAAATTCTGGTCTTGTGTAAGTTGCTTGACTCAACTCTTAGTTCAAGATTAGCAAAATGAACAACATGTAATTTCTTTACTCATAAGATTTTGGTTTATTTTGGCTTGAACTTCAACTCACCAAAATTTGGGGGTTGTGTAACTTTAGATATTGGGAATTAAATAATAAGACAGAGCCCCAAATTATAAATGAACTGATAGATGAGGCGTGTCAATGTTGAGGATCCTGTAGTCAAGACACCCTGTTCCGTGGACCCAATGATGTGTAATGACAAGAGAACTGGCTAGAACTGAAAAGTGCTCAGACCCCAATTCCACGTTCTTCCTTGGACACTCTCTGTCCTTGAGTGTCTCCATACCTTTCCTTCTGGCTCCTGTCCCTTTTCAGTGGCTTTTATTTCCTGCTTGCCTTTCTTCTGTTTCCTATTCCTTGCTCCTTCCAGGCCCAAGTCAAAGGCTACCTCTCATAAGGAGCCTTACCTAGTCCCCCCAACCAGTACTGAGTTCCTCCTCCTCTGGATTCTCATAGATGGGTACTTTATTTTTATATGAGCACTCCTCACATTCCATCTTGTGTCTGGTTCCTTTCCGTGTCTTCAGTACCTTGCTCCAGCATTTATCTCTTCTACCCTCCTCTCTTACTCCACATGTTTTTGGCTTTTCTCTCTCTCTCTCTCTGTTTTTTTGTCCTTTCAGCCTATAAATTTGCATAAAGCCCTTTCATCCTGAAATGTCCTACTATTGCTACATCCTCTCTAGTTCAAATCCTGTATGTCAGTTGTCCTCAACCTTTTTAGAACAAGGGACTGGTTTCATGGAAAGACAATTTTTCCATGGATGGACAGTAGGGTTGGTTTCAGACGGATGGGGAGGGATGGTTTCAGGATAGTTCAAGTGCATTGCATTCAAGCGTTAACCTCCTGTTGTGAGGCCCAGTTCCTAATAGGCACAGGCTGGTACCAGTCCATAGGTCCGTGGCCCCTGGGTGGGGGACCCCTGCAGTACGTGTCTTTCCAACCTGTCTTTTGAAAGAGTAATCAGCATCCTCACTTCTTATTATTAGTCAGTCCTTTGCCACTTTGCTTCCACCCTTATTGCTCCACTAAAACTGCTCTGATAGAGGTAATCAGACCTTTGACTTGCTAGTTGTCAAAATGCAGCCCTTAATGTGTCCTCATACATAGGATCTCTCTCTGAAACCAATATTGCAGACAATTTCTTGTTTAGGGACACTCATACTAGGTTTTCCCAAAGTGTGCTACAATGAACATCAGTTTTGAGGGATAGGAATAGGTTTTATGTAAAATGAAGAGTTTGGTAGTCAAATAATTTTAGGAAGCTCTACACGCTATAATCCCCTTTAAAGATTTGCAATACAAATTAGCAAGACAGTTTCACTTTAATCTGTAACACTCATTATAAACTAAGAATATTCTTTTGGGAAGTGCTACTCTTCAAACTTGATACCTTCATTTCTGTTCTCTCTGGGTTTTCTAGTTTCTCTGCCTATCCTCTTAATTCTTCCCTTTTTATTGTTACTTCCTAGCTCCCTACTTTGACCTACTACTCTTCCTTCTACATAGTTTCTAATGGGTGAGCTCACTCATTCTCTCTGTGGTTTTAATTATCTCCTAAATATTGATGATTCCCAAACTAGGTCTTTGGTTTCTGAATCTCCCATGTACTTCAGACCCAAATATCTAATTTTCTAACCATATATCTCCCCTTGGATGCTCTGAGATGCTTTCTTTTACCTGGATGCTCCTCGGAAAATTGAAACTCAACATGTCCCAGATTGATATGATTATTTTCATTCCCACCCCTCATTTTTGTACCTGTTGCTGTTCCTGATATATGGTATCAGTTACAGGCACCCACAGAGTCACCCTCATCGGAAAACGAAGGGGAACAGTTAATTTCGGCTGTGGCTTCATTCCCAATTCAGTCAGTGCTGCAAGACTGTCACTAAAGGATGATGATGTGATCAGTGGAAAGCTGGGAACAGGGAATCGGGAGTTTCTTTAATGGCAAAGGATACCGAAACCTAGGGAGATAATTAGACAATGCAGAAGACAACAGAACACACTCCCCAATGGGATGACTTCAGGGGCCCCGGTTCACCATGACACGCCATCTCGGCACAGTGCACATTCCACTGAGTGTAAGAATTTTGCCTGTGACATTTTTAAAGGGTATTATAGCCTGACACCCACCCACTCCTGGCTTTTCTGGACACCATGCCTGTAAGCCTGCCCACTCACCATGTGGATGAAGCACAGTGGGAGTGGGATGATCAGCCACCAGCTCTTTCAAGACAGGCTTGGTATACAGTTTTGACAGTTTGACCCAAGCCTTCTCCTTCAGTCCCTGCATCCCACTGCCTTCCTGATTTGGGCTTTCATTTTACAACTCCATTTCTGGTGCCTTCCCCACACTTCATTTTTATTTTCTCATTAGGCACACAGTGATTGTAGGGCTTTGTAGGCAAATGGAACCTCAAAGACTTGAATTCAGACACACTGGTGTTTAAATCCCCACCCTCCCACTTCAGCTCATGGGACCTTGGACAGGACATTTAGAGTTCTCTGTAAACTGGGGAGCTATGAGGATCGAATGAGATAACCCACATTAAGTGCCCAGCACTTTGTGGTCATTCAGCACTCGGTGGCTACTATCACTTATTATGTCAGACTTGCTTCCTGGTCTGGGTCTCTTCAATACCTCTCCTTCATCGTTGCTGGCAAATCACACATATAAGTAATACAGCTCGTGATTCCACCAAAATATTCTCACATTGTTTAAGAATTTTCACAAAATTTCCTCTCTAAGTGCTGGGAAGGTGTTAGAGGTATTAAGCCTGAAATTCAATACTTACATAAAGAAAACGAACAAGGTATTTAGAGTCTCCATAAGGAAAACTGGATTTGGGTTATAAAGCCTTATTTGAGTCTCACACAAAATAAAAATCTATGAAATGTAATTGATCAAACTCAAGGAAGTGAAGAGTCATACACAATCTGAAGGGATTTGAACTTGAGGTTTTAAACAGCCCAGGGATAGCAAACCTGAAGCTTAGTGCACAAAGCCTTGCCCTCTGGCTATGTGATTATATACAGCATTTACTGTCCAGGAAAGAAGAAGGCTTGCATAGTACTGGTTTCCCCTAATCCCACCTCTCCACTATGGTAGCTATGGAAAATACCACCTTAAAGACACATTGAATCCTGCCTAGTCAAATTCTCATGAACCAAGACTGAAGTTTATTTCCAGTTTACAATGTAGAGTCAAATGTCTATTTTTACCATAAAGGCAAGACATATAGTGATTTTAAAGTGTTCTGACTCAAAAATTTATCTGCCTCTATTAATAGAACACTAGATATTTATTTAAAAGTATATAAGAATTACTTGTTGTAATTAAAAATAGATTGAGGGTGAAGAAGAAAGTCAGCAACTTTTAGTTTTCACTGAGGGTAAAATGTGTAGACAGTGCTGTCTCTCACCTCCTTTCTAGCTGTGTGACTTTGGAGACATTGTGTAAATGATTTATTTTCCCCAATCAAAAGATTCAGGGATCAGAAGTTCAAAGACCTAATTTCTAATGTCAAGTCTGTAAACTGATCACTCAGTTTTAGTTTGCCTCCCTTGTAGAATTGGAACATCTAACTTCATGGAGATCTTAGATTTGAAAAATATGTATAGATGATTGATTAAGAGGAATCTGATTATCATTTTAAGTTAATATTTGTCCATGCCTCCTAAGTGCCAAATAGTACCATATACATTGGCAAATACAGAAGAAAGCAGATCTCATTACTTCTGTTTTGCAGATAAAGACACATGGACTTGAGTATGGCAAGTGATTTGGCCAAGTTACACAGTTGGTCACTTCCTGAGGCATGTCTACAATGTGGGTCTTCTGACTGCAATCTAATGCTTCTTCCAAGCATTACAAGACTATGCTGCAGAGAGAGTTTGTCTGCATTTATCTCCATGAAATGAATATGTTTTATCTCATGTCAGGCATGGTGTTTCTTTTTATGTTAAGCTATATTGCCCTTCCCCTTTTCCATGCTTTTAGTTTCAGGGAGGGGAACTTGAAATCACCTTTAATTTTGTTCCCCTTTTCTTCTGTTCCCTTTGCTGGGTTTAATTGCTGGTTCCACTTTCCAGTCTGATGTTCTTAATTAGTCCAGTGACACAGTGCAGCTAATGAGGCTCTGGACATTGCAGAGTGTTTGTAGGCATAAGGTATTGATCATCAGCATCATGGCTAACACCATAATTATCGAATGTTATTTTCTTTCACCTTTAACAATCTGGCTTCTAGAGATTTCCTTCTCTTCCCTTAAGGGAACTCAAAATGTTGCTCATTTGTAACCCTGGTTCTCTCTCTGGGGCCCCGTGGTGTATGTGTCAGTTCTCATCATTTACTGTGCATTTTCCGGGTAACTGTTCTTCCTGCACTGCTCAACCATAATCTTTTCTACTGTCCCCATCACTGAGTTATTTTTGAGTGCAGATTCCACCTACAGATCTGTGTCCTGGAAAGACACGAACAAGTTCCTGCCGATTAACTTCCTTCTGTCAAGAGCATTGCCCTGATTTGGACCAACTCTTGACAGCTTCCTGTGGGCAAACATCCGCAGAAGCCTGCCGGTAGCCACGAGTGGATTCAGGATCTGCACAAGGTCTAGTGCTCCTTTTGGAAGTTTAAGTGACAGAGAAAACTCATCCCTTCTTCTGCAACTGTTGTGGAAAAGTGAGGGGAACTTCAGCTCTCCACAGGTCATTTTGTTATTTGAAGGGAACAGCAACAAGAGCCCAGAACATCTGTTGTTTGAGACACATTTACGCAGACACTTAGTGATGCAGCAGACCCAATGGTGTTTGCATGGTATTTCCAAAGACTGTATCAGGAAGGAGTATTTTTAGTCTTTGGTGAATATTGTACATCATAGACTCATCGTTGACATCTGCCTGGTTCAGAAGCAACCACAGAGATCTTTCAAAACAAAACTGTTGCAAAGGATATTTAAACCCGTAATGTCACTTGGGAATAAAATGTTCCCTTCTCTGACTGTCTTTCCTGGTGTGAAATGTACAAATTTTAAAGATTAGGAGTGAGTCAATTTAGATATTCTGAAGCACAGAAATGGAAAGGAAGCATTTTTTTCTGAATGTTATCCCTTCTGAAAGTATAGGGGAAAACTTTGTAATTTTCTTGAAGGAAAAGGGAAGGATTTTATACATTGTCTTCCCTGGATTCATGCAGGTACATCGTTGTGTACTTGGCAGTTCCATGTCATATGCCCTGGCATTGGATTAGACTCATATTCTGCCTCCATTGCTTCATAGGTGTATGGCCTTGGACCAACATCTAAATCCTCAGGGCTCAGGTTCTTCCTCTGTAAAATGGGGATGTCAACAGACCCCACCCCCTAGGATTGCTGTGAGGAATAAATGTCTCACCTACAAGCAGTGAAAATCAGCGCCTGGTGCAAAAAAAAAAAAATGCTCAATAAATGTTAGCCGATCTTTTGCTCTTACATGGAAGTGAATATGCTAAAGAAGATAGAAGTGGTGTGTTTTGTTTTTCTATTTCAGAGAAAGGTGCTTAACTTTAGATGATTTTTTTGAAGCTCATAATAGATTCATATAAATGTTTCTATGAAAACACCATATACTTGACTCTTGAAATTAGGATTCAAAAATCAAAACAGAACACTCACTGCTCTCAAAATATTTACAGACTTCTCAAGACATCAGTTTTACACCATCGTTCAGTTATTCAGAAAACAAATGTCCAGTTTTAGCCTAATGCTTAGCAAAATCCATGTCAGAGTTTCACCATTTACCTACTTGTAGCTTGATAATATAAGTCTTGGGGGAAAGCTATCAAATGTTAATGAGGCATGATTTCCTTCCTTTTAAAAGCCTGTGTTAAAAAGCAGCCTGGCTCAAGATTTTTTTTGTTTGTATTTATGTTTTTTATTGATGACATCGATTGGTGGCCAATTAAGGAAGCAAGAACTGAAACATTCTCTATAGCCCTTAGGTCTCTGAGGTACTTTGTGTATTTTCAAGACACAAAGGTAATAGGAGATTGGCAACCACAAGTGAATCAGTGTTCAGAATAATTGACTGAGTTAGAACTCAGAAGTTGTACCACACATGCCAACAATGCAATAAAAACAATTTCAGTATTGTAGTAGCTTGTGAATGGAATACTAGAGCCATTTCTAGCAGTTGCCTAGGAAGAGTGGGACAGGAAAAACTGGCAAGACTCAATAGCTCTCAATTATGTTGGAGGCTATTACCCTATGCCTGGAAACTGAATATGAAGAGAGGAGGAAAAAAGCTATAAAAATTGAAAAAGACAAAAGCTGCCATCCAGTAATATCAGTATTACTGATGCATAAGAGGAAAATTAACAAAAATATTCATGAGCAAGGAGAGCCTTATGACAGTTTGACTTGTTGGCTGGCCTCAGTTCATGATTTCCTTGTGGCCCATTTCCAGGATTCCAGCCTTCTTATTTCCAAATACCTTTAAACTATACTCCAGCTTTCAAGTTGCACCACTTTTCTGCCCTTGAAGTTCTTCTGTTTTCTCTCTGGCCCCAGGTTTGGTCACCATTTTCCAGGAGAAAGTGACAGCAGCTGAGAGGAAGGAGAGCGAGAGATGAAGTGTATTTGAGGTCCCTCCTGCACACCCACATTTCTGTTCTCTTGGCTCCAGGCATGTGCCTTCCAACCATCCAGATGAGATCAGGCCCAGAGGGTCACCGATCAGCACACTTCAGCTCTCAGGTCCAGGAAGCTATGATAGAAAAGAGCCATGGGAATTACTTAAATAATCATTAATGATAATAATAATTATAATAAAAATCACATTGGATTATAACTTTACAATTTGCAAAGTACTTCAACAAATAAGCAAACCAAACTTTAGGATGCCTGTAAGAGCAGAACATCAGAACATCTTCACTGAAACTTCTGAAATGGGGGAAAATGGAATATTGGTAAGGAACCAAAACAGGAAAACTCTGTAAATTGCAAAGATGTTAGTAACTATGTCTCTGGTTTCTTTTTGATAAAAAGAAATTATTTTTTGTTAGCATGGTTGTTTTAAGAAAATCAAAGGGCTTTGTTTTCAGACAGAACTTTCACAGCATTTGCAGAGGCAAAGCAGAGGCGACAAACGAGTCAGTGTTAAGTAAGCACTCAGCAAACTGGGATGTTAGGCCCCATATATCAACTAAAAGACATCTGACTGTTTTCCTAATATGTTGCTAAAACCAGAGGGAAGAGAGAAGAATACAAGGAAAGAGAAAGAAAAATTGCAATAGCTTTCAAAGTCAAAGAGCAGTAACAGCAGAGGAGAAATTGTTAACTTAACAGATTCTGAAGTGTAAATAGAGTACTGTTAACTGTTAAGTGTAGATACAATGTTGTATAGCAGATCTCTAGAACAGATTCATCTTGCCTGACTGAAACTTTACACACATGGATTAGCAATTCACCGTTTCCTCCTCCCCCCAGTCCCTGGCAACCACATATCACTCTCTCCTACGATTTGGTTATTTTAGATACTTTACATAAGTAGAATCATGCAGGATTTGTCTTTCTGTGACTGGCTTTTTTCACTTAACACAATGTCCTCAAAGTTGATTCATGTCACTTATTGCAGGATTCTTTTATAAGGCTGAATAATATTCCATTGTGTGTGTGTACATGCACATTTTTTTATCCATTCATCTAGCAATGGACATTTAAGTTGTTTTCATATCTTGGCTATTGTGAATAATGCTGCAGTGAACATGGGAATGCTAATATCTCTTTGATATCCTGATTTCAATTTCTTTGGATATACACCCAGAAGTGGGATTGCTGGATCATATGATAATACTATTAATATTTTTAGGATCCTCCATACTGTTTTGCATAGCAGCTGTACTTTTGGCATTCCCACCAATAGTGAACAAGAATTATAGTTCCTCCACATTCTTCCTATTGCTTGTAGTTTCTCTCTCTCTCTCTATACACACACACACACACACATATATGATATATACGATACACACACACACACCATCCTAAAAAGGAGTATAGTGATATCTCATTGTGGTTTTGATTTGCATTTCCCTGGTGATTAGTGATGCCGACCATCTTTTCATGAACCTGTTAGCCATCAGGATGTCTTCTTTGAAGAAATGACTATACAAGTCTTTAGGCCATTTTTTAACCCAGCCATTGTTTGTCTGTTTTTGCTCTTGAGCTATAGAAATTCTTTCTATGTTTTGGAAATTAACTCCTTACCAGGTACACGGTTTGAAAATATTTTTTCCCATTCCATAGGTTGCTTTTTAACTCTGTTGGTTGTTTCCTTTGCTGTTCAGAAGTTTTTGTGTTTATCTTACAGCACACACAAAAGCCAAGTCAAATGGATTAAAGAGTTAGACATAGGACCTGAAGTGGTAAAAGTCCTGGAAGAAAGTACAAGGGAAAAGCTTCATGACATTGGTCTTGGCACTGAATTCATGGGATGGCACCAGAAGCACAGGCAGCAAAAGCAAAACCAGGCATGGGGGACTATACCAAGGCTTCATTGAACTTCATCTTCTACCTTTTCCAGTGTCTTCACTGATGCTCTATTTCATTGCACGTTAGTTTCTCTTCGCAAATTATACAGTTTCATCTTTACAGATGTCATTGTTTATTTAAAAGAAGCTGTTTTTTTTCTTTTCCCTCCCAAGGTGAGATATATCTTTTTCACAAAGAATATTATCTTTAAAGGCCTCCTTGGATCTTAGACTCTGGTATATCCCTATTTAAGTCGTGTCCTACAAAGTCTACACTCTCTGTGGCCTAGTTCTCTTAGTTCCCACACTCTACCTGCCTGCCTCGGCTCCCCTGTGCTGGCCATCTTGCTGGTTCTCAAAGACCACCAACTTCATCCTGCCTCAGGAGTCTGCACTTGCTCTTCCCAACCGGAATGCTTTTTCCATGTCTCCTGTGTTCTTCCTTACTCCTCCTCACCCCACACCTCTTAGTCAAGTATCTACTGTAATGTCACTCCTTCAGAAAGGCCTTCCATTATTAGCATATATAAAATGTCCCTTAATCTACGCCCACTTCCACTCATCATTCGTTCTCCTTTTCTCTCTCTATTTTAATTCCACTACTCATTTACTACCTGTCGTGAGATCACATATTAATTTGTGTGTGTTTACACATAGGTTTTTACAACAAATTTTGTCACAGAATCCTTATCTACTAGCTCCTGGGGGCTCTGGGTTAGTGGTACATCAGGGCCTTCATGACCTTGTGACATACCAGCTGAAGTCCCACGGTTGGTATACATTAGACATCCAATAAATATTGTTTAATGAATGTTTCCCACTTCATTCTCTTCTTTCACTTGATTATATGGACTTCTATAAAATACTGTAATCAAAGGTCTTTTTTCTTCAGGCAGTATGGATGTTAGAACAGTATGACTTGAGCAGCTGAGTGGAGAATGAGCTCACTAGACTGTACCAACCTGTCAAAACATTCATTGGATTTTACCACATGCTTAGCAACACCCTACTGAAATTGCATTTTGAGAACACTAAAGAGTAATAACTGGAAGAAGTAGGATGCATTTAGTCTAATACATTCAAGGTTGGAGAACCTGCATCTACAGTTATTTAATGCACATGTTAATAAGTACTTCACAGGTTGGCATCTATATTTTTAAAATACTAAGCTTCTAATAAATAATAATACATACATAGTGGTCTATTGTTCATGCATGCATTATTTTCACTGAGATGCTTACAAAAGTAGGTATTCTGAATAGTATGGCCATAGCTACTCCCCTTTCTAGGATTTTGCTCATTTTATTACATTTTACACTAACCCTTTCCCACTGATATGTTATAAAAATAATAAGGATAGTTAACATTTTGTGTGCCAGGCATTGTCCAAGTTCTTTTTATGCCTTTCCTCATTTAATCCTCTCTACTCTGTTAGGCAGGTAAAAATAACACTATTCTCATCTTAGAAATGAGAAAATTAAGACTTAGAGAGGCCCCACAGTTACTCAGGATTTAAACCTTGGTCTGTCACATTTCTAAGCCTCTGTTCCCAACTGCTTTGCAGACCACCTCCTCTACTTTCTGGCACCCTGGCGATCAAAATTCTTTGGCATGTGGACTCACACAGAAGTCACGGATAGAGATGTAGAAGGTCTTATAATGACCCAGAAACCCTCAGATGCATGCCCCTCATGTTGTCTTTCTAAACTGACAAAAGAAAGGCAGCTTCAACCTAACATGGGAAATGAATCATTAAATGCTACAGAAATTTCTGAACCTGGCTATCTTGGGGGCTCGGCTGAGGTTAATCAAGCAACTCTTGGTCCCTTGGAGAAGAGAGGGAAGAACGGAACCCAACCCTGCCAGGCTAGAGGCCCAAAAGGAAAGAGGTGTGGCCAGAGCAAGTGGGAATGAGGTCCAGGAAGGAGCTCTTCATCAGATCAGAGGAGGATTAGAAAGAATATATAGCACCTTATTATTTTGTACTTTCACTTTGATCTGAGGGAAGAAGTTGGTTCTGTCTCCAGAACTAGATTCATTTTTTGACCTGAAGCATATTCATGCAGGCAACTTGAGTGTTCATTTTCCCACAGCAATTTTAAAGCTAATTAATTTATCAAGTACTTGCCAGTTGTTCCATTCTAGCTCATAACTACCTCAAGTCTTCAATTTCTAAAATGATTTTGGTTTTGAAGTTACTTTTATTTCTTATGGTCTGGTAGAGCTTTCCTTATTTTTTTTTTCCCATGTCTGAAATTTTATGGGAATACTGCACTTCTAAATGTATTCATTTAAGTTTTTAAAAAGTATGTTGTCAAGATTACATGCTGAAGAAGTCCTTTGCCCCAGCAGCTGGCTGTATTAATAGGGTTGTTAAACCGTCACTGGCTTTAAGGCCTCCTCTTAATTCAGCAGGTTAGCTGATGAACTAATTTTGTAAGTGATTTAAACCCTTTTGAAGATTATTTTTCCAAGTTTCTTGGAAGGTACATTCAGACACATGGGCTTGTACAAGATGAAACTGTTAAGTAAAATTAGTGATGCATTTAAAAAATGTATCATAAACACTTTTACTTAAACACCATGCGTAAACACCATGTGTTCCCACGTGCAGCATATACACACATCATAGTTCAATAAATTAAGGGTTTTTGGGGGATGCTATTGAGTAAGTGATCTGTGCCTAAGTTGATACATCCTCCTTAACTTAATGTTTACTTGGTTGACTTGAGTGAGGACTCTTAAAAAATGAAATTAGCCATAAGAACCAAAGGGTAAATGCATACATAGTATGGCTCTTGTACTGGACCCAGCAATTCAATCTGCAATTTTTAATGAGTGTCTATAAAGGCCTTGTGTTGTGGTAGGGACTATGTAGATGCATATTTTTTAATGTAGATTTTTATTCTTGCCCTCAAAGATTAAGACCAGCATTTCAATTTGCATGTATCTCTGATTTCAATGACTGAACTATTAAGTTAAGAATGGAAAACTTATCTATATAAGTTTTTCTAAGGCCTCAGGGCTGGAGAGATCATGAAAAGGAGCAATATCACTTACGAAATATCTACTATGTGACAGATCCTTGACATGTCTTCCATTATTTTATCTTTGCAATGTTTATATAAAGAATGCATTATCCACACCTTACAGATAAAGAGATAGGTACAGACAAGAAACTTTCTCAAGGAAATTCAGAGGGTCATTGTGTCAGAATTTGACTTCAAGCTCAAACTTATTCTAAAACCCTCTTCTTTCCAGTACATTTCACATTCGATCATAAAATATAAAATTAAATAAAGTTTTGATAGCTGTTTAAAAAATCAGTGCAGGTGGCCGAATAGAATAATTAAGAATTTAAAATAGCGATTTTGCTTTGACTACTTGGCTTATTTAACTGTCTACAGCTACAAGTTAAACAGATAATTGTAAAGTGTCTAAATTGCTTTAGGTTCTGTGGATATGAGCCTGATGTGGTTTCACTCTGACTCTAATTACATTTAATTTCAGATTTATAATAGCTCCTTGTCTAGTTGGTGTCCTAGAGAGGATGCTTTCAGTTGTGTGCGTTCAGTGGTCCTCGGAGCCGGACAGCTGTGCTCCCCTTTAAAGGAGCTCCATTCAGGAAAGTCAGGCTCGCAGACACACATGAGGAAATGATGATTTGCTGACAGAACCACTCTTCTTTCTTGAAGGTATTTACTATAAATTTCATTTAATTAGTAAGACCCTCTAGCATATTTAAAATACTACTTTAATATATGAATGTGAATTATACTTCTTTTTGAAAATTTATCTGTTACTTCAAATCTTTCAAAACTTTGGGAGGAAATGTAATAACACATTGCGCATACTTCTTTTCCAACTTCTGAAAAAGCATTTTGACTGGTAATTAGATAACATTTATTTTATATATATTGTACATGAAGAAGTTTAAACTGTGATTGTGTGCAATTTGGAGGGAATGTTCCTAAAGATTGACCTACTCAGGAACACTAAAATGTACAAGGGTTCACACTCTTATAATTTATCATTTTGAAAACTTATTCTTAATAGACCCCTGCATTACTTTTCAATAGAGTGGTTTCATTTTCTTTAACACCCATTAATAGCTATTAGTGGTAAAAAAAAATACGGCTTTATATAGATCATTAAAGTACATTTAAGTAATTTAAAATTGACAATTAAATCAGCATGGCAACGCATTATCATAAGTTTGATAGGTCTGCCTTTTTAAAAAGTACTGAGAAGAAAGGACCCCTTTGTAAGGCACTCCACTACAGACTAGTCGTGCATTTTAATTGATCACAAAGAGCACATTGTCTCCATATATGTGCTTGGTAATCATCTTGTACAAGTTTCCTTTTGTCAGGGTTTTGAAGCTGTGTGTGGGAGTTGGGTTCATGCTAGAAAGACTGTCCTTGGTGAGAATTGGAATGACCAGCGGCTGCCTTTAAACTTTTCTCTTTGCCAGTGTCATAATATATATAAAATATTAATCATCAAAGTGGCCCACTTCAAAAGCCTAGATTCCTCATTTTCGCTTTCCTTCATCTCTCTAAAGATGGATGAATGTGGACTAAGAAGGCCACATCTCAATGTTACCATGACGATGGCCAAACTGATAGGGGGATGGTCTATTCCTGTCAAATGGTATTGCCCTTATCTGCTCAGACCACAAAGGAAGTGTGTAGATTGTGTTTGTCAAATTGGGACTCTTTTTCTCTGTCCTAGGAAATTTGTGGGCTTAGCATGTAGAAATTATTGTTGAGATCAAAATACAGAAACATAATGCCATTTGATAGGGAATTCTAATCATTCATAAACTTTTCTTCCTCAGGTGATATTTCAAAAACTTTATAGATAATTGATTAACTCCCATTTCCCTGTATTTTCTCATGCCAGACAATAACAATGTAACTATCCACTTAGCATAAACCTTAAAAAAACAGTATATTCTCTGCATATTTCAAAATATAAAATAAAAAAAAGAATAATTTCCATGTAATTTGCTATACTCTAAGATAGGTCAAAGTAACAATAGACCTTTTCCCATCTAATATCTAAAAAAGATATTTTATAATATGGACATAGGCAAGTTTTATGCGAGATTGATTACTTTTATACAGATTTATCTGCTATAAAGATCTTCTTGCTATTGTTTAATTTATAGATTTTATGGGTTTTCATGTGAGATAAATGCCTTACATAAAGGTGGAAGGGATGATGGGTGATTTTTAAGTACCAGAGGTTTTAAAATATTGAAATCAGTTAGATACTGATACCCAATTAGTAGAAATTAAAATTTTGATTTAGCTACGAAGGGGAAAGGAGTCTCAAACTGAGTATTTTATATTGTAGAATATTTCCATACATACAATAGCTACTCAGTGATTTCTTAAAAATTAAATTGAATTAATTAATTCAAGAGGTTCAAACCACACTTAAAGTGTAATGGGTAATTCAACAGACCTCCCCATGTCTACCTGACTGCCCTGAGGCCAGACTCACTGGCAGGAATGTGTGAAATACATGTAGTAGTCAGGACCACATGTCATGTATTCCCACTGCCATATATAATGGGTAATATGAATATATAAAAGGGTGGGACTCAGAGGAGGCCCTGAGGACTTCCAGCTGTAGTAGGAAGGCACAGATCCAAGGGGTAACTGATGAAAACATTAAGAGAATGCTGTAGAAGTATATAAATTGTTTATTTTATGGAAAGAAGCCAAAGTCAGAGATTTTCTGAAGGTTGGCCATGGACAAATTTCTTGGCACAGGTGATCTTTAATTTTCAAATCCCACCATCTCAATTTGATTCTATTTGAAACATGATTGAAGGTATTAATGAAAGAAATCAAGATCAGCAATGCTGTAGAGACTCTGGAGTGCAAAAATCAGGCAGCAAAATGGCTAATAACTTTAAAGTATCTGGTAAGTCAATAGAGAAAACATAAGTGATGTTCAAAGATTCCCACCCACCCACCTCCACCAATCTCTGGTAGAGCACTAAAGCCTCTCTAATTCAAAGTAGTCTTTCCTAAAATTGGAGAATTTTCCAAATGTAAACTAATTGTTATAAATATTATAATGAACTAAGACAAATATGTACTACTTAGTTGAATGAAGTGTGTTAAGTGAAAACATGTCAGAACAAGGCTATGTTAACTGTGCTTCCTAAACTTTAAAATATCAAGTTACATCATTTACTTTTAACATTTTACTCAAAGATAATACAAGTTCTCTGGGATTTCTAGTTAATATGGTGTTTTAACTGTGGCCCTTGACATCATTCAAAGATAGAGTACATGAAAAGAATCATTCTCTACAACCACTTACAACTTATATCAAGAATAAAAAGATACTTTTGTTTTGGAAAACATGTTCATATAATGCCCCACCTCAGGAGGTCAATAAGAAAAAAATGATCTCAAAAGATACTCAATAAAATTCAAGCCTAATTCCTATCGTGGGGGCGGGGAACTCTTTAAAAACCAGGAATACAAAGGAACTTTCAACACATGATAAAAGATAGCTATCTTAAACCAACTGTTGGCTGAGTGATGAGCAAGGGTACAAATATTCATTAAATTATGCCTGGAAGCTCTGATTGTAACAATAAGATACAGAACTGAAATAACAAATATATTCATCAGAAACAAAGATAAAAAAATTGATCATTGCACATGATATGATATAAACCATGAAAAAACATAATCAACTAAAAACCTCTATTTAAGGAGTGTGTAATAAAAATATTTTAGATCAATAACTTTCCTTCAAATCAGTAGTAACAGAAGTGGTAACTATTTGAAGAAAGCGTTAAGTCCTTCAATAGAGAGAAAGAAATTAAGATTTTAGTGAATTTAAGCCATGTTGCCAAGTAGAAAAAGCAACTACTAGAAATATTACATTTTCCCAGATAAACCCAAGGGTTGAATTCAAGAACCAGGTACAATCTTAGTAGAATTTTTTTTGAATGCACAAGGTTATTCTAAACTTCAACTTGCATTTTCTTTTGCAAGGAGAGAGTAATACTTAGGGTAACTTGCTGTTCTGGATGTTATAAAATGCAGCCACCAAGTTTTCCTACTTAAAACAATGAGGTACCAACATAACAAGTGACAGAGAGATTCAGCAGCACTAAGTTTACTACATGAACATGCACATCATACTCCCCAAACCACAGGAAAAGAGTAGATCACATAATAAATGGTATTGCCTATTTGTGAAAGAGGGAAATTGCAGGCTGGAGCTTCCTCTCCAAAATAATCCTAGATGAATCAAATATGAAAGTAAAAACCAACAAAATATAAAGGAAAACATTAATCTAGTTTCAGGATGAGCAAGACCTACTTTCATGTAAAAAATAAAATTATAAGAGAAATTATTAAACTATTTATATAAAAATTTTGAAACAGTACTAATTTTTTTAATGAAAAGTAAATGATCTAGAAAAAATGTATAAATTTATAAATCCTTTTTTAAGAATTAAAATAAGAAATATATAGAATGACAACTTCTGGCAAGGATGGACATGTAGATAGATACACTTTGCCTCTTCACACAACCAAAAGAGAAACAACAAATTTAAAAACAAAAAATAACCAGAATTCCCAGAAGGTTGAACTGTATGGAAGTCTGACAACCAAGGAGTTAGAGAAGAAACATTCATTCAAACTTGTAGGAGAGGCAGAGTTGGGCAGCTGAGGTGGAGAGAATGTGTGGTAAGGTGGCGGCTGGAGAACCGAGCAGACCAGGTAGTGGCTCTTAGATCGGGTGGTCCCACATTTCTGTGTGGGTAAACCAGCAGGAACAACTAGGGACTGAGAGAAATCAGACAGCCCAGGATTTCAGTGTGGGAAAAGAAAGTCTCAAACATTTGGCTATAAAAATCTGTGGGGATTGCAGTGGTGGGAGAAACTCCTAGCCTCACAGGATAGTTTGCTGTAGAGACCCACAGGGCCCTAGAATGTACACAAACCGACCCAGAAATTAGCATCAGAAGGGCCCAGTTTGCTTGTGGGTAGTGGGGGAAGTGACTGAAAGCTGGTTGAGAGCTGAGCAAGTGGCATTGTTCCTTCTCAGACCCCTTCCCCACATACAGTACCACATTACAGCAACATGGGTTGCCCTGCCCTGGCAAATATCAAAGCCTCCAACCCTTACAATGTTATAGGAGCATGAAGACAAAGAAATATGGCCCAAATGAAAGAACAGATCAAAACCCCAAAAACAGAACTAAGCAATGAAGAGGTAGCCAACCTATTGGATGCAGAGTTCAAAACACTGATAATTAGGAGGCTCACAGAAATGATTGAGTATGGTCACAAAATAGAGGAAAAAGTGAAGGCTATGCATAGTGAAATAAGGAAAAATGTGCAAGGTATCAACAGTGAAGGGAGGGAAACTGGGACTCATCAACAATTTGGAGCAGAAGGAAGAAAGAAATGTTCAACCAGAACAGAATGAAGAAACAAGAACTCAAAAAAATGAGAGGCTTAGGAACCTCCACGACAACTTTAAACATTCCAACATCCGAATCATAGGGGTGCTGGAAGAAGAAGAGGAAGAGCAAGACATTGAAAACTTATTTGAAAAAATAATGAAGGAGAACTTCCTCAATCTGGCAAAGGAAATAGACTTTCAGGAAGTCCAGGAAGCTCAGAGAGTCCCAAAGAAGTTGAACCCAAGGAAGCATACACCAGGATACATCATAATTACATTACCTAAGATTAAAGATAAGGAGAGAATCTTAAAAGCAGGAAGAGAAAAGGAGACAGTTACCTACAAAGGAGTTCCCCTCAGACTGTCAGCTATTTTCTCAAAAGAAACCTTGCAGGGAAGAAGGGGCTGGAAAGAAGTATTCGAAGTCATGAAAGATAAGGACCTACATGCAAGATTACTCTGTCCAACAAAGCCATCATTTAGAATGGAAGGGCAGATAAAGTGCTTCCCAGATAAGGTCAAGTTAAAGGAGTTCATCATCACCAAACCCTTATTATATGAAATGTTAAAAGGGCATATCTAAGAAAAAAGAAGATAAAAAAATATACACAGTAAAATGACAACAAACTCACAGTTATTAACAATCAAACCTGAAAAAACAAATACTAAGGAAACAACTAGAACAGTGATAGAATCACAGAAATGGAAGTCACATGGAGAGTTAGTGGCGTGGTAAGGGGAGGACAGGGAGAGAAGGGGAAAAGTTACAGAGAATAAGTAGCATAAATGGTAGGTAGAAAATAGACAGGAGGAAGTTAAGAATAGTATGGGAAATGTAGAAGCCAAAGAACTTATATGTATAACCCATGGACTTGAACTAAAGGGAAGGAATGTGGGGGTGGGGGCAGTATGCAGGGTGGAGGGAAATAAAGTGAGGAAAATGGGACAATTGTAATAGCATAACCAATAAAATACATTAAAAAAAGACAAATGACAGTAAATATTGGGGAAAATATTTATCTTTGTTAGAAAGAGATGGAAATAAAACAGTGAGGTAACAGGTTTCATTCTTTACATTTGCAAATTTAAAATTAAGTAAATGTCAGTGTGTTTGAGAGCATAGCAAGTCACACATTCTTGTCACGTGGAGGGGTGTCAATCAATGGCTGCAGGTCTTCCCCACAGCAGGTTAGTCACATATGCTAAGACTTACTATTGTTCTCTTCTCTCAGAAGAAAATGTAAGAAATGAAACTTGTTACCTCACTATTTTATTTGCCTTTCTTCCTAAAGAAGGTAAATATTTTCCCTAATGTTTATGTCACTTGTCTTCTTTTTTTGAATGGTCAGCTTATGTACACTATGCTGTACACCTGAAACTAAACAAAGTAACATTGAATGTAAACTATGATTGAAAAAAATTAAAAAATAAAAATAAATAAAGAATTTTCATCTCAATGTTACATATAAAAGTAAAAATTTAGAAGCACTGCTAATATCTAATGTTAGGGAAGTAGTTAAACAAATGATGGAACATCAGTAAAATGAAATAACATATAATCCTTGGAAAACGTTTTTTAAATAATTATTTGTGGGATAAAATAGCTCCTATTGTTTTAAAAAAGGCACTAAAAACTATATGATTAATACAACCTAATTTTATAGTAAAAAGATGGATGCATTGAAAATGACCAAAAGGAAATATACTAATTAAACAATTATTTTTCTAGTCAGAAATAGGTGATGATAATTTTTCTTCATACTTATCTATATTTCCCAACAAAATTGTGAATATGAATTGCTTTATAATTATTAAAAAATACATGTCATTTTTAAAGGATTACAATAATTGTGTAATCCTTTAAATTATTATGTCCAAATTACAATAATTATGTAACCCTTTAAATTATTATGTCCAAATAATCACTAAATCTGATATACGGCATCCAAATTAGGACCATTTTAACAGTAAAGTTTTAGTAATACAATATCATATTCAGTGGGAATTCAGTATAGTATTATATTGATAAGTTTTGTTGTAGTAAGATGTTTAATATAGGCTAAAAACAAAGGAATTATTTCCCAAAATTATTTAGAAAAACAACTTATAAAACAAGTTTTGTTTCAGTCTGAAACAGCCCAGAAGTGGATTTAGTAAATTGCTCGCAAACACCCCAAATGGCACACTTTTCTACATATGTCAACATGGTTTGGTATCTTTTGGGGTGTTTTATGTTCCCATCTGGGCTCCCAGAAGGTCTAGGTGTTTGGCCATCGAGCCATCACATAGATTCCTAGGAAATGCTTCTCTCTCTCTCTCCTTTCATATTTATTTATTTATTTATTTATTTATTTATATTGGTTTTTTTCCATTACCATTTAACCCCCCATTTTTATTTAATCTTATTGTATTTTTTTCCAGTACCATTTAGTTCTCTTATACTTCCCTCTCCCCAGCAATCACGACACTGTTGTCCATGTCCATCAGTCCTTTCTCCTTTTTGCTCAATCCCTCCACCCTCTAATCTCCACCCCCACAGCTATCATCCTGCTCTCCATTTATGAGTTTTCCTTATTAGTTCAGTTTGTTCATTGGATTCCACATATGAGTGAAATCATAGAGTATTTGTCTTTCTCTGACTGGCTTATTTCACTTATCATAATGTCTTCTAGGTCCATCCATACTTTCCCAAAGGGCAAGATTTCCTCCTTTTTTATGGCCAACTAGTATTCTGTTGTAAATGTTCCATAGTTGTTTTATCTGCTCATCTACTGGTGGATACTTGGGCTACTTCCATATTTTGATGATTGTAAATAATGCTGCAATGAACATAGGGGTGCTTATGTTCTTTCAAATTAGTGTTTTGGGTTCCTAAGGATATATTCCCATAAATGGGATTGCTGGGTCAAAAGGCAGATCCATTTCTAATTTTTTTGAGGTATATCCATACTGCTTTCCACAGCAGCTACACCAGTCTGCATTCCCAACAACAGTGCAGAAGTGTTCCCCTTTCTCCATATCCTGGCCAGCACTTGTTATTTGTTGATTTATTGATGATAGCCACTCTGACAGGTGTGAGTTGGTATCTCATGTGGTTTTAATTTGCATTTTTCTGATAATTAAGTGATGTTGAGCATTTTTCATATGTCTATTGGCCATTTGTATGTCCTCTTTAGAGAAGTGTCTATTCAGGTCATTTGCCCAATTTTTAATTACGTTGTTTACTTTTTTGGTGTTGAGTTTTGTATGTTCTTTATAAATTTTGGATATTAACCCCTTATCAGATGTATCAATGAGTATGTTCTCCCATTCTGTAGATTGTCTTTTTATTTTGTTGATGATTTTCTTTGTTGGGCAAAAAACGTTTTAGTTTGATGTATTCTCATTTATTTATTTTTTCTTTTGTTTCCCTTGCTTGGGGATTTATATCCAATAAAATATTGCTACAAGCAGTGTCTGATGTTTTGCTGCCTATATTTTCTTCTATGAATTTTTCGTGTTTTGGATCTAACATTAAAGTCATTGATCTATTTTAAATTTGTTCTTGTATGTGGTATAAAAAGGTGGTCTAGTTTCATTTTTCTGCACATCTTCCCAACACCATTTATTGAATAAACTATCTGTAGCCCATTGTATGTGCTTGCTTCCTCTGTTGAATATTAATTGACTGTAAAAGTATGGATTCTTTTCTGGGCTCTCTATTCTGTTCCATTGATCTATGTGTCTGTTTTTATGTCAGTACCATGCTGTTTTGATTACTATGGTCATATAGCATAGTTTAATATTAGGTAGCATGATTCCTCCAACTTCGTTCTTTCTCAGGATCACTGTTGCTATGTGGGGCTTTTGTGGTTCCATATAAATTTTAAATATATTTGTTGTAGAAATATATCATTAGAATCTTGGTAGAAATTGCATTGAATCTATAGATTGCTTAGGGTAGTATGGACATTTTCATGATATTAAATGTCCATACTATTCCATGCTATGTCCATACAGAGATCCCTCTATCTCTACATTGCTGAGAGTTTTTATCATAAGTGGGTGCTGCATCTATTGATATGATCATGTGGTTTTTAACCTTCATTTTGTTTATGTGGTGATTATTTATTGATTTGCAAATGTACCAACTTTGCATTCCTAAAATGAATCCTACTTGATTATGGTGTATGATCTTTTTGATGCATTGCTATATTCAGTTTGCTAATATTTTGTTGAGGCTTTTAGCCTCTATGTTCATTGGAGACATTGGCCTATAATTTTCTCTTTTTGTAGTGTCTTTATCTGGTTTTGGAATTTGGATAATGCTGGCCTCATAAAGTGAATTTAGGAGCCTTCCCTCATCTTGAATTTTATGAAATAGTTTGAGAATGACAGTTGTTAGTTCTTCTTGAAATGTTTGGTAAAATTCATGTATTTCATGTATGAAGCCATTCTATCCAGGGGTTTTGCTTTTTGGGGAGTTTTTTGATCACCGCTTCAATTCCACTAGGTACAATCTGTCTTTCATTTTCTGATTCTTCCTGATTTAGTTTTGAAAATTGTATGTTTCTAGGAATTTATCAATTTCGTCCAGTTTGTCCAGTTTGTTGGCATGTTGTTTTTCATAATATTTTCTTACAGTCTGTATTTCTTTGGTGTCAGTTTTATTTCTCCTCTTTTATCTCTGATTTTATTTATTTTGGGGTCCTTTCTCTTTTTTTCTTGATGAGTCTGGTTAAGGGTTTATCAATCTTGTTTATCCTTTCAAAGAACCAGCTTTTGGATTCCTTGATCTTTTGCATCATTTTTTAAGACTCTATTTCATTTATTTCTGTTCTAATCTTTATTATTTTCCTTCTGCTCACTTTGTGCTTTGTTTTTTTCTTTTTCAAGTTCCTTTGAGTGTAAAGTTAGATTGTTTATTTGAGCTTTTTCTTGTTCTTTGACATAGGCCTGTAGTGCTATGAATTTCCCTCCCAGGATTGCTTTTCCAGTGTTCCACAGATTTTGGATTGTTGTGTTCCCATTCTCATTTGTTTCAAAGTGTCTTTAGATTTGTTCCTTAATCTCATTGTTGGCCCATTCATTGTTTAATAACATGCTATTTAGCTTCCATATCTTTGTGTGTTTTTCAGTGTTCTTGTGATTGATTTCTAGTTTCATAGCATTGTGGTGAGAGAAGATGCTTGATATGATTTCAGTCTTCCTAATTTTAGTGAGACTTATTTTGTGGTCTATCCTAGAAAACATTCCATGTGCACTTGAAAAGTATGTATATTCTGCTGCTTTGGGGTGAAATGCTCTAAAGATATCAGTGACATCCATTTGATGTAGTGTGTTGTTTAGAGCCACTGTCTCCTTGTTGATTTTCTGTCTGGAAGATCTATCCACTAAAGTCAGTGGTGTGTTAAAATCTCCTACTATAAGTGTATTTCCATCAATCTCTCCCTTTATGTCCTTTAAGATTTGCTTTACATATTTAGGTGTTCCTCTGTTTGGTGCATAAATATTTACTAGGGTTATGTCCTCTTGCTGGATTGTTCTCTTTATCATTATGCAGTTGCCTACTTTTTGTCTCTTACTATAGCCTTGGTTTTAAAGTCTATTTTGTCAGATGTAAGTACGGCTACCCCAGCTTTTTTTCCTTTCCATTTGCGTGAAATACCTTTTTCCAGCATTTCTTTTAGTCTGTGTGTATCTTTCTATCAGAGGTGGGTTTCTTGGAGACAGCATATGTATGCGTCTTGTTTTCTTATCTATTCAGCCACCCTATGTCTTTTGGTTGGATCATTTAAGCCATTTACATTTAAGTGATTATTGACAGATACATATGTATTGCTATTTTTAAACATTCTCCTTGTTTTTTCCCTTTTTCTTCTTCTTAAAGCAAGCCCTCTATTATTTGTTGTACTAGTTTGGAATGAACAAATCCCTTAGCTGTTTCTTGTCTGGGAAACTCTTTATTTCTTTCCATTTTAAATGATAGCCTTGCTGTGTAAAATAAGATTGTAGGTCCTTGCCGTTCATCACCTTAAATATTTCATGCCACTCCCTTCTGGCTTGAAATATTTCTGTTGAGAAATCAGGTAGCAAACTAATTGGAGCTCCTTTGTAGTTAATTACTTGCTTTTCTCTTGTGAATTTTGGGATTCTATCCTTGTCTTTAAGCTTTGCCATTTTAATTATGATATGTCTTGGTGTAGGCCTCTTTGGGTTTATATTTCTTTGGGACTCTCTGAACTTTTTCGATTTTTGTGTCTTTTTCTTTCACCAGACTAGAGAAGTTTTCAGTCATTATCACTTCAAATAGGCTCTCAATTCCCTGCTCACTCTCTTCGCCTTCTGGTATTCCCATGATGCAGATGTGGTTACGCTTCATGTTGTCCTGAAGTTTCTTACGCTCTCCTCATTCCTTTTCATTCTTTTTTCTTTTTGCTGCTCTGCTTGGGTTTCTTTTTCCTACCTTGGCTTCCAAATTGCTGGTTCAGTTCTCTGCTTCCTCTAACATACTGTTTATTCCTTCCAGTGTATTATTTACTTCAGATATTGCATTCTTTATTTCTGACTGGTCCCTTTTTATTATTTCTGTGTTCTTTTTCATGCTTTTAAGTATCCTTATAATCATTACTCTAAACTCTATATCTGATAAATTGCTTGCCTCCCTCTCATGTAGTTCTTCGTCTGGAGGATTCTCTTGTCCTTTCATTTGGGGTCTGTTTCCTTGTCTTTCTACTTTTGCTGCCTCTTTGTGTTTGCCCCTATGTATTATGTAGACCTGCAAAGACTCCAGTGCAGACCTATGTCAGATACTGCCTGTGACTGGCCCTGAGCAACCTGTTTGGAACTATCAAAAATCCACAGCGTTTGGCTCCCTCTGCTTGGCCTGGGTTTGTGCTTGGTACACACAGGGTGTGTACCAAGGTCAGCTTTTACCGGGACTGGGCCCAGGAGAGGGTCAGCTAAAGTCTCAGAACTCCCAGAGATCTGCCTTAGTTGTTAAACTCAATCACTGAGAAAACCTCCAGCTGTGTTCCTCAGCAACCAGCTTAAGCTCCACAGGATAGGGCAGAGTAATTCCTGTGAGCGAGGCTATTGCTTCTTCTCGGGCCACAGCCAGTTGGTGGGGAGTGCTCTGCCTGAGAAAGCTGGCTCCTGCCGTGTAGGGGATGACTTGGTACATGGATTGTGGCAGCTGTTCCTTCAGTTTTCTCCCCAAAACCACCAGCCCCAGAGTCTCTTTATGTGTCTCTAATGCACTCTGCCCCACTTCTGGTAAACCCCAAGGTAAGTGGCTGCAATTGGAATTTTGTGTTTTGTCCTTTTACGAGGCTCTCTCCATCTCCAGCCTTTGCTCCCTGGTGGACAGGCTTTTCACAGATGGATGTTGTCTGGTTTTCTTTGTATCTGGGCATCTCTGGTGCTATAGGCTGAGGAGCCCATCTTTGTTTTAGAGCCCACACTACTCAGAGGGATCCCTGGCCACTGAAATATCCCTTCTCCAGGACTTCAGCTGCCACCCATGGGAGCCCAGCTAGCCCTCTCACACCTCTTCCACACTCCCTATCAGTCTCATTGTGGTGAACTGGTTTCTTCTGTCTGTCCTGGGTTATAGAGCCTCTCTCCAGCTAGTGTTTAGTTGGATATTCAGAATAATGTCTATACAATTTAGCTGTAATTCCAGTTTGGTCCAGAGAGGAGGTTTGAGCAGCTTCCACTTACTCCTCTACAATCTCAGATCCCCCGGAAATGTTTTTCTCATTTATAGAAATGGAAATGAACACATGATTATGGCAGGTTTTTGAGGTGTGGTGTGTGTTGAGGGGGGTTGTTCTTATGAAATATTCCTTTTGAAATTCAGAGCTTAGAGAAAGCATGACTTTGGTGAGTATAACTTTCAAATGCATAAAACAGCAGCTTTAATCTCATTTTATGATTGGCACCAAGCAATAAGCAAACTATCTTTTTATTCTTCAAAACACAATATAGGCCTGGCTGGTATGGATTGAGTACCGGCCTGAGAACCAAAAAGTCACCAGTTTGATTCCCCATCAAGGCACATGCCTGGGTTGTAGGCCAGGTCCCCGGGTGGGGGTGTGTGAGAGGCAACCGACAGATGTATCTCTCACACATTAATGTTCCTCTCTCTCTCTCTTTTTTCCCTCCCTTCCCCTCTTCTCTAAAAAGTAATAAATAAGATATTTAAAATAAGAGCACAGTAGAATGTGTGTGCATATCTGTGGTGTTGGACATTCATGTGTACATGTGTATGTGTGTGTTGTTCAATGTAAGGCAAAGGTTTGAAAAGTTCAACTGCAAACACTAATGAATTTGGCATCCTTCAAGCTCTGTCTCGTAAGGAGCAATTCTAATGACAGGACCGTGACACATGCTCTAAGGGAATGTGGCAACGGTCTCAGCTGGGAGGACTTCTTCTGTGGAGACCTGCTTTCATCTCCCATGTGTTTGCCCAGGCTACATAGACCTTTGGTGACCAGGCTGGGAGCTTTGGATACACCCCAGCCTTTCAACAACAACCAAAGAGATCAGTGGGTCAAGAGGGCCATAAACTCACCACAACAGATTAGATGGTTACAGAGACAAGGTCACCTGAAGGGACAATAGGAAAGTTTTACTTCCTGATAATTTTATTTTCTTCATTTTTTTTTCTGAAGGAGGTTCAGGAGGTTCAGGCTTTTCAACTTTTGTTAATTTTTCTAACATTATAGTGACTCTAGACAGGCACTGCTGCTTTTCATGCCAGCTGCCCCCCAAAAGACTCATGCAAGTTCACAGTAGGAAAAAAAATGCTCTTCAAAGATTACTGGAGTCATATGGAACATCTGTGGCCTTTTGAACATTTGATCATCAGAAAATAAAGGGCAGGTAACATTCTCTTGCATGACTTTGCACAGACCACATTCTACTAATGCTTGCTCCTAGACTCACTTTCCTCATTTCCATCCTATGTGCCTCTGTTAATTTATTTTTTCTAACACCCCCTTCATGTCTTCCTCCATGTGGTTCTTTGATCATCTGGTCATTTGTTGATTTATTCTAGTATGTAACAAACATTTATTGAACATCTACTATGTATCAGTCATTTTAGTAGGCATTGGAGAAATAGAAATTGTCACTGTGGTCTCTGGTCTCAAGGAGCCAACAATCAAATTGGGGTACAGAAAAGAAAAGTAATTTACTAGACAGTTGCTGCAATGAGGCTGTACAATAATGATTCCACAATACGGCTTGCAACATTATACACTTACTCTTACACTGTGAGTCTGCGGGTAAATTGTGGTTTGGCAGATTGGGTTAGGCAGCTCTCTTTCAGGCTGTAAGTCTGCTGTGCTTGGCTCCAGTCTGTGAGTTGGGCTGAGATCTTTTCTATGTGTGTTTGTTCTGAGGCCCTGGTGGAAGGGGCATGCTTTTCTCATGGCAGGTCACAGAACGTAAAAACCCAAACTAAACCACACAAGCACATTTAATATAATGCCTGCTGACTTTTTAACAGCTGAAACAAGTCACATTGTCAAGCCCAATGCCACTGGAGTAGGGAAATATATTCCACCTACTCCCAGTACACTATAGGTTAGATGATAGAGACAGGGCATGAAGAATTGGCAAGATAATCTAATCCACCACACAAATAATGACAGTAAAGTATGACAAATGGTACTAGTGAAGTATATTTAAGGGTTGGATAAAGTACGGAGACTTATCTCAGAGGAGGGGTGTGGCAGTCAGGGTCAACCAGAGAAGCAGGGGCAGTAGGATAGATAGATGGATGATAGATAGATGGATAGACAGTTAGTACAGGGATTTGACTTCACACAGTTCTGGCAGTAGGTTAGGAAGTCTCTGTAAAGGTTTTTCCTCCGCATCTGATGCTAAAGTTGATGTCCACAGGCCAAACAGTCAAGAAAAGAAGGCGGTGGTAAAGTGGGGGTGGGAGAGGTCAAGGGCAGGCTAGAACCCAGAAACCCGAGCTGGAAGCGCTCAAGGATGGACTGAAACACATGTCAGTTCTTGTTGCCTCTGCCTTGGTGACCTTGAAGGTAGAGGTAAACACGTAGCCCTGGGCCAGAAGTGACAGACACTCAGGGAGGATTGTGGGAGGGTAGAGCAGTTACAGGCCCAGCCCACCAGCGACAGTGGCAGTTGCTTTCCCTCAGTTCTTCACCTCTCCTGAGAATCTTCCTGTGGCGTACCCTCCCCAGACACATTAAAAATAATTATAAAGTCAAGTCTGGGAAATGTAGTTCAGCCAAGGCTGGTTGACAAATTACAGAGCCATGACAAGGGAAATGTAATTCCAGTAGGAGAAAGAGTAGATCAGGAAGTGCTTGAAGGGAAGGTGATATTTGAACTGAGTCTCGAAGGATGAGCAGCACGTAACCAGGAAGGAGGAATGGCAGTTCAGGCAGGCACAAGGCATGGGAAAGGTAAGGTTCAGGAATGTGGAAGATCCTTGTGTGGAAGCCCAAAAGCCAAAGTCCCCAGGATCACACTCCGAGTCAAAGTCAGGTATAACTTGCTGTAGCAAAGGAGCATGCTCACCAATGTATGATGGGGCACCTGAGAAAAAGGAGTTAGGAAGGGACTTAGTACGGACATAGGGCTTGTGCACGTACTAGAAAGTTTTAAGGAAGCAGACAGTTCTTGATTGGGTGTTTTTAGGAAGTATTGGGTATTGTTATTGACTGAATTGTGTCTCTACCCTGCCACAAATTCATGTAATGAAATCCTAACCCCTAGTATCTCACAATGTGTCTGTATTTGAAGCTAGGGCCTTTAAGGAGGTAACTAAGGTTAATGAGGTCATAAGGGTAATAGAACTGGGTCCTTATAAGAAGAGGAAGACACAACAGGGATGTATGTGTGCAGAGGAAAACCTGTGTGGAGACACAGAGAGAGGGTGGCTGTATGCAAGTCGAGGAGAGAGCCCTCAGGAGAAACCAGCTCTTCTGATATCTTGATCTTGGACTTCCAGCCTCCAGAATTGTGAGAAATAGATTTCTGTTGATTAAGCCACCCAGTTCACAGTAATTTTTTATAGCAGCCCCAGCTGACTAATCCAGGGATCTTGGTAGTTTTATCTAAAGATTAGGAAGATTAAAGCAGAGCCAGACATCACTGGGAAATAAGCAGTTGGAAGAAGGGGATATTTCATTATTGTAGCTGCAATGTCTTTGTCTTTCTCTTCTTCTACAAGAGTCTCAAAGTCTGATTATTTCTGTGTTCTGTAAGAGTTGTTTATAAGTTGGAAACATCATGGCCTACCAGCTGCCAGAGCTGTTTCTAACTTTCTCATTGGCATATTTGGAGAGGATTCTCATTTACTGATCCAGAAATTACACTGAATCCCCATTGCTTATTATGTTGAATCCAGATTCCTTTGCTCAGTTAATAAGATTCACAGTCTGGCCTCACTCTTCCTAGTTTCTTTAATTTCCCTACATTTGTCAATACTTGTGGTATTTTATTCGGAATTTCTTTTCACTGTCTCCCACATAAACTGTCTTCAGTCTGGTCTCCACTTTGTGGCCTCCCCATGTGTAATCATACTTTTTAAGATTGCCTCAAATCTTATTCCTCCATGAAAGACTCTCAGATTACTCCAGCCAACTCCCACCTTTCCTTCCTTGGAGCTCTCATGGCTCATAAACTACTACAGCAATAGACAATCAATTATCCTTGTTTTGTATGGGTAAGTTCTGTCTTTCTAACATGATCATATATTCTGTGATGCCCTCTGAGGGCAGAGGCCATGACTAGTAGCTCCTTTGAATTCAACTTTAGAAAACTAACATTGTAGTCCCGCAAAAAGAAAAAAGTGTGGTTGATTGGTTTCATCATATTTTTTTTTAACTGGGACTATATTCTGACATCTTTGTATTTCCTTTGCTACTGAGGCAATATCCTCTACTTATTTATGTATTCAGCCAGCCAGCAAGTATTTTTGAGCACATATTTTTGTGCTCAGCACTTGACATTTAAGCTCAATAAATAAAGCAGAAATAAATCTGGTGGGAGTTGGAGATCACCAGGAGAGTTTTGCATGAGTAGGAAACAGCATGAACAACAGCACAGAGGCAACAATAATCAGGTATTTGAGGACTCAAAAGAAGTCGGTGGAGAAAGAGCACAGTGTGCTAGGTGAGAAAACACATGAGATAGGGTTGGCGATGTGGGTAGGCCTCATGACCCAGTTATGCAGCTTGGACTTCATCTTTAGGGCAGGGGGAAAGTTCTAATGGGTTCCAAGCATGAAGCACATATGTCCATAATTTGATATTAGAGACATAGCCGTGTGGAATAGGTAGAATGGATCAGCACTGGTGAGACTGGCAAGAGAGGGTCTCCTTGGAAACCCTGAGAGCCTGAATCAGGGTCATGTAGGTGGTGAAAAGTCAGTGGGTTCCAGAAAAGGTATGGTTCTGCTGACTCTCACTGCCTCACAGGCAATTTTTACTCACAAGCATTCTAGTTCCTATATATTTATAGTCATCAAGTCATGCTTTGGTTATGGGATTGAAAACAGACCCAAGGTTTTGTTCATTTGGGTGAGGTTCCCTCTGTAATATACTCATGGGTGCTTTTCTCTAAGTATATGTCACTTCACTAAAAAGTTTAAAATAGTTGACCCAGGAAATGTTCTCCAAGTCTATAGTTTATAGTTCCTGATAACTTTCAGAATCCTTATCTGGCAACATTCACAGACACCTTCAAAAACGACTTTTGCTGTTGCTTTTCTGTTCTGTAAACTGGGTTCGGAGATGCAGATGTGAAAGTAGCTCGATTCCCTTTCAAACTAGGCTGTCTTCTATAGTTACCGCCCCAGTTCCCAACGGATTCCTGAAACTTTCAGAACCTTCTTGCCTCCTATTTGTACTACCCTGCTTTTTCATTTAGCATCCAAACAAATAATTCATTGGGATCAGATACAGCAAAGTAGCTCAACGCTTGACGTGCGTATGTTTTCTCTCCCCAGCTAAGTTTAAAACTCTTCAGTAATATGTTCAAACCTCCCTTTCACTGAAGCATCCTTCTTTGCCTCCTCCTCAATTTTTGATTTGCCCTGGGGTTCTGGTCTTGGTTTATTTTGTTGCCCTCGCTACTCCTCCTGGCTGCTCTCATCACACATGCAGGAGGTCTATGCGTCCTCTACTCGGAAGGCCTGCCTGCAGGCATCGCAAGCTCAGTTTATCCACAGTGGAATCATTTATCTTTCCCATCTACTCTCTTTTACCTTTTTCTGTTGTTTTTTCCACCATAGCAGTGTCATCATTTGCCAAATTGTCCATGTTAGAAGCATCAGGATTATCTTCCACTCTTCTGTATTCATCCCACCTCTTCGGTTGTCCATATAACGATCCTGCCACTAAAAGATCTTTTACCACCTTATCTCTGAGGCACAGCTGAATACAGCTAAGCCTGACTACCATCTCCAGCACTTACTGCCAATCAACTTGGGCCTTTCTTCAACTCCCAGGCCCCCAATGTCCTTACTTGTGTAATGTGGACAGTAATACTGATTTACTGGATTGCTCTGATAATGGAGTCACTCCGTCTTACATGGAGCATCTCAGATGATGGCAGTGAGTGGTCCACGAGTAGGAGAACCAGCCTCACAGTCCACGTTACCTCTTCCTTGTTTGCTGGCTTACCCACTGCCTCCATGACTCCGGGCCTCTCTCTGTTCTCAGTTCATGCTTAATGCTGAAACCAGAGTTAACTTTCTAGAGCTGCTCGAAAACCTTTCATGGCTTCTGTCGCCAGTGCTTGGTGTGGATTGCTGTGTCCTTTCCGCCTAATCTCCATCACCCCTTTGGCCTCAAGCACCTTTCCTTTGAAGATTGTGACTTAGTCATATACTTAAAACATTATATATATATATATAAACACACACACACACACACAAATTATATATGACAGGAATAGAGAAGTCACAGTAATGTTTAATATCTAGCCCTGTAGGGTGAAACAAAATAAAATTAATACACTTTTAAAAGTGAGGATCCATCTCATTAGGAACTGACTTAAAGAAATGAATGTGGCATTTAATAGTGTTTACTGTCTTGTTTTGTTTTGAATGGCAGGCAGAAGATGGACCTAATAAGAAGATAACTTGCTGCAGGTCCCTGGGGACCCAGTGAGATAAGAGGGGAGTAAGCAGACCTTCCTTGGGAGAAGGAGATCAACTCACTAACTTTTCAAATTATGGCACAGTTAGCTAAAGAGTTAAACACACGGAGTAGATCTACTCCTGCAAATGAATGAAGCAAAAATTAGACTGACTTCTGATTCTTGTTCCTGGCCTATAAGGACACTGGCTTTTTCCAAGACATCATAAAACATATCCTCCAACTTCACTCCCATTGCCCTTAATTCTGAAAGTTTATCTACTCATCTCCTCGTCAGTGCCCTGTCCTACCTGCCTGTAGTTCATCAGTTCCCAAATGTCAGCATTATGGCAAGTAATAAGGGAAATATATTCATTGATTACTTCATTCTCTGTGTACCCATACAAATGGTGAGTTAAAGTTCCAAAAAAAAGTGAAGCAACGAGCTTTATCATTGCATGTCAATGAGTGTATCAAGTCCTTAAAGTCAGGAATAGGACCTCCTGATCTTTCTGTCCCTCGGAACTTCTAGCCTACTGACTGTTCATAGTTGAGCATGGTGAGTTTTTCACCAATTGTGTTATATAGCTGTAAGCCACTGAGATTAGGTCACTTAACAAAAAGAATGCTTCACAGAGAAATCCAGCCATTGAACAAATGTTTATTAAGTGTCTACCATATGCCACATATTATTCTAAAGTGGTGATAAAACGAAGTTCCTGTTTTTATGCAACTTAGGTGCAGGTGAGGGAAGAGATAATAAACAAGTATATAAGTAGATAATATAATTTCAGAGAGCAACACATTCAGAAATATAACATTTAAAGCACCTGCACATTCTGTAAGAGCTGTATTATGGTTGTTTGGAAAGCATCTTTCCCAGGCCATCTGTGCTTCTCTTTCATTTCTATCATAAAACCACATGAATTCCCATCTTGGTCTCACCTTCTTGCATGGCAGACTTGTCTACTCCAATGATGGCCTTCATTACACTTGTGCTTTTAACTTCTTTGGATTCCCTAAGATCAAAACCACTAAGAAAGAGGGATCCTCAAGTGCACCAAACTCTCCATGTCCATTACAGAAATCTCTCTGACATGGCAGTTTGAGCAGGCAGAATGGTGGCTGTGTGTGCATGTGTCTGCCTTAAAAATAGCAGTAATAAGCTTGGCCCATCTCCTGTGCAAATGTTAATGCCTAACTTATGTATAGTCACCTCTGGCTTTCTTAAGATTTCCCATCTGCCCAAGGGCAGCCGTTGGCAAAATATTAGGCCAAAAATAATCACTCAATTGTGAACATGTTATTTGCTAAGTTATAAGGGTTCACAGACCAAAATTAGTTATTTTATCAATGAGGCTATTTATGATGTTCTTTTTGTGGGAAATCCTTTACTTTCTTCTTTCTGTCTTCAATGAACCTTTCCCTATCTGCACAGAAAGAGTTCTGTAAATCTGCTTCATGGTGTCTGTTTTTAGAACTCTTTTCCTTCATGGCAAGCAGTCATGACTATTACTATTACTCTTTATAATAATAGCTCTTAAATTGATCTAGTGTCTATTTTCAAGTAGCTTCTTGGAGCTCTGAGTACTTTATGGCTTATTATTTATACCTACTTATTGATAAAGATGATACTTTCTAATTTTAAGGGGCTTTACAATTATTCTTGCTAATTACTCACCTCCATAGCCCTCTCATCCTAGAAAACATTTTGAAGGTGACTAAGTAGTCCCTTGGCTTAGGAAGGAAAGTCAGTTTGGCACTCAGGGCCCATGGATTTGTTACTGAGATAGTGGCCCCCTGCTTCTGAAATGTGACTTGGAGGTAGTTTTTGGAGTGCTCAAGTGCAAGGAACTCACGGTACATGGATCCTCAGATTGCCATCAAACCCTTTCTTTAAGGTTTTACTTCAGGCCAACTGTCAGTTTTACGTTTCAGGTTGTGACTTGTGATACCTGTGTCCCTTTGGCTTTGGAGGGTTTTCCCCTCAAGGCAAAGGGGTCACTGGCATCTGGAAGAACAGGACTGTTCCATATTCCATTCATTCCAGCTCCCGCTGAGTGCTGCTCTGGGCTGGTCCCTGTGCAGACTCTACTGCCTTGCCCCTCTTTGCCCTTGGAGACCCTTCCTCTGAGGTTCACAAAGACAATCAGAGGAACTTTGTGTCTTCTGCTCCATACCATGTCTAGGTGGAAACACATCCACTAACACACAGATTTAACAACTTTACTCAGCACCTACTGTGTGTCTGTCATGCACCGAGTATGTTGGAAATCTATTTCTTGTAGACCTTGGTCACTGCTCAGTATTTACAAATTCTCTGTTGTTGTTTCATCTTTTATAACAATATGGTATGTTTCTTAATTAAACCTGGCAATTTGTGGTATCTGCTATGTCCCCCCGCAAATTCATACGTTGACATCCTAATGCCTTATGCAATGGTATTAGGAGGTGGGACCTTTGGCAGGTGATCATGAGGCAGAGCTCTTGTGTTTGGGATCACTGCTGTTAATAAAAGAGACCCCACAGGGTTCCCTAGCCCCGTCTGTCACAGGAAGACATAGCAAGAAGGAGCCAGCTGGCACCTTGATCTTGGACTTCTCACCTTCAGAACTGTTGTGGTTGTTTACAAGCCAGCTAGTCTGTGGTATTTCCTTATAGCAGCCTGAATAAACTAACTCTCTGAAACTAGCAACTAAATAGATTTTATGTCCTCCATACCTCTGCATTCCAAGAGTGTTCTTTTAGGACAGGAACCTGAGAAACATGCTAGATTTCTGTCCCACCCTTCATCAGAGGACTGATCTGTGTTCCCTGACCCTATGTCTCCAGCACACCTCATGTCATACACTCCCATCGAAATGGTACTTCCCATTACCCTGGCAACGCAAACACTCAAATGCAAAGACAAGACAGGCATACAAGGCAGAAAAAAGTTGGTGTCGTTAATGTTGCATTTAGAAAGTTAGCTTTTTATTGTAGAAATTACCTATAATTTATGACTGCACATATAATAAACCTTTAAAGGGCTGATTCTCAGCTCACCCCTGGAGTCCCACATTGCAGTGCTTTTCCAGTTTTTTCCTCACCAAGTTCGCATTACTAGCTAAACATTTCATTTATAAAGTTAAAAACATCTTTTGGGATATAGAGAACTTTGCAATAAGCTAAGTTTTTGTTTTGCTAATTATCTCTGTTAGTCCTTTTGAAAAAATTTCCCTACAAAGTTAATAATCAGGATTGTTAAATTAACTGCCATTGCAGATAACCCCCCAAATAATAATTTGTCCCCTAAAGTGCTTAGTCTGCCTAGTTTTAATTCAACCTTCAGTTGAAATAACTCTTTGAAAGGAATTGATAAATACTAGTAGTCAAAAATATAACCTTTTAATCAATTTTGCATTAATCTACTACCTAACCTCTAAGGTTATCACACTGGAACAGGGTGCAGTTTGTTACACTGAACACTTATAAGCCCTGCCTTGCTGGGTGTGTGCCTGAGCCGGTTGCTCGCAGGTGGCCGCACTGTGGCGCTATGGCAGGAGCGCAGGCCCGGGAGGCTGTGGGCTGAGTCCTCATGCTCCGTCATTACTGCACCTTCTGTGGGCAAGTCGTTCCATCTTCTTCCACTTGAACTTACTTTCTCAGCTGAGATGTAAGAGTATCAGCCCTGCCTGCCTACAGTGTTGTTATGGGGACTAAATTAGCTAATAAATGTGAAAGGGGTGTGAAATTTAAAACATAATCACATGTAAGGAATTCTCAGTGTTGTCTGCTGTGCCAACTAAATGACTGAATTAAAATAAAAAGTGTGGTTTTTTTCCCTGCATATTTGTTGAGGAAACTACATAAAAAGAATTTTGAAAATAAAATACAGTTGACTTTTGAACAATGTGGTGGTTAGGGACACAGTTAAAAATCCATGTATAACTTTTGACTCCCCCAAAACTTAATTAGTAATAGCTTACTGTTGACCAGAACCCTTACCAACAACATAAACAGTCAATTGACATATATTTTGTATGTTATATGTATTATGTACTGTATTCTTACAATAAAGTAAGCTAGAGAAAAGAAACTGTCATTAAGAAAATCATAAAGAAGAGAAATGCATTTACATTACTGTATTTATTGGGAAAAGTCTACATATAAATGGACCTATGGAGTTCAAACCTTGAATATGCACAGGCCAATTGTAGTCTTCTCTCCAAAGTTCCAAGAGTTAAGAATAAATTCATCTCTTTATTTAGCTAATATTTATTAAGTACCAGCTAAGGGAAAGTTATTTGATTTAGTGGATTAAGAAGTACAAAGATTAATCAAGTGTGGATTCGGAATCAAAGATGTACAATACAATATGCAAATGTAAAGATAGCATACCTTTTTTTCTATTCATTCAGCTTTACAACTACAATTTCAGCACATACAACTGGTGGATATAAGACTTTCAATCTGTCAGTAATGGAGTTTGGACAAGTCCAACACTCTTACCTCTGTAGTTGTCTCATTATTTAGGTACCTAGACTGAAAAGAAAGTGGAGAGAAAATTAAATGTTTAATGGTTTGATTCAATCCCAGTCCTTATTATTATGGGCCCATAATTCATTTCATTATAGGAATAGCAGCATGTACCAAAGCACTGGCTTCTGATGCTAAGGATCTATTTGTGGATAAGCAAAAGCATTATCATTATATGTTAGGACTTGCTTCATCGTTCAGGCCACACTAGAAATTGGATGAAAGTGTTAAAAAAAGGGATTTCTGTCTGAGCAGCATATTCTTACCTGTCTCTAACAGACAAAACTGTGGTCTATGGCAGTTCACTCATTCTCCTTTTTATTAATATTGGCAGTGGCAGAACACACCCAGTTTCATTACTGCCTGGCTCTTCAGGTGCTTTCAAACACATTCACTTTAGTCACCCCCACTTAGCTGCTGGGGCAAAGAGAGCTGCAGAGAGGTGAAGCGATTGTTGCCTCAGCACCCACCAGTGGTTCCCCAAGGCACGGCTCAGACCCTTTATCTCCAAGGCCTCTGGGTCTAAGCTCATTTACATGATGTTTATCTGGCTCCCAAAGAACATCTTAGATTTTTTATACTGTCTTTCCCTGGCAAGGTCATTCACTTTCATATATTCACACTATAACTTTCATAGGCTACAACGAAGGATGGAAATGTAAACATATGGTGGTTCTAGGGCCAAGGCTCTCATTTCATTATTTGACCTTTGTCAGGTTATTTATCCTGTTAGCTGACTGCCTTCCAGAAATAGCGATGGTGACTGCTGTCACCTTGGCTTATTGTCTTCAGGCCAGTTGACACTCTAAGCGAGATTACTGTGCAGTGGAGAGTAAAGAACCTTCATCACCCTCCAGAAGGTCTCCATTTCCCTAGCTATGGGTCAAGGCTAAGTTCAGAGGTCAGAAATCTATGAAGATATTGAGGTGTATTTCAGGTCTTCAAATAGGAAGGAAACTGGAGCTCATTGTTCTTTTCTCCACCCCTCGTTTATTTCCATAAAAGCTTGAACTCCAGGCTGTTACTGAGGAGCATGGTTGTGTTGACAGGAGACAGGTGAGGAGGTACTTGGAGCCTGGAAGTGAGAAAACTAGCATCCAGTGATCCAGATCTGTTTCGGGCTGTGTTCTGTGTTGTTCCATCCAGGATGAGAGCATTTTTGGTTTCCCATCAGCACACACCTTCCGGAGCGGTGCCTTCATTTGTACTTTTGGACAACTGCCTATTCTGTCTGTAGCATCTCGTCTTTTCTGTGTGTGTTTAACTTGCTGTTTTCCTTGGCTAATCTGCACAGGATTCTTTTAATTCCAATAGACACAAGTGCAATGTGTATTTTCCCTGGCTAACTGTATGCTAAGCTCAGTGAGTATAATAAAGTAGGGAAGCAGGTTTTTCTTATTTTGGAAAAGAGCACCCAATTGGCCTTTCGAGGAAGATGCTCCAGTGTCAGTTAGGACTTCAGTGTGACAATCTTTGCATTGCCTGCCTCCCTTAGATGCCCCACTTCAGGTTGATTATGGCTCTGATCTGCAGGAACTCTGTTAAGTATATCCAAGTTCCCTAATTTCTGTCCTCCACATCCTTGACCCAGGGTGGGACTAAGGGTCTTGACCTTGTCACTGTTCCTGAGGACAAGACTAGAGGAATTGATGAATTCAACTGTGAATTGAGTGTCCCAGAAAAGAGAAGCAAAAATCCTTTCCAGCACACCAATCTATCCAAATCTTCTCTTGTTGTCTGTGATGCCTGCTGATAGTTGATAACAAAAAGAAAACGTGAAATTGGCTCTGCTATTAAATGTATAAGAGAAAGGTAAACGAGTCCCTTATTTTTCTTTCCAATTTTTTAAGACGGTAATTAGGAGAACCAACACCAGCCAGGCTTGAGTGAATGCACACAAGACCCCTATAGGCAGCACAGTGTACTAATGTGAAAATATGCCTAGACAACATAACTTGTCAGAGAGGATTATTTCTATTTAGTGAGTCTGCAGGAGCCCCTTTGCTCCACCATTCAGAATTTGACTAGACAAGAGAGTGGGGCAAGAGAGAGAGAGGGAGAGACAGAGAGAGAGAGAGAGAGAGAGAGAGAGAGAGAGAGAGAGAGAGAGAGAGAAAGGGAGGGAGAGAGGGAGAGAGGGAGAGAGGGAGAGGGAGAGCGCGCGCATTAGTGAACAGCTACTGTGGCATTGATGTTTGAGCGCACTTCTGAACTGGCTTTGTTGAGACTATCAGTGTCTCAGTGCAGAAAGCATGCGCTGTCCCAAATCCGCTGTTACTATGAGAAATGAGGAGCTGCTTTTAAGGTATGTTGTGGTGGCCTTTGTTTTAATGTATGTTTTTCTTGTTTCCAGAACTGGCTGAAACAATAATCATGCTCTGAAGCAAGTAGCTTCCTTATCTTAGAAGAGAAAAAAATGATCTGGAGAGGAAGAGAGAAAGAGGGAAACAAAATCGAGACCAAGAGATTGGGAGAAAGAGAGCAAGCGAGAGAAAGGAAAGGGACTGCTGTGTGCGAGTTCTATTTGCACGAGTTGCCTTTTGAAAGCTTAGCATGTTTTTGCTCGCTGCGATTTGTGAGTGGCCAGTGGCTCATTTTAAAGGCTCTGAATCTAGCTCTTGGTTTGTCTTTTCCTTTGCAATGTCTAAGCCTCTTTCATTATTATGCACTCTGCATGGAATAATCACTGAAAAAGGAGCTAAGGAGACCCCATATTAGACTTGCGTTCCAAATACTGTTCTAATCTGGACTTAGCCTACCTAGATAGCCCTTCTGTGTTACCAGGTTTGGGTCACTTTATCCTGTTTGCCAAAATGTGTACCTGTTTAAATACCTCTGTTCATGCACGGCATTCTGGGTCCCATGTATTGAAAACAAATATTTGTTTCCTCCATCTATGTCAGGGTTCTTTCGCATACTGAGAACGAGCCACCACTGACCTTTTGGAAGCAGAGAAAGAATTATGAGAGAATTGGCATCCTGCTTTGAAAAATGTAGTCTTTTGTTTATTTGCTAGCAGACATTGTAGCACTGAATACATCTTTGGGTCTGACAATGGGACCGGTTGAACAATGGAGCTGTCAAACTAGCTTAATGCATGTCTGGGCCTTTTTTTTTTTCTTTCTAAACACCCTTTTTATCTGCTATAATCTTGTTTGTATAGACTATACAGAATGAAAGCTTTTAGCACTACTTGTTTGTGGGTTTTGTGCTTTTAAAAAATTTAATATCTGCCGTTCATAGAGCTTTTTGCATTTTGCAGCTATGTCGGTTGGATTAAGTTAGAGATTTATTGCTTACCTCTCTGTTAACTACAGAAAGAAATGTATTGATTGAGACTGCTTGTAATACCATTATCATTCCGGCAAATACCTTCTTATCAGACATACCCCTACAGTATATATACTTGGGGATTTAAAATTTGCCAATTTGGTGAACTTATGGAAGGTAGCAAGAGAGAGAGAAGTTAAGAGGGATATTTCTATGTTTAAGTAAATTATAATCTTTAGCCTGTGTCTTCTCTCTTGACATCCAGATAGACAAACAGTTTAGAAATTCAGGGGCAAGTGAGAACTTTTGCCCTTATAATTTTGGTCACAAACCATTATTATAAAACCTTTTAAGTTGGTAAGTTACAGGTCTCTATGGAACATACTGATTTCTGAAATACGGTTATGTGCTCATAAGACGCATTTCCATGCAGGGCAAACATTTCTCACGGCTTCAAAAATCTTTCTTTTATAACATAAGCACTGGTTTCTAAGGTGAATACAGCGAGACTTCAAAAAGAGAAAATGGAAAAATCTGGTTTGAATTTCTCATAATATTGAAATGATTTTTCTTCTCATACTAGATATAAAAGAACAGACCCTATAATATTAAATGGTAATTGATTTCCATGAAAATCATCTCACTGCAATTGGTTTTCATAAAGAATAATTTTTACCTAACATTTTAGTGTTTTGCTTTAATTAGCTGCTTGTGCCAGAGCAATATTTTGAAAAATATTAGTAAATTTATGGAGAGAGATTAAGAACCTAATTTTTAAAAACAGAAGGGGAATCATTTGAAGGGGCAAAACTTTTAAATATTTAGTGATAAATATTTCCTCTTTGATTAATTGTGGTTTAAATTAGTGATATTACTGGTAAATAAGGAACAAGATGCATTTCTTATGAAAACACAATTATGAAATATTAACTGTTTTTTAGAGTTTGGACATATATTTCAATTTTTTTAACTTCAGTTGAAATGTTATGAAATACTTAATTCAGAATCATTCAAATTAATGTTACAGGCTAAGTAAATTGCCTTCTCAAATATAGATTTTTTTTTATGAACAATATATTTGGAGCCTGGGTGGACCCAAAAGGTATCTGCAGCATAATGATATTTTAAAAGTTACCCATTGTGAATAGAGTGGATTTTGAATGCGTGCTTATTATGTTCTCCTACTTCCAATGGGACCTGAACTGCTCACTCCATCGGGTATGCCAATAATTGCTTTTAGGATGAGCTCATAAAAGATAATTGGTGAAGCTTTATAACTGAAGCTAGCCCACAGTTGCCAGCACACCTAGATTCTGCTTTCCTGAGAAGTTTTTATTCCAAAACAAAGGTTGCAAAGCAATTTTTTGTGGTTTGGAAGGAAAGTAGTCTCTTGTGCTTCCTAGCTCACTGTCAGTAGGATACTGAAAAAAAAAAAAAAAAGATATAACTTCAGAACCTCCATTTTGAATTTTTGACTAAATTATAATTACTTACCTGAGATCTATTCACTTGGACTTCTTTCTGCTCTCAGGTCCAAAAAGGAGGGAAACCCCTTCTCATGGTTTGATCCATTACAAGCCAGAATTCAGAGACCCCATTTCCAGCATTCCACATACATACTATCTTTTCCTTTAGCCTGATGGGAAGGCGTGAGATTGTCTGAAGTTGGCAAACTTGTCTACACCTATTTTCACAACAGTATCAAGATATGTAATCTGTATTCTGCCATCAGCCTCTATGTGTGATGATCCCCCTCGATAGTGACCTAAACAAACACCAAAGTAAATTTTAATTCAAAGCCCAGACTTGCAGAAAAGGAACAGCAAAAGATTCAAACTGGGACAATGGCTTCTTTCAATAGAGTAACGATTGTATCCTGAGCCCGGTCACACACAAGCCTCGGAAATACCCATTAGATGTGTTCTGTCTGAGATCTGTACCCTCAATGTATTAATTAGTATTCCTTTATTTGTTAAAATAAAACCTCACCATTTTTCTTTTTCTTTTCTTTTCTTTTTTTTTTTTTAATATGAGTATATACAATTGCAAAATATCCTTCTGGGGCTGAAAAACAAAGAAGAGTATTTGATTAATATTCATATCTGGAACTTTACAGCAAGTACAGATTGTGCTTGAATACATAGGAAGTCATTCCAAGAGTGAATCAATACTAATTATTGTAATCAGGGGGGTTAATTAGGTGAAAATGTGGCTGATGGAAAGTTCATTGCTCATGACCCTGGAACACCAAGGATGATGAAAAGAAAGGTAAAATGCAGAAGGAAGAGTGCAGTGTGGGAATGATTGCTCCCATTCAAGGGGTCAGGCTTTGTAGATGAGAAACACACCTTGATTTGGTGTAATCGCAGTAGTGAGGAAATTAGAAACCTCCGAGTGAGGTTCCTGGATAGAGATTTCTGTAAAAGTCACTAAGACTGCAGTTTCTTTAGTGGTGTCTCATTCAGCTCCAGAGCATCTTTCTGTACCTCTTCAAGCAGTAACAAGTAGTCTGTTCAGTTGCAATAACACTTTCAATTGTCCTTATTAGCCTTTTCTACATTTTGCTAATTCCTGGGGGATTTCCCCTTTCATAAAACTATTGATTGCTTCTCTAATGTTTATTGGCTTTGGGAGTTTTTCTAAACTCACAGTGACTTTTATTCTGCAGGAAAAACAAGGCAGCAGTGGTTTAGAGAGGATTAAAATCCATGGCATTTTCCTGAACTGACATTGGGAAGAGGGTGTCAGAGGAAGGAAAGCATATGTGAGGTTTTAAGGTTGTAGCCCATTAAGACTCCAAATGAAGTGTCCTAGAGCTATAGCATCTTTCCGATCACGTGGCACCAATCTACAAAGATCAGACTGAGGTGGAAGCCAGGCGTACATGCAAGAGAGAGAGAGAGAGAGAGAGAGAGAGAGAGAGAGAGAGAGAGAGAGAGAGAGAGAGAGAGAGAGTTTGAACCTCCGCTCAATTCAGAATTGTGCTAGTTAACCCTAATTTGGGATGAGGTACAGTTTGTTCCCAAATGTGATCTTCTGCTTTACTTGATTTTAAGAATTATCATGCACAGGTATGCTTCTCTTCTCCATAGCGTTCTTCTCACTGTGACTGATCCCAAGCACATTCTTTTGTATGTCAGGACTATCAGAGTTAACAGGAAATAATAGCATCTGTGGGGAGAGGACGACACTGGCCCAGAATGCCATGTATTACCAGGACAGCTCCGGCTGCCGCCTCCGCCCATTCCAAGTTGACCCGCCCATGGTTGGCTGTTTAGGATTGTGATGAATCACTAGAGTTTATGAAGCAGGACTTGCCAGCATGCCCTCAGAGAAAAAGAAACACTAGAATTTCCCTATAAAATCATTCAGTTCAACCAGTTTTGTTGTCTTGGTCAAGCAGAGCTTGAGGTTTGAAGTTTTAAGGCTGATAGAGCTACAGTAACTGGGGCTGTTTAAATGCCTGTCTTGAGAAAGGCAGCAGCTGCAGTCAGTAAAACCTCCACTGAAACCCATGGATGGCACTGCTGGTTCTAGATGGCGTGTGAACCAACTAGAATGGACACAGTCGTGCCTGATGCAGACGTGCTTCAGATGCTTCTCACCCCTCCCATGATGCTGTCCACCTCAGGCCCACTGTGGGCCCTGCAATGCAGTAGTCTTTGTCACATTTTGCTTTTTTAATATCTTGGTCTGAGACCCTAGCTCCCTTGTGAGTTCTGTGAGGTGGCTGACTGGTCATTCAGAGGGGATTTAAGGAGCACCTCTGTAGGTGAAAGTGTACTGAGTTGGAGGTGGGTGGCATGAGTTCCTGGTGGCAGCAGTTAGGATTGATTTTGACCTTCTCTCTGGAACCTGAGTTGATAAAAAGGGATGAGATCTCATTCCAAGCCCCTGGATGTACAGCGCCTGCTCTCCACAAACCACAGCCTTCCTCTTCTCTCTGGCTTTGGCTGCTGGCCTTACATGTGGAAGTGTCAGTGGAAACTAATACAATAGAATAAGATTAAGACTGGATTTTTTTCCCTTCCCACCAGCCAGTTCTAGGTTTAAACAAAGATTTGTGGGCGGGGGGGAGTGTTATGATTGAGGTAAGGAATAACATCAAAATTTATTAATAATCAACTCTATGCCTGGCACTACACTAGATGGTTCTTTTATCTAATTTAATTCTCACAGATATCCAAGAGTTAGTGATAGTGCTGTTATTCACATTTTACAGATTAAAAAACTGAGAGAGGTAAAGCAACAGGCCTAGAAGACACCCAGCTCATGGAGGAAGGGATTGTAACTCAGAAGTCAACAAAGTCCTTCCCTGGCCCACAACTTGAAAGTATAACAATTGGATATTTGATACTTTCAAGTCAGATCTTCCTCTGCGGCTGTATTTCCATCTTGGATTTGATTTGTACACATCTCCTAATGTTGCCACTGTCTAAGCTATGCAATAAGAAAGGGAAAAGAAAGCAAAAAAAAAAAAATCAGCAGTTTTTTTGCTTCTGAGTTCTAGTCCCAACTCCTTTCTTTGTCACTACATGTTCATGAGGTCTTTGAATTAAAGTATCCCAAACCTCACTTTTCTCAGGCTTTAGTCTATATAAATGGGAACAGATGTTAAAAGGAATAATGGAGTATTTTAAAGCTTAATAAATTGAAATGTGATTTTTTATCTGTATAAGGGGCCAAAACAAGTCATACTGTAATCATAACCAATCTAGCAACAAAGATATATCGCCCTCGATACAGGACGGAGTCTGAGCCGTCCAGAAGCTCACAACGGCCAGGAACCAGGAAGAACAGTGGGTAAGAAGGTACTGAGTGCTGTAGCGCAGAGGAGGGGGTGCTGAACTGGGCCCTGAAGGATGGATGAGTGAGGAGGAGAGGGGAGTTCTTAGGAAAAAACCCTGGCCTTGTCCTTTTTTTTTTTTAAACAAAACAAATCCTGAGCCTCATCACCTTTCTTTTTCAGATCCTCAAGGTCATTCCTATCTCTCTTTTCTAACCTTGCCATATTCCTGTGAAATAGGGCAAATGTAGCTATTAGCCTCCAAAGAGCATGGGGAGATGAAGCAATTGGGTCACGGAAAGGTTTACATCCAACGGTAGATAGAGATAAGACAAGAAAGAACACATTCCACTTAACTCAGGTAGATAGTTACATTAATTTGCCATGAAGATTTTGGGTAGCTTTCTTAAGAAAAAGGGAAAATAAGCCTTTTTTCCTCCCTTAATGGACTTCGTGTGAATTAGCATCAAAAGCAAATTTAAATAAAAAGTCATTTGGGATTTTTAAAAAACTCTATCATGAGTTAAAAATGGCTAGAGAGTTGAACCATATTACAGGGAAAAAATAAATTTCCTGTGCTCAAAACCTTAATGTATTTCAATCTCCACGTCACTTTAATAACTTGGTTACATAATTGCTGTAGGGAAAATTAGGCTAACACATTGTCATCTGAGGAGCGTGGTAGGTTTTGATTTTTCAGCCATTCATCCCCACAAGGAAATGATGGCCAGCTATATGACAAAAGTCTAGTGACAAATTGGAAAATTAAATGACATGTTCCCAGTGTCCATCAACTCTGTGGCAGAATCAAAAGCAGAGTCCAACAGGTGTGGTTCTTAAATCTTATAATCTTTTTCACCGAGTTTGAAAATAGCATTTGCCTTAAAGAGTCTGGTCTGCACACACTGTATCAGATGACTTCTAATCCTTGTAACCAAAAGCTCTCTGATGGGCCTCTGTCATCATTGTGGGTAAAGTAGATTCCTGTATTTTGTTTTACAGAACCCCAGGTTTTTGCTCTCTTAATCCCTACTTTAATTCATTTGTTCAGGGAAAGGAGTGATATTCCAGCAAATGGGGCTGTCAAACCTGCAGAAATTTCCTCTCAAGTTGAGATTTTGATTCTTGCCAAGGTCTGTCTCTGGCAACCTCACCCTCGGGCTAAAACTTCCATGTCTTTTGCTTTTACCCCCACCTGTTGCTGCTTTCTCTCTGGACCCAGGGTTAGCCCTGCTACTGTATCCACCCAGCTGTTGCCACTCAGCTGTCGTCAGTCCTCAAGCAGTCAACACGTGACAGTAAGATGAGCACCTTGGGCCAATTGGGAGAAAGATTTTGTGGGGGTGGGAGTGTTGAAGGGTAGATTGCCAAGAACTAAAAACCTCATTCTGATAAGTATAAATTTTGTTCCTGCCGGCAGGCTGGCACCAGATAAGGGTACCTGGTATACTCTGACAAATCTCGGCATCTTCAAGAGGCCACTGAAACATTCCTTCAGAGGCTATTTTCTTGAGTGCCTTTGTGTACAAATCACCATGCTGGACAGACAGGCCTTTTTCATCTCCCCATCTTTTCTCCATTCTTCTCCTTCCCAATTTTTTCACATCCAATTCACTCACTTCATGGGACACACACAGTCTTACATCCTCCCCCTGCTCCCCCTGGTAATAGCTGGAAGGCAGCCCGACTCCAGAGACAGCTGCTCCTAGGTCAGAAAGCAGCCTTGGTCAAAGCAAAGGCAAACTTTATTTCTCTGACAGATAAGCAACCAACAAGTCACTTCACTTTTGTAGTCACCTGCCTCTTCAGACAAGCAGCTGTAGAGGGAAGCTTCTGGCATTTTCTGGCTTTTCTTTGAGAGAGAGAAAAGAGGGAAGAGGAGAAAGAAAGAGAAAGCTGAGGGTGGGGGAAACAAAGAAGTCAGCAGCAGTGTAATGGAGAAAGAAGGAAAAAGGAAAGGCAAATTGGAAGGGGAAGTGATGAGCTGGTTGGGCTCTGGCTCTGACAGACCCATAACGTTAACCTTTCATCCCCTTGGAATGGAAGCTTCTGGAAACTCTAGAGGGGCACTTCATTTCCAAGCTCGAAGGTATGTACGCAGAGAACAATCTTCAGTTTGAGGGCCTCTTCAGAAGGGAGATAAATTCACCATTATGTATTTTTGCTCTATTAAAAACAGATTCAGAAAAATACAAGATTGCAAAAAGCCAGTAGCAGCTGTTCTCAAGGGAAAGTGACTACTTAAAATTCCCATAAAGTGTAAAATATGAGTTTAATAATGATTTCATCTTTATTGGCATTTAATTTCACTTAAGTCGTTTTAAGACTGTGATAAAAATCTCCATTCCAGAAGCTTTCAAAGTGGGTGGGGGAATAATAAGGTGATCATTTTAAACTTATGATTGGTGATTTAAGCACTTATATTTTTTAGGCGATATTTTATGGAGCTAAGAAGATATATATTTGCAATGTATCACTTAAAGGTCTGGCTTTTTGCTGTTGTTGTTTTGTTTTTTTGCAAGTTGCTAATGAAACTGGGTAAGCCAAGAACAAACACATGGCCACAAAGTCAGATACTCTCTTAGGTACTTAAAATTCATGTGGATTTCAAATTTATTGGCTGGAAATGATGGGAAATCCCCTTATAGGGCCTGCAGTTCTTGCTGCAAATGGCACTGAGCACAGTGGGCTTGAAAACAAAAAACAAACATCTATGTTAATAAAATTTGATGTGAAAATGTGATAGGGGAAAGATGTTTTGGATTCTACTTTGTAAAGATGTGCCAGAAGTGAGGGGGGAAACCCCTTTGTGAAGGTGGCTTTTTGACTTGACAGAGCAGTGCTACTTCATGTATAGTTGCATAGCGGATGGTCTGCTTTTAAAGAGATTGTGATACATAAGGTTATGTGAGGGAACACTTTTTTAAAAATGGAGATTTGTCATAAAATATACAAGGCTGCCTGGAGGAGAAGAAAAGCGTTTGGTTACAAACATCAATTGTTATCTACCAGGCACCAGTCTCTAAGTTATAGAAGACACTGTGCAAAGGTGCAGGTAGGGCCGTGGTTGAGGGACTGCGTTCCGGTTCATGGATTGAGCAGGGTGACAGAAATAGGATTGTTTGATTTCAAGCAGTGTGTACTCTATGTACAAATGCATTTATTAGCACTCTGTTTCCACTGAGGTTTTTTTCTTTTTCTTTTTTTAAATGCCAGTGATAATTCAGAGCTCAAACAATCACCATTGGTCAAAACTCCATTAGAGATGAGGAATGAGAGGAAAAGGGGTTTGCTGAAACAGCACAATGCACCCGATTGCCTTGGAAGGCCTTGTATAAAAATGAGGTCATTCAGAAACTTTCCCTTGAAGTGCTTCCAATTCTTGAATTGCCTTTTGTTTGGGAAATGAATAGCAAGTTGATTAAAAAAAAAAGGAGACAATTAGTGAAGGTAGGGGGATGGGTTGAGGGATGAGCTTGAGGTTTTTCTACAGTGAAGCTAAAACTATGAGGAAGCCTGGTCCTACATGGTGTCATCAACCAGGTTGTGTCCGCAAGAGGAGCCTGCTGATGGCCCCATCCTCTTTCACTGCTGGTGATAAGATCCTTGGCTATAAAATAGCTTCATTGAACCCAAGTGCTCAACAGTGGCCCAGTGGAGCTGTCTGCCAAATAACTCAAACTGCCAAAACATGATACCTGATGGTTCATTACTACATGAACATTTTAAAAAGGGATCCCACTGAGTTGCTTTCAGATTTTTACTTATTTATTTTTTTTTGCATTCTGTCAAAGCAGTTAAATGGGAAATTTAAGCTTTTCATCAGGTGTTTTTGGTTGGGTGTTTTTGTTTTCATTTTTAGCTCAAGAGCTTTTGAAATTTGTATTTTTGAAAATGGCTAATGTACATGTGCTTACATCATGGAAACAAAACCCTTGGGGGTGTGTATTTGTTTCTCTCTGGTACCTACATCAAGTGCTTATGCGGCTACTACATAGTTTGGCTGCCAAACTATTTAAACTCAACCATACCTCATAAGCTTTCCTTGGTGCATGTCGTCACTGTATCCCACTTAAGAGTGATCTTTTATATTTGACACTAGTCTTGCTTCTAACTTTAAATGGTGAAGCAAATGTGCTTTGAAAACTCTGGTACACTCTAGTTGTTAAATAAGGCAATAACCTATGCACTTGTAATTCTTTCTCTATGACCTACTTACACACTACTTCACCCTCCTTATAGTATGATTAAAAGCTGCTTTGAATCCACGATGGCCTCCAGGGATTGGTGGCGAGAATTTAACAAACTGCTGAGAAGGCTTAAGTCAGTAAGAGGGCTTCCCTACAGCTTCGCCTAACTAATTCACATGCAATTAAAGGGAGAATAAAAATTTCAGAAGTGTACATGTTAATGAAGCCTTTTCTATCTCATAGAATGTTGATATAGATGGCGCTTTATTCCATAGCTGATTTAAAAACATTTTTTCCTTTTGATGAATGCAGTTATGCTCTGCCTCTGTTGTGGGCACTGGTTCTGTTCGTTCGTTTAAAAATAAATTTCTTATATAGTCAGCTCGTTATATACATTTGGGATTTATGTAAATAATGTGTGGAAAACCAAAAACTGTCAAGGTTTGTCTCATTTATCCAGCCAATTATTAAAATTATTGAAAGACCAACAAAATTTTTACAATTTCAAACGTAGCTTGTAGTAGCTGGGGTAGGGAATAAATGTAACCCAGTATTAGGGAAAGCTTGGGCATTTTGGATACAAGAATTCATTTATTGCATGCTTTTCAATTCCTTATGAACCTAGACCTGGTTTTTCAAATGAAGTTTAGGCCTAGTCCTACATTAACTGTCTTGGAATTAGAATTATCCTGGTCAAAAGCCAGATATATTGTTCAGCCAGAGAAGGAAATCAAGTGAATTATGTATGTTTGGCCTTAATTGAATACTCCAGGCCTGTTAACTCCATATCGCTCAATGCATCAAGCCTGGATTTAAAATTGGTATGTGAATTTAAAATTGGTATATAAATATTTTCCTTCAGAACCTTTAAAGCTGGTCAGTTCTCATCACACAAGAATTGGTGAGATTTTTTTCCCCTCCATATTGTGGTGTTTGGTACATCTAACACAGGTGATACATTTAACTACACGTGACTGAGTTGTTTAACCCCCTGGCTACTGTGATTACCAAGAGCCAAACTATTAATATTAATGTCTGCTCTGCAATTTATGATGTTTAGAATGGGAAATAGGCCATGAAGTAGTCTTACATACATGTGACATTGTGAAAAGTTTGGTTTCATCCAAATAACCAAATAAAACAATAAGGAGAATGCTAAATTAGTATGCCACCATATAAATTACTTATCTTTTAAGAATTTGAGCAAATCACCTGGGAAAATCCAACTCATTTTGTATTTTTTGTAAGCATTCTGTCATTCACAATCCCTATCAGGAAATCAGTCACAAATCTTAAGTGGTAATTTAAGCTTCATGGTCATTATAGGCTTAACACTCTTTAATGAAGTCACTATTGATTTTTAATCATTGTATTACATACTTGGAAATGACAAATTTGTGATTTATCTTTTTAAAAGAAAATGATTTATTACTGTTTCTTATTTTCAGTCCCTTATACTTAGTGTTTTCAAGATGATACAAAAATAAACATATAACTGTGCAGAGATTGATTCATCTTTCCCCTTAAAGCTCTGAGATAAGTCCCTAAATTTCACTTGGGCCATTTTTTTGATATGTTTACTTTGGCTAAACCACGAATCCTATTTCAGTTATTATGATTAGTTCGTACACTAGCAAACATGTAACACTGAGAGCATTTAAACAAACAATTGAGATGATTCCACTCTGGTGTCTTTGGGAGCTTGGCTTTGACTAATAGGTGAACTAGGCTTTGGCCACACACTGGCACGAAACCTAGCAGCGGCTCTCCTCGTGCCAGGCGCGGTGGAAATGGGGAATTGGGAGGAACAGTGCAGACTCAGTGCGGTGAGCGTTTCTAGACGCTCTGGACCCTGGGAAAAGTCGGGCTAATTTTAAATCCAGTGAGCAAGGCAGCCCCAGCCGCTGCCTCGGGCATGTCCCTCCCCCGGGCGAGCCAGCAGGGGTTAAACTGCGGCGCGCGGGCGCGCAGCTCCGCCTCCGCTCGCCGCACCTGGCGCTCCGCAGATCTTGGCCTCGGCGCTAGATTACGGACGGTATTGGCGGAGTGAGGGAGGGGGAGAGAATGTGACAAGTGCCGGCTCCGGCGGCCGCCCCGGGGAGGCCGCGCGCACCTGTCCCTGCCCGTCTCGCCGCCCGCGGCCGCTCGGACGCGCGCACCGCCCCCCGCCCCCCCAACACCGCCCGCCCTCCGAGCGCCGCGTGCGCTGCGAACATGACTTCTGCCTTCAAGCTGGATTTCCTCCCGGACATGATGGTCGAGGGCCGCCTGCTAGTTCCCGACCGAATGTGAGTGGGGCCCTGGGGGCACGTGTAGCCGAGTGGGCGCTCTACTTGCGGCCCCCGGCCGGACAGCCTCTGCCAAATCGCTTTCCTGGATCCCCGAGGAGGGCGAGGCAAGCTCGGCGGCTCCACCGCCCCGGGAACGCGGGTGGCGGCTCCGAACCAGCCGCCTCCCCAGGGCTTTCGAGCTCGCGCTGGGCGTGGGGAGGAGGGAGAGTGTCTTGACCTGCCGAGCGGCGCCGGGACCGGAGGACGGAGCGCGGGGACTGGGGTCCGGAATCGGGTAGGGGACCGGCGAGCCAGGCCTGCGGACGTGAGCCGGGACCGAGTGAGGACCGGTCAGCGGGGCGCGGCGTCCCGGGGTGGAGTACGCGCGTGCACGCTCATGTCATTGGAAATGTGGGGCTGTTGGAGCTTTGTTGGGTCATTTAAAGATCCCTTCTTACCAAATTATCCGCTCATCCGACTTTGCATTTGCGAAGATTCCTTTTCTGTAGTGTGAGAGTGGAAGGAGAGAAGAGGAAAGAAAGAAAAAGGGGTAGTGGTGGCAGAGCATAATTATAAAGCATTACAATAGCCAGGTGTGCTCTGTGGCAGAAATTAGTGGTAATTTTTACGTAATCATGGTGGTTTTGTCTGATATACAGCCTATAATTTAATAATTAATGTGCTTCTGATAGTTTTACATGTTGTAAAACTAGGGTAGAGTTTATTGGGAGAAGTAGAGAGCTGGGGTTCCTGAAGAAAGTATGTCTTCTTTTTATCTGGCTGGTTCGTTTTGGTAGTGCCTGAACTGGCAAAAGAAACTTTGTCATCTCAGTGGGATCTATCTGTATGTCAGCGTGTTGTGAAAAGAAAACCTGAAGAGAGAGGAAAGGGATTGCCAGAAGTGGGTGTGAAAGGTCTGTGTCCATTTTAGACTTGGAATATGTGAAATTGTCAATTATCAGGCAAGAATGTTTATAGTGAATCTAGGCTACGATTAATCTAGGGGAAAAAGGACTGCTATCCTTGGTAAGAGTCCACCTAAAATGTTTCCTATTCTGCACACTGTAAGACTTAACATCCATATTCTTTCTGTCACGTTACTGTACTCTTAGAAATTTTCATGCCATTCTGAGCTTTATGATCCATTTCCCTGGCAACTAACTTCCCCCAAGGTGTTAGACTGTTTTTCTTGTATGTTAAATGTTATGAGTCGAGAGATTCTTGAGAAACTCCACAGTGGGCAATTATTTGAGCCCCTAGGAATTTTTTTTTTAATGGAAGAGAAAGACGATAGAATTAAATGGGAATTGTCCTTTCAGTGGATATTAACTCACAATCAGGTTCGTTATCTCAACTCAGATAATCAGATAACATGAATTAAAATATTGAATTTGCTTTTGCCACTTTTCTCGGAGAAATTAATCTTGGTTAGTAACAGTTCCATGATACTGGTTTTAAAATGTTCCTATCTTCTCCCCCTTAAATATATATGTATAGATATATAATACATGTTTTCACATTAGCTATTGAAAATTTTGTGTGTTTTCTCCTCTCCAGAGGAATGTTGGGGCTGAAATGAAGAATTGGCTTGGCCATGATTTGAATTTATGGTCACCTGCTATGTAAGTGACCATGATATATCTAGCTAATGAATGTTCTCTGGATTTAAAGTGTTACTGGCCTCCGAAAAGGTGCTGTCTTTTGCCAGTTAAATTATGAATGTTTAATTTGTTCTTTTCATTAGGTGGATGTAGGTGGCTTATTCAAACTGTTTCCTCTGAATAGAGCCTGTGTATTTTAGATCCGGAATATCCATACGAACCCAAATGTCACTTCTACCCCACTTATCTTCCAGATGTTAGTTATTCCCAGATGATGTCCTTTGGAATCAAACTTAAATTGTTTTCAGTGTTTGCCAGTTATTGTTTAATTGACCTTTTTAAAAAAGAGGAAAACTAGAGGATTCGTAAATGATAATCTTATTATTTGTCTTCTTATCCCTGAGAATATGGTAGTATGAGTTCCAAAAAAAAAGTTTACAATTAACCAACATCAGAGACTAAGTGGGGAATAGAGAGGTGTGTGGGAGGGCATACGACCAACTGAAAATACCTGAAACCCACACGGCAGTGTATTTTATCACCATGTTTAAACCATTGGAAAGATAGCTGTGTGGATTCAATGTTTTCCAAACTGGTTGTCAACGAACAGTATGATGCCCTTTGCATTAAATTTCCGTGGGCTAGATATTGGCCTGTTCCTGAAAGGAACTTAAATAAAGCATAGGGGCTTTTCTGGTGCTGATTTTTTTTAAAGCAGTAGGATGTATTTTCAATGTCATTTTCCCAGGAGAATATATTGGATAAATTTGTAAGATATAATATGATTGAGTCCTCAAGGCAGATGCACAAATAGCTTTGCAGATGAATTATTATGCTTCACAGCCCCACCAGCCATCCAGTGTTTAAAAAGCCCAGCTCACTGAACGCTCTATAGTGTGAATAGAATTATTAGGACATGGGCTTCTAAGTCTTGGGGTTTTAAATATTCATTAATAAAACTGCAAGTGGAAATGGACCTTTTAAATCATCTTAACTATTAATGTTTTGTTATCTTTGTGTCACTATAGAATATCATTTACAACAAAGTATGGTGAAACAAAGTAGGAACTGATGATTTTAAGAAATCTGTTTTAAAGTGGGGGGTAGCTGGTTTTGGATTGGTGTTGGGGGGATGTTTCCTCCTTTGTCTCATCTTTTTAATGATCAGATATGCACTTAGGGTTTTTACGTGTTTTTTTTAATTTTTAAACAAAAAATATAAGAAATAACTTGGAAATGAGAAATTACAAGTGGAAAAATCTATAAATAACAATTGTAAAAGTATTAGCTCACATTGGTGATGTTAAAATAAGACAATGAGAAGAAGCTACCAAGAAATTAAAATGAAATGTCTTTTTTTTTTTTACCCACAGTTGGTAAGTAACCTTATTGAAATGAGAAAAGTTATTTTGAGTGTAAATTCATCAATGTGGTGAATTTCCCTTCTGTTTATTAAGTCCTCCCAAGTTAGGATGACTGGAAATACCTATCAGTGTCTAATTGAGCTGAAAGTTGGTTCTAGGGATATCATTGTTAAAGTTGAAAGGGGTGTTGGAGAGCATCTCATCAGACCTAGTTTTATAGATTAAGAAATTATCAGAGGGGCCATGTGACCAGTCTAAGAAGGCAGCATAATTATTGCCTTCCTTCTTCCTCCCCTAATTTGACAAAACCATGAGTCATTGATTGAATGCCTACTGTGTCTCAAGACACTATAGTCTCTAACCTTCACAGTAGATCTGCAGGGTGGTTATTATACCCATTTTACAGGTGATCCTTAAATCGGTTACATGCTGGCCTGTGCCACAGAGGCGGGAAACAAGAAAGCGGTGATTGGCTTGTGTATGAGTGTGTTATATAAACGTATGTTCACATGTTAATGGGAAAGAAGAGAGATCTCTGAACTAAATATGACTTAGATTTTTTTTGGTCAGAAAAGCAAAATGGTGCCACATGGGAACGATTGAGCTTTATAGGAAATACATACCACCTTTTCAGACTTAACTCTCTAATTTGGTTCAAATTGAGTCTGTTACTCTGTAATTTGATTCAAATTTACACTATTTCATATTTCAGTTAATTAAGGAGAATATATTTTAATTAAAAATATTTTTGGTTTACAAAGGACCAGCAAAATGAAAGTCAAAAGCATTGGGTCCTTTTTTTTTTTAAAGGTGGTATTTAAAATGTTCTTGGAAAATTCCATTACAAATAATAAAGAACAGAGATAACAGATTTACCACCTGATTCTGTGATGGTCATAAGAAATGATTCAAATGAGGAGACTTTAAGAGAAAGGGCTATATACATATGTTTCTTTAAGGATATTTTAAAGATGTATTTTCAGGTGGGATTTCTCAGTTAGTACTGAATATTTTAGTATTAGCTGCTTCCTAAGACCCAAAACTCATCCTACATTGGCATTTAGAACACTGAAGTTATCTGTGATCTGGATTAGAGGTATTTATTGTTAAGTCTTGCTATATAATTGTAATTTGCTGGATTGAGATTACTTTGGCGTCTGTTGAGGAGAGGCAGTGAACTGGGGTGAGGGAGCAAGAACCTAGCAAAACAAGATAAAAAAGAGAGGATGTTCAGATGTGAACCTAGTAATTAAGATTTCATGTGATCATTTAGAAGGCTTTTCTCGTCGGTATTCCCCACCCAGCGGCAGTAATGAATGACATTGCATTTGGCTTCTGATAAAAGACCGCAGTCTTCCCCTCCTGCCCCGTCGGGGTTTTTTTGTTGTTGTTTTTTAACACAAATCTCCAAACTTTCCTTTCACTTCACCCCTTAACTCGTGTTTTTTTTTTTTTCTGACAAGTTAACACTCATTCACTTCTTATAAAAACACAGATAATGTTTTGGCATACGAAATAATCCGATAAACTTTCAGACAACCGGCACACACATGATCTAGGTCTTGTGTCAAAATCTGGGTGGAGTTTTTTGTAGAGGCTTAAATGTAGACTTGGGAGACCAAATATCAGCGGGGGTCTGATGTCATGGTAGTGAATTAAAAACAAACCTCACAACTGCCAAACAACACTATAAACATCCTTTACCATACTTGCATGTCAGTGAAAACTTTCGTATTTTCAGCGTGTTGCAATCAGCTGAATTAATGTCATTCATGTGTGGCACTTCTGGTGCCGAACTTGACCCAAAATTAATCTGTACTTCCTACACACAGTGTTAATACCAGAGGGTTGTTTTTTTCAGGGGAAGGTCCTGTTTTGCGTTTTGTTTGTGCATTAGGACAATGGAGTCAGCTATTTCTCGGTGTAATATTTGTTCTAGGAAAGTGCAGAAGGGAGTGTTGGGAAGGTCCTAATGATTTCCAGTCCATCGGCACCTGCGCGTGCCATGCCCTCTTGTCTGTGCCCACTGTGAGGGAGGGGCCGCAATCTAGCGAAGCCAGCAGCAGCCGTGTGCTACTTGTGTAGCAGTGCAGAAAATGTATTTTTATTTTTCCTTAAGAAAAAGCTCTCGCTCAATCTAAGAGAAATGGAGCTGTGCACTCCTGGAAAGACCTTTGAGGGAAACAAAAACCAATTAGCGCAGTAAATGTGATACTCTCAGGTAATTGTCAAATAATTATTCCCCTTCAGCGTCATCACTGTTTAATTGTGCCATCCAATATTCTCCTGCTCTGAATGTGGATGTGAAGGCACGGCAACTTTGCTCCCCTCCTGGGATTTCCTTTTTCATTTACCGAGAGCCTTATATTCCTTCTAAAGGACTTTTAAAAGAAAGGGGGAAACACTGAGAGAGATTTTGAGCCACTTCCCATTTGTCCTAAATCACAACAGAAAGTGATTACTCCAACTAGCTTTATCGAAATGCAATTCCGGTTATGCGGTTGAAGTGCCGGTGAGCATGTTTGGGATTTACACTGTCTCTGCGACACCGCTCTGTGCACAGTCTGTTTTATGGAGTGCATGCTGTACGTTATGTTCTGATAATGAGACCGATGCTTTCAAATCAGCTGATAATTTAAAGTGGAGTGCTAATAAACATGTAATCATATGGCTTTTAGAATGACAAATGGGTATAAATTCCATTTTTGGCTAAATTTTAATTACTCCTTGAAATGAATGTCAGAGCTAACTTGCCAGCAAATTATTAGAAGCATTTTCCCCCCTCCCAAAAATGTATATAAGTTAAGTTTAGGCTGCGTTTAGACCAAAACAGCATTTCAATTTATTCTTTTGGATTTTTCTAACAGACTAACATGGCCTCTTCCGTATAGTCAGCTTTTAAATAATCTGAAGAGATCTCAGTTTAAATGCACGGTGAGTCATACAGACAGATGGACCAGTACGTAGGATTCCTGTGATGGTAACAGTGCTTTAAAAATGAGGTTCATGGAAGGTTTTGATTTTAAGCCTTAACAATGAAAGAAGTCAAGGAGGTTTTTCTTTTCAATGAAACTGTTTGTGGCTCTCTCTGTCATAACCACAGAAATAAATTCTCACAACGCGCCAGCTAGCTGCTTTGTCCAACATTTATAGGCTCAAACAGGACTGAAGGTTTCCTGCTCTCCCAAATGATGGTGTTGATTCACTCCTTAGAGAGAATGCAATTAATTTTAGCTTATTTGATTAACATTTTGACATAACTGTTGCACAACTTAGAATGTTTTTAAAGTACCATAAGAATGAATAGTTCTTTGACTTCCACAGCAGGATCCAAAATTCTGTGATCTTATATTGAAAGGCTTACTTTCCATGCTTTTTCTAAAGAAAGTTCATAGCTTGACTTAGGGTCATTAAATTTTTTTTTAGGGGAGTTTTTTTTTTTAAGATTTTATTTATTTATTTTTAGAGAGGGAAGGGAGGGAGAAAGAGAGAGAGAGAGAAACATCAATGTGTGGTTGCTGGGGGCCGTGGCCTGCAACCCAGGCATGTGCCCTGACTGGGAATCGAACCTGTGACACTTTGGTTCACAGCCCGCGCTCAATCCACTGAGTTACGCCAGCCAGGGCCCAAGGCTCATTAAATTTTAAGGTAGTATTTTAATCCTTTTCCATAAATCATGTCTTCATTTCTTAGTCTCCCCCTGTAGCAGTAGAGTTGTACCACATTTATCTGACACAAAATCATTTGGTCCTGTAGCCTAGAAAAGAAGAATGTTTTGTTACTCATCTGGCTGTGGTCAATAGGCATAAATATGTGTGTGCATGTTTCTGTACACACACACATGAATACATATGTGTATTTGGGAAAACATTGGGCATAATTCTTTACCTTCTTGAAATATTTTACATTTAATGGTCTTTGGCTATAAAAGTTACAAAATTCTTGCACAATGTAACAGGTGTTTACAGATTTTGTTACCTTTGTAATTGAAAAGTTAAAGATTCAGAAAAGTTTTAACAACTTGACCAAAGATGTACTTCAAATTAGTGATATAGCAGAAATCAGACTAGGACTATTTTTTTTTTTATTTTATTTACTGATTTAGGGGAGGGGGGAAGAGAAAGAGGAGAAACACTGATTTGTTGTTCCACTTATTTATGTCTTCATTTGTTGCTTTTTGTATGTGCCCTGACGGGACATTGAACCCGCATCCTTGGCCTATCAGGACAGTGCTCTAACCGACCGAGCTACCTGGCCAGGGCTTTAGGACTATGTTTTGATTCTTTGGTCCAGAACCTCAGAGTAGCTTCTGTTGAAAGTGTGAAAAGAAGTTTACTCTGATGATCCTGTCAAACCTGATTGGGTGACAAGCTGAGGCCTGCACCTGGGGGCCCTTCTGTGTCTCACTTGCAGCTGAGATGATGCTACTGGCCCGATCTTTTAGGTTTAGCGTAAGAACAAAGAAAGACTCTTCACAGGAAAATTTGGACAGTAGACCTTAAATTGATATTTTCTTGGGTAGACACAGCTGGTCCTAGCCAGACCAAATTCCTGGCTGCCGGCACATTTTATGGGATCCATATATATTATCCCATCGCTTCCTGTCGCTGTTGAAGGGAGTCCTTGAATCTGTGATTGTGCCAAATGGGCATCCAGTGCATAGATGGAACCTCTTAAAAAGGCTGAAGTTGCAGGAGGTTGGTGGGACTGTAAGGGGGTAGATGGGTGTAAACCACTTTAAACATGTGCACTCACTCTCACACCCAGTTGTTTCTTTCTCTTTGCATCTCCAGAGGGAGACATTGGGGGTCATACGAGAGAACACATACAGGTTGAAATTTGACCTATCATTTTTTCCTTGAAAGCTCTTAGAGGAATAATAAAAGGGGAAAATGCTATGAAAAAGCTTAAGGAAGGACAGCTTTTGGCATAGAGGATGCATGTCTGTGTTGTCACGCTGCTGCTGCTGCTGCTGCTGCTCCCCTGCTGGTTCTTTGTGCCCTAACCTGGATTCCTTTAGGTCACGAACAGCATAGCTGGTTTTGAAGTTGTCTTTCTGTCTTTTTTATATTTTCCTGATTTGTATCTTTTCTGTCTTCTTAATCTCTAAGATTAAGTGGGTTTCTCTAGGCCCATTTTATTATCCGTTCCTGAGCAGTTTTCTAAATTTCAAGAGAAGAGGCCACATCTGTCCACAACACAGTTCTGAGAACTGGAGCCTCGAGAGGAGAGGAGGGCGGTATCAGAACAGCTCGGTCATCACTGGTAGTAAATTCCACTGGCACAGCTGTGTGTTTCTGTGCATAAAACTGTATTTGACTTCTTCCTACATTATGGAAGGGGTGTTGCATTTTCTGGGTGAATGTAAGTGTAGCGTATTTCGGAATGATTAACTTTATGGATGTCATTGTTGTGGCCAGCTATATTTGGCTCTGCTGCAGCTGTGTTTGCATTCTCAAAATTGTCACCAGAAGGCCTCCAACTGCAATTATTCCCTTCAGTGCATGCTGGTAGCATCTTTCCCCGTGACTCCCATTGTCCACCCAGCCATCTTTCCCGGCGTCAGGATCTAAAGGCAGCACACAAATCCTTTGAGAAGCCCGAATGCTGGCCAACACTATGGCAGCTCTCTCTCAAAGGGATTTCTTAATATGAAGTCATTTTTATTTTACATCGTAATGTTCCTTGTCAGGATTATTCTCTCTTTTCACAAAGAACCCGTATTTCCCTGACTCTTTTTTTCCCCCCTCCTTTTCTCTTACTCTTAGATGTCAAAAAATCACTTGAAACATCTACTGATGGGCGGTACTTCTTCGTTTTCTGTATGGCTAGGGCACTCAGCACATGTTTTTACTTCTGATTCTTAGAAGTGCCTTACAAAACCTCATGTGGATACGAGGTTGAGGCAAAGCTTTGCTGCTGAGCACCTGCCACAGAACTTACTTCTCAGGTAGAATTTAGGAAACGTTTTATTTCCTTCATTCAGAAATCATTTTAAGTCAGTGGGCTTTAAGTTGGGTGGGTTGTCATTCTTAGTTAGAAATCACTTCCTCTTGGGCTGTTTCTGCGTGCCAAGGACATTCGCCCTGCCTCGGGGTCTGCTCGTGTGCCCCAGAACAGAGTCACTAGGAACATCGCTCTGGCTGGGGTGTCCAACCTTTTGGCATCTCTGGGCCACACTGGAAGAAGAACAGTTGTCTGGGCCACACATTAAATACATTGCAACACGTAATCACAAAAAGTCCTCAAAATGTTTTAAATTAATATATAATTTTGTGTTGGGCCACGTTCACAACCATCCTGGGCTGCATGCAGCCTTCGGGCCACCGGTTGGATGCCCCTGCATCTAGGGTCTTTCCAGCAAAGGGCTGGAAGCTAGTTCTTCGAGTCTGAGCGTCTTTGCTAAGCAGCAGCCTCATGTATTCTCCTGGCTTGTCTTCTGATTTGTTCCATGTCCCCTTCAGGTCTCAAGTGACTTGTCAAGATTCCCCATCTAGAAAATAAGGATAATAGGATACGCTTCTTACCTGTCCCACAGTGCAGTTGTAAAGCTAATACTGGGAAAGGAATGACAACCTAAATATTTTATAGCTTCACGGTACTTAAAACTGACCACAGGTTCATCTTCATTGCCTGGGAGAATCAAATGCAGTGGAACTTCATTACAGCTGGCCAGCTAATGTTTCCTCCCCCAGAACATTCATGCTTTATAGTCTCAGCCGAAGACCCATAAAGCCGTATTGCCCCATATAAAGTTTCAGAAAATGCTTCCTACCCAGGACAACATTAAGAAGATGGATTTTCTTTTTCTCTCCTCTTTCTGCATGATGATTGAGAAATAAAATGCAGTTCTTGGGCCAGCAACTGTGAACTTGTAGTCAGACCTTCCCTTCTGGAATGGGGTGAAGCAAAAAGCAGTACCTGCCTCCAATATCCCCATATGCGTGTTCTGAAAAAGCCCATCTCTAACCTGCTGAAATAGATGAGAATTAGCCACATGATATGAAGTCTGGTTCTCACATAAAGGGACTCCTAACCCTGCAGAAACTCGTCCTTTAAGAAAACAAAATAATTTTGATGGTATGAATATGGAGGGGATAATATTGTAGATCCTGCCACCTCAAGGCCTCACTGGGTGCTCAGGTCACAAAATGCCTGGAGAAAAGAGGAGGAGAGTCTCTGAAGGAGCAAACTGTTAGGAGAAAGAATCATTGACTTTTGTCTTAAGAGGTGGCACAGTGAATACAGGGTGTATATCCAGGTGGTGCCCAGCTGCAGGATACATCAGAGTTATTCTGTTCTTGCACTTTAATAAGCAGACACTATTTCTGCTGACATGGCTGATAAGGTCCTTGAAATGTAAGAGACCAGAGCCACTATAGCTAGTGTGAAGATTTGCTTCTCATGTTACAAGTTGCTTGGTTTATTAAGATCAGACATTGATGAGGTTCAGTTGGGAAGCCTGATCTGAGCCCGTTGGTTAAGGGACTTCCTCTGCAACGGGCCAGGGGAACACTCAGCATGGGCTCTGTCCAAGAGAGGGATGACGACACTGAGACACTCTCCAGGCTGTGACTGTGACCTCCGAAGTTGAGGATCCCTGCCTCACGCAACAGACCGCTTTGCATGGGGGGAACTGAGGCCATCCCTGAAGGCAGTGGGGACTTAAGCGGAGTCAGAGGTGATGGCTGTGTCCAAGATCACTGGGAAAGGAAACCCGGTGAAATCTGGCAAAGTCGGCCACATCTTTGGTCTGCCACACAGATATTACAGGTGTTTCTGTACAAGTTAATTGGCATTTCATGATCATATTTTGTCTTCTCAGTGTCAAAGAAGACTAACTTTACAGGCGGCCTAGCAGTTGGGCCCGGACTCTGTGTCAGCTGTTAGCAGAAATGACTGAGATGGGACTCAGCAGCCGCAGAGGACGTGCGGAGGCCTTTATCTTGCCTCTAACTATGTCTTGTTTTCAGGTCTATTCAGAACGTGAGACTTTTGATCTAAATTGATTTCTAGATGTCTGTTCAATAAAATGATGTATACCCAGAAGCTAAAAAAGGTTTTCTGGCATCAGCAAAGCTATAATTCGTTGACAGCTGAATATTTTGGGTGTGTGTTTCTCCTAATTCTGATTACTAACCCTTCAAAGGATGCTGCCTTCCTATGGGTACATTTTCTGGAATACTTTATAATGTTACTTGTTCATACCATGAACATACCGTGGACAGCCACTGGGCTAAAGGATTTATATAAGTGATGGATGATTTTCAGGAACACTTTGCAGGGCAAGTATTGTGTCATTCCTGTTTCGCAGGTGGGGAGTCTGAGTTCTAGAAGGTGCCGGTACTGAAAGTTCGAGCCTGTGCCTGTCTCTCTCTCTGTCAGTTTGTAAAGCCCAAGGTTGCGGTTTGGCCCAGGAGTCGCTTATAAGTCTTGGGAGGGGTTTTCAGATCATTTTATGACCACAAACAGGTTGAATTTGTAGATATGTTGGCGCATTGGCAGTTGAATATGTGGATTTGAGTGTGAAATACAGTTTCTTAGCTCTGCCCTAATAACCTGCTTTTTCTGTGCTCTTTCACATAAATTACTTGTTCTTGATTTTAGTTCATAGCCAGACCAATTGCTGAGTCTAGAAGGCAAGAGTGTTGTAAGAGATGTCAATAGAATGGGGCACCGCAGCAATGTGATGTCAGGATCTCCTAACTGCCTGAGGCAGATTCTCACTGAAGAGATAAGGAAGCAATTAACATCAAATGTTAAGGTGAATCCCAGTTCTTCATTTAAGATAACTATGTGTTTCAAGAAGGGGTTTCTTTTGAGGATTTTGTGAGAAACCTGACATTTCTTCCCATTTACTGCCCACGACCTAATGTTCACACCTGATTTAGGTGAACACTTGGCCTTTCTCAGGGGCCCTCTCTGTAGCCCATAGCCTTCTTGTGAACTAGAAAAGGGCTGGCTTTCCGGTGGCGTTCATTCCCCACTGTTCCCCTCGATTGGTGACTTGATGCAGTATCCTTTTTGGAGTTACATGCACTTCTGCCTCTTTCTTCATAAGAGGGCCAGATAAGTAGGCAGTAGAACAAGTGACTCTCAGCAAGGTGACAAATGGGCTCTAGATGATCATCAGTGGTGACCAGCCCAGTTATAGTACCTGGTCCATTTAGAGTGTCAGTACACGTTCAGCCTCTCCATAGCTGTTTGCTTAAGTGCTTAAACATTTTATAGGATTCTGGGTATTCAGCAAATCATAGGTATTTGTTTCATGTGTAGACACCCAATGTAAAGAAAGAGATGCTAGAAAAGTTAGAGTAGAATATACTCATGGGCTGGCCTCACTCGCAAACCATTCTGCACCCCATATGAGCTTGCCAAAATGCCTTTAGTTTTGTCAGGAGACAAACATCATAACTTAAGAGAATGTGATTTGAGTGGAGTTTTCATGCCCTATGTGCTTATTGTATTCTTGCTACTAATGCTGACATTATCTATAATACATCTTCAAGTGACTGAAAATTGCAGGTTTTGTTGAACAAAAATACAGCCAAGGAATGTATATCCACTCCACCCTCACTATAAGGTTTCCAGAAATCATACTATAAGACCCAATACCACGTCTCTCACCTGTGTGATACAAACTCCATTCTCCGATGTTTGAACTCTTTGCTCAAGGCCTGGTTTCTCGGTGAGTATAGAATTGGAGAAAGATGCTATTCCTCTTCGTCTGCTCCATCGTCAAGTCGGTCACAGTGGTAACTCCTCTCACAAACCCTCTGTTTTCCGGATGTAAACCAGGAAACCACAGATTGATTTAGATCTGAGCATGATGGGCCAAGTTGAGAGAGCTGGTTGTGATCCAGACACAGTTGCTGTCCTGGGGCAGGTACTCTTGTGCCCCTGTGATGTCATACTGCCTTTACGATCCCTTGCCTCCCACCTAGGGTGGAATTTAAAAAAAAAAAAAAAAAAAGATTGATCCTGTGGGAACTACTGTGAGATGGACTCTTCCCTTGGTCTTAAGTTCTGGCTGAGGGACAAGAAAACTATCCTGGCCAATTTTGCTCTTCCAGACACAAGATAAGATTCTGTTTCTAATTTCAGTGAGAGCTTAAACCACTTGGAATTTAAAAAAAAAATAAAGAGAAAGAACCTGACATTACACCTTAATGTTTTGCTCATCATTTAAAGTCCTGGGAGCCCATGCAATAGAAGATGCGCCTTGGCTTTGGATGGAAAGTGAGTCGGGGAAGAAGTGGTGATGACATTGTCACTGTTGTTCTGTTTCTGAGGTGTTAAATTTGTCATACGTGAAGGTTCACATTGTTACAACTCACTCTTCTGGACCTAGTACAGTTCAACTCTCTGAAAAACTAAGGAAATATCATTGGGAAGGTTTAAGTTAAAATAGAAGCAGAACCTTGCTTGACTGAGGTTGCTCAGAAGACCCACAAAACATCTTGGATTCTACGGAGTCCGGCACTGACAAGTAGGACAAACACATTAGCAAACAAAAAAATGTGGACCATAATATAATTGTGAACTGGTGAAACTGATTTAGGTGTATACCTAATTATTTTTTAGTTTTTCTAACATAAATGTAGTTGGGTTTTTGACAGACCGCTTTGTACTGAACTATGAAATTTACCAACTATATTCAGTATTTGTAGCATTCATAGACAACTAGATAACTTTAGGGGTCTGTGTGATACAGCCTAGCAACAAAGGTTGTTTGGGGTCTCTTTCCATTTTTTAAAATGTAGATGGATTGTTGGCGCTTTTGAAACAAGGCCTCTGCAGTGAAAATTCTGAGACATAGCCAGTCTCCATAACAGAATTGCCCAGTGGTGAGATAGAAATAAATGAGGGCAATTCAATTTGTGTGTTTCATGTGTTCCCTCTGAATCGCCATTACCAATACTCTCTCTCATGTTCAGGGCATTTTTTTTTTGACAGGTTATGTGTTTATGTTTCTAAATGCCTGGTATTTGATGGCTTGGATTCTTAACCAATCAGCAACTCACTTTAAGAAATGTAATTAGCCAAGAAGCAAAGTAAATTAATGTTTGAGGTTATCTAATTCTTGGGTTTCTTGTTTGCCTCTTCAATAGCAAATTGATTCCGCCTTGGTGTAATAAATACAGCTCAAGTTTGAGGCACATGGCAGTTGTACAGTTTGAAACACAGATTCAATAGTTAGAATTAAGTTGGACAGTTGAGGAGTTTAGGATTTATGAGTCACAACTGACCTGTTATTTGGCTGCATTGATTCATTGTTCTGTCGTCATGTGGAAACCACCTAAATGTTTTCTGCACTGAAATCCATGGTCCTTTTTTCCACTCTTATGTGCCTGCCGGTGACCAAGAGTTACACTTGCATTAAGTGTTATTCTCAACGTAAACATTTAAAGTGTCATGATGTACAGGTTGCTGCCTGTGCTGGGTCCTACAAAATTTTATCAAGTGTTAACAAAATAGTTCTTACTTTCACTTAAACATTTGTTACTCTGAACTTTAGTCCATCACTGTTGACTATTTTTTCTTTGAGGAAACAGGTTTAAAGTGAAGGATCTGCCTGTTGTGTTGTTTTGGGCTATGTAGGATTAATAAAGTGTTTTCTTGTTCTTGGAACAAAAATGTAATTGTCCATCTCTCTGAAGACCTTCATTCCTCATCCCATACATTTGATGAAGAGAATATTTATTACAGTATGGCCTCATACATTTTTTTGACATATCTAGATCCTTCCTACATTCCTTAAAATAACATTTCATGTGTTCTTCTTTACTGAGAACACAGTGGAGGAAGCATAGTCTCTTGGTGGACATGTGTGTAGACATTAACACTTTGACAGTCTCAACCATTCAGACTGTAAAATCCAGGGAGCTTGAGCGAGGAGAAAAATCAACATTAATCAAAATCGGTAATATTATAGTTCTTTCACATCTAAAAAGCTACAAGAGAAACAGTGCCCTAATCCAGTGGGTCAGATTGGACCTGGTGTGATCCACAGACTTAATTGTGCAAGCAAAGAAATCTATTGGGTTGTCCAAAACGTCTGTTTAGTTTTTCTGTAAAATAAAAGACACATTTTTCATTTTCACCAATAACTTTGTTGATTTGGACATTTTGAATATGTCCGCTATCTCCTGCTATTGGCTTCTAGTGAGTAGAGGCCAAGGGTGCTGCTAAACATCTTCCAATGCATAAGACAGCTCCACAGCAAAACATTATTTGGCCAAAATGTCAGTGGTAGTAAGAAACTTCACAAACCACTTTTGACATGTTCCATCAGTCACAGCACCTTGTCCAGATACTGCACAAATTTTTTTTTTTGCATTTTGGTTGTGTTTTTACCTTTCTTGAAATAATAAAGCATAATATGCTAAAAAATGTTACATATCTTCTTTCATCTTCAATATTAAAATGGCTGCACAAAAATTCACCACTTTTGACAAGTATTTTAAAATGCACACTGATATGACAGCTGTCACAATACAATCTAACAAAATTGTTTTGAATGAAGTTAAAGACAGCTAAGCACTACTGGAGCCATCGTATGGAAAAAACTAAATGAACTTTTGGACCAACCCAATAGAGTTTATCTTGTCTACCCTTTTGGTCCCTAGCTTTCTTTTAAATGAGTTCTCTAATTTATACTAGATCTAGAATCTTGAAAACAAGTAGGTACAGAGGGTGAAAATAGGTGGATGGGTAGCAGCCACTTGATTGGCATTGCAGATGTGACCTCAAGCTCTTTTTCATCCTCTTGGGACTCAAGATACAGTGAGTGTGTGACCTGGTTTGCTGGAATAATAATACTTCCAAATGCCTGTCCCAGCACCATCAGTGTTGTCCCGTTGACTCTGAAACGTGAACTGTCAGTGATGTGTCTCATGTCTCATCCTGTATCGCTGTTTTTCTTAAATACAGGGTGGGGCAACAGTAGATTTACAGTTGTTTGAATGGAAAATAATGTAATTAATAAGTGATAATACAAGAATAAACTCTGTTTACCAGCTTTTAAAAGACTATACATAAGACCAAACGAAGCCTTTCCACACACAAAAAAAGGTTATCCACGCTTTTAAGCTTTCAGGAAAAGCAGTATCTAGCTTCTCTTTCTCTGACCCATTCCCTTACCTACATTCTTGTAAATAGAAAAGTTACTCAAAATTTAACAGGAATTTATTTGGGGTTTCTAATGTGTTGGCATTCCTGCTGAGCACCTTGGGATGTGCTGTCTAATTAAGTTTTCCTCTGACCCGAATCCCTTGTGCTGGAAATTCCTGCCTGCAGCTTTGTCTGAACACTGTTCCCCAGCACTTGGGTTCGGTGCTAGAGGACCTTGAGATGAGCCTTTCTGGTCAGCCTTTCCATTCAGTTCCGCTACATGCAGGAAATAACTTGACTCCATTCCGGAAAGCTCATATAGGAAGCTCCGTTACTTCTTTTAACTTTCAACTGCAGGGTGACCAGAGCCAGAAAATGACCCGATGATTCAGCCTTTGTTTGCTTTCACACTGCCCTTGGTGGAAACGAAGAGCCCAGCCGAGGTGTTTGGACATCAGGGGGCCCAGATAGATTTTTGGGTTTTAATCTCTGGCTACTTTTACAATCTTCAGTGCTCATTACTCTTTCTCACCCAGTGCTGGAATTTCAGAGGATTGGTGAAATAGGTGTGTCTAAAATCGATTCCCTGATGTTTACATTTATACCCAGCCGTTTGTTATTCAGTGCAGCCATCAGCATCCGAGTCTCAGCGGACCATGTAATGTGTGGCTGTAGCCAGATGTAATGCTTCTGCTTCCTAAATGTTTCCGTTAGAAGCTCAGAGAGGCAGGCTAGAGACTGCTGATAACTGTGTTGCCTGCATTTATTTACCCTCTGGAGCCACACAGATTCTGCTTGGCAATTGTATTTCATGACCAACAAGCAGAGCAGTGTTTGCCGTCTTTCCCTGGTAGTGATGTTGACGTTGTGTAGATCAGGTATATCTGCACTGTTATGAAAGGTGCTTGTGCAGCCAGTTCAAACCACAGGGAGCTGTCTGATCTGCATGCGTACAGCAAGCTTGTACTCAAGAAACATCAGCCAGGATTCATGTCAGACCTTGGCTTAGATTAAAATAGGTTCATAAACTAGTCTCTTGAACAGAACATTTCTAAGGGAAAATAACTTTAGGATCATTTCTCTTCAGTCTGTAGTCAAACCGTGTTTCTAATTTGCATTTATTATTCAAATCTGTGTTTCCTTTTGTATTGGTGTGATGTATCTTTGTTTAGAGGCTACAGCTTCTACTAAATTTAATTACTTCCCTTCGAGGCTTTAAATTGAGGGCAGTGTCTATTAATTGCTAATTACTTTCCCCTGCCATTTATGCGGCAAAGGTACAGTTACTAATTGAGGGTCTCTTCTGTACTATGACATGAGATTTCTTCAGTCTCAATATTTACCTTTCTTTGGGGACCAATTTTTATTTCTCTAATCTTATCTTTTATTAAACATAAAAGTTGACATTCCAGTGATATATTGGCCATTCCTGTGATCCGAGTTGTTGGAGATCCTAGAGAAATAAATGGGAGTCATATTTGGCTCTGTATCGCCACCTGGTGGTGTCTTGATCTCTTTTAGCCTCAGACCAATTTCTAGTGGGAAGATGGTACCCATGGGCCTTTTGCTAGTTTTACCGCACAGCCTCTCTGGGGATTTCATATTAGCCTCATGCTCTATTGGTGGCTGAGGGAAGCATCAGTATGGTCCAGTGTTTTTTATGTTATTAAGTATCCATTGCATGTCTGCTAGATGTTTGGCAATTTTGACTGTCTCCTTAAAATTCCTCATTTGGCCTCTGTGTGTGATTCTTTTTCCTTTTGTGATTCTTCTTATCTCTCAGCTGCTCGTCTCTCCACCCCTAATTCTTCCTGTCTCTTGACTATGGGCACCTTGCATTACTCACTTTTTGGCTCTCAGCTTGTCCTTGGCAACCTTCTCTTTCTAGAAAGCCTGTATCTTCAACTCTATCCAGGCAGTGGGGGCAGGGGGAAGCCATGTCTCAGCGTTTGAATGCTGTTTGTGTCTGGATGTATTTCTGCCCCAGTAGACGGGGCTCAGAGTACGTCCTGGAGGCCGTGGGTGGAGTCTCTCCACTCAGTGAGGGCTGCTTCCTGAGTGCTCTTGGGTTGGCCACTGTCCCATTTCAGCAATTGATTAAGAGTGTTCTGAATCCCACGAAAGGTTCTGTAATTTACAGAAAGAACGGTAAGGGTTGTTTCTCCACTTATTTATTAGACTGAGTATTTCACAAGATGAAGTTGCTTCCCAGCTCAGCTTGGGCTATTTAATTTCTTCCTGACATTTTAATCTTTGCTTTGAAATGTATTTGCTGATACTTGGCTTTTGTGTTGTGATGTACTCCTGCTCCATAGTGCTGAAACTTATAACTTAATTTAAAAAATCATAAAGGTATAAAGAGCAAGAAGTGGGATATAGATTGAATTAATGAATAGTGGCACAGTGAAAAGCTTTAGGTCCCTTGTTACTGGGCAATTTAGGTTTAAAGCAAAATCAAAGTGATTTGAGTTTGTGGTTTTCACTGGGTTTAGTAAAAATGCTCTACAGTGCCTAGAATGTCAGGCAGGTAGCCATGTTAAATTATAAATCTACCAGCCCTAGTAGTAACCTCGGGCAGAGGAGCCAGTTCCTGCGTGGCCAATGCTGCGTGTCCCTCTGGCCCCAGGAGTGGTTGTCTCTGAGAGGACCAACCCACCCTAGCAAGGATGAGTACAGGCCACAGTTCCCAGAAGGGCATTTCAGCCTCATGTGAGAAATGACTTCCCTCTTCCCCGCCTGTGTCAGGCTCATATTGGTGGTCCCCTTGCATATTCTGTGGTCTATCTCCTTAAGAGAAAAATGCTTCTCTTCTAGAAAGAACCTATCTAAGGTGGTGGGCAGCTCATTGCATATCACTAGGTTGTGCTGGTGGAGGTACTTGGTGTGTGAAATTAAGTGGTCTTTCAAACTGTAGTGCTTAGTAAGTTATTGATGGATGGTTGTCAGCTTGGGCAAGGTGGGAAGATAATCGTATTAGAAAGTGATTACTGTTCTACCAAAATGCATGCAAAGAGTAGCAGTTATGGTGCCGGGATAGTAGAATCCTGGCAAGATTTCTGTCATGAACAAATATTATGCAGGACACAGCCATAAAAATGAATTCTGGAGTGAAAATATAGAACATGCATCGAAGCACAATTTCATACATATTACACATTTAAATTTACATATCACACATAAATTACAAATGAAGGTGGGACAAGACACTCACTCTTTCTCAGGGATTATGGTTTTAAAATGTGCTATTACCTTTGTAAATATAAATATCCCACATACAACTATTTTAATATTTGGAACCCCACATATGGGCTTGAAATCATAATTATTTTGAATTGGAGGTTGAGTTCATTTTTATTAAAACATATCTGGCAGCAATGAAGCTCCCTTACTAAACATGATTTTGGAATTAAAAATGGAAAGCTTTTCAAATTCTTTAAAATGGAGGCAGGTGGGACCTTCTGTAGGAAGCCACCTGCCTTGTCTTCTCTTTCCATGTCCCCACCCACCCTCAGCCAAGTGCCCTGTCCCACGGCGTCCTGTACACGCTGGAGCACCAGTGGTGGAGCGCCACCACTCATGCTGGCGTTTCCCAGGTGATGGCACATCCTGAGTTCTGTTCAGGCTCTCCGGTCAGACAGTAGGACCCTGGGAGCAGAAACGGAGGTCCAGTGAGCCTCACCACCGCAGCACCCAGCACTGCATGTGGCCCAGAGTAGGTGCAGGCCCTTTCAATTAAGTGAAAGAGGAGGAAAAGTTGAGAACCAACATGGCTGATATGGAAACAAACCAAGCAAGTTCTGGCAGAGCACCTACCCTATGCGAGGATGTAGGACCTAAAGACAAAAAGGGTTTCATTGAAGCTGACCTCAGTATGAACTGAAATCCTCGAAATTACACTGAGGGCAGGGCGCTCTATGTCTAGTCTGGGTGGACTGCTGGGGCCCAGCCCTAGACTTTGTGCTTAAGCTATGGCCTTAATTATTTCCCTTAAGAGACACTACTTTGCTTGTTGCATATTTGTTCACATACACAGTTTATTCCTCATGTAGGCTTTGTAAGATTCTAAATGCACATCATTGAAGAACAAATTTTGTCACAAGCTTATTTTTTGAAGCTGTATTAAAGCCACTCAACAGAAAACAAATGTTAACAGTGCTTTGTCACGTTGGTCCTTGAAGTAGGAACTTATAAATCAGTTTTTATTAGCTAGTTTTATAACAAAATAAGGAATAATTATACATTGATTACATTTTACACTTTTATGCTTGTGCTTCTGGAGGAGACCCAGGGCTCAAGCTATTCAAATATATGCAGCAAGTTATATTTTTTAATTCCAAATGACTTTGGACTGTGGTGTATGTTGGGGGCTGGGGTGGGGAGGACAGTTGACTCTGTCATGCTGTCATCAAGATACTATTATGATGTCACCTCTACAGGTAGGATTTCAGAAGTATCCCAGGGATTGAGAAGAACAAAATTTGTTGATAGTCTATATTCGGACTATTACAGACTGATTTTTAATTGAAGACTTCTCATTTCCTGGCAGTTCAGTGTCTTGTTTTTGTGTCATTGACTATGGGACCAGGTGATCCTGAAGGAAACTGGGACAGGAGGAAGTGAAAGAATTTCCATGTCAGTGCAGGACAGAAGGAAGGGGCGGCATTTACGTACCTGACGTGTCTCCGCGATGTTCTCCATGCGGTCGCCTCCAACGGTATGGAGATGATTCAAAGCAGGCATTGACAGGACTCAGACACAGGGTGTTGGAGGAGAAATAAAACAGGTTCTCGGCTATATAAACGCACTGACTTACATGTTTAGTTATTGATAAGATCTTAATTTTCTATAACAACATTTTTACATCTGTCATTTCCATTGTATAATAAAAGAAATACTAGTTTATGGAAACTTTAAAGATATAATTTTTACGGAATTTTAATTATGGAGCGGCAGAACTCTGAGCCATCAGGAAAAATCTATTTTGTGCTGTATTTCCTATGTAGTAACTTACTTTGTTGTAGTTATTTATTGTTATGGTCTCATTGGTCTTGTCCTTTTCCAAGTATAACAATTTTAGTTGTTATTTCCTGGTTCAGCAAGTACTTATAAAATGCCAGCCTGTGTGCCAGTCACTACACTTGTTGCTGGGAAGACCCTGCATCTTCAAAGTTGAACCCCCCTTTATAGAAAGGTAAATTTGCATTTCCCTCCTGTTCGTGTGTGCACCTCTTCTTCAAAACATTTCACCCTGTGCCTCCTGTTATGGAACAAACATTTATTTCGCTTAGTTCTGGAGGCTGGAAAGTTCAAGATCAAGGTGCCTGCAGATTTGGTACTTGATAGGGGCTCACTTCCTGGCTTGCACACAGATGCCTTTTTGTCTGTCCTTTCAGAGAGAAGACACTCTGGTCTCTCTTCCTCTGAGAAGGGCCCTGCCCCATCCTGGGAGCCCCACCCTCATGACCTCTCAACCATAATTACTTGCCTAAGGCTCTGCCTCTAGAAGCATCACATTGAGGTTAGGGCTTCAACATATGAACTTCAGGGGACTGCAGGCATTCTATCCATTTTGAATAATGGATGATACTGCCAAGACACAAACCAGACCCCAGGATGGGTGGAGGAACCTCAGTCAACGCTCCTTAAGTGGACGCAGGTAGAGCAGGGAGGTGCAACATCAGGACCCGCTGGCTGTGAGGGGTGGTTCATTGTGGACACACATTTCTCGGGCTTTCCCTTTCACACCTAGAGCAGGAGAACTCAAGAGCCACGCTAGAGAAAATCCCCACACTCTTTCATTTAATGGGGCTGATAAAATAACTGACAGTACAGATAGAGATGGTAACATCATTGTAAGACTTTGTATTAAAAATAAGATTTGTATTTCTTAGTTCTCTCAACACTTTAATTTCTGTTCACGTCCCACAGACGTTTTTAATTTGGTTTTTAATATCATTTCCTCGAGAAAAGTGCCTTCTGTAAAGAGATTTCTGTGGTCTCTCCCCACGATGTTTACCCAGCAGGGGCCCTGCAACCCTTTCATCCGGACAGACAGCCATCCCTTTGGGATGGAGCGCACCCTGGGAGTTTGCACTGGGTCAGCTGATCTGTACGCACGCTCACGGTCCTGCTACTGTGTGCATGACACACTTCCGTCCTGATTGTTTGGGTTTTCCCATACTTCATATGGACCTAGCTCTGGCTTTCTGTGATTAGTCCCATTGTTCTGTGTGTAGAGTTTACTAAAATTAATTATATTTATGATCAACTCATTGAGGACACAGTTATTGGTACATGGTTAGTGGTGGGTAGAGTCAGGATAAACTAGAATGTTTGTGACAAACGTATGGCATCATCAGAATTCCATTAACAAAATTAAGTGAAAAGGAAAGCTGAGGGCTTAGCACTGTTTTTCTTTTAATTTAAATTTTATTTCTCAATTACAGTGTATATTCAGTATGATTTGGCTTAGCATGATGTTGATCCATCAGGAAATTACCAAAAGACTGGTTTTCTGTTGAAAACAAAAGGAAATTTATATTTATAGGCTTTCATTTCATATTTCTGTTTTTATTGCACAGTGTACACTGTATTCGGAGCTTTTTAAAGTCTGGAACCTTTGCTTTAGGTTGAATGACTTCAAACTGGGCACTCGAAGGTTCGAGTTCCCTGGAAGCAAGGGTCACAGTCAAGGTGGAATGAGAGCACGACTGGCAGGCGCCGTGGCCATCCCGGCATACAAATGACTTTACAGTCCCTCTTGCCTTGGGAGAGTCACATTGCTGTTTCTCTGAACAACAGACTCCAACCTGGCTTTCTTTTCTTTTTATTTGAACAGCTGTGACTGGCTGTGCTTTCCCCCGCCAGTATCATTCTTGTCTGTTTGGTTGTTTGTTTGTTTTTTAATTTTACAAAGACATAATTTACATGCCATCGTAGTACCCTCCTAAAATGTACAATTCATTGGTTCTTAGCACATTCACAGAGTGCAACAGTCATCACCGTTGTCGGTGCACACCCCTGCCTGGCCGCCGCCCCCCAGGGCCCACTCCCATCACACCAGCCCTACACAGCAGCTCATCTGTCTCTTGTTTGTGGGTTTGCCTGTTCTGCTCATTTCACACAAATGCGGTCAAACAGCACGTGGGCCTGAGAGCTTGGCTTCTGTCACTTAGCGTGACTTCAAGGTTCACCATGAGTCAGCACATACCAGTTCTTCATTCCTTACGTGGCTGCACATCATTAAGTTGTGTGTGTATGCCACAGTTTGTTTCTCCTTCATAAGTTGATGGGCATTTAGGTTGTTGTGGCTGTTACGAATAATGCTGCTATGAACATTGATGAACAAGTGTTTGTGTGAACAATATATTTTTAGTTTCGGGTATATGCTTAGGAGTGGACTTGCTGGGTTACATATGGTAATTCTCTGTTTAACTTGTTGAGGAATCGCCAAACCTTTTTCCAAAGTGAGCCCACCACTTTCCCTTGCACGGTGCGGTTGAGGCTCTGATTTCTCTACAGCTCTGACGACACACGTGCTTGTCTGTTGCAGGGTCATTCTCAGTTGCATTTGTTCTGTGGATGAGAGGGCTGGGGTCGAGAGGGCACCCCCAGAGTGTCACAGGCAGGGCCAGGGACAGCATTCCGTGTCTCCCGCTCATACTCGCCATTCCTTCTGCCACATTGTTTCAGGAAAACTGAATGAGAAAATAATTTTAAAAATTTTTCTAGAATTACCTATTTTTATTTCCCCATCATAAGAATTGAGCCAGTGGTGTGTCTCCAACCTCAGGCTTTTCTCGACACCAGCCACTTTCTCCTGTCTCCACTTGGATGTGTGTGAGGCATCTCGACTTGACTTGTCCCAAACCAAACTCCAGACCTCTTCCTGTCTCCTCTCACTAAACAGCACTGACTGCTCCGGGCAAGAACTTATACTGACTTTTAATTTATCTTTCCCTCGTTCTCCATGTGCCGCCCATCAGCAAGTCCAGTTGGTTTCATGCTCCTCCCACAGGCACGCCTGCGCGGGCCGTTTCTTTCCCTGGGGCTCACAGCCACAGTCATCTCTCCTGGACTTCAGATCGTGCTGGTCCCCTGCTCAAACCCTAGTCCCCAGGGGCTTCCTTTCAAACCTAGAACAATCAGTGTCTGCTGTCCTTGCACTGCCCTAAGCCTTTGACTGCCCCGCTGTTCTCAGTTTCTGCCATTTTCTGCTTGCTTCACTCTCGCCGCTGTGGCTTCTTTGCTCTCCGAAGGCACGAGCACGTTTTCCTGTCACACACTTTGCACCTGCTCTCCTCTCTGTGCTGACCCCTTGTCCCCGAGATGTTCTACACTGGCTTGCACCCTCACGTCCTGTAAGCGTCTGTCTGAAATGTCACCTCATCAGAAGATTGCCCCTGGCCTCCACTATAAAAATAGCAGCCCCATCGTTTCTAGCTTCTCACTCACCCTCCATGACATTCCTCACTATTTGATAACATAAGCAATACGTTTATTTGCTAGTTTATTTTCTGTCTCATCTACTGGGAAGTAAGCTGTGAGATGACAGAGCCTCTGTACGTTGGGTTTATGGCACATCCTCGTGCCATAAGGTACCAGCCTGGAATGGTACTTACTCAGCACATGCTGGGCACTCAGTAAGTCACTGTCCAGTGAGCATCTTAGCGTATTCTTCTCTCTGGTATCGTCCAGAACCTTTTTGCTGTCAACTATGTTGGGTAACCTTTTAATCTTTCCTACATTTTGCCAAAAACTTCCATATATTTATGTATTAATTTGTGTAAATCTTTTTTTCTATATCAGTTTCTTCATATGTAAATGTGCAGTAATGCTAGGCAGGTGCTTTGAGGCCTCATCTGAAAAATGTTTTCCCCCAAGTACCAAAGATTATGATTATATGATTGTCATTTTTATTACTCAATCTGGGCTTAATACATTACAACAGTTTGGACCCTATTAGCCAAGTACGTGATAATAGCCTTATATTATAATACCCTAGGATATAATATTGTAATGTAATAATGTCTCATTACTGTGGTTCTACTAATAAGAATCTCATTTAATATACACATAGAGCTCTGGTAGTTTCATAATAAATATCCAGGGGTAAGACTCTAATGTGAAGACTCTTACACATAAAACGACACAAGAGATATCTATAAAATATGTCCATATATTTAAGTTGTAAATTCATAGTTTTATTCTTTCTTCTGGCTATATTGCACATTGTTACATAAAATTCTAGATGGTTCAAGTGCCTTCTAGCCTTCCTATTGTCTGTTTATTCCATTTCATGCAATTGTCAAAAATAAGTGAGGCTGATACTAACTTTGGTGAAGGTAATGTTCTCGTGCCTCTCAATACACTGACTCATTCAGGAGACTGTGATACAGTGGCTGGGTCCTTGCTCCCTACGGTCGGGCTCCCCTAAGCTTGACTGTCAACTCAAGTGAGCACTGTGTGTCAGTGAGGCACACTCCGAGTGTTTTATCTTCAATTTTCTCACCTGTGAAATGGGAAGAATAACAGTAGCTACCTCATAAGGCTGCATGAGAATGAAATGATTTATATCAAGTACCTAGCACTTAATAAAGTGTTCAATCAATATGAACTGCAATTATTATTACTATTAGTGTCTTAAAACATTCATACACTATGTGTAAAGAAATATTCTTTAGCAAAGTGATGCTAGACTGACTCTCAGCTAAAGAGTAGTAAAAGGGCTTTAAATAGGGCAATAAAATGTAAATGTATTCCCATTGCTTTTTCTCCCCAGAACTGAATCTCATTCCGCTGGTGGAAATAACAAATATAACACAGATAGAGACCCCCATAAGGTGCCCTATGTTTATAGCCTTTTTAAAGAACAAAAATGGATCTTTCTGTAGCACTGAATCTCAGCTGAGACACTCAGAATACTCATTAGCTTCTGCTGGTTTAGTTGTTACAATGGAAATTCAACTTCTTTCCTCTTGTTTGGTATCCTCTGGGGGCGGAGGTGAGAGAAACAAAATAGAATTTAAAATGCCTTGGGTTTGTTTTGAAAGGCAACCACTGATCAGAACGATTTTGCATGTCTCTCAAGTTTCTGGCCCTGTTTTGCTGTCCGCTGCTGTTTGATGATTTCATGCCTTCTCGACTAGACTGGATGCCAGTGGTTCCCAAACACAACCGTGCCCTAGAATCACTGCAGGGCGTGCCGTAAACCCTGAATGCAGGTCCATCTCCAGATGTGCTAACGTCCTTGGTCTAAGGCGGGGCTGAGAATTGGTACCAGGAGCAAGTTCCCAGGTGGTTCTGTTGCTGCTGCTGGTCAGGAAACCAGACATTGCAAACTGCACTGCTTGCAACTTGAAATCTCCCTAGAGCGCTGGGTCGGGAGCTGGGCACAGAGTATGCACTCAGTAAATACTTGTTGGTTCGCTGCGTCTAATGACACCGAAATGAAATATAAAGGGAGGGTAAAGTATATTAAGGTTCTCATTAGGCGCACTGCCTGATACTCATTAAGACTGTCCTGATTTCTTTTATGTCCTGGGCATGTGGGCTCAGTGCTAATTTCCATGGCTTCTGTGTCCCTGATGCACTGTCATTTCCATCTCCTCCATGTCTCTCCTCATTGACCCTTTCCTTTCTTGACTCATTTTAGACCGAACAGAACCCTCAGGACTAACACGTGAGTGAGAATCCTTTTACCTCCCATAGAGTTTGCAGAAGTCCCTCATCTTTAATCTCATTTTGCTCTTTCTCCTCACCTTGTTAACATAGAGCTGAAACTCTGAGCTTGTTGCTTCATTTCTAAAATTTTAAATGTGATTGCAATTCCCTTCACTAAGCTAACATTTGATTGAGTCACTGGGGAGAAGAGGAAAATGTATAGGGAAGTGACAAAACAAATTGGGCTTGTAGAGGAAGGGTGGTTTTGAATTACAATATTGCCAAATTCATCGTTTATTTTACTCACATTTTCCTAAGTGTGTGCACTTGGATATTTGTTCACTAGAAAAGAATTTGGTAGGGGAGGGGTTGTTTTGCACATGCTTTATGTGCTTCCTGTTTGAGCATCATCAAGTTTTAGAAGAAAATGTTTTCCTTTATTAATATAGGAAAAGATAGTCTAAGTTTGTTTTTACTGACCCATCGTTACTTACAATGGAGCCTTTTTATGCAACAATATTACAGATCTTTAAATGTCCTTTCCACTAAGTTTGAGTATAATTTTCACTTTTTGCACTCGGTTTTTAGGTTAGTGTTTTTCAGAGAAGGTTCATGGAAAACAAGGAAGGTGTTCCAAATGGATAAAAACATCCTGTGGCAAAAATGAAGAAAGCTTATGAGCACGGGTTGAGACAAAGTTAAACAGGTGTCTTTAATTCTATAATCTGGATGTCAGAATCTTTAATGTGACTTTCAGGCATGGTGGCTGTGGAAGAGAGGGCCGTTTCCAAACTCTGTGGCCTGGGAGCTTCTGCAGAGCCTCTCGCTGTATCTGTGCAGGCAGACTGTGGGACGTACTGGTGTGAAAATCGTGTGATGATAACCTAGTGTCATCATGTTTGATTCTTCAAGAAGCCTCTGAGCAAAAGAAAGCTTCTCTATGCTGTGCAACCAGATACGATGGGCATTGTTTTGGTTTCTTTTTGAAGCAGAAAATTTTTTTTTAGAAAATTGAAAGTACTAAAGAGACTTCGTTTGTCAGTAATTTTTGTCACTCATTATTAAGACCTCCATCCTCTACAGAATGCTGATTTCAGGTTAAATTTTCCTGGAAGATAGACATTTACATCTTATATTTTTATATTGAGACAAAATTTCACTGCCCAGTTCACCCAGCAGTCTATTGCCAAACGTATTTTGAGAGTAAAGTGCTGCAGAAAGGTTGTGGGTTCACTTTGTTTGTTTTTTTCTCCCAGGTGTCAGCTTTCAAAAATATGAAAAATCAACTTAATGGTAATTTGAAACTCAGTCCTTGATAATTTAAACAAGCCCATGAAGCCATGTATCTGAATGTAGGAATTGCTGCTTTCGTGTTTGTACTGTTTCAGTTTAATTTTTTCCCTGTTTTCTCCATACCCCTCCCCTGAAAGCCCTCCAGGGCTGTATTCCAGTTAGCAGTGCTCTTGAGTGTTGCCTTGCTCTTCTCAGGCACTGGAAAATGCCAGGGAAGTGCAGTGTGAGTGGGGGAGGCCATCCATCTCCAGACGCCATCAGAGGGAGGAGTGGGGTTGTATCGCTGTCAGTTATTAACACTTATGAGAACAGAAAAAGTCTACTTGGTTTTTTTCCCCTTTACATTTCTGCTGCTTTTTTTTTTTTTAATTGGCAACGAACAGAATATGCATTTGTAGCTGTTTCAATAGTGCACATAGAGATGGTGAGAAATGGAGCCAAACCTGCACTTTATAAAGAGATTTTTGCCTTTCTGAACATAGAGCATTCTCAGTTACCTTGTGCAATCTCACTTTTCATTTCAGGGTGGTTATTTGTGACAGTGAGTGTTTCAGCACCGCCAACCCTTGTTTTCTGTGTTATCCCACCTCCACCCCCCATGAAAGGAATATTGGCATCTGGAAAGAGTTAGATCACCCCCATTTGACAGCAATATTATGCTTGTTAAGGTCCACTGAACTGTGAAAACACATCCATAAAACATCGAAGGTAGAACTTAAGAACACAGTCTCCTTCCTCTCTCTTCTCGAGGGGCAATCAAAACTTTTTTTATAACGTGATGTATTACAGAGCACTGTCATTTTCCATTTCAGCCAATCTGGTTCTTATTCACTGACTGTAATTACATGTGTAGGTATATGAATTATTTGCTTAAAAACCACAAAATGCACGCAGACATAAATGTGTTGCATGGGAATGTTCTGAGTACAGAATGCCTAATTTAAATGAGTGACAGGGAGCACAACATCATTGAAATTGTCAGGAAAATAGAAATTAGGTGTTTCACAGCCTTTCTTTGTCTCTGTGTGCTGTTTTCATGTATTAGAAGCTGGAGGAGCTGCAAAATATGTACAGAATTGAGTGAGCTCTTGGGCGTAACCTATTACCCTGCAAAATTGGCAAGAAGGAAATCACTTCTTGTTTTCTGTGCATTATGTAACTGTGAACAAGCTATTCTGTTAAAAAGTCTTTACTTTTTTCTTGCTGGAAAAAATATTAAACTTCAGTATTTGTGATAACTGCACTGGTTGGTGTGCCTTTTTCATTTTTTTTAACGGCATCCCTCCACATGCTTTCTCCCCAACAACTTCCCAAGTGTTGGATTACGAGTGTGGGCCTGGATTGAGAGTCACAGAAACTTGACCTTCAACAGCATGCTAATTGTGTGAAAGATTGCAGCAAGTTCAGATGTGCCGGACTCCATCATTGCTTCACTACTGCATTCTCATGGCAACAGGGTTGTGTGGTCCAGACGTCCTGCTTGTATCCATTCATTTTATGGCAAAAACAAATGGGGAGAGGCTGAGGACATGGTCTGTGAAAAGATAGAGATCCTGGACCTCAATCTTCCTGAGCCTGAACCACTCAATAAACTGCCTTTATTAAGTGTTGCTTTTTGTTCACTTTTCTTTTTTTCTTCCAAGCGAACATTTTTTGGTCTTTCCTCTTGTTTGCTTTAGTTCTGATCTCTTCTTTTTCCACCAAAATGATAAAACTTCCTTTGTCATTTTGTGTCTGCATCTCTCCTTTTCTACACCGTCCATGCCTCCAATACGTACTTAGACTGCAAGAACTAAGACTAGAAAGGTCCATGGAGACACTGTTCAATGTGATGTCTTGCCTGCCTCCTTCTGGTGGGTTTTGTTGTCTGTCTGTCTGTCTGTCTGTCTGTTCATTTGAATAGGTTGTGTAGGAACTTAAGGAATTAAGGGGAGAAAAATGCTAAAAATGACAACCTTCACAGGATATCTCTGCACAGTTGACAGGCGAGTGGAATACCATAAAGGGAACTTCGAGAGAACGTGACCCGTCTGGTGGACTGGTGATGTCTGGTGGTGTCCTTGTGGATCTGTGTGCTTGTGGGTTCCCCCTGAAGTGTGAGAAACAGTTGCTGGTCCTTCCCATGAGCCACCTGTGGGTTGGGAGCTGGGATGGCCCACAGAGCAGGCAGCACTTGGTTGGCTGCACTCAGCTGGCTGCCACAGCTCTCTGTCCCTCCCTCGGGGTTTCCTGACACACTGGCCCCCTGCTAGGGGCGGGGGACTGCATGGCAAGGGGAGGAGTTAATGAGCCACAGAAGATGTGGCTGAGAACAGAACGTTGTCTGTGTCTCAGACTTTTCGTCCTTGTCTTTTGCAGAGAGAAATCCAGTGTAACGAACTTAAACCATCCTGCTTGTGTTGATGTTCTCTCGAACGGTGAAAGAAAACACCACATTTAAAAACCATTATAGCACGTTGTGTACACATTTTGTAGGTCTTCGGTTTCAGATACTTCTGGGTCATGCGTGAGATGCTGCACACTACAAAGAGACAGAAACGGGTGTGCAGTAGATGCTTGTATTATAAGGACTTGGCCTTGCTTGAGCCTGGGTGTTAGGTCAAATTTGGTTCTTCCAGACTGGGTCAGCCCCTGTGCGACCAGTTCTCCCTGACTCGCAGCTGTGTACGGACAGGTGTTTACATTCTTATTCCAGCCTTTGTCTTGTCTTTAGTGTTGGGTTGAGCACTTTGTTCCGTAGACTCATCTCTCGTCATTCCTCACCTCCCTGGTGCAACGTCACCACTCTGTCCCCTGGACTGTTGTGCCCATCTCCAGCCCCTTCCACGCGGCGGGACCAGGTCTCTCATCGTAAGGCCATCTGTTGGGGTCATGCCTCTTCTCAGAACACGAGTGGTTGCCCTGACCTTGGGCACTCAGAGCTCTGTAAACTATGTCTGTCTTGTCTGTCACCTCTTTACCCACTAACCCAGTGAACACTGCCTCCCGGTCCTGATGCCTTCTGGGTAAAGCTCCAACCTGCGAGGGAAGGCTGGTTGAACAAAACCTCACGCTGTGGTTGAACCTCACCTGTTTCCCATGGCTGTGTCCCCTTTCAGCATCCAGATCTTGACTTTGGAAAGCTGAATGAGGACACTGATGGGCTGGTGTTGTCTTCTGTAAAGCACAGGACAGTCTTAAGTGCAGGAGGTGAGGGGTCTGGGAGAGGTAAGGATTCCGAGCTAAATCCCTGTTGTCTTTGGTTTCTAGTTTTTCTTCAAAAGATGGCTGTTCTTAAAAAGGTCAGCCTCTTAGGCCCTTTGTAAAAGGGGACTTGTTTCGGCTGGAATAGGGGCTGTGCAAAGACGTGGGTGCTCTGCAGAAAACACCCTCTCTACTACGTTTCACGTGAAATGCTTGCTTACTGTACATTTTGAATATTGAAAACAACTGACACACACACAGTTTTCTTTCAAATATCCATTTACTTAATGAAAATGTTTAAATCCAGCAGGGTCCTAGCCTTTAATACTCTTTTGCATTTGCCTCTGCAACTCAACTGGCTTCAATGAAACATTGTAACAACTAAGCGCTGCACATTTATGACACTCAGCCTGCGGTCTCCCCAGTTAGATATTGCATTTCATTTTTGCTTTCAGTGAACACCGGACACCTCCTCAGTGATGGCGCCACCTGTGTGTTAGGGTTTCAGAACAGATACGGGGACTGCTTTTGTGGAGTGTACACTTGAGAGGAAGCCCAGTACTAAAGAATCACACAAATCAATGATCACAAACTAGCTGAAGATGTACACACAAGGGATTTGATTTCATTGGGGGTGGGGCTGGTTAAGGGGATGAAATGTTTAAAGTTAATGTGAAAGAGCTACGTGTTGCTTACGATATAGGATGGCCATACAACCTAATGGCCCTCACTGATTTTTAGACTCGGGCGGGGGGGGTGGGGGGTGGGGGCGGGGTGTTTGTTGTTGATACTTCCTGCTTTGCGTAATTGGGCATGTAGAACATTTGGTGGAAGGCTGATAAGATGTAACCAGTAGAGACCATTACATGTTTTCAGAGACATTGCAAAATTTAGTTCAGATAACCTGGTTTTTATTTTTATTTTTATTATACTATAGTTGTCCCAGTTTTTCCCTCTTTCTCCTGCTCTGCCCAGCCCATCCCTGCTCCCACAGTCCCCACACCGTTGCCCAAGTCCATGGGTCATTCGTACACGTTCTCTGACTAGTCCCTTCCCCTTCTGTCCACCATTATCTCCCTCCCCGAGCCCCTCTCACAGCTGTCAGTCTGTTCCATGTTTCCATGCCTCTGGTTCTATTTTGCTTGTTAGTTTCCTTTGTTTATTAAATTCCTCTTACACAGATCACCTAGTATTTAGTTACTATGATCTGTCCTTGCTTTATCTAATCACCTAAGAAAGATCTTTTTTATACTCTGAATAAAATCTAGGTTATATTTTGGTCCCAGGAACTAGCAGACTGGAAAGTGCTCTGCACGTCCGTGTTTTTGGTGGAGGTGGTTGGTGACCGTTGCAAGAGCCTTGGGCGCTGCTGCCCTGCGAGTTTAACCAGCGAGGCCTTTGCCTTGTTCAGACCAAGCAGTGCCATCTTTAAAAATGAGAAACTAACTGCAGATATGTAGAATACAGTTCATTTTAATGTTTTGGTCTTGTTTTGGGCACTTCTCTGGATCCTTATGTTTCTCTGGCAATTTTAGGGTAGGACGTTATCCTTCACAAAGAAAGCTCTTTCACAACCTGGGTTTTGTTTGATCCAAGTAACCACTCTGGGAATTAGCCAGTCCTATTATTACAGTGGGATTTACAGGATGAAAATAGAGCCCAGGGAGATCGAGTGAGTGGATTTAGGGACAACAGCTAGTAAGTCCGTCCCCGTGGCAGAGGTCTTCTCATTTCAGAGTCGGTGTTCGTCTCACGGCGTCACCCAGCTGCTCTGCCTAACTCTTCAGAGCTTGTTACTGTCCTCGGAGTGAAGTGTCCTGTTACCTTATTTAACTTCTCTCCTGATGGGAGCCTGAGTTACTGTTTTTTAAAATGTTGTCTTCTTCATTATAATCTTGTGGAATTGGGTTCATTGTTTCAGAGATTTTTCTGTAATGGAAAACCAAGGCCACAATAGAGTCGGTTGTGTTCTCACAGGTTGGAACAGTCCTTTAAAAGGATCTGATTCATCTGTGCCTTCAAATTATCAGCCATAAACACTGTAATTATGTGACACATTCTCTGGACATTAAGTATTATTGTTATTATTACAGTCACTTTCCCAACAAAATGTCACACAAGACCATTCTTTTGTTCCTTGGATCAAATGTTAATTAGATTTTCTTCAATAGACCATCTCTTCAGTTAAGAAGATGGATGGCCTGGCCTTGTTTAGGATTTTCTAGGTCCCGGATCCTTTCCTAAAATCACGGTTGGTCTCCTCCCCCCACCCCCCCCCCCCCCGCCCCGCCTGTGAGACATCTAAGGAAATACAACGTATTCGAACACATTCAAAATTAATTTCAACTATGTCTTGTGGCTGGGTTAGGAGGAAATATCTCATGTTGTTATCTTTTTCTTTTTTCTTTCCCATTTGTCAGCTAAAAGAAATTTTCTTTTACATCAACAAGTATTGTCATTTTTGTTCTAAGAAATGTGTTTTTAAAAGACTGAACCCATTTATTTGAGCATTCATGGCTGTGCTCTGATTTCTGTGTACATCAGCTCATCTTGAATATACTTCCACAGTTTTGTTTATAGTTGCTAATGATATTATTATAAATAATGAAACTACATTTGAGTCATTTGAAAACAAAGAAAAATAAATGTTCCATTTTGATACTGCTCAGACATAGTCATAATCTTGCCCTGGTTGGTGTGGCTCTGTTGGTTGGGTGTCGTCCTGCAAACCAAAAGGTTGCAGGTTTGATTCCCAGTCATGGCACGTGCCTGGGTTGTGGGTTTGGGTGCCAGTTGGGGCATGCAAGAGGCAACTGATGGATGTTTCTGTGCCTCTCTTTCTCCTTCCCTTAAAAGAAAAAAAATTTTCAGATTTTATTTATTTATACAAAAGGGGGAAAGGGAGGGAGAAAGACAGGGAGAGAAACATCAATGTCCAAGAGAAACATCAGTTGGTTGTCTATCTCATGCCACCACCTGGGGACCTGGCCCACAATCCAGGCTTGTGTCCTGACTGGGAATCAAACAGTGACCTTTGGGTTCACAAGCCGGCAATCAATCAACTGAACCACATGGCCAGGGTGAAAAAAAATTCCTTTAAAAAACACCCCAAAACCCATAGTCACAATCTTAATTGTTTTACCTAATGGCTAATGTCTTCAGAGAGCAACCAGTTCTTTCAGTCAGCTCCTCCAGTGGTGAGAATCAGTGAGGTAATGGGCACAAAGCAGTGTCTGCAGACTGTGGCACGTGGGAAGCAGGCGCCCAACGCTGCCTCTGATGGTCGCTACAGAGCTGGTGCGCATTTGTATGGTGGTGGAATGCCTTTCTTTCCATTCTGTCTTCCCTTCACCAGTGCTCTCATCGTTCATCTTCCCTTGTCTTGTTTTCCCTCCCCATCCAGTTCCTGTGGTGTCATTAGCAAGAGGCAGTTGATAGTTAGGGCAAAGGTTCTGAAACTGGGAAGGACATGCATAGGTGCAAGATTATATTTTGATGAGAAAGGACAGTTTGGAAAAACCCGTCATCAGCTTTCATTGTAACTACTAAGAGGAGACAGTCTCAATGTGTATTAGTACAACTGTCTTTTAACTTAAATAATTTGAATTTTCAAAAAGGCTTTTGCATTATCCTTACTGATCTCATTTCACAATGCACTGAGGAAACTGGGTTGGCACTGCATAGGTGAACTGTGACAATTAAATGAAGGCAAGACGAGAGTTAAGACGCTGTTAAGGAAAGACTCTCAACTCTCTTTTCTGTGACTTTCTTCATAGATTTATTCTGTGAGAGATAAACCCATGAGATATAGTAGATGGTGAAACCAGTTGAACTGTGGATATCACTGTAACAGTTGTAACTTTTATTTCACCTGTTTGTATGCCACTTATGCAAATTGCCAGTTGCCCAAAATAACAAAAAAAGAGAAGTTAGTAGGAAAGGAGTTAACTCATATTCCAAGTGTCCTTTGACCCTGTGTACTTCATTAATTCAGAGCGAATACAGATAAAGACAGATATACACACATTCACACAAAACAAATAGGTAGACTCAACATTGGTAAAGTGCCTTAAAAGGCCAAGTTTATATTCATTCCTATTCTGCTAGAGTCAGTGGTGCACTGTAATCAGAGCACTTTACAAATAGGATGCATTCCTGTTTCTACTGAGTTTCTAAATTGGAATAACTGGAAGAAAGAATAATAAAAGGAATTATTTATCGGACAAAATATAATTTTATATGGACTAGTTTTTGCAGAGGTACAGATGATGCATGCTCACACAAGTGCATTTTCTCCATCATCCACGTGCCCTCATTTTTCATGCAGTCTGGAAAGTGGATGAGTGGGATAGACGTGCGGGTCTCACATGGTTTTTAAGATCTGTTCTAAGCTGATGTTTTGTGGAATGAGTTCTGAAGAGAAAAAAAAATATATATATATATATATTCGTTTTTTGCTAAATGTGACCTTGTTTTGATCCTAATTGCTCACTCAAAGTGGATGGCATTTAGAAAGCGTGGCCCATTCGTAATCCCAGCCCCCATCTTGAAAGCTTTTGCTTCCTTTCCTCTCTCCCATCTGGAGTATCCCCTATCTAGCCATTTCTAAAGGTTCCTTTTCAGTCCCAACTGCCGCATTATTTAAATCCCATCTTCAGCACTCACTACAAGCAATGCTCAAATCTGCTTTTGTGCTTGAAGACAAAGCTTTAAAAGTAGCTAGGGGAGTCAACACAGAAAAGTAGTGGTTTTGTGACAGTGGCCTAAATCCAGAAAATGCATTTAGAAAACGTTTTTGTTTGTTTTAAACAATTTGTTTCAGCATGTTTGTCCATTGACAATGAAGAATACTGAGCTCCTGTAGAGATTTTTAAAAACTAGAGATTTTTGCTATAGATAGAAATACATGTGCACGAGGGTACCTTATGTCCCACAATCATATACATCTATTCAAATGCATTTTATAATCATTAAAGTAATTCATTTTTGCATATAACATATGCACTTCCAACTCTATGTTATTTGGGGGGGTCACTGTACAGATTGGGCTCTGTTGTTCCTATAGGACATGAATAGTTAGATCTGCCTTTTCTAAAATGCATGGCTATGAATAGGTGGCTAATAGCATGCTCTGTAGTTTGTAATCAATCAGGTAATAATTGTTTATTACACTTGTACAAGTTTCTCAATACTGTGATAGTCTCTCTACAAGAGAAAAAGAAGTATAAGATGCTATTATCAGCATAAATTCCATAAAATGCACTCATGATGCAAATTGAGAGAGAGGGAGAGGAAGAGGGAGGAGGAGGGAGGGAGAGAGATGGAGACAGAGACACACAGACAAAGGGAGAGAGGGCGCAGCTGGGTGTCTGGGTAACTCTTGTGCAAGGAGGGGAGTATTTAAATTGTACAGGAAGGGTTGAGTCGGGGTTATACAGTTCATGAGTAAGAATGAAATGTTTACCAAGAGTGCTGATGTTATTTCTCGATAGAAGCATCACAGAACATCAAAGAGGACTCAGAAGAGGATACTAAGACCCAGTGCCAGAGTGAATCATTTTGATCCATCAGGACATTTCCATGAAAGAAAAGAATCAGAAGTCAGAAAAGGCACAGACATTAGAAATGACTCTCTAATTTAGAGTAAAAAACTCAGAACTCATAGGACTGGGGGAATTTTTTGTACAGTGAAATGTGAGGCCTGGAGGACAGTCAGGTCCCGAGTCCAGGCTCTGACCACACACTATGGTGGGAGCCTCCCTTTGGGAGGAGAATAGGGTTTTGAACTGGCTGAGGGAGGTGTTCAGTCACCTGTTCTGAACTGAATCCTGAAGGGTGGGCCCAGGGGAGGCTGCGTCAGGAAGATTAACAAGCAGCCCTGCCAGTAGGCTCTGGAACCAGCAGTCTGGCCTGATGAAAAGTCCATCTCCAGAGGCGGCAGATCCAGCCCTGAGAGAACACGACGTCCCCGACCTGTCTTGGGGTGAGATGCAGCTGGAGGTAGTGGTCCCCAGACAGGGGAGTGCCTGGGCCCTGAGAGGGTGCAAGGCGCCCCACCCCACCCCCAGGGAGGGAGCTGGGAGCACTGCCCTAATTCTCATGCTCTGTGAGGGGAATCCCTTGCTGGAGGAAACAGTCATTTTTATGAATGCCTTGAAATACAGCCAGGTAATTATCTGGAGGAAATTTTTGTTTTGCTAAATGTTAATCTGTAGAGAGAACAAGAGGAAAAGGAAAAACAAGTTAATGGCATGATAAACAGCTACTCACCATGGAACTCCTACAGAGAAGCCCCAGACAGAGCCTTAAGGGGAGGCGTTCACTTGGATAAGTGTTAATCCAAGAATGCTTGGCCTTTATGGATACACTCATGGATTCTGTGCTCAGAGCATTGAAATAGTATTCCTTTTTTTTTTTCCGGCAAAGTGTTCAGAGCTGGTTTTTAAGTACCTAACTGGGGATGCTGAGTGTCAAGGTATCTACCATATGGGGAGTAAGCCTGACACCCCACACCCCAGCACCATCCGTCCACCCCACGTCATCAAAAAGACGCATTTGTTGATAATGCATCCTGCAAGTTCATGGCACATTTTTTTTTGTGGTCTTCTGCAAAGAACAGTTGTGTTTAGCAAAACCAATTCTGCTTTTTACTGTTAGTAAGACATACGTTAAATGGAATTGTTTTTTTCTGGTCTAGATCTTAGATTACCTGGAAATAAAAAGGAGCTACACAAAATAAAAATGCTTTATTCCCAATCAAATGGGGGTATATTATCTGATGGGAAAAATTAAAATATAGTGTTAAAAATCCCTTCTCAGAACCCCAGAGAATTCACATGCCTGGGCTAGGCTTTAGTGTTTAAATACGATGCAGAAGAGGATAAATAAAACTGAGACCAGGTTAGCCTGAGCTCAGCCAGGCTGTCTGCAGACTGTCCTGTAGGCAGAATGTTTTCAGCTGCAACAACCCTCCTGTATGTTTCTTTACAGGAATTTGAGGAGGTTTGAGCCATTCATTTAAGTGGAAAGCAAATTAGTGAGAGCTCGTACTAAATAAGCTCTCAGGACAGTGGGCACCTTCCCCACAACCGGGGAGAACAAGTGCTTTTGCTTGCAAAGCGAGTCCTCCTGAAGGCTGAGTCTTTGTGAAGAACTCAGGTGAAATGGTGAAAACACATCCCACGTGACGGCCTTCATTCCTCTTGCATTGAGGATTTAAATCTTGAAAGGAAGGCTTGGAGTCCAAATAGTCATGCAACTACAGTAAGCAGGAAACCACACTCTCCAAGTTAACAGCTGTCAGGACAGAGGAGGGAGGAGGCAGGAATTCTCTCAGGTAGGAGCAGCCTGGCCTCAGGCACAGTAGGAGTATCACAGTGGGATTTTCACTTCAGGAAACTTAACTCTTTAGGCCTCCCAAGCCCATTTTGTTGAATATGTGAAGTTTCTCAAATGTATGTTTCCATCTTCTAACAGTGTGCCTAAATGAGGCCAAAAGACCTGGGCTTTGAAATTATTTGAGTTTATCTGATAAGTACGAGTTTTAGCCTTCAAATGCTGGAGGTTGGCACAGAGCAAGATACTCAGGAACAATTGACTTTTGGCCATAAGGTTTTTTTTTTTTTGGTTTTTTTTTTGATGCTTTTCTTGTGAAAGCTTTTCTGAAAAGCACATCTTTGCAATTAGGCTTATGCTCAGAATGGAAGAGGAAAGAGAGGTCTAGTCAAGATCAGGTATGAGGTCTCTTGGCTGCCTGTGAACTAGAAGAACACAGTATTTGAAGACTCAAATTCCACTTAGTCTAAGTTTCTGCACAGCCCTGTGGTCTCAGAGGTTTAACTTTCTTCTAATACCTATGATAGCACAGAGTAACCTCGTAATTGAATTCTGCCTGTAGGTACTAAGTGAACCTCTCTCAGCTCCTCCAGTACTGGGAAGCCCAGGAATCCCCTTTCCCGCCACCAAGGCAGTATGCACCTGCTGAGGAGAGAGCTACCCCTATACCACATGCAGTCATTATAATCAAATAATTGTAGGAAAAGCATACTTTAGAAGTGTTTTATATGGTGGAGTTTCTTAATGTTACAATGTTCTCTGCATTTCACAGCCTCAAATCTGCTTCCTTTACCTTTCTCCTTTGCTACTCTGAGACTTTGAGTGCCATCCTTCTTTGATGTACTGTAATAGAATATTTAGAACATGCTGCATGTGAAAGGGAGCTGCCTTTTACATGTTTGCATCCTCGTTAATATCCATGAAGTGATTTGAAATCATTAAATGAGAAATTCTGATTTGAGATGGTCAGGTGACTACTGTTATACAACACTCGTGATTTATCTATAAAATCTAGGCAGAAACCTGTAAACTGGAAGGTTTTATTTATCAATTTTTACGTGAAGGCACCATTGTATGACAGGCACTGTGCACAGCGTTTCTAATTCAGAGTAATTTGGGATCACGTTTTCAGTTAAAGCGTCATGGATGTACGATTTATTTCTTGACTTAATATGGAAAAAAACGTCCTTAGAACATTTATAATTGCTCCTGAAGAAAAGTGTTTGTCCAGTGGCATTATGTTCACTCAGTTCTTTATTCAAGAATCTGTTCAACAAATATGTGAAGGGTCAGTTGTGTATCAGACACTCTTCAGCACCTGCTGGGAAGGACTTTATCCTCTTCTGCTGGAGTTTATACTTTTTGGTTTTGGCAGAAGATTATTGTTTCCTCGAAGTCTGATTGTACCACTAATGGGATCATCTTGTTCCATTGATAGATTTGACCTTGTTCACGAGTCTGGGCCGGGCTGTCAGAATCACTTCAGAGTGCTTGACCCTTCTGCCTTCGGGTTTTGTTTCTTCTCAGCCACATTCAGTATTTGGGTGAATCCACTGTTTCCAGCAAGTCATTCTGTGCTCTGCGCCCCTCACAACGTTCTGTGGTCCTTTAAACAAGGAATCAGGTTTGTTTGCCTGTTTATGAAGAAACAAATAGTCCATTGCTCTCATTTTTCTAGAAACCTAAGCTTTAAAGTTAAAATCAAACAGCACTTCCTGGCTTTACAGCAAAGGTTTAACACTACAGAAAGAATCGTAGATAAGCCAAGTAATATCAAGTAAATGATAGTGATTCAGTGAATAAGTAAACCCATCATTTGAGAATGAGAGACTTTATGTTATTCCGTTATTTTGCATTGTTTTGCTTCAAGCCAAGTATAATTGCTGCAGTTCCTTCTGCCTCCTGATACCAATATTTTCTCTCCTCCCTTCCCTCCCAATAACTATCTAAAATCTTGATATGTAGAGCATGAACACTGGAGATAAAATGCACATTCAATTAGGCAGAGACACTTAGCTGACCTAAATAGCAGTTCATTCATGAGATAATGTGACCTGCAGTCAGAGAGATGAAAATCTGTTGCTTGAGCTGGGTAAACCTGGCATAGAGCAGACTCTCCAGTGCTCAGAGAACTCTCTAAAATTAGACCAGGCAGGAAAATACTGCAAAAGCTTTGTGGGCCTGGTCTCAATTCCAGGAATATTGCCTTCCCAAGATGGTATATAATTTGGCACCTGGACTATCCCTGGTAATCCTTTAAACTTACCCTCATTATTATGAAGTACCTTGGTGTCAAAGGAATTGAGCAATTAAGCAATTTATATATTTTAACAGTCTTCTGTTTATAACTTGGGTCTCGAACCTTTGGTTAAAGAGGGTTTCCTCTTTGGAGATGGTTGGTGTGTGTTGGGAATTTTGGGTGGGCACAAGTTCCACAGTCCTTGCAATTACCACAGTGTCTCTACCTCTCCTAGAAACCATTACTCTGTATTGTGTGTGCAAGTGTATCTTTCTTAACCATGATGATTCCTTTTGCAAAAATGTGAAATTATCTCTTTTGTTCCTGCAGGTATCTTCCAGTATATTTCTGAAGGGAAATTCCTTACCACTGAAACTATCTCAGATTTTTTCCCCCAAAAGATATGGGTAGAAATAAATACACAAGCTACTTTACTACCTGGTAGACAAGTAACACGATGGATAGAGGATGACCGGATCATTTAAATCATAAGGGACTGGGGTAGTTGTTTTGGAGTATCCACGTCAAAATGGGAAAAGGGTGGGAATGAAGTTTTGTTCTTTGACGGGTATGGAAAAACTTAAAGGAAATCTAAAACATTAAGCTCAGGCTTTATTTGTTGAACAAATATTTATGGAGGATTAGTGAACAAGACAGACAAATCCCCCTGCCCTTTTGGAGCATGCAGTCCAGTGGGAGAAACAGAAACTAGACACTAAATAAAATGACTCATATTAGAAGGCAATCCGTTTTATGGGGAGTTGGGAGTAATAACAGAGAAGGGGAATTGAGAGTGCCCGATTTGTGGGGGAAGGGTTTCAATTTTAAGTAAGATGTTAGAATGGGTTTCATCAAGGAGGAGATAGTGGGACAAAAACAAGTAGGAGAGGAGGGATTTGGCCATGTGGTTGTAGGGGATAAACAGTCCGGGCAGTGGTACAGCCCATGGAAGGCCCAGCATGTGTGTGGCAGTTTGGGAGAAGAGCCAGGGGCGAGAGTGGCTGGAGCTAGAGATCAGGTCACAGAGGTGAAAGGCGGCCAGACCACTGGGGCCTGGTGGGCCTTGTTAAAGAGACTGGCTTTACTCCAAGTGATGTGGAAAATGGAAAAGCCTTTGGAAGTGTTTGAGCAGAGGAATTCCTGTGTCTTAGCGCCTGTCAGATGTTTGGTCATTACTTTTTATTGATAAGTTTCATATCATTTTGGAACCACATGCTTCTCCCTTAATTTTTTTCTGTCTAAAAGTTATGACAATAGCTAACATTTGCTGTGTTGGGCAAGCTGCCAGTCACTCTATGTAGATTGTATCCCTGTGACCCTTACAACAAGTTTAAGCAGCAAACATTATTATCATCTCCATTTTATAAGTAAGGAAACTGAGACTCAGCATAACTGACTAAGCCAGGGGACCTTGGGCCACATGAGTGTCAGAGTCAATATTCAAGCCCAGGAAGTTTTCTCCAAAATGCTGGTGCATAAGCACAGTGGTGAAACACTCATGCCCTCCCTGCCCTAAGTCAGCACCAGGCCTCCTGCCGAGCAGTTCACGGAGTCTCCAGCCTCGGGCTCCCTGGCCCTTCCAATCCGCAGACCAGGGTGGCTGAGGACTATCTGAGGCCAACCTGGGGGTTCACATGGGCTGTATGGTATGGATGGCTGTGTGTCTGCCAGGGGGTCAGGAGAGGGTGCTGTTGCTGCTTGTGTCAGTCATCTGTGGGGTTTTATCAAGTTATAATCTAATACTAACTTTCTTATGGGCCAGAAAGTGGCGAGCGGAGGACAAGGAGGTCCATGCATGTGTAGTGAACGAAGAAGCCCGGTGATGCCAGCTTCCTCTCCTTTGAGACCACTGGTGTAGATGTTGCTGGGTTGTAAACGGAGCGCCTGGGGTGACACCCCTGTGTGGTCTGCAGGAACTGTCATGTGGCATGGCAGATACTCTTGCCTACAGGTAAAATTATGAGGGAGTTGAATTTGCAATGTTCACTTCACTCTCAATTGCCTCCTACATCCAGTTGTCAGTCATGTCATGTCACCCAAACCCTTTTACGGCTGTTAATGATGCTGTCTCCTGAGTTTGCTTTTGCATTTTGAAAGTAAGAACCTAAGCATCTAATAGAAATGTATGAGGTGAAATGAGTTCTAAGGAGGGAGCCATTATAACCTCTTGCAAGAGAACATAAATATGTACTTTTTTTTGACAGATTTAAAGACACTGGGCTTACTTTACATCGTCATATTTTATGGAAGCAAGCATTATGGTAACCAGTGGAAATATATTTTTGAGGTGCTGGTAAAAGGCAAATCCCTCATTGGGGAACTTTCTTTCTGAATTCGCTAAGGAAAACTTCCTCACAGCTGTATGGCATCTATAGCACCGATATATCGGATCAGACTTCCTGTTTTCCAAGGACAATGGAAATACTGGTTAGGGCCCATGTGGTGTGTATTCCACTTTTTGATAAGATTCTGCACACAAGTCAGGAAGAGCACAAGCTTTGCAGAAACATTAAAAACAAAACCCCACACACATATATTAAATCTAAAGGTTGATTCCAGTTGAATCATAGCTCTTTAGACAACACCACATAGTACCTATTGTTTCCCGAGCAGGGAGGTCCGTGCTCTGGATGGTGTGAAAGGAGGAGGGCTGTGTCCCTGGTGTGTGTGTGAGTGGATGGAATGGAGAGAACGCAGGTTAAAGTCAGATCAGGCGTGGGCTTGATCTCGCATGTGTCAGTGCTTCGACCTTGTGGGTGTTATTCAGCTTTCTAAATCCCAGTTTCTCATCTGTGAAATAAAAATAATAATATTCACTATTGAGAATTTAAAAACACAACAATACCATACATGTAAATCACCTGATCCCAGTAAGTACTTAGTAGATATTTCCTTCACTATTGTCCAGTTTCATGTAGTTGGTGAGTTGCAGGGAAAGGGAGAATGAAAGTATATAGTAATCTGGAAGGGAAAAATTATGAAACATAATGGACAATTATAGGTACTTCCCATAGTGTGGAGAACAACATAGAGCTTAGTTTGGATCCATTTCCCTGAGATCCCTATGGAAAACCTCCAGTGTGTCATGCTGGATTCTAGGCACTGAGAATACAGTGGAGATCGAAATCATAACTGCTCTCTGCCCTCATGACCTGCACCGTTCTGTGAGCGAGCAGACATTGATACATACTCATACTAATGAGACCAATAAATGTCAAATCGTAACTGTGCTTATTAGCATGATGAAAGAGGAAAATGATGCTATAAAAATGAGTAAGGACATTTGGCATAATTGGGGGAGATCCAGAAACCCATCCCTGAAAAAAAAAAAAGCAGCAGTGCTGATAATTTAAATGTGAGCAGGTTCATTTAACCCTATCAGGGTTCATTGGACTCCATTTTGGTTATGGAATTTCTTGTTTGAACAGTATTAACTATTTTTACAGATTGCTATTTCACAAGTTTTACCTTTTTTAGAGGTCTTCCAAGGCACACAGAAAATCTTATTTCTTTTAAAGTAGAGTACAACTCAATCTACTAGACCATTATGCATGGTTCCACTGGACTCTTGGAAATCTAAGATATGTGGTGGGATCACAGTGAAGAGTCTTTCCTATATTTTAACATTTTGCCATTTCATCATCTGTGAATTAGTTCAACCTTACTCATTGGTATTGTCAACCATGCTAAAAAAATAAAATAAAAAGATTAAAACAGCAAAAATAGTAAGAAAATAAAGAATGATGGAATCATCTATGGGATGTATTAGTGAAATAAATGTTCACTCTTACATTATCCTTGAGTTTTCTTACTTCGCTATTCTGTTTTGCATCATCTTTCAAGAAGATATAAAAGAGGTGTAGAGGCTTTGTACTTTTTAAAATCTTTAATTGAATGCAGTTGAGCATTTAGGATTTTACTTCTATGACAACAAAAAGTAGAAAGTTGACAGGAAGACATCTCACAAGTATTACATATTACAAAAATAAATGCAAAAAGACATACAGAAGCACATCTAATAATGATGGTGAAATTGATTGTATGATGGTGAAATTGATTGTATGAGTGACCTCTCAGGCTGATTCTTCATATAAAGATATCCTAGATGAATTTTCCCCAACTCAGGAATCAGTGAGTCAGCAGTACATTTCAAAGGTCAAAAAAGAAATATGGTACTCCAGTTGACTGAGGAAGTTCAATAGGAAGTACTTCATCATACATCGTGCACCAAACACCTGGATCATCATCTTTTTCGGAAAGCACATGACAGTCTTCTTTCAGCTTTTAAGATGTTTATGCACCAAAAATTTACTTCATGTGGTTCATAAATGAACAAATATAGATGTGTATACAAAGGTGGTTGAAAGAAACAGATGACATAGAAATGAAAAAAAAATCATTGAATTGACTTCTCATTGGTGTTAGAAAATCAAATGATGGTGTTCTGCAATTACTAAGTCAACTATGCGACTGCCCTCTTGTCAGCAAGGTGATGCTCCTATCAAAATGATAAGGATATTATGTCTTGACGATGTAACTTCAACAAGAAGAACCAGAAATAATGACAAGCTAGGACTTATTAGAGATGTATTGGAAATCAGGAATGTGCATTTGCAAGACAGGTATGTGTCAGGTTCATTCAAGACATTTGATGAGCCCTGGCTTGTGTGGCTCAGTGGATTGAGTGCTGGCTTGCAAACTGAAAGGTCACAGGTTCAATTCCCTGTCAGGGAACATGCCTGGGTTGTGGGCCAGGTCCCTAGTTGGGGGTGTGTGAGAGCCAACCCATTGATGTTTCTCTCCCTCCCATTCTCCCTCCCTTACACTCTCTAAAAATAAATAAAATCTTTAAAAAGAAAGACATCTGATGAGCAGTCTGTTGCATTGTGTACCTTCAAAGCCAGGAAAAAAGTATGGAATACAAATTTAGATTTACTGTTTAAGTTCTTACTGACATTTTTAATAAAATTGTTTTTATGTTGCCTTCACTTTTCTATAAAGTATTCATTAAATTCATTCAAAAAATGTTTAAAAATTTTAAAGGGCCCATTGAACAGAGATGGTAAATGGTAGTGATTATTTTTCTGGGAATATAGAGGGTTCAGCAAGCAAAAATGAATGAATGAATGAATGAATGAATGAATGAATGAAGTGAGGGAACAGCACCTGTCAAAGCTCTGAGGTATGAGAGTGAACTATATCAAGAATTAAATGAAAGCTCTCGTGGCTGGAATGCAAGGAAGGCAGGAGAGTGAGATGAAGCAGGAGAGTGAGATGAAGCAGGGGATGAGGGCTTATGATGCCTGTTGAGGAATTTTTTTCTTGATCCTAAGAGCAAAGGAGCCAACAAAGGGTTTTAAGCAGAGGATTGGCCTTATCACTCTTACATTTCAATAAATGAAAGTGCATTTGAGGTGATTTTTGAAGTATCCAAGATGAGATATCAAGACAGCTATCTACACAGCACAGTCAAGAAGACGGTGCCTCATAGGAGATTTCTGGGCTGGATATTTTAAGGTGTGATTCATCTACAGTTAGTTCAGTTGAAAATTATCAGGCACTAAACTCTTGACAAGTGTGAAATCAGCCAGGGAAGAGAATGGAGAGAGAGAAGATCCAGGGCCCAGTCTCTGGGTAGCCAATTATTTTTCGCCCTGAAGAAAAGATGAGCTTGTAGAGGAGATGGGAAGGAGGACCAGTGACCTGAAAGAAAACCTGGGGAGTGTGGTGTGAAGGAAGGTGGAGGAGGGGAATGTGCCGTGAGCGAGGGGTCTGTAGCACTGATGGCTGTGAGGGGCAGCGAGGGGCATCAAATGAGAGTGAACTTTAAAAAAAAGTGTGTGTGTGTTTATTTTTTATTTACTAATGCAGAGATTTTGGGTAACCTTAGTGAGAGATACTTCAGAAAAGCAAACAGGCCAGACGGAATGAGCAATGGAAAAGGAAGTGAGGAAGTCGAGGCTGCATAGATAACTGATTTCAGAAATTTGGCTGTGTGAAGGGAGTAGAGACAAAGTAATATCAAATGGCCAGATAATAAAAATGACCGTGAACTTAACTCATTCCAATTTTGTTCACGTCTTTATTTATCAAGCCTAATTTTGTTTTAATGTTAATCCAAGTGCACTGAAGTAGAAATGTTGCCTTTATGAAGGCAGCCATGGGCTGAGAGATGGCCTTGCTTGTTACGTTGCGCTTTCACAGTAGGGCCAAGCTGACCAAGCGTAGCTGGATGGCACATTTCCAGGTAACACAGAAGAAAGAGTTGGCAGAGGTGAGGTAGAATCATACTGTCATTTTGTTCTGTCCCAGGTATTTCTTTAGGATGGAAGTCCCTGTTTAATACCCATTTTCAGCCTATAGAAGGTGCTATTTTGAAAGAATTGGGCCTTTTTCTTTCCTCGAGTTTTGTTCCCTCTCTGCATCTCTCTAAAGATAACTCAGAGACCCTCGTTTAATTGCATTGACAAGGTGTTTCTTTGCCTTGAGGGGGAGATTTTGGTGTCATGGTAAATGGTGTTAGGACTTAGGCGGTTGTTTTCTGCATGTTGCCCACCACAAATACAGCGCAGACCTCAAATGTCTGCATCTCTCTGTGAGACTGGACTGTGACCACAGGCCTCTGCAGGGCCACAGCAGCCACACCCTCTGTTCTTTGTGAGTCTCACATCTGAGTCCTCAGGTCTGAGCACCAGCCACCCCCATCCTGGTGGTATTTCACACTGGGGTCTGTTGATGTTATAACCTGAGTGCAACCATTCTTCTGTCCGAATTTTAAAACCAAGATTTGTAATGAGGCAGCCCCTGCCATAGATACACAAGAGTCCAGTAGCCCCCTTATCCATGGGGATATGTTCCAAGACCCCCCTGTGAATGCCTGAAACCTCGGGTAGCACTGAACTCTCTTATACACTGTGTTTTTTATATGTACTTATGATAAAGTTTCATTTATAAATTAAGCACAGCAAGAGATTAATAACAATAACTGAAATAAAGTTATAACAATGTACAGTAATGAAAGTTATATGAATGCGGTCTCTCACAATATCATGTTGTGGTGCACTCACGGTTCTCCCTGTGATGAGTGAGATGCCACAGTGCCTAGGTGCCGAGACAATGAGGCGGGCGGTGAACACATTGTGATGTAGTGCTGGGCTGCAGTTCACCTGCTGCAGTGCGTACATCACGAGCTCTTGCACGCTTCTCTTTGGCATATCTGAATTAGGCTTTCGGTCCATTACCAAGTAAAATAAGGGTGACTTGAAAGTAAGTACTGGGCAGTCGATCCAAAAACTGAGGTGCCTACTTGGAGACTAAGGGAGGTGGGGAGTGTCTGCAGTGCGGGACTGCTGACAGGGTGATGATGCATGTCCCAGGCGGGACGGGGCAGGACTCGAGGCTGCACAGAACAGCGGGCAGTTTAAAACTTGTGAATTGTTCCAGTTAATGTTTTCTGGAATTTTCCATTTAACATCTTCCAACTGTGGTTGACCATGAGCAACTGAAGTGGAGGAAAGTAACACCAGGGAATAAGGAGGACGTACAGGGATAAGGAGGACGTACAGTAATGTCCTGCCCCCACGGCGTTCACAGATGGTGACTGTTAGGTTTTAAGGATACCTTACTCTAGTTAGTATGTATCTTGAGACTGGATATCCATCTGGGTGATATCCTTCTAGGTGAATTCATTTTCCCATTATAAGTCAGAGGTACAGTCAGTCACTGGGGATAGAAGCAAATGTCCCTGAAATACATAAAATTCATTTTAAAACAGAAAAAATTTAAAATAACTATATTAAAATACTTTAAATGAATATATTACCTATTGTACAAACTATGTTTATATAAATTATAATACCCTTATATGTATTAAACAGAATATATAAAAATTATAAATTATGTATTATAAATTATAATTATACATTCTATAATAAATATGATTTATTAATATAATCACTCTAAAATAATAATATGAAAGTTATAACCATGACATTTATAAAACTTTTACGTGGTGTAATGCTCACCAGCAGTGTGATCTCCGTAGGCACACAAATTGCTTTCTCTGTGGACAGAGCTGTTCCTTAAACTGGGACCATTTGGTCTCAGTTACTGTGGCATTTTCCTCCAGGAAGGCTCTTTTTGGGGGGAGGGAGAGTGGGTCTTCTCCTCTCTGGATTATGATTTTGTTTTTTCACGTAACTTCCACTAGGAATTATGATACATGTACTTAAAGTGGAGGGATGAAAGTAGCAGCAGGGAGTGAACTGTTCCAGTGAACTTTTAGGAATCTCTGCAACCTCTATCAGTACAGAAGTTTTTCTAGCATTTAGTATGTATTGCTAAACAAAACTTGACTGAGTAAACTTGAAAGATCTTGGCTTTGCCGATTCCGACAGCATTCAGTCTAGCGGAGAGAAAGGGGCTCCGAGAAGCTCACCAAATAGACTTTTATAGGCAGAGGCAGCAGGAGCAAGGAAGCCACACAGGTGAACAAGCGGCTTGGTCCCTCCAGAGTCACTCTCCTCCAGGGTTGGCAGGGGCCTGTCAGGCAGGTCGCCACACTGGGGCTGACCAGGCGACTCCCGGTTGAGAGGTCTCAGGTGCCTTTTCTGGGAGAGCCCAGATGGTAGTTCAGCTCAGTCTCCATTTGGTGATAAGCAGTTCCAGCTGGGCCTGTTGTCTCGTTTTGGACAATATCCAAGTTTCACGAGTTACTTCCCTGAGATGGTTATAAGTTTAGCCACGTTTGCTTCCTCCTCTAAATGGGGCACTGTGCCTGCACACTTTATATGCAGACTGCTTGGTTTCAAGTGGGAAGACTTTTATATCTGACTCTGCCTTAGTTTTCTGGTTAGAGATTATCATGGCATTAAAATGCAAAATGGCCTTGGGCTTCTCAGCCTGCTGATGGTAATAACATCCACCTTGCTGAAGAAGCAGGCTGTCCCCTGGGTACAGGTAAGAGAAAGTGTCAGTGATTAGTGACATGGAAACCCAAAAGTGTACTGTGTGTTATACCTAGTCTTGTGAAGCAAAGTTATGATCTAATTTAGAATTTCTTAGTAATCATTATTTTGGCAATTAAATTTAAAATCAAGAAAACATTTTCAAAACTTAACCAAATATAAAATAAGTAGGAGAAATTAATTTTCATAAATGTCATAGACTTGGGAGCTTGGGATTTGAAAGACTTATTTTAGAGAAATTATTTCCAGCCTCTGAGCCCAAAGCCCCGGAGGGGTCTGCAAAGTTATTACCAGAAGTTCTAAAATCCTTGAACACTTAAAGCACTTTCTATAGATGGAAGTATATGTAAGTATATGTTGTAACATTTTTCCAATCTATTGCTATTTTGATTGATAAAATAAAATAATTAGTAAAATAAAAATAATTTTGAAGCACAATACTAAATTCAAAGTAGCTTTATACCCTTTTATATTTCCTCAGTCATATCCTACTAAAACTTCAACTTTTACCACATAAGGAGATAAAAATTTTAAAAAATATATATATTCAAAAAGGGTGGGGATTACTATTCAAGAGATTTTTAAAACATAGCCAAAGATTGGAAAGTACTTAGTGATTTTTGGCTTCTAACTTGGTCCTCCATTCTTAGAAAGTATACCAGCTTTTTCTAAGTAGAATTTCATCATTGAAATGAACACCTCTGTTCTCAAAATATCTTAGCAGTGCCTTACAAGCAACTTGGAATTAAAGGGGAAGATTTCCAACCAATGTCTGGTTGCCGTTCTTTGGTTCCCCTAATTAATATTAAGTGTGAAGTAAATTACCTGCCAGTCTTTGAAGCATGCTGCAGGAGCCCTGTTCCCCCAGCCACTCTGAACCGATGCTGGCAGCGCTGTGCTCACAGCCACAAAGCACGCGACACACAACTGCACCAAAAGCAGTGGCGGCGCTGAACGCCACAGGAGGCGTAAATCATGCATGACAAATCTGGATGATCAAATGGGCATGGCCGTCTTTGGACCTCTGCCTAGGAAAATGTTCATTTTTTCAGTAGAGGCTCACTGGTGGCCTTGCCCAGCCATGAGAATGATGGGCTGTTCTGTGGCCAGATATCCAAAACAAAACAATTTGGTCTCTAAGTGGCAAATCAGTCAAAAGTTCAAGTCACATACTTGAATTTTGGAACTTATTTTCTCAGAGAAATGCTTCGCATGCAGGTTCCCAGTTGGACTAATAAAAAACCTCTCTGACTTAGAAGGGAATGGAGAGAGGTGTTTGATAACATTCTGGTTTGTTTCTGTTACTAAGGGAAGATGTTCCTCTGTTCTAATACCTTGGCCCTGAAAGCGAACAACCTTTTTTTCCCCATGCCAAGCAAACAGGGCATGACCTGTTGCCTTCCTTTGTCACTACTTCTGAGTGGCAAGAGGCCTGGAGGATCCGCTACTGTGTGGCTTTCCATTTGTAAGTGGTGTTCATAAGTCATCTGGAGACATGTTTGTATTTCTTTTACAAAATAGTTGAAGTATAGTATACCCACTCTACCTGGAGTTTTCAGTATTCCCTTAGTTCACACCTCTCTCTCTCTCTCTCTCTCTCTCTCTCTCTCTTACACACACACACACACACACACACACACACACACACACTTTTTAAATAGAAAAATAAATGAAGGTTAATGTGAGAATTGTCCAATAAAAAGATCATATTCTACCCTATTAACCAATTTATTAAGGATTAAACATACAGTAAGAGTGTGGAGTCCCAGTGTATAGATACATGAAAGATGGGATTAAGAAAGTGTGTAAGAGGTGGTAATTTGACCCTCAAAACGATCTATAGCAAGAGTGTCAAACCCATTTTCACAGGGGGCCAATCAGCCTCCAGGTTGCCTTCAAAGGGCCGAATGTAATTTTAGGACTGTGTAAATGTAACTACTCCTTAACTAGAGGCAAGGAGGTCAGCACTGCTGCTGGGCAGAAACAAGGTGTTGGGCAGGATAAAATGGGGGGGGGGCCTGGATTTGGCCCTCGGGCCTTGGGTTTGGCTGTGCTCTGTAAGCGGTGTTTTTGCTTATCTACAAGAAGCTCCAGAAAAAGCTGATGTGTAAATAAAGTGGATTAAAATTCTGCAGACATTAGTATTGATTGATTCCAATGTCCAGGGATCCAGGAAATAAATATACATTCTCTCTCCTTTGTGTCCACTCGGGGTAGCGTTTACTGGAGACATTTCTTGCAGACGATAAAACCTTTGCGGCAAAGCAGGTGGCAACCATGGTCAAGGGTGAAATGGTACGTGAGCAGCTATGAGAGTCCTCAGGACTGAAGAGCGACTAACCATCCTAAAGGATCCAGGTGAAGATCTAAACAGATGCTGCAGAGTTACAGTTGGAAACTTTCTAAGCAAGAAAACTTAACTAGTATTAGAGCAAAATCTAAATTAGCTGAGGTCTTTAACTTACTGATCCCATCAATATCTCAGAATGAGCAAAACAAAAAAGATTTTCATCCTGTTTTTGTTAAAAATGATGCAGTAGCACACTGTTAATGTGAGAAAACACTCATACTTTAGAATGTTAGATTATTTAAAAGAAAAACTCTGAATTATTTAGAAAGAAAAGCCATGGTTCATTATTTTAAAAAATCCAGTTAGATCGCCAGTAGACTTAAAAGAGCAGAGGTTTTTTATTTTATGTCTATGGACTATTTATCAGCATAGATGGAGGGTGCTGGCCTGATGGACAGATGCCACGCCTAACTGAAGCCAGCCGACCCCCTGGCTGAGGAAGAATGTTGAGGATAAAGAGAATGCTCTATGGGGCCTTACTCTCACAACGCTAAGTGATAGAGCCTAGATTAGCAAGGAGTAAAAGGGGACAGATTGTTTCCTTTGGACATGAAAAGAAAAGGCAGATGCTGTGAGGGTTCATTTGCATTGCAAGGAGGCAGTAGGCTTGCTTTATTATTCAGCAAGAAGTGGATAAATATGGCCTGAGGGCTTTAAATGTGCACCGCCTGCTTTAATATCTGTGAATAGATCTAGATCCAGAGCTACTTTTCAGTGCTTGACTGTTTTCTTAGGTGAACCTTATGAGAATGTTTTACAACCCAGAATTAAATTAAGCAGTGACTGATAACAGGAAACGTTTGAGTTAGCAGTGTAACACCAGCACCTAGGATTCGATTTTAAAGGGACACAGGCTCTAGATGAGATGGTATGTTGAGCCTGCCTTTTGGTGTGCACAAAAAAAAGTGGATCATTCAGTAAAAGTTTATGGGACAAGAAACATTGCTTAGATGGTGGGCATTTTCTGTTTTCAACTTCCTAAACCTGAGGGAACTTCAGATTAACTGGTTTGAGTCCCGAAAATCAAGGCATTGATAGTAAGTGGCAGAATTTCAGGCTTAAAGAAGATCGACAGGAGGACAACTTCCTTGGAAGTCTGGCTGGCTTATTGATAGCATGTGGTTTTACAGGCGGAAAAAAAAAAAAAGGTTATAGTAATGAGAGGCTATGAAACAAGTATTGAACTTACCAATACAACGTGGCTTTGAAATCTCACTCTGCCCTTTAACTATGCTCAGTAACCTTAAGCAAGTCAATTTATTTTTCTGAGCCTCAGTTTATTCACCTATAAAATGGTGATTTCCCAAGTCCTTTACAGTTTAAAAATCATTAACTCTGAGATGAGGTAATGCCTCTCTTGGTGATTGCAGTTCATGGAAGCCTAGGATTATCATTATAAACATCAGAATTTCAGTGTACAGGGTGGGAGTAGGAACAATGTGTGGAAAGCCGGGAGGAGCACGTGCCAACCACAGGACACACCACAGCAAGAGGCTTCTCTTTCATTGGTTTTGTTTGATTAAAGGTTCTGTTATGACTGATGGCTAATATTTTCTCCTTTCTTTTTAAAGCTAAGTGCAGAAGAAGTAAGGAAGTACTATATTACTTAAAAAAAATCCTGAATAATCCCAAGTGAGTCATTTCTGATCAGTCCAGTTTTTAAAATGTTCTGATAAGGTTTTCATAACTAGACTTGACACCTAACTATGAGCAAAACACCACAAGTAATTAGGTCAGCTGGTCAGCATTAGAAACTTCTGTCTTCCCAGTACAGAGTTGTCGATATGTATTTTTCTGCCTCCTGGAAAATAATGCAAGTCCTCTGAACCATAAAAAAGAAATGTGTATTACTGGTTCTATTAGTAAAATTGAAGTTGAACCCAGAAAGTCATTAGTTTCAAAGTTATTTATTGCTGAGTGTGTTAAACAGTCTTGTGTCCTCTGAGATATATTGAAATACAGGGTAAGCCTCTTGACAGATGAATTATGAACAGTTCATGTGTAATCTTAACCATACATGGACACATAAACATAAAGTTAATTTCAGTTTTATGGAATTCAGCCCCATAGCTCTAGAAATCGTTGTTGTGAGTAGAAGAAAAACAGAGGAGTCTGATTTTCAAACTGTTACATCAGGATTTAGACATAAATAATACTTATGAAAGCATATTAGGAGTTTTGCAATTAAAGCCCCAAATAATCTTCGAGCAAAGCATACCAAAGGGAATGGAAAATACAAATTAGTAGTTGGGAAGTAACCTGCTTAGGTAGACTAGAGCAGACCATTTTCTGCTAGTTCAAGGTCACTCCCTCTTACAGTACTTTATGTTTCGTGCATTTAAGTTTTGAATGCATTCCCTTGGAGGGCAATTTCACAGTCTAATAGATAGAGGTATTTGGAAGTTTCTTTAAGACATTCAGCCTAAATTTTCTTTTAATTTCCTCTTCCACTTTCTACATAATTGCTCTTCCTTGTATTATCCTGAAAGGATTTTGTGGGGAATGTATGCAATGGGAAACAGAGTTCAACAGAATTTCTCTCTTGGGTACTACAAATTTCACCTTTCATAAACGTATGCTTTGCTCAGAGAAAATGACTACAACGGGAATGAATTCACTGCTTTTCTGGAGTTGAACAAGACACAATGGGAAGAGAGAAATTCCCTCAATGTATTTTTTGCTGGCCTCACTTTAGTGCTTGACCCATTTCCTAGTCACATTTTACTTATCGTGAATCTTCTTCCTCTCCGAATCCTCTACCTTCCAAAATCTACCCATACTCACTACAAAGTTACTACTCAGAGATGTGACACTACAGTGTTCCATACCCACTAAAAGTTTGTCAGATGAATGATTCTGTTGGTTCTGTCTCTGCACTGCCCACAGAAAATAGAAGAATAATCCAAGGCAGCAATTCTATATTCACTGCCCTCTTATGTGTGGGACCAAGGCAGAGAAGACTGAACCTTTGGATGCTCAGTTGATAAGATCTGAGAGTGAGGGTGCTCTTAGGCGTGTCCATTTCTTTTAGAGAATGTTACTACTCCCACCTGCAGTGCAAATGTGATATGATTAAAGAATTAAGTAAGCAAACACTTTGGACCGAGAGAGATTTATTTTACAATTGATTAATTCCCTTGAACAGATCGCCTTGTCCTTTCGACTGCTCCTGTACTCTGAGAGCACAGTGAGGTGTGATAGTGCTGTGTGTCCTTCCTGTGCAGAACGTATAAAACCACCTTTCCGCCTCTGTTTTACCCCCCTGCCCTCCCTGTGGCTTTAAGGATACTGTTTGCATCTATTGGCCTGGAAGTAAAAATTAAAATGTTCTTAAACCTGTTAGGAGGGATGGAGAGGGGAAGGACATCCGAAAAATATGTAAAGTTCACAAATTTTTAGGATCAACTTGAAATAAAGCCCTATCACCTAAGTGATCTCTTGTTCCATAATTTCTTTATATTCCATCTGCTGACCTTGGCTTTAGCATGCACCCGGTTTTATGGGCTGATGTACAGCTGTTGCCTCAACAAAAATATGGGGGAAATGCGGATTAATGGAATTTAGCTATTCAAAGTAGAGAGAGAAGTTTCCTAGCCCTCTTTCTTAGGTCAGGTTTTTGCTATCACCTGGCTGTATCGCTGCGTGTGATCAGAATTACCACAATACAGTGCAAAGGGCAATAGCATTTAGTAATAAAAAAAACAGATTACTTTGAGATCTATTAGTTGCTAACTGTTTATACCACTGCTAACATTAAGAAAAAAGTGAATCTGGCTGAATAATCAAGACTATAAGCCACTATCAATTGCTTCCTGGTTTGTGAATGTTTTAGCACATGTTATGAGAGCTAAGGTAGAATGGAAAGAGTTTTGCTTTTGGCAGACAATAGTTCAAATGTTGGCTTTGCTACTAAATGTAACCTTAAACAAATCATTTAACCTTTCTCAGCCTTAAACTCATCTAAAAAATGAAGGTAACATAGGCTTATTATGAGAATTAAGTGGGATACTATATAAAAGGTCCAAGTAGTGACCTCATTAATGTTCTCTTTGTTTCTTTATGTCTTTGTTTAGTAAATCTGTGTATTTACAAATCTTGCCATCATTAATGGATTATTCCTTAGCAAGTGCCTAGATTCTAGTCCATTTTGATTTCTCAGTAAATGTTCATGGATTGAGTGAGTGGATGATCACATGTATTTAGTGGGATGTGGCTCTTATTTATTCTGTTAAACAAGGACCACAGAGTTTGTAGTTTACCTGAGATTACCCAGAAAATGGATTTACTGCCTTATATGGGCATCTAGAGATATATAAACTTGTTCAATTTCAAGCAAAATCAGTATTAGACTCGAAAGTTTCCATGTTTATAACCGTAAACTTCCTGTCAACACTCGTTTCGTGAGAAAATGCGTGCATGGCACTGAGTCAGATAAGGAAGATCCCATTCATTGTGTGTTAGAGACGGTCATCCATGTGCTTAACTTAATAATTAGGTAGTAATTTGGAGGTACTGATCTGGGGTGGAGGAGCATGGTGGATGGCCTTTGCTGGAGCAGTGTTTAATTGGAATCAAAGTCTTAATATTCACTTAATGAAAAGGAAATCATATGAACTGTGATTTGATCCATGTCTGTTGTCGTTAGAATTAAGTCTAGCTGCTGCCAGGTCCTGGAGGTGGGCGGGCTGCAGCTGTCTGTTTTGGTGTCTTCGATACTAGTTTCAAAGTTAGCTTTGTTAGATTAGTTACTTTAGTATTTATTTGAAAAAAAAATAGGTGTGTGTTGAATTTCTAAAATGTGTGAGCAGCCATTTCGTAGGAGCTAAACTTTCAAAAAATAAAATTATTCTTTAAATTAAAAGGTGCTTATTTTGGAGGAGGGGCAACCTCAACCTTTCAATTAATTCTTTAGTAAAGAGAAGAATTACTAACTTACTTTTTTTTTAACATGTAAGATTTTTCATATAGCAGGGCATGGTCTCATGTTAAGAATATCAGCTGGAAAGTAAGATGCTTTGAAGAAGCCACCTTTTACTGAGTGATTTCCTGTTAACTAGTTTGGCAAAAAGACCAACAGAAGGAAAGGAAGAAGTAGTCTAGGGGGCAGGTGTCTCCCTGTCAGGATCACAATTGAAAGAGTACCTCTTGACAATTCAAGTTCAACTAGCATTCAAGTTCTCTTCTTTACATTCCATATCAGTCTAAGTCGGACCTGGGACAATTCAAGTTTTGAACACTGGCTAAAGTATGTTAGGGCAAGAACATTTACAGTCCTGGTAGAATTTGTTGCCAGGAAAAATGGAAACTCTACTTGAGAACCCTACTTTACTATTTTGGCACTATGGGTTTAAATACCAGCCAGAACCTGGGAGGGTTGAGATAGAAAAAAAGAAAATTCATTAAACTGAGCATTGGAACCTGTAAAAGGTTCTAATGGAAGATTCATTTAGACACAGATGAAAATTTGGACAAAGGCATTTGGGTTGGTTGGTTTTATTTTTCTCCAAAGTACTGACAGTTCTCTTGCCCGGTCTGGTAAATAAGTACTGCTGAAGGGTTTCCAGTGTGTATCATCTGGGCACTCTTGTTATTCTTTTTCTTAGGAAAGAAAGGCTTTCAGGGCACATTGGGCATTTACTGATGCATTTCCTTAGATTCTAATTTCCCTTTATCCTGGTGCTTTCTTTCATACATTTTTAACTCACTGAGAAGAAAAACAGAACAAGCTTTATTCTGGGGCCAGTAGTACACCACTTTGACCTACTTTGCTATCCCCAGAGGGACTTTCAAAATTCCATGTGATTTTAGTCAGTTTATCACAGAATGGTCAATATTCTGTTGGAGTGGGAGCTTGGGCTCTGGACGGACGCCTTGTTTTTGGTCATAACCAGGGTTCTGTGGAGGTGAGGAGGAAAGAGAGGAGCACAATTTTGGACATTGGTCTTATCTACCGTCTTATCCTCCCCACCCCTCTTAACCCTCATGTGCTCTCAGAGTTCAAAACCAATTGCTCCCCAGCGAGCACACTCCAAAAACAATATCCACCCTTTACCTCCTTCCAACAGAGAACAGTACAGAAAATCTGCCCAGTTGCAGGCAATAGGTGAGCTCCTATCTTTTGCTGAAATAATGGGAGAGATGAGTCTGTCCCATCACCTGGCCCAGGTCTCTCTCTCTAAACTCTGTTCCCTCCATATTTCCCAGATTTGCTGATCACTCAGCTGTTCATTCAACAACAGAGTATGGGTGGCTGATGTGGTCAAGGCAGTGTGCTAGGTTTCTCTGCAGACGGCAGCCTAGGAGACAGAACACTTGGATTCTAGATTCCACTTTGCTGGGAGTAGCTGAGGAACAGTGTGTAAGTCACTTCTGCCTGGTTCTCTATCTTATCTGCAAAGGGAAAGGATTACTCCCTTGAGCTCCGAAATCCCTTCCAATTTTAAAAGGGCTGAGATTTTCTGATTACCAGTCTCTAGACCCAGTATTTTATATTTCCAAATTAAAACTGAAAACAAAATTATTTTCATTCCTGACCAGAAGCACAAGGCAGACCATGAAGAGTCTCATGGTGGGCGATGTTCACTGTAGATGGCAGAGGAAGTCCGACCTCCAAGCAAATGCATTGAAGTTTTGCTGTCCTTCCGATAGTATGTGTTGGACAGCCCCATTGCATCAAATAACTGCTTTTATGAAATCGAGCTTATCTGTATATTACTTAGAACAGGATTTCATTGTACACTGATGCCCCCAAATAGATGCCAGATAAGGAATGCCATTTACATAGGAAAAAATGTTTGTTCTCCCTCACAAAAGAGTCACCTATGAGGATGGATCCCAACACCAGGTCCCATCCTAATATGCGTTATTCCCTTTGGCTGTGTTTTTTGTTCTGTCCTGACTGGCAGTGAGGTCAGAGGTCCCCATGACCCTTCTGTTCATACCATGAATCTGTAGACAACTGACACCTTTGTTGGGAAAATAAAAACTAGCTGGTGAAAGGACTTTTGTCATTTTGACAGCTACCCATTATTGGGGGCTGTGCCAACTGGTACAGTCCTAATAAGAAGAAACAAATGTGTATTTCAGCCTCTTACTCAATTTCATGAATGGCTTATAGGAACCGGTGAACTTAAATGTAATTGAATTTAAATAACAGAGAGGTGGAAAGGCCAAGGGAGGCTGGTGCTAAGAGTAGTTTGATGACTGTCATATATATTTCTTTCTGTCGTCAGCATGAGTGAGAAAGTGCCAAATAACCACCTGTGAATGATGGAAAATAACTCGAGTTTCACATGAGAGCTTTTACTGAGGTGCTGTAGTGTGCCCTCTCTCAGCCTTCTGCATTTCCTCCCTTCTTTCCATGCCTGATCTGCCCTTTCCTGCAGTGGGTGAGAAATGCATTTGTCACCTGACCCCTCCAGCTAAGATTAGTGGTTAAGAGCAAGGACTCTGAGATCAGACAGCTTGAATGGACTCTTGGTTGCCTCAGTTAACTGGGCAAGGCACTTAACTGCTCTGTACCTCAGTCTCTCCATCTTTAAGAGGGGAGTGGATAATGCTTTTCTCATTGAGTGATGGGGGGATTAAATCAGAATGGATGGAGAGGGCTTTGAAACAGAGCCATCGTGTAGTAACCACAACTTCACTCCATGCCTCGAATTGCTCATCTCAACAACCACTGCACGGCCTGTGAGAGGCTTGGTTTACTGTTCTTTCCAGCAGTCGGCTGAACCCTGTGATCAGGGGTTCAGAGCGGTTCCTGGCCCACTGTGAAGATCCAGTCCGTGCTGGTCGTCAGTGGTGTGAACAAATAATTTGGGGACAAAGAAAAGAAACTGTCACTTGGATCACTCATTTCCCTCCAGAAGAGTGAAGAACCCATTTTCTTATTCTCTAGTTGGATGAAACTCTTCAGGAAAGAAATCATTAAATCTATAACATCTATTGAGCAGCAGCTTTGTGGAAGGATGGTACACGCCAGGAACTGTGGGGGAAACACTAATTAAGACACAGTCCTTGTCTTTTTAATCTTGTTGGACAAACAGAGGAATACACAGGCACACGATTGACTATATCTTTGAGTAAATATGGATTAAAGATGCTCTCTGTGCTCAGGGTCTTAGTGGACTGAGTAGAGGAGTGCACCAGCACACAGCTGAGTGTGAGGTGCAGGCTGCGCCGTCAGAAGTGCGGAAGGCGTCCGGGCACCAAGAAGGGGAAAATGGACATGCTTTGGAAAGGTTTAAGATGACAACTTGGAATTTGACTTGGGCCTAAAAACGATGGGTAGTATATTATTGGGCAGAGTTGAAAGTAGTGTTGGGAGAGAGAAATGAAGAAATTATACTTTTGAATTCACAAGTGATATAATTCACAAGCAGTAATTTTGTAATTTCTGCTTCTAAATGGAAAATAAATATATTGCTGAAAATCTAGCCAGTTTGTTCTTGGTGCCCTACATGATAATTAATTAGCAAGTCTCTGGGAAAAGAATAAAAGGAAAAAAAAATAACTAAGTTCTGCCAAGAGAATTTGGAAGTTATGGTCGACAGCACATAAACCCTTTCACCAAAAAGTTCATTGTGGTCTAACTGCTAAGGTCATCGGTATTTATTCTTCTAAATAAACCCAACAATTCTTTTAATATCATTAGGGACATACAGGCTCCAGCACATGAAAATTATCCTATTGGAATGCTCTGCCATTCCTGTAGTTTGCAAAGTATGTTTTTAGAGGTGTTGACTTTTTATATTTCTATAAGTACATACCCCATGTCTTTGTTAGTTGATAATGCTGTTATCTTCCAGATACTCAGATGTTCCTTTGTAGGATTTTCTTTCATTTGTATAAAATTTGAGGTATATTGCATTAATTTTATAATCACCCCCAAATTAACAGAAAGACAAATATAACTGCTTATATAATACCATCTTTGAGGGTATCAAGTTCGTTTTCCAATTCTGTATTTTGTGGATAGGAAAACTAGACCCAAAAATAGAAAGTTCCCTGACCAACATCGTACCTTGTGGGTTAGTGACTGATCTGGGTCTAGAAGCCAGACCTTGTAACTTGGGGTTCATCCATTACACTGTCCTCATTCTGTCTACTGCCAAAACTGGCAATTTACAGATTGGAACCAGTATATCAGCACACCACAGATTAAGAGTCCAGATTTCAAGTACATTTCTGCTGACACGTGGTCATTTAAAAATAATAACAGTAAGCTAACATTTAGGAAGTTTACCTAAGCACTTGTACATGTTTTCATTTGTTTGATCCATCACAACAGCCTTGTGACACTGGTACTGCTACTTTCCGAAGCTTACAGGTGGGCCATTGAGGCGCAAAGGGTTTCCATGGGAGGAGGTGGGGGTGGTTTGCACGGCTGGGATGCAGGTGTGCGGGCTCAGGGTCCTTGCCCGTCCCCAGCACCTTGTTCTGCTTCCCCCAAATTAGGCCTGGTCACTGGGAGCTTTTTGTTCCTACTGCCCACCGGCCTTGTGTCAGAAGCTAGCTTTGTAATTTCATATTAACTACATAGGTGGTCCAGTACAGTGGCAGCACTACTCCAGGTCATTTGCATCCTGGATCTCCGTTCCATTTCCAGAGATGCACAGGGTACCAAACTGCCCTGAAAGTATCCGGACCTTCAGAACAAAGGTAGGCGGCATGGTGGCAATAGTTTTGTCATGGGCAATATCCCCTGTAGCTGCAGGGAGGGGAAAGCAGCACCTGCCCAGCTGAGCAGGTGATTGAAACTCCCTTGGCATTTGCAGCAGTAGCAGCCATGTTTTACTGTCCATCTAGACTAACTCTTGACTTTGGGAGAGGTTTCTTAAATAGACAGTGTTATTTGTTTCCGTTCCCTGGGCCCCGGAGGGTGTAAGCTAAACCCTCCCTAACTGGGTCTACAGCGGGGAAAGGAACTAGACTCCCCATGGGTATGTGGAATAAAATAGTATAATTGAGAGAGGGTGGGGCTAAGCAATCCAAAATATCTGATAACATTGAAAAGAGCTTTTTCCTCTTCCACAGTTAATCCATGTCTCCATTTGCATGTGTTAAAAAAAAAAAAAACCCTGACAGCACCAACAACACAACAAGAGAAATGCACAGCCTGAGCAATAAATCTCCCAAGGCATTCAGCGAGTGCCACAGGGCTCATTAATCTTGGTTATTTCCGTAATAGATAACTTCACAAATCAGCTATTACTCCTAATCACACACATAAAGATAGGGACAGATAATAGCTTCCTGCATGGCGAGCCCCAAATAAAATTTCAGTTAAAAATATATTTCTGAAAATTCCAGGGAAAGATGTTTTCTGCCTTCTTAAAGGGGTGGGAGGAGATGGAGGAGCAACCACCAAAAGAGAAATTGATTTTTGGGGATTGGGTTTTTAAAAAGAATTAGATGTGCTGTATTTTCTCAGGAGCGCCGGCAGGCCTGTGTATCACCGTGTCAGCGTGAGGTGGGTTGGAGAGACTTCGGGTGACAGGAGACAAGAGAATTGTGCAGTTCCAGTCTCCAGATGGAGTTTAAGAGGAATTCCTGAGAACAAATAGTAAATACAAGGATGTCGGGGCCGTCTTGTGTCAGTAAAGTTGGCTATGAATTGCACAAGTTTGGCTGAGTTTGGGAATTCATTTATCTTCACAGGGTAGGCAGATTACCATGCCCAGGGCACAGAACTGTCCTGGATCCATCCAGACCTCCTTCAGATTCCAGGCACCAAACAGAATGAGCAGCCTTGAAAGGGTTTATAAGAGATAAGAGAGGTGTTTGCAGCATGTTTGGATAGTGTATGGATTTTTTTTAACAGGTGAGACTAGATTATCTTAAACCTAAACACTCCCAGCTCTGTGGCAAGCATCGAAAACGTGTATCGCATTAAGTGCTGGGAAGAGCACTAACTAAAGTTGCCAAGGTGAGGAAAATGAGCTACGAGCTTCCCGTCCTGAGCAATGGCTTTCTGAAGGCATCACAACTCTCCAGGGGAAGGCTTTGTTATTATGCAACAATAAGCCACCCCTGACAATCACTTTATGAACAAGTGCCAGCGAATTGCACCAGGGCCTGGAATGAGATGCACTGTGTTTATGATGTATTTGACTCCGTAGTATTTAGTCAGCAGGAATAATTGACCTATAAGGACAACAAGTACTGACAGAAACAGGGTCTGGTAATGCACGTCTTTTAAACCCGACTACCTTACCAGACAGCACTAGCAAACACCCGTTCTTCCACAGGCCTCTTCTCCAGGCGCCTGCAGTTAAAATTTGACTCTGAACTTCTCTTTTTACCTAAAATGAAGTAGTTCTTCTTTCTCAGATCTTCCGAAGGAGGAAGTGGTGGTGGTCATGCCCATGGCATACTTTTTTTGCATGCGCAGTGTTAAATGTTAAGGCTGAAGAATTTCCAGACCAGATGATTAATTGTTTTTCCTGCTAATGAAGTTGGTGTTCCTGGTTATGTTCTCAGCAATGACAGAAAAACTGGATGTGTTGCATGGGCACAACCGTGGATTGGGCACTGGGGTAGACAGGTGTCCGAGACACGATCTGTGCCCTTAATGAATGCGGTGGTCCAGTAGTAGAAGTGATGTAAAAACAAGTATCTGTACAAGAGGAAAGAGGGCAGTGCCAGAGTAAAGGTAAGTACGTGCTGAGGACATCCCGGCGAGGCAGATCTGTGCGCTGAAGGAGATAAGTGCACACCTTGGCTATGAACAGAAAAGACAGTTGAGGCAGAGGGAACGGTATGAGCAAGGCAAAGCCATGGCAACATTTGGGACGTCTCTGGAGAAGAGTGACTAGTCCAGCTGGGTTGGAGTGAGCAGCGAAAATGGGAGATAAGGGAGAGAATGTAAATTTAGGCTGAATTATAGAGGATTTGCTGCATAGACATTGAGCTCTATTAAAGGGTTTGTGGTAGGGAGTGACATGGTTAGAACTGTGGTTTAAAAAGATTGATTCAGCAATGCACAGAATGAATCAGAGGAGGGAGAGCACAGCAGCAGAGCCAGTGTGTGTGTTGGTGTGCACCTAAACTCATGAAACGATGACCTGCTTCAGCGCAGCTGGGTAAATGGATGGAAAACAAACCCTTGGATGGCAGGGGACGTCCAGAGTCAGTGGTTTTGTTGGGTGAAGGGGTTACCTATTGCTCTGTAAGAAGTCATCTCACAGTTCGTGGCAGGAGGCAGCTACATTGCGGTGGAATCTGAGGGTCAGGAATTTGGACAGGGCACGGCTACCAGGCCCGATCTCTGCCCCGTGAGGTCTGGGACCTGTCCTGGGAAGATTCAAATGACTGATGGCAACTCGAGGCTGAGGACTGGAATCATCTGGAGCCTTCTTCAAATTCACATGTCTCTGTCAAAGATAAATAATGCTGGTTAAATAGGTCAGGACAGGTTTTAATCGATAATATACTATTGCAGTAGGGAGAGAGTCCACTGTGAACTGAACTCAACTTCATTTTGTACAGAGGTGACTGGGCATTTTAAAGGGAGGATAAGGGAACTGGAAGGGGGTTGAGTGGCAGCTCATAGTGTCAGGGAAGTTGAAAATTAAAAAAGCAGGAAGGAGGGTTTTGTCCACATGAAGCCCATCTGAGTTTGTTAACTGGCTCTTTTGAAAGTTAGATCCCCCTGCCCTGACCCTCCCATGGAGGCTGGGAGATCCTATCTTCAGGTGTTACCTGGAACAAAAAGAAAATTCTTGACATCCTTGAGCTTTCCCAGGCAGATATTTTAAGGGGAGTGGGCAGGGCGATCCTAGGGATGGAGTTGTGAGAAACTATATTAGTGTTTGTTGAAGTCTTTACAAGCCAAGATAAGGCCTAGTGGAGAAAGGGCTAAGAGAAGTCTGGTTGGAGTTTACTCATGGAGAGAATCTGGCATCTGACACTTGGGATGAGATTACTGAAAAGCCAGGCTCACCTGGCCCTGGTGACCTAAGCACACACGTGGCCTCTTGATGCAGCGTGCCTCCTGGGTTGAGAGAGAGAGAGAGAACGCTTCTGCGGAGAGAGCCTTCCAATAGAGCCAGCCGGGCAAGAGCTGCAGTCTTCTGTAACCCAGCCTCCTGAGTCACACAGTGCCCCTTCTGCCACATTCCGCCAGTTACAAGAGAGTCATTAAAGCCAGCCCAGATTCAGGGGAGAGATCAGGCTCCCACTCTCATAGGGGTGGCAGCAAGGTCACATTTCAGAGGAGCCTGTGGGACAGGGGTGATTATTGCAGCCACCTTTGGAAAACAGTCTGTCACAGCGGAGGTTGGCAGTTGACAGCAGCAAAGATGACTAATGCAGCTTCTGCACCGGCTGAGTTGGAGGAACCCACAGGACTTTGGAGGTGAAAAGGGCACTGTAACCAAAAATGGAGGGTATGGCCGAGGAGGTGGCAAAGACAAACATGCCTCCTTCAGGCCCGTACACTGAGAGGGCAAGATGGGAGCCCAGGAAGGGACAGTGGTCCCAGGGGAATGTGGTCCCGAACGCGGAAGGGAGGAAGAGTTGTAAAAAGGAATAGTTTCAGTGGCAGGTGGAGGCAGAAGCCAGAGGGCCAAAACAGTAAGGAGATAGTGAAAGGTAGAAGCAGGTAGAAGTAGCCTGTGGAGCATTCCAACTCTGATGAAGAGACTTAGCAGCTTAAAGAGAATATTTTTTATAGGTGTAATATTTAAAAGCATAAGTAGCCTTTCTGTTTTTCCAGATTTAGAGAATTATTCTTCATGGTGTTTGGAGAAGACAGAGTAACATCCTGTCCCTTACTGGATATTCATTTTTTAATTAAATTTCTCTTCCCCTTCCCCATTATAAAATGAAGTTCTGTTTCTTCTGGTATTTAATAGCTTATGAAGACATGTCTTACAGGCTACAGTATTCAGACATTTTAACAGAGTCACCTGAGGACATCAGAAGATCAATTTATAGTTTAGAAATGTAGATAACTGACTCTAGGACAGTCTCCCACTCCACCTCACCACCCCCCTTCAGGTTTCACCATTTTAACAAGCTGCTGCTGAGTCAGTGGGCTTGAGGGCCTGCAGTGAAATCCTTGTCTCTGGGGGGTGGCGGGTGGGGCGGCTGGCCCTGGGGATCTCCAGCAGAGGAATGAAGACTTGTGAGAAACACGGCCTCTTTTATGGAAGTGAGTCAACCTTTTTGGGCCTTGAGAGAACCTGACCCACATGCCCTGGGCCACAGACACTGAGACAGCTCCTCAGAGAAAGTGAATGCTCTCTGCCTTTCCTTCTAATGCCTTTCTTTCTAATGCCTTTCTTAGCTTTCTTAAAGGAGCTAAACTACCCTTGTGAGGAAATACTAAAATGCAGAATGCTGCAGTCACTGAGCATATCGTCTGCTGATTAAGAAGCAGTAGGAGAAAAGGTAAATCAAAGTTGGAGGAACACCCCAAAATAGAATTTTTTTTGCACCACCCTACAAGTTTCTGACCTCATTTTGTAAAATTTAACCTGTAGAAATATTTTACCCATAGCGAAATAGGTAAAAGAAAGCAATATTCTGGATAGCTAAAAGTGAGCTTGCCACTGTCAAAACTCTCAAAGTTAAAAATGTAACTCTCAATCAAATATATAAGACGCACGTGCCAAAGATTTATGAAACTCATCAGTGAGGAAACCTTGTAAAATGGTAATTCAGGTTTAAAGAGCATTTGAGGACCTGAACAGAGGCATTTAGAAATGAATATCAGAATAAAATTTCTTGGTTATATATAAAACTGATGAATGTCTTACAGAGTAATACAACCATAACCTTTGGGGGTACTCTTTCTAACCGGGCATAAATCTGTAAGCTAGTCCATAACTTCTAGTCAAATACTAAATAGCAAACTCGGATACAGGTACGTTGTAGACTCCCAGGGCTGTCCAACCTTCAGTCCGCATGGGGCCCAGGATGGCTATGAATGCAGCCCAACACAAAACTGTAAATTTACTTAAAACCTTTTTTTTTGCTCCTCAGTTTTCATTAGTGTTTGTGTATTTAATGTGTGGACCAAGGCAACTCTTCTTCTTCCAATGTGGCCCAGAGATGCTAGAAGGTTGGACACCCCTGTGAGAATTAAATAACCCTTGGATGGGCCTGTCAAACAGTGCCCCACTATGATAACATAAGAACCTGAAAGTTTTCGGTCATTTTTCTTACCACCACACAATTTTTCAACCTTTTTTCCTCAGTTTTTCAAAAGTTTTAAGAAATGTAATACAACTGGCATTTTCTTCATTACATAGAAAGGCAACAGTAACCATAACAAAGCCAGGCTCTTGCAAGAGGGTCTTGTACACACCTCATTATCCTTTTGCACTCTAATTTCAAGCTGAGGCATCTTGGAGTGATAAGTGAATACTCAGTCTCGCAGCTGAGTGAATATCCATTGCCATGTGGAACCCAAATATCTTATTTTGTAGCACCTCTGAATTTGCAACTTCATTTTCCTTTGCACTTCTCAGTTAAAGAGCAGCTGCAAGGCATTTCGATGTTGCCCAGTGCAGCCCTTCCCTTCCGGTGCGTGTGACAGGAGGCTATGCTTTGTGAGTGGCGTCAGTTAATTTCCTATTGTACAGAGTTAGCATGGCAGTAGATGCAGAATGGTGCAGTCACCTGTCATCGTCTCCTCTAGCTTTTTTAGTTTGTTTCCATCGGTCTGTTGACTTTCTTGACAGAAGGAGTTAAAGCTGCCATCAGTTATCCTGTGGGACACTGAGCCAGTTCCCTCTTCAGAAGGTACTTGTCACACGGGAACAGTTCGGTGTTTGGGAGTTAGTTCATGTGCAGATTACAACTGACCGTGCCTGGGAATGGAACTTAGTCCTGGAAGTTCAGACAGGCAGCGCTGTGTTCACCTCCAGGTATCTCTGGCCTCACAAAGGGTACTGGGAGGTTCAAACCATAATCTATTTGAACTTAAACAAACTTCAAAGAGGGGCAGGGACAGGTAGAAGAGGAGGAAGAAAAGTATGAGAGTTGTTATAAAATCAGACCAACAGCCATAATACATATCCCAACTTCATAATTTTAGGAAACTTCTACCTTAATGTCATCAACTTGGCCATCACTGTGGAACTGTTCCAAATGTCAAGCAAACTTTTAAACATGGTACTAGTAATAATGTACGTATATAAAATATTGAAAGATTTTGTATGTAACAGGGAACAGCAACTTTTTTTACATGCGTATCCAGACCCTTCCCTCCAGCCAGATGAGCCAGTCTGTCCCGTTAATGAGGCCCAGACTATCAGCGTGATCACTCACTTCTTGATCTCTGTTTCTCAGCTGGAACCCCAGGATGGTTAATTAATAAGGTCAACCTACGATATGATGATGATAGCCTCAGACAGTATCGCTGCCGCTTGGACTGAACTAGCTCTTCTAAGGTTGATTCAGTATTTTCCGTCATTGTCATGGGCAATTAGCAGCCATTTACAATTGGTCACAGTTCATTTCTGCTAATGGCATTAGGATGAGATCCTATCGACCACATGACAGTCCACGTGAGTTCTCAGAGACTGGACCTCCACATGGTAGATTGGAAGCCATTCCATTTTTTCAGGCCAGTTTGGAACACTGCAGTCTCGTGGATTCCAGTGCTTTATTTGCATTCATGTTTATGAAAATGTATCTTTATGGCACATTAACTTGCCAGGACCTAACTGCATGACTGAACTGAATTCGGAGCAGTAACTTTACACTAAGTACACAACACAACAATGACAAGGATGGTATGTTATTTTAGAAATCTGAGCATCCGAGTTATTTTTCTAAAACGCCATCATTTTGTAAGAGTAGCTTTGGAAGAAAAGTGTGTGAGAATCGGCTGTCTTTTATCCTGATTCTAGTTACTGAGCTGTGCAGTCCATTTATGGGCAAAGAGCTGCTTTGTTGGTTTTTTTTTTGTTGTTTTTTTTTTTTTTGAAATCACCTTGTCTTCTCTTCTCTTCCTCATTTTTATTATAATGAACTTGGGAATGTTTAGTGGATCAGGTGACTTGAAGTGGTTGAATGTTTTCCAACCTTCTAATACTGAAGTGGTTGACAGTAAAGCTTCCATAGCAACCAGTCTTTTCCTGAAAACATTTTCTCTGGAAAGGGAAACAAGCAAAAGGAAAGCAAGAGCCACATCTTTATGTTAAATGCGTTTGTTGATTTATTCTTAAAGGTAAAAAAGGCAGCTTTTCAAGCACTGTGGGAAAAGACTGCCTACAGTGTGTTCCTGCCAGAATGTCTGTCATTTGGTTTCTGAATCTTCTCAGTAAAGAATATGTGTCTCTGGCAGATAAACCTTGGGCATCAGATAAACATATGTGAGATTTTTTGGTATAAACTCCTAAAGTAGTGGACGTTGGCAAGAACACTAGTGCAAAACCTTGAAGGATACACAACACTTACTTTAATTGAATATTATTTTGTACATTAATTAATGTGTCTGTTCTAATTTCCCAAAATGGCAAATAATGATGTGTGAAAACAGTATAATTACATTTCAGTACTTTTGGTGAAATAATAACTGGCTTCGATGTGCTTTTGATCTGGAATGGTATTTATTATTCTTATCAATCATTCATCCTTTTTAATTGTATTTGTGTTCATTTGCTATTTTTCTTTTTAATTCTGAACCCAGGTCAACACCAGCCCAGTGGACCTGTGTGGGGGATTGACCCAATGGAGATTCTTCCTGGGTTTGTTAGCAAAACACTACTGTACATGCACACAGATACGCTCACACATTCAGGCTTATTAAGCAGAGCTTGTGACTTAATGAAAACGAGAATCCTTGGTTTTGTGTGGAAGTAGCCAGCTGTCTGGTTGTCTGCTGCTTAATTCCAGACTCTGTCATTTGGACTGAAATCTCTGACTGCTGTCGTGGGGTTGCCTGCGTTTCCGCTCTCTGTGTTCAGTTTATTCTTTCCTTTCTCTAGGGATGGTTTTTACCTGTAACCAAGCTGCAGCCCAGGGACATTTTAATCTGTGACCCGAAGAAGGTAGGGGCAGCTTAGGTTTACCAGAAGCATGTAAACCTCTCTGCCTTCTGTTCACATTTTAACAGTGACAGGGAGTTGTCACTTGGAAACAGCCTCTCAGCTTGGGAAAAGGCCCTCTTGCTTTTCAACTTGAAAGAGGAGGTGGTGGAATTTTTGTTTGGAGACCAGAGAAGGAGAGTGGCAGAAGCAGAAACGCAACAGTCTTCAATCCTTCAGTCGGAGAAGTCCTGCTTCAGCATTTATCATAGTGACAGGAGACACTTTGAAATGAAATTTGTACAAAATAGGAGACCAGTACTTAGAATCAGGAAGCAAGTGATGAAACCACTCGTGAAAGTCCCCAGTGAGAAAGGATGCATTTATTTTAGCTGATTTGTTTAGTAAAACTATTTCTAAATTAAAAAAAACAACAACAGTCACTTCCTTGGTATCCACAATTTGAACATTTTGTCATGTACATTCTATATTATCATGGAAGTACGTTTGCACATCACTTTCTTAGATATTAATAGCTCCTTATAGGTCACTGGCCTTTGTACTGATAATCAGATTTCATTTTGCCTCATATTGACCTGCATTTGTTTGAAAGGCTTTATGCACCAAATGCAGAGGAGATGCATTTGCTTCTACCTCTAAACAACTAAGGCTTAAGTAATGCATTTCTGTTAGTAATCTATTAGAACAGCACTCTTGAGAAGTGTTGTGTATGAATGGATTCTGCATTCAGAATATGCATTTGCTGCCTCTCTCCCACTAATTACTTCTTTCTTTGTCTTACCTCTAATTTGCATTGCTTAAGCAGAAGAGGGGATCTTAGCTGGCTTTTTCTCTTCCACAAATCCTTATACTTAGTCGCTGCAACTGTAATGTAGACTTCAGCTCATTTCTGTTAAAGGAAAACTGCACTGCCAAGGAAAAGATGCGCACTAATCGCTACATCTAATTACCAAGAAGAGTAAATCACTAAAAACAAATTAAGTATCTTAAATAAAATGGAAAATAAAAGCAATTAACAATCAAAGAGGCGAAGTGTTAACATCTTTCAAGTCTGTTTCATGTGCTAATTGAAGGCAGTGTGAGTTTGAATGGCTGGCCAAACCGGGGGTTAGCAAAGCTTTTTCCCCATGGAACCATTTTTTGAAGATTTAATCCGCAATGATGAAAAACAAATCATAATAAAAACACCGTCTATTCTAACAATTATAAATATCTTTTGAAAATTAGAAAACCTCAGGTACCCTTTCTGTTGGGCTCTGTGGACCTACTCACACATTCTTTTCCTTCTTAGCCCAGGATGATGGAGATGATTTTCAAATCACTGTTGCCCTAATTTAAATAAACCGGAAGCCAATGAAAATTAATACTTGACCTTAATCTGAAGAGGTCTGAAATAAGATTATTACTATCCAAATCCTCTCCTCCTTTTCTTTGTACTGTCTTCTGTGTTTTCAAATGCATGCTAGTCTTCTGATGTTAAAGCCAGCAGTGAAGTGAGGTTTTTAATCACTGGTTCAAAAAAAATGTGGTCAGAGGAATATTGTTGTTCCTCACAAACTTCTGATCATGTTTTCACCTGGTACTTTTCTTATTTTTCTGTTTAGTGCCATTGAGTGATTTATAATACTTCCCATACGTACCCCATCCAAAGCTGCGGTGTGCCTGCAGGTATTGCGGTAGAATTGAGAGCACAGAGGGGGTCCTTTCATTGAATGTTGATATAGAAAACTTGCCTTTAATAATGTTTATATCTTTTCTCTTGTGCTACGGAGTTCCATTTGCTCTTCAAGTGCATTGTCTATTCTTGATATATATGAAAAAAATTCAGAAGGTTTTAAAGTTAATTTCTAAGGCGGAGGGTACAGGAGAAGAGAGAGAGATGGGAGATGGAAATTTGGTCTGGGAAAATTTAAATACCGAATAAACTTACACGCTTAGTTCCATTCATTTACCTAGAATCACTTGATACCCGTGCCCCCCTCCCCCACTGTTAGGTGGTTCCACTGCACCCTAAACTCTAGGACCAGGAAGTGTGAAGGAGTCCAGTATTCTGATTCAGTAGCTAGGTCTCCTGTTACCTTTACTGCCTCAACTCAGAAATCCGAGTCTTTGCTTGTTTGCTCATTTGCTTGTTTGTGCCAGGTGCCCACATGTTCTATGTAGCATAGCCCATTCTTCCATTTCTACTTTTAGGATCCTGCTGGTTACCTGAAATCCTATGGGATTTTCTAATACTATGCTCAGCCCACTAGAGACTCCCCCAAATGGCAGGTCTCTCTTTCTCATCACCTGATAATCCCTGCCACCGTGATCGCTCTCATCGGGGCCTTCCTGGGTTGCTGTACGTTGGTCTGTGCTCCAGGCTGTGGCCTGCTGGGGTGTAAGCCAGCCTGCCACCACCCCCATGAAAGTCTAGCACAGTGAGCCACTGGCCAGGAGTTGCACTTCAGTCTTTAAAGTTCGACAAGCAGTGAGTACTTGCCGGAGGACATAAGAACTTGTCAGTGGATTGAATGCATCCCCAAGTAGTAGCCAGGAAAGCAAATTCAGGATAATTATTGTAAGAAATTCAGAGTTAGTGAAGGTTTTGAGTTTTGCCTTTTTGAAGAGTGACAGGTATTCTGTGCACCTGTATTTTGGGTTGAATGGACCATACAGGACTGGGGGGGGAAAGAAGCTGGTTAGTAGAATGTCCTTTTCTGTGGACAGAAGACAGGTCCTCAAGAGCCATCACCTTTTCTTTGTATGAAGGGTCAGCACCCAGCATGCTCTTGGCTCTGCTTCAACCAGGAGCCGTGGACTGGGCTCTACAAGCCTTCACAAGAAGAGGGCTATGCCCAGTTGTGCCATCTTCTCTGCCCCACTGTCCCGGATCAGCAGGAGCAGACGTTAGCTACACCCAAGGTACTGGGGAGGAATGAAGATGCCAGCCTTGGAGGAGGACTTAGAGAGGAAGGAGGACGTAAGGGAGAAGAAAGAAGATGGATGAGGAAGAGGATAAAAGGAGAGATAATTAACACTGAAGTCATGTCTATCTCTTTAGAAAGAAGACTATTATTTATAATGAGCTCTCATTATTTTTCTATTTAAGACAAATAATCTATGCTATACCTATATGTGTAAGAGCTATATTGTTTTCTCTGTGAAAAACAATAAAAGCCCCACTTAAAATAAGTTTATCTCAGTGATTTTCAACGTTTGTCATCTCATGGTACACATAAACTAATTATTAAAATCCTGTGGCACACCAAAAATACAGTTTTTGCCGATCTTAACAAAAAAATGGGCATAATTTCAATTGATCTATAAAAAGTAATAATAGTAATTACCTACCCTTTTTGCTCCAAAGTGACTTTTTAAAAATTCAGGTGCCTCTACTTGTATATAAAGATATCTGGTACCAGAAATTAACCAATCAGGTGCAGCCTTATTATGTGACATGCCCAGTAAGATGCAGCTCTCTATTACATGACCTATGTATTTATGGTTCAAGACCAGACATTCACAGCAGACAGGTCTTATTGTGTTGACTTTTGTCATATTTTTTATTTGATAATCTAAAGGAAAAGAGGTCAGTACCCCCAACTAAATAGTCACTTGGCAGGCCGGTTGAAAATCACCGGTCTGATCTCTCTGTAGATCAGGCCTTCCTCTACTTTATCAGTGTGGTTAATTTCTTTGAACCAGTGTCAACCAATTTTGCTGAGGCTACACTATACCTGGGATGATAATGTTACCTGGGCACTTGCCCAGGGGTGAGAGCAGACAAGTTCTCTATACCTCTCCCATCCCTTCAATTTGAGTACAGTCCAGGAGCAGAATATGCAAAACTGTGTCTAGTTGAAAACATAGATAATGGACAGAAATGCAAACAGGGTCGTAATATATGAAATACAGAAATGAAAGTTTGGAGACAGCCTTGGGAATGTCCTGGGGCAGTGTGACAGCCCTCTATTATAAGCCAGCCCATCTTTCAAGACCTGCAAAATAAGCTGTTCATTTGGAAGGAACTGTATGAAAAACCAAGGGGTATGGCATTGTGCCTTTATGAGGAAATGAATGTACTCTTAAGAATACCCTCACCTTTTTTAATAGTGTATATTGCATGGGCTGTTCTGTTCTTCAGGAAAGATGATTAACAGCCCCCATCCATCACACTGTGCAGTTTTGAACATCCAAGTAGCAGAGAGCTTATAAAATATACTTGGCAATAAGTCACAAAAACATTCGTATTTTTAATAACATTTTTGAAGGAGAAAAATCTGTTTTTCAATAAATTCTGGCATGGCTTCCCTCTAGATTTTATTTCTCATTTAAAATTATCTTGGGGTCGATTTTTTTTCTGTTCATTGGCTTTTTACTGGTTTATGCCAAATATATTTCAGAGCCAATTGAAAAGAGGACTAGGGTATGAGCAGAGAATTCCAGGTTTCCTTCTATTTCTGCTTTTGGTTGTGATGGAATTAACATCAATGTAGTCAGTTAAATTTCACTGAAATTTTAAAGTCACTGTTACTCATGATCAGGTAAAATTACTTCTCAGCTCAACACCTTCCTATGTTACTGCCCTATATATTTGGTTTTTCTTTAGGAAATATTTCTATTTACTGCTGTGTAAGTTGTAGTCTTTTTATAAAATAATAGGTTGCTACCATTTTTAATGGTAGGATACTAAATTCATTATATTTATATAGTCACACCTGTTATTGGAAACTCCCTGTCCCTGCTTTTTTAAAAACAAAATTTATAATTACAGTAAATAATTGCTCAGAGCCAACAAGTGGGTGCTGTATGATATCCGCTAAGGGTGGTGCTCATTGTAGAAAATCTCTCCCTGCTCCATTCCGAAGAGGTTGACACATTATTCCTAAGTGCCAGGGCCTTCTTTGTTCAGGGCCAGATTCAAGTTCCTAATAAATATAAGTGGATTATGCTATCTAGGAAGTGAAAAAGGAACTTTTAGAAGTCTTTGAAATTCATTCTTATATCTGAAAGAAGAGATGAACTTAAACCCCATCTTTTATTCTTCACACCCCCGCCACCAGTTAACATTATACTAAGTCTATGAATATAATAACATACATGTTCCTGCCCAGAAAGAGGTCCTACAGGATTTTATAATGAGATATTTATTTTTATTTTTTTATTTTAATCATTGTTCAAATACAGTTTTCTCCTTTTTATTCCCAATCCAGTCCCCCCTCACCCTCCCCACTTCCCTCCCATTACCACCCTCCCCTTAGTTTATGACCGTGTGTCCTTTAAGTTTGTTCCTGTGAACCCTTCCCACTGTCCCCTTAAATTCCCTCTTCTCTCCCCTCTGGTCACCGTCAGCCTGTCCTCTATTTCAGTGTCTTTGGTTATATTTTGCTTGTTTCTTTGTTTTGTTATTTAGGTTCCTGTTAAAGGTGAGATCATATGGTATTTGTCTTTCACTGCCTGGCTTGTTTCACTAAGCATAATGTTTTCCAGCTCCATCCACGCTGTTGCAAAGGGTAGGAGCTCCTTCTTTCTGCTGCATAGAATTCCATTGTAAATGGAATTTTGTATGGTAAATGTACCATAGTTTTTTGATCCATTCATTTACTGATGGGCATCTTGGTTGCTTCCAGCATCTAGCTATTGTAAATTGTGCTGCTATGAACATTGGGATGCATAGGTTCTTTTGAATTGGTGTTTTAGTATTCTTAGGATAGAGTCCCAGCAATGGAATCGCAGGGTCAAAAGGCAGATCCATTTTTAGTTTTCTGAGGAAGTTCCATACTGTTTTCCATAGTGGTTGTACCAGTCTGCAGTCCCACCAACAGTGCACTAGGGTCCCCTTTTCTCCACAACCTCTCCAACACTTGTTGTTTGTTGCTTTGTTTATGATGGCCATTCTGTCTGGTGTGAAGTGGTATCTCATTGTGGTTTTAATTTGCATCTCTCTGATAGCTAGCGATATTGAACATCGTTTCATGTGTCTTTGGATTTTCTGTATGTCCTCCTTGGAGAAGTGTCTGTTCAAGTCCTTTGCCCACTTTTTAATTGGATTCCTTGTCTTTTTATAGTGCAGTCTTGTAAGTTCTTTATATATTTTGGAGATTAAACCCTATAATGAGATATTTTTAAAGCAAGGAAAAAGTTACTAGACACACAAACCTTCAAAGCCAGTGAACGGGTACCCTGGTGGGAGGCAGGTAAAGCTAACTTTCTTTTGTTTATTGTAATGGGAGGTGTCATGTACCAGCTGTTGGGTTTTCTTCTCTTCTAGCAAATAGAACTTTCATTCAATTAAACAAAATCCATGTTAAAATGTGGATGGCAGAATAGTGGAAAAGCCAGGCAAAGAGAAAGAAGGCCCTTAATCCACTAAATAAATACCTTTGGTGCTATTTAGTTAGATTTTGAGACTTCATGATTGTTTCTAAAATACTTTGTTGCTGAATCCTACATTTCTTTTAATTGGACATTTGAGAGATATTTTGAAGGAAAAATCAATAGGACTTTGCAATGGGTTGCATACAGAGGGTGAGAGCAGGAGGCATAAATGATGGCTGCGTAAATGAGGGTTTCTTGCATCCTTGAATGAATGATAGCGGTAGTCAAGTAGCAGGCTACTCTAACAATGGGAGGGGACCGGGTTTGGAGGAATATGATCCCGATGTTAGCTTTCAGGTATGGGGGGTGACTTGCAGTACCTGGAGACATCTCTCTCAATAGAGATATCACATGGGGAATTAGGTGTACAGACCAGGTGTACAGGTCTGGACTACATGGGAAGGGCCTGAGTAAAGATATAAACTGTGACTGTGCGGATATAGGAGTAATTTCAGTCATGAGTGTGAATGAGATTATTAAATGACTCATCAGCTGGTAAGAAGATGAGCCTGTGCAGAAGGTAGAGGAATAGCCCAGGAAGTGGGGGCAGGGGTGTCATGGCACCCAATGCAGGAGAGCATTCAAGACCAGAGGAATTCACAACCCAGCCAATGAAACGTGTGTCTTTCTGCATTAATTCACACACAGATATTGGCAACATCAGAATCTAAACTTTGTAGAAAATCAGCTGTGCTTTCAAAGGGAAGGATGTGTCCTGGCCAACTGGTGAATGTTTACCACCAGGACACAGCAGAGGCACTGCCGGCCTCTCCTTTCCATGAATCCTTTCTCCCTCACCCAGAATAATTTTGCTTTAACATCACCAGGTGGGACATGTATCTAGTTCATTGTGCCATTCTTTCTATCTTGTCTGGGATCATAATGATCTTCCCCTTTGTTGACAGTTTCAGTAATGACAGGAAAACACTATTTTTGCTGAGATATCCTGGTTTCCTGCAGTTTCCTGAGAGAAAGCATTAAATTCCCACAGTAAAAAGTTACAGTCCAAATTTAATAAATGTATTTTTAAGAGATTGGGGTGTTTTTTTTTTCTTTCATGAAGAAGAAGTGGGGCCTTTATTGAACTAATTCTAATGGTAGAACTCTTGATAGAGCTATGGTGGTTGAGTAGAATGAACATCCTTACCTCATGGAAGGTGCAGAGTGTGACACAATTAGTCAGACTGTAATCCTGAAAATCCACCACATAAGCACAAATAAATTCATAATAGTAGCAATTGCTGTTTACTGAAGCTCTTCAGTCCATGGCAAAAATAGACATTCAATAGATTGCAAGGTATTTTCCTCAATATGCCAGTTTTGAAATTGATTGAAAGTAAAAGACACTTACTGGTTATTTGGGAGGAGGGGTATGAGGTCAGAAAAAAATGTGAATATCTAAATAATTCCCAGTTCATTAAGTAAATTTACTTTCCCCATGTATCAGTAATTTCTACCACTGAAGATAGGACAGGTGCATATGCTCTGGATTCTGTTGGCAAGTTAAACTGTCTTACTCCCTGAGTCTTGCTTATGGTATAGGTATTCAGATTTTTAAACAATACGGACTTCTCTTCTGGCCTCAGAGCAGATGGCTGCCTGGAACTTGTGTGGCGATGTGTGCTGTTTGTACCTGAGGCTCTGGGCCCAGTTATCTCCCCTGCCCCAAGTTCAGCTACCCTTGTGGTTTTAGACATCACTGACTTCCAAATCTTTATCTCCAGCCCCTCTTTTTGCTTCAATTTTAGTAATTTTCTACTGGACACCTCTTCCTATATGTCCTACAGGCAGCCAAATTTCATGTGAAATGGAACTTGTAACTCCCTCCCTCTCTTAATTTGTTTCTCTCTAGTAGTCTTACAAAATCACCCAAGCAATGCATAAGAGTCCTTTCTCTCCCTCAGTACCCACAGCACATGAGACCCTTGGTCCCATACGTATTTCTTCCTGAATACTGATTATAAAAAAATCAGTCCCCTTCTCTTAACTGTGCATGGACAGACCATCTCTCTCTGGCACATTTGCAGTAGTCTCTTCAACTACTTTCCCTGCCTCCACACTGAAGTCACTGATTTTTCTAACACGTGGGTCCCATCATGGCACTTCCTATTTGAAATTCTCCAGAACCTCCCCTTTGCCTACTGAAGTTTCATGTCCTAGAAGCGGGCCTCCTACTGCTTAGTTAGCAAATTGTGTACACTCTACCCCCAGGTACACAAAACCATGTATCAGTATTTGAGGAAGTCCGTGCCTCGGCTCCACCACCCACAGCCATCCACATCCGTGCTTTCATCTTGGAGCTTCTGCCCCTCACTCAGGGTCCACCGCAGATGTAATGTTGCCCCGATAGCTTCCTATGAGTTCAGGGCTAAACTTTTTCCTTTGTCTTTTTCCATGATATTGTATATGCACATAGTGAATACATTTTTAATACATTTAATTAACATTTTAACGTTTAAGAGGCAGTATAGCCTGGTGCTTGCTTTTTTTTAAAGCAGAAGAGTTTTTATCTGTTTGAAACCTGATTTCACCATGAGCTGTGAAACTGGAGTTCTTTGACCTCTCTGAACCTCATTTACTCATCTGTAAAATGACACTCTAGTAGTGCCTACCTCAAAGGGTTGTCATAATTATCTGAGATAACCTAAGTAAAGCACTTGGAACATTAAATGCAACACTGTGCCTGGTACACATTTATATTTGTAGTGGTGGTGATATTTCTCTTTCCTTTGAGATTGTCAGTTCTAATAACTCGTCCTTAGTAGAAGCTCAGTTAATATTCAAAGAGTAGATAATAAGTGTGTGAATTTACACACTAGTTTAATCTTTGGGCCCAAAGATTAAAATAAAATGTATTCTAAGACATGATATTATTGCAATCAGAGGGATAAAATGATGGGGTGGGTATCTTAAAATTTGGATGAGCAAAATGTAATAACTCCTAAACTTATCCTCCTGAAATGTGAGAAATTCGGGTTATGATTTTTATGGTCAGTCACTCTGTTTTCATTCAGTAAAGCCTGGGAAATATTTCAACAAAGAAACATGGATTGGCCTCACCCTTTGGCTCTGAGCGTTTGGTCTCCACCTTTAATCTGACCATCACTGCCATTGGCTGGTGTTTCCATCAGACCCTGTTTAATGTGCCATAAATTATATTAGGTTACACAATTTTGTACATTTAGAGGAAAGTAATTTTGAAAGAGTTTAATTCTTCTGGTATTTCTAACTGATTTGCTTGCCTTTTGCCATGCCCTATAAACTAATATAATCCCCTGTCAGATGCTCAAACTCTGTGATCCTCAGATTTAAAAATAAAAAGCTGGTTTTTATTTTCCAGGAAAAAAAAACATACAAAATATTCTGGTGAAGCTTACCTCATGAACTTAACATATTTACCAGGAATAGTGAAACTTAAGAAATAACCTTGAACTAAAAAAAAGTCCACTAAGTATACTAAGAAAAAAGATCATTAAAAGTAGTAAGTGACAGTTCATTTTCTAATAATGCTGTTGGAGTTGATAAGCAGAAGAGTCTTCTGAGGAAATAATGGAACGTCCTGAGCCTTAGCATCAGTGTGTAATCTGTGGTGCAGACGCTTCCACAGCGTGGGGCAGGCACAGGTGACATGGTGAGAAGTACGACACAGGAGACACTGGGGCCCACGGCCAGTTCACCTTCTCTGAAGATTCACGTTCACGGAATGAAAACCCTGGTTCAGCTGAGATGGAGTGCAGCCAAGCGTCTCCTTTCTAACACCGCGATTCCATGATTAGCCAGCCGGAAGCAGTACTCTAAATACCTATCCAGTTGGGCTAATGGGGACTGAACCTTTAAGTCTAGAGCAATCAAGACATCTCGAGATTTCCACTGGGTGAAACGTGAGAGTCAACCTTTTTTGCCATCTACAGTAGTGATTAGAGCACAGATTCCGGAGCCAGACTGTCTGGGTTGTCTGAGGTCTTGCGGCTTCCTGGTTGTGACTTTGACTTAGTCCATTTCTTTAGGGCTCAGGTTCCTCATCAATAAACTGGAATCAGTAATTACCTTTCTCAATGAGGTGGGGTAGAAATTAAGTGAGATCATGTGCTTGTAAAACTGTTCAATATTTTCTGCAGAGTCAGAAGTGTAAGCTGACGTTTCTGTTGCCTTTCAGGATGAGTCAGCCATGACTTGATCTCCAAACCTTCAGTGACCCCGAGTACCTCCTCATTCCCAGCCCTTTTTCACGTCAGTTGTGTTTACCAACTACCCACTGAAGGTCAACACTTGGTTTTCTTTTAGGCTCTGCATACCTTTACCTAACTTGTTTTCTCTTTCCTTTGGTCCACTCTAAATGTTCTTTTTCCAGTGTTTCTTTAGTCAGTTCAGTCATTCTCCAGCTCTTGCTGCATCAGCACTCTGGGCTTCCTGTGGTTCTTGAAACCCAAAAGCCCATCTCTGCCCCAGGGCCTTTGCATGTGCCCTTCCCTGGGCCACAGTGCTCTTCCCCAGATAACACTTAACTCGGAAGCCTCCTCACCTAGTTTGTATTGCTGTCTCAACGTTAGGTCTTTCTTAACCGCTCTCTGCAATGTTACATCCCAGTCACACTCTTCTTCCACCTTCTCATGGATTTCCTCATAGCCTCTATTTATTACCTGACTATAGTATGCTGTTCATGCACAAATTTTTTTTAATGAAAAAAACCTCAAAACAAAGCATATATAAACAGGGCCTTACCTGTTTTGATAGAAAATTATTACTGGGTTATCCGGGCTTTATATTTCAAAGAATTGACATAAGGTCCTTGTCAGTCCTGTGTATGTACCTTATCAGATATGCCCTGATCATTTTAACAAGGTCCTAGCTGTTTTAAGGACAAACTAAAGTGAAAAAGGACATTTAAACTCAGAACTTAGTCATCTTGGAATTTTTTAAAATCCTCACCTGAGGCTCTGTTTATTGACTGTAGGGAGAGAGGAAAGGGGAGAGAGAGAAAGAGAAACATCTGTATGAGAGAGAAACATCAACTGGTTGCCTCCCATATGTGCCTTGACCTGGGCTCAAACCCACAACCTAGGTATGTGCCCAGATCAGGGATCCAACCTGCAAACTTTTGGTGTACGGGATGATGCTCCAAGCAACTGAACCACCCAGCCAGAGCCATCTTGGCACTTTTAATACTAATTTTAGAACATAAGCAATACCTGTTTTGCACAGAACTGTGGAATGGGGACAAGGGTAAGCATCCTCAGAGTATTTGAAGTAGATGTTTTAAGCCAGGGAATGGAAGTTCATAGAAATTAAACAGTGAATACCATACAGAGCAGATAATCATTGCTTGTGTTTTTGACATCTTGATAGGGAATCAGGGTTAGAGCCACAGGTTTATTTCCTTTGAAGGGAGTACTGGCCCTCAGGACCATGGCTGCCCAAGGTGCAGGTGTCTTCCTGCTTCAAACATACTCTGAACCTCCCTTCAGAAAAGTCGTGTCCTCCTTGCTCGAGTATCTTCTTCACACAGGTGAACCCATGACTCTCCTTTCCCTGCTGCGTTTCCTCGGCCAGTTCTGCTGCAGAGGGAGCAGAGCCCTTCCAGAAGTCCCTCTTGAATTGGGCTCATGCTTATTTTAAGCTAAGACTTAGGTTGTTTTCATTAGTGGCCTGCTCTGCACAGTGACCAGTTTCCTTTGTGGCTCAGGCAGCCTAGCACACTGTCCTGCCTGGCAGTGAGTGACTGGCTACAGTAGCCGTGTTGCCAGCTTGCCATCCAGGATGGCCTGGCAGGCAGCCCTAGCAGGGAGGCAGGCTGGGTGGGACCTGCGCAGACCCGAAGGCACACCTGATGTAGGAAAGTAGACCCAGAGGGTCCAGGCAGACCTGACAGGTGGGCTGTTGCCCCAGATACTCCCAGTTTGCCACAAGAACCAGGAATCTAGACTTAAGGTGAAACCTAAGTATTTGCAGCTAATTCAAGAACATGGTTTAAGCTGGTTGAGATGCATGGGCCACCAGCTTGTGGCCTTGGTTCTTGAAAACAGATTTTATCCTTATTCCAGAGCTCACTGTAACAGAAAGTATTCCAGATCATCATGCTACTTCTAGGACAAGGACAGCGGATTTGGGCTAAGCAAGTGTGTGTGTTTGCACACGTGCCTGTGTATGTGTTTATAAGTGTAAGTGTAAGCACACACACTTCTGATCTTCTAGTAATCTTCCACCCACCAATAGCCACCTTTTCTTTTCCGAATATCCCATGGATTTGGGAGCTGAGACCACAAGCCTATCAGAGACTTAGAGACTGCAGGAAACACGACATAGCCATAGTAGGGCTGGTTTTCGTTCAAATGTACACCTACAGCAATCTCAAGTGTCTGGTAAATACTTACTGATCGAATGCCATTCTGTGTTTTAACCAAGCGTGTATATGGAAGGTAAGACTTCTCACCTCTCACATATCCTCTTACAGTTTTGTAGTCTAGTGCTTTGGCCTTTTAGACCTTAATCCTGTCCTCATTGCAACCTCCAAAGCAGCAAGCCACACCACTGACCCCCGGTTTTCCCCTCTCCCTGTGCTCCCTGGCTCCTCTCCCACCCCGTTCAGGTGGGTCGTACAGCCATTCTTCTCCACGTGGCACATCCCCATGATCAGACTATGCAAGGACACTCTGCTTTCATTTTGCTTTCCCTCTCAGCCCCTGTCCCTGTTCCCACTCTCTTCAGGGGTCACCACTGTAATGCATCGAATGCCACCTCAGATATGTGTGTGTGTGTGCTTGAAAAACACAAATTTGCATGAATGAATTTTATAATACAAACGGCATTATGGAGTCCGGTTCTTCTCTTTCCCCACACCTCTAGCAGTCAGTGCTGATCTTAGAGCTACTTACTTTGCTGAACGTGAGTCTTATTTCTTCTTTCTGGCTGCCACATGGCACACTATCATATAAATGTAACACAGTTGATTCATCCCCGTAGTAATGATCACCCTCAGTTGCCTCCAGTTTCTAGATGTCCCAAATAGCGCTCTGATCCATGTCCTCCTTTGGCCTTGTGGGTGTGTTTGTGGGTTCCAGTCTCAGGGCTGTGGGGCGTGAGCACGCTTAGCTCCACCTGGTAGAGAAGGTTGCTCTCCAGGATGAGGGGACCAATGCATCCTCCCAGCAGCTGGGACTGAACCTTGCTGTGTCCCCACATCTCCAAGTGGCACTGTTTGACCTTCCAGCTCTAATCGGATAGCTGTGTCATTGTCATTCTAATTTGCATTTCTCTGATTACTAGTGAGATTGAACTTCTTATATATTGGGTTGGCCACAAAGTCCTTTTAGTTTTTTCCATAAAATAAAAGACACTTTTCATGTTCACCAATAACTATTGATTTGGATATTTTGATTATGTTGGGTATCTCCTGCATGGAATAATGTTGATTGTTCTCAGTTAATGTCTCAACGTGATTGCTATCAACTTCAATTGGTCTACTTGACCATGGAGCATTGTCCAGTGAGAAATCTCCAGCATGAAATTTCTCAAACCACTTTTGACATTCAGTCAGTCACAGCACCTTCTCCGTACACTACACAAATCTTTTTTGCATTTCAGTTTCATTTTTACCTTTCTTGAAATAATAAAGGATAATACGCAAAAAATTTCATATTCTATCTTCAATATTAAAATACCCACATAAAAATTCACCAATTTTGGTAAGTTTTTTTTAATGCATGCTGATATGGCAGCTGTCACAATGCCATCTAAAAATATTGTTTTGGATAAAGTTGAAGACAAGTAAGTACTGCTAGAGCCATCTTATGGAAAAAAGATGAACTTTTTGGCCAATCCAGTGTTTCTCAGCCATTAGAATTTGCCCTTCTTTGAATTGCCTGTACATATTTTAAGCACATTTTTCTATTGGGTTTCTTACCTTTTTTCTTGCTGATCTTTTGTATAGTCTGGATATGACTCCTTTGTTCATTTTTAGAGATGACAAATATCTTCTGTCCATTTCATCTGTGGTGTTTTTGTTGTAAGCCAGTCCATCTGTGTGTTTTTTATGACTTAAAAAAACCATGTTAGAAGAACCTTTCCTTATCCCAAGCTATCACAAATATTTTCCAGTAGCTGTTTCTGTTAGCTTCACGGTTGTATTTCACATCTAGACCTTTACAGCATTTGAAGGGGAGGTTTTGGGGGATTCATTTTGTTTTTACAGTGGTGAGGGACTAGTCCAACACTTCCTCTCTGCAGTAATCTAGCTTTTACAATAGTATCCCCTAAATAATCCATCTGTTTCCCTTCCACTGGTATTGCTACCTCTCTCATTTAACAAGTTGCCACATACACATGGACCCATTTGAGGACCCTGATTCTGTTTCTAGAGCAGCATCCAGACTTGGGCCTCCTTAGGCACTAGAACCCCTAGAATATCAGGCACCTGGGGGATGGACTCAAGGAGTTTTCCATGTTGAACTTTAAAGCCAAAAGACCTTTAAATCTGATCTACCTCATGCTCTCGTTTTTACGTGGAGTCAAATTTAGATCACTCAAGGCTGTGACTGGGTCTACTCCCACGCAGCCCAGTGCCTTCCGAGTGACCCCAGGCCGCGTCCCTGCTCCCAGGACAAAGCAGGCTGTTTCTAGCTTCACTTTCTACCCCTGCATGTCACAGCTTTGTGACTTTGTTGAGTGACCTTGTTTAGTGACCAACTTTTTTGCTATTTAGGCTGATGGTTCCTCTTAACTACAGGATGCAGATGCTTTGTGTTTTTCCTCCTTCCCTCCCTCCCTCCCTCCCTCCCTTCTTTTGTAGCAAAAGAGAATTTATTGGCACCAGTCTAGGAAGCAAGTGGGAATCAAGGCAGACTGGAGAGCAAAGATGACAGGAATGGTCTGTCAATGCTTTGTATTTTAGTATATGCCTCAAAAAAATAATCTCAGTTACTCCTTCCTAAATGCACTGTATTTAGATGCATTATAAGGATATGCTTCTCTGTGTGAAAATCCTTCTTTCTCCCTTCCGCTCAAGTGGAACAGAATAAAAAATTGTTCTGGAACAAAAAGAATTTGAAGAAGCCACTCAACTCCTTGCTCTTTCCCCATCCTCTGCCTAAAACAAACTCTGCCTAGGCACCTGCATTATTTCTTTCCTTAAACACATTATGAATGTGTTAATTCATGTAATAGAAACAGAGGAACTCTAATCAGGGGTAACAAACAAAGGCAGAGAAATCAGACGTGAAGGGAAGGGGGGGGGGCGGGCGCGGGGCGGGGGGGGGGCCTTGGTGACTGCTGCTCACCAGGCGGTGACCAGTGAGGAATGAGGACAGGGAGGCAGCCGGAGCGATCTTGCCCGTGTTCTCCGAGGTCACTGCATTCTCAGCGGTGCCCCAACAAAGGACCGCTTCTTCTAGAACACTAGATTAAACGTGCCAAAGGGAGAGTCATCTAGTTCTGTTTCTACTCATGTCTCAGATCTGCAAGCTTGGCCTTCGCTGCCTCCTCGTGTACCGCCTTGACCTCCACAGTGAGGCCTCAGCCCTTGAGAATGCAGCAGGCACACACGCTGAACTGTGCCCTGTTTTCAGAACGGCATAACTACAGGGATGCATAGCGAGACCTGTTGGGAGTGGGGCTGGGGGGGTCGGAAAAGGACCAGCTCTGCCTGTCCCCAGCCTGGGGACGTTTGGTTAGGATGTGCGTTTCTGTTCTGTTGTCTGCCTCTGACCCAGGAGCTGTCTATTTGGGAGTAAACTGAAATCCTTTGATGAAATAATATATAGCACTTATGAATGGAATAATTTTTTTCACTCAAGGGCTCAAAAACCTTGTAGGCCTCCTAATATTAATCTTCATCTTTCTGCTGGGTGCTTTTTAAATTCTTTTAAATTTCCTTGTTATAAATGGGCAAAATGACCAAACAAAACCATTGAATACCTGACCCCTTGAACTCCTGACCCCCTCCGCTAGGTAGGTCATCTAGTGATACCTGAAAAGAAAGTAGCCACAGACAGTAGATGCCACATTTTGAGGCTTTTGTTCATGGTGAATGTTTGTCAGTCTTATTAAGACTGATTCATAAGAAGAACCAGCTTAGGTTTTCTTTGATCCACCTTCAGTGAAATCTGCCTCATAAACTCGGAAATGTTTTTCTTCCCAGCAATGTTTAACAGAGCTGTAGAGGAAAGCTCTTTTCAATTATAAAGAGGATTTATTTTTCTCTTTCTTTAAATGGGAAACTGTCCCTGGTATATGGGTGGAAAGAAGATTCCAAATGTTTGTCTGATGTGAAAGCATTCTCCCTTTTACTAAGCAACTTGCCCTTATGCCATAGAAGTTACGGATGAAAAATGATTGAAATCGCATGAATGGAACTTCCCATGCTGTGTCTGTGCTGCAGGCAGATGCCCTGAGTTGGTGGTGGGCATGTGGAAACTCAGAGCATTTCCACAAGCAATTTGAGAACAAGCCAGTACTTCAGACAGTCAGTAATGTATTTTAGAAAGAGACTTCTCATGTAAAGCAGTGGAAGTTGCAATGTATGTAGTCAGTTGATTGTAATATTCAGATACTTTGGGTAGCAGAGGCCTATTCTGTAACAAGAAGTCAACCTGTATGACAGGCCAGGTTTTTGTAAAGCAAACATACTAAGTATTTTGGGGATACCTCAGAGTAACTTTTTTTTTTTAAAGACTTTATTTATTTATTTTAGAGACGGGGAGGGAGGGAGGAAGGGAGGGGAGGGAGGGAGAAAGAGAGGGAAAGAAACATCAATGTGCAGTTGCTTCTCATGTGCCCCTTGTTGGGGACCTGGCCTGCAACCCAGGCATGTGCCCTGACTAGGAATTGAACTGGTGACCCTTTGGTTCGCAGGCTTGTGCTTAATCCACTGAGCCACAGCAGCCAGGGCCAGAGTAACTTTTTTAAAGCCTGCTCACCTGTTTGTTTCTCATATCTATTTTTGGCTTTTGAGGGGACCCCTTCCATATTTGCATGTTTAAATAGACATGAATTTTTGAAGAGCTCTGTCTCAGTGCAATTTCTGAGCTCACACTTTTTGACATATGGTTTTTGTATTGGATGTTAATGTCTTTTCAAGAAAATTTTGCTGTGTGGGCTCTTTCATATCATTCTTCATTCAGCCATGGAGACACAGTATGCTTTTTAGTTTCTTCAGGTTGTATCACAAGACATGGAAGAGGTCATTAGCTGGGGCTGCATACAGAATTTGAGATATGGGTTATTCAATATGGAAAAGTGAATCTGAAACTCCTACAGGAGTTGCAGATGAGGCCAGGCTGACTCCTACTGAAGTGTACATATACACACATACATACATGCACGTGTGTGCCCTGACCATAATTTCTCACACATACACATGTGCACACATTTAAATTAGAGAGACTGTAGTTATTGGTTGAGCTAGTACTGACTCATGGAAAGGAAGGATTAAAAATGGGCCGTGTTTATGGTTTTTTTGTTTATATATTTTGTAATAGAAGTACAATACATGTGGTGGGTTTCCAGAGAGATGTCTTTACGTTTATTTAAGGAAAAGTTCAAGTGGCAGTAAACTATGGACAACAACATTTATTTGGGGGAAAGCAATAGTAATGATGCATTTTAATCTAGGCATCTGAGGCAAGAGAAGTTTAGGCAACAAAAATGATTTACAGACAAAGATGGGGCAGTGTAAATGAAATTATAATGGAAGATAGTTTTGAAACTGAGTCATGATAAGTAAAAGCCTTGCTTTTCCATATCTGAAGCCTGTGTCCCAACCTAAAAACCACTTTATCACCTTGCTATCAGTATTTGGAAAAGCCAGTGAACAAGGAAATGCAGTGTTTAATTATTCAGTAAATTAGTATCTTTTTAGTTGAAAACATGATGGTTTTAACCTGCTCTCTAACCCAGAGGCCATGGTGATTCTCATCCAGGTAATATAAGTACTTTGTGTTTCTTGGAAAATGTTTCCAAAAGGAAAATCAAGGCTCTGTTCCATTCACTGTTAAAATGGCCTTTTTAGGTTTTTTAAATTCATTGAGATTCCCATCATCAGCATCATCATTACTGATAATATAATTATCATCACCGCTAGATGGTGTGTGGGGAATTGGGGGCACCGAATATTATAGGAGTCATTCTCCTGGATGCTATGCTATCACTAATTGGCTGTTCAGGGAATATAGAGATGTATCAGAGGGTGAAGGAAACGGGTGGTAACATTCGGTGGCCTTGTCTCAGTAATTAAAATTATGCCGCGGATAGTGGTAGAGATGGGCACGACGGGAGAGACAGCCCAGTCTCCCATGTTTGTACCTGTAAATACACGTGCAGTTCTGAGGCAGGTAAACGGTGTCTACATAGCACAGTTGTCCTGTATTGGAAGCAAGTATTCCTGAACTCAGAGTTGGAGAGGGTCTCTGCTTTTCTGGTAGAGCTGGGGTCTGGAGACTCCCTTACTCAATCAACACCACAGTTTGTCTTGACCCAGGCCCCCCCAGCAAGCCCCCATCCCTTTAACTGCGTCGGGGTCCTGGCTTGTTCTCTCTGTGCAGCTGGCCCAGGAACGCCAGCGATTGCAGTCAAAGTTCTGGCTTTGACAGGTGCCGTTTTCTGGGACCATCACTTCCTGTTTTCTTCCTCTAATGATTTTGGTAGACTTTAGGGAGTCTCTGCTGTCAGAAAGCATACTAGCTCCTGGCTTCATGTATAACCTCTTGTGTCTGGCTTCCTCTGGACGAAAAATATAAGAGGAAAGAATTATGGATGGTTCAATTAAAGTAGTAATTGGGCAAAAACAGCTCCTAACAAATTCAATTCTGGCAAATGCTTCTATGCTTTGATTATTATGTTGCTCGCATTTCTCCTGCTTAATTTTTTAAAATATGATATAATAGCTCAATTACAGGTTTCCCATTTCTCATTTGTCTTTCTAGCTGTAGTGCCTAGCACAGGGCCTGCTTACAGAACACAGTGGAAGTGAAAACAACAGATGAGAATGAATAACGATCAAAAAGACATTTAAAAGTGTTTTGAATATGAAATGATTCCTTTCTATACAGAAGCATAATAAGCCAATAGTGTTTAGGTAAAATGCAGGGGAAAACACAGATGTGAAGGGGCATTCATGAGGAGTACTGATGGTATCAGTAAACAGCACGTTGAAGCAAATTTGACAGTTTTAGATGTTGTATCAAAGCTTTTGATTACACCAAATGTGGGTAGGTCACAAGTCACTTCGGCTATTTAAAACTAGCTGACACTCCCCCTTAGCTATGCTCTCAGAGTCATCAATCAAAACGGGACTTTTGAAGATGTGTGGATGGAATTTCAGCACAGCTGGACACTGCTCGTGGTGTGAGGTTGAGTCAGTGGATGGTGGTGGTGGGTTTTGAAAAAACAAGGTTTTTATTAAGTGATTGTATCAATGTAATGGGTTGACAAAAGCCCTTTAATTCTTTAGACCTGAGAAATTTTAAATGTACCTTAAAGTCTTAGACCTCACAAAGGTGTTTGTACTCTAGAAGGACTGTTACCTGGTCTAAACACCCACAGTAGAACATGCAGTAGTCTTAGTATAAAGCATATATTTTTAAGCTTTGATTAGCTAAAATATACAACCAATACGTCAAATTTTTGTTCAAGTTATCAGTGCGGTGGGTAACTAACTTGATGTATTTCTGTCCACTTTGTATCACCACTGGGTTCCTCCCAACAGGTAGCATGCAGCTTCTGGTGCACAATAAGGGCTACATAAACATTTTTGTGTGGATGAATCCAAACTACACACGCAGCAAATACAGTTTCCCCTACATAAACGTGTGAAGGTGAATTCATTGCAAATTGTTCAATATGCAGATTAACCACATGGGTCTCTGGAGGTCAGGAAGCTAGAGCAGCGTGATGTATATCACACACAGATTATATTTTTTTCCAGCTTCATTTTGATTGGTAGCATCAAATCAGATACTAATGGACTTTGAATGGGTGAAGAGGATGTGTGTGTTATGCAACTTTTCATGTCCAGCCCAGCAGCTGCTGAGAGCTTGATGCTACAGGCGGTTAACACATTTTTGTTGGGCGGTTGAAAAGGGGAGGGGAGGAATGCACTGGGCCATTAAGAATCCTTGCCCTTTCTGGTATCAAAAAGAAAAGCCTTGCTTGTAGTAGGAGGGAGTTGAATTTGTGAGTCAGAGGGATCCATTATCCGTATCTGCTGAAGGGCTGTCAGATATGAAGTAAATTTAGAGACCTACTCGTCCCTTTAGCTATTCATCACTGGGGATTGGCTCTGGTGGCAGGCAGCCGTATTTTTAGAGAAGCGAATGATATGGAGTTTCTTCATGTACAGAACATTAGCTGATCCCATTACTCAAAGCTCCTCAAAAAGTCATAGCTGACACTTGACTAAGCTGCGGAGGAACAATAGACCTAAGGAACAAAATACTAAAACGCGTGATGAAAACATAGGTAGATTCAAGTTCCTGATCACCACAGTTAATCCAGTTTGTTGGTGCTCCTCGTTGTCAGTGGTATTAAGAACCTAATTTTCATAGGAGTTGATCTTATGTGTGCCTCTTCACCCTATCATAGAGTGAAAAATAGGTTGATTTTCATATTTTACACCACCCTCCTTTGAAATACATCTGACATTTATGCTGTAATGATTGGTGTGTGAAGACAAAGCACGAAGGACCTTTTTCCCTTTAGCAGTCAGTGTGGTGCTAGTATATTCTGGTTTCTGAAAGGCGAGTGCAGGAAAATAGTAAGTAATTTTTTAAAAGGCCATCATCCTGTGGGATGGTATTAGTAATTTTGAAGATAAAATCCTTTTAATTAATGTATTTGAATCGCTTCTCTGCAAGAACTCTAGACCACAGAAATTTACAGATCGCGCTTTCAGAAGAGCAAAAGACCAAGCCGTGTGCAATTTTAACTGACAGTAAATGGCCAGATCTTATCCAAAGTAGGTCTTTTCCACGTACATACTGAAGCTATGAGGTCATGGAAGCTGGGAGGACAACCAAAACCTGATGGTCAGGGCTGCAGGTCTCAAGCTGCATTGCACTGGTGGGGGCGGCAGTGACCACTTTGGCGGAAAGAGTTTCTTCCTTTGATCAACCCACGTAATTATTTGGTGAAATCAGTCAGCAGTTTTCCAAGCCTCAGAGAGAGGAGAGACCCTAGGAGTCTGGGAAACAGGTTGGATGTCCAGTAGTGGTTGCTTTGCTTTTTAAAATCAGTGAGGAAAGAGGCCTGTATATCTGTTGGTCATATGGCAAGGAAAAGTATCAGGATTAGTTAAAAGGAACTTTTAATAAGATATCAGTGAGGTGATGTCTATTACAACTTCATCAGTAAGTTGTTTATGTCAACTGGAGAAGAACACTCCACCTCACGGTAGAATAACATATTCGTTCACTTGCCCAATGCTTACACAGCAGCTATCGTACAGCAGATATCATTCTAAATGCTTTACAAATGTTAACCCATTTAATTCACATGATAGTCACATGAGGTAGGTTGTTATTGCCCTCATTTTAAAGATAAGAAAACTTTGGCACAGAGACGTGAGAAACTTGTCCTGGATCACACAGCTAGTGATGGCAAAACTTGGATTTGAAGCTGAATGGTCTGGCTCAAGCCCATGACTATCCTGTTTCCTTCAAGTCCTACCAGCCCTGGCTTGTAAACCACACAATGACCGGTGATAGAGTTCCTCCCATTCCTTTGTATCACATCTCTTCCTTCACCTTTCTTCAAGGCCACTAAGAGATTCTATTGAATGTCAAATGGGCTGATTTAGAAGACCAGTCTGAGTTCTGACATTTAGTAGCTGTGTGACTTTGGAAGAGTCCCCTCTCTCAGTCACTTTTATTGACAAATGGGTAGAATGATGTAAATCTTATTGATGTCACAAAAGTCAAAATGTTCTGTAAGATGTAAAACACTGTAGAAACAGGTTAGGCATCATGCAGAAAGACCCCTGGTTCTCTGGCGATGGCATCGTCCAAAGGGGCCTTGCTGTCTTCCTGCAGTTCCAGGTTTGCTGTTATTCCCTGCAGGTGCCCAGATGATCTCCTCCAGACCTGGGACTAATGTGAGGACATGCTGGACACTCATGATAAAAAACAAAGACCACAGAGGTGACAGTGTCATGAAATAAATGTGATCACTGCTCACATTAAAATGGAGAACGGAGTCTTCATTCTAGGTGATAAATAACACATTTGCTCAAATATTTTTAAAATGCATGACTCTCCAGACAGGATACCTTTGAGTGGCTCTTTCAGCTGACCCTGAGCGATGTGATACTGAACTTCCAGCGCATCAGGCTTAGGTTGAATGGTATTCATCTTAGCTCCTCGTTCTGATCTTGTAAGAACTAACTCATGCATGCACAACATGATAGGCCATGTCACGCCTCACAGCCTTTTTCTGTGCTATCCTTTTATACATTTTTTATAAGGCACAATGTATTCAAAGCATTCTGCCTTGGAAGGCATTTTGCTCTAATGGTTGTGTAGAAGTGTTTACTCTCTGTTTCTATGTTTTTAAAAAACAAAAGGGTAATCAGAAGCATTTAATTGTCTTAGATGCTCTACAAATAGTAATTAAAAGCTTTCAGTTTTGCAGAAGTATAAGCATGTCTGTGAATTAAGTAAGGCCCTATGTCAAGCCTGATGTGAACAGCAGAGGTGATACAGTGTGGTAGTTAGTGCTGGACTGAGGGCTCCATGCCCCGCTGCATGATGAGTAAGCCCTATTTTAAATCACTGTTGGTTCTTCAGCACTGTCCTCAGTGGTCCTGTTCCAAGGTGCAGTGTGCTGTTCTCAGGATGTCACCAGCTCTTGACATCCTGAGATCTTGAGCTGACATCTTGACAGCTCTTGATTCTTGTTTTCATGGTAAGAGGCATGCTCAAAAAACCATGTCCATATCTTCCATTCCCAAAGTTTTAAGTGTCAATACCCAAGGATACGTTACTTCTGTTGAAAGATTAACATATTCAATACATAGTCCATAATGTCCCCATTTCATAGAGAGCAAAACTGAGACACAGCAGCCTTCAATTTTTACATGAGGTTATAGGTAGCCACTGGAAAAGTGGAAGTTACTAACTTTTGGGTTCTTGGCCTTCAATTTTCCCCACCAATTCAATAGCCTCTCATTTGGGTGCCCAGGGAGATGTTAAACCACATAGATGTGTTAGCTCATCCTATTCAAGGATGAGAAGATCAAAAGGCTGTCCTGTTATTTTACAGCTCAGGAGTCACTTCTCTTGTCCTTGATTCGTCTGAGCAGGAGACAAGGAGGTCAGCAAACCCCGATTCTATTTTGGTCCTGACCAATGGCTGGTTGTTTGACCTTTCACAAGCCACTTAACTTCTCTGTCACTCTCTGTGAAATGAGGATGGAGGAGCCCTGGTGTCCTGCCTGTCGCAGAGGGTGACTTCATAAAGAGAGGAGAGTGGAGGTGCTCAGACAATGGGCTGCTGGAGGCATTCCTGCGCCCCCATCCGGTTGACCAGATACACAGGCAAGGCTGAAACTACATGGGAACTAACAATTTCAGTAAGAAGATATGTCAGAAAGGCAGTGTCATGTAACCTTGTCACCTGTCTCTTTGTATGAATGAAGGTATAATGGTCTGGAAGCTATGTCCCCCCCGCCCCAACTTTACATATCTTAAGTAAACTTGAACAAATTTGGTAGAGTTTGATAAAATAGAGCAATAGGTTCAGTTGGTGAAATTCAGGAGACATGCTTCCTAAAAGTCAGATTTTACTTGACTTCCTAAAAGTCAGTTTTTACTTTACAGACTACCATCTGTCTTCCTTAGGGAACAGTGGACGTCAGCCACCCACCTCCCCGCAAGCTAGGCTATTTCCTGTGATTCAGGTCAACCGACATAATCTCTTGCGAAAGCATGTGACAAGCACTCTCTTCATGGGCTTTTTCATAGTGTCTTGAAATTTTTAAAAAATTGTTATGATACAACCAATCAAATTTATGGTTTCCCCTAACAGAGTCTAAACATTAATAACTTAGTCTGTCAGTATCAGGAGAAATGTCTTGTTCAGAAATGTCATGTTTGTACTATAAATCTTTAGGTCTCTTTATTGACCAAGTTCATGTATTTTAATATTTAAAACCTTTTACAAATTATATTTTAGAATTCAAAACCCCATAAAGAAATGGATAAGTGATACAAATAGGTTTTTCATAGAAAAAAACATAAAAATTTATAATATACACATGGGAATACCTCCAGCCTCATTCAGTAATGATCATATATCTGCGTCCCTGTGGTGACCCACGCTATTTACTTGGCCATTGGATTTTTCTCTCCCTTTTTTGGGGGGGGTTAAGGTATTATTTATACAAAGTAGAATTCACCATTTTATGTGTGCAGTTTGATGCATTTTGCTCATCGTATATAATCTTGTAACACCATCACAGTCCATTTCATTCTTTTTTATGCTTCAGTTTCCCTGCCAGTTAATTTTCCTGACAGTGCAGAACTGAGCTGGATGCGGGCACAGTGCTAATTCCACAGGTGAATGGAGAGGCTCATTCAAGCCAGCAAATGTCCTCTGAGCACCTGTTGTCTGTCAGACACCTTTTCCAGGTGCAGGGGTTACTGTCTTCAAGGAGTTTCTGTACAAGAAAGTATAGATACTTGCAGTTGGAAAGTATGCATATTTCGTTGTTAATGTATACATCGATGTAGAAACAGGTAACTGCTTATTAATGCCAGGAAGCACATATTCCCCAAATAGTCTGTTTGTCAGGTGGCTAGACTGCCCACTTGCCTGTACTCCCTGTTCAAGAGGAAGGAAAACTTTGCTGGATTTTGCTCTAGGTACTTCACATTCTAACATGACTTCATTTCTTATATTTCTATCACTGTTGGATAAGAGGGCATTTACCCAGAGAAAGTTAAACTTCAAGCTTATTTTATATTACTTAAACACACGTTAATCCCTACCACTTTAGAAATAAAAATTTACCTTTGAAGTTGAAATATTCAAGTACCTCCAAAGACCCACCTCCAAGTACCAGCCTCCACTCCAGGAGCTTCCTCACTCTTCGAAAGTCTGAAGGAAAATGGGAGAGCTCCACAGCCCTGAGACCTTACGGAGCCCGTGCCTTTACCCTTCCTGCATCTGGGCCCTGATTCTTCCTCCTGCCCACCTCCCTTCCCCAGCCCTCCCAGCCCCTGCAGCTAGTCTGGTGCTGTGGGCCCTTGATTTCCTAGATTACTGTAAGAGGGCCATCGCAGGCCCTGCAGCACCACTAGAGATAGCACTGAGCCTCTTACCAGTACTTCACTGATGCTCCTCTTTGAGGCCTGCAGTCCTTCAAGTGCAAAATTACTGCAGGTGCAGTTCAAACAGTGTGCGGATTGGCCAACCAGTGCCTCTCAAATCAACAGCTTTAACACGTGACCATTGGCAGATGTGCTGAGTGCTTGCAGGTAGCTGTGCAGCCTGTGAATGAGCCCAGAGCCAACAGTGTCCATGACCTAGACCCCAAGATGTGTTTCTGTCAGGTGCAGAAGTCACCCACATAGACCCCAATCTGGCCTCAGAAGTTGATAAGTCTGCACAGTTGGACTTTCAACTAAATGCTATTTTGAAAATTCAGAAATAATAAAATCTCCCCCCCCCCCCCATTTCTAGGCATAGAAAACCAATTTCTCCCTTGATGGGTCCAATTACATGGTTGGTATAAAATTTTAAAGACCTGTCTCAGTGTTTTCTAAGGGTAGTCACTCTCTGTGAATATATAGTTCATGTTAGATGTCTGAGTATTTTTAGGTTGGCACTATTTGCATGAAAGAAATTAGGCAAAAAAAAATTAGGCAAACTCTTCTAATGCCAACCGTTAAGCAGCATTTTCTCTTTTGCAACGAGCATCCTTATTTCCTTCCTCTCTGCTGTCCCTCTCTCCTTCTCTTTCTTCTTCCTTCCTTCCTCAGCAGATATGTAAGGCCTTACGAGTGTCAGGCTCTATGTTATGATGGACATACAACAATCAACAAGAACGAAGCTGGTTCATGTTCAAAGCAGCTTATGGTCACATAGAGGAGGCAGATACTGGACAGATCATTATGAAAATAAGTACAAGTTCCCAAATCCGGAGAGTGCAGTGAAGAACACTTGCCAGTGCTGACAGGCTAGTGTGTGTCCTTGGTGCCTTTGACTCGGGGGGAAAGTGATTTTGCCATGTGCTTGTGTCTGAATGAAGGGTGCCCTGTGGGGCTTTTTGCAGGCGCTGTTTTTTGGGAGGTCTTATTCTGAGTACATAGTGCCCAATAAGCTAAGAGAAATAAACACTGTGATGACAGGAGAGAAAAGATTTTTATGACTTTCATGGAAATTTCATGAAATGATTGTATCTTGGACACAATCATTTCATGGAAATTATTATGCTTTTTATTGAGGAAGTTGACTCCACAAGGAAGGGCTCATGCAGACTGAGGGTGGGGGATGGATAATTCATTCACATTTGCCAGATAACAGAATAGCCTGGAATGATGGCAGAGCATAAGGTCATTTTAAAGGCTTAGTGCACTTCAGATCCAGGTCGAGATACTCCAGGCAGTTCAGGCATTTCTGGAAACTGACTTTGGTTTCTGTCCTGCCTTCCCTCCTATTTTTCAAGAAGCCAATGAATGGAACATTCAGTTTTGAAACGCATAGCACTGTTGAGACCTGAAGCAGTGTTTTTTGAGAATGGATCTTTGCAGTAAGCCCAAGGCTGGATATGTGGGTCCTTTCTGAATGTGACATCCCGTTGTCCCCAGTACTGAGGAAGAGAAGTGTTGCTTTGCAGCCTTACTCAACTATTTTCTTTTTTGCAATAACAATGGCAACCATTAGAGTAATATAAACCACTTACTAATCAGTTTAGTAACCAAGGACATCTGCCTTACACAATATGGAGCCAAATTAAGAGGGCTTTTTGATGTTCAGAAATTGCCTGTAAGACAAAGTCAAAAAAACGAATGGTAAAATCAGTTGACTCTTTGTGCCAGTTTCTAACTAGCTGTACCCAGCTGTACCCTCCAAACACTGACTGCAGTAAGCTGCTGATTTGCTGCCATTCAGGTATCTTTAGAAAGTAGTCCCTTCAAAATACCATATGATCTCACCTTTAACTGGAACATAATCAACAAAAGAAAAAAGCAAACAAGATATAACCAGAGACATTGAAATTAAGAACAATCTAACAATAATGAGGGGGGAGGGGACAGTGGGGGGAAGGGTCTTCAGAAACAATTATAAAGGACACATGGGCAAAAAAACAAGGGGGAGGGTGGAAGCAAGGGAGGGAGATGGGTTTGCCTGGGGTGGTGGGGAGTGGTGGGGAGAAAATGCAGGCAACTGTAATTGAACAACAATAAAGTAATTTTAAAAAGAAAGAGAGGGGAGAGAGAGAGAGAGAGAGAGAGAGAGAGAGAAGTCCTTTCAGAGGTGGTATTCCAGAATCTTCCTAACTCCATAACCTGTAGGAGAGAGTGGGCCCCCCACTTCTCCCCTCTTCTTGGACTTGCTCCTTTGAAACCAGGGTGAATGGGGCCTCTCAGAAACAAGCGGTGGGACAAAAGCTCTCTCATGCACATTGGTTACAGTTTGAGTTGTGCACATCAAGTACTGATGAAGGCCAAGCCCGGTGGCTTACAAAATGTAATTTTTGTCTTCGGGAAACTTACTATCTTGGACACAAATACAGAAAGTTGTTTTCGAGTCTGAAATTGCTGGCAAAAAGTAAATAACTGATCTGTGGAACCGGGGGGCAGGGCCACTGACCTGTGTAGGGTAGGCCCTGGAGGGGCAAGGACAGCAGCTGTCCCAAGACCTGGCAGTGCCGTCCCCGTATCTGGGGCCAGAATTTACAACCCTGAAATTGAATCTCCCTGAAGTGGCCAAAAAAAGAAGAAAAACAAGCATAGATAAATGTGACCTCTGGCATTTCTCCTTTTTTTCCGCCAGACCCTCAGTCCCCAAGTACAGATCCATGGGGTGAAAGTCATAGATGTGAAAGGAGGAGGCACCTTCTTCAACCAGGAAAGGTCATGACCTCTGAAGTATCCTCTATAAGGACATTCTGTTAGGCCACCTTCAGGTACATGAAATGGGCAGTTTCTGAGGCCACATGCCATTGCTCAAGTTGCTAGGGCACATGTTTTTATTAGCCCTTTATGGTTCTTGTTCTGACCCTATTCCTGTTCCTCTTATTATCCACCATAAAATCTATCCTACATCAGAAGCGAAAAAGGGGTTAAGAGCTATGGGCCTGAGAAAACTCAGCCATGGCTCTAAAAACATGCCCAGTAGGTGTAGAGAGCCCAGTTCACAGGCAGGGTTTTGATAGGTGGCCAAGGATAAGAGGTTTAGGGTGATACTCTGTGCTGTTGGTAAGGTCTCTGGTGCTGAAAACCATATTGGGCCAATTTCTTAGTAGTGTGGGAGATCTACTCCTCATGGAAAGGAATCGGCTACTCCTGCCGGGAAGACAGTGGCCAGCCCCCTTCAACAAGGAGGACACGGACAGATCACAGTCTGGAAGTGCTTCGCTTCTGACAATGCCGAGAGACATGGAAGCAATTATAGAGCTAATACATACAGAAACATGAAAACATGTGTCTTCTCTTTCCACCCCCTCTCTCCCTTTTCTCTCCCCTGCCCCCCCCCTTGGCTCTCAGAATGATGAAAGGCTCGACATTTGTGCGTCTACACCTACACACACTCGGTGCGGCCGTGCCTGTCATTCTTGATGACTTGCCTGTGCAACGAGATTGGTTCCAACTGTTTCTGTGTCCATTTGAGGAAAGAATCATATCACTTAGCTTTTTTTATTCCTGATACAGAGGGAAATGGGTTGGGATTAAGGTTGCTCAGTTGAAAATAAATTGTAATACTAATATGCATGTAATTCAACTCTGTTTCTCATATCTAAAACAAACTGATTCAGCATTTTAAATTGTAATGTTAAATGACAGTGTTTAACATTCTCCAGCATTTAGTGATTATTTATGTCAGACAAATAAGAAATCGCATTATCGCTTATTTATTCATTCACTTACTCAACATGTATTTGTTGATGCCTACTATATTTCAGGCACTATTATTAGTCCTGGGTCTAATCCTGTGGGATTTCTTGGTCCCTCCTCTCATGGAGCTTACAGTCTGTCATCACATATGAAATTTCAACAGGAAGGTCACTAATCGGCATAAGGCAGAATTTTCCCATGTAATGTGTGACATTGTTTTACAAGTTACTTCAATCTAAATGACTTCCTTCCTAATGGGAACCATTAGCTGGACCATTAAGGATGATGGTTTCAGGTTCAACAGGTTCTGCCTTGAAATTGACCTGATCAGTGGTGGAAATGGCCAAGAACTTACACAAATGGAGTGTGAGGACCTCTGGGCCCCAGTCAAGTGCAGATCATTAAACAGCAGGTGCCGTGCAAACCAAGCCCCTGCGCTACCATTCACTTGGGCTCGGTGTGGGAGAGAATCGACATTTCTCTTTTGACTGTAAAATTAACTTGCTTGGATATAAATCTAAACATTTGTGAACCAGGATTTGGAATTATTCAAAGGGCTTTGCTTATTTGTAGTGTTGCCTTTGGTGAAATCGCCCCTGAGTATGATACACAGATAAAGAGGGGCAGGTTTAAAACAGGTAATTTGGTAAAAGATGAGAATTTCACGCAACCGAATGGCTCAGAAAGGAGAGCTCAACCTTCACAACTCAATTTTGAAAATACCCCTCCTGTGAAGGATTGAGTTCCTTCATTCACTCTCCTTTGTAATAAACTGATGATCTGTTATCTAATAATGTACCTTCTTCATTTTAAGTTACTCAAAAATGGCACAGTGGTCCAGAGTTGATGCTATTAAAATAGTGATGGTAACATTTTGTCACACTGCCTGTCACCTCTCAGTTTCACTGTCCTACCTTTTTACTTTGTCACTATAGCCTTAAATCCCTACTGTCCCCATTGAAGTGTCTACTTGTCTCCTAAAACTCATTTATACTGTTTGTTTTGATGTCCTCCTTGGCAACGTAACTTACACGACTGTGATTTTTCAGAGTAATATTCTGCGCTTACTCTAATTTCCTGTTTTTAAAATTGAAGCCTTTGGGTTTGTGTGGCTTCTAGCAATGTAAACCGTTCATCTCATTTCTCTGTCAGCATCACTTATAATTTACAGTATATGTCTTCAGATTTCCTTGCCATTGCCCAGAGTAAGACCCTTCTGTCCATTTGACAGAAAGTGTTCAGTCCTGGCACTCCAGTGGCTCGGACCGCTTCTCCCCTCCAGTGAGTAATCCTAAAGTGCTGCCGAGAAAACAGTAACCGACCGTGTGAGGGCAGCTCACCGATAATGACCAGTGTCTGAGAGGAGGGTAATGCCTGTGCTAGGTTTCCAATTCTCCATTCTATGTTTAGTTCTATTACCTTTCATAGATTTTTCTATAACAACCATGGAATCTTGAATCACTTCAGAACTGCATGTCAACCCTGCGTTTGTTCAGCACTTGCTTTTTCTCTCACACATGCCCGCTCTCACGTTCCCAGACGTCAGCAGTGGGCCAGCACCCTTGCAGGAACACCAGTGCAGCCCTGGCGGAGTGTGAGAGAGGAGTTTGACATACCCCCAGAATTGCCAGATAGCCTCACACATACAAGTATATACACATACATGTGTGTATGTGTAGCTGTATCAGAATACAGTGATCTTTCCAACTATTTTCTGAATAAATCATTGAAATATTGGCGATGTGTGTAAAAAATTGGGTTTCCCTGGATTAACTTTGGTTGCAGGTAATTAATATTATACACAGAGCTAAGGCAATGATTTTGAGATACAAAAGGTAACATATTAGTAAGAAGATAGAAGAAAACAGTCGTATCTGTGGATGCAGAGTCTTTGAGGTTTGGCAGATTTCGTGATATACATGTTATTAGTGGTTGGCATTATTTGCTGCGGCCTTGTAATAATCTGAGTGTTTGCCTGCACAGTTTATTACGTACCCCAGGGAACATTCTCGCTCTTTACTCATCCGTTCTCCTCCATGCTTTCAACCATGCATTCAACAAACACCTCACGCCAGCATTGTCACAGTTCAGATTTTCCTAATATTCAACCCTTGGGGAACAAAATTGTCCTAGCGGCAGGAGCCACAGCCATCACGTCTGCCAGGTGTCCAGGGCTGCTCTGCTCTCTCTCCACTGGCTGCCACGCAGTTTTTTCTTACTCTGATGCCCCTAAGCCCTTTATTCTTCTATGGCATTTATCACTCTCTATTATTGTAAAAGTGCTGAAATTGGAAGTGTATACATATGTATTTACATGTATATATATTTGCTTGTAATATGTATTTGTATTAATGGCCCTGAGTCCCGAAGTGTAGATGTTTTTTATATTTCTAATCAGATTACATATTTTTAAGAGTTTTAAAACTCTTGATTTATATTTATTCCCCACATCACTACTAGTACAGTCCTTTCCATGCCTATATGTATATTTATATATACCTATGCACTTGTATATGTATATTTATAAATGCTAATAAATAATTGTACTTGAAACCTCATCTGTTATTAGTTCACTGTCACTTTTTCTTTTTACTTTTTCACTACTAATTTATACACTCGATGGTGAAACTTGGGAAAAGGCGATGCATTTATTGTTAGAAATATGTGAAACTCCTAAAACTGTATTTTAGTGAATTAACTTATTAACAGACATTCATTGACCATTCAGAATGAACTCAGCCTTTGTTACATAGTAGTTGTAGTTTCTTAAACAAAAAAATAACAAAAATAGATTGAAATGCATCACATTGCAGTTCCACTGAAAAGACTTCACAATAAAACAGCTTGAAAAGTTGAATATTTTTGACTGCTTCGGAAACTTGGCAGGACAGTAATTGAGTTCTGGATAACGCTGACATGATGCCTCGGGAGCCAGTCGACAAGAAGACAGTTTCAGAGATGATAGTGCCCTTTAAGGAAGTCGTAAAGGAAGCAGCTCTCGTGTGTGTTTGGTTTCATGAAGGATGTGCTGTACCAGGAAGCGTGAGGCCCCCGGGGGCTCATTACGTACACTGGTCACGAAAGAAGTGCCGTGGCATTTTTATAGGACTTCTCTGCCCGGTTGTAAGCTCTGAGATCCATCATCCCTGCTGAGAAAAGGTTTCGGTTAGCGGTCCAGGTTACCCTGCACTTAATACGCATCTGCTGTTGTAAAAGCTGACTCGGACCCCAGTCTTCATAAGTTCTCTGTTAAGTCCAGATAGATCAAATAACCACCACAAGTTTTGTGGGTGAAGAGTTTTTTATTAAATTTATCGGGATGACATTGGTTAATAAGATTATATAGGTTTTAAGCATGCATTTCTGTGATCTGTGATCTGTATGTCACATTTTGTGTCCACCACCAAGGTCAAACCATCTGTCACCATATATTTGACCCCTGTTACCCTGTATTGCCCCCCACTCCTCTTCCTTCTGGTAACCTCCCAACTGTTGTCTGGGTCTGTGAGTTTTTGTTTGTTTTTCATGTTTTTTCATTTGCTGCTTTCAGTTTTATATCCCACATGAGTGAAATCATGTGTTTCTTAACTTTTCCGGACGTATTTCACTTAGCACAATGTTCTCACGGTCCATCCATGTTGTCGCAAATAGAATTTCATCTTCTTTATGCCTGAGGCATATTCCACCCTATATACGTGCCACACCGTTATCCAGTCATCTACCAAAGCACACTGCAATTGTTTCCATGTCTCGGTCACCATCATAATGCTGCAATGAACACAGGGGTGCGCATATCTATGAAAATAAATGTTTTCAAAGTTTGGGGGCAGATACCCAGGGGAGGGATTACTTGGTTGTACAGTAACTGTATCATTTGTGTTTTGAGAAACTGCCATACCATTTTTTTATAGTGGCTATACTAGTTTATATTCCCGCCAGCACTGAATAGGGTTCCTTTTTCTCCACAGCCTCTCCAACACTTGTTATTACTTGTCTTGTTGATAACAGTCATTCTAATTGGTGTGAGGTGGAACCTCGTTGTAGTTTTGAACCACATTTCCCTGATAGCTATGGAAGTTGAACATCTTTTCATATATCTGTTGGCCATTGTATGTCTTCTTGGTAGAATGTCTGTTCAGGTCCTCTGCCCATTTTTTAGTTGAATTATTTGTTTGGTGTTGAGTTGTATGAGTTCTTTATGTATTTTGGGTATTAACCCCTTGTCAGAGCTGTTGTTTGCAAATATGTTCTCCCATTCGGTTGGTTGCCTTTTTGTTTCGTTGGCAGTTTCTTTTGCTGGGCAGAAGCTTTTTAGTTTGATACAGTCCCATTCATTTATTTTTGCCTTTACTTCCCTTGTCTCTGGGTCTCGAGTCATAAAGTCTTCTCTAAGAACAAAGTCTGTAAGTTTAGTACCTGTGTGTTCTTCTGTGTTACTTATTGTTTCAGGTCTTTGAACCATTTTGAATTAATTTTTGTATATGGGGACAAACAGCAGTCTAGTTTCATTCTTCTGCGTGTGGCTTTCCAATTTTCCCAGCACTGTTTATTCAAGAGGCTTTCTTTTCTCCAGTGTATGTTTTTGGCTGCTTGGACAGAGAATTTCCCCCCAACCCCTAGCCTCTTCCCCAGCATCATCTGTGTCCTGCACTGATGGGGATCCTTGACGCAGGATGATGTGTTCTCAACTACGTCATGGTGGCAGTCGGAGGCTGCAGTCGGAATGTCATACACAGGCTACACTTTGCAGCTAGTTGCAGCTCAGTAGTAAGTTGACCTAGGTAATTTCTTCAGGGAAAGAGGGGAATTCATGATGAAAGAGAGGTCATTTAAACGGTGTTCCCAGGGATCTAGTTTTGCAGCTGGCTAAAGCCAGCAGTCCTAAATTATCAAGTATAATAAAGTAATTGGTTTTCTGCTAATTTATAGATACAATTCATAGCAGATTTTGCATAATATTTTGGGTAGATGTTGAATTTTAAGTCTTGCATTAATGAATTAAACTCTAAAAGAGTGGAAGATTAGTGATTAAACTTTTTTTATAGAAGGTACAGTTTATATCTGTATGCAAATGTGTGTCCAAGTTAGTGATCCTCAGGTTATCCTCTTCTTTTATTCATGTCTCTCACTGTCCCCCTCTTGCTTTGTTTTTAAGAAATCCGCTGCAGCCCTGGCTGATAGCTCAGTTGGTTAGAGCATCATCTCGATAAGCCAAGGCTGCAGATTCCATCCCTGGTCAGGGCACACACCAGAATCAACCAATGAATGCACAGATAAGTGGAACAACAAATTGGTCTGTCTGACTGTCCGTCTGTCTGTCTCTCCCTCTCCCTTCCCACCTGCCCTCCTCTCCTACACCCCTTTCTCTGTAAAAATCAAGAAATAATTTTTTTAAAAAAAAGAACTTTGCTGCCAGTTAAACGTGTCCACCATTGTGGAGCCAAGGAAGCAAAAGGAAAGAGCATCCATGTTACTTCTTGTAAAAAAATTACTTCTTGCAAAAAATCTAATATTTAAAATAAGCTTTTGGGCAAATTTTAAATATCATTATCCTATTTCTTCATTTGTACCAGCTCTTACAAACAAGATTTGCTTTCAGGAGGGCAGAAGTCTGGTGTCTAAGAGGGTAGAATATCCAGGGAAGGAACTGTGGATGTACTTTGGTCACTGAAGCAGAATCAGCTCCAGAGCACAGTAAAGGAATGAACCACCTTCTTCACTCCGCACATGTGGGCAGTGGAGGCAGCACCTTAGAAACCCACGTGATCCTGCGTAGTCAGGGACTGTGTATTAAACAGTGACAGGGCCCAATGAAATTGTCTTTGTGTTATAAATTTTCAATTGCAAAAAGTTACAGCTCATTCAAGATCTAATATCCATAATGCAGTCTGACAGCAGCAAAATCACTCCACCAGCAAAAGACTTAAATGAAAAGCAATGCTAACTGCCTGCCTAGGAGGAAAAGTGGCACAGTGTTATCTAATCACATGTCCAAAGGGTATCATAGAACACAGAAGAACAGGGCCACCAAGGGGACCCTTAGGACACTGTTAATCAAGCATCCCAAATATTGGTCATTTGTGCAATGAAACTTGCTCTGTTCAGGCACCAGTAGAGTTGCCAGCCTCACAGCAGAACAGATAAGAACTCTGAATAATCTCGGAGGTGGTACTGATGGTTGTGTCCCAGCTACAGTGTTATGAGAGGGACGGTAGAACCGTTGGGCCAAATCTGAGTGACAAAAATGCCATTAATTAAAGAGTGCAAGTGTAAAGCTATGTAAGTAGGTCAAAGAAGACAGTGGGGCTACCTGTGTGCACTACTCTGACAGTCCAGCAAGCTTTCTATCATTGAGTAGCAAGGTAGGAAACACAAAAGTTCAGGGAAAAAGGCAAGCGCCCCTGATCTTTCCTAAGGAGATCCCTGAGTGGACCATGAACCATAAGGTAGAGAGGGGCCAGGGTAAGCAGCAGGTTTGGATCCGTGAGTGGACAGATATAAAAAAACCTCGACTTCTTGCCTTAGGTCAGAATTCTCTAAATAGTTGGAATGTAGAAAAATAGAGCCAGTAAGTGCCCCTCATCCAAGTATTGATCCCCCATCTAAATGTCCCCTCTGTCCATTGAAATACTGATTCTTTGACCCAACAGCTTCTGCTTTGGGACCAAGAACAACAACAAAAATACAAGTTTATGTTTCGTAATTGAGAGACGGGTGTAGTGATACTTTATTAATTGTGACAACAATGATAATTGTGAAAGGGAAGTCTTACAGACTGTGTTGTTACCGTGTAAAACAAAAGTGCAACATCATATTCCTTCAATACAAAAGGGAACCGTGCACTAGGCTCTCTCAAGCATATTTATATTACTTTATTTAATCTTTGCTACAATCTGTGAGGATCATTAACCCTCTTTATGCAGGAAGCCTCAGTCTCAAAAGGGCTAGGTAACTTCTGTGCGCAGACCATTCCCCGCCCTGCTGCACGCATCACGCCTGTTACTTTGGCCTGGTTTGCTGGTCCGTCTTCATCCAGTCTGTCCCCTGTGGAGGTCCTGTGAAACACACAGCCTTCTCAAGGAAGAGGACTGATTCCTTAAGACTGAACCTGCAAAGACTTTGAAATGGTTAAAGAATGCCCCCACCCCAAATGAGCAAGTATTACCCAGAGACTGAAAAACTCAGTACTTGTGCAACACATTTTTTTGTAGTTTCACAGCTGCCTTTTCTCTGCACAAGTAAGTTCTCTGTATATTTTTGGTTAGAATTGTGTGTTATCAGATATTTTCTACTGGGTGTGGAACCACTCGCACAGTGACACTTGCGTGTATTGAACCAGGGACGACAGTATTGTAAAGGGAAATGGACACTGCTGTCTCCCCTCACCCCAGCCCGAATGAAGGACACATTGTGGTCAAGTCCAACACTCACACCTGGTGAAAAGATGTTCCACTCAAGGAGAACTTTCCTCTCCCATTTTCCTGGGAGGCTAAGGTTACTGCTCGCAGGGCTGGGTTGGATCCCACGGTTCTACGGTTCTTTGTGGTGAAAGGGTGTGGTGGGCTGCTGTTGGGTGCTCTGAAAGCTCTGGTGATGACAGAGCAGATAGTCCAATGTGACCTCGGAAGTACAGCCCCTTGGGTATTTGACATGCGCACAGGCTAGTTTTTCCCTGACAAACGCCCTGGGGCGTGGCTTGAAATGGCTTGGGCATCACTGTTAGGCTCCCGAGGCGTCAAGTGGGTTTCCTTTCAGCACTCCCCTTTCTTGTAACTACCCCGGGTGTGCCAGTCTCCGTGCTAGGGGTATTCGTGAAGGCAGGCAGGAACCAAGAGCCTCTAGTTCACCATCACCCTGGTACCTTGAAAAGTATGCCTGCTATGTCACAGACCTTTAGTAAACACCTGCTCAGTGACTGAATGAATGAGTGCTTGTTTCCTAAGTTTTAGTTCTTCTACTGGCCATGGGCTCTGAAAAGGAGGGCAAGAGGAGAGAAGAGGAGAGAATGGGGATAGCTGGGTAACTTGCTTTCCTCCTGGCCTCCGCCCGAGCAGACAGGGCCCTCCTGGTTGGAGGAGGTAGGGTGACCTGGAAACCTACAAAGTGTGTGTGTGTGTTTGTAATTTCAGTTGAAACACTTTTCTTTCAAATAGTTGAAATATCTCTGGCCAGTGGCTTCAGAGGGTATCATCAAATCACGGGCCTCACATAATGCTGCCAGAAATCTTAGGTTCTCAACCGGATCCTCAACTGCCTGTTGCTGCAGCCGCACAGAATTCCTCAAGGTTCAGCATTTGTGTTCACTGGTACTTTGGGAGCAGGGCAGCGCCGAGGGGGAGACTGGGATCTCTGGTACTGACTCCCATGCACTTTTCCTCCCAAGAAGTCAACTGCACCGACCGGTTCTGGTATCATGTGCTCTGACATTGTTTGGTGCTCTCTCTTAGCTGAGAATACTTTTCCCTCCCACAGTGGCATTGATGTTTCACTTTTTGTTTTAAGATAATTGACATATAGTTACTGTTAAGCTTGTAGATCTCTTTTTATCAACTTGTCCCATCCCAGGGATGTGTTGTTTTGTTTTGTTTTGGGTTGTTTTTGTTTTCGTTGTTACTGTTTTCGTGCCTGACATAAAACAGTGGTGGTCAGGAGAGCTGTGACCAAAGGCATGACTTGTACATCATGTTTCTTTTGCCTGCTGAAAAAAAATCGAACTCTCATTTATTAAATATGCATTGCTCCAACTTGTCTCTACTGTAGAGTTCATTTCATGACTTAGCAAGCAGATTTTCACAAAATAAAAATAACCTTATCAATACCCATGAAATATACTGTAAGAAAGACCCTTGCCTGAGGAATACCATAAATACCCACAATCATGTTTTCCTCCTTCTCAAGAGATCATAAAACTTGAGGTCACAGGACAAGCAGCAGTGTTCTCAGCTGCTTTATAAAGTTCATTGTTACTGTTCCTCTGCATTTTGGTCAAATAGCTTAGGCAACTCTGACCAGAGACCTTCCCCAGTACTATCCTAGCGGCAGAAGGGCAAGGCTGATGCTCATCAAAGTGCGGCCTGGGGTCTAAGCGCCAGCGTCACCTGGCACAGCAGCGCACACTCCAGAATGTCTCTCTAGACCTACAGAATCAAACTCTGGGAGTGGATCCTGAGATTTTGCACTTCCACCGATCTCCCAGGAGATTCTTGGCCCTTTGAGAATGGTTACAACCACGCGACAAATGTTTATTATGGTCTGTGACATAGCAGGTACTTTGGTAGATGCTGGGAATAGACAGATGCTCAAAAGGAGACATGGAGCCTGAATGTACTGCTTTACACTTGTTTAGAAATGTGTCTCGGCCGTAGATGGAAAGGTTCAGAGGTGCCTGAAAGCCTGGAGCCATTGCGTTCAGTCACTCAGCCAATTAACAAATATTCAGTTCCTAGGAGAAAAGCATTCCGCTGAGCACTTGATATAGTAGAGACTATATCATGGCTCCTGGGCTCTGAGGATCTTATAGTCTGATTGGGAAACCGGGAAATGAAAAGTTAAATTATAGTAGAGAAGTCAATTAATACAGTAGGACAGCACAAAGAAACCACAGTCGAATGTGTGATTGATTGCTGAGTGGTACTAAAGAGAACAGTGTCTTGGATGTTACCCTTTCCTGTACCCCACTAGAATGTTCCCCACATTGAGTCCATCCTCCTCCTAGTATGTTTAAAAAATTTAATATACAGTATTAATATCACTCTTAAAAATACTCCCTACTGTACCAGAGAATATTTGGAATTTTTGAAACAAGAGGTCACTTCTGCTCCGTATCATTCTACTGACTTAATGTTATCCAAATATAAAGTAAAAGTTAGCTATCTAATTACACAATGGTATATTTAGGTAAAAGAGGAATTTTTTCTCATATTGCTATCTAGTTTGAATGTGTGTACACATATACATACACACAGTATATATGTATAAGTGTGTATGTATATACCTACATACATAACAAATATATATATATACATATATATATATAATAAACACATGTTATATATACACACCAAAAAAAAATCCAAGGAGAAAGAAGGCCCACTTGGAAAACATGTGGTTCCACAATACATCAACTCACCTAAAGGCATGGTCCACAAAGTTTCTTCATTATTTGAGATATGAGATTGCTGTAGGTTGGCTTTGCAGAGGAAACTGGAGTAACCTCCCTTGGAAATTTTAAAGAGGTCAGTAGACTATAGTGAGTTAGGAATGGTCTACATCATACTCTCCAGTAACTCTGCTGGGGTTGCCCCTCTGGGGTCTCAGTGTTGGAACTGAAGTGTGTTCTCTAAGTTGGATGCTGTGAGTCACAGGGCTGAGGCCACATCAGCGCAGTGGCATCGGGACTTTGGGTCCAGAGGCAGGTGGCCGCTGTTCCTGGCAGCCTCTCCCTGTGCAACCATGGGGCTTAGTTCTTACACTCGGTTCTCCCGCCTGTCAAGCGGCCGGAATCATAGTCCTTCTGTGATGGAGATATAGAAGAGAGTAAATAAGTTAACAGATATTAAGCACTTACCCAAAGGCCTGGCACAAATTCAGCTCTCAGTAAATGTGAGTTCTGATTATTACCATCATTATTTATTATTTTCGAGAAGAGCCCACAGTGTCTTTATGTGCCTTTGCCTTAAAAGTAAGTCAGATTAGGTTCTACAGAATAACTGATTGGTCTTTCTCAACAACTGATTCTAGACATATTTTAACAAATAGATAATTTTTACAATAATAATAACTTTATTGTTCAGTTACAGTTGTCCCCATTTTTTAAAAGTAGAATTATCCATATTCTTTCAATTATCCAAAATCTTGTAATTAAGGAGACAAACTTCAAATGTGTGTTTCTATAATCTGTACCCAAAGGAGAGTATGAAGTTACAAATGTGTAATTTAGTAACTACAGTGTGCATGCCGACCAGCACACGCTCAGTCGAGGATGGTGAAAATCACTGGGACAGACTTAGCACGGTGTGAAACGGCGCTGAGGCAGAATGGGACCGGCCTGGAAATGTTGACAGTAATGATGAAGGAATTTTCACTTCCCACCAGCTGTGGTTTCTTGGAGCCGGTTACATGTTAAATACTAGAACATTTCTAAAATGTAAACTGAGACACCAAATCGAATGACCTTTGTCCTGAGGCAAAAAAGTATATGGCCTTGACAGTACCTGGCCGTGCTGGGTGGTGATGTTGCCTGGGTGTTCCACCCACGGCTCAACCATCCAGGCCCAGCTTCCCGCTGATGCATGGGGAGCTTCTGAGCCTCCAGTGCTGTCGAAGCCATGCAGCTCTTAACACACTTGTCCTGTGCCTCTATTGAGCCTGCGGACACACACCTGCAAGCAGAGAATGTGCCAGGCCATGCTCCGTGCCATGAGGTTAGCATAAAGAGCCTCACCTTCAAAGACTTTGTAGTTTAACAAGAGAGATTTGCCTGAATACACGCTTCCAAAATTTCTATTGTAGAAAGACTTGGGCGGGTGTCGTGAACTGCCTTTGTTCAAATGTATATCAAACCTTGTTTTCTTTTAGGAAGCTTGGATACTAAAGTGAATGGCGTGTGTTCAGTAGGAGACCATCTCTTGAGTGTGTGAAATAAAGCCATGTTCTGCCTCCTAAATAATTTATAGTGGTTTAAGATGGAACCTTGGGTGCTGTGATTGAGAACCGCAATAAATTATCACGTCTAGGAGAGAAAGTTAATGCTTTCCATTTAACTTGATCCTGGAGCGTATTGAAGACATTAAGTGCAATGGTATGTGACTGAGCTGATGGGAGTTAATATGTAATTGCTGTTTTTTACAGTATGTTAATAGTGATTATATTCTATTTATTCTATTTTCCTTTGGAAATACAGTGTAATGTAATTATAATTAATAACTCTAAAGATAGGCTCAATTACTTAAGTCATGAAAATGAATTGCTATCATTACACTGAGAATTGTTTAACCACCCTGTATGGGAGCACCTATGGAAATGCCAGTGCTTCTCAGAGTGTTACTTGTAAAGAAACCAAAGTGAATAAATGCTGTGTTTATGCTGAAATCTGTACTGTTTTTTTAACTGGCAGAATTTTATAGCTTGCTGCGATCCTTTTACATATTTTATGAAACTTCATGCTTTAGTTATAACTTTAAATTTTTTCAATTTTAAGAATTATATTTTAAGAAACCTTATCTTTGCAAAATATACTTTAAAATAGCTTTTAAAAGAGTGAGAAAAGAAACCCTGTCCAAATTTAGGAATATTTCTGAATCATTGATCTTCATGAGGAATATTTTCATTTTTTATTTTTTCAGTCAGTAGGATTTACTGGATTCTTTTTGGTACCAGGGCCTGTGCTTGACCACAGGTTACAAGATGAAGACAGTCCCAGCCCTCCGATGGAACAGATAACTTGATAGTAGAGAGTCTTTTCTTCTCTTCCTCTTTCCTTTTCTGTTCATCATCATCATCATTTTTAAATGACTAAAAAAACCCTTGTATTAATGGCATTATATGTTAAAAGGGGCCATATTAATGTTTCCTAGTAAGTATTTCAGTTACCTTTTGGTGTGAAATTTTTATGCAGATTATGTGATTTTTATGTAAAAGTGAAACCTTCCGGGAAGAAGTTACCGCCCAAGTTTGTGAATGATTTCAGGGTGACTGACACACATGCTCCCGCTGTTGTTCTGGGTGCTCCTTACAGCACTGTGCCTCCTCTGTCGCAGTGCTGAGGGTCTTCTAGGTTATGAGAACCTGCAAAACCTTTTTCCCTTTCTCTGTCCCCTTTGCCCCACATTTGGTTACTTGCCTTATCCTATAAATTTGAGTTCTACAAATACTGTACTTCTTTATTCTCTATTCCATTCCTAGCATCTATCTTAGGCCTCATCATTCATTTGTTCTATTCAACAATCCCCCTCAAGTCATACATACCAGTCACTCAATAAATAGTAACCTACCTCTAATTAGTTCACTTTTCTTCATGGACATTGTTATCACTCTAGACTAAGCCACCTTTAATTTCTCATCCGCTGTGGTGGCACTCTGCCTGCAGAGTCCCCCCCACCCCATCCACCATGAGAATAGGTCTACCAAGACATGATCTGCTTGGGGAGGAAAGGTGGCCAATCTCTCAAAGGAGAAGGGCCTTGAACCTATTCCTCAGTGGGCTTTTATTGGGTTTCATTTGCATAGGAATACAGGATGTATACATAAAGCTTATCGATCATTGTCAAGCAGTAATTATCAAATAATAGATAATATACAAAGAACTAAGGGCTTACTCCGAGTCAGGGTCATACAGCCAAAGGGCCATAAAAGTTTGGGGAAACAAACTCATTTCATACTTGGATCCTTATCATTTAAATTGAGGGTATTAGCAAGGCAGCTTTGACAGGATTTTATGCATTCTTTCTTAGGCCTGATCACCCAGGGGAACCCTTCCTCTCCAGCACAGGGCGGTACCCACCTCTGGCATTGTTTCAGCCTTAAGTCATGCAGGGAAGTAAAGCAGCCAAGAGATTAGGAGATTTCTTACAGACAGAATGAGGACTCAGGCTATGTCCAAGCCGAGTGGTGGGGTCCATCACCCCCTTTTTCTATAGTTCCCCAAGTCCTTCCCTGATGACCCCATCGTGACCATGCCTGTCTTAGGTTGTCCTTCCCTTGAGGAATCTTACCCATCATTGGCTAACTAGTCATCCACCTGGGACCAAGCAGGGTGAAGTAAAGGGGGCAGAGGCTGTGCCCCTGTTGAGAGGATAAGCTTTGTCTCCTTAGTGGCTTATGGTCCCAAGGTCTTTTACTCAGCCTTAGCCATGGGGGGTGTCACAGCTTCTAACACCAGCAATCTGCATTCTTTTCTAAGAGGTTAAAGGTGGAGACAGTTTCTTGGGATTTCATTTAATGTAAAATTAAAAATGTGCATTTTCTATTCTTATGGGATGGTGAGCCCAACATATTTTGGAAAATAGTCTCACTGCTTAATCAGTTCATGCAAAATACTGAACAGGAACTGAATTTGCCTTAACAGAAACCTAGCTGATAGGTTTTGACCCTTCTCTCCCACTGTCAGGTACCCGACAGGGCAGGAATTACATTTTAGACTTCATCTTTTGATGAGGGGCCCATTTTAGCGATCTGGTGGGCTTCTCTGGGAAATGCTGGGAACCTGGAATGGGCTTCCATTCTGCCCCTGTCTGCCTTTTAGCCTCAGGCCCCTCTCCTTTTCCGTAGTTTTATTCACTTTGACTGGACTCATTTCATTTGACAAGAACATGCTTCTAATCATGAAAAAAATTTTGAAATGTTGGAAAAGTATATGAAATACTGATCTCTTTTTGTCTTGTCACATGCATTTCATTGTTTGACATTTAATGTCTTTGCATTTGTTAAATCATAATGACTTTCTGAGATAGTCCCCATCACTTAATTTGCAATAAAAATGGAGCTTGCTACCATTGTTTATTTAATTCACTCATAGAGTATTTCATTGATTACAAAATTTTAAACACTCATCATGTGCCAGGCGCTGTGCTAAGCTCTGGGAATGGAAATCTAAAGGCGTGGACCTTTCGTTAGGAAAGTTCCCACAAAAGTCGTGCACGTGTTGCGGTGGCACTTAGCACAGTGCCTCCTAACCAGCTCTAGACTCAGGGGCTAGGGTCGGGGAGAAGAGTTCCCTGAGGGGTGTTTCAGAGTCAGACAGCATTTGGCCAAGTGAATGGAACTGAGAGGCAGCCCCACACTGAGCGACAGTGGTGGAAGATCGTGTCACTTCTGTTCTGGGACCAGCAAAAGCGGGGACTTTGAGGGGAAGGGTAGTAAAAGCAAGGGCATGGAAATAGCCACAGGCTAGTTCCTAAAAAGCCTGGATCATTCAGAAGAGCTTGCAGATTATTTAAAGGAGCTTTAAAAGATTTTAAAGAGCTGGAATAACACAGGCAGATTTATATTCTTGAAAGATTTCTTGGGAGCCAAGTGGAAAATGAATTAGTGTAATCTAGACTAGACAGCCCTGGAGTGCAGGGGAATACAAAGCAATAGGCCCTGGCTCCTCAGGCCCTTTGCTGCTGACTTTGAAGTGCCAAATACTGAATCATTGCATATTCACTTAGTTCCTGATGCATTTATTTAGATCCTGATGCTGCCTTGACAGATGAAGTTGGACCTAGTTCTTGCCCTCAGGATACTCAGAGTCTAGCTGGGAAGAAAAATAAAATCATCATGTATAGTATATAATGTTTTAATAGTTTGCAGAGTAATTCACATGCAATATCTCTTGATTTTTAAAATAACAGTGATACAAAGGTCTGTCTGGAAAAAGTTCCAGCCATTGTTAATATAACGAGAACACTTTGTGTGGCATCAATGTAATCTGGCGGCCAAGGAGAGGATTGGAATACATATGTGTGAACAATGATGACTTCACTGTACTAGTCAGTTGGGGCGATAGATGCCGTTGAGTGAGCATGTGTACTGTGTGGTTGTTACATTCAAAACTACTGAGTGAGTTGAGCAACAAGTCTGCATCAAATTTAGCATTAAGCTTGAACATTTCTCCATGAAAACTATTAGGATGAATCAGAAGGCCACAGCTATGGGCATCTGGTGACTGACAGCTTCATCACAGCAACATGCTCACTCATACATCATGTCTCATGCAGAGTTTTTTGGCAAAATATCAAATCACCCCAGTGACTCAGCCCCCATGGAGTGCAGATTTGGTGTCATGCAAATTCTGGCCTTTCCCCAAACTAAAATCACCTTTGAAAGGGAAGAGATTTTAAATGGCCATCGATGAGATTCAGGAAAATAGGACGGGACAGCTGATGATGACTGGGAGAACTGTGTGAGGTCCTTAGGTGCCTACTTTGAAGGGGACTGAAGCGTCATTGTCCTGTGTACAACATTTCTTATATTTGGCAGGGTTTTTGTTTTACATGAACTCCTGGGAATTAGTAAATGTCTTTTTTTTTTCTTTTTTTTAAATTTTCCACATTTTTTGTTGTTCAAATACAGTTGTCTCCATTTTCTCCCTACCACTCCCCCCATCTCAGCCTTCCCCACTTCCCACCCTTGATCCTACCCACCTTTGTTTTTTTCCATGTGTCCTTTATAGTTGTTTCTGAAAACCCTTCCCCTTATATTTTGGAATGTTTTGATAGTTTGCAGAGTAGTTCACATACAGTATCTCTTGATTTTTTAAACAACAGTGATACAAAGGTCTGTCTGGAAAAATCCTTGTATTTTGTATCTTCTTCAATAAATGACTCTTTTTCATAGTCCATGGCTGGATACTTTCTGGACAGACTGTATATGTCATGGTTATCGCAGCTGACATTTTATTCATGGAAGATTATAGCCCATGTTCTGTGGCCCATTTTGTAAGTAATGGAGCTGCAACTCCAACCATGGTCTTTGGACTCAGGCAGAAGACCTTACAGTGAGCCACACTGTCCCACTTGTTAAATAATGTAAGGAGATAGTTACACAGAATATGAAATTGTATAAAATATGACTACTTCTGAGATGGCTTATATAGACAAGAAATGTGTGGTAAGTTTGGAGAAGAATTGATCACTCTCTGGGTCTTGAATTAGTGCAGCAGGAAGCTAATTCTAGGGTTCAGAAGTGAAGGAAGAAATCGGCAGGGCAGATGGCAGGTTATGAACTCCTGTGCCCAAAGGTTCTTGTGGGGGAAATCGAAAAGGAACTGGAGTGGCCATCTGGATCCAGTGGTGAAGAACTTGAATGTCAAAATTAACAGTGTGCAGGCAGTCCTGAAGAAATTGTAGGTAGACCATAGGGGACTTAGAGCATGCCATTGGAAAAAAGGAGTCAGCAGTGGTGTGTGGAACGAGTGGGCAGGTGAGCCGTGAGGTCAGGTCAGTTGGGAGGAGATCGCCACAAAGCCAAGGTGTGTTCTCCCTCCATCCTGCATCTTCAGTCCCTCCTCGTCTCCTTTGCACCCCTCTGTCACTCTTCCATTCCACGCCCCTTCAGGTTCTGGGATGGTAAACCCCTCAACCCACCAATCCCGAAGGGTCTTCTTTCTCTCACTTTTTCATGGTTCTGATATCCAGCTCAGTTGGATGTTTTGCTAATTTTTAGTAATTGTGGTTCCAGTACATTAAAAATCTCCAGGCCCTTGAAATGCTAGAGACTTGCAAAAGGACACCTTTGCTCCTCCCAAGGTCCTGGGGGCTCTGCTGCTGCAGTTTAAGATTCAGAGCTTGCTCTTCCTTTCCTGTCACACCAGAGCGGGTGCTGGCCTACTTTCCTCCGTGCTGGACGTTTCTTGCCAGTACTGTCTTCATAACGTCATCAGCACTGAGGATGTCTGTGTTTTGAAAGATTTTCGCCCCAGATGGATTAGTTGGTGTGTCCTAATGCACATGTCATTTTTTTCTCTCCCCTTATTTCTAACCTCTTGCATGCCTCACACATTGGTGCTTCACTCTGACATACAGTTTAGCACACCATGTGGTGTTTTGTTCCTGATTTCAGAATTCCTACATGAGGCACCAACTCAGCCTAGGCTTCGCATTAACCTTTAATGTCCTACCAAACATCTCCTTACATTCGGAAAGAGATGTAGTGTCATTTTTATTTCATTTTTTATTATTCATTCATGTGTTTCACTCTTTATTGAGCACCTGTTATGTATCAGACATATATAGGAGCTGAGAAAATACCAAGTTAACAAAAAATACTCACATTCATATTTTCTCAGAGCACATACCTTTGTGACTACAGATAACCACTAAACAAATAAGTAAGAAAATGATTGTTTCCCTGGCTGGTGCAGCTCAGTTGGTTAGAGCATCGTTTCATAACCAAAGGGTTGAAGGTTTGATTCCCAGTCAGGGCACACACCTAGATTGTGTGTTCCAGACCCTGGTCTGGGTGCGTGCGGAAGGTAGCCGATCAATGCCCCCCGCCCCCTCCTCAAAGAAGTGAAGCAAATTGTCTTCAGGTGAGGATTTAAAAAATTTATTGTCATCTTTATTAAAATATATTTCTCTTCAAAAGGCTATACCCAACATTTTAAAAAAAAATTTTCAGAGTGGTAATACGTCTTTACCTTATTCCTGAAAAAAGGGGAAAACTATTGAATAAAATGCACAGACCTGCAGGCAACAGCTCTTTAAATAATATAATATATTCACAGTGCTGCCATATATCAATGGCATCACTATATGGACTGAGAGCTCCATGCAGCATTTCCACAGTTAATGTGCAGCTGCATGTTACATTTTCTTTTCATTCTAAGGTTCGCTCTGAGGCCTCTGGGTGGTGTGTTTAATATGGACATTATCTAGTGAAAATGCCACATTTCATAATGTTGGAACAAAGTTTCACCGTAATTGCCTCTGAAAGACATTTGCGGCTCTAGATTTACAACTCAGTGTCTCGCTAATTTATGGCAAGGTCAGAAAAGCAGCAGGCTTACAAGTAGGAGAAAAAAAAATCTTCCCGTCATGCTTGTAATGATTCGTGCAGTTGGGCAATTAGGCAAAATATACAAATTGTAGTTTGATGTTGCATTAACAGACTTAGCCGTGGGATATAAAGTCATAAGGAATGCCATCATTTCAGGACAATACACAGTGCCACATGCAAAATTGTGAATATTTGGCTGTGTACCCTGAGCAGTATGGACTTCCCAGCAGAATTATAGTGTTCATTGTACTGTGTTCTCCTGGCTCCTTCGTTGGCTGGATGTTGAGAAAGCAGATTTCAAAATGTTGAAAGAAGGAAAGAAACTTCAGGAGCAAACTCACAGAAATACTGATGGTATTCGGTTGCTGTTGTTGCTGTTGTTTTGAAGGCCTTCTCTGCCCTCCCTCACAGGTTGTGCTGCCTGGGGGCCAGGTGGTTGAAAATACACTGCACACCAAGCCTCTCTTGTTTATTTGTGTGTGGAAGGCCAGGCAGCTTAATAGAATCTGAATATGACTAAATCCAGCCACTTAGCGTAACTGTCGGTATCCCTATAATGCAATAGCCAAAGGTAATCTGCTTGTTAGGCACTTTCCTTTATGATCTCAGCGAGTCCCACGTTCTGGAAGCAAATGTTGTATTTACCATAATCCACGAGAGGAAAAAGCCAGGGCTAAAAATACAAAACAGAACAAATGTAAAACATTGCTGCCACTCCAGTCCTGTAATTGGTCTATAAATGAGTCTCAGGCATCTGTGTGGCAGAGATACTTTTATGTATCTTTGAAAGAGCTGGCTGCACTTCAGATAGGTTTTCAGGGGCATCGGAATTCATAAGCGGCCCTGAAATGCGTTTTGTGCTGACCAGGCAAATCCTAGCAGGTTGTATGTAAGACTCCCACGTTTGCAAACACATTGCCCGGTGAGTGATTACATTTAATATGAGAATCAGGTAAAATTGTTTGCATAGAACCAATTGGTGGGGTGGAGATATTAAAGAGTAGAATTGCTCTGGGAAATCTATATTCTCCAATCAGCTACTGAAGAAGGGTGGGCTGCTGAGGCAGGAAGGAGAAAGAGGAAGTGAGCAGTGGCTAGATGCATGGTGGCTACAGGGAGGGAATTGTAAACGGGGAACTCCCTTCAACCACCGATAAACTAAGTCTGGTTTAGAAAATTTAGGCAGGCCTCTCCAGTGTAGAAGCTGCTTAATTTATTTTCCTTCCTTTAGCATCATGATCAGTATTAGTTAAGCTTTATTTAGCATTCTGGGTGCTTGGGCTTATATTGGGCCATGTGGCTTCCATTCGAAATGGGGCTGATATATCCAGCTGCTTACCTTGTTGAGAAACAACTATATTACTCCTTTATGTATTTTTTTTTTTATTTTTCAGTACTTAAAATCAAGAGAACACTGTGAGAACAACTATACTCTTTGCAAGTGTTGTTAGACATTTAAAATATCTTACTTAATCCTCACAACAGCACAGAGGTAGGCCTCATTGTATTCATTCTGTTTCTGAAGGATTTACCCAGGATTACATAGCAAGAAAGCTGAAAAGCTGGGGTTTGAACTTGAGTCTGGCTGGCATCAAACCTTCCCTCTTTTCTACTCATTACACTTCCTTGAAATATATTTTGCAATATTTTATAGACATCCAGTAAATATTGAAAGAATGAATGATTTGGATAATAGTACTTTACTGGTAGTATTTTAAACGCATTCATATGAAGTTTTCCAAAAAGACTCAACATGCAATTGATCAAGCTTCTTACCAAGGTATTTTTGTAATCTCAGGAATATGTCTGTCTCTCTACACATATTGGTAAAGAAAAGTAATAATGATTTAACTATGTTTCAGGTCTGAACAATCAGACTTTTTATTTTAAATTTTTTCAACATTATTGACATAACATTGTGTAAATTTAAGGCGAACACTGTGATGATTTGAACAAACTTTCATAATAAAAAAGGGAAGAAACATTTTTGTTACAATCTAAACAAGAAGCGTTGTTTTGCCCTTTGCACTTTATTATCCCTTGAGTGGCCTGTGTACCCACCATTCATCATTAGCTGGGAGAAGGAAGTCACACATAAAGTGGACTGGGAACAATGTCTTTGGATCTCGGAACCACATCCCATCATCCCCTGATGGCCGCGTGCTCTTGTGTTCTGTGAGTTGATGCTATTCACATTCCTTAATAATGGAGTTTTTCGTATACTCAGGATTCTTTCCTTCTGAAGCCAGAGCAACCTTGATCTCCATGTCATTAGGTAGTTCATCTTTCATTTACAGCTCCCAACTGCATCTCTAAGTGTGTTTATCCATATAGCCTTGTCTTTGTCTGGTCCCCTGATGACATCTCTTGGGTGAGAAAGTAAGGCAGTCTAGCAGGCAGCCCAAGGCCGTGGCACATGAAAACAGAACTAGATCAGGATGGATGGGTTCATTTAAAAGTAAAGGAGGAAGCCAAAATGGTAAATGTGGTTTTCCAAATTGGTACTCAGCTTGAATGGTACCTTAATAAAAGTGATTAGAATTTTAGATGAGTACCTGAATTAAGATAGATTACCATGTCCTATGTCTTATGTATGTATGTATGTATGTATGTATGTATCTGATCTATCCATGCCAGCAATAGTGGCACTGACAGATAACTGGTCAAAAAGTCACATTTTAGTTGGTGTCTGAATATTTAAAGAATTCTTTGTGTTAAGATTGTTAGCTTTAGAGGTAGAAGTAATTAAAAACCAATTCTACTTCCCTTTTTTGTTCTTTTAATATGATGAGCCCCAAGAGCTTCTGTAGTCATTAAAAAATAAAATGCTTGTGCAAAGCTTGTCCCCATAAGCCTTTCTGAGCGTGGCCCCCATGCATACAAACCAGGATGTCTTTGTTAAGTAGGGTAAGCCTGTTAAAACGATTGAGCCCAGTGTTTCATAATCACCTGGCAGTAGCTGAGAGGCAAGTGGATTTCTTTTGCACAGAGTGTAGACTCTAAGTTACAGAAACATACATAATTACTGTTTGCTAATTTTATTAGGAGGAAATTGCTCTGATTATCATGATCTCCATGGCGTAGCGTGGAGATTTCAAGTTACTGTGTCACTTGAAAATTCATTTTTATGAACGCTTGACCGTGGTGGGTACAACTGCCAAGCAGAGCTGTGCCCAGTCCTCCCACGTGGTGAGATTTCCTTCCTCCCAGCAGGGCGGTGGGCACCTCGGCAGCAAAGAGGATTCACGCTCCCGGGGAGAGCCACACACCAGAATGATGATTGGCCTGCAGTGTCAGAAATGATATTCATATGTCAGGTTACAGTACATTTTACATTGAAGGGAGGCTACAGCTTAGCACCACTGGAGCTGCCAAAAAAATGTTCTTAACATGTTCTTGTTTATTTGAGCAACTTAAGCAGCAGTGAAAGTGGAAATTGTACGGCAAGGATTTGGTTGAATCAGGAAGGGGCTCCTAAGCTTTTCTTAACTGCATCCATTAAGATCCTTGTATTAGAACTTAATAATGTAAACAGTATTGCAACCATACTCAAATCAGCGTTTTTAGCAACAAAGAGACTCCCACACTGTGACGCATTGTGTACCCGTCAGATGTCACCAAAGGTGGTCCTTGGCTCATTTACGTGATACAGAACGAATGCAGCTGCTTTTGCTGACGGGTTAGAACAGGCAGAGTGCACATATTAGACAGGAATTTTGCCCAATGTGCTTCTTTCTCCTGTCTTTAACCAGCAGAAATATATGACTGTAAATAATTGAAGCTGAGACTCAGCCAGCAGTAGAGACATATATAAATGCTAATAAAACTCAAGGACAGTTGATACTTTGGCTGGCTGGCAAAGTGACACACTTTATGTCCTGGGTCAAAATAGCGTGGTGTCCTAATTCTTGAGATGCTTGGTTTCCTAAAATGACCATCTTTATTTAGTGTAAGGACCTATTTAGAGTAGTTTTAATAATGTATGGTTTCATACATAAGTGGTTCCATAATTTATTTCACCATTACTCTCTGACAGGGTTTTGAATGTTATTGTTAATTAAGGAGGAAAGAGAGAGAGAGAGAGAGAGAGAGAGAGAGAGAGAGAGAGAGAGAGTCCCTCCAGCCAGTCAAGCTGTTTGCCCTTGTTTTTATCGATTGTTGTCTTAAAAACCAACCCAAAAATTGCCCTAGTAGCCTGTCAATAATGTCCAGTTAGTGAATTAAAAATTGCCTCAGTAAATCTCATCATTTCAGGTTCACAGGTGAACTGCCTCCGAGCTGGAACCCATTTATCACCAGTAGCCCATTTGCCAGAGGAAGTTTCTACTGATTTACTCCCCACCCCTCCCACCCACACCTAAATTATTAACATGAATATTAAGGAGATCCCCTGCCTTCATCCACTGATGTAATTTGATTTTCCCACACTGCTGAAACCACAGACCTGTAGGGCTTCTGTCATCTAAGTGAAAATTCTAGAACAAATTCTTTCTGTAAATATAGTACATGTGCACATAAGCCCCATGGCCAAAGGAGGTAGGATTTCCAGGAGCAATGTCTGAAACACACACTGAGGTATTATACTGAGTGTGGCTTCAGGACACATCTGGCATTCCTCTTATTTCTAGATCTTTCTGTGCTGTACAGAGGTGGACCATTGCCAAGCTGTCTGTAGAGACCAGGATGCTTTGGGTTGCTAATAAAGGCTCTGTGTGGAAGCTTCAAAAACAAGCTGATCTCAAAGAATGTGGCAGTTGTAGGTCCGTAGTTAGGAAGGTACCTCATCATCTTGGATTCTCCCTGATTCGAATGTACTCTGTGCTAAGGTGTTCATTCACTCAGGTGTACTCTCCAGCCAGCTGATCCCCATAAAATCCAAATGCTTTTTTGCTGTTAAATAAATTCATAATTCTTTGGACACAGAAAACCTCCCACAGTTATATTTCCCATGGGAAACGTGGTTTCCAGAATTGATACCATATGACCCTGGGTGGGAGATTCAGAATCATTTTCATATTTGAGCTGTTGTCTTTAGTATTTCTGTATCTTTCTGTCCTCGATGAGTTTTTTGGTTTCAGTATCAGCCGTTTCATTGTTGTTTTTGGTGATACAAGACATAATCCGAGTCATTTTGCTTTCCCTCAGTCAGCCTTATGCAAAACAAACAAACAAGCACCATGATTTTTCAAAGTAGACGTGGAGCTGAAGGCAGGAGCACTGGTATCACTTTTTGTGGTTTATAATCTTTGTATTGGCATAGTTACTAAACTAGCTGTGTGGCACTATTTCCAGTATAGTATGTATGTTTTTACATAAACATGAGCCCTGTCAGCCCAAATTTTAGAGCAATATACTATCTACATTATTTTGGAAAGCCTTCTTTCGTATTAGTATTTTAATGACTTCATTGCTTGAGAATTCCTCTTCAATGTATTTGATTTGACTGCCCTTGTAACATTGTCTGTAAAAACAAATATACAAACCTAAAATCTAAAAGATACTTGTAGCACCTTTCAAAGAGGGATAAGTTGTGGCAAGCACCTATTCCTTGGTCCCCCCTCTGCCAGAGCTGAGCTGCCTGCGTGCAGCTAGACCTCTCAGCATTAAGCAAGAGGGAAACGGAAAAACCTAGGCGGCGATTTGTTTTCGGGTTTCACTTTTGAACTCGCTGCTGAAGCTGTGCCACACTTAAATTATCATCTCCTAGTTATTTCCCATGTGTATAACCTCCTTCCCTTCAAGGAGTCTATTTAGCAAATATTGTCAATTCCGGAAAATTATGATTGTAATTTTGGTTGCCCCAGTTTGGAGCTGTCATTTTAAAATTGAAGAACTGTCGTAATATGCTTCGTGTTATTGTTATTAAGGATAACAGTAATTATTTCAATAATTTAAAAATACCAACAATAATAATTGCAGGTGGTTTTTTCAGTTTCTATATTTGACTCCCCATCACCTTTCAAGAGAGATCTGAAATCATGAAAAGTTTTAAGAGGAACAGAAGTGAGGAGTACTAATCAAAAGAAAGTTTCTAAAAGATGAGGGTATTTCACTGATGAGACAAAGGCATACTGTTTCCAATCTCTTCGTTTCCATGACCACAAATGTTTACTCACCAGTGTTTAGTAACATAGCGTTCGGCTTTGATTTACAACTGAAAAGTTTTCAACCTTGGGTCTGGTAGTCCAAGTTGGGTTATTAAATTTAAACCTCATGACTTGTATATTCCCTGGATCCATATGACCATGCAGGTCCTATTAAAGAAGCATATTGCTGATGCCTTGAGTTTTGTGTGCTTTTGAATTGTTCTTCCTTTCGTATCTTTTCCATGGGTGGAATAACAAGAATTGATACCTGGAGCATGAGCATCTGTGAGGATATCGTAGGTTGTTGCTGTTGTTGATAGTCTTTGATTTGTGTAGTGTTGTTTTATTTTGCCCAGAGGTAAGGATATATTAATTCCTTGTATTTTAATCAGCTGAATAGGATTTTGAACTGTGGAGTTTTCGATAGTTTTCACATTCCTGCAGATGTACCGTAATGTATGCACGGGGCCACTGTGTACGGCCACCAGCCATGGTGTGGAACCCCTGCCAGAGCGGAACCAAAAGTCCTTTGTGCCTGCGAGCTGAGCCTGAAACTGAAAGGAGGCCTGGGGCTGTTTTTTCTAGCCAAACCCTAACTCAGATCCTTGGGTCTGCACATCTTCATGGTGAATTCAGCCTGGAAGGAAAGAATGTAGGGAAGGCCTCTTAGGGAAAGCAGTATAGCCTTTCTCCTCCAGAGCAGAGCATCTGGCTGAAGCCGTTTGTTTTTCCCCAAGTCCCTCCTGGACCTCACCCTGCCATGTTCCACGTGCAAGGGTGGGCGAGGCCCCTGCCCCTCGGAGGGGGAGGCAGCACTCCTACTTTGCACACTAGCCATTCCGAGTTATGAGGAAGCATTCCAAAGAGAAAAAGAACCACTTAGGGGTAAATAAGAACTTGTGTTAGTGAACTTCTTCAAAGCAGCACCGGAAATTCCTACCCTAGCACCATGGCCTAGTTATATCCCAGACGTGGGGTTGGACCCCATTAATTTCCCTCCTGAAGAGTGGAATGAGGGGGAAAGGGGCCACGAGTGGTAACAGGTGTGCTATGATAGACTGAATCTTCATGCCCCCCCACAATTCGTGTTGAAACCTAACACCTGAGGTATTACTATTTGGGAGGTGATCAGGTCCCAGACTGGAGCTCTCATAATGGGATCAGTGCCCTTCATAGAGGAGGCCGGGAGGGTTCCCTCCCCGCCCCCACGTTGTGAGCACTGGGGGAGGAGATGGCTGTTTATAAACCAGGAAACAGGCTCTCACCAGACACTAGTTTGCTGGTGCCTTGATCTTGGACTTCCTGCTTCTAGAACGGTGAGAAGCAAATTTTTGCTGTTTGTAAGCCACCCAGCCTGTGGCGGTTTTGTTACAGCAATTGAAAAACAAGGTAGGTGGAGGAGGATTTGAGCAGCCAGCTGTTCCCAATGCAGAGCTGTTGCAAAAGGAGTTGTCTGACCCCTAGTCGTGTAGTCACTTCAACATGTACCAGACTTTGGACTGAAAATAAAATAATAACAACATAATGATGCCTTGTTCGAGACCTTGGCTCTCTGGTTGGACAAGCTACTAAACAGTGAGAGGTATCAGGGCAGTGACAACGTTCTACTTGCACTCGATAAACAGCTTTTTAAGAAATGAAGGAAAAATATGTGACGAATGAAATAACAGTGGGCACCATGGCCAGGTAAGAGCGTTTACCGTGAAGGACAAGTACATATGCACAGGCCTTCCTTGTGTGTTTCCAGAGAGACTTTGACTTGTAGAATTATCACTTTTTTCATTGCTCAGGGTCCTGAAGGATGTTCTTGAAGAAAACATAAACTCTACATAAAATCTTTTTTTCTCTTTCTAAGGCATCTTTTCCAAATAAAACTTATTTTTTCTTCACTTTCTTTTGTAGGATCTTACCTTGAACTATATTTGTAGTTCACATTTCCAGTCTCAATCTGTATATTCAAAATGCATGAAACTTACATAAAGTTGCCCTTGTTGGTTGTTTTTTTTTCCACCTGAAAGTATTAGTAAAACTTCAGTGGCACATACTTAGCTGTAGACTAGTCAAGAGTGGCTCTGGATTCTGGATTCTAGCAACCAAATTAGAGTTAGCCAGCGTCACAGAGAGGGGCGGAGGCGGTGGTGCACATCAGTCCAGGCATCATGAGGGTGGCTGTAGCATTTATTTGTCTGAAGCTCAGACATAATGAGTTGAGCTCTTAGCTTCCAGAAACAAAAGAGATTACCTTAACCACAAAATGAGAAAAAGTTCTTTCAATTACCGGGTAAAGTAAGGCACGTCTGGATGTCGACTGAAGCATTGTTGAGAGCCATGACTGGTGCCTACTTTTCCCAAGAAATCAGTGATTTTTTTTTTTCTTGTTCAGGTTGACCCACCAAATTTAAGCCACTCTAGAGGGGTCTCTTCCCTCTCTTAAATATAAATAGAAAGGTATTTAATTGTTAATATTCTCTTCCAGGTTTTTCTGACAGGTTATACATATGCTAATAGAAATAAGCTCATTATTTGAAGCACAGGGCTGCTTGTCACTGAAGCTTCATTAACACCGTTATCACTGGCTGACATTTATCTTATAATTTTCTAGAGCTGACTGTTGTGTCTCCATGGAAACCCAAATTGCAATTGAAACAAGTATGATAATAAAGGCATCCACTGAGATTGACAGCATGCAAAGCCTGATTACATTTGTTTATAGTTTCTTCAGTAGCTACAGCCAGAGATGGAGAATATGCACTTTGGGTGCTTAGAATTAACTTGCGCGTCACGTGTGGTACCTGACTGTGTATATGGCAAGTTTACCATAACATCCTTGGTTCTGATGTTAGTAATTAGGTGGATCATTTCTATTGGAATCATCTCAAGGCTTTATGAATATTGGATGTAAAATTAACTGATTCTGTTTGGATCCCAAATGAAATTCCTCCTGGATGATTTTGACACTGTGAAATGTTGATCAGACCTTAAACTGGTGGTTGGTGTTGCCTGGTGCATTTCTCTCTGGGCCGGTAGAGCACCCACACACTTGTACCCTCCCCCCGCCCCGTGACGTGGAGGAACCTGTGCTCTTCTAAGTTCATGACTTCACATCAGTTTGGTTGGTGCCTCAAAGTGAAGAGTCATGAAACTGGAGTGGGTCCAGAGTGAATTAATCTGAAATTAATTTGATTTTGAAAGACTCCATCTGGCTATGTTTGGGAAAGGCAGTTAGACAGATATATAAACAAATCTGTATTCATTGTGCCAGATGTAGTGTCAAAAAATGAAGAAATGGCTTTTAAAAAAGTCAGCTATGGGGAATTTTGATATAATGATATTCAGCGTCTTAGAATAACAGCCATTATAATTTAGTGCATAATCCTATTTTTATTCTTATTTGTTTAGGGGGTTAGATCTGATGGGGTATTTTGTAAGAAATAAGCAAATTATATGTCAAAGCCTATTTTAATTGGTGATTTAAGATGCTAAACGAAATTTACAGCATTCTGAGAGAGGGAGAGGAGAAAGAGGAGAGAGAGAGAGTCTGTAGAATTTTAAATCAAAATGTGGTGTTTGGTATGGATTTCATCTTAAGATATGCTTTAGAGAATTAAAAACCAGCAGAGTAGAATGTCACTTGGACTTTGCCTTTCAGTACATAGTTTTGTAGCATGACAAACATATGTTTGTGTCATAGGAGACCAAACACAATGAGCTGACATGTGTAGAATCCTGGAAGTCTTCTTGAAATAAGTCTACCAACTTGGCAGTTTTTCCTTTTCATTCTTTTGCAAATTTCTTTAAGTAGGCTATAAACTTGGCAGTTTTCCCTTTTCATTCTTTTGCAAATTTCTTTAAGCAGGCTATCAGAGAGGCAAATGTTTTAGATTGCTATCTAGGAATTTAGTGCAATCATAGTAGAGCATCTCATTGTCATAGTAGAACATCTCATTGCCTTTTTATGTCAGAACAGAAAGATTGTAGAAAATTCACGATTAGTTATCTATTTCATTTTCAATTTTTAAATCTCAAATTTATCTTTTTATTTATTTATTTTTAGACAGAGGGGAGGGGAAGGAGAAAGAGAGGAAGAGAAACATCAGTGTGTGGTTGCCTCTCACACACCCCTTACTGGGGACCTGGCCCACAACCCAGGCATGTGCCCTGACTGGAAACTGAACCTTGGTTCTCAGGCCAATCCCCTGAGCCACACCAGCCAGTGCCTCAAGTCTTATCTTTTGTAATGTCTTAAAAAGAAAGAATTAAAATTTACTTCTTGATCAGTGAACAAGCATAATTTACTTGAAAAAAACAAGCTCCTTCAAGGCAACCTTTCTGCCCAGGTCCCCACCCACCTCCCTCACTTCTGCTAGCCAATCAACAGCAAGAACAGTTATAACAGGAGGTAAAAATGAAGCAGGATACTTAGATAGCAAAAATTAACTCCCAAAGAGCTAAAGAGTCTTGGCAAAATCAGTTGCTGCATTTAATGACAACAAGTTAGATGCTACACAAATCTTGACTTGTGATACTCACTGGAGCATTGCAATGAACGAGAAAGTAAAATATGAGACACCTGGAGCCCTGGGGGAATGAGACAGGCTTATTAGCTAAGTTTGCAGTAGAGATGAAAGCTCGTCCTTTAAGGCAGGGGTCCCCAACCCCCAGGCTGCGGACTGGCACCAGTCCATGGCCTGTTAGCATCAGGAACAGGTCTACACAGCAGGAGGTCAGCGGAGAAGCTTGGCTCCCATTCCTGCCTGCCCTCCACCTCCTGACCCCCCACCACCCCACCCTGGTCCCTGGTGCCAAAGTGGTTGGGGACCACTGCTTTAAGGCACCAGCTCTCTTTATTGTTTAATTTTAAAGGAATTCTTCTTAATAAGTTATATACTTCCCTGCCTCCTTAAACAGATTGTATTAAGCACAATGTGACCCATTAAACGAGCTAAGATGGTTGTCGTGCATATTAATTTTTCTGCTGTGCTGCTGTCGATGGGAGGTTCTGGAGAACATAAGTTGGCCCAGCTCTGAGTGGGCTTGCACTGCTGGGCCCATTCTGATGCTCATGTACGTCGGCCATCACTCCGTGGGCCACCTGCTGCAAGCCGTCCCGTGTGCTGCTTCTGATCTCCTGTGCCTATGAAATGCAGATAATGAAGACTCAGACACCAACATAAAATGAAAAATCTTTGCGGAAGGGATCGAGAAGCTCCCCAAAGGGTTTAAAGGGCATAACATGAGAGCAGGAACTTTCTGTCACACATTTTGACTGTTCTGGAAGGCTGTATTTCCTAACTTTGTTGTGGTGGCATTTCACAAACACATGAACTTGGAGACATTATCAGGAAAAAAATAAAACATCTGAACTAATAAATAGGTTAGTCTACAGTATCACGTATCTCTTCACAAATGGATTCTGTTTTATGACCTAAACTACGGTCATTAATATAAAGTAATTAGTTCCTATTTACTGTCAACTTTTGATTTTCCAGATCATTGGAAGAAGCAGTGACATTACTAATGTCCTACACATTTGTATCAAATCTTTTACTACTGGCTGCATTCCTTTGGCCAGCATTCAATTTAAGTTGTATTCCTTGATTACACATCATTTATGACAGAGGAAGCCTGGCCAAAAGAAGGGTGAAGAGAGACCAGCCTGAGATTAAATTCTGCCATTGATAAATGATGAAATGAATAATGAATGGACAGATAATCAATATTTAACGGAAGAGTAGATAGAGTTCTGAATGCCACGCAAGCACAAAGGTCAGTGAAGTCTTTGTCTTTTAGTTCAAAGTAGGAGAAAGAGCTCACTGAATAGTTCCATGATGGTTTATCATCAAGATAGCTAAAATTAAGACAGTGGCCGGGCCTGAAAAAGGGGACCCAGAGGGCACTGGAGACAAACAGGCATGTAACTCATTGGCAATAGGTGTATTGACCTCAAATTCAATGGAACAGCACTAGATGGAATAACATGGTTCTTTATAATAATGGTGACGAATTGTATAGTGTGTGATTTAATTTTTACAAATGGCAAGATTTCTTGCTGTATTAAATCTGTTCATTCAGAAAATGTGTTGAAGACACAATGAGACTTAGTAAAAGATCAGATTGGAGGGTTATATGGACATGACTGGGGGAGTGATTTTCACACGAGTGGTAGCAAGTGAATGGCACACTGGGGAAACAAAGAGGGTGGGGCTTTAAGGGTGGCAGTGGGTTCCCAGTTCATGGCACTGCCAGCAAGTGAGGCGGGGCTGGGCTGTGTCCCCCAGCGTGAGGGCCAGCAGTATGTGTGAAAGTCGACCAGCCATGGGTCTGTGTAGGTGCGCTCTGCGGTGGTGCTCAGGTCTCCATCTCAGTGCTTGCTCGTGGCAGAGGGACGGAGGCACCTGCTTTCTCTCAACTCTGTGCGCCCTTGTCACAGCCTATTTTTTAACTCAGTTTTCTTTCCATGTCCTTGCCAACTCTGTGAAACAGTACAGCTTATCATCCTTGCCTTTGATTTTTTTCAGATTCCATTTAAAAATTGACCACAGGGATGAAGTGTGGTTTACAATGCTGAATGCCAGTCCCTGCAGCCAAATTAGTCACTTGTTGTTGGCTTACTGCAGGCCCTGTATCTATTGCTTTGTTCTGGGCCATATCACTTTGTGTTTAGGTTTTATGTTATGCATATGTTTGTCTCTTCTCATTGGCTGACTGGCTTAAGGGCATAAATTAGGTATTTTTCAACTCTCTCCTTCAAACCTAGCACCATACCTGGCATAAAGCAGGTCTTCAGTAACTGTAATCTGAATTCAAGAAAATGACTGTGCAAGAATAAACCTTAGATGGGTCTGAAATCCACTTTTACCACCTATATTTCTTCAGTGAGTGGAGAGTGTTGTGAATCCTCTCCAGTTGCTTTCTGTTGCATAAGTAAGTCCTGTTTTATTTTAGACAAAGTTGAAAGTGGGAGCTGTTTGCTTTGAAAGGAAAGAGATGCTGAAACCCAGATACCTGGTACCAAGCACCGTGCCGTGTTGTTTGTGACCAAAAGTATCCATCTCTCCTTGTCATCATTTGCTGCTAGAACAGATATATGGGAGACAGTTTCGGTAAAAATCAATGTTCAGTTGGGAAGTTCAGACCAGTATTGCGTTTCCTCCCACATTTGTCTATATTTCATGACTCACATTTCAGTTAACTGTCTGAAGGAAGGGGGCAAACTAGTGTCTTCTCTATTATCCAGAGGGCCGTTTACAAGTACTTGCCCAAGCAAACAGGTGACTTTGGCGGCTTTTAGCTACACCTGGAGGGGGTGTCCACCCAGAGCCACGTGTCTCCCTCTCTCCCCTCCTTTCGCCATAGGTAAAGTGGGGGCAGTAATCCTGACCTCAGCAGCGGGGAGAGGATTCATTAATGTGAGCTCCTGGAGCACTTGCAGAGTGTGAAACCTGATATAAATCTTCTGTGTGATTATTATTTCCCTGTTGCCATTTCTAAAAGTTCATCTAAGAAACCTGTCCCTGTGCAAATGCCTTCTGCTCTGCTCTGAAGTCCACTGAACTATTTCTGATAAATCACCCAAGGCAATGAGTTCCCTGGACAGCACCTGTCCAGGGCCAATCCCTCACTGCCTTCACTGCCTTCACAGCGAGGGTTATTGAGGGTTCAGACTTTAAGTTTCCCCTGGATGCCTCCAAATTTACTTCTTTTGTGGGGGGTTCCAGTTTTCTGCCTTTTACTAGCAGTCAAGTAGAGGTAAGGTAATAAGGTTTTCTTTTTGCTTGGTGATCCCAAAGCGCTGTGTTTTGCAGCCTTTTCTGCAGGAATAGCATTGCATTTTACCCTCATAAACAATTGTACAGATGCCCCTGACTCATGATAGTTTGACTTCAGATCTTCTGACTTTATGGTGGTGTGAAAGCAATATGCATAGTAAATTACTTGAGATATTCAACATGTTCTATACGTTCTTAATAAAATTTTATTCAAATTTTGGCAAAGCAGCCCTGCTGAATGTGGCTAAGTGGGTTGAGCACCAGCCTGCAAACCAAGAGGTCTTTGGTTCAATTCCTGGTTAGGGCCCAAGCCTGGGTTGTGGGCTGGGTCCCCTGTTGGGGGTGTGCAAGAGGCAACTGATCAGTGTTTCTCTTGCATTTCAATGTTTTTCTCCCTGTCTTTCTCCCTCCCTTCCCCTCTCACTAAAAGAAAGAAAATCTTTTTTTTAAAAATTTGGCAAAGCATAGGGATGAACATATTGCATGTAAGTGAACTTACAGGAAACTTGAACCTTTTCTTCAGAGGAACACAAACTAATTTATTTACAATTTGAGCATTTGGAGAAAGACTTTGCTTCCTGCAGATAGATAGGGCAGTGATTTTCAACCTGTGTGCCACAAGAATTTTTAAAACATGCAGTACCTGACTATGTAGTCAGGGGTACAGACCTCTTTTCCCTGAGATTGTCAAATAAAAAGGTGACAACAGCCAACACAGCAATAGCTGCCCATTGTGAATGAATCAAAATTATATCTATTTTTTGGTATGTGAGATGGACAAAAAGTCTGTTTTTTCATGTGCCACAGAATTTTAGCAGTTAGTTTATTTGTGCCACAAGTTGAGAAAGGTTGACCGCTGACTTAGGGCAGCATTTGATCCAGTGAATTATCGGTGAATTCAGCAGATCCACAGATGTCCCACCTCAGAGGTCTGGGGCCCCGTTCTGCATGGGCGTGGCACGGACTGACAGTGCCTTGGCAGCACTGGGTAAATGGGAACAATATCTTCCACCTAAATACAGGAATGGCATTGGTTTGTTCATCTTATTGGGAAAAAAACATATCCAGAGAGTTTTGATGAGTTTACCAGAATCCCTCAGCAACCCAGGATCCCACCACAGCTGGCGTGCAGCTGCGCCAGTCGGAGACAAAAGTGCTCCACTGAACAGCATCACAGAAGACGGAGGTGTCCTTCGTGGTGACACTGCAGTGGTGCGTTCTCAAAGGGAGACTCGATTCCCAGAGCATGAGTTTGGATGTCGGCTGATTCCTTTTCCTAAGTGAGAGTCTGTGGTGAGTTTAGAGCAGAGGGTGGAGGCTCCAGATCAGGGCCTTGTCCAGGTCTCTGTGTGTTCTCGGAGGCGTGGGGAAGAGCTGACACTGTGCCCAGGTGCCACACCCTCAGTCCCTCTGTCAGTCAGTTGAGGAGAGAATTCTGTTCTTAAATAACAGCAACAGCATGGACAACATACGAGATGGTTCATAGTGCTGGATTTCCTGCCCATTCTGTTGTCCGCCAGAAGGCGCCAGGCCCGTCACCACGTTCTTTCTGCTTTTCCCTCGTTCAGGTCAGTCTTAGACATTTTCCTCTGAACAGCAAACAAAGCCTGTTTCTTCGTGTGCTATTATTTAAGTACAAGTGATGTTAAAAAACAGTTCCTGGGCCCTTTGAAAGAGTGGCCTGTCAGCTGACTGAGATGGTGGGACTGCAGTTGGGATATTAGGAAGAATTAGCACAAATTGAGAGAAATGATGCTCTGGCAGCAACCCCAGGCCACCAGCCTCTCAGCGGCTGTCTCAGCCTGCAGGCTGCTCTCACAGCGTAGGTGACACCTCGTCAGCTCGTTGGCCTATGCCGTACTCACTTGTGAGGCCTGCGGACTAAATTGGACACAGACAGGGAATTGCCCCAAGGTTGCAGGCAGCTGGTCATGTTATATAAATTATCTTTTCTATATATCATTATCTGAGTCCACACCATAACTGTAGAATTACAGAATTTAAGAGCTACATGGAAACTATTTTGCTCTTTGTTTTACAAGCGAGGAAACTGAGGTACAGGATGGTTACACGATTTGCCGGGGATCCCACAGTTAATTCAGTGCGGAGCCACAACTGGAACCCAGGCCCACCAGCCCGCCAGCCTGCCAGCCCAGCACCCCACTGGCGTGCTGTGGTGCGCCTGCAGCCTCCATGCCGTTCTCCTGGCTCCTTAGTCCTGTTTTCCAGAAAGAACCTCCTGATGGAATAATGGTTTAGTGAATCCCAACCCTAATCAGTTTCTTTCTAAAGGTAGATTTGCATTTAGAGCTATTTAAATTTAAAGTGAAATAAAATGAAACATTCAGTTTCCCAGTTGGACCAGCACCTTTCAAGTCTTTAGGAGCCGCATGTTAACGAGCAGCCACCATACTGGATTGTACAGATCATGTGGTATTTCCATCGTGGTTCAGTTGGGCAGGACTACTGCAGGATATTCCACAGAACAAAAGGAAAAAACGATAAAATGTATGGGGATAATAAGATTATTAAGTACCAGGGAGATTAGCTATCTTTATACAGAATTTTTCCAGGACAAGGCATCTTTTTGTGTTGGATTTGGGTTTGTATATCTTCTGAAGGTAGCATTTTACATCTTTCTCTCAGCATTAATATAATTATTTACAGTCACTTGGCATTTCTCATACCCCTTTTGTAAGTTTGTTGTTTCTCCTTTTATGTAAACAAAGGAGATAAAATGCAGAAGGTTGCTGTCTAAGGAACAAAGGAAAGAAGAAAAATATCAATTCCTTTGTTTCCATTCTCCGAAAGAAACCTTGCAATTCTCTGGGCCTTATAAAAGCTTGTTGTCCTGGAATTAATAATGGTAATAATAATGACGATCATGCACTTCAATCAATTATTATAATTTTAGTATTTTACTGTGTAGAGGAACCTCCGAGGATTTTGCATATCTTCTGCTGACCTGCTTCCTCTCACTCCAAAGTGGAGTAGGGAACTAGGTCAGCGCCTGCGCTGAAAGCAAATGTCAGCACTCTCATTTTTTCCCCAAACGCCATTGTATTTCCCTCTTGGCTCTGAGACTGATACCACCAGTGCCCGCCGGTCTGCTTCCATATGGCATCTGTCCGGGAGGAGCCTTAGAGTTGGCTCTTCACCAAGAGCAAAAGCAGAATTGGCACTCGGGATCTTGTAGTTTGTTGGATTGGTGCCAGCAGAGATATGCTTGTGTCCAGGACCTGCAACTGGCCACTGAGTCCACAGGAAACATCACCCTAGAGGAGCCCTCAGACTATTAAGCAGTGAGAGTTGGCCTTTATATCTTACTGTGCCCAGGTTCTGCAGGCACTTCTTCTTAAGGGTGTGACACAGGAAAAGTCACTTTACCTTCTTCACTCTCCATTACTTTATTTCCAAAATGGGGGTAATGATTTCAGCTTTCTGGAGTTATCATGATACTGGATATCAAACACCTGGCAAAGGTTTTTAGAAAAGAGTAGGCCCTCAATAAACAGTGTTTGAATGTGAATTCCTGCACTGCAGTGGGTGCTTAGGACATCTGGGAAGTGCAGAGAAGCAAGCTAGTCTAATTTTCTAAGCCCGATACCAGATTCTAGTAACTAGATCTTACTGAGAGTCTTACTCAAATTTAGGGCATCTGTTCCCATAATTACTCTGAAGAGCACATTGGCTCTCCATGGCCTCTGGCAAGTACCCCCAAAGGTTTATAACTGTTGGACACACAATGTCTGGTTTATTTGGAAGTGTCAGTGCTGACATCCCCATGAGGACAAAAGTCAGTAAGTCTCTGCAAGAAATGACCCTCCACCCAGCAGAAGGTTGCGAGTCCAAAGCAGAAGAAGCTTGTGTGTATTAGAATAGAGTTAACCAGGCAGTTGCATATCGTTGGGACCAGGGACTCAGCAACCTGTGGGTCATGGGTGCAGTGGAACCACTTGCCCAGCACAGAAGCTTTCCTTGCCCAAGATGTGCTGCTCCTGATGTTGATTTGTATAACCACTACAAGTCCTTGGATTTACTTAAGGAAGGGATTGTTAGGCAAATGTGATGTAAATCTTTGGGATGGTTGTTTGCAAAATGCAAGTAGTTAGAAAGGGATGTGGGTGAAAGGCACTCATTTAAGTGACTCTATGGAAATGGAAAGGAAGGGAATCTGTGGAGACGGAGACACTTCTTTAATTATTGAGAAAATGTGGAGTGAACGGACTCTTTTAAGTTCACTTCCCACAGATAGAAGGAGGACATGTGTGTGTATTTCTTGCATTGGTACCTTTATTTGCCACTGGGATTCCAGGGACCCAGTAGGTCTTGCTCTTGGCCTTGTCTTCTCATAGATTTGCCATGAGCTTTACACTCTCAGTCCAAGGCAGACTGATGCAGTATTTGGCCACGTGTTGGATTAGAAATATTTTGTGCTTTGGAGCCTATTGGACCTAGGTTTGAATTCTACTTCTATAATTTATAAGCTGGTAATTTTAGGAAAGGAACTTATTTCTCACATGTTTGCATCCGGAAAATAATACTTTTTCTAGGATTATTATAAGGACTAGAAATAATTAATGTAAAGTGCCTAGCACAATATTTGGCTTATAAATGCTCATTAAAAGATACATATTATTATTAGTTAGGATTTGAGTTGTGTTTGCGTCTATACTATGAGAAGAGTGGGATTGAAAAGTACATGTGTGATGGCCACTCATTTCAAGTGCATCACAACTGCAAAGAGATAAAAAAAAATAGCTAACACTTACTAGACATTTATTCTGGGCCATGTCCTGTGCTAAAGCACATGACTATAGGAGATGGAGCCTCTATTCCCATTTGACAGATGGAGTCTGAGGCCTAAGTGTCACAATTCAGTGGGGTGCCAGGACTCAGAGCCCATGCCTTGAGCTCCCACACTCCACTGCCTCAGGATGGTAAGAGGTCTCCAGCTGTTTCTGAAGTGTGGCTGATGGGAAAGGGATTATAAATATGGGTTCACGGACATATAAAAACCAAAGGTGTAAGGGATGTCTTCTCAGCTTCCCCTCCTTTATGCACCCCAGTGAGTGCATTTTTTGAGCAAGTAAAAATGGCCCCTCATTTGAAGAGACATTAAGGAACACTCGCTCTAGAATTCTGGCTATAGAGGTTAGTACTGTATACTCTCATCTAGCTCCTCCACTGTACTAACTGCTCTGTACAAACAAGATGGAACAGCCCCAATTTCTGCACTTCCGTTCTCTGTTAGCTGAGACGAGTGGCAGTGCCTTCCTCTTTTCATTCTAGCTGATTGTCAACAGCACTAACCGCAAGTCCTTCCTGTCCCAGAAAGAAGTCTTGCCCCACTCTAAGCTCTCAACGAGCTGTGAACACTACATTCTGCTCCCTGTAGGGCTCTGTCACCTCCACCTCACCAAAGTTAGCTCCATGGGGTTAAAGTGTTTATTGAATTCTCAAAGGGCAATTTGAAAAGAAGTAAAGATGCACAATAACCATTGATCTCTAATATAAACAAGCATTACATTACACCCAAATTGTTGCAAGAAGATGTTGTGCTCAATATTTTATTTAGCAGTACATTTTATGTAACAATAAGGTTGATTAGAGAAAGCTCTGAAAGTACTTCAAGTTAGACAGTTTGTTTATCTCAAGGATAGAAAAAAATAAAACGGTAAAGTGGGTAGATCAAAAGTAAAAAATAAAGCCAGCTCCTAGTGAAGAGTATTTGCCATCATTTTGAATACCTTCTTATTACTACCCAAGACTAGAATGAAATGACACCTGCCACTTGCAGTAAAGTTTTAGTTTTAGTGTATGTGGGGCCCTTTTTGACTTCTCTCACTCTCGGGCTGGGGGCTGGAGGCTGATAATGGACATGGCTCTGTAGATATTTTGTCTGCCAGGGTTGCACTTGTTTAAGTGCATTTTATTTTCACAGACTGAGAAGCTAAACCAAGAGCACAGTACTGCAAATGAATGCTGCTCAGGACATTGAGCCCTATCACTTGGCAGAGTAGGTGGGTTTAGGGGGCATTCAGAGGGTGGAAGACAAAGAAGGCATGTGGTTTTGCTGTATTATTTACCTGAAGGTCAAAGGGGGGTGGAATCCAAGTAAAAAAAATGAACACCATCATCATCATATTTCATGATGATGACTAGAATTGCAGGCTCTAAACAAGCCTTCTCTCTTCCAAATGGGGGCTTTGGAAAGCTTAAGGAAGATTGATATGTCAAGGATTATGTTCATGTTCTTTGTATCATCCCCAAATATTTACTGAAGCTAGGAGAAGAAAAGGCAGACTTTCCTCTTTTCTCTTCCAAACGTGTGATTGTTTAGAACTCAAGTGCAACATCTGGAAGTCAGACATACAGAGAGCTTTATGGAGTGTGAAAGATTTGAAATATTCAGTGTCCTTTAGCGGGAACTCAACTTTCTGGGGTTGCATTTTTTTTTTTTCAGCACAAAGCAGGCAATTCTGAGATCGCCTTTGCCTCTCTGAATTAAACCCTTTGTGCATGGGTCCCATAAACAATGTGCTTTTTAAACGGGAGCCCCCTCCCCGCCCTGGCCCTTTTCTCCAGCGTAGGCAGCCAATCGGCTGCACCCAGCCGCATTGCTGGAGCACTTTCCATTCTGAGCAGCAACAACGTACTAATTTGATGCACACATGGACGCCTCGCGCACTCTGCAAATTCATCATCAGCATCTTGCATTAGTCATCTGACGGACTGCCAAGTGTTTCATTTTCTTTTCATGTGACTTTATCATTATCACCTCTCTTCTCCTCCCAAAAACCTCCAAAAAGGGGAGGAGAAGGGGGAAAATCCAGCAGAAATCCAGCCCTGCCTTTCTTTCCACACGAGAGCCAGTGTGAGGCTGATAAGGCTGTGTATGCATTGATGGCAGCCTTGCAGAAGGAGACCTGCACTTAACTTGCAGCTGCCTCCCGAGCAGGGTTTCAAGATGTCCACGCCCCGGGTGACAGCCGGCAGGGCGCTGCCCGGGGCTCAGGCGAGGTGCTGAACGGCAGCAGCTTGCAGTGAGAGCCCGCTGCCGCTGCCACCGAGGAGCAACCTAATGGTGCCTGTGCTTTGTTTTAGTTCATCAAATTTCTACGACTCATTAGGCACTTTGCCCGGAGCTCCTCTTCTTCCTCCTTCCGCCTCAGCCTGCCCCCACCCCCCTATTTTTTTCTTCCTGTCCCTGACCGTGCAGCCCTAACTCTGGCTCCCGGTTCCCTTTTTGACAGTAACGGCACAGCCAACAAGATGAACGGCGCTTTGGATCACTCAGACCAACCAGACCCAGATGCCATTAAGATGTTTGTCGGGCAGATCCCCCGGTCTTGGTCGGAAAAGGAGCTGAAAGAACTTTTTGAGCCTTACGGAGCCGTCTACCAGATCAACGTCCTCCGGGACCGGAGTCAGAACCCTCCCCAGAGTAAAGGTACGGTCAGCGGGGTGTGCGCGGTTGGGGGGGTGGGGCTGGGGGTTGTGGGCCTCCCTGGGCGTCCTGGGTATTGCGGGAGGGAGAACTACGAGTGGGAGCCGCCTGCTGCCCCTGTGCCCCGTGGCCAGCCCGGCTCCTCCCTGCGCCCCCGCCCCCCTCCCGCCTCCCGGGCAGGTGGATCCAGCTGGCCTGGGATGCAGGAAAGGAGGAGCGGAGGGAGGGGGCGCGGCCGGCCTCTGTCCAGGCGCGTGATTGCTCTCGGAGGTCACTTTCTAGGCAGCGCAGGCTCCTCTTCTGCCTTGGAGTGACTGCCTCTCAAAGGAATAGTGTTTCTCAGCCTTGCATTTCAGGAGTAACTCTCTCTACCCCTACCTCCCCATTATTGCTCATGTGATTATAATTGCATTTCACTTTTCCATAGCCTGTGGGGATCCTGAAATGCCTTATAAACAGTTACTGTGTTACCACTGGTCTGAGGAATAAAGGGTACACTTTTAGGAGGAACATCAATTCTTGGGATCCAGATGGGCATCCTTAGATGCGTGTGGCGGCAGAAAGTAACACCCTAGTGGCCTGAAATAGTTAGCACACCTTCAAAATGCTTGTGGTTTACGCCCTAACCAGTGGTAAGATTCACGTGTACCAATCTGGTGGTTTTTAACTGCCTCCATTTTAAGATGAGGGTGATGTTGCAGGGTGGGGGTACAGTTATTAAAATAGAGGTAAGTCAGAAACCTCTATACCACACTGAAGTTTCTTTGTATTGGAGTCATCCTTTGCAAGCTCTGTGCAGACTGAATTTAAAATATTTCCTCTGCTGCCACTTGGTTGGTCTCTGTTGATATTTTAACCTTGCTTTAGTAATTTTGTTCTTCCTCCGTTCTTGGTCTCTTGGTCTTTCTGTGAGTCCACACTTCCTTTTTCTCTGTATCTTCATATATCTCTTTGGCCTGTTATTTTATTTCTGTGCAGCCTCTCATAAGAGCTCCTGCGAGCTCATTATTGAGCACATGAACGTCGGCACACACTTTTCTCTGAGCCTCTTACTGTCAAGGTGAAGGGATAGGACTCAGTAATCGTTAAGACACTGGTGTTCTGTGACTTTGAGAAATGGGCCATCCCTTGTTCCCTATACTAGTTGCAGGGATCTGATAGGACTTTTTAGAACCTTTAAAGAAATTTAAAAACCTAATACTTATTTTATAAAGGTAAACAGACACACCACCTTCAGGTTATGTTCATAAGGCTCTCATTTTCTGTCTCAGAACATAATCATATAACACCAAGAGTGTTTTCAAAAGGACATCTATAAAATTTTGTCACCACAAACTTAGATGTCCCTAACTTGAAGAAAAGGAAATTAGATAGCTAAAATGGAAAGATCAAAAATTAGGGAAATGTAAAAAGAACCTTTGTGAGTTGTATTCCTACCCTGTTTTCCTACATGTTTCCCGAACGGAGAGATGACTAGAATTTGTTTTTTAATACTGGACTTCTCCAGTATCCTACTGAGGGAAGACGGCCTGGGACTGAACTTGGCAAGTGAGGGCCCTCCCGCCACGTAGACTGAAACCCACAGGACGCTGGGCCAGACGCAGTGAACTGGCGCTCCAGAGCAGCCGCCACAGTTCATTCTGGACCAGGAGAGTGCGCCTCCAACTTTCAGTTTACTCGGCACTTTTCCAAATGGCCTCTGATATAATGGTCAAAGCTCATTTATTGTTACGATGCCTGATTACTTGCATTCTATCTCTGGATCCCACGTGTCTGTCTTTAGCAAAAAAGACCTTCTTCTCCATCAACTGAATACTTGCGCACGGCCTAGTTCTTCTGCCATTTTCTCTCCTTTTTTTTTTTTCTGGTATTCCTCTGAGCAATCTCTTCACCAGAGTATATCAGAGGTGACACATTTTGTTAACCTTGCTGGGTTTTATAACTAACTTCATCTAAATAGTTTGCATAAACCCATGGTCTTGGAGGGAAAGGGGAGCCTGATGCGGGCTTTTTGAGCCCATGCTCCGTACCAAGTCCTGTGTTAGGAGTTTTACATATGCTATCTTGTTTAGTTCTTACTGGAATCCTGACAGTAGGTGGTATTAGTCACCTTTTGCAGATGAGGCTCAGAACATGTTAAAAAATGTAGAAATGTAGCTGGGTAAGCTAGGAAGAGTCAGAGTAGAAAAGAAATTTGAGCACAGTCCATCTGTCTTCCTGTGCTACACCATCTTTCCTCTCCATGAGATGAGGCCACAAACCAGCTTTCTCCTTTATCTAAGTGTTCCCCAAATGAAAAGAAGGAATTTTGCCCTTTTAGAAGAGCAGGGTTGATTTGTTTCTAACTTTATGTTTAGTTTTTATACTCATGGGTTTAGACTGTACATCACTCCAACTCACGGCATCATGGGATAGAAGTTACAGATGAAATCATTCAAATCTCACCTTTGGAAATATAGGTCAGTTCCCATTACTGTGCACTCCAGGTCTCATATCAAATACTGCTTGAAGTACATGGGCTGTCAGCCAAAGCTTGCAAGGTTTTTTGTCATATAGACTTCTCTGTTGTAACGGTATTTGTTGTGATGGGATTTGAGCTGTATAATGACATTCCTCTCCAAGGATTAGATCCCTTAGCTGCTTATATTCAGAGAGCAACAGCCACTGTTCTTCTTTACACCGATACCTATGTGTGTCCTGTGTCATTTGCCTGTTCACGTGTAATGTAGGACCCCACATTTGCGTTGGTGCTGACTCTACCAGCAGACTACAATCACCATGTTTTCCCACTGCTGATGCCAGAACCTCAGAAATTAGAATTGTGAAGACGCTCTCTAAGTGTGGTGTAAATGATGTAAGTAAGGCTTTTGGAGTGGCCTTGATTCGTTGCCTTGCTGACGTCAATGATTCCAGGGACAGAGACCAGATCAAGGTGCTACCAAATCCAGGCAGTCAGATTTTTCTCTCACTTTGCACCCTGATGATCTGTTTAGTCTTGAGGCGTAAAAACTTTGTTCCATTTTTTAAATCATCCTTTAAGAGTTAGAGCCTAAATAATCTGTTTCTTCTCCCTGTAAAAGTATGTGTTAACCATGCAGGCTCAGCAAGTCTGGGGAACCTGGCTAAGTCAACTACTAGAACTTATGGAGAGGATGTTTTATTCCATGATCAGTTGAGTATATGGATGATGAGAAATACCACACAGTAGTTAAGAGCATGGCTTTTGAAGTCAGACAAGCCTCCTTCATTTTCCGGCCCTACTGCTCCTGGGTGAGGTCCTCGGGCACAGTATTTAATCACATCCGAAAGTGGAGAGAGTCCTCGTAGGGTTGCTGAAATGGAGCAGTCTGCTTTCACAGAGCTGTAATATGGTAGGAGCTCGTGGTAGTGGTGGTTATTGTTACAGTTATTATCATCGCCACTGTTCTCAAGAACTTGAAGTCTAGCAGGGACAATGAGACCAGTACACAGGTAACTATAATCTAAAAGAAGATGAAATAAGAGGAGGAAAGAGATGACCATACATGAACTGTGGAAGTTCAGGGGAGAAATGAATAACTTATAGCTAGCAAGATAGGAAAAGATGGCATCTCTACCAAGTCTTTAAAAAAAATAAGATTTCAATAAGTAAAAAACCAGTGTTAAACATTACAAGTGGATGGACTGGCCTGACTGACACATGGAGGTGAGAAAGTCCAGGCGACTTCTGGGAGCAATAAATGCTTCCAGAGTTCAGAGGTGTAATGTGAAGAATGTCAGATGAAATGGAAGATGGGAAGGTCACGATGTCTGGAAAGATAGGCTCACTCCAGTTCTTAGAGGGCCTTAATTCTCAGGCTACAATATTTGAATTTTATTTGCTAGATGAGTAAGGGTCTGCAAAGTGGGGAGGCGGCTGGCAGGCTGGTGCAGTGTGCTGTCTGAAGTACCCAGAGTTACACAGGGACGCGGTCTGTCACGGCAGCGGAGAGGGAGGAACTGAGTGATAGAGACGTGACCCCAGTGGAAGGAAGGAGACTTGATAGCTAAATTAAGGCAGTGATGACCAAGAGGTTTTGGCTTAACTGCGGAAAATAGGAAAGCAGTCAGTGATGGTGGGAATGGGGAAGGACAAATATGCAGTTCAGTTTTATTTTTCTCTTGTTCAGTTTTGATTGTGTTGAGTCTCAGTGCCACAGGAGAGCCAAGAAGAACACAGGCTAAGAAGAGCCATTGGACTTGGTATTTGGGAGGGTGTGAGAGTGTTTCAGAACAGTGGAGGTCAGGGTTGGGAGAGGATTGCTAGGTTTAAACACAGGCCTGTGGGTGGAGGGCACTCTTTCTAGTGGTCTGATCATGAACGAAAGAGAGCTTAGGTATAGCTTGTTTCTTACACAAAATCTAAGAAGGTAGAGTTAAAGGCAATAATGAAAGTGGAAGGATGACAGGAATCAGGGTCCTTAAAGAGATGCAGGGGCAGAGGGGGGTGGCTGAAGAGCACACATGAAAGGGCGGAAAGATCCTCCATTTGAGACAGCATTGCAGTTAGGGGAAGTGACACAGAGCGTTTCAATCTAATGGGGGGAAATAGACACTCAGTAAAGATGCCTTCAGTCTTCTCAGTAGATAGTACATTTCTGAGAAGGTCAGGTGGCATTGAAGAGTTCAGAAGAATGGAAAAAGTTTAAAACAACAGCTTTGGAAAATCCGATAGGGGAAAGAATTGTAAGATTATTGAAGAGCAGATGGGCCCACTTATACTTGGGTTGTGTTGATGCAGAGTAAGCCCCAGTAGTTGTGGCTCTGTGATTGTCTGTCAGTGGGCAAGCAGAGAAACAGACATCAGGAGCCTGCGTAGGAGACAAAAATACAGATGTGGCAGAAGGTCAGGAAGGGTATCGAGTGCATTAGAATGCTCCCTGAGGTCTACAGTAGGGAAGCTGGTGAAGACAGAAGGTAGCTAATGCTCTGGAGAAGAAAGAAGGGTTGAGGAGTTGGAGATCGTGCATGAGGGATGGTGGAAAAGGTAGCAGGTCTAGGTGGTGTTCAGTGAGACCAAGCTTGGAACTTCCAAATGGTAGGGAAATTCTGTGGTTTGGATCATCACTCTTTTGATATTTTAGTTTTAATCAAGTTATAACCCAGGATCATAGCACCCTGAAAAAGCTTATCCTAATGAATGCTAGTTACCTTTGTCTAAGCTCAGCCGGTAAGGCATTGCTCACCTGGTTTTACAGAAAGGAACACTGAGGACTCTTCTAGGTGATCAGAATAAAATCGTTTGGCATTTGAGATTGGACATGAAATGGACCCTCCATCCTAATCTGTTGCCTCATTGATCCCGTTTTACCCTCTTTGGCGCCTCCTCAGCCAGAGGAGAACTAGAAGTGGGAAGTGGCTTGTGTGGACTCTCACTATGTGCCCCAGGCTTGAAAAACAGAACTTCCTTTTTTCTTGAATGGTGCTCAGAGGTCACGGTGCTTCACACCCAGAGCTTTCTGGGTGGAGCAAAGATTAAATTCATGGCTCCTCTGGGAAGATTATTAACTTTAAATTTCAAAAAGGCAGCTTTTGTGGTGGTTCTGATGCTGTTACCATTTCGTGTTCTTGTTGGCTGGTTAGGGCAACAGTTAGGGGGATGCGGGGAACCGGCCTGGACGGAGGCATGCCCTCCATAACCCGACCCTCCTCTCCACCTCCCAGGGCTCAGCCTGTGGCAGAACGTGAGTTGCATCTTTCCGTCTTTACGTCAGTCTTCAACAATCCATTAAACACATCTAAGTTTGTTATAACCTCTTCCCATTTCTATACTATGGAAAAGTTTTTGGAGAATGAGATGAGGTGGCCAGGAATCAACAAGGAGAGGCGAAGAAGAGAAGGCACCAAAGCCCAATTTTACTCATCTCAGAATTTGGCAGGAGGACAGCCCAGGGTCCAGAAGATTCTCCTGTGCTTTGGTAGAATGAGAGCAGGCCCTGGAGAGTCAGGAGACTTACAAATTTATTATCACACGCTAGCTTAGAGAATGTGCCTCAATATTTTTATCCTTATAATAGCAATAATACCTACCTCAGAGTTGTTTGACATATTCAGTGAGAAAACAGTGTGAATGCTGCTAGTCTAAAGGGAGTTGATAATCTTGTAAACTTTATTCTTCTTTAAAATGTGAAAGTTTTGTAAAGAACCCTTTCATCCTTTTCATTAACAGAACTGCACTGGGAGGAGGGCAGTGGGAGTGGAGAGGTTCGTTTTCATGTTGTATGCCTTGCCTTTCTTTCTTTAAAAAAATCTGTCAGAAACTTTCCTTAAGTAATAGAAATGGACTTGGAACCAGTTTTTTTTTTTTAAGTCATCTTGAAATCAGTAATTGAGGAAGAATTCACAATGTAGGAAGATGAGCCAATTTTACATTTTAATGCACACTAGCAGAGGATAGAATTTCTGCCCTGAATTTCTTGAAAACTAGAGTTGCTGCCCTAGATTTTCTGGGACAGTCCCAGTTTTGATAGTGCTGCCTCACTGGCCTGCCGGGAGGATGCTTTCATCCAGAATTAATTTTATGCTAACAGAAATCACTGTGTAACTTATTGGGACACCCTTTTTTTGTTGGCTGACCACGGTCAGTCCTACTGGATACACATAAAATGAGCTTAACATTTCTGTATTTGTGCAGGCAGGAATCCTTATCATATCCTTGGGAAAGATGGAGTCACTCGTTATATAGTTATATTTCAAAAATTTAACAATTCCTTTTATTTTTCAAAAGAGAGGTTTTAATTATTTTGACTTACACAGACCGCACCCATATAACTGATTGAGATAAATGGGAGAAATGTTTAATAAGTCTCTTTTAAGTCAGAGTGAGAAAGAATCTCTTTACGTACTCCGCACCCTGGCACGGAGAGGCTGCACAGTGTGTGTCTAGCACAGAACTGAACTTCTGTGGCTTATATCAAAGACGGCTTCTACCCTGGCAAATAATACCTCTCCTGGGCACATTTTGATTCCTACATATTTAGAGAGCAAAAGAGGAAGAAAGGAAAAGGGGGAGATATAGAGGACACACCAACAGAGCCAAAATCAAAGACAATAAGAAATTACTTAAGGCTCCTTCTAACCATTTTGCTTCCTTCTGTCTCAGGAGCATCAGCTGGTCCCCAGTACATTTGCATTTCTGGAATTAAGTAGCAAAAGAATACAGAGCATAGACTCTGGACAAAATTTCTTGCTAGAAGTTTAACATGAAAAAGAAACCCAGGGCTTCATGGCTTATGTCTGTTGGAATTCCTCCAACGCATATTACAGGTTGACTGCAAGAGTCAGGTTCTAGGGGATCTCACAATGTGCATTTCCCACTGGGGCATTTATAGCTTGCCTGCTTGGAAGTCTCAGTCTCCTTTTTATTTGTACCCAACGAGATCGCTCCACGTTACACAATGGTACCACTCTGAGTTGCCATTCTGAGGGTCATTATGAAAGCAGCCTTTGGAATGAGAAGTCCAGTTCCTACCCGGTGACTCTGTTAGTCACTCTGAGACACATATGCTTCACCTGGGAATTGGCTTAGCACGACCTGCTCTCCCTTCCTCACTTCTGCTCCAGAGGCCCCAGATAATCAGGCCATGGGTTGCAAGGTTTACTTTCTTCCAGCTTTGCTTCTAATTAAAATTTGAAATGAACCATAGCTAAGGTATATTTTAGAAGTGTTCAGAATGTTAGCATTAAAAATATAAATAAAATTATCACATACCTTTTGAAGAAGTTTATCTGTTAGAATTCCAACCATAATAAAATACACAGTGCTGTTAGAACCATTTTTCTTATCATGTGTTCATAGATTCTTAATGAATTTTGATCCTTGGACACCTGGCCCCAGATGCTAACAAGATTTAGCCTTGAAGTCTCAGGTTCTTTGTTTCCTGTCCAAATTTCTCTGGTCCTCAGACTGCCCATTCGCATGCTGTGTGTGCTAACATTGGCTAACCCCGACCTCTTACTAGAACACCTCTCCCTGCAGGTGGACATACGTGTGTTCAGATGGACCTTCATGAATAAATGCAGAGCAGTCATTATGATCTTCAAAACCACTGGAAGCAAAAAAGGGATGAAAAGAGAATTAGCCTAATGGGATAAAAGTAGAAACTAAATAACGTGATTTAGCCACAGATTGGTATAGGTTTATACACTCTAGTAACAGAAATGGTGGATGATAGTATGTTGGCTTTCAAGACAGTTGGTCAGGAGAAATTGAAAGTGTTCTGACCCACACTGGGAAATTCAGACATTAGGTATCTCTGTGATGCTGTGGGTATCACACTAGAGAAATTTTCAGTGAACTAATTAAATGTATTAAAGAATCCAGTTTTTCAAATATCTAAGAATATTTTCAAATCCACTTTGGTGAGCATATATGATGGAGAAAGGATCACAGGAAAAAAGGCCCATGTGGAATGATGGATTATGATGTTCTTGGATTTTACCAGGCCTCTTTTCTGCTGAGTCACATAGACACCTAGGTAGCAAGCAAGCAAAAATATAAATAAATAAAACAAAAGCAGGTTTTGCTATAAATGGAAAAGGGAGCTAGTTAGCTGAATGGGCAGGTTATAATGGTAAAAACTAATGGGTCCTGGAGAATGGGGATGGCAATTGAAACATCCCAGGAATTGGTATTAAAATCAATATTTTTTCACTTTCTATGTAAATGACTGAGAAAGATGTCCCTAATCCAGTATCCACATTCTGGCATTAATTCAAACTGGAGAGACCAAATTGGAGACATATATTCTGGACAGTAATCAGTTTGGAGAATAAAGAAATGTAATTTCGCTGCTTCTATTAGAGGATCATAAATTAGAATTCAAGAAATGAATTAAAAGATTGCACTCTTTAAATGATCCAGGATCTGGTCACTTGAAAACACCGTTGGGTATGTTAGACCTGCACGGGACAAGTTCACAGGCGAACCTGCGTGGGGACCAAGGGCTCTTCATAGTCATCTTTAGGGTTGTCTGTGGTGTCTGTAGTTCTTGCCAGCTAAGTCCACGGAATGCTGTTCTTTCGTTGCCTTCTTTTTATTTAAGGTAAAAAAAAAAATAAAATGCTTCCCAAAGTCTTCTAGTTTACTGGAAACAGCATCTTGGACATAGAGAGAGACACAATAGGGAGGGGTGAGGGGCATTAGAAACAAGGCCTCTGACAAGTTAGTGGTCAAACGTCACCCCCCCCCCCCCATGCTAAGTATTACAAATGAAGACACCAGACACCGAGTGTTAAGGAGCAGGTAATTCACCACTTTTTGTCACAAAATGCTTTTCACTCCTATGTAGGCCACCGTGCTCAATATTAGGACATGTTATTGAAAATGTATCAAGGAGATGGAGGAGTTCTAAGGGAGAGCAGCATGAATCTTTAAGGTCCGGGAAGGTGAGCCCAGATGGAAAGGTCTAGGAGGTTAACTTAAAAGGCCTGAGAGCATTGAGTCACAAGAATGAAAGGGGGGAAAGGCTGCAGCAAAACATAAAAAGAGGGATTGTGCTCTCAAAAAGAAAAGTTAGAAGAGAATATGATAGAAGTTTTGAAGATGCTAAAATACAGCATGAGGCTATTTATAGGTAAACTCTTTCAATCAATGCTAAACCCTAGGATTCTGCTGCTTATACTTAAAATGCTGGAACAGCAGGCAAGGGGAAGAGTTTGAGCCAAACTTTTACACAGAAGAGGTGGTGAACTTAGAGAACATGATGAAAGTTAGGGAGGCCGAGGGGGCAGCTGACTTTCAGTTCCCCAGGAGTGGGCCTCTGGCCAGCGCTTTCCTGAGGCTTAATGCCTAGCTCTTTCATAAGGGAGATTTATTTGAAGCTTAGGGTAGCCTTGAAAGCTCTGTTCCCATTTAATATCAAATTTAATGTAGAATAGAAAAAAAGGAAAGATGTGACCCAGAAAGTTAACAGTGTTTACCAAAGTACCAGTCATGTGGCAAAAAATATTTACTGGCGCCCGCTGTGGATAAGGCATTGTACTCGGTACTGAGACTGTGAGGATGAACAGGGTATGTTCTTTGCCCCAAAAGGAGAGAAAGAGTTGAGTGCTATGAAAGATGGGACTGCCATAAGTTCTTTTGAAACAGAGCCAGCTTTGGGTTAGCAGTGCCCGTTTTGTCTGTGTGAGTGTGTGTGTTTTCTCTCGTGGAAAGTGTTCTCAAGAGGCTTCATGAGCAGAGAATCCAGTGCTGTTCATATAAGAAAGGTAAAATGAGAGTCTTAAGGGAACCCAAGGCCATGTAATATATGGGGCATGTTCCCTTTCAGCAACATGCCCCACGTATCCTCTTCCACCTTTGTCTTCAGTTTTTACTTTTTCTTGTTCTTTCTCCTCCCTTTAGGGAGTATAGGACAAGAAGAGGCTAAAATTTCACCAAATGAACCTTTTCAAGGGTTCTCCTTTACACATAAGGATATGCAGTTTGCAGCGCTCCAGTTGGCATCACTAAGACGTCTAGCACGTTGGCTGACCCTCGCTACCCTCCTCATGTGTAACAGTGCTCGGTGGGGGGCCCTGGGGAAGGTCAGCCCCCACCTGCTGGAGCTACAGCCAACTGACGCTGAAGAGTGACTCATAGCCTTAGCCCTCACGGGAGTGTTTGTGTACATGTGTACAGCACACACACACATGTATTTCACACTTTATGGTAACCCAGAACATTATTTCTTTGAACACCATTTCTTCAGATGGATGTATCTATCTACATGGCGGACTTCTGAGGGACAAATTGTTTACAGAATATTGAATGTAAATTGCCTCGTGCAGTGCCTGGGGGATGGCGGGAACTGAATAAAGGATAGTAAGTGACCCTCCTGTTTGGTAGATGCAGAAGAGGAACACAAAGGTGAAAAATTAGCCACAGCAGTAACAGTATCTTCATTTTGTGAAGTGTTTAATAAGGAGAGTTATTTTTTCATTTGTGTGCATGGAAACCTTCTAATGCTTCCTTCTCAAATAGTTTGCTAGAAAATGTCACACGCAGTTTAAAACAGCATTCTGCAGGGGAAGAAGACATTAGAATAGACATTAGGTAGAATAAGGCAGGGGAATGGGCAGCCAATAAAAACAGTGATCTCTGGGGAAAGAGTGTCATAGATGGCAAAACCAAGATTCAGAGACCGAGAGATTCCAAACCTCAGTCCTTATTCAGAATTCTTGATCCTATTATCCCTGGTCCTGAGGACAGTGGGCTCTCTCAGAATAGTTACCTGTATGATTATCTTGCTTTGGCCCAAGCTTCCGTGGACATTCGATAACAGGTGCAGGCCTCATGCCCTATTGCTCAGCACATTGGACTGTGTTAGCACTGTACTAGACTTTCTGTCTGGGGCTTTCAGGCGTGGCTTGCTCTTGTCTTCAGCACACAGACCTCTCTGTATGATTTTTTCAAAGTTGACTTTGTTGACAAGTTGACTGAACTACCATTAATGAGATGTTCCTTTTGAGTTATTTTTGAAAGTTTATTGCAGTTTTTTTTCAATGTCTTTTCCGTGGCCTCTCTCACTACCAGCTGCACTCAGTTTTGAAGATGGCTGATTGGCATTAGAGCAGCACTCTCTGACCACAGGGGGAGTGACGTGTACTCACTTTTATGGTAGGAATCTCTCAGCCTTCTGAACTCGAACCATCCTCACGAAGACCATTTCCACACAGAGGCTAGTTCTTAACCCACCCTTACACCCTACTCAGAATCCCCACTGGTTTCAGAAGCCTATGCAGGGCCGCTCATTCTGGACAGAGTCTTGTTAAGATCATTATTTAAAAAGTCACAAGTGTGAGGAGGAAATGGGCTCATTAACATCAGCTTTTGTACACATGAACATCCCTCTCTCAAAAAAAAAAAAACAAATTATATTACAAAGGTATCCCTTATGTGGGACTTAATTCTGTTTAGTAAAGAAATACTGTAATTGATACCAACTCTGAGTAGGTTTTTTTAACATCTTAATTGTTAATGAAACCTAATAATGCAGTAGAGTTTTTAACTTGTCACTTTTTATATTGCTTCTTAAAGATTCTCCAAGGCAGGTTATTTGGAGTTTGTGTATGAATTTTATAAAAAGAATATTAGATTATTAAAAAGAGGACATGAATCAAAATGTGTGCATGAGTTCAGAAAACAAAAAAACGTCACTGAGTTTGTACACACGACTGCTGTGGAGGAGACACCCTCTCTTTGCACTTCAGTTAGAAAGGGAGGAAACAGACCCACTTAGTTTCCCTGCCTAGCTTGGGTCTAATACCTCAGTGGTAAACACAGAAAATAGTGCTTTCATTGTTTCAGTTCTCCGTAGGATGTTTATGAGGTGTCCAAGTAGATAAGGCATTTTGCATCCTTCTTGTCCCTTCTCTTTAGAGTCCAACAAGAACGTGCTCGTTTGGGGTAAGAGTGCTCACTAGCCCAAGAAAGGTTAAAGGGGACCGTTCCTGGCCTCCTCCACCCCAAGTGTTCTGCCCAGGACTGTAATGGAAGCTGATGAGAGAGTGGGGGGAGGGGGCCCTTGCAATTACTGTCAGTCCCCAAGTGAAGTCAGTGTAGCCTTAGTGTAGTCTTAGAAGACAATCACTGTGTGGTTCAATGAGCCAAAACCTAATTTGGAAAAACATGGCTTCACAGTAGGATGAATGAGACAGTATCTGAGAAGCCCTTTGAGGTGTTTTGTAAGGGGTTAGATGGATCAATAAACAGAGTTCTCCTCCGAGAGCTGCTGACATACTACCTGCCATAATCCCTCAGGCCGGCCTCAGCCTGACTGAATAAGCAACCTGGGTGGGCAGAACAAGGCATTGCGGTCTCCATGCCCAGTCCTGTCTCCTCTTTGCCAAGTAGGCTGCTGAGTGTGATGCTCTCTTTGTAAAGTGGACATCTGTTTAATGGGAACTGGATTGTGACCACCAGTTCATTTTATACAGGCCACCATACAGCTGCCAGATGGTGACGGGTCCTAGCTACTTTGCAAGTCCAATATGGCTGTGTTCCACCCTAGAGGTAGAGAAACGATGGTCCCTCCACCAAGCCCACATCCCTGCAAAGGCAGTGCTGCCAAGAGCCAAGGCTTTGCTCTAATCTTTTTGAAGGAAGAAAAAAACTTAAGGTCATGAATAAATTAAAGACAGGTTGTTGTTGTTTTTAAATCAGGTCTTTTGGGTTTTCCTTTCTATCTAATTGTTCTCTAATCTGTACTTGGGAGCACAGTTTTTAAGTGGGACATGTCAAGTTTTTACTCCACAGATTAAATTCCAAGGCAAATGACATCATGACAGTTCTAAGAGGCAAAAGGAAGAGCCTGCGTCTAGTGGCAGAGTTTGTTGAACGTGGACTAATCAGTAGTTAGAGGGCCTGCCTCAGGCCTTCAGGACGCCAGCCGAGAGTGCTCAGAAGATAAGAAGAGAGGCCCACCTCTCTGTGGCTTTCTCTTTCCCTGCATTAGCAGAATTGCTGCGTGAGGGTTTATAGAACTGTTGGTCAGATTGCCCTAGCAACACAAAAGGCTGTGTTGACACATATTCCATCACATGTTCGCAGTGAAAACGCCATATTTTTAGAGCACTTCAAAGTGAGGAAACCGTTAAGCCATATCACATCCTCCCTTGCCTCTGGCCACTTCCCCCATCCCTCAAAAAGTCACCCCCATTTTATTGAAGGGAAACCTAAGACAAAGATTAAGTGATATTTTGAGCAAGGCTGAGAATGCCAGGGAAGGTTGCTGATCTGTTCTTAAAATCTAATTTTTATAATGCTTCCACTTCTTTTACCTACACCACGTGAGTTCCATATGACCTTGACTCCAAGCCTTAATATTGAATATGGAATTCAGAAGGCAACTGAGTCTCTCCTTGACTCTCCTGGCATTTATTCATATAAAAAGAAAGGCACAAAAATACTGTACTGTAAAAATCAAAGCTCCAGGCACACATTGAAAATCTTAAGAATTTATAACACTTATTTTCATAGGTATCTTTTATGTGAGTAGCTTAAATCACTTGTTAGAGACTTTGTCTTTTGTATCTCTGAAATTCCAGTGCCTAACTCAGTGCCTGGCATAGAACAGGCATTAAAAATTCACTGCAGATTGAATGAAGTAACTACTGCTTACCCATTTCTACAGAGTTATTGCTGAGAAGCAAAAAGACTTCCATTCATTCCTAGGATATGTTTTGAGGGTCCTACCTGCTGGGCAGTGTGCAGTGTACCAGGAATACAAAGACAGAAGGTGTGGCCCATGTCCACAGGGCATCTGGAATCTATTGGCTGTGGGGTGCACCAGGGTTGTGTGGGCATGGTTGGGAGTGCTTGGGGAAGGAGTCTATAATGTTCTTCCTCCCCCCGCAAAAAAAGCTCTCTGAGCCAGTAGAGGTTAAGAACAACAGTGATGTATATGTAGGGGAAGGAACATCTGAGTTAACTTGTATAGCATTCTGCTAGGTATGTCAGTCATCGATAATACGTTCTGCCACTGTAAGCAAAGCAGTATATAACAAAACCAATTTTCTCACAGGCTAATTGATTTATAAACAAGAGTTAAGTTCCTAGGGCATCTCATCAGCTTTATAAAGAAATGATATTGAATGAAATGACATTATTTGAGGCCCCACTGTACATGCTGCAAATCAAGCCTTCAACTAGTAGGGAAGCTTATTAGATACGGGAAAGGCTGGACCCGCCCTTAGCCCTCGGCACTGTTTCCAAACAAGAAGGTTTCCCTCCATCCCCGCAGTCGTTCCTGTCAGCACCCCTAAATACCCAGGGCTGCGGTGTTTCTTATGTGAGGCTGTGTCTATTAGCCTGTTTACGAGCCTCAGTAATTTGGGGCCAGAAAGGGGAAAAAGTGGATCAAATAAGTGAAAGCATTTTATAAAGTGTAAAACTCCATACAAATGTGAGGTATGATATTTTTTTTTTTTTTTTTTTTGGTGTGTGCTTTTCCTGGTTTAGGTTAATCTTCATGCCACATTGAGCCTCTCTTGACCCTTCACCTACCGGGTAGGCCAGCTTCCAATGAAACATTACATGTTCTAAAGCAGACCTTGGAGATGAAGTGCCTAGTTCCAGGCCTGACTCTCCCACCTACTTTCTTTGTGTCACCTGACACCTCTGTGCCTCAGTTTCCTCACCTACACAATGAAGAGTGTGGTTGTGCAGATCGAATGAGATCATTCATACAGAGCACTCAGGAAAGTGTCTGGCATGTAGTAGGCTGTGGTTTTGCCCAGTTTACTCTGGATGAGAAATCTGAAGGACGGGAGGTTGGGGGAACCGTTGCAGTCTCCCACAGACTCCCAGCGGCAGCTCTGCATGCAGCCCCCGTTCCTGGCAAACTGGCCTTTCCACAGAAGCGGCATCAGTTCTCAGAAGTATCAGAAATACTAAGAACAGCTAATATGTATGTGGGGTACTTGCTGCGTGCCAGGTCTTAATGCTAAGAATTTAATATATAATATCTTGTTATAACACATCCTCACAACAATCCTATGAGGCAAATACTATTACTACACCCATTTTATAGCCAAAAAATATCACCTGAAACTTAGATAACAAATATACCTAAATGGGTGGCAGACATGGAATTCGAACCTAGTTTGCCTTTAGAGCCTGTGCTCCTAACCATTACACTCTCCTGCCTCTGGGGTTCCTATAGCATTCTGGACACGTCTCTATTCTTGATGTCTGTGATTATTACACTGAAATGACCTGTTTCACTTTAAAACCTATACTCCTCTGGGGTACGAGCTGTCTGTCACATCTCTGTACATCTCCCACTTAGCACAGTGTATGGTAACCAGCAGGTGCTTAGTAACGTTCGTTGAATAATATTGAATTAGTCCTGCACACTCCTTGGATTTTGGCCCCCATGCCTTGAGTCTTCCCCGTTTCTTCTACCTAGAGGTATTATTTCTCCTTCTCAGTGCTGATTGTTTATGTCCTGGCCTTTCATGGTCCAGTGCAAATGTCATTTCATTCATAAAAACCCCTTCTGGGACACTCCATTAAAGAGTAACATCCACTCCACTGAAGTTCCCATGGCATCATGCCCCCCTTTCACCCTGCAAGTACTTCCTATGTCATACTGAAGTTGTGTCTGTGCTAGTTTTCTTGAACTTGATGCTTCTTGCAATCAGGGGGCTATTTTAGTCAATTGGTGTACTTTAGAACCTTATAGAACTTCATGCAGTGCCTTAAAACTGTAATGAACATTGGTTGGGTAACTGAATACAGAACATTCAAGAGAAAGGGATTTTTTTCCCTGCCAGCTTATTCTACCTTATTTTTTCTTATTTTTGTTTTCATGGCACGTTGAAAGAGAGGGCCCTATTGCACTTCTGGTTTTGAATCAGCTGCTGGGCACTCTATGGAGCATGAAAAAATATTGTCTCAACTGAAGCAACAGAAGTAAGAGAATCATTTTAAGGTGTCACTGTAGTGTGAAAAGTTTGACATTTAAAATAAAATAAGGAAGGAGAAAAACAGTTCCCTCTGTAGTTGGAGCCCTCTCAGCAGCACGCTCAACCTGAAACCCCGCCAGACACACAGATGTTTCCTTTGGCTCTGGGGTGAGGAAGCACGCTGCCGTTCTCGGGAGCCATTCCGTTCTGGCAGGACTGATGCAGCAAGGAGTGTGGCAGCAAACAGAGAAATGACTTCATAGGTGTTACCACTTCCAGCTTCCTAGGGCCTGTGGTGCACCTTGCCTTTTCCCTTCCAGTTTTCATACATCACTTTATTCACTCCGAGCCAACTCACACAACCTTTTTTATGAGGCTACAAAAGCTCCACTTAGTTGAGTCCATTGTTTTGAAACTCTGCAAGGTGAGGACCTGATGGACTTTAGCTCTCGTTGTGATCCTAGAAATTTCCTCAAGGTCACATGTAGGTGAATGGAACCCTTCCAGACGTGGGCTCTCTGCCTTCAGGGACTCAGATTATAACACGGAAGAAAAGGAATCCACGCAAGGGCAGTGAGGGAGGAATGTGGAGTTGAAAGTGTGGAATTCCAACACTCTCCGAGTGTGCATCTTGCTGTCACTGCTAGTCCCATGTTCTCCTCTGCCCCCTTGGAATGAGATGTCCTGGCAGCATCCAGAGTGTCCATAACTTGAACTTGCCTACAACTTTTCCTTTGGTAGTTCCCATTGTTCGTAAGGGTGCCGTTGCCTTCCTGTCAACCCACCTCCAAATTTTGGTTGCACCTGACCTGCGCCTTTCCCTGCTCTCACATCCAGGTCTTGTGAATTTGAGTCCTTTGTGTTCTTACAGCCGTGTTTTTCCATTCCTTCTGCCAGCACCATTTGTGTTCCTTTTCTAGGGTATCACAAGTAGCCTTTCGAATGGCTGTTTCAATAACAGCTTTATTGAACCATAATTAATACACAGTAAGATTCACATGCCAAAAGTGTAAAATTTGGTGTTAACGTATGTCTACACCTCCGAAACCATCACCACAATCAAAATGACAAGCACATCTATCACCCCTAGAAACTCTCTGTTTCCTTTGAAATCCCGTACCCAATGTTCTCCCCCTCCCAACCTGCTCTCTGTCACTATAAGCTTCCATTTTCTAGAACTGTATATAATTATAGTCATACAGCCTTTTGAGGGGGCAGAGTCTCAGTTCTTTTACTTGGCACAATCATTTAAGATTCAGTATCAACAGTTCATTTATATCAGTAGTTCATTCTTTTTCATCGCCGGGTAGCAGTCCTTTGAGTGGCTGTACTGCCGTTTACCTGGTCTCCTGTTCATAAGCATTTGGGTGGTTTCCAGTTTCTGACTATTCACAAAGCTGCTATGAACATCCATGTACAAGTATTACTAGCTTTTGTTTCTCTTGGCTAAACATTTAGGGGTGGAATGGCTGAATCATATGGTAAATGTTTACATATTTAACTTTTTAAGAAACTGGCAAACTGTTTGCTAAGGTGATTTTCTGCGTGTTGGAGTGTAGGAGTTTCAGTTCCTCCACATCCTCACAAACACTTGGTATAATGAGTATTTCTAATTTTGGCCATTCTAATAGGTGCGTAGTGATGGATGTCACCATGGTTTAATTTTCATATGACTAAAAACACTCATCACTTTTTCATGTTCTTATTTGACACTCATATATCTTCTTTGACAAAGTGTTCAAATCTTTTGCCAGTTTTTTCTTATTGTTGAGTTTTGAGAATTCTCAGTATATTCTATATTCAAGTCCTTTATAGGATACATGTTGGCCAACATTACTGCCAATCAGTTCTTGTCTTTTCATTATCTTAACAATGTCTTTAAAAAGCAGAAGTTTTTAATTTTAAGTCTTTGGTTTTGTGTCAAAGAAACACCTAACATAGTCACACACACAAGACACAGGTTTGCTTCCTTTTTAGTATAGGCACCTTTTTTTCCTTGTCTGATTGCAGTGGCTGAAACCTTCAGGACAGAGTTGAATAGAAGTGGGGAGGGTGAACATCATGATCCTGCTCAAAATCTTAGAAGAAAATTACTCTGTTTTTTGCCATCAAGTATGATGTAATCTGTGGGTTTTTCATGAATGCCCTTCATCAAGTTGAGGACCTTTCCTTCTGTTGCTACTTTGCTGAGAATTATTATCAGGAATGGGTGTTGGGTTTTGTCAAATGCTTTTTCTACATCGATTAAGGTGATCATATGGTTTTCTTTTTTAGTTCATAAGTTTGGTGACACACTGATGGATTTTCTGATATAGCAGCCTTGCATTGCTGGGAGATAAACCCCACTTCATCATGATGTCCAACTCTTATGTTATTGGATTCTATCTGATTAAATTTTATGCAGAATTTTGGCATCTATGTTCAGGAAGACTATTGCTGTGTTGTTTTCTTCTAATTTCTTTGGATGGTTTTGGTTGAATGTAATCCTCGCCTCGTGAGTGATTTATGAAGTATTCCCTCCTCTTCAATGTCCTGGGAAAGTTTATGTTAAGTTGTACTATTACTTCCTTAAATCTTAGCTGGAGTTTATCACGTAAGTCATCTGGGAACCAGATTTCTTTGTGAGGTTAAGCACAGATTTAATGTTTTTAGTACATTAATATACATGCATGTACTAAATGTATGTCCATACATATACCTATAGACCTATTCATATTATAAACTTTTTCTTGAGTTTCTCCCTCTACAGAATGTGTCTGTTGCATCTAATCTGTCAAATTTATTGGCATGAAACTGTATATAATATGCCTTTTATCCCTTTAATGTCTGTAGAATCTATAGTGATGTCATCTCTCTCATTCTATGTGTTGATAATTTGTGCTTTATTTATTTCCTTCATTTGGCTAAAAGTGTCTCAATTTTATTTGTTTGTTCAAAGAATTCACCTTTGGTTTTATTTATTTTCTTCATTGCTTTTGTTTTCTCTGTTGATTTCTACTTTGATTTTTATTACTTTTGCTTACTTTGGGTTTAATTTGCTCTCATTTTTATAGAATTTAAGATGGAAGCTGAAGCCATTGGCTTGAAATCTTTCTGCTTTTCTAACTAAGTAGGGAGTATACTTCCCCCTAACTACTGCTCTACCGACATCCCACAAATTTCGATATGTTAGAGTTTCATTTTTATTTAGTTCAAAATACTTTCTTAATTTCTTTTGGTTTCTTCTTTAACCCATGGTTGTTCAAACTATGCCATTTAGTTTCTAAATATTTGAGGATTATTCAGAGATTGTTCTGTTATTGATTTCTAATTTAACTTTATTGTGGCCAGGGAATATAATACAACTTGAATGGCTTTAGACTTTTGAATTTACTGATAATTGTTTGATGTCCTATAATTTGACCTGTCATGGTAAATGTTCTGTGTACACTTGAAAAGTCTATCTATCCTGCTGTTCTTGGACTGAGTGTTGGGCAAATGGTTGATAGTTTTGTGCAAACCCTCTGTATCATTACCGATGTTTTATATACTCATTCTGTCAATTATTGAAAAAAGCCATTGACATCTCCAAATATTACTGTGGATTTTTCTGTTTATCTTGTAGTTCTTTTGGTTTGTCCTTTATGTATTTTGAAGTTCTATTATTTGGTATATAGATGTTTAGAACCTTTATGTCCTATTGATATATTGATTCCTTTATTACTTTGAAATAATCTTCTTTATTTCTGCTATTATCCATTGCTTTGAAATCTGCTTTGGCTAATAACATAGCCAATCAGAGGTTGTTGTTTTTTTTAACTAGTGTTACAATGGCATATCTTTTTCCCTTTTTTTCACTTTTAACCTTTTTGCATCTTTGTATTTTAAGTGAATTTTCTGTAGATAGCCAACAGTTGGGTCATACTTCTGTTTAAATCACTGTAACAAGTTCCACCTTTTAATTGCAGTATTTACGTAATTAATTTTAAATGTGATTATTGACAAAGTTGGGTGTAGGTCTATAATTTCACTGTTTGCCTTTTACTTCTCTCATATGTTCTTTATTTTCTGCTTCTTCTTAAGATTTTTTTTTTCTATTTAATCTCCATTCTTGGCTTATTAGTGATAAAACTCTGTTTTATTTATTTTATTTTATTTTAAGGGCTGCCTTGGGATTTAGAGTATTTATCTTTACTTTATTGATAGTTTTCCTTCAAATGATTATACACAACTTTGCATATAGTTTGAGAATCTCACAGTCGTCAAGTTTCCTTTTCCCCCTCCAGACTTCATGCCTTTATTATCATACATTTTACTTTTACGTATGCTAGAAACCCTTTAACACATAGTTACAATTTTTGTTTTGGTAGTTAAGTTTATTTTAAAGAGATCTGAATGCGGAGAAAAATATCGTACATACCATGTAGTTACTATTTCTGGTATTCTCCATTCTTTTGTAGAGACCTCTATTTCCTCTTGGTGTCACTTTCTGATGAAGGACTTTTATTAACATTGTTTATACAATAGGTCATCTTTTGGTAAATTCTTTTACCTTTTGCATGTCTAAAAACATTTATCTCGCCTTTGTTTTTGAAATATATTTTCACTGAATATAGAATACTAGGTCGATAGGTTTTTTTCTGTATTATGTATTTTTTCTAGTTCTGTCAAGGTTTAGTTGGCATGTGACACTGTATTAGTTCTGTGTGTGCAGCCTGATTAGATATTATGTATATTGTGAAATGATCCCCACAAATTTTATGTCCATCAGCTTGCATAGTTACATATTTTTTCTTGTGATAAGAACTTTTAAGATTTATTTTCTTAGCAACTTTTACATATACAGTATACTATTGTTAACTTAGATTACCGTACTATACATCACATCCCCAGAACTTACTTATCTTAGAACTGATGGCTTGTACCTGTGACCACCTTCACCCATTTCTCCCAGCCCCTGCCTTTGGCAGCCACCAGCCTGTTCTCTGTATCTTACAATATTTTAACTCTCCGTCATCTTCTCACTATTATTGTGCCCGCTACGAAATTTGAAGTCATCCTTATCTTTGTTTCACCATTTATGAGTCTTTTTGTCCTCAGTCTGATTTTAAGATTTCTCTCTTTATTACTGGGCTTGAGCAATTTGATTATAAAGTATCCTAATTTATTAAAGTGTCTGAACAAAGCTCTTACTTACTTCAGATATTTTTTTCTGTCCCTTCTCTCCTTCAGGGACTCTTCAGGGCAGTCAGCTGTTTTCAGACTGGAAGGTTATCAGTCTAGACTGGAAGCAGAAGTCTGCTTTTCTGGACGATATTTTTATCCCTGATTCTTTCTGTCACAGTAACTTCCTGTTTATCCAGGAGAATCACTGTACTGATTATGGTACATGAACATTTAGTGGCACCATATTGCTTAGTAAATAAAGCCCAGATTATGTGGCCATGTTTTCCAGATCTTCCATAAACCTTTCTTTTTTTTTTTATAATTCCCTTCATAATCTCCAGTCCTACGGATGTATTTTTTATAAGCTGGAATTCCTGTACTCCATCTCTTTCTCTCAACAGCCTACCTTTCTTCAGGACTTACCATTTCCCACAAAGTTGTATCAGATCTCCAGGTTAAAAATAATCTCATCTTTCTCCAAACTCCTGTAAAGACTTATATATGACTCTTTTATTCAACCTGTCTGTCACCTTCTATCACGTGCTAACTTATTTATTCACATGTCTTAGCTCCTCTATCAATAACTCCCTTGAGGACAAAATCTGTGTCTCATTCAGATGTTTTTTTTTTTTAAGATTTTATTTTTTTTATTTATTTTTAGAGAGGGAAGGGAGGGAGAAAGAGAGAAACACCAATGTGCGGTTGCTGGGGGTCATGGCCTGCAACCCAGGCATGTACCCTGACTGGGAATCGAACCTGCGATACTTTGGTTCGCAGCCCGCACTCAATCCACTGAGCTACACCAGCCAGGGCTCATTCAGATGTTTTTAGAAACATACAGTGGGTACATATTAAAGCAACCCATGGCCCTGGCCATCTAGCTCAGTTGATTAGAGCATCGCCCTGATACGCCAAGGTTGCTGTTTCAATCCCCAGTCAGGGTACATACAAGAATCAACCAATGAATAAACAAATGCATAAATAAGTGGGACAACAAATCAATCTCTCTCTCTCTCTTTCAAATCATAAATAAAAATTAAAAGGAATCCATACATGTTCATTCAAAATATAGTTATTGGGAATCAACAATAACTATGTATTAATGAAATTCTAGCCCAATGATAAAGAATATACTAGGCTAAAGTAAGTGGAGAGATTCAGTTTCCTACAGGATGTTTCAATCCTACTGTCAATTTAGCTGATACATTTCTTCTATCTCAGTTTGCAAATGAGAATTGCCATTGTCCCTTTGAAAGAATGACTGTAAAGGCAGAGGTTTTATATGGGTATCTCTGTATTCCCACAACCTAATACTGTACCTGGTTCAAGATATAGCTCTTTAATCACAGCAGTAAACCCCAGTGGGAGATCTTCTCAAAAGAATTATTCTTTAAAATAAAAAAAAAAAGAAACTCACAAAGTAGCCCAGACCATGGATGTGGTATGGAGAGATTTTATCTTCCAAAACCTGCCTGAAATACTGAAAGCATTCAAAGAAAGAGAAAGCGCAGAATTACACTATGACTCCCTGGGTTTTCTCTCTTTAAAAGTCCATTGAAATGAATTCACTTATATGAGGTGCCTGATGTAGTCAGATTGTGAGAGACCGAAAGTAGAATGGTGGCTTTCAGGTCCTGGGAGAAGGATGGAAAGGGGACTTGTTGTTTTGTGAGGGCTGCTCCCTTTATTCTAGTACATTTCAGTTGGTGGTTGATGAAAAGCTTCTGGAGATGATGGAGGTGGTATTTGCACAACAACATGAAGGTACTTACTGCCACTAAACCAAACGCTTACAAACGGTTAAGTTACATATATTTTACCACCATAAAAAAAAAAAGAAATAATTGAAGTCCTGGTCACATTTAGGGAAAGGTTATAGATAAATCGGGGTTTAAATTCTGGTTCCCAACACTTCTTAGCTAGCGGTGTGAAGTCGGGTGAGCTGCTCATCCCCTCTGAAGCTGTTGCCTCACTTATAAGTGGGGCCCACGATCCTTAGACGTTTTGGACCTGACACCTGTAACACAGTGGGCACTCACAACTGGGTACCTCGTTCTGACCTTGGCAGCTTTATAGTGGCTGTCTTCTTACTTGGAAAATCCTGCCCAGGTACAGGCTTGGAGAGTCAAGGGGGCAAGATTGGTAACTTGGGAAAGAGCGGTATTTAGTTTAGCTCGACCTGGCTTCATGTTTTTAAGAGGCTGAAGCACGCCACAAGGACCCTGAGACTGTAGTCTGAGGAGGTATCAGGGACTCCGAATGTATGCCAGCTCCTGGTGTCGCTGTGGGGGAGAGGCCTCTGGACCAGGACTCACTGTGGAACCAGCTGCCAACCTGGCGGCCTCAGAGCAGTGACCCATTAGGTTGCAAAAACGGGGACATGCCTTGAATTCACTCAGTGCAGGAAATTCGGGCTCAGGGTAACATTCTGCCTGTTCTTGCCTTTCATTTCAATGCACACCCCCACCCCCAAGGATACATGCCCTCAAGTGTCCTCATTTTGAAAGCTTAGATCTTTTCCAAATCATCAGACTTGACTTCTTTTATAAATAAAAACAAATAGTTATTGTTTGTTTCATTGGTGTTGAGATTTCTGAGCAAGGTGATTACCTGAAGTCTGAATGTAGAGGAGTAAGTGTCAAATAAAAAGGGAGGGAGGAGAGTGTGTTTGTGTGCGTGCACGTGCGCGCAAATTCCATTTTTCTGGTTCATACTGCACTTCCTCCCTCTCCTCACAGGTTCCCAGTGTCTGTGTCACTTTGGCTTCTTAGAACCTGACAACAGGGAATTTTCCTGGGGAGGTGTGGAGTCAGCGTCATTTAATGGGTTCCTGCTGTTTGCCCAGATGAGCCAGTTAGTAGTGAGGGATTGTCATCTGCACACGTCTGGCCTCACGTGCCTTCGTGTAAGCATGTCCATCAGTGTTAAAGAGCCATCTGTCCCTCTCATACAGATGTGCGGGCCCTCGGGCTGGGATCCTGTCAAAGGCACATGCACTAAGCAGAGTACTGGAGTCTCGTCATCGTGGTTATATGGCACTCTTCTGACACAATCCCAAAATTCTCAGCTGTCGGCACCAAGGAAGCATCACCCCTAAATTAGGCCCCCCTCTGTCCCAGCAAGGCTGCAGGTGAGAGGAAACAATGCATTTAGTCAGGAGTGCCAACCATTGCTGCTTCCTTTATTCTAGTACATCACAGGGCACCAGCTGGCTTTGATTCCCAGCAAGCCCTCTCTCACATGCTGAGTAGCCTTGAGGCAGAATGTGCTGCCACAGCCCTGCCTGGCCCTGCCACTGTGCCACTGACCATTGGAAGGGAGACTGTCAGCCACCGATAGCAACAGACTGCATTTCAGGAGAGCCAGGATTCCATGGAAGTCAGCCACCCCGCTCTTTCTCCCTCCCTCCCTCCCTCCCTCCCTCCCTCCCTCCCTCTCTCTCTCTCTCTCTCTCCCTCTCTCTCTCTCTCTCTCACACACACACACACACACACACACACACACACACCACAACTGCCCCGTGACAGCCTGTTACACCAGAGCCATGTTGTTCCGGAAAGGCTTTGACTTCAGATGCAGACTTGAATTAATTTCCTCTGTGACCTGGAGTAAGTTTCCCACCCTTTCCGAGCCCTTTTCACAAAGCTGATATGAGATGCAAATGAGATGCAGTGGTTTGCAGCCCTGGCTGTCAGCACCACCTGGAGGAGTTGAAGAAACAAAAATATCGGTGCCTGGCCTCCGCCTTCAGGAGCCCTGAACTCCCCTGGGAAGGGCCCAACCAGCGTCTCATGGTGTTCTGGTGATTTGAAGGTACAGCAAGAATTTGGAAGGCTCAAGGCTGATGAGGCGAGAATGCGTGAGGAAAGTGTTGGCATGCACCACTACATAAGTGTAGTTTGCTGTCACTGCCTTTATACTTTCCATTCTTTGGGTGATGTCTAACAATTTTAACCCTATTAATTAATGTAAAGATACTGTAATCATTCATGGCCTGGTCTTGTTTTCTTGTTTTCCTTTGTCTTTTAACATCGCTTCCAGTGCCCACCCAGGCCATTTTTAGTGAGTGGTAGACACCGTCGTGCACCTCCCTGAACACAGACACCCCCAAATCTGCACCCTCTCACTGGGCGTGCAGCAGCTTCTCCACGGACTTTCATGTAGCTCTCCCCCAGGGGAACCTGGTTTTCCTGTGGACTGTGAGAATCAGGCTGACCTCTCACACGACAATAATTGCTTTCTGGTTGGAAACCCCTCAGCTCCTTCAGCACTAGACATGTACCAAATGTAAGGGTAGGGCAAAGGATGGTTTTGATGGGTAAGATAGATTTCCATCTTACAACTAAGGGTCGGCAGGAAATCACAGGTTTATGTGAATGTGAAGAGAACAATGTGAAAGTTTCACAGTGACAGGATAAGTGTAGTAATTATATTTAAATGAGTACAAAAAAAAATTTCACCGCAGCCTGAACTTGCCTTAACTAAAGGAGGTTTTCTGCGGTAGGATGCAATTGAATTAATGTTAATTTAAGATCTATCTGTGTTTCAGCTAATGCCCTGCAGGTCCTGTCTCAGCAAAGCACTCCGGGTCCGTGCAGGACTGGGCCCGAGTATGGACCAGCCCTGCCTAACAGTGGGCTCTTATCAGAAGGGAGAATACGTTCTGTGGATCCAGTATAGTTTTTGATGCAAGAAAAAAAAATAATGCAGGTTTAGTGGAAAGCATGTGATTGTTTATGGCACTGTTAGATTCTGTGCATGTTTGTGTTACTTTGTGAGTGGAATAGCCTTTCCAAGAAATGCTGAAACACACGTGGTTATATGGTGCTCGACACTGAAAGATTTATCAGGTACTACTCAGTATCATCCTGGGAAGGAGGCTGAGGAGTCATCCTCAATTTGTGGGTGGGAAAACTGGGATTTACACTTTAAATAATGGTCACCTCACTAGGAATTCGACTGTTTGGAGAGGACTCAAGATCTTAAGACTCTCATTTTAGAGCTTTTTCTGTTTTATCATTTTTTTACTTTTTTTTTACTTTGAGCATTAAAAAGGAAAGATTTTAAAATAGTTTTATTTTGAATTAAAAACATGAAAATTTTAAAATAAGAAAATTGGCTTTCCCCCAGAAACCCAGATATGTATGTCTTCATCTTTGCATTGCTCTAGCCCTTTAGAATCATGAAGCCCTTTCTCTGCAAAGGGCGCCCTGAAACATGGCAGGTCCAAATGTCCATCATGGACGAGTAGGAGAAAAAGTGCGGTAGACTGCCTGGACCCTTGAAATAAACATTTCCTAACCTCACCCCACCTTGCTATTATTAGCAAAGATCAATGACACGTTAGCATGTTATGCTGCTCTACTGGGACTGTGATGTTAAATTAATAGATACACAGTCAGACAGCATTTTCTGTCGCTGGAAGAAAGAGACATCAGATGTAAACACCCATAGGTATTACTTTTCATGGAGAAGTTCAGTTTTTATTTGCTGTCTATTTCATAGAAAACAAGAAACCATATTTTATAGTGCCATGTCGGTTACAAAAATGGCTCTTTGCTAGACAAACCATAATGTCAGGGAAGAACAGAGATGAGCTTTGATCTCGGTGGCCTATGCTCTGGATTATCATTTTCAGCGGGCCACTTTTAGGCATCCCATGGCATGGGTCCCATCTCAGGACAATGGGAACAGTAATGCCTTTCCCTTGCCTAGTTCAAAAGGAGCTTTGAAAGTGCCCTTTTGGAAGCTGTATAAATCTGTGATGTTTATTGTCTGTTCCACCATGAACTTAAAATCACCTCTTATCACACCTCTAGGTGTGATAATATTTCTCATTCTGTTACAATAGAGTAATGTCACACTTGGCACTTGTAACTGTCCTTTTCCTAGAATATCCCCAAAGTGCTTTCTGAGAGTGTTAACCGCTATTTGGCTCATTTTTCTGCACCAGAGAGAACAGAAACGCACCAAACACTAAGAAGAGATTTAGTGTGCAGTAAGTAGGTGGTTCCAAACAGCAGTGAGTACAATTTGGCCTTCCCTGACCCCTGCTCTTGTGGTTTTTCGGCACTGGGTAACCAGGTCCTGATAGCAGTGCTTAGCTATCATTTCTTTGTATGCCTTACTCTTCCCTGATCATCAGACTTGGTTCTATACCTGCCACGTCCATCCAGGCCAGTAGCCATGCATGTGTAAAGCAGTGTCACCTAGGGAAAGAGGATTGGAAGCAAATCATGTTTAAAGTTTTGGCTGGCATCTGTCTAGAGTGAAGGCAAAAATTAATTTATCATTACTTGGGTCCTTCTTCGGCAGGCCTGGGTGCCACAGCTCTGTTTGCTGGGAAAGAAGGTGAAGCAGGACTCTCAGGCTCTAAAACAGTCATCAGCCATTTCCATGCCAGTGATATTCTATATGAACTGGCTCTGGGATGCTCTGTGTCATTCGTCTTCTGACTCCTTGATCCACAGTGCCTCCCACTTGAGGCCAAGAACATTATAGCTGTGCCAAAGAGTGGGTGGAAAAATAGCCTTATTATTAACCTACATTGAAGATATAATGGTTTATTTGAATGTCTTCATTTACAGATGCAGTCTCACAAGATACTAACACTCTTTCTTAAACATAACAGAACAGAGTCTTCATTTAAACCTCCTCTGTCCACCTCGTGGGAAAAAATTAGCCCCTTGAAAATGACTTTGTCCTTTATGTTTTCTGAGTAGTTTGAATTCATCATTGGGCTGTTTTTATTGGTTGGCAGCTCTATTATCATATAAACTGTGAATATGTAATTTAGAGTCATTTAGATCAATCATCCCACAGTAACCCTGGGAAACACGTGAGTGCAGTTAGCCTCTTTGTGAAGGAGGAGAAGACATGGAGAGTAATTTGCCAAAAGCTGCTCAGCTTCTGCTCCAGCCGATCCAGGTTTATAAACTAGAGAGTTTTGATACCCTATTTGGTAATAACTTCCATCTGTATAGACTCCATCTGTTTATGGAGCATTTTCTCATCATCCTCTCATTTATTCCCCATGATGGCCCTGGGAGTAGGCAGGGCTGGCTGGGCATCTTGGTTTTACACTGGAATCTGTGGAAGATGGTCAGTGACTTGCCCCAGCTGGGAGGCTTGGGACTAACGCCACCCTCTCAGACGCAGGCCAGTGCTCATCGTTACGCCAGGCAGACTGCTGAATGCAGGGTCCTTCTGTTGGACTCCACACACCTCTTCCCCTCTCCATTCACATATGTAAAAAGGCTTTGTGGGTTCTATAGGGCCCATTTTCATCTCAAGTTTCAGTTCTCATAAAATAACAGATACAAGGGTCTCAGAGGGTCTCTATCAAATGTCACAGGGGAAAAAGAAAACCAAAATCATGTTCTGTACTTTGCAGAATCCAGTTTAGCATCCAGGTTGCCTGATACCTCCAAGGAAAGCAGTGGCAGTGTTTATTGGCCGCCTCTCAATGGACCACTTTTCTGTTAGACAATGCACAGTGGAAGTGACACAGACTGGCCTTGGGCTGCCCTGCTTGGGACACTGAATAGACACTCACTTCTCTTTGAGTTGCATGGTTGATGGCCGGGGGTGGGGAAAGCAGCTCTTAAATCTTTATTCCCAGATGGATATCTGAGAGTAAGGTGCTTGTAGACGAACTGTCCAATTCCTGCGTGCTTGGTTTATTGGTGTATATTTACTGCTGATTTTAATTCATGTCTTAATGAGGAATCTTCTGTATTTTTGTTGACGCTGACAGTTTTATTAAGGCTATTTCTTTATGTTTTGGTGTTATTACTCTTTTAAAAATACATCGTTGTGGCAGCTTCAAGGCAGTAGCAAAATACTTTTTTTTTAATACAGACGTTGGATTAAAACGTACAGTAACTGTCACCTGGTAACTAGACCCCATATAACTATGTCAGCATTCACCAGTGATTTATTGCTTTAAATTGGAATCAGCTGATACTTGGTTTCACAGTTTTTAACCCTGCGGGGTTAATCTGGAACCTACTGGTACACATAAAATAGTTGTTTTATCTGCTGCTCTAAGACTGATGAAATGTTTAAAACATGGCTGTGTAATCAGTCAGTTATCTCTTAGTGTTACAGCTTATTCTGTACAGCAGTGTACAATCTCAAAAATAATTATTCTGCTGCAGTTAAGACATGGGAGCAGAATGCAGTAACTGATAAAGCCTGCAGTCAGCCGGTCCTTTCCTAAATTGGATAGTTCTACAGTATTTTGTTATCTTCTTAGAGGAAAAACATGGGTTGTGATGGTCAGACTTCCTCAGAGCCTGAAAATATAGAGCAAGGCCTAGGAGAGAGGACACTTCATCTACTGTCAGTGTCTTTTTCTACCTGCGATCTTTTGTTTTTAGATCAACTTGATTAGACTAGAGTTTCACTCATGTGGCCATGGGTAGGCCCCTTGGAAATAAGGATGCTGGTGTTTAAAGAGTTTTCTTTTGTTCTGAAAGCAGCCCAAACTATCTAAGGTTATATGAATTTTTTTAAAAAAAATTCTCGACCAGAACCCGCTTTTTAACATTCTTCTTCCAGAGCCAGCTATGGAAGAAGACCTGAAAGGGAGGGGTCGTTGGGTCTGCCCCAGACCTTGTCTTTTCTGCAAAGCTCATCTGAAGGAAAGCATCATAGGCTTTTTTCATAAATTCTGTCATCTCAGGAGACAGTTATTCTAGTTTACAAAGATGTTAGCAGCAACTGTAGACAACTTATTGATGTTTCAAGAAAGACCCAAGACTCAAAATAAAATCTTGTATATAAAGGTCTTCTGAGTAATTACACAGCCTGTCTTTGAACTCAAAGTGGAGCCTGGGTTTTTCAGTTCATAGAGCAAAAACTATAGTGAGTTGTATTATGAGGCTCTCCTCATCTTGTGGACCAAGAGCAGTTTACCTGTCAGGTAACCAAGGATTCCAGGGATTTGGAAAGCTAGGGGTAGTTGGGGGTACACTTGTATGATTATTTTTACAGTTGACAGGTTATCGGGGGCAAAATTATAGTTTTAGTAGAACCCAAGAATATTATCTCTGTCACCAGCATTTACATTGGAGACTAGTAAGAAGCCATTCAGTTAAGAAAACAGTAAAAGGTGCTTTTTCTTTGTTTCTGTGATGCTTTACTGGTCAAAGAGTTGGCCCTTCTTCTTTCTGTCTTGAATATATAGCAGTTTGCTTCCAAGCAGACTTATATCCCTACAGCCGAATGCTTTCTCTTTCGTTCCACGGGCCTGCTCACTCTAGCTACCCGACCAGAGGTGTCAGAAGCAGGTGTCAAACTTGCCAGCAGACCCATCCATTTCTGCACAGTCTGCAGTCTGGATTAGACAGATGGGGCCTAGAAAGGGGATTGATGGATGTTGCCCCCACATTTTCTGGGTGTACCTTCTCTTGAAAAATATGTTTAGTGACATGGAGTCCGTGTCTAGTCACAGTTAAGAGCAAGCCCTCTGGACGCTACTCAGTGTGTCTGTTATGAGGAAAAAGCCATCAGTATTTTAAAAGCTGATGAGAGGCAAGAAGATAGCCTTGATGCTAGAAATTTAGAATTTTTTTAGCTCTCTATAAAATATATTCATTGTTTCTCTAAAGCAGCACTGAGAGAAGGCTTAATGTAGAACAAGGGATGTGGTGAAGAGTGATGAGATAAAACCAGAGTCTTCAGGATTCAGGTAACCTAGATGTGTCCTGATTGTATGGCCTGAATTTCTCACCTGGGAGCCTCTGCAGCAGCCAGCACCCAGCGGTGCCCTAACGTCAGTGTCACAAAACTGGGTCATGGGAGGTGTGCCCCAGAGAATGTGTCTGAGGGCAGATCTTCCCGGGATGGACCTCGTGGTTGAACAGAATAAATGATGTTCAGATTCACCTAAACTTTCCAGATACCACCATAATGTTCTCATGAGGGATTTGGATGACTATACTAACTCTTTAGGGCTACTAGAGAAGTTTTACATGTAGTTTGCAAAGACCAGTTTACATGTAGTTTTACATGTTAGTCTGTATGATTTCCATTCTGCCTTTGAATCGTTCAGGGGTCACGTTTATACATAGGTCTCCCTCATATGCAGCCACACCCTTACCTCCATTCCAAAAATTAATTTTTCTCTGTTCCTGCATCACAGTGTTAAAAGACTGAAAGCATCTCCTTAAAGCAAAGGTACTTAGTGTTTTGTATACTTGTTTAGATCCACATGAAATCCCAACAAAAGGGGATTTAAGAAAACAGGTGAGTTTATTAGATTTTTACAATACCTGTTCCCTGTGTTTTCGTAACATATACCTTGACCTCTCGCATACTCTTTTGTATTCGTGTATACGCTTATTTTCATGAGTTCTTTGATGGGATTGAAAACAATTGCAAGGCTACTTAGGTACCAAAATGACTTGAAGACACTAGGTTCTAGCTCCTAGCTTACCCTAGGGAAATGGTACAGCACGCACTGCCTCTCTGCTGTGCCAAGGTGTCCAGACCCCTTGAGATCTCTCTGGGTGAGACTTCTGTTCACACTTCTGTCCACACCTGCACAGCAGCCCCTGCCAGGGCCCAGACTCACTTGAGAATGCTCACTAGTAAGAGAAGTAAGAGAGGAAGGGAGTGGGGGCTGAGTCTGAACTGCTAGACCCACACTTTGAAAAGTGCTAACAAAAAGAAGGGAGAAAAGATTGAAAGAGAAGACAAAAAATAACTTTTATGTTTATTTGTGAACTAAATCTCACCATTCAAGCACATGAAATTAGGGATTATTTGCCAGTGTGTACTGAAATGTTAGGCCTATCAAGAATTGTATCATCCTCCCAATCTGGTCAGTTTTACCAAGTAGTTTGTTGAAAAAAGGGACATGCTTACCAAGAAACCGTTAAATACGGGTTTAAATGCATCATTCACTTTATCTACCTGATTTCTCTATAGCCATACATCAACTTCTAATTGTTCTGAAACCGTATTCTAAAACACATTCATTTTGAGCCTTCTGGAGGGTTTCACTGCAGCCACTTTGGGAAGTACCCAGAAACTGCTGACGGTGAGAGGCAGAGAGAGACGATGCACTGAAATGTGCTGAAGGTGTGAGGTGGGGCACTGACATGCTCGGACCTGTCACTGTTTCAGTCCTTACAGTTCTTCACCACGTGGCGTTGCGGTAATGAGGATAGGTTAAACTGCTGTAACAGATAGACCCAAAAGTGTATTTAGACTTATCTTTTGTGTTCATGTCAGCAGTCCTTTCTGGGTGTCCTGGTAGGTGGGCGGCTCTCCTCCACAGGGTATTCCAGGGATCCAGCCTTCTTCTCATCTTGTGACTCTACCTCCTCCTGGTATTTTTGTTTGTTTCTTTGCTCTTTGCCATCTGCGTCCATCCAAAATAAAAGGAAGGGGAATCTGAAAGTAAATATGAAAATATCTGCTTTATTAAAAGCCCTGACCCTGAAGCAGCAAAGATTACTTCCACGCACATTTCTTTAGACTGTGCCCGGCCACACGGCAGGAAGCCAGCAAATGTGGTTTCGCCACGCGCTGTGCTCCAGCCTGGCACTGTGAGGGGGAGTGGGTAGGGGAGGACAGTTGGTGGTCTCTGCCTCTGATGTCTTGTATTGTTTCCCAGACTCCCTTGAGGATGAGACTCACTGGGGACACTGATATACAGATTCCCAGGCCTTGCCCCCCTGAAAATCCTGAACCAGTCTGCCTGGGTTGGTTCTGAGAACCTGTGTGTTTACAAACACTCCAGATGATTGTCTTCAGGGAAAGCTGAGAAACACTGTAAGATGAAATTAGATTTTGGGAAGGTATTGTACATTTATTGTGGCCTTCTGTTGAGAATCCTGGGGTATAAGGAATGAAGGCAGACTAGAGGGGCAAAACCTAATTCCTGGCACCCATTAGCCATCTCTGGTCTTAGAATTGAGTCAGAGTTACACTATGACTCTACCATGTAACACTAATAGTCTGCTCAAACCTGAATTTTTCTTTGAGTTAGCTCATTGCTTCATTCAGTTCACCAAGCTTAACAGTCGTTTTGACATGCGGTTGTTTTCCAGATTATATCAAGTACTTGGACTGTATCACCTCATGACAGCTCTTTAACACGTAGGTCAGTGTATGAGATTGACTGTAATGAAATCTTGGAAGTTTTCCCTTGCTGTCATAATGTTGAGTCCGTCGTGGAAATTAAAAGCATAACTATACTAGATGAGTAGTGGTTGAATTATTTATCACTGACCCCTGTCCAAAACTGAAAAATGGAAAGCTGCTCCACCCAGCCGTGTGAACACTCCAGAAGGACGACACAAAATGTGTGTGATTTCTGTGTGGTACACTCACCACGGCACATTCGAGTCCTAGACTCTTTCTCCTTGCCACCCAACAGTCGTGCGGACCACGTCCCTTTGGACAAGTTAGGATGTGCTCGGGGAGGTGAAACCGACTTCGATGTTAGCCTAAGACAATTTGCACGTTCAGGAGGATAACTCTTCCTCTCACTGACAGAAAATGTATTCCAGGGCATACGGAAAAAATATTTGGAATATCTACTGTTTTGGATTGCCTGAGCATTGATCTTCTTGTGATAGAATAAAATGTAGAACAAGGGGTCCTTTAGTGGCGGGAGAACCTCTTTTTTGACTACAAGAAGGCATTATCGTTTGTTACCTGCACAATTAGGAAGAAATAGAGTGCAGCAGAGGCTTTGCCATGTGAATAATCTTCGTTGCCTCGAGCCTCTTAGCTCATTGCTGAGTGCTTTAACAATAGCCTTTTTTCCCCACCCCATCTTAATAATTATGGGTTTGCTTGAAATCCATGCAAGCCCTAGCTCTTAAGTCCGAAAGGGCTAAAGACAGAGAAATCCATCTTCATCCAGTCATCTTGAGGATGGAGAGGGAGCCCGCAGGATATCTGTTTTCTCTCTTTTTTAAAGGTTTAACCAAAGAATGAGGGTGTTGACAATGATTAAGAAAAATGAAAGTTTTTAGATCAAATACTGCTTCGGCGTGTGTGCAGCGTGGGGAAGGCTGATAGATGGCGTCTTCTCTCCAGAGTGAAACCAAGTAGCTGCTAATCAGTGTGTGGCATGTAGAGTTTTCCATAATCTTGAAATCAAGGAAATATTTCACTTTCCCTCTGAGGTCTTCTAGGGAGAGATTCTGTGGCAAAGCAGATGAATCCTCTCTCTACCTGCCACAGAGTGGGCAGTTCACTCTGCAGCCAAATTTTAAGCACATCAAGTGCAAGGACCATGTCTTATATTTTTCTTGGGACCGTAATCAAGTGTATCTATTTAATTTCCTGAAAAATTAAAAGCTGTGCTCAACGTATACCGGGGTTGAGATTCAGAACAATGGAGCAGCATGGCAGGGCTTGGCAAGCGCAACCCCCCCGAGTTGGGTTGGGGCCCAGGCGTGGTCAGTAACCGGAGAGTTGACTCTCTGTCCAGATACCATCTCTCTGGGTCTCAGTCTCTTTCCCCGAAATCAGGGACTAAAGTTAGATGGTTGCTAAGTTCCCTTCACTCTCTTCACTCCCTTTGGAGTTGATCACAGTCAAATCAAGACCAGCCCTTGTGAAAGTTATGACATGTGTGAAGTTTCTTCCCTGCGGCCACCCCCAGATTTTGTCGTCTTTCCCTCTTTCTTGCCACCACCTCATCGTGTCTCAGCACCCATGCCGTCACCGCTTAAACTCGTGTCACAGCCTGCCATCAGAGATTTATTTATGCTTCAGTGTATATCACTGGAAAAATAGATCATAGTGTTGTTTTTTGAGTGTGTATTTTAATAAAAATTGAAGCTTCCAACTCAAAGGAGAAGAGGAAGGACTGAAAGAGAGAACGATGGGGGCTATGCCTGTGGTGGCCCTCGGTTTGTCCCAGAATAACCGTTGTTTTCCCCTTCTGCTTTCCACAGTGTGCCCACTTGGATGTGATTTATTCAGTCACCCTAGATATAAAGGAATCCTGCATGGATTCCTAAAATTATAAGTTGAAGGAAAAGAAGAAGCCAACCTTTACTTAGTATTTTCTGAATGCTTGAGTCTGAGGTTGGTGCTGTGTATACATTATTACTAAGTGGATTGAACAAAATCTATCTCACCTAGCCATCAAACTACACATCTTAGGCTTGAAATTGGTCAAACCATACCAGGGTTACTTCTCAGCAAGTGGACTAAAGAGTGTCAAATGGGCTGGTTTAACTACAAATAGCCTATGTCAGAAGGGCTGATGGAACATGAAGTCTTTAAAAAAAAAAAAGTTGTTCTGAGCTGAGCAGATGGGGAAACGCCCTGAGGACAGTCAATCAGAATAAAAGGCACCTCGAAGCCGGGCACCGTGCCATGCCTTGTTAAGGGGACCAGGGATCCTTTCAGTGTGGCCTCTGCTGTCAGAGAGCTTCAGTGGTCCTAGGTAGCATGACAACAGAACAATGAGAGAACTATGATTACAGACAGCAGTTTCTCAGGTGGTCAGCGATTTTTCCTGTGTGTTACCTATCATTGAGCAATAGTAACTCTCAGAATGAAATCCAGCCGCGGAAGCCCCATCTTCAGTGGCGCCCAAGTACACCTTGGGGACAGGCACCCCACCCTCCTCCCTTTTCTCCCCTGATCCTAGACATTGAGAGTGCTGCCTCTTCATGCAAAGCCCAGTGATTCAGCTCTTTTTACTCCTTTGTGCCGAAATGAAGGAAGTGACATAGTTGTGGCTAAGTTCCTTTCATTATAACGAAACCTGGGTGTGCTCATTAGATAGCAACAGGTTTTATTTCAAATAAGAAGCTATTTTAGGGAATTTTTGGCTCTTTGGGGAGTACCATCAAGTGTACAGTCGGGGAAAATTTTGTCGTACCTTGAACAGGAAAGTCATCCCAAGGACAGCATTAAAGTTGATTGACTGTTTTGCGGTCATGTAAATAGATGTACAAAGTACTCAAAGGCTGTGCAAATGAGCGAGCTTGGCTAGTCCTGAGTAATTACTGCAGAAAACAAGACAGCAAAATCAATTCCAAACCCTATTAAAGGGTGTGTGGTCATTGTTTACAAGAGGCTTGATTGTCTCCTGTCCACCCAGAGGCCAGCGAGAAGCAGCATGAGATCATGGTGGACAGGTCGGCGCTGCCTCTCGGTGCCTCGGTTTCTTCTGTGATAACATTGGGGTCACACTCATTGCCTGCCCCTGCCCCTCACCTGCCTCGTAGTGCGGGAACCTGCATGGGTCCCGCCCCGTGTGGGGCTTTATGGAGTGACATAAATTTAAGGGGGACAATAATATCTAACATTTATTAACCATTTTAATGTGTCAGGAGCTGTGTCAAACATTTTCACAAATTAGTTTAATATGACAATCCTATGATATGGCCGTTATTACTAACCCAATTTTATAAATAAGGAAACAGACTTTAGAAAGTAAAGAAATGTGTCTAACCCCCAGTTGAATCTGTAATTCTAATATGGAGGAGTGAGTACTTTAGTCACTTCGAAGTCTTATGAATGAAGCAGGAAATACCCGGTGTGACTTTGAAAACGGTCATAGTCTCTGCCAAGAGAACTCTGGGACCTCTTATCCCTGGAGCACCAACTTAGGCGTATTGGCTTCATAAGTGCATTTCTTACACGAGTGCTGCTGTTCCAGGAAATCTGTACAGATCTGTCCCTCCCTGATCTACACGCACATGAAAAATGACATCATCATCATGGGAGTGGGTGAGGCTGTCGTCGTGGCCATAATGGCAACTCCCTGGAGTCACACAGCATGGGAAATAGTCTAAAATCAGTGCAGATCTTTAGCCAGTACAGTTTCTGTAGCCAAAGGGTTGGCCTCTGCACTTCACTTTGGCTGTCAAGACTCGAGTCAGGAAGCATAGATACAATTCCTCACTCCAGTTCCAGAATTAAAATACTTTGTTTCTACTCTGGATTGAAATGCTTCTTGAGAGTTCAGCCCCACCTACATCAGGTCCATAAAATGTTAGAATACCTGGTAGAACCCACTGAAGGACAGAGCTGAGCTGTATTTTACGCAAGCTAACAATAAGGGGTCTATATTCCTAGTTTCCAGGAGTGCAAATTGCCACACCCTCGAAGCAGGACAGTGAGGTTGAGACTTAACAGACTGGTCTGGCGGGGAAGCATCTAAAAGCCCAGTGTGCTGAACTGAGAATCATAGAAAAATAGATAGGATTTTAACCTACTCTCCTTGCCGCCAAACTCCTAATTAAAATGCCATCCTATCCTCAAGTGAATCCATACTATGAAATAACCTTATATTAAAAACTTCCTTTTAATGAGTTCCCTCAGTACTTTAGAAACTAAATCCTTTTTAATTGGATTCAAGACAGAGCTACCTTCTACCACAGCTAACCCTGGGCCGCCTGCCTGCATCGGCGTGGAGGTATCTTGATTAAGTCGGCCTGCAGGCCTGCTCCAGCCCTGGGCCCTTGGAGAAGGAGCCACGGCTGCCACCCCCACTGGCACCGCCTCTGCCTTACCTCCAAGACTCCGGGGAGAGCCACCGGTCCAGGGAGCCAGTCCGGTCACACCAAGTTTAGGGACATTGCCCACTACAGCCCTATGCAGTGTAACAGTTGGCTTGTCAAGGTCAGCCTTAATTTTTTTCCCTTTAGAGGAAAAATATGGTCCTTCTTCCAGCTCTAGAATTAATATTTAAAGATAAAAATGTAAGTCCACAGTTTGCTTACTACCTTGTATTCCAAAGGTCAGGTGACCTTTTCTGTAACAAGACACTGCTTGCTGCTTTCATCCTTGACATGCACGCACGTGACCCACAAACTCCCCTTCGCGTACTTAGGGCAGAGTGGGAGATTTCAGGAAACAGCTAAATGCAGGGATTGTCATGTCAAGGGAAAGGGGTGCCGTTCAAGTTCTTCAGATACTTTACAGGTGTTGGGCATTTGAAATGGCTTAATATAAGTGGCTTACTTCAGAGGCCCAGGGAAAGGGGACAAAGCAGATGCCAGCAGTTTTGCCCTGGATACCTTTTCTGTGTCCTGCTGTCCTTGGCGTTTATGTAATAATGGGTGGGGAAGGGTTGTAGCACACGCACAGCTATGCACATCCCTCCTCAGTTGTTCCAAAGGGCTTGAAAATACAGTGGATTTAATCTAGGTTGAAAAAAAGAAGAAGAAAGAAAGAAAGAAACTCAATTTTCCTGGCAGAAGATGCAGGCCCATGTCTTCACAGGGCCATGGGAGCCAGGAGGTGGTTTCTCTGAGAGAAGTCCCCAGGGCAGCAGGAGGCCGGCAGTAGCCTAGGGCTTGTGGCCACTTAACAGAACGTGGTCAGGGCACATCAGGTGCAGAGTCTGAGGAGAGGGTGCAGGATGGCAGGGAGCCGGTGAGATCAGTGTTCTCTCCCTGGTTGAAAGGTCGGCTCAGATTTGCTGTATACGGGTAGTCCTGTTGGGGACGTTGAGCCAGAGTTCTGGGAGGAACAGAGGACCCCTGCCCAGGCAGCCAGAAGTAAGAAGTACAACTCCTGCTTTAGCACTGGAATTCCCAAGGGATTCCCTTGGGTTTGCGCTTGGTAATCCAAATGGTGACAGTCACATAATTCAAGAGCTGAAAACAGAATGGCAGCATTGTTTCTCTGCTTCCTCGGTAGTGGCCAGATGGTAATACTTTTTACATCAGGGTGCCAATTATATCAAACTCTATAAAGCCAAGCTAATTGGATACGGTTTCATTAAAAGTTGATTTCTACAGGATGTGGCATTTGTATTGGGTAGCTGTTATGCTAGTGATGGAAGACCCACTTTTAGATAGGGGGAAAGCTTTGTCCTGGGAGACCGTTAGAAGTTTCAAATGAGAGAGATTTAGGTTACGAAAGTCTTTTCATACATGAAAGTAGGTTGAAAGAGTTCTAGGCAGAAAGTCTTGCGTGGGGGTGGGTGTCCGTGGCACAGCCTCCTGTGATAGGCATTGACTTTGAAGGGTGCTGTCAACCAATTACTGCTGGGATGTTTTTGTCTTTTCTGTTAGCTTCTTGTTAGGTTAGTTGAGTTAACAAATTGTAAAACTCAGTGATGAAAGGGGCACAGAAGCCAAGAGAAAACAATGCCACGTTAACTTCCTCCAATTTTCTTATTATTCATTTTGAGTTTAAAGCAAAAAATGGGGAGAAAGGCTTAGAAAACAAAACTCTCATCTTCTTGCAGGTTCTTCACAGAGCTAGCTTTTTGCCTTGAATGCTGCTTTTTTCATTCCTTCCCCTTGTACCTCAGCGTTGGCCATTGCAGCCATCTGGGTGCAGCGTTGGGAGGAGCCCCACTGAGGCCCGGGAAGCCGGAGCACAGAACAGTGCCCTGCTGAACCGGAAGGGAACTCGTGCAGCCCCACCTCGTGCCCCGCTAAGGCAAGCCACAGTTTGAGGCCTGAGTAAAAGGAATACACACCCGAGACGACAGAGGCCACCAGTTAATAACAGTGCATTTGACGTGGTTTTTAAATTGCAGCACCAGTTCTTCTTGGTGGGTGGACTTTGGGCCAAGGACAGGGACACATGTGGGCCTCTGCAGGCACCAGCACACTTCTTGAAACATCTGTGTATTTTCAAAGAATGGCATTTTGTCATTGTCTTTTTCATCAAGGTGCTGAGGGTCACCTTCCAGACCACTGGTAAACTACTCCTTTTTTTAAGGTCATTGCTAAGTTTTCTTGAAAAAATATAATTCAGGGGATTTTTGATGGGGTATTTGAACCTTTAACTGCTTTGTGGAAACTGAAAGTTTAGGGTCTCGGCAGGGGTGAGGCCAATGATTAATGGTCGAAACCTTGGTGTGTGTGAGTGTCACTTGAGCACAAAAATGCACCACTTAGATGAACAACCTTTGGACTCTGGAGAAAGTGTTACATTCTCTATATAGTGGCAAAGATTGAGGGGAAAAAATAGACTACAAGGGGAATCAAGGATGAGCAGAGTGTCCTCTTTTGACTCCAGCTGGCCTGTGTGCTACTGACTCGATGAGAAGCCGAGATCCCAATTGCGATGCAACTTGTGTGACCCAGACACCTGCCTTGCTTGCAAATGTGCACAGAAGAGAGCTTCATTCACAGAAACAGAAAGACCAGAGCAGGCTCACTCATTTAGCCTTCCAGAGCCTTAGTCCCTTGATCTGTCAGCCCCTTGGCAATCAAAGACAGCTGTTAAAGGAATTTTCAGTTCACAACATGGGGACTCTCTGTTGATGCCCTGAATTCAACTATATCTTGAATTTGTCTGCCAGAACCATTACTTTGTTTTTAAAAGAAAGAAATACGAGTGTAAATGCAGGGTTCAACTATCAGGTGATTATTTTGTGGCTATTTTTAAGTGATTGTTTGCTTAGACTTAAAAGATACATTTCTTATGTGTAAGACACCACATGGCCCTGAACCCATCCTCTGCGCATCCATTGGGCAGAGCCCTCTGAGGAGACAGGCAAGCAGGTGCACAGCTCTGTTTTATTTCAGCAGCTTAGCCACAGGGTTGTGGGAAATCATTTTTCTCACCTTCTTTTCTCCATCCTCAAGTTGTGGAGTTATTTGACTTCTTTGGAAAATGTTCCACAATTCTCCACATGAGGGTATTGCTGGAGAGTGGCACCAGAGAAAGAACTAGCAGTTAGAACCAGAGCATTCTAATGAGGCCCTCTCTCCCCTTCACGAGAGCCCCTCTCACAGGAGGGCTTATGCTTAGCCCAGGCTGGTGGCTCCAGGAGAGCCCTGAGGAGCGTGTCAATAGACCAGCCCCACACAGGACTGGCTCCCTTGTGCCCTTGAGCAGACAGAAATTGTTGGCCTGTGAGCTGAAGTGTCCATAGTACAGCTGATGGGTGACTATTTCAATAATTGAAAACCATTCAAGGCACTGACCTCCTGTCTCTATGCCCAGATTCTATAAAACAAACACACACTGCCTTGTCTATGTTTTAGAGTCTGCGGCTTAAAGAAAATGCCCTTAAAAATGGTGTCTCTGGAGCTTCAAACCTCAGTTCTCCTTCTCCCCAGTTTGGTAAAGTTGGGAAACCTGGGAGGAAATCCCTTTAACAAGTAAGTAGGGCATCCGTTTTCTTTGGGATGAAGTTCATTTTAAAATTGGATCTCTGGTATTGTTCTCCAGAGCCGTGTCTACGCTGTTCTCCACCCTCAACACTGAACGATGTGAGCAGATTGCTCTTTGACTTGTGGCAAGACATAATGCGAACTGGCTGCCTCTACACACGCACGGGGGTTTTTGTTTTATTTTTTTAAATTCTGTGAGTATTATTACCAAGAGTTTCCAAGCAAAGATTTTCGAGAGAAACAGCTGCAGTTTGAAAAGATATGTGATCATCCAGATGGTTTCTTTGAGGATAAATCTACTTGATCATTTAAAATGAAAGTCTTTCAGTAAAGTTGAGTGTCGTCTTTATGATTTTCAACACACTGCCGTTGTGTGTGTGTGTGTGTGTGTGCACGCGCGCGCGCGCACGCACGCCATTGCCTTGTCTTGTTTGGAGCTAAATCTTTGGAAACAGCTACAGCCTCATAACTCTGTCTCAAATTATTCAGCAATTAAGCCAGCAAAATACCTGAGGGAACCCTTCGTGACAGCACCAACTCTTTGTGAGGAGAGAGAGTCAGACGCCAACTGCCCTATCTGGACTGTGTAGTGCTTAGCCCCTCTGGGAATTGCCACTCTCAATTTCTGATACAAGATGGTCTGGTTTTATTGCACAATTATGCTACTGATTACACTTCACTTTGCAAGCTGAACATATGCAGCTAGATTGCTAAACTTGCCCGCTTTTGGGAACCCGGGTGGTAAACGGCTCCCGGTCCTCCTGACGGGGCTCTGTGGAGGCAGGCAGAGGGGTGGCAGACAGGGGACACTGGAACTGGCTGACTTTTTCTGCACCTCTTTCCTGCGCTTGGTGCCCAGCGTCCACTTGCTTGCTGACCACTCTGAGGTGCTCACTTGAGGCTTTGCACCACCAGCCTTCACAGGCAGCACTCTGCACTCCGGGATCTTTGTCTTCCACACCCTTCCACCCTCAGACTTGGGTTATCCTACATTGTCTTCCTGGGGGCTTTGCTGGATGTTCAAAGTCAAGTAGCAAAATGAATTCACAAGGAGACGTTCATGGCAGCGTGCTTTACTGTTACCCCGGACCTTTCATACAGACTCACCTGCATCCCCTGAGGATCAGCAGAGGGGTCCTCAGGAGTGGGTATGTGAGGCTCTGTGTGTGGTTCTGGAATCACCTCTCAAGTTTTGCCTCTGAACCTGTTTCGCCTGTGAGTGTGAAAAGCCCTTCTGAGGAACAGTGGGATAGGATCGACAAATAGACATGTGAACGGTGGACATATATTTTTTGCTCCAAAATCCAGAGCTCTTACTGATACAATTCATTGTATCAATGAAACTGTAGAAAACTGGGTTGCCACGGAGTAGGCTGGTGTGGAACATCATGTTCATCTTTTGTAAGGTGGCTGCTGCCACTGACAGAAACTCCTGAATAAGTGGATAAAGGTGACAAGAATTGTGAAGTACAAGTGCTTATTAGTGTCAAATGAGCAAAGCAGAAAAATGTGAAGCAGCAAAAATTAGCAGCATTAAGCAGAAAAAGGAGGTTTGAGTCTTGCTGAAGCACCTGACTCATCAAACTGCGTTAGCCTCTGCTAATTCCCCAGAGTCCCCCGATGGGTCACTGCCATGTTCAACATGGAGAACTTCATGGGTGGCAGGGAAAGGTGGGTTCCAGGAAGGATACTGGAATCCCCAAAGCTGGAGGGTTAGTCCCCTCCAGTGCACGTTGCGGCCACTGACCACCAAAGAGCACCTGTGGATAATGTAGATGTTTAACCACCCACCTTACGATGCTGTCTGTGGGAAACAGAACTGCTGAAGGAGGGAGGTCTGTCCCCAGAATCAGATTGCCGAGCCATCTGGTGTTGCAGCTGACCTGAAAATGCATCCAGTACATTTCAGACCTGCATTACAGCTGGCGTGGGGAAATCACAGAGACAGGTGGTTCCCTGAACAGCTGTACATCCAGTTAGGGTAGGCAAGAAAAAAATTCCATCCTTGTTCAACCTTCATGGGTCTTCTGGGATCTGTAGTAGCTCCCTGACCTTTTTCCATGATAATTACCATATCAAGGCAAATAATGACGTTTCTCCCTTCCTTTGTTGAAATAATCTCCGTGGGTCAATGAATCTAAAATTTTAAGTGAGCATATCAAGTGATAGATGGATAAAAAAAGTATGGCTTTTAAAGAGTACTCACAGAAATAAAGAGTCTTTAACACATTCTTATTCTGGAAGTGTACAGACAAGTCCCATTGAGGGAAAAAATACAGATTGCTGTGCTTAAGGTGACTATTGAAGTTTGTAATTCTCTATTTATCCTGCAAATTTTAAGATAACTTAATCAAACACTGTTTTTATTAAGTGGATTAGTATGCATGCTGAATGAAGTATAAGACATTTTAAGCCCAAGAAAAGTAAAGAATAATTTTTACTTTTGACTTTAAAAATTTGTTCCTAATGTAATACTTGGCTATATGTCCATATAGTTTACAGGAGGGTTTAGGTAGATCTGGTTTTTATTCTCTAATTTAGAAGTGATGAAACTAAGTTACAGAGGAAGTTAGATATTTTTCAAATGTTTGAACCCAGAGGAAAGAGTCTTGGGTGATATTCCAAATCATACTGTCTTCCCTAGAACCCCCACATTTCTGCAGGTTGCTTATGGCAGGAGGGTACCCAGCTGAGGCTACAAGTGAGGGCAGAAGTGCAGCCTGGGCTCTGCTCTCCATGTCATGGGCTATCGAGAGGAGCTCTGCTCGCCTGGAAATGGGACACCTTTTTCAAAGGTGCCAGATGTGTTTTCCAGAATGGCACCCACGGAGCTGAGCTGTAGGAATTGGGGTTCAATGAGCAGTGAGAAGAGCATGTCACTAATGTTATTCTGTATAGTCTGTGTATTACAACCAGAACTCGAGCTGATCTTGGCATCATCTTAATTAAAAACAAAACAAAACAAAACACAAAAAGACCTTTGTTTAAATGTACATAAAGAAAGAGTTAAGAGCTGTGCATAGTTTGGAGATGATCAGTAATAAAAAAATGCCAGTTTCAACTTACCAGTTATACAGGCAGAGGGGACCCCAGATGAAATTGGGAAGAGATTGACATTTGGGGTATCTTCTTATTTCCCCTTCTATACATTAGACTCCCCTCTCCATCCCCACCCATCCCACACTGCTCAGACATCAGGTTCAAACTTGCCTTTTCTCAAACACAAAACCCCCATGAAAACCACCTTCCATTCACTAAGAACCTTGTTCAAAAGGAAAGCACATTAGCCACATTTATACTAAGATGTAAATAGCTAGGAAGAGTTAAATGTTGCCATCCCTATGGGCACCAGGTTAAATAGGAAGTGAACTGTACCTTCCCAGTGGATTCCAGGCAGGGGGAAGGGTAGGCATTTTGTTTGGGCAGTTAAGGCAGGAGAACTTGCTTTATTCCTGAGACCGCTGTGTGTTGGTCAGAGCTCTTCCGGTCGGCCATACATGCAGGCTTCCCTCAGCTGGTGTCATCTTTGTTCCTTGCTGCTTTTATCTTAGCATGGTTTGTCCTCTATTTCCAGTTTCCCTGTCATTTCACTGTTCTTTCACACCCATCTGAACGCTTCATTCTTAGCCCTGAGCATGGCCAGACTGGCATTTGTTTTCCATCTTCCTTAACTGCCATCGTCCCAGGCAAGCAAACTATTGTATAACTTCTATTCCACCCCTAACTCTCTCTTTAACCATCACACCTCCCAAATCCACGTGCTTGAAAGTATCAGATTGTGCCTCTTTTTTGAAGCTCTGATTATTGAGGTTGAAGTTCAGAGCCTTCCCCATTGCTTTCTTATCTCAAATCTATCCCCATAAGCCCAGGAGTAGGAAAGGAGAACTTACTGAGAGTCTGGTTGTTAGAAGCTTTCAGAAGGCAATCGATGTTCCTTTTTCTGCATTTCTTTCTATACCAAGCCTAACAAAGTATACTTGGTATTTTTTCTTCCTAGAGCTATTACAGTGAATACTGGAAGCTGGGACTTTACATTGCTGTTTTTAAATTATTCCTTGATCTAAAGCAATTCCTATAGCTTTTCTTAGGCTTATGTTATGCCAGTGAAGCTAAAACCACTCATTAATTTGCTTAGTTCAGTAAAAAAAATTACCATCAGGCAGCATGGCTGCATGAACTCTGGTCAAAGAAGTCCAAATAGCTAGAATGAAAAGCTCATATAAAAATGGTCAGTCTGCCCATCTGTGATTCTTTAAAGAAATTTCATAATTTTCAATTTCTTCTGTCATGCCAGTGATTTATGTTAGGGGTTTCCTATCCTTGGATGCATGGATTTTTTTAAATGCCGAGGAGCTATGGTCATACTCTACTTTGTCCAAAAGGTAAAGGTTTTGCATATTTGACTTCAACAAATCATATATATTTGATTCATTGAAATCAAATATATGGCAAGTTTTTAAATTTCTTTCCAAATGAGGAGGAGTCATTTTTGATGCATTTAGGAGTGCTATACAAATAGTATTGCACTTTATTTTCCCCTACTCCTTTGAATGAGTTTTTGTTTTGAAAAAAGAATGCCAATTAAAGCTGGCTAGTGGTGCCAACTCACCACTCTCCAAGTGTGTCATTTTTTTTTTTTGCCCTTGGTCTTCTTTGCATCATTCCCCCAAATAAAACCAGTGCTAATACCTGAGTGCTGTGTGTCTCTCTCCTGCTGCTTGCTGTCGTTGGCATAGGAGTGCCTCTCAGAGCTGTACCTGTCTCTGGCTCTGTGCCTTAGGATCCTTTAGTAAAGTGGGGTAAAATATGCACAGTCTTGGTGAGTGCATCTCTCCCCTCTTTTCCTAGCCCAGCTTACCAAAAACAGCCCTGATCAGAGATGGCATCTTTTCTCTTTAAATTTTTAGTTTTGTCCATACCTTTTTTTTAAGCCTGGTCATGCTAAGACACTGCATGCTATTTAACAGATTGTTAACTGATATCTTTATTTGGTTTAACCAGATATGTTAACCAATATCTTTAGTTAGCTACAAGTTTAGGAAGGGGTCAGCCACCCTTCAGAACACAGGAGGAATGGTCTATGATTTGACACCGTTTTCTTTGGTGGAAGGAGCTGGATAGGAATAGGGTGTATGCCAGCCTCTCCTGGAGGGGCCTTCAGCTGGACACCCATCAGCTCTTGGAAATACAGAACCAAGAGATTACCAGTCAATGTGCCACAGCCGTATTAAATATGTGGGACAGAGCATGCAAATATCTGTTTGGGCATGTGTCCACCTGTATTGTAACTTAATTGCTAGCTAGTTAAAATAGAATAATCTTTCATTCTGGCAAACAAATATTGAGTATCTCTTGTATGGGAATTCACATTATGTACCATGGTGGAGATAAAAAATAATGGAGCATTATGCCAGTTTTGAAGAAGCTTACAATCTAGTTGTCTAAACCAGTGAGTTTAGAAAGTGTTTTAAAAGTGTGATGTTCTAGAGATACCCTTTAAGGAAATTATAGTTAATGTGAGTTTCTGCTATTGTTGCTGTGATTAAACACTTCTCTTTGTGAGGCTGTGCACCACAAGTCCCATTAACAACTCACCCACCACCTCCCATCGTTTCTGAAGAGCTGTGTTCCAGGGAGCTGGCGCACAGATCACTCTGCCACGGGTACAGCTAATAAATATGACTTAGGATGAAAGGCACGATGTAAATGCTTGAGATGTTGTTTATTACTGTTCTCATGTACTTTATTATTTTTAAATTGTGCATCCTTTGAAGTAGATTATTTGTTCGCCACAGTCTCCATTATATCTAAGCAAAGCATTCACAGAAATTTCTAAAACCTTTTCATTTCTCTCTGTAGGTTGTTGTTTCGTAACATTTTATACAAGAAAAGCTGCACTTGAGGCCCAGAATGCACTGCACAATATTAAAACTTTACCTGGGGTGAGTCGGTTTACTTTTGTACCAAAATCACTTTATTGCTTGAAAATGGTCCTTTCAACTGAAGGCGCTAGTTATGGGCTCTTAGTGCCAAAAATGACTTTGGTCTTTTGAGGAGTGTGTGCTGACCCCTCCGTTCCTCTGCAGCAGCCAAACCAGCCGGCCGGCCCCGTAAAGAAGCACTGGCATTAATGCTGACAGAAAGAGCTCTCAAATAGTGTGTCCCCTGGTTAGAAAATCAGAGTGACCCCACTGGGTCACAGCGGCTGCCAAAGAGTATTGGGTGGGCTAAGATTTTAAAAAGGGGGGGAAAAAAACTCAACACACACAAGAGAAGCAAATGGAAAAGGAAAAGCTTTTACTCACCAGGGCCCCTTTTCAAATTTTGTCTTTAGATTTTTCTTTTGAAAGGACAAAATGTACTCTGTACAGCCATAATATTAAACCTCCTAATGGCTTCTAAACAGTCCTTGGTGGTTAACAAAGTCAGTGTTTTAATGCCCAATTTGTGGCTGCATGTTGATAGAGAACAGAAAATACAAAGCTTACCCCTTTTTTCCATTTCCTTCCCAGTAATATTCGATGATGAGTACAGTTCACTAGAAATGAACTGATTTATATAGCTACTTCATCAGAATACATGATTTCTGGAGTTTTGTGTCAATTTTATATAATGCATGCTAGTATAAATTTCCCTGTGCTGTTTGGATATTTTCCCCATTGACATGGAAATCAGTGACAAGTTGATGTCAGAATGATGGGCGTCGGTTGTATGAGGAACCTGTGGTAAGCAGTGCAGTGGTGCCGATTTATTGAAGCCTGGTTCGGTGATAACAGAAGAAAGATCACATAATGTCCCTTATGTTCTCAGCATATAATACTAACTTTGTGTCATTTAGCCACCTCTGTAGGTGTGCACACACATGGGCATTTTACCTCCCATTACCCCCAGAAAAGAAAGCATTTGTTTAATTCCCCTTAGATCCACTGAAAATTTCATGATATTTGTGATGACAAGCTATTCAACAAAAGGTTATCAATATATTAGCTGCTTAGTAACCCAAAAGCAATAAATTGTGAGCCTTGGTCTTGAACCACACCACATTGGTTTTCCCCTTTTCATGTGAGCACATCAGAGAGAGGCTCAGCAAAGCAAGTGCGTGGTAGGAGAATCCTCCCTCCCAGTTTAATTTAACTACTTCTCCCTGAAACTTATGAGGGGGGGGGGGTTAGTAAGGCAGCTTTTAGTAGGTCTAAGTGACTTTTTAAACCAAAAGTAGTACCTCAGTTTCATTTTCTATATAAATGGGATTATTCCAAAGTAAATTCTGGGAGGTTGCAGCATTTAGATCATATTATCGAGTGACACAACCAAATCCCTTCCATGTGTATTTTTAAAAAATACTTGAAATGATGAATGCTCATTTAGCATTTAGGGTATATTGATGCCAGATCACATCCTGTTTAAAACTAATGCAAAGCTTGGTTACTTTTAATTTGTCCTGAAAAAAAGCATAGTTCCCCACATGCCATCTTCATATGTGAAGATGCCCTCAAGAAACCCAGAGTTAACATGACAACTGAGCCATGTTGAAAACCGTGCAAGTGACCCATGACTATGCTCCTGTTTGGGGCATCTTACTCGGACCCTTTTCTTAGCAAATAAATAGCATCTTAATTTATTTTTTAAAAATCACATATGTCTCTCTCTTCTCCCTAAAAACTCTGCATCCAGAAGTCAGGGATGGTAAATTTGGAGACCCCTTATTAAGGACAGTGATTTGGGGGTTAGAAAAGATGGTTTGTGGATTGTTTGGGTTTTCTTTTTATCCAGTTCAATTTCATATGCCCAATTACTTGAGGCGGGTTAAATGAAAGTTTGGAGATGTCGGGTCTGATTTGCAGGCTCAGAGCCTCCACGGCGCGCGCACTGCGGCTGCACTTGCCATTTCCAATTAGGTAAATAGGAACCAAGGTCTACGTCTTAAATTCATGTGTAGCTTTATCTGATAAATATCACCCTTAACAGCTACAGGAAAATCATGAAAGTGGTTTCCTTTCATCTGTGAGCTTTTGGTGGACAAGAAGAAATGGGACCAGACATAAAAGATTAATGCATATTCTTGGAGAAAAAATATTATAGGATGCCTTGCTGTTTGATTGCAATCCTTGGAATTAGTCAACATTTCCATAATTCTAAACCAATATACACCTGTTTCCCCACTGTGATGCAAGGCACAACTTAATTTAACAGAAGCCCTGCTGTGCTCGGCCTCTCATTAAATACCAAGTGAGTTCAGTAATTTAAAGTCGTACCACTACTATTTTTACTGGTTGCCTTCATGTTATGAAATTAATAAGAAATTAATGATGCACTTTGCCATATGCCTTTAATATCTCTCTGAATAAAAATAAAAGGGATAAAGAAAAAATGCATCACCAGCTGACACTTTAAAGCTTTCCTGCTTATAATCATTTTCCTACGGATAAAATCCATTAAAAAGGCACTTGCTGCCTTTTCTTCTAAAGTGTCCAAAACATTCAATTTAAAACAAGATCAAAGAGTGCTGGGTGTTCAGGGTTCTTGTTTCGTTTTGTTTTGTTTTCTATTTTCTTTTGCTGTTGGTATTTTGTATCATACAGCACTTTTATCATGCAACCAAAATTAGGTTTAGAAACCATCTCTCCTTCTTGAGAGAAACAAAGAACTTGGTTAGGATGTGAGAGGAAAAAAGCCAGCGGGACTATGTGTAATGCAGTTGACTGTGTCTGCTCTCAGATTTCTCTATAAAGACACCTTTCCTCATGTGCCCCGTATGGGTTATAGAGTCCCTTTACCTGGAAGGTGCAGGGCATGGGGTCAAGGATCAGGGCCAGACTCATCAGTGCGAGGTCACTGAGGAACCATTTCTCAAGCCTGTCTCTTACCTCATGATTGAGAAAGATACTGGGTCATAACATCTTCTGAGATGTTCACTGTGAACCCTAGAAATAGAATATTAAAAATAAAGGGAGCTAAATTGGACAGCTCAACCCAAAGAGCAAAGGATGGGAGTCCCGTGTTCATTTCCCTGGTTTGATCATGTTCTCTTTTAGAAATGGCAGCTTGAAGCATAAGCAACTGATCAAATTCTAAGTGCAGTACCTTATTTATGACTGGCATTTTATTAGATTAATAAATCACTAATGGTTACTGGATGCCTACTGGGTACTAAGGGGTCTAAGCTATTCTGATCACACTCACACACACACACACACACACACACTCTCACTCTCTCTCTCTCTCTCTCTCTCTCTCTCTCTCTCTCTCTCTCTCTCTCCCCCCCCTTGGAATTCCCTAGTGAGTCACACTCTTACAGCCTGAAGAGCCTACTGTGACTGTGCCTGCACAGGCAGGGCTACTTGATGAGCTATTGAGTTTGGTGCAAAATTGGGAGACTGACTCTTTCCACAGTTCGTGTTCTTGGACAGATTTTCATTGCCTCTGCTCTAACAGTACAGCATTTGGCTTACGGATAGCTTCCTTTGTGTAGGGTTTCCGGTAGGCACAACCTAACTGATCGATTCATTCAATAGAAGCGTCATCATTTGCCATTGTATTTCCCAGAGAGAAATCTTTGGAAAGGCAACTTGGAAGATTCATTTTGTTTTCACTGACCTAATTTAGCTTACTTAAAAAAATAAAGTGAAGACCTTAATTGAGGCACAGACCAACCACCACAAGCTTTCAGCCATCAGATGTGAAGACCAAATACCCCTGTGGCAGTGACGGCACTGTGGCTTATGTCATTCTTTCTTCAAGGTCTTAGCACATACTGTCTCTAGCTATAAGGCGTTTTGATTGAAAATCTGCAGCAGTATCATTAGGGCATTCACTGTATAAATTAATTTAATTAAGGGTGTAATAACAGAGGAATATGGTTTTGAAAAAGCTCTTAAATTTTAACAGCAAGAAGGAATCAGTGGAATCTAAATGTCCTGTAAAATATTAATTGCAAATTTCTTCCAGACATTTTCTCTGAATATGCCTTATTCCGTTCCTTTTTAGAATCACTACCAGTTTTATTAAATGCAGTTTATATTAAGGAGTTACTGCCCTGAGAGAACATTTGTTTGCAGCACCCCATTTTGGCGGCGGCATGCTGAAAGGTGTTTTATAATAACGCAGGCAGTGTGAGCACGCACTGCACGTAGATTCGAGATATAAAAACAAATGAGCCTGATCCAGTGGGAAGAAGCTGTAAATAAAACGGCCTCTTGGGACAAGTGTGTTCACCCACACAAAGTGAATGAACCCCTTCCTGGCTTGCCCTGGAAGAGATAATTTACCTATGTGGGTAGGCGCTTTCCTCCCAGGCAGATTGTAACGCAACTCTCCATAGAATTGTCCCCCTGTGTCCTTTAATAGTGGAATGCCAGGATTTAATATCCTTTCAGTAGGACAGCTTGGCTCTCACTGGGACCAAATTCAATTTGTCCATTGTAATGCATTTTAAGGTGGTCATTTTCCTTGAACCACCTCTGCTAACTATTAATACGTGTTTAATGCCTTTGTTCTCCGAGTCATGATGGTTATTATTTTATCATTATCATTATTTCTGTCATAAAATCTCTCAAACCTCATGTCATCATTATGATGGAAATTTCCCCCAAAGCATCCCATTTGATTCAAAGCCAAACTAAGTCAAACTAGAAAAAAATGGGTTTTTTACATGTGTTTTATTTGAAACTGTTATGAAAAACAGCCAAAATACCTTTCTCTACAAACGGGTTTCAGTCCTCAAAATCATGGGCCGTGGGGAACATTCCTGTACTCATACAGCCCATGTTCACTAAACTGTGACCGTTTGCTGGGCACTGTTCTAGGTACTGGGGGTGCGATAGCAGTTGTGCTGTTTGGAGCTGAGTCACTGACAGATAGAGTCCGCCACCGTGCCTCTGCGCAGTTAACGTTTAACAAATAGCTCTGGGGTAGTGGAGGCCAGAAAGGGTTAGTTTTATAAAATATTTCCAAAGGAGCCAAGTTTTATTTCAAAAATGATCATTCTGCCCCCAAGTATTCCAAATGCTCTAAAATATAAGATGAATATGGATTTGTTATTACCTGTGTGTATAACGATACAATTTATTTCATATACACATATCTATACATATTTATATAGAGCTCCAAACACCTACAGATAAATTGACATTCACACATCTACACGTGGATATCAGTTGAGCCATATAAATACAGGAAGATTTAGCTTAAACATCGCGTTTTCTGTTGGGTCTGCGAGCATCCTCCAGTCACTGTGCCACCATCTCTGTTGCCGATGCCAGACTCCATGAAGCGCCTCGGTCCCTCCGCACACCTCTTACCAGTTTGTTTCTGCTTTGAATCAGAGTCATGGCTAGTTGTAGTGCGTGTGCAAGGTTCTTGAGAACTACCATTTTCATGATGATAATCCTGTCTTCCACCTACTTAACAGAAGAATGAGATAAGGTATGTAAAGCTTCCTAAGGCCCTGAGGAGAAGTGCTTATAAAACATTGTTTCTACGTGGTAGTTTCTGTGGGCGTGAACTCTCCTGCTGGGACAGTCCACCATACAAAGTGCATTTGCTGTGGGATGTACCACTCAGGACATCCATTTGGTGTACATTCTTCAGATTTACATCTGCAGAATTTGGTCTGGGCCGAAATATCTGGCCTCATAGGCCTAACCCAAACCAGCTAATTCCCTGCTGCCTGGGCTGTTGTAATAGAATACTTAAGTCCCAGAGAAATACAGGCTACACAGAAAATAAGGCCTTTCTTTGGGCTGACTTCTGAAAGGACTAAGACGGGCCATGGTGTGGCTATAGAGGAGCTTCTCTGTGGGGTGCAGAAGCCCCTGCCCACCCTGGGAGCCAAGCCGTGTGAAGGAGAAGGGCTCCAGGTGGAGAAGCAGCTGCCAGTGGGACTCAGCCAGATGGCAGGATTGCCACCAGGAGAGACCCTGGAGAGAAAGTTGGAGGATAGAGGAAACCCTTGGCCTAGTGATTTCCAGTCCGCAGGTCCCAGCCCCAGAGGTCTGGGAAAGTATATTTTAATACTTTATAAAAGGACATTAGGAATTCACTGTTTCAGCCATGATAAAGGTGCATGCATGTGCCACTCAAATAGAGGATGCTTTTGCTTTGCTAATTCAATAACTGTGAATGGTGATTATTTACACGTGTCTCCAGTTAACTAATTAAAATCTAGTTACTTTTAAAATATGGACTACTGAAAGCAAGAATGTCTGTAGGAGAAAATTAATGGGGATGGGGAGGGTCCTTGGTGAAAAGTTGGAAATGACTGAGCCAAACAGCCCAGCCAGCATGGGGTAAACAAGGAGTCGCCACACCACTTGTCGGAAACAGAACTCAGTGTTTTATTTTACAGACATCACAGTCTCAACTATATACCTAATGCATAGGAGTATTCTGAGGGTTTATGAGCTGCAAATGGCCTGGCACAGGTGCCTGGCTGGATGTGCAAAATTGTCGAGTCGTCGTTTGAGGAATCCTGGTGTCTAATTGTTATGTGAGGACATGGTGTGGTGGCACAGGGCAGAATGAAGCAGTAGTTGATTTCGAGACAGTCATTTCTTCATGACACCTCAAGTTTAAATTGGGAATACTAAGTTCACTTATATTGACCTCAGTTCCCAAGAGGTTGGTAAGATTTCAAAAGAAGATGGTGGAAAGAAAAAAAATTTCATGAATATGATAAAAGTCTGTGGAATTGCAGAGGGGCAAGTCGTGAGAGTCATATGAAAGGGGGAAGGGTTTGAAATCAAGCTGGAAAATCATCCCCATTCTGTCTCTAGAGTATGAGGCCTCCATGAGAATTCATCACCCCAATATATGACCGTTGTCCTGGAAGGAACTGGAACCTTTCACATGTGGGCTGGGCACAGCTCGACAGACTGTCCAGGTGAAGGGGGCGGGTCAGTACAGCAGGTCCTCAAATGACATCATTTCATTGTAACGTTAATGAGATGTTGTAGGACTTTAACTTTTATTTATATTAATTAGCTTATGGCAAAATTGGTTTCGTTATATGTTGTTTCACTTAAAGTCACAGAGCTTGTTGATGACATGAAGTGCAGGCGTACTATATATGACATGAGCCGCAGGGTTCTTCCCCACCCCTGGAGAAATAGAGAGCTGGGGGGAGGGGACCATGATCAGGGGGAGCCTGGGCCCCACCCCTGGGCCAGATCTGGTTAAGCACAAGGGAAGCACACTGGCCCCTGGGAAGGAGAGAGGCAGGGGAAGAGCATTATATGTCCTTTGCTTGTTTTAGCAATAGACTGTCATTGCACACAGGTGCTCAGGAAGTCCCATTAGTATTGACATAAGCTATTAACTTTGTTTTGATAATAAAGCCATATTTGAGGACCATATCATTACTGCTGTTACTACAAGTCACAAGATGAAAGGATAAACAATAAACAGTACCTGAGGGAGAGTGCAGAAAGGGACATGGTGACAAATGTTCTCTCCTACTCTCTTGTTCCTGACTGACATTACTTCCCACTGGTACTCAAAACACATACTATGCTGTCATCTCCTCCTCCATCAGTACTTAGAAATGCTTCAAAGCCCATCCCTTCTTCATCTGCAAAACAGAGTGGTTGGATGAAGTGATTCTAAGAGTCCTTTGCAGTGAACTGTCCTTCACATTCCACACGCTGCCTACAGGAATGTCCCATTGGAGTTTGAAGAAATCTAGACAGATAGATTGAGGCAGAGAAAACAGCTAATAGATAGGCAGGAAGACAGATAGGTGGACACATAGGTATATAGGTAATAAGATAGATAGATAGATAGATAGATAGAGATTTACATAACTTGTTTTAAGGATTAGTCATTTCAGAGTCCTTTGTATAGACAAAGCTAAACCATTACAGGTTTAGCTATCCTCTTTTTTTAAGAATCTCCTGGCATATGCTTCCCTCTTACCTCTAGTTGGGAACCAACAGGGAGCTTAGCACTCACCATTTTTCCAGTAGGACACAGAGGAAAGGGAAGGCAGTGAACTCTAACAAGTCAGTCTAATTCCTTGCTTACAGCCTTGGTTTGACAAGTAAGGGTGTTTAACCTAATGAGGTTTAAGGATTATTGATGGCTTTCTTTTATTTGTTTGATTCCTGTCCCCGGTTCCCATTGTTAAGTGAGTTGCCTGTGTTTGTAGATGGCTTTATGGTGCTGTTTGTCACCCCTTCTAAAAATATTTCAGGTGATGTATTGATAGCGTTCACCTTGTTATACTGAGGACACTGAGATGCCAGCAGATTAAATTAACTTCTCTGCCCTCCCCTGGCAAAGAAGTGACAGAACTAGAATTAGAAGTCACAGCTGCTAACACTTTCCATAGCTTGGCCTCCTGACGGCGGATTTTGGCAAGGCACTCACCACATCTTAGGGAGTGGGGAGCATGACTCAGGAGGTCAACACAGCACAATAAAAATGGCTACAAAGCGACTGTTGATTGCCCGCTTATTAGGCACCATATGCAAGCCCTAGGATGATATTGGGGTCGTCACAACTCCACAGGCATGTGTCGTGAAGCCCCCTTTACTGATAAGAAAGTGGAAACTCAAAACGAGCGACTTGTCCAGGGTTACACAGCTGGTAACTGAGTTGCTAGACAGTCAGGATTAAACCACCGTCTCTGGCCTCTGATGTGTAGGTCCCATCCACTCGATGTTCACGAGGTAGAGGCTTGCAGGTGCTGGATCTTGCCTGCCCACTGTTTCAGCAGGAAGTGTGCCCCTCAGTACTTCCAATGCTTCCCTGATAAGATCAGAATGACCATGTTTACTTCCTTTGGAGCGGTCCTAAAACAATCCAAATCCTCAGCTACCACTCATAGTGTCACCACTACAACTAATGATGTCCCATGGTGAGCTCACCAAGTGGCAGAGCCTCTGGCTCCAGTGCTTTGCTAAGTATACCTTCCTAGAAGTCAGCTGGGGCCTTCCTGGAGAGCCTACCTGCCACCATGTGAGCACGGGCACCGTGGCGTGCACTCTACCCGAGATGAGAAGCCATGTTCTCTTGCACAAGCAGAGGTCACTGAAAATGCTGGGCCGGTGCGGCGTTGCAGACAAGGTGACCAACAGCACGATCTCTAAGAGGGAGCTTCAAAGCCAAGGCTGTCCATACTGTAAGAGGGCCTGCTTTGCAAAAATGATTATAAATGCAGCACCTTTCTTCAGAGGAGTGTAGCTTTTCCAATATCATCTCATTAACATTCATGTTATTAGGGTGCTTTTCTTTATCTGCATCCACAGGCTTTTGGTCCCAATCCACAACCTGCATCCTAATGTCCTGGCTCTATCCCGCTGGCCTCCACTCCCAACTCAGCTCTTGTCCATAGGGCAAGGGCAGATGGGGGCTGGGCTCACGAATCCTATTACTTGCCACCTGGAGCATGAACTAGCAGGACCACAAGCTGTGGGTGTGGACTATGAGAGCGAAGTCCGTGTGACCATCAAAATGTCTGAATCCTCTGTTTCTAAAGATGGGACCAAACTCACCACCACAAACATGGGCACTAAGAAATTTGCTGTAACCACACAAGATTGTGCACAATCCCCTCAGCAGCCCCACTGAGCAGCAACGTCGAACACAAGGAGACTGGGTCTGTGTGGTCCAGGCAGCTCAGGTGTCCCTTCTCTCTGTCCCCATCCAGCCATCTGCTCTGCTCTCCCTTTTTGTCCAGAAGCAAGTTAGGATCAAAGGCTGAGGTATTGACTGAGATATTAGGGCGAGTGACATGGTTAATTCTGTCTAGTCATCACGTTGTGATTTCTGTGTTGATGTGAATGTAGATAAGTGGATGTACTGTGGAGGCTTAGACCAAGGTCATGGCTGCCGCTGTCTTGGTTTTGGGAGCAGGAGCTAGGATGCTGTGTCACCATTAGTTAACATGTGGGGTCAGACCAGGTCGGTGTCTTCCCCAGGCCTCTGCTTCCTGCATTATTGTTCTCTATCAGGGCGGGAAGGACCAAGTGTGCGAGTGACTAGGTTCCCTTGAAACTCACCTTCACCCCAGAAGAGTAAACTAAGTGACTGTGGGTCAACAGAATATATTTGAGTGATAAAATCCAGTGTTTTATTGTACTGGCTAACATATATACTGCGTTTCTTCAGAAGAACGTATATTTAAATACAGACCAGAAAACTGTGCCAGGTGTTTTGTATTAAATGGTACATGGTGGCCAGTACAGTATAGATCAGGGCTGTCAAACTCATTTTCACCAGGGACCACATTCAACCTCGCAGTTGCCTTCAAAGGGCCGAATGTAGTTTTAGGACTGGATAAGTGTAACTACTCCTTAACCAGTAAGCGAGATCTCAGCACTACCACCAGGTAGAAACAAGGTGCTGGGCCAGATAAAACAAGGTAGAGGGCCGGATGTGTTTGCCGCCTGTGCAGTAGATGAATTGTTGACAAGCCATAGGAATTAGGATTTAGAGAATTAATTGCTGTCGCTGCATGTTAAATTCTGGGTATAAAGTAGTTATGAAACTCCAGAAGAAGTATGTTTCTAGCACGCTTTGGTTTTATAAATGTTTTATCTACATGACTGATATTTCTCAATGGCTTTCAGAATTAAGACAATTTTAACCAATAACAATAAATGTTCAATTAAAAAATAATAGTAATAGTTAACATTTATTGAATCCTTACTACTATGTCTTGAGCACAGTGCTGAGAGCTTTATATGCCTCTGACGTCATATACTAAGAAAATAACAACAAAGCTGTAAGTAATATTTTTCCCCCCTCTAGTTGCCTTTTCAACTAGAATTCTGTCATTCTAAACCCAGGAGTTAAAGTTTCTTTGACTGTTAGAGAAAGTTTTCTGACAAATCAATGACTATCTCTTTTGGCTGGTAACTGCCCTTCTTCAACTAGATACAAGTATTGTATAAGAGACAGCTGTCAGCTAGTTCAGGCTAACCTCACCCTCTCATCCTAGTTCATGGTTAATTCATTTATGACTTACTAATATTTGTAAACTGTCATTTAAATGGGAAGAGGAGCTTTAGCAGAGACTTTGATGAGTTCTCCCTTACATTTCTTCTACAGCCTTTAGAGGCCTTTACTATTATCACAACCCCTAAAAAAATAAATCTCACAAGCACCACTGAGTCATTTATTAGAGAATCTCAACCACTAGGTCACCTAAATCACTTTTCAGTCCAGGTTGTCCAGATAGAAAACCTCTAGAGGTCATTAACACAAATTAATGTCATCGGTAAGGAAAATAAAAGTTAAGAGTCACAAGCCTGTGCAATCCTGTGGCTAATTTCAGTGGGTCTCTATTTATTTAAATGTTTTTTCTCTGGGTCATTGGAGAAAGAGAGGGCATGCAAAGGAGAACAGACCAGATCTCATTATAGATCATGAGCTATAGAAGCTAAAAGTGTTTTTAGAAATGGTCTGTCACCCTGGCTGGTGTGGCTCAGTGGACCGAGTGCTGGCCGGCAAACCAAAGGGTGGCTGGTTCAACTCCCAGTCAGGGCATGTGCCTGGGTTGTGGGCCAGGCCCCCAGTAGGGGGCGTGCAAAAGATAGCTACATGTTGATGTTTCTTTCCCTCTCTCCCTCCCTCCCTCCCCCTCTCTAAAAAATAAATAGATATTTTTAAAAGGTTAGTTATATAAAAAAAGATGATACTGTCCAATCCCCTCACTTAATAGGTGAAGAAACTGACACCCAGAAAGGTTAGGTGACAGGCTGCAAGTCACACAGCCACTTCATGGTGGAGGTGGAACAGAAACGTATGTCTCCTCACTCTGAGCCTGTTGCTCTTTTCTAGAAATCATGTCCCTACAATTTTTCTACAAGATTATGCCAGACACACTGTTTTAAAGAATCAGAGATTCACAGTGCAAATGCCAGTCTGTCCATGGCATTACACTCACTGACAAGAAGGAAGTTGAACAAGATGATTTCTTTCTCATTTCCATTCTCTGAGGAAGATCCAGAGAGACAATACTAATATTTATGTGGCCATTTACCTAAAATGATACATGAACTAGATGAATTTGTAAAGAAATAGATGAAGAAAAGGGAAGTGGTCTTCAGGTTTAATCAAACCCATTTGCATCAACAGCTGGGGCAGTGATTCTCACTTCTACACTGTGGACTTGCTGGGGAGCTCCTGACACTGCCTCTGCCCACACCACACCTCAGGCAAATGAAATTAGATTCTCTCGAGGTGGAAACCTGACATCAATATTTTTTAAAGTTCCCCCAAGTGATTGCAGTGGTCAGGCAACTTTGAGAACCACTGCTAGAAGAATGAATCTTCATCAACCCCAAGGTTTAAGAGGTGGTGATTGCCTTGCATCCTTCTCCACTCTTTATTTGGATATATGCTGATTACCTGCCCAAAAGCACAGCGTAGTCTTGCTACTCAAAGTGTGGTTCTTGGACCAGTAGTGTTGAATCATCTGGGAATGTGTTACAAATGCTGAGTCTCCGGCCCGACTCAGACCTGCACTGGCACCAGATCCCTGGGAGGTGCGTGTGCACAGTGAAGTTTGAGAAGCACTGTTCCATAGAAACAGACCTCAGCCATGCTTCTTTCTGAGGAATCGATCACAGTTCACTTTAAGACGCTACTGAATACATGTGCACACACACCTGTGGCAACCATCAGAGTGATATGCAGTCTCATCTGAGTGCTGAAGAGGGCAGAGCTCCACCTTCCCTGAAGGTGCACTGGGATGACTTGACTATCTGGGATAGGCAAAGAGGTGAAGGGACAGCTGAGGAAGTCTTTTGTTCACCTGCATTTTAGTAGAAGCAGCTGTATTTTTCCATCCCATCAGCACTCTAAGACCAGACAAAAAATCTCACATGAGTGAGACATATAGAATTAATATGTCCTGGTCTGTAAGAGGATGAGGAGTTGGTGCTTTTTTAAGCACCGTTTTTCTGGCCAAAATAAGTTCATTGTAAAGCAAGAGGAGCAATTTTCTGTCACAAAAAGTTAATCTGTAATACTTGGCTGCCTGGTCCCACCTTTCGGAAACAATAGACATGTGGAGTCCCTGCTGCTTCATCATTCCTGGGCTGGAAATTCCTTACCTGGAAAGCAAAACCCTTATCCCATTTCTCTTGATATCCACAACTTGAGAGACTTTCATTGACAAAAAAAAACTGTAACTACCACATGAATGCTATAAGGGGTGCTTTATGCATGTTTGTTTTTGCAGTTTGGGGAGCTTAGAAGGAATGTCATCTACCCCAAATAGTTGTAAGATATCCCCCTGAGTGCTTCATGTTTTTCATCCTTCTCAAGGAAACAGACCTTACCAGTGCTGTTTCCTCAAGAAACAATTTTTCACATTTTCGGGTTATTCCTAATCACCTGAAGTACAACAGACATCCTCATTAGCAGTCTGGAAGCACAGTCATTTGTTGCCACATAAAACTAAAATTTGCCATCGCCAGCATTTGTCTAAGTCCCAGCTAAGTCCCAAATTTGTCAGACCAGCATCAAAGCACCAAGTGCAGCTTGTTGGCCGCATGAGAAGCAGAAGGTGAACAGAGCTGCTGGATGGGACAGGGAGGGAAACAGGGCAGGACAAGAGATAATCGATAGCCAAAGAGGGAATAACTTCCATGTGACACCTGTTGGTGGTGTGTTAGACCTGAACAGAAAAGGGGATCCAGCAGGAGTCCATCAAAAGGAAGAGGAGAACTAGCAGGGCCAACACCCACGAACACACACACACACACCCTGTGTTTATTTCACTTATCACCATCAAATGACTGTCTTGAAAATCCTATCGGCTGAGTTTGTATACAGTTGACACCTTTCATGCTCACATTCCTCTACCCATTATACTTCAGTTTCTAATTAGAGCTGAATTAATAGGACTGGGGTTAAAAAGTAGCTTCTGCCTCTTAACTATGCATTTTTGGAGACTGATATATATATATATATTTTTTTAATTTTACCCCCATCCCAGCCCACCACCCCCTTGTTTTTGTCCATGTGTCCTTTATACTTGTCCTTTATACTTGTAAACCCTTCCCCTCTTCCCCTGAAATTCCCTCCCCTCTCCCCTCTGGTCACTGCTAGCCTGTTCTCAATTTCAGTGTCTTTGGTTCTGTTTTACTTATTTGTTTGTTTTGTTGATTAGGTTCCTGTTAAAGGTGAGATCATATGGTATTTAATCTTTTACCACCTGGCTTATTTCGCGTAGCATAATGCTTTCCAGTTCCATCCATGCTGTTGCAAAGGGTAGGAGCTCCTTCTTTCTTTTTGCTGCATAGAATTCCATTGTGTAAATGCACTACAGTTTTTTGACCCATTCATTTACTGATGGGCACCTAGGTTGCTTCCAGCACTTGGCTCAATATATTCTTTTTTCTCATATGTTCTCACTGTGCCTCTGAGTCATATGGGTTCAGTCCCCTCACCTTTGGTCTTGGAAAGAATTAGAAGACTGTAACTCACAGGGTGACAGGATCTAGTAGTTAATCGACATATCAGCTCGTTAGTGAAAATGAGCTCCAGACTCTCAAACCTGGTGACTAAGTATAAAGTCTCCTTGTCACTAGGAAAGGAGGGAAAAAGCCAGGATAAGGGTGTTTCTGTCCCTGTGGCACTCTTTGGTCACACCTCCTGAGAGGTGCTTTGATGACATTGGCTCAGTAGCTGTATGCCACACTGAGGGCACACCCTTGTTGTATTTCTGTGTAACTTGCCTCAGAGTCATTCATGGATGGGAAAAGGAGAACGCAAGAACACTTTGCCTACAAGTCAGTGATCTCATGGGCGGCAGTCTCTCAAAGGCAATTGTGCCAGGTGCCTAGTTTCCAAAATCACATCCCAGAGTCTCAAAGGAACCCTTGACCTTCAGTTTCTGACTGTACTTGGTGGGATAGCTGTTATAGTTGGGATTCTTTGGGTGTGTTCACGGGCATTTTATCTTGAGTTCCTTCTCTAAACATGATATGCTCTTCAAGTTCATAGTAATACAGACATTAAATATTTCCAGTGATAACTGGGAAAAGCTTTACTGGGAAAGGAAAAATTTAGCTTAGACTTTAACAAAATTCTTAATAATAAAAGTGAATACTCCAGCTGGCTAGGCCCAATATTGATTTATGACAGGGAAGGCTGGACCTGACCTAAAACTTGGAACATTGAAAAACTGGATCCGAGCAGAGCTGAGTATAAAAGAAAATATGTATAAAATATCTCACACTATGGGCCTTCCCAGTGCCTTCATTACAACAATGAAGAGAAATTATTAACAACATGCCTTCTCTGAATAGGAAGGAATTTGATGTTTTCCATAAGGGTGGCAAACAAAGAACTGTGCCTTACCGGGGGTGCCCTACATTTTGACATCCCTGGACCACCCTAGAAGAAGAGTTGTCTTGGCCCACACATTAAATACATTGCGACATATAATCACAGAATCTCATAATGTTTTCAGTCAATTTATGATTTGATATTGGGCCGCATTCACAGGCATCCTGGACTGGCCCACAGGTTGGACACTCCTGCCTGTGCCCCAGGGTTTGTTTTTTTTTTCACCCCTTTCTTCCCAGGCTGCGTGATTTCCTCAGGTCTCCATTGTTCGTTCTCGTGGTCTCCAGTAGGCTGCTGACCCCGAAGTCTTGATTTTGAAATCAGACTTCCTGCTAAACCCCATACCTAGGTGTCTAGTATCTGGTATTGGAAGTTTCATCCAAATGGTCCATAGGAAATTCCAATATGTAAATCCTCCTCCCACCGCACACAGGCCCTCTGCAAGTATTCCCTGTCTGAGTGGATGGTTGGTCCCACCGAGACAAAAAGCCAAAATCATCCTTGACTCCTCTTCCTTTTCCTCCCTTTCCATAGCCTCTTGCTAATCCGTGAGGAAATCCTGTGTTCTACCGTAGTAGTATCTCTAGAATTCTACCCTCTGTACAATTTGGGACTTATCAGTTGTCATGAGAGCTAATAAAAGCACAGAAGGGACTAGGGGGCTTTTGAAGTTATCCATCCCTATAGTAACTCATTAGTCCTACAGATGCTTTCTTAAGTGGAAGAGGATGTCACCATCGGGACACTGGAAGCTACCTGTTACCCTCAGCACAGATGAGCACGGGTGAACATTGTTGTGTCTTAGGGCAGAAGAAAATGGATGCAACTGCTGAGTCGTAAGAATGAGATCTGAACTCCATGCGGTGCCCCTTCCTTTTTCTCCAACTTCTGTGACACTCTTGCCAACTGCACTCTTGCCAATGGCTGTGTCCCAGCCATGGGACATCATGCAAGTGCCGTCTCACCCGTCCTGGCAGGTAGAACTGAATATGCTTTCACCATGATCCACTGCAGCACGTCCTGAAACTCATCCTGCCACCTGCTCCATTCTGTTCCCCCTGACCGTTTATATCTCAGCCTTTTCCATGCGAATCTCCAAATTCCTTCAGGAGAGGGAACATTCTGAGAGGCAGCATAGTCATTCCACAGGCGCTACTCAACAAATGTCAGTTGAATAAATGAACTCCCAAGTGTAGCTTTGACTCATACACAGTCTCTCAATATAAAAAAAATCTCAAGGGTTCTTCAGAAACTGGTGGAGCAGAAGTGGGGGTTGGGAGGGTGGTCTCAACATTTTCATTGCATCAAAATCCTTCTGGTCGGGTAGACAGACCCCTACTCGACAAAGTAGAAGCACAAGGTGGAACATGAGCATGTGTAGCCACAAGGCATTTTTTTCCTCTAATTGTTATCCTTAAGTGAATTAAAATAAGTTTATCATCATATATTACTTTACAGTTCACTGTGTACTTTCACATGTTATCTGATTCCAGCCAAACAACCCTGAAAAGGATCATTTTCTGATATGATCCTTGCTGTCAGAAATGGTATGAGTTCATGATTCTTCAGGAAGTCAGGTTGCTTGACTATAGGTATTTGCAGTTGACAAAGTCAGGATTCTAACCCAGACCTTGTGGTTCCAGCTGTGTGTTCTTTCCATTGCTAAACAAATGCAAAACAGCTTCCATTTGCTAAGACCTCATTCAGCACTTCACACCCAGAGATGGGAGAGAGGATCAGTAACAGTAGGTTTGCCATTGCAAGTCAGGCGGTGTCAATGGAGGGTACTGACTATTTTCTTAATGTGAAATTTCTTCCATCTTCTTGTCCCATGGATCCCCTTTCCAAGTTTATCTTTGCCATGTATTTGAGGTCCCAGGCCTTGAATTTGATATTCAGAGGACTCAGCTTCGGAATAAGGGTTTTTATAGAACAATTGAACCATCATAATTTCCCTAAGCTGTACTAGCAATAATTTCCAAAGTTGGTAAGTGATCTCTTATGTTAAAGTAAAAGGTGGAAATCAAAATGAGACAGTAAAATTAAAATCAAGCTCATAAAGAATTTGCAGCACTGGAAGAGATCTTCATTTGGCAAAATATCAACCAAAGTCTAGTACTACTGTGGAAGATGAGATGAATAAATATAGCTGCTAAAGACAATATCAGATGTCTTGCTCAGATGTTTAATGGATTTTCATTTTAAACATGGGTAATATGAAATAGCCCTTAAGGCATTTTTCCAAACTTGCCATCTTTTTTTAGTAGGAATTTTTTTTAAGCCAGACTCATTTGTTTTTAAAAAGAGAGAGTGATATTTAATCATTTTTACTTAAACATGATAAAGAAAGGAATATTGTACTAGTTATCTACTTTCATTCACTTAGTACAAATCCCAAAGGCTATGGGGGTAGTTAAATAAATGGGAAAAGACTGCTGAGTGAGGTATGGCATTTATTTGTCTGTTGTAAATGAAGTTGTCATTCCTAAGCCAATCAAATCATGCATTTTTTATGAGAGGTTGCAACTTGCAGAGAGATGGAAATGTTAGACACTAATTAATAAACGTGGCTGGCAAAGCAACTCGGCTCAGGACTCAGATGCCAAGCTATGGAAGGATCATTAGAATATGAAATTCACTGGGGCTTTTCTGTTGATTTGATGAAATGCCTTACATCCTGTCAGAAGGTTCAAGATAAAATAAAATTGGCTTAAGATGTCCGGGTTAGTTTTGAACCAGCGATTTGAATGATTTGCTTGTCAGAGGGGTGTTCTTGTGGTGGCTTTAGTTTGCCTTAAACTTGAAAGGAAACTAGAGATTACTGGATGGAGCATCACTAATTTGTGCAGAGCATTGAAGCTGCTAAGGTGGATGGAGGGTGCCTTGTGTTGCACTCGAAATAGCCATCAGTCGGTTTAGAGGGTAGCATTGTTTTATTGTCAAGTTAATGTTTAAATTGTACAACTTGTGAAGAGTGCAGATGAGTTACTGAAAATCTTTCCAGACCTCACAAAGGAGATAGCCTGCATGAATTGAGTCTTGGGGGCTTTTTATGAGTCGTGGAGAGAAGATAGTGCATTTGCATTGCTGTGCGAGATACGAGGTTGCACCATATGAAATTGTCACTATTCAACCACTTTTAATCTATAAATGTGGCACTTTTACATGATTCAACCTAATAACTTGACATATAGGTATTTCCATATAACAACATGCAGCAGTTATATATTGGCAAAGGAAATGTTGTGTTTATATGCATGAGAGGGGTTATTATGTGTTTCTTTGGATGAGCAGATGGCAGAAGTTCCAGTAATAGGAAGTTGTCCAATTTGACTAGAAGGGAAATGTAGAGCCTGAAAAGGTTATTTGGGGTCAAAGCACGGAGTTCCTTGAAAGACAGGCCAAGGAGCTAGAATTTAATTTGGCAGATAATTGCAAGTTTTTGAGCAGGGGAGAGAAATGATTAGACCTGAGTCTTAGATTAAAAAGGCAGGTATAAGATGGTTTGGGGAGGGGTGGGTGGGGACCGGACTGGTGAGGAGGCCATTGCAGGAATCTGAGCAGTAATGAAGAGCTAAGGAGGAATAGAAAGAAATATAGAAGAAAAAGAAATTTAACTGAGATGGCTCTAAACTGAAAATTCTAAGAGGAAGAAAAGGAAGTCAATTTAGCGCCAAACCTGACTGTTAATGGGAGGGGTCTGGGAATGCAGGCCCAGCAACTGCTCCCTCGCACAGCACATTTCCAGGGAGTAACTGAAATGCAAGTGCAACCTGGGCATGTTTCACTGTCCAAGGATATTTCCGGGGTTGGGGGGGGGGGGGGCGTGAAGCAGGGGTGTAGCTGAAGAAGCCTAAGGAAAGAAAATTCTGGAAAGCCATACCAGGGATTGTCAGTAACTGAGTCAACCCCTGGGAAGAAGGCAGAGAGACCCGATTTGGCTAAGAGCCCAACAGCAGAACCAGTTGAACAAAACGGTCATTGCCATACAGTGAAGGTTAACGAGAGAGGCACAGTGCCATACACTCACCAGCATGCAGGGCATAAGGCTCGGTTCATCCCAGTTCCCTAGGCACTGAGAACTGGGTAACAGTGAATGACCCGAGAGCAGCTGGTGTTGGGGGAAGGAGCCACCAGGACCCTGGCAGGCTGGGTGGTCATTTATTCTAAGGCCGCATGAGAACTGAGCCCAGTGATGGTCATTATGGGAAGAGATCAATGTCAAGAGGACCATTTATTTTTAAACCAGACTCATTTGTCTTAAAATATGAGATTATACTGAGTTTGTGGCCTGTAGGATCATAGTACTGGAAATGTAAATGAACTACCAGGTCCTTAAACCACTCCTTAATGGCCAGGCCAGACACTATTATGTCAGTGTGATTTTTGCATGGCTCAGTGAGGCAGCATGTCTAATTTAGCATCTGGGTAACATCTGGAAGAATAACTCTTGGAGCATCCATCATTGATTTGGGGAGACAGTTCCACAATCAAAAAGAAATCATGGTTCTATGAGGATATCTGTCTATATCCCACTTAGTGAAAAGGGCAGCATTATTGCCTTCCTCTTAATTTTGGCTCATTAATTAGAAGTGATCGCGATCATCCAACTGTCACACAATATCGTCATATGGTCCTCTGCTGTACTGGTATTGCCACAGCAGCACGATGCTCTGCACACCTTATTATGAGTCTTTCTATTGATCTCCATTTCCAAAATTGTCTTGTACACTCTAGTTTTTTTTTTTTTTGTCATTAAAATCTATAGCTCTAAATAGAGAATTTTAGACAAACTTAAATACAATCTTTTAGTTTTAACTATTTTTTTGGATTTATTTGGGAGCTCAACTGACAGGATGAATTATTTATTATATCCCAAAGATGCCTGACAGAGAGGAATAACTGCAGTGTTATCAATGAACCACTTTCTGCTCACAATAACATCGCTCATCACAGTAACAATACCATCTCCTGAAACAACAGCCAGCTAGGAGCACAGTCTGACTAGAGGGTTACAGAGTGGCATAGAGTTACCTCTCTTAAGTAATACACTGTAACAGTCCCAAGAAAAATTAAAGTAAGAGAGGATTAGCATTCTTCTTGAACAGCAATGCTTCTAAAAGCATATGTTCACACTTAGTTATAACAGTTATTTCTCATTCACATTCCATGCCTCCTAGTTTGAGCTTTTTCATTTTTCTTCTCATTTTAAAAATAAATAAAGCAAAATGAAAGCCTGTGTTATTATTTAGTATGAAAACAAAGAACCTAATCACAGCTAATGAGCATAATAAATGCTGGGCTGTACCTACCCGCTCTGGTCTGTGTGTGTTTTGTATACAGAAGGTAACATGGGCTGGGTAGCTAGGACGCCAAGTTACAGATGGAGTTGTGGAATGTTCTCTGACAGCTGATTAGAGTAATCTGTCAGAAATGATGACTTAATCACCATAACAGACTCCAAATTCCCTCATAGAATTCCACCCAGAGTAATCTAATTTTCCTGTAATATTGTTTTTATTTTATTCTTTGCCAGGACTGAATGGGTTCACTGCTTGTGTCTCCCCCTCTGCTCTGCCCCATGATTGTTACAGAAATGTGAACAGGTAGAGTAATTCCAGCAAAAAAAAAAAAAAAAAAAAGCTTTCTTTGGAGTGTGATAAGCCGAAAGCAGATACACAGTTGGGGTTCTATAGGGTTTTCCTCCTCACTGGATTATTAGCATTTATGAAGAAAGCTGGGAGTTGACCAATATTAGCTGTTTACTTCTCAGATGACCAAGAAAAGCCATTCCTTCCAGTATATTCTCTTAGCTTTCAAATGGCACCCTTCCCTTATTTCCTCCAGAAAACTTTACACAAAGTAAAATAATAATGATAATGATAACTTCATTGAACACTTAATTACACCAGCTATGCTTTAATGCATAGCTCAGCTGCATTATCTTCTATGCTCTGCACTATGCTCACCTGCATCAATGTCTATGGAGAAGAAATAGTCATTTATTTTCACTACAGTTTTTCCCCCTCCTTGTGATTTGCTGCAGAAAGAGAAAGTACAACAATATTTCTTTGTTGTCACACCCAAATACCCCTTTGTTCCTTGCTTAGTTCACTTGCCTAAAGCTACACGTGAGCAGATACTGGTTGAGAGTGCCCTGTGCACCCCCCACGTCAGCACCATTGGTGGTGGCGCACAGAAGAGCACTCTGCAGCAGCTCTGCGGCCCAGAGCGTAACCGCGTCCTACACACTCACCTTCCAACAAGGAATGTGCATCTTCAGAGGACAGCTAGGCACTCAGCTATCTCCAGAAGTTCCACAGCAGTATTTGAATAAATTGGCATTATATAATCTAGTTGTCAACATAAAAGTGAGTACCAGGGCCGCCTTGTGTAAATGCTGGCTTAGCCAACAAAGAGCGGACCATTCTGAAGACTTCAGTGTACTTTTTACACTATCGTTTTCTGAAGAAACTGCAAAATGCAGGCTCTATTAATGTCAGCTATTATTTTTTCTCTCACATAATAACTGATATCTACTCTTGCTTGTCATCAATTTTCTTCTCAGCAGTGCAGGTATAAGATGTTTTAGAGAGCCTGGCCTCCCCTCCCTCTTCCTTGGCTCCTCATGAGTATCCCTGTCTCAGGATGTTGTGAGAATTAACTTAGTTGACATACCTAAGGATCCTGCAGCAGTGCTTCGCACAGCAGCATTGGGAGTGAAGGGAAGATGGACCTAGGTTTTCACCAAAAGTGCCTAAACTCTACAGTGAACAGGTATAGCTGTGAGCTCAAAATCTGACTTTGTTCCAATGACAAAAGTTTCTTTCGACTGATCAAAGACATTATTTCTGTCCTCTGTATTCTTGCAGAGGTATCATTCTATTCCAGATATCTTAGCAAGTTTACCACCGTATTACCATTCAAACAAATCAGAAAAATTCAGAAGTTCTTATTTAATACTTGTAAGTCAACATTCCTAAAGCTGCTTTTGTTTCATCCCACTCTTTCTCAGGGAGAGCATAACAGAACAGTGGCTGAAACAGCAACATTCCCTTCCTGGAGGGTTAGGGAAGCCACACAGCTTTGGGGGCGCCTTCCCATGACAGCAGACCCCATGACAGCACACGTGGTCATTTGGGGAGTGGCATGTCTCCAGTTGGTGGCAGTTCTTTTGAAACTTACCACCTTTGCCATTTATAACTGTTGCGCGTGGGTCACCGGCCAGCAGTGACCACGGAACGCTGTGGATGGCTCGACGATAAACACGCGAGAAAAAACAACACATGCACAGAGACAGACTAGTTTCTGTGGGGAAGTAGGGACGAAATGGCCACCCCCCCAGTGGGGAGCGCGCTGATTTACCGTCCATACCTGCTTTTATTAGGCTCATTTTGCATAATAATTAGGTAAAGTACAGTACTCATTAGGGGGAAGTAAGGAACCATAGAAAACAAAGAACTCTGCCGGTCTATTGAGTTGGGGGTCAAAGAGCTGTAAGACTGAGGAACAAACTAACTTCCTCCTAAGACCCTTCTCATTCAACTGAGAGCATTCTAAACAAAGGAGGTTTCACAGTAATTTACATGTTCTTTCTTAGGCCTGATCACCCCGGGAAATCCGCACTTCTCAGTACCAAGCTGTACCACCCTGTCATTGTTTCAGGCTTAGGTGGAGCAAGGGAACTAAGGCAACCGAGAGATAAGGAGATTTTCTTCCAGACGCTGAGAACTCAGACTTTGTCAAAGCCGAGGAGCGAGGGTCCATCACCCCCTTTTGCTGCAGCCCCCCAAGTCCTTCTTTTAGGGGGGCCTCCCAAAGTGATCGTGCCTGGCTTAGGTCGTTCCCCCCGTGGGGAATCTTACCCGTCTTTGGCTAACCGACCAAGCTTTTTGGGGGTTCAGTCATGAATAAAGCAGCAGAAGCAGCATTCCTGCCAGGGAGATAAGCTTTTGTCTCCTTGCTGGCTTAAGGTTCCAAGGGCGTTCCCTTAGCCTTAGCTTAGGCGGGGGTTTCAGCCTCTGATACCAGTCAGGGCGGTTCCCAACATATAACCCTTTCTAAAGAAAAGTTCTGCCCTGGCTGGTGTAGCTCAGTGGATTGAGCGCAGGCTGCAAACCAAAATGTCACAGGTTCGATTCCCAGCCAGGGTACATGCCTGGGTTGCAGTCCACGGCCCCCAGCAATTGCACATTGATGTTTATCTCTCTCTCTCTACCTCCCTCCCTTCCCTCTCTAAAAATAAATAAAATTTTAAAAAATCTAATAGCTCTTTTGAATTGTTAAAAAAAAAGTAAAGTTCTTAAAGCACAGGTGCTTTTGGTATTCCCTGGTCTGCTGTACAACAAGATACGAAGTATTCTGCATGAGTCATACGCGTGTTGTCTTGAGCGAAAGAAAAATTCCAGTTTGTCTTCACGGCTAGGGTCTTTTCATTTTCTCGGATAGTGCATAGCTCTTCTGTGAATTCACCTCTTTCCCTCCTCTCTTTGTCTCCCTTTAAATATTTTATGGGCAGTAAGCTTATAATATGTACCATCACGGCTACTCTCTCCAGAGGTCAGGATAGGTTTAACAATGAGATGCGTAACAGTGACTCTGTAAAACCCATTTCAGGTTAAAAATGGCATGTTTTATTGAATCTCGTGTTAAAGGCGGTTCACTCGTCAATTGGTGACGGCCGGGTTAAACAAGTTCTAGCACGAGCTCTCCTCCATGTGAGGAATCGGCCCTGTCACCTCCCCTCAGCCCGTTTCCTGCCCCCAGGTCCTCCATCTCCCACACCTGGCCTGTGTTAACATGGGCTGTTGCAGCTCCTGCTCTCCCCCTCATTCATCACAGAACCAAGACAGAGAGGTTTTGCGCAGTCACGCCGGACTTTGTGTGTAATGGGAACTCCAGAGAGTATGAATGCTGGTGCCCTGTGGCCCAGCCTCATCTCTGCCCCTGTGACATGATAGGACTCATAATGTAGGCAGTGACAGCTGCTGCCAGGGTTATGTACAGCTCCCTGCACGTGACGCTACCCCCACAGACTTTGGGTAATGGCTCTGCTGCGCAGATGTATCCTCATTTTCATTTTCATGAGCTGCAGCTGGGCTCTTGGCTTCGACTCGAAGGTCAGTGCGTTCAGGAGTGAGGAGCGTCGGGTCCTATCAGCAATCTGCCTTGCTGAAGACCAGGCCAGATCTGGGGCCCTCTGGGCATGTGCGGGGAGCAGAGGAGGGAGGGTTAAGTGCCACTCACTCGTTAGGAGGCAGGAGAAAGGGTGAGGCTTTGCACTGGAAGGCTGGCGTGCTCCAGCACTCACAGACAGCTTCCCACCGGAGTGGAGGCCTGGGATGGCAACTGGGCCTGTGTCAGACAGGAGCAGGCTGCATCTTGTCATTGATGTCGTGCTTGGCTTTGGCATAGAGGGGACAGTGGGATATGGTCTTTCTCTTTAGGAATCTCTAGCTCACTGAAAGCCTAATCAAAGCCCGAAGCAACAGCCCCTCCGTGAGCTGCAGCAGCAGAACTCTTCTCCAGAGGCTCCACCTCACTGTACATGTTACTACACAAATGTAACAGAAATTGACTGATTTCTAAGAAACACAGTTGGCTCTTCCTCTGCCCGCTGGGAACCGAGGAGGGAGCTCTCAAAATTTCCCCTCTTATTAAACTTCATTGGTTCTTAAACAAACAGGGTTAAATATGGACCAAGATATTATCCAGTACTGTAATGTGTAACTTGAGGCAAAATGTTCTACAATAAAATGAAAAGGAAATTCATATGCAGTCAAAGAAATATTCAAGGGAATGGATTTCAAAGACTTTCTTCATAGAAATGTAAACTTGATGAAATATGTTAAGTCAGACTCACTGCCATGAATCAGGACCTGTTTCCAAAACAATTGATCTTGGCATCTCCCTGGGACAAGCGCTCCACCAACAGGGAGCCTGGGTGACAACACCCAGAGCCCTCCTGCGTCTCAGTGTGCTCCAAGGATGCAGGTTTTTTCAGACACAGCCAGCCCTGTATGGCTATGGAGACACAGTCTCAATTTAATTGACGCGTGTGTCTTAGGAGACTCTGCAAAAATTCACGAAGATAGTGTGTTCACTTGCTGTAGACAGAAGGAGAAGAGTACCCCCGCCCCAGGGAACTAGCCTCCACTCTGACTCTGAGATTTCCTTACAACTGGTGAGATATGAGGAGGTTGGAAGGGTGACTGCCAAATTCTCTGGCCCTTCCTCTGGTCTGTTGATGTCAACTGGGACCTCCAAGCGCAGAGCACAGACTGGAGCGCCAGCCTCCGGCTCCACCGTCCAGCTCTGGCAGCAGATAAGACCAGTGTCCCTGGTTGCTACAGCAGCCACATTGAGAATCAGCAGTTCTGACCCCAAGGGTTTTGTCTTCCACTGTTGAGGAATGCAGTGATGTTGTGGCTACTGGCTGTCAGTCAGGGTTCCCACAGCAGTTTTAATTCAGGGGTGAGCAGACTTGTGTTTTGTCTTTATACTTGAAATATTGCCATTCATGAATATATCCCTCACTTAGTCTTATGCTTTGTAATTGGTGGATGATCTTTAGTGGCCTTATTGTTTCCTCTGTTGGTCAGGATGTCCTATCATCGTTCTTTAGTAACAATATGACCTATTTCTCTTACTCTGCACCTTCAAGTATGTTGTTTCTTCCCTCAAATGTCCTTCACTTGTATATTGATTAACATTAGCATTCCTTCAAGGTTAAACTCAATCACTGCTTCCACTGAGACACCTTCTCCAGCTTGCCCTTTCTCCTTCTGTGTTGGGCGTCTCTCCACCAGGTTCTCACACTGTAGGTCTTAGCACAGCACACGTCCCCTGGGTGGGGGGAGCGTCTGACGGAGCTCTCTCTCCCACTGTGTAACAGGCTCAAGCCATCGGGATGAGAACACTTTTCCGCTGTATTCCCAGCAGCTAACAGAGTGTCTGGTAGAAGCAGAAGTAAGGGAATGAAAAAGTAGTCCTGGAGTCACACCGGATCAGATCTTTGAAACCATTTCCTGTTTAGGGAAAGAACCCCTTAGTTATGACTGGAAATTTGAAACTAGAGTGCCTTTTCCTTGACAGTAATTTCTCTACTCCATTCAACAAACCTCCCAACGGTCTTTGGAGTCATGAGATTTCAAGGAAGTAAAACATGAGAAGGACACCTCTAAACCATTTTTTGTCTTCCTTGACATTTACATCCTGTATCTGATCGGAAATTTGTAACTCACATGAACTGTTCATGATAATGAGCCATTCTTAATACAGTACTGATGGAACACCTCTCCCCAAGAAGGTCACAGTGCTTTACATACATTATCTAAATTGTCTTCAGAACATACCTGAAGTAGGGGTGACCACCCGTTCAGAATTCACCAGGGCCTGACAGTTGTGATCTCTGTGAAGGTGACTTTCACCCCCCACCCTTGGCCTAGGAAAGAGCAAAACAAAGGTCGAGTCTTCAGTGGCAATAGCTGCTTTATCATAGTCATGAGTCTCTTAACGACGCCATATGTTTTGAGACACGCGTTGTTAGGCAGTTTTGTGTTTGTGTGAACATCATAGACAAACCTGGATGATATGGCCTCCCACATGCCCAGGCTGTGAGGTAAGCCTGTTGCTCCTAGGCTACAAGCCTGTACAACATGTTACTATGCAAAATGACATGAGATTAAGTCAAGCACAAGAGAAAATGATGCACATAATCATATGTGCTGTACCTTCATCCAACTGGCAGCACAGTAGATTTGCTTACCTCAGCATCACCATAGACATGTAAGGATTGCAAAGATCGCAAAGATGGTACTATGGCTGTGAGGTCACTAGGCAATAAGAATTATTCAACTCCTTTATAATCTTAGGGGACCACCCTGTACATGTGGTTCGTTGACCAGAACATAGTGTGCGCACATGACTGTACCACCACTTTAGCATTCCTGAGCCTCTGGGTAGTCTCGGGTCAGAAACTGAGCTAATTCTCTCAGAAGCTACAATAAAACCAAGAGTCGAGTCTCAGTATAATGCCGGTCATAAAGCTGCATAGATAAAGTGTTTGGGGAGTTTAGTAAGGGGATATTGCAGGCGACTTCTAATGCGTGCCTGGTGCTTTCAGCGAGTGAAGCCTGCAGTTTTCATTGCGGGCTCATGTGTCCAAATCCCATGTGGGGTGTTTTGTGGAGAAGCAATGTGATAGGGGGAATCGGCACTGGGTGAGAGCAGGAAGCTTAGATTTCTGATCCCGTCTCAGCCGTTAACCAGCTGTGTGTCCTTAGTGAAGTCTCTCAGTCCCTGCAGACCAATAAATTGAGAGCATTGGACTAAATGATTGCCAGGCCCTTCACAGCTTGCGAGTACAATGATTCTGTCCTTACAGAATTACAGCTCCCACGTTTCCTGCTCTAGACTTCCATGCACTTCGCAGATTGATCCAAATGTCTGAGGTTGGTCACCATTCTTCTGTATGTTTGTGCATATCAGCTTCTAGGATGGACCGTCAGCTCCCTGAGGGCAGGATTCCCATTCACTTCATTTTGTGTCCCATATGTAACATAGATATACTTATCTCCTCTTTTCCTCTCTTTAGCTTGTAAATCACATCTGCATCTTTTCTAAACATTCTCCTGTACAAGTCTTTGCCACCTGGAAAGGAAAGACTCCACCCCATCCTCCATCAGGCTTCCTGTATCTCCCCCTCCAACCCTCGCTTTGTAGAGACTTTTCTTGAAATAGTCATCTACATTTATCATTTCCACTATTATCTTCCCTGTTACTCCCCAACCCTTTGCAAGCTCACATTCTGCCCTCCCGCACACCTACAGAAAAGTCTTTTGATTAATTCCCTAAAGAATTTTTTATTGCCAAATCCAAAAGAACGCTTGGGCATTTTCATTGTAGCGTCTAGCAGCACCACCTTTTTTGTAAACCTCTCCCCATGTGGCTCATGTGGGACCACTTGTTCCTGCTCCTGCTTCTCTGGCTGCCCTTCGTCTGTCCCTCTCAGACCAGTGTTCTGTCCCAGGCTCTGAACTCTCTTCACTTCGCATTCCCTCTGTGGACAGCTCCACCCATGCCTGCGGGCTCTGCTGCCACCTCTCAGGGCCCTTGCTACATCTCGGACCGCCCTTTCCCAACTTCTCTCTAATCCCAGTCACATCAAATGGGTCATGTGCAGACCTGTGCTCAGCAGTCCCCTCCAAAATGGCGCTCTTGTTTTCTTTATTTGGGTGATAAGCCAAAAGTATATCTAGTTGTCCAGGCCTGGGGTTCTCTCTTTCCCTTTTCCCCACAATCTGCCAGTTGCCTCTGAAGTTGACATCTTCATCAGTTTCACTGGATGGTTGCAGTGGCGCCTCTGCTGTTCTCCCTGCTCCTTTGTTGCTCCTTTATAATCCGTCCTCCACTGTAGCCAAAAGGGACTTTCCTAGAATTCAAATTTCAGCTTGTTGCCTTGGCTACTTAAATTTTCTGTGCTTGACCATTCACATTTAGTTAGACAAAATTTCAGTTTTGTAGTGCACAAGATCCTTTGAGAACTGGATGCTCACGCCCTTTGCAGCCGCTCCTGTGCCCTTCCCCTCTCATTTCGGATGACTCGCCGCAAGACCCTGTTCTCTTTCTCACCCCGTGTGTCTTTACGTGGGATATTCCATTTCCCCTTCCTCTGCTGGCAAGTCCAACTTGGCCTTTAGGATACTAATCGGATGCCGCCTTTGCTGAGAAGCCTTCTCTTCCCTTGCCAGGCAGAAAGGAGTGCCTGCTTCTTTGGGCTCTCACAGTCTCTCGTTCCTGTGTCTGCCACAGTGCTCACCCGTGTTGCATGGGAGGCTGTTTACAGGCAGCCTCCTCCACCACACAGTGAGCTCCCAAAGGGTCTGGACTTCTCCCCTTGGCCTTCCTTCCTCACTTCTTAGGCTATAACCAGGGACACAGTGGGTACCTCAGAGATTTTTGCTGAATGAGTGGATGAGGTGTGAGGAAAGAACAGCTTTCTCAAAGACTCAGTCCGTCTCCCCCCAACATTTTTTGGGGGATCATTCTTTCTGTTACACATAGGATGGAGGCCATATTCCTTAGCCCAAATCAGGTGTTTCCCACAGTTTACTTTTGACTTCTTTTTAGGTGTATATTCCAGTCTTTTTGGAAAAGTCTGATCTACTTACTGATCCCTTTATCGGTCATTAAACATTTCATTCTCATTCTAGGCTCTTCTATAAATTGAACAGATTAATGAATGGAGTGGGAATATGAGTAGATATCACATCTCAAGGCCTATGTTCTATGCATAAGAGCATCTTGCCTTGCAGAATAAACAAAGCAGCTCTGCATGGCTTGTCTCTCCCCCACTCATAGTATTCCCTCTTCCTCTTCCTCGTGTGTTTTGGAGACCCTGGCAGGCACTAGCTGCACATGATCCTGACTGCCTGATGATAATTTCCCATCATTTAAGTGCTACAGCCAAGTGCCATTGCCCTTTCATGTAAATTAGATAAAACCCAGAGCTGTGGCTTGCAAGTGGTGGAAGTCCACTGGGGAAATTAAAGGTTCAGGGAGAATGGGACCCATTATAATAAAAGCATTTGCACAGCCAGTGATTCCATCTACCCTGTGGCTCCAGTGTTCCTTGGGGTAGGATGAAATATGAAGCAAGAGGACCTTTGAAAGTAGTTTGAGGAATTTATTTTAATTGGAAATAGCGGCAGCATTCTGCAGTTGGAGTCAGCTCTGCAGGTCCTGCATGGTGGTGTGATGGGTGTTGCGGAAAGTGCTGGCGGGCACCCAGTTCTGCCCTGATTCCAGATCTGGGCACCACATCACCTCAGGCTCTTTCTGCTCCTCCCTGTGTACTGAACAGACATGGTCCTAAGGTCTGTGCCTCCCTCTCCCCTCACTCCACCCCTTTCCTCCCTCCCTCCATTCTGTCCCATACTCTGTGTTTAATAAAAATTACACCTTGGCACCTGAGTCAGTCAACTGGTAGACCTTCAGATTCTCGTAACACTGAGACCTAAGAAGATCTATGCAGCAGACAGAATGGCCAGAAGGAGCACACAGATAATTTGCATTCAAATTTGTAATAACAAAATAACAATAGCTCTTTTTTCAGCACATCCTGTGCCCTGTTAATTAAGCACTTTACATGCATTCTCTCACTTAATTCCCACAGCCCTACTGTGCAGGTGTTCTCTTCATGTCGCAGATGAGGAAACTGAAGCTCAGAGAAGTTAAGACACTTGCCCAAGATCACGTAGCTAGCATACATGATGGGACCAGAATCACCTCTGAGATACAGGCAGAAACCATACTGAGTGGCAGAACCAGGTTTCGAACTCAAGCCTGACTGCAGAGCCCAAGCTGCTAACTACTGTGTCCCTGTGCCCTGTGAGTCAAAAGGGCTGTATTCCTGAACACAAAACACAGGCTTGCATGTACATTTGGTTGCATTTTACCTGGGAGAGGTCTTGTTCTTTAACTGTGGGTCCTTACAGCAATATCAGTGTTCAAGTTTAAAAGGATGGAATTTCTGAGACTGTTCATGCAGTTGTTCAATCTGCCTTTACTTTCTCACTTTTGTGTTTTTAGATGCATCATCCCATTCAGATGAAGCCTGCAGATAGTGAAAAGTCAAACGGTAGGTGGTGACTGACTGTCCCCTGTAATGTCTGTGTCCGTGAGTTAAGAAGTCAGTGCGGGGGAGGGCGATGGTGGCTCCAGTAGCTTTTCTCTCTGAGAGGCCGTGAGGACTGCTCTGGGAAACTTCCGCTCTAGTTGGCATGTCCAGAGAACCTGAGCCTCGCTCTCCTGCCTCACTTATCTCTGGTATAAAGGTCTGTGAAGATGTTACCAGATATGGTTTTTCGTGTCCCTCTGTTGTGGGCTTGCTCTGTGTGGTGACCCTGTGGCCTTTGGCTCCTGTTTATCTGCTCCACAGAGCAACACGGGACACCTGATGGGGAGGAGTGACCTTACACTGTGCAGGGACGACGGGGCGGGAAAGGGTCATCCTCTAAGAACCAGGCTCTCTTTTTTCTCCTTTCTGTTTGTTCATTTTTTGGCTTGGAGGCTGTCTTACGGCTCTCTTCTCTAACTTGTACCAATGCGTTTGCATCTGCATTCATTCAGAATTCAGCCTGCTGATTAAGTAAACATACACTCAGTGCAAAATACGCATTTGGTAGGGCCCGTGGAATAATTGAGATTTGACTGTCCGAGATGCAACGGGGTTGATAGCCACATTTCTCTCTCAGGTTTTTGCTTCCACTTATGCCAGCCTTCTGTCCCTGTTTTATATTTTGAATTTACTGAAATGTATGTTAAAGGACTCTTCTACCTTCTCAGACCTCAGAGCTTCCCTGTCCCACCAGACTGACATAATCAGCTCGGCTTCCTTCCACAGGCGGTTTGCACCTCATTAATTAGTAATCAGGGCAGAAGCCATGCACTCAGAGATCTGCATATCTGCAAATGTAAATTATGATTGGGCTCTAAATCTCTCCACAAGGTATTTTTTGCTAATTGTAGTGCATCCCATTTTCTGGCTTCTTCACAGACTAGAAAGTTTTGAAGAGAGTCCCACGTTACACCGTGGGCTGCAAGCCCCTGACGTGCGTGTCAGGAAGGAGACTTCAGTGCTTTGCCCGCCGCCTCTCCTCGGCTGTGCTCTTCCCTCAGCGTTAATTCCCTGCATCCTCTGCTGCTTGATCGCAGACACACACTCAATGTCAGGGGCCTCCAATTGCCACTGCTCTGTTGCAGGACCTCCATCGAGACACTTCGTTCCTTTATTAGACAATGCACATTGATTACTCACTGTGTGCCAGGCCAGGTGCTAGTGGAGGCTGCAGGAATGAATTTTAAAAAGAAGAACAGGCTACAAAAAGACTGCCCTGACCCTCACAAAACTTACACTCAGTCTGCTGATCTCCACTAATCCGTCACTCAGACACTGAACTTGAATGTCCTCACTTATAAAGTGAGAGTAATAGTGACTGTCTCACATAGCTTGCCTTTTTTTAAGATTTGTACAAGATGTCTGCCACAGTGCTTTGCATGTGGCAGAGCACCTCGAATACCGTATTGGCTAAGGCTACCCAGATTTTTCCCTGGCCACACAGAGTTCTGCACCGTGCGTGTGCACCCCTGCTGAAGGCCACATGCCCAGGACAGGTCCTAGAGCCCCTTTGCTCCAGAAGTGCACATAAATAGTCTGTTCTCTTCCCCACAAGTGAGGGGGATCATGTATTCATGGGATAAATTCTGTCAGTGAAGGTCACCTTGGAACTTCTGGGTAAGAAGAGGTGCTCCCCATCTTTTGGCCCCACCATTCTCTGAACTGTCAGGCAGGGGCCGCAAAATGAAAGTTCATGGAAAAGGCTGTCTTCTTTCTAAACCTTAGGTCATAATTGTAAAGGTGTGATGGATTAGAGAACTGAGCTGGAAATATTTAACCTGAAATACCCAAATCATTGAACCATGAAAAAATTTCTTCTTTTGCATTTCCTGTTATTCAGACGGGAAGCCTGCCTTAGAGAGTCCTTTCCCTAGAGTGGCTGTGTGTGTGTGTGGGGGGGGGTGGTCTCGGGATGGTCCTTGCCCCTGCTGCTCAGTGTCTGCTCGGCAACAGAATAAAGCTGCCGAGAGCACGCCCAGTTTCGCACGATCTCAAAAGCCTAGTGGGACTGGGCACCGTTTTTACTAAGATGAGAGAATACCTAAAAATGCCATTTTTCAGGGAGCAACCTGGAGCAGTAGTTAAGAACTATTTTGAGGAGCCTGGACTTTACCCCTTGACCCTGCACTTGTTAGCTGTGTCCGTGGTCACCTTCTGCTATAGTGGTCTGAGGGTGGAATTCTTGTAACACCTGCCTCACAAGGGTGTTTGAGGAGTACATAAGTCACCATCTGCAAAGAGCTGAGCATAATACCTGACTCATAGTGAGTATTTGCCGTGCTAAGTTATCGACGTAACTCTGGCTCACTGAGGCTGACACTTAGGCTATTCATGTTACAGCATAGATCTGCACGTACAAAGGACCCCCCCCCCCAAAAAAAAACTTTCTTGTTGGGACAGTTCTCCCTTTGCTTTGTAGATAGAACTTCATTTTCTGAACTTCCAGTAGAAAAAAAAAGTAAAAAAATATAAATGGACTGAAATCTGCTTTTAAAGTGCTCTTCCTTATGGAGGCTCCTGTGGGACCTCACCTTGCATAGACATGAGCAAGGTGCAAGGTCCTCCTTGGACCTGATGGAGGAATCCAGAGAAATGTATAATTTTCTAAAGCAAGTGATAAATGCTGCAAGCCTTTTCTGATTTCACATGCAGCTTTGACAGGTAAGCATAGTTTCCAAAGCTCAAAGAGCACAAAGATTTCTTTGGCTCAGATGCTCAAAATAGCTCCTGTAGTTGCAGAAGAGGTATCACGAGCTCTAATTGCACTTTTATTGAGTTTGCTGACATTTATGGATAGCACAAAGGGCTCATCACAGTTAGACAGTTACTGCCTTCATTATCAGTATGTTCAGATTTCTACAACTTTGTATTTGCCGAGCAAGACAGGACTTCTCATCACAGATTAATTAGTGATGGGCAAATGAATTCCAGAAAAGCAATTACTCTTTTCAGCCTTTGTGTGTCCAGAGACTCTGACACAGGGAACCTCTGTGGTGAGCTCAGAAATGTTGGACTGCTCTTCGATCTGCCCTGCACATCAGTATTTTACTGGCCAGGCTTCCAAAACCTCCCTGACTTTGTACAGTCTGCCCCCCTTTTCTTTGGCTCTGATTTAAGCTGCAGCCTCAAGCACATTTATGCCAACTCATTCATGCTTCTGCCATGCCTGGTGTCCCCCTCAAAAAAGCCCACTGCATTAGCAATAAAATGCTGGGGCCTTTAAGAATAACACACTAAATCAATGCCCAAATTTCAATAGACTCCAACTTTTTTGGTTATTTTTCCCATTGTGGATAGTCGAGTGATGGTGCAGGAAGGGCACTGAAGGAGGGGTGGTTTCAGGGACCAGCATATGCTAGCATAAACTTAGTTATTCTCTTTAATTCTATGTGTCACCCAGAGCCTGTTTTCCAGCTTTTAATCCCTTATCACTATACAGGAAAAGGTACCAGCAGTGCAAGGTTGAAAATTAAATGCAGTTGTGCCATGACCATTGTGGCTCAGTTGGTTGGGCATCATACTGCAAACTGAAAGATCTCCAGTTCGATTCCCACTCAGGGCACATACCTGGGGTACAGGTTTGGTCCCTGGTTGGGGCGTGTGGAAGAGGCAACAGATCAGTATTTTCCTCACACATCGATGTTTCTCACCCTTTTTCCCTCCCTGCCCCTCTCTCTAAAAATAAATAAAATCTTTTTTTAACAAAAGAAAGAAAGTTAAATGCAGTTGCTAGATCTGAATTTTGTCTAGCAGTGAGCAATAAGAAAAGCATAGAGGTTGCCTCTGGTGACGTGCTTGGGGTCTTGATGGCGGCAGCCAGTACTCACACTTAGGCTGTGCTCCTGGCTGAGAGGGTTGTCCTCAACTCTGCAGACACCACATAAACCCGGCCTGCTTTCACCCTCCAACGTCACATTTTGTCAGGGGTCCTTAAAGCCTCAAATCCAGAAATGCCATTCAAGACCCCTGTCTCTTAGCTTAAGGCCTCTGAAATTCCCAGGGCCCAGGTGTCAACTTCAGAGCTCACAGGAGTGAAGATACAACTAAAGATTGTCAGGGAAGATGTGCAGGAGTAGCAGAGTATTCCCATCCAGCCCCTTCCTGGTTTACTAGAAGATGAAGAAATAATTTTGAGATTCAAAGTGGAGAGACTCATGGATTTGAAGGCAGCAATTAAATGCCATATGTTAGTACTAACACACTGGAAAGTTGTTAATTAATTCAGGCCACCCAGATCCAGGTGTGACTTTGACAGGCTGTGTACCAGGGTGTGAGCACAGGCTTACAGTTAGAGATGTTTTTAAAATTTAGTTTCTATTCCCCCAACTTCAAAAAGTTCCCACTTACCATATTAACCCCTTCTTATTTAAACCATGGAAGGAGAACTTGAAATGGTCCCTGGCCCTGGAGAACCTTCCAGTTTTGCTGTGGCTGGTACTGGTGGTGGTGACCCGTCTGCGCAGCACTCTGCACATCACAGTGTTCCCCTCACTCCTTCCTGGCTTATCCTGAAGGAGACTCGACTTTTTCCTAAGAGGACATACACCTTATGTTTTTTGGTGTTTTGGTGTTTTGTTGTTTTTTTTTTTTTATTTCTCTAAAGCACTTAGCAGAGTACTGTGAACATGGTGGGTTTATTTAAGCAATCAGCATTCCTGTGGATTGAAAAACTGAGTGAGTTACTCACTGCCTGTGAATACTAGGGAAAACCCCACCAAGAAATTCATCAAACATTGATGAAAAGGTTAAGTAAATGGAAGAAAATTATATTTATTTAAAATGTTGACAAGACTGTTTAGAGGGACCCTCAGCCTGGGAATCCCAGGGAGGATTGGTATGAATAAAACTCCCCCTGGAAACTCAGGAGAAACCCGCGGGAGGGCGGAGCTGGAGTGTGCTGCTCACCCCGCTGTGCCTCGAGAGCAAACGTGGCCCAGCTGGTAAAACCACAGAGCAGCCCTGACTAGCAGGAGCTTGCAGACACCCAGCTCCCTTTCAGCACACATGCACACACGTGAAAAACATGAACACATTGACTAGCGCATGGTGGTGTAGGTTTTAAGGTTTTTTATTTTTAACTGATAGTTGTTACTGAAAAAAGGGAGAGTCATCAGTCTCCCTGCCTGTCTGAGTTTCCCCTTTATGGTGATTAGGATTCAGAATTTCCTCAGTGGTTTCCATTTTTGTAATATCCATCTTAGTTTAAAACATCATTTACTAGCTTACTGAGGAGTTGCATGTTTTGTTTAGTATCCTATCCCTCTAAAGTTCAAAATCTACCAGTTGTTTTAGCTAAATACCATAATCAATAGGTTTACCTCTGAAACCAAAAACTGACTGAGAATGTATTACTTGCCTTTGTCTAAAAGCCCTCAAATCAGATTCTTTAGGATCAGAAGAAAATGAATAGGATTCTCGTCGAGACAGTAGCCATGGCTCCCTCGGGATGCGAGCCCCAGAGATGGGAGAGGGGGAATAAGAAGTGCAGCTAGAAGTTGTTCAGGTCCTGCTGCCCGTGTCAGTCAGCTCCCGCCCTCTCCCCGCCACCGGTTCTAAACCCTGCCACGTCCTCTCCCGTGTAAAGAGTCTGGTGTCCCCGTGGTCGTCCTGGTGTCGGAGAGCACAGACACCATCGGAAGGGACGCTGTCTTTCTGGGGCATCTCATGTTTCTAGCACTTAGGTCATCATTGTGCCAATGCTGCCCTTGACTTCTGTACTTTTACTAGTTCCCAGGAGACCTTTGGTAGTTCACTGACTCTTCAGGGAGGAAAAAGATCTTAAATTTAAAAATTTTTATCGATATATAGGGAGCCAGGTCCTCAGTGGCCTCCCCTCTAGGAATAATCCCATGGCCCCGTTGCCCATGCTTCCTTACTGCCTCTCAACACAGACCCTCAGTCTTGGACCACCTGTCACCTTCCTGACACATCAAGCCCCTCTCTATAGGTGAAGCAAGTAATCGTGCTGGTTGTGCTCAAGCCAGGCTGCTTCCCTGCATCTGCCACAGAGACAGTCCTTATGTATTCCTGATTCCGGACCTGCCCCGTTAGGACATTGTTCCCTCGTCCCACTGCCAGTCTGTCTAGTCCCTGCCCACGCTTCTTTAAGGCCAGCTTAACTCCCACATCTTCCATCAAGCCTTTCCCAAAAGCTGTGGGACACATTCATAGTTGGCAAGTACTGTGGAATCATGGTTGGGACCCATGTTCCTTGGAGCCCTGAAGTTTCTCAGCATCGTCTCAGCAGCAGCCCTCGTGTGGAGAGAGGCTGAGTGGAAGGATTCTGGGCTCTGGCATGCCCCGCCCCCACACACTTCAGTCAACCAAAGCATGTGGCTGGGCCATCTCTCTACAGTATTTAAGAAGGAGAGAAAGGAAATGAGAAAAAAGAATAAGAGTTTAAACCTTCATTTTATAGATGACAAGACAGGGCCACAGAGGTCAGGTCATACTCTAAGGTCACACGTCAGCTGGATGGCTGTGCGGAAACTAGGGCCTGAGTTTCCTAATCCCCACTTTGCCCCCTCCTGGAAGCCTCGTCTGCGCCCCCTGGGCTTTCAGGAAACGCAGTAGAGTGAAAAGAAGCCCAGACGGCAGTATGGCCCAGGTTTGGGCACCTCCTTGCTGAATGACCCTGGGCGCTTGACCCTTCTCTCTGCTAGGCCTCAGGATCTCTTTTAGAGGTGGACAAAACATCTCTCAATCTCTTACTTCTGGTCTGGGGTTCCGTGACAGGAGCATTTAGCTATCTCACTAAGGCCCCTCAGAACTGTGCTGTCCAGTATAGTAGCCACATGTGGCTATTAGAATTTAAATTAGTCGACATTAAATTGCATTAAAATCTGGTGCCTCAGTCACAGTAGCTATTTTTTAAGTGCTCGGTAGCCACACATGGCTTCAGCTGCTGCATGGACAACAGTGGAACTTCCCCATCCTGCCAAGCTGTTGGAAAAGCACCTCATTGGAGCAAACGCCTGTGCTGCCTCACTGCTTCATAAGTAGATCTTCTGCCCCGCCTCCTAGAGGGCAGAGAACGCATGGTGTGACATAGGTACCAAAAGCAACTGGGCCTAGAAAGTCTAGAATGCAGTCTTGTGGGTTAAAGGAAAAGGAGACACTTTCTAGCAAAAGAATGAGAGAAATAAATAAAAGCAATTAAATAGTAATGACAAGATGATAAAGCGTAAATAGAAAGAGGTTTCTACAGGGGTGCATGGCAGAACCTTTCGCTAAGCCAGGATGATCTAAGGTGCTGCTGTAGCCAGCTGTCCTCTTTAATTCTAATAATGGATTGAATGGAACATGGGGAATAAGCAAGACTTCTCCCTGAGGGTTTCTATGTCAGTCTCTTGCTCTCTCCTTTAAAAAAAAAGACTCCCAACACTGTCCTGAACTCTGCTGTAATGGTGCCTTCCAAGCTAAATGTAGGCCAGTGCCCCTGAGCACAAGCATGTAGATTTTGAGGAAAGTCTCCCTGGTCATCTGAGGTAAACTTTCCCTTATCTTTATCCCCAGCAGTTTCCAAGGTTAGAATTTGCACATTGCTGTCTTGACATCCAAAGTGAATTTCTGTTCAAGAGTCCTGCATTCAAGTGGGAAGAATAGTATTGTTCCCTTCTTGTTCTTTCCTTGGTATGGGGCTATCCTGATGTAATTCTCAAGTAGCTACAGCCCCATTCTCTTCATGAGGATCGCCCTCCTCTTTCACTGTAACATATAGACCACATGTGCCATCCTGGTCAGGGCTGCAGAGCCCATGCTGAAGACAGGTCGTTTACTTGGTTTCTAGAGAAATGGGCATCTCTCATCTCCTCCTCCCTGGATCTGTGGGGAGATGCTATGTGAAATCTGAGAAGGCTGCTTCCATCCCTTAAATGCTTTGTGGAAAGTTTTGTTTACTGTTCCATTATATCTGCTCCTTTTGTTTTTCTTCTCCTGACCTTTTTCTTCCCCTGTCACTGAAGTTAACATCTACACACAGACACACACACACACACACAAAATCTGTCTCCAGAAATATCTCTGTGAAATGGCAGTGTTTAGCGACTACATGGAACTTGAACATTTTAGTAAACACATTACCCATTAGTTTCCAAATGGGAGGAAAGAATTTCTTGGTGTTCTGTGTCCTATGAAGCTATTTTATTAGTAAGAACCAGCTCACAGAGAGTGCAGTGTTCAGGAAGGGCAAGGTGGGAGCGAGTGGAGGCACCTGGAGGTCTAGGGTCAGCCTTGGGGCCGCCCTCGGTGTCACGTGATGGGCACCTGGTTTGATGTGGTCACGAAGCATTGACTACCGGGAAAAAGATGGACAGTGACCTTTGCTCATGCATTATTTTTATCTCCTAGCTGTGGAAGACAGAAAATTGTTCATAGGAATGGTTTCGAAGAAATGTAACGAAAATGATATCAGGGTGATGTTTTCTCCATTTGGCCAGATAGAAGAGTGCCGGATCCTCCGGGGACCCGACGGGCTGAGTCGAGGTGAGTGCGCTGTCACTAAAGTCTCTTTCCCGAAGTGCTAATTGGAGCTCTGTGTCATAGTCAAGGTAGATGTAGCCACCACACACAGCTAGGGGTGACCCTGTGATACATTCCATGTGATAAAGTTATCCAAGCTGAACTTTCCACCATAGCTGAAATGATCTCCTTTTATTTGTCAAGTGGGGAAGGGCTTCATGCCAGCATACCAGCCCAGGTTATCACTGTTAGATGGGAAGCCAGCGGGCTGCCCTGTTGTTCCACATCCCTTTGCAATCTCAAATCAAAGTAGATACTGGAGAGTGAAGGGAAGATGTGGGAGAGGAGCAGAATACTTGTTTTCATCTTAGTTGCTGGCTTTCTGGCTGTGCCTGAAAGAAATACGAAGGGCGTGGGCCTCTTGACAATGCTGTAAACCAAGGAAAAACACCCGTGTTTCCACGTAGGGCAGAGCAGACATGGACTCGGAATAACTGGGCCATTCTTGGGGCATCCGGGTCTTATTTTCAGACCTCCTGGGGTCTTGAACACAGGGAGTTCGTTTAGTGACAGAGAAATGATCTCATCCAGAAGAAGATTGCAGGCTCCTCTTTGCCACCGTGGTAGAAGCAAAGGCTGGGCTCCAAGCACTGATGAAAGCCAGTTTTCGCCAGCAGTTCTACAAAGTAGCTGTTCTGTTTCCCTGTTTGCCATCCCCTGTGACAATGCCACACCCCCCTTCTTTAAACCACTCGTGAGGGCTGCCATCTGACTGCGGATTCCTGCCCAGCCCAGGGAGGCCCAACTGAAAGCAAGTGTGTAGAATGTAGTTTTCAGTTTCTTCTGAGAAATCTGTGTTCTTGCAACATGAAAAGGATTTTATCCCATTAATGTAGTTATCAGCGCAAGTTCCGTGGGGTTAATTAGAAACGTCTCCTCATTCCCAGTCTCCGGTTCTGGGACAGCCCTTCCGCCCCAAACCACACGTGGAAAGAAGTTGGGCATTAAGTACAAAGTACTAATTTTCACCTGTCTCCCTAATTTCACTTAAAGTCAGCACTATGTGCGGAAGAACATTTGTTCTTTTGACTTTTAGACATAAGCTTCGTGATGTCAGCTGCCAGGGTTGCAAGCACAGAGAACAAAAGTGTTCCGCCCACATCCACCTCCAGTTGCCCAAATGGAGGGAGTCTAGAGGAGAACTGGAAGGAGGTGGATCAGCTTTGAGTGCACCATCCCTATATTTTCTTCTGCAGGTGGTTCAAAAAAAAAAAGAAGAAAAGAGCGGAGGAGGCACGGAGCTCACAGTTTGTGCATTCTCTAACAGTTCTGAACCCTTGTTACATAACCCTCACTGAAGAGATGGGGTTCTCCAAAAACTGAGCAAGATACCATGTTGAGGGAGATCCCTAAACAGCAGACCCCATTGCCTCCACCTACCCTGTAGCTTGCCACTTGTGCTGTTACCAGTGTCACCCAACATAGCGCATCATGCTAGTGACCCTCACAACCTCTGGCTCCTGTGCAGCCTCCCAGCAGGAAGACACTGGATTTCCATCCTAGTCCCTCTGTTCCATCCTAGCAAATTCACACCATGAGAGCTCTAGTCATATTGGATCATATGGTTCTTCTGCAGCTATGACAGACATGTGCCCACTTAGGCAGACAGACCAGGACAGAGAATACCAAGGGAAAAGTCGGGATGGCTGAACAAAGGATAAAATATGTAGGAAACACACAATAATATTTTTCCAAAGCCTTCCTGCTGCCAATTCCGTAATTAGAGCCACCATTCTTTCCTGTTACTGTTCTCAGTCACTCTTCTGTGTTTTCATTGTATTTTTTCATGTGCCAAGGCTCATGGCACTCAGAACAGAAAGGCAGGCCCTAAATTTACTCCTAGTGAAATTTATAGTGGTTTGGGGGTCGATGACCCCCATGTCCCATCCCAGAACTTTTCCTGACATGAATGTTACTGTAGTCATTTCATCTTCTTATGTCTGTCCCTCAGTTTCCCCATTCGTAAATGGCAGTAGCCAAAACATCTGTCCTGCGTACCTCAATGCATCATTGGTTAGCAATGTGGGAGACTTGTACAAGCATACCATCCATGTGGTGTACTGAAGGCCTTGACCGTGGGTTAGGAAGGCATGAATTCTGTTGTCCCTTTGCCAGGCTGGGTCTGTTTATGCAGCGACCCTCCCTGTCACATCTGTCCAGTGGGGACAGTAATGCATGGCATTGGTGCCTGCAGTGTCTCAAACTCCTTGAGCAGATGTGAGTTATTTCTGCAGATGAGATTTTAAAGCAACCCCAACTTTCATAGAAAAGAGCAGGATACAAGACTTGACGAGAGAATTTGGCCAGTGTGATCAGCTATTTGGTCCATGAATTAACTGGCCCTAGACAGAAGCAGCTGGTTTCTGAAACAAGTTAGGGAAGACCCTCATCAATATTTTATGCAAATGCTGGCTCAATGTAGAGAGCAGAAGCTTCCTCCCTACCCTCTTTTTTTTTTTTTTTTTTTTGAACAGAAAAGTAATTTCTGGTGAACTGATGAGATTCCCCATGGCAAAAAAGAAAATACTCATTTATAACCATTTGTTCTGAAATACAAAGACAGACAGTGGTGGGTTTTTCAATGAGCAGAACCCAGGGACTCCTGGGTACAGGGTACTGCTCCTGGATCACTGTATTCGTTAAAGGAAAAATTCTCTTTTATGCTACTATTTTGCTTCCATTAAAGAATTGTGCTCTTCAATAAAATATTAATAAGTGTCTCCCATTAGTGGCACCACAGATAAAGGGCACTCAGCACTTCTGGTCTCAGTGCCTGTTGCTGGCTCAGCTGTTTCAAAAATAAATAAAAATTAAGTGAAATGAAAGCCTGGCTGCTCTGAAAATTACTGCCTAATAACTAAGCCATGGTATAAACTAGTCAATAACAAAGTTTTTATTGGGTGGTTCACTTTTCTTTTTTTGCTTTTCAGCTACACGCATGCTGCTGCTCTCTCACAGGTGTCTAATGTCGTTTCTTCTCTGTCACATCAGTGGTTTCAGTTACTCCCTGGGAGGTATTGAGCTGATGCTTCTCCAGGCTTGTTGACTCAGTGCCCCTCACTGAGGCAGACTAGTGGGCTTCCAGGACCCACACCTTGGTACCTATCAAGCCGTACTATACTTTCTGTGAGAATCACTGTCTGTAAAAAAGGCATGACCTACCTGTTGGCAAGAAAGATTATTTTAAGAGTCCCATCATTACTCACCCACACCCAGATCTGTGTCATGTTCCAGGATGGGCTCCTCACCCCCACACTCAGGAAACTGTCACGGCTGCACACACACAGCACCTAGCACCTGCCAAGCACATTGCAGCCACTCAGCAAGTAGCAGGACTCTGCCTCACGTCACGCCATATGCCCACTATCTAAACATGCATTTCCCCTTTGGGGGCAGTAACCTGTTCTGCCATCTTTTCTAATTTGAAAGATTTGGTTTGAGATGCTTTCAAGCACAGTCGTAATACTCAGCTCCTCCTGCAATGGCAGATCGACCTCGCAGGCCTGCTGCATGAGCCTTCACCGAGAAAGCAAGCAGCGTGTTGGGAGCCCGCACATGGCGAGTCAAAGGAGATGTAGGCTCTCGGAATCAAAGCTTGAGGCTCTGAGGCAGTGCATTTATGTGACAGTGTTACCTTAGCATGCTGATTTCCTAAAATACACCTTTGTTCTCACCCATAACCCCTCAGTCAGAAGGGACTATTTGGGCACAGTTTACAAGGTTTTCCGTACCATGGCAACTGAATATTTGTAACTCAAAGACAATGATGGAATTTATTTCATGTTTCTTTCACAAAAACTGTAGTCAAATCTCCACTACCATTTAAGGTAACTTTCTCTTGTTTAAGAATATTCCAGCTGTGTTTATGGTATTCCAGCATTCTCCTGCCAAAACCCTTGACAAATGAATTGGCAATATTTTCAAGGATGTTGGCGAGCACAGACTGGATTCAGCCATCATATCCTCATTTGTTTTTGTTATATCTGATCAGGATGTTAGGATAGGGGTTTGGACTCATGAAACATGTATACAGTGAAGGACTCAGTTTTGGTCACAACATTTTAGTCTTGCCTGCATAATACCTTAACATTCAAAAACATAGGAACTCTAATCAGATGCCCCCTGGATTGTTAACTATACCTTGTCATCTTGCTCTGGCCACAATCTTCCATTCTCATCTCAGGGATGAGATTGTGCCAACTATTAAGTCCTAATCTGCCCTCAACTTTGGGTGCCGTAAGTGAATGATCTCTCCGTACCAATTTAAAATAAATGGACCAACATTAGGAATGGTTGATCAGAGTATTAATTGTGGTGCTCCATTATCACTATGCTGATAACATGTGTTTAATAACCCCTGCCACTGCTCAGAAAGATGCAGTGAGGAAAATTGGCTGCATTATGATCTTTCCTTGGCAGAATGAGAATTTATAAACAAGTTCTGCATAGGTTGAAATCTCCTTCATGCTACACACGTTATTTTAAATTACACTTTTTTCAGTTGAAATACAGCAGGCGGCTGTGCCTTTTTCAGAGAAGTAGCACAAAAGAGGCCCGGGCATTGTACGTGCTTTCTGGAGTGCCTGTATTTTTTTGTGTGCACAGAGCAAGAATTCATCTAGTTCTCTAAAAATCCTCTTGCAGCCCAGAGAAAAGGTAGAACACCTGAGTTAAGCTATCCTTTCAATTGCGATGACAAGTGTAATAGATGTGTTCCAAAATCTTCTCTGTGACAGGGCCCCGTGCTTTCCCTAGATCCTGTCTGTAGGAGGAAATTACTTTGAGAAACCTTTCCCCAGTCAATCATTTATCTGTTTTAGCAGCAAGAAGGCAACCTCGCCGAAATAAAAGGAATTAAACTCCTTTCATTTCTACTAGCAATCTCTCACTTTCTGAAAATGGAGACAATAAATAATTGCAAGGTTGTCCACATTTACAGATGAAAATTTTTCTTCTTTTTTTTTTTTCTATTATGTTTTTGGAGGCCTTAAGATGGTAACATATAGACTATCTTATCGAACCCATCTGCCCCCTGCAAAAATGTAGCTTCATTGTTGGGGTACATGTATCTTTTCTCCCAAATCTACTTTCTCTTGTGTTTTGGTCAGTAGCCTGAGAATTGGCTGCTGAGACAGCACACATAACAGGCTAGAAAAGTTAAGGAGAAGACCCTTCAGGATCGGGGTGGTTGTCCTGTCAAGACCCTGTGACCCCCACTGCACCCAGAAGCTCGTTTTTAGTAGAAAAGGGGATAATTATGACCTAAGTTATTTCTGTCCACAGACAGGCATCTGGTCAGCTTGCAGAAGGAGCCAGCAGCCAATCTTGGTGGCAGGAGCTCATGTGGATGAAAAGCCACACTTTTGAGGTCTAACCCCAAAATAGCCACTACAGCGTTTTCAGCGATGTTGAAAGAAAATTGAAATCCAACCATAGCACTACCATGACCTGTTGTTTTAGAGAAATTACACAAGTTAAAAAGCCACCAATCCATGAAACATTCGGTTCTGAAGTTGCTTAACTTCATCCAGAGAAGCAGAGAGAGCGAAGGTTTTCAACATGCACTCTCACTTCACAAATGACACAGTAATTTTCTCTCCTGAGTAACCGAGCACAGCGCACAGTACAGAACTTGACAGAGCCACGAAGGAGACGACTTCTCCCTTACTGTACTACTGCCAGTAGGATAAAAAGGTTAGAGAAGTCATGAGGTCTGGAAGATCATTTATTTTTGGCTGGGATGAGGATCATATAATTAGAAGTGTCAGTGGATTTTAATTGCAGGTTTCATACCCAAAAGGGCAATGGGTTGAGTTTATAGAGGTATAATTTCATTGTTTTATTGCTAATACTCTTCTTTTTAGACCTGTTAATTACTATATACCTCTCTCTAAGTCATTTACAAAAGTCCCGCTTGTTCTGCAATTGTGGTTAAATGCGTAAACTGTGCCTTATTGATTGTTGTTGACATTTTGTTTTTTAATGCCTTCCGAACCTCCATTTGGAAGCTGTCAGTTTGGCACATGGTCCTGGATAATAAGAGCAAATGAAGTGAATGAAACAGTTCTTTTGACTATGAAAAGCAGTCAGTCCTGGCTTCATGTGGTTTCAAATATATCTCCATTAGATCATTTGCTTTTGCTGCCATTGTGCTCTCAAGATAAGAAATGGGACAAGAAAAATCTCTTGGTGTTATTTCCTCTTTCAGTAACATCTGTGTTGATGACAATGTTTTCAAAGAGATATTCCTTTGAAATGGATGGTAAATCTGAGACACCGTCATTTCACCATAGAGCTGAGTATGGAAGCCGGTAGAGGTCCTGTCACCTGTTTCACTCTCTCTTACACACGTCATCTAGGTGCCTTAGTGTGGGTCACCAGATTGCTTTTATTGATGCAAAACCTGCAGCCAGTGTCTTTAAGTAAAAGCTTCACCAGCTGCTCTGACATCAGAGAACTCTGCCCAGCTAAGCATTCCTGGTGAGCTGTACTTCAGGCCTCAGAAGGCTAGCTTTACTGGGAGGTAAACACAAAATCAATCACCCATGCACTGAGAGTTCTATGTGTTAAAAATTGCAGCATAATGCAAAAAAATGCATTGACTTATTTTATGACTGGATGTTGTTGTGCTTTTGGGTTAATGGGCAGGCATTGTTGTTTGGTTAAAAGGTGCTAGTACAGTATTGACTTGATAATCTCACCAGGTACACATGTAGAGCAAAAGAAGAAAATAGGGTTTAGGGCTCACAAATGGATTTATGCAAACCAGACCATCCACTGGTTGTTTAGACGGGAAACATTCTGTCAGGTGTCCTGGCAACAAAGGCAACCATCTCGCCGTGTCGATGCCAGAACCCCACTCTCTTGCCTTCACTCTGAGATGACAACAGGCTTTTCAGCCTCTGTGTTTAGATCTGCTTCATTTGGAAATCTTTTAAGTAGTAATAATAATAATGTTTTGAGTAAATTGAGTGGAACACTAAATTATTCTCTGATACCTAAGTTCAAACTGTGCAAGGCTAAACAAGCTGAAAATCAATGCACTTTTAAAGTCATTAGAGATCCTAAGTGAAATAAGCCTGCGTTACTTCAGTTCAGCTTTTAGTGTGCTATGGTTTTATTATAAAAATCAGCCTGAATCTGCATTAATTTCACAGTCTTTTTCTCTAAGAAGCTCAAGGGTGCATGATGAATAAAATGTGAATTTCAAAAGGCGGTGTTTTTATTAGTGAAAAGGGCAGTGAGCTGTGTAGCTGCAGCAGTGACCTGCACGGTGCCCAGTGTGGCTACGAGGTTCAGGGACAGGCACTGGAGAGTCTAGTTATTTTTCAGGAAAAGAAAAACATAGCCATGGACTGTGCCATGAGTCTCACAGGAGACATTCGGAGAAGTAATGTACATTGTCTTGTGAATGTTAGATCTTAGGTCAAATTGCTGGTATGTATCAGAAACTCAGAACTTCCAAAGTCACAAAGATTCTACACAAAGGAAAAAAAAATCCGTTGCAAATTTAAAATTTTTGCTTTATGTGCAGTGTTGAGTCTTCTCAGAATAATATAGCATTTGCTTTTGTCCATAATTAGTAAGTACTGGTTTGTGCAGGATTTGGTTTATTGGTTTACATTTGAATGTCATCAATGTATATTTATAGACATATACTTTTTTAACTACCCAGAAGAGATTAGATATATTTATTTGCTGACATTTTGAGCTCTTGGAATTTTATGCTCATTTGCCCTTGGAGGATTTTATTATTTGCTGCTTAAAAATCAACGCTAAAATTTGAAATCCAGAGCCCTAATATGTTTATGCCCTAAGTAGAGATAATCAGCCTGGCAGAAAATGTAAAATAACAATTTTTTATTCTAGAAAATGTAAACTAGATCTTGCTAATTTCAAACCCATGGCTAGAAAGAGTACCCAACTTCCTTCTCCTCGTCTCCATTTAAAAAAATAAACTAATCAATCAGCAGATCTTTCTACTTTGGTCAGATTAGCAAGTCAGCACTGTGAGTAAAAAGCAAAATACTATACAACCAAAGGGAGAAGTTGTTTATTTTTATGTACTACTGAGAACAGTGTCGTCCTGTGGCAGTTCTCGTAGACCGTGTTGGTTTAACAAGCGTCCAACCCTTTTGTCTTGTTGTTTTTTGTCTTTCCTGCTCCCTGTCCCCTTGTTTCCCACAGGCTGTGCGTTTGTCACATTTTCTACAAGGGCAATGGCACAGAATGCAATCAAAGCCATGCACCAGTCTCAGACCATGGAGGTACTGTATCATCTGCCCTTTCTTTGTTTTCTTTGTGCAAATGATGGGGATGGTAACGCAGTTCTCTCCTGTGTGCATCGTTCACATGACAATCACAGATTTAAACTCACCATCTTCCTCCATTCATTCATACTCATTCTCTCTCCTCCCTTCCTCCCTCCCTCCCTCTCTCTCTCTCCCCTTCTCTCTCCCTCCCTCTCCCTCCCTCCCTCCTCTCTCTCAATCTTTCTCCTAATGACTTGAAATGGATTTAGGAAAGTCTTCCACCTGCTCTCTATTATTTCTTGAGCCTTTTATTACGGTGGCCAAGGGTCTGCCATGTAAGGTCATGATGCAGTTCAAGCCAAGTAATATTTTGTACCTAAAGGGTCACATCCACTCCTCAGCCCAGGATTAGTATGGATTAAATATGGGCAATCCCCACTCCAAATTGCAATTTGCCCTGTGCTCACGGGGTTCTTTTTGCTTTTTAATGTGGGATCAAGTTTTCTTTAGTCAAACAGAATTGTGTTTTTGCGTTAAGAATGTTGGAGAAATTAACTATTTCTCCCACTTCGTTTAAACAGTGACAATACTCTTGGATGAGAATGCCTTGAAAAATTAGATTTGTCTCCTTACTAAAAAAATGAACAATAACCCAGAAACATAAAGGCTCAAATTTGGTCTCCTAATGAGACATAGCGGATTTAAGGGAAGATAAATACGTTGGCATGGGTGTTCACCCACCAATGCAAGATAGATGGCTCTATACTTTTAGTCTGTGATTTGGGTCATGGCCTTTCAGAATTTTGCACAAAAGCATTCCAAGAGTGATATGCTGTTACTTATTCTGTACTGTCTGATAGAATCATTTGGGAGTGCATGTGCTGCTGTATTATGTACACTGTATCTTTGTGTATGGGTGATCTTTTCCACAGGTGGCCTTGTGGCTTTATCTGACGTTATATTTTTCATCTTTGGGGAAAAAATATTTTCAATTTTATTTAATCTGCAAAAATTTCTTTATTGACTGAGCTTCTTTTTTGGCCTCCATTTTTTGGGGGGTTATTTTTTATTTGTTTGTTTTGTTTGTTTTTTGCAATGCTGCATCTCCCAAAGCATGCTGGGAGCTAAGTGCTCATTATGCGTCATGTTTTGTGGGCACCTTTTTTATGGTGAGCCAAAAGGTGGGTGGGAAGGGGGGAATGAGTGTGCATGGCCTTGTCACTAAGTGTTTATTGTACTTTTCTGAGTTTTGATATCAGCATTGCAAAGCCTATTGTCTTTTTCAAACTTCATTTTGACTTTGATATTCCTAACATATCTTATATAATTGCTGTGTTTTCCTTTCAGTGCAATGCATTTTTAAGATACTCCCACCCCCCTACCTGAAGGCAAGCTCAGGTGAAAATACGGCCATAATAGGAGATAATTAGCAGGATCTGCAATACCTAGGAAGCCAGTCTTGTACAACATGCAGTCACTTGTGTGACAGTTTTTGCTCCCCCTTTCTCTTAACTTGGGCTGTTCCGTTACTGTGGATCAGTCTGATTTCCAGCTCCATTTCAGTTTGGAGATTAAAACAGAGGTGCTGTTAGGAAAAAGAAAGTCTTTACCTGTATTTATTATCTTCCATGTATGTGTTTCATCCTCAATTATTTTTACTTTCCATAATTGAGTGATTTGTATCTGAATTGGTATCATCTTAGATAATTTTTTTAGTCTAAATTCTTTCAGCTCTGTTAGAGACATTGCCACTCCAGCCTCTGTGCTCAGTGTCCCCTCTCCGCCAGCCCATCCTCAGAATGCTAGTGCAGGGCTGGGTTCCCCTGTTAGCACAGAGGGGGAGCTGGAGGACAGAAAGCAGACGGGGTGTGAACCCGACCCTAGGAATGGTAGGCTCTCAAGAGTGGAAAGGTTCTGCTGTACAGAATGGGGTGTACTGATTCTTAAGTCCTTGATCCTTTGTTATCAATACTTACTATAAAAAATCAAATTTGGTGCACATGTTTGAAATCTGGACATCCATGCTTAAAGAATGGGGCCCTCAGACACTTAAATGTCTTGTTTAATTCAAAAATATTGACATTCGAATGGAAAATGATACATTATGCAGTTGCATTATGGCGGTACAACTGAAGTATGTTTTGTTTTTTTAATGAATTACATTGTTTTCAGGACTCTGGCTCACATCTTTAATCAAGATGTATTATCTAAGAGATTTGAATTGAAAATGATGTAAATGTCAAAGTTTAAAAAACATGTTTTCTAAAATAATTAATTTATAATATTGTACCTTTTATTTTTCTACTTTCCTCCAATCTATTCTTATCCCATTTTTCCGTTTCATGGTTTAAACAAGTACTATTTGAGCTATAATATTGGCCTGATTTTCTGCTTTTATATCATCTTTTCATATTTAAGGAAGAAGAAAAACAACAGTAAATGTACTGTTAGGAGGAGATGCTATCATTTGTTATGGAACAGTTTGGTACAGCCATAATAACCCTTTTCCATGCAACACCCTTTCTCTGTATAATTTTCCTCTTCAGAGTATTTTGCCCTCTTTAAGGAATGAAGTGCTGAAATATGGAGCAGATGAAGAAAAATGAAGCATAGCTTTTTAAAAAAATGGTGGAAATACCACTTTTGTGCAATTTTCTGACATTTAACATTCTGCACTGTGACTCTGGCTACCAGAGCTGAAGACCAACACGCTGGGAATTCAACAAAGTCACCTCATTCTTTCACATATTTTGGTAACAACAGACATGATAGCCTCACATCTTCATAGCTGCCTCCCCAGTAACTACCCAAGGTGATAAAGAAATGCAAGTTTGTTTTCTAGGAGAAAGAAACGTGACCCAAAGGGAAGAGAATGGAAAAGCTCATTTAAATAGGAATATAAAATTTCTGAGAGGAGTGAAAGAGGTCTATTATCATGCTGAGTTTCAATAAAAATTTTTTTAAATCACTTGGGTAGAATTACCTCTTTTTACCTCAGCAAAATTTTAACAGCTTTAATTGTGATGAAAAGTGAAGGCAAGCTACACTGAAGAAAGAGAAGAGATGGGGAGGGAGGAAGAACTGTTTCTGCAGAGCGTTTACCCAGTGCCGCAGTCTGAAAGGTGCTTCCACAAGGAGGCCTCTCCAGGCCTTGAGGAGTTGGGCCCTTCTTTTCCCTAATGATTTCATGTGTCAAACATGAGTTCGCCCTATTATATAACCCTTGGCCATTCCTCACTGCCCCTACTCCTTTCCTTTTGAAGGAAATGAAACCTGGAAGAAGCACCTAGAAGGCTGAGATTTGTTAGAAAAAGAAGTCAAGTAGACTCCTCCCTCTACCATTAATGCTATATCTCCTTTGACTAAACTATGCATTTCTTTTTGTTTGGCGGGTTGTTGTTGTTTTTTTGGTTCATAGTAGTTCTGGGACTGTGGATAATGTAGTTATGATATGGAAGGAAGAGATCTTTCTGAAAACATGGGAACAATTACATTGGTCATTGCCTATGTTCTGTGAATATCTCCTTCATTCATCTGTGTTTCTAAAAACAAATCCACTTCTCCTGATTATGTTGCTGGATCAATATGATCCCCACAGTTCCAATTTAAAAATACGTAACTGAAAATTGGAGAGAGTGAAAAAACAAATGAATGAGAGATGTTTTTATTCCCGTCACAACTCCCGCCCTCAAGCTTGTCCCCTGTTCACATGTGGAAGGAGGCAGACACACAAAACAGGCCTATCATACGGGTAAACTGTGAAGCTTAGTTAAAGAACACTGATGAGGTCTCTTGTCTCTGAGGAGGTCCTCGGAAGGTTGAAGGAAGAAACATGAAGAAGGAAGGAAGGAGAGGCAGTTTAATAAAGAGAACAAGAAAACAAATGGCTCCACCGACCACCAGATCCCCAAAGAAACCAATGACAGTATCTGGAAATTTCTGTTGATGGTACAATTCAGAGAAGAAGAAGGAATATCAAACCATTTTAAAACCATTCCCAACCCTTCCGTGTTGCTCCAAGATAGTTCAGAAAGCTAGATCCAGTGCTGAGTTTCATGAGCGGATTCGACCAGGCTGTAACTCCCTCTTCACTTTCCGCTGTGTCTGACCACAGGGCTGCTCTTCACCTATCGTGGTGAAGTTCGCTGACACTCAGAAGGACAAAGAGCAAAGACGCCTCCAACAGCAGCTCGCACAGCAGATGCAACAGCTCAACACTGCCACCTGGGGGAACCTGACAGGTCTGGGCGGACTCACCCCGCAGTACCTGGCGGTAAGTGCTGCAGGCTGGTCAGTGCATAGTCCCCAGGAGACAGGGGAGCATACCCACTGCAACTCTTACAACCTACTTGTCCCCCAAGTATGCCAAAGAATTCATTTAGGGGGCACTTTGAGTCTCAGGAAATTACTGAAATCAGCACTGATGCACAGTGTTTTTTCAAGCTAAGTGGTTTAGCATAGCACATGACTAATTTAATTCCTGCCTGATACAGGCTGAGCAGAGTCCCACAAGGCTAAATTTCTCAACAGGTGGTTATTTAAGGATGCTGAGGCAGTGTGGTCGGAGGGCTCACTGCCTCGGAGGTCAGTCCGTTCCACGTCAGGACCTGAGATGAAATCCGCGTGGAACTCGCCTTCAGTGATCCCGGATCTTCCCGTGAAACTGTCGACTAGATGAAATATTTCTTACTTTATCTATTTGATACCAAAAATTTAGATCTGATTTCAGGCCAGATAGACCCAGTTCTTTCCGTCATCCCTCACATTTCATTGTCTCTAAACTTTTTGGTTTCTTGATTTTTTCCTGGAGCCACCTATTATATTTCACTCTGTCACTGTCTTTATTAACATACAGTCGCCTGAATTTAAAACAATTCCCCCTTGTAAGACCTCGGCAGCACTGAGCAGTGGCCCTAGCGCAGACTCAAAAATCTCTCAGTGTAGCTTGAGAGTGGCATTTGCAGTAACCGTGTCACGTGCTACACTGAAGGCAGCCGGTACGCCTCCAAGTTTTTATTTATCTTTCCTTGCACTCCTGCCAAACCGTGCTACTGTACCCTGTTTCCTATTTGAAACCTAAATGCTGGACTCCACGTTTGTCAGTATAATTTCATGTGATGCAATGGGGTCCTCTTCCCAGCCTCTGCCGGAGCATGTGTGTGCGTGTTTGTGTGTCTGTGTCCCAACGCTGTCTCTCCCGGGACTGTATTATCTACTAGACTTATTTTGTCACAGAACCTGTCCTGTTCTGCGAAGTAGTCCTCCCCGTGGTTTTGAGAAGTTGGCCCGCTCACCTGTACCAGTGAGAAAAGGGAGACCCAGAAAGGTTCCCTCACTGGGCCTGAAGTCACGCGGCGGGCGGCCCAGCGGGACGCAGCCCTCTGTGCGTCTTCTCCGTGTGGCCAGGCTGCCTCTCGGAGAACAGACATGTCTCCTGTTCCTTCTTTGCCTCCTGGGGTCTGGCATGTAATAGCTACTCGACACACACTTGACTACTAATAAATGAGGAGTGTGCTGCTCCTGTCTTCATCTGAGCCCTTACTAAAACCATTGACTGCAGTGCCGTCACTTTCACGCCCTTTCTCCATCTGACCCACAAAGACACCGGGGGAGGTTTTGCCAGTGTCTTGCTAAAAGTCTGTGTATGCGCTGCCACGTCTTTTTTTTGGTCTATCAGTCTAGAAATTATGTGGGAAAAAATGAGTGTAACTTAATTTATTTTTCACAAACTGGTGCTTTTTAGATGTTCACAGACCATGTTTAATCGTGTATATAAGAATTTTTATCAGAGATTGAAGTCAAGCTCACCTTTCCTGTTCATGGCTTCTGAGAATCCTGCTTCCCACTCCCCCCGTTTCCCAGAGCCGAGACGCACGAGCCTGGCCCTGGTCCATGACACGTACCCCATGCCCCACAGCGTACCGGAATCTCTGGCCATGTTTCTGTGGTCGCCAGTGCAAAAGATTTCTGTATCCTGAAAGAAAATTAGTCTCATCCTCTCTCACAAAACACATTTCTATACGCGCTTTACTGTGTTTTCTCCTACTTTGAATTGAAGGTCCATTTCTGTGGGGGCCCCGGGCCTTTCAGGCGCCCCCTGCCTGTGTGCAGGGCGGGTCCTGACTCTGGCTCACCAGAGAGCGGAGTGCGGTGCAAAGAACCCTCAGTGATGGTTTAATGACACTCCGGTCTGCTTACCTCAGCAAGTTTTAATTCCTCAAAATATCTTCAAAGCTTATTTACTGTTACTTTAATTTTAAAAAATATCTAATAGGAGGAGGGAATAAGGGGTCACAATCACAAAAGAATGGGAAACCCAAGTAATCAAATCAAAATAAGGGATTTTTCATCAGAATGGGTAATCTCTGGCTCCTCCCTCTTCCTCCCTCTTCCCCTGTGTGTATGCGTGTGTGTCTTTTTCTTTCTCTCTGTGACGTCTAGGTAATATACAGGTGTGGGCAAAAGTACATTAAATTACCAACCATCGTTGCCTAAAAGATAAATCATAAGTAAGGACACCAAAATAAAAAAAATAACACGAATAAATACAATAATTAAATAATGGTACAAGAATAAACTCTGTTTCGTGTACTGTAAGCCAACTTTTGCCCACCCCTGTATTCCAGCATTTTGGGGGGAGGATGAACATCAGTGACGTTTCTCTGTGACTGTTTGTGTTAATCCCGTAACATCACTGTCACCAAGCCTTTGGTGTAATTAGCCACTGACACTCCACTCTGCTTGGCACCTTCAAGCCAATTGACACATCCCTGTTTTTGAGTCATGTTTATCATGGAGAATTTTTTCTTAGTAAACTGAAGAGCCCTTCACTAGCCCAGAGGAGTGGTGGTCCTCTACATTGTGTTTTGCAGAGCTCCACATAAATTCTGAAAGCTCTTTTCAAAATAATGAATTCGTCTTTGCCTCCGAAGCACATAGCTGTTTTCGGTAATAAATTTGGAGTGAATCTATGCTTGTTGGTGTTTATGTACATTTGAGTGGAGGAGGTAACTATATGCTTGTTTCTGTGTACAAATTCTGTATTGATCAACCTTGATAGAAAGAAGATAATCAATAAATCAAGTCAAACACTTACCTGAATGTTAACCTATAATTCAAGCCAATGGGGCAAATATAGGAGCATTTTAGGGCAGTAACCACCTGCCTTTACCGTGCGGCAGCCACTGTGGTTCTATGTGGAGGAAAATGTGTTTTTGAAATCTCTAGGGAGAAATGCAGACACCTTTTCACAGATATGTTAATTTTAAAAAAGATGCTGACATATTTATAATGCATAGTACAGCATCACACCACGTACTTCTAAGTTTTGACAAAGAGTATGTTTCCCTCTGCCAGTGAAGACCATCTTAAAATGGGTGAGCACCGTCTCGGTCATGTAGTCATGGCTGCGAATAGATATACTGATATCCATATTTATCCTGGTTTCTCTGTTGGCCCCTCTAATCCAGGATGAAGGAAACAGCTACGAAAGGAAGTAGAAGAGACGGACCTCAACTGACAGAGATGAGTTACAGTAACTACCAGATGGCAGGGAGATAGCATTAGTCATGCCATGTTGGCTTCAATAGACGTAACACCTGGTTGTTAAAAAGAGTGAATTGATTAAATGTTTTAAGGCAGCAGTGTTATTGAGTTTCTGCGATGTCTGTGTTCCATAATAGAGATTAGACATTACTGTGGATTTACAGCCCCAATTCTGGGAACCTTCAGTCCATTAAGAGACAGCAGCAGCCAGCTCTACAAATGTAAAGGAAACAAGACGTGTCCCCAGTTTAATTTGGAGGTTACTTTGCCCCCCTCTCCACTGACAGCACACTTTTCCCTTCCTTTGCAGCTTCTGCAGCAGGCCACCTCCTCCAGCAACCTGGGTGCATTCAGTGGCATTCAGCAAATGGCTGGTAAGTCACAAGCCTTGCCTTTCCTTTTGACAGGTGCTGTTGTCTGAATTTGAGGGGGTTCAGAGGGCAAAGAAAAGCAGCAGGAGAAAAAGGGGAACAAAGAGCAATTACTACCACTCTTCCCTTTCTGGTTCAGATGTTAAAATTAGAATAGCTGTTGGGAAGTTGCTCTCCTACCTCTGGCATTACCAACACTTACAACATGGAGGGATGGAGAATTCCTGCATAGTAAACTCGTTTTCTTATTTTTAAAAATGGGATTGTCTACTGGGGAATTTCGAGCAAGATTCTTATATCCAAGGCAGCCAAAATGATTAACATCCTTCTAAAATTTTAATAACAGGCAGTCAGTAAAAATGATCTGACCTCCATAATGAAAGCCAAGATTGCAGGCCTATCTGTGCTACATTCGCAGTCCCCTGATATCCACAGACAATTATCAGGGCGCCTTTTTCACTTTCGTACCCCATTTGACAGAATTGGGCATCAGATGCTTTTATGCAAAAGTATAATCTTTGTTCTTGAGAAAATCAAAGTGTGGCTGGATTGAAAGCCGGCTCATGAAGGATTTCTGTTTCTAATGAGCTGTGTCGGTAGTAACTGAGGTGCAGTGATTAGTGAAAGGTCACTCCTGCTGTGTCACCTTCCAGGCTGATATCCTAACTTACCATGAGGCCAGGGACGGCAGCTTGTGCAATAAATCAGAACACAGGTGCCATTAACCTGCCGCGAGGAGCAGTGAGAAAGCTTTTCCTTGTTTCTTTCCAGAGAGGTGGGGAGTGAGGGCAAGGAGAAGAACAGATTTTTGGCACATTAAAATAAGGCAGTTTGTTTTAATCAAGGACACCCTGAGTCAATATGCAGAATAAAAGCCAGATTTCTTTATCTGTCACTATGAAAACTTCTTTTTTCCTCTCTCTTTTTTTTCCCAAATACACATCCTTGGTTTTTTTCCTGGTTCACTTTGAATGGATTTGGAAAGACTTCCGATGAGTGTATGTAGGCTTCTCCTTGTTTGCGTGTTGTGATCATCAGCCCAGCCTTTTATTGTGGCCTCGCAGGCTAATGGTGACCTGTCATCTGGTGGGACGTATTGGCCTACCATGAAAATACTGTGGGATTATTCTCTGGGCTTTCAGTTCATCGGCACTGCCAGCTTGTTCTGCTGTAAGCACAGCTTTTGGATTATTGGAAAAAATATATATGTGTTCATATGATAAGTAATTAACTCACTCATCAGTATGTTTGTGGACACAGTTTAGGAAGCTAGCCTTGGAGCTAAGACTCATATTTAATGGTTAATGTATTCTTAGTTCTGTGAAGACATGAGTAAAATATTCAGGAAGTTTTCTGTGTTTTAAAAGGAGAAAACCTCCAGATTGTAAGCTCTAAAATAAATGATAAGATTTGTCACATTTTCAGCCAATGCAAGATTTGTTTCTCCTCTAATAGTATGGACCCACCCAGATCCAAAATTAGGGTCTTTGCCTCGAGGAAGCCTCAGGCTCCCCAATTCCCACAGCTGAATTATGCAGAGAAGGTCACCGGGTCCTCAGGCTACTGCCAAACGCATCTTCTTGGGCGGACGGTGCACCCTGTCACTTTTCATTAGACTCTGCATTCACCTCACCAGCCACCAGTCGGGATGTCGGCACTCACATGCCTTATGAGCTCACTGAAAGACTGAGGGCATCTGGGAATCACCTTAGAAGGTGTGTGGAGCAGGTGGCTGATTTAAGGCACTCTCTGAGTGTGCTGGGCTTTCCAAAATACCCCTTTCTTGAATCTTCATTGTGTTAAATCCAGCGCCCTGCACCTGCACAAACTGGGAAAGCAAGTGCTGAGCGGTCCATATGGGCCATGGCCTTGAACGTAAGAGTATTAAGGATGTAGATGTCAAGGCTTTGTCTGCTGGGTGATTTTTCTATAAAGCATGCCCTTCATTCAGAAACATAATCAAATCTCACCTTCCCAAGTGTTTGAAGGATCATGGTTTGGGATTTCTTTTTGGTTTTTTATTTTTGTTTTTGTTTTTTCAATAAGGTGAAGTTAAATGACATCCTGCTCTTTGGTCATCTCCCAAAAGGCTTATTAACTTTTGTCTTTGCCAGTCATTACAAAGTGAACTGGTAACAGAGGCCACTTTCTGGAGGCAGTACCCCCAACTCCCCAGTTGTGGGAGGGGTGCCCCAGAGCCCTCACCTCCTCCCCTTCCCTCCTCCCCTCTGACACTCCTGAGTCGTCAGAGCCTGAGCCCGGGGAGCTGGCCCAGGCTGACTCCTGGGCCAGCCCTCACTCCTGTAAGAGGGGTTCATGCCTATTTTTGAGTAAATGAGGAAACATATATATAAAATGACATACTCAAATTTATGTTTTGGGTATGTTCCCAATGGCACTTAAGCTAAATGCCTGGTTTCTTAATTAAGAAATTTGGCATTAGCCTTATACATCTAAGCCAAAAAAAAAAAAAAACGCCCAAAACCAAAAAACATTATATAAGCTAAGGACAGTATGTTCATGGGTAAGTTACTGAGGATTTGAAATTAGAGGGTTTGTCCATCACGCATGTCATGGCACACATGGTCCATAGCACATACGTGGGAGGGGCATGAAAGAGCCCAGAGGTCACGGATCCCAAGCCCCCCACCTGAGTTTGGTAAAATGCTCATCAAGTGGTTGAGATTGTGGTGCTGTGCGAGTGGGCACCTACACAATTCAGACTCTGGTTTTGTGTCTACGGCACCATATGATAAACTCACATATAAAATTCAAGTACTCCAGTGTGGAACACTCACCAAAGCAAGTGAAATACCATCTCGGAAACTAATAATATTTTGTTGTGAACAGCTCTTGAAACATAATGGTCTATCCTTCAGGAGATTCAGGTTTATCACCAGAGTCTGAAATGTGTCATTCAAATGAGTAAAACACTTGCTGTTAGAAGAGAAAATAAAATAAATTTTAAAAAAAAAGCAGAAAAAGAAATTTTAGATGACAAGGTACTAAGCAGTTTCATTAATAAAATTGAATGACATATGAACTATACTTTTCTGTCAAACTAAAAGTAACTCGAAATGTGTTCCATGGTTTTATAAAAGGACGCCTTTATTAAATATGGACTTTAAAAGCAGAAAATAGATTGGGATCAAATCTTAATTGTCTAAATACTTTTATGTGGACCTTTTTTGCATCTTTGAAATTGACTTTTCCCTCTTAAAACCTATAGTAAAAACTTGTCCATTTTTTCACTCAGCAGTTGTATTTGTTACCTGAATTTCTCAAATCTCAGAAACTTGGGCCTGAGTTTGGGCTCAGAGTATGGATTTTCCCTAAAGGAGGAGGAATGGGGGACAATTGGCTTTTTGGTCATTAATTTCTTTGTAACAACTGTCATGTCAAAAGAGGATCATTTTAGAAAAACAAGGGTGCTATGTTACGGTTTTGTGTATAACAGAGTTCCTTGAAATAGCCTTGCCATTTACCTTCATAGAATGCCCAAAACAAAGGCACCCCTTCGTCACTACATTACAATTGGAAAAACTGAAGTATGAAAGTGAAATAAGTAGCATGCGACCACAGCACCAGCTAGGGGCATAATATGGACTAGGATACAGAATTCCCAAATATCAAACAACCTTATGAGGTAGGGACCGTTAGTATCCCATTTTACAGGTGGGACAACTGAGGCTTATGACCCGGGCAAGCAGCTGACCCCAATTTGACATCCACTCAGCCTGACCCTGAAACCTGAGCTCTCTTGCCCCCAGGCCTGTGCTGCAAGGCTCAGTGTCTCAGCGGATTCAGGCGTGTGTGCCCGTGTGCAGCTGCAGTGGCTCACCTGCGCAGAGGGTTTGCCAGGCCAAACAACAGGTCAAGTCCAAGCTGTACATAAAAAAATGCATGGAGAGCCCCAAATTTGCTCAGAAAGAAGCAATTCAGAGACAGTGCCTCCCTTCATTTTGAACATTTGAAGTATGTTAAGAGTGGTTTGCTTTCTGTTAGGGGAATTTTTTTCTAGGGCAAGGGGCTATTGTTAGGAAATGACAGATTATGAAGCAATGGCCAAAGAAGAGTATCTTTTGCTAAACAAGAGAAAGCGTTCACGTTACTTCTCATATTCAGTACAGCTGCTGGTAATTCCCTTTCAGAATATCTAGTCCACATTTTAAAAGTAGCAGTAAAATTATAGAGTGTGAATATTTGCTTCCAATAACAACATGGCGATGCTTTTGTCAGTTCGAGACCCATTCCTACAGAAGACTGTCTTAGAATATCTGTGATACGTGGCGAGAGGAAAGGCATTTTAAAAACTGCATTGGAGGCTGAGAAGCCGTCATGGGAGACCCTCCCGAGGTGTGAGGTGTGTGTGCATCCTGGACCCTCAAGGATTCCTGTGCTTCCCAAGGACTGGCTCCCACCCTGCACCACAGACACTTCCTGCGAATGTGCTAATGGGCCCGTTTTATAACCACCCATCTGTCACTTTCTAACAGACCTGATTGGCAAGCACTTGTAACAACTGACATCTGTTCTCACTTATTGATATGCAGATTTATGGTAATTGCTATGAACAATAAGACACAAAATTACCTAGGGTGAACATTAAATTAAATTTTCATGCCCTTCTCCTTATAAATAATTTTTTTTAAATCTTAAGTTTCAAGTAGGCATATTGCACATCTGTTTTCCGCATCATTTCTTCATTTTGATAAGGACCTTCTTTTCCAAAATAACGAATGAAAAATGTGGAATCCCTGTATTCCCAACTTTTCCGTTTTTTCCCCTGCCATCTTGCTCTTGGCACACTATTGGATTTCATAAAACTTATTTAAATGTTTTGTATTTCTAGTCACCCAGATTATCACCCCTTGTTTTGAGGGATGCCCATCTGAGCAGAGTTCTTCATGAGGTTCCAAGTGGTGGTTTTCCTTCTTAGCAAAGAGCTGTGTGCCACACCAGACCCAGTGTTCCCTGGGAGGCTGCCCACTGTCCGTCTGGTGCCCTTTCTGGATCATTCTGTGGGAGCAGCTGAGAAAGGGGAAGGGGGCCTGAGCAGGCGAGGAACTCAGAGGGGCCTGTAAAAGGAGCTGAGACAGAGGACAGGACAGGATGCACTCAGACACCCCAAAAGAAAAAAAGAACCAGAAATGTGAATTCAAAGTGCACAGAAGCAGAAACCCCTGTTTAATCCATGGACAGTACTCTTTAGAGAAATTCATGAAAATTCCATGCTATCTGTTCTCTCCATTCATCCTTCCTGCATTCACCCATCACCCCCCTACGTAGGCAGCAGCGTGTGTGTGTGTGTGTGTGTGTGTGTGTGTGTGTGTTCAGGTAGATTTGATAATAAGACAACATCTTTGTCCTCAAGAAACTGAGTATCTAGTTATAAAGTTAAGGAATACACAAAAAAAGTTTCAAAGGGGGATATGATTAATGAATGACCTCAGAGTCAGAAACAAGGAGATAAGGGAGCTTGCAGGTGACACCCAGAAAGTGCATGTGTTAAATGCAAATGCAGACTCCCAGCCTTCACTGGAGGGTGGTGTGAGCTATGGCTAGCTCACTGCCCTGACCAGGAGGTTCTGTCACCACAGGCTCTGTGGTCTCTAACCCGAGCCTCTGACCCAACTGAGGGGACCAGGCTCCCCCCAGCTCTGCTATCTGAGCACTGTGGCTCTCTCCTGGGCAAGCTCAGAGGAGACACCCCTGGTGAGGACCCCATGGCCTGGGCCTGGGAGAGTGGCTCTCCGTGCCATTGATCAGTGCCAGATGTGCATTGTGGGTTTCACTTTCAGTGCCAATCCCTGCACTTGTCTGTGCAGCCAGCTGTGGGTCATGCAGTCCAGTCATCAGGTTTGCATCATTGAAACACTGGAGGGAACATTTGTCACTGGAGGACCAAGAGGGAGCAGATGGGTCACGTACACGTTCCTTGCTCCAGGCAACGTGACTGGAGCCTGCACTCACATCACACTCAGGTGTGAAGTGCATTCAAGCAGCTTTCAGGAGTGGGTCCTCAGGTCCAGGTGGGTCTGCACTGAAGCCAGGCAGCTCCTATATTTCCCCCAGGTCGGTTTCCCTCAAGTAAGCCTGAACAGTGAGAGCAGCGCTTTCTTTACTCTCACATTCTCAACAGTACGACCCTGAAGAGCTTTGCTCCCACTTGCCTGGGTTTGAGAAAGTAGGGTTAGACTCACAGAATTCCACTGATGCTGCTGTCCCGCTTCTGGGAAGCCCCAGGAACTAAGTGGGTTTGGGAAAACAGGTGTTTGGCTTTCACCCTAAGCCAAGAGAGCTGGACGTCTCCTAGAAGACAGGGTATCATTTTGAGGAAAATGAGAACCCATTTTGCAGCAAAGACATCAAGAACTGAGTAGAAATAAACCCTGGTAGAGGGGGTCAGGCTGGAGGAGCAAAGTCAGTGAGGCCTGCAGCCGCGCTGAGCTGAGGGCTCCACATCTGTGATGCAGGGCCTTCACAGGTGCGTTGCTAGAACATTCTCTCGCCCCTCGATCCACACCCCTTCCCCAACACATATGGAAGCTATCATTAGGCACTCTCTCCACAGCAGACTAAATTTGCTCAGTAGACCTTTATTAAGTATCTATATTTGAGACATGAAGAAAAGGCAAAATTAAGCTAATTACTTAACTCCAATATCTTTCCATAGAAAATTCCCCTGTTTGAGGAGAGAGCCATTGCTCTGTGCTTCTCAAATGTGCGTTGGTGTGAAGTGCGTCATGGAGAAAGACTTTGAATGTTCAGAGGAGCTTTGAATTGAGTAGTAGAAGTAAAGAGGAGAGAAGGCACCAAAAGTGCTTTTGACAAAGACTCTAGACCCCAAGCCAGCATGGCCACATGTAAGATACGTCTAAAGAGTGGAGTTCAGTGACGATAACAATGGTCCCTGACATTAGGAGCTTACATTGCACCAGTCACTGTGCTAAGTAATTGGCATTCATCTATTTAATCTGCACAACAACCCTTTTAATTTAAGATGCAATTACTATTACCACTCACTAAACAGGAAACCAGAGAAGTTAAGTAATTTGCCCAGAGTCACACAGCAGTTAAAGTAGCTGAGCCCAAAGCCCCAAAAGTTCAAAGCAAGAACTTTTCACCAATAAACTGTCTCTCTCTCAGATACCTTCCACATGCAGCTATCAAGCTTAGAGACTGATAGTTTACCCCTAAACTCATCTTCCCCCGGCCCAAGCCCAGACCTTACTGTTTCCTAAAAGCCTCATGGTGGAAGGCCCTGCTGGGGCCAGTCCCCACACAGCAATCTCGACTTGTCTTTTCCAGTGATCTCTCCAGCCCTGAGCTGATGCAGCTGGGAAGGGTGTCCTGGGTTAGGACAGGCAGCACCACAGGGAGGTGACTGCTGAGAAGTTAGGTGACACGAGTCGCCAAGGCACACGTCAAAGTGCTTACTGCCCAGGGCCTCTGCTGTGATCATCTGCCTGGTAAAGTGGGCCTGTTGCTAAAGCCGCCCCTTTCTCTTCGTTCCGCAGGCATGAATGCTTTACAGTTACAGAACCTGGCTACGCTGGCAGCAGCCGCAGCCGCGGCGCAGACCTCAGCCACCACCACCAATGCAAACCCTCTGTCCACCACGAGCAGCGCCCTGGGAGCCCTCACCAGCCCTGGTAAGAGGACACAGCGAAGAGGACACCCAGGTCTGCACGCACCTGGGTACCGGGTGCAGGGTACATGTGTCCAGACAGCCAGGGAACTTGACTGGGCATCAGGGCTAGCTCCTTTCACTAATTATTTTTAAAGAACCAAACTTTCAAACTGGATGCGGTTTATTTCCCAATGAAAATAATATTTTCACTGGGAGAATCCACCACGCTGGCGATTCTCACACATTTATGTTGCTTCAAAAATATGTTGTCCATTCAGTCCTCATTAAGTCTTCACCATCATGAAGACCCTCAGTCCCATAGTCATGCTTTTAATCCTTTTTCTTTTTGTAGCAATTTAAGAATTTTGTGTTAAAGCTCAAAATCTCTAATCATTCCAGTGTGATTTGACACCCTCACCATTCTTCACATTTGATTCTAAAATCCACAGTCCAGAGGAACCGTCTTGGTCGTTTGGTTATGGCCGTGTTCTGGACTCCATCATTGGACGTCTTTTTCCTCACAAATTTTGTTGCCTTATTCAAAAGCAGATGCCATTTTTCTTTCATACAAGCCTGACATAATGCGGTTGCTTGGATACCATGATTTGTTTGTTAAGAAATGTTTCCCTGGCTTCTCTTTCTCCCTGAATTTCCTAGACCTTGATAAATGATCTCGCCGCCTCCTCTGGGGTGTGGAGGAGCTGGCCTGGACAGTCTCCAAGCTTTCTCCAACTTCGAAACCTCGTGACCCTCTATCAGTTCTGCCAAAAAGATTAGCTAAGTGTTGAAAAGGATTTTTATGTAATAGTTCAAGGTTTTCTTTCAGAAAAATAGAAAATGAAAGCTGCAGCACACTGTGGACCAGCTTTTGTACAGCTTTTGACATTAGGGAGCGATGAGGCCCTCTGGCAGGTTCAAAGGCAAGGGCCCTTGGTCCTTTTATAAATCGTTGTGGATCTGAGATGTGCATTTCCCTGTGCGTGCAGTTCGGAGGGAGAAATCCAGGAGACTTCTAGGCAAAGCGGGGGTTTGTCCTTAACGTACTGTAATCTCATAGCAGAGCCCATGGGGGCGTTGACTTCATTCTCTCCAATGCCTTCAGAGATGCACCGTGGCAGCAAACGGTCTTCCTAAAAACAACTCCGTGGTTTCAGCAAGTTACAGTGCTAACACAGTATGTGATGCCTTTGTTATTTAAACAAGGCCTGTAGTGGCCTTTGCAAGAAATGAACATCTTCAGAAAATAAATCCCTCCTTATAAAAATAATAGTGATTTATCTTAAAAACAAATTTAAAAAAAAGAAAACCTCTGTGATGTATCTTTTTATAAATTGGGTTTAAAAGTATTTTCTCAAATAAGAATTTTTACCTCCCCATGAAGACCATGATATGATTCCATTAAAACACCACACATTTTATTATGTCTTTAGTCAGAGGCTAATATTTTTAACTATATTTTATTTGGAGAAAAAGAACTAAAAGTGACTCAAAACCTGAACACTTTTTTGTTCTATAAAAAGGAAAAGGATTTGCTCTCTTTTTTTTAAGAGAAAGCAATATCAACTTTTTTGTCTAAAGTAAATTTTTCTGATTTTTCCAACCCTGGCCTTTACCTTCCCTCCCTGCTGTTGAAAATAGCCAGCAGAAACTGATCAAGTCCTTGTTAAGAGGTAGAAAAAAGGAAACCTTTTTTATTATGAAAACTTCCTTCTATGGCAAAGACCCATATAGCCCACAGTTTGGACCATACGTCTTTAACTCTAACTTTCACGTATTTAATACTGTAGTTACATTAAAATTATCCCGCTGTTCTGACAGTTGTGTTAAGGGTATGTGGCCTTTTGTTTGCTTGTGAGAGTTCCTTTGACTTGATTAAAACACATCCCACTGTAGTGACATTTGTGCTGGAATGTGCCGTGGTTCCAGGGAATCAAAATTAATATTGGAACATTTCATTCTTCTTTAAAAGAGGACTTGTCAGTTTAAGAAGCCAAGTGCAAAAGTGGATGTGAGCTGAGCACTGTGATGATGTGATTGATAGACAGTGCTTCTTAAATGCTGGTACAGTGGTAGGCACTGCCCTGGGAGTGGGGGCACAGCAGTGAACAGAAGGGATGGGACAGTCCCTTCTGCCTGACAGCCTTCCGGTCTGTCAGGGTAACTTGGACAAGAAGCAAATGAGGTCCCCTGGACGTGATGGATAAGCGCCATGAAGAGACACCGGGCAGGAAGGTGGAGAGAGTAAAGAGGGAGGAAGGAGGCTTTCTCTCTCCGAAAAGGTGACATTGGAGCAGAAACCTGAACCAAGGGGAGGAAGCCATGTTGATATCTACGGAAAGGGCCACTCAGGCAGAGGACAGAGCAAGTGCAAAGGCTGTGAGGCAGGAGGAAGCTTGGTGTGGTCCTGAACTAGCAAGGAAGCCGTCCCTGGTGCTGAGAGGATGAGAGGCGAGGGGTGAGAGGTGAGGTGGGGTTCACATTGTGGATCCACGTCCATTCCCTCCAGTGTGGTCAGGAGCACAGATATGTCATAGCCTTCTTAACATACAGTACTTAGCCCAGGAAGGTGGCTGAAGTGTTTAGGGAACTTCAGACATATTTGACCATTTTCAGTTTTTTCCTGGGGCCTTAATGAAAGGGACAGTGTGTCCTGAGATTATCCCCTTCCTTCCTGCTCTCAGTACAACCCACCCCTGGCAAGGTGTCCTTCCCTCCGCTGCATCTGCTCCTCTGTAGATTCTGCTCAGTGAGGCACCGTTGAGAGTGGTTTTTCTCTTCTCTATTGAGGAATGCTTTGCATAATAGCTGAAAGTATTTCATTAGAATCCTGAAGTGTAGCAGCAGAAACGATTTAAATCTACATTTCAGTTATATTTCTTAAGTATAACTAAAAAATCTGGCATTTAAGTGAAAGTAAATTATTTGTCTAATTTCCATCAGGGACTCTTTCAAAGTCACAGAAAATGTGGTTAGTAGAATTCATGACTCTCCACTTCATCAGAGCAATTTCCTGGTGGGGGTGGGGAGCAGTTCCCAAGGCCAGTGCCTTTGCTTATTATTTTTAAATAACAAAAAGTTGGGCTTATTATTGTTCCATTAACAACCCAGTCAAACTGTGAAATGCATCACTCTTGCAAAAGCTTGGTTTTACCCTGTTTTTAAAGCTGCCTCTTAACGCTTCAGACAAATCTATCCAGAAAGGAAAGGGACAATTCAATCCCCTAAACTATTAATTCTTTTAATAATCGTAAATTTATCATTTCAATTTTGCATGCCCAGGAACAGCCTTCCTACAGCATTATTATAAATGATTTTAAACCATCTATGCTTTAAAACATGAAAGATTAAGCTTTAATTTTTATTTTTTAAAAAATCCCCTTAGGCAATAAATAGGTTCCTTTGTCTCATGGCCTTGAAATAAAATTAAAATGGTCTAAATTGCCCATGGTTAGAATAAGTGTTTCATGCAATTATCAGATGGTAGTGAATAAAATTAGAAATTAAATCATGAAAGAATAAAAACCAGGTAAATGCATATATGCCTTTTATAAGTTTCTCCCGGGTCTTTTGAATCCTAATTCAATCATGCTTCTTGTCTTTTATTTTGATATGATAATTTTTCCTTTGTTTACTTCAGTCTCCTATTTAGTTAATTAATTCTTGGGTCATTTCTTCTTACCCAGTTTTGAACCTGTTTTTGTTACAGAACAAACAAGGGGGGGCCTGGGACGATATACTATTATTTTAAAAAAAGCCCCCAGGTCCGTCATGTCTGGCGCCGGAGGAAAGACATCTCTCAATGCCAGAGATTCGTGAAAAGGAAAGGAAATGTTTATTTAATGCTATACAAACTTAAAGTAGTGACCTAATGTCTTTATCAAAAATCCTAAAGTCCCTTAAAAACACCCACAAACAGACACAGTCCTTCCTTCCTTCCCCCCTTTGCCCAGTCCAGAGTACCGTATCTCAGGAAAGGAAATAGAAGTCCATGGCTCAGGCAGTCCTCTGGTTATTCCCAGTTAGTACTCCATCTCGACTGGGAGACCTCCCTGGGTTCCTGGCACCCTCAGTTGTGTCGCCGGGATTTCTGCTAAAACCAGGCGGTGGTTCCCCCTTCTAAAGCTACGGGGGTCCCCACTCTGGCAAAGGTACGTGGTCCTCTCTCGCAGGGCTACGGGAGTCTCCACTCTGTCAAGACCGCGTGGTTCTCTCTTAATGGCTGCCGTGTCTGGGTTTAAATCCCCACACCAATCTTCCTCTGCAGCCCCATTTCTGACTCCTCCTACACTTGGGCACACTTGCCCTCAATCTACTGTCTTCTCCAGCTTTTCTGGTCGCCATCATGGGTCTGGGCAGGTGTGACCCCATGTCATGGAGCCAATCTTCTCCAAGCTCCCACGCAGGTGCTGTAACTCGGGGGACCTGCCCCCCAGAGTCACATCTTGGGCGGGGAGGTCCCTTTCCATCCCCCAGGCTCAGAGCATGGCCACAGCTATTTAGCATATCTAAGTGACCAGCCAAAGGCTATAGGTATGTTAAATGACCATGCCATGCATTAGCTGCAAAGCTGCCCTGCATGTTCTTGCTCTGTGTGCCCCTTCCCCCAACTCACACCTGTGGGGGAAGGGGTGGAGACATCTTAAAATCTCCTGGACACCTTGAGTTCTGGACCCCATTTCAAATGCCTATTTGGGGTCCGCCCTCTAGACTGCACCCTGTAACATTTTGAGGAATTATCTCTTTTGATACAAAGAGGCAAATTGTCTCTAAGGTGTGCTGCTAGGTCTCCTGCCCAGCTTGTATATGTGTTGCTTTCGCTTGGTAATTCCAAGAACTTAGCATCGTTATTGCCACATAGGAACATGTCTTTGGCATTTTCTGTGTAAAATACAATATTGCGTTCCTGTACCACATTATTCCACTGACCTTCTATTTCCTTTCTTTAAAAAACAAAAAGATGTTTTAAAATTCTCCAAATGCCTCTGTAAATGCACTCAATCAAGTGCACATTTCAGGATAATAGATAATTTCTTTTGATAGTGTAAAGCATTTTAAAATGCTAAGAAAGCATTTTTCCATTCTCACCATTGACTTTTCAAATAGTTTTCACTTGAAATTCTAGGCAATATTTTCCCCCATCTTCCAGATGTTTCCTGACCTGCCGCCCACACCCCCCCACCCCCCGCCAAGGCTGTGACAAACACCGCACAGCCCCAGGGAAACGGTGTGATTGCCCTGTGGGCTGTTTGAGGTTGACGGAGACCTACTTGTCTTCACGGAATTCAGGCCCCTCCTGCACTACTCACGTAAGAAGGGCCAGGGCGTGGCCACCTTTGGTGTCACACCCCCCTGTCACCAGGGCATTACTAAGAAAAGCAGCTGGCTGGATGGTCAGATGGGCGGTGGGACACAAGGAGTCATCCCCAAACCTTCCAGGGTTACCGAGGCTTCCATCCCCCCTACCTGTACCTAGAAGTGCATCATCCAGGGCTCACGTCACGTTACCCAGCGGGGTTGATAGGCCCTGTTTTCAGGCCTTCTGTTTCTGTGCAGAGCAAGTACTTCATAATATACGAGTACTTCTAACAAACAACTAATTCTAAGCCTGAGTCAAATGCAGACCCCTTCATACGCAGCTGTGTTAGAAGCTCCTTGAGGGCAGAGACGGAGGGAAGGCGTTCTGCCCTCCCTGTTGCGGAAGTGCGTTCACCGCACTGCGACTCGTGGACTCCTGCACTTCAGTTGTTTCCATCACAGGGTGGTGGTTTGAGCACACAACTGTCTCTCACCATCTACACAGTAAGTTCTTTCAAAGCAGGAACAGTTTGTTTACTGGTGATCCCTTTACATGTGGAACACTGCTTCACCCCTAGGCACTCAAATATTTAATTCCGTTAACAACAGTAGCACAGTGAAGATGTTCTAAGGTAAATGTTTAAAAACACTTTATTCATTCTAGTCCAGGCTGCATCTCTGAGAAGGAACCCTAGTCTGTCACGGTGACCTTTGACAGGGTCAGTGACCCACATGACAACCCCTGACTTGGTTCTGGAGTAATTTAAAAATAGCAACACTTCACAGGGTAAGATTTAGGTCTGATTGGTTTCTGGAGATGAATCAGTACTAATTGACATTATAACAAAGTCATATAGAGCAGTTTTTTTATTCCAATAATTTTATGAAGATTGGCTTTTAAAATGTCCTGATGTCACGATACGGAATAGAGAAGAGTCCCATATCAAATAAAGGCATTTTTTTTTTCAAAAGAATCATCTACTCATGTGTGGCCTTTTGCAAACTCATCCCCCCAGAGCACTCCTTACTTGCATGAGCTTCACTGACTCCCCGTGGTCCGCAGCGCACCTGCCCTGTGAGGGAAAGCAATGCCTCATCTAATTCTTCAGGGATATTTGTTACTTACACTATACTTCAGCATTTTATTAATTCAGAGACCAGTTATTCTTGACCTCCCCTTTTTCTCCTTAGGCCCCTCTTGTTTCATTGCTGATCATCAAGGAAAAGAACTCAATCTCAAAGCAGTCCACCTTCCCTTTCACTAGCAGGTGGTTAAGTGTCTCAGGCAGGCCGAGTCAAGTCCATTGTTAAAGTCAGCGATTTATTTGTGGGGTCGAATCAGTTAAACAGCTTTACACCCTTACTGCTGCTGACAGAGAACTGACAGCTGTTCTTTTGTTCATTTCCTGAAAGTTCCAACATTCTGTGCTTCGCTTCTTTTTTTTTTTTTTTTGAAGTTTTCCACATGTTACAATAACTCGTTCTTGTTCTTGACATTATGGGACTCACTTTATTTTCCTCAGTGTTAATGGAGGTTTGACATTATACAAAATGTTCCATAAATAAAATGTCACTATAGTGATTTTAATTTTCTAACGTATTTTTTCATTCATTCAACAATATTTGTTGAGCATCTACTGTGTACCTGGGGCTATTCTAAGACACTCAAAACATATCAGTGAACAAAGCTGACAAAAATCCCTATCTTTGTATAGATTATATTCTAGCATCAGCTTTCTAAAAACCATTATTTCACTAAATTCCCACCATAGTAAATGATTTGGTTAGCCTTTAAGCATAAACTATAACTTCTTTACCCTTTGAAAAATCTTCATAACCAATATTTTTGTGTACTTTATGTTAAAATGCTGCAAATTAGACCACATTGGGGAGAGGAGGGAACCTTCCTTCTCTATGTTCTTCCTCCTCTGTACGCTGTACCATTTTTCTGTACGTTTTATGCAGCAAGGAGCTCTGAGAGTTAGTATGAGTCACTAGGGTGGACCTGGTAAGTCAGAGAACCAGGGAAAGGTGAGCAGTGTACTTGCACTCTGCTCTGTAGCTCCGCAAGAGAAGCATTTTGTGAAAATCAAATATTTCAAAAGTTGTTATACATTTAAAACATATTTAAAAAATAGTTGTCAGTGGTCTGCCTTTCTAGTAAATGGTTCTTTATTTGATATTGGTCATCATGCTTCAGGTTTAAAAAAAATGCAAATATCTCCCAACCAGAGGAGTTTTGATGGCCCCTTCTTGGGCTGGGCATTTTGGTGTGGAATACCTTTAAATTTCCCTTGTTACCAAGAAAATGAGATGTCTCTTGGTGCAAATGGAAAAGCAGCTGATTCTCAGGTTCATTCTGGTGTCCTGATCTGCCACAGGGTCCCCCAGCCTCCTCCATCAGAACAGCTTTGCCCAGCGGCTGGGCCGCCCGCAGTTGCCGAGATGCCCCTGACCAAGAGTCTCTTAATAGTCCTGAACTAATTGAAAGCTAAATAAAGCTGCCCCACCAAGGAGGGCAGATATTTATGGTTTGTCACTTCACTGCAGAGCCCACATTCAGATTTCTGCGAGCGGATTCCACCTGTGCCTGAGCTCCGCTTGGTGTTCCAGGCCTAGTAGGCAGACAGGTCCCTGTCACTCGCTCCTCTGTTCCTGCTTTGTTTTGGGTGTGCTTCTTAGTATTTTTAGATATGGGCTTCGATTCTTTGTGCGTGTGCACTTGGCGGCTGTGGAGGCTGTGCTGTGCACGTGGGTGTGGCTCCCTGGGGGCAGAGCCAGGCCACGGGTCCTGCGCTGGGTGCGAGGGCTCGGACGTTTATCTTCTGTCCACCACCGCCACCCAGCGTTTTCTCCCACCGAGCATCTGTGGAGCTGCCTGATGAACAGCTGGTTACTGCTCACACTGACACAAAGCACATATCTGTTGCTTAAGTACATTTTAGATGAGAAAAGTGCATTTTAGATGAGAAAAGCAACAAAACTTTATTCTAGTCACAACTCCCTGAAGGTACATGATCCCAGGTCTACGTGTGAAGACTCGAAAGCAACCAAACAGAAGTGTTTCATTTAGATGTAGTTCAATCCCATGAATTCCTGTAAACATGATGCAGTGGCCAGGTACAAAAAATAAGCAAATGACACAATCCTGGACAGTCCAGTTGGAGAGTGGAGAGGCAGATAAGGTGCCAGGTATCAGTGACAGGAGAGAGTCTGTCTTCAGGAAATGGGGGACATTTTTAATAGAAAGGCTGACATTGAAGCCAAAATTTTAGGATGAGGTGGCTCTTGAAAGATAGAAATGGAATGGAAGATACAGCAAATGTGTGGAAGATAAAAAAAGGCAGACCAAGAATTTAGTTGGCAAATGGAAATCTAGCTCATTTTTCACAAGGGTGAGCTTTATGGAAAACACCCACCATGGAAGACTCTGAAAGCCTACAGGACGCACTCTCATAGGCAGCCAAGAGCTGTTTCAGGACTTGAAGCATAAGAATGTCAGTGATGGGACTTTGGTACCAAATGGAGATGGGGAGAACAAGAGAAAGGAGGAGTTGAAGAAGACAGGGCGTCTGTAGTTCCAGGGACCAGCGGCCCAGTGTTTCCATTAGTAGAACAGAGTGCGAAGAAAAGGTTTGTAGTAGAAGCTGATTTGATTTTCCACATGTTCGGCTGAGGCACACGTGAGCAGGCCTGTCATTTAAACACATGCAGCAAGCAGCTGGATATCTGACCCTTGAGTTTATCGCAGAGGTCAGAGCCATTTAATAAAATAGTGCCTTGAGAATGAACTGCAGAGGTGAAGCAGGCTCAGCTGCTTTGCAGAGAAGAGGACTGAGTGTGCGTTCTGGCTGGGCACAGTTGGTGGAGGGAGCTGCTGAGGAAGTGGCGTGGGTGAAACTTCGAGCAGCAATGTGAGAAGGTGAGAACAGAGAAGAGATTCAGTAGTCCCCCCTCATTTTGCAGGTTCACTTTCCATAGTTTCAGTTACCCGCAGTCTCAACCTCGGTCTAAAAATATTAAATGAAAAATTCTAGAAACAATTTATAAGTTTAAATTACACACCATTCTGAGTAGTGAGATGAAATTTCTCACTGTCCCACTCCATCCTGCCTGGGACCTGACTGGTCCCTTTGCCTGGCGTCTATACATCACAGACACTACCCTCCCTTTAGTCACTGAGGAGCCATCGTGGTTATAAGATCAACTAGCCTGGGGTCCCAGTGCTTGTATTCCAGTCACCCTTATTTTACTTAACAATGGTCTTGATGCACAATAGTAGTGGCAGTTTAGACATGCCAGAGACAAGGTGTAAAGTGTGCATATATATGTAGGAAAAAACATCGAATATATAGGGTTCATCAGACATCCACAGGGGGTCTTGAAAAGTACCCCCTGGAGACAAGGGGGATGACTGTTTGAACTGAACTCTCAGGTCATCAGTTCACCCCTACAAGGGGCCAGTTCGCCCCAGTGGTGGGCGAGATGTCAGTCCTGTAGGCAGTGAGACGAGAGGCAAGAATCACATATTTATAGATGGCATTTTCATGAGATTTGGTGATTTTTTTTTAAGTCTATAAAAGTAGCAGGGTCAGTAAGAGGAGAAAGTTTAAGATGGAGAAAATGGCCCTGGTGTGGCTCAGCGGCTTGAATGCCAGCCTGAGAACCAAAGGGTCACCGGTTCGATTCCTAGTCAGGGCACATGCTTGGGTTATGGGCCAGGTCCCCAGTAGGGGACATGCAAGAGACAACCACACATTGATATTTCTCTCCATCTCGTTCTTTCCTTCCCCTCTCTCTAAAACTAAATAAAATCTTTTTTAAAAAAGATGGAGAAAGCATAAATATATTTCTAAGGTACAGAGAAGCCAGAACAAAGAAAAGGAAGAGGCCAACAAGAGGCAAAAATTGATGGACTAAAGTCAGAAGGAGCTCGAAGGGATGGGATCAGACTCTGCCGTAGAGCAGGGCCTTGTCAGGCTCTGCCACCAAGCTCCTGGCCAGCGGCCCCTTGCCGTGCCTTCCCAGCACTCCCCACCAACGTGCGCGCATGTTAACATATGTGACACATCATAAACCCTTCATAAGTGCTGTGCTTCATAAGCGCTTCATGGCGTGGACTTAGAAGAGGGAATGAATACCTTTGCCTCTGAGGCATGAGCAGAAAGAGGTCAGGAATGATGAGATGTAAAGAATGTAAGATAGAAAGGTATTTACGTCATATATAGGTCATGAATTTAAATATCTACAAACAACCAAAAAATGTTCATGCCCCAGGCAGAGGTTTAAAAAATAGTTAACCTACAGAATATAATAGAGGAATTTCAATTTTATTTTCTTGCTAGAGGATATGAGCATCATGACCAAGATCTGAAAGATGGCAATTTAGAGCAAATTATTTCATCTTTATCTCATTTTCTCAGTTGTGAAATGAAATTGTTTGCTTTTATTTTTCTTAGTGAAATATTAAGGTTAAGTGTATGTAATGCACACTATTGGGGTTTTTTAATGACAATGTTAACTATAATAGGGAAAAGATGTCATTATTTGGGGGTCATATAAAATTTTCCTCTGGACCTCAGGAAAGTGCATTAAAAAGTGGAATAAGAGCCAGTGATATCTTTCTCTGAATTTCTTACCAAATATCTCCCCACCCTTCCTAAAAATATGAGAATATAAATGCAGATTGCTTTTCATCTTTTGGCTAAGATCAAGTGTAGAATATAAACGTAGAGAGTAGACCATTCCCTTCTTTTGGACTTAGCTAAATGAGTTGGCTGTGAACTTCCCACAATAGTGGGAAATTTGGCCTGAGGTTACAGAACCAACACACCCTACTTACTAAAGACAGAATGGCACTTTTAAGTTAAATAGAATGAGATACCATGTCCAGGCAGGGCTCCTTGTAGCTGTCACCACTGAGAGTCAGGCCCAGAGGCCCGTGGAGAGGTGTTCAGTTCTACTTCAGCCGACTGGATTTACGCTCTGCAGTGGGCCAGTAGCAGAGGCAGCTGCCCTGCTGAGGCACAGGCTTACTTAGCCTGTGCCTACAGATCACAGCTTTTCAAACCTAGAACTTTGCGGGACAGTCTCTTGACCCTTTGCCAGCCTGAGTATCATATTATCCAAAGGAAGATCTGTCTCCCAGAAAGGAGTCTGTTACCCCTCTGGGCAAACTGCCCTCTTTCCAGGACATCTGAAGACCAGGATTCACACAGGTTTTCAGTGACTCCCACAGACACACACTTGCTTTCCACAGAAGTTTGTTCTCCTCACTCTCTCTCCAGAGTCCAGAGCCTGGTCAAACCATCAAATCTTACAGTAGTAGGGAATCCTCAAATAATCCATCCAGGTGCCTCGTTCAGGACCCAGATGAAATACCGAGCGGTTCCACTACCCCATGAAAGACTCAAAAGCAGGGACTCCTGGGGAACCGCAGTTGTATTTCTGGACCTTTCAGCTTACATGTTCTCTCCCTCATGAAGAAATCACTAACATGTTTTTCAATCTGAGTCCATGACCATCTGTAAAAACAGACATCTGAGGTCAGCTAAGGGAAGGTTTGTACTCTCATTTATTTTGGTAAATTATACTCAAAATACCATTGAAACAGAAAATAGGTTTGATTTGCTCTTCCATTCCTGTTAGATCTATATATACTGAATTTATATAAGCTGACTTTTTGAAATTTATGAGCCAAATTATATCTTAATTCTTTAAGTGTCTGCCTTTTATGGGACTGGGGAGAGGGGAGCAGGAAATACTAAAAATAAGGTATATTAAGGAGGTACCCAGGTCTAGTAACAATTATAATAAATTAGATTTCTGTCTTAGAAAAATAATGAGTGAAAGCTCCAAAAAGCACATGGAAATGAAAATTAAACTGAAGAAAACGGTGGGACTGCTTTGGACACTAAAAGTATAATACTGTCCACAACCATTTTTGTAGCACTTTCTCGCCTTCCGAAATGGTATCATCATAGAGTAATGCCTTAAAAGTAATTCAGAGTCCAAACCAGGAATTGTCTTCATCTGACCTTCACACTCTGAGTTTCCCCCTTACCTGTCTTCTAGAGGACCAGTAATGGCCTGTCCGGCCCTGTGCTACCTCTGCTTACCAGTCTCCCCGTGGGTTGGAAGTGGTGTAATAATGCACGAAGGTGCTAGTTGTTCGTGGCGTAGAAAACAGGCCTGTTACAGAGACTCCAGTAGTGAGATGAGAACACCTCAGAACCTATCAACACCATTCTCAAATACAAACAGCCTCCCTTTCCATCCACCACCCCCTCAAAAAAGCCTTTTAGGGAATAAATTGAGGTGTAGTTATTGTACAATAACTAGACCCCAGGGGAGAATGGACCCTCTGTGTTTTGTTAATACCCTATGGTTGATTAGCTAATAATCACAGGTTGTGCCTGTGTCACTGCTTCATTATTCGACATCCTCACTTCACTGCGGTGAAGTCTTCACTGCACCGTCGGATGCCAGCACCCAAACTTGTTTGAGGCCGAACACAACCGCAGGCTCTGGTGCCCTGAATTTTCTGTTTATAACTATTCTGTTTCCTAAACCGCAAAGCCACCATGCTTTCACCATGTAATTGTTCCATGGAAAGTGTTTAGTGAATGCCCTGAAGGCAGATTCTTGCTGTCTCCTTAATGCTGTTTCATTGTTGCTTTAAAAAAAAAAAATCTCTTGCTGTCCAGGAAAAGTGGGAAGGGGTTAATGTGAGAAAATTAATGCACTTAATTCCTAGAAAGTAGTCATTTCTGGACTGGACTTAATGCTAGACATGACCTGCAATAAAAGACAAGGAGGGAAGGGCAACATTCATGTAGGAAAAAAGATTTATGTGGAGAAGTGGTAAATGTGAAAGGCTGACCAGCCCCAAATAGCCATTTTTCTGTTCTTCTTTGTGGATCTGGAATCTGTGAGAGGACGGAGGAGTAGGTGAGTTCCCCACAGTCAGCAGCAGTCAACCTTGCCCCAAAGTGGGGATCTTGTTCATCACCCCACCTTCCACAAAGAATGAGAAAGCACCTGGTGTTTATGTTGTATGTCTCTGATTCCAGTTAAAGTGAAAGGGAGGATAGGTTATCAGGCTGGTCTTTGAACTTGGCCCTGTGCGTGCTCCTGGTTCCTCTTGCATGAGTTATGTCAATGGAATAAAGGGTGTCTCTGCTCCCGTCCTAGTAACAAGGCAGCTACGGGCTTCACTGATTCTATTTTTAAGTATCCACACTCTGTCTGGCATATCAGCACAAGGGGATGGTTTGATGAGTCTTACACTCTGCCCCTCAGGCTGAGTTGTGTCATTAGGAGCCCTCTGTGAGGCCATGAGGTGGGAGGGGATCCTCTTCTTCCAGCTCATTCAAGCCCACAGATTGGCCTTGTCCTAAGAGAAACGGGATGTGGAGTCTGCAGTAGAAGTTTAAACATTCCATCCAGCAGGTATTTATTTAGTGCCTATGATGTGTCAGTTGTTCTTGTAGGTTATGGAAAATAAGACAGGGAGAACTCCTGCTCTTTAAAAAGCTGATGCAGTTTTCTTATATAGAAAATAGAATCACAACTTTCTAACTTTATGTAGTATTTTACTCTTGGTTTCCTACTTTCCAGCATCTGTTTCCCTTTTTTATCACAAACCAAACCTCCCCCCCTCACAACCTTTCATCTTCTCATGCTGCAAACTAAATTTCATACCCAGCCCTGATGGAATTTGATGGTGTTGCGCTCAAACAGCCCTAAAACCAATGGTTCTCAAGCTTTGTTGAGCGAGATGCACTAAGAGGGCTTGTTGAAATCGGATTCCTGGGTCCCACCATCAGAGATTTTGGTTCAGTGGATCTGACATTACCTCCAGGTGATTCTGCTGCCAACAAGTCCTAGACTATTAACTTTTAAAATGTGACCTTTCTCCATTAAAAGTATGTGTGGTTACTGTGCCCCCAGTGTGTTTACTGCCTCCAGCAGACAGAATGATTCTGACCGAGTAGCTGTCAGAGCATCTCAGCCGCCATGGGTCAGAGGGGTTCACCCACAGAAGTCTGGCCTTTCTCTCGGTGATCATTTTCTCCGTGATTCGGTTGTTCAGGATTTGCATTGGGTGTGCTCAGTGTGGCAGCTGCCATATGTGTAAAAAAGGAGAAAGGTAGAAACTACCTACCATATGTATTGAGCTTCATTGAACTTATTTTTATGCAGATCCCTTTGTTCTGCAGTCTCTAAATAGGCCTGCAGTTTCCCATTGTTTAAGTGGGTGCGGGCAGTGGAAATTGGGACCTCCACCAAAGTTCAGCCTTGAACCAGTAGAATTGTGCTGTCTTGCAGTCCTTGTTTCCCTGCCAGGAGATACAGCCAGCGTGTGTTTGGCACTGGCAGAAACAATAAGCTTTTCAAAAGTGAGTTTATTGGATCTTCGAGAGGTTATCAAGCATAGCCTCAGGGCCTTCAGAAACCCCCTGATATATGACCATCTGAGGCCTCAGCTTTCGTATTTCTCAAACTGGGAGGAGGTGCATCTTAGGCAGCAGGGCTCACTTTGGAAGAATTCAGATTCATTGGCACTTCCTTTGTACTGAATCTGCCTCCTTCTGGCTATCACCCCGTGATCCTCATTTTGGTCTCTTGAGCTACAAAGAGTATCTTTTTTTTTTAAGATTTTTTAAAAGATTTTATTTATTTTTTAGAGAGGGAAGGGAGGGGGGAGAGAGAGAGAGAGAGAGAGAGAGAGAGAGAGAGAGAGAGAGAGAGAGAGAGAGAGAGAAACATCACTGTGTGGTTCCTGGGGGTCGTGGCCTGCAATCCAGGCATATGGCCTGACTAGGAATCGAACCTGCAATACTTTGGTTCACAGCCCGTGCTCAATCCACTGAGCTACGCCAGCCAGGGCTCAAAAGAATATCTTCTTGATGTCAAGACTGAAGACTGTCTCTTCCCTGAGTCATCATCTCTCTAGGCTAAATTGCACCTTTTTATGACCATTTCTCTCTTATTCTCAACTTGACTTTCAGGTCTGGTCACTGTCTTCTGGACTTTCTCAAGTCCACACACACAGACTGAGCTTGCTGGTGCTCAGACTAATGATAAAGGCTGCAAGGTACACCATCACCCATGCAGTCACCTCGCTAACGGGGAAATGTTGAATCTTCAAGTGTTGTAAAATGATGTGAAAAGAATGTAGTTCCTCCTTTTGAGGACAGAATAACCAGATTCTCACCCTTTAGATATAGACTCAACATTTATTGATCATCTACTAGATATCAGACATTAATGCCACTTCATTTGATTATTTGATTATCATGTCACTTCTCAGAGCTGAGTCACATTATTCCAGTTTGGCAGATAAATCCTAACCTCAGCTAAGTAGAGCCCGAGGTTTTACAGATGAAGGGGACAGAGCCAGAAGATTAAGGGTGAATCTGAATGACTCCAAATTGTTTCTGTCAGTAAATCTCCACAATAACCACAAGATAAGTGCAAGATGCAAAATAGGAATTGAAGTTCAATATCAGCACCATATTGACTCTTTGGAGTCGGACAGCTGGGTAAGATCCTGGCTGTACCACTTACAGCTGTGTGATTTCCCACCTCATAGGATAATTATAAATGATTAAATGAGCTGATATTTATAGTCTGTAAGACAATGACTAGCACATGGTAAGCACTCAATAAATACAAGCTATTGTCATTATTAGCTTTATTCCTGGCACAGATTAATTGAAGAATATATTAGTTTTCTATTACTGGTGTGAAATATTACCACAAATTTATTGGCTTGAAACAACACAAATTTATTTTATTTTTATCCTCATCCAAGGATATTGTTTCATTGTAGAGAGAGAGGGAGGGAGAAACATCAATGTGAGAAACATTGATTTGGTTGCCTTGTCATACACACCCCGACCAGGAATTGAACCTGAAACCTGGGTATGTGCCCTGACCGGGAATTGAACCCACAACCCTTTGGTCTAGGGGATGATGCTCCAACCAACTGAGTCACCCTGGCCAAGGTCACAAATTTACTTTATTACAGTTCTCTAGGTCAGAAGCCCAGCATACTCACTGGGCCAAAACCAAGGTATCAGCATGGTACACTCCTTCCTGGAAGCTCTGGGGAGAATCCATTTCCTTGCTTTTTCAGCTTCTAGAGGCCACTGACTTTCCTCGACTTGAGGCCCGTTTTCCATCTTCATAATCAAGATTGTCTGGTCAACACATCTCACGGGGTCATATCTCTGGTTCTCTTTCCGTTCCCTCTTCCACCAACAAGGACCCTCGTGATGACATGGGGCCCTCCCAGATAATCCGGGATAATCTCCCCACCTCTCTCAGTCAGCTGAACAGCAACTCTGAATCCCCCTTGGTCACAGTAACCTAACGTAAGGTCTCAGGAATTATGACATGGACATCTTTCAGGAAAGGAACCGTTATTCTGCCTACCACAGAGAACACAGTAGTAATATTCCTACCTCCCTCTCCAAGTATGGCCCTGGGGACCCACATGAACTTAATCTGCTTACCCAGCAATGCAGAGGTCGGGACAGAAAAGGAACAGAGAACAGGAGGGCCTTTGTGTGTGTTGTGTTTCAGTTCAGTGGCCCGTTCCCCGGCCACTGCATGTCAGGCCCTTCCGGGTCTCTCCAGTCAGACCAGTTCCTCTTCCTCCTGCAAGGGAAATCAAGGCTGAAGCAGGCTGAGAGGGTGGGTGGTCCAGTTCATCCCTACGGCAGACATAGGAGCTTTTACCTGAGAAATGGAGCTGATGTCCTTTTCTTAGGGAAGCTGAGGAAAAACGAGTAAGCATTTATCTCTGGCATGAATAAAACTAAAAGTAAAAGAAGTAGTTTTTACATTTCAGTAAGATCAGGCTTGCTTGTTATTTGGGGTGGTTTAAGAAAGTTTTCTTAATTGCCCTGTTCCCACAACCATTATACGTCTCAGTGGCTGACACAGTATGGCCACCTCGTCACGGACTCACCCACGCAGCTCGGGTGCTGTGCCCACTCACTGTGTGCACTGGGCAAGTCCTCGGCGTCCTTGTCTGCAAAGTGGAGACAACTCCATATCTGGATCACAGGTTGCCTGGGAGGAACCAACCTAAAATGAATACACATAAAAGACTTACCATCGATTTGCTGGAAATGAAGGAAGAGAAACAAATATTTCTGTTTTTCTGAGTGAGCAAGTCCAAATCTCAGCTCTGTTCTGTCAGACAATTATTCCAAGGGCCCTAGTAGCACTATTTTTTTCCTCTTTGCTTTACTTGCCTTTTCCTTCCTTTCCTTTCTTTTCTTTCCCTCCCTCCCTCCCTTTTTAAAAGGATTTTATTTATTTATTTTTGGAGAGAAGGGAAGGGAAGGAGACAGAGAGAGAGAAACATCAATGTGTGGTTGCCTCTTACATGCTCCCCACTGGGGACCTGGCCCACAACTCAGGCATGTGCCCTGACTGGGAATCAAACCAACAACCCTTCAGATCACAGGCCGGCACTCAGTCCACTGAGCCACACCAGCCAGGGCCCTACTTTCTTTCTTCCCACCTTTTATAACAAGAAATCTAGTGACCTAGGCACATCTGTGACCTACAGATTTTACCTTGGCCAAGAAACTCTTCCAGATATATTGTCCATCCAAGACACAGCATAGCCCTGAAGAGAAAGAACTTGTCCCCTAGACTGAGATAGGTGTTTGCAGACTACTCAGCTTGCAGTCTTTCCTACAATAAGAATAAGCTACCTGGTCAAAGCAGCAAAGAAATTCTATAACCAGGACAGTTGACACATCCTCACCAGCAGGGTCCCTTTTTTACCTGCCAACTCCCCTCACTAATACCCCACTGTCCCCACATACTTTTTTTTCCATAAAAAGACACAGAACTGTGTTACCATGTGAGGTCATAAAAACATGGCTTTTGGCCATCACAAGACATTTTATTTCCTAGTTAGCCAGCTGGTCATAACACTTTGGGCTGGTTAGGGATTTTTAAACAGTGGTGAAAGAGGCACAAAATGGGACATGTGACAAGTTGTGCCTGCCGCTAGGTGAGCAGGGCAAGGCAGGCGGAGCTGTCCTGCTGGCATTCCTCTTGGCTGTGTTGCGTAACCTTCTCCTTGCAAGGAGCGGCATTGCACAGAAAGAGGTGCTGTGGGCAATTATGACCCGACATTTATTTACCTCCCTTCTCCCAAAGTGTTCCTTTGGTGTTCTGTAAACAATTTAATTGAGAAAGCAAAGGATATGGTTCTCAGTGGAGACTGAGGGGAATTTTAGGTGGGCAGAATGCAATTACCCAAGGCAGCATCTTGAAGTCTGCCAACACAGAAATAGGAAAGTGTGTGTTGGTGGCATTTAATTTGTCTCTGTCTATTGTGTCTAGGGTCTCTTTCTCTATTATGCATGTGTTGAATATTTAGTTTTGAAGCATCTGATTGAGGTTGGCTGTGTGACAAATACGAGTTTTTCCTTTGCTTTAAGTAGACTATTTACTAGAATTCTTAAAGGCAACTGGATATGCAGTCAAGATGTCTTTTCCATCTTAGACCCAATTGGGGCAAATGTTCAGAATATTGTCCAAAGATAGGGGGCACATAGCATCTTCTCAATTTTGAAAAAATTTTCTTTTATTCTAGACAGAGGGGATGGGAGGGAGAAAGACAGGGAGAGAAACATCAGTGTGTGGTTGCCTCTTGCATACCCCCCACCAGGGACCTGGCCACAACCCTGGCATGTGCCCCAGACAGGAAATCAAACCAGTGACCATTTGATTCGCAGTCTGGCACTTAATCCACTGAGCCATGTCAGCCACGGATGCATGTTCACACTGTAAGGCAAGTTATTTAGTTAATTTTTCTTTGTCTCCTGCTTGATTCCTCTCCTTCCTTTTCTTCACCCTGACCGCATCTGTCTGCTGGGACTACCCAAGAACAGCGTCATAAGACATCAGGAAACTGTTCAGTCTAGTTCACTGCAGCAGATCTCCCAGGGTTTTTTAATAAATAAGAAAACAAGATGTAAAGAGACTTCTAATCTGCATATTTTATCTTTATTGTCAGTCACAAAATGGGCCCAGTATGTTGTTACCCAACCTCCCTACCTTTCCTATAGCCTCCAAGCCCAGGCTTCCTCTGTTATGTGTGTCTGTTACGAGTTACCTCTCCAGCTCACTGTTCACCATCAAAATTGTGAATTACCCACACAAGCAGAGTGTGACTTTAACCCACCTCTTCCTCAGACCATCTGAGACTTGAAGGATGTGAGAAATCACCCATGAAGCATGAGATCAGGCAGTTCTAATGTCATCCAGCTCCTTTTCCCTCTCAACCCTGAGTGAAGCTCTGGCTAGAAGGAGGTGCTTCCTGCTGCTTTGATTTCTCTGCGTGAGAACGCCAGCGGTGCCCACCATGGCCTTTGTCGAAGGGGCCTCTCAGGCTGGCACGTGGGATCCCCTCTAGAATTTCATGTGAGGCAAAGGCGGCCATCCAACAGAAACACCACCAGTGGTTGTGTAGTTGTCAAGAATTGAAGGTGTTTAGACCGAAAGTGGAGAAAATCATGTGTAATTTTTGTTCTTTTATGAAATACATTCTGTATAGGCTTGTCCCCTCAGTTCAATCTGTACCCAATAACTGATGATCTAAAAATCCCCAACTGATGCCAGACACTGTGCTGAGGTCATGACACAGCTCACCTCACTGAGTCCTCACAGCTGTTTTAAATTGGGTATTTTTTTCTCCATTTAAAAATGATGGAACTGAAGCCTACGGAGAAAAGCAAACAGTGTGAGTCCAATGCACTCAGTTTTAACTACAGTCCCATTTTGCCTCCAGTTTGTTTTTAGAAGAGGGTGGTGAAGTTGTAATGATGTGTCATTTATTTAGAGGCAAAGCTTCATTTTTCAGTACCTCTGTAGCCAACCTCGGACATGTTACCCTGTCCTCCCCAGGGATGCCCATGCTCACCAACCTTTGTGGTCCTTCTCCTGCCACCAGAGGTCAGAGCGAGGGTGACCCCTGGAGGACTAGAGACTAGTGAGGCCTGTGCTGTGAATGAGGTGTGGACATTTTAAGCTGCAGACACTAAGGAAACAAGACCCTGTCACGTGTTTTGTGTCTCTAGCAGTCACACTGAATACTCGGCAACATCATCATAACGACAGGTCCATCATGAAACTTCCTAGGAATGCGAGATGTTCCTTCTGATGAGCATCTTTCTCCACGTTGCTGCTTTTAGTGCTCTGGCGCCTGTACTTCTCCATCACCAGCGTGAATGGCAGCGAGTCTTGGGGCCTTTCTGGTAATAACAGTAGGTTATTGGACGAGTGCCAGAATTTCCCGGTCCGCTTACCCAGCTGACCCCCTCCACACCCCATCCCAGTTTGCTTCATATTCATTTCCTGTGCTGTGAGGGATTATCTTATCTTCTCACCCTGTTCCTTTCCATTCCTTTCCCTTCTCTTGGATCTGAATGAAGAGTCTGAGAGATGTAAAGAATAGAGCCCTGAATCAAACAAGAGTTTTCTGACAGTCATTGTATATTGGCACTGGAGTCCTTTTATTAGCTACATTTCATTGGACAAAGACACAGATTTTCATGAGAAGCATCTTAAGGTCCTTTGCAATGCAAGCAGTTGACCCAATCTTCCTTCTCTCTCAAATTGCTAGAAAGTCTATATTGTTTCCTATTACTATACCCAATCCAGCTTACATGGTAGCTGTTGCATGGTATATATTTTTCCATCCTTTTACCTTCAACCTGTCCGTGTCTTTGAATCTGAAGTGTGTCTCCTTGAGACAGCATAGACTGATCTGGTTTTTGGTTTTTTTTAACCCAGTCTAACAATCCCTGCCTTCTAATCGGATCATTTAATTCATTCACAGTTCACGTTCTTATTGATATGGTTACATTTACATGTGCCTTTGGACTTTTTGTTTTCTGTGTGTCACATAGCTTTTTGTTTCTTGGTCCTTATGGCTTTATTTTGCATGAAGTAAATATTTTCTAGTACAACATTTTAGTTCCTTTCATGATATTTTCAAATTTTACTTTCTTAGTGGTTTCCCTAGGACTTACAATAGACACTTTAACTTACCAGCATCTATTTCAGATTATACTCACTCAAAGGTGGTGAGGCACAGAAATCTCCTGCAGAACCCTCCCCTCTTCCCCTTGTTACACTATTATTTGTACACATATTACATCTACATACATATTCCAAACCCAACAATGTATTATTGTAATTATTATGTTATACAACCTAATGTCTTTTAAAGAATGTGAAAGGAGGAGAGCAGATACATATTATTTTTCTGCTCTTTTCTCTACTTGTGGTACTCCTACTACACATATGTTCATGTGCTTAACGGTGTGCCGCATTTCTGTGAGGCTCTGTCTTCTGCCTACTCAAATCAACTACTGATCCCTGCGGTGAATTCTTTATTTCTGTAATTTACTTTTCAATTCCAGAATTTCCATTTTGGTCATTTTTGTAGTTTCCCTCTCTATCATTTAATGAAACATTGTCATTATACATTTCTTTCCTTCAGCATGGTTTCCTTTAGTTCTTTGAACATATTTATAATAGCTGCTTTAATGTCTTTGTCTGCTAAGTATAATATCTGAGCCCTCTCAAATACAGTCTCTGTCACCTGCTTTTTTCCTGAATCACACTTTCTTTGCAAATCTCGTAATTGTTTACAACTGGACATGTTAGGTAATAATATATCATAGCAGTTCTGGACACTGATCCTCCTCACTCTATTTCCCCTCCATCTGAAGCCAACTTCTTGTTTGCTTCTTTGCTTAGTGACTTAGCTAGACTAGTTCAGCAAAACCAACTCCGCTTCACTGTGCTTCTGATGTCACTCCTTAGAGGACACAGCCTTGGGCTGTGACATTCTTGTATTTTCTTTTTTAAATGGCATAACTCTTTCGAGTGGCTCTCTGACTACCTCTCTGCCTGATCTCCTTGTTAAATTTCTGGTGGGTCTTTTTCTATTATTATTACATCTAGCTGTTAGTCTCCACTAATTTCTACTTGTACAATCTATTGTTTTTGGCCCTGGGGCATAAAATGCCCCTACAGCCTGGTTCAGTTCACGTCAGGCACCTTCACAGGGAAATTCTTCAAGGCCATTTGGTGGTACTTGCTCTGACCCTAGGAGGGCTCTTCTTAGCTTTCTCTTTCTCTGGTTCTCTCTGTTAAACTCCTAGCTTGCCTATCATTTTCCTATTACGGAGCTACGGGGCTCCTCCTAATTGTCCACCACCAAAATTTCTACTGTTTCCAATAGCACATTAGGTTTTAATACCAATGTAAATTTTGAATCTTGAAATACACAAATTCCCAAAAGCTATAACTTAATAAAACTGATTCAAGAGGAAAAACAGAAGTTGCATAATTCTCTTTATTACAGAAATGTAATCAATATTTTAAAAGTATCCCATGTCAAGTCCAGGTCATTTTTACTGGCAAGTTCTACCAAACATTTAACTTACATTTAAGGTAAGTATTCAGTCTTATACTATCTATTCCAGAGAATGTAAAAGTATGGCATTCTCTCAGACATTTTATGAGGTCTGCAAAAGCTTGATAGCAAAACTAAGGACAGTATAAGAAGGAAAAATAAATACCTGTCTTACTCATATACATAGGTGAAAAAATCCTAAACAAGATAGTATCACATAATGAAGCCAAGAAATTATTTTATTAGGTTTAATAATGGTAGGGGCATTTTTAAAATTGTTGTTCTACTATGGTTGTCCCAATTCCCTCCCCCCTTGCTCTCCCTTGCTCCCTCTCCCACTCCCACAGTCAATCCCTATCCTCTATGGGGTGTTTTTTTTAAAAAGCCCCAATTTTAAGAGTTGCATACGGAAGTATGTGAAAGTGAAATGCATAAGGTCTGAAACTTGCTTTAAAATACATTTAGACCCCAGCTGGCATGGTGAAGCTGGATGGGGTGTCATCCTGTAACTGGTCAGGGCACATGCCTGGGTTGTGGGCTTGGTCCCATAGAGAAACAACCAATGGATGTTTCTCACATCAAAGTTTCTCTTCCTTTCTCTCTCCCTCCCTTTCCTTCTCTCTAAAAATCAATAAGCATGTCCTCAGGTGATGGTAAAAAAATAAAATAAAGTTAAAAAATACACTTAGGTTTTGGGAATGGGTTGTTTTTCAAATATTCTGGAATCTGGATATGAGTTTATGGGAGTTTGTTGTTACTGTCTCTGCTTTCGTCGGTATTAGAAAAGTTTTATAATACAGAGGGACTAGAAACTTTGGCTTGAGTATATGTAATTATTTTTTTAAAAGAGAAAGAAAATAGATACACATTATGAAGTGTCAGAAGCCAATGTCATACATGGACAGGACTGTGACAGGGTGGGGAATTCAGTGTTTCAACATGTGATCTGGCTACATCCAAAGGAATCCCAAGCGAGGTGCATTGCATACACTGCTCTGTGTCTCTCGTGGCAGAGGGGGTGCACACCCTCCTGCTGGGCAGGGGCATTCCGGGAGGATGGGTGACGGTCCTGCCCGTGCTGGATGGAAAGGAAGTTTCACACTCTCAGTGATTTCGCAGCTAGAAATGGACCGAGGGCTGCTTTGAACCACAGTCCGAGTTGGGTGTAGCCTTTCCCTCCATCACCAGAATAAAGATGACGTGTGTGGAAAAAGTCAGCAGATTGTGAAGCTCTATAAATGTAAGATAGTTGAAATGTAAGATAGCTTCTGTTATTTACAGAAGCATATATCAATTCAAGAATTTCCACTTTGTTCATTTTTGTAATTTCTGTCTCTTTTATTTGATAAAACATTGTCATCGTACCTCTCTTTAATCCTTTAAGCATGGTTTCCTTTAGTTTTTTAATGTATGGATAATAGCTGTGAAAAGGACGGGGAGTACGACGATTTTGGAGAACAGTTTGGCATTTCTTCACAATGTTGAATAGATTTAGCGTGTGACCCAGCAGTCGTGGCCCTGCGTGTGTACTACATGTATACTCCAGAGAACTGAAAACATGTCTACACAGAAACTTCTACACAGTGCTCACAGCAGCATTATTCATAGTAGCTTAAAAATGGAAACCACCAAAATGTCCATGGCTGGGGAATCGATCGACGAAATGTAGTGTTTCCATACAGTGGAATATTACTTAGCAATAAAAAAGGGAGAAAGCATTGACACAGGCTATGGCATGGATGAACCTTGAAAATGTTTTGCTAGGTGAAAGAAGGCAGTCAAAAAAGATCATGTGTTTTAAGATTCCATTTAAGTGAAATGTCCAGACTAGGCAAGTCCAGAGAGAAAGTACATAGATCAGTGGGTGCCAGTGTCAGAAGGGTATGGGTTTCTTTCGAGAGTAGTAAAAATGTTCTAGTGTTAGATGGTGGTGCTGGTAGTGCAACTTCATACATATACTAAAAACCACTGAACTGTGTACACTGCAGGGGGGAGTTTTATGGTGTGGGAATCGTATCCCAGTGAAACTGTCATTTGACAAGAGGTGGTGGAAAGAACAGGGGAAGGAGAGTTTGGACCAAAGTGACTTTTTCTCCTATATTCCACCCCATCTATTACCACAGCTCCCAGGATCTTGGAGGCTTCTGTCAAACTCAGGAAGATGTATGATTTTTTTTTTAAACTTCATTGAGAAAATGATGGCATTGAAGCAGAAACAATAAGAAAGCCAAACAGTGTGTTTTACTCCCCCACTCCTTAATTTGTTAACCCGGATGAGAAGGAGGCTTAGAGCACTGAGGCCTCCAAAAATCAGTGGGCTGGACACCAGGACACATGGGGCTGAAGTGGGGCTAACGAGAGGCGAGCCTACCCAAGACAGGTCTCCTCCAATTTTCCACTCCCAACCGGCAGTGGGGACAGTCACTGCACTGGCAAACAGAGCTACAATCATTCTTATTAATCAGCAAACCTAATGGTCAGAAGTGCCACAAGTGCCACCCCATATGTTTTTCTTACCCACTACATAAGCGCAACCCCCTGGCTCCATCTGCTGTGGTGAGGACGGATTACTTGCTGGGCCAGTCTGCTTTCCTTCATTTTGTGCTTTCTCTCCCCGTCTTCCCACCCTCTTTTTGTATTTTAGTGGCTGCTTCGACCCCCAACTCCACTGCTGGTGCGGCCATGAACTCTTTGACCTCTCTTGGGACTCTGCAAGGACTGGCGGGAGCCACTGTGGGACTGAACAATATTAATGCACTTGCAGGTACCATAAACAGTGAGTATTTGCTGCTCTGGTGGACAGCCTTCCCCCAAATTCTCCACAGAAAAATGGTTGGCCAGAAATGACCTAAAACAGGATACAGAACAGGGAGAACTAATACTTGGGGTGGAGGAGCACATGCTTTGATAGGCAGACACTGTCTAGGTTCCTCTTGCCTCAAAATCACCCAACCACTCTCCACCTGTCTTTTTCTAATACGCAGCGTGTGCATACTCACCCACACATTTCTGTGACTGGCAGGTATTTGCAGGTTTTGAGAGGTTTGGCTGGGTTTTGGATTTGTTCTGTTCTTCTAAGAGGCAGTGTGCTAATAATAGGAAAATTGATGGACCAGAAATCAGGACACATGGATCCAGCCCCCAATCTGCGAGCAATTACTTGCAGGATCTTAGGCAATTCACTGCACCGCTCTGAGCTTCATTTTCCCATTTGGAAATTGAAAGTTCTGGATCAGATGATCTTAAAGGTGCCCTCCAGCTCTAAAAACCCAAAGATTCATGACAGTTTTATTGGGGGGGGGGGCACAAATGAGGCCTTGAAAAGAAGGAAATCCAGCTGAGCAGATGGAGCCACTGCTGAAGGGAACACGGTCGGGCATCTTTATGAAGCACCGCAGGTGTGGGTCACTCACTAATCAGTGCAGCTCCAAAGGGACGCAGTTCCACCACCACAGGGTGGGGCAGGCTGCTTACCGAGTCACCTGGGGACTTGCTGAAGAACTCTAGGTTCTGCCCTACCTAGCATACCCACATCTGGCACTTTAGATCTGTGGAGGGGACAGTACCCAGCCAGCAGATAAGTGTATTGGAGACTCATGCTTGGCATTGGCTCCTGTGCTGGGGGAGGGTCTCAGCCCACAGGCGGGCACCTCATCTGTCTTTCCCTCAGCTTGGTCCCCCGGAGGCCTGAGAGCGGCTAAGCCCATCAGGTCCGTGATAGCCCAAAGAAATTCCGATTTGAGGGTCCAGTTCCTACCATGCAGCCCAAGCAACCCAACACCACCCATTTTAAGCACTAAGAAAGGGGTTCTTGGTGAGTTGCCCTGTTTTAAGCCATGATTCAATAAGTGGACTTACTGATCAGACAGTACAATTTTCTTAAAAAGGCAAAAATAAAAATTCCCAGTAATTCTATAAAAGCTCAAAAATAATACCTTGCAATGTATTTGGTAAAAAAAAAAAAAAAAAAGAACCTAGAACTCATCCAAATGAAAGCTAACACTTACAATCCTGATAAGGAAATAAGTCATATATTTAGAGGTAGGAAATATTCAGGTTTTATTAAATCCTTTCATTCAGATGCTCTAGAAAAAACAAAAACTTGAACTGACTTTTATCTGACCATGAACCAAAAAGAAGAAAATAAAAACATTTTTCCTTCCATGTATGGCGGCTCTTCATTAGCAAACAGCGTATGAAGTGGTAATCATGCCACAGCAAGATATTTTATCCAGTAAAACCGCCTCCAGCCCCTGCCTTGCCAAGAGCCCTCAGTGCCTTGACTCCTGTTTCTGACCTTGTTCTGCAGACGCTCCAGCCCACTTGTCCTTGCCCTCGGTTGCAGGTGTGTGTGTTTGCACACAACCCTTCATGCTGCTTCTCTTGCCCCAGGACCTAGTTCCCCTAAAACAAGGACTTTGATTTGATCGCCTGCCTGTCCTTGGTCTGCAAAGTAACAGGCCAGTGGGAGTGGCTGTCCTCCTCAGCATGTGCTCATGACTGTTGCGTGTCGTCCTCTTGTTTGTGTGTCTGCCTGTCTCCATCCTGTTGTGTGTTGTACTTTGCTGGCATCGTCCATCGTTGTGAGGGGCTAGAGAGGGGCCACTTGTTGAATGGCAGAGACACCGTGACTATGTCTTGTGTGAGATCCGTGTTACACAAATTTTGCTTCTGGCAAGGACAACAGGCTTAAATTATTTTGTTTTTTTAGAATTCTTTGCCATTGGATTAATATAAGTTTGTATAGTTTGTGGGAAATTAAGAATGTTTCTAGTTTCAAATTACTACTACCAGAGACTATCAACCAGCAAAATGTTTAATTAAGTCAAAAATCATGCTAAAACAATATATTCTTTCTGATTTGGTGAATGTTTCTAGTTCAGGGCTATTTAACAATGCCAGCAATGGCTAGCAGCTAATATTTACTTCTGTCTCAAGGAGACAGACACAAGGAGAAAACCTAACACAGGGTGGCCTCTTTCAGACCATCCTCCCTCAACATACATGGTGATGCTACCCGTCCTACCGAATAATTCTCAAAACAGGTCATCAAGAAAGTTACCTGGACAGAGGCAGCTCCTAAAGTAGTTGACTCAGCTTCCATATCATTGATGTTTCCTGCCCCTCCCTCCCAGGAAGCACTGCTTGCTGCCAGGACAGTTTTCTCTTTTACTGAAAGAACCAACTCCTTTCCATGGAAAAAGGGGCCAAGAAGAAAGTAGGTGAATGGAATCCACAGTTAATTCTCAACTCATGTTAGTGTTAAGTTTACCCTCCTGCTACCCTAAAGTTTTGGTTAGTAGACAATTGGCTAAATTTAACTGAATCTGATCTCCTTTTCCTTCCTTCATACATTCATGAATGGAGGGGCTAAAAAAAAAATAGCACAGCACACTAAAGCTAAAAGTGGAAATTGTCCAGATCGGAAGGAATGTGGGTGAATCACTAACAGGGCTTTCGCTTACAGATCATTGAATGGTTCTTCAGGCATGTTTTTTATATTTGTATCTGAGCTAAAGTGAAAATATTTTTTGTAGATGTGTCCACCCAAGAGTGTAAATCTGATTTTGTGTGTTTAAGTATATTTTTCCTTGTTTAAGTGGCTTACCCGTATAGTGCTTAAAATTGTGGTGATCTGGATATAACCAGCCACAAATGCCTGGTGAATAAAAATATCTTTTGTAAAGGAGGAAAAAGAAAAAATGCTTTGGGCATATTGTGGCTTGTTGGTCTATTTACAGTGTGAAGTGACTTTTAATCTGTACCATTGGAATATACAAAGATATATGTAGTTAGATGTATACATAAGCACAGACAACCTCACACACACCTGTGACCATATTAACACCAGCATACATATGAATGTCCTATATGTACTATTCTAACTCACCTACCCTGGTTCTAGACATTTTGTATGTAAGTTCTCATTGTCAGCTTGCAGCTTAGAAGGATATGCTTCACCTACACCGGGGACACTTAGTAAACAGATTTCAAATCTGTGCCAATACATGAACACATTCTTCACTTTTACTCTTTTTATTTGGTAGACAACTTAGCAGAGTGGCTTGAAAGCAACTGTAGTTTGCTTGTGGTGCTTGGCCTCTGCTTCTCCAGTTCAGTACCACCTTCATAGCAGCTGGAAAAAACTGTCAAGCTCATGTTTATGGGGGGTCCTTCTGTGTCATTTTCACAGAGCTAGTCAGTAATCACACAGTTCCTCAGGTCTCCATCAGATGAGAACTTCTGGAGAGCAATGAAGTTTAAAGTGCTTAGCAGTCGAGATACACACTAACTTTACTGACAGGCCATTTGCAAGGACCTTACCTTGTGGAGGTTTGAAACACCTGACACTTTGTCCCAGCCTTCCGCATCCAGGTGGCTTTCATGGGAACCTGAATTAAATGGGGTGAAATGACTAAATCCATTTGGTCTTTTCAAAGCAAAGCCCTATTTGTTTAAGGGGTAAAGCATTTTACTCAACCTTCTTCAAGCCTGTTTCTTTTGTGTCAGGTTTTCAGATGTAATGACATACCAGCAGCAGAATTCACATGTTGTCTTTGATATGATTATTTAATACAGAATAACATTAGTTAATCCACAGGAATAACTCTCACAGGTTGAAATCTTCCTTTGAAGCTCCTTCAAATTCTACCAGGCAATCAGTTACCTATTCTGCCTTGGTTTTTGGCAAATACACCAGAATTTTCAGGATAGGTTTGGTTTTAAATATTCGCAACACACTTGTACTTGTTAGAATTTTTATCCTTATTTTTTGTCAAAAGGATGGTTATACCATGGAGGAAAGCAAGGGCTGGAGAGGCCTGAGTAGTACACCTCTTTTACTTGGTGCCTCGTCTGCCTTCTCCCTGCCCGCCCCAGGCAGGTAAGGCCAGCCTGACTACCTCTCACACACATGGAACCAGCTGAAGCAAGCAGGACCCTTCAGAGTGCAGCTTTGCCCTGAGAGAGAGTCCAAAATCACAGCCAACCACTATAAAGTGTAAGCAGGACAAGTGTGAGGTGGTGGCTGAAACGTCACTGGCTGGAGCTGCAAGCCACACAGGACCCCACTCCTGGAACATCTATCCAGTGTCTCAGGAGCATGAAGTTCATTCTGCTTCTGTTTCAAAAGGGAAAAAAATGACAAAAAAGGGAGAAAGAGAAGATCGTTCACCTATCCTGGACAGTAAAAAGGGCCTGTCCCAGAGGGGAAGGGAGTCAGGGCCACCAGCAGCTGTGGCAGTTAGATACCACCTGTGTGTGAGCCCTCCTCTGGAGAAGCCAGGTAGCAGAGGCTGCAAATCACAGAACAGCTCTCCTTCACGGTTCTTACCCGGGAGGGCCTGAGAGCTCTGAGACCCTTAGCAGATATGGCATCAAGGAGATGTAGTGCTTCCAACCATCCCATTGCTGTCCGGGGGATTCGGAGACATTCTTTGTGAGTGGAGCTCCTGGCTTCAGCCCCTGCTTGTCAGGCCGCTGTGTTCCCCGTGGCTCTGTAGGCCGAGGAGCACACCTGGAACCATACGCTGCATGTGAGTGGAGTGGCAAGTCACTGCTCACTTCCCTCCTAGGATTTCTTCCCACACAGAAACCTCACTTTCCAGAGGGGAGCCCGTGGCATGACCATCTGTATCCCTAGCACCTATTAATGGCCTGACGAAAATGAAAGCAGCAGCACTTAGCAACTGTGTTCTGCTCTTCCCCAGCTATTTTACAACCTCCTCTCACCTCTCTGAGAAAAGAAACACTGGTGTTTCTTTGCACTCACACAAATATTGGGAGGTGAGGATGAAATAAGATGATGAAACAAGGAAAAGAGAAGTTACTCCCCACCCCTTCAGCGGCTGTGTAGAATAATGGGGATGAGTAGAAAAGAGGCAGTGGGTTAATATGGTTGGTCGTCTGAGGGATTGTTTAATTAGGAGGACAAACTATGTCCAAGCTCTTTAACAGCACTTATTTGCCTGACCAAAAAAATTTAAGAGACTAGCCTCCTTCATAAGAAGAAACTTAAAGCAGAGTCAGCAGGACTTCTGCTGGCTAACCCCTTTTTAACTGTATTTCCAGGTGAGCCTGATTTCCTTTTTCAGTAGGCCTGTTCCTTTCTGGCCTTCAGGCTCTCCTTGCACTCACTCCGCCCACTGCAGGCCTCTGTCATAACATCACCCAGAGCCCAGTTCCGTCTCCTCAAGCCCCCAGGAACAGTACCAGACCTAAGACACTATGAGAGTCCTCTATTGTAAAGCAATAGTCTGATTCATATTTTGTATGTAGTTTTTCTTTTAAATCAAAGAGATGAAGTTGTCAAAATAACAAGCACTATGGAGAAAGCAGAACATTCTCCACCTCTGCTTCCCGAGGATGGCAAGGAGCAAAGCATTGACAGGAGTGTTAAGGTGGCATAACTCTTAAGCATCCTTATCTCAGTTCTCTGTTCCCTGCAGACTTCATATCAACTTTTTTCAGTTAGTCATCTTTGCTATTTAATAGCCCTGATCAATAGCCCAAGCCCCTTCAGGACTTTCACTAATGTTTTCAGTAAGTTCTCCCAGAAACAGAGCTTTAAAAAAAAAGTTTAATCATAAAAGGAACAATCATGATGTCACCTCTTCCATTTCCTGAGCTCATATGAAAGTTAACACTTTATAAAGTCTTGCTTGTTTTGACTTAGTATTCAGGGAAAATATGACACAATCAACAACCGTAATAGAGCAGAAGAGCAGCCAGGATACAAGCAGAAAAAATGAAAAAAGTATGCTGGCGAACATCCAGTTCACATCAGCGAAGAGCCGAGACCCAGCTCACCAAAACGGGTGTCAGCTTCAGTTAACTGGAAAACACGACACAGAGCTCGTCCATTGGCAAAAATCCCAGTTACACGGGCACTGATTAATATTCGTGTGTGTGTCTGCCTGTCTGTCTAAGCATCTAACTATTTGCTGCTGAAAACAAATGGCCCCATTCCATGTGAAGCCTTTCATAGTGAATAAGCAACTTCAGTCTCTGCAGTTAGGGGAAGGGTCCACATTTTTTTCTTGTGCCTTAACTCTTCATTAGCTAAAGGCTATTCCTAAGCTCCTAGTCCTGGCAACTTTCTTCTGTTTAGCAGAGCCAGTTAGTGGGACTGCCGATTCACTGGGCTATTGAGTGTAGAGCATGGCGTCTCTGCCATTTCCTCATCAGACAGCTTACAGGAGAGAAGTTTTGTTTTCCTTTCCACCTCAACTGCTCAGATCCCCCAAGAACCCAGTAAATGGATTTAAGTGTACAGATGGTACAGGGCTCTCCCAGTGATGTTTTTTACCCGCTTCTAAGCTCTAAGAAGCAATAGAAGGTTTTTATTTCAAAAGACTAACCCCAGTACTTGCCAGTAGCACGCTGCATGGAATGAAGACGTACTGTCTAACTGTAGCACCTCAGTGAGTGTTGGTCGCTGGCCTAGGAAGTGAGGGTTCTCATCGCTCAAGGGGTTCTTCGGTTTGCTGCTGTCTGTATTTTTATCATGATTGTCAGTATGACTTCATAGTTTCATTCTAAGTTCGTGTTGCTTTCATCGGTACGCTAGCTGCATGCACTTGCTATCTGTTGTACTTGTGTCAAATGATTCTCTAACTTCCTTTGGAAAGCACTAATGAAAAGTGCTGTTTCTCTTCTCTATTGTTGGGTTTTTTGTAAAGTTGCTCAAATGCTCTCAGGTATGGCGGCTCTGAATGGAGGACTTGGCGCCACGGGCTTGACGAATGGCACAGCGGGCACCATGGACGCCCTCACCCAGGCCTACTCAGGGATTCAGCAGTACGCAGCAGCGGCACTGCCCACTCTGTACAGCCAGAGCTTGCTGCAGCAGCAGAGCGCGGCGGGCAGCCAGAAGGAAGGTATGTGCCGCCCTCGGCCCAGCGCTCCTGGTGTGGCCAGCCTGACGGGCACCTTTCACCTTCGGAGCTACTTTTCATAACACCCAGACTGAGCTAGAAAGCAATCGTTTTATTTCTAGTATTCGTGATTTTTCACTGAGAAACCCAATAATCTTAAACCATTTGATTCAATCTTTCCTGTTCAGATTTATATTTCTTTTATCTTTTGATTTAACTTTTCAGCTACCTCTTAAGATGGATTTCTTACCCACTATGTGTTTATACACAATCGCTTAGTAATTGCTGCCATCAAAACATTTCTAGGGCCCTGGCTGGCGTAGCTCAGTGGATTGAGTGCAGACTGTGAACCAAAGTGTCACTAGTTCGATTCCCAGTCAGGGCACATGCCTGGGTTGCAGACCAGGTCCCCAGTGGGGACCACGTGAGAGGCAACCACACACTGATACTTCTCTCCCTCTTTTTCTCCCTGCCTTCCCCTCTCTAAAAATAATAAGTAAGTAAATAAATAAATAAATAAATAAATAAATAAATAAATTTTTAAAGAATTTCTAGGAACCCCCCTCTTTCTCCCAAATCAGCATTATTTCTCTCCTCACACTGCAGCTCCTCCTCAGTTGGAGGGATGAAGTGTCCTGTCCCTGTGGGTGAAGCACTCTGTCCAGCCAGTCCCAGGCTGCATAGAGCCCATGCCGCGCTGTGACAGTGGCCTGCCTCTTAGCAGGTGCTGGTTTCCAGGTTCATAATAAATCTACCCTTAGGATCGACTCTGTCTTTAACTGGGGGTTCTGGGGAGCAGCAAATAAGTGATTGATTGCACTGCTGCTCTGCCGGTAAAGCAAAATGAATGTCAGGAAGTTAAAGTTCAGAATAAATTAAAGCTAATTATAAAATAGTTAATGAACTAGTCAAAATAGGAAGAGTTGTCTCTTTTTCTCTCTTCCTTTGGCTTCTTCTTCCTTAATTGAAGTTGCTTTAAAAGCAGAATCTTCAACATGGTTTTGATTCCCTTTCTGGCTCGTTAAGAATATGGGATAAGAAGCCAGAACGGGGATGTGCTGTTGAAGAGTTTTGCTTGATTTCTTTCCCTTCTCTTTTACCCTCACCCTGTAATTCCAAACTGTTTTTGTCTAAATACTTTGACTTTAAATGTATTCTATATAGAAATAGAACAGTTTTACTTTACAAAGTTGTGAATTTTAAAGGGGACACAGCTTTAAAGATACTCATGTTAAAAAAAGGCTATTTTCTGTTTGTAAAAATCAGAGACTGTTTAAAATAGAAGCTATATGAAAATCTATTCATTATTTCAGCTTTCTCTTCACTCTCGGTTGTGACACTCTACATGTTTTAAACACACACAACGGTTCAGACGACAGTTCCCCCAAGCGTGTGGAGATGCAGTGTCATAAATACACAACTCCACAAAAGCCTGCTTTGAGGTCCCTTTGTCTGGAGTCTGACTACAGTTAGGTGACAAATGAGAGCAGCAGGAGGGTCCTGTAAGGTAATGACTTCCTCAGAAGGGACCATACAACCAGTTCCCCCACTTGCGTTTTACCGCCCTCTCCATTATCTAGCAGCATCCCACAGCAAGCTGTGTTGCTGGGAAAATGTCCTCAGAAGACTCAAAATTTAGTGCTTTACACAGAGGCTGGGCCTGGAAACACCATTTTCTTGAGCTGCTTTACTCCAGCCCACAGCCCTAAACTTAGTCCCTGCCTTGGGTTTTCGGGATTGCTTGTGCAGTAACTAGCCTTCTGGGATTAGTTAGTATAAAACAGTTTGAAATGACAGTCACCAACTCCAGATTATGTGTATTTAGGTATGCAGGCTACCAGTAGCTTGGTGTGGGGTTTCTTTGTTGTTTTTAATCACATCTCACTTTCTCATACCCCCTTCTCATCCAGTTAACATGAGTTCAAGAAATCTAAACCATCTTACTATTAGTTGAACTAAAATAATGTAAAAGGCAAGTTATACTGGGAAAGAAAAAAATCTCAAAATCTCATAATGAATTGTATCAAATAGGGTTTTAGATTTGCCGCTTCATAGTTCCATCCTTCAGTCGAAAGAGGTGAAATTCAGCGTGACACATTTAGTCACGTGCCCTGGGTGTATTACCCCACAGGAACATGAGCCGGTCTGGCTTTGTAAAGCATATGGTTTCAAATCTTCGGAAGGGTTATGGCATCCGGACTGATCCAAATCCAGAAAAGTCGACCACCTTGCCTGCCTACGTTCTCTCTGGCCCCTTCCACACCTCCCCTCGTCCCATGTTTGCAGGAGGCAGGTCACACACACACAAGCAGGAAGAGCCTCTGACACCCAACAGGAAGCCGGCAGTCTGATGCAGACACCCCCAGTGCCCTGTTAGAAATACAAAATATGAATGCCAACCAGCTGAGACCAACAATACAACAGACTTCTAACAACTTAAAATAACGTGTACTGGGAGAAATCTGAGGAATGTGTGATCTGTCAGCCAGCTTTTAAAGGGAAAGGTGAGACAGATAGGTGGAACTCTCAAAACAATTTTTACTTTTTACTGTTGGCATCTATGGCAGTAGCCACCTGCCTTCACACAAGGGAGGTTTTCCATGTTGAGTCAACTTTTTTCATTTGGGTGTTAACAGTGTTGGTGGTTTGCAAAATCAAACAAAGTATTTGATGGAGATGGAAAAATGGGTCTATAGTAGGAGATGGTGGCATTTTTCCTGGAAAAATGATGACTAAGAGCACAAAGCCGCCTTGGGTTTTCCCATCTTCATATTTTCTCGGTCCCCATCTGGCAGGGATATAGTCCAAATGTAGAGCAGTCGGGAATGCCAGGATTACCCAGGCACAGGCAGTAAATTTGCATTTCTCCCCACCTCCCCTCCCAGTTTCAGGAGCTAAGACGACTTCATGGTTCAGATTGGGTGCCATCCGTTCTCATCTGTAAGTTCGGATCTTTTATCTGAAAAGAGTGTTGAATCTGGACAGTGCTGGGCATGCCCAGGGTACAGGCTGCAGGGGAGGGCACAGCACAGCACACTGAGAACACCCATTTCCAGCGTTTGGGGTTTATATCTACTCATAGTTTGCACTTCTAAGAATTTTTTTAAGCCAGGAACTATTTTGGGGATCAAAGCCTGCAGCTGTGTCCCTTCAAACACAGACTGCCTCTGCGTCGGACGTGGCATGTCCATGGAAACTGAGCGATCTGGAAAGGTCACGTGGTCGCGTTGACACTTAAGGAAGAAATGCTTTGTCTCTGGCTTCAGAAATTTGCCTCAAGAAGTTTTCCTTGTAAAAAGCCCCATTCGTTAGAACATTTCTTTTATGATTTTTTTTTGTAGAAAGTAACTGGTTTAACTTTTCTTTGCAAAGATATTCATCGCTTTTATTTGTATAAAGCTCTTTGTACCCCATTTATATTTTTCTTTGACCCACTCCCATGGACTCCCACCCTCTGCAGCTTATCCTCAGGGGCTTCCAGTCCTGGTTCCTCCTGTGAGTGCCAGTTAAGGTTCCACGTACCAGCTGCAGAGGTTACTTCGCCAATTTTATCTCCCTTCCCTCCCAGATACCATGCCCAGAACACAGGATGTCCTAGAGGCATCCCACCCTCGGGCCTCTCCAGAACCACCTGGGAAAGATTGTGCAACTAGTCCTAGCACCCTTTGACCTGGAAAGCATCCTTGCCTGCTACGTATTAGAAGATGATTACCTTCCATCAGGTCATTTGGATTCCCACCTTTCTCTATTTTTTGCTTCCTTCAGATAGTTCTTGTGCAGGTGGCTAGAGAGGAGGGAGAATGAAATGGAAAGGAACTTAGGAGAACTTACCTCTCTGACCAGTGTAGCTCAGATCTTCCTCACTCCATCCGTGTTTGTTGTATTCCTAGAAAGTGATGGGTAAGAGTAAAGAGCCTGAGTCTCTGATCAGCCACTGCATCGCATGTCTTCGTTTCCAAGGCCAATTCCCGGTGGTATAATTCCTGTTACAGTTGTAAAACTCTACCTACCTAGTTTTTCCTGTCTTGACTCATTTCCAGTCATTTCTAATAAAGATGATTATTAGACTGTGTGTTAAGAGATTTGGCAAATCAAAACTGGATGGATAATTAGGTAAATGATTAAGAAACCCAAGCAGCATTACTGTTACATCCATTACTCTCAATTGCTGCAATTTGCTTAGAATGCACAGGACACACTCTCCTCTGAGACACACTATATACGTACCGCAAAACACGGCCACCCAGGCAAACCTGTGCCTGCATTGTCCTCCCTTCTCTGTCCTGTGACCGCCACCCATGAAGAGATTGAAATATTGCTCCTGTGCAGAGAGCAGATGTGGCCCACAGAAAACTATCAGTGAAAAGGAAGCCATTCTTAACCAGTGTTTCCAAGGAAATGATGAAAGCCTCAAGCATGTTTGCTTTCCTGAAAGACAAATTGGCACATGGCATTTTATCCTTCTGTTTTCTCCTCTTTCGGCGTGAGGGAAAGCCAAATGCTTAGCCTGTTGTTAAAGCATTCCTAAGAAGTGAAGAATACCTTACTGTGGTTTTTGTTTCCTCTTTAGGTCCAGAGGGTGCAAACCTCTTTATTTACCACCTTCCACAGGAGTTTGGAGACCAGGACATTCTACAGATGTTCATGCCTTTTGGAAATGTTATCTCTGCTAAAGTCTTCATTGACAAACAGACCAATCTGAGCAAGTGTTTTGGTATGCAACAGAAACCAAGCTAGAATGTTACAGCACATCCCCCACTGAGGAGCCATGGGGAGGAAGATGTAAATGGCAAACACTTTAGAAGTCAGGACAGGGCCGTCCCTGTGTGGTGGTGTTTCCTGGTTCTCTGGATCCATAGGAGCAGACTGGGCAACGTTGTTTAATAAAAAAAAAATAAGGAAAGGGGAAGGGGCTGCAGAAAAAGGAAGGATCTGGGAAATAAAACCAGTTGCCCATACATTAGGTAATGCTGTATGCTGTACAGTGGACACTTATTGCTACATATGTCTGCCACTTGGTCATTGTAGAGCAACAGTAGTTCCTTTAAATCTCATAGACTGGACCACAAACTCTACCAGATGGGAATGCAGTTAATGAACTGTAGCATAGGCTGTCCTGATACAGAGTGGCACTGCCACCCCTTTACCACTAATTCCTCACCTTGCCAGGTTCAGTGTGACTGAGCCACTGTGGATGCGGGTGACACACTGGACTGGGGCCCACTGCTCAGCATCTCCATACACTGCACTCGAGTGCGCACATCTTCCCAGTAGAGGGGAGGTCGGACCACCCACCACATTGCAGCTCCAGGAGGACAGGGATGGCTGGTTAACATCTCATAGTCACACAAAGCACCACACTATGCTGGGAGCCAGAAGTTGGGTGGACAGGACCTGCAAAGACCGCCTGAGTGGCTGTACAGCACAGAGGGGCAGGTCTTCTGAGAACATGGGACACTCGGCTGCTCAGCGGCCCGAGCTGTCATGCCCTCCTTCCTGAAGCAGCCCAGACTTTGCCTCCCTAGGCCTTTCTCTGCTCCGAGAGAATAAGACAAGCTCATGGCACGCACTAATGTTTTACACCAAGGGGAGAGCATTCATTATTGCTTGTTTTATTTTTTTCAAACCCTTCTGGTCCCCAGAGTAGTTTAGAGGCAGAATGTTCAGAGGATATATTACTCACTTGACAAGTTCTGGCCCAGTTTGAGAAAGGACATTTGCTTGAGTCACCCCTCCAATTTACTAATGCATGTTGGAAATGCAGGTCCAGAGGAAATACAAATAAAACTGTACAGTGTAAAGTAAAACATCAAAGGTAGGGTGATTCTCAGCCAAAAATTCAAACTTAGTATCTGGCTGACTGTTAATGGGCAACCAGGGTGTTTTGGCTTCTGAAGCTTCATTATCATAACGTCCAACTTCTGTGCTACTGCCCAGGAAGGTCTGAAGGTTCTGCTCTTAGGGGAATTAGTACATCAACCATTTAAGTCACTGTTTTTACCCAGTGGGAAGGCTGTCGGCCTGAACCCATTACACTATAGCTGCCGCGGCAGCAAGTCCATCAAGCCCCGTGTAATGGTTCAGAAGAGAGAGAAGTGGAGTTGGTTGTTATATAAGGTGTGTGTGTTTCAGTATGAGCCTACCTTTGGGAGCTTCCCTGAACAGGTTTTGAGCCAGACTTTTATATTGCTCATTGCCAAACAATGTCCTGGGCTGATCTGGAGATTGGAAAAGGATTGAGCTTCATGGTTGGATTTTCAGAAAGTATTGCTTTTAAAAGAGTACATATCAGCCCACAGGCTACTTAACCAATGTGTTCATAATAACTCAAGTTACAGCTATGAGTATCAGCACACAATTTAGTTTAGTGGACAGTGTTTTCGATTTTTATAAAAGCCATAGCCTCCCATACCAAGGTTTCTCAATGAGCAAGTTTAACTCCTTGGGGGCCCAGGTTCTCAGTCATAGGGTAATGACCCCATTCTTTTGTTCTAGCCTCTTGGCCAGGTTTTGTAATCCATTGCACTCTTGACCCATTTCCACTCTTTAATCGCCTTGCTACTTCTGGATGAAAACCCACAGGGAAAGGATAAAGTCTGAGCAAATATCTTAGCTTCAAGATCACATTTATTCACAATTAGATTTCAAAAAACGTAAACCACTGTTTTGCAATACAGCCTGCCTATGAGAAACCTTCTACTGTATACTCATGTTTATCAGCTGAGAACTCTGCTAAAGGTATATTCATGTCCTTTTCTTCCTCCTCTAGTTTATAAAGGAATTTTCTCTTTAACTTTAAACTTTAATAGTAGATATATGGAGAAGCTTAATATAGAACCTTCTAAACAGCTGATGTTCAGAACTGAAAGGCAACTAGTATAATAGCTTCCTTTCACTACCAAAAGTAAGTAGGGACTGTACAAGCTCAGCACTTTTGCATTGACATTGCAGCACCACCACCCCCTTCCTGTCTCACCCTCTGGTGAGAACAAATACATGATCAGAATTCTGTTTCTTGGTCTTTGCAGAGCATTATCAGTTCTTTTTCAAAAGCATGCCCTCCCTATCTTTTTTAGTGGTGAGTATTGGAATAGAGAAGGACACTGGGAACTCTGTTAGGACCGTTAAGCCCTGAGCTGTTTAGACTGTATATTCCCCAAGAATATACATTTCCATTCTGTTGCATTCAGTGGAGCTTTGAAAATGGAAGTTCAGGTAAGGAAAAAGGCCCAACATTTCCCCTGCATCCCTAGATGCCTCTCAATAATAACTCTAAAGTGTTAAAAATCAAGTGTAAATTATTCTAGAGTTAATTCACTGACCCCATCCTAGAGCGTGGGCTCTGTGAGATAGAGAATGAAAGGTGGGGGAGTCTTGGGCAGCACACCCAGTTAGCCCGTCCTGTCCTTAGCTATCTTGCCCCTTCAGTTCAACCTACTTGGGATACATGAGCCTCTGAGGGCCCTTTCAGCCCTGCATATTTATCTACCACTTATCTGAGCAGCATTTACCACGTATCTGGGGTTCCTGCAGAAACATTCTAAGGGACTTGAAACACAAGTGGATTTTGACTGACATCAATAAGCAAAGAGACAGCATTTACTCAAACAACTGAGTTGGAGATTTTAGCTTTCTGCAAAGGGGTTTTCTTGTCAAACCCAATTACCTGTCCGGCTAGCCTTTTCACTGCTTCTCAGCGGACATTCCCACTGTGGCCCCTAAAGTGTGCCCTATTTGCCCATGGCATCAGCACATGTACTCACCATTTGCAGTTACACTGTCCGGGGCCAGGGGACCCGGCCCCCTTCTCTCTCCACTGCTTCTCCATCTTGATTCCTGCCTTCCTTCCCTTTCTGTTTTCCAGGTTTTGTTAGCTATGACAATCCAGTGTCTGCACAAGCTGCTATCCAGGCTATGAACGGCTTTCAGATTGGCATGAAACGCTTGAAGGTCCAGCTGAAGCGCTCCAAAAACGACAGCAAACCTTACTGATCCTAACCCCAGAGGCTCCCTGCTTTGTTTTAGCTTTCTTAGGGTAAGTCCCACGAGCCAGCCTGTTCTCAACAGGAAAGGCAGAGGAGGACCACATTGCCAACTTTTACCAAGAGAGACGGTTATTTTTACAATAAGGCCTCCATTTCCCCCTCCCACCCTTCACCTAGTTCGCCATATTTAAAACTTGGGCTACCTTGTTTCTATCGAGTAAACTCCTCCAGTTGTGCCACTGTATTCTTTGTTTTGCGATTTGAATCTCCTTTTACCTTTTCTGTTTTTTTGTTTGTTTTTTTTTGCTTTTTTAAAGGAAAACATACACAAATAAATGACATCTTGACAATTTAAAAGGCAAACAAAGGCTAATGTGCAATTCTAACTCAGAGACCCCCCTGGTGCCCTGAGAGCACTGCCTGGAGAACTCACCCCTCCTGTCCTGTTCACCCCTAGGAGGGCGCCAGCTGTTTAGAGGTCAAGGTGGTGGCCTAGAGCAAGAGAAAAGCCAGGAGAAGCACTTAAAACAATACAAACGTCTTTCCACTACATTTGGTTTGTTTTAATAAGTAGGATTTTATTTTAGGGTTCAAAGCAACATGACATTTATTACTGGTTGTCTATTTTGTTACTGTTTTATTTTAGTTCTTAGAAAGGATTAATGTAAAAAAAGATTTAGAGATCTGTTTCTTAAAGCTACAGGGTTTAAAAATAAAATAAAAATGAATGAAAATACTTGATGTTTCTTGAAAGATAAATTTAATAATAAATAATACATAAATAATACATAAATAAAAAAGAAAGCCACAGGCCTGTAAATTTTATTTGTAAAAAAAGCATTTCTATTTTTGTACAAAATTTTTACTGCCTCAGAAATAATGGAAGTTATTTATTGCCTATTGTTAACTTATTGGGTACCTAAAGAGCAGCTCTCTGTGCTAGCTAGATCCTTCTGAAGTAGTCTCTACAGGAATCGTTCTAGGGATGGGCTTTTTTTCACTGTTGGACCCTAGGCCTAAATTTCATGCTTTATCCTCTCGTTGTTTGTATCTGTCTGATTATTTTGTTCGTAACTTCCATTATCTAGTTTACAGTTCAGTTGTCTGACTTTCCCCTTGTCACATTCGTTGAAAACTGGATCCTCCCCTGTCCCTTGCCAGCCCCTCACCCCAAAACACCAGGAATCCATCCCCTCTCCCTCTCCGGATGGATTCTCTTGGGGTTCCATTGTGCTGTGGATAAAGGTTGTAAGAAATGCAAATTATGTGGATGGCTCGTAGACTCCCCAGTGACCTAAGATTTGCATTAGTTTTTCTCCCGCACCCTTAAGAGTGATTTTGTTGCTGCTGCGTAGATTCTGTGTAACTTTTTACTCTCCCTTGTTTTCTCCCTAGACATCTTCATGCCCGTTAGTTCACCGTTTGCCTAGCATGTCCCTGTGGCGTCTCAAAAAAAGTTTCATCGTCCCGTCATTGTTTCTGATGTCTTTCTGACCTCACATCATATTTGGTTCTCCTACTGACCTTTGATCTAGTTTGACCTTTGAAATTTGCATGTGACCTCATCTAGCTATGAATTCTGGGAAGTCAATGTGAAAAACATTGCTGCATTCATGCAAGACTGAAATTTATTATTAGAAAAATTAATTATAGTAAAAAAACCTGTGGCAAAATGTTTCTTTCTTATTTTTTTTCTTTTCATAAAACAGACTTGAAAGTATTATACAGGGATTGGCATTCTTCCCGGTCACTGGTAACAATAGCAATATGTGTCCAGGGACACAGAATGTTGGTTTCTAACAGACTACTTCCAAAAACAGTTTGAGAAAAAAACTGTCTGATTTTAAGTCTCTAGAGGTCTGTAATAGTTTTTACATTTTTCAGGCAGTGTAAAGTTTTTTGATAAGGCCATTTTAGGTGGCTCACTTTCTCATTAAGATATATATATAGAACCACTTTTTGTAGATTAGTATAAGAAAAATATTTACCCTGTTTTGGGGCAAATGCTACCTATTTGTGTCACCTTTTGCTGAACTGACTCACAGTTAGACAATCCATGGTTTAATGCACATGAAATTACCTATATTTTATACTGTTTCAATGTACAGGAGAAAGGTTACTGTAAACTGTGTTGCGTTGGTGCTTCTGTGAATTAAGTTGTGGTTTCATCATGAGTCTTATGGTCTTAATGTTCTTTGTTGATAAGACAAGTTTAGAATTGGTTTACTTAAAAAAGAATTTCAAAAAAGTTGTTTGCTTAAAAAATATTTCATGTGAGGGGGAAAAAAAATCTATTCCAGAATAAGTTTTGTGTTGGCTTGTAAAGCATTGATGTCATTTTTTTTTATTGTGGACTATTTAGATGTGTTTGTGTTCAGCAAAATGTGATTTTTTTTTCTTATAAAGAAAAAAGTGAAAATATATAGTGCCAAATTCCAAAGGTACTTCCTTCCTAGAGCTTCAGTGTGTTTCTTGTGAGAAGTAATTTGATAACATGGGTATTTTATTATGTGTTTTGTATAAATCCCTGATATTTAAAAAACAAAAAACAAAAAAAGAGGTTAAAAAGTTTGTTAACTTGCTATCCTGTGGTCTTGTTGCCTGAAATTGTTATCGTTTGTTATTTCTCTATGATGTTTTTTGTAAGACATTGTACAAGTGCCCATGTCTCACTTTTTTAATCGCTCTGCACATCCGTGCTGTGATGGCAGCCTCACCGTGTATTTTCTTCATAATATATGGAAACCTCTAAGGTGAGAAAGTTTTGAACTTTTAACCCTTTCTACCCAGAGCTATCTGGAATGTTGATAACTTTTATACTGTCATCATTTTGCTTTGTTTTGGGTGTTCTGATTTGGATTTTTTCCCCTGCATATATCTTCTCTAAGTTGTTTTTTGTCTTTACTACTTTTTTATCCTTTGGTTGAGATCCAAAAGAAAAAAATCCGTAAGGCAAATCTGAAGGAAAAATATATATGTCTTTTAACCCTTTCTGTTTTTTCCCCTACATTTTAACATTTGATTATTTCTGTTCATTTTTGGAAAAGATTCTTAATGTGCTGCTGGGATTCCTTCTGTTTAAAAACAGTTTATTAAATAAACCTTCTGAGAGGGATGGTAGATAGATTCAGCACCTAAATAAATCTTAGATTCTGTATGCTTTTGAGATCAGATGTAGTAGTATGTTCCAGTTTAGAATATTTCCATATAACTTCCTGTTAAGTGACATGGTAATGGGTAGTCTTTTGAGGCATTTTTGCTTTTGTATTTTAAATACTCCTAATTAATATTTCTAATCAGCCATTGTGCTGGGGATCTCTGTGACCCCGTGGATACCTCTGAATACCAAGGTGTCTGGTGGTAGCTGATAGTCTTTTCCCTAGCTTTTTTTTAATTCAATGCATGTACTGACCATAGAAGGAAAACTCAGTTCTTTATCGAAGTCTCTGACCAAATAATTAGCACCAGTTCCTGCTGCCACTTTTTAAAGTGCCATATTACTTTGACTTTGACTTCATGTGAACAGATCTCTTGCTGTCCTGACAAGTCCCCACGTCGTCATTGCAGCCCCAACAAAAACTCCTGCCTTCCAGAAAGCAGACCCCGGAAGCTTCTCTGTCTCGAACGGAGTTCAGAAACTACTGGCTCCCTTTCCTTCCTCCTTGTCCCACTTACCAGCCCACTTGGTTTAATGTGTGTGTGGATGTGATAGCCCTGGGATGGAAAGGACTAGCCTCTAATAATGCAAAAAAAAAAAAAAAAAAGTTCCCTTCTTATGGCACATGCACTTATAATGAAATGATTTGTATTATCCTCACATGTGTTTACTACTGCTGGGGCCTTCCTTCATCCTTTGAGGGCTATTTTGTACTTCCTGCAGCAATCTGCTGAAACAAAAGTTACCACACATGTCTCTCTCATATGTAGTATGTGGTGGTGTGTAGATACATACATAGGAACACGAGAGAACACCATTTGAGTTATTTAGACTGTTTCATTCTGAATCTCTTCATTTACCTATCTCTACACAGATCTCAAAAAACAATGTTTTCTGATTTCTTCACTGAAGCAAGCTGCCCTCCTCCTGCCCTCTTTTCCTTTCACCCACTGCATCTCCCCCAGAGGGACTGAGTGCAGTTGACAGGGGGCTCAGGGTGGACACTTTAATTTGAGTGTTTCTTATTTTGCAGGCAACCAAGACACATTTAGGGGGAAAGTCCATTCTTGCTGGGGTTGGCTTGTTTGGGGTTTTTTGGGCATGTTTCATTGTTAAGAAGATAACCCTCCTCAGAGACAATTTGTCCTTTTAGTCACTTTATCTTTTAATATCAAAAGGAAAAAGCTGCAAGGGTGTGAGGGCCTGTGCTGGAAGAGAAAACACAGGGAAACTGCTTTTTTTAAATCAAGTGTAGAGAACAGTCATTTTTAAACTAAATTAGAGAATTGTGATAAAATGACAGTCCTCAAGGCGAAACAAGTTCATCTTTCTTTCACCATAGGGGTTCTAGTTCTTTGGCTTGTGCTACTCTGGACTCATTTTACTGTTTGTTTTTATTATTATCTTAAGTGCTAATTAACACGAAGAAATAAAATTTTAAAAAAAAACCTGTAGTTTCATTACCTTTTTGAATAATGTCATACAAAAAATGTATTTGTGTTTTTCTGTGCTGTGAGAATTGTTGTAGATTAATAATATCATTTTGTTTAGAATTATAAAATAGTTTTTAAATATTGTCTGAGAAAAGCCAAAGTTCCTGCAACCTAGTGGAAACTGTAAGACCACTGAGTATTGTTTGTGTTATTGATGCATTTGGATTTTGTTGTTTGATGGAATTTGAGCCAAAAAATAATAATAATAATAATGCAGGCTTTCCTATTTCTACAACTGATTGTACTTATTATGCATTTTGTACCAGTGGAACTTTTTATACTGGAGATTAAAAAAAAATGGAAATTTTTGTGGCTTACTCTAGTGGGCCCCCTGACAATGACTGATTTCAAGTTTGATTTCTGGTTGATAGAAAGAAAGTTGCTTTTCTTTTGAGAATTAAAAACTTTGGCTTGATTTCTTTTTTTCCCTTTGCTTATATCTAGCATTAGAATTTTGTCTTAAAATACAGCGGTAAGTTTCACTTTTTATTCTGTATTGTGCAGTTACACAATAAGGTAATTAGATTTAGAAGTACTCAAGTCACTTTAAGTGGATAAATGTATTAGTTAAAACTTTAGGGGTTTGCTTTTTTGCTGTTTAGATCAAAGTTTTTTCTGATTCTTCCGTCCTCATTGTGAACATAATTGTGTAGTTGAAACAGTCAAACTTATTTTTGTAACGTATGTTATTGTGTGATGCAGTTTTTTGCTTCTGTCTCCAATATTAAACCATTTTCCTAATACTTGTTTCTCTCTCTGCGTGTTGTATTGTTGGTAGTCATTATGTGTTGGTGATACATCTACACACCTCACTGTTTCACGTATCTGTTTTTTTCTATATGTCGTGTAAAAAGATACAGTCGATTCCACCTAAGTGAATATCTGATTTGGAGGAAGGGGAAACTGCACACCAGCCACCTCTGATTTATGTACAACAGCCCATTTTAACCACTGCTTCCATTTTCGTGATTCACCTAAATAACTGCAGACAGAGCTGGGTTTGCCAAGACCTTTTATGGTCTTTGGGCCAAACTGGGAAACTTCGCCTTCTCTTCTATCCTCTTCTGATCTCTCTCCACTCTCCTCTGTCATGGGTGTATGTATGCAGTTCTTAACATTCATTTAAAACTGCTGCTGCTGCTTTGCTGAATAACCTTAAGAAACTTAAGAGGAGAAGCAGCAGAACTTCTGTGTACACCCACAAGTCCAAAGGCATAACACTACAGTCATACTCTTCTTAGAAACTAATCATCATCACATATTAAAAAGGTGAATTCTCGAGGGCAGAAGAAATAAACTTACCTGGTGAATAGAAGATGTGAAAAAGGTTAAGTCTATGTGTTCCCATCAACCAAGAGAGAAACATAGAAAAGTCATTTAAATTTTATGTACTTTAAGAGCCAAATGAATCTAGGAGCAACTTTAATTATTAAAAATAATGAAAGAGAAAAGAAATATATCCAAGTGTTCAAATGGAAGCTCAACTCAGTCAGGTGGGGTCGAAAGGGGAGGAGGTCAAGTTTCTCATGCTTAGTCTTCATCATCTATGCTCCATTTCCAAATGAAAGCCAAGGTTGCCCTATGGAATCCATACACTCCCTCCTGAATGAATGCATATTTTTAAAAAAGCTTTGACCCCCCCACTACCACCCCACAACCCCAGTTATCAAAAAGAACTAAAGAAAAAAACTTCCTTATATGCCCTCTAAAACGGAAGCCACAGGCCCTCCTCCACAAGCATCTCTTGTGCTCAGGAATCTGACTGCTCTCCAAGTGCTCTTAAAGGATTCATCTGATGTTTGCTCCCCATGTCTTAGCTCTCCTTCCAACTTTTCAGACGCACAATCTCTGACTCAGGTCACCCAGCACCGGGCAGCCTTCCCCTGGCTGCCAATAAGATTTTCCCAGCAGGTGCTCAGGCCCTTCACCTCTGGTTTCAGCAGCCCCTCTGACCCCTAGATTGTCTTGTCTAGTGGGCTCAGCAACCGAGGGGCCTGGTGAGGTGGAAGAAAGGAGGCTCGCTCCTCCATAGGCCAAACACCTCAGCGAAGTACTTACAGCAGCTCCATCCTGCACAGCTGGGAGCTGACTTGCTGCCACTACTTCTATTGTCAATCTCGTAGCCTTCATCAGTTTGCCTCTGAAAACCCACAGCTTACACTAGTGGGAAAAAATGGCTGAGAGTGTGATTTTTCCTTTTTTTTTTTTTTTTGGTGGGGGATGTGAGGGAGGGGAAGAAGGCAGTAGGTAAAGAGGGGTGAGCAAGTGTTCATTTTAAAAATATGTAAGATATAGGTATCTCCACCATTTGGCACAAGGCAAAATGCTCATGCTAAGTAAAAGAAGGGAAAGACAAAGCCAGTTTTGTTGTTGTTCTGGAAAAACAACAAAAACAATGATTCTCCAAAGAAGGGGACAGAAATGCCAGTTACCTGATGCACTCATGAGTGTACAACTGATCCCTGCTTTCATGCACATGTACCATTGTGATTCTGTAAAACCGCTGCAGTGTCAGCGAGGCGCACTTGTTTACCGTGCTCGGACCGCCCTGGAAAGTTTCGGGAACTGCCCATTTGTCTTGTTGGTGGAAGCCGCATGTCCACCCCGCCCACAGCAGTCCTGAGCGACTGTGGTCCGGGGCTCTTAGCTGGCAGGCTAGGACTCACAGTGAACACAAACGTACTGTGAATCATTCCTGATAAGTGAATAAAACATTGTGACCAAACAATCAGCTTATTCACTTATCAGGAATCGACTGTTCTGCTAATTCGCTGTTTTTGTTTTTCATCTCTGTTGTAGTTCACTATTTTTGCCGTGTTCTGTTTTCTCCTCTCATGCTTGGACAAACTCACTGGGAATATTATCTTCATGTGACCATGAAACGTTTATATCGAGTGAAAATGATATCTTAACAAAATCTATGCACTTGCTATCAGGAACACAATACTGGATGTGTCTTATATATATTGAACTATATAGTACTCGATTTCTTAAATAAAGCTTAAGAAAGGATTCTGTTGTGTGTAATGTTAGTGTGATTATTTTTCAAAGCAGTGTTTCTAAGGGGTATTACTGTTCTTTTAAGTCTTGAGTGATGCAGGATATTTTTCATTGAAATTATATCACTGGCTTCATGACTTAATATTCAATAAATTGACTTTGGAAACAATATGGAATGGGGGGAAGTTCTTCTGAGTGCATTTTAGCATAAGGCATCTGGAAAACCATCCACTTACCAGTGTCCATAGAAAATCTCTACCCAGGTGCTGGGGGTAACAGAACAGAGCAATCACTTCACTGCCAAAGGACCCCTGGAAAGCGTCCACAATCTGTCCTAACCTAGAAGACCCAACTGCCTTCCTGAATATTATCTCTTTAGGCCCAGCAAAAAAGAAAAAGAAAGGGATATCCAAGAATAATGCTGGTTTGCATTGATGTTCTTCCAAAATGATGCGGCACTAAAACTACACCCTACTGGAGAGCAGTGGCGGTTCTATTCAGGAACTGCAGGCTGAAAAAAAGCAGGAGAAGACATTTGATCATTCAGGATGAGAAGGGCAAAATTTCAAAGCAGTATGTGAGAGGACATCCTATAACAGTTGCATAGCTTAAAGGGGAAGCCTGCTGCTTGGCCCTTTGAAGGAATATTTTTGAAATGTTTCTTACAGGCCATAGTTGGAACAGAAAGACATTTTCTATTGGATTTTTTTTTCCAGCTTTGGCATTTTATGTTAGATTTGTATTTCTTGCTTAATGTTTGATTCTAAGAAAAACTCCTAAACTTCTACTTGCAAATGGCACCAGTACCCTATTCCTTTATAAAACAAATCTTTGTTATTCCTGGTAATGAGGGACACAGAGAGTATGGTTAATGAAAATCACAGAAAATCTCCAGTGTCTGCCTCTTCCCACCCGAAACTTTCTGCTTATAAATTTGTCAACAAAAACAAAAACTAGTGGAAGAGCCAAGGATAGCAGAATCAAAAGGTCTAAATGGACTGCATTGCTGGCACCATACAGTTTGGGACTGGGGGAAGAGGTTTGTTTTTTCTTTTTTAATGGTTAACATTCTGAAAACCACTGGTCTCTGGATGCACATGGGGTACCCTAGAAAGTATTCCTTTCAAAACCTTGCCTTGACCATTACACAGCTAGAAAGCATCCTCTTTTTTAAATAGAACACATCCAAGACAATTAATGGGTAGGAGAACATTGAGCCTCAGTCAGAGAAGAAGGAATGAAAACCAACATATTCCCCTCAGTCTGCAGTCCCGATTCAGTGGTTCCCCACTGCTGATGTCACCAGTCGGGGCTGCATAGTGGGAGACACAGCTCTGAGGGACAGCTTCAGGGCCTACCAGGTGGGAGCTGCTTTAGGGGAAATGTTACATTTCTTTTAACTTTTTTCTACTGGGCAGCAAGGCAGCCTAGTACCTTCTACCTGCCTGCATCCAAAGAGCTTTTTAAAATAAAAAGTAAATACATAAATATACATTCCATATATATTACATGTTAAATATATAAATACATTGTGTTTCATAACTGGTCAATTACAGTTAAAGTCCCATGTAAGACCCTCCAATTTTGAGACACTGGATGATGCTTCTGTCACAGAGTTGGAGTTACAGATATGGAAGGTACTCAGGAGCATCCTCCAATGAGTCACACTGCCTCATTTTGCATACCAGCACTGCACTAATTACCCTTGTAACCTCTCTGTGCCTTTATTTCCTCACTGGCAAAGTGAGGATTAAAAATAATATGTAATACCTAATGTCTGAGGTTGCTAAGAGGATTACCTAAACCAAATATACACAATACACTTAGATCAGGGACATCACATTGTAAGTGCTCAGTACGTTCAACCGACTGGAGCAGCAGTAGTATCTGCCAACATGGTCCATTAAGCCCTCTCTGCTGGCCTGGTCTATTCCTGTCTCCTTCCAGCTGTCCTCTCAGCCATCCCCAGAGAACCCCACGGCTCTTCCTCACTTCCTTGGACAACTACAGACAAGGTCCAACAAAAAAACCACCCCCCTCTAGCAGAGATCTCTGCACTAAAAAGTTCCAGGACAGGCTTTCCCGTCGTGAGAAATCGTACACTGGAGGCATGCCCACCTCAGAGGCTAGCACAGCCACACAGTCCTGCCCTAAGCGTGAGGCTCAACAACAAACTCCATTCTCAGAAAGGGAACCAAATCACCCACTGTAATCCACCCCTGCTTTCTACATCTAAGTTTTACACTTGGATATCTCTTCCCAAAAGAAAAGCGTAGCTGTCCATTTGGGTCCTAGATGAGAGCAACAAAGTCACCTGGAAAGTTGCCTGTAACAAGCCTGTAGGTTCTATGCCTTCCCAAGGCAAAGCTGCATCCTTGGCAGCAATGAGAGTTGAGACATCTTCGATCACTTTGGGAAGAGCAGTGGTCAGGGCTCAAAAGCCTATAGCTGCAGCCAAGCAGCAGGCTCTCTAATCCCCCACCCCGTCTTTGCCCACCTGGGCCAATCTAACCAAGGGTACTCTTCTTGTTTTATTTATTGTGGTCTATGTAGAATTTTGAAAAACAATTTTGCTACTAAAAGCACAAAGATGAAAAACCACTGCTTTAGAAGAGGGTCTCGAAGAAGTTCACCATTACCTAAGCTTTGTGATAAATATTTATTGTCTTTGGGGTCATTCTCTCCTTCCCTTATCTCTCTTCTCTTTCTATATTCCCATAGTTCTTTGTCTGAAATGCATGTAACATTCACTCTATTGTGCTCTGTTTACATGTTGCTTATGTCTGTCTCCCAAGCCAGATTGTGAGCTCTTTGAAGGAAGTGGCTGTGTCTCATTCATCACTGTATCACCAGTGTCACACAGTGGCTGTCATATAGTCAGTGTTCAAAAATGTTGGATGGATGCATGGATGGATGGATGGATGGATGGATGGATATAGCAGGTCATCTTGCAGGGGCTCAAGAAAAACATGCCTCATTAAATGGACAACTCAAGAAATATCTGCGGAGAGGGATCTGATTGTGGGATGGGATGAAGTTGGTGGAAATAGGAGGCAAAAGTCAGGAGCCATAGTGGGAGGCCTGGAACACTGACAGGGATGAGGAAGAACACTGTTCTGCCTGTGAATCCCCAGAATTCAGGTTCTGTCTTGTTGCCACAGAGCTAACCACCTACTGTGCCCTGTATGGAAAAACATCCCTGCAATTAAGTCAAGCTACTTTGGGTGTATTTTCATCAATTTTAAGCTACATTTTTTTTTACCTTCTCAGCAACATTTTATACCTAGGAAATGTCCCTAGATAGACTTTGAACATCTGAGAGACCAAAAAAGCCACAGAACTGTGTACAAACCAATAGAAAACTGTGAATAAAGGTGCCTGATTCTAAGGCATTCCTGAGAGGCAGGCAACTCCTTTTCGCCTTCTCTCCCAGCTGCAGCTACTGTTTGTCCTGCCAACTTACCACCTGGAGTGGGATGGGGCCCAGGCCAGCCCTCAAGCAGGAAAGTACAACTAAGTCATTAGAACAGCCTTGCAAAGGCAAAAAGTCCAAGCTGCTGCTGGGATGCCATTTAGCTCCAGACATCCAGGAAATGTGTGTGAATCCAAGTAATCTGTCCCAATTTGTCAATAGCTACTATAGGGACAATGCATAATCCACTCATCCATCATTCATTTGTTCAAAAGACAGATACTAAGCAGTGACCCCATGCAAAGTACTCTGTAGGAGCTGGGAGTGCAAAGAGAAGTAAACATGACCCTGCCTTCAGGAGCTTGCCTGGATTAGCATGTATCTGCCAGGTAAGAAGAAACCCTTCATAGCACTAAGAGTGGATGGTCCAGACAAACTCCACTCTCCCCAAAACGAACACTATGTCACCATGATGCCCACACAGGATTATATACTTAAGATTTACAAAGTGACAGCAACTCTTTCAGACTTTTTTGGCCTTAGCTAAGCTCAGTGCTGCTCAGACAGCGTCTTCCTACCTAGAGGTTAAAGGTCTTTCCTGGGGGAGAATGAAATATAATGAGTGATGGGGCAGGGGAGCTGGTCCTGACACTTCTCCCCATCAATGTCTCTACCGAGGGCAGAGCTGAGCAAAATGGCCCTCCATACTCAAGAGTCGTTCTCCTAACTAGCTAACTATATGACACATTCTTACTAGTCTACCAAATATGTTCCATCTAATAACTTTGCTTCTTTAAAAACTATAACCTGAACAAATGGAAGCCTTCTCCTCAAGAGTACAATAAGGTTGAGAGGAGATTGGAAAAAAGAGATCCTCAGTGGGAATAAGAGAGGGGGGTTATGACATGAGAAGTCCTCGAAAGCTGGGGGTATAATCACTATCCACCTGTAGCTCCAAGGTCCCAAGCTCACAAGCTTGCTCTCCATTCAGTTCACACTCTACCCACCTTCTCATCCCACTGTGAGTGTGTCTTCTGCCATCTAGGTGCCTTATTCAGGTTCTCCTACAGGACTAGGCACACCCTAGTCCTAGTACCAATTTCAGCCCAGTCACGGTAAAATGCTGGCGACAACTACCACCTGGTATCCCAAGCTTCAGAGAATGAGAGATTCCTAATTGAATTTCCCTGTCCCCATGATGAAAAGGTGAGAAAGGCAGCCCTCACAATGGCTGGAACAAATGAAAAAAAGAAATACTGGTGACTCCATCATTAAATAATATGATAAAAGTAGCATCACCAAGATGGTGACAAAGATCATTCTTGACTTTGCCTCTCCTCTCAGGAAGAACAATTAACAACTATTCATGAACAAGACACCACTGAGAGAATCTTAGAACACAGGGGTGAGGCTGGAGCACCCTCTGTACCACAAAGACCAAGAGACTACATTAGAAGGGTAAAAGGAGCAGCTATACACTGACCACACTGCTCCTCCCCCAGGCCTGCACAGCACCACACCAGGAGGTCTCCCAAACCTATAGTTGCTGCAGTGAGAAAAGAGCCCAGGGATGACATCTGCCCCTCCCCCACCCCAGCACTGTAGGTCACTTTGTGGGAGCCCCTGTTCTGTTTCTGCCTCCTGGGGATTGCAGGGGAATCTATGGGGCTCAACTACTGGGAATTTGACTGGGACAGAGAAGGGGAAAGGGGCTTCCAATGCTTGCATCTTGGCTGACCAAGTTCCTACCTGCAGAGCCCAAGTAGCTTTGCTCCATCTGCAGAATCAAGTTGGTGGCACATTCGGACATTAGGAACTCAGCGTGGCCCTGATTCAAGTCCTCAAATGAGGAATTTTGCTACCCCTGGAACCTGGTCTTCCCATACCCAGACAAAAGAGCTGAATCAGCCTCAACCACTGCAAAGTACAGTTACTGGGCCCTCTAGATCATAAAGCCTTTGGGGGAAAACTTGGAAGTTGCCTCAGATGGGCCCTCCCAGACCCACCCAGGCCAGAGAACTAAGTCCATAGCTCCACCTGCCATGGCCCACAGCCCAGGCACCATCTGACAGGAAGAACTGGCAAGAACACCTGGAAGCTGCTGTGTTACATAACAATGCTTGAGCCAAGGCAGGTGCACCCAGAATAAAGCCTATGACTGTGTTCAGCCAGGAAACCTGATGCGTGGGTCAGCTTGAGTCAAGACCAAAACACAGAGCCTAGTGGTCTTAGAGTTGCTTCTTCTGAGACAGAGAAAATAATCAGTAGCCTCACTTATTGCTCAATACAACCTTCAGCCTTCCTACGAAGGTACCTTATCAGAAGACACAGGAAGCTGCATAGCCCATCCCAGAACCCTGCTTTGGCACAGCCAATGGATTTCCTTGTCTGAAGAGTGAAACCAATACCCTCACCTGACCAGGATATTCAGTGCACACTCTTTTTTTTTTTTTAGATGTTCTTTATTTTCAGGGAGAGGGGAAGGGAGGGAGGAAGAGAGGGAGAGAAACATCAATATGTGGTTCCCACTCGTGCACCTTCCACTGGGGACCTGGCCTGCAACCCAGGCATGTGCCCTGACTGGGAATCGAACCAGCGACCCTTTGGTTCACAGGCTGCTGCTCAATCCACTGAACCACACCAGCCAGGGCTCAGTGCACACTCTTATCTGACTTGAGTCCACAAATAGTAGTGAAGTAAATTCATAGCCCCACCTACTGCTAAGCATACTAGCCAGTCCTGACTGTCTAGTAAGCCTGACCAAAAAAAAAATCCAGACAACCACAGAACCCTTCTTACAGCCTCACTTGAAGAGAGAACCAAGTCAGCAGTCCTACCCAGCTGTCATCAGCCAGTGGCACAGCATCACACTCACCCCCCACTGCCAACCTCAGAGTTCAAATAATTGCCTGGCCCCAAAAGAGACCCCAACAGCAGGCCCCATATGCCCAAGAACAATACCAGCAGGCCCACACAGAAACCAAAAAGGAGCTGGATAGTGAAAAACTATCTCCCCCCAAAATATAACCCTGCAAAATCTGAAAAAGGATACCGTATATTCAAATGTGCACATACCAATGTAAAGAATCAAGAATCACACCAAAAAATGCCCCGAAATTAATAGAGGTCTACAAACTGTCAAAGAATTGAGAATAATCCTCTTAAATAAGTTTAATAAACTACAAGGAAACGGACACAATTAAATGAAGTCAGGAAAACAATATATGAACAAAATGCAAAGTTAACAAAGAAATAGAAACTATAAAAAAAAAAAAACCTCCTAGAGCTGAAAAATACAATAATTGAACTGAAGAATTCAATGTAGAGCTTTAATAGCAGACTTGACCATGAAGAAGAAAGAATCAGCTACCTGGAAGATAGGATATTTAAAATTATCCAGAGAAGAAAAAAATGAATAAAAAAGAGTGAAGAAAGCCTATGGCACATATGAGACACAATTAAAAGAAACAATGTTCACCTTATGGAAATTTAAGGGAAGAGAAAGAGAAAAGGGACAGAAATAATATTTAAAGCAATAATGGCTAAAAACTTCCCAAATCTAGGGACAAAAATAGACATCCAGATCCAAGAGGCCCAAAGAACCTTAAATATGGTGAACCTGAATAGGATTACAAGTTGATACATTATGAGTAGTTTGTTGAAAGTCAAAGACAAAGAATTTTTAAAGCAGCAAGAGAAAAAAAGAGAAGTTACATGCAAGGGAATCCATTAGACTATCAGTGAATTTCTCAGCAGAAATTTTTTCAAGCCAGAAAAGGATGGGATAACATATTCAAAATAATGAAAGAAAAAACTGTCAACTGGTTTTAGAGATGGCTGTGGAGTAGATGGATCTTGAACGTGCCTCCTCCCAGAACCATACTGGAAACACACCAAAACTGGGAGACATCCTGAAAAGCCAACTAGAGACTAGCAGAAGAGGAGTCATAACCAATGATTTGCCGAAGCCACATAAGGACTGGTAGGAGGGGCAGAGACATGAAAGAGGCTGCCCCTCCCCCACTTCCATAGGCTATCACTGAGGTGCCAGAGTGATATCTCAGCTGTGGGAGCCCCCCTGGAGAGACATGGGGTCAGGAAGAGGCATGAACCTAGCATCTGGCTGTGAAAAGAGGCAGGGTTTCTGTCCACCAAGAAGAGACAGAATCCACTGGAGACATAGGCACCCTGTTAAAGAGCTAACATAGAAAATTTTGTTCACAGCCAGTTACCTTGGGCTCCAGTGGAGGGAAGGCAGTGCAGACTGGAGTCACCTGAGGAGAGTCTGGGGTTTTCAGATCCAGGAAGAGACAAAGGGGGACAGCCTATAAGAGAGCTCCCTTAAGATTGTCAGCTGATCTCACAACAAAAACATTTCAAACTAGAAGGAATGAAATATTCAAAATGATTAAAAGTAGGGACCTATGACCAAGACTACTTTACCCAGCAAGGCTACCAATTAAAATTGAAGGAGAAATAAAGAGCTTCCCAGACAAGGAAAAGCTAAAGAAGTTTGTTACCACCAAACTGTATTACAACAAATATAAAGGCTGTACTTTAAGTAGAAAAACAAGACAAAAAAGGAACAGAGTTTAAAGAATAAAATGGCAATAGATACTTACTAATACTCACTTTAAAATTAATGGCTTAAAGGCTCCAGTCAAAAGACAGAGGGTAACTGAATGGATAAGATCCAATACCCTTATATGTGCTGTCTACAAGAGACCCACCTCAGAATGATACACACAGACTAAAAGTAAAGGGATGGAAAATGATATTTCATGAAAATGGAAAGAAAAAAAAAACTAGGGAAACAATATGTATAGCTGACAAAACAGATTTTAAAACAATGGCTACATCAAGAGACAAAGAAAGACACTACATAATAATAAAAGGAGCAATCCAACAAGAGGATATAATTCTGGTAAACATTTATGCACCCAACACAGGAGTACCGAAATATGTAAAGGAAATCTTGATGAACATAAAAGGAGAGTTTGACAGTACTACAATCATAGTTGGGGATTTTAACACCCCATTGACTTCATTGGATAGATCTTTCAGACAGAAAATCAGCAAGGAAACAGTAGCCTTAAGTGACACATGAAATCAGATGAGTTTAATTGATATCCTCAGAGCATTTCACCTCAAAGCAGCAGAATATATATTCTTTTCAGGTGCACATGGAACATTTTCTAGGGTCGACCATATGTAAGGACACCAAACAATTTAAGAATATTGAAATCATTATCAAGCATCTTCTCTGACCATAATGGTATAAAGCTACAATCAATCACAGGAGAAAAAAACAGAAAAACACACACAGTCATGGAGGCTTGATTTTAGTGTCAATAACTTGTTACTAAACAATGATTGTGTTAACAATGGGATCAAGGAAGAAATCAAAAGTTACCCTGAAACGAATGAAAATGAGAACACAACAATCTAAAATCTGTGGCACACAGTGAAAGTTGTCCTAAGACAGAAATTCATATCATTACAGGCCTAGCTCAGGAAACAAGAAAAAACTCAAACAGTCTAACTTTACACTTAAAGGAACTGGATAAAATCAACAAAGCCCAAAGTGAATAAAAGGAAGGAAGTAATAAAGATCAGAAACTAATGAAATAGAGTCTAAAAAAATAATACAAAAGATCAAGGAAGCCAAGAACTAGATGGTCCTTTGGAAACATCAACAAGACTGAGAAACCTTTAAATAGACTCATCAAGAAAAAAAGAGAGAAGACCCAAATAAATAAAATCAGAAATGAAAAAGGAAAAATAACAACTGACACCAAACAAATACAAAGGGTTATAAGAAAATATTATGAACAATAAATATGCCAACTAATTGGATAATCTGAAAAAAATGGATGAATTCCTAGAAGCATAAAATCTTCCAAAAATCAACTGAGAAGAGTCAGAGAATCTGAATAGAAAGACTACAACTAGAGAAATTAAAGCATTAATCAAAAAAACTCCCAAGAAACAGAGGCCTGGGATTGAATGGCATTGCAGGTGAGTTTTACCAAACATTCAAAGAAGAACTAACACCTTTCCCTCTTAAACTATTCCAAAACATTCAAGTGCCGGGAAAACTCCCAAGTTCATTTTGCGACGCCAGTATTATCCTAATTCAAAAGTCAGATAAAGACACTACACAGAAAGAAAATTATACAGCAATATCCCTGATGAACATAGATGCTAAAATCCTCAACAACACATTAGCAAACCTGATATAGCAATACATTAAAAAAATCACATACCCTGATCAGGAGATTTATCCCAGGGATGCAAGCATCGTAAATGTATGCATATCAATAAACTTGATATACCACATAAACAAGGTAAATGACAGAAACCACATGATCAGTATCAATAGATGCAGGAAAAGCATTTGACAAAATCCAGCACCCATTTATGATAAACAAAATCTCTCAGCAAAGTGGGAATAAAGGGAACATATTTCAATGTAATAATGGCCATATATGACAAACCCACAGCTAACATCATACTCAATAAAGCATTTGCCTTAAGATCAGGAACAAGACAGGAATGTCCATTTTCACCACTCTTACTCAACATAGTACTGGTAGTCCTAGCCACAGTGATCAGACAAGAAAAGAAATAAAAGGGATCCAAATTGGAAAGAAGGAAGTATTGGGTTGGCCAAAAAGTTCATTTAGTATTTTACATAAAATAAAAAGTATATTGTTCCTGGCTGGTGTGGCTCAGTGGATTGAGTACCAACCAGACTGTGAACCAAAGGGTTGCAGGTTCGATTCCCAGTCAGGGCACATGCCTGGGTTGCGGGCCAGGTCCCCAGTGGAGGGTTCATGAGAGACAACCACACATTGATGTTTCTCTCCCTTTCTCCCTCCCTTCCCCTCACTCTAAAAATAAATAAATAAAATCTTTAAAAAACATATTTTTCCTTTTCACCAATAACTTTATTGATTTGGATATTTTTAGTATGTCAGCTATCTCCCACTATTGGCTTCTAGTGGACAGAGGCCAGGGCTGCTGCTCAACATTTTCCAATGCATAAGACAGCCACACAGCAAAGAATTATTTGGCCAAAATTTCAATAGTACCAAGAAACTTCACAAACCACTTTTTTTGACACATTTGATCAGTTACAGCACCTTCTCCATACACTGCATACATCTTTTTTTATGTTTCAGTTGTGTCTTTACCTTTCTTGAAACAATAAAACATAGTATGACATAAATGTCACAAATTTTCTTCCATCTTCAATATTAAAAGAGCTGCACAAAAATTCACCAATTTTGATAAGTGTTTTTTAAAAGCACACTGAAATGACAGCTGTCACAATATAATCTAACAAGAATGTTTCAAATAAAATTAAAGACAACTAAGCACTACGAAAGCCATCATATGGAAAAAACTAAGCAAACCTTTTGGCCAATCCAATAAAACTGTCATTATTCACAGATGTCAAGATATTGTACATAGAAAACCCTAAAGACTCCACCAAAAAACTGCTGGAGAAAATAAGTGAATTCAGCAAAGTAGCAGGATAAAAACTTAACATTCAGAAATTGGTGGCATTTCTATACACTAGTAATGAATTATCAGAAAGAGAAATTAAGAAAATAATCCCATTTACTATTGCAACAAAAAAATAATAAATTACCTAGTAATAAATTTAACCAAAGAGGTAAAAGACCTGTACTTGGAAAAACACAGGACAGTGAAGAATGAAATTGAGGAAGAGACAAATAAGTGGAAGCATGTACTGTGTACATGATAAGAAAATTAACATCATTCAAATGTCCATACTGCCCAAAGCATTCTATATATTCAACACAATTTCTAATATCAATGGTATATTCTACAGATCTAGAACAATTATTCCAAAAATTTATATGGAACCAGAAAAGACCCTGAATTGCCTCAGAAATCTTGAGAAAAAAAAACAATGTTGGAGGGATCACAATACCTGATATCTCTATACTATAAGGCCATTGTAATCAAAAGAGCCTGGTACTGGCACAAGAACATGTATATGGATCAGTGGAACAGAAGAGAGAGCCCAGAAATCAATCCATACCTTTATGGTCAATTAATGTTTGACAAAGGAGGCAAGAGCATACAATGGATAAAGACAGTCTCTTCAAAAAAATGATGTTGGGAAAATTGGACAGGCACATGTAAAAAAATAAAAATAGACCACCAACTTACACCATACTCAAGAATAAACTCAAAATGTATAAAAGACTTAAACATAAGTCACAAAACCATAAAAACCCTAGAAGCAAACATAGCCAGCAAAATTTCAATTAGCTCTTGTGGCAGTATTTTGGCTGCTATGTCTCCCAGCACAAGGGAAATAAAAGGAAAAATAAACCAACAGGACTACATCAAACTAAAAAGCTTCTTCACAGCAAAAGAAACCATTAACAAAATGAAAAGGGATTCACCAATGATACATCTGATGATGAGTGAATTTCATAAGAACTTATGCAACTCAATACCAGGAAAACAATCCAATTAATAAACAGGCAAAGGACCTGACGAGACACTTCTCCAAGGAGGACATACGGATGGACAACAGATGAAAAAACGCTCAACATCACTAACCATCAGAGAGATGCAAATTAAAACTACAATGTGATATCACCTCACACCTGCCAGAATGCCTACCATCAATAAATCAACGAACAACAAGTGCTGGCAAGGATGTAGAGAAAAAGGAACTCTAGTGCACCATTGGTGGGAACACAGACTAGTGCAGCTACTGTGGGAAACAGTATGGAGTTCTTCAAAAAGTTAAAAATGGAACTGCCTTTTGACCCAGTGATTTACCTTCTGAGAACATATCCTAAGACTCCCACAACACCAGTTTAAAAGAATGCATGCACCCCTATGTTCACAGCAGTGTTATTTACAATAGCCAAGATCTAGAAACAGAACATGTGCCCATCAGTAGATTAGTGAATAAAATAGTTTGGGTACATTTACACAGTGGAACACTACAGCCATAAAAAGAAGGAAATCTTACCTTTTGTGACAGAAAAAGGCAAATACCATATGCTCTCAAAATGTGGAATCTAATGAACAAAATAAACTGACAGACAAAATAGAGAGGCACAGACATGTGGAACAGACTTACAACTGTCAGAGGGGAGGGGAGAGGGAGGGACTGGATGAAAGATGAAGGGATTAGCCAAAGAACACATATGTATAATGTATAGACACAGACAACAGCGTGGTGACAGCCAGAGGGAAGGAGGCACAAGGAATGAATGGGGGCAGGCAAGGTGGGTGAAATGGGACATCTGTAACAGTCAACAATAAAAATTTTAAAAATAAAAAACTTATACTTGAGGGGAAGAAATAAAACACTGTGTACACACAAAGATAACCCAGAATTCAGGACAGTAAATACTAGCTGCCAAATCAGTGATAGGAAAAGTGAATGCTTTTGATAATTCAAAGAAAAGAGAATTTACTTAGACCAGGAGTGGTTACATAAGGGTTTTATGAAAGAGGGGGGATTAAACAAAGCTAAATATAAAATTAATAATGATAACAACAATGACAACAGTGATAGGTTATTGATTCTACTATACCAGGTACAGCACTACACATTTAATGTGCATCATATCTGAATTATATGTCCTCTGTGGTAGGTAAGTGTTGTTATGACCCTTACTGTCCATTTGAGATTCCGAGAGGTGGAGGAGGGCTTTGTCCAAAGTTGCCCAGTGCGTGAGCAGAGGAGCTGGGATCTGCCCTTGAAGTCAGACTCCAGAACTCTACTCCATATCATTAAGCTACATTGGCAGATAGAGAAGATGGAAGAAGTTCGGACCAGATGAAGCCCAGGGGTGGAAGTCATGTTGTCTAGTCCTTGACAACCATGTCCTGCCAGACAGAGTTGGGCTATTATTACAAGCCTAGAGAGTTAGCGTGCCCCTGCTGACACCAGATAGACCTTGAGGAAAAGGAGGATCTTTGCATTTTCCTAGATTGCACTGCTACCAGCCAAAAATGAGTCCCTTTAGTTTCACATCTCAGCAGATTGGTTTTGTCAGTGTCCTGGATTTTGGTCACTCTAGTGGATGAGTAACAACATCTCATTGTTTTGGCTTGCATTTCCTTGATGACATATGTGGAGCATCTTTTCATGTGCTTGTTTGCCATTTATATATCTTCTTTGGTGAGATCTACTAAAGTCTTTGCCCAGTTTTTTTTTGGGGGGGGGGAACAAAACAAGAATACTATATCTGGCAAAGCTGTCCTTCAGAAATGAGGGAGGGATAATGACTTTTGCAAACAAACAAAAGCTGAGGGAATTCATTACCACTAGAGCTGCCTTACAAGAAATCTAAGAGGATTTTTTCAGTGAAAATAGGTGGATTCTAGTTAACATCATAGAAACATAAAATATAGTGTAAAACTCACTGTAATGGTAAATTCATAGACAAAGTGATATTCTATAATATGGTCATTGCATGGCATAATTTACTTAAAACATTAGTTTAAAAGATTAAAAATAAATGTAAGTAAAATAACTATTGTGACAATAATCTGTTATTAATTATACAATATTAAAAATATATAAATTGTAGCTCAGTAAATCAAAACGTGAGGGGGAGTAGAAGTAAAGGTATAAAAATGTAGGCATTCTATTGAAGCTAGGTATTATTAGTTTAAAATATGGTATTATAATTTTAAGATACTTGATGTAATCCCTATGGTCAGAAGAGGAAAACCTATAGAAATTACACAAAAGAACATAAGTCAAACCACACTGGCATCACAAGATATCAAAACACAAAAAAGATAGCAGAATATGAAACAAGGAACAATGGATCTGCAAAAAAACCAGAAAGGAATTTATAAAGTAAGTACATACTTAAATAAACCAATTAAATTCTCCACTCAAAAGACACAGAATGGCTGAATGCATTTTAAAGGACAAAAAAAAATCTGACTATAAGGTACAAGAGACTCACTTCAGCCTTAATGACAAACATGGACTGATACTGAAGGGAAAGAAAAAGATATTTGAAGAAAATGGTAACCAAAAAAAGCAGGGAACATACACTTGTATCAGAGAAAGTAAAATTTAAACTAAAAATGGTTAAAAACAAGAGACAAAGATAATTATATAATGATAAAGAGGTCACTACATCAAGAAAATATAACAGCTGTAAATATGTATGCCCACAACAGCAGAGCACCTAAATACATAAAGCAAAAACTAACAGAGCTAAAAAGAGAGAAAGAGAAGGAGAGAGAGAGAGAGAGAGAGAGAGAGAGAGAGAGAGAGAGAGAGAGAGAGAGGAGTAAATGAAAATACAATTATAGTTGGGAACATTAATACCAACTCTCAGCAATGGACAGATCATTCAGACAGAGAATCAATAAGAAAACAGCATATTTGAACAACACTATAGACTAAATAGAGCTCACAGACACATACAGGACATTCTATTCAACAACAGCACAATACACATTCTTCTCAAATGCACATTAAACATTTTCTAGGACAGACCATCTGTTAGACCACAAAACAAGTCTCAGCAAATTCAAGAAGACAGAAATCATACCAAGTATCTTCTCTGACCACAATGCTATGAAATCAGAAATCAATAGCAAGAGGAAAACTAGAAAATTCCTGAATATATGAAAATTAAGCAACACCCTCCTGAAAAACCAATGGATCAAAGAATAAATTAAAGAGGCAATAACAAAATATGTTGAGACAAATGAAAATGGAAAAGCAACATAACATAACTATGGGGTGGGTGCAGAAAACACAGTGCTAATAGGAAAATTCATGTCATTAAACAGCTACATTAAGAAGCAAGAGAAATGCCAAATAAACAATTTAACTATATGCCTTAAGAACTAGAAAAAGAACAAACTGAATCCAAAGTTAGCAGAAGGAAGGATATAAAAAAGATTAGAATAGAAATATGAAATAGAGAACAGGAAAACAACAGAAAAGTTTAACCAAACTAAGAATTGGTTCTTGGAAAAGATAAACAAAATTGACAAACATTTAGCTAGACTAATGATGAAAAGAGAGGACCCAAATCAAAATTATAAATAAAAAAGGAGACATTATGACTGACACTACAGAAACAACTATATACCAATGAACTGTACAACCTAGAAGAAATGGAAAAATTTTTAGAAACACACAAACTACTAAGAGTGAATCAGGAAGAAATAAAAAGCCTGAATAGACCAATTGCTAGTAAGGAGATTGAATCAGTAATCAAAAATCTCTCGCAACAAGGAAAAGCCCAGGACTAAATGGCTTCACAGATAAATTTTACCAAACATTTAAAGAAGAATTAACACCAACATTTCTTAAAGTCTTCCCAAAAAACCAAAAGGGAGGGAACATTTCCAAACTCACTTTATAAGGGTAGCATTACCCTGTTACCAAAACCATAAAAGGACTTCACCAGAAAAGAAAACTACACCAATATCCCTTATAAGTATAGCTGTAAATATTTTCAATAAAATAGTAGCAAACCAAATTCAGCAGGACACTTAAAAGAACACTCATCATGGTCAAATGGGATTTACATCTGAGGTGCACAGATGGCTCAGCATACGCAGGTCCATCAATGTGATACATCACATTTTTAGAATGAAGGAAAAAATCATATGATTATCTCAACAGATGCAGAAAAAGCATTTTAAAAATTCAACATCAGTTCATAGTAAGAACGCTTAACAAATTAGGCATAGAAGTGACATATGTCAACATAATAAAGGCCATATATGATAAGCCCACAGTTAACATTATATTATACTCAATGGTGAAAGGCTGAAAGCTTTTCCTCTAATCAGTAACCAGACAAGGATGTCATCTCTCACCACTTTCATTCCACATAGTACTAGAAGTCCTTGCCAAAGCAGTGAAAACCATTAAAACACAAGGTATCAGAATTGGAAAGTAAGAAGTACAGGTGACCCTTAAACAAGATGGATTTTAACAGTGTGGGTCAACATACATGAATTTTTTTTCATCTTGTAAACAGAGGATGTAAATTTACACTATCGATAAGCACAATACTGTAAATGTATTTTCTCTTTTTTTATGATTTTCTTGATTAACATTTTCTATTCCCTAGCTTATTTTACTCCAAGAATACAGTATATAATACACATACAAAATATTTGTTTCAAGGACACTGTATATAATGCACATATAAAATATTTGTTAAGTGACTGTTCATATTATTGGTAAGCTTCCAGTCTGCAGTAAGCTACTAGTAGATAAGTTTGGGGGAGTCAAAAGTTATGTGTGGATTCTGCACTACATAGGAAGTCAGCACCCCTAACCCCTGAATTGTTCAAGGGACAACTGTATAATTGTCTCTTTTTGCAGATGACATAATTTTACATGTAGACAACCCTAAAGATTCCACAAAAAATCTGTTATATGTAATCAACAAATTCAGTACATTTGAAGCATACAAAATTAACATGCAAAAATCAGTCACTTTTCTATACACTAACAACAAATTAGCTGAAAAAAAGAAAAAAATCACATTTACATACTAAAAAACAAACAATCCAACTTGAAAAAATGGGCAGAGGACATGTGAATAGACATTTCTCCAATGCAAATATATACAGATGGCCAACAGACATATAAAAAGATGCTCAACATCACTAGTAATAAAAATGCAAATTAAAACTACAATAAGCTATTGTACCTGTCAATATGGCTATCATCAATAAATCACAAATAGTGAAACTGCCTGCACTGCTGGTGGGATTTATACTGGTGCAGCCACTACAAAAACAGTGTAGAGGTTTCTCAAAAAATTAAAAAGAGAACTCCCATGACCCAGCAATTCTACTTCTGGGTATTTATTTATCCAAGGAAGTTTTTAAAAAAAAAACACACATGTGCACCACTATGTTCATTGTTGCATTATTTACATTAGCTAAGATATGGAAGCAACATAAGTTTTCATCAATAGAAGAATGAATAAAGAACCTGTGGTACATGTAGACAACAGAATATTATTTAGCCAAAAAAAAGAATGAAGTCATGTCATCTCTGACAACATGGACAGATTTAGAGGGGATCATGCTAAATGAAGTCAATCAGACACAAAAAGATAAATACCATGTGATTTCCATTCACATGTGGAATCTAAAAAAATAAACAGATGGGAGTGGTGCTGGGGGGAATGGGTGAAAAAGGGAAAGGGATTAAGATGAACAAATTGCCAGTTATAAAAACAGTCATGGAGATATAAAGTGGAGCACAGAGAATACGGTCAATAATGCTGTAGTAACTATGTATGGTGTCAGATGGGTAGCAGACTTGTTGGGTGATAACTTCATCAGTTACATAAATGTCTAATCACTATACTGTATGCCTGAAACTAATATAATAGTGTAGGTCAACTGTAATTGAAAACAAATTTTAAATAAATAAATAAATGGTGTTGTGTGAACTGGACTGATACATGCTGGAAAAAACATTAAACCAGAATAACTCCTTATATCATATACAAAAATGAACTCAAAATGGATTAAAGACTTATGTGTAAGACCTGAAACCATAGAACTCCTAGAAGAAAACATAGGCAATAAACTCTTTGACATTGCTCTTAGCAATTACTATTTTTTAAAAAATATGTCTCCTCAGGCAAGGGAAAAAAGAAAAAATAAACAAATGGAATTACAACAAACTATTAATAAAAAGGTTTTTCACTATAAAGGAAACTATCAACAAAACAAAAAGATAACCTACTGTATGAGAGAATATATTTGGCAATAGTACATCTAATAAGGAATTAATATGCAATATGTATAAGGAACTCATATAACTTAGAAACAAAAAGTCCAGTTAAAAAATAGGCAGAGGACCTCAATAAACATGTCTCCAAAGAGGATGTACAGATGGCCAACATCAATAATCAATCACTAGAGATGTGCAAATTAAATCACAATGAGCTATCACCTCACCACTATTAGCATGGCTATCAGAATGGAGAAAAGGGAATGCTTGTGCACTATTGGTGGGATCATAAATTGGTGCAGCCACTGCGGGAAATAGTACAGAGGGTCCTCAAAAATTAAAACTGAAACTGCCATATGATCCAGCCATTCCACTTCTAGTAATACAACCAAAGGAAACAAAAACACTAACTCAAAGATACCTGCACCCCCATGTTCACTGCGGCATTATTTACAACAGCAGAGACATGGAAACAACCGAGGTGTCCATGGACAGGTGACTGGATAAAGAAGTTGTAGTGTACATGTCTAATGAAATACTACTTAACCACAAAAAGTGAGGAAATCCTGTCATTTGTGGCAACACAGATGTACCCTGAAGTCATTATTCTAAGTGAAATAAATTAGACAGAGAAACACAAATTCTGTATAATCTCACTTATATGTGGAATTTCCTCCCCACCACACACAAAAAAAGCCAAACAAACAACAAACTCCAAGAAAAAGATGAAATGTGTGGTGACCAGAGGCAGAGATAGGAGACATTGGAGGAAGGTGGTCAAAACCTACAAACTTCGAGAGGTAAGTTATTTGGATGTACAATAAGTCCTCATTTAACGTCAATAGGTTCTGCAACTTTAAGTGAAATGACCCATAACAAAACCAGTTTTACCATAGACTAATTAATATAAACAAGAGTTAAGTTCTTAGGGCATCTCATCAACATTGTAATGAAATGACATTGAACAAAATATGCTATTCAAGGACCTGCTATAATGTACAACATGATGACTATAGTTAACACTGCTGTATAACATACATGAAAATTATTGAGAGTAAATCCTTAGAGTTCTCATCCAAAAAATGTTTTTTCTTTTCCTTTTTCTTGTATCTATATGAGAGGATGGACGCTAACCAAACTTACTTTGGTAATCATTTCACAATATGTATAAGCCAAACTGTCTAGTGCATGCCACCTTACACTTACCAGTGACGTAGGTCAATGGTATCTCAATAAAATGGGGCAGGGGTATGTGATAAACATATCATCCACACATATATAATTACAACTGTCCCATTTAACATCTGTGTAATCTATTTACTAATAGTATTGGATGAATTTGGAAACATGGATGCAAAGCAATGTTTTCTGAATTGTATTTCACAGACATTAACCTGCAAGATAACCTATGAGAAAAAATAGGGTTCAGTAGCCAAGAAGTTATGGGAAAATGCTGTTAAGTATATTTAACTATATCCTCCTTTTGGAAATTCACAATGTGCATTAACATATAAAAAGTCCTGAGAAGTCTCTCCACCCCCTGCAGCAAAGATTTGATTTTGTTTAACCTGGTTAAGTAGGGCATTTGTTCTTGAAACTTTATATAGCACCTATTAACCTGGGGGACAACAGAGTGTGGTGGCTAAAAGAATAGCCTTTGGAACAACCACTTAGTAGCTATTAGTTTCATCTACAAAATAGATAATAGCACTACCTGCCTACATGCAAAATATTTACAACAGTATAAGCAATGAGTGTTGATTAACATCCAGCAGAACCAGTGTTCTAAGGCACACTTTGGGAAACACTGGTAGAGAATCCAGCCCATTTTCATGGGTCTCCTGTCTTTCTCCAGGAGAAGCTTATAGATTAGTTGGAGAGAGGGGTATATAATTATCACACAATATGTTAAGTCCTGAACAAGGGCCAAGTAAGGACTTTGGAGCCCAAAGAAGGAGTAATATTTCTAATGGTAAGGGAGGTTTCGGGAAAGAATCCATAGCCAATCTGACAGAAATCCTAAAATGCAGGTAGAACATCACCATGCAGAGAGTAGAGAGTGATGTCAGCAGAGACTGGCCTGGGTGGGAAACGGTGAGCGGCCAGTTTTGACTCGAGTGTAGGGAGTGCAGTGTCAAGTGGGAAGACGGGGAGTGCGCTGGAAATGCGGTTGACGGCAGATTGTTAAGGATCCTGTATTCCAAACTAAGGATCTTGGGATGCCTATTAAGTAGCACCAACATTAAAAACAGCCTATCGACTAGAGAAGGCCCGGAGGGTCCATGTGGGAAGTGCGTAGAAAAGAGGAAAAGATTAGTCTTAAGGATACTGCAATAGTTCAGGTAAGCAGAGAAGAAACGAGTAGTCAGATTAAAGAAGAGAAAAGGATTTAAAGAAGAGAAGGGTTTAAAGGGTTTAAAGAAGAGAAATGGGTTTAAAGGTTTTTTCAAACATAGAAAAATATCGGGTGTGACATTTAGAAAAATTTTAGACGTGGAAAAAAAACCCCCAATAATCATGTGTGGAGGGGGTGTGGGGGTGAGAAGGCCAAAGGTGGTAGCAAATAGCCATGAGATGGATACCAGTAGTGTAGAAAGAAGCACATCCTGGGGCGGGAGTGGGGGAATTTTGGGGGGTGGCGGGGTAGGGAGGGTTGTGGATAACTAAACAGGTGTGTGTCTGGTTCAAATCTCTCCTGGTCTTGACCTCAGGAGGTGGGGGCCAGAAACAGATATGGTCACTAGTCAACGGAAGGATCAGGCTCACCCTACAAGAGTGTCAACGGGAAGGAAACAGGAAGGGCCTGTACTGAATACAATGCAGGGTGGATTTCCCCCCTCCCCCAAAGATCCGCGTGAGTACTTTGGGAAAGCTGGGAGGTTAACATCTGAAGGCTATATTCCACTCAAGAGCCCGTTTTGTCCCTAGAGGCCTTCCTCCTCTCCTCACTTGTTGACAGAAGCCTGGAATTTCTATCAGGTGAAGATCCTTTTAGTCCCTTCTCCATCTTCCATTCTGGCCAGGAGATTGCCAAGTTCCACACTCATCCATGAAACTCTATGTTTGAAATGACTACTTGACACAGGAACACACTGACATAGCTAAATTTCTATGCCTATACATTTTCAACATTTATTTTATTGCCACCTATTATGCTAAAAAAAAAAACCTCATTCCCTGCCACCCTTCACACTTTTATCCTATCCTTGGCTTAACTCACCCCTGAGCTTCATTCAGGGGTAAGGATAAAGTTCAGGGTGAGTTAAGGGTCAGTAATGTCTGATATACACATCTTTTTTTTTCTTTTTTGCCACACCAATGTCCAAATGGCTGCCTCAAAACCACCAAAATAAAATTTCCTACCTTGCACTATGATTCTTTCTATCCCCACCTGGATCAGCTAAAATCTCCAGATAGTATTAGCTCATCTAATTAGCTGCCTTCCCTCTCCTGCAGCTGAAAACTGTGCCAAATGCACATCAGTCGCATCCCTCCCTGAGTGAGAGCCCTTTTCTCTTCCTGCTGACTTTCCTCTTTGAGGCTAATTGCCCTAGCCAAGAATAGACATCTGCGGCAGTGTGTCCCTGAAAGTCCCCAGGGTCACAGTTTGGAGCTTTCCCTGCCAGCTCCCAGCACCTAGGCATCTTCCGGCTAACTGCTGGAGATGCTGAAGCATTGCCCTGTGACAGGAGCAAGGCCCAGGCCAGTGCCGAGCACTGTGCCCCTCTCTTCCCTCCGCTGTACCTGCCACCTGCTGTGATTCCCCATGGTGGAGAAAGGTGCCTGGCTCCAAACAATTCCTTCCTAACAAGCTCCACTTAGAAACTGAAGCCCAGCGTTCAACAATTAGATAAAAGGCAAAAGGCAATGATCCTGAGAGAATTTAAACAACAAAGGTTCTGGAAGTCTGAATTGCCTTGTGAGATTGTTTTAATCTAATAAAATAAATGGCACAAAGAGCCTTCTTAACTGAGGAGAGAGGATGCAGTCTGGGTGCTGCCCAAAGACAAATTGCTTCTGCCCAGTAAAGCTGACCTGTGGCATCTTTGCTATGTGCCAGGCATTGCACTGTATTGGCTTATATACATTATCTCATTTAATCCTCAGTGACCTGATGACGGGGGGGCCGGGGAGGGGGCACTGTTTCCATTTCGTAGGTAAGCATACTGAGGTTCAGATGTTGTTTGTCAACCACCAGACAGCCAGTATGCAGCGCAATAGTTATGTTCCATGGTTTCCATGACAACCACCAAGGCGCACAGGTGTTAAAAACCCAGACCAGGAGGACAGGTGTGGTTCATTCCCACTGCCCACAGGATGAGCCCTGGTGACCACAAATGCAACGGGAAGAGTGCTCTGATATATTTAGGGGGTGGAAGGACACTCTCCTGCATGGGCGCAGAGGTCAGGGCGCTGGCCACAGCCGTGTACCCGCTAACCCTGGCCTACGAGTCACTAGACCCCACCCTCCCACGCAACAGGCGGCACCCCTGATGGTGTGCGGGAGCACACTCCCCACGCTCGCCTGGTCTCCACGGCTACCTCAGGAAGGCAGGGAACAAAAGTCTCCGACCACGAGTTCAGGTGCGGGAGAACCGTAACTGTGTGTCCACCCTTAATCTCTCATTTGGCCTCTCGCTTTCACCTTCAATCTAGTCAGTTTCTGGTTTTCCGGGTAAAAGAGTTCACTGTGTTTGCCCCGTTCAGGCTCAACAGGCCATGGTCGCCTTACCCGGAGTGAAGCTCCACGCCGTGCACCCTCTTTTCCCGTGGCCCGTAGTGTCCTGGTGCTGCATCTCCGCAGTCGCCCGGGACCTCGCCTTTGACCCTTGACCCCAGCCAAGGCCAAGTGAGTCCCTTGGACATCTCACACACTTCTGGCCTGACTGGTCTGTGGCTCCGCAAGAAACCCTGGGACTTTTGGTTTCTCTGCGCAGCACTCTGGGAAGGGGGGTGGGGGAGGGGGGCGGGGATGGGGGGCCCCCCAGGAGGGGGGATGGGGGGGCCAAGGTGGGGGGAAAGGGAGGGCGAGGGGGAACGGGGCGGTGGGTGAGGTGGGGGGGACAAGTTACTCCTCATGCCAGGGTTATTTTTCTTCTCGTGCTGAAAAGTAAAACCGACCCATCAGTAGTCTTACTAGAATTACTATTTTACACTACACCACGGTTTTTAAACTTGAAAAAAAAAAAGCCAAGCATGTGTTACTTCAGTTCCTTGATTTCACTCCCCTCTAGGGTAGGTGGGGTTGCCAGAGAAAATTAAAAGACACCCAGTTACATCTGAATTTCTGGTAAGTAACAAATAATTTTTTAGTATAAGCAGAAGCATGTCCTAAATATTGCATAGGATACACTTATACTACAAATTGTTTGTTGTTTATCCGATTTAAATTGAACTGGCATCCTGTATATTTGTTCACTAAGCCCAGCACCCCTCCTTGGGGAAGGGGGGGGCCTGATTTCTGGCGCTCTCAGTCAGCCCCGGACACAGGTGTCTGTGAGTCCTTGTGAGGTGGGAGATTGTGTTGCTCGTTCACAGTATCATCTTCCCACACAAATAAAAATGCACACATTTTCTGAAAGGAAGCCTAATAGGGGCATTTTATCTGCAGGATCCATAGAGTTGGATACTGCCAGGAATTTATTTGGAACAAATAAAACAATCACATATGATATAAAGTAGGAAGCACATGTTTCTGCAAGTATAGTTATTGCAAGCTGCTCTCTTGTAACTGTGTTTCGGTCTCTGACATTGAAACCACGTGGACACCGGGGAATCCAAACAAAATTCAGGGAAGTTCTGTTGGCTCCCTGTCACATACCTCGTACTGATGCTTGGTTAAGCAAGCAGAATTGCAAAGTGCTCCTTGCGTGAGCATGGATGCGTCACTTCACATCTCTACCCCTCAGGAAAGGGCCCGGCACAAAAGTAAACACACTGTACTGTGAACCCTTCTAGTCAGAACTGGTGACTGAACAGAAGTAGTGGGTGTGGCACTTTATTAGCAATTTAGATCCACGGAGGCAAAGGAATTAACTGTGTTACTCACCCTTCTCAAAAAATGCCTGAGAGAATGTGGCTAAATTGGAACATTTCAAGCAGGTTATTCATAAAAGCAAAAAGTCAGTCTTTGGGGAGGGCTGCACCACCTTGGGTAAGGTTGATCTTTTGCCCACCACCTCCCTGGGTCTAGAGGGGCCTCTGCCCTAAGACTTGGGGTGGCCATCTGGGCAGAAAAGAGGGGCTCTGCAGAAAGATAAAGGAGACCAAAAAGATATGATGTGCCTTTCCCAAAGACACACCCAGAGCCAACCTTATCCAACTGTCTTAGACCCTCCTGCCACTCCCATCCTCCCACTAGCCTCTGCCCTCCACCAACCAGACTAATAGTCCTGCCATTTCACGCTTCACCCTGGGGTCAAAATTGCCGTGGTCTTAAGCAGCTGCCTCTTGTGTGATAATGTTGTGACCACTCATGCACTAATCTGGATCTCCAAACTAATTTTTGTGCACTTTAGTCTTTCTGTTTAAGTTTGTGTGCCCATATGCAAGAATTTGAGAAGGAAAATAACTTTGGCCTTGAGAGAAAGGTTGATTTTTCTTAGTGTGTATATATATATATATATATAATTTTTTTGCTTTTATTACTGACGTAATCAGGGACCATCCTTGGTTTGAGTCTGCCATACTCAAAAAGAGACTTGAACAAGAAAAGGCCTTCATCCTGCCCTGGGCTTTAGACCTGACTGAAGGTCCCCTGGGGACTGGAGGACAACAGCAGGACATTTTTAAAATCTGTTGTCACCTAGGGCCCCTGTGGCTCTGATCTTTTTGCAGTCACTCAGTGAAGTTTCCCCTTGTATCCTCTTTTGCCCATGTTCTTCCCTAATGAAGAAGAAAATAAAGACAGACCACCTTCTAAGAAGGGTCAGAAATATTCCTTTTTATTCTATTGTCTCTGGAGCCATAGACATTTCTCACATGGGCATAACTTACTGAGAACTGTCCATTTTTAAACACATCTTCTTTCAACATCAGGAAGGAAACTATCTTTAGCCCTGTCTCTAGAATGACCATGATAATCAGTGAACAAAGTTCTTGAGTTCCTTGTGCGTGCCCAGCATTATTCTAGGAATTATAGGCTGGTAAACAGAGCAGGAATCACATCTACCTTAAAAGAGCTTACAACTCCGTACAGTCCCAAGCGGACATCCACATGGGTAAATTTACCTGGTTAGTTGGGGGGCCTCTACCACCCCAGTTCCACCTTTCAGCCTCCTTGAGGCCCATCAGGGTGTGCACTGGGGCAGTAAGGACCTCAGTCAAACAGGGTGACCTCAGCTCCAAAAAGGTGAGTACTTGACCTTGGGAACAGAGTAGAGCGAAGGTAGATCTTGTGGGACCAGCATCCTAATGATCCATTTGTCATACTGATCTCCACTCCTCTAAGATGTAAATCCCTTTGATTTTCCTTTCTTCGACCCCTCTACTTCTCTTCATCTCTCCCAGAGAATGCTGGGCCTCCTATTCAGGTTTGGCGGGGGGCAGAAATGGAGCAAAGAAATGAGGAAAACTTTTTCCAGTTTCTGCTTTCTTTCTTGACTTTAAAGAACTCCAAGGGTTGAGGCATGATGGGAAGGGATAAACATAAGGAGTCAAGAGATTGAAAAGCATCTGACCAAACCTCCCTCTTCCTTCCTGCTCAGAAGTGTAGGAAAAGTCAAGGTCAAAAGCAAAACCTGATTGGAATGATGAGCAGAAAAATCACAAGGCAAAAAGCAGTAGCAGTGAACTCTCCGTAAGCAAATGTTAAATACACTTAGTATAGCAATAAATAATAATGCAGGATGGAGTGTACATGGGTGTAAACACCTTTAATACAATTCTAATTTTCTCTTTGCTTCAAGAGCCACAGATTGTTATGGCAACAAAACAGAAAACAGATCACAGTATTAATTTGATATCTCGGCTTCATTTGTTCCACATTTGCAATACAACACATGCATAATAAACAACCCAGGCTGAGCCAAAGCCGAGAAAAATACTAAAACCGCAGAAGGGCACAATGGAGCACCCTCTCAGCCTTGAGTTTTGCTAAATAAAAAATAAATAATAATTTTCTACAAAGAAGAGCAGTTTGCTTGTCCATACAATTTGCTATGTGATTGATAACACGTGAGAAGCAGATAATTCTGTTTCTGCCAGCTCGACACCACAAGGGAGAATGTGAAGAGGCAGCACGGCATGTACAGCGAGTTCTCCACCGGAACTTCTGAGCCCAGGAAACATGCCTCTCTGGTTCTCAGCTCTCCCGGGCCGGGGCCCTCTTTGCACCACTTCCACCCGCACACAACTACCTTTTCATTTTGCTACCAGGGCGATATTTTCAAAACGAAAATATGATTCTTTTATGTGGAGAAAAAGGAACTCTCATAAACTACTAGTGGGAGAATAAACAGATAGAAACTTCCTTGGATAGAAACTTGGCAATTTCTAGTAAAGTTGAATATTCTTATAACCTATGGTCCAGTAGTGATTCCCTTCTTGAGTAAAGAACTTTTGAATATAAATACTTCTGCCCATGTATCTGAGGGTACCTGGCAAGGCAATTCATTCCAGTATTGTTTGTGGCAGAAAAAATTAGGGACAACCCAAATGTTCATCAAAAAAACTGGATGAATTATAGATATATAGTCATAAAATGGGCTACTCTCCAGTTTTTTGTAATACTCCTTATTTTATTGATTTCACTAAGTATCTACTTATCATATCTGATTTTACCTGTAATATGATTCTTAGATATGGTATTTCATTTTAATCCTACATAATGTTTTTCTTTCTTATAAAGTTTATTGGAATGGCACTGGTTAACAAAATTATACAGGTTTCAGGTGCACAATTCTATAACACGTCACCTGTACACTGTGTTGTGTGCTCACCATCCCAAGTCAAGTCTCCTTCTGTCACCATGTGTCCCCACTGTACACTCCTCCACCACCCCCACCCCTCCCCACAGCAATCATCACTGCTGTTTGTGTCCATGAGTTTTTTTCTTTTTTTCCCTTCTTTGCTCAGTCCCTCCACCTGCTACCTAGCCCCCCAACCCTCTGACAGCTGTTGGCCTGCTCTTCAGTTATTTAAAATAAATGAACTGGAACCACATCTTCAACATATACAAATTTCAAAAACCATTGTTGAGCTAAAAACCAAGCTGAGAATGATAGCTATGGTATGATACCATTTGTATAAAATTTAAAAACTTGAAAAACAACAATATTACATTATGTATTGGATTGGCCAAAAAGTCCTTTTAGTTTCTTCCATGAAATAAAAGACTCATTTTCACCAATAACTTAATTGATGTAGATATTTTGAGTATGTTGGCTGTCTCTCGCAATTGGCTTCTAGTGAGTAGAGGCCAGGGATGCTGCTAAATATCTTCCAATTCATAAGACAGCCTCACAGCAAAGAATTATTTGGTTAAAATGTCAATAGTACCAAGAAACTTCGCAAACCACTTTTGACACATTCTATCAGTATACAATGCACAAATCTTTTTTTTTTTTTGAGTTTCAGTTGTGTTTTTATACCTTTCTTGAAATAATAATCCATAATACAAGGTTTGTCTGGAAAGTATCCAGCCACACACTATGTCGAATAGAGACATTTACTGAAGAAGATACAAGATATAAGAAACATTGTACATAGGACAACGAGGCCCCAGTCCCCTTAAAAGTAGGCACCTGGAACTTCACAGAGTTCTCCCAATCACCATCACCTATCCCATTGTATTTTCTTGAATCTCATTGATGGTCTGAAATCTCTTCCCTTTCAAAGGTGATTTTAGTTTTGGGAAAAGCCTGAAGTCTCAGGGCACCAAATCTAGGCTGTAGGAAGGCTGAGTCACCTGGGTGATTTGATGTTTCACCAAAAACTCTGAATAAGACATGATGCATGAGTGGGCATGTTGTCATGATGAAGCTACCAATAGCTGCAGCCTTCTGAACCTTCCAAATAGTTTCCACAGAGGAATGTTCAAGCTTAACAGAAAATTTGATACATGTTTGTTGCTCTACTCAGTCATTTTGAATGGGACAGCCACATGGTACACATGCTCACTCAATGGTGTCTACTGCCTTGACTGACTAATACAGTGAAGTCATCGTAGTTCATACATGTGCATTCCAGTCCGTTCTCCTTGGCTACCAGGTTACACTGATGTTACACAAACTGTTCTCATTATATTAACAATGGCTAGACTTTTTCTGGACAGACCTCATACATCAGAAATGTTGCGTATTTTCTTTCATCTTTGATATTAAAATGGCTACACAAAAATTCACCAATTTTGATAAGTTTTTTAAAACACACTGATATGAGAGCTGTCACAATACAATCTAACAGAATGGTTTTAAGTGTAATTAAAGAACAACTATGTGCTACTAGAGCCATTGTACAGAAAAAACCTAATGGACTTTTTGGCCGACCCAATATATGAATCCACAAATGTGTAGTGATGTATAAAAACCCATAGGGGGAAAAATATGGCAACAATGGAGATCATGCTGGATTAGAGATGACAAAGAAGACTTTCTGAGGAAATGATGCTTGAGTGACAGGAAAGGGCTGGGTGCTGAATGCGGCCAGGAGCAGAGGGCTCTGCGCAGCCTGGAATCAAATCCTGCTCTGTCTGCCATTCAGTCCCTGTGTGAACCTGGGCAAGGCAGGCAATATCTCTGGGCCTCAGTTTCCTTGTATATTAAATAGCACGATAATAGTATTTGCCTCATAGGGTTGTGGTAAGAAGTATGCTGACATGTTTTTAAAAATTAGAAGACTGCCAGATACATGGTAGTGGCTATAAATGTTCACTATTATTTACACACATTCCAGGTGGAGGAAACAATAAATTCAAAGGCAGAATAAGGAGGAGAAAGGACAAGCAGAAAAGATTTGAGTATTTTTACACTATCAAGAAACCAATATAAATAAAGCAAAGTAAGTGAGGCAAGGTGGAGGGTAGATGACATTGAGGTTGGAGAGTGAGGCAGGGGTCAACTCCCAACAGGTCTTAGAGGTCGTGGCAGGGAGTGTGGATACTGTTCCACATACTACCAGAGAGATGTAAGCCATTGAATGATGTGATTCAAAATGTATACTTGAAAAAGATGACTTACTTAGCAATTTTTTAAAATAGCAAACTATTAACATAATCATTGAATGAAACTCCAGGAAATTATGCCAAATTTTTAAAAAAGGCCAATCCCCAAAAGCTACATACTGTATGATTGCATTTATACAACATTGTTGAAATGGCGTTGTAGGGATGAAAAGCAGATGAGTGGTTGCCAGTCATTAGGAAGGGGTGGGGAAGAGAAGCAGGTGGGTGTGGCTCTAAGAGGACAACACAGGAAGAGATACCTGTGCACCTGTCTTCACAGCAGCATCACTCACAGTAGTCAAAAGATGGAAGCCACCCAGGAGTCCTCTGACAGATAAATCAATAAAAAAAATGTGCTCTATGCACACAACAGAATACTACTTGACCTCGACACAGAAGGAAATTATGACACATGCTAGAACATGAATACACCTTGAGGACATTACGCCCTGTGAAATAAGCAGTCACAAAAGGACAAACACTATGTGACTCCACTTACATGAGAAACCTAAAGGTCTCATTCATGGACACAGAAAATGGAATGGTAGTTACCACGGCAGTCGGGGAGGGGAGCTAGTGTTTAATGAGTGCAGAGTTTTACTCCTGGGTCCTGAAAAGAATTCTGTGGATGAACAGTGGTGGTGGTGGTAGCACAGCAACACGAAGCAACGAAACGTCACTGAACTGCACACTGAAAAATGCTTGAGATGGCAGATTACAGTTTGTGTATTTTACTACAATTTGTAAAACAAACAAATAAATAAAGTAAAATGAGGGTCCTTGAGGTGCTAGAGCTGTTCTATATCTTGACTTTACCAATGTCAATATTCTGGGTGTGACCTTGTACTATTGTTTTGTAAGATGTCACCATTGGGGAAACTGGGTAAAGGGTATATGGGTCTCTCTATTATCTCTTACATCTGCATGTGAATCTAGAATTACCTCAAAACAAAAAGTGTCACTTTAAAAAAATCACTGTGGTGGCATGCAGATTGGAAGACACAATGTGGGCAGAAGGAAGCTGCTGTAGTCATCCAGCTGAGTGAGCTGAGCCTGAACCACCACAGGGTGGGGCAGAGAGGCATGTGGATGTGCAACACACTTCAGGAAAGCAGGCAGATAGAGCTGGAGGTAGTGGGGTGATGAGGGGAAGAGAAAGGAGGTGAGAATGATGCCAGATTTTTTACTAGGATGACAGGTTATCCGGGTCAGCTCAATACAGTCGCAAGGGTCTGTAAGTGTGGAAGAGGCAGAAAAGTCAGGTGTCAGAGTGGTGCCAGGTAGGAAAGACTAAAGTGGCCACAGCTGGCTCTGAAGATGTAAGGAGACCATAAGCCAAGGACTGCAGGCAGCCTCTCGAGGCTGGTAAAGGCGAGAAGACAGATTCTCCCCAGAGCATCCACAAAGGAATGCAAAGCCAACATTCTGGTGTTAGTCCAATAAGCCCTAGTTTGGCCTTTCGACCTTCAAAATGGAATGATAATAACTTTATGTTGTTTAAACCACTAAGTTTATAGCAATAGGAAACTGATGTAATTCTTAACAGTAATAAAAATGACCTGGCTTGGGAAGGACCTGGAAAGGGCCCTGTCACGTGCCAAATCCCTCAGTGAGGAAGGGGAGACCAGATGGATGAGAAGGGAATTCAAGATAACTCAAAAGTGTAATTAATAACAAATCTGAGGTTCACACCACCCACCCCCACCCTGGCCCCTGCCTGCACTCCAAACACTATTCACATCAGACAACAGGAAAACAGTAGAAATATCCCTCAATGAAAAAAAAACAGCAACTGAACCACCAGGAACACTGGGCAAACTGCTACTTTCACTGGCCTCACAGAACTAATTGCTCCACCCGCGGCCCATGATACAGTGGCCTCGGGCCCTTTCTGTTCCTGGGCTGCCTGAGAAGAGCCTCACTTTATTTGGAAAAAGCAATCTGACGGCCCCAGGAGTTCTCTGAAAATGGAGTTTCAAGCTATTTTTTCATAACAAAAGTACCATTTTGTATTGCTGTGTACTTTATTTTAAAAATATTTTATTTATTCATGTTTAGAGAAAGGGGAAAGGAAGGAGAAAGAAAGAGAGAGAAACATTAATGTGTGGTTGCCTCTCTCATGCCCCCCACTGGGGACCTGGCCTGCAGCCCAGGCATGTGCCCTGACTGGGAATCAAACCAGGGACCCTTTGGTTCTCAGGCTGGCACTCAATTCACTGAGTCACATCAGCCAGGACTGTATTGCCATGTATTTTAGTGTTGTGAACACTGATAGGAGTCAGTGAGTGCCCACTGGTTGGATGAATCTGAGTGTGCTTGTCTTCCTGTCTCTCCATTGTTTTCTAATTGAGGAATAATTGACCTACATCTCTGTACAAGTTTAAGGTGATATATATATTGCAATGATTACAAAAATAGGTTTAGTTAACATCCATCACCTCAGATAAATACTATAAAAAGAAAAAGAAAAAAATCCTTGTGATGAGAACACTTAGGATCTACCCTCTTAACAACTTTCCTATATATCATCCAGCAGCGTTAGCCAGAGTCCTTATGTTGTACATTACATCCCTAGTACCTATTGCTCTTATAACTAGAAGATCATACCTTCTGACCACTTGCCTCCGCTTTTCTGCAGAACCCACCATGGTGCTTATTCCATCTACATGCCTAGACTGGATCTATAGGGAAGGGAAACAGAAGTGGGAAACCAATGCTTAAAATATGGTAAAATCCATAGACAACAAAACTTTGAAAATTCTGGGCTCTCTAACTCAAAGTGGGTGGCCTCCAAAACTGGGAGGTCTGTGACCAGAGTTCTGGGTTTTGGTCAAAGAAGCTGGGTGACCTTTTATTCCTTGAAATCTCTTAGGAAGTGACAAAGTCAAGTCATGGAAGGGGCCCTAGATACATGACTTTGCTCTACCATTAATTTTCTGAGAGATATTGAATAAATCACTTAATTTATCTGTACCTCACTTCCTCATTTTAGTGAGAAGTGATCAAAGCAAGAGAAAACATTTAGTATAACTAAAGAGAGCATTCACCAAACAATACAAAGTTCAGACATCTATGCATTCACTAATTCCATCTGTCAACATTCTACTTGTTTACTTCAATTACTCTTTCACACAGAAGAAGAGTTAAAGCTATCGACATAAAATTGAGCAATATAGTAAGAGTTAGGAGTGGTGAGAAGGAAGAACCAAAGGCACAGGCAAACAAAAGTGGAAATACAATGGCAACAAAAATGACCCTGGAACACAAAATTAAGTTCTATGTGCTGGCTGAAAGTAAGCCTAAGATTGTGTTCTGAGCTCTCCAGAAGCCAACAGGAAAAGGGAAACTAGACCAAAAAATAAAGACAAACCAACTGCTCAGTAGAAAACAATGAGACATGATACAAAAATAAGACAAAGAAACTCCCCTGAGGATTGTTGCAAGAGAAGAATGTTTGAGGTGATGTTCAGTGTCCTCGGAAGCTGCCTTGCAGGACACCCGACCTGGGGTTCCCTGGGACGCGCTCAGGCTGGCGGCATCACTGCATGGAACTCCGCAACTCAGAACTCCCGTGCAACAGGCTTAGGGTGTGCAGCTTTCTAGGGCTCTGGCTAAATTCAAAGAATTATTTTAAATTTTTTAATACTCATCTGAGAATATTTTTTATTATTGATTTTAGAGAGAGAAGAAGGGAGAAAGAGAAACACCAATGTAAGAAACATTGATTGGCTGCCTCCTGTACTTGCTCCAACCAGAGACTGAACCAGAAACCTAGGGATTTGCCCTGACTGAGGATGGAACCCACAAACTTTTGGTATATGGGATGATGCTCCCACCAACTGAGCAACCTGGCCAGGGCAAAAGAATTATTGCAGATCAACTAGATGTCTGAAGGATGACATACATTCCAACAATCTTCACTTAATAGTGTTTCCAACAAGTTTCAAGATATCAGATACAGACATTTCTGTCAACATTTCTTTTTAAATTCACTCCAAATAGTAAAGGGGAAAAAAAGCAGAAATATGAACTTCATCTTCAGTGAAACTAAAGAACAGAACAAGACAAAGGCAATCAGGAAGGTCATACCTAGGATCCAGCAGTGGGGTGGAGAAGAAAGTACATTTATAGTAAAACCCAGTCAGCCTCTGGCACTGAAGGCCTGGTACAGCAGAAGGCAGACAAAGGGAAGACGTGAAAGCAGGAAGACTGTTTGAAAGTATGTAGGAGGCGAATTTAGACTCCCAGGCCCTAACCCCACCCCGTCAGACAACCCACCTCCAACCCCCAGGAACGCTAAGACCTTGAACCAACTCACAGTCGCCAGGTGACTGAGGAGGGTGACAGTGGGAAGGCTCGGGCCGGACACGGGAACTCAACAAAGGCACAGGAGACAAGTAGCCCTCTGCTCCCACTCAGCTCCAAACCCTCAGCAAACACGGTTACATTCCCAGGCCAGGGAACGGGAAGATCCTCCTCCATGAAAAGAGAAACCCACAGACACTGACACATGGGTGTCTACCAGGAAAAAGCCTGCTGACCACCCATCGCTCCTCCAGCGCAGCTCCCAAGACAATAAGCCCTGCTCGGACAAGTGGGGCTCCAATCAACTTCTTATATACATCGCTCTGAAAATGAATGAACTGTGAGGGATTGGCAGGCAATGGAGGAATGTCTTCAATGTGAGAGAGAGATACCGAAACAAACAGAAAAATCAGAGTCAGGCAAATAGAAATTTTAAGGAATAAAATAAAATTTAGGTGGAAAAAGTACCTATAAATAATATCCTCAGCTAAATAAGGAAAAATCTAAAGAAATGACAGAATAATGCAGTTATTAACTTCAAAAACATAGAAGTTGAACAAGAAATAAAGTATTGTCATGGTGCATCACTCAACTCCATGAACAGTACTCACAGGTGCACAGTAGCAAATGTGGAGTACGAACTGAATAGAAATTAGACTTGACCGCAGTGGGAGGGCAGGGAAGGAGAAGAGAGATAAAGAAAGTAAAACTCATCTTTCACAAAACAGATGAATCATGGTACAGAACACACTATTTAGGAATGTGGCCTTAAAGACTAGAAGAAACTATAAAGAAAATAAGATGCATTCTTTAAGGAGGAGGATAGGGAAGAAATAGGAAGTCTTTTTTCCAACTTAACTTTTAGCATCATTTAATTTGTTTGACTATGTGTGTGCTTTACTCAGATAAAATAAAAGTTGTCTCAGCCACATGTGAAATGTATCAGATGAAGGTGCATCACAGTCCCATCTCCTAGGCCTCACCATTTGATGTACCCAGTGAGGCAGAACCTTGTGTCATCACAGTCAGCGGCGATGGGAAACTGCAAACACGCTGTGCAGCCCGAGACCCTAAGAGTCAAGAAGGCAGGGACCACACTTAGTGTGTCCACTTAGCACTGACCACCATAGTTGCTACACTAAATAATAACAGCTAATGTTGTTGTTACCTACCTCTTACTATGTGCCGACTGCCAATAGCATTCTGTGTGCAGTAAAGCATTTAATCCTGCCAACATCCCACAAAATACATATCACTGTTATTCCTCACTTAATAGATGAGACCACCGAGGGAAAGAGAAGGCAAGTAATTCATCCAACATTGTCACCTAGCAAATGGGGAAGCCAGGATTGGAGTCTAGTCTGACTCCTCCCCTATCAGTGGCCCTGTGCTCCATCATGTCTGTAGAGAGAAGACAGCAAGGTGGAAGGCAGGAGGGAAGAATAATTAGCAGGAAGAGAAAAAAGGAAAGAAAAGCCAATTCTCCTTAGGAATAATCCGAAATCTGATATCACACAGAAACTCCAAAATTCTACTCCTGAGACCAAGAATACAGTAGTTTTTGCCTAGAAAAATGTGCGAGCACATCTACTCAAAAGATGCTTCCGGGCTATCAAAACCAAGCACCCATAGGCTGGCCAGCTTTGGGCAGCACCGCTTCCTGGCGTCTTCTCCCACATCACCTCACTGCAAAATGGAGCTGCAGCAGTGAGAGCAGCCCACTCCACGGGGATGAGACTAGTAAGACAGTGAAAGCCTGACCTCATGGGGAGGCCCTAGCAGACCTCCCATAAGGTCAGGCATCTGCATATGTAACCTGAGTCTTCCAGTTAACTAAACAAATCAACACAGCAGTTATAACACAGGATCTCTCTGGCTCCACCCCACCTGCATCCCAGTGCCTTAGCCACCCCAGCACCCTACCCCACCTCACCCCACCCCACCACTCTCACATGTGCTCACAGTGCCATCCTCCAGCCACCCCCAGACTGGCCATTTTCCACCTCTCCTGCTCCAGCTGCCACCACCAGCTTGGATGTTTATGCCAAGGTCACTGGAGCTCACAAACTTCCCCGTGTCATCCCATGTGTGCTGGGAACTGCGGGTCTCTCACAGGCAATGCCCTTTCCTATCTCACTCCACTTGTAGCTCCCAGGCCTCCAGCAGTGAATCCACAGGGAGCAGGTCCCCCACCAGCCCCAGGGCAACCTTGCCTCCCAGCACCCCTCAGAGACTCTGAGAAATTGCTTCCCCACTTTCTACTTGCAGCCACCATTCTCCAGAATTTGGGCTCAAATTCCTGAGATATTAATTGAAAATAGATTCCACCTGTCTCCAGGCGGCCCAGTTTGTCCAGCCTGGGACCATGTCCCTCTCTTCTATGTGTATTTTCTCCCCGTAGCTCCTTGACCAAACAACCCCTGAGAACAATTCTCAGGAAAGATGGAGAGGGGAGGAGAACAAAGAACAACATCATACAGACTCTCCATTTGGGAAAAAGAAAACTGCCCAGCTGAGTTGGCCAGGGGATGCTGCCAGGAAGATGTAAGACAGAACTGAACCTCAGAGCAGGATGGGACCCAGGAGAGTGGGGTCCAAGTCAGGGGTGCGACAGACCATGTGAGTGCCCAGTGTTCAGAGGTTGGAAACTGGGTGTGCTGAGCCAGAGACGTGTGTAGGACAGCATGAGACAGGCCTCCAGATTTTAGACCTTGAATACCAACTCAAACAGATTGAAGTTTAAAAAAATCCAATCCTGGGACTCTCGCCTACAGCTCTATTCACATTTGTGCTATGGTGGATGAGCTCTGAGGAAGGCCCACACACCATTCCAGCCACCTTCTTCTTAGCGCCTTCCTCTACAACTGAGCCTATAAAGTAAATTCATTTCTAGCCTCCCTTAGGCCAGGGTTCATTGGCCATGTGACACAGTCTGGCCATACACATGGAGGTATGTTCTTGCAGAGAGTTTCCTTTTCATTATCCCCACCCCTCACTCTGTACACAAAAGCAAATTCTGAAAGGCAAAATGCCCTTGACTTTTGCCCTTTACCTTCATTCTTCTTTCATCCTAACTGAAAGGTAGCAGCAGACCCTGGAGCTTCAGTAGCCATTTTTTTCACTAGGAGGACCAAAGCCATAAACTAGGGTAACAAAACAGGAGGACAGAAGAACATCTTTGAACATTCCTGCTGGTGCCAGCAGACTTCACATGACATTTAAGGAAAGGAAGGAAGGAGAGTGGAAAGAAACAGAGAAGGAGGGGAGAATCTTGGTTGAGCCATTAGAATCATGTTTATATGTATTTATGGCTATGATATCACTTGCAGGAAAATGCATTCCCAGACACTGGAGGATCACCTGTAACATTGTAAAATGGGAACAATTAAAATGGAAGTGGTGACACAAATTAGGAGCCACCCACACCATGGAATACTGTCTAGTGGTTAACAAGGATGACATCAGCACTCACACACACACACACACACACACACACACACACACACACACACACGGACATGGAAAGATCTCTACAATATATTGCCAAGTAAAATAAACAAGTCAACAGAACAATATGCAGCACTGATCCCTTTACGGGATTTTTAGAAGTATATGTGTGCATGTATCCACCTAGCTATCTCTCTACCTACCCGTCTGTGAATGCACAGATGAAAGAAGTACAGGCACCAACTGTCAACAGTGCTCATTCCTGGGGTTGTGGGAGAGGAGTGTCGGGACTAGAATGGAAAGGGCCTCATGTTCTTCACTTTATGCTTCTTGGTGGGGAATAGTTAAAAAGTAAAGTTTCAGTTTGCTTCCTTCCATTTGGGTAACTAAGTTCTAGACTAAGTCTGAACAGATGAGTAAAATGGCTCAGGAGACCATGTCCTAAACGTGTTTGGCCCTCTGGTTCCAAACACCTGGCACAACTGCCCATCACAGAGACAGACAGATGGCTGCCTGGGTGGGGCACCTGCTGGAAGCTCCACGGGGACGGCATTACTGCTGGCCTTCTGCCCCTGGAGACCTGAGAGTGGAACTCTTGCACCCCATGCAATACAGCAACTGGGCACTTCAAAGAGCTAGTTGTATGGCATCCAAAATTCAGCCGGCATGCCCTTGCCCACTTCAGCTAGGGGAGTGTTCACAACCTGAGCACAGTCTGCTGCCCCTGAGGTCAGGGGTGGGGGGAAATTTCCTTGGATCCCCAGTGCCACCTCCCCTCCACAGACCTGGTAGTTGGAATCAGGAGCTTCCCCATCACTTCACAGCACCAAGAAGGGGCCCAGTGCTGGGGCCTTGGCCTGTTTCTGGCTTTCTGGTCTCTGGCAGGTGTGGGTCTGCCGAGTGCCATTAGCAGGGTGAATGGATGTGACCTGTGAATTACACAGCTGCTCGGAGGGATAATTGCTCTGTAATCTAAACCATAATGGGAGTGAGGGAGAGACTTTTCAACAGTGGCCGCACCGTGTGTCTGAGGATGTTCCCAGTTGTGGCTCCCGGTGAACAGAGCTCTGGCTGGGCATGTGGGAGCCCTCGGCAGGGAGCGTACTAAAAGGTCCCGTCAAGGGGAACGATCTATGTGAACACTTGTGCAGGGAGCTGACCAAACCCTTCAGGGGCATTCCACCTAGTGAGTGCCAATCAGTAACAGCACACTTATGAGGAAGCAGACAATTTTACTTCAAAGATGGTCCCAGGGCTTATAGGAGAAGTCCAGGACTCACACACATTGGTCCCTGCATGGCATCCCAGTGTAGCGGCCAGCCTCCTGTTAACTTCTCACAGCCTGGTACCCCTTGGAAATGAGGAGGATCCCACAGTCCTGTGCCACTGGGTTTCCTGCCTCTCAGAGCCAAGCCCCTCTTCTATCCAAAATCCCCGCTGATCCAGCCTTACTGGCCATCTACTTCATGCATAACCCCAAGCTGGGCAGGTGCAAGCTTCGTGCCTGTGCACTTGCAGGCAGGGGGCCACGGTGGGGCTGTCACTGGCAGGGCAGCTGCGAATCTGGAGGTCATGGGAGGGACGATAACAGCACATACAGCAGCCGAGCACCGGTGGGTAGGGAGAGCTGGCTCAGGAAGGCTGTTTGGAAGGCTGCACACAGAAGCATCCCTCACCACCTTCAGGTCACTGGGGGTGGTGGGGTGGTCACAGCTACCACTGAGTTTCCTCCCCCCTGTTGCTGAGAATGGGTGACAAGACCAATACCCCCTTCTCATGTCAGCTTTGAGGCTATAGCTGAGACTGAGGGGTCTATGGGAAGTGTGTGAGGAGGGTACAGAGGGGTTAGGGTACTTGTTCAGACATGGTATGGGCACCGTCGCACTGCACCACTTCATCGTGGTCCCAGAGCGCCCCAGGAAAACCACCCTCACCTCCTGCTCCTCCCTGACTCCTACCCCATCTCCCTGACCCTCCTCACCTGGGCTTCACCAGCCCCGCTGAGCCCTCCTCCTCTTCTTCTCCAGGAAGGTGGAGTGATACCATTTGCTAAGGGGGCTTTAAGGAGGCAGCTGACAGAAGTTGGGGGTTGGGGAGAGATGCTCACATCTCCCTCATCTCAACCCAGGCCACTTCCCCCAACATGCAACCCTGACATTGCTGAACTCCCTCACACTTTCTTCTCCTCTGGCGCATCTGCCACCTGCCTTCCCCACCCACCCACCAAACTGGTGCTTTTCAAGGGGGAGAGAACCCAAAACCCCTCCAAGTAACAAAGAATCATATAATTACTTTGCAGCTACTTGTCCTTGGTAATTTGATGCTTGTGTTGCTATAATTACACATTATGTGGAGTTAGAGAGTCACAGCGGTTGTGTGGCCAGCCAGAGACATCTGCAGTACGTGTTCGCAAACAGAGAAAACGGTCCTTGAGGGAGCCTGGCTGATGGATTCTGCAGGCCCCAGGCTTGGAAGGGCAGGTTGGGGCAGGAAGGAGGGGACAGGAGCACAGATGAGGCCTGGGTCAGTGGGGGAGGGGGTGCCCACCGAGTGCAGGGCAGGGGGCCCCATTTGTCTAGGAGCGCACAGCGTCTGCGTGTGAAACCTTGCCCGCCCCACCACGCAGCACTTTGCACCCACACGGACCCCTGTCCGAGGCCCCCCCTGAAAGTCTCTCACCTGGCTCCTGCCTCCCTTCCTCTCCATCGAGGCTGCTCTCTGCTCAGTCCTCACCTGCATCCCTGCCTCAACCTCTGCTGCCGTGTCCGTCTATTCTCCACACACCGCTCAGATGGTCTTCTTTTTAAAAAAGCAAATCAAATACTATGACTTCTTGACCAGCATTCACTGGCTTACCACTGCCTTCAAGAGACGACACCAAGCCCTGGCATGGACCCCCGGGGGGTCTGGCGGCCCCAGGGCTGCACCTGGTCTCTCTCACTCTCCTGCTGACCTGGCTTTACTGGGAACGAGAAGCCAGGCCCAGCTGGGGCCAAGGCCAGCCTCATTACATGGTCACCCTACGCCCATTCTCCGCCCTGTTAGCTTCTGTTCAATTCAAGGGTAGATCATAAATCAAACTAATTTGACTTCAGAATGATAATAGATACTCAATAAACTATAAAAACATAGAAATTTGGAGGAGAATAGGACCCCAGGGGCTATGGGGCCGGCAGTTCCCAGCTGCTGTGCACATTAGACTTGCCCCTGGGGTTGTGAAAAGGGAAGCGGGCCCCCCGGACTGAGAGGATTGGGCTGGGGCAGTGAGCCTGAGCTTCGACAGAGTCTAAAATCTCCTGATGTTGCTAATGAGGAATCCAACACTGGAGATCCTGAGCAATTTGTCTCCGTCAGCACAGGCTGTGCAGGGATGACGCGGGGACCCAGGCAGGCCATTGACCTTCGCCTCTGGCCTGCTCCATCCCAGCCAGGCAACCAGGGCTAGAGAAATACCAGCACAGGGGCTGGTGGAACTAAGGATATTTGGAATTTCCCTCCAAAGAGCCTTAAAGTCCCACTGGACTCAGACCACCCGTGTGAGGGAGGAGAGAGCCTGACGTCACTGCCCATGGTACTGATCTGGAAAACCGCAGAGCTGACAGCTTAAGTCCCAGGAGGAAACAGAGTCCAGTGGCTAAGATCGCTGGCCGTGGACTCAGACCTGGTTTTAGTGCTGGCTCTGCACTCACCAGCTGTGTGACCTTGGGCAGATCACTGACCCTCTTGAAGCTTTAGGGTTCCTCACATGCTAGCTGGGGAAGTGCAAGAGTACTGTGAACATGAAAAAGACTGGCCCATTGTGAGTGCCCAATAAATAAGATCCGTGATGACAAAGTGGTCCCCAGGCTCCTGGCAGCCCCTGAGCAGGCAGCGGTGGTTTCACAGATGACACACATACATACGAGACAAGGCCTAGCTCCCATCGCTGGGTGGCAGCAAGCACGGGTCTAGCAGCACGCGGCAGCCAGAGGCGACCTGGGGCGTCTGGGCTCCTGGTCTGGGGGGTGCAGTCTCCCTCCCTCTCACCAATCATCTGTCAGGGTGCAGCCAGCAGGGGCTCCAGAAAGAATAAAGTGCGGCCTTGCTTGGCCCAGAGGAAGAGGTGGCCAAAAGCAAAGAGGCAGCCCACAGTGAGGAACCCACAGCAGCTGGGCTCAGTGTGACTGTCACCCACAGTAATGAGAAGCACGACCTTCGTGTTACCCTGCAACAGGGCTGCAGTGAACCAACTGTCGAGGACATGGCCCAGGTTGTTGAAGAGGACCCACAGGGGTCCTGCTACCTTTTCAGAAACTCACATTTAAGGGAAAATCTCCGTAGGAAATGGAGAAGCCATTGTCTGCACTTGGAATACAGAACGGTTGTGGGCCCGTGGTAACTGGGAAAACGAATAGTCCAGTGGAAGAAGTTGAACTAAAGAAGTGGAAAGATTTGGAATAAGTCTGTGGACAAGATAGCTGACCAACTGGAAGAGCTGAATAAAGAGCTTACCTGAATCCCGCAGGGTTTTCTGGCTGAGGATCTGTAAGCTGAAGCTCTCTGCAAACTTGATAGGAGAGTAACAGCCACAATCCAGCAGTTTATGAAGATCTTGGAGGAGACTGACATACTCACTCTGCCAGGACATTTCAAAGACGGCAGACTGAAAAGGAAGGGTTTGGTGCAAAGGGCTCAGCGTTCCCAGCTGAATACAACATTGGTGGAGCAGAAGGAATGCCAGGAGACGGAGTGGCTACCGTCCACACACTTGGCCCTGGCCGACCGAGGGGAGGTGACAGAGGCTGTGCTGCCCTGAAGGACAGGGCCGGCAGCTCTGCCCTCCCTGGAACGGATGCTACCTGATTTCTCCAGGGGTGCTGGGGACAGCTGGCCCGCTGTCAGTGGCCAGCTTTCCCTCTACTACACCTGTTCTCAATGAACAAATATTGTCTTTATAAAATCTTCTTTTAAAGATTATAAAATCTTTAAAAAAAAAAAGAGAAAGCTGAGACTCAGAGAAGTCAGAAGACTGGCCCTAGATCACACAGCAAGCCAGATACAGGTCTGGGACTAGAACACAGACCCAGAGCCTCCCTCGTAGCCCTTGGGCTTTCCGCAGATGCTCCAGGAACCCAGGTGTGTGGACCCTCCCGCAGGCCCTGCTCACTCTAATGTGCTGCTTATAATGCGATTGGAAAGCCAGCTCCTTGTTAGAACTCCTGTGGGGTGAGCACATGAAAGGGAAGAAGGAACCCACTGGCCCTCCAGCCTCCACAATACACTCAGCCCTGGGAAGAAAAGTAATTAAAGTCATGAATCCTGGGAACAGTGGCTGCATCACTATTCACATTAGCTCGGCCCCCACTCGATCTCTCCACGGGGCCACCTGACAAGGAAGAGCTGATTTGCAAACAAACACAAACTGCTTAGCTTTGGATTTACAGTTTGATAAGGGACCATCCGTCACATTTACGGGGAGATAATCTCCTACAAGCACAGGAGCAGCAGTCCGAGCCACGGCTGGAGGCCAGCCCAGCCGGGCCTTGGGACAGGTCGTGATGGGACCGTCTCTGGAATCAGAGAGAACGTGAGTGGGGCAAAGACCACCTGGGGAAATGGAGAATAAAAACTTCTCTCCCTTTCCCCATCGGTTTCTCTTCAGCATGAGAACAAAGTAGGATTTGTTCATGTGGGGTTCATTTCCCCTTACCAGAGAGAGCACAAAGTAGTCCATGGGAACTAATCAAGCCAGCGACTCTCAGGAGAGTGCCGCTGTGCTACCAGCATGCACAGGAGAGAATTCGTGAATCAATAGCGGGGCGTGGCCCCTACTCCCTCACGTGTGAAGTTCTTGTTTGGCCAGTAACTCACCTTTGGTCCCTTGCCCTCCCTGGTCCTCTCATTTATAAAGTGACCAGATTAGACCAGGCTCTGCACTCTGTAACTCTGAGGCCCATTGCAGGACGGCCAGGTGTGCCAGGTGCGCCCCATTGAGCAAGGCCCCCGCTGACCAGGTTAGGCCCGGGGCTCCGGTGCAAGGACAGACCTGGCCCCAGGGGCCACACCCAGCCTCCAAGGGTTTGAGGGCAAGAAAATCATGTCCACTTGGGAAATGTCCCTTTAGAAACTAGGATTATTTGGGGCTAGAACAACGGGAACCGCAGAGGACTCCAGGTGCCAGTGTGGGGCATTAAGACTCTACTCTATGGGAAACAGGGGGCACTGGATTTCTGAGAGCAGTGACACCACCCCACCCCTGTTTTGGGATGACTGCAGCAGGAAACCTGGGGGGTGGGAGGGAGTCTGGGCTCAGCCCTTTCCAACGGCAAGGGGTGGGGGCTAGAGGCCTCTTGGGGCCCCTCCAGCCAGCCCCATGAGTTCCCATTCATTAGAAAATCTGAAACTAAGGTTTATGATTCATCTTATTAATTTTTAGTCTTTCTGAAAGACCTAAAGGCTTGGAAAACAAGGGAGCAAGAGAGTGCACAAACGTGCATCTGGCAGTGGGGAGCTCGGTCTGTCAGGCCAGGTAATGCAAAGTCAGGAGGGGCAGGGACGCCTTATGGAGAATGTTTTGTAGCATAAGGTCAATGTTATGCTAGCAGAGAGGCTCTGAGTCTCAAACATGAAACCGATGAGGGCTCGTGGCAGAAATCAGCCCTTGCAGTTTGAGATCTATCTGATGGGTTTCAGGAACTTGATGCAAATATAAGGAAAAGATGGCAGCAACGGAGAGCAGAAAGTCACCATTGCCACCCCTTTTATCCCACCAGGCACAAAATGGATGGTGTGATGGGCTCGCACTGGGCCCAGAGGCAGTAAATGCTCACAAGACAGTGGGAGGAACTCGAAACTTCGCAAATTCTGGTGGAGGCTGGGGGTGGGGCATGGAGAAGGAGGGGAAGGGGACTTGAGGAAAGAGAAAGGAGTTAGAAAGGCAGAAAACATGTGTGGGAAGAAAAGAGGTAGCTAGTAAAACAGAGAGGGTACCACATGCTGACCAAGGGGGACACCCATGGGGTCATCCCAGAGGCCTGAGCCAAGGTGACGCACTCTTGGATGACACAAAGGTGCAAGGTTGCTACGCCATGATAGGGGTTGTGTAGCAGCGCTCCCCCACATGGCCTCTGTTCCATTCTTTCTTCACACCCCAAATTCCTGCCCCAGCTGGCTTTCTAGTCTCACGCTTGGCCTAGCCAGGGCAGTAAAAAGAACCCCCTGAACACACGGTGTTAGCACAGTGTGGTGTTCATGGAAACCCAGAGAGAGGGAGTCTAATGAGTGTTAAACATCACACAACATTTATAGCCACCAACTAAAAATTCAATAACAAAAAGGAACTTTTTATTTGGTTATCTCTCAGAAGCAGACAAATCACTTTGAAATAAATATTTTGATAAGTCACTGAACAGTAAGTGATGTAATTATCAGAGACGATGCTGTCTTTTATAGAAAGTGGGCCTGGTTAACCCCATGGCTCTTCATTTCACCGTGGTCTGTGTGCAGTGTTGGTGCCAGTTTCGGAACAGAAGCTGGGCAAGGCTGTTCTGCTGTGCGTGAAAGAGGAGAGGGCCCAGGTCAGGCACTGCCTGGGGACCGGGAGCTAGAAAAACCCTCAGAGGACAGACTCTAGAGAAGCAGAACATGTAAAATGGATCCTTAAGTATTTAGCTGTGATGTAAATCCCTGGATCTGCCTCCCCAGTGAGAGCTTCTGTAAGTCCCACTCAGGACTGCAGTGCTGTGCAGGAATCTTTTCATTCCACTCCCAAGTCATATTGGGGTAGAAATTCAGGCCATTGCCACAAACGCCAGGGCCAGGGGACGAGCAGCAGCTGACACTCGCGGAGGGACCATGGAGTCGTCCCTGCTGGGTGTGACCTGGAAACGTCCTCAGGAGGAGACAGGGCTGCAGAGGGGCAGGGTGGTAGACGTGCAGACAACGGTGGATGTGGCGGGGTGGACCTGGGGGACAGCTGGTAGGATCCAAAGGCGTGTTGACCTGTCAACTACCGATGACACAGCTGCCCGTGTCCCTGTTTTCTCCATGTCAGCCATAATCTTTGAGTCTCACAAGTCAACAGGCCAGCCAGGGATGGGGAAGGCAGGAAACCACCACCACAAAGACTCAAAGGAAGTTTCATAGCAGGAAAAAAAATAAATAATGATAGGCTTTTACACCAAGCACTGCTCGGGGAATCCAGCTGTTCCTGCTGTATTTTAAGTGTACAGTTACTAAAAAAGAAAAAATAAACCAGATTAAAGCAATTGAAATCCTCCCCGAAAGAAGGACGGCCCTGCTTGGACCCAGCCATCACTTCAACTATGGCTCTCTCGAGCGCGGTGCAGCTAGCCACGGAAACGGAAGATTCTAATTAAAATGAGGCTGGCTGGTGCTGCTGCTCAAATTAAATTCCTTTAAAAAAAGAAGAAGAAGAAAACATTTTCAATAAAGAGAGGCTAAACTCAGCATGCTTTAGTCATTATTACAGTACTTTTTTTTTCCAGGAGGATTAGCAAATCTAAAGTATAGAGTCTAGAAATTTTGATCAAGCAAAGTGTTTTTAAAGGGTTTTATTTTCTTCCTCTTTCATTAAAATTGCACTGCTGTGATTCTATTCATATATAATACCGATATACACAAGCACACTGTGTCTCTTCTGTATTGTGAGGACAATAGGACCCTCCATAGGAACCAATGTCTCTTTTAGGACCTGTTGGGCAAAAGCCTTATATATAAAAATGGAAATGAAAAGTACATTTATTTTGCTTGAAGAGGCAGGTCTGGATGTGGGAATGTGACTCCAGGGAGGCCAGACAGTGGAGCTTGGAGACCCCTCTCCAAACAGCTGGGCCTGAGAGGAACTGAACCTGGGAGAAGACAGCTGGTTGCTGCAGCCGGGAGCCTTCTGCTCCCAACATTTCCCCTCCCTTTAGGCTCAGTGACTAAAAGGAAGGCAGGGGAAAAGAAAGGGAAGAGGAGAAGAAAAGAAAGAAGAGGATGAGGAGAGGAAGAGAGAGGGAGGCACAGGGAGAGAGAAAGAAGGGAAAGGTTGAAGGCACCTTTGGCCCCAAGTTAGAGTTACCAAGTCAAACCAGCTTAAGAGAAAAGGGATGGATGGATGAGAAAGAGAGAGGGGGTGAGTCATGGACACCCACCCACAGACGGAACTCAGGCAAGTTCTGGAACAAGGACCTACAAAACCTTTTGGGTGAGACAATGAAATAAGGACAGATGGAGAATGGCCGTTGGGTTTATCTACCTGGAGGTCATGGAGCAGCTCCAGGGCAGTGGAGGGCTGCTGGCTGGGCTGCTGCAGGAAGACGAGGTGGCGAACAGCCCTGGCACCAGGGGCTGGGAGTGGGAGCAGAGGGGAGGGGGCCCAACTGGGGAGGTTAGGGATCCCAAAGGAACGTCTTAAGAGGAAAAGGGTTTGAATGATATGGGGAAAGAGTCAGCAGGGAAAGAACGTGGGATCCAGAGGAGGCAAGAGGGAACCTTAGCTTTGGGAGAGAGAAGGGGACAATTCTTCCATTTCAACACCAGTGAAGCAGGAAAAGAGGAGCAATCGGAGCCCATAACCAAGGCGATGGAACCCCAGCAGAGCGGGGTGTGCAGGGAGTGCTTGCAGCAGAGGGAGACTTTCAGTAGATTGTGAATGTAGGTTGAGTGGAGCAATTGGTGAAAAAATGAACTGATAAGTGAATATCCAACATGTTTGGTAACAGACGTGCAGATCAGGCCTGCTATTTTTGTTCAGGATGTGTCCTCAGATTGCTACCTCTGCCCCTGGAGACTTGGTATGTAGACTAGCAGACAGCAGCTCTCCCATCACCGACTGGAAGTAGGCCATCGAGCTGCCCACACGCAAGCCAATTTTTTTCTCCAGTACATACTGCATTAACTATAAAAGCTAGAGGCATATGATTTAAACCCCTAAAGCTGCAGACCAACAGAGCAGGCAAGAACTATGCCTTGGCCCCGGATTATTTCAAGGGCCATTGTTATAAGCAAAAACAATAGGCAGGACTTCCTCTGAGCTGGGTCTCTCTTCACTCCCTCCTCAACACCACCGCAGGCACTGACTGCAACAGGACGCCCCCACTCTGTGGGCCCTCAGGTCCTGCATAAAGCCCACTAGTATAACTGGGCCATTGAATTTCAAATTAAATCGCCCCCACAGGCCCAACTTCTCCTGTTACTGGGCTCATTAGAGCTCAGATAATGGAACATCTCCTCCTGCTAATGGCCCATGAGCAAGTAAAGGAGAGAAACCAGCCCCTGTACTACTTCGCTAAAGAGAAAAGGGGAGGTAAAGGTCACTGACTACAGCCCCAAAGTTTTTAGTGCTTTGGAAGAACTTTCTCCTGACCAGGAGAGATCTGGAGCATGAACACAGAATTTACTGAGATGTGCTGGTTATAAACAGAACAGACATCCTTCACGCACCCTAGTGACCCAAGTCCACAGTTATGGAATCTATCATTCGAGAAGGTTGTGTGGCTCAGCTCACTGGTAGAAAGGGGGCTTGTGAGATCCCTGGGGCCAGAAGAGGCTTTCAGAAGCTGTGCGGGTGGCATGCCAAGAAAAGTAAAGTCTGCTAGGAGCTGCCTGGTTTATGTTGACTTCTTCTGCATGAACCACGGGGCCTGAACAAGGCTGCCTTCTCTGGGGGCAGTAAAGAATGTGACAGTGACTGGACAGCTGGAACACAGAAGCCTACGAAGATGCTCCTTGCATCCAGGCATATGTGCAGGGCTAGCCCCCACATGTGTGCAGCTGCTGGGAAACAGGAAACATTCTGGTCTAGGAGTGTGTCCTGGCCCAGCACTGCATTGGTGCCTCCACCAGGGACCACACCAGGGGCCACGAGAAAAGTCAGTGCTCCTATTGCCCACCTGCCTGACCCTGAGCCCTAGCCTGCCTCCAGCCACGTTCACCTCCTTAGAAATCAGCTACCTTAAGAAAGTGACAGCTAATAAAGCAAAGGAATTGTGTGTGTGTGGGGGGGGGGGGGTGGTAGGAGGCATTCCAGGCACAAGAAAGCTAACAGCAGCCTCTAACTGCATGTGACCCAGACAAACTTTCCTTAAAGGACAAGAGCAGAATGGTCATTAGTGCCTTGTGAACTGTTCCTAATTGGCCCGTTAAAACCACTCACTAAAATGAATGGAAACAAAGAGATTCATAGCTCTGGGGCCTTCCTAACCCACTGGTGTAGGGATCGGTTCCCGACGGCGAGTGACGTCAGGACAAGAGAACCGGCACTCTACAACCAAACTCCACTCCGGTCTCTGATCAGGGCTCTCACTGTCATTCTGAGGTGGAGGCACCTCTTTGGAGCCAGCTGAGGACATCAAGAGGTCATTACCTGCCTGGTCCTTCTCTCCCAGCTTCCCATCCATCACAGAACCTGCAAAGGGATTGCCAAGAATCCCCAAAGCCTGCCATTGGAGGAAAGGAGGTTTGTAGGGTGCGGGGTCACAAGTGGGACATGTGAGTTTCACAGTTATGACCTTGGTGAGCTCAGTTACCTCACAAAATGTGGGACCAGGAGAGAACCATCACCAGGGCAACCAGAGAGAACACACTGTGGTCCAGGAGGGCCCTGTGACACAGAGATCTACTGTGCTGTTCCTGCAGACCCTCTGACAGCCGCCAGGAAGGGGAAGGTGGGGGTGGGTAGGTCCAGAGCACAAGCTCAGCAAAGACCTTCCTCCTCCTATTCCCTGGCCCACCACCCACTCTCACCCATCTGCCCTACCCCCCCCCACCCTCACCTCTCCAAAGTCTTCTGGAGGCCCCATCACTCATCTTAAGGACAGTTAGTGGTTAATAAGTTACATTTAAGACAATATGAGAAAGCTAGCATTTGTTGAGCACCATCTTTGTACCAGCACTGTTACCCTACAGAGATTATTTCCCGCTCAAGAAAAACCCAGTGATTTAGGCTCTGTGCTTATTCCTATTCCATAGATGAGGATACTAAGGTTCAGAGCAATGAAGGAGCCTGTTGGGATGTTAAGCACATGCCTTCTGGCCTCTGAGCTTTCATTATTACCCCTTTTCTTCAATTCCCAGGAGCACTTGAGAGCTAAATTTAGTCACTTGGAAAGAAACCAATGCTTAACGCTAAGCTGTAGTCACTCATGATGATTTTGCACAGGACACCTACATGGAGACATGTCTTGAGAGAGAACCATTCTGGGGTCAGTCCCTAGGTGATCGCCTGTTTCCTCCATTGCTCATGTGGAGGGATGGAGGAGGATTCCTCTAACCTCTTCATTCTTTAATTTTTTGCCTGTTCCTTTTCCAGCATCCCTGCCCAAAGTCACGCATGTGTCTGTCACTCAGAACCACAGTTCCACTTGCTCTGACCTCCCTGAGCCACTCTGCCCTGAGCAGAGCAGCGCAAGCAGACAGGGAGGCCCCCAGCACCTCCTCACCCCACCCTGTCCCCCAACACCTGTCCCCAAGGAGTCCGGGCCCCTAGCAGTAGAAACAGGGTCATGGGCTCCTAAAGTTCTGCTCTCTCTCCACCTGATGGACAGCTTTGAGGAGCATGCGGTCTGCAGATTTCCCTCTGAAATCTGATTCAAAAAAGCAAATCTGATGACAACAGTACCCTCTGAGGCTGCAGAGGGAGTTTAACTGGGAAAATGAAATTGCACAGCTTGGACTGAGTCTAAGATGTCAGCCCTGGGGAGGCCCCAAGGTCTCAGAAGCAGCACAGGGCAGCCCCACCAGTGGCCCAGCTCCCCAAAACCAGAGCAGAGAAGGAAGCAGGAGACAGCCCCCAGGAGCCACCCATCATGGAGGCATCTGAACCCCTAGGGCAGAGTTAGGGTCCATGGGGTACCTAGAGCCGGAGCATGACCTGGCGGGAAGAACCTCTGGGAGCATTTTGATTCTAGGGCCTCAATGCACTTGACTTTGAAAAGGGGAGTGGCAGCTCATGGCCTTGGAGACAGTGGAGGGTCTAGAGGTCTAGATTCTGGCTGAGTCTCTCTTGGCTGTGTTGAAAAGGCAGTGTTCGACCGCAAGAAGGACAAGGCGGTCCCCTCTTGTCCAGCCCTCTGCCCTCAGCTTATGGTCAGTGCCTGACCTTCCTTGCCTGCTCAGGGGACCAGGTGGGGCAGTCTGTTTCGTAGCCAGTAGGCAAGTGTGAACGCCTCCCACGTGGAGAGCTCTGGATTCCCATGTGGACCCTGCCCCAGGGTGACCCTGGGCAGTGGGGACAATGGACTGAACACCAACTACTGAAATGCAGGTCAGACTGCGATCCAGGCAGGATACCTGATTGAGGAGCCTGGGAGCCCAGAGCAGAGCATGACTGCTTTGCCCAGGGGGATCCAGGAGACTTCACGGAGGTGACCTTGGAGCTGGGAATATCGAACAGATCATTAAGAAATGGCAAACAGTTCTCCCAAGTGTGCTGGGAAGAGTTCTCAGCTCCCACAAGGCAGAGCAGCTTTCAGCAGTCAGGACCTGGCTCCCTGGAGCCAGGTCACACCAGGCCACCTTCCTGGCAGTATGCCAATGGGGCGGGTGCAGTTCAGGGGCTTGCACTCTCTCCATGCCCCACCCTCTCCATCCTTCCCTCCTAAAAATGCCTCCTTCAGGCCTGGCCAGGTGGCTCAGGTGCTGGCATGTCGTCCTATATGCTAAAATGTTGTGCATTCAATTCCTGGTCAGGGCACATATTCAGGTTGCAGGTTCAATCCCCAGTTGGCAGGGTGCTTATGGGAGGCAACCGATCCGTGTTTTTCTCTCTCATAAATGCTTTTTTTTAAAAGATTTTATTTATTAGCCCTGGCTGGTGTAGCTCAGTGGATTGAGCGTGGGCTGCGAACCAAAGTGTTGCAGGTTCAATTCCCAGCCAGGATACATGCCTGGGATGCAGGCCATAATCCCCAGCAACCGCACATTGATGTTTCTCTCTCTCTATTTCCCTCCCTTCCCTCTCTAAAAATAAAAATAAATGAAATCTTAAAAAAATTTTATTTATTTACTTTTAGTAAGATGGGAAGGGGGGAGAAAGAGAGAGAGAGAGAAACATTGATGTGTCACTCGGTTGCCTCTTGCAGGCCCTTAGCTGTGGACCTGGCCCGCAACCCAGGCATGCACCCTGACTGGGAATGGAACTGGTACCTTTGGGTTTGTAATATGATGCCCAGTCCACCACTGAGCCACACCAGTCAGGGCTCTCTCACATTGGTGTTTTTCTCTCTCACTCTCTTTCCCTTTCTCTCTCTCTCTCTCTCTTTCTCCTTCTTTGCCCTCTCCTGTCTGTCTTCCCCCCACTCTAAAATCAATAAAAAAAAAGAGTTGTAAAAATGCCTTGTCCCTACAGCAACACTATCATCACACTTGAAGCACATTTTTAAAACAAATACAAAAGCAGAGGAGATAATGTAATGCATCCCTATCACCTAAATTCCATTTTTTCAAGTCAGTCTTATTTCATCCATACCCCCTCCCACTTCCCCCACCCGACCCCAGACAGCGTTCAGTTCATCCATAAGTATTTCAGATGGCATCGCAAACAGATCCGAGTTGTCCTCACACACAGCCACAATATCATTGTCAATCCTTTGAAAATGTTATCAGTTTCTGAATATTATCAGATATATCAAGTCAGTGATCCTGCAGTCCGGATGCTACCGAAAGCACCTTGGAGATCACACTGAATACGTTCCCTTGTCCTTTGAATTTCCTGTAAATTGATGTTTAGATTGAAAAGCTTAATCCGAGTCAGTATGATTACTTTTGACAAGAAGCATCAAAGGTGGCAGATTTCATCCACCGAGGTACAGTGCCTGCTGAGCTCTTTCTGTGGCATTCAGAGGCCCCAATGACCCTCGCCGGTTCCGGTCCCCCTTTAGAGGTGGTCACTTGGAGGCGTCCTCTTTCTAGAGTGCCTTCATTTATTAGCTAGAATGCTTCTAGAAAAGAGCAGCTTAGGGGAGAGGAATAGATGCTTGATTCTCTCCCTTCTGATAACAGTTTCCCAAAGAATGAATTACTTACCTAACACTCTCCAAAAGTGATCAATGAGCATTTTATTTTTTGCATCTTTAGAAAGGCCTGGATTTCAACATATCTGATGTGTTTTCATCCATTGCTGTCAATCCCTTGCAGTTGTTGTCCTAACTGGCATTTGAACTTCCTCGGCCTTGGCTACCCACAACCGCTTAGGCCCTTGTGCCTGCTCAATAGTTTCCTCGCTTTCCAGTAGGACTGCACGTCCCAGGCTCGTCTTGTACGTTCATCTTACTCTCGTCTATTTCAATAGCAAGTCCCCCGACCCCACCTCCAATCTGTCTGTGTCTTCACTGCAGCTACATTGATCTAGCTTTAAAGTACATTTACCTCTGTTTCCCTTCCTGGGAGGCAGGGTGATGCAGGGAACAAACATGAGCTTTAGAACTTGGGAGCACTGAGTCTGAAAACTGGCGGTACGTGACCAGCTGAGCTGCGCAGCCCTTCATCTCTCCGGGCCTTCACTGTCTCCTTCGTAACAACACCTCGTGAGGTCGTGGTGAAGACTAAACGTAAAGTGCTGAGCTTAGAATCCGGTGAAAATACGTGCATGTCAATATCCATTTCTTTTCTTCTTATTCTTTTCTGGAAACACCCTAGGGCCCCTCCCACTGTCGAAATTTTCAAGCCCCCTTTAGTCTGACTCGTATTACCCGCTTGTATCTATGACTGTTCTCACCACCCACCTGCCCTCTAGTCCCATCCTCCTGCTCTCCTCAGAGCTACCAACTCCCTCACCAGCCTTTACTCACACCAGCCCTCTACCTTACACGCCCCACACCCTTCCGTTTGTTCACACCCTCCCTGTGTTGGAGACCCAGCTTGGCTCCTTCTGCTTCCCCCCACTTCTACAGCCCTCGGTTTCTGTGAAAGCCTGATGGGGGCTTCCTGTCCCTTCCAGCTTGAAATCACAGAGTTCTGGTGGTTCTGTCCCCCCAACGAGACTTCAGCCAGGATGTGAGAGGACCCCGGAACCTGATCTTTACAGAGACCCAGGGATGGTCTCTCAGGGGTGGGGGTCTCATGTTTCTAACTGGATGTGACCCCATCTGGAACAAGGAAAAGAGCCCTGAATGACTAGAGAAAACTTCCCTGTCCAGATTTGGCAGCTGGACCCAAAACTAAAGATGAACTCGGCACAGAACCTTCCCGTGGAAGAACTGTCCCATGCAGCACCGACGAATAAGGACACTCGCAGGATGGTCTCTGCTCCCAAGACAGGCCACCCCTCCCAGGACTGGACAAACTGCCCCAGGCACCACAGAATCCAGCGAGGCAACTATGGCCACGTGATGTCCACCCCTGGCCTGTCCCGGAGCCGGCTCCGGCTCAGGATGGAGCCCGCCCGGGGGACCTCAGCCGCAGCTGCGAGGAGGAAGGAAGACATGCTGCTCCAGGTGGGACACCAAGGCAGCTCCCAGGCAGGTGGTCTTGAGTTTCCAAAATTTACCCCAGGTGGGCTTTCTTGGGTCTTTGGGGTTTAAACGAAGCGCCTGCTTCTTTCCTCAAAAGGTGCCACCCAGATAAAAAGGCTTTGGTCAAGCTGGGCTCAAAACTCAGCATAAAACAGCAACTGTGATTCAAGTGATAAAACTGGAATGTCCCTGGAGGGCTGGGGCAGGGGGCGGGGCAAGAGCCCTGCAACAGAGACGGGGACTGGGCAGCGGCCCACAAGGAAATTCCTGGAAGAACTGGCAGGGGCCCATCAGGACAGGGATGGCAACATTTGATGTGGCCACTGAGTCCACCTCTGCTGTCCCAAAGCACCGAGAGGACACACACCCCAGGCCGGTGTGCACTAGGGACAAGGGAGGTGGGCAGAATCCCACCGGGTGGCCCTGTGTCCAGGAACATCGGAGAAGCGGGCAGGAAGGAGGGAGGCCATCGCTGGAGCAGAAGTCAGACAACCCCCATTATTGTGGAGCAAAAGCGGCTTCAGCACGAGTGGGGATGGGCTGTGCTCTTTCTAGGGAGGAGTGTAGGTGGGACCTCAGGTTGCTTTAGGGGACTTTAAAGGAATGGTGTCACTCTCCCCCCACATGGGTGCTGTGTGTGGGGACGGCATGGGTGGCCCTGCTCTGATCTTAACCCACTTTAGGGCTTTGTGGCATCTGAGAGGAGGAGGTTCCCAGGGAGGGACGAAGGTAATTCCCACTTGCCATCACAGAATAACATTTAATAGGAGCCCACCATGCCCCAGGTTACATTCCCACAGTGACTTGAAGACGCCAGCCTCCTTCCTTCATAGGCTTGTCACAGGCACAGCCTCTGGGAGTGTGGAAAGCACACCTGCCCCAGCCGCCAGCAGAGCTGGTAGAGGCCCGGCTCCTAGCCCTGTGGGCACAGGTACCAGGGAGGGTTGCCTCTGGGGGACAGCCTCATGGAGGCAGATGCTGGTGCACGTGCTTTTAAAAAGAACCCTGCAACCCTCTCTACTTCTGACCTATAAATAGAACATGCTTTTGTGCCTCTTTCTGGAGCAAGTCACATGTGCAGGCTCTTCTCCCACAGCTTCTTGCCCAGGCACCTGAGTCCCTTAAAGGGGCAGGGTGTCCCAGGGCCAGGCCTCCTGGAGGCTCTGACGCAGGAATTCTTAGAGCTCCTCTCCCTGCTTCCAGCCACAGAAATCAAAGCTTTGAATGGTCTGTTTAGGGCATCCTCGCTGGGGTTCCAGGAAACTCTTTATTGTTGGCTTGCTTTTGTATTTCAATCGTCTTTAAAGGACCCTGTCTGGCTCACTCGGGGGTGCTGCACTTGTCCACAGGAACGGCCTTATGAAGTTATCAGGCCATCTTCCCCCCTGGGGATGCTCAGAGAACTCCAGAAAGGGCCACCTGCCGTGTCCAGCATCCCCTGATCAGGACAGGCCACGCTGAGAAGCAGGACAGGGATGGGGGTGAGACAGGCATCCCAAACCTACTGGGCACAACCTCTCAGTGCCAACCTGGGTGAGCACCTCATCTGCCTCATGGAGACCAAGCCCTGCATGCAAATGATCCCATCTTGTGCTGTATAATCCATAGGTTCTGGGAGTTTTCCCAGACATCTACTTTAAACTCTTCTGCTTCAAATTGAATAAGACTCACAGCTCTTGTTGCAAAGGAGACAGAGACTCAGAGACAGAGAGAGACCTACAGAGACAGGGTGACAGACAGGCACTCCCAGTGCTGCCAGGAGCTTTCCGTGTGATCTGAGGCAGCCCTCTCCTCAACCTCACTTTCAGTCCTGACTTTTTCAGCTTGATCTTGCTACACCTTTCAAGCTCTGCTGGTAGATGAGCTCCATGGAACTTCCCATGAGCAGCCCCATCATCATGCATTTCATTTTCCGGATAGCTGTCTAATCCTTGAGCCCCTTCCTGCATTCATTCAGTGCCAGGCACTATGACATCAGTATAACCCTGAGGGCTCTGAAAATCAGCGAGCTCAAAAGGGACAGTTTGCTGGATCTGTCTACCACCAGGACTGACCTTCAGGACGATGAGTGGAGGAAATAGCACACTATGGAAAAATGCCCTGCACCCAGTAGTGTACGCACAGGAGATGGGAAGAATATACAATGTGCACTGGAGAGAAGGAAAGAGAGAGAGAGAGAAGACTCAGGAAAGAATGAGTGGCCGGAAGGGGGCCCTGGCATCCTGCCTGCGCTGCCCTGAATCCGGTGGGTTTGGGCTTTTGTGTGCATGAAGCCAAGCTGACTGACATGCTCCTCCCACTGGGCACCTCTGAAGCTCCAGGCTCTGGCTTCTTGAGGAGGGGATCACAGAGGAGAGGACGGGGGGTCTGACTCTGAAACCAAGGCTCTCAGAACAGGCCCAAGATGGGGAGACAGTCAACAGTAGAAGGGCACGAAGAGACAATTGAAGGCAAATGCCCCTCCAGCAATTCAAGAAAGCCCTTGGGAAGTCAGTGGACAGCTCAGTGGCACTGGGTATATTCACACTGTTGTGCAGCCGTCACCACCATCCCGCACAGAACTTTCTCATCTTCCCAACCTGAAACTCTGCACCCATTAAACACGGACTCCCGGCTACACCTCCCCCACCCGACACTCCCCATTCTGCTGTCTGTCTCCATGGATTTGAGTCTTCTAGGGCCCTCATATAAGTAGACTCATACAATATTTGTCTTTTTGTGATGGTTTATGTCATTCAACATAATGCCCTCAAGGTTTATCCACATTGTGGTATGAGTCAGAATTTCATTCATTTTCATCTGCTGCATACTATTCCATTTTGTGTATAGGCCACAGTTTGTTTCTTTATGGAACTTTGTCCCTTTTGTCCACTGCTGTGGAGCTACTTAAATGTGTGGTGAAAGAGTGATTTACATGAAATAATCCATTGAAAGCACTTCTTTCGGGCACATAGAGCTTTCTGCAAGTATTAGCTATCACTGTGATTCGTCATCTTCATCCTGAACTCATTTGTGTGAATACAACACACACAAAAGAGAGCCGGTCGTAGCACTGCTGCTATGTGCACACACAGAACGAGGCAGCAGAAGCCACAGGTTAGAGGGAAATGTTGTCAATACATCTGAACTTGGAAGTTACAGCTGGAAGTTCTACTAGCTTCTGCCTGAGGAGGCACTTCCTGCAGCCAGGCTCATCCCTGCCACCTTGGCGACATTTTTTGAGATACACACTGTAGTGGATCCCCTAAAAGAGTAGCTGCCCTCTGTCACCCCATCTTTCCCAGGGGCCTCTCTTTCCTCATAGATGAACCACCCCTTCCCAGAAGGCTCAGGGCCTCATGGAGCACACTGTCAGCACTTTTGAACAGCAGCCCTCCTTGCTCACTTCAGAAAACCTGGGAGGGGGGTTGTCTGATTGTTTGTTTTTCTAAGAGACAGGAAGAGGGAGAAAGGGGGAGGGAGGAGGGAGGGAGAGAGGGAGAGAGGGAGAGAGAGAGAAACATTGATGCAAGAGAGAACAGGTGCCCTGACTGGGAATTGAACCCACAATGCTTTGGTGTACAGGACAACACTTCAACAAAATGAACCCCCAGCCAGGGTGAAAACCTGGGGTTTGGGATTGGTCCTTTGTCATTACAGGGAGAGAGAAGCCCTCCCCACTTCCCCTTTGAATGAACTCCAGGAGGTCTGGATTATCTGTCCTGAAGAGGGTGAGCCAGCTGCCCAGGGCCATCTTTCTTGTCATGTTTTCAGGCCCCAAGATGGTGCCATCATGTGAAGACCTCGACCCCAACACAGGGAGAAGCCATGGGGGGGAGCCAGGAGGGAGCACGGGAAAGAGACTGTTACATCCCGACACAGAAAACTCCAGAACATTTAACTCTCCGCTGGAGCCTCATGGCCCAGAGTTTGATGGGGGCCCTCTGCCTTCTCCTGTCAGATTTGGACAGCTTAGCACGGCGGCCTTTTGACATGAAGTAATAATTGTCAGAGCGGGTCGGGGCTGCACCAGCTGAGAAAACGCCAGCGTGACCCTTGCGAGGAGAGTGGGCCCTGCCAAACCAAGACACAGCCCATTAGCAGGTCAGAGGACCCTCCCGCTGACAGGCGTGGCGGTGCTGCTGCATCGGGGAGTCTTCATCAGGAGACATCCTCTGCGCAGTCACCTCCATGGGGACTGCACCCGCCTCAGGGCAGCATTCGGCAGATGGCTTTAAATGCCACCATTAAAACACATTAGAAGGCATTTCATGGTCATTATTGCCTTAATACAAAAGGAATAAACAATCACAGAAATTTTGGAGATTACAGAAAAGCAGACAGATGGAATTAATTGTCTATAATTTTTTTCTCTACTCAGCAGAGCTATTGTTTGTTTTTTAAATATATTTTATTGATTATGCTATTACAGTTGCCCCATTTTCCTCCCTTCATTGCCCTCCGCCCTGCACACCCTCTCCCACCACATTCCCCCCTTTAGTTCATGTCCATGTGTCATACTTATAAGTTCTTTGGCTTCTACATTTCCCATACTATTCTTACCCTCCCCGTCTATTTTCAACCTACCATCTATGCTACTTATTCTCTGTACCTTTTCCAACCCTCCCCCTCCCACTCCCCTGTTGCTAACCCTCCATGTGATCTCCATTTCTGTGGTTCTGTTCCTGTTCTAGTTGTTTGCTTAGTTTGCTTTTCTTTTTGTTTTAGGCGTGATTGTTAATAATTATGAGTTTGCTGTCATTTTACTATACATGTTTTTTTATCTCCTTTTTCTTAGGTAAGTCCCTTTAACATTTCATATAATAAGGGCTTGGTGATGATGAACTCCTTAAACTTAACCTTATCTGTGAAGCACTTTATCTGCCCTTCCATTCAAAATGAAAGCTTTGCTGGATAGAGTAGTCTGGGATGTAGGTCCTTGCCTCTCATGACTTGGATTACTTCTTTCCAGCCCCATCTTGCCTGTGAGGTCTCTTTTGAGAAATCAGCTGACAGTCTGATGGGAACTCCTTTGTAGGTTACTGTCCCCTTATCTCTTGCTGCTTCTAGGATTCTCTCCTTCATTTTTACTTTGGCTAATATAATTATGATGTGCCTTGGTGTGTTCCTCCTTGGGTCCAACTTCTTTGGGACTCTCTGAGCTTCCTGGACTTCCTGGAAGTCTATGTCCTTTGCCAGAATGGGGAAGTTCTCCTTTATTATTCAAATAACTTTTCCACTTGTTGCTCTTCCTCTTCTGCTTCTGGTACCCCTATAATTCGGATATTGGGAAATCATTTAAAGATGTCCCAGAGGTTCCTAAGTGTCTCCTCATCTTTTTGAATTCTTATTTCTTCATTCTTTTCTGGTTGGATGTTTCTTCCTTCCTTCTGGTCCACACCATTGATTTGAGTCCCAGTTTCCTTCCCATCATTATTGGTTCCCTGTACATTTTCCTGTATTTCACCTAGCATAGCTTTTATTTTTTCATATAATTTGTGACCAAATTCAGCCAATCCTGTGAGCATCCTGATTACCAGTGTTTTGAACTGTGCATCTGATAGGTTGGCTATCTCTTCATCACTTAGTTGTATTTTTTCTGGAGCTTTTTTCTGTTCTTTTGTTTGGGCCTTTTTCTGGGGGGGGTCTTGAGGGAACAATGGTGCTTGCTCAACTCTCTGCCAGTTTTCAGTCACTTCCCCTGCTACCCACAAGCAAATGGGGCCCTTCTGGTGCTGATTCCCATGTGGGTGGGTTTGTGTACATTCTAGGACCCTGTGGGTCTCTCTAATGAACTCCCCTGTGAGGCTGGGAGTTTCTCCCACTGCCTCAACCCCCACAGGTGTCTTCAATCAGTGGTTTGAGGCCTTATTTCCCTGCACTGGGACCCTGGGTTGCACGGTCTATCTTGCTCCCTAATTGTTCCTCCTGGTTTATCTGTGCACAGATGTGGGACCGCTCAGTCCACAATCCGCCACCTTGCCAGTTCCACCGGCTGTTGCCTTGCCGGCCAGCTGCAGCCTTGCATGCCCTGCTCCACAATCTGCCACCTCACTGGGTCCTCCAGCTGCCGCCTTGCCATGAGTCCTCTCTGCCTGGCTGCCTGACTCCACCCCTCCTACCGGACTGGATGAATGTGTCTTCTTTAACTCCTTGGTTGTCAGACTTCCATACAGTTCAATTTTCTGTCAGTTCTGGTTGGGTTTTTTTTGTTTTTAAATTGTTGTTGTCCTTCTCTTGGTTGTGCAAGGAGGCACAGTGTGTCTACCTATGCCTCCATCTTGGCAGGAAGTCTTAATTGTCTATAATTTAACTCCTAAAAGATGACACGAGAGCTGCTGCCACTGTGGAGTAGAATCCTCCAGTCTTTGTCAATGTCTATGTGTGTGCATGTACGTGTATGTGCGTGCATGTGTATAAGCGTGGGTGTGCACACACATGTGTGCACGTGTGTGTACATATGTGTGGGTGTGTGCATGTGTGTGTTCACCCCCCCTTACATATAGGGAACATATTCCAAGACTTCCAATGGATGCCTGAAACCAAAGACAGTCCCAACCCTATGCTATGGTTTTTTTCTCTGCATGCATATCTATGCACACCTATGAGAAAGTTTAATTTATAAATTAGGCACATAAACAATGAATAACTCATAATAAACTAGAACAACTACAGCAATATACTGCAATGAAAGTTATGTGAATGTGATTTTTCCCTCTTTCTCTCTAATAATTTTTATATTTTTCAGTCCAAACCTATTCCTGAGTCTGTGTGACCTTCCCTTACTTGCAGTATATGGCTTGGTGTCACTTGTTTCAGGGGCCCCTTGGCTGAAGTCTTCATATAGGCTCAGTGCTTTCTGGTGCAACACAATGTTCTGGAAAAAATAATTCTAAAATGTTCACAATGCTGATGTGTTTGCCTATTCCTTGAGGCATGTAGCGAAGCAAGTTTGCAAACAGAGATAGAGGGACACGGTTCTGCTCGCAGAAGGCCACTCTGCCTGGGGCCGGCCATCAGAGTTGAGTAAGTCACTGGAAAAGCCAGCTTCCTCAGGACGCCAGCAGCGGGCGGTCACTGCAAGATCAGGGCCTTCTCAAGGCCACCAGAATGGCAGCAGCCAGCTGGGCAGCTGGATTGGAGGTGTTGGTCCCACTCCAACTTAACACTGCAGGTGCATCAAGAAAAGCCACTGTTAAAAAGAGGAAGAGGGCGTGGCAATGTAAGCCGTTACATAAAAGAAGACCTAGGGGCAGGCTGAAGGACTGCATCGAGGAGAGATTTTTGAGTAGACTTTTGCCCATGGAATGAACCAGAAACAAATAGACTGAAAGTTTGGGGGGTAAACTCACTCTGACAGAGGGCCCACACCTTGTCCCATTTATGGATGTTGGTAGTACATGCCCAAAAACCGAAGCTTTGTTTTATTTTATCTTTCAAGTCAAGCTCTTTAAATCAAATAGGTAGGAAGGAAATGTCTACGCACACGTCCGGAGGAAGCATTTTGGGTCTTAAGGACAAATGCAATCGAGGGTGGCTGAGCCCAAGGGCGGGGTGTGTAACTCCCTTGTTCTCACAGTCCCGTGAGGTGCTGCTGTCAGCACCCCTTTTATAGAGAAGAAACTGAGGTTCAGGGAGGTAAATAAATCTTCTATCATTTGTTCCCTAGAATGGGCCTCAGACCCCCACCTGCCCCGGCAGTGGAAGTTCTGCTGTGGCCCAGAGTCCCTTCGGCATGACCGGGGCATCTTATGTAACGCCCCTGCTCTGCGGTGTAAGGCAGTCTGAGCTCATCGCGGCCACAGCCCCTCCCAACTCAGAAGAGCTGCCGTTCCTTCAGTGGGAAAGGGTTTCAGACAGATACTCTGATTGGGGTTTTGGGGGTGTTCACTGTCTCTAAGCCTCTTAGTTGGACAAAACCCTAAAATACTTTTCTCTTTAAAGATAAAAATACATGAGTGCCTACTAAAACTTGCAATTCAAATTCAGAGCTGTAAGTTTTTTATTTAACTCATTAGTCACACATCTGTACTCTCTCCTTCTGTGCCCAGAATTCCAGGCCTCGGTGACTCCACAGAAAGGACTCATTGGCTCCGTTCCACAAGGTACATACAGTAGCTTTAGAATAAAAGTGCCCGACACCACCCCAGACAATAGGACTAGTGACTACAGTCTCACACAATGTGTTACAGTTCTTTTTGTTCGCAGAATACAGCCTAAGTCAGGATGCTGAGTTAAATTACTGCATGTTATAGTCACTTGAAATAGTTCTTCTCTGAGAAGTTATGCTACTGTTTCAATACCCAGTTCAGTTCACCCATTCCACCTTGCTTTCCACAGTTAGGGACCATTTCTTAACATTTATTTCACAGTTATGTAAAATATTTATAGGATTCTAAAGTCAAGCATACAAAACAAGGTGAATTTAGGGGACAGTCCTTATCAGCTGTGAGTCCTGAGGCAGAGCCCACACCTCACATATACGGCGTTTTAGATTTATGAACAGAGCCAACAAACTCTTAAACAGCACCCAGTCCTGCTCATAGACCAGCACTTAGACTTCTGCAGGTGGACATGGAGGTGAAATTTCAACTTCGAATTCTTGGCTCCTTTGAGCTCTGCGCTGGAACTCAATGGCATGGAGTGAGCCTGGCCCTTCCAACGACTCCTCACCAGACAGGCAAGGCTGCTGGAAGCAGGCCAGGCAGCCGGGACAGAGAAACCCAGCTTCTCTTTGTCCCCTGGGTCTTTGCCGTTTTCGGTTAATCATTTCTTTTTATACATATAAGCGAACTTTATAGATAAGGATACATATTTACACACACACATTTACATGCAGACTTTCTACTCTGTGGTGGGGACAGAGGGCACAGGAGGGAACAGGAGACGCTTTGTCACATAACTGGTCTCCTAACAGCTGATAAGGGGTCCCGTTGAGCCAGCAGCAACGAGGAACCCAACCAGCTGACAGTGAATACAGGGAAACTGCTTCCTGTCATTTTGAGGCAATTCTGTCAGAGGAAGCAAATACAACCTAATTCGCATTAACCAGTAGGAAAATCAGACAAACTGGATGTAAGAGAAACAGATTCAGTTCAGGCTCCTGAAACAACAGCACCACCACCTTGAACTGAAGTGCTGGAGGGGCCTTCTCTTTGCTTACAAACTCCGGAAGGGGATTGTGCCTCAGGCCCTTCCAGGGAGAAAGGAAGGAAGCTTCTCCCCATCTCACACACACGCTGCACCAGCGGAAACCTGATTTGTGCACCCCACAGCCACTTCACAAACTGCCATCTGGAGGAACTGCCAGCTCCTCCATTCCTCATGTTGATCAGTCCCATATGCCCCACTTTTGGAATTCCCTTTATCTTCTTCAGCTCCCTTTACCACCTGCTCTTATCTGAGGTAAGAGCTGTGCTTCAGGGCCCTGCAAATTGCCGGCTCTCCACTGAAGCACCATTCCCTCAGCTGTCAGGCGGGGAGCCTTAAACTCTTCCTGCTGAATGATTAGGAGGTCGCACATCACAGTCGAGTCGAGTTAGGAGGATGAAATCAGAAAAACAAAAATCAGAATCCCTGGCATGAATCAGCTTCTGTGTCTTTCTGTTACCAAAAAAATGCTGGACCATCAGACACACCCTGGGGGGTACACACTAGTTCCCTCCGGACACTGTGATTCATGAGTTGGCCACTAGATGGCCTGAGGGATCTGAGGGAAAGCACTTCACCCCCGGAAAAGCTGATAGGATGGAAAACCTGTGAACCGGAGAAGAGTTCTTTTTTCCAATATAAATAAACATAAATATCATTTAAAACTTACCATAGGTTATATTTATAAGAACAATGTGGTGTCCACTCACTTAAAACTCTACTTATAAACCACCACCTAACTTTACCTTGGGTTGAAAATCTTTTCAATTTCTTTTAGAGTTAGAAATATCAGAAGCAATGTTCACTCCATGTAAGTCTTATAGGAAAGAAGCCTCCCTCTGCCTCTGTAAATAACAATCAGCAGAGTTTTGCTGGAAGCTCTCAAAGTCTCTTTCCCAAGAGAAAACCAGCAGCCCCTCTGCAATGGGCTCTTATCCCCTACTCTTTGTTTGCTCTGCATCTGTGTAATTAAAAAAAAGAAAGTCTACGTGGAAGCATGGCAGCCAGGCCGCCATCCTCGTCAGACCAGCCACCCAATCAGGAATAAGGTTCACCTTGGTTACCATGGGCAACCACTGCTTGTCCCTGCTCTCTCAGGCCTTGTCACAAACACTTCACTGAGATTGACAAAGATTTCCTTTGTTAAAGAAGGACTTCCTGCCTTCATACTTTCAACTTCATCATGACACCTCCAACCAATCTGCTTTATCTCCCTTCCAAATACTCAAACATTTTATACAGACCAGCTGGTAAATATAAATGATTCCACAAGTGAAGGTCAAACCGCAGGGCTACTCAGCCGGGATGTTAATATTACCACTTGTAGAAACAACTTTATCTACATAAGACAGCTGGTGGAAAGACCCTGTTTGCTCTAAAGATGGTATCATAAACTAATCTTAGTCTAAAATAGTCTGGAAGGAAGGAAGGGAGGAAGGAAGGGAGGGAAGGAGGGAGGGAGGGAAGAGAAGAAGGAATTTATTGGCTCATGTCACTGCAAAGTTGAAGAAGAGCGCCGAGCTGAATGATGGGCTGAAATGGGACCATGAGGCTTTCCACCCTCGCACCGCCTGTCTCTGATGGCACCATTTTGCCTCGGTCTCCACTGTGCAGACGGGGTGACCAGCCTGCAGCCCAGTCCCAGCCCCCAGCTTGGAAGCCCGGCAGAAAGACGAGATCCAGTGCTGTTTCCACACACCCCTGCCGTGGTCTAAACCAGCAGCTTACCCCAAACATCCCAATGTGCATTAAGGCACAGGTTTGGGGACTGTAATTTCCTTGAGGGTTTAATTTCTTTAAAGAAGAGGAATTAATTTTAGACTTTCCTTTCTCTTCAATAAAGGGAGGAGTAAGTATCAGGCAAGGTCCAGTCAAAAGAAGATGACTGCCACGGTTATTTAAATTGGGGAATTTTAGCCCTGGCTGGTGTAGCTCAGTGGATTGAGCACTGGCCTGCGAACCAAAGGATCCCTAGTTCAATTCCCAGTCAGGGCACATGACCAGGTTGTGGGCCAGCTCCCCAGTAGAGGGTGTGTGAGAGACAACCATACATTGATGTTTCTCTTCCTCTCTTTCTCCTTCCCTTTCCCTCTCTCTAAATAAAATATTTTTTAAAAAATGGAGAATTTTAATGTGAATAACTGTTAAATAAAATTATTACAGGGGGTGAAAGAGGACCAGCAGGTGTCCAGACGTGGCAAGTGCAAAGGGGCATGACTAGTTCTTGGCTGAGGAAGAATGTGTGTAAGACTTGGGGAGGGGACCCCCCCATCCTAGGCTGCAGTTCTGACCTCTTCTGTGACGGATACCGGCCAGCAGTATCCATCGCTGCAGATGCTCGTCGAAACATGAGAAAAACATACACACAGACAACCGAGTCCTGTGGAGAAATAGGTACAAAATAGCCACTCCCTGTAGTGGAGAGCACCCCGTTCTCCTGCCTGAGCAGGCTTTTATTAAGAATACCGATACAGTTTGTGAGTTACAGTCTGACAGGGAAGGTAAAGCAAGTAGTTAGCTTTGAAAGGGGCTGGCAGATCTCCCGCTGGGATTCTGGGCTGAGATTTTGGGGTTTTATCATTTAAAGACTACAGGACTTAAAAACTTAGTTTCATTCCCTGCCTGTGCCTTCATATTCTAATTCAAGAGCATCCTCCAGCAAGCAGATCTCACAGGATCTTGTATATTCTATGTCCCAGGCCTGATTACCCCGGGGGTCCTCAGACTCTGGTCTGGACTGCACCGCCCCTGTTATTTCCGCAGGCCTGAGTCGGGCAGAGGAGACAAAGGCAGCCGGGAGACTTGGATTTCTCAAAGCTAGAGCAAGGACTCAGGCTTTGTCAAAGCTGAGGGTGCAGGGGTCGATGCCGATCACCCCTTCATTTCCACAGCCCCCCAAGTCCTTCCCTGAGGCCTCCACGTGATCATGCCTGTCTTAGGCGATTCCCCCCATGGGAAATCTTACCCATCATTGGCTAACTGATCAAGCACTGGGGGCCGGCACAGAACAGGCAGCGTTCATGCCAGGGAAATGTTTTGTCTCCTTAGTGTCTCCTGATGCAGAGGTCTCTGACTCAGCCTTAGCCACAGGTGGTTACAGCTTCCTAAGACCAGGCAGCTCAGACCTCAATACCCTGCAGAGGCAACAAGGCTTCCAGGGAACACGCTGCTACAGAGAAGCCTGCTGGAGGGGCAGTGGGCCTAGGCTCCGTTGCTGAAGGCTAACAGTAACGGAGGCATGACCTGGAAGGGAAGGGTCATCCTGCTGCTCTGGCCTGGTGTGGACCCTTTGCTGCCCTCTGTTGAGGAAGCCTAACCTTCCTCCACCCAGCAAGGAAGAAACGTTCGCTCCAGTGTCCCAGGCAGAGCAAAGAAGGACAAGCGATGACCAATCAATAACTGACACCGGTGACTGATTTGTCTGGCCTTTCCTCTCTCTGGTGAAACAACAACGGGAGTGTTACAGAACAGACTGGGGGTGGGGGGTGTACTATTACCGAAAGGACCCCCCCCGCTTTTTGCTCTGGGGGTCCTCCCGCACCTACTAGGTTCACTATGCCCACCACCAGAGAAAAGATGTCTCTCAATGCCAGAGATTTGTGAAAAGGAAAGGAATTACTTATTTAAAAAGTTATACAAACTTAGAGTAGTGACTTAATATCTTCATTAAAATACTAACGTCCTTTAAAATACCCACGGATGCACACAGTCCTTCCTTCTCCCTCTGCCCAGTCTGGGGCACCGTATCTCAGGAAAAGAAGTAGAAGTCCATGATTCAGGCTCCTGGAACCATCAGCTGTGTCACTGCCACGATCTCCGGTTAATCCAAAGCCATGTGACCCTTTCTCATGGCCCACCAGCAAGAGTCCTTTTACCCCTTTTCTTCCAGGCAAAGTTTCCCCTGCTTCCTAAGCCACATGGCAAAAGGGAGCCCCCAACCCCATGCAGTCCAGACTCCGCCAAAGCTGTGCGGTTCTCTCTGGCATGGCTGCCATGCCTGGGTTTTAAATCCCTGAGCCAATCTTCCTCCGCACCCCCATTTCCCACTCCTCCTACAATCAGTTACACCAGCCAGCATTCCCCTATTCTTTCAGCTTTACTGGGCTGCCATCGTAAGTCTGGGCAGATGTGGCCCCATGGCATGGAGCCAGTGTTCTCCAAGCTCTCACACAGGTGCTGTAACCAGGAGGAGCTGCCCTCCACCCCATTACATCTTGTGTGGAAGTCACTTCCATCCCCCTGGCTTAATGCATGGCCACAGTTATTTAACATATCCATGAAACAAGTTAAAGGTTATAGATATGTTAAATGACCATACTAGAGTTTAGCTGCAAAGCTGTTGCTGTACAACACAGCTCCCAATGGCCCTGCTCCATGTGTCCCATCCCGCAGCTCAGCCTTGTGGGTGGGTGGGGGGCGTGAGGACATCCTATATATCTTTCTAATATTTCCTGGATACCTTGAGTTCTGGACCCCTTTACAAATCCCTATTTGGGACCCCTCTTGCTGCCAATCCCTCTTGGCTGCACCCTGTTACAGGAGGGGTTGCTATTATTTGGGGCATTTTGGGGGACATTGTATCTGGGTGACACTGCCAATCAGTCACAATGTCTCTTTCTGGGAAGGCAGGTCGGGCAGGGAGCTGGACATGAAGTTGGGGGCCATATGTAACATGTGTGCTTGGCTTTCATTTACATACCTTTCTGACCTACTTGGGGGCAACAAGAGCTGAACTTCCCACTTCACCACCCCTGCTAGGGGATAAGGGATTGGCAGAGCAGCAAGGAGGGGGCAGCATCGCCACTCCGCACCTGCCTTCTGGGAAGAAGGAAGCCAAGGAATTCCCATGTGGCTTCGTGCACCATCAGACTGAGCTGCATTTGCTGTGGGTTGGGCCGCTGTTCATGTGGATGCCCAGGTGCACTGCTTTTCTGTCTCCTGTGGGACATGGCCGATAGCCGAGTCCTGCCCTCTGCTCTTTTCTCCCCCTCATCAAGGTATCCAGGTGTGCTTTGCTTTGGTCTCTTGGATGAGGCACCTGGGTAAAAGGTGATCAAATCCTCAGTTTTCAGATTGCAGCTACAGGAGAGATAAAGCCTCCTGCAGAATCCAACCCAGCTTTGCCCAACTTCTGTTAAAGTGGTATCTGCCTCCCCTTTCACTGCTGCTCCTTGTCACCATGGATCCCTTGAAACTCGGCAACCGGGACTGAGTGTTCCTGAGCTCCCTTCACCTAATGATGCTAACATGGTTCACAGGACAGTTATACCTGGTTCTTCATTGCAGTTGTTCAGGAGACCTCCCGTCAACAGACCAGTCCTCTGAGAGGCCAGGCCCTGGAGTGCTTGCACTGTGCTCAGAGGATGCATGCATTTGCCATGCAGATGCACCACTGCCGTGGTGATTCTCAGGGAAACCTCCAAGCCACGGGATTCAGCATGATAAACCACTCAAATTTAGTGTGCATCTAGCCCTGGATTTGCATGGAGGAGATCCTGGGGAAAGCAAGCGTGAACGCATACAAGAACGAGCATTCGGAGAGCTGGTGGCACTGGCCAGCAGGTGCCTGGGTTGTTAGAGCTCTGAATAAAAAAGGAAACACTAAGCCTCCATCCATCATCCAGGCAGAAGGCAAACTGATCATTTCCCCAAACAGCACTTCTCTTCAACAAACAGTGGCCATAAAAGCAGAGGCTTTGAAACTTTAAAAGGCCATAAACCCTTTGGCAATGGCACAGGCTCTGAGAACACACACATGAATAAATAAAAACCCAAAGCTGCCATGAGACATAGCCATGTCCGGAAGGATACAGATCAACAGACTCTTAGAGGAAAGAAACACAGGCCACTGTGCTTTCACTGTGCTTCACTTTCCTCACATGACAGCATCTCACGTGAGCCCGGGGCAGCTAGCTGCCCACCCGGCACCCAGGGTCCCCCTAGCCCTGAGCCAAGTTGGCAGCTTCTGTCAGCTGAACAGGGAGGGCACGCTGAACCACAAAGTCGATGGCTTTTTTGGTCAACCAAATAGGGACCTCACTGGATGACTCTAGGCCTGCAGGCACTCTGCTCTGAGTAGGGAGAGAACAGTCCTCTGTTTCTGGGGGTGCAGACGCATTGCACCTTGTGTTACCAAGTTCATGTTCAACTTCCCAACCAAGTGCTTCAGGGCCAAGAGACCCACTTGTCAGGCCCCACATTCAGTGATGTACGTGGGAAGGCTTTCCACGTGGAAAGTCTGACATTAAATGCTGTGTTTCTCTACTGAGAGACAGCTACAAAGACCCTGCCGCCTGCCCACACCAAGGCTTTATCCTCAACTTAAAAACATCCTTTCCCCTGCAGACCTCAGAGCAGTGACTGTAAAGAATGCCGAAGAGGCCCTGGAATCAGACAGAATTGATGTGGCTCATTCCTCCTGATGGATCTTGGTGGGATACTTAAAACCCAGACTGCGTCCATGTAGCTCCTTGCCCAGGACCGCATGTCATTAAAGATGCATCCAAGGTGCCGCTGTGTCTCAGCTGGCTTGACCTATCATCACAAATAACAAATGCCACAAGCTGAGGGGCTGAGACAAGCCCATCCTGTACAGGGCGTATGTTGAAGATTCTTGCGGGTGAGGCTTTCTTCCGAGCAGAGTGAGCCCTAGTAAGATTCACAGGATACCTACAAAGTTTACAAGGGAATTATATCAGGAAAAACATTGCCAGCTGGGAGTGGAAGGGACAGACAAAACTAACTGAAAAGATGTCTTTGGACTGTGAAACTTCTAAGGGCAGGAAGCAGGCTAAGAAAACTACATACACACAGGAAAAGGAAGGATGACTCAAAAGGTGGAAACAAAAGTCCATGAAGAAGCCAAGGGCCATGAAAAATTGTTCTGAAAAACTGTTGATTTGTATCCGACTGGATTTTATAATTACTATGAACCAGTGACTTCAGTGCCTCTCCGGTTTCCACCCTTGCTGAGCAGGAGGGTCTGCAGCAGTCATCCTGTGCTTGATCTTCCACTGTATATTGTACGTTAACTGGTGGGCTAGGGGCTCAGGAAGGGGCTACAGTGGCTAGATGGCATGTCTGCAGGAGGACAGGCCGAGCTAGAGAATCCTACAACAGGGAAGGAGGAAAACCCAGAGCAGGAACCTGGTGAGACTTGCTCTCTCCCTCAGCCTTCAGGAGTGCTGTTGCTTCAAGCTTGTTTTCTCAAGGCCGAGGTCCAGTGAGTGCTCACACTGGACAGTCATGTTCTGAGGGACCAGTCTTATAAGGGGCCAGAGGGCCAAAAAGTGCTCCTGGGGCCAAGGGAAGTAGTTCTCCCACACACAGGCCAGTCTGTCTCAGTATCCTGGGGGGAGGCTGGTCAGGAGACAGGAATCAAGGATCAGGGAGGCCAGTTGTATCTGGGCCTCCTAGGAGCTGGGTGGGACTCTGATTAAGGACTGACACAAAGCCCTCCCAGGAGTGGGGTGTGGCTCCTCCTTCCTATTTAGGCCCCCTGGAGGCCAGGTTACAGAACTCTGGAAAGGATCCCCAGACCTGCCTGAGGCTCTGGGAGTGGCCACATCTAGTCGGCTATTCAGTTACCTGTGCTGCACCTCCTCCCCCTTCTCTCTCCCTAGCTGGGCAGCACAGTGGCTTCTGTCACGGTGGAGGAATTTAAGGGAAAAGCCTGTTCTGCTCCTGAAATGCAGAGCTGAGTGCTGAAGCTACCTTGTGGGTAAGGACGGCAGCCTGAGAGGGAGGGATGGTGGCCCAACTCACTGACAGAGCGTGTGTGAGACATTACAACCTTCAAATCAGGCCCCTAAGAGATCTCAAGAGGACTGAAACCCTGGGCAAGGAGGTGATCCGAGATTAAAAATTCACAGCTTGATGTGTAACTGGGGAATCTGTGGAAAGACGAAGTATGCCTTAATTGGTGGTCAGACTTGTGAGACCTGGACATGCAGGTTATTGATGACTTGGATACATAATGATAGACAGACAGGCAGATAGAAATATAGGCTGGAGAGATGTATGAGTGGAGGGATGGATAGACAGATAGATAGACGAATAGACTGACAGATAATGGGTGGGTGTATAGGTATAGGTATGATTGATGGTGAAGCAGTTCAGAGCATGTTACCCCAAAATAAGCCATTCCGGTATATTGATTACTTTGAGTTAGATGCACATAAAAAACAGCAGGTGTAAGAGGGACATCCTCTTCCTTTTTCATCCTGAAAGCAGGAGATAAAAATATGTGGAAGGTGCCCTCCCTATAATGGGAAGAAGAAAGACAGACATTCTTATCCCCAGAGATGGAAAACGGGGCCAAGAGATCTTGTTAAACTTGGCATTATGTTCCTAGTTCTTCTCATCATTTACTACCCTCAGCCCAAACCCCTCTGTCTTGTCAATTCTGCACAACTTTATTTTTTCTTTGTTTAAAAAATAAAAAGCTTTCTGCTGTGGTCACTTCTTTGGGTCTTCATTATTTTGTGAAGACTCCCACGCACATGTAAAAATTTAATAAACCTTGGATCCATTTCTCCTGTTAATCTGCCTTATGTCAGTTCAACTCTTACACCCAGCTGGAGACCCAAAGAAGGGAAAAGAGAATTTTCCTCTTCTACGATGGATGGATGGATAGATACATGATGGATAGAAAAACAGAAAGAGAAAGAAAGAAAACAAAAGAGAAAGAAGAAAACTGGAGGAAATATTTCTTTTATTATGTTTCTAAAATGTGGACAAGGTGCAAAGAAAGGGCATGAAAACATAAGCAAAATGGGAACCCAGAATGCAAATTACTTGCGTTAGCTCATCACAGTCCAGGAGGATTTTAGAGGCAAGGTACAGTGGTCCACAGTTCCCCTCGGTTCTAGATCGTCTGATGGCTACATCTCACAGCAGTTTTATCAGTACCAACCGGGAGATCAAAACAACATAAAATGGGACCCTAAGAATGGAAAAGTGCCTGTTTCTGTCCCCTACATCACATGAAAGAATGAGAGAAAAAAAAGTTGTTCAGACAGACCTGGAGACAAGGCCGGTTCTTGGGGTTTTACCTTGAGCTCCCCCACCCCACAGCATGTGGCTCCTTCAGTCTGACTCCTTTGCCCCTCCCTTTTCCCATACTCAAGGTGAAGGTTGTGATATTTCACCCACTCCCCAGGATGTGTCAAGCAGCTCAAAAAACTGTTCTGAAGAATGAGGCAATTTGGGGGTCAAAGACCCTATGCAGGACAAACTACTGTCGATTACATCCACACAAGACCCTCAGAAATGTGGGAGCCAGAGAGATTCCGCTGGGGAGTGAGACGAAATGGAGCGCATGGGACGTTAAGAGTTCTAAACCTCTGTGACAGCCCAGCTGGGGAGCCCGGCCACATGCAGTGTGCACATTTTTCTATGCATAAAGCTGATTATCTACCATTACAGGGAAACAAAGAAAAATTACTGGTAATTATTCTAGACTGAAAAATAACGACTTCTGGAAGTTTTTTGACTCCCCTCCTACAATGCCCATTAGTGGTTATAAAGAGGAAATAATAAAGCATTGATTTAGAGTAATGCAATAGATCAGAGCGTGACTCACATTGTAGGAGGTGGGTAAGAAGGATCTACCTTTAAAGAACTCCAATTAAAGTAATTACCATTGTTACAAAAATTACTGTTTTAAAAAGACTGAAGTCCTCTGTCGGAGAACACTTCAGAAAGCTGGGGGAGAAAACCCACATGACCAGTACGATTAAGGAGAACAAAAGCCAAGCATTGTTTCAACTGAGCTGCTTAAATCCTCCTATGCCTTGTTCCTTGGTGGGAAGTCACCACTCCTGAAAGCCTGTCAGGCTTTCTGAAGTCTTCAGAGAGCTGTCAGCAATATTCCAAGGGTGGGAGGCAGGCTGACATGTGAACGTTGATGCACATGGCAGGGTGACGACTGTCACCGTCTTTCTTTTTCTGAACTTACATGCAAGCGAGGTAGCATCCTATGGCTCTTCGTTCTGGACTAAGTTGAGGATGGACCACAGCGAGCCACCTGGGTCTGAGACTCTGCACTCAGACTGGATAGAGAATTACAGGAGAAAAAAATAAAAGGCAGGGCCAGCGGCCCCACAGAGGTGGGGGCACAGGAAGGTAGTCTGCATCCTGTGTGGATCACCTTCGTGCTAGCGCCTGATGCTAGGAAGATCCGATGGGGCCTTAATGCTGGTGGGATAGCTTTCAAATGATGAGGGAAAGGACTGTTTTTTAAAACTTTTGGTATGTTGCAGATGGATATTTTTTTGTAAAGTATCCTAAAAACTAATCACTAGATACATGAAATTAATAAAACAAATACAAAATATAAGCCCCATGACTTTGCTATTAGGCTCAGTGGACAATAAAGATTACTCTGCCCAGTGATTTTAACTGCTTAACTATAATTAGCCATAAAAGTCACTAAAAGCTTACCTTCGGTTTCTGTACTTACTTCTTTGCAGACCACCAGTCCATGGGCTGCTCGGTAAGCATCTCTGCTCTAGACCAGCAGATCCCAAAGTTGTCCCCGAGGCACTAAGGTACCCAAGGTGACCACAGGAGAATGGTTCCAATTGTCAAATAAGGTTTGTGAAAAGTTACATATACTTTTGTACATTCACGATGCATGGTGGCATATTAAAGCTATGAGAAATTCTGTATTAAAAAAAGTTAAAAATGACTTACTTTTATTGAGCTCAGTTTTCCAAATTTATTTGCTCACTCTCTCTTTCTCTCCTTTATTTTGTTCCTCCTTTAATCCTCACCCAAGGATATGTTCATTGACTTTAGAGAGAGAGGAAGAGGGAGAGACAGAGACAGAGAGAGAGAACTGATGTGAGAGAACAACACTGATCGGTCACCTCCCCTGTACGTTCACCAACCAGCAGACAGAACCTGCAGCTGTGCCCTGACTGGGAATCAAACCCATAACCTTTGGTGTACAGGATGACTCTCCAACCAACTGAGCCACCTGGCCAGGGCTTTTTCTCTCCTTTAAAAAAAAATTTAAATTTATTTTTAGAGAGAAGGGAAGGGAGGGAGAAAGAGAGGGAGAGAAGCATCAATATGTGGTCACCTTTCACATGCCCCCAACTGGGGACCTGGCCTGCAACCCAGGCATGTGCCCTGACTGGGAATTAAACCAGCAACCCTTTGGTTCAAGGGCTGGCACTCAATCCACTGAGCCACACCAATCAGGTTCTCTCCTTTTTAATTTGCATTTTTTTACATATTAATTTGTTTTTGCATAACACCTGCAACATTTGCCCAACTACATTCCACCAACAGATGCTAAGAAATGCTTGCCCAGCGTCTGGTCTCACAGGACTCTGCCTCGCCAGGGAGAAGTCAGTTGATAGTGCTGGACCCCAAAGTGAAAAATCCACCTGCATCAGCCAGTTGCTGCCAGCCTGAGTTGATCCTGCGATGGTGATGCTGCACCCATTTGCAGACCTCACCAAACAGTCCAAGGAATCGCTTCCACTGAAACTCAGGGGCCTCTTTAATTGTTTAGCCATAGCAGATAAGAATTCCAGCTGATAATGCTACTGTATTTTGGCAATTGCCTTGCATGCTGAGACACGGTGGCCTTTACAGACCACCGTGCGTGGAATAAACTCAGTCAAGTGTAAGGAAACTACAAGTTACACTGAGCAGCTCCGGTGCACCAGCTATAGCGACACCATTTACCCTTCCCTGGGCTCAGTCATGCCAGGCCCAGAATGCGTTTCCCTAATTAGTTGGCATCAGGAAAACATCCCATGGAGCAATCAATGTCCTTACACTAGGCCCTCAAATACTGCTAGGAAGTACATTTGAATCGCTAAGCTTCCTGATTCCCCTCCAACAAAACAATTCCAATTTCTGCACACGGAACCCCAAGTACCATTCACAGTGGGGGCAGTGGAATGAGAGGTCTGGTTGTGGCAGGACTCTACTCTCCATTGGCTTTAACAGTCATGGAGACCATCGACTCTTCTAGAATACCACAGTCCTTCAAAGATTCAGGATTTCTGCTGTTGTATCACAAATCAAAGGCACATGAAAGTCTAGGCCACATTCTTGTCTACTGCTCAGGCTCCTTTCTGTTTCCTGCCTTCCTAATGCTGTTTCATATCCCTGTGGGATTATCACTTAAAAGTCTACTCCGATATAAGCTATTCTGAGCCACAGGAAGAATATTTCCCGGTCTGGGGGTTTTCCTAGTAACAGCAGAGATACAGTGTCTAGTCAGAAAACATAGCCACTAGGCTGCAAACTATACCAACCCTTCATAAGTCCGACATGGACTGCTAGCCACTGCAGGCAGCAGAAGACTTTCACTGACACAGGGGATAATTAGGAGGTACCTAGACTATGTCACAGGCTTCTATGTGGTTATAAAACATGCCAGTAAATTCTTAGATAAGCCTCCCAGGAAAAAGCAGAGTCTGGCTTCCCTCCCCATGAATAAGGGTCAGCGGTGGGCACTGATTCTGACAGACGGACTGCAGCAGAAGAGATGGCTGCCGTCTTCTGAGGCGAGGTCAGAAAGGGGTGCAGTTTCGTCCTAAGCTGCCACGTAGGAAGTTTTGCTCACCTGAAGACATGCGGACAGACCATGAGTGAGACCACAGGTAGAGAAATGGCCAAGGGTGAGAAGCCCCAGCTATTCCGGCCCAAGTGCCATATAGGGGGGTTAAGAAGCCTTTGAGATGTCTTCAGCTGCTCCTGACTCATGAGAGATGCACCCCCTGAGGCAGGCACACCCTGAGGCCACATTCCTTGGTGTCTCCCCTTACAGACCAAGAGCACTGTTGGGTCCAGGCCTGTGACTGTTGCCTGCAGCTTCCACACACTCAGTCACTCACTCACTCATGTGTTTATGAAGCTTCCCTGGAGCTCTGAGAGCAGAACAAAGCTGATAATCTCTTGCCATGCTGCAGAAGCAAGGAAAACACTCACATCTTCATTAGCAGTGTGATGAGCCAACACCAACCAGGGCACTGTGCAGCTAGGACAGAAACATTAAACAGGAAACATTTGTTTTGTTGCTGTTGTTGCATGAAGTCTTATGAGCCTGTGAATGAAAACAACTACTAATTTTCTCACAGTGCTTCTGTAAGGATCGAATGGCACAATGGAGGTAAGAGTGATACAGGGTGCAGCCAAGAGGGGGCCCCAAAAAGGGATTCGGAATGGGGTCCAGAACTCAAGGTGTCTAGGGAATATTAGAAAGATACATAAGATGTCCTCACCCCTTCCCCTCAGGTGTGGGTTGGGGGAAGGGATACATGGAGCAGGAACACATAGTGCTGTTTTGTACAGCAACAGCTTTGCAGCTAACCTCTGGCATGGTCATTTAACACATCGATAACCTTTAACTGGTTTCACAGATATGTTAAATTGCTGTGGCCATGCTCTGAGCCAGGGGGATGGAAGGAACTTCCCCCCACGATGTCACTAAGGGGCAAGTCCCCTGAGTTACAGCGCCTGCGTGGGAGCTTGGAGAAGACTGGCTCCATGACATGGGGCCACCCATGCCCAGACTCAGGATGGCAGCCCAGTGAACTTGGAATAATACAGGAATGCTGGTAGGTATAACTGATTGTAGGAGGAGTTGGAAATGGGGCTGCAGAGGAAGATCGGTGCAAGGATTTAAACCAAGACACAGCAGCCATGTGAGAGAGTGAGTCACAAGGTTTTGCCAGAGTGGGGACCCCCACTCTGGTAGGTAGTGGGGTAAACCTACCATGTGGCTTTAGCAGAGGGGAACCACCATGAGGCTTTAGCAGAGAATCGCCACTTGGCTTTGGCAAGTGGCAATGCCCCCTCCCCGCAGCTTTGTGGAGAGATCCATGCGGTTTTGCCAGAGTGCAGACCCCCGCCGCTTTGGTAGAAGAGGACCACACAGCTTTGGGGTACTCCCTTTGATGGTTTGGGAAGTAGGAGAGACTTTGTCTGGAAGAAGGGTGAAAGAACTCCTGCCAGTAGGCCATGAGAAGGTGACACATGCCTTGGATTAATTAGGGATCCTGCCTGGACAGCGACACAGCTGACGGTGTCAGGAGCCTGGATCCCAGACGTTTGCTTCTTTTCTTGAGATATGGTACCCTGAATTAGGGCAGGGGGAGAAGGAAGCACTGTGGGCATCTGAGGGTATCCTAATGGACTTTGATATTTTAATGAAGACATTTGGTCACTACTTTAAGTCTGTATAGCATTAAACAAACATTTCCTTTCCTTTTCACAAATCTCTGGCATGGAAAGATGCCTTTCCTATTGGCGATGGACAATCGAGCCCAGTAGGGGTCCTTTCGGTAATAATAGTATATTGTCCTCACCCCCCATGGCCCCTGTGTGTGTGTCTGTTCTGTAACAAGAGCCCTCCCCAGTGCCTGGCATGTAGGAAGGTAGGCCATTCTGTTATCACACATCACCTCAGTCTGACACGCCCAGCACTGAGCTCTGCACATTCCCTCTGCACCTCCCACACCTTCTCCATCCCATTTCAGGACCTGTTATCCTTCCAGTTACTCAGCCAAAAAACAAACAAACAAAACAACAAACAAACCCCAAGCTTAAAGTCATCCTCTCTCTTTCTCTCACATTCCCCATCCAACCCAATGTCAGGGCTTTGTGGCCTTGTCTTTAAAAATGGATTTGGAGCTGCCCCACTGCCCCTTCTGTCCCTGCTCTCGCTGCCTCCCCTGAGCACGGGCAAGATGTGCTAACTCCTCTGCCTGCCACCCCCACCCCCGACCCCCACATCGCCACGACTGGTTTTCCCACCAGCTGCCAGGAGACTTGTGTTTAAACAGAAGTGATATCAAGTTTTTTTGCTCAAAATCCTAATGACCTCAGGATCTAATGATCTGGCCCGGAAGAGTTAGAGCAGGGTTAGAGGCGCAGCCTTCCTGGAGTGCTGCTAGTGCTTAGGGAGGCCCTCTGGTGCAGTCAGTGGCAGGTTTCAGAATGTGTTCCCTACTACCACGTGCTTGCAGTGGGGTAAACATTGGGGGAGGGGGGGTGCACATTTCCTTGACAGTTAAAAAGCATGTTGAGCTGGGAAGGGTCACAGGATATGGGTTTTAGCCCAGGCTCTGGTATTTACAGCCTGAGGCAGACCACTCTACCACTGAGGAACCTGTAGTGACCCCATGAAATGACTTACCCTCTGTTTTCTCAGCAGGCTCACATCACAGATGACTCTGCAGCCCCAGGTGTATTTAAGACAAGAGCCTTACCCATGATTGTAGGGAAACTAGGGTATTTTGTGGTGACACCCCTGCTTCATATAGAATAGTTTTTCCTTCCCGCTTTCCTTGTCTCGTTCATTTATTTATTCAGGAAATGCTTCTTCAACATTCATCTAGGCTACAAAAGATGATTGGCAATGGGTCTTACCTCCAAAGGACCTTCGTTTCCACGCTGCACCTCTGCCTCCATTTTTCCTTTCTCTCTGAGCTGTATTCCCTCTGCTGCTCTCTGGGGTGAAGCTCACGGCCTAAGAGGCAAGCTAGGTGGTTGTCTCCTGTGCCAGCTGTTCTCATTGGGAAAGTTACAGCCCTCAAAAAGCCCAGCTGATGCCTGCTGACAGATCCCAACCTTCTGTAGCCCCCTGTGCATGACAAACGGGTTGGGCAACCTGTCTGTATGTGGACTTCAGAAAATACTTGAGGAGGAAGCAATGGGGGGATGCAGGATAGCAATGACTGAAGATTTACTGGGAAAAAAAAGTGTCAGGAGCTGTGGGTTCTGCAGGGATGGGTTTGTCAGAGTTGGCATCTGCAACATGGCACGGGGCCCAGGCATAGCAGGTGGCCTAGACACAGTCTTAATTGATAGCTTAATTAAGGAATTAGGTAGGTTATAACTTCCAACCTACAGCTTGGTTTAGCTAAATTTTATTATCTTCTTTTCCCATAGAAAAACACAGAAGTAAATGAGGAGTGGGAGTCATCCACCCAAGAACTGCTGCTAAAACGGTTTGGCCCACCCACATGCATGAAACCGAAGAAAAACTACGTGTCGGGGTGGCACATTCCCCCCCCGCTGGGAGCTGCTCCAGGGGGCCCCAACAGCAACAATTTACCCCTTTCCCCTTAAGAACTTATGGAATTGCCTTCTGGAAATGAGAAACATCATCTCCAACAGCCAGACCAGAGCTTTCAAAGGGTCTAGGTCTGTGAAATGTGTGGTCTGCCAAGACATGAAGAAGACATAAAGCCATTCCATTTACGTCCACAAGCTCTGAGAGGCAAAGTACCACGTGCTTCACAAACCACAATGGGCAGCTGCCTCTGGTGCCGGGAAACCACTTGGGCCTCCAGGTCGGTTGCGATGGGTCTTGTACTTCTGCCTCATTCTTTTCAAGGAAGCCTGGCCTTGATCCTCATTACAGTGTGGTCCTGTCTTAACAGCATCAGCACACTTGGGAGCTTATAAGGACAAGAGAACCTTAGATAAATCATGGACCCATGGAATCAAACCTGCATTTTTAGCAAGACCTCCTGGTAATTTCTACGCACATTGAAATTTAAGAGTCCGTGATCTGGAAAACAGATAGTACAGTCCAACTTCTAGTTAAAATGAACCCTTTCCTAAAAAATTCCGTGAAACTTGAAAATGTTGGAAAAGCAAGGTCTATGAAAAATAGAGGCCACTGCATGGGGAACCATTAACTGAGATATGACACACTTATTTAAATATAAATGTTATGTTGTGGCTCACAAGAGAAGTGATACCAGGCGGTAACAGAGTCTTAGTTACATGTGGGAGGTGGGTACTAAGCAAAGAACATTCAGGAAGGGAATGGGGGACACTAAAGGCTTTGTGATTCTGCCACTAGCCAGGTGGTGGGTGTCCTTCATGGGAACCATGGAAGACGGTCTTCCCACTCTGGGGTGCTGTGTGCTTTGGAACACTGACCAAGCTACTGAAAGTCACAACCCACCAAACTGAGACCAGCCTAAGAGACCAGCCGTACCTCTTTGTTGATCTCTTATGCCAGCAAAGCCCCTTAGTTATTTTCAAACAAACAGCCCACTTTGCTACTCTCCAAACCACCACAGTCTGAGTTATTTCCAGGGAGGCTCTGGGACCCCAAAAGGCAGAGGCAGGAAACTCTGCTGGAAGAACGTTCACATCATGAACAGCCTTGAAAGTCATCTGACTGACCATGGTGAGCCACTGAGGTTTTTTAGCAGAAAAAGGAGATGACCCAAGTTGAGCACTAAAGGTTTAATTTGAGATTATGCAGTTGAGTAGAAAGTTATTCCAATAGTCCCAGCAAGTGTTACTGAAAGACTTTAACTAGGGTCTTTGGTTTTTTAATTGGGATTGTAGTGAACACATGTAACTTTATTCTGATGGACACTTCTGGTCTGTAGAAGACATTCAGTAACACCAGGTTGGATGAATGAATGTGTGTGACTTAGGAACAACATTACACAGACCAGTCTACACAGTAATGCAATTAAACCTTAAATTTTGTTGAGCTCTTTTCACCCATATTAACTGGGTCAAAATACCATTTCTTGAATATTTGCACCTGGGGTCATTGGTTGGAGGCTTTTACATGTAACTAGGTTTTTATCTTCTTCCCTCACTCCCAGGTCGAGCGCAGTCTGGCAGGCAGGGATGCCCGGTGTCCACCTTCCACGTTTGCACTGCTGTGGGATGTAGCAGTGGAGAAAGGTGAGGGCTGGTCCTTTGCTCAAGACCAAGGCAATGGACTATTCTGGCCGCTTTTCTTCATTCATAAACTGTCCATCAGGAAACGGGAAGAACTTTAGAGACTGCCTGGCCTGAGTCCACTGGAGACCTGAATGAACCTGTTGGACTTGGGGGTGGTCTGTCACTGTAAGGAGTTCCTCGACAGGCACAGTGTTTCAGATCTGCTGCCCTACATGTGGGCATTCACTTGGTTAGGCCAGGCTTCTTTTGGCCTCTTGTCCTCAGGTGAAGCTGCCAGGTGACCAGATTTTGGATAGGTAAGTTATTCCTGCTTCTCATCAACACAATTCATCATAAAATAACATCTGGTTTTCTTTGCATGTGTCATAATTTCTCATACCAGCTTCAATTACCATATTTTGCTGTGTATAATGCACACCCACATTTTTGGCCCAAACTTTCAGGAAACATCTTTTATTTTAGTTTTTAAATCCAATTATTTATTTGTTTCTATTTAAAAACAAAACTGATTATCATATTCCAGAGTATTATTTTGCATATGGATATTGTTATTGCTTTCTAGCATTACACTTTTAACTCATAAGCATAAATAAAAAAATTAAAAACATTTACATACAGAATTAGTACTACTCATGTATAACACACATCCTTATTTTTCCCTCAAAAATTTGCACAATAAAGTACACACTATACATGGCAAATATGGTTAGGTCCTACTTTCCTATACTTCACTCAGTTAATCCCAGATGTAATTTAGATCACCATGATTTTTTAAAATACATTGTACAGACTCCTTCTCAGGACTCTGATTAAACTCACAAGCCCCATCTGGTGTTATAAAAGCTGTTTCAAGCCTGAATTCCTTCTCTGAGGTTATTTGCCAACAATCTATCCATAAATTAATAGTTGTGGTATGTTTATTAGTTCCCAGGACATCTAACAGTGTACTGATTCTGGAGAGAAGCTTAGTGTCTGGTTTGGCTAAAGTTTAATTTTCTACAAACCATGCAATCTGATCATCATATCATCTGGTATTGAACAAACACCAATTCAATGGTCTTTAAATGCTGATGTGTGCATTAGAGCTGAACCATATAGAGTTTTTACCAATCTGCAATGAGATATTTATAAAAGTCAGAGAAAGAGAAAGAGAGAAGAAGAGGAGTTGGAGAAGGAGATAGAGAAGAAGGAGAAGGAAATGGAGGAGGAGAAGGAGAAGAAAAAGATCAGTATAGTGGATTTTTAAAAAAGGTTAATTCTCACTTCTGGCCAAGATGAAGGCATAGGTAGATATACTTTGCCTCCTAATACAACCAAAAGAAGGACAACAACAAATTTAAAAACAAAAAATAACCAGAAGTGCCAGAAAATTGAACTGTATGGAAGTCTAACAACCAAGGAGTTAAAGAAGAAACATTCATCCAGACTGGTAGGAGGGGCAGAGATGGGCAGCTGGGGTGGAGAAGACTTGTGACAAGGCAGTGGCTGGAGGACTGAGGTGGGAAAGGTGGCAGCTGGTGGAGTGGGCAGTACCACATTTGTGTGCAGATGAACTGGGAGGAACAACTGGGGAGCAAGACAGACTGAGCTACCCAGGTTTCCAGTATGGGGAAATAAAGCCTCAAAACCTCTGACTGAAAAAAGCTGTGGGGGTTGAGGTGGCAGGAGAGACTCCCAGCCTCATAGGAGAGTTAGTTGGAGAGACCCACAGGGACCTAGAACATACAAACCTACCCACCTAAGAATCAGCACCAGATGTGTCCAAATTGCTTGTGGGTAGTGGAGGAAATGACTGAAAGCTGGCTGAGAGCTGAGTAAGTGGCACTGTTCCCTCTCAGCTCTCCCCCTCACCCCCTGCCACATACAATGCCATAATGCAGCAAAGTGGGTTGCCCCACCCTGGTGAATACCTAAGGCTCCACCTCTTACTACATAACAGGTGCGCTGACACACAAGAAATATGGCCCAAAATGAAAGAACAGATCAAAGCTCCAGAAAAAATACAACTAAGTGATGAAAAGATAGCCAACCTATCAGATGCAGAGTTCAAAACATTGGTAATCAGGATGCTCACAGAATTGGTTGAGCATGGTCACAAAATAGAGGAAAAAGTGAAGGCTATGAAAAGTGAAAAAAGGAAAATATACAGGGAACCAACAGTGAAGAGAAGGAAATCAGGACTCAAATCAATGGTTTGGAGCAGAAGGAATAAATATCCAGCTGGAACAGAATGAAGAAACAAGAATTCAAAAAGATGAGGAAACATTTAGGAACTTCTGGGATAACTTTAAACATTCTAACATCCAAATCATAGGGGTGCCACAAGGAGAAAAGGAAGAGCAAGAAATTGAAAACTTATTTGAAAACATAATGAAAAAGAACTTCCTCATTCTGGCAAAGGAAATAGACTTCCAAGAAGTCCAGGAAGCTCAGAGAGTCCCAAAGAAGTTGGACCCAAGGAAGCACACACCAAGGCACATCATAATTACATTACCTAAGATTAAAGATAAGTACAGAATCTTAAAAGCAGCAAGAGAAAAGGAAACAGTCACCTACAAAGGAGTGCTCATCAGATTGTCAGCTGATTTCTCAAAAGAGAACTTACAGGCAAGAAGGGGATGGAAAGAAGTATTCCAAGTCATGAAAGAAAGGCAAGGGCCTACATCCAAGATTACTCTATCCAGCAATGCTATCATTTAGAATGGGAGGTCAGATAAAATGCTTCCCAGATGAGATCAAATGAAAGGAGTTCATTTTCACCAAGCCCTTATTGTATGAAATGTTAAAGAGACTTATCTAAGAAAAAGGAGATAAAAATATGAACAGTAAAATGACAACAAACTCACAACTACCAACAACTGAACCTAAAAACAAAAACAAAAACAAAAACAAACTAAGGAAACAACTAGAACAGGAACAGATTCACTGAAACAGAGATCACATGGGGAGTTATCATTGGGGAATGGGAGGAGGAAGGGGAAGAATGGGGGAAAATGTGGAGGGAATAAGAAGCATAAATGGTAGGTACAAAATAGACGGGGGGTTAAGAATAGTATGGGGGAATGTTGGTGGGAGGGGAGTGCAGGGCAGAGGGGGATAAAGAAGAGAAAATATGAGGCAACTGTAATAGCATAATCAATGAAATCTACTTAAAATTAAAAAATAAAAGGGTAATTCTATTCAATTCAAAGGCTGTCCATTTTCCTGAGTTGATACTCCTTTTTTATGTGTTACAGTAGTCTTTAAAATATTCTTAAATAAATGTATTTGATAAAATAAAAATGGACAACTGTACCATAGTACCTCACATCTTAGAGAACATTTTACTGATCTATGAAATCCAAGGGAATAGGCTATCCTGAACTAATGGAGTATCTGCTGAGCTTTAAAAATGGGACAAGACCAGATTTAAAATCTCCTCTATCCCTTTCTGGTACGAATAAGCATCCACCACTGTTTGTGATCGGGGCTGGCCAGGGATAAAAAGACAGGCTTCCCAGACAGGCTTGACAATAGAAGCCTCTAAGTCCAGCACTGACTTAGCAAGAAGGGAATATGAAGCATCTGACTCCCTGCCCCCTCCCCCATATTTCCAGGTCTTTATATTTCTGAATAATTTTTCAAAAAAAATTTATTGCTGACTTTCACTCACTGGACATCATTGATCTTCAGCTTCAATGATAAAAATAAGATTGCACCCTTTTGTCCCAGGCCAAGCCAGCCTCCGGCAATCAGAGCATGCCTTCCACTGCATGGCTGGGTCTCAGGGCTGCCAGCCTGTGGCCACCTGCTGCCTTTCAAGGTGCCCCGGGAACCTTTCTGTTTTCTGACCCCTCCTCCCTCCCAAGTGAAAGCACTGGAAGGGAGTGAACAAAGCAGTTCAAGAGGAGGGAATGGCGATTTGAGAGTCTCTCCACTGAGGACCAGTGTTTGCCGAGTTCTGCCCAAAGCCCTGTCATGCTCATTCTTGATTGAAGCCTAAACAGTGACCAAAGTGGGGAGCATGTGTTCTGCTTCACTCCCACCTTCTATTCCTACCTACCTGGGACATGCCCTGCCCCCACTTTTAGGGCTCTTTGCCCCTCCTCACTGCCCTGTTTTATTTCAACATGGTTAATTCTTACATCTCATTGCCTGCCCAGCAGTTCTAAAACCTTATTCACTGTCCTAAAAGGCTTCAAAGCCTTCAAGCAAACAGAACTTCCATGGCCCACCTTGACAGCCCACAGGTCCTGAATCCATGATTAGCAACCTCATCCCCACCTACCCATGACCTTCAACACCACATGGCTGAGTCTGGCTTCAAGACTGGTCTGGGAGGAAGCCAGAGGCTAGAATGCCAACCAAGTGCTATGTGAATACTGCTTTGCAGCTTTTTTCATTCAGCTGTAAATCATAGACATCTTTCCATGTCAATCACATTATCAAGCTATGTATGAATGTACTTTTAAAGGGTGAAAAGTATTCTTTTGTATGGCTTTATCATAATTTAACCTATCCTCTATTGACGGACATTCAGGTTATCCTTTTATATGTATATTTTTCCATGTGTACTTCTATTCATAGTAGTTTTGCAGGGGCAAAGAATACAACGCATAAACTCTGAGCTTGCGAAGTGGTGCACTTGTGGAATACAATGTTCCTCTCACTAGCAGGGCACCCCCATTCTTTTAGCCAACTGTCTTTGCCAATCATTGTGCAAATTTTGATTTCTCCAGTTAATGGGTTTGTATACCATGTTTAATGGCTTTGCACTTCTCTAACTGCACATTTTCTTTTTTCTAAAAAATACTTTTTTTTTTTTAGAGAGGGAAGGGAGGGGGGAGAGAGAGAGAGAGAGAAACATCAATGTGCGGTTGCTGGGGGCCGTGGCCTGCAACCCAGGCATGTGCCCTGACTGGGAATCAAACCTGTGATGCCTGGTTCGCAGCCTGCACTCAATCCACTGAGCTACGCCAGCCAGGGCAAAAATACTTTATTTTTAGAGAGAGGGGAAGGGAGAGAGAAATAGAAACATCAATGTGCCAGAGAAACATTGATCAGTTGCTTCTCCTGAGCTTCCAACCACTAACTTGGCCCACAACTCTGGCATGTACCCTGACCAGGAATTGAACCAGCGGCCCTTTGGTTTGCGGGATGACACCCAGCCCACTGAGCCACACCCATCAGGGGTCTGTACATTTCCATTTAGCATTCTTTGCCCATATTCCATTTTGGGGTACTTAATAAATCTAAAAGAACAAAAGCTCTTTAAATATGAATACCAGCCCTTTCCTTTCCCTATGCAAACATTTATTTTCATCACTTAACATTTATGTCCCAGGCACTGTATTACATGTACATTATCTGAATTGATCTTCAGAACAAACTTGCAAGGGAGACCTTATTTTTCCCTATTTTATTCATGAGATTGATGGCCAGCAAGGTTAGTGGAAAAGCTGAGACATCCCCAAGTTTGTTTTTAAGCCTGTATTCTTGCCACTACACCATTTGAAATCCTCTAAATAAAAATTTGAGGGTTGTTTCCAGATTGTAATAGATGACATGGAAACTAGAAAAATAAACAGAGGTGGAGAGAGTGACATCTCCTTTCTTTCTGTGTGGTCAGAACACTTCACTTGTTAGCAGAGGCAGGCCATTTATGGCTTTCATCAAAGGTTTCAAGCCCAAGGGTCTGATTTCTTGTGCTATATTCCTTTACAATTGCATTCCATGGTTAGGTTCTAAGAGATTGATTCCAGAACCATGAAATATTGGGCCGTGTAAATATTCAACTTAATTGGTCTGTGGTGGGTTTGGGCATAATATTTTGACAGCTTCTCAAGTGATTCTTATTTGTGACCATGGTTGACCTCCACTGTTTTGGGTCACTTCCACAACCTTTTCTAGCTCTGATGCCCACATTTTATAGCTGAGGAAAGCGGGGCCCAGAAAGGCAATGTGACCTGCCCAAGGTCACACAGCTGACGAGTGGCAAACACAGACTGCCATGCAGGTCTCATAGCCTCCAGGCCACTCTACCAAATTGCCTATGTACAGGGAGGACCACAGCTGCCCTAACTCAGCTAACAGCATACTGCATGGGTGCAGACTTGGCTCAGAACTTGAAACTGCCCTCATGTTAGCAACTTGAGCTGTTTGTGTCAATACGTGCTACTCGGCATCCTTTGCTCCGAGGCTATGATGAGAGGGTCTGCATCTCCGGAGGCTGTGAGCCGGTTTCCTCCACCCCTTATCAGGACTACTTCCCCTGCGTGCAATTCAAGTCACATCTTTCTCACCAGTGTTGTCTCCTCACTTGCTATTTATTACAGGTGCTGAGTGCATTGGCCTCTCCTCTTTCCTGGTCCTGGCCAGGGTGAGGCTCATTTGGGTTGGTAACCACATACTCAACACCAGCGTTCTCCACAAGACTCTCCACTCCATGAGACCAGGGATCATCTGGTCTTTGCTCACCACTGTTTTCCTAACACTTGACACAGCACCCAGCACAAAGACAAACAGGTCTCTGGGTGGTGCACCCTCCCCTTAGAGTTTGGGCCAGAAGCCTTTCCAAACTCCTCCTCTCACTCCACAGTTTACAGATCAGAAAACGAATGGAGGCCCAGAGACCTACCTTACTCAAAGTCATAGCATGAATTTGTGGCAGAGCTTATTAACACATTCAAAACTGAGTTAGCTTTTGAGGGAGCCACAGCTTGTTGCTGGTTCATATTTAGCTTACAGAGAAGCTACCCTCTCCATCTTGGACACGTATATGCTACTCCTGAATCACATCTCCAGTTAACGTACATCACATGAGAGCAAAACTTAGTGAGTGCTCTTCAAAGTCAATGATGATCATGGGCAGCACTTGAGTTTTCTTGGTGCAGCCTGCTTCATATTCAGATTGTGCTGATTTTCCTCCAAATTAAAGTGAGATGTCTGAATTACAGAAAGTTTAATAATGGGTATCTTAATACTCATCGATACATCAAGTAGTAACAAACTGGAATCAAACCAAGGGCTGACTTGCAGGACTTCAGTGTGTTTGAATGGGCAAAACTGATTTCTAATCAGCATTTTTTTCTGTATAAATACACATTCCCTCCACCCCTGCCTTCACTCACTCTTCCCTCCAGCCACCAGTCAGGAACTGCCCATCCTTTCTCATTCACACCTTCGGAGAGAGCTGGTCACCTTCCACAGGGCCTGCACCCACTATTAACCGAATGTGGCTCTAAGGACAGCATATGACAGCAATGAGCTCCCAACTGTCAAATCCAAACCATCCTTTTGGTCCTAGTGACTGGGTCCTTCTGCTGCATTTCACACTTCCTGCTTCTTGGAAGGCCTCCTGCTCCAGCCATGGCACCAAATTCTCCTATCGCCCTGTGTGCTTTCCCTCTCACGTGCAATGTGTAACCCACTGCCTGTGTCCCGCACTGCGAAGTTGGCCATCGCTCTCGTTCACTACAACCTGGCACTGTGGGGGAATGCGAGTGTAGACAATATGCCAAAGCAATACTGTGTGACAGCGCTGCACTGAACACTTTATGCAAATTAACTCACTTAATCCTCACAACTCCATGAAATAAAAATACTGCCGTCTTCCTTTTATAGTTGAGGAAATGGATCAAAACATAAGCTCTGCGAGGACAGGGATTGTGTTGTCCTTTACATCACAACTGATTCCACCGGGACTAAAGACAGGGGCTGGCCCACTGATGCAAGGTCCAAACTCGAGTCAGTTTGACTTCAAAGTTCAATCTGCAATCACTGGACATTTAAATATTGCAGAACCAGCCCATGACTGTTTTCTCTGAGTCCTTTACACACTCCTTTCCCTCTGGCACCTCTCCCATGCCAGAGACCTCCCCCAGGCTCTCTCCATCCTTAGCTTGTTCATCTTCTCCCTAAAGAAGTTCACTCTCTATTTCAGTGACTTTGGTTATATTTTGCTTGTTTCTTTGTTTTGTTGTTTAGGTTCCTGTTAAAGGTGAGATTATATGATATTTGTCTGTCACTGCCTGGCTTATTTTGCTTAGCATAATGCTTTCCAGCTCCATCCAAGTTGTTGCAAAGGGCAGGAGCTCCTTCTTTCTTTCTGCTGCATAGAATTCCATTGTGTAAATGTACCATAGTTTTTTGAGCCATTCATTTACTGATGGGCATCTAGGTTGCTTCCAGCACCTAGCTATTATAAATTGTGCTGCTATGAACAGGCTGACAGTGACCAGAGGGGAGAGAAGAGGGAATTTCAGGGGAGAATGGGTAGGGTTTACAGGAACAAATTTAAAGGACACATGGACAAAAACTAGGGAGAGGGTGGTAATGGGAGGGAAGTGGGGAGGGTTGGGTGGGTGGGCTGGAATGGGAGTAAAAGGGAGAAAACTGTACTTGAACAAAGATTAAAATAAAAAAATAAATAAATAAATAATAATAATAAAAAAAAATTTCACTCTCCTGGCTTTGCCTCCTGCCTGCTGGCAAGGCCCACATCTCTCTGGAATTGCCAACTGCTTGTCAGACGCTGGCTGTCAATCCCCTAGTCCTATATTCTGCATGTCAATAAAGTCATTTTCTCACTAAACCTAAACCTCTTCCTTCTCCTGAATTCTTTTTATCAGATGGTGGTCCCACTACTCACCCTACTACCCAACGTGAGAATTGTACAAATGAACCTTGGCCCTGCCTCTCCCCTCAACATTACAGACTAATGTTTAAGCACAGTGGCTCTGAAGAAAGCAATTCCATTCACAAAGCAAGAAAAATAAAATCTCAGAAACAATTTTAACAAAAGAAGCACAAGACATACAGTAAAACTACAAACACTGCTGAGAGAAATTAAAGATCACAGAAAGTGGAGACATTCTGTGTTTATGGATTGGATGGCTCATGTTTTTAGAATGGCAATTATTCCAAAATTGACCTACACACTCAAAATAATCCTTATCAAAATCCTAGCAGGTGTTTTTTTTTGGCAGAAACTGACAAGCTGATCTTAAAATGTCTATAGAAATGCAAAGAACCCAGAACAACCAAAACAATTTAGGGAAAAAAAAGTTGGAGGGTGTGTACTTCCTGACTTCACATCTTAAACCAAACACACACACACACACACACACACACACACACACACAAATCAATTGATTTTTGACACAGGTACCAAAGCAATTAATTAGGGAAAGTGTAGTCTTTTTAACACATGGTGCTAAGACTACTGGATATCCACATGCATTTAGACCCTTACCTCACATCATGTACAGAAATTAATTCAAAATGGCTTGTAGACTGAAATGTAAGAGCTGAAAGTATAAAACATCTAGAATAAAACAGGAGAAAATCTCTGTAACCTTGGGATAAGTGGAGAAACAATGCTACAAGCATGATTCATAAAGAAAACACTGATAAATTGGACTCCATTAAAATTAAAAACATTTGTGCCTCAAAAGACACCAATAAGAAATTGAAAATACAAGTCACAGACTGGCAGAAAATATTTGCAAATCGTATGTCTTGTAAATGACTTGTATCCAGAATACAGTTAGAACTCTTACTGTGAAATAATAGGAAAACAATCCAATTTTAAGTGAAAAAAGACTTGAATAGACATTTCTTTGGCCCATAGGCACATGAAAGGATGGTTAGAGATCATTAGTTATTAGAGAAATACAAATTAAAACCACAATGAGCTATCACTTCACACTCACTAGAATGGCTATAATAAAAAAGTACAAAATAACAAGTATTGATGAGGACATGAAGAAATCCACACCCTCATACATTACTTTCTGGTGGGAGCATAAAATGGCGCAGATACTTTGAAAAACAGTCTGAAAGTTTCTCAAAAAGTTAAACATAAACTTACCATAAAAGTCAGCTATAGCCCTCCTATATACCCATGGGAGATGAAAACATGCACACACAGACTCGTACACAAAGGGACATATCAGCATGTGAAAGTAATCCAAAGGTCAATCAGCTGATGAGTTAACAAACTGTAACACTGCCATACAATGTAATACAATTCAGCAAAAAGTACCGATAGATGCTACAACACAGGCAAACCTCAAAAACATTATGCTCAGTGTGAAAATAACATGCAAAAATAAACCACCTATGGTCTGATTCTAGTTTTATGAAAGGTCCAGAAAAGGCAAATCAGGAAGATAAAGTGGGTTGGTGGCTGCCTGAGGCTGGGGGCAGGAAGGCAGATGGAGTGCAAAGGGGCATGAGAGATCATTGTAAGGAAGAAATGTTCTACCATTGGTTTATTGCACAAGTCTGTAAATTTACTAAAAAATTATTGAAGTGTACACTTAAATGGGTGAAATGTTATGGTAGGTACATTATGCCTCTTTAAAATATTTTTTGGGGGGTGGTGATGCAGGAAAGACTCCAGATTCAGACCACTTGGATTCAAGTCCTGGCCATTACCTACCACTCTGTCACTAAGTTACTTCGACTAATCTGTGCCTTAGTTTTCTCATCTGTTAACTGGGAATTATAGTAGTACATATGTCAGAGTTATTCTGAGAATTAAGTAAGTTAATATGGGTAAAGTGCTTAAGCACGGGCCAAATGTGTAGTAAGTACTCAGTTACTCTAGATATTTATGATTATTATGATGACATTCAAACAATTATCAGGTCTTGCCCATTTTAATTAGTAATTAGTTCTCAAATTAATCACCTTCTCCTTGAAACTTCTGCCCTGGCCTCTGTACCACCATTTAGACAGAACACCTCAGTCTTTTTTACTTCCCCTCAGCTTATGCCCTCACAACTAGCCTCCACCGCTTCTAGGGACCACACAGGTAAACTAAAGCAACCATGGAGAAACCCACCTACAGGACCAAGGTCAATGGCATCTAAGGCCCTCCAAAATCTGGTCTCTCTGTGGAACCCCACTCCCACATCAAAGTGGCAAACTTTCTTCTACAGATCACACAGTTGCTCATGCCTTTCCCGTGGAGGAATGCCCCTTTCCCTCCCCATTTTCTGTCCGCTCTACAAATCCTATGAGGCTCAGCTGAGGCAACTCCCCCACAAGCTTTCTCAGCCTTCTTAGCTGTGGCCTTCTGTGCCTGCAGTAACCATCTGTGCAGGTCCCCAACGCGGAATGCAGACTCAGAGATGGTAACACTTGTCTCTGATACTGGAACACGAGTCTAGCACAGTTCCCAGGACAACTGGTCCACTGGAGATGCTTCATAAAATGCTGACTGGTCAAGAGAGTAACTAGTCTAAGAAGCATTTCCTCAGCTCCTCACATGGGGAAAATGCAGGCAGGCTTCTGAACAGCATAGGCCTTTTTCTGGCATGTCGCTTGAGGAAAATGACAGAGGTTGTCTAGGGAAATGGAAATTCTAACAAGGTTCTAGCTGTTTTGTATGACTGTTGTGAGCAGTAATGAGACAGTACAGGGTTATGACTCTTTCCATTTGAAGCCATTTATACTTTCCACAACTGTCAGTAATTCATCAAAATTTATAGAGATTGCTGGTAATATTAATCTTTCCAGTGGAATTTTCCTAACTTACCTAAAATTAGAGTCTCTAAACTCAAACTGATCTGTGAGGAATTTTTGAGACAGCTCATAGTGGGAATATAAGACAATCAACTTTAAAAGGATTTAAAAAATAGCTTTATTGACAGAATGGGGGAAGATACAACTACCTGATACCTGGAATCTACCTGGCCATTCTGATTTAAGGGGCCTAGGGTAGAAACAAAAAAAAAATTTTTTTGAAGTTCCCCATATAATTCTAAAGAGCAGCAGGGGTCAAGATTCACTACTATGAAATCTAAAATTTGTTCCTTTATCAGTGTTCTTCTCTATAAAATGGTGACACTTATCCTTAGATTTATAATTAACTGAAAATCTTTCTGAAAGTAAAAATAATAAATTCTAAATGGAATCCTTCTACCTAGATGTAATACCTTGTGTCATTGTAAAAGTAAAGTTTGACTTATTAAAATCACCTTGTCAATAATCATTAATATCCGTACTAGAAATGAATATTTACAATCCATTAAAGGCCAATTAAAACAAACCAAAAAAAAACCCACCAGATCTCAAAACCATAATCCTAACCCATGATCAACTGCAGAGTAAAAGTAAAGTGTGAGTCTAAAAGATAATGGAGAGTACAAGTATTTCCAGAAGATTAAGCTTAGGTCCTCTCTGAATAAAGCCTTGTTTATGGACATGGCATGTTTTTCTCTAACATGAAAACAGATCGCAGGGTAGTATTAATGAGGTACTATTTTTATGCCTGAATTATAATGGGCCCCGATAGACAGGTCTGAGGTAACTACAGATATGAAAATCAATTTTAAAGTTACACTACGTATTACATATATTTACTATTAGAATCTTCTTAAAATAAAAAAAGTTAAAACAATCACTTCACATTCTGTAAACATCCATTTTTCTTGTCCAGAAATGTCAACTCTCTTTTAAAGTTCTCTTTTTTTTAACACTTTATTTTTGATGCTGAAGGGGATCAGGACATACCACCCCAAAATATGCCACTTTGGCATATGACAGCTTTTGAGCTGAAGGCATTCGAATTCCTGAAATCCCTTACCTACCCCAAAAGCAGAACCTCCCCAAAGAACACAACAGCCACACATCCACTTCCCAGGCCACTCTCATCTCTTCTGATACCACACCCAGACTTGTCACAAACTATCGTATCTCCCATCTATTTTTCCAAAAGGCCTACTCATTTCCCAAAAAGTCACTTGCTTTTCCATATGTGCCTTTCTCCCTAACCCTTCTTTATTAAGTTGGGTATCTAGACCCTACATTTACTCAGCCTGTCGTTGGGTCCTCCTATTTGAATGCATGATACACATGTTAGTAAACTTCTGTTTGTTTTTCTCTTGTTCATCTGCATTTTGTCAGTCCAGTTTACAGAGCCTCAACTGGAGAACCTAGATGGGTAGACAAAAAACATGTTCCTCCCCTACAATACTTTGATATCTGACTCTACATATATTTCCCAACTTTAAAAAGTTATGATTTTTTTTAAAAAAACCTGTAAAAAACATAAGCTCCTGAAAGAGTCAAAATTTTAAAACCATTTGAGACTCTGGGTCTAGTTTCTTTAAATTTTCAAACTCAATATTAAAAAAATAAAAACTATACCAAAGTGCTTATTATTTTAGGCAAAACTGCTATGAAGACTTAATAATAAAATATTTACAATTGTATATGCAATTACAGAGTAAAATCAGTCTCCACCCATAAAAATTCTTACCAAATGTTTTTCATAAATATATTTTAACTCACTTTACCAATATTATTTCATCTTTTATCATGTTTTCATTATTTATCTTTATTAAAAATAAATCTGAAAGTGTGAAATTGAATGGTGGCAAAATAACTTCAAGTTAAAATTTGCTACTTGGAAAAGTAACATAGAGATCTACACTTTGTAAAGGGGAAGATTGGAAATAATACCTTACTGCTATTAATAATGGCAGTTAAATAATATAAAGGGCAGGTGCTGTAGTTCTAAACACAGTACTACTGGAAATTAATAAAGCATATAACACAGAATTTGATTAAGTTCTATATAATATAACCTGATATAACTATATATACTTTATACAGAAAATCATGTCAGCAAACACTGGGCATATCTATGCAGAAGAGAATTAGCTTTAGAAGGGTCAAGGATGCAGCACTTCTGCCATATAAAAAACACATAAAAGACACAAAACAATATATATGTATACTTTTAGCATGTTAAAAACAATCACATCAAAAAAGTATACAGATAAAAAATGTCCTAGATGAGATAAGAAAATAGTGTGTGTATACATATTTTGCATACATACATATATAAATCTGCAGTATTTCCCACTGTTGATATACAGATTTGGGAGCAGCTCAGATGCTGCCATTATGAACTAAATTGTACAGCTTGATTTATTACAAGTCACAGAATCATTATTTAAAAATTAGAAAGGATATCCTCAGCTACATTTTTACATACATTTATTTCTAAGCTTCACATGATCTGAATCGAGAGCCCAGTGATGCCAGAATTTTGTTTGCACTTCAGTGTAGGCCTTACCTGCTAATATACTACATTTGTTTTGCCATTTAATAACATCATTTCCAAGTTGATTAAAATTACATTAGACTCATTATATACATAAAAATATTGTCACATTCACTAGCGAAACAAATGTTAACTTTCATTTTAAAAGACATACTTCTGTACCTTGAAAGCTTAAAGCCCCAACTTGCAACAAGAGCCCCTCATGTTAGTTTTCTACTCTATTCTTCAAGTGTAAGCAAAGTAATGTCGAAAACAAGCCCTCCAATTAAACACAAAGTCATACTTTCTCAGCATGCTCCAAACTTTGTCAGTGCTGTGGTAACTGTAGTGTAAATAGAATATTTTAAAAGACACTGCTGATTTCTTTCTAACATGAACCTAAATTTTTTTCACTGAACAAGAAAAAAAAGATTTTTTGAAATTATGAAATTCACACTATCTAAAAAAAGATCAAAATTTTAGATTCTTATTAATAATTCAGATCATTTTTTGTAATTTTATACACCAATAATTTAATGGCCCAAGTGCAGCAATATCCACTGACTACATTCTTCAAAGAAAAGAGTGCCAGGAAAAATATCATGTAAATGACCACCCATCACTTTGTAGTGAAGCCCTGCAGGAATCTGAGGGGCAGAAGTAACCAAATTGTTAATCCTGGTTTCCGGGGAATTTGCAAATAGTTTGTTCTGTTGCCCAACAGTAACTTGCAACCTCTCCTGCTGGCATCCACAGGAGAGCTGTAGCCAGGACCACGGCACCTCCTTTGCATCAGGCAAGGAACCTTCTGCTCTGAGCTTTGCAGGAGTCAGACCAGAACAAAGGGCGCAGAGGCACTAATGCCGATCTCGATCTCGGTACAATCTGGGCACTGCTGCACCTTTGGCCATAAACTTACTTTGACTGCCACAATTTTTAAGCACCATTAAGGGGTTAGCCTTTCTCTTCAACATCTTTAATTTTCAGAGTAAAAGAAAATGTTAGCAATTGAATGAGAAATATGAGCATTCTGTGAGATTTGAATTAATCAACTCGGGGTAAACTCTTAAGTCATTTAAGATCTGGGTTAAAAAATATAAGAGGGGAAAACCTGACCAAAAGACCAGTTAAAGAAAAGAAGAACAATAAATTATTCCATGGATCTGGATTAAAAACATTGTTTTAAAACGTTTCATAAGTTCTGTGTTCAAATGTGTATGCATAGATGCCTATATCTATTAAAAGACACATACACTACATATAGCCTTAAAAATCTACTCTACACGTAGACTCTACACGTCTACAGTTTTTCAGTGCTTTGTAACATTATTCAAAATAGAATGGGCTAATAGAGTAAAAGGGTTCAGGTTTTGGAGAAAGCTACAAATGAAACTGAGTAGTGAATAATTACTTTGCGTGCATCCCTATATGCTATTGCTATGTTTCCATGATGAATCAACAGGTTCAGTGATGATGCCATTTAAAATGCTCATCTTAAGCAGCATCTACAGGGGGATGAAAATACTTCCATCTATTCTTATTACTAACATACATATCAATTGTGCGAGTTGTTTACAATGGTATAAAATACTGCTTTGGCAATTATAAACATAGCAATGTAGGTTCTGTATGGTTCCTATTTTCTTGTCTTAAGTAAGTATAGATGAATTCTCACAGCAATACTGACTCTTGAATAGAAAGTCCATCCCGGTTTCTGTAGTGATACACTGGAGCTGCGGGCCCTGCATATGGATACCCAGGTGAACTGGCATCTTCTAAAGCTGGGGATGTTCTATACCGCAATGGACTATCCATGGATACTGTGGGGAGGTTATGGTCCTGAAAGGGTACATGTTGAAAGGCAGAATATTTTGTTAAATTGCTTAAGTGGCTACGGTTAGCATCTTGAGTCCATGGCTGTTCAGGCATCTCAGGTCTGTATGTGTAGCTGACTTCTGACCATTTTCTGTTATCTGGCAAATAATCCACTGGAGGAATGATGAATTTTCCATTCTTTGGGGACCCTGAATGGCCCGAATACCCCCCAGCACCAATATCAATGGGAAGAACCTCTATTCGATTAGATGGTAGGACAAGAGGAGTTGGGCGGCTATGCAGTTTCTCTGGAGAAACACTGATGGAAAGAGTGGAACCATGAGGTCTCCTGGAAGGATTCATTTGCCCGCCATGGCTAAACTGTGCAGACACAAAGCTGCTGTTAGCAGTAGGGACATGTTTTGGAGAATTTCCATGGTAAACAGGAGGACTGCTGTAAGATGGGGGGTGCACTGTCCCGTGATCTTCCCCATCTAACTGAGTTGGATATTTTGCATAACTTGGAGGCTGTACTTTAAAAGTAAACTTGTTTGATACTTTTGATGGACTAGAACTAGGCTCAGCGTGCTTTCTTGGACTGTGAGCGTAAACAATATTCCTTGGATTTTGAGAGTAAGCCCTTTCGAGTGCCTCTTCAACAGATGTGCCATTTTCATTTTCAGATACATTATCATACTGTGATGCGTTTGAGCCCCGTTTCCCTTCCTCAGCATCCCAGACCTTCATCTTTGGCCTCGAGTTTGACATGCGAGGGTCAGCGGAACACGGGATGGTGACTGTAAGCGCGGGGTGCGCTGATCGACTTTTGCCTTCAGGGGCATATTTGGCCATTTTTTCAATAGCAGAAACATCTGATGGTTTATTCCATTTGGGCATAAATTCCTTCCTGATATTTGAAGTAGCATTGCTGTTTTGATTAGCAGCTGCATGATCATATTGCCTGGTATTGTCTTGTGGACCTGATGCAAGTTTTCTTTGAAAATCTGCTTCATCTTTAAGCTTTTTACTATCCTCATCCACTGATTTCCGTCTTAGTTGTCTCACTCTCTCTGGTGTGCCAACTCTACTTTGATGGTGAGGGGAATGCTCTGATTTCTTGTGAGGTGAGGAGTCATTCTCTTTTCTGATGTTCTTATGGGGACTTGACTTGCCAAAGCTTTGTCCATTGCTCAGGTGACTAATGCCAGCAAACTGAGATTCAGGTGGAAGCTGTCCCAAAGGTTTCTTCGGAAATTCATCCTCTTTGCCTAAAGGGAAAGAAATTCATAAGTAACATAAATACATGAGTGAATAGTAACAAACATAAGAGCTGCACTATGAATAACTGTATACTGTTTCTATGAGCTCTCATATACATACACACAGAATTATAGTGGCTTAAGAGAAGCATTTAGAGAGACTAATAGAAAACATACCAAAATTCAAAATCTTATTAGGCAATGTGCAGATGGGGATGTTTTATAACCTTATGAGTAAAGTTCATACATTTGTGTAACATACGGTTCTTACAGTTTGTGAAGACATACCATTACATGCTTTTTCACAAATGCAAGGCTGATAGTATCGTTTCTAGTCCTAAAACAATCCTGCAGGTCACTTATTCAATGTCTTGCCATTACTTTCACTTTAGCTTACCTTGACTAAAATGGTTATGAAATCTCAGTAAAACATTTATCAACTTCAAGCAGATCTGCCAAATTTAAAAGTCAACTGATGACCAACTGTGATCTAAAGTTGTCCCCAAATAGCTAATTACTATTATTATTACTATTATCATCATCTTAAGTACCTTCCACAGTGTAACTTCATCATAAAAAGAAATAGTACTCTCTATTTTAAAAATAATATTCTAAGAGGATTCTACTTTAAAGAAAAAGAAAGAGAAAATCATATTGGCTACTTTTAGTTTTATATTTTAAATAACACCATAAATAAATGAGGAATTAAAGAAAGGTGCAATAAGTTTGCTATTTAGCAATGTTTAAAGATGATCTATTACAAGATGAATATCCAATAAATATTGTCTTGAATGAAAAACAACATATTTCACTTATAAAAACTCCATGGTTTAAGACATATTTTTAGTCATTACAAAATAATATATTCTCACTTAAAAACAGTTGCTGCTCACTTCAAACAGCCACCCGTCTATTGTCCATCAAACAAATACTGAGTGAGCACTGCCTCAGGACTGTGCTAAGGAGTATATCAGTAGTGACTAGGCAGACCTGGTGTTTGTTTTCATTTAGCTCACTTCTTGGTGAGCACAAGACTGTTGTTTACATACATATCATAATTTTCTTTAAGACATTTCAAAAGATATTCAATGAGCTTTTCTTTGAGAGGGGAAGAAGAGAATGATGAAGAAACAATATCCTTTAAATAGTTACCTATCAGAATCAATGAAGCTAAAAATAACTTTGTGCTCTTCTAATTCAGTGGTTTTTAGACTTTTTAGAAGCAGACTTTTTTTCAGACCAAATTTCATATGAAACCCCAGTATACAAAGAAAATATAAACAAAGCTGCTCTAATTAAAGTGGAAGTGCTTAGGATGTCTCCCACCACCCCCTTTTCCACTCCCCTCAGCTGGGCTGCTTTTCAGATCCCAAGGGTTTCAGAGGGATCCAGTCCGGCCGAATTTTATAGACAGGAAAGCAGAGTCTCAGAGAAGCCAAGTCACTTTTAGTGTCACAATCAGGTTGAGAACCAGGACCCAGTATTTTCTTCCACTGTGCCATGCTCACTAAACTCTAAAGAAACTTCTGATGGTTTTAACCAAATTTAACTTTACCTTGACAATATTTGTGTAAGCTCTTTATTTTATACATTTGAAAGCACACAAAGCATTAGAATTGGTAATCAGTTGTTTCATTCATTCACCCATTCAACAAGGACATACCTATAGAGCAACCACTCTTTACTGAACACTGCCCTGGCTGCTGGCCATCCAGGGACAGAACGGGGGAATCCCTGCCTTGCGGAGCTTACAGGCTAGTGGGGCGGAGCTATGAGGACAGCACCAGGGCGAGGCAAGTATAATGACAGGGTGGGGCGGGATAGGGCAGGGACAAATTCCAACAGAACAAAGGTGCCCTGTTGCTGGCGTGGGAGACAGGAGGGGAATGACTCGGGGCAGGGTCAGAGGAATAGAAGTCACACCACACAGGGCCTTAGAGCTCTGGGCTTTTTTTTTCTGTATTAACTATAAACTACTGAAGGCTTTTCAGCAGGAGAGTCACAAAATCTGATGTGTATCTTATCAAGTTTACTTTGAGTGGTGGGGTGGACTTAGATTGTGCAATAATTAATGAAGGTAATAACAGTACTAGCTAATACTCACTAAGCCCTTATGTGTCAGCACTGCTCATAAAGCTATAAATACAGCATCAGCAACAGGCGTATGACATAGCCTACTACTATTACTATTGTATAGATGAGAAAACTGAGATAGAAGTGAACTTGCCCAAGGGCACACAGCTAGTCAGTGACAGATCGAGAATCCAAGCCTAGCTGATTCCAGAGTCTTTGCTCTTTACTCCTACACTACGGTGTGGTGGAAGCAGTGAGAAGAGGTTGCTTCTAGGATGTGTTTTAAAGCAGAGCACAGCACTTGCGCCTGCGTCAGGTGTGCGTGACGAGCAGAGTAAAGCATAGCTTCTGGTTTACAGACAGCAACAGACAGGGGCCACTCAGTAACGTTCTGTCTCTTTTCATAATAATGACATGTTATGTTATGTGAACAAACTGCTTCAAGTGATAGCCCCAACTTTAAAATGCTCGTCGTTGAAAAAAGTTTCTTTGTTTATGAATGCTGTATGTAAGCTAATCCGAAGCATTCCAGTTCAGCTGTGACTAGTCTCACAGGAAATACCTGGAATCAGGGTAAGAAAATTGACTCAAAGGCAGTCCACGTCAAGAACTTTCATAAGTACGTAGTTATTTAGCTTATCTGGCTAAAAACTAACAATAAAAATTAAAATCCATCTAGTGTCCCCAAAAAGTTTTATCAGCTCTGCTCTTCACCGATCTGGGTGCTGCTGGCCAATAGTGATCCATTTAGTCCAGATAAATATCTGCGTCCCTTCCTCCCTACAGGCAACCTACCCCAACAAACATAAATTATCAAGAAGACAGAAAGACCTATGTAACAGAAAAACTGAATTTACAAATTTTCTTTCGGTCCTACTTGAACAGTTTTCTAAGGGTACACAACTCAGTTATTTGAATGGCTAATTCGATGGCTGGCTGATACTCCATCAGATGATAGTATCAGCCAATTGTCAAAACATCTTTTTCGGGTTGGTGAGTAGGAACCTGATGAAAAACATAACCATTAAAGAGAAAAGGAAAACAGTGGCACCCAGAGAGTGGTTAATTCAAGCCTGCAAGATGTGCTGTTAAGGGACAAAATTGGATTAGTTGTAGAGATTTTCATGCTGAGCCCTTTAAGCTGCCCCACTTCCCCAGCACTCAGTGGCTTTTAGCAGCCTGCAGAGAGAGCCTGGTTCATAGGAAATCATTTTAAATATTTTAAAAATTCTCCATAGCAGTATTATTATTATTTTTAAAAAGGAACATCTGTTAAAACTTGCACATGCACTCCCCACAATGTCAATCTGTCCTGAAAGCTTCAAATGTTTCTCTGAGCTCAGGCTGGGTACTCAGAGCCTGTTTGCAGTTTCCATCTATCAACTCACAACTCATAAAACCAAGTCCACCTGAAATTAGATTTTTCAAAGGTTAGTTACCTACTGTACATTGAACATCTGTGATCTACCCCCTCCCAAATTCAAGGTTGAAAATCCCGAAATGTAACCCCAATGTAATGGTATTTGGGGGTGAGGTTTGGAAGGTAATTAGGTCACAAGGTAGAGACCTCATGATGGAATGTGCATGCCACCACCCACTCCGAAGTGCAGTAATGGATGGGGCCACAAAGAGAGGTGCGATCCGCCCAGTTTTCACCTCCCCCTCTGCAAAGGAAAAACGCAGCCAGGTTGCACCACAAGACCGCACCCATTGGGTTCCTCTGAGTTGTGGTCAGTAGTGGGGTGAGGAGAGGCCCCTTGGCAGAGCAGGAAGGAGCACCCAGGGGAGAAGACTCGGTCAGACAAGGAACTCAGGACCAGTGGGGACAGCCCATCTCTTTCTGCCCTCACACTTTTCCAAACACTCCAGGAGAGGTGATGCCTAAGAGGGAAGGAAGACTGTCCTTGACTAGCTGTGTGAAGTACTGGACAGTGCCTGGCACATGGTGGCCCCCAGTAAAGAGCTGCATGGTCTGGGTCCTGGGAGGTGGACCAGGCACTGCAGCTGGGGATAATTCACCAGAGAACAAATTTGTGTTTGTCCTCTTCTTCAGCGAGGTCTGTGCCTAAAATCCACCTCATTGTTGTGGGCTGAATTCTGTCCCCTCAGAATTCAGAATTCATATTAGAGTTGAAGCTCGAATCCCTGGTTACTTGGAATATGACTGTGTTTGGAAGTAAGGTTTTTTAGTGAGATAAGTAAGGTGAAATGAGGTCCCTGGAGTGGGCCGCTAATCCAATGTGACTGATGTCCTTGTAAGAAAAGGTCATCAGGACACAGAAAGGTCAGAGGAACAACCATGTGAAGACAGCCATCTTAAGCCAAGGAGAGAAGAATCCAACCCTTCCAACCCTTTGATCTTGGATTTCCAAGCTTCCAGCATTGGGAAAAAATAAATTTCCATCGTTTGCGCTACCCATTCCAGTCTGTGGCACTTTTGTTATAACAGCCTGTGCTCGGACACTACCCTTAAGTCTGTATCCTGGATCTGAAAACTGATTTGCATTACTAAGCACACATTTTAAGGATTGCTTTTTTCACTAAAATAATGAAATATTTATTACCTGCTTTTATGGTCCGAGCATATTTTCAGTGTTTACCAGCTATATTAAGTAAAATTTATTTTACACAGCCACATCAAAAAGGCCACCAAGCAAAACAAATAGGGAGGGTGGACGCCAGCAGCACCGGACCCACAGGTGTATCTAGGATCCACTGCTTCGCAAGCTCTTATATGCCACTTCCAATGTCTTGTAGTCACCGACTTATGCCAGGAACAGCAAGTTTGGGGCTGGCTTCCAAAAGCATTTTCCACAGGCATTCAGCTACAGCTGCTTACTGACACTGATGAAGATGATAGGGCATCCTGACAATGTGTTACCCAGAATTTAAGCAATGTTCTAGGTTTGGACTAACTGAAGAAGAGTTGAATAGGGTATAAAAAGGAGCCAATAAGGGGGGAGATTTTTAAAAAACACTTTAAAGTGGGGGTAGGAGGAAGAAAGTGGGGAGGAAAGAAGACTAAGGAGGAAAATTAAACATCTTTGGGGAAAATAATGCCATTTCACATGCCATTCTTATTCTAACTTCCATAGGTTTTCCATTTTTAAATCTTTTAGAAACATAAAAGGCACACATTGGCAAAAACTATCAGGACACACAGTAAAATGTAGGATAAGGCATGTATTTCTCGGGAGAAGCAATAGAAAAATTGAGAAGGAAATAATGACAGACTGAGGTGGTAATTTCATGCAATCTCTAGAAAGTAGGACTCTGTAAGAGGTACATGGCAAATAACTCAAATGTACAAAGACATTTAGAGAGTACAGCCCCTGGCCCCCATAAAGATTTTCAATAAGCATGAAAGAAGGCAAAGCAATTTGAAAGAGGCAGTAGACAGCAGCATAAGAAAGAACCTCCTAAAATGTAACTGCTTAAAAAAAATGATTCCTCCCAATTTTAAAGACAGTAACGCCAGTAATGTTGGAACGCCACACAGTAGGGGTGAGGATGTTCGCGGGTATCAGGGCCGGAATGAAGTGCTGGGATTTGCTTAATTTAAAAGTGTCAGGTCACACCTACTTCCTATAATGATCTGTGACCAGGGAGCATGCTGAAGACTAACAATGCCAAAGTGGAACTAACCCATGGCTCATGATCCCGTATCGGCATCTATCTTCCATAAATATTTGTTGACCGATAACTCTGTTGGATTATGCCATGTACAAGTTACTCTCATAAATGACCCAACACCTCTGAACAGTGTACAACTCTATATACATTGTTGGCACTTCAGCAAAGGTCCTGAGGAGTCTCAGGCCAATCTCATCTGTGGAGGGCTGTGTCTCTCTAGAGGAGAAGGAGGGATGAGAAGTGATTGAAAGAAGTGACCAGAGAAAGAAGAGAGAGAGAAAGCGAGGCATGGAAAGAAGGAAGGGGAGAGAGAAGAGGAGGAGGCAATCATGGTAGGTGAATAATGGAGAGGACCAGAAGGAGAAGGAGGGAGAGCAGGAGACAACAGGGACTGGGAAGGCTGAGAATGGAGACGGCCACAAGGAATCTGTGAGCGAGCATCTCCTGTCCAAAAGTAGGTTCTAACACCCATGTATGGGTGGGGACACACTCATGGCACACTGGGCAAAGCAGAGGCCTTTCAACTCCAACAGCAGGGACTCAAGGACTCTGTGTGTGGGCAATCTGACATTTACAAGTATGAAATTAGGAAGAAAATATACTTGACTTTGTCATAATGGTGATTCTTTTATGAAGATTAATTATTCAACTTTCACTGAGCTGAAGGTATACTATGTGGATCCTATAAAGAGGACAAATGCCATCACCAGTAATACTTTTGTATGCTAATAAATATTCTCTGCTTTTCCCACAAAAGTAGATCCAAATAAGCATTAGATATTATTGTATAGTCTTAGATTCATCTTAACCTACTTGAACACATATACACAGCTACACTTGGACTTTGTTTAACTATCTTCTTTCATCCCTAAGCAATTGAGGGTAACCAAAAGACTCGAGCATAATTAATGTCAAAACAGGTAACTAAAAATAGGCAATAAGTATTAATATTTATTATCCATTCTAGACTGCTTTTCAATAGACAATAAATATTGTTTTGCTCACCCCACTATAGTCCCATGCCTAAAACTTTCTTTCCTCCTTCCCCTGAAACCACAGGGGAATTACTGCCCTACTCCTTAAAGGGCAGGAAAGCACCGCAATTCCCATCAGATGTAATAGGGGATGCCTTCATGAAAATACCACATGAATGGTATTTTTCATTGCTGTTACCATTATGTAAGTGGTGAGTATTTTTATGCTGGCAATTAGGATATTCTACTCAAAAAGGGGGAGATATAATGATGTATTTAGAATAAAGGCAGAAATATTTACTAGTTTTATTTAAAGCCAACAACAACAACAACAACAACAACAACAACAACAACAACAACAACACCCCCACCACCACCACTCTGGGTATCCTCAAAAATATAAGGGAAAGAGTCCCTGTTAAGTCCCTCCAGGCTTGTCCTGTCCATCTCTGATCTTACTCAGGTCTCTGTCACCACCCAGTGGACACCACACCCAACTACAAGCCTTGCAGATCAACTGCCTCAGAAGACATTAACAGGTTTTTGCACCCATCAAGAGAGATGTAGTTACAGGAAAGTGCTCTAAGTGCTCTTTCTTGTGAGCAACATTTTACTTTTAAATTTCAACAATAGAATATATATGTACTTTGGTCTAATAGTATTCAGTAAGAAATGGTGAGGGGCTGTTGTCAGGAAAATTATTCTGGGAGAGTTATCTCGTTCCCTTCCAGATCAAATATTAAGTCCAATTGAGTTTTAAAATGCCATCACAAAATTACCGATTTCAAATTTATGTCTGGAAAACCATCAGCCCAAAGAATATACCATTCAAACACCAGTACAGCCTCCCACAAGGTGATCAAAAGAGTACAGTTTGCTTTCTAAATTATCGCTATGTTATTAAAAAAGTAAAAAAATATTATAGTTAGGCTTATAGGCTGAACATTTTCTTTCATCAGATTAAATTTGAAAGATAAAGGAAGCAGAAAGGAGACACTTACTTAAACACATTTTGTTTCATACCACATAAATTCAGTAGATTTTTGTGAAATAACCCTCAAAAAGTGGGACAGGTTTTTTTTTTAAACTAATAATACAATTGACTTGTTTTGTGTGTGTATGCAATCGGGACACAAAACAATTCCATCACCTCAAAAACTTCAGTAGTGCATTTTTTCTTTTGATTTTTATTGCTGCTGCTGCTGCTGCTGTTTTTTGTAATAGTAGTCAAAAACTTTGAAACATGTGAAAAAAAATTTTCATATGCTGAATCAACAAACTTAAAGAAAGAAGTTTCTGGATTTGTATATTTAGTAAATCAAATACTTATCTAAAAACCCTACATAATGCCATGCATAGAAAATTATCCTTAAGGATTAAAAAATAAACAGACTTACACTGACAAACACCTTCTTCCAAAGGGTTGTAGAAAAAAAATAACTTCTAGGTATATGTAAAGAAAGCATTTTGCAAGGAGTTTATTATAAGACTCAAAAGTTTGCTGCTACTATCAATCTTTAAATTAATTACTAAATTAATGGGATGGACATTAGCAGGAAAACAAGCCAGCCAAGGGAGTGTTATATGTCAAACCAAGGAGTCTGGATTTTCTCCCGTCAGCACTGAAGTGCCTCCGAAGGGCTGGCTATTCCGCAAGGTTACTCGGGCTCACCAAGAAGGTGAGCAGCTCTGGAGTCGGGGATTTCAGTGTAGACGGTGCGGCTCTGGCAGTGAGGGTGGGGAGAAGGGAAATGTTAGAGGGGCATTACCAATCAAAAGAAACATACAACTTGGCAACTAAATGCACTTGAGCTAAATGGAGGGCTGATTAGTGAGGGTAGCAGAAAGGAGGAGATGTTGGATGACTAAGTGGATGAATGAATGTTGACTATTTCAGTGATAGGAAATGCAGAGGAAAAACAGGAAAAGGTTAGAGGTAGGGTGGGAATTTAGACATTAAGTTTGAAGTATTTGAGGGGCGAGCAGATGAAGATGCCCATTTAAGGTATCCATTAAATGAGTCTGGAGCTCAAAAGTTCCAGCACACAGATATTGGATGGAGGCTCAGAGTTGGAGTCTTTCACCTGATTGCCATAAAAGTGTGCGGAATGGTAAAGAACCTGGGATGGCGTGCAGAATGAAAAGAGACAAAGAACACAACTTCAGACAGGTAATTTAAAAGAGAAGAAGCTCAAGAAAAGGAAGAAGTGAAGGAATGGTTAGAGAGGAAGAGGCGGGGGAAAGTCAGAAACAGACGAGTTATCTGGGAGTGAGACAGAAAGACCTCAGAACTGTAACCCACAGAAAGTATTGCTGTGGACGAGCACAAACAAACGTTTTCCTTCTATGTTCAGTCAGACTGGTATTACCAAAAAAATATGAAGGAGAAAATGTAATACTGAAGCTGTGAAACTTTTTCTATAAATAAAGAAAATAAAATTCCCAAATTACTTGAAGAAAGAAAAGGACAGGTACCAGAGTCAAAAGCTATGCATGCTTTCTTTCTTAAAAAGGTCCCTTCAGTTTCATATTTTCTAATATCTAAAATAAAGGATAAACTTTAAAATGGCTCTCTCAATTGCTCTACAATTTTTTTCTAAATCTCTCAATTGTTCTATATAGGTCATAAGCTATAAGTTTGGGCCAACTTGGCAGCCATAGTGGATCAACATAGGCTTTCTAACCACAATGACTTCCCTTAGTGACAAAATCTCTGCCAAATGGCTTCATCTGAATAGAAGATACCTAGGGAGAACAGAAGGATATTTCTGCCTAAATAAACACTAGCCAAACAGTTATACAAGAAATCATCTGAATCACTTTAATACTTTTCTTGTCAAAAGTACTTCTATTTAAAGTGAAGTCTTTACAGTTGATTCACATGAAGAGATGGAGAGCTAAAACATTATGACTGCTTATACATGTTTATTACTAGTGGCCAAAAATAGGCATTATAAAAGTAATCAATAAAACAGAAAAGAAATGGCTGGAAATCAGATTAGCAAAAATGAAGGAAAGGCTTGATATAGCCACAATAAATGAAGACTAAAAAAAGCAGTGACATAAGGATAAAGTGTCAGCAAATTAGGAAGAGAATGTAACATTTGTTGATAAAATACATCTATAAACAAGCTACATGCATTTGTGGAAATTTATGTGTTTACATATAAGTTTATACATAAAAGCAAAGGACAAGGACCAGAAGAATCTGCCCCAAACTACTGCTAGTAATTTCCATTGAAGGCAACAACAGAAGTACAGTGAAGTAATGAGGTCTTCATATATTACACAGCATACTGCAAAGACTGTCTAGAGCTCTTATATGGGCATATTTGTGTATTATTGTAGAATAAAACTGAAAAACAGGGGATTTTTAAGGTAAGACAGAAATACTTACTGCACATAAAAGCAAGGAAATATTCACACTACTAGTGTTGGGTCAAAAGGACACAGGAATCAGTGGCCAAATGTAGAACTTGAGCAATAAAACAATTATTACATCTGATTGAAACATTTAGAATAAGTCAAATTCCACTAAATCACATTGAGAAAATAAGCTCATTTGTTGCCATTGGAGATAATCAAGAACAACAACTCCTAATTTTGAAAACTGATAAAGAGAAAACAATTACGCATGTATTCTGCCTTTTCAGTAGGAAATACATTTCAAAGTAACCATAGAGTCCCTGTTGATGGAGAGGAAACTCTGTTACAGAAAAAAATCTGCTGATAAATGTAAAAGAAACATCAAATTTGAAAGTTACTATTTTGCAGCCTCTAATGAAAGATTTGCTTTAGGCAAGAATTATCAATGAAAGCTAAAAACATCAGGGAAAAGATGAAAAGGATACTGGATTATCTGTACAGTGTCAAAACATTATGACATAGATTACTTGCTTAAAGTTTTACAATTTAAAACATCTTATTTGTAAAATGAGAGACCTGCTTACCACTACCTTTTTTACCCAGTGTTCGTACTGAGTATCCCTATTATTAATAAAACTAGTTTTTATGTCCCAGCTATTTAACCTGAATCTAATTAAATCTCTACATTTAACTTCTAGCTTACAGAAAATATAGAGGCTAGAGGAATGAGTTAAATGACTATAGGAGAGAAAATTGGACTACTTCAGAATGCTGGACAGTCCACAGATAATAGGACTGATTTCTTCAACAAAATATCATTGAAAAAAAGAAAAATAAAAGGTAGGGGTGGTGAGTGAGGAAGAGGAAGAAGAGGCTGTTACTTAAGAAATGTATCAAACAAATACAAAGTGAGGTTCTTGGTTAAATCCTAGTGGAGAAAAATGGCTAAGATGGTTTTAGGTACAACTGAAAAAATTCTCATAGGGAATTGGTTTGTAGATCATATTTGGGATCAATGATGTCCTTATATTTCGCTTGAAAATTGTTCAATAAGTTGGGTGATGAATAAATGGAGAAAGGGATTCTTTAACATTTTTTCTACTTTTGTATATATTTGAAAAGTTCTTTGCAAAATCTTATACAAATACATTCAGAAACAGAGCGTGAGCAAGTTTCTAAAAAATACAGAAGTCTCTCCTTATCCACAGGGAATACGTTCCAAGATCCCCCAGTGGATGCCCGAAACTGCAGATAGTACTGGACCCTATATATATTGTACTGTGTTTTTTCCTATACATACCTACATACATACATACCTATTATAAAGTTTAATTTATAAGTTTGGTACATTCTGTGAAGACAGCATTATCCTGACAACAAAGCCAGATAAAGCCACTGCAAGAAAGTTACAGAACAACATCCCTTATGAACACTGATACAAAGTTCCTCAACAAAATACTAGCAAACTGAGTTGAGCAACATAACAGAAGGACTGTACACCATGGCCAAGTGGAACATATTCCTGGAATGCAAGGATAATTCAACATGCAAAAACTGATCAATTTAATACACCACATTAAAAAAATGAAGGAGGAGGAAAAAAACCATGATCATCTCAATTGATGTAGAAAAAGTGTTTGACAAAATTTAACACTCTCATCATAAAAACATTCAACAAACTAGTAATAGAAGGAAACTACCTCAACCTAGTAAAGGCCATGTATGGAAAAACCCACAGCAAACATCATATTCACTGATAAAAGACTGCAGCTCTTTCTCTGAGATCAGTAACAAGAAAGGGATGCCTATTCTCACCACTTCTAGTTTACCCAGTACCAGAAATTTTGGCCAGAGCAAGTAGGCATAAAAAAGAAATAAAAGGCATCCAAACTGGAAAAAAAAGTAAAATTCACACTGTTCCCAGATATAATCTTATGTGTATACAGCCCTGAAGATTCCACACACACCAAAAAAAGAATTGTTAGAGCTAATAAACGAGATGCAAAGTAAACACACAAAATTCAGTTGTATTTTTATACATCAACAATAAACAACCTGAAAAGGAAATTATAAGACAATTCCATTTATGATAGCACCAAAAAGAATAAAATACTTAGGAATTAACCACAGAGGTGTAAGACATGTTCTATAAAAACTATAGAACATTGCTGAAAGAAACTAGCTAAAACAAAAATAAATGAAAACACATCCCATGCTTATGGATTAGAAGACTTAATATTCTTAAGATGTTAATACTATCCAAAGTACATTTTTAATGTAACCTTTATCAAAACTCCAATTAATTTTTTTGGCAATAGAAAAACCATCCTAAAATTCATATGCACTCTAAAGGGACCCTAAATGGCTAAAACAATCTTGGACAACTGGAGGACTCAAAATTTCTGATTTCAACACTTATTATAAAACCATAGTAATCAAAACAGTGTGGTAGTAGCATCCACTTTAAGTTTGGTAAGGCATCCCCTTTAAGACCAATGGAATAGAGAGCCCAGAAGTATATCTTCCCCTATATGACCAAATGATTTTTTTTTTACAAGGGTGCCAAGACCATTCAATGGGAAAGGAACAGTCTTTTCAACACTGGTGCTGGAAAAATTGGTTATCCACATGCATAAGAATGAAGTTGGATCCTTACCAAATGCCATGAAAAATTTAACTCAAAATGGATGAAAGACTTAAATATAATCCCTAAAATCTATGAAAATGTTAGAAGAAAACACAGGACAAGAACTTTATGTCAATGTATCTGGCAATGATTTCTTGGATATGACATTAAAGGCACAGCAACAAAAGAAAAAACAAATTGGACTTCATAAACATTAAAAAATTTTACACATCAAAAATAGAGTAAAAAGGCAACCCATAACATGGGAGAAAATATTTACAAATCATTTATTTGAAAAGGGATTAATATCTAGAACATAGAGAGAACTCTTAAAACTCAACAATAAAAAAATGAATAACCCAATTCAAAAATGGGCAAGGGACTGAATAAATGTTTCTTCAAAGAAAATATATAAATGATCAATAAGCACATGAAAAGATGCTCAAGTCACTGATCATTGAGTGAATCAAAACTACATTAAGATTACCACCTCGCACCAATCAAGTGGCTACTAAGAGAAATATAAAAAAAATGATGGCAAGAATGTGGAGAAATTGGAAACCTTGTGCATTATTGGTGGAAATATAAAAGGGTGCAGCTCCTGTGGAAAACAGTGTGGTAATTCCTCAAACAATTAAAAGTAGAATTATAATATCTCCCAGCAATTCCATTTCTGAGTATATATACCCAAAAGAATTAAAAGAAAGGTCTTGTAGAGATATCTGTTCACCCACATTCATTGCAGCATTAGTTAACAATAGCTAAAACGTGAAAGCAACTGATGTAGTCCCTCTTGAATGGATAAGCAAAATGTGGTTTATGCAAACTATTGGAATGGAATACTTGAATGGAATACTATTCAGCCTTAAGAAGGAAAGAAATTCTGACACAGGCTACAACATGGATGAACCCTGAAGACATGTTCAGTGAAATAAGTCAATCACAAAAGATAAATACTGTATTATTCCATTTATGTGGGATACTTAGAGTGGTCAAAATCATAGACAAAAAGTAGAATGGTGATTTCCAGGGGTTAGGAGGAGGGTAGGAATAGAGAGATCTTAATTAATGGGTACAGAGTCTTAGATTTATAAGATAAAGAGTTAAGGAGGTGGATGGTGATGATGATTGTACATTATGAATATGCTTCATACCACTTAACTGTACACTTAAAAATGGTTAAGATGGTAAACTTTATGTCATGTATTTTACCATGACAAAAAAATTTAATATAGCAAAAGTTTTCCTAACCAGTTAGAAAAAATGAAAAGTTCACCTTACAGCAGCAATAAGAAAGATAAATTTACCTATAGGAGTGGGGGGTTGGGCTGGGTGTTAAGAAATTTGTAACAGTCATATAAAGAAAACAAATTTGATTAATGAAGATTAAAGTAAACTTGAACATCTGAAAAGCAAAAGCTTGTATTTAGAAAAAACCTTGTCTTATAAATATCAATTTTTTCTCAATAATCTTTTAAATTCAGTGCAATCAATTAAAATACTAGTGGGTTTTTTTGTAACTTGACAAAATAATACAAAGTTATGAGGGGAAATTAGCCCCAATAGATATTAAAATTGTTTATAATTAGTGAAGTCAAGGCCGATGAGCCTTGAGGGGAAATTAGCCCCAATAGATATTAAAATTGTTTATAATTAGTGAAGTCGAGGCTGATGAGCAGAGTGTTGTCCTAAAAAGTGCATGACCACTTGCCACACGCCACCCTAACTGCAAAACTGAGCCAATGTTTCTGGTCTTATTTGTCTGTTCCTCTCCCCTACTTCCCTGCTCCATTCTCCATCCCCATTCTACACTCTCCTAGTAAAAGATCTTAGAAAAGACTATGAGCTTCCTCATGCGTAAAATGAGGATGAGTACTTTCTCACAAGGTATTTTTAGGGATTAAATGAAATAGTTCATGTAGTAGGTGGCACACAGTAAGCATACAGTAAATATTAGGGGCTACTTAAATGCTAATTTACATAGGTTTTGATGTTATTCTCATGTTCAAACAGTTCTACTCTATTATTTTTTCTCTATGTCTTTTACTAAAACTTGTCATAAACTCTTTTTAAAAGTAGTCAACAACATACTTAAAAATAAATGTTAAAGTAGCAAAGCTGCAGTTAGTAATTGTGTTCCAATGCATTCCCTGCTACAGGAAAGAAATAGCAGAAAATGGACATTATACTAAACGAGAGAGGGTTGACTTCACTTAGGAAAGGTGAAGGGTTCAGAGGGCTGATGCCCACATTTGGTTACTGCCATAATATTTTGTTTTTGAGGGAATCCTTATGATCCAGAACAAACTTCAGAGAAACACTAATGATTAGACCTCTTGCAATTTATAACCGAAAGCAGAACATCCAGGTTTTTACCAAAGGGGGAAAGACGTTTTTCAGTAATGTGTTTCTGCTTGTTCTGTACATACACATCCAAGACATCAAAGTATGGACTGCACTGACTGGAAATACTAAATCCAACCGCACCTGAGGGTATTCATAATTGACTTCGTTTACTTTTCTTCTCTTACTCATGGTCTTCCACTTCCCAACTCCCTTCCCACACCCATCCACACAACAAAGGTAGTAATGGAGGGCAGAATACACTTTGTACGGGATATCATACATTGTCAAATAATATCTAGTCAAAACTCTTAAAAGTTATTCCTACTGTGATCTTTCTACATTTTCTTTTCCTTCTCATTCTCCACTGCCCTGCCCCTGAACCTTCCCTCTGTATCCTGTGTCTAGCTATTACTCCTCCACAATCTGTTTATCTTTGAGTAAGTCCCATCTCTCCTGTACCCTGAAAGCAAGAAACTTGTCTTTATTTTCAGTAATTCATCCCCAGGAGAGCACTTCTAGAAAAACTAGAAGATGTTTTGAAATAATAAAGTATATTATCTACACTGCAATATACTGCAAAGAACCCTGGATTAGTAGTCAGAAAACTGGACTCCAGTGTCAATAATGCAATCTGCTTGTTCTGCAGCTTTATATTTAAGCATCTTAGTATCAGTTTCCTCTTCTATAAAATGGGACTCTTACTTGCTCTGCTATTGCATATAGTTTCACAAATTGAATGATGAAAGTAAAAAGTGCCTCTTATGCTAATTTAAAGCTGCATGCTTACTTCTGTTGAACAATATTACTTGTCAAACAAGCTTTCTAAATTTAAGTAGTGATAGTACAGTTATTCTATTAGGAGAGGCAGATATAATTGATACATTTATTTGCTTTTTCTTAAAATAAGAATCAAGTCATGAACAGCTGGTAAAACACTGATTTACATTATGTCATCACAAGCATGTATAATGCTCATGTTTTGAAACAGTAATGGCCCATGTTAATTGTGCTGTATCTTTCATTTTTAATTATAACTTAAATAAAGTGTTTCGATATTTCTTACCAGGTTCTGGAAGGTCTAATTTTGCCCGCTTTAGTTCTGCCATAGAAATCTGAAGTTGCTCTATTACAAAGTCATCTTCAAAAAAAAAGTCCTTTGCCAAGGTCTCCTGAAGAAATTCCACAAGTTCTTCCATAGACAATTTCATTAAGTGCTCTAAGAAAGGATGAGAGAAATAAAAATGCTATGTCAACAGCAACTTTAGGTAGAGAAAGAATTCTTTCTGCTATTCTGGTGCAGTATTTTTTTAAGGGGCACAACAAATTAAATATGGTATTGTGAATATCATTGGAACTCAGTATGACAGAAATATTTTCTGATATTAAAGCAGTCACAGAGAAAAGCAGGTGCTCATACAATGGGGGATAGGGAGGTGACTACTACTAAATACCTTCTCGTGGTTTAGAATAACTGTACCCGGGCATTAATATTAACCCAGAGCAAGAACTCCTTTTGATACAATGAATACAGACCATCTATGATGATGAGAGCTCTTTCTGTTTTATTGGCATGAGCTCCAAATGAATTTTTAGGTCTATATTTTCTACTGTTTCAGAATTCAAAACAATTTGCATTACTAGTTTTATTTTTATTTCTACTTATAAAATTAATTTTATTGGAAAAATTCAAAGTACAGATACAAAATAGAAAGTAAAAATCAGGTAAGATTCCACTAGCTACTGCCCTGTAAGATGTGTGTACATGTGCATTAATTTTAAAAAGTAAATTATATTTTCCATGATACTCACTTGTTTTTTCTCATTCGATAATGAATGCATATATCACTGATATTTCTTATTTCAACAAGTATAATTTTATACCATCATTATTAAGAACTATAAGAGTCCAATGTATATATGTACTATACTTTTTAATATTGGACATTTATGTTGTTTCTTTGCTTTTCTCTTTTCTTTCTTTAACTATTTAAACCACTATGTGGTGAACCTCTGGTAACACTGTCTCTGAATATTGTTAAGGCAATCAGGAAATAACCAAGAGAAAACCTTGGGAGCTTCAGCTAACTATTGGTTAAGGGTTCCAGACACAGTTTTTGAAACTTTATATGGCAGTGAATGAATGTTTTGTAAGTCTTTGAGCTCGCTTTTCCTAACTAAGAAAACATACATAGCAGCAGACTTTCTTACACAGCTTTAGTCTAATGAAATGATAGTACATAAAGTATTAATAATTGTTATGCTTAAAGATTATTTACAAAGGGTGAAGAAACTTTTTACTTGTCAAAATTAATCAAGAGTCATATAAGTAAAATATACTTTAAGTAGGAGAAGAGAGCTATGGAGAAATAGAACATCATGTTTCTACTTCTCATGTTTAGGGAACATTGAAGTAGTAAGTATATATCTTAATAAAAAGTATTTACCTTTATTCTATATCTTGGTCAGTTCATAATCCAGAAAGAGGAAAGGGGAGGGGAAAGACTGAGAAAAATTGACTGATTTCCTGTGGCTCTATGAGTCTTGAAGACAATTCACTCTCACTTGTTTTCTTTGGTGCTGTGTTCTGTGAGTTGGGGGAGTAGGGGTTTGGGTGTCGGAGGAGCGAACCACAACACTTCTGAATCCTTTTCTTTCCAAGTGAATAGTACAGATATGATTTTAAAGGGAGTTTTCACTCTCATCTAAAGTTTGGATAATCTGGCACTTGTGAAGTCCATGCTTTTCAGGTAAGCAATCAAACAATTTTATATTAAAGTACCTAATGTGTACTTAGAACAGTACCATGCACAGCTGGGAAAAACACTACAAAACATGACCCCAAGTACTTAAATAGATCATAATTTAGTTGGGAGGCTGAACAGACAAATCATTTGAGAACAGCATAAGAGAGTAGAATACAGTGAACATGAAACTATGTTGTGTGGCTGAATTAGAAGTGTACGTGCAGTTCTAAAGCTTTCAGTGATTCTCTGTGTAGTTACAAAAGAAGTCATATTTTTTTACGGGTGAATTGAGATATTAAGATGGATAAGGCTCTTCATTTCATGAAGAAAAACTCTCATTTCTGGATTTTAAAATAAGGCATAGTACATCGAATTTACACAGCCTTTGAAATATTGCAACTGCAGGCTTCTTAAAGCCTTGTTGCATTAAGCCAACTATAGCTGTGGACTGTACTTGCCCCAGAGGCCACAAGGCAGTCAAGCAGAGAGATCCACTGAAGGTTTCCCATCTCTGTTCTACACCTTGAAGATGGATGCATTTTTCTTGGATAAAGGAGACAGTAATGGAAAATGTCCTCTCTAGACCTTTTAAAAAATTAAGGCATCTGGTTTCTTTGGTCTTGCTCCCCTCCTATTACAAAGGTGAGATTCAGAATGATGAAAAGGATGAATGGGATCCCAGTGGAAACAAATACTTAATAAGATTAATATTATTAGCAAAACTACCACATTATATTCTACGGTTTAAGTATGAAAATAATAATAAAACTGATATAGAGAAAAGAATCAAAGACCTTTGCAATGAGGTAAGCTTCTAGTCATAAGATTCAGTGAAAATAATTACCAACTGAAGATAATTTCTTCACTGATTTTCAGGAATATTTTAAATTCATTACTAAAAGAAAATGAATTTGAGTGGCAAATGATACATCAGCGTTAAAACATGGCTAGATTTTTGTGAAATCTTTATAGTTAAACGTCTTCTTACTTTTGTGTAATTTTAAGATTGTATAAGACATAGCAGTAAGAACTCGTTCTCCTTCAAAGATGTAGATATCCCATATTCTGAGGTTTAGAGTAAAGGGAGTCTATAATTAAAAACAAAACAGAAATAAGGTTAATAGTTTGCCTTGTGTGGTAGTTATAATTTTATGATTGGGTTTCATAAATAAATACTTACACGATCAAGGAAACATTGAAAAAACCATTTCATTGTATAAAAGCTTGTGTAGATCTCTTGAGAATCCTGAAAAAACAAAGACTTCATAATTTCTGGATTGCAGCAAACAAAGTCTGACACATAACACTGGAAGTTAGGGAGGCTGAAGGAAGTAGCTATCACAGCTAAACATTAACCCATTTCATTACAAATCTTTTTTCATGCTGCTCGAGTAATTCTATTTTTTCTCTTCTTACTCCCTCTTCTTCTCATTTTTACTTTTGAAAATCAAATCCTTTTCATGATAGGATTGTAATACAACATTTTGATTCTCTTTAATACAGTTTATAGTGAAGTATCTTTGCTTTACTAAACTATGTTTTAATATCACAGAGCATATATATAGTTCACTACGAATGAGTTTGTATATCCTTAAAATACTTTTTGTGCAATTAAAACACCTTCAAATTTACTGAAATATCACATTATCTTTATAATTTTGTTTGTATATATCAGCATCAAAGAAGTCTGAGTTAGGGCTGTGATAGTTCATCAACATTAAGTTTCAAAAATCCAATGTTCTTTAAACAACTGCATAGTAAATGAAATGGAAAACACTACAAATCAATATGCTAATTGGGATCCAAGGCTGCACTCAATTATTCTGGCTTTATTGTTCTTTTTTAAGATTTTGTTCATTTATTTTTAAAGAGAGGGGAAAGGATAGAGAAAGAGAGGGAAAAAAAAACACTGATGTGAGAGAGAAATATCGATCAGTTGCCTCCTACATTCTTCTACCCAGGGACCTGTCTCCTGCAACCCAGGCATATGCTCTGACCAGGAATCAAACCAGCAACCTTTTGGTCTGCAGGCTGGCGCTCAATCCACTGAGCCACACCAGCCAGGGTTCTAGCTTTATTCTTGATGTAGGTGGGTTTAAGTCAATGTCACGTCTACCTACCAAGTGTTGCTTAAGCTTGGACAGAAATTTATTCAGTATTTTTTCATGATGTTCTTGAAACCTCAAGAGCTTAGGAAAACCATGGACAAAAAAGCCTAGAATACAAACATAAAAATATTTTTTTAAACAAGACCAATAAAAACCCCTATTTTAAAATGCAACATTACTTTCATCTCTAACTGCCAGAAACAACAACAAAAAACAAACCCAGGAGTTACCTAAATACTTCCCCCCTCCACACACAAAATAATTGTGTATGAGCTTTGGTTAATAAAATCTGTAGTTTAATTTTTTTTTCTAAAGATCCCCTATAATCTTATAAAAATATAAAAGAGAACAGAATACTTCTGTATTAAAAGGAAAACTAAGAAACCAAAGAAAAAATGGAAACAAGCCATTTATCAAAATTACCTCTTCTTAAAATATCAGATCATATCCTGATTTGTTTTCATTTTGTTTTACTGTTTATTATATAACAAACATTTTATTACTTTTTCCAGGTTTACTCTAAAAATTTCATTAACATCATGTTTTCAAAGTGTTTATCTCTTTTTTAATCCTTTCTATAAGTGATATTTAACAGCAGTTAAAATATACTACGTGATCAGTGTTACATCAGAAACAGTGTTTTACCTCAACTGATTATATAATATAATGTATAAGATTTCTAGGCTACAACTAATTGTAATTCAGTGAATAGTAATTCAGTATTAATTTTGTGTATTTAATTCATGGAACTTTGTATCTATTTTTATTCACAGGTTTCTTTTCAGACATTCTACACAATCCATTAAAAAGGATGTATACTTAATGGTTTATAGTTTTTCCATATTTGTATTTAACAACCTGGATTCTATATAACTTTGAAAGATGTTAATAGATGTTCTATGTTTAAAAAATAATCCAGGGGAAATGCTCTACGTTATACATATCCTTCTTGGATATTCATGATACATATGAGCTTCTTAAGGCTTCTAAGTTGTTCTATAAAGAAACATTTTTCTTTGTTTAACTTGGTCTTCTACACTTATTTGATCTTGGAGACCTACCCCACCTCCTCCTCAAAAAACCCCACATCTGTTTCCTAAAAGTGAAACTATGTTCTTCACATACTATTGGGAAATACTGCTTTATAATCTTTGGAGAAGGGCTATTTCTTAACTACTTCTCAGTTTTCTAAGATGTGTGTAAAAATCTACACAGATAGAGATTACTATGAGTAATATTTTCCAGTGAGATGATTTCATAAAAAAATTCACATCTCTATATGTGCCACTTTCATGGTCAATCTGATAATAACAGGAACTGGAATAATTTCAATAAGTCTGATTTTTTAAAAAAGCAATGCCCATCATAATAAATACTAGCTAAGACACCCGATCTTTCTTCACTTTTCAGTGACATCCCAGATTTGATATTCTAAATCTCATTTTCTTCAGTCCTCACTTTATTGTTTACATTTATATGTGAAACTTTCATATATGAAATGCAGAAAAATGACTTTTCTGAAATTGGGCAGTCTTCTACATAATTACATATACTGAAATTACAACAGTCCATGTACTTAAACATATATCAGCAATATCATCCCAAAGTTAAGCAAAATAAAAATTGATATCAGGTAGAGTTATTTTTCTTCAAGATGCTTTTTAAATGATACTGTCTACTGGATGGCAATTCACTATAACATGTCATACTGTTGGAGTCTATTGGTGAGGTGCAAAGTGTCCAGGAACAGTTATCATGAAGATAGTATTTATTAAAAAAAATTCACAAGGAACACTGAGGGAGACAGCCAAATGCTAACACACACACATGCACATTTTTGCGCACACACAGACGATGCACATACAAAATACCCCCCTGGGAAAAAAAAACACAAGGTAAGAATGTGAGATTTAATAGCTATAAACTATAGAAGGTCATGGTTTTGAAATATAAAAACATCACTTTAAACATGTTGCAGGTTCCGCACAATATACAGTTCAAATATTCACAGAGCTTACATGATCCATTCCTACAGTGATTAGTGTTAGATTAGTTTACTGAAATGATAATCACACAACTGTCTAAAAGTTCTAATCAAAAGGCATCTTTTTTCCTCCCAATAATACAGCTTTTCTAAAATTGCTCTGAACCTAAATTAGTCTCTCCTGATTATAGGGGCAAGCAAGAAAATAATTTTAAAATGCCAACAATATACTCTGGGGCAAACACAAAGGAATATAAATGTGAACAGAAAAATTCATTAGAGTCCATTAAAGGAGAATGAAATTAAAAATTTGTAACAAACAGTAATTAACAGAACAAGCCCCTAGACAGTAAGTTTTTGTACTTAACTCAACTAAGCATCTTCTACAGTTTGACTTTTTTCTCCCTCTCCTGCTTATTGTTTATGATAAACTATGGGGCTTTCTTACCGTGCATGGCATGCTTGGGGCCTGAGAAGAGTTTGACCAGGGCCCAGAAGGCATCCTCTTCATTCATATACATAAGGAGTAAAGCTGTGATCTGGCTCATCCCCTGACAGTAGCCAACTTCCTGAAGAGTAGATGAGAGCACAGAAACCGGGGGCTTTAAGATCAAATTATATGCTTATGCACATATTAAGAAACCTGACTTATAATCAGAAAATGCCTAAATACATTATTGAATGAGCAATTCTGTAGAAAAATATTAAAATCTTCGTAGCATTGAGGCACATTCTATAAAAGAATAAGATTGTGTTCAAGAATAAATTTATAGGTATGAACAAAATCTAAACCTAAATGTATTTTTATTGCCCCCTGTTCAACTGTTATACCCTCTGTAAAGAACACTTACAGGTTTTTTTCTTTTTTATGTATGCTTCTCAGCTCAATATCCCTCCTCTTTGTGCAGGTGCTAGCAAATCTCTCTTCTACAGTGCCAATTCATGGTCTGGCCTTCTCTAGATTTCTGGACCTTTATATACACGCATCTGCAGACATGCATCCAACCTATGGCCCTGAGGACTGCCCATTCTCCCCATGTTCCCTGCTTCTAATGGGGCCTCACCCCAGGGGAACAATTAATTGGCTGCACTGGCTAATAACAAACTCTTTCTAGGAAATCTGAATAAAGCCTGAGACTGGAATCAGATGGTGATGTGTACTTGAACAGAGTGGTCATGGTGAGTCTATGGGTGCACTTTTAGCCATGGAAAAAATGCTAAGTAGGCAAAGAAAGCGATCTGGAGAAATATTGGAATAAATAGTTTACAGAGTCAGCATGTGGCCCAAGTGGAAGAGATAAAAAGCGTAGCTCTTTCTCACTGAAGGCTTCTTACTTTTCAGCTCCAACTCCCATGGGGCCCAACTATTGCTTCTATGAGAAGTCCCTTTAGTATGCTCCTTTTTAACTTGCCCTAGTTGGAGAATTTCTGTCCTTGTAACTTAAAACTTTTTATTACAATAGAAATTACATATCTCATGGTTCATGGTTGTCCTCCCTGAAATCTAGTCACAAGCATTTATTTAACAACATCCAATTTACACTCAATCCTAGTTGATCTTTCCCCAAATTATCATCTCCCCCCACCAGAATGATAAATATCTAAAGCAAAACATGTTCCATTATTAGAAAGGTTAGTCTTAGCCTGCTCTTGGGAATAGCAAGCAGGCACAGGCAGTATCCTAGTTGAACCTCACTGAATGGATAAAAAGAAAAGCAAAAGTTAATCTAACTACCAACTACCTATTCTTCTAGCTCTGCTCATTCCCAGTCCTATTGTCATAAAATAAAAACAAAACAAACAACAACATCAGAATAACAAAACAAACAGTCTGGAGAAAGAGACAAACAGTGAGATTCACTGACATGCTGTGGTTTTTCCCACTTCTAAATCAGCTTTGCTCTACGAGCCATGGTTATTGTAGAGATCCACAGAGCTCAAAGAATGTGGGAACATCTTCATCTAGTCCTGAGATGAAGAAACTCAGCCCAAAAGGGCCTTGTGAGGAAGGGTCCTCCCAGTACTCAGAATACACCTCAAAAAGCTTGGGGCAGGCATGCTCCAACTCACCGTATTGTAAATAGAATATGCAGCAAGAACATGGAACAGGGATTGTTGCCTAGAGAAAAGAAAATTCACATTGAACACAGCTTACTTATTTCACACACTTCAAAAATTATAAACTTAAAAAAAAACAGGTTGACTGAAAATAAATAATCCAAATAAAGTTACCATTATAATAAAGAAATGATCCTATGCTCAACTTTTAACAATATTCTACATGGTTTAAATTTGAGGTTAGATAACATTCATTTTGTAGAAAGAATTTATACCAAAAAGCACAAAAGGCTTCACAGTTTCTTAAATGTGTTGCCTTTTTTCGTTGGAGCAACTGGCTTGACAGAACCGTGAGAGCTATGTGCAATACCTGTACAGCTGCAGCAACCTTTTCCAGGAGGCTGAATATGCTCTAAATCAGCCTCCGATACACGGTGCTGTCTCTCCCACAGCCAGGGGTCAGGGGTCCAATACTGAAGGAGTGGAAATGGGAAGGGCTCTACCAGTACTATCTCTGCTATTCCACTAGCAAAATGTTTGTTTCCCTTCCCATCAACCTGAGGCTCTCTGGCAGTCAGGAGATATTAGTTTCAAAGAGAGGAAGGCTTCCACAAGGAGACACAACAGTGATTCCCCTGAATTGGAAGCTGACGTTGCCACCCAGACACTTTGGGCTCCTCATGTCTCTGAATTAACAGGAGAGAAGGGGGCAACTGTATTGGCGAGGGTGGTTGATACTGATTATTAAGGGGAAACTGAGTTGCTACTAGATGATGGACGTAAGGAAGCATAAGTCTAAAATACAGGAAAACATTTAGAGTGTCTCTTAGCATTACCAAAACCTGTGATCAAAGTCAACAGAAAACTGTACCAATCCAATTTGGGCTGGATTGCTAATGGTCCAGATCCTTTAGGAATAAAGGTTCAGGTCACCCCCACCAGGTACAAACTATAACCAGCAGAGATACTTGCTGAGGGCAAAGGAAATATGCAATGAGGAACACAAAGAGAGTTATAAACCAGCTATGACCACATGCCCAGTTGCAGAAATGAAGACTATAAATGAGTACTTCTTCCTTATTTTGATATATGTTTGCATACATGTTAGAAATATTGTTTTCTCCCTTCTCTTTTCCCTAATTATCTTATATGAGATCTTTTAACAATAGTTAACTTTATAGCACAGTGAACATGCATCCTTTTGTGCAGAAAGGGTTAACATAATCAGTCATAAGCAGAACAGTTAGGCCAAAGTATAACTTTGTTACTGACTTTATTTGGAAATTAAATTGACAAGGGTTGACTGTGATGGTCAACTTTGTCAACCTGGCTCAGCTACAATACCCAGTTACTCCAACACTAATCTAGATGTTGCTATAAAGGAGATGTTTTGTACATGTGATTAAAATCCATAACCAGTTGACTTGAAGTAAAGGAGATCATCCTAGATAACCTGAGTAGGCCTGATTCAATCAGTTAAAAGGCTGTAAGAGCAGATCTGTGGCTTCCCTGAAGATGTTCCCCCTGAGGCCAGAAGCTTCAGCTCACACCCAGGAGGCCCAGCCTGCTTTCCCTGACAGCCTGCTCTGTGGACCCCAGATTGCCTAGTCAGCCCCCTCCATTGTGTAAGCCAATTCCTCACAATGGTTCTCTTTAGTATATATCTCTTACTGGTTTCTGTTTCTCTGGTTGAATGCTAACCAATACAGAGGTCAGCAAAGCTATACCTTCTATCCATAAATTGTCATAGTCATTTAATTCATTCATTTCCCACTTTTTTTTTGTTTCATCTGTGCATGGGGTCAAGGTTATAGGGGTGTTGTTTATCACTGACACAGTTCTTGAAAAGCAACACAATCTCTCATTTCTTTTCTAAAACTTCTAATAAAGTATCTACCATAGTTTTAAGAATTCACAAATCATAAAATGATTCTTTACCAATTTCAAGCACCAACTATGTCAAAAATTTAAAATGTTAAGTTAAATGTGAACCTAAATTTCATCCAACATGAATTAAATAATCTGTAAAAGCTTAACCTTTAGGACCTGAATGAAGATTAGTGTTTATGAGACAACTCAACACTCACATTTTTAAGTTAATAAAGATTTGATAAAGACTTTTTATAAATGCTATCTACATTGCATAATATTGAAGTTTACTTACTTAACACCGTATCTGTCTCTAAACATAATATGGTCCCTAAATGTGCGGTTGACATCAAGGTCTATTTGTCTGATATCAGGAGAACAACCACGTGCTCTGTGCTTTAATTTCTGAAGAGAAAAAAGAGAAGAAGAAAGCATATTTTTATGGAAATCAGTTGTTGAAAAATCTATGAAAAATAGTACAATAATTCTCATTTAAAAGACATTTTGGTTTAGGAAAATCATTCCCATGGTTCAAACATGAAAACAACGTAAAAAGGTTCTCACCCATTCATGCCCCGTTTCTCCTACTTCTGTTTCCTCCCTTTTCCCATCACCTCTTTTTTCTAACACTCATCAAGAGAGGTAGATTTTAATTTTGGACAGAGAACTTTTTGGATTTGCATTGCTAGTCTCTCTAGAAGCTTACAGGAGTTTCTTTCTCCATGTCTGAAACTTCACGTCTCTGCTTGGTTTGGATCTATTTTTATCCACAGGGCTAGACACTTGATGGATCTTTTCAATCTTAAAACCTCATACATCTCTGAGTTCTGAGAAATTTCCATAATTCATTTGTTGATTTCTCTAGCCTCCCCTCCCACATTCCCATTTTCTCTTTCCGGAACTCTTATTATTACAGTGTGAGATCTCCTCGGCTGTCATTTAATTTTCTTATATTTTCTCTATTATTTTCCATCTCTTTGACTTTATAATCTACTTTCTGGGAAATCAATTGTTATTTTCAAACCCTCCTCTAGGATCTTTCATTTCTATTATCATTTTTATATTTATAAGCTCTTTGTTTTCCTCAAATGTTCCTTTTTATAGCATTCTATACTTGTTTTATGGATGCAATGGCTATTTTTACCCCTCTGAAGACATTAGTGATAGTTTTTTTGTTTTCTTCTTGAGCTCTAGTCTGTTTCTTATAAGTTGCTTTTTTCCATTCATTCTCATTTGTCTTTCATATTAGTTCATTTTCCTCAAATGAACAGTGATACTTCGCTGTCTGCTTATATTTAAAAGTAGGAGACTAAAAGCTGGTGGAAACTCTGTGTGCAGAAGTGGGGATTCCCAACTGGGTCTTCACAGGCTGGGCAGTTTCACTTGGGTTTATTTTCTTAGGCTGGTCAGATTCTCCAGAGAAGGCCCTTCTGCTCTCCTGTCAAAAAGACAGGCCCCAGCTGCCCATGTTCTGAGAGTGGAGTAGAGGGAAAGGCTGCAATGCCCCAAATTCAGGGTATTCAATTCTTCTGTGCTTTCATTACAGCAGCCCCGCCCTGGGCAGTGTCTGTGTTCTCTCCCACCCACAGGCCCTCTGTTTTACCCTCTCCAAATGGCAAACCTTCAGCCTCCTGCCCGGGGGGGTGGGGGGGGGGACGGGGGGACTGAGGGCGTCTTACTGCTTCTGCAGCAGACTTTTTCACTTCTACTCCAAAGGTACCTGGAACTGGCAATTACCAAGGTTTTTGGAGATTTTGAGATAAAAATCAGGTGCTTCTCCAATTTCTCACTGCTAGCCTACAATTAGTTTTCTCATGTTTGCTAAGATTAGTATTTGTCTGAATTCTGGTTTCTAAAAATTGGCAGCTCTTAATTTCTTCTCCTATTTTCTCTTCCTTGAGGTTTGCCTTTTAAAACACTCTCTGCTGTTAATTTAGTGGCATTTCACAATTTAGGGGCACTAAATGGCAATGTTTAATCACCCATGTTTAACCAGATGGGAGATCAAAATTTATATAATTTATACTTTCCCATGCTTAAGTATAATTAAGCATCTATATACATATGTTATATTGACCTACCTACCATGTGCTGGTAATATATATTTCTGCTAAAATCAATTCCAAAAATATATATAAAAACATAACTTTCAATTCCTGGCTTAAGCTAACAATGAAAAGTTGAGGGCCACCTTGGATATGTGTGTTTATGTTAAGTGTTTTCTATGTACAGTTTTGTGTTTTGAGGTACAGCTCAGAGAAAAGCAGCTTCTGTAACTTTTTAAAACAGAAAAAGTAATCATGGTACACTTCAGATTTCCAAAGACGGAGGAGGATACTTATAGTACTATCCTGGAACCATACAACCACTTAAATGTAATTGTATGCTACTTCTTATATAAGTTGGTCTAGAATACATTACAAAAAATTAACTTTAAAAATAATAATCTTTATATATTTGTTCTTTAAATATCTGGGGGAAAAGGGTAATGGGTAAGTAAAAAAGGTTCCATTGTTGCTCATGGGCCTCTTGGTAAAGATAAGATGTCAAAAAACAGAAAGAAAATGTTTGATAATACATGATAAAATAAAACTTAGTTGAAAGGGAGAAAAACACCTAAACACATCTATAATATCAGCTTCTCTAGAAGACAACAAAATCCAACATAAAAAAAAAAACTTCACGATAGAAACAAAGCCCAGCTGAGTCAGAAAATAAAATGGTCAGAAAGATTGTTTATGCCCTAGACTGTTTACATGTTAATGTGCAGAGCACAAGAAATCAAGCATATTTCTTATCTTAATGAAAAGAGGTTAGCAGCTTCTCCAGTTATCTCTGAGACTGGGTGGTTTGAAATTCATGATTATCACAATAATATTGGAATAAACATCTTATTTAAAAGAAATAGGAAATAATGAACCTATAAAACTGAGGGCAGAAGTACTGTGGAAGCATTTAAATGAGAAATTAGCACTGTGAATTTGGCCTACAAGATTATTAAGCCCCACTAAGACTGGAGATGATGTTGCTAACCTCTATGGGCTGAACCTCTCCCAGCTGCAGGACACAGCATCACTAATGATGAGATACAATTAAAAGCACAGGAGAACAGATGGGGACACCAGGTCAGGAGTCAGGACAATTTGACAATCCGAGAAAAACTTTAGAAGGTTAAGAAAAGTAGGTTTACTAGAAAATTTATTTCTACTAAATTTCCAACTTGAATAGAACAATTTACACGACTTTTACAAAGGGATAGGAAGAAAGACTGACAAAGAAAGGAAGTCTTGGTTAAATGATGATGCTGGGGAAACTCAGAATAAAAAATGTTTATAGTAGTGTTGAAAATTATAAGCTTGAAGGTCTTGGTGAGCAAGTCATTGAATAATGATGCTGGGGGAAACTCAAAGAGTAAAAATAATGCTTATGATAGTGTTGAAAATGACAACTTGAAAGTCTTGGTGAGCAATCCATTTCTCTTATTGTTGTTATTGTATGATTCGTTTTTCATTAAATGATTCTCTCATATTAACCAGTCACTGGAAAAAATCTTATTTATGTAGAAAAGGACTAATCTATATAATGGAAAACCACAGTTCTAATATTAGCACATATACTGGGTTGAACAGTCTCTCTCTAAAATTCTTGTTTACCTAGAAACTGACTATGACCTGGTTTGGAAATGGGGTCTTTACAGATGTAATAAAATTAGTGAGGTCACACTGGATTAGGGCTGGACCTAAATCCAATGACAGGTGTCTTTATAAGGCCAGACACAGAGACACACACAGGGAAGAAGCCATGTGAAGGTGAAGACAGAAATTAGAGTGATGCAGAAACAAGGCAAGCACACCAAAGACTGCTGGCAGCCACCACAGTCTAGGAAGCATCAAGGAAGGGTTCTTCCCTAGAGCCTTGGGAGAGAGTAGGGTCCTACTGACACCTTGATTTCAGGCTGTATCTCCCACAATTGTGAGAGAATAAATTTCCAATATTTTAAGCCACTCAGTCTGTGGTACTTTGTCTGTGGTACTTTGTCAGCCCTAGGAAATACACACAACATGCTAATATTTACTGAGTACAGACCACAGGCTGGGCACACTTAGGAGGTGCTAGATTAAATTTTGTATGTTCTCTCAGGCATTAATTTCAACACTGGCTGTCCAACTATGACTAAAACCAAACATTTAATCCACAGTCTACAATAACTTGAAACTCTAAAACCATGAAAATAAACTTATAGTATGTGTAGGGTCCAATCAGCTAATTTTGAAAATCTATGTTATACAAAACAAGTAATTCTTTAAATTAATGAGTATTTATTAATTTCATCTTAATGAAATTTTATATACATTTCAATGAAAATATCAAAAGAGAATTCCAAAACCCCTTTTTATAACTGGTTTAAATAATTTCTGAAATTGGTTTAAATAATTTCTTTGTTTCCTCTATTCTAATTTATTCTACTTACATCCATTTTCTGAGTGACATATTTCAAACTGATTCTCAGACATAAGTGTCTTACCCCTTTTAAAGATTGATATAAAATTTAGGTTTCAAAGTATTATAACTGACAGTGAAGTAAATTTAATGCATGAGGTAATTTGAGCAATGTATTACTGATTATTGAATACAGTTTAGCTCTGTATTAATAAATAATAAAACCTGGAGATACCCTAATAATCTTCAGGAAAAATTCTTTTTCATGTTTAGAAGAAAACAGTCAATCATATACAGGCAGTTGTTGGATAAATTGAATTCTGCTATTATTTTTCCATAACTAAAAGTAACCCTGTAAATCTCTTCATTAATACTACATTGCATACAGGCAGCTACAATCAGGTCTTAGTCAATTTTTCTTATGAGTATGGCTCAACATTGATTGATCATTTCAAGTATTTGAAAAGCACTTAATACTTACTGATACAGAAAATAACATTTTCACTGAAGTACTTTTTTGAAATTTAGGAAGGAGACTTCAATAAACAAAACAATCAAGAAAACAGATAATAGGCTTATAAACCCAATGTGATATCATTTTAATATAATTTTAAATGATTATATGAATATCTCTCATCACCTTGAATACTAAAAAAATGGATTTTACTTTTGCATTTCAAAATAACACGCTGGCTTCAGATACTCACACTATAAAGGTCCCTCGTTTCTTCTTTCATCTTAGGGATCTCAAGAAGCAGAGCCCAGACTTCACCTCGGAGCTGGAGTGGGATCCCCTTGTAAATTCTCCTATGAAACTTATGAAAAGAAACAAACTGAAATTATAAACTGACAAAAGTTTAGACTGGTCCCTTAAGTCAAATTAATTAATATTTGTTAGTCTTTTATTTTGAAAGTATCCATGATAATTAATGACACATTTTAACATGGCACATTTGGATACTATCATCTCTACATTTCAGATCTTAACGGAAACATATTCACAGAAAATAAGAAAATAAACAATAAAATGTTAAGTATGTCTAGTACATTGGTATTTTGATACCATTCATTAAAAAGGTGTTCCCTAAGTGGCATGAAAGCATAATCATTGCTTTTTTTAAGTTGTGAACATTCCCTGTTGATATAATTGAACTAGTATATACTTTCTTCCTTTTGATCCATACACCTAACGGGCTCCAAATAATAAAAAGGTTGCCATGTGCCAAAAGTATCTTCATGGAGCGTAGCAAGTACTGTTCACCCTAATCTCTTTCCCACCACCCTCTCGCCTTCTCTCTGGAGCTCTCTAGAATACAGCAAACTAATAATGTGAGTTAATTCCTATCCCTCCCTGTACTTTCCCCCACTCCCACACACTCCTTCTTCCCACATCTCTTTTCAATTCTTAATAATTTCTTCAGGAACACCTTTGTCCTTCCCTTAATGACACTGACCCTATCTGATCAGATAAAAATAGTGATACATTTCCATCAAGAAGGAAAATCATTACTTTGGAATGAAATTGGCCAAAAAATATCAGTACTATCAACTCTTTGGTTCCTTGAAAATACACCGTTAATGCTCTAAGAATCTTAAGACTCAATATACTTCTCTATCTAGTGATTATATCTTTTTCCTCAAAGCTAATTGTTCAAAATAACATACAAACCTTCTAAGGTCATTACAAAATTTGCCTAATAAAACCTGGAAACTTAAAAGCAGAGATGGAAATGATTAGACAAATTACAGCAGAAATCTTAAGGAATAAGGTAAGGATAGGTACATAACTACCTTTATGATCAAAATAATATATTTAAATAGAATGGCTACGAAAAGAAGATGTACGTTCTAATAAATGGCTAAGAAAATAGGATCTTAGTTCTAATAACTGAAATTTTGGTGAACTATGAATAAGCAGAGCTTCAATTTCTACTACTACACTACTCAGATATTTAGAAACTAAAACTTTAGTAAGTCAGACATGATGTGGTTTGCAAAACTTTGATTATGTAGTTTAAAATGAGTGATACTATAGAGCAACTTTTACTGTGAAACAGTGAATATTATGAAATTGATTTAATTAGATAATTACATAATTTCATTTTTGTTCTCTTGGTATAAATATAATATGCCTCAAATTTAAAATTTCAGCAGATAGTGACTAAAATCTTAGAAGTTTAATGTATACAACAGCTCTAAGTGGAAGAATACATACAGAAAGGCTTTGTGTAAACTAGACTCTGCTACTTGTAACATTTCTTCCCATGTACTAAACACTTAACCACCATTAATTGCAAATTTAACGTGGTAAAAAAAAAGCAAGTGATTTATTTTCCTAAAGAAAGCCTGTCATCTGTCAAAATTGCATTAAAATCATAATAAACTACTTTTAAAGATATACCATCCACTAAAAGTTACTTCAAATTATCTCCTAAATTTCTAGAGTAAAAATGACATTGTAAGCACCTGATAGAAATATCAGAAAATGTGGAAATTACTGCAAATGTAAAAAGTGAAATTTCAATAGTCAAGTAGAATATGATGGCAGGTAAACAGATTAACTTGAATCTCCATTTAACTAATGTTTCCAGTGAGTAAAATAAGAGCTCTGACATGTATTTCTTAAAGTATATTACTTGAAAAGACTTTTGACATTTTATTGTTGTCATTCAATTCTGCATTTATTATACATAAATTACTGTCCATTATCCATTCTAAAGTTTAATTGAGATTTAGAAAAAATCAGATTGCCACAATAAATTGGGAAGAAATAACAGAGAAATTGCAGGTAGAAACAAAAATTAATGGTCTCTGTGCTACACCAGGGTTAAAATGGACATTTAGGCACATATGAAAAAGGCTGAAAAGAAACACTGGTACACTATCAGTAACATCATTAACAGTAACAATTAAAATAAACTACTGAGCATTTACTATGCATAGAAGATGATTTTAAGCTATTTACAGATGTTTATGTCATGTAATTATATCAACAACTCTATGAGATGTTATATCCCAATTTTATAGATATTGAAAGTAAATCACAAAGATGTTAAATAGCTTTTCAAATGGCACACATAAGTTGTTACCAGTAAGTAAAGAAAACAACTGATTTTGCATTTTTTTAAAAAAGAATATCTTTCAAGACCATTGTGCATACAGTATCCATTGCTCTGTTCAACTGGACTTACTAAAATACATGGAACAGGAAAATATTTTTTAAAGCATTAAAATAATGAAAATAAAATTACATCTAAATCTTAAAAAGAATATAAAGGATGAATCTAAAATTCAAGCTGTGAAAGGTAATGAAATAAAACATGTACAAAAAGTCGCATAGAGACAAAAAGACTACAGATATAGAAAACAGAATGGCAGCGATTAGGGGAGGGGGTTGAGAGGCTGGGGGACTGGGTGAGAAAGGTGAAGGATTATGCAAAACAAAACAAAAACAAAACACCCTCACAGACACAGACTGCAGTATGGTGATTACCAGAGGGAAAGTGGGGTTGGGGAAGGTAGAAGAGAGTAAAGGGGAGATAAATGGTGACGGAAGGAGGCTTGACTTTGGGTGGTGGACATACAATACAATATACAGATGACGTGTTATAGAATTGTACACCTGAAACCTATATAATTTTATCAACTAAGGTCACCCCAATAAACTCAATAAGAATTAAAAAACAAAAAAAGCATAAATTATGAGACCCTAAAATAAGAATTTAAAATTATGCTTATTATTTTTCAAATACTTGTCCTGTTATATGACAGGCTGACTTATGGTTACATATCTTTCCTTACAAATTTTCAACTGTCATAGAAATTTGTAAAACAAAGAGAAATTATACCAAAACACAACAGTTGTAATAAAATTTGCTTATTTTTCAGGACAATAGTTCAGTTTATATCTGTTAAGAATTTTTCAATGGACAAAGTAGTATCTCATATTTTCTGTAACAACTCAGAGAACCAAGGTACAGAGAAGTGGTTTGCCTTGGTCAAAGAATTCATCTTTTTAATCCTACTTCAGGGTATTTCTACCAAATTGCACTACCTCCTACATGTAACAGCTCTATTAATGCAGCAGAATTTATCCATAGAAGGTGATAGCTGATTATCCCAACTCATACATATATATCATTCATTCATTCATTCATTCATTCAAAAGGGAAACTGTAATGACTGCCTGCTTTGTAGCCAACACTTATTATGTCCTATGGTTACAAACATGCAAAAGTTCTGTGGAGCTCACAGTGTAGTAGGGAAGATAATTATGTAAGCAGATAATTACAATATAAACAGACAATCCTTTATAATACAATAAAGCCACATACACTGATTGCTATCAGAGCTGAGCATCCCACTCTGATGGGAGAAGTCGTGATGGAGATAGACTCCCCCATAGGTGGGCGAGGGTGGTCAAAGGAGAATGGTAGGCACTACACTGTCTAGATCTGCAGAAATAACATCAGGGGTCAGCTAGTCCTTATGTATAGGATACGTGAGATTCCAAGGAGAAACCAGAAAGAGTTTAGGGATAAAGGTGTTGAGGATGAGGGCAATGAATCTGCTGTGGTGGTCATTTTTTATTGGTCCAGCACAGTGCCTCTCATCATGAGACTATTAGAAATACTATAAGGGAGGGGGGTAGGGATGAATTCTGCATGAGAATTAGGAAAGACTTCGTTCAGACAAGATGACAATAAACTCCACACTGAAGGATACATAGGGATTTGCCAGGAAAGGGAAATGAAGGCAGGGATGAGAGTGAGGATAATGATGAATCAAAGAGTAATAATAATACCAATTATGCTAACATTTTCTGATTATTTATTAGGAGTTAACATATCAGTGATTTTCAGCATTTTACATCTCAGGGCACCCATAAACCAATTACTAAAATTCTGTAGCACAACAAAAATAGATTTTTGTTAATCTAATAAAAAGAGGGGTATACAACATCTGTCCAGAAAGTATCAAGCCATGTGTTATGAAAAATAGAGGCATTTATTGAAGATACAAGACATAAGCAGCATTGTACATAGGACAATGACACATTAGTCCCTTTCAAAGTAGGCACCTTGGGACTTCACACAGTTCTCCCAGCATCTCTTCCACTGTTCAAAACACTGCAAAATCCTTTGCTGGAATTGCCATCAGCTGCCCCATTGTACTTTCTTGAATCTCACTGACAGTCTGAAATATCTTCCCTTTCAAAGGTGATTTTAGTTTTGGGAAAAGCCAGAAGTTGCAGGGTGCCAATTCTGGTTCATTGGTAGCAGTTTGAATCAAGTCACTAGCAAGTGCAGCATCGTGTTCCTTCTGCTCTAATAGCAGAAGCCACGGAATGAATTTGCCAGAACACATTTCATGCCAAGATCCTGCATCAAAACCTCGGACACAGCAGTTTTTGGAATCCCCAGATCAGCCTCAAGGCCTCACACTGTCAGTCTCAATATTTGTAGATTGCAGCCCATACATATTCAACATTCTCAGGTGTTTTGCTTGTTGCAGGCCTTCCAGAAAGTGGGTCACTTTCAACAGATTCTTGACCATCTTTGAAGTGTTTGTGCCACACTTTTATTTGCTTTGCACTCATTACATCATCCCGAAAAGCGTTCTGAATCATTCATCCGAATAGTTTCCATAGAGGAATGTTCAAGCGTAATGCAAAATTTGATGCAGATCTGTTGCTCTAGTGGCTCAGTCATTTTGAATGTGAGAGGCACACAGTACACATATTCACTCAACGGCATCTACCACCCCCACGGACTAGTACAGTGAGGTCATTAGTGCTGATGTGTGTGCATTCTAGTCCATTCTCCTCGGCTGCCAGGTTACATTAATGTCACACAAAACCAGTCTTATTGCATTAACAATGGCTTAACTTCTTCTGGAAAGACCTAGTAATTTTGATTAATTTACAAAAAAAAATAATAATGGTAGCAATTACCCACTCTTTTTCCTACAAAGTGACTTTTTAAAAAATCAGGTGCCACCCTGGCTGGTGCGGCTCAGTGGATTGAGCTCCAGTCTGCCAATCAAAGGGTCAGAGGTTTGATTCCCAGTGAGGGCATATTCCTGGGTTGTAGGCCAGGTCCCCAGTAGGGGGCATGTGAGAAGGAACAACACAGTGATGTTTCTCTCCTTCTTCTTCTCCCTTCCTTACCCTCTGCCTAAAAATAAACAAATAAGCCCTGGCTGGTGTAGCTCAGTGGATTGAGCGTGGGCTGCGAACCAAAGGGTCGCCAGTTTGATTCCCAGTCAGGGCACATGCCTGGGTTGTGGGCCAGGTCTCGTGTGGGGGCCACATGAGAAATGACCACACATTGATGTTTCTCTCTCTCTTTCTCCCTCCCTTCCCCTCTCTCTAAAAATAAGTAAATAAAATCTTTAAAAAATAAAAATAAAATCTTTTTTAAAAAATTAGGTGCCTATACTTCGTACATAAGGATTTCTGGTACAAAGAATTAACCAATCAGATGCAATCTTATTATATGGCATAGCCAATAAGATGCAACTCTATTATAAAACCTATATATTTATGGTTCAAAACAGGGCATTCACACCAGACAGCTATTGTGTTGGCTGTTGTCATTTTTTAATTTGACAATATAAGGGAAAAGAAGTCAGTGCCCCTGACTAAATAGTCAGGTACTGCATGTTTTAAAAATTCTTGCAGCACACCAGTTGAAAATCGCTGTTCTAGGTCAATTTATTCCCTGTAATATTATTACATTCCTAAAGGGGTAGGTACTATTATCATCATCCCAATTTTATGGATGAGAAAATTAAGACGAGGAAAGGTTAAATAACTAGCTCAAAGTCATTTTAATAAACTATGGAAGAATTGAAATTCAGTCTGACTTCAGAGGCCATGGTCTTAACAACCATGATATAGAACATGTTGGATTTTAACAACATATTTTAATATTCCAATTTGAAAAGTATCTTTAAAATTCCATCACAATTTTATTAATATAATATATAAAATCATTAAGAAAAAACAAATAAGATTGTCTGAAATCTACCTTTGTTTTCAGTATCTTTGTTCACTTGTCAATAAAATTAAGCCATCTACTTCAGTCACACAGATACCTTTAAAAATACAACAACTAAAAGAAAAAAACCAATTCCATTAACCTGTCTAAGGTTTTTAATAACTCTTTCAAACCTGAGTGATTCTGAAACAGCAGTGAGTGAGCCAGTCCACATCACCATGGCTGCAGTGAGTAACCTTGTCAGCAAGTTGGACTCAATTCTATACAACTCTCACAACTGCAGCATACACCACAAAACACAAGTTCACTTTTGGAGCTGCTGATGCTCCTTACTGCCTCCTCATTTTCTTTAATCATCCCTACTCTGCTGGCTCCTTCATTTCTGCCTCCAAATACATATGAGGCTATTGAGTTGGACCTAAAAAAGTCTGTCCACAGGTCTTCCTGCCTCTTATAACTACATTCTATCTCCCTCTGACCTCTCACTGACAAACACTAAAAGGAAAAGCTAGCGTAAAAAATGGCCCTGAAGTCTGGACATAGGATCTCTTGCTTGTCACCAAGCATGTGACCTTGAATGTTTCACTTTTAAATGTGGTGTCTCCATTTCCCATCAGTAAAACTAATATTAGTCCATTATGTATTTGACCAACATAGGTCCAATCAGTTATTTTATCAAGAAAAAAGTATGTTTATCTGTAGTAGGTACCATGCTTTAGCTTAGCTTAGACACAAGCACATCATTACTAGTTAAATTTTAATGGGCTCCACTTAACAGAGATAACTTCATTTGACAGACTACATATTTTTAAAATATTTTATTCATTTATGTTTGTATTTTTAGAGAGGGAAGGGAGGGAGAAAGAGAGAGAGAGAGAAACATCAATGTGCGGTTGCTGGGGGCCATGGCCCGCAACCCAGGCATGTGACCTGACTGGGAATTGAACCTGCGACACTTTGGTTCACAGCCCGTGCTCAATCCACTGAGCTATGCCAGCCAGGGCTTCAATAGACTATATTTTAAAAATATAAACTATCGTACATAGGGGGCAGTCACTGTGAGAACACACAGGCAACACGAACGGCCTTAATGGAAATGTTTTCATCAAAGCTTGTATCCTAAAATACCAAATACTCTTTATGAGGGCTATATTTTTATTTCAAGATATTTCTGTAAATTTTTTTGTATTACTGTTACATAAGTCAGGGGTCTGTGGAAAGAAAACTTATACCTGCTCTTCTTGGAAGAGAAGAAAAACATGCTATTTTTTTTTACTTTGATGTAATTTAAAACTAGGTATAATTTGAAAGCAGTGATTCCTTTAGAAAGTGCATTCTGTTTCACACCAAATTGGGCCATACATATCATCCAATAATTCCAGCATTATGGTTGTGGGAAAGTGATTTAAAATTATACACCAAAGAAATAGTTCTGTTAAAATCTCTCTAACTGGGAACTAAATTAGTCAGAGTTTCTGTAGAGAACAATAGTCTAGTATAATTGCTCGTTTTATAGAGGCTTACATATTATCATAGATATATGCATACTAGACAAGAGCATCAAGCCATATAACTCTACAAATATTTTATTAGACTGAATGTGAGATTAAAGCATAGGTGCAATGCACCAAAATTTATCCTGTAATTACCATTTGAGCATCTTTCCACAAAGACAGGAGGTAAAGTACAGTTGTCAACTTTAGGCCAATCTGAGAGACACGGCAAAATATTAAACAAGAGCACAGGCTAACATTCTACTATGAACGTGATTCCTCTTAAAAACATCTTGACTTCCAACCTAATGCTGAAACACACATATAATAAAATCAGCAAGCAACTCACTCCCAATGAAAATAAAAGAAGAGTCTAACAGATTTTAAAGAAGGATACTTAAGATGCTCAAAAAGAAAAAGAAAAGTGACGTTAGTATTACGATACCCCAGGGCAAAAAGATATCCGTGGTTAAATAAGCTTCATGCAATTTATGGCCCCTCTTAAAAATTCCCACCGCATATAATAAATAATATTCAAGACTCTCAAAAGTTGTGTAGTAAAGAAACATTGCTTAACTATGTTTAGCTCTGAATTTCCCTACTTCATTTAGCTGGACAGCCCTTTTCTCATGTTGTAATAAGCAACACTTACTGACTACATACTAAGGGTCAGGCACTACTCTATGTCTTTACATGAATTAACATTTAATGCTCAAAACAACACTGAGAGGCAGATGCTATTATTATCCCCATTTTACAGATGAGCAAATGAAGTCAGAAAAAGGTAAAATATCTTCCCCCAGGTCACACAGCTAATCAAGTGGCAGAGCTGGGATTTGAACCTAGTATAGCCTGGCTCTGGAGTCTTCTGCTAACTATTAGGCAATTCTACTTCTATGTAATATTCATTAGAATCTAAGGAACTGGTTTCACTCCCTGGAATTCTTATTGGCAAATGCTGACGTACAACAATTTATATCTATGCAAAAGGAAAACTAACACATAGGAAAAAAAGTGTGAGGAAATAGATATCCTACTAGTTAACTCAATTGTGTTTGCTGTAGGACTATGGAAGATTTTTTTTTTCTTAAAAAATATTTCCCCCATTTTTAGCACTATTTATTTTATACTTGTGTTATCTTCTTTCTAGGTACTCCAGAGAGGTTGCACCCTATCCAATTACAATTCTCCATCAATGTGGGGATCACTTGGCACTGGATAAAGGAATTTTATTTCCCTCAAATGGCCAACATACTTTTCAGTAATGTTCCCTACATTAAAAAAAAAAGTACTGTCCAAACTTCCTTCAAAAAATCAACAGCAGTAGCTAATATTTGCTGAATGCTTACTCTCTGCAAGGTGTGTGCTGAGTGCGGTATGCACACGACTCGTTCACTTCCCATCCCTCTGAAATGGGTACTACCGTCTCCATTTTACTATCAGGAAACCAACACTTAGATGTCAGCCATTCTCAGAGTAGGATCCACAAGGTCAAAGCTGTTCTCATAATGATACTAAAATGTTAGATGTCTTCTTCACTCTGTTGACTTTTGCACTGAGAGCAGAAAAGCGGTGGTCATAAAACTACTGGTGCCGTGACACAAATCATGGCGGCAGTGGTCACTGTATTCTCCACTCAGAGTTGAAAACAAGTCAGTTTTGCTTGAGATGAAGCAGTAGAAATTACAAATTTTATGAAATCTCAACTCTCACATGCATATCTTATCAATATTCTGAGTGATAACATGGGAAGCACTCACAGAGCACCTTGACTGTAATCCAAGTACAGTGGTGGCCTCAAGAAAAAGTTCTAATAAAACTGTTTGAATCATGATCTAAATCAACTGCTTCCTTCATGGAACATCTTATTACTTGAAAGAAGGACTGACTGAACAACTATGGCAGGGATGTCAAACTCATTTTCACTGGGGGCCACATCAGCCTCGCTGGTGCCTTCAAAGGGCAGAATGTAACTTTAGGACTGTATAAATGTAACTACTCCTTAATAGTTAAGCAAAAGCTCAGTGCTGCTGCTGGGCAGAAACAAGGTGCTGGGCTGGATAAAACTAGGTGGAGGGCCAGATTCAGCCCACAAGCCTTATGTTTGCCACCTGTGAACTATGGTTATTCAGATTTGGGTAGTCAACATTTTCTCAAAAATAAATGAAGCCTGTCACTTTCAGGAAAGTATCTGATAGTATTTGGTGCCACTGATAACATCTGACCTTTCAGGCAAAATTAGAATTTTAGAAATGTTCACCATCATAAACTTCAGTTGACCAATATTTAAAGACTCTTCTGATGCTATTAATAGATGTGTATTTTTTAATTGGTTTAAAACTGAGCACAAACTCAATACACGACCAAAAGATTTAAGGAGAGGTTGCTAGAGACCTCTGGAAAAAGGGATTGCTCCTGTTTCAGAGAAAGATTTCAAAAGCCAGTCCTCTCTTTGTGAGCAGTGTGACATGGATATGAAGCTTGAAACTACTGCAATAAGCGTGACCTCAAAGGGAAGCCAACCTCGAGATGAAGCTGACACTGCAGAAGGCAGAAGAGGGGCAGAGAGAAACTGTCACAGGCAACATAACCGTGCAGCTGGATTCAATCACTCCACACCCAACCAACTTCTGGACTACTCCATACATTCTCTGAATTGCTGAAACCAATCTGAATTGGGTATTCTGTGATACCAGAAAGACTCCTTATTTGAGGAATTCCACTAAATTAAACTAAAAATTTATTTTAAAGAATATGAATGTAATACGGTGATAATTAAAGAGAAACTTTTACTGAGAAAACCCACATTGAACTTGTATAGTTTCATCAAGAAGTAGCATTATTTTTTATTACCTTTTCAGTGTTCTTGTATTTTTCCCATCCTTTTAGCATTTTCAACCATTTAGTTGTTCTTTCAATTTCCAGGTGCTTTTGCTAAAATAAAATTGAAATTTATTGTTACTATTTGTTCAAGGCTTCTTTACTTACGAATTACAAAAGAAAAAAAGTCAAAGAAAATGCTCCTAAAAAAGAACTACTAAAAGAGGTAAGATATATGAGAGAGCAAATATCCTATCTAACTTTTTAAAAGTTGTATCAGTAATTTTAGAGTTGTATCAATACTATTTCATAGTTCAAGTTAAGATACACAGGAGGTATCTCACTGGAGTAGGTAAAGAGAAAGAAATTGCTTAAATTTCCCCAACATGCTTAAACTAATCACTAAAAACCCTGAACATTCTACAAATTTAAACCAAAAGAAAATTTTAAAATATTTTGAAATATCTTTTATGAAACAACAAAAACATAACTTCAAAATTCCATTCTCTTCTCCCACCCCCCCCCCATTTTACTCAATTCTAGCATCTTAGTGTTTTCAGTGACAGAGTTGGAATTCTTAAACAAGAATTTGGTATTTATTGATCTGTGGAGTGTTTGGAGTGATTTATATTTAATTATCGCTGTGCTAGTGAAAAATTACACAAAAGTAATAGTTGCTGCCAAAAAGGAAAGCTCACCATTTACTCAGGATGACTTAGGTGGGAATCTGCTGTGACAGGTGCTACAGCATAGGGACAGAAAGGTAAGAGTAAGGTCACGGTGGAAGAAGTAGTCAAGTACACCAAAGGATGTCAGAGAAGATGGGCCCTACATAAGGAATTAGAGGACTATCAGGGTTTTTATCAAGTGTCGTGTGCAAAACAATATTCTAAGAAGCATGGGTAGACGTAATTCCAAAATAATTCAGTATCAGAAGAGGCTGAATGAAAACAGTCTTATATGTCACACTAAATTGGAACTTGGGGCACAGCTGGGGAATGGGCAAGGTGGTACAGAAAGTGCTTCTCCCTCACTTCTTTGATGGCTAGAAGAGGGATATTGTTTTCCTAAGGAACTGGACCTGCTGTCCAATCTCCTACTCACATCTAAAGTGGCACAGTGACTAGATGATTAGTAAATTTAGAAAGAGAACCAGGTGTAGAGACCTCAGTCCCTTTTCTTAGAAGCCCAACAACTCTCAGAAAGCACATTTTTCAGGCAAAAGAAAACAAAAACAAAAACAACATACTCCTCAGCCATAAAGTCTATGGTGACCCCTGCCAGTGATCAGGTGAGTAAGTCTGTCTCCTTCCAGGGTTCAATACTGGGACACCTGTACGCCTAACCCACATTCTCCCCTAACTACTCTGTTCCAGGAAGGGTAGGGTGCTCGCTGCTTCCCCATCGCCCAGAACACTGCTGGGCACTCAGTAGGCATTTAGTTAATCATTTCATTTTTATGAGAACAAAACACAGCATAATTTTCTCTCTAAATGAGCTGAGATTCTGCTATTTTGTTCATTTTTTTCAATCCTCCCATTTTCTTTTCTGGAGGTTTCTATAAGTATAATAAGCATATGAATAAAAAGCAATGGAATTGGAAAACTGCCTAGGAAAGAAAATTATTCTGAGGATACATTTTATGCTCAAAATGTACGCTTACTACAACCCTATGAGGTAAACACCCCTATTTTACAGATAAAGAAACAGAGGTACAAAAGGGTTAAGTGACTTGTCCAAATTCCCCTATCTAGTACATTCATGTTTGAAGGAGGAGTTTGAAACTGGGCAGCCTGGTTTCAGGACCTGCACTTTCAACCCCACACCTTATTATCTCTTGCTTCCCTCGGGTCCCTGCTCTGGTTCAAGCAATCACACTCCTGGATGAAAGCAGTAGCTCCTTATTGATTAGCTTTAATACAGCCTCAAACAGGCAGATGGCATATACCCACCATCAATATTTTTAGATTTAAAAGAGGCATAAAATCCCAAAGAAAATCCTGAATTTAGGAAAAGACTCTCACCAACAAGAATAATCTTATAGAATTTTATTTTCAGGAATATTCTTAAAACCTTTGAACTTCTTGTCAAGACAGAGGCATAGATAGACACACTTCACCTCCTCACACAACCATAAGAAGGATCACTATTAACCTCAAAACAAAAACACCCAGAACTGCCAGAAAATTGAAATGTATGGAAGTCTAACAACCAAAGATTTAAAAAGGCCATATTCATCCAGATGGGTAGGAGGAATAGAGATGGGAGCCCAGCGGAGAAGACGCAGTGTGGAGGCAGGTGTGAAAGCAGTGAGGCAGACAGCAGAATGGGTGGTCCCACATTCATGTGTGGTATGTAAAAATTGGGAGGGATACCTTGGGAGCGAGCAATGCCAGACCCAAGCCAGACTGCACAGCTGGGGGTTGCAGTACTGGGAAAATAAAGCCTCATAACTTCAGGCTATTAAAACCAGTGGGGGTTGGGGCAGCGGAAGAAACTGCCAGTTTCTCAGGAAGGTCTGTTTAAAGGGCCTGCACAGTCCTAGAATGTATGCAAACCCACCCACTCTGGGAACCAACACCAGGGCAACAGCCAGAGGGGTGCCAGTCACATGTGGTAAGCGGGCCAAGTGACTGGAGGCAGGGTGAGTGCCAAGCAAGCCTCTAGCAGCAAGGCAGCAGCACTGGCCCTTCTCATATCCCTCCCCCACATACAGAGCCACAAACAGTGGAGTGGGTTGCCCCCCCCCCGCCCCCGGTGACTACCTATGGCTCTGTCTGCCCCATACAACTTAACAGGTATGCTAAGACTGAGAGTCAAAGCAGTTCTATCTAATACACAGAAACAAACACAGGGAGGCTGCAAAATTGAGGAGACAAAGAAAAATGGCCCAAATGAAAGAACAGAACAAAAACCCAGAAAAAGAGCTAAACAAAATGGAGATAGCCAACCCATCAGAGGCAGAGTTCAAAACACTGGTGATAAGGGTGCTCAGAGAACTCAATAAGTATGGTAAAAGCATAAGGGAAGAAATGAAGGCTACACTAAGTGAAATGAAGAAAAACCCACAGGGAACCAACAGAGAAGGGAAAGAAGCTGGGATTCAACCATTTGGAACACAAGGAAGAAATAAACAGTCAATCAGAACAGAATGAAGAAACAAGAATTCAAAAACATGAGGAGAAAATAAAAAGACTCTGGGACATCTCCAAAAGTACCACCATCTGAATCATAGGGATGTCAGAAGGAAATGAGGAACAATAAGAACTTGAAAACTTATTTGAAAAAATAGTGAAAGAAATCTTCCCTATTTGGTGAAGGAAATAGACATACAAGTCCAGGAAGCACAGAGAGTCCCAAACAAGGTGGACACAAAGAGGATAGTACCAAGATAAATCCTAATTAAAATGCCAAAGGTTAAAGATAAAGAAAGAATCTTAAAAGCAGCCAGAGAAAAGCAGAGTTACTTAAAAAGGAGTTCCTATAAGACTGTCAGCTGATTTCTCAAAACAAACTTCGCAGGCAAGAAGGGACTGGCAAGAAGTATTCAAAGTGATGAAAGGCAAGGACCTACAATAAAAATTACTCTATCCAGCAAAGCTATCATCTAGAATGGAAGGGCAGAAAAAGTGCTTCCCAGAGAAGGTAAACCTAAAGGAATTCATTATCACCAAGCCCTTATAATATGACATGTTAAAGGGATTTATTTAAGAAAAAGAAGACCAAAGCTATAAACAACAAAATGACAACAAACTCACAATTATCAGCAACTGAATCTAAAAACAAAAACAAAAACAAACTAAGCAAACAACTAGAACAGGAACAGAATCATAGAAATGGAGATCACATGGAAGGTTATCAGCTAGTTGTGGGAAGGGGGAGAATGTGGGAAAGAAAAGGTGCAGGGATTAAGAAGCATTAATTGGTAGGCACAAAATAGACAGGGAGGATGTTAAGAATAGTATAGGAAATAGAGAACCCAAAGAACTTATATGCATGACCCATGGACATGAACTAAGGCAGGGGGATTGCTGGAGGCAGAGGGGCACTGGGCAGAAGTGGACAAAGGAGGAAAAGTTGGGACAACTGTAATAGCATAATCAATAAAATATACTTTAAAACAAAAAACAGAAAAACTCTTTAATTACTTCTTAACTCTTTATAAAAAGTTTGGTTTTTTCATAGTAAAAAATGATCATTTGTGATCAAAGGTTATGCTGTTATAAATTCCTTATTTCAAAAAGATTAAGCATGGTTTTCATTAGATTATTAGTGATAAAGTGTTGCAGATGGTTCCAGAAATATGTTTAACTTTAAAACTCAGTGGGGCACTGAAATCTAATTAATGTTTCTGCTAAATGTTACTTTAGAGAAGGCCAAGCTATGAAAAATTAAGATTGATCTAAGCTGCCATTTGGTATTTTTTTGTTCTCTGCACTTCCTCCTCTGACTTCTTCAAAGCATGATCCTCTTCTCCAACAACAGGAAAGCACCAAATAATTCAAGCTAACCCAAGAGTATAATAACACAATTTGCCAGGAACAATCCTGCTGAGATCTAGCCTGTCTCTTGCTATCTTCAATTTTTTTACTATAAATGATCAATTAATCACTTTAAGAAGTAGTTATTCTTTTTTGTAATGGCACTCTTTTATATTCTAATTCTTATCATATATATAGATTATTTTAAATGCTACAAATTCTCACATGCAAGGACAAAACACACACACAATTTTAAGAACCATTAAACATGCTTTTATTTCCCCTGCAGCAAAAATAAAAATTGTGCACCTTGGAAAAAGTTCACAGGCTATTGGATTTTAAAATTATATATCAGTAGTTGAATCAGGTTTAAATGTTAATTCCATGACACTGTCAGTTCAACTACATTAGACTTGAATGCATATGAATGTCTCCCCGCACTAATAAATCTATAATTCATGGATAAGATATATTTTATCACAAAACATGCTAAGCCAACTATTCCAGAATTTATTCTAAAGTAAGCAGTAACTGAAAACTATGGGACAAATGAGAAATTAAGTGCTCTAGAAAAACAGGCTGGGGAAATACATCTTGCCATGGACTAAATAACACCAACACAAAGTAGAATATAACAGCAAGTTACAATCTCAACCTACAAGTTCAGCAAATACTTGAAACTTGACACATCCAAAACTATTTCCCTCACCATGTTGCTATTTCTCCTCTCTTCCCTATCATAAATTAACAGCCTCACTACTCACTAAGTCAAACTAATGAGAGCCTTAAGTTGCTTTCAGTCTTCATTTCACCTTCCTTCCCACATCCAAACTACACTCTACTGGTTCCACCCATGTCTCTTGTTTCCATCAAGTCCCCTGTCCTAGCCCAGGCAATCCTAACTCCTAGATGAAAGCAGTAAGGCCTACGGGTAGCCCTGTCTTCAAAAAATTGTGGTGGCCTCCACACTGCCATCACAAGCTTTAAAACGTGTCCCAGTTTAAAACTCTACAATGCTCACCCATTCATCATCTACAAAAAAATGTTCACACTTCCACATGGATGGATTTTCACCATATGGCCCCAACTCATCTTCCTGCTACTTTTATGATTTGGCCACCTTGAACTATTTGTCATTCCCAATATGCAATATATTTTCATGCCTCTTTGACCAATGTTGCGTTCACCTGCCTTTGATGGTCTTTTTCATCAACATTTGGCAAAACCCTATGTATCCTCTCATGACCAGTCAAATGTCCAAGGTTTGGAACCTTTCCTAAATGTCTCCAGGCTCCAAGCAAAATGAACTGTTTCCTTAGCATTTCACGGCAGGGACTAAGGACCTAGTTGGCCTGGGCCAAATCTGAATTCTGTTTTTTCCTATCTGTTTCATCTGGGGGCAAGCATCTCAGTTTCCTTTATAAAATGAGAACTGTTATGATTATTGCCACAGTACCTAACACCTGTGTTTTAGCTGTCTGAAATGCCCAACACATATTAGTAATATTAAAATGTGAACTCCTTGAGTACAGGAACCGTATCATATATTCCTTTCCTTCTTTCATCACCTAAAACAAAGACTGGTATATAAGAAACACTAAATAAACATTTTAAAGTTAAATGTAATTTGCATGAGAAAAGACAAGTAAACAGCACCATATAGTAATTAATAGCATTCTGTGGTCCTGGAGATAGAGGGGATATGGAAAATGAATACCCATGGACATATCAAAATCATAAATAGTTTTTAAAACCTCACCCGAGGATATGTTATTGACAAGAGGGAGAGAGAGATGTGATGTGAGAGAGAAACACTGCTTGGTTGCCTCCCATTTGTGCCCCAACTGGGGATGGAACCCACAAGATAGGTATGTGTCCTGCCAGGGGATCAAACACACAAACTTTTGGTGCATGGGATTACACTCCAGCCAACTGAGCCACCAGCAAGGGCCAAAATCATACATAATTTTGACAGCAGTTTAATCACTGTACTATAGAACTAACCAGAAGTGAATTGTAACAGTATCTGTTATATAGTGTAATGACAGAAATCTTTCATTCCATCATGTTGGCAACACTACTGATGGTAGATGTCTATACAAAAATGCTATAAAACAACTCTGTTGACTTTATACACAGACATCTTACTCTTACTTTTCCAATTTTTTTTGAAATATTTCAAACCTACAGAAAACTTGGAAGAACAATATACCATGTACTTATATATGCTTCACCAAAATCCACTAATTATTACATTTTGCCTGATTTAATCTATTATATTGGGGTAGGTATTTTTGACTGATCTATTAGAAAATCACAGACATCATGAATACTTCATCTCCAATATTTCAAGTATGTATCACCTCAGGAAAAAAAATCACTTTACCATATATAATCAGGGTATCACTATCACATCCTCCAAAATTAAAATTGGTTTACAGTTACCTTTATTATTACCTAATAAACGGTCCACATACCAAATTCCCCATTTGTCCCAAAAGTGTTCTTTATAGCTGTTTGTCTCTGGCTTGGATGGGAAGGGAGACTCAGAATCCAATCACGATCATGCATTGTCTTTACTGGCATAGCTCTTTACTTTCCTTTACTCTAAAACTGTCCCCTGTCCTTTTCCTGTCATGAAACTGACATTTTTGAAAAGTCCAGGCCACATTATCTAGATTTGTCTGATCATTTCTCCTATATTTTGGCAGGAATATGACACAGGAGATATGTCCTTCCCATGACATCATATCCAGAGACATATCATGTTGATTTGTACCATTATGAATGATGTAACATTTGACCCTTTGGTTAAGTGGTATTTGCCCAATTTCTCTATTCACTAATAGAGAACTTCTCTGTTGTAACTGATAAGTAATATGCGTGATGCGCTTTGAGATAATGTGGATAATCTGTTCCTTAACAACTGTACTCAGTGTTCTTATCATCCATTGAAAATCCCTGTCTAAATTAATTCTGATTCTGATGGTGATAAAATAATGTTTGGTCTTACTTCTAATTCTATGATTCCTTCTGTATGAGTAACTGGTATTTTTCTATTAAAAAGTTTTTTCTTCCTAGCTCCTTCACACTTTTTAGTATCACTATGGTAAAAAAAGATTTTATCAATGTGTTATAATCCATTACTACCATCATTCTTTTTCAAGTTAAAACTGTTCCAAATTTAGCTGATCCCCTCTTATTTGGTTGTAGATTTCTCCCTTCTGGTGGATGCTTTAGACATACCCTATCTGGCACAAACAATTCAGGCTCATTTTATACATTTTCTACCTAGACCTACACTAGCCATTTCTTTAAGGAACAGTGCTTCTTTTTAACAGGGAATGGTATTGAAAAACTAAGATCTGGGTACCAGATGCGCTCACCATTGCAATTTTTAAAATCATATAGGAGACCATAGTATAAGAAAATTCTACTCTCCTGAGAATGTTAGAACAATATATATCAAAAGAAAAACGATGCAGAGATCTTTAGTCTCCATCCTCTATTTTCTAGTACTTCACCATTATCTCTACTGACCACAAAAATGGCACATTGCTGTATCCTCCCCCACCCCACAAGGGTTGTTTTCAGCAAAGGACTAAACTTACATTTGAAGTAAGTGTGCAATCTGATACGTCATTATCCTAAATTGCTGTCCCCTCTGGGTCACTATTGCCCCCTCCTATTTGGGCAAGGAAGGTGTAAGGACTAAACTAGGACAAATATGTTCTATGTTACTTCTCAACTTCCAGTGGCCTGAGACTATATTTTAACCATATGCAAGACCTATAAGCACTTCATAACTATTGATTACCCACAAAGTATTAATTTATCTTTTATCTGGCCCAAGACTCCTCCCACTATATAGTAAAGGCTAAACATACACAATGCATGGATGGATACCAAACAGCATGCTCTTCTAGAATAAGAAATCTTAGAACTTTAATGAAGTTTAAGTCTTCAGATGCTTTTTTTTGTCTCCTATTTGGGTACTAGGATGCCTGACAGAAGATCAAATTGACCAGAGACACGCACAGCTAGACCTCACCAGCAGAGGTCAGGAGAGGACAAGAAGAAGAAAAGCTTTGTGCTTTGAGAGAACAACATTGAGAAGTCTGTCATATATTTTGAGTAAGACCTCAAACCACATAAAATTAAAAGTTTTGAAAGATATGAATAGGCTTCAAAATTTTGTAAGCCATGTAAAATATCACTCTACATTAAGAAATAGATGAATGCATGAAAATGCATAGTTTTACATATCCTTTCCTCCTTATTAAAAACATCAATAAGCTCAAAGAAACAATATAACCCATTATTAATATTGTTCTCTGCAGAGTAAACATAATAAGTGTGTTTATATGTTGAAGTGACTACATGGAAGAATCCAAAGCACTTCTCAAATATCAACATAATCCTCTTATGAGGGACTGCCTACTACTATCTTTATTTTAAACATTGAATCACCTTCTAGAAAATAATACACTGGAAAATCTGAAACTAAAGCCATGATTACTTAACTATGCATTAGTGTACAGCTTTCCAAATGGCAATAGCTGCATGCTTCAAGTGTAAAGATTAATAAACTCTTTAGATTTCAGCAAGTTATCATTTCCATTGATTTTATTAAACAGTCATACATGAAGAATTTTTTTATTACTTCTCTAGATATGGCAGAGTTGGCCATTAGAACTAGGTAGTTACTGAAGAACACATAAACTAAACTCAGGCCAAAAACATTTGACGAAATTCTGATAAACTAAAAACTTTCTAGCCTCATACTGCTCTGCATGCGTCTAAAGTTCTCATTCCACTTTAAAGAAGCCAAAGCTGTAAAAAGGCAGGCCATGCAATATGAGTGCAGTTTATGTACAAAAGGCATAATGAAATCTTAATCACCAGCCTCAGAACCCTGTCCCTCTTTCAATAAAAGACTAACAAATAAATATAAAATTACATCTTAAGTAAATTAATAAGGTGTGCATAGGCCATTTTTAGTGATTTGTTATTATATTAAACTCCTGAGATTGAAGCACCAATTAATTACAATCTTGACTACATTGGGTAGAAGCTCTTTTACCCAACACAAATATCTTTTAAAAACCAAAAGAGTATTTTTTTAAATCTCCCTAACGTATGCATTTTCTACTAACTTTTGTCTTATATTTCTCCTTTTCTTTACTGTCACATTTCTTAAATCATCTATATCACTGACCCAGACTTTTGGACTTTCTAGACCAGAAATTATTTTAAAAGGGAAGGTGCGTAGGCATTAGAGAGAGAAGTCCATATTGAGTTGCCAGGTTTCTATTTTGCCAAATATGGATATCTTTTGTTATAAGATACCTTCCAACTCTTCTCTCCCAGATTTCTCAAATAAAGGACATTTAACATTTGAAGGGACAATCTCAGCCAGTCTTTAAATCAACCTATTTATTACAAAGCAGTCATTACATTCATTTGGTCATTCATTCAGCCACCACTTACTGCACACATACTAACACACTATGTGCACTGTTGTGGGTTCTGGGGAGACAGCAGTGAATAAAGCAGATTTTTAAAAAATACTCAAAGAGATTACATTCTAGTGAGGAAACACACACACACACACACACACACACACACATACATACACACACCAGTAAAATATTTAGCATGTGAAATAATACATGTTAAAGAGAAAAATAAAGAGAAGGAAAGAATTAGTATTATAGAGGACAGTCCCCAATTTTAGAAATGATGGCCAGGGAGGATATTTTTCTGAAGGTGCTATTCCTAGGGTATCCAACCCAAGGTCCGTAGGCCACATGTGGGCCAGGATGGCTATGAATGCAGCCCAACACAAAAATCGTAAATTTACTTAAAACCTTTTTTGTTGCTCACCAGTTTTCATTAGTGTTTCTGTATTTAATGTGTGGCCCAAGACAACTCTTTTTCTTCCAGTGTGGCCCAGAGACACTAGAAGGTTGGATACCTGTGAAGGAATGAGGGACTGAGACTTGTCACCATCAGGGGAAAGAGCACCCACCCCAAGAAAGGAAGCAGCCAGTGCAGAAAGCCTCACAGAAGGAATATGGTGGGCATGCTCACAGAGCACTAAGGGGGTCAGTGAGTGAGTAAGAGAAGGCAGCAGGAGGTGAAGTGAGAGCCTTAACACAATCCAGGTCATACCAGGCCTTACAGGTCATGCTAAGGACTTGCCCTCTTAGTATGTTTCAGTTAGAGAATGACATGATCTTACTTATTTTAAAATAATCTTTCTGGTTCTTCTGGTGAACAGAGAGACTCTGAGGAGAACCAGGGGGACGATGGCAGAAGCAGGAAGTTGGAAGTTCCAGAACAGAGGACCAGGTGGTAAAAGTAAAGCAGGTGATCAGATTCTGAATGTGTTTTGAAGGCAGAGCTCCCAGAACTGCTAAGAAATGAAATGTGGGGTAAGAAAAAGTCAACAATAACTCAGAAGTTTTTATTTCATTTTATTCATTCATTCATTGCTTTCAGAGAGAAGGGAAGAGAGAAAGGAAGGAAGAAAGAGAAACATCGATTGGTTGCCTCGAAGACATGAGTGTGGTGAGGAACAATGAAACAGTGGTGTTATCAGTGGAGTCCAAGAATCAGTGAAATCAGGGCACTAGACAAGAGAAGACTAGTCAGAGAGTAGAAATAAATCCTGATGTTCCCATTTTGAAGTGGACTGGTAGAAAGTTCACCTGAGGCAGAATTAGAAATTGTTCACTGTTATCTACCACTTCCTTTTCATTCATTCCTTAGCCACAGATCTGCTTTCCCCACCACCAACACTACCATTTCATTTCACTAATATTGCAATACTGGCCAAAAGTCACCAATAATCTCCCACATGTTGCCTCACTTGACCTTCCTTTAGTCACTGGGCAGACAGTGAGCATCTCAAAGACAGAAACTATGTCTTATTTGATCCAAGTATCAAATAAGGCAGTACCTAGTCTAGTGCTATGCAAGAACACAGCTATCCAAAAAGGAGAAGAAGAAGTAGAAGGAGAAGAAGAAATTCCTTTGCCAAAACATCAGGGTATGATACTGAGAAAATCAGGAAGTCAGAAGAGAATTCTAATGTAGGCAGTGCCTATGGGGAACTCTATGTAAAATGGCAATTTTGTCTACATCTCAAAGTTATACTATAGTTTTTATTTTCAGGAAATTTTGATTTTAGAATGGTTTTCCCAAATATTTTTCAAATTCCAATTCTAATTTTATCTCCATTTTCTGAAACTCAGCTTCCTTCCTCAACAAACATAAACTAAGAACAATCCTAATCAGTAGCCTCCATCTCATTCTACAATTCACATTTTGGTACAGGAAAAAAAAAACAGAGAAGAGAAGGGAAAGTCTGACCAGCTTTAAACCATTCAATCCCTAGTTCTCAACTATGGAACCAGATCCCTAGTCAAGTATAATGAAGAAAGGGGAAACTCCGAGTTGCCAAAGGATGACAGGTTTACTATATATAAGATTTCTCTAAATTCTTAAAAAGTTAGTATCTTTATTTGACTACCGCAAAATGTGTTGTTGTTGTTTTTGAGAAAGTTGATTAAAACCTCATGCAACAGCTATGCTGCAAAGAGCTATGGTCTGGAATAGTGCTCTATTAGCCACAGGGTGCATGAGAATCACTTGTGAGACATTTTACAAATTACATGCCCAGAGAGTCTGATTTAACAGACTGAGGTGGGTCCCAAGCAACTATGCTCTTTAAAGGCTCTGCATTAGGAAGTACTCCTGGACTGGGAACTACCTGTCGAGGAATCAAATCTTCTCTGGTAACTGATACCTTTCCTTTTCTTAAATATCTACCAGAAATCCCATCAAATCTCCTAAAATTATTTCATTGTTAATTTAATTTCTTCCTAACAGTGATATACTTAGGATCAAATTTTAAGAATGACCTCACCATGAATATATAATACAGCATTCAAAATCAGAAAGGTGGTAGATTTTATTCCTCTAATAAACACAATTCACCAGTAACTGTAAGTAAACGCAGAGCTGGCCTTACCCGTTCCACAGCTGCATTATGATATGGGAGCTCCTCCTCACTGCAGAGAAAAAAAAAACCAGTATGTGACAAATGGTTAAAATCAAAGCAAACTTTGAAAAAATTATAAGCCAATAGGTACACATAATGCATGACCTTTTATTTGTCAGCACAAAAGTTATATAGCTCCTATTCCACCAAATTGTATATAAAATAATTAACTATCCATAACCACAATGTCCCCTATCTTTACATTTCTAGACCAGCACTGTCCAATAAAGTAATCTCTAGGTATGTGTGGCTACTTAGTTTTAAATAAAATTTTTTTAAAAATTAAATAAAATTAAAAATTCAGTTACTCATTCTCATTAGCCACAACTCAAGTACATGATAATTATGCAGATAGAGGCTACCATATTGAACAGTGCAGATATAGAAAGAGCATTTCCACCAATGCATAAAGTTCTACTGGAAACACCACTCTAGACTAGGAACCATCAGCAACCTTTTTCTATAAAGGTAAACATTTAAATAATAAATACTTTAGGCTTTATAGACCATGCAGTCTTTTTCATTGTAGAGCAGACACAGGCAAAATGTAAATTAAGTGTGGTTTTGTTCCCATAAAACTTTTACAGAAACAGGTGGTAAACTGGGTTTGGCTTACAGGCCACAGTTCACCAACCTCTACTCTAGACCATCATCTCTTCTCTCTGGCTCAAACCATGGCCTACAATAAGTGACTGTTTAAAAGAAATTGTAAAGAAAAACAAAATAATCTCTAACAGATTTATGAATTAAAAAGAAAATTTTTGTTTGGTAAATAAGGAAATCTTCATTTGTGAAAACTTCAATGGGGATGATTTTTTTAATGTACGGTAACAGATGAAATCCACTTTTCTAACAGTAATTTTGTGATATCACCTCTAATATAAAATATTCTGAAACTCTTATATTCACTGTCAAAAATATAAAAATACGTGCCATCCATAAACAAAGTTATATGCTTCGAGTTTTTATCTCAGTAGTGTTGATGTTTTGGCAATGATATGTACATATTCTTGCCTTAGTTTCTCTTGACATCAAATAATACCTCTTCCCAGAGTGTAAAACATTTGTATTTAAGAGTCTATTATTTCAGGGGCACCCTTTGCTACTCTGATGAGTCCTTAGGTGAACCATGAAGCTACAACTGACCAAAAAAAAGTGTAATATTTAAAAGAGATCTTAGATAGTCCAAACCTTCATTTCATAGATAAAGAAACTACCATTTTCACTTAGTCACACTTAGCCTAATGTGGAGCCGTTCAGCAATCTCTAACCCAGTAAATTTGCATTAAGATCAACAAGATCTTTAGATTACTGTAGGAGTATATGAAAAGGCTGAAAAATCAAGTCTCAAGAGGTTAAGAAACTTAGAGGATTTAAATATAAAAAGTCTTTTGTTGTTTTTCTCCTGTAAAGTGAATACTCTACTGAATGTGACACCCTCATTTTTTTTATAGCTTTCATTATGCTCTTAGTCTAAATTTCCCTGCTAATTTGTAATCCTGATTACTAGGGCCTATGACGTATACGCCATACAGGATATAATTTCTGGTTTAAAAGTGTACCTATCCATTCTTTATTTACTGGCAAAAGAGGGCTTGTTGACACCTCTGGAATGTACTTCCTAGGTAATTAGTCAGCAGTGACACCTTGAAAGAATAAGAACATCTGGCACCCTCGGTACACACCAAGAATAGAATTTCTGGGGTTAGTAGGCTACCCTGGGCAAGATGAACCTTTTGTACAGCTGATTTGAGCTGATCCTGACAACTATTTATTTAAACATCTCTAACTTCAAATGAAGTGCTAGCTATAGCTGCCTATCACAGGAGAAGTTCTTTGAAGTTGCTGGGTGCATTTCTTTGGTGTCCTCCTATTTACTAAAAAAGCTGACAGACCTATTCTCAACCCTGACTCAGAACCAAGCGTTGGACTTGTCTGTGAAATAATACTGATCATCTGCTCAGGCTACACGGTCTATGTTTGGCAGATCTCACAGAACCAACTGCTTTCTGAAATTCAAGATGAGATAGATGCAAACAGATGCACACAGCACTCCACTCTAACTTAACTTCAAATTATGCTATTGAAATCCTGGGAGAGAGGAATGCCAGAATATACATACACAACCATGGTCAGCCTTAGGTAAAATCCAGGAGTACACAAACCTAGTCTTAGATTTTTATCTGACCCAATATTTTACATAATCCTTTTGCCCTGTCACAACCCTCCCTGAATCTGGCTGTCTATCCGGTCCCCATCATGATTCCCAAACCGTTATTGAACTCCTGCTATCCAAGCATTTTTAATATGCATTTTAAAATTTATTTATTTAAAAAGTAAGACATAATTGACATAACAATGTATTAGTTTTAGGCTATAACAATGATTTCATATATGTATACATATTGCAAAATGATTAAAGTTTATTAAACATCCATCAGCATACATGCTTACAGATTTTTAAAAATTTTTTCCTTGTGATGAAAACTTTTAAGATCTACTCCCTTAGTAACTTTCAAACATGTAATACAGTATTGTTAACTATAGTCACCGTGCTGCACATTAGATACAGGACTTACTTACATCTAGTTTATACTTATTGATCACCTTCACCCATTGCCCCCAACCTCCAGCCCTGCCTTTGGCAACTATGTATTTGTTTTCTGTATCTATGAATTTGTTGTTTGTTTGTTTAAGATTCCACACATAAGTGACATCATACAGTATTTGTCTTTCTCAGTCTGACTTATGTCACAATACTGTAAAGACATATCATAAATGTATATATGATTTTCTTTTCCATTCATTCATGGATGTACACCTAGAGTGTTTCCATGTCTTGGCTATTGTAAATAATGCTGCAAAGAACATAGGGGTGCAAATATCTTTTCAAGATAGTGATTTGATTCCTATTAGATAACTATCCAAAAGTGTAATTGCTAGATAATATGGTAGTTCTATTTTTAATTTTTTAAGGAGCCTCCATATTGTTTTCCATAGTGGTGCAATTTACATTCCCACCAGCAGTGCAGAAGGGTTCCCTTTTTTCCACATCCTCACCAATACTTGTCTCTTGTTTTGTTTTTTTTTATTCTAAACTGGTATGAAGTGATATCTCATTGTGGTTTTAATTTGCATTTCCCTGATGATTAGTGATGCTGAGCACCTTCTCCTACACCTGTTGCTCATCTGAGTGTCTTCTTTGGAAAAATGTCTATTCGGATCCTCTGTCCACCTTTAAATCAAATTGTAAAGTTGTTTGCTTTTTTTTTTTTTTTTTTTGGCTATTGAGTTTTACGAGTTCTTTAGATAGTCTGGGGACTAACCTCTTATCGAATACATGATTTACAAATATTTTCTCTGATTCAATAGAATGGTTTTTCATTTTGTTGATGGGTTCTTTTGCTGTGCAGATACTTTGTAGTTTGATATAGTCCCACTTGTTTATTTCTGCTTTTGTTGCCTTTGCTTTTGGTGTTAAATCAAAAAAATCATAACTAAGACCCATGTCAAGAAGTTTACTGCCTATGTTTTCTTCTAGAAATTTTATAATTTCAGGTCTTATGTTCAGTCTTTAATCCACTTTGAGTTGATTTTTGTGCACAATGTAAGATAATGGTTCAATTTCATTCTTTTGCATGCAGCTGTCCAGTTTTTCCAACATCACTCATTAAAGAGACTATCCTTTCCCCATTGTATATTCCTGTCTTCTTTGTTGTAAATGAATTTACCATACATATGTGGGTTTATTTCTAGGCTCTCAATTCTGTTCCACTGATCTGTATGTCTGTTTTTATGTCAATACCATACAGTTTTAATTACTACAGCTTTGTAATACAGTTTGACACTAGGCCTTGTTCCTCTTGCTCAAAATTGCTTTGGTAATTTAGGGTCTTTTGTGTTTATATACAAATTTAGGACAGTTTACTCTATTTCCGTAAAACAAACCACTGAAATTTTGATAGGGATTGCTTTGAATCTGTATATTGCTTTAGGTAGAATGGACATTTTAACAATATTAATTCTTCTAATCCATGAGCATGGATATCATCCCATTTATTTGTATCTTCTTCCATTTCTTTCATCAATGTCCTATACTTTTCAGAGTATAGATCTATTACCTCTTTGGTTAAATTGATTCCTAGTTATTTTATTCTTTTTGATGCAATTATAAATGAAACTGTTCTTTTAATTTCTCTTCCTGATAGTTTGTTACTAGTATACAGAAACACAATTGATTTTTTGTATATTGAATTTGTATCCTGCATCTTTACCGAATTTGTTTATTAGTTCTAACACATTTTTGTTTTCTTTTTGGTGGAGTCTTTAGGGTTTCTATGCATAAGATCATATTACCTGAAAATAGAGACAGTTTTATTTCTTGTCTTCTGATTTGGATGACCTTTTTTTTCTTGCTGTATTGCTCTGGCTAGGACTTTCAGAAGTCTTAGCCAGAGCTATATTGAACAAAAGTGGTAAGAATGGGCATCCCTGTCTTATTTCTGATCTTCAAAGAAAAGCTTTCAGTTTTTTCCCCATTGAGAATGATCTTAGTTGTGCACTTATCATGTATGACCTTTAATATGTTGAGATACATTCCTTCTCTACCCATTTTGTTGTTTTCATGAATGTATGTTGAATTTTGTAATAAATCTTGAGACTTCATTGATTGATGATAGAGCTCAAGAATGTGGTCAAGTTTTCCTATATGCACTTTCTTGCATATTATTTCATACCCTAAAACCTTTTATACAAAATCTTCTGTACATAAATAACACTCATCTCCAAAAAACTATTCCTCCTCAAATTTCTATATTGAAATATATTAATTTCCACAGCCTTCCAAGAAGTAACCAAGGGAATGCTGCTCTAACAAGAGCCACACACAATGTAGAATACATCTGTAAAGCACTGCACCAGCCTCAGACACAGGTACCGGCACACTGGAGGAATACACTAACATTGCTGGGTGAATGTACAAAGGGAAGGATAAACACATGCCTGCATGCACGTAGGTGTCTTTACTTTACCACCTAAAAACTCTTCATGTAGGAAAATAAAAGGACCAAAATCTGGGTGACAGGAGTATTCTTTTAGATCAGGAAACTATAGACTATGGATCAAATCCAGCCACTGCCCGTTTATGTAAGTGAAGTTTTACTGCAATACTGCCACACTCTGTATGTCTGCGGTTGTTTTCATGCTACAATGGTAGAGTTGAATGGCTGTGACAAAGGGTCCATAAAGACAAAAATATCTAATATTTGGCTCTTTACAGAAAATGATTGCCTCCCTCTGCATTAGAAAACAAAGGTTTATCCTGTAAGAGAAAGAAGCACCTAGAAGTGGGTCAAAGAAAACACCAAGCTGTCAGTAAGAAGCAATGCTTCACAGAAATACAGTAAGTAAAAACAACAATGACAACAACATAGTCATCTCTGAAAAGAGAAAGATCTTAATTGGATATATTTTTTCATCTGCTATTAAATTTAGAATTACTAATTAGAGTACAAGTGTGTAATTTTTTAATAGCTTAGATGGAGTGTTTCTATAACTTAAGATAAACTTTCATTTTGGAAACTTAACTTGTTAAAATCAGTTAAGTTGAATATACTGACTAAATTTTCTTTCTATTTTTATAGTAAATTTTGTCTAAATTTACATTTACTCTAGTCGAAATTATTAGGTGAACAGAGAGTTTTCAAGCCCTTGTCATTAAAAGATTATTATTTAAAAACAAAACCATCATTCTTCTGGTTTTCCAACATTTACACAGCTATAGTAAACTACAATCTGCTAATTTTATAAATATATGTATTTTGATAAGGAGTTGAAAACCTGAAGCTTGGTATTAATTTTATCTTTGTTTTTGGTACAATTTCCTTCTACTTCTTCTATTAATAACTTGTGACCTAAAAGCATTATCTATCTTTATCCAAATACCAAGCATTCTTTGTTGAGCAGAGTAGTTGCACTGGCTATTTTTGATAAAAATGTTTAAAGTTCTCTAACTTTTTAAATAAGCTCAATTGCTCCATTCTCTAAAGCAGTATGATCACAGTCACACACACTGGGGACAGACTGGGGAGAGCTCCCCATTTCTGAGTACTCAACAAAGACATTCCTGTGCCAGTGTCAAGCCAAGCTGCTTTGGCAACAGTTTTCATATTTATTGTGAAATCTGTTACAGAACCAAGTTAGTCCTGTACTGCATTTGTTAATTACTGTCATCCTTCTTTACATACTATAACAAGTAATTTAACTTACTAAAACTATAATTAGATATGAAGTCAGTAGCCTTCAGTGAAGGCTACAAATTTCATTTTTGCCATTGCATTTTATTAACATTGACACTTACAATCCAATTTCATTGGAGAACCAACCAAAAATTGCAAAGAACTAAGCAGAAAAAAATACTCTTTCGATCAACATGTGACAGGGAGCAATATCTAAACACCTAGGCCACATGACTTTATTCAATAGCACAAAAAACTCCAATCTACAGTGACAACCAATAAAAGCCACCAGAAAAGACCTCTGGAGAAAGTGATTTACTGACATTAGACAGACATTGTAGCAAAAATAAATGATTTCAGTAAAATTTAATAAAGCCTAACATTACACTAAAATCCCTTTCTATGTTTCATTATTCTCATTTGATTTGAGCTTCCTGCCTTAGGACAGCATCAAGGAGTAAATAGAAAGAAAATATAGTGCGACAGGTGGTATGAAAACTGGTATCAATCAGCTTCGTTTCTGAAGAAGTGGAGAGCTTTGCTCTCTGGGCATTAACTCAGTACACGTGATTGTTTTGAACAGCATCCCTCTCATTAGGCACTCTTTGTCCCCTTTTTCTTTCTAGGAATTTCAAAGCCTTCTACTGGGTTTCTTTTATTAAAAATAAGGGAGAGCAGTAACAAGCAGTGTAACACAGCAGTTCAGAACACAGCTCTGCTGTAGCACTGCCAAGGTCCGCACGCCAGATCTGACACTGTCAGCACAACCTAGTCAAGCTGCATGATCTCTTTGTGCTTCATTTTCACCTAAAAAACTGATTTAAAAAAAATACTTATTCCAAAGAGTTTTTGAGAGAAATAGATGAGTTAATCCATGTAAAGAGCATAAAACAGTGCCTGTTACACAGTAAGTGCTCAATAAATATTAACTGATATTATTAAATAAATGGACTGACTTTTTCTCCACTAGTGCCAAATGGACTTCAGCACAGAGGGCAAAAAACAAGCACAAAATAACTGAGTGTGATTTTTAGACTGTCAAGTACAGGCTAGGCTCTTGGGCCAGAAACTTGCTCATATTGTTTCAAGCAAGGAGAAAAAAAATTTAGGTAATTACTAGATCCTTTTGGAATGCACAGTTTTTTCCTGTGTACTTTGTACTATATTAGACCATTTCATGATTTGCACACCTTTTAGAATAGTTCACTGCCATCAGAAACATTGCGGCGGTCAAAATCAGCTGAGTTGTGTTCCACCTGCTAAACCAAAATCTGGGATAGACCCCAGAAATCTATTTTTAAAAAACAAACAGTTCCCAGCTGACTAGTGTGGGACCCACTGCTCCTGACAGAGCTAAGTGCTCAAGCTGTCTCCAAAACTTTACTCACATACCTCAGATCTGCATATTAACCCACAGAAATGTGTATGTATTTCCTGCCACATTTGTGGCCAAGCTTGATTTACTTAAATTAAAAAAAAAAAAGGAAGTGGGGAGAGGTTAATTTAAGAACAGTACTGTCATCATAGTTAAACACTGTTCTGCTAGTCTGTTGAAGTTCAAAGTCTTCCAATTATAATTACTCAGGAGAACATTTTGTGCATACTAATGTCATTAGTTATAATAATAACACTTTATATTTGTCCTTTGTATAGTATTCTATTATTTTGTGTCTTCAAATCTTCCTCTACATTGTAAGGTATGTAAAGCAGTTAATGATTTCTGTTTTACACATGAGGGATGAAATGGTTAACTAAGCCAGTGAAGCCACAGGAAAAGCACATATTCTCTAACTTAGAGTACTGTTTCTGTGTCTGTTTGCTTGTTTTACTCTGAGAAAAACATCAGACAACCAAATACTATCTAAATGCAAGACACCTGAACAAAAGGAGAAACTACGTTCTGAGTACTATAAGTTACTGCTCTGAAATATATAAGAAACTGTATTTTTTTCCTCAACTTTAATCATATATCATAAAATAAAAATCTCTGGCTTTTTCCTATTTATAGTAAATAAGACTGAAAAATACATTTGAATGAGAAGTTAATCACTGAACTATATGGAACCAAACAAACTATAGAAATGAACAGAAGTCTCCAGCCCACAGGAATCTGACTAAACAACTCCAGAACCAGAACAGTAGGTTCACATCATTTACAGTATGTTTTTAAGAGTCAAAATCTCTTTAACCACTTTATAGTAGTCTAGACTTCTCTTAACCCTTTATATAACATACTCAGGATAAATGGAATTAATTTTGAGAAGCAGTAATACAAATACATTTACAACTAAAAGAAAGATTAATGGGTTTTTTTTTTCATCACTCAATTTTAGGCTGCATAAAACTAAAAGTTCTAATTGCTCATTATTTAAAAAATGGATTTATATAAAATGACATGTTTTATAATTATTTTTGAAATACAAATTGTTATTCATTTCCATTTAATTCTGTTAAATTATTAATGGAATTCATTTATTGCACTTAATGATTCTTACAAAAATATAACAAATATGTATTAAAGATAGTATTCTTACAAAATAGTTGAATTTCAGTCACAGAGGTTAAAAATGTCAGGAATTTAATAACAACAGTATGTTGCAAGACCAGTCTTGGAATCTTATTCATAGCATGCTATTAAAAATAAATAAAATCACCCTGGCTGGGTGGCTCAGTTGGTTAGAGCATCATCCCATACACCAAAAGGTTGCAGGTTTGATTCCTAGTCAGGGCACATACCTAGGCTACAAGTTCAAGCCCCAGCTGGGGTATGCATGGGAGGCAACCAACTGATGAATGTTTCTCCCTCACATAGATGTTTCTCTTTCTCTCACTTCCTCTCTCTCTAAAATCAATAAATATATCCTCAGGTGAGGATTTAAAAAATAATAAAAAATAAATATAAAATAAAATAAAATAAAATAAATATCACAGGTGTCCACAGAAGCATTATAATAAAAAAGTTAGCTTTAAATCTATGCAACTTACTGTAAAAAGCCAAATCTATCTGTGACTTTGTAAACAAGGTAATCAGCATCTTCCCAAGGTTCGATCTCTGCACCTTCTCGTCCCTATAACAGTGAACAAAGAAGGGTGTTATTGGAAACCTGTAAAATTGAATAATTTTTTTAAATACAAAGACCAAAAAAAGGATAGCTATTTTTATATATGAACAGTAAGAGCTGGAAATGAGGCACCATCCACCTTAGCTAACTTTAAAACATTTATATTGATATTTTTGGCAATATCATCACTATTCTCTAATTACACACTTTGGAAGATACCATATGTCAGCAACAGCTGACCTGTACTGAGGCTTTGCTCAGACTTGGGTTCCTGTGAGTACCTGGGAAGGAGGGAGCAAAAGAGAAAAAGAAAGTCACTCAAGAACAACCTGTCACACTTTAAAGTTTTTGAGTGAATATGTCTTAGAAAGAAAAGTATTTGTCCTTTCATCCAAACTTCTCAGAAGAGTGGGCTATCCCCCTTGTCTCTCTGCTTCTTTACTTCACAGATACATCAGCCCTGAAATGATTCCAGCCAAGGTCAAAAATGATCTACCATTGTTAAAATCAGTGGGCACTTTTCAATCCCGTTCAAATGGATTTTTCTGAAGCACTTAGCAGTGCTGCTTCTCACTTTCTATTCCTCAACCCACATGACATCACCTCCCTTGGTTCTCATCCCTTTCCAGCTATTCTTTTGGTGTCTCTTTCATAGAATCTCTTAACTGCCAGTACAAACAGACCTCTGTCCTCAGCCACTGCTCTCCCATTCCACCCTTGAGGCTGTTAACTCACACTGTCAGTGTAGAAACCCCAAATGTAACTGTCTATCCAGGGATGTCCAACCTTTTGGCATCTCTGCACTGAAAGAAGAAGAGTTGTCTTGGGCCACACATTAAATACACAAACACTAACAAAAACAAAAAAAATCTCATAATGTTTTAAGTAAATTTAGGATTTTGTGTTGGGCCTCATTCATAGCCATCCTGGGCCACATGAGGCCTGCAGGCTGCGGAGTGGACACCCTTGAACCAATCCCTCAAATTTCAGACTCAGTACCCAACTGTCTTGTAAACCCCTCCATCCGAGGGTACTTCATAACTGCCTGCTCATGTGTTCTCCAAGTAAGCCATGAGCATCTTGTGGGCAAAAACAGCTCTAACTCATGTCCATAGTGTGAATCCCTAGGGCCTAGTACAATGCCTGCCTTGCCTGGTCACTAAGTGTTAGTTGCATGGAAAAAAAAAAGCATGCAAGGATGAATGACTGACAGTTCTATTGGTTTTAAATTAGTTAAGCAGTTAAATAAATTAATTAGGTTTTTCATGGACTACCCAAAACCTAATCATAGTAATGGGAAACTGTGTCTGATGTTCCAAATGACCACTTAAAAACAAACTCTGGGAACATAGCCATTGAGCGAGTACTGCCTGTATGCCTCCCTGTAAGCAGGACACAGTCCAGACGGCTTTCTCTAATTCCATGCTCCTGTTGTTCTCACAATAATGAAAAATAACAGATATAAAATTACATGCAAGTGATATAAATATAAAACATGACATTTATAAATCATTGTTGCAACTCACAGGCCTCAAGAGGTTAAGAAATAATGAGATGCATAAATCGTCAACAATTGTTATTTCCTAGGGCATTAAAAACCAGATTTCATAACTAATTTAAGGATAAAATGCTAATAGAGAGTATATACAAATGTATAATTTAAAATTTCAGATCCAGGGTAAATTTTTAATAGCACATATAAGTTATGAATAAAGTGGGTATTTAATTCCATATAATAACTTATTAAAATATTTGTTGAATATCTAGTGTGAGTCAGGAACCTTTCTAGGTGTTTATACTACAAGAGTAAAGCAAACAAAAGAAATTCATGCCCTCAGAGAATTTATATTCTAGGAATGAAAGCAGTCAACAAATAAAGTATAATATAGACTGTTATATAATAAGTGCAATGGTGAAAAATAAATAAAAGAAGGGACAGAATGCTGCAGGCAGAGGAAGAGTATTAAACAGTGTGTTCAGAGATTTCATGAAGGTGGCACCTGGGTAAAAATCTGAAAGAGGTTAAGGCAATGAGGCACGAGGATATCCAGGATCTATGTGTTCTAGGCAGAAGAAAGAGCCAGTGCAAAGACCCTGAGTCAGGAGCAAGCCTGATGTGTTGGAAGAACAGCAAGAGACTAAGTGGCTGGAGCAGAGGCAAAGAAGGAGAGAACATTTAGAGATGAAGTCAGAGAAAAAAGATAACTTCAAGAGTCACATGAAGTAAACAGACTGGTTCTGTAATCAAGCTCTCCTAATAGCAAATCCATTTCTATTTATATGTTTTTTCCTAATAAAACTCAAAGAGTAAATATGAATACTTACTCTGTCATATTTAGCAACAATTTCAGCTCGCTCCTGGGCAAGTTTGAGGGCTACATCCTGGTCTGAATCTGTGGAGAGATCAAATTTAGATGAACTGTCACTTAAAGAATCATAAGTTATTTCATTTTTAAACTAAGACAAAACAGATCCAAATAAAATAAAACACATACTACCAAAAATGACAAACCAGCAAAAATCAAATAAACTTAAAAGGATGAGTTAAGTATTTGTACAACCTTGAAATATCAACATACATTATCACTTCAATATTATATATAATATTCAAAAGAAAGTAACTTCGTTAACATGGCATTAACTTGGGGAATATGATAAATTTTATCACTCAGAAATCAATTTGGATCTAATTTCAGAGAAATAAGTATTAGAGGAGAAACTGAAACTAAAAGCTCTAAGTTTTCAATGAAATACGTTTGGGTAGACGATAAGAAGAACACTCAAGAAGGCTTTTAAAAATTAAGGGAATTTATCCACCAAACAAAAAAGCGTTCTTACATGACAAAAATAATCATTTCTTCATTTAGCCTCTCAGGCCCCCTTTGTCAATAGCCTCAAATAATTTCCAGTTTTTCTCTCCTACCTATCCCATGCCTTTCTTTCTTTATTACCACCATATATCTTCCAAAAACACAAATATGACAACAAAAGTAGAGCTCATAACATAAAACAGTATATGATTACATATCCCAAGTACCATAAAAAAAAAAAACAACAATAGACTATATAAATGGCACCTCTGATCAAGAAAAAGGACAAGCATTCCACTGGAAGACTGGGTCAAGGTCAAGAGCAAGAAATTCACAAGAGTAACAAGAGCAGGGACAACTGTGTTTGTATTCTTACTAAGTGTCTGGCAGAGAGTAAGATACTGCCAGGCAGCAGATACTATTCAAAAGAGCACTTTACAACAACAGTCTAAGATAGGTATTATATTAAGTCTATTGCACAAATGAAAAAAAATGAGGTATAGAGATTTCTTTTAAAGATTTTATTTATTTATTTTTAGAGAGGGAAGGGAGGGAGAAAGAGAGAGAGAGAAACATCAATGTGTGGTGGCTGGGGGCCGTGGCCCGCAACCCAGGCATGTGCCCTGACTGGGAATCAAACCTGCGATGCTTTGGTTCACAGCCCGTGCTCAATCCACTGAGCTATGCCAGCCAGGTCAAGGTATAGAGATTTGAACTAACTTATCTTAGGTCTCAATGCTAGTCAACAGCAAAGCCAGCATTCAAATCCAGTCAGTCTTGACTCCATATAAGCATTACTTTATAAAAGTGATTACTAAAGACACAAAAAAAGGACTTCCAGTTAAAGATGGCAGATGGAACAGATGTACACATTCCTCCTAAAACCACACTAAAATGACAAGAGAGGGATTCTTTAAAACCCCTCCCTCAAAGGCTCAGCGAATAGTAATTCCTGAGAGAAGGGTGAGGTTAAAAAGAGTTGAAGGGATGTGCAGGTGTGTAGCAGAGATTGGGTGCACAGAAGAAAAACCAAATCCATAGCAGGAAACCAATAGATGATGCCTAAAGCTACAGAACCAGGAAGTGGCAATATAGGGGCATTACCTCACACTACACGGAAGTAAACAGAAAATGAATCAGCCCTAAGGGAGATGGCAGTATGGAGGGAGGAATATGGAAGTCAGCTAGTTTTCAAAGTAAGTCTTACAGACTGCTGAATCTTCAAACCAAGTATAGCTCTGATAAAAATAAAATCTAAATTTAAAAGCCAAGACGTGAGGGGGAAAATCAAAGTCATTAAAAGCTAAAGATACACAAGTTTTAAAATATCCTTTTGCACCTATCTCAGACTAACCAAAAAATGCAATGGTATTAACTCAATGCTGACAACAATGTGCAAATCTGCAGTACCTTACATTTACAGTAGAATTATAAATGCATAAATCTTTCTGGAAAGCAATTTGATAATATGTATCAATAATCTTAAAAAGAGGCATATCCTTTACCTAACAATTCCACTGGTAGAGTTTTATGCCAATGAGATTATCAAATAAGCACAAGATTGTTTTTAATAGTAAAAATAGGAAAATGGGGATCTATAAATTTTTTATGTTTATTTAGTAAAAAATGTTTATGCCACTGCTTTTCTCAGTTAGACTATAAAGTGTTTCAATATGCTGTCCTTTGGGACATAGGTGGATATATAATAGAATGGTTCAATAAAATAACAAAAATACAGACTAGTTCAGATTTTCAGTGAACTAACGCAATCAGAAGTCTGGGATGATCAACTCAATTATATACATGATTCATTATCCCATTTTAGATTTATGAACCTTTGTCAGTTCCTTTTTCCTTCTTCTATTGACCAGCTTTAAAACATTACATTCACATTTTTACAGAAGGGAAGGGAAAGCAAACCAGCAGAAGTTAAACAAGGAAACCTGACTACTTACTGAGTTTCATTTCCATTTCAGAACAGCTAAGCATGAATTGCTGCAGTGATTAGGCCAATTAAATGGATGAGCATTTTCTATGAATGTATATTATACCAACAAGTCCTTTATTCCTGCTACTGGTTGTAGGAGTTGCAACTGTATTTCCAACTTAACAACTAAAAGTTTAAAAGAAAAAAGGCAAAAACTGGAAACTGTATGGAGTTGGGAAGTGAGGCAAAGTTTCCCAAGAAAACATCATTGTGACAAACTGGAAATGTAATGCTTTACACAAATCATCTCCAGCCTAGAGATTTCCAGAAAAGAAAACCCAACTATATAACAGAAGCTGTACTGGAACTGGATGAAACTGTATCCTAATTTTATGGGAGAAAGATGATATATTTTTATATGATTAGAATAGCTGACTTGACTCTAAATCAAACAAATGTCTATATCTTCAAATTTCTTTAGAAATTCCTTATCTTAGTATTTTTGTATAGGGAGAAAATTTTATAAATGTATTCTAAAAAGAGGGCTAGACCACCAACTTACACCATAAACAAAAATAAACTCAAGATAGAGAAAATACTTAAATATAAGTCATGACACCATAAAAGTCCTAGAGGAGAACATAGGCAGAAAAATTTCAGATATCCCATGCAGCAATATTTTCACCGATACATCCCCTAGAGCAAGGGATATAAAGGAAATAATACACAAATGAGACTACATCAAGTTAAAAAGCTTTTGTACAGCTACAGAAAACATCAACAAAATGAAAAGGGCACCAACCGTATGGGAAAATGTATCTGCCAATGATACTTCAGCCAAGGGTTTGATTTCCAAAATATATAAAGAACTCACATGACTTCACACCAGAAAGACAAACAACCCAATTAAAAAATGGGCAAAGAACCTGAACAGACACTTCTCCAAGAAGGACAGACAGAGGGCCCAGAGAGATATGAAAAGATGCTCAGCATCACTAGCCATAAGAGAGATGCAAATTAAAACCACAATGAGATACCACTTCACACTGGTCAGAATGGCCATCATAAACAAATCAACAACCAGTAAGTGCTGGTAAGACTGAGGAGAAAAGGGAACCCTAGTACACTGTTGGTGGGAATGCAGACTGGTGCAGCCTCTGTAGAAAACAGTATGGAATTTCCTCAAAAAACTAAAAATAGAACTGCCTTTTGACCTGGCAATTCCACTGCTAAGATTATACCTAAGAATCCTGAAATGGCAAGTCAAAAGAACCTATGCACCCCAATATTCATAGCAGCATTATTTACAATAGCCAAGTGCTGGAAACAGCCTAAGTGCCCATCAGTAACTGAGTGAATAAAACTAATTTTATAAAATACAGCCAACAAGAAGCATACAACCTGCTTCTTTAAAGCGACTAAATGGAAATACCAATCTTTTCAACACTGAGTTTAGAGACATTACTTAATATTCTGCATTGTGAAACAATCATCTTTAGAATAAGAAGTAGTATTCTTAAACAGAACTTGCTATCGTTAAATTATGTTTCATACTGTCTGCTCTATAGTTGAGTTTATTAAGAATTACACTCAACATTGTTCATGTGTCCTCTATACACGTGCCTTGAAAAAAAAATTGTTCAGGGTGATAGGTATATTTATTTTCTTGACATTTTTAATATTGATGGTGGTGTCACGGGCATATACATATCTCAGAATTTATCAAATTATACACTTAAACATGTGCATTTTATTGGATATCAATAATACCTCAATAAAGCTGTTAAAAATAAAAGAGGAAGAAAAGAATTATACTCAACACCAAATCATTATTATATGAAATAATAAAGGGATTTATTTAAGAAAAAGAAGATCAAATCTATGAACAATAAAATGGGAATAAACATATATCTGTCAACAACTAAATCTAAAAAACAAAAAAAGCAAACAAACAAAAAAAACAGAGACAGAATCATGGATACTGGGAGCATTTTAATGGTTGTCAGATGGGAGCAGGGTTTGGGGGCATGGGCAAAAAGGTGAGGGGATTAAGAAATACAAACAGGTAGTTAGTTACAGAATAGCCATGGGGATATAAAGCACAGTATAGGAAATGGAGTAGCCAAGGAACTTATGCACGTGACCCATGGATGTGAACAATGGTGGGGGGATTGCCTGAGGGAGTGGAGCTTATGGGGTGGGGAGGGGAAAGGGAGAAAAATTGGTACAACTGTAACAGCACAATCAATAAAATATAAATTAAAAAAAATTTAAAAAATAATTACTCTCAAGTACTCCCTTTGGTTTCATTCTAATTGTTTATTTAGAAATTCCATTGCAAAAACAAAGAGTCTGCCCTAAAACACTGACCACAGGGATATCAGCAGCTGTCTCATGTCTGTGTGCAAGCGTGCACGAAGTTCCAGGCACCTACTAAACAATGACAGCTGTGTTACTCGGTACTTACATCACACGCCATTATCAAATTTAAAAAACCTATTACATTATTCAAGCCAAATTAAATCAAATTATTTTTTACTTTATATCTACCACAATAAGGCATCAAAGTTTAAGAGGTGAATTTTAAAAAGCAAGAATAAGAAGATATTTGGATTAAATAATACTCAATAATATAAGAAAACATCTCTGGGCCCAAATTTATGTAAGAAAATGACACATATAGCATTTCAAGAAGCATTTTACAATGTTTTAAGAAGATCTCTAATTTAAGTAAACATAAGAACTGTTAAAAATCAAGTATCCTCCTGAATTACATTTTAAAAGCAGGCATTGTCACTCAGTATTACTCAATCAACCCCAAATTCTAATGAACAATTCATCCAAAGTTGTTAAGTTTCAAATTCAATCCAATAAAACAAGATCAACAGCAGAACATTTTTTCCTGGTGTACATTTTGAAGGAAGAACTTTAAATATACGTATCAACAATTATAATTTAAAAATTACTTTACCCTTTGTTAGATACCCAGGCTGGCCTTGGGAATTAACAACAGCTTCAGTCCTCATAGAGTAAGCTTATCTATTCCAAGATTTCATTATTATTTTACAGTTCTCAAGCACACCAAGGATGTTAGGTGATACCCTCACACATTCTGCAACAAACTGAAACAGAAAAATAGAAGGCAGCTCTACTTTAAACTACTGGTGAAACAAGCACAAGAAAGGAGACGTTTGAGATACATTCTGAGGGAGAAAAAAGACTTAGCTGTGGTTACATGGACTATAGATATTCAAACAAAGATGGTATTTGTTGAGGGTAAAAACATGTCTTTCAGGCTAGATCCCAAGTATGAACCGCACCAGCCTACACCCAGCATTCCAGCTAGTAACAAACAAGGACTTTAAGCAGGCAGCTTCAGAATAAGCCTTACTCTTGTACTTCAAAATTAGCCACACTCTTATTTATTAATTTTAATAATGTATGTCATGGAGCAACAAAGAAAATGTTTATTTAAAACAGTAAAGCTAAGTAGGAATACCTGTCTCCTCAAATATATTTTATATCATAGCATAATTTTAATGATAATTTTTAATGTGAAAACTGCTCCTGTTTCAGACACTAAGCAAATACATGCTAAGTTTCGGAAGGTTTTTAGAAATTCTTAACATACCACACATAGACAAATGAAACAAATGTTTTGTGTAACAATATGTATAATTACTGCAGGATGGCACTGTGAAAATTTCTATTCTATTTATTCTTTCCTTCTTCTCCTTATTGCTTCCTTCTTTTCTTCTTTTAAAAGGGTAAGGACCTACAATTTGGAAATCACTTTGCAAAATATCTCACAAGCTTAGAGAGAAGGGAAAATGTCAAGTCATATACCAAGGAATGAGAATGAGGCTGGCATCAAACTTCTTATCAGCTAGAAGATAATGAAGCACTATGTCAAAATTCTGAGAAAAGATTATCATGAACTGGGGATTCTATACCAAATCAATTAATTACTATCAATTAATTACTATCAATTACTATCAATTAAGCATGAGGGAAAAATAAAAGCATTTTTAAATATCTCAAAATACGGTGAGCTGAAGAATGTCTACAACAAATATCCACAACTGAATCTCTGAAACATGTCAATGTACCTTATATGGCAAAGGAATCTGCAGATATGTGTAAGAAGGGATCTTGAGATGGGGAGATTATCCTGGATCATGCAGGTAGCACCAATGTAATTACAAGGCACCTTATAAAAGGGACACAAGAAGGTCAATCAGCCTCCACAGAGCTCTCTTCTCAACTAGGCCCCAACCTAGGTCTCCCATCGTATATTCCACCTTCCTAGCCCAGTTGTATCAAGAACCCTGCTAAATTAGTGAGAGATAGCCCTCCAATCCCAACCCCAACTTCTGATAGCTGATCACCTTTGACATCTGGTCAGATTCCTCACCCAATACCCTTAATATCTGATCACCTTGGCCTGCCTTTACTAGGAATCCTGTTAAGTCATTTTAGCAATAAGCCCCCTACCCTTGATGTCTCCTCTTAGTAATTTTGTATCCACCAAACTCTTCACTCTGCTTGTTGGCTATAAATCCCCACTTGTGCTTAATGTATTTGGAGTTGAACCCAATCTCTCTCCCCTGTTATGATAGTCTTGACACCTACTGTAATAGTCCTGGATAAAGATTTCTTTACTGTTAACAAGTGTCATAATAATTTTTTATTTAACAGAATGAAAAAGAGGTGTAGATACAGGATCCATGAAATCTCAGGAAGCTAAAATTAGACATTTCCTGATGTGTCATTGCCTGGAAAACAACTAACCTACATTAGACTAGAGGATACAAAGTGTCTTCAATAAGAAAGTGGATTCTAGGCAACTTAGAGATCATGGATTTTATTAGCAAATACAGTAAAATCTTACATGTAAAAGATACCTAAAAAGAGGGTAAGAGCCTATCAGAAGTATGGTAACAAGCAAAGTAGAGTGTTAAATCAGTCAAATATGAAGTAATGTACAAAGGGAGATTGGCTGTGAATTTGATGGCCTATGGAAAAAGTGAGTTCATTTGACCTTGATACTTTCCATATTAGGATTATATTTCCTCCTACATACCTCATCATATTTCAGATTGAAGTAAATGACATTGACATTATTATGATTGCATAAGAATTTTAATTGGCTTTTAATGTTCATAATCAGTGTAGACAAAGTATCTAAAACTAAACTCTGATCTGCACACACACCATTCCAAACCTAATCCCTCATCCCAGACACAGCTACTCTTACCTACCAAAAGTACTCTACGCACCCTACAAGAATCTGCATGTATGCATGCACACTCACATATACTTAAATCTCTCTTTCCTACTCAAAATCTAGAATCATCTTATAAGTAATCCAACACCTCGCTCTCTTTTGTTTAACAGTACATCTTGGCGACTGGGTTATCAACATCTACAGATCTCCCCAGTGGTGTGCCAATAAAAGTTTAGCAACCATTTCTTGGAGGCAAGAAGTAGAGGCTGTGAGCCCAGGTTCGTGGCATCTGCCAGTTTCCACGCTGGATACTCCTACTATGGTGGCCGATATCAAGCTACCAAGGTGATGTCACTGAACACAGAGTTCAGGTTGGCTCAAATACATCAGTGCATCTACCTCAACCTTCTTAATAGCTGTCAAGTTTCCTAATACATTATCATAATTTATTCAACCAATCCTCTCTTAGGAAATTGAACTGGAATAAACTGAGAAAGTTAATTCGTAATAGGAGTTAAGTGAAACATCAGGAGGTAAAGAGACTAATAGTCAATAGTGACCAAAGAGGCAAGCTGAAAAAATGAAAGAGCAAAAACTACTGGTAACCTAAGAAAAAAGCAGCTGCTGCAGAGAGGAAAAGCAGAGTCATCATCAGGAAGGCCTCTTAGCCTTAAAAACAGCCAGGCCGCCCCTGAAGGGCCTTCATGCCTCAGCTCCTGATAGCTTTCACTTCAAGTTCAATGTATTGATATGGCCCATGCTTTTTTTCCTGAAGTAATCTGAATAAGTTACTCATGTCTAGGATTTGAGTTCCTTACTTCCATTTCATCTCCTAACCAAAAGAGTGTCTATGAATCAACGGTGCTTAAGCAATGGTTTCAGTTATTTGAATTGCCCCCTCAGTATAACACTAAGATACATCAAGAATAAAGATTCTTTTAATAGTAAAATCTTAACAGGAACCACTGCTAAAACTTCAGCATTTATTTTGTTGTGCTCTAGATTCAGGCTGGAAAGAATGCTTATTGGAGGAAGAAGCAGAATTAACTGCAAAATACAACTAACAAACAAAATAAAGGAAAATGCATCAGTCATAAGGGAACATAAATTCTGCTTATTTTAACAGGTCATTCTGTGAGAGATGAAGTTAAATATGGACACCTGAAAGTTACATATAGCTGCCCTCCCCACAAGAAAACTTAGTTTTAAATAGCATCTGGGGATACTGAGGTAGCCTATATCAAAAGCACCATCTGTGATCCTGTGAATAGAACTGATCCAGAATCACCTGTCCCTTTTATCCCCTCCATTGAGTTGGGGGGAGGGAGGAAGTCTATAATCCAATACTCCATTGCATTCCAGCCCAGTCCCGTTTCCATCTCTCATAACTCTGTGAATTCCATGTTAAACAAATGCCTTATCAAAACATGCACAACCTCAAAACCCCATTTATCTCCTTCCTTCCCCAACAGTGTAATCATCTTAGAAAAATCATCTGGCTTCCTTCCGTCCTTCTCATGTTCACCTGGGAACAACACAAAGACAGAAGATTCTGGCCAGAGCTGCAATTATGAAAATAGTACAAATGATCACGATCAAGAACAGAACAACCAAAAACTGAGAGCTAGAGGCATGAAAGAACCAATGCCATAAATTCAAAAGTCCTCAAAAATGCCCAGATTTCCTCTTCAGAAGAGCCAAACAAGTATCCATATACAACTTCATATTCCTCTGGTTTAGTATGCATCATCCAATAAAAATAAAAGTGGTCAAAATAAATAACCTTAAATGCTCTTCAATTTTAGCTTTTATTTTAATTATCAGTATAAATATGACTTATACCTCTCCATTCAAAATATTTCCAATATATCATTATCAGCAGTCTATCAACATTTTATATCACGTTTTAAATGAATAGTGTTTAAGTTTTTAAGCAAGAAGGGTGAATGGGGTTGAAGAGAGATATAGTAAAGTTCTCTTAGCATGATTTCTCCCCTTCCCCCAGTGACCCCCAGGACCTCTGCAGAACTGCTAGCGCTGCACAGGCCAAGCAAGGAAGTTGTACCCACCTTCCTTCTTTTGTTACTACATGTGTAATCTACTGCTCAAATGATTTCTCTTCCATCAGTTTCCCAACTGCCATCTTAACCTCCCTTTCATAGAGTACCCCCCTAAGTTCTCCAGGTCCTTCTTTTCCTTTTATAAATAAAAAGATCAACACTTTAAAATGGGTAGGTTGTTTGTTCCATCTGTAAGCATATATTTTAAGATGTTGAAGAATAGGATACATCTCCAATATTTAAAACATAGAACACTCAGAATCAGGTAGATATTTAATATTTGTATAACTAACAACATATTTTAAATTGTAGTTTTAACAATTCCTGAGTAATCTTCTATTAATTGTTTCCTAATTTCTATAAACGTACAATTTAAGTCCTAGAAACAATTCCTGACAAAAATTCATCATAAGAAAGATGATCTTTTTCCTCAAACAATCATAAACTGTAGACTGTTTCTACATGATCCTCCTTACCACTGCCCATTGCCATCACAGTAGAACTGACCAGCTCCTGCTTCTTTGATTCACTGTATTTCCAATCTAGTACTCAGTATATTTTATTTAGTATTTAATATCACATCTCTTCTATTTAACTGTAATTTCCATGAACAAAGGATGGTATCTCATTCATTTTGGTATCTCTAGAATCTATCATAACACCTACCACATGGTAGCTGCTCACCAAATATTTCTGAAAGGATAAGAAAAATTACCTAAAATTAACTACTAATCTGAATTATTCAACCAAGTAAGTACTTAATATATCAATTTGTTTTTAAAATTATTCTCTTTCAATCCAGTGATCCCACTGCTGGGAATATACCCTAAGAATCCTGAAACACCAATTCAAAAGAACCTATGCACCCCTATGTGTGGGTTGTTTACAATAGCCAAGTGCTGGAAACAGTCTAAGTGCCCATTAGAAAATGAGTGGATCAAAAACTGTGGTACATTTACACAATGGAATATTACACAGCAGAAAGAAAAAAGGAACTCCTAGCCTTCAGGACAGCATGGATGGTACTAGACAATATTAAGCTACATGAAACAAGCCAGGCAGTGACAGACAAATACCATATGATCTCACCTATAAGTGGAACCTAATCAACAAAACAAACAAATGAGCAAAATAGAACCAGAGACTTGGAAATAAAGAACAAACTGACAGTGACCAGTGGGGAGAGAGGGGGAAACAGGGAAAGAAGGGGAAGGGGTAAGCCAAGGAACACAAATAGAGGACTCATAGGCATGGACAATGGGTGAGGTGGTATTGACTGTGGGAATGGGGGGATAGGGCAGGGGAGAGCAATGGGAAAAAATGTGTGACAACTGTAACTGAACAACAATAAAAAAAGATTACAAGGCAAATTAAATTTACAAGCAATTTTCCAGATACATCTTCACTGCAAAAAGTACACTTTGCTAAAAACTCTCAGGTTTCTCATATATTTTACTCTGTTTTTAAAAATTTTATTTCAAGATAGCATTTAAGATTTTGTGGAGTCTAAAATTCAAACATGAGAAGTCACAATCTATTTCTGATTAACACTTCTGATTATTTACTAATCTTTCATATCCTTTAAGAAATGAATGGATGGATTCATGAAAGGGCAGACAGACAGATATCAATGAATAAATGTATGGCAGGGCCTCTTAAAAGATTAAGGAAACCAGAAACTTGTTTGCTATGTCTGTGTTCCAATCTACTCTTCTCCACATGCTTTCCCTTCATCTAGTTCCTAATCTACTCGCAGAAGTTCACAGTCTCACCTTCCTTTCTGGAAGGTCATGTTGACTCGGCTGTGTGTGCTTCTATCATGCTCCTAGTCTGCGTGGAAGGATTTCAGCTAGGGTAACAACTCCGGAACTCTCTTCCCACTCTTCCCTTACTCCTCTCCTGGGGGCAAAACTTCTGGGGTTGAGGAGTATGAAAGAAGCACCTGAGCAGGGCTGGCTAAACTCCTGCTTTTCTCATCCACCCTGTCCCTGGTGATGCCCTCTGATCTGTTCTCCATGCAGGAAGGTACCTTTCCTGAGCAGAGGCCTGGGGTGGCTGGGCTGTGCTAGTCACCCCAGGGGTAAGTCTGTGTAAGTCAAGATGAGCTAATAAACCCTTTCACTTCAGATCTAATGCCATGCATCCTGCAAACAACCAAGAGGAGTCATTCTGATCTCCATCTGTCAGTCTCCTGTGTCCTACTTCTCAAAAAGAATAATATCACTACTGGTTCCCTAGACTCCCAATCAGACTAGTAACTCCTACGTTTATGTATAAAATGATTCACAGAGAAAAAAGATATGAAGTGATATAATATTATTTAAATAAATACTATTACTACTGTTGAGAAACATAATTACTGGTTATTGAATATGACTGTAATTCCCATTTTGGGGGCAGGATTGAATGACAAAATTGCCAACAACAGATACTTAGAACCCAAACAAGCATATGAGTCATTTTACTCACATCCGCCTACACTTGCTGGCAAACTCAAGATTATACCTTAGCTGCGTTTCCACCAATATGATCATTTTAATAGATGACACAGACTGGTTTGTAACAACTCCATATTTGTGGATACTTTATAACCTGTTTAGCTAGCATTTACTGTGTGCCAGACACCACGTTGGGCATTTACTATACATAATCCCACATAATCCTCACAGCAAACCACCTACTCTGTCAGTTTTATGACTATCTCCAGTTTATGTATGGGGAGCTAAAGTGTAGAGAAATTAAATCATTCAGGCCCAATGGTAAATAAGTGGCAGAGCAGGACTTAAAAGGTCAGGCTTTCTCACTTCAAAGCCCTGTTTCTAACCATTAAGCTATCTTTCTGAAGTTTAAGTGGATGATCCTTTTATATTTTCTTACTTCTGCTAGTCCTTATTTTTTTTCTTAGAAACAAATCTGATTCTTATGAATTCTTTAACAGTTGTGTTTTCTGGCTTCCAGTAGCTTTCCAATCTTATCCCACTAATTTGTCAATTATTTGTGCAAAATGGAGACCAGTGGTATTGTAGAGGATCCAAGAACCATCAACATGAAATATTTCTTGTGACTGTGAGCAACTGTACTGCTTCTGTTATGCTTTAAGTTATGTATTTTAGAAGAAAAACAGGAAATAACTGAAGAACATTAAAAAACTGATATAATATTTACCAAATGGATACTGATGTTAACTTGACTAAAATCCTTTATGCTCTTACTTGATAATAAATCAAATGTGGTCATGATTAAATTCCATTATATAGAAAGAATTCTGTTGAATCCACATCATTTACTTAACTTTCACAACTCTTTCAGCTCATTTAGAATTGTAAGCACGTACAGTTATATTCATTACAATAAAAGTTTGTGTTGAATTCAGCCCAAGTGGTTGAAGAAATGATACAATTATAGCAAATTCTTATAGACCACATATAAGACAAAGTGATGAGAGAATTCACAGACTACCCAACCTAACAGTAAATAACTAATTCCACAGGTAGTTTGGCAGACCCTATCCTCAACCCAATGGTAACTTTTTAACTCTCTGAATTAAAAAATGATACACAAATACCAAAATGTGCCTAAAATGGCATACAAAAGCAAAAACTAAGTATTACCTACAACAACTGAATAGCACACAGGAAGAATTATATTAATACATAAACAAAAGTATGAGCTATGTAAGTATTACTTGGCCCCTAAATGCTGTTAGGTTTAAATTGAATCAGCAGGCCATCAAAAGCCAGCAATTTAGGATCTAATAAATACAAGTGCTCATATCACACTGAAACTATCATTCATTCAATCATTTTAAAAAGCAGGAGAAGAAGTGCCCTAAGCTCCAAGCACAGTACCACATAATTCTCACAACATGTAGTTGTATTCAACACATCTCACCAAACAAATCCTAAGAACATTATAAGTATCTCACATATGTATGTGTGTTTAATATGATATATATTCTTTGATACGTATTCTTTACATTCTGTTACCATTAACTGTGCCAACAATGTTCTGTTAGGGTAACCTGGATAAGACTTATTTTATACTAACAAATATCAAAAGTGCTACACATATATGAGTCTAGATGAATTAAGTACCAATTAGGCAGCTGGGCTCCTAAATCATAGCTAGCATTTACTCTGCACAACATAAATGTTTTTATGTATTATTTTATTTAATGTCCTCATATTAAAACTATGAGGTAGCTATCATTGTTGTTCATTTAACAGATGAGAAACCTATTAAGTTAATTAACTAGCAAAGATCACACAGCTTTGAAGGTTAGACGTGGTATCTGTGACAAGGCAATAAGGCTCCAGAGTGCCTTTGAAAAAATAAAATGGCAAGCAAATGCACAAAAGTTTAACAAAAGAATCTGTCAACAGGTATCCTCAAAGTAGCATTAAATAAGGGAAAGAGGCCAGTGAAATGCTCACTGGTCAACAGGAAGCCAAGGAGATGTTTCTGAATAGAAAAGAGGTCAAAAAAACTATAGAGAAAATGAAGGATACTCAGGAAGGAAGAATAGTCTGCTTATTAACAGCTCACATTTTGTTGAGCTGTTATTAACCATCAGGCACTATGCTAGGTACATACCTTATCTCATACTCAAATAAGCCTCAAATAAGCCTATTATTATTAACATTTTTCAGATGTGAAAAATGAAACAAAGTCAAGCAACTTATCCAAGGCTACATTTGAGTCAGAGCCTCAATTCAAACCCACATCCGGAAGGCTCCAAAGCCTGTCCTCTTGCCCACTATGTTACAAAAAGTGAAACAGAGAGAAAGAAAGAAGGAGAGAAATGTGTCTGTGTACCTCTAAATTCATAAGGCACAAGGCCCAACCACTGATGCACAGTGACCAGGAAGTAGGTGAGTGGAGTTCTGTGTGCTGAAACCCCCATGTGCTGGTTGTTTCCTCCAGCAAAATGAAAAACCTTCCAAGATCTGCAGATGATGACTTCCCATATTACTTGTTCCTGTACATTTTCAGATACCCACATTCCCAAGGTTTTACTCCACTGATACCATAAAGCTGCCATAGAGTTTCAGGATATAAAACAGACTTTAATAGTATCTGATTATTATAAACAAGTAAGCAAATTTTTCCAAATGTTACACTGGGACAACTAAAGACTGTTTTCATATACGACTAGATATAATTAAGCTGCTTTTTTTTATGCTGTACCAGTTATCAACTGCCAAGCCCTGAGCAAACAGAAACACGAGCTCCCCACCAGTGGATTTCAGTCTTTGACTTATACTCTCTATTACGTATAACCCAATTCTACTGTCATTTTTTCAAACCCTTTTAAAACACATATTTTTTCTATATACAACACATACGTTCTTCGGAGTGAAAATTCATTAACTCTAAAGTATATCAAACTTTAAAAAAACACTACAACCAGCAGTTTGTTAACATATAAATACTGTACAAAGACTTGAGGATTTTCCTGACAAAGAAATCTTAATAAAGCAACATCAATATTGTTCTCAAAAGCTAAAGGAATGGGGAACAAATTTATTACATCATTGCCTCAATGGAGGAACAGCTTTTCACGCAGCATCCACTTACTAACATTATTGTGTCAGTTCAATTTGAATATCATCTTGGAACATAAATGTGCATAATTTAAAGAAAGAGTAGACACCTCCACAAATCCTTAGCTCTTGACTTATACAAATGTCAAATATAAGAGAAAGAATTTTAACCTGAGTTAGAAAAAAATCAGCTCTGTAGCATATTAATATTACAGTATCTTCTAGGACCAAGGAACAAGTCTTCTTCACTTCTGGCATTTTGTTGGTCACCAGAGGGGTAGGTAGTCAAGTTTCTTTAGCTTTATACGGAGACAACATTTGAAAAATAATTCTATAATTGGCCACAACTGTTGTAGTCCTGTGTTAATCCAGCAGCAATGGAGGGCCAACACAAGTTCAGCACCCTGCCATGGAAATGGATGATCAGGGAACCTGCCCAAGGTGGCCAGGATTTCAAACACCACACTGTGGTAAGAGCTTCAAGAGAAGTTCATTCAGTATGCTGTGGGAACATGACAGGGAGAAATGGGTTCTGGTTGGGAAAGTCAGGAAAGACCTGAAAAAGGTGAACTTTAATTTGACATCCCGGCTGGATTTGACAATGTAAAATATTTCCTTAGTCTTAAAATTCACTGTCTAAATCATACAACTTTCCCTTACTTCTATTTCCCTTGGTAGTTTCCTCAATATTCTGTGTTAATTCCTTCCTTTCTGCTTATTCTTTTAATATGAGTTTGCTAGGATTTGCTCTCTCAGAGTTGCCCTCATCTCACCCTCGTCATTTGAAAATTTCAACACTGGAGCAACTCCTGAAGGTCATGACATGTAGCAATCGGCAGTCTTCCTGAGGCATGAATTTGAACCATGGACTGTGTGTATGAAAGCAGGCCACCTGCCTAATGAAGGAGCCTAGCTGCCTAGTCTGTACGTATCAAAGTAGCTTTGTTTTTCTCTACTCATTATCAAAAACATACTAAATCCCATGATTAGAGTGAAACAAAACACAGCAAAGCATACAATGTAATGCCCTCAAAAGAAAACAATTAATACGTTCTAAGCAGTTCTGAATTGAGGGATTTGCTAAGGTCAGGGATCTGGGCCCAGGATCCCAAGGACACCAGATGGCCAGAAGAAACACCAGATAAGCCAACCACAAGAATGTCACCACCCCTTCACTCCATGCTCAAAAAATGCAGAACTGTATCTCCCTCCTAACTGTTGCTTCTCCTACCCTGACACGGGAAATTCCACACACCCACCTTTTTCAAAAGGCCCACCTTTTCATGAAAATCAGCTTATAAAAACAGCCAAGCAGAGCCAGCACTGTGTGCTTGACAAGCATAAGCCTAATGAAATCTGTCTGTAAATTTCTCTGGGGTTTCTTCTTGATTTTCATTTTGGGGAAACCAAGAACCTCAAAGCCATTAACAACACAATGTAAACCCTCTAGGTGTGCTCTACAGAGGTCTTAAATGATGGCTACCACCACAACTGTGACATCCAAAAACTAAAGTTACTCCAATATCAAACAATAAAACAATAAATCAAATAATATGGAAAACAAAACAAACAAAAAAAACAGATGAGCAGAGAAAAGACTCATTCCCTTAAGATCAAGAACAAGACAAATGGACAAGAAGGTCATCCACTTTCACCACTTTTATTCAACATCATTCTAGAAGTTCTAGCCATAGGGATCAGATAAGAAAAGAAATAAATGGAATCTAAATTGAGAAGGAGGAAGTAAAACTGTCATTGTTTGCAGACATGATAGTATACATAGAAAACCCTATAGTCTCTACCAAAAAACTACTTGACCTAATAAGTGAATTTGGCAAAGTCGCTGGATACAAAGTCAATATTCATAAATTGATGGCATTTTTGTACACCAACAATGAACTATCAGAAAGAGGAACTAGGAAAAAAAATCCCATTTACTATAGCAACTAGAAAAAAAAAGTACCTAGAGATAAAGTTAACCAGGAAGATAAAAGACCTATGCTCAGAAAACTACAGAACACTGAAGAAAAAAATTAAGATACGAAAAAATGGAAGCATAACCCTGTTCATAGATTGGAAGAATTAACATCATTAAAATGTGCATACTACCCAAACCGATCTACAGATTCAATGCAATCCCTAACAAAATATCAATAGCATATTTCACTGATCTAGAACAAATAGTCCAAAAGATTTATGTGGAACCAAAAAAGACCCCCAAAGAGCCTCAGCAATCTTGAGAAAGAAGAACAAAGTAGGAGGTATCACGATACCTGATATAAATCTTTATTACAAGGCCACTATAATAAAAACAGCCTGGTACTGGTGTAAAAACAGACACATAGATAAATGGAACCGAATAAGAGAGCCCAGATATAAACCCATGTCTCTATGGTTAATTAATATTTGCCAAAGGGGGCACGAGCATACAATGGGGTAAAAATGGCCTCTTCAATAAATGGTGCTGGAAGAACTAGACTGGTACATGCAAAAAAAATGAAACCATACCACCAATTGACACCATACACCAGAATAAACTCAAAATGGATAATAGACTTAAATATAAGTCATGGTACCATAAAAGTCCTAGCAGAAAACATAAGCAGGAAAATTTCAGATATCCTACACAGCAATATTTTTGCTGATATATCTCCTAGGGCAAGGAAAAAAGAAACAAATAGGACTACATCAAATTAAAAAGCTTCTGCATGGCTAAAGAAATCATCAAAATGAAAAGGGAACTGACTGTATGGGAAAACACATTTGCCAATGGTATACTGAACAAGGGTTGAATCTCCAAAATATATAAAGAACTCATCCAACTCAATACCAGAAAGACAAAAAACCCAATTAAAAAATGGGCAAAGGATCTGAATAGACACCTCTCTAAGGAGGACATACAGAGGGTCCATAGGCATATGAAAAGATGCACAACATCACTAGTCATCAGAGAGATGCAAATTAAAACCACAATGAAATATCACCTCACTCCTCTCGGAATGACTATCATTAAAAAATCAACAAACAACAAGTGTTGGTGAGGCTGTAGAGAAAAGGGAACCCTCATGCACTGTTGGTGGGAATGCAGACTGGTAAAGCTATTATGGAAAACAGTATGGAATTTCCTCAAAAAATTAAACATGGAACTGCCTTTTGACCCAGCAATTCCACTGCTGGGACTGTACCTGAAGAATCCTGAAATACCAATTCAAAAGAACCTATGCACCCCTATATTCATAGCAGCACTATTCACAACAGCCAAGTGCTAGAAGCAGCCTAAGTGCCCATCAGTAAATGAGTGGACCAAAAAACTGGTACATTTATTCAATGGAACACTACGTAGCAGAAAGAAAGAACTCCTACCTTTTGCAATAGCATGGATGGAACTGGAGAATATTATGCTAAGTGAAATAAGCCAGATGCCATGTGTTCTTACTAATAAGAGGAATCTATGAACAAAGTAAACTAATGAGCAAAACAGAACTAGAGATGTGGAAACATAGAAGAGATGATAGTGGCCACAGTGCAAGTAGGAGGGGGATGATGGTGGAAAGAAGGGGAAGGGACTGGCTAAAAAGCATATATGAATGACCCATGGACATAAGCAACCCTGTGGGGACTGACTGAGGAAGCAGGGAGCAGGTTGGGCGGAGGAAGGCAAAGGGAGAAAAATTGCAACAGCTGTAATAGAATAACAATTTAAAAAAAGGAAAAAAGACCAGAATAAAATGCTCCAAAATGTTAACAAATATTTTAACTTCCAAGAGGAGAAAATATGGTTAATTTTATTTTCTTCCTACAATGTCATATTTTTTGAATGATCAATAAAATGCACATATTAATTTTATTATAAAATATGTTTAAAAATACAAGGACAGATCACATTGATACCGTAAGTTACAAAATTTTTGTAAAAAATTTCCAGACACATTTTTAAGCTTTTGTAAATAAAAAGCTGAAAAACAAACTTGCTCCCCAGTGTTATATAAGGTTTTTATAGCAAGTTACAAAACAATTTTTGGAAAAAAAAAAGTCATCTACAGTCATCAAAAGAATTTTGCCCTATCTCCATGGATACCTAAAAATTTCATTTGGAATACCTATTAATCAGTCATATAAGTGAATGAAGATCAGATTAAGAGTATAAAGACCATTTTCAACAGTATGGAGGGACCTAGAGGGTATTATGCTAAGTGAAATAAATCAGTCAGAGAAAGACAAATATCACAATTTGTCACTTACATGTGGAATCTAAAGAACAATAAAAAGGAACAAACAAAACAGAAACAGGCTCATATATACAGAGAACAGACTGACAGTTGCCAGAAGATGGGAATGGGAGTATGTGGCACTGGGTGAAAAAGGTGAAGGGATTAAGGAGTACAGATTGGTAGTTACAAAATAAGTCATGGGGATGCTTAGTACAGCATAGGAAATATTGTCAATAATATAGTATATTATGTAGGGTGCCAGTTGGGTACTGGAAATATCAGGGGCAATAGTTTATAAAGCACATGATTGTCTAACAAATGAACAACTGAAACTAACAAAAATAATATTGGATGTAAAAAAAGAATATAAAAGACAAGCTTTCCCTTGGAAAGATGAGATGGCTCAAATTTTCTGATCTTCATTAATTCAAAACTATTCAGGATCATTTATTGCCACTGTTCCTAGCTACTGCAAATATGCATAAAACTAAGTTCCTCAAAAAGATCAGTCTCCTGAGGCAGACACATGAAGAATCAACTATAAATAATGTAATAAATAACCCTTAGTAAAGGCTTTTTAAAATACTATGGAAAAGCTAATAAAAAAGAAGCAAAGTCAGGAAAAGACTTCACCTGCAAGGCAACATTTGAGCCAGGCCTTTAAAAATGGTAGAAATGCACCATTTGAATAGAAAAAGCCACAATGTCTTCATGAAAAGCTAGGGTCTGCAGCAACAGGTACATCTATTTCAACAGCACTCTTCTCAATAGTCACATTGGGTAGAGAAGACAGGTCTCAAAATTACACCATTTCTCCTTCCCCTCCTTTTGTTTCAATATTATCCCACTCACCACAACTGGAATAGAAGGTAATCCCTTGAAGCAAAAGTTAAGTGTATGCAAGAAAGGAAAAGATTTAGGGATTAGAGATTATTTTAAGGCCATAAATAAAGCAAAATTAACTTGGTAAAAACTTAACAATTCATGTTTTGATACTACACTAGCATCCCATTATTACCTGGGTCATTCAGAACTGAATGACTAAGATAACAGCAACTGTCAGCCTTGGTTTACTGTTGCTAATTCTACCCAAAAACAAATGTAAAAACATATGATCTGCCATATACATTATCTTCCCAAAACTGAATATATTTGAGAAAAATAGAAGTAGTAGAATATAGATATCCAACAAAACTTGTACCACTATATTCAGGGTTGTTTTTTTTTTTTTAAACAATGATCTTAAATGCAACTAATACATGACAGAAAAGGAAAGTGCTGCCACTGGGCTCCAGATGACATCCTGTCTGGAGATCCTGAAAATCCACATCTAGAATTCTTTACAATGATCTATCTATTCCATTCCCATCCCAATGCCTCACCCTCAATTACCTAGCCAAAAACTTATACATAGATTCAGTTTCTAAGTCTACTTTTTACACACCAGAGTAAAACTCTTAAAAATTCATTAAGAGAGAAAAGGAATCTCTCCTAGACTGATGTACTTGATGAGTTATGCCAATTTCCACGAGAAATATCACCATATCCCCAGGCAATTAACTATAAATAAAAACATACTTTATATAAAAGAGCTGCCATCCTTCTCATGGTGGAAAATATTTCTTAGAAAGTACTGTCTTCCACTCTTTGAGTAAACAGCTGAAATTATAGAAGGCATTTATAACAGCAACACCAATTCCTCTTTTATAAGTAAATATGCATAACCACCTTCACAATGCAGCAAAAAAGACTGGAAACAAAATAAATGCCGATCGATTGAGCTATTAAAAATCATGAAACAAAATTATGTACTGATTTAAAATGATTCTCAAGATACATTGTCAACAGGGGGGAAAAAGTTCAAAAGAGTTGTACAACACACAGTTGGGGGTTAGGGATGCACATAAATGCACAAAGTTAATAGTGCTCATCCTGGGGAGATTTAAAGTAGATGACTGAATGGAAATGACACTTATTTTTCACTGGATCACCTTTAGTACATCTTCAATTGTTTACCATGTACATGCACCACCTACTCAAAACATAAAAAACCTTTTAGCAATTGTAAAGATAATGAATGTTAGAAGAAAAATTCCTCCACAGGAAGGGGTTAAAGATTTAACACTACTCCAACATAGCTACTTCTACATAAGCAATGGGTTCCCTTCTACACCACACCCTTCTTTCAGCCCTCTGTGATCAGAAACATTAGGGGGGTCAAGAATAAGCCACCTCAGCTTTTCCATACTTTCATGTTCCAGATTTTTTAATGCTCTAAAAGAAGATAGGAAAAATAAAAATTCAAAGAGATAGAAACTATGTCCAAGTGCATAATTACTTCTTTCCTGTCACCATAAGAAGACCAATTAATACTTTCTCCTCCAGCGGGCATGCAGGCAGAGGGGCTGTGATGGTGCAGAAAGGAAGATTAAGCATCTACAGTCTACCTTCTCCATATATGAACAGAAAACCTGGTCCAGAAAAGCATATCCTTACTCACTGCAATAATCTGTAAAAGGGTTAGCATTTTACTGAGAACTGCAAAAATTAAACAAAGAATAATACAAATGCTAAAGTCATTACATTTTGTGCTATTAAGGGACATTCAAATACTTTTAAAATAAGTATAAGCCAAATAACAAAAGTTACAGGAGAATCTGCCTCAGTAGATCACACTACATATTTCCTGATTAATTCACTTACCAAATGAGATTTTTACTGCTGATAAATCTGGGTTGTTTTAAAATTGATTTCTTACAGGACTCTCATTTACAGTATTTTGAAAGTCTTTTAAAGCCCTTGGGAGGGTATGTTTTCCCTTTAACTCATATTTTTATAAGACACTGATTTTACCAAATGTAGTTTTGCCAACAGAAATCCTTTTCAAGAACATAGCTTTAGTAAACTTGCTGACAAATAGATTACATGGCTAACATTGTGAATGGTAAGTTCATTTGATTGACCATTTTCAATAGAGCCAATCTAGTAGGTTCTTTGTTTTCCAATAAAGCCATCAATGCATCGACAATTTCACAAACTCTCTACGTGCAGGACTATTTGCAAGTACTGAGAAAAACCGATTATTAAGACATATTATCTGCCCTCAAGATGTTTACAACTTTGTAAGTAAATAAAAGAATCCTTACCATAAGAGATGTGTTCACCCCAGAAACTAACCAGCAGTGAGAAGAATGCCAAAGTAACAACCCTCCTTGAAGCACACACACACAGTCTGCAGGGGACACCTATGTTAGGGTGCAACACAAACTGTTTCTGACACGACTGGAAAACTACAGAGCATGTTATGACTTAATCATAAGTGGTGACTATTTGAAGACAGAACAGAATTTTAGTGAGATTATTTTTTTCATTATAAATAAGAGGCAATTTAGATTTTTCTTCTGAGAGATGCCTTCAGTTTGACTTATTTTCCTCTAGAAATCTACTCACATCTAGAAACCAGAAGCCCAAATTGCTTGGCAAGTACTCTGGAATGCCCACAGAACTAAAGTTAATTTCCACTTCCTTTTCAATGCTGTCAAGCACCATAAATCTTTTGAAAAATGTGGTTATTTTCATTTATAACCTGCGTTTAAAAAGGGCTTTTTCCTACTGAATCATCTGGAATGTGTGTGTATATATAAACACAATCAAACCGAGCTTTCCCAAAATTTAGTCAATTGTTTCACAGCAGTCTGACTGACTCATTTAACAAATTAAATGAAATCAATACTGTGTCACAAAATTAGTCCATGTGCCAGTAATTAGACTCCATTTCTAATTTCATTTTCATCCAAATCAACAGAATTCTCAATAACTACTCTACCACCTATTATTGATGTAAACCTGGGCAAGTCACAACCTGCATAAGCTTCAGTCTCCTTACCCGTAAAAGAGAAATAAAATGCTAATGACAAAATCATTATCTAACCTTTACCATCTACTATACGTCAGATACTGTTCTAAGCATAATACAATGTTCTAAGCATATATTCTCAAATCTGTGGTCCCATGTAAACCCAAACAACCATAAGGTATAGCCCCTATTATTATCATCAAATTACAGACGAGGGAAGGAAAGCACTCAGAGACCAAATGGTCTACAATCCAGAATTCATACTCTAAATCATTAACATGGAACTAATTGTAAAACATTTCCTACCCAGCTTATAGAATTCTTTTGACCATCACATTTACTTGGGCTATGAGATAAAAGCATTTTAAAACTTTTAACTACTATGTAAACATAAGATATTTATTATTAATAAAGTCTTAGGACAAAATTAATGAAATTAACTGTAAGGTATCTAAGACGTTAAAAAAATAAGTTAAAGGAATTGGAAGGAATCCCAAACTGTATCTAGCTCAACCTCCCCCAAATGATGCCATCTCCCCCATCACATCCTTAGTAAGCAGTCACTTAATTTCTCCTTCAATGCTTCAAGATAAAAATCTCACAAATCAGCCCATTCTATCTTGAAATGTTTTTTTTAGTTATAACAAAATTAGGCTTTTTTACATGACAAACCTATAAAATACCAATCACTGAGATATTCATTCACCCTGTTCCAAACATGACATTTTATTAAAGCCCCCTTTGAAATCTGACACCCAATTCAACATGCTATCCCAGAAAAGGTCTGATGTAAAGAGAACAACTCTATTACCTCCCTTGATCTGCAACCAAACCATTCACTTTCCTTTTCTGGCTGGCAAGTCAATTTAAAGGGCTCATATTTAGCATATACTTAATTGAAAATCTCTCAGAACTCTCTTAGGAGCTGTCTCAATCTCAGTGTAAAACTTGGCCTTCTATCATTTTTAATTAAAACTTTCTTTTCCATTTTAGTTCATTACGAGCCTGTAAAGATTTTCTAAGTCTGAATTTTATAACCTTTCTCGAGCTATCTTTGTCAACTTGGACCCCTCCCTCTTCCTTCACAAATCCAGCAATCATAATTACATTTTCATCCTAGCCACTAAAGAACTGCTGAATAAGATAAGACCCTAGGACACACTAGCAAAGACCTTCACTCTGGCTGACAAATGTAAATGTGGTCCATCAATCAATTATACAAACCTGGCATTACTTACCATTTCTATTCTTTGGTGGTGTCACAGAAAACTTTATCAAATACCTTTCCAACATCCAAATAAAACCTATCTTCAACATTTCCTCAGGTTGTCTTTCAGTAACAACAAAAAAAAGGAAGTTGAGTAAGTTTATTCTTATTATACCCAGAAAGGCTCCTAAAGATCATTTCCTTTAAAACCCATTCGTAGCCACTATTTAATAAAACCAAATAAAATTCTGATTAGAATTAGCATGAAGTTCCGAATGTACCCTTGCTCCTCTTCTAAGTCCATTCTTCAGGTACATTCTCTATGTTTCATTATCTTTACAAAACTATACACAATTACTCCAAAATAATCTAAGACTGTAATTCATCTAATCTGAAAGACCTGAACTTAAAAGTTGTATTATCTCCTAACCTGTCTTGGGCTTTAGTTACCTCTTATTTCTGCCCATTCCCTCTTCTGTTTCAAGATAATTCTGTGGGGTGGAGGCAGCGGCAGGGACAGACAGAAGCAAGAGTCTGGGGCTTATATGCTTTTTTTCCTGCAATTTACATTAAGTGACCTGCTCTCAACAGCAGACTTATCTGGTCATTACTGACCTTTGGGATCCACATTATACTTTCTGAAATGTTTTTAACATGCTGTGCACTGTTCACAGATGTCAATACATTTGTGCTGGATCCTCCCTGACACTCTTTTTCACTCATTTTTGGTTGCAAGCCTTTTTTTCTACCTTTCATTTAAGCTCTTGAATTCAAAAAACAACTTAAGCAGTTAGTGTATTATCTTTTCTTTCTCATTTGGAATCAGAAGCCACTGTAGATTTTTGTTTTATTGATCCAGGTCTCCTTTCAGAGATTGTAAATGTAAGAAAGTCCAACTTCACTAATATTTTCCTAATTCACTTGCCTAGAGATACTCATATCTTACTGAGTACAGAATTTTCTTCCTTTAAATTTTACAAATTCTAAGAAGTTACCACCTGTTCTGTTACCACCAAACATGTTCTTATTAGTTTGAATGAGCCCTGAAAAGCAGTTCCCTTCATTGTTTCTACAGCCTCCTAAAATATATACTTACCAGTAAGATCACAAGACAGGTTTATTTACATTTGAGTAAGTTTTGTTGTCAAGCTTAAATTCTTGGTGTAAGAAGATGGTCACAAATGATAGTAACATCTCATAGTCTCAAAGGTGTCACAATAATTTAGTGGGGAAAAGTCTTGTCAATAAATGTGGGGGAGTAACTAGATATCTCTATGGGGAAAAATAAGAAGCTTTGGCCCTGACTGCGGCAGTATGCAAAATTAATTTAAAATAAGTCATACATCTATACATATAAGCAAAAACTATGGGCCTTCTAGATGAAAATACCTGTGACATTGGGTTAGATGAAGATTACTTTTAATTAAATAAGCACAAACTATAAAAGAAGTATTGATAAAATAAATCTCATCAAAATTAAAATAGATCTCATCAGCACTAGACTTATCAGGGTGATCACTTGGTATGTTATATAAATGTCTAGTCACTATGCTGTACACCTGAAACTAATATAATATTGTACATCAACTATAGCTTAAAAAATGAAGTAGATATCATTAAAATGAAAAACTATTGCCCTTCAAGAGATACAGTGAACATTCTCCAGGCCCATCCATGCTGTTGCAAAGATAAGCCAGTCAGAGAAAGACAATTATATGATTTTACTCATATGTGAAATCTAATGAACAAACCAAAGTAACAAGCAAAATAGAGACAGACTCAGAGAGAGAGCAGGCTGACAGCTCTGAGTGGGGGTAGAGGGATGGAGCAGAGCGAAAAAGGAAAACAAAGACAAAGAACTCATGGCACAGACAACAATGTGATCATGGGGTCTGGTAGGTGTGGTGGCATAGGGGATGGGGGGATAAATGGTAATGGAAAAAAATACAATGAAAGGATTATTAAAAAACTCCATGATACAACTGTTAAAAGAGAGAGAGAGATAGTTAAGAAAGCAAAATGCAAGCTGCAGAAGACTGGGAGAAAATATTTATGAAACATCTGTTAAAGGGCTTGTACCCAGAATACATAAAGAATTCTTATAACTAAGAAAGAAGACAAACAGTACATTTTTATGAGAAGATTTGAACATATACTTCAAATATCAAATAGATATCTTCATAAAGAAAAAATACAACAAATGGCCAACAAATATTTTAAGAAGATGCAAATTAAAATCACATTGAGATATGAATATAGCTAAAGGTAAAAAGAGTGACAGTACCAAGTTTGCCAAGGATGTGGAGCATCTAGAGCTTTCAAATGGTGCTAGTGAGAATAACACTGGTACAACCACATCAGAAGAGTGGTAATATCTCATAAAGTCGGATATGAACTTTCCCATACTACTCAGTAATCCAACTCCCAGTATTTACCCCACACAAAAACATATATTCATAAAGAATCTTCTGTGAATGTTCACACAAGCATTATTCACAACAGCCAAAGACAACAACCCAATGTCTATAAACTGGTGAATGAATAAATAAATTGTGGTTAATCTCTACTCTGAATACTTGTCAACAATACGAAGGAACAAATTACTAATACATGCAACAACATGAATAAAAGAAGTCAGACATACAATGTATGACTCTATTAAAATGAAATTCCAGAAAATACAAAGTTATAGTGACAGAAAGCAGATTAGTGGCTGCCAGAAGCTGGTGGCCAGGGCAAAAAGGGCAAAGGGACACAAGAAAATAAGAATTTTTAGGATTCTTGTTGGAACTTTTCTATATCATGTGGTGGCAGTGATATAATTACCAAAATTCATCAAGTTCTATGTTTCAAATGAATGAATTCCATGGTATGTAAATAATACCTCAATAAAGCCCCCCAAAGCCAAAAGATTTCACCTCAGGTTTTTAATAATCAATCACTGTGAATTTTATACTAAATTTATTACACTAAAACTTGCTACTTTTCAAAAACCTCTAATGTTCTAAAAATCAAATAACTAAATTTATGTGAATGGTATGGACAATAATCACCAACAAGCTCTGAGTGAGAACCTAAAGGCCTCTCTAAACAGCACACACAAGTTTAAATACATTGACTCTTTGGCATCTGCTTTGAAAGCTATTTGCTTCCTTCAAAGTTTTAAGTGACAATCCATAAAGTAACCTCTAAAAAATAAAGTAAGGGATCATTATAATAAGAAGAATGATGGCAAATAACATTCATCATGCACCACGGGCCAGGCACCACACAGACTATGAATAGCTATTCATCCCACTCTTCACCGTGTACAAGCCATACTCCTAGCACACAGGACTTTTTTCAGTTCCTAACAGCACCCTTTTTGTGTGGGTGCTTCAGGGCTATCCCACATTCGAGCCCCTTTGTCTGGAATTCTCCTCTCTACTCTACCACTCTTCCCACCTCAGCCTCAGAGCTACCTGCGCAGGGAGATCTTCCTTCAGCTGCTCTCTTTCATGGAGCCTTGATATCTTCTTTCACAGAAAATACAACAATGTTAAAATATTTTATTACTTGCTTACTTGTTTGCTTCCTGTCTTCTCCACTGGACCCACAGATCAGGACACATCAGTTTACTTACCACTGTAAACCAGCGCCTAGTACAATGCCAGACACAGGATTGATGCTCACTAAACTTATTGAATAATTAAATGAATGAATAAGAATTTTCTAATGTAATCCTAACACAACTCTATTGACACAGGTATAGCTGCAGAGATGAGAAAACTGAAACAGAGAGGTTAATGTTGGCCCACAACTGCAAAGTCATTAAGTGGTGGTGCTACAAATCAAACCCAGATCTGTCTCCAAATCTTATACACATAACTTATTAACATCTATACATAGTACAGCAAAACTCACTGAATTTCTGCAGTGGCTTGTTTAGGTCTGTTCACCCAGACTTACGTTATTGGTCTAACACTAACATAAGCTCTAAGGACTATTCAAATTATTTACCAAGAATTTTATTTGATCAAATCTTCTCAGAAATAATTGGCTTGGCCAGTTCAGTCGTTAAGCTGAAATATCTACCAGGTCTGATGGTACTTCCTGGAACACGCTTTACTGGGTACAACTAAATTTATAGTACATTTCTAAACATATGCATACTTCCACTAAAGTAAATTATATAGTATTTATACATTCATCCTATTAACAAAAGAGCTTGTTGTCTCACTCACTCTTGCATACTACTAACTCTCACTATCCAGTACTTCCTGCCAAGACTAAACAACAAAATGTCAGCCATCATAAGTAAAAGCTTTGAATGTGCTTAGAGGCATGACATATACACACCAATTAAGAAAAAACAAAGGTTATATTCAGCAATGTGATACTTGCTACTGCAATTCTATTCACAGTGAAAAAATTAAAGCCACTAAACGAAAGGCAGAATGAAAGAGCTTTTGAATGACAGTGAACTTCAACAAGTGAGTCAGGATAGTGAGTCATTCTTAAGTGTATACCTCAAAAATGTGAACAGATACTACTGTGAGTCCTAAGATGCTAATTATAGTCTGTATAAAAATAGGGAAATAATGCTGCTTTATGCTGAATTCCTGTTTTCAATGGGGTCATAGTTTTGCCACATACCTAAGAATTGTAAATGGTTTTAAGACCAGTCCCTGAAATACTGTCCAGGGATTGAGGCGGTTATAGCATATATAAGGGTACAACTACAACCGAAGGTCTGTAATATTAAAGTTCTATAATATCCTTTAGGGTAGAAAAGTTAAAGAAATCCTTTTATATTGATGTTATACAATTCACATTATGCAGAGAATTCATACACATCAAGAGGAAGCATGCCAACTGAACAAATCCGTAACCTTAAGTAATGAAACATTTATTCTCTTGAAGAAACCCTTTACTAATGTGCCTTTTTCAACCAACAACACCACCATGACACACTTTATGTTCAAAAGCTTAATGTCACTTTTAACATTTTCTTTTTCCTTTACTCTCTACATACAATTTCTCACTAATGTCTAAATGTTTGTTCAATTACTCCTTGCCTTTTTGATTTCCCCCACTACATTTGTCTACAAACATATTTTGTCTGTGGAATAATATTTGTGGGATGGAAAGAAAGTGCTTCAGGACAGTGTACAGTAATTCCCAGTGTAATCTATTGGGATCATTTGGTAAGTATGTCATAAGTAATTTGCAATAATATAACTAACAACACTTGAATTCATCTTTCCATATAGTAACATTCCTCTCACTAACTTGGATGTCCATGTTGTCTTGCGTGGAAATTAAAGTAATGGCATTTAGGAAAGTATGGGAGATACATATAAAACCTGTCCATGAAATTACTCTCTCAGTGAATGTCATGTGTTATATATGTAACGACTAGGTAAAAGACTAAAAATCAATGACCCTTAATATGTTAATGTGAATGCATACTTATGTCAGTTTGCTCTGTCAATTAGCATTAGATTTATATAGGTAAAACACAAAAGTTAAAATAGCAAGGCTTAAACAAGAAAAGATACTGATTTCTCTGCCAATATCTGAAAAATCTAGATCTGAGTCTTCCATGTCTGACATGAGGACTCTCATGTCAATAGGATTCCAGGATTTTCGATGTTTCTTCTCTAGTATTCTCTTTAAGGCTCCCATCCTCAAAGTCACCTCAAGGTCCAAAGATTGGCTGTTGGATCTCCTTCACATTTATATTACAAACAGCAAGAATGAAAGAAGGTAAGTGGCAAGAGTACAGGGGGAAAAGTGTACCAATAATACCCACCCCAGATAAAAACTGCTAAGAGGAAGAAAACTTGATAGTTTTCACCATCTCCCAGGGCTGAGAAGACAAAAAAACACTGGTACTCAGGGCACCTAAGACAGCCAGGGCCTGAAGGCCAAAATCCCCAGAGGAAAGAAAGCAAAGAGAAGTCAGTCTAAAATCTCAGTTGCTTAACTCTGCAATGCATTGCCAATTCATAAGCAGCACAGATTTTGAGAAGCCAAGCAGAGAATAGCAATAACAGTTAAAAAGCTAAACAGAGCTTCTGGCAGTCCTGGGGAAATAAAAATTGGAGTTCAAGACGCATTAAGATGGCACCCCAGATTTCCAGCTGAGGTCCCTGAATGACTGTACCCTAGGATTAATGGTAAACTCAAAATAAACAAAACCTTACTAATACTAAAACTCAGACTTACTACAGCTCAAACATGATAAACAAAGTTACTCTGTCTGTTCTTTAACTGCCTGCCAGAAGCCAAAAGTTTATCCAAAGTCTCAACAAATTTTTCATATATAATAGCTGGCATTCAATAAAAAGTTACCAGGCATATAAAAAAAGAAAACACCCTGGCTAGTGTGGCTCCGTTGGTTGAAGTGTTGTCCTGTGTACCAAAAGATTGCAGGTTCGATTCCTGGTCAGGACACGTGTAGTTCGCAGGTTCAATCCCCAGTCGGGGCGCATACAGGGGCAGCCAGTCAATGTTTCTGTCTCACATTAATGTTTCTCTCTTTTTCTCTCCCTTCCTTTTTCTTTAAAAGCAAAGAAAAATGTCCTTGGGTGAGGATTAAAAAAAATTTTTTAAAGAAAACAAACAGACCTGCAAGGTAAGACAGATATTGCAGTATTAGGCACAGAATCTCTTTTAAATTCTATAGTATGTTCAAGAAAACTGATGACGAGACGTAGAATCTCACCAAAGACTTAGAATCTTTTTTAAAAGATTATAAAAATTCTAGAATTGAAAAACACAATCACTAAAATTAAAAACTCAACAGACAGCCTTAACAGATTAGCCACAGATAAGAGGATTGATGATCTAAAAAAATCTCCAGACTGAAACAAGAAGAGAAAAAAAGGATGGAAAATGCATGAAAGCAGAGGAGACATATGAGACACAAGGAAATGGTCTTACATGCACAACTGCAGTCCCAGGGAGGGAACATAGAGATAATGGTGTGGAAGCAGTTTTAAAGACCTAATAAGCAAGAAGGCTAACTCACTGATTCAAAAGGCAAAATAATCTGAAGCAGGACAAATACAAAGAAAAAAAAGACCTGGGCATATCAAGAGTAAAACTTCTGAAATGTGAAGACAAAGAAGAAATCTTCAAAATAGCCAGAGAAAAAGACAAATAACCTTCAAAGGAACAGCAATAAGACTAACAGCAAATTTCTAAACAGAAATGATGATAGTTCAAAGATGATAAATTAACACTTTTAACGACATGCAGAAGAAAATAACCAGCAACTTAGAATTTCAAGAAATTTTTAAAATATCAAACTGAATTTTTATAAAAATGAAGATATTTCTAGACAAATGACATCTGAGATATATAATAGTCAGCACATACACTAAAATAAATAAGGGAGTTGTTCAAGCAGAAGAATATAAGCACTGATAAAAGAATAACATAAAGAAAGAAATAATGATGTAAAATGTAAATATAGGTATATTGAATACATGAGGCTTAAAATATAGGTAGAATTAAAACACACATGAGTAATACCTAAAGGCAGGTAGCACATAAATGGACTTAAAGTATTTTAAAGTCCTTAGCTTTTTCTGGGAAATGGGTAACAGCACTAACTTATATATTCTAGTAAGTCAAGTATGAATAATGCAATCTAGGGTAAGACTAAAGAATAGTAAAAGTTATAACTAACTTTTTAAGTTTGTTATAACTAACAAACTAAGAAATCTTAGAATGGATAATAAAAAATATCTGAATAATCTAAAACATGGCAAGAAATGACAGAAAAAGAATTTAGAACAGGTGGGAAGATATAAATAGAAAGTTGAATTTAGACTCAAACATGACAGTATTATATGTAAACTGAACACTTTAAAGATAAAAATGATCAGATTAAATGTAAACATATATAGACACATCTTAAATTTAAGAACACAAAAGGTCTGAAGGTGAAAAGAATAGGCACAGATACACCATGCAAACATGAATTGAAAGAAGTTGATATAAGTGTACTCATTTTAGACAAAGTAGACTTAGGCAAGGATCATTACTAGAGATGAAAAAGAACATTTCTTAGCAACAAAGAATCAATCTATAGGAAGATATAAGTATAAACCTATTAACAGTTTCAAAATATACAAAGCAAAAATTGACAGAATTAAAGGAAAAAATAAACCAACTCACACTCATATGGGAGATTTTAATGTAGAGAGATGTCAGGAAGAGTCTCTCTAGACCTCTTTTTAATAATAAATTAATCATATTTACTACTTTTTAGCCTATCAGTGTGACTCTCAATTTCATTCAGGGGTACCACCAAGGACATATATTTTTCATATTCTTTGCATGAAAGAAAAGAAAAGCCCATTGATTACTTCCTTTTGGGTCATAACTAGAGGATTTTATATAAATTCTAAGAAACTCTATGTCCTCAAAAGAATTTGTAAGAGATTAATAAAAGCCAAAGCATGCAACTCATTATCAAATTATGGATATTATTAATTATGCATTGGATTAACTCTGCTGTGTATTTTTTCTTTCCACACTAAACTTCCTGCATGCTAATTGTTTTCATGCTCACTAGGTTCAGTTATTCATTCACAACTTCACTTGACATAGTACAGAGTGACTTAAAACCATCTGCTTGATCAAAACTAGGCAACATCTTAGTCATAGGAAGGACTGAGGAACAGTCACCAAAAATGCACATGGAGCCCAATACTACAAAGCCAGCAAGTATAATGCCCAGTATTTAACAAGAGCAATTAAAATCTGTTACCATTTTTAGTACCTCTTTGTGATGCAACTGTAGCAACTAAAGATGGATGGCAAAGTCTACACATTTCTCTAAATATATTATACTTGGCACAAGAATGTAAAGTGGTATCAATAACATGTTCTAATTCAAATAAGGTTTTTGATTTTAAAAGCAAATTTAAAATTGCATTATCTCCAATGTTAAATTGGAGTCATGGGGCTGAAGTCTGACTGAAGTCCACGTAAGAGAAAGTGGAAGTGGAGAAATTAAAGTTGTTGAATACAGAACTCCTTTTACAGCAAAGGGGAACAGAAAAATGGAATAGTTGCTGGCAGAGTGAGTAGAGTCAAATATGGGTTTTTTTTCATTTGATAAGGAAAAAAACAGCACATGGTATAATGATGAAAATGAGCCAACAGAAGAGGAAATCTGATGACACAAGGGAAAGAACAGAGAACTGAGTGAACAGTGTTTCGGGGAGGATGCGAGGACAGAGAATTTAGTGCACAAGCAAGGGAGCTAGCATTACACAGGAGCAGAGAGAGTTCATCTACAGTAGGAACAGGCAGAGTACATGGATTCAGTTGATGTGATGTAAGCAACTGGCACTACTAGTCCACTGAAGTAATTAACTTCAAGCTTCTCAGTAAAGAAGGAAACAAGGTAATCAGCTGAGAACTAAATATGGGGACAGATACTGAAGGTTTGAGAGAAAAAGGGAAACTGAGATAGTTACTTTTGTGAATGAAGTAGAATAACGTAGTATGACTACCACGCAACAGTAAAAGTCCACCTATATATGAATTTAAAGTACAACTAGCCAGAAGACTGTGGTGTATTCTCCAGCCACATCTAACTGCACAGATACAACAAAGTGGGTATAAAGAGGCTATTGAAAGTGACAGGCAGGTCAGATACCAAAAGAACTCGGAAGTCTTGGCCTCTGTCCCCTGACTATCTTCCACTTCAACAAATATAAGCACTAATGCCCGTGTACAAAACACCACCATCATCACATCACAGAGGTCTGTCTACTTGTCTACCAACATTCTCTTGGGTTCTCCTCTCTTCTCTCTCTGTCTTCGACAAGTTCTTCATCAGTAATTACATCCATTTCCAAAATGATGAGTCCTATATCTATGTCTCTCCACCCTATTCTACCTGAATACTAAACTCATTCTGCTGCTTTCTCAATGTCTACATCTGGCTATCTTAGGATAAATCCCAATGTTTCTGAAACAACCCTTTAACAGTCTGGTCCCAGTCTGAGGTTGTGGAATTCCAAACATCTCCTCCTACCACTTCGCATCAACGGACCCCACAAAATCACTGTACTTCCTCCCCAAACACACCCAGCTCTCCAACAGCTCCACACCTCTATAAATAATCACATTTAATTCACCTCACTAACTTTATATAAATTATATCCACATAATCCTAACCAAATTGCAAGTTACATCATATTGAAGTCGTATTATATATAAATACATAAACAACTCTACTACAAATACAGAGTAAATACAGCGAATTTTTTCTGGAATGTTTTTGGTAATATTTAAAGCATAATGTCTAAAATTAACCACAGCTTATTTTGTGAAATATTAGTATGTGTTTTGCAATTGCCTAGGTGATACATTCAGATAAACTACTAACAGTATGTTTTTTTAAATCCTACTTCTGAAAAAAATCATTAAAAAGCAATACAAGCCAGTAAGTCAAACTTGGTTATACACTTCTGTAGCTATGACAGTCTAATTTTCAAAATATTAGAAATAATAGATTACCAAATTCCTTGAGAAAAAGGTACAAGTGTAATAAAGCAATGAAGGTAAGTCCCCCTCAGAAAATAGATTTGTCTGTGTGTGTGTGTGTGTGTGTGTGTGTGTGTGTGTGTGTGCGCGCGTACCTAAGGTATTGTGTAGGTAGTATATGCAGTATAATATAAAAACTAGTTTTTTAGGGAGTTTCTGAAGATTCTAAATAAAGAAAGGCAATACTTATTGACCCAAATAACAATATCTACTTCTTGAAACACATGAATAGGAAAATTAGAATTTCAAAACTATTATAAAAATGAGAATACAGAGTGGGGCAAAAGTAGGTTTACAGTTGTTTATATGGAAAAATAATACAATAACTAATAAATAATACAAGAATAAACTCTGTGTTTCACATACTTACAATTGTAAACCTACTTTGCCCTACCCTCTATAACTTAGTCATTTTTGAGTACAATAAAAGTGCAACTTTAAAATCATTTTCCAAATCACTCAGTAATTCAACATCCAAGTGCACACATCACACATCCAAAGAGCCTTGTTGTAACAAGACTCTGCCGCTTAGAGAATTACAATCACTTTGGACTAGTCCAAAAATCTCACTTTGACCTCAATCCTTACGATTTAACATTGATGGGGCTGCAAACATGCATATCATCTAAGTAATAGTATACTATAAGAACATATGGAAAAACAATGTACTAAGTCCAAATACATTTTGCTTTCTTAAACAATCACAAAGGACAACCTAAACCTTGGTCATCATCTTACAAACACAAATTATTGTAAATTGATTCTGGAGAGGACTGCTCTCAACTAGGCAAGGAACGGAGCCCCATCTTGTTCCATGGGGGCATCAGTCCTGATCATGAATACCACCACCAATCCTTCTCAGCAGTTTGATCTTAACCTCTCTCAGCCTTGTTTCCCTTATTTGTAAAATTGAGATACAGCCATATCATGCAAGCCTGTTTTAAGGATTTAGGACCAAGTCTGTAGAGCAAATAGTAACTGCATATAGAAAAGAGACTAGCATGATAGACAACTGAATATTAACAGAGCTCTTTCTTGAATAAAAAATTACAGAGGATTTAAAAAAATCTTTCCCTTGTGTGTTTTGTGTTGTCCAATTTTTTTACACAAAGGATAATTCTATAAAAATAAAATGAAAAAATAAAGTCTTATACAAAAAACCCCACAATATATTATGCAAATCTCAAATTTCCTATTATCTTCTACAATAACAGTCACTAATTTATTTTTTAAATTTTTATTGCCTTTATGGGGGTGACACTGATTAATAAAATTATATGGGTTTTGTACCATTCTATAACACATCATCTGTATATTGCATTGTGTGTTCATCACCCAAAGTCAAGTCACCTTCTGTCACCACATATCCCCCTTTAACCTCTTCTACCCACCCCTACTCCTCTTTCCCTCCAGTAATCACCATATCACTGTCTTTGTCTATGAAGTTTTCTTTCTTTCTTTTTCTTAATCCTTTCACCTTTTTCATCCAACTCCCTTCTGACAACTGTCAGTCTGTTCTCTATATTTATGAGTCTCTTGCTATTTCATTTGTTAGTTTATTTTGTTCACTAGATTCCACATACAAGTGAGATCATATGGTATTTGTCTTTCTCTGGCTGGCTTATTTCACTTAGCATAATGTTCTCCAGGTCCATCCATGCTGTTACAAAGGGTAAGATTTCCTTCTTTTTTACAGCCAGGTAGTATTTCACTGTGTACCACAGCTTTTTTATCTAAAAGTCACTATTTCAATATTCACAGAAATTATTACAGAAAACATTACAGAAACTATTTCCACTTCATGCTCACAGTAATTCCTGAATGTGTCACCTAGGCAATGATAAAATATGTACTATTATTAATCAAAATAAGCACTTAAATGTAAGAAAACTGAGGATCAAAAAGGTCACTCAGCTAGTACACCAGGATTCAAACCTCAGTCTGATTTGTGTGCTCTAGACACTTTATTACACAGGATTAATTACTAAGTTGTCAGTAAAGGCAAGAATCATCTTACCATTCAGGAACAGAAAAAAAAATGCAAATATTTGAAGGTTCTGGGGCTTTTTCTTACATAACCCCACTTAAAACATTCTATCCCCTTTCTTTACTACAGTAATAAGTTTCTCTAAAAGAGGGAGCCACACTGTTGTGTTATCTATTTTTAAAGATTCCCAGGTTTAGCAAACTTTACATATCAAGTCATCTCAAATAACTAAGCCAGAGCTGAGACTCAAAGATAACCAAAAAAGAAGAAAAAAGGCCTCTAAACAGTAAGAAACAGTGTTTGAACAACAATGAATTCAAGTTTGTGTAATTTACCTAAAAAGTCTCTCAAAACCTTCATTCAGACCTAATTTATCTTGTTTTTTTATTCAGTCTAGTTTTAGAAAAAATTAAAGCAGACTGATGGCTGCTTCATTCCCAAGGGAAATAAGATTAAAGCAGAAAATGAGAAATAGGAAGGACTATAAGAGACAGATAACCGATAAACAAAAAATAACTACTTGCCTAAAGAGTCAGAAAGTTAAAAAATTGATAAGCAAGAGTTAAAAAGCATTTAAGCTAAACCTATTGTGAGAATTTCAGCAGTCCTGAATACCATATTAAATCTGGAGTTGCCAACGAAAAATATTGAGTATACTCTATGACATAACATGGCAAAATAAAAATTTAAGTAGTTTTACCCAGAATAGCTAAAATATACAACTTTATGCTCCAAGCAACCAAAAAACAAATCACATTGTAGAACATCATTTTCTAACTAAACAGCTATTACATGCGTGTAAAATATTCAAGAACTACAATTGTGTATAAAACAGTGAAATCTCTTCCCCCTTTCCCTAACCCATTCCCAGGGTTAACCAGTTTTGGTGTGTTTCCATAAAGTCTTTCTCTTCTATGACTCTACTTGGAGTCATACTCCAAAACATATATAGTTATACCATACACATATACACACACATGTACAATATAAACACATACCTATATATTGAAGGGTAGGCAATGAACCATATTGTTCTGCACTTTTTGTCTACTCATATATATTTTGTAACTATTTTCCAGGTATGTTCACATAATTCAAGCTTATTATTTTCAGTGACTGGCTGTACTGTACTCCACTACATGAATGTATGATAATGTGTTGCCCTTTCTCCCATTGACAGCTAGTTGGATAGTTCCTAGTGGTTAAATATTATTGTAAACTATGCTACAGTGAAGATCTTTGTGCACATATGCAGAACCAGTATTTCTAACAGATATGACCGTGACTCTACCAGAGTCACAGATTTGAATTTGATGGGCCAGGTGAAACACCATTTTTAATTTTGATAAAGAAATAACAAATTGCCAGTCAAAAAAGCATATTGATTTGTTCTCTTACAACCAATGGTGTTAGTACTTTTTTCATCACACTGGACATTATTCCTATTTTTTTTTTATTTTAGCCAGTCTTGGGCACACAACATTCCATTATTGTTTACATCTACATTCTCCAACAAGCATTGCCAGTTGCCTAACCAATATCCCCCACATCTTCCTTCACTAATAGAACCCCAAATCTTTTCAGCCAAAATGTTTCTCGTTTAAAAAAAATACCTGCTTCTCCCCCACCACCCTACAGCCAGTGGTAGCCATGGGACACAATTCTGGCTGGTGATTTCAGGAAAAGCTTTTGCTTTCCTTCTCCAGGTGACATCTATTCTGGATTCCCCTTTTCCCTTTGTCTTCAGGCCTGGCTCTTGGATCTAAGGATGGAGATGCAGCAGCTATCTTGCAAATATAAAAACAAAGATTAAGTATGACCAAGGAGGAAAATGAAAACTGCTGGGTACTCAAGGCATTATTCAGCCACTGTAACTACCCTCCAGAGCCCTCCTACCCTGAACTGTTTCAGCTACTCCATCTGATTTTAAATTAGTTACATATAAGCATAGTGCTAACAATAAACAGTCCTTTAATTATTAGTGACATTCAAAATCTTTTCATATGTAACTAGACATTTATACTTCTGTAACTTGTCTGTTATATTTGCTACATTTTCACTTGGTTGTATAAAACACAATCATTATAAATTGACTACTTTCTCGGTATCTCAGTTTTATTAGGCATTAGTAAATAAGTTCTAGAGAAATGTCAATATTGGTCTCTTGGCAGTTTCTTGAAAAAATAGACATCTACTTACCATTCAATCCACCAATCACATCCTGGGTATTTATCCCAGAGAAATGAAAATCTTTGTCTACACAAAAACCTGGACATGAATGCCCATTGCAGCTTTATTTGTAAAAATCTTGAAACAATCAAAATATTCTTCAATGGGTGAATGGTTAAAGCCTGAGGCATCCATACTACAAGATACTATTCAGAAATAAAAAGAAACAAATGATTGATACATGAAACAACTTTCTTTTATTTATTTATTTATTTTTATTATTTTTTAATCATTGTTCAAATACAGTTTTCTCCTTTCTACTCCCAATCCAGTCCCCCCTCCCAACCTCCCCACTTCCCTACCATTACCACCCTCCCCTTAGTCTATGACCATGTGTCCTTTAAGTTTGTTCCTGTGAACCGTTCCCACTGTCCCCTTAAATTCCCTCTTCTCTCCCCTCCGGTCACCATAAGCCTGTCCTCTATTTCAGTGTCTTTGGTTATATTTTGCTTGTTTCTTTGTTTTGTTATTTAGGTTCCTGTTAAAGGTGAGATCATATGGTATTTGTCTTTCACTGCCTGGCTTGTTTCGCTTAGGATAATGTTTTCCAGCTCCATCCATGCTGTTGCAAAGGGTAGGAGCTCCTTCTTTCTTTCTGCTGCATAGAATTCCATTGTGTAAATGTACCATAGTTTTTTGATCCATTCATTTACTGATGGGCATCTTGGTTGCTTCCAGCATCTAGCTATTGTAAATTGTGCTGCTATGAACATTGGGATGCATAGGTTCTTTTGAATTGGTGTTTTAATATTCTTAGGATAGAGTCCCAGCAGTGGAATTGCAGGGTCAAAAGGCAGATCCATTTTCAGTTTTCTGAGGAAGTTCCATATTGCTTTCCATAGTGGTTGTACCAGTCTGGAGTCCCACCAGCAGTGCACTAGGGTCCCCTTTTCTCCACAACCTCTCCAACACTTGTTGTTTGTTGCTTTGTTTATGATGGCCATTCTGACTGGTGTGAAGTGGTATCTCATTGTGGTTTTAATTTGCATCTCTCTGATAGCCAGCGATATTGAACATCATTTCATGTGTCTTTGGATTTTCTGTATGTCCTCCTTGGAGAAGTGTCTGTTCAAGTCCTTTGCCCACTTTTTAATTGGATTCCTTGTCTTTTTATAGTGCAGTCTTGTAAGTTCTTTATATATTTTGGAGATTAAACCCTTGTCTGAGGTATCATTGGCAAATATGTTTTCCCATACAGTTGGTTCTTTTCTAATTTTGATACTGTTTTCTTTAGCTGTGCAGAAGCTTTTAATTTTGATGAGGTCCCATTTGTTTATTCTTTCCTTTATGTCCCTTGCTCTAGGGGACACGTCAGTAAAAAAGTTTCTTCGTGAAATATCTGAGATTTTCCTACCTACGTTCTCCTCTAGGACTTTAATGGTGTCACCTTTTATATTTAAGTCTTTTATCCACCTTGAATTTATTTTTTGTATATGGTGTAAGTTGGTGCTCAAGTTTCACTTTTTTTGCACGTGGCTGTCCAGTTCTCCCAACACCATTTGTTGAAGAGGCTATTTTTATTCCATTTAATGTTGCTGCCTCCTTTGTCAAATATTAATTGACCATAGAGACTTGGGCTTATTTCTGGGCTCTCTGTTCAGTTCCATTGGTCTATGTGCCTGTTTTTATGCCAGTACCAGGCTGTTTTGATTACAGTACCCTTGTAATATAGTTTAGTGTCGGGTATTGTGATCCCTCCTACTTTACTCTTCTTTCTCAAAATTGCAGCAGCTATTCGGGGTCGTTTATAATTCCATATAAATTTTTTGAAGTGTTTGTTCTATGTCTGTGAAATATGCCATTGGTACTTTAATAGGAATTGCATTGAATGTGTAAATTGCTTTGGGTAGTATGGACATTTTGATGATATTAATTCTTCCAATCCATGAACACGGTATATGTTTCCATTTGTTTGTGTCTTCCTTGATTTCTTTCTTCAGTGTTGTGTAGTTTTCTGAATACAGGTCTTTTACCTCTTTGGTTAGGTGTATTCCTAGATATTTTATTTTTTCTTTTTGCTATTTCAAATGGGATTTTTTTCCTTGATCTCTGCTTCTGCTGTTTCATTGTTGGTGTATAGAAATGCCTTTGATTTCTGGATATTGACTTTGTATCCCGCTGTTTTGCCAAATTCATTTATTAGGTCAAGCAGTTTTTTGGTAGAGTCTATAGGATTTTCTACGTATACTACCATGTCATCTGCAAACAGTGACAGTTTTGTTTCCTCCTTTCCGATTTGGATGCCTTTTATTTCTTTTTCTTGTCTGATTGCTGTGGCTAAAACTTCCAGTACTATATTGAATAGAAGTGGTGAAAGTGGACAGCCTTGTCTTGTTCCTGATCTTAATAGAAAAGGTTTTAATTTTTGTCCATTGAGAATGATGGTGGCTGAAGGTCTCTCATATATGGCCTTTATTATGTTGAGGAATGCTCCCTCTATTCCCACTTTGCTGAGTGTTTTTGTCATGAATGGGTGCTGTACCTTATCAAATGCTTTTTCTGCATCAACTGATATGATCATGTGGTTTTTGTCTTTGCTTTTGTTTATGTGATGTATTACATTTACTGACTTGCGAATATTGAACCATCCTTGCATCCCTGGAATGAATCCCACTTGGTCATGGTGTATAATCTTTTTAATGTATTGTTGGATGCAGTTTACCAGTATTTTGTTGAGGATTTTAGTGTCAATGTTTATCAGTGATATTGGCCTGAAGTTTTCTTTCTTTGTTGTGTCTTTATTTGGTTTTGGAATTAGGATGATGTTGGCCTCATAAAAAGAGTTTGGGAGACTCCCATCTTTTTGGATTTTTTGGAATAGTCTGTGAAGGATAGGGGTTAGCTCTTCCTTAAATGCTTTGTAGAATTCTCCTGTGAAACCATCTGGTCCAGGGCTTTTGTGTGTTGGGAGTTTTTTGATTACTGCTTCAATTTCTTTTGTTGTTATTGGTTTGTTCAGACTTTCTGCTTCTTTTTCATTGAGTTTTGGAAGATTATATTTTTCTAGAAATTTGTCCATTTCACCTAGGTTTTCAAATTTCTTGGCATACAGCTCTTTGTAGTAATTTCTTACAATCCTTTGTATTTCTGTGGTATCTGTTGTAATCTCTCCTCTTTCATTTCTGATTGTGTTTATTTGGGTCTTCTCTCTTTTTTTCTTGATGAGTCTGCTTAAAGGCTTGTCGATTTTGTTTATCTTTTCAAAGAACCAGCTCTTGCATTCATTAATCCTTAGAATTGTGCTTTTAGTCTCTATGTCATTTAATTCTGCTCTGATCTTGGTTATTTCCTTCCTTCTGCTTGCTCTGGGCTGCCTTTGTTGTTGTTCCTCAAGTTCTTGTAGATGTAGGGTTAGGTTGTTTGTTTGGAATGTTTCTAACCTTTTTAGGTGGGCCTGTATCGCTATGAACTTCCCTCTCAGGACTGCCTTGGCTGTGTCCCATAAGATTTGGGTTGTTGTGAGTTCGTTTTCATTTGTTTCCAGAAACCTTTTGATTTCTTCCCTAATATCATTCTTGACCCATTCATTGTTTAATAGCATGCTATTTAATCTCCATGATTTTGAGTGTTTTTGGTTTTTTTCCTTGGGGTTGGTTTCTAGCTTCAGTCCCTTGTGGTCTGAGAAAGTGCTTGGTATGATTTCAATTTTCTTGAAATTCTTGAGGCTTGTTTTGTGTCCTATCATGTGGTCTATCTTTGAGAATGTTCCATGTACATTTGAAAAGAATGTATATTTAGCTTCTTTTGGATGGAGGGCTCTGTATATATCAGTAAAGTACATTTCATCAAGAGTATTGTTCAATGCCACAATATCTTTGTTGATATTTTGTTTAGAAGATCTGACCATTTTTGATAGTGGGGTGTTAAAATCCCCCACTATAATTGTGTTGCTGTCCATATCTTTCTTGAAGTCCTCTAAGATTTTCTTTATGTATTTGGGTGCTCCTATGTTGGGTGCATACATATTTACAATATTTATGTCTTCTTGATGGATTCTTCCCTTGAGTATTATGAAGTGACCTTCTGGGTCTCTCTTTATGGACCTTTTTTGGAAGTCTATTTTGTCTGATACGAGTATTGCTACCCCGGCTTTTTTTTCCTGTCCATTTCCTTGGAAGATTTGTTTCCAGCCCTTCACTTTCACCCTGTGTAGGTCTTTTATCCTGAGGTGGGTCTGTTGTAGACAGCAGATATGTGGGTCATTTTTTCTTATCCAATCAGCTATTCTATGTCTTTTGATTGGAGTATTTAATCCATTTATGTTTAAGGTTATTATTGATAGGTACTTATTCATTGTCTTTTATGTACGTGTGTTCCTCCCTCTCTCTCTCTCTCTCTCTCTCTCTCTCCCTCTCTCTCTCTCTCTCTCTCTTCTCTCCTCCTTAAAGCAGTCCTTTTAGAATCTCTTGCAGAGCTGGTTTGGTCGAGGTGTATTCTTTTAGACTTCTTTTGTCTGGGAAGCTTCTTATTTGGCCTTCTATCTTGATCGAGAGCCTTGCTGGATATAGTAGCCTTGGTTGCAGACCTCTGGTTCTCATTACCTGGAGTATTTCTTGCCATTCTCTTCTGGCTGGAAGTGTTTCCATTGAGAAGTCAGCTGTTAGCCTTATTGGGGCTCCCTTGTATGTTACTTCCTTGTTCTTCCTTGCTGCCTTTAAGATTCTCTCTTTGTCTTGAAATTTTGTCATTTTAATTATGATGTGCCTTGGGGTGGGTCTCTTTGGGTTCCTCTTGATTGGGACTCTCTGTGTTTCCTGGATTTGTGTGACTTTTTCTCTTGTCAAATTAGGGAAGTTCTCCTTCATTACTTGTTCAACTAGGTTTTCCATCCCTTGCCCTTCTTCTTCTCCTTCTGGTATCCCTATTATACGGATATTATTACGTTTCATATTGTGTTGCATTTCTCTTAATCCCTCCTCATTCTTTCTGAGCCTCTTTTCCTTTTCTTGCTCTTTCTGGATGCTATTTTCTACTTTGTCCTCCAGCTCGCTAATCCATTCTTCTGCTTCATCAATCCTGCTTTTCATTCCTTCTACTGTGTTCTTCAGTTCAGAAATTGTATTCTTCATTTCCTCTTGATCTTTGTTGAGAGTTTCTATTTCCTTTTTCATGTTTACATAGTTTGCAGTGAGACTGATGTAGTTTCCCTCTAATTTCTGAAATCTCATTGTGAGTTCCTTGAACTTCCTGGTAATCATTGTTTTGAACTCACTATCTGATAGTTGAGTTGCCTCTATTTCATTTAGCATTTTTCCTGAGGCTTCCTCGTTTCCCTTCAGTTGGGGGTTGTTTCTTTGTTTTCTCATTGTTCGTGGGTTTCTTCTTTGTTCTTCTTGTTTGTTAATTTGAACTGTTCTGATTCCCTGTAATTATGGTGTGAACTTCTGTGGTAGGATATTTGTGTGTTTCAGTGGTGCAATCTCCTTCGTGTATCCTGGTGTTCACAGCTTCCCCCTACTCTTTTTTGGGATCAGTTGGAGGAGTAAGGCAAAATGGTTTAAAACAGCAAGACAGTATTCTATGATATTTACTTTAGCAGCCAGTAGAGAAGAGATGGGTTATCCTTTGGCTCCTTATAGTGTTAACCATGATCCTCCACCCCACTATCCACGTTTTAAAAAGGATGGAAAGAAGGTAAGACTCTTATTGGGGCCGAGAGGATTGTTAGTTGGATCTAGAAGGCTGTGAAGCTGTGGGAGGTCAGCTTCTAAGGTAGGGTTGGACTAAAGATTAGTATATAGGAGTAGTGAGTACAAGAATAGAGACAACCCCCACAATAGTATAGTTCAGAAAATTGCAAAGTGGGCTGAGATCAGGTAGGGGCATTGAGAAGCATTTACAATTGTATAGACTAGGTCTTACTAGCAGTAATAGTAAAGTGACAGTCTTGTGGCAGAATCGATGAGGTCTAGATAACAAGAATAAAGAGTATAGAACCTTGAGAGGTGTATTAGTGGAACACAGATGAAGGATAGTAACTTATCAATACCTTGTGACTGGGATACCAGGGGGAACCTATCAAATGACAGTATAACCAGTCAAGCAAAGAAGATTATACAGAAAGAAAAAAATACCAAAATATTATTAAAATAAAAAATGTCAGAAAAGTGAGAAAAAGATAATACAAATTTACAGTAACTTGCAAGATTAAAAAAAAGGCAAGAAAAGCAGAAGATGTAGTGCAGGAGAGATAAATTTGGAGTGGAAAGAATAATATTAGGTTGAAAGGAAGAGAAACATAAGGGATTGAGAGATAAAAATAATAAGAATTGAAAAAAAGTCACATAAAACACAAGATAAAATTAATCAACCAACAACAGCCAGAGAAACCAAACAAAACCAAACAAAACCAAAAACAAACAAACAAACAAAAAACCTCTTGTTGGTTTCTAACTGGCCAGACCAGTTTTTCTGATCTTGCTAGCTTCAGCTGGCTGAGGGGCCTTTGAAATGCTTCTCTCTCTCACAACCAGATCTCAGCAAGTCTGTCAGGTACCCTGGGCGCCCCCGCACACACTGGCGCACGAGAGTCAGTCTTCCCGACGACGGTGCACGAGCCCAGCCGTTTCCAGCTCCGTGTTCCCTCCAAACCGCACTCCGACTGGATGTCGGGGCCTTTCCCGGCTCCCCGGTCAGGCTGGCTGGAAATCTCTGAGCCACCACTGCAGTTATGCACCCAGCACCACGCAGCGCTAGATTCCGGCCTCCCTATGGGGCACGAGCCTAGCGCAGCCGGCTTGTCCTCTCCACCGATCTGCACTTCCACCGGGCTAGAGATGCCCCTGGTCCTGTCGGCTAGAGGCTCTCACTTCTCCTCGGTCTCTGGGCGGCTGTTCATATTCCCTGGGCGATTTTTTCTCAGTCCAACTGGCCAATCTGTTCCTTCTAGCAACCCGTTCTCCCCTGGAGTTGCTCACCCCTGTATTTGGGGGAGGGAGGGAGCAGCGGCTTCCCTCTCCCAGGAGCCCTGGGGCAGAGCCCGGAGCACTGGTGGGCCTGGGGTCTGCACACCCCCAGACCCCGGGCTGATCCCTGGGCCCCTTTTGTCCTGTATCAGACTCCTTATCGTCTGGTTTTCCAGTGAGTGCAATAATTTCTGATGTCCTGCTTTCAAAAGTGATTCGGGAACCCAGCCCACTTGCTCTGCCTCTCCACCGATCTGCGAGTTTCCCCTCTCTTCACAGAAGCTGAGAAAAACGCTGCCTAGAGTAAAGCTGCCATCTTCCCTCACTACATGAAACAATTTTCAAGGAAACTGAGTGGGGAAAAAAAAGCCAGTCCCTGAAAGGAAATTAATATATGTCTCCATTTATATAATATTCTCAAAATTACAAAATTATAGAAATAAGGAACAAAGTAGTTGCAAGGGGTTAAGAAAGTACAGGGAGGGCGAGTAAAATGGGTGTGACTATAAAGGGGTGGCTCTGTAGATGATGGAACAATTCTGTATCTTGATTGAAATGGTGGTTACATGAATCTACACATGTGATAAAACTGCATAAAAAACACACACACACAAGTGCAGGTAAAGCTAGTGAAATCTGAATAAAGTCTGCAGATGGCACCAATGTCAACATCCTGGTTTTGATACCTAACTCTAGTCCTGTGACACATTACCCCTAGGGGAAACTGAATGAAAAGTCAAGGGACCTCTCAGTACTGTGCTTTACAATCTCCTGTGAATCTGTAATTATTTCAGTTTTAGTGTATATGCTACCAAAGCAAGCACTGTAGTTATTTCAAAATTAAAATAACTGGTCCTATTTTTGAAAACCCCATAATCAATATATCGTTTCTCATTTTTCATTCCTCATTCTCCCAGCAAAGTCTGCGTAAACTTTTTCCTTCATTTTGACTCCACTCCAAACCCCATATTACCAGTCAAGGTTTCACATGCTAACTAGAACACATGAGAAAGTTACTGCTTCCACCATCCAATTCTGTACACAGACAATTCCTAGACACTGAGAATTCAGCCCATAGGACATCAGGATTAAATTATAAGCACTCCAAAAGTTTTCTCACTAGCACTTTGGAAGTGAAAGATAAGGGCTTTCTCACAATTATTTAAAGGTATATTAAAATGTTCTTAAGTAGTAACTAGATTAGCCTTAGTCAGATTTTCCAAGAACAGCATCTATATTGTGTTGGATGCTCTTGATAACTGCAGTGATGAAACCAGCAGATGTTCAGGTGACAGTTATTAAAAGCTCTCCATGACTAAGTAGTATAATGACCTTTATTAATCACTGCATCTAGTGTCTGCTAAATGGGAGAGAAGCAATACTGCAGCAGCCTATTTTTAAAGGGTAACAAGTTATCTGAATGAAGACATGGCAGAACTTTCAAATAACATTTAAATTCTATCCAGATAGTGGTACAAATATTTTATTGCAAATAATACTCCAAGTAAAATAACTCATGGCAAACATAATTGTTCTCTAGAAAATGTTTATAATTTCTACTGGGCGGTCTGTTTCAGTAATAAAATAATAGAGAGTAAAAACAGAATCCCCACATTAATTAGACAACTGATTAAATAGAACAATTCTCTCTTATCCATATGTGCATTCATCACTTTGATGATAAGCTATAAAGAAACAAATACCAGGCAAGCTTATCAGGCACTGCATTCTTCAGAATTAACTTTTTTGAAAATGATGAATAAATTGTGGTCCTTGCCCTCAACAAGCTCACAGCTTAATACATAGCACCTTAAAAAGTAACTGTAAGTATATATGTTACAGTTATTAGAGATATGCAAAGGTCTACTCTAAGTCATTGTCAAATAGAACCTAGTACCCCTGGCCTACCAGTGCTCAACTATCCTCCATGTCACCTCTAAAAACCCTAAGGGAGCTATAACATAGGAAATTGACTCGATGTCTCAGAGAAGATGTCTGAGTTAGCTCTGATTACTCTGCAAGACCACACATAAATTTGATTCACATTACTTGTTTTACAGTATCTACTTTTCTCCATCAAGACAACAACAAGGTAACTTGTACAACATATATTTGTGACACTATCTGCAATCCCAAATGCAGTAATATGGTTATCCACTATATTTTATTCAGATAACGGATGTGGTTACCTATTAAGCAACTTATAACAAATGGGGACTCCACATGGTCTTGCTATACCACAGGTATATGCTATTCTACAGAAGTTTAAAGTTTTTATACTTTTTCCTCATATAGGGAAGATAAACCTGTTTAAAGTGGAAAAAATGACCTAAATTATACTTAGATGCATTATAGAAACATAAAAATTAAGTGTTGATTGTTATATTGAATGACATTTTTTCATTTTGATTGACTTTTTTCCCTGTTATTTTATGTGATAAACATTTGAGAATAATCAGGAAAAACACAGAAAGAAGTAACAAATGGCAGAGCAAAGAATATGAAAGATAATTTAAAGAAGTAAACCAAGATCCTTTAGCAGCATCCTTTTAAGAATACATTATCCAGCCCTGACTGGTGTGGCTCAGGGGGTTGGGTGTCATCCCAAAAAGCAAAAGGTTGCTGGCTTGATTCAGGGTCAGGGCACGTGCCTGGGTTGCAGGCCAGGTCCCCAGTTGGGGGCATGAGAGAAGTAACTGCTTCTCTTGCACACAGAAGTTTTTCTCCCTATCTTCCCCTTTCTAGAAATAAATAAATAAATAAATAAATAAATAAATAAATAAAATCTTAAAAAAAAAATGTGTCATCTAGAAAATCTCCAAATATGTCACCAAATGGTGTTTTGCATGTCACCATGTTGTGGCGTAGTGACCTATAGTGACAAGAACTATTATTCAGACCCCTTTCCACTGAAGATTCTTTTATTAAATGCCCATACCCTGGGCATTTACTAAATGCACAGATAAAAATACTATACATTCCAAGAGAGCTTATATACCATTTGAAGAGGTGAAACCATTACCATTAAATATTTTTACAACAAGGGCACTGATGAACTAAACAATGGAACAAAGTGGTAGAGTTGATGGGAGTGAAAAATGAGTTGAAAAGGGCATGCTGGAACCCCCAAAAAAGCCTGACAAAGAAGACTGCTTCCCCTGAAGGCAGTGCACACTCACAATAAGTTTTTAAGCTAGAGTACCTAACAAAAACAGTATTCTCAACTGTGATCACATATAAAAATAAAGAATGCATGTAAGCAGGTTGGTGTATACTTTTTTTTTCTCAAAAGGCCAATAAAGATACAAAAAGGACAAAAAGATAATCACTACACATTAATAAATTATGGAGCATAATAAATATGAACTATGCACATTTGTTTATTTAACAATCACATACTATGTGCCAGGCACTGTTCTAAGCACTTTACAAATGTTGACCCGGGACCACACCATGGCTGCTACAACTCCAAGAATCTCAGACAGAAAAACCTGCTCAGAAATCCCCAGCAAGCTTTTGCTTACAACTCAAGAAATAGACTTTATTTGTTGGTGTGTTTATTAACTGAGCACAATATCACCCAAAAACAAAATCAATGTTATTCTGTTATTTGTAAAAAATTAAGAAAGAAAGGATATTGAGTGGGCAATGACAGTGTTTTATTTTTAAAAAGATTTTATTTATTTATTTTTAGAGCAGGGAGAAGGGAAGGAGAACGAGAGGGAGAGAAACATCAATGTGTGGTTGCCACTCAGGCTCCATCAACCAGGGACCTGGCCTGCAACCCAGGCATGTGCCCTGACTAGGAATCGAACTGGCGACCCTTTGATTTGCAGACTGGCACTCAATCCACTGAGCCACACCAGCCAGGGCTGGATATATTTTAAATATAAGCTGAAAACCATTATCAGACCAATAAAAAATAACTCGAAGGGCAATCAAACATTTCCCTGTCCATTGTTTTGTTATTAGCTATAATAATTAGCTATAATTTCACTTATTTAAATATCAGTTTACCACATTCTTAATCATCTACAACAACTAAAAACAGGATGCAAGCTCAAGTGTCCAGTAAGCCAAAACATTTATTTCAATTAACATATATTGGTCACTTCAATAAATATAATCATAATGTACAATATAATTTTAAAGGTGTGATATTAGAGACAAAAGTAAAATGTATGAGAATGCAAAGAAAGGAATGATTAACTCTGACTTAGGGGAGCAAGGGGAGAAAAAGTCCACAAACACTTTGGCAGGGGTGGCATTGGAGCCTACAGGCAGATCTGATAAGGGGCAAGAGGACTTGCTATCCTCACGGAGCCGTGTGTCTGGGAACAGACAAGCATTCTGGTGTAGCTGGCACAGTCAGGGCATGAAGAGATCTACTGATACAGCTAGAAATATAAGTTAAGTCCAAATTCAGGTTCAATGGCAAATTGTTTCAGAAAGCTATCTCGTGGTATGGAAGGATGGAATACAGAGTTAAATGACCAAATACAACGTGGCCAGTCTTTTTTCTCCCACTATCTCTTTAAGACTCTGTCTAAACTTCCCACATGTTATGGAAGTCTCTTCACATTTGGGCACCTGAGTGCTCTCTGCTTTTTATTTTGTCTGCAATGCTTATACACATTCTCTTTTTTCCACTAGCTGGCTTGCCTTTATGCATCCTTTGACACTTGGTTCAAATGAGAGCATCTGTCACTTCATCAAAGTTGAATTCCTTCACTTTCCTAATTACCAAACCAGGGCCAGTTCCCTGTGGGGTTCCCATGACACCTTGTCTTCTCCAGCACTTATCATACTAGATTAATTATTGACTTTTGTCTCTTACCCCTTGCATATGAGCTTGAAGATACATCTCTGCACCTTTGCATCTAAAATGTGATAAATGTTCAGTGCAAGTTTATCAAATGCAATAAAAGAGAAGGCTATTTTAATAATCTAGAGAAAGGAAAGATGCTAAAGCATCAAAGTGGGAAATGAAAAGGTTAGGACAGACACCAAAGCTCCTGTTTCACTAATAGGAGAAAATTTCAGGGCCCCAACCTTAATCTATTCTTATTTTAAGAATAATTTTAATAAACATGGTCATTAGGTTTTGTAACCTACAAAAACATATTTTTAATAAAGAACCTGAGTAATTAAGAAAAGGTTAAATTACAGGGAGCATACTTCTGCTTAACAAGATGGAGAGACATATACTATTTTCAAAATGTTTTTGTCCAAATAAACATGAGGCTTTTTTTTTGCACATAAACATTTTACTGGCATTCTGTGATAGACTACAGCAACAAAAAACTTTATACACTGTTCATGAGGGTACAAATTTATACAACTTTTATATATATTAATTATCAACAGCTCTAAAAATTAAAAAGGGTATGTCATTTATACCCCAAGGGTATAAAATTTAAAAGGGTATAAGATAACTTATAAAAAGTTATCTCACAGATATGAAGTGTTCTAAATAAAAGACATTCTTTCATTAATGCTGTTTGTAATGGCAAAAGACTAAACAACCCACACACCTATCAACAGCATTATAGCTAATTAATCTGTGTTTCATCCATACACTGGCAAAATATAGAGCAGTACAAAAGAATAAGATAAATCTACATGCACCTACATGTTAAGATTCTGAAATATTATGTGAATAATGTAATTTGCATACACAAATATTTATGAAAAAGACATATTTGCATATATTTAATATGCCTGTAAATTCATAGAAACAGTTTTTCAGTATAAACACCCACTTTTGAACACTTCCTTTAAGTAGAGGAACGAAGGACTCCAGCCAGTGTGGCTCGGTTGGAGTGTTGTACTACAACCGAAAGTTTGTGGGTTCAATTCCTGGGCAGGGCACATGTCTATGCTGCAGGTTTGTTCCCTGGTCATCCAGGTGCATACAGAGACAACCAATTGATGCTTCCCTTTCACAACGTTGTTGCTTTCTCCCTTCCTCTCTCTCTCTAAAAGCAATGAAAAAAATGCCGTCAGACCCTGATCAGTGTGCCTCAGTTAGTTGGGTGTCATCCAACAAAGCAAAAGGTGGCTGGTTTAATTCCCAGTCAGGGCACACACCTGGGTTTGATCCTGGACGGGGCACATATGAGAGGCAACTGATTGATGTTTCTCTCTCTCATCCACGTTTCTCTCCCTTTTCCCCTCCCTTCTTTCCCCTCTAATAATAAATAAATAAAATCTTTAAAACAAAAATGTCCTTGGGTGAGGATTAAAAAAAAAGAAGAGGAATAGAATAAAGGTTTAGGATTAGGTTGGGGGGTTCGCTTCTTATTCTAACTTTTTATAAGAAAAAATGTATGTACCTATCACATTTACAGTTAATAAAAATAATAACAAACAACAGTATGGTGATTACCAGAGGGAAAGGAGGGTGGGGAGAGGTAGAAGAGGATCTACAGGATATAAATGGTGATGGAAATAGACTTGACTTTGGGGTGGTGAACACACAATACAATATATAGATGATGCATTATAGTATTACATACCTGTAACCTATATAATTTTATTAACCAATGTCACCCCAATAAATTCAACAAAAAATAAATTAAGGAAACCATGTTCATGAAAGCCTTACTTGAGAACTGTACTACTGAATGATCCCCAGAAAGGTAAAATCTGCCACTCAAAACACATGTAGTATCTGTGCCATTTGTATATATGTATGTGTGCATGCCTGTGAACAAGCCAAATTCTCCCAGTACAGGCACACATATTATTTGCATTTAAAGTGCTTCTTGTATTAACTAAACTCCTAGGATGTTCACCACAGACAAATCTGGGGCTAGTCAAGCTACCAGTTGCCATGTGCTCCCCAATGAAGCTCCAGGGTCCAGGCATGAGTAGCCAGAGTTCATATAGACTTATAATTTCTCCAGGAAACTGTCTGATAGGGTGGAGACAGGCACTTGGTCCAGCACCTACTTTCCAATCTGATATGTTTTAGAACTCAGCATTTCCTCCCCCAGAAATGAGCCTCAATTCCTCTAAAGTTGCCCCAGAGGCGGAGGAAGAGCCTGAGTCTTCAGCAAAGAAAGAACCATAGTCCACACCAGAGTTGTGGAAGCCAGTGAGGCCTAGGCCAGACTGGGATGTAGGGGTAGATTTGAAGGCAGCGGCACTCTGGCCTCAATTCGGAGCTGCTCTTGGTGTCTAGTCAGGAACGGGAATCCTGAGCTGAGCTGAGCTTCAGGCCAGTGAGCAGAGCCACTAGGAGCAACTGAGCAAGAGTTGGTGTCAGTGAGGTGGGATTCATCTCTGCCCCGTCAGTCGTTAACTGAAGTGTCTCAGAGGCACCACTACTACAACTGTGTGGAGGCTCCACTCTCATGGGCCTTCCAATTGCTGGGATGGGAGGTAGGCTTCTTCCCCTGGGTCTTCCTGCTGGTGCCCATTCTGCTGCCAGCTGCTGCTGGCACTAGCTTTGTAACAGTGGAAAATCATAACCCACCCCACCATTCTTCTACATTGTTTCTGACCCTGACTAATGGGTAGCTTATAGACAGCATGTTTGTAAAAGGATCTTAGGAACTAACTTCAAAAGATAAAGTCCCCTGCCTTCAGGCATTCCAGCACCAGATTTGCTGACCTCCAAACATAAAACCAGGATGATGTAAAGCCAGGAAGACTAACCCAGGGCCATCACTTGCTTTATTGAAATGGACAGTGCTCATCTGCATGTAGAGAACTTTTCAACTCCCTCCCTTGATCTCTTTGTTCTGTTCCCCTCTCCCTAAAAACAAAACAAAACAAAACAAAACAAAAAAACCCTCTGCCTGGACTGAGATATGGAGATGGGCTTTGATACAAGGGTCCCCCATCTTCCAGATGGCCAGCATCTGAATAAACCACCTTCCTTTATATCAGCACCTGCCTCTCCAGTATTGGCTTTCAAAGCAGCAGGCAGCCAGACCTGCATTAGGTTACGGCTTGATTTACATGCCCAAGGCTGAAGAAGAGGACCTGGAGGAGAGGTGCAGTGGGATAGGAGCCCAGCCAAGGCTGGAGGCCAGCCAAGGCTTAACACAATTTCGCTTCTACTGTAGTGGTCTCCCACTCTGCCTTGCAGCCATATTGCAAGTTTAGCCTTATTTCCACCCACTGAAATAGTTTTCACCTTAAAGTTAACACCTGTGGTTACTGCAAGTTCTGGGTCAAAAATATCATCTGTGAACCTCAAGAGCAGGCTAGACTGGCCCATGCCACTTTCCCCGATGATGAGGATCTTCAGGGTGGTCAGCATGTCCTGATCCCTCCTGACCTTTGTCGGTTCCAAGCCCAGCTGCCTGGTCTCACTCTCAACCCATCACCAGGGGGAACTACCCATGCATGAGGCAGGGGTCCTATGGACACAATGGGGACCTAGCTGACCCCACAAAAGGTGAGGGGAGACTGGCCAGGGAGTGCACACAGGGCGGGGGAGAGGGGCAGTGTGTGGACGCCTTCCAATGGATGCCAACAGGGAAGGGGCTGCAGAAGGTGGGGTATGGACACACTGAGTCCAAGGCACTGGTGCCAAAGGCAAGAGGGACTAGGGAGCGCACTGTGGGTGGTGGGTGTGTGGAAGCCCTAGCAGGCACCAGCAGGGGGCATGAGGGAGAGTGGCACAAGGTGGCTGGGTGGGTGTGGGGACATACATGGACTAACTCCTGTAAAGCTGCTGGCGCCAACCACTGGGGGTGCAGGACAGGTGAGAGGGGTGGGGTGCATGGACACACAGGGGACCCAGGTGCAAAAGAGGGAGGCAGCCAGGGAGTACACAGCGGTCTGGAAAAGGGGATAAGGGGCACGTAGGTGCCCTCCAGGGCATGGAGGTTGGGGGCAGTTGCAGGAAGGCACATGGATGCATTGGGCTGAGGTACTCAGGCCAAAGGCAAGGTGTGGAGCCGGAACACAATGTAGCCTGAGCTAAGGGGGTGGGAGAGGTGGACTCCCTAGAGTCTAGGGCCTAGAGCCAAAGGAGAGAGGGCCAGCAGTGAGCATGAGGAAGGAGGAGGGCCTGCACTCCAGGAAGCACTAATGGGGAAGGCTTGTTGGGTGGTTGTGGCTGGCAGGGGGAGAAGAGACATCGTGGTTTCATCTAAATAAATGCAAGGCTTTTAAGCGAGAAAATCAGACTCCTCAATAATATACAGCTACTGTGATTACATTTGTACCTAATGTACATTTGAATAGATTCTATGATTTTACATAGGTCTGCTCTATGGTGTTTTGCCTTCCCAACCTAGTCTAGCTGTGTCCTTGAAATGGAAGCTAACTAGGACATAGACAAAAACTATAACACTTTATTTTTCTATTTGGCATAGAATTGCTGATTCCATCCCTTTCCCTGGTTCACAAAATTAAATTGCTTTAATTCTGCCCATAATGACCTCATGGCAGTACAACCAACTATTCTGCTCTGGGTATAATACCCCTTAGATGAGGCTGTCTTAAGAAACATACCTACCTTTCCTTCCTCCCACCCTCCCTCCCATAAACAGTAGAGTGTCTACTGTATTCCAGGAATGAACAGGGATCGTATCTTATTTTCTATCCCCAGTGACTAGCACAGTAACTTGCAAAGACTGAACATCTGATAAGGGTTTTATAAAAGAATAAATGAGAGAATGATGAATGAACAAATGAATGTATATATTCATGCATATTTAACCCTCTTTCCTATAAGGCAAGGATACTTTTCCAAAGACCAGTTATCCTTTGCCTATTATTCCTTTATTTTGCCCAAGGTTGTATTACAAAACATCTATTCCTATCCATTTCAACTATCTTACAAATGTCAATCATTCCCATAAGTTCCCCACTGCATCATTCTAGTTAAGAATGTGGATCCACTAAAATTATCCTTCAAACAACATTATTAGTTCTTTCCCTTTCTTATAATGTAACCGTTGCAAAATTCTAACTTCCTTAAAGAGCATTAACACAAACTGTTTGAACTGGATTTCACTAAAATTGAGTAAACTGGGATATTTAACTTTAAATGACAAAGCAGTGATTTGACAGATGTTTTGAACATTTCAAAGAAAATATTCATGAATATTTAATAATTTCCCTCCTTCCTCAGAATAATTCTTAACCATATGTGTGGGTCCTACTTATAATAAATTATATTGTTTTTTCTTACTACCTCATACCAACAAAAAGTAATTAATGAAAACTCTTCAAACCATTTGTCATAATTATTTCATCCCCTACTTTGATACTTTCCTTCACAAATCAATTTTCCACACTATTTACTAATATTCTAATATTAAATATGAATACAATACTTTAAAATGTTGTTCTCTTTATAACCATCAAATTTATACTACATTTTAAAGAAGTAAGTCAGACACTTTTCTTATGGGTCATTATTTTATATCTGTTTATAGGACTTTGAAATTTATCAATATTAAAAACTGGTAAAAGATAATAATATTTTGTATAAAAATAGAATGATAGATATTTTACCTCCTAAATTATTAAAAACACTATTAAAATAGGTTTGAAAAACAAACTTCTAAAGGGAAAAAAATCTATGTATAAGTGCCTCTATTTCCCCAGGTCAGAGAAAATTCTGTCTAAAAAAAAGAAAAAAGAAAAAAAATCTAGGAACAAAAGCCATTCTACTACTTTAGTATATGGTAGCTTTTAGTACTATTTTTTGATATTCATATGGCATTTCCTGCCAAATGTGATTGCAATATTCATTTGCACATGCACACACACCTAATATGTGAAAAGAATATTATTATTCTTTTCCCTGGGTCTATTCCAAATAACGATGGTCGTGACTAAAAACATAAAGTAGAAGAAATATTCCAATAAAAAAATTCTGACTGTAGGAATTTGACAGTTTCAAAGAAACTGGGATTAAATTAACTAATTTATATTCTCCTAAAACAGTTAAAACAGTACACTTTTCAAAAATAAATGCCTAATTGTTAGAATTCTGTTATTCAACTGGAATGAAGTCTTCTACATCAGAAGAAACGGGAGAAGAAACAGAGTAGAAAACAGGAGGTAAATAACTGTAAAGTATTCTAAGTAGTACTATCATATTTTCAAAGGTAAATGACAATAATTTCTGTCATGTTTTGAGATGCATTTTTGTCCATGTAAGTAGCATATTTCCCCATGAAACAAGAATAGACACGGAGATTCTAAGATGTCTTTCAGCTGTAATATTCTATTTATTGGTTGACTATACTATACATCACAATATTATTTTATACCATCGCCCTAAATCATTTTATGTAGGACTTAAGGAATCTGATAAGCTTTACTTTAAAAACAGGTCATATCAAGTTTTAAAAATTCAAAATAATTTATATGCTATGTCATCTGAGTTATACTTATGCTATTCAAATATATAAAGACAGAAAGATATTTTACATATATAAAAATATATATATAAATTTATCAGTTAACTGATTTTAATCTACAGATTAAATTAGTAAAATTACCAGTATTATAAAATCAGTTAACAGCCTAGTATATTTTTAAAATCAATTCCTAATTGTCATTTTGAAGATTTACTACTTCAAATGTTTAAAAAGAAAAATATACAAGTATTTCTTCCAATATATATCTGTATTAGTTCATTTTAAGAACTGTAATTCAGACATACAATTAAAAAAGATTTTGAAAATGTATTTTAACATATTCTAAACTGAGACAGGCTATAAATATAGGAGCATATTAAATATAAAACAGTAATGATTAAGCATATAATCATAAATAGAAAAAATCATTCACTGAAAAATGCAATAAAACCCACCATTCACTGTCTAGTTCATATTTATAACTACTATTTTATCAGGTATTCACAATAATAAGAACCATCTAGTTCTTTTGCCCTGCTGTAGCAGAATCCTACTTTGTTCCCTTTTGATTTCTACCATGAACATTTATATTTCAAAATCAAAAGAGGATTATATAATTTATTCTCCCTCCAAAATACATAATGCAAGTTCATACCTTTTAATATAACAATATGCTTCTAATGTATGGTCTAAAAACAGTAATAACAAGGCATGTTAACAATTATGCCATTACCTGATTCTTTTCAGATACCATAATATATCAGAAGCTCAAAAACATACATGATAACTCAAAACTCCTTTTTTATATCTGTTCTTTAGGTCCATATTTGTAAAAGCCTGAGTGACTTGAAGTGCTCTGATTATTCCTTCTAATGATGTTCCTACCTTCCTTCACTGTGGCTGCCTTTTGCCTCGAGGGTATCACCAGCTCCTTTACAATCTGCAAGACTTGAATCATCGCTAGTCATTAACAAGCCAAGGACTCCAGCTGCTTCCTCCAGAAATCCAACAGGTTTCATCACCAAGAGCTCATGACATTTCTGCTTTCAGGAAGCTCAGGAACAAACACAGTTCAACTTCAGAGAAATAAATGCTTTCCTTAGCTATACAAGAAGGCTCCGAAGCAGTTAACAAGGAACAAGGAAAAGATAGGCTGTATTTTCTTGAAATTATGTATTCAAACTGATTTCAGCACTTGTGAAAACCAACATCCTCAAAGTCCCAAATGCATGACTTTGCAAAGCATTAACAGTTACAAACAAAACAAAACAAAACAAAATGTGGGTAATTGTCTGTAAATCACTAAGCACAGTGAAAACATTTTCTCACAAAAGTCAAGGCAGGAAAAATAAAGTGCTATGCTATAAATTCTCATATAGTGGATCACAGATGCTATGTGCAAGTTTTTAAAAACACATTCAGTAGTCAACCAAAATATCCTGCACTGTAAAAGCCTTAATACTTTTTTCCAATTTCTCAAAAATCTCATGTTTGAAACACAGAAAATATAATGTGGATAAAAATAAAACTCTATCGTGCTAACTCCAAGCTCCCAGATCTGCATCAAAGATATGCTACCTCAAAAAATATCCTCTAAATTCCTTTCCCCCTACACACACACACACACACACACACACACACACACACACACACACACACCTCTGACATCCCAGCAGATGAAGAAAAGTCTAGGTTCACACTGCCCGCTAGAAATCCCCAAAGAGGTATGTAAATTCGTTGGTCTCACCATCAAAGGCATGGACCAGAGAATTTCAAATCAAGCATAACAACCATTTCTGCCATGAGATTTAACAGCCAAGATGCAACAATGTTCAATTAATAGTTAATACATTTCTTACAGTTCTGTATCTCACATAGCAACCTTTTTCAAAGTAAACCTACAGAGTTAACTAAAAGAGAAAACTGAAATTCAAGTTAATATGGTTAAATGTCACTATTTACTAAAGTGACTCCACTGGCAATTTGTTCCCCTTACTGTGCTGCCAACTTCCCTCTGAGAATTTTTTCCTTCCCATTTATTATTTTGAATGAATGTATCATAAAATGACTCCCAGACCAAATCAGAGGCAGTTTCTGTGCCTCCACACAGTTCAAGGCTATTTTGTTACTTTCTCATTTTTCAGTTGAACTACTGAGGCACACAGTGAATCAACCAAGGTTGGTAATTGGTAAAACATAGGCTCCAAAATTCAAAGGTTTCTTCTGCTTTCTCTGACACCAAGTCTCTTCTGTAGAAAGGTACAATTTTAAAATTCAGGGAGACATTGTCAGCTCTTCAAGGAAGAGGTACTATAAAACGGGCATATATATCCACCTATAATGTATTCTCCATATGGGTGTTAATTTAAGACTTCAGTGCTACAAATCCATGATAGTGAGAAAATATTTGCAAATGGAGAACAGGGCATTAATTCTAACTATATATTATCTTTAAAGACCATGTTTGTCCTTGCAAATTAAATCAAAGCAAGAGTTTGGACAGGTCAAAGACCAAGTTTTAAACCTCAGATTAAAACTGTGCTCTTTAACAAATTCCTCTGATGACCTGGTATAGACAAATCAGTATTTAAATCAAACTCCTAAAATCAAGTTCCCCTAATTCTTTCTACCCCTTGTCCTGTTTCCTAGGGCAGTCCTGAACATGAAATAGGTGTTAGATATCTCTCTCTGGATTCACTTTCCAGTTCTTTGCATTTCCAGCTCCTGAAAAATTACTTTTACTCTTTTTGGGGGTAAAAATGTTCTTGAGAGGTATTTTTCTGTTAGCTTTGCTCTCTCCCAGTACTTTTCTGTTGCCATGCAAGGAAGGGGACACACAGGACATGATCCTTTCACTCAACTCTATGCTTCATGTCTGATCAGTGAAGCAAGGACCATCTATATTCACATTTCCATGAATTTCAATTCTCATCATTGCCTATCCCACTGACATCAGTGTTGGTTTTGAAAATGAAAATCATACAGCAATCCATTTGCACACAATTGTGCAATGCTGTCAGTCCTTACCTTCTGCCAAGCAACCAATAGCTTTTTCTTCTCTCATTCTTTTCTCATTGTTTTATGACACACTGCATCAGTACAAATATTTGAGCACATATTCTAATATGTATAACTGAACTGTGCTCTAAAATGTCAAGATCATGAAAGACAAAGAAGGACTGAGGAACTATTACAGATTAGAGGAGAGTGGAAAGTATAGAGTCAAGATGAGTAAATGTAACACATGATCCAAGATTAGATACTGGACCAGAAAAAGATGAGGGGAACTGATAACATTTTGGGACAATGGATAAAATTCAAATACAAGCTATGGATTATCAGTGTTACCTTTTTGACTGTGACCATTACACAGCTATTATGTAATAGAACATCCTGGATTGTAAGAAATACACCCTGAAGTATGGGGTACTTAGAGGTAAATACTTCAATTTACTCTTTAATGATTCAGGAAAAACTAACACCAATATAGAAGGAAAAAGCAAATGTGGTAGGATTTGAGAAATCCATGTATAAGAATATATGGGAATTTCTGGGAATATATGGGGTTATTCTTGTAACATCTTCCTAAATCTGAAATTATTTCAAACTGAAATGTCTTGACTACATATTTCAACATATGTATATTTATGTGTTTATAAGAGATACATACGTATTCATATCCATTTATGTTTAGTCATATAAAACAGTAATTTCAAGGGATAAAATAAATATAAAGAATTACATATTTCTATATATGCTGTTTTAGTTAACTCTGTGTATGTATGTACACATATCTACACATATGCATTCTCCTATCTGCTTCCTCCACCCCATAGGTCATTCCGAACCTTCCTGGCAAAGGCAGACATATCTCTGGGGTTACTCTGACATGGAGAGTCTTAAAATAATTAATTTCCAGATCCTTAACTTCCATATGTACTTATTGCTAAAGCTGACCTGCTTGAGAAAATTCCTGCAGCAGGGGTTCTCCATTCCCATCTCCCTTTACACAATCTCCTTTCTCCCATTCTATTAGTAAAAGGCCAACCTTCATCCATCTTATATGGTGCAGTGCTCCAAAGGTGAAAACATGGGAGGTGGGGGACAAACACCATTCAACAAGTCCTTTAATCAAGGCACAATAAGCAATAGCCCATCCCCTTATGAAGATATGAGTTTCTAATAAAATATTACTTTATAGAAAATAATTGGTTAAGAAAACATCACATATTTGTTGTTTTGACCAATGACATTAGGATAAAACTCTGTGAGAAAAGTGGAATGGATATATAATTTCAGGGGGAAAAAAAGAAAGTATAAAAAGCTCTGGCTACTAAGAAATAGCTCATTCATTTTTTTAAGTAAATTACCCTGGGTATCAAACCACTGTGATACTTAAACACAACTATAGTTACAAGGATGATGTAATAGTTTTTGATTGTTTTATTTTCCTCATTGGGCCTATGGAACAAAAAATCAGTTTAATCATATTCCCTGATTTATATAACGGATCCATGCATAGTCCATTTTTATTTATTTACTCAATTACTTATACTTAATAATTTAATAAACACCAGAAAGCAATTACCCCAAATAAAAACAAGAACCTTAAAAATAATCAACATTTAACCTACAGTCCTGCCAACCACCAGCTCATCATCCCCCTGCTCCAACCCAAAGTAACAATCATCCCGTATGCTGTAGTTACAATCATTCCCTTTAGCTCATTACAGCTACATAGCTATATCTACATCTATATCTGTATCTATAAATATATCTGTATAGTGTGATTATATGTGTATATTTGGCTTTTCTGAACTTTATTAAAAGAGTACAATGTTTTATATAATATTTTGGTAATTATAGTTTTTCTTTAAAATGATTCTATTATATTCTAGTCCCATGGTTCTCAGTCTTCATACATACTGAACTTGCCTGGGGATTTTTAAAAAGTATGATGCCTGGGTCCATCCACAGGGATTTTGCTTTCATCCTCCTAGGGTACAGCCTGAGCATCCTAAATTTTAAAAGCTCCCCAAAATGACCCTAACATTCAACCAAGGTTAAGTACCTCTATTCTAGAAGAATGACACAGGGAAAGCTAATTGCATGTGAAAAAGTAAACATGAAAGGTACAAAATATTATGACTCTACTATTAGCATTTACATTATATATAAATATCTATCTATCTATCTATCTATCTATCTCAGATAGATAGATAGACAGACAGACAGACAGACGAAGAGATGGGGGCACAAAGAAAAAATATTAAAATGTTACCAATAATTTTTCTTCTGAAAGGTGGCATTATGTATGAATTTTTACTGTCTTTCTGTTTTGCCATACTTCTCCACAGACAAAAATTTTTACTATTTTTTAAAAGGAATTACATTTTATTTTTTAAAAAGCCATGTCACTTCACCAAAAAAGATACTTATACAGATGGCAAGTAAGCATATAAACAGAGGCTAAACATCTTATATCATTAGGGACTTCCAAACAATGAGACACCACTACACACCTACTAGAATGGTTAAAGTCCAAAACACTGACAACACCAAATGCTGTTGTGAGGATGTGGAGCAACAGGAACTCTTTCATTGCTAGTGAGAATGTAAAATGGTACACCTACTTTGAAAAGTTTGGCAGTTTTTTACAAAAGTAAACAGTTTTACCATATAATTCAATAACTATACTCCCTGTTATTTACCCAAATGAGCTGAAAACTGGTATCTACACAAAAACATGCACATGAAGGTTTACAGCAGTTTTATTTATAGTTGCCAAAACTAAGAGGCAACCAAGATGTTCCTCAGCAAGTGACTGGAGAAACTATGGTACATACAGACAATGGAATAATACTCAGCAATAAAAGGAAATGAGCTACCAAGCCCCCCCCCCAAAAAAGACATGAAAAGACATGGAAGAACATTTAATGCATATTGCTAAGTAAAAGAAGTCAGTCTGAAAAGGAGTCTATTTGAAATCATACATACTATATGGATTCTAACTATATGACCTTCTGGAAAAGGCAAAACTGTGGAGATAGTAAAACAGTGGTTGCTAGGGCTTTGAGGAAAGAGAGAGAAGGATGAGCAGGATGGGCACAGGGAATTTTTAGGACAGTGAAACTACTCTATGAAATTGTAAAGGTAGATACACATCCACTATACATTGGTCAAAATCCACAGAATGTACAACACAGAAACTAAACCATAATGTAAACTATGGACTTTAGTAAACACTGATATATCAATATTGGCTCATCAATTGCAGTAAGTGTACCAACTAATGCAAGATGTTAGTAACAAGGGAAATGGGAAGATGGAGAATATTATGAGGGAACTCTTGGACTTCCCACTCATTTTTTCTGGAAATCTAAAACTGTTCTCAAAGTCTTTTTTAAAATAACAAAGGAATTCTATAATATATATTTAATCTATATCCTACTCTTCAGACTTTATCTGAATACAAAATTAACTAAAAAGTACAGAGTTTAACTGGGAAGAGTGCTTAAAATAAAAATAATAATCACCTATATATATAAAGAAAGAGATCTGATGTGGCTTGGTAAATAAAAAATGTTAGTTTCCTTTGCAATGAGCTGCCTGCAAACAGTTGTCATCTAATTTTTTAATTTTTTAAATTTTTAACTATATTTTATTGATTATGCTATTAGAGTTTTCCCAATTTTCCTCTTTTATCCCCCCTCCACACTGCACTCCTCACTCTCCAGCATTCCCCACTCCTTAGTTCATGTCCGTGGGTTATACATATAAGTTCTTCCAATTCTCTGTTCCCTATACCATTGTTGACCTCTCCCCATCTACTTTATTCCTACCAATTATGCTTCTTATTCCCTGTACCTTTTCCTTCCTATTCTTCCCCTCCCCACTGAAATTTTCCATGTGATGCCCATTTCTCTGATCCTGTTCCTGTTCTAGTTGTTTGCTTAGTTTTTGTTTTTGTTGTTTTTCTTTTTTTTTAGGTTCATTTGTTGATAGTTGTGAGTTTGTTGTCATTTTACTGTTCATATTTTTTATCTTCTTCAATTTCTTAGATCAGTCCCTTTAACATTTCATAAGGGCTTGGTGATGATGAATTCCTTTAACTTGACCTTATCTAGGAAGCACTTTAGCTGCCCTTCCATTCTAAATGATAGCTTTGCTGGATAGAGTAATCTTGGATGTAGGTCCTTGCCTTTCACAACTTCAAATACTTCTTTCCAGCCCCTTCATGCCTGTAAGGTTTCTTTTGAGAAATCAGCTGATAGCCTTATGGGCACTCCTTTGTCTCCTTTCTTCTTGCTTCTTTTAGGATTCTCTCTTTATTATTTAACCTTGGGTAACTTAATGTGCCTTGTGAGTGTTCCTCTCACAAGGATCATGTGCCTTAGTGTGTTCCTCCTTGGGTCCAACTTCTTTGGGACTCTCTGGGCTTCCTGAAAGTCTATTTCCTTCACCAGATTGGGGAAGCTTTCCTTCATTATTTTTTCAAATAAGTTTTCAATTTCTTGCTCTTGTTTTTTTCCTTCTGGCACCCTTATAATTTGGATATTGGAATGTTTCAGGCTGTCCTAGAGGTTCAAAAGTCTCTCTTCACTTTTTTGAATTCTTGTTTCTTCATTCTGTTCCAATTGGATGTTTATTTTTCCCTTTTGTTCCAAATCATTGCTTTGAGTCCTGGTTTCCTTCCTGTCATTGCTGGATCCCTGAATATTTTGCTTTATTTCATTTTGGGCATCCACTTGTTTTTTCAATTTTCAATCAAGCTCAATTAGTTCTGTGAGCATTTTGATTACCAGGGCTTTAAATTCTCCATCAGATAGGTTGGTGGTCTCCTCATCACTTAGCTCTCTTTCTGAAGTTTTGCTTAGTTCTTTTATTTTGGCCATATTTCTTTGTCTCAATGCACCTGTTAAGTTGTAAGGGGGCAGGCTTTTGGTACTCACCTGGGCAGGGCAACTCTCCTTGCTGTGCTGGGGCGCTGCTTGTTGGGGAGTGGAGGGGCCAGAGAGGAAACAATGCAGCTCCCCTACTCAGGCTCTAGCCCCACTTTCCAATGGACTCTCGTGTGAGACTGGGAGTTTCTCCCACCCCGGCAACCCCCCACCCCCACAGTCCACAGTCAGCTCTGAGTCTCAGTGTCCTGTTCAGTCAGCCCCATCCGCATTCACACCATCTGCCACCTAGTCATAGCCAGCCTGACCCACATGGTCCACTGCCTCACCGGGGGTTCTCTCCACCCGCCTGTCTACCCATCTCCCTCCCACCAGTCTGGTTGACTGTTTCTTTAATTCCTTAGTTGTCGGAGTTCTATACAGTTTGATTTTCTGCCACTTCTGGTTGCTTACTAATTTTAGGTTGGTTGTTACCCTCCTTTTGGTTATGAGACAAAGTGAAGGGTTTCAACCTATGCCTCCATCTTGGCCGGAACTCCTCTAACTCTTTTTTAAACAGAAAATTCTTAACTCAATTTTATTTCCCACATTTGCATTTTTGTTATACATAGCCTCACCCCCCAAACCACCTACTTTTGTCTAACTCAAAAACTGTTGACTTTTCATCCCTTTCACTTCCAAATCCAGCATTTCCAGAGTGGAACACAAAGGATAATGCCAGTAAGAGAACAGGAAGGAGAGAAATGCAACAGGCTGGAAATACAAGCACTCCCTACTATCCACCTATTTGGACATTCCCAATTATGCCATTCTACTTTCTTCAAATCAAAGTATAAGACAGAAAGCAACTTCTTTCAGATGAAAAGGGGTTAATAACAGGACTTATATGGTAAATGATGTAAAGAAAAAACAGCCAGGTAAAGGAAGAAAATCTTTTCCCACCATTACATGAAACAAAAGAAGGGAGGGACACAGGGTGCGGGGAAAGAGAGAAAGAGAAGGAAGGGAGAGAAAGAGGGAGGAAGGAAGAAGAAAGAACCAGACTAAATTTGATCTCATTTGTATACTTTCTTTCATTCACTTAATAAAACCATGAACAAGTTTACCAGAGCATCTTGTTTGGACCTAAGTATAAAGGAGAAAAGCAAAATCATACTACTATTCATAACAAATAACGTTATCAGTAATTCAAATCAACTTCCAACTCCCTAGAATCTTAAAGAATTACAAACTAATTTAAATGGTCTCTATTTTCTTCTTTTTGTCAATATACATCTTCAATAGTATTCCTTATTACAAAAATAATGCATGTTCACTGTAGAAAATAAGTATCTAAAAATATGCCAAAGAAAATAAAAATCTCTCTTAGGCCCACCATACAGAGATATGCACTATCAACAACCTTCTTGACTTTCCCATGTGCTTTTTTACTGCTTTTATAAAAAATAGGGTAATATTATGCATACTCTTTTTGAACTGATATGTATATTCACAATATAAAATATTTAATCAATATCATTTTTATACAATCAACACAGACAAGGACATTGGCACTTGTCTCTACAAAATTTTTTGATCATGTGAATAACAACCAAGAATCTTCTCATTTTTGGCACTGATTCAGATTTTTTCTAACCCTTTTTCAGAAAACATTTTTGACTTTCCTGGAAATACACTTTAGAATAAAATTACTGTCATCTTTTTTCAGGACATGTAGATAAATGACAATAAAAAATGTGAGAGGCCACATTTCTACTAACAAAAATAATCTGTAAATATTCCAGATGTCAGCTTGCCTGCAAACAGAAAAGACCATTGAGTATTAAACTATAAACTCATTTCTGACTGGTCTCCTTTGAGTTAATAAATTGGGTAATAGAGTTAATTTCTTTGCCATTCTACTTAAATTTTATGGGTGGGATATAATCACTTTTAAGTAGAATTTTGAAAATCAATCTCTACAAATTCATCAATATAAAATGCACAATATGTAGTTTATAAAAAAAAGTTGCACATTTTTCTACCTAAAATCTATACTATTTTCTGTCCAAATAGTATTTAGGTGCTTTTACAGTAATTCCTAATAATTCATACTGGATATTTAAAAGTTAATTGTCAGGTCTGGCTGGTGTGGCTCAGTGGATTGAGCATGGGCTGCAAACCAAAGGGTCACGGGTTTGATTCCCAGTCAGGGCACATGCCTGGGTTGCGGACCAGGTCTCCAGTAGGGAGTGGCGCAAGAGGCAACTACACAATGATATTTCTCTCCCTCTCCTTCTCCTTCCCTTCCCCTCTCCCTAAAAATAAATAATTTCTTTTTTTAAAGTTAACACTGTCAGAATACAACATGGCAGTAGAATACGTGGAAGCCTCCTCCCAGGACCAAACTGGAATTGCAACTATACTGTATAAAAATCATCTTGCATAACCAACTAAACATTAGCTGGACAGAAGCCTTATTACCAAGGACTTATGGAAGAAATCACATCACCACAGGATTGGTAGGAAATGCAGAAGCACAAGAGGGCTGACTGGGCTCCCACAGATGAAAGTTGAAGTGCAGGAGGGGTATTTCAGTGGTTGGGGTGTTCCTTAGACCCCAGGCTGGGCTCTCCAGCCTGAAGCACCAGGACTGGCAAAGGAACCCAAGTAACATTCTGCTGTGAAAAGCAGTGGAGTTTCTGCCTGACAGGGAGAGACAGCTAGAAACACAGAGAGTCTCTTAAGGGGCCAACACAAAATTCTGTTTGCATCCACTTACCCTGGGCTCAAGTGGAAGGAGGGCAGAGCAGGCCAGAGCCACATGAGAAATATCTGGGGTTGGTAGCTCTGGAGGAAGAGACCAACAGTCTGACAGTTGCCAAGATCCACATGCTCAGTCATTGCTCATACTGCAGAAGCCATCACTCTTGGGCAGAGCACTGTCCTCCACGAGGCATTGGAGCAGGGAGCAAGAGCCCCACCTGGCAGTAATTACTCTGCCCCACCCTGTGAAGCTTGTGCCCAGCTACTGAGGAGTACAGCCAGTGGCACTTCCAGTGATTCATTCAGCCTAACAGAAAGCCCACAGGCAGATCTCTGGAAGCTCTGAGATTTTAGCTGACTATCCCCCGGGCCTGGTGCTGGCAAAAGCTGTCCTTGGTACGCAGATTGATTTTTTCTGCACACACCCAGGCAGAGAAGAGGAAGCCACATGCTATGGATCATTGAAAGCTCCAAACAGTTTTCCCAGGGTCAGTCACAGGGAGCATCTGACTTAGCCTGCACCAGAGTATTTGCAAATCTACTCCACACCTAGAAACAAACACAAACATGGCCAACATGGGGAGACAAAAAATAAAAACAGGTCCTAAATGAAAAAAAAACAAGAGAATTTTCTAGAAGAAGAGCTAAATGATACAGAAACAAGCAACTTATCAGATATAGAGTTTAAAATAATGATTATAAGTATGCTCAAAAGCATGAAAAAAGATGTAAAAAAACATAAAAAAAGACCACCCAGGTGTAAAGAAAGCAACATCTGAAATAAATAAAACACTAGAAGGAATAAACAGTAGGTCAGATGAAGAAGAAGACCAAATCAGCAATTTGAAAGACAAGATAGAAAAAAACACCCAAGTAGAGCAGTAAAAAAGAAAAAATAATTTTAAAAAATGAGGAAAGTTTAAGGCACCTTTGGAACAACATGAATCGTAACAAAATTACAGGAATACCAGGAGAAGAGAGTGAGCAAGGGATCGACAACCTCTATGAAGCAACAATGACCAAAAACTTCCCTAACTTGGTGAAGGAAAAAGATACAAAGTCCAAGAAGCACAGAGAGGAGTCCCAAACAAGACAGACCCAAAAGGCCCACACCAAGACACATCATAATTAAAATGGCAAATCTTAAAGGCAAGGAGAATCTTAAAAGTTGTAAGAGAAAAACAGTTACCTACAAGGGAGCTCCCATTGGACTGCTTTGACTTCTCAACACAAACATTTCAGGCCTGAAGGGATTGGCATGAAATATTCACAGTGATGAAAAGCAAGAACCTTCAACCAACCCAGCAAGGCTATCATTTAAAAGTGAAGGAGACAGAAAGAGCTACCCAGTTAGAAAAAGAAAAAGGAGTTTGTACCACCACACAAGTACTGCAACAATGTTAAAGGGTTTGCTTTAAGAAAAAAAATACACAGGAATATAGTAAAAAATAAAATGGCAATAAATACATATGTATCAATAATCATTTTAAATGTAAATGGCTTAAATGCTTGAATCAAAAGACACAGGGTAACTGAATAGATAATAAAAACAGGACCAATATATAAGTGAGGACCCAAGAAAAAAACCCAGAATTATCTTCTGGAGGCAGACCCCTTGTAGTACAGGCTTCCCTCACTAGGTGAGCATTCTAGGAACCCAACTGTATCTGTGTACCAGCTGACATTGTTGTGAGAGGCAGCGCTCAGCAAATTGCTTTTGAAGACTTTTTCAATGTGCTTGCCCATTTCATGAAGGATAATTTACAAGCGCACCTGTCCACACTGTGTTGAATGTCCAGTAGTTTTTGACCAACAATGGCATAACCCTGTGCACCACCCTCCCTATTCACCCAATCTCACCCCAAGTGACTTGTGTTTGTTTCTTTCTTTCTTGGATGAAAACAGTCCTCAAAGGGAAATGTTTCCCCAATGTGGATAAGGTGAAAAAAAAAAACCCCAGCAGAAGCACTAAAAGGCAACAAAAACAATGAGTTCAAAACTGTTTTGAGCAGTGGAAAATGTCATGCTAGGTGTTAAATGGAGGGTACTTTGAATGTGACTGAAGTTTGAACATGTAAGAATAAACACAAAATTTTTTATAAATAAATTCTGGTTTCGGGGGTCCCTTCATATATACCATCTCCAAGAGACCCACCTCAAAATGAAAAATACACACAGACTAAAAGCAAAGGTACAGAAAAAGATACTTCATGCAAATGAAAAGGGGGAAAAAAGCTGGAATAGCAATACTTATATCCAAAAAGAAAATAGACTTTAAAACCAAGGCTATAGTAAAAGACAAAGGACACTACATAATGATAAAAACAACAATCCAACAAGAGGATATTACCCTAATAAACATGTATGCACCCAACATAGAAACACCTAAATATGTAAAGCAAATCTTGATGGACATAAAGGGAGAGATTGACAGAAATACAGTCATAGTAGGAGATTTTAACATACCATTGACTACAACGGATAGATCTTCGAGACAGAAAATCAACAAGGAGACGGAGGTCTTAGATGACACACTAGATCAAATGGACTTAATTTATATCTTCAGAGCATTTAACCCCAAAAGAACAGAATATACATACTTTTCAAGTATACATGGAACATTTTCTAGGATAGACTGCATGTTAGGACACAAAGCAAGTCTCAATAAATTTAAGAAGATTGAAATCATATCAAGCATCTTATCTGACCATAATCCTATGAAACTAGAAATCACTCACAAGAAAACTGAAAAATAAATGAAGACATGGAAGCTAAATAACACATTATTAAATAATGAATGAATCAACAATGAGATCATGGAAGAAATCAAAAGATACCTTGAAATCCATGATAATGAGAACTCAACAACCCAAAATCTGTGGGAATAGAAAAAGCAGTCCTTAAGTGGGAAATTTATGCATTATTCTTTTTCTTGTTTCTATCTCAAGAAACAAGAAAAAGCTCAAACAATCTAGCTTTACATTTAAAGGAATTTGAAAAAGAACAAGAAGCAAATGCCAAAGTGAGTAGAATGAAGGAAATAATAAAGATCAGAGCACAAATAAATGAAATAGAATCTAAAAAATGATACAAAAGATCGATGAATCCCAGAGCTGGTTCTCTGAAAAGATCAACTGACAAACCTTTAACCAGATGCATAAGTAAAAACAGAGCGTGCACCTAAATAAAGAAAATCAGACACGAAAAAGGAAAAATATCAACAGACACCAAATAAATACAAAGGACTGTAAGAAAATATTATGGACATTATATGCCAACAAATTGGACAATCTGAACAAAATGGGTATATTTCTAGAAATATATAATCTTCCAAAACTAAATCAGGAAAAATCAGAGATTCTGAACAGACAGATTACACCTAGTGAAACTGAAGCAGTAATCAAAGACAAATCTCAACAAACAAAAGTCCTGGACCAGATGGTTTCACAGGTGAATATTACCAAACATTCTGAAAGAGGTAAAACCTCTCCTTCTCAAACTATTCCAAAAAGTTCAAGAGGAAGGAAGACTCCTGAGCTTATTTTACGAGGCCAGCATTACCCTAATTCCAAAGCCAGATAAAAACACTACAAAGAAAGAAAATTATAGGCCAATATCCCTGATGAATATAGATGCTAAAATTCTCAAAGAAATATTAACAAGTTGAATACTAGCAATGAAGCAAAGAGATTACATACCATAATCAAGTTAGATTTACTCCAGGGATGCAAGGTTGGTATAATATCTACACATCAATAAATGTGATACACCATATAAACAAAATGACAGATAAACACCATATGATCGTATCAATGGATGCAGAAAAGCATTTGTTAAAGTCCAGCACCCATTTATGATTTAAAAACAAAACAAAGTGGAAATAGAGGGAACACACCTAAACATAATTAAGGCCATATATAACAAACCCACTGTCAGCATCATACTCAATGGGCCAAAACTACAAGTATTCCCCTTAAGATTGGGAACAAGACAGGGATGTCCGCTTTCACCTCTCTTATTCAACATACCGTATTATTCAGACTGTAAGACACACTTCCCCACTCCCAAAATTTGGGAGGAATAATGGTTGTTAATGCTGATGTTGAGTTCTGTTTACATTTACATTGGTGAGATATTATGTTATTTATGTTATTAAATATTTTACCACATTTTTTGCTTCAAATTTTTTTTCCCTATTTTCCTCCTCTAAAACCTAGGTGCTTCTAATGGTCTGAAAAATACGGTAGTACTGGAAGTCCTAGCCACAGTACTCAGACAAAAGAAGAAGGCATCCAAATTGGAAAAGAAGTAAAACTGTTGTTATTTGCAAATGACATGATACTGCACATAAAGAGCCCTAAAATTTCCACCAAGAAACTACCAGAACTGATAAATGAATTTGGTAAAGTAGGATACAAAATTAATATCCAGAAATCAGCTGCATTTTTATATACCAATAATGGAACTATCAGAAAGGGAAATTAAGAAAACAATTCCATTCATATTTGCTTTAAAAAGAATAAAATATTTGGGAATAAATTTAACCAAGAATGCAAAAGACTATACTCAGAAAATTACATGACACTGAAGAAGATACAAATAAATGAAAGCAGATACCATGTTCATGGATACGAAGAATTAGCATCATTAAAATGTCCATACTACCCAAAGCAATCTATAACTTCAATGCAATTGCTTCCAGATACCAATCACATATTTCATAGAACTAGAATATTTCAAAAGTTTATGTGGAACCACAAACAACACCAAATAGCAACAGTGATTTTGAGAAAAAAGAACAAAGTTAGAGGAATCATGCCATCTAATATCAAACTACACCATAAGGCCACAGTAAGCAAAACAGCCTGGGACTGGCATAAAAACAGACACGTAGATCAACAGAACAGACCCGAGGGCCTAGAAATAAACCCACACCTTTGTAGTCAATACTTGACAGAGGAAGCAAGCACATACAATGGGTTAAAGATGGTTTATTCAATAAATGGTGTTAGGAAAATTGGACAGATACATGCAGAAAAATGAAATTAGAACATCTTCTTATACTACACACAAGAATAAATTCAAATGGATTAAAGACTTAAGTATTAGATTTGAAACCATCAAAATCCTAGAAGAAAGGATAGGCAATAAAATCTTGCACATTGCTCATAGAAATATTTTTTTCTGATAGGAAGAATTAGCTGATATATCTCTTCAAGCAAGGGAAACAAAAGAAAAAGTAAGCAAATGGGACTACATCAAACTAAAAAGGTTTTACACAGCAAAGTAAACCATCAACAAAGTGAAAAGACAATCTACTGAGTGAAAGAACATATATTCACCAATAATACATCTGATAAGAAGTTAATATCCAAATTTATAAAACACTAAAAAACAAACAATCCTATTAAAAAATGGGCAAGGGACCTGAATAGACACTTCTCCAAAGAGGGCATACAGATGACCAATAGATAGTGAAAAGATGCTCAGTGTCACTAATCATCAAGGAAATGCTAATTAAAACTATAGTGAGATATCACCTCGCACCAGTCAGAATAGTTATCATCAATAAATCACCAAACAAATGCTGTCAAAGGTGTGGAGAAAAGGGAACCCTAGTGCACTGTTGGTGGGAATGCAGACTGGTGCAGTCACTGTGGAAAACAGCATGGAATTTCCCCAAGAAATTAAAAATGGAACCGTCTTATGACCCAGTGATTCCATTTCTGGAAATGTATCCAAAGAAATCACACTCAGTTGAAAGAATATAAGCAACCCTATGTCCATTGCAGTGTTATTTACAACAGTCAAGATTTGGAAGCAGCCTAAGAGTCCAACAGTAGATGATTGGATAAAACAACTATGGTACACTTATACAATGGCATATTACTCAATCATAAAAAAAGAAGAAAATTTTACTCTTTGTGACAGTATGTTAATCAGCTTAACAATAACCCACAACCTTCGGACCAACTGTGACAGTTGGATATACCTGGAGAACATGCTAAATGAAATAAGCCAGCCAAAGAAGGGCAAATATGATATGATTTCACTCATATGTGTAATCTAATGAACAAACTGAATTAATAAGCAAATTAGACACAGACTCATAGATGGAGAGCAGACTCACAGCTCTGGTAGGGTGGGGATTGAGAAGAAAAGAAAAAGGGCTCATGGATATGAACAACAGTGTGGTGATTGTGGGGGGTGGTGGAAGAGGGTTTAAGGGGGATAAATGGTAATGGAATAAATATAATTAAAAAATAAACTATTAAAAAATATATATGGTAAATAAAACAATGCCAAAAGCTAATCAACTACCCTCACAATGTCCTGAAATAGTAGGATATGGAAAGAACCACAGAATATGTGTTTATGGATGACAACATTATCCTTCTTTCACATAATCTCAAAGCATGTTAGATGACAGTAACTATTTATGAACAAAAATACTTGTATTAATATAATTAGGTTAGCAGTTCTTTTAAAACCTGTTTTTAAAAATACTTTACCAAAGAGCAATTCATTTTACTTATAAAAAGCAACCAAGAAACCTCTCAACTCTGTAGCTCAGTGGAAACTTTTAAATATGTGCAAAATATGCTTCACAAATGTGAGAAATAAAAATATATTATCTCAATGTATCTTCATAATATCAAGAAATTCTTAATGTATTGACTGCAAACCATAAGTGCATTTTAAGGCAATAAAATTGTGTTCATCCATACAAAATGTATGAAGCACTTAGTAGTGATAAAATACCTAGTAGGAACCCAATAGGTGCAGTGTCGATTAAAGGTTATTACAGGGATGATCAACCTCCTCCCATTCTACCAAGAGAAAGTGGCATTAAACACATACAAAATTAATCACTGAGTTACAATTGAGATAACTCCTCCAAGTAAGTATAGGATGACTGGAGAATGTACCCTTAAATGGAAAATTAGTGTGAATTAAAGGCCAAACATAGTACAGTTGACCCTAAAACAACACGGGAGTTAGAGGAGCTGATCCCCACGCAGTTAAAAATCCACATGTATTAACTTTGGGCTCCCCCCAAATTTAACTCAGTTGTCCCTCAGTATCTGAGCAGGATTACTTCTAGTACCCATGCTCACACCCCCTCTACTGACTTTTAAGAAAGACAGAACCTGGCTGGTGTGGCTCAGTGGATTGAGCACCAGCTTGCAAACTAAAAGGTCACCGGTTTGATTCCTAGTCGGAGCACATGCCTGGGCTGCAAGCCAGGTCCCTAATAGGGCATGTGCGAAAGGCAACTAATCAATGAATCTTTCACACATTGATATTTCTCTCCCTCCCTCCCCCTCTCTCTAAAAATAAATAAAATCTTCAAAAAAAAAAAAAAGGATGGGAAGACATAAGCAAAAACATTCCCATACTATAAACATAGCCTAAGAAATTAATTCTGTACTTGTTTTTTTTTGTCTTTCAAGAAAAAGGGAAAATTAACCAGTGATATTCATTCTGCAAATATATATTTTTAAGGATTTTATTTATTTACTTTTAGAAAAATGAAGGATGGAAAAAGAAAAGGAGAGAAACATTGATGTGTGGTTGCCTCTTACACACCCCCTACTGGGGACCTGGCCCACAACCCAGGCATATGCCCTGACTGGGAATCGAACCAGCAACCCTTTGGTTCGCAGGCTGGCACTCAATCCAGAGCCACACTAGCCAGGGCATTTCTGCAAATATTTTTAAAAAATCAAACCAAATAACCCAAATAACCAAAATATAGGGAAATGATTCATCATTACCTTTAAGGAATATGATAATCATGAATTCTAATTATGAAAACAGTTACAAAAATATAACTGTCTAAACACAATTCAATGTTATAAATCCAAATATAAAAAACCATGTATAAACTATGAATTTGATTATATAAATATATATCATTTGGGCAATACCAGAGGGTTATACACAAAAAGGCAAATGGTTCCTTCAATATAGTGGGGTTACAATGAGCTTTCCCCCCATTTCCGAATATGTTTATTTTAAAGTTACTGTTATACTTTTAAAACAAAAAGGGGGTAGATTGGGGAAAATAAAGAGAACACATTAGTTTAGATAAGATTAGGTAAAATTAACTATAAAATGAAGGCAATAGCAGAGTATTAAACTAAACCAAAATTAAGAACTTAATCTCCTCCAGCCACCTACTTCAATCAACACTGAATTTTCCTTAATTTCTTAATATCAACCTCTCAACTCCAGGTTTTTACACATGTTATTCCCCTGCTTAAAATTCTCTCCCTCTTCATTTTCACTTAGCCAGGACTCAGTATTCCTACTGGTGGTCTTCCTGCCCTCCCTTCCAGTCAGCTTCTTTGCTCCTGCAAACTCCTGCATTTCCCTTTTTGTATTAATAGCATGCTACTTGTCAGCATCTGTGTTTCCCACTAGCTATATGCTCTATGAGGTCAGGAGTTATGTCTGTCTTGTTCTTGCCTATATTCCCAAAGACCAACACAGTAGCAGTATATACATGGAGGTCCTCATTAAGTGTCTGTTAGTAAGAAATAAAAATATAACTATTATTTATTCAAAATCATATCTCTTCCTTTAAAGTTGTTTTAAAATCAGACTCAAGCAGCACTCTTAAAATGTTTTAACAAATAAATTTATAGCATGTGTCTCAAAGTTGTCTAAAAAACAATATTTCAATCTCTTATACTTTGCATAATATTCCAATTAATTTTCTAGCTTTCATTACACCTTGCAATTACTAAACTTTTAAAGCTATAACTATGGATGTTAAGTATCCTAACGGGTCACATTAAAACTTAATATAACCTGTAAATCTCTAAAACCTAATGAGAATCAGAATCTTGATATGTTCATTTCTTCTACTTTTTAGCTAAAGAAAATTTACTAGAACAAAGACAAGGAGGCGTCACATAATGAAAAAGGCTAATAATCTTTAGTAAAGCAATCTCAGTTTATATGTGAAGAGCTGCAGCTGGTTTACTGTTATAAAACAGTTCAATAGGGCTATACCTTATACCTTCATATTATTTGTTCAACATCTTGAGATTTTGTCAACATAATCCAAAATAGAAACTGTAAAAAAGTAATTTCTCTTGATAAAAGCCAAATGTATACTTTCAAGGTCATCTGATAGTCCATATTTCACTGCCATTTTTCTCAAGCCTTTGCAATAAAAGCAAGACAGAAACTAGTAAAGCAGAACCATAAATCCTGTTCTCATTCAAGAAGTTTGGATCCTATTTCAATTAAAAATGAAGTAGGAAATTTTTTTTGTTCAAGGACTAAGCAGGAAGGAAATCTAGAGATCACTATGCAGTCTTCCTTTCTTTTCCAGATGAATTTCCTGAAGGAATGCCCCCCAAACCAGTCACACATAGTGGGACAAATCTCATTAGGGGAACCCTCAGACAATAAAGAACTAGTCTGCATTCTTCAAAAACACGATATCATGAAAGATTAAAAAACATCTGAGGAACTGTTCCAGATTAGAGGAGACTCAAAAACCTTGACAAATAAATGCAATGTGTGAGTAACACTCAGCTGGATCCTGTCCTGGAGAGGCAAAACTGCTCTAAGGGACATTACTGGGGAAACTATCAACAGGGAAAAAGAACTGTAGACTAGCTAAACATAACCTATGTATTTAATAGTTTTACTACGACTACATAAGAGAATGTCCTGTTCTTTAGAACTACATACTGACATACAAAATGGGTAGAGGAGAAGCATGGTAAATGTAACCTAGTCTCAAATGGTTCCAAAATAAATATGTATTTTTTCAAAACACATATTCAGAAATTTAAAACACAAAATAAAGAATTGATCCTACTGAAAGAATAAAGTTGGACTGGTTGGGAAGAAGAGATAGAATTTCATGATATCAGAGGCAGAATTTTACCTGCTGAGAAGATACATATTAATCAAAGAAAAAAATGATTTAGGAAGAAACCACAAACGTAGACATTGCTTTCTCCATCAGGATGCACTGAGCACTGAGCCTGAAAAGTATATTGATATTTTCTAGTGAGACTAAAAACTCTGATGGCTAACATTTTTTACATCACATTTTAAGGGAAAGAGAGTAATGATTCCACTTTTACAAAACAATCAAACATTTTAAGTTCCTTTCTTAAGTGCAGAGACACTTTTAGTAAGGAATCACTTGGATCCAAGTTCCTTTGAAAAAAGTGAGTTTGGGTACCTAGAAAGTTGGGGTAGGTTTTTTTCTTCCCAAAGTTCTCCACATATACAGGCACATATAGGTACAAAGTTCTTATAACAGGTCTAAGGCTGATTGTTTTTAAAAAATCACAATGGCCCCATTGTGCAAAAACACCTTAAAGCATTTAACATAAATTTTCCAGGCCTTGTAGTTGGGGCATTCCAACTAGTGTTGCAGGGTGTGAAGAGAGATTTATCCCCTCAGCTTTAGGGCAGTTGGACACAAATGGCAGCCTGGCCTGAGGTGGCAGAGCCAGTCACCTCCAAGCCCCAAACAGCTTCCACAGTTTATCCCACATGCTGTACAACTAACTACAAGCATGTCCTACACAGTCCATGACATGGGAAGAGTCAGGAAATCCTGCAGCAATAAATTCATTCAGATGTACTAATACCCAACCTTTCTTCTACTCTCTGGAGAAATACTGAAAATAATTTAGTTATGCATCATTATCACCCAAATCTAGGTTTGGAAATTCTACCTGGATGTTAATGACATATCTTCCTATGTTTTCTTCTTTTTCTTTTTTTAATTCTCAGCTGAGGATATCTTTTCATTGCTTTTAGACAGAGAGGAGGGGAGAGAAGGGAGAGAGAGAAAACATGGATGCCAGAGAGAAGCATCCATCAGTTGCCTCCCAGACATGCCCAAATTGGAGAGCACACTCAACCAGACCAGAGATGCTCAGCCAGACCCAGATTGCACGCACCCAACCCGGGATCAAACCTGCAACCATTCAGTTAAGAGACAACACTCCAACCAACTGGGCCACGCTGGCCAGGGCTGTATCTTCCTATTTTTAAAATATTGCTTCTCCAATAATTTTTTCGTAAACAGGAACTCTGATATAGTCAGTTCCCACTCCCTGGAAACTGCAGCGTAACCTAACCACCACAACATCCCCTCAGCTATGGTTACATGGTCTACTCAAGGATGATGTCTGTTACTAGGCAAAATCATCACATTGGCAAGAACAAGAAAGAGAACTCAAAGACTATTTCAAAAGGAGCCTAAAAAGAGCTGAAAATTAAGAACAAAGCTAGAAAAGGCAAATATTGCTTGCAACTGATGTTTTTCATTTACAAGATGTAAATGAAAACATCAACTTGTCAGAGTAATTTTTCCAGAATGAAGTCTTAGGATGCTTTCCTAATTGAAATCCTTAAATAATTCCTTAAGCCCTACAGGATAAATTCCAAACTTCCTGGATTCCTGGAAGGTATCTGGCCTGGCCTTCCCTTTCTCTGCACTTCACACTGTTCACTACTTGGAAACACCTATGCATAGTCAAGTCTTCACGCCTCTCTTACACTGCTCCACCTACTTGGAATGCTTCATCCTATGTCACACCCCTCTTCTCTCTCACACACTGATATCTGTCTGTTTGTCAGTCTCTCCCTCTCTCTGGTCTCTCCCACCCAAGGGCAACAGCTCAAATTTCACCTAAAAATAACACATGAAATAGCTGCTACACACTAAGAGCATTATTTAGGAACACCCAAATCTACGCACTATTTATTGAACACCATTAAGTACCAGGAATAGTGTGTAGCACTAGGAATAAAATTCTGTGCCCTCAAGGAACTTACAGATTAGATTAGAATGAATAGGCAGGTAGTTTTCAACATAGTATGATAAGTACCAGAATGAAGCAAGCAGAACACTACAGAGAGGAAGTGCAATAGGATTCACCTAACCAGTGAAGTGGTACCAGGATGACAAAGAGGAATTCTAGGCATTAGGGAACTAAGCAGAAACTGATTTTTTTTTTAAATCTTAAATGTGAAGTAAGGACTTTGGGCTTTCATTGTAATGCCAGAGGTTAAATTCCCAATGGCATCAATCGTTCTTTGTGGCACCCCTGTCTTCACAACAAACATGAAGAAATTCCAGATAAAATATAAAAACAAATCACCAAAATAACATACATATGCCCCAAAACATGTTAAACATCTCTACGGATCATAAATCTGAACAGGAACACAAAGTGCAAGCTAAGCTGACGCCAGGAGGTCTGCTAGGCTCTGGGCCCCAAAGCAGGAAAACGCAGCAGGAAGTTGCTCCTATAGGGTAACCATAAATATGAAGGTTCCATGTGAAACAGAGTTAGTAGCCAGACTCCTTGATTAAAATCAGAGACAAGGATGGCACTCCTCACTGATTAGGAAACTAGACTGAAAAAGAGTTCTGCTAATTGCACTGAAGCTACAGCTTAGGAAGCTGCTGACGTAATGCCAGATGACTCAGTGACTTGAGTCTGTGAAATCCCCAACTTCACCATGGGGCTGGTGGCTGTCATCCACTAACACAAGACCTGATTCTGATCCGGGAACTCCAAAGCCAGACAGAAAGTAACTGTAAATCTGCTAAACTAGCAAGGAAAATCACAAAAAGAGATAGAGACAGAGAAACATAAGAGAAAGGAAAAAATTGCCATCAGAATGTGCCTGCAAAATTACAGAACATGAAGAAAACACCAACAATATCAACATTGTACAACAATATTGTTATACTGTTATCAACAATAACAACATAAATGCACCAGAAATAAAATTTAAAAATAATCCAGTAATCTAAAAAAGATTTTAAAATAAGCATGTAGAAGACTCACAATGAAATAAAGAAATAACAAAAGAACCAGAAAATTTTTAAATAAAAACAAGCAGAGATGAGAAAAGAACTAGTGGATATAAAAAAGAACCAACTCAAAATCTTGCAAATGAAATACAGTCACTGCAATTTACAAATAAAAATTGTAATGGTTCAGAAGCTATCATCCCTCTGCCTTGGTCGCACAAGGCTCTGAGTTCTTAGGGGCAGCTGTGTGCAAGACAAAATCTCAGACGATCAGACTCAAAAAGGAAGGAGATGTGGTACCTGTCCTCAAAGAACTCACCATCTACAATAGTGATGTTAACAGAGTAAAACAAAATTTAGTTAAATTTCAAAAATGAAAACATTTTTAAGTTAAAAGTCTTGACATTCCTCTTAGTTTTTACAAACTCACATCACCATTTTTACTACAGTTGTCACTTTACACTAGATCAGCGATTTTCAACCTTTTTCATCTCATAATACATATAAACTCCTAAAATTCTGTGGCACAACAAAAAATATATTTTTGCCAATCTGACAAAAAGATAGTATAATTTTGACTCATTCATACCAGATGACTATTATTGTGTTGGCCATTGTTATTTCTTAACAATCTAAGGCAAAAAAAAAGGTCAGTGCCCCTAAGAGTCAGGTACTGCATGTCTTAAAAATTCTTGCAGCATGCCAGTTAAGCTGCAGCATTAGATAAACATTCTCACAAAACTGCATATGAATGGAGCTAAAATAACAAAAGCTGCTTCTTTCTTAATGTATTTTAACTCATCTAGCAACTATCCTTGTTTATTCAAAGTACAACACCGGAAATGTGCACCACTGAAAAGCCTGTAGACAACTTACTTCCTGTAATATTATTCTTTGTAGAAAGCACTCACAGACTTAATAACAACAACAACATTTTTATTTATCAATTGCCTAATTATTTAAATTGTTGATAAGAAAAGGTACCCTGGTCATATCAAGGTAAATACAGAGTGGGGCAAAAGTAGGTTTACAGTTGTGATTATGCAAAACACAGAGTTTATTGTTGTATTATTATTGATTAATTATTGTATTATTTTCCATACAAACAACTGTAAACTTACTTTTGTCCCACCCTGTATAATCAATATAAATATGTGAAAATCTTGAAACTCCCTAATATTATTACAATAAGGAAATGTTCATTCCATCCCAAAATCTTCATAATCACAAAAGCTGTACTTTCTAAAATTACATATAAGCTATAATAGAGTTACAACAGGGTAAAATCTTAACTCTTCCCTCACTCTGTAAAAGCAAACAGTTAACATAAAATCCAGTTCTGTTCACAAGCAGAATGGATAGAAATGACAGAAAATATTACATATACAGCTGAGAAGAAAAAATCTGTACAAATTTGGTAAGTCTATAAAATAAACTTGGTTCCTTGCTCCATCAAAGACACTGATAAAGAAAACTTTATCTTTTTTAAAAAAAACTTTTTTTGCTTAAAGATAATATTAACTCATGTTACTCAATGATCAAATTTCACAAAATAAAACACCTGCTGGTTAAAGTCAACTGCAATTTTCCCTCCTCATATTTCTAATGAATCATTTTCAAATAGCTAGTCAATAGAAAATTTTAGATAATAGAACTATAAATTAGCCAAGAAGCTAATGACACCAATTTCCTTACCACATCTAACTTCTTAGAATAAATCAACTATCAGAAAGTATCTCCTTGTTTAAATACAGGCAAGTGCACAGTACTGGGCTGAAACAGAATACCTAATCTCTTAGATGAAGTGACATAATTCTAATTGGTCCAGTAATGATTTTTTTTCTTTTTTTAAGTACAACGCCACAAATGCTCCTGAGACTACTGAAATGGGAAAAAAAAAAAAAAGGACACTTACTCATGACTGGAAATGTCTCTGTATGTTGTCCCATTCAGATATTAAACCAAAATCTGCTGTCCAAGGTTTCTTGGAGGAATACATGTCCTAATTAAAAAACAAAGAGAAAGAAAACATATTTTGTAAAGGTATTTAAAATGTTTTCTAAAAGGAGATGAAAATAATTTAATTTCAAAATTTTCTTTCTAAAGAACCCCTTAGTGACATTTAAATGTAAAAAATTAGCAATTGATCTTTAGAACATCATGATCCCATTCATATTTCCCTTTTCTGTAAGAAGTTACCTCAAAAGTAAATAAAATGTATCAAGTAATACCACACAGAAACTTATTAAGATATCCTTTGTCTTAATATTAAGCATAATATTAACCCATGTTACTAAAAATATATTTCCTCCAACATTACCAAATAAATCACAGAAAGAAAGCACCTCAGCGAGGGTAAATATAGCATATCATACTGCTAAATTTATTTTAATTACATATAAATGATTTATATACACCACCAAATAAAGATCACCAAAGTTATTGCTATAGGTTTTCTCCAAAAATATTTTCCTCACTATAAAAGTAATATGGTTTCATATGGTTTCATCTATTTTAAAAAAAATTGGAAACAACAGCAAAGTACAAAAAAATTCTATCACAACATAATGCTACTACATCCACCTAATCAATTGGGGCATATTTCTTTTCAAGGCATTTTCTTCTGTATTACTTAAATATAATTTGTAAACACTACATACAAAATATTGTATTTGGTTCTTTTCACTTGAGTATAACATAAAACATCACTCTGTACTAGTGTAAATATAAACTTAATCTTTTGCTAAAATTTATGTCTCCTTTTCTGATTAATGTATTTTTATATGAGGCATACATCAATACTGATGCTATTTTTAAATATACCAGTGCATGCATAAATACTTACCCAAATGTAATGTATGAAATTCCATACATAAGAAATATTAGATACAAAATTTACACTTGTGACACTAATATGTAGCTTCCTTCATAAACTGATAAACTACTTCTTGTAATCACAAGAAATGATGGTTAGTTCATTTTCTAAATCAATTAAGAAAATAGAATAATACTAACCACCTCTGCCTCTCAGATATATTAAAGTCAGGATAACATTTTTTGCAGAAATAATGCTTGATCCATCTATATATTCTACTTATGTATGTAAAATACATGAGAAGTATAAATTTACAAACTTACAATTTTGTATGCACAGTATGCTCACATACTACAATTAGCAGTGGCATTTAATCACAGAGATGCCACATGATCCCCTGACCCCCATCCCACAACCTTTCTTCTTTATCTATGCAGTAGATACTACTAAATGATTTACATTTCCAAATAATTCAACTAGCCCTGGAAAAATGAGAAGTTACACAAAAAATCTAAAATATATTATCTACATGTTAGTTTTAGAATACACAATGAAAGATTCTCAATGTATCAATACACTCTCTGGATGGTGTCTCATGGAGTCTCTGTTAGATTTGTTTGCCCTCCCAGGAACTATGAGGTTAAACATGCTAGCTCTGGGGCATGCTGGATGATGACATGAGAAGGCAATCCCACGTGACAAATATGAAAAGTAAACAAAATGTTCACAGATGACCCAGGAGTTCATTTACTTACACTTGAACAGTCTAGTCTAATCTTTTTGCCCAGGGACTTTTCATGTATAGGTCAGAATGTTTTTATCTTAAACTTAAAAATTCAAAATGGCAACACCAAAGCACTTTGGGTTTTATTATATTTTATTGATTATTCTATTACACTTGTCTTAGTATTTCCCCCTTTGCCCCCCCTCCATCCAGCACCCCCACTCCCTCAGGAAATCCCCCCACCATTGTTCATGTCCATGGGTCATACGTAGAAGTTCTTTGGCAACTCCATTTTCTACACTGTACTTTATATCCCCATTGCTGTTCTATAACTACCTCTTTGTACTTCTTAATCCCCTCACCTCTTCACCCATTCCCCAACACCTCCCTCCCATTAGGCAACCATCAAAATGCTTTCTGTATCCATGATTCTGTCTGTTCATTTTTGCTTAGTTTGTTTTACAGATTCAATTGTTGATAGATATGTATTTATGCCATCTTATTGTTCATAGTTTTGATTTTCTTTTTCTTAAACAAGTCCTTTTAACATTTCATATAATAATGGTTTGGTGATAATGAATTTCTTTAGTGTTTTCTCATCTGGGAAGCTCTTTATCTGCCCTTTGATTCTAAATGATAGCTTTGCTGGGTAGGGCAATCTCGGCTGTGAGTACCTGTTTTCCATTACTTTGAATAATTATTTCCATTTCTTTCTAGCCAGCAAAGTTTCTTTTGAGAAATCAGTTTAGAGTTTTATGAAAACTCCTCTCTAGGTAACTAACTGCTTTTCTCTTGCTGCTTTTAAGATTCTCTATCTTTAACCTTTGACATTTTAATCACAATGTGTCTTAGAGTGGCCCTCTTTGCATTCATCTGGTCTGCGACTCTGTGTATCCTGGACTTGCATGACTATTTCCTTCACCAAATTAGGGAAGTTTTCTTTCATTTTTTCCAAAGATTTCCCATTTCTTGCTCTTTCTCTTCTCCTTTTGGCACCCCTATGATGCAAATGGTAGAATGCTAGAAGTTATCCCAAAGGCTGCATTATACTGCTCTTGTGTTCTGAATTCTTCTTCCTTCTTGTTATTCCGATTGGTTGTTTTTTGCTTCCTTATGTTCCAAATCACTGATTTGATTCTCAGCTTCATCCATTCTACCACTGATTCCCTGTAAATTGTTCTTTATTTCAATTAGTGTATCCTAATTTCTGACTAGATCTTTTTTTATGCTGCTGAGGCCCTCACTAAGTTCCCCGAGCATCCTTATAACCAGTGTTTTGAACTCTGCTTCTGACAGATTGCTTATTTCCATTGTGGTAAGTTCTTTTTCTGGAGTTTTGATCTGTTCTTTCATTGGGGCCATGTTTCTTTGTCTCCTCATTTTGGCAGTCTCCCTGTGTTTGTTTCTATATATTAGGTAGAGCTGTTATGACTCCCTGTCTTGGTAGTGTGGCCTAATGTAGTAGGTGTCCTGTAGAGTCCAGTGGCACAGCTTCCCCCATTACCCAAGCTAGATACTCAAGGAGTGCCCTTTGTGTGGGCTGAGTCCACTTTCTTCTTGGTAGCTGAGACTTGATTGCTGTTGGCAGGTCAGTGGGAGGGATTTACCCAGGCCAGTAATCAATAAGTACTGTTTGTAACCACTGACCACCAACCTCCGCCCTCTGTGGAGGATCAGTTGCACAGGGGCAGGGTGGTGGTGCTCCAATGTGGTCTATAGCTGTCCACTGGGTGTGCAGTCTCTGGGGTTTCCCAAGTGGTGCAGGACAAGATCAACTCTCACCTATGTTCTGCCCTGGGCCACCTCCTGAGTTATAAAGCAATCTGAGATGCCTGGTACTTATGCTGGGCTTGGAAATTCCCAGGCAAAGCCAAACTCTGAATCTAGACTGGCTGCCGCTAATGCCAGGCCTGGGGCCACTTAGCAAGACATACAGGGGATGGGGACTCTCCAGCTGTTGCTTGATAGGCTTTAGGAAGTTGTAAAGCATGAACCAAGATGAGCCATTCATATAGGAAAGTCGGTGGTTCACAATTTGGGTGGGCCTGTAAGTTGGGTAGGACGGAGTCTCAGGTGAATTCAGGGTGGGGCAAATGCTGTTAGCCAGATTGATGGAATCTCAGACATGGCAACTCATTGCCAGCTCTGTGGCTCTGTTGGGGTAGGGCTCAGTAAAGGCAAAATGGCCTCTGCCCACCTATCTGTATGAGAGAAAGCTGTCCCCCAGCTTCTGCCTTGATGCCAGAAACTTCAGTTGCTCCCCCATATGCCACAGGTGCTTTTCAAGCTGCTACCCCAGTGCTGGAGCTCAGATGGGGTGAGTCTGAGTAAGTCTGTATATTGGTTCTTTAAGAGGACTCCAGCAGCTTCTTCCACTGACTCAATGCCCACTGGTTTTTGCAGCCAGAAGTCATGGGGACTTATCTTCCTGGCACTGGAACCCTGGGCTAGGTGGCCTGATGTGGGGCTAGGACACCTTGTTTCTGAGATATCCCTTACAAATTTTTATCCATCACACATGGATGTGGGACCAGCCCATTCCACATCTCTGTCCTCCTACCAGTCTGGATGAATGTGGTTTCTTTAATTCCATAGTTGTCAGACTCCCATTCAACTCAATTTCTAATGGTTCTGAGTTATGGCTGTTATATATTTTAGTTGTAATTTTGATGTGGTTGTGCAAGGAGGTGAGCCATGTTTGACTATGCCAACATCTCGACTGAAATCACTCAAAGCACTTTGTACTAAATAGTTTGCCCCTCCTGCCAATTTTCATAAATTGCCAAATAAATACTTATTCATGGATTGAAGTTCCTAAGATATCAAGAGTACTAAGCACTAAAAATAATAACTCAAGCCCTGACTGGTGTGGCTCAGTGAGTTACATGTCATCCTGCAAACCAAAAGGTCACTGGTTCAAGTCCCAATCAGGACACATTCCTGAGTTGTGGGCCAAGTTCCCAGTTGGGGGCATGCAAGATGCAAGTAGTTGATGTTTCTTTCATATTTCAATGTTTTCTCCCTCTCTTTCTCCCTCTCTTCCCCACTCTCTAAAAATAAATAAATAAATCTTTTTTTTAAATGTCCTCAGGTAATGATAAAAATTAAAATTAAAACATTGAAAAAAATTTTTTTAAAAAATAGTAAAGTCAAGCTCTTTCCACCATCTTTCCTTTGCACCATAATGGTGCACGTGAGCACTCTCAAGAGTATCACCAATGCAAACAAAGGAAAACACCAGGTTCTTATTAGGCCATGCTGCAAAGTCATCATCCAGTTTCTAACTGTGATGATGAAGCATAGTTAAGTTACACTGGCAAATTTGATATCACTGATGACCACAAGAACTGAGAAAATTTTGAACTGCACAGGGAGGCTGAACAAGTGTGGAGTTATCAGCCCCAGATTTGATGTGCAACTCAAAGGTCTAGGAAAATGGCAGAACAACCTGCTTCCGTCCTGTCAGTGCAGTGAAACTGCACTGACAACCTCAGTGGACATCATGGATCATGAAGAAGCAAGATGAAATACACAGGAAAGAAAATCCTGGGGTTCTTTTTCTAGGGATTTAATACATATGTGCAAATAAAATGCTCAATGGAAAAAATTAGTAAGCCAAAAACATTGGATTTATAATCTTACCATCTGAGGTGATAAATATACTTTACAAACATGACAATGCGTAAGTTGGAATTGATGTAAAATGTCATGGAGTAATTCTTAGAAACGTTTTTAATTTTTTATAACTAAGGTTACTTGTCCAAGAATTTTTATGCTAACCACAGCTTTGAAATATAGATTCTCCCATCTACTTTCAAAGTATGTAGTCTACCAATTTTTAAGCAACTAAGCAGTTTAGTGGCACTAAGAAAATTTTCATATTCCCTTTCTCTGCCCCAAATGCTATTCCCTCCCACTGGACAAACAAGGAAAAAAGAGAAATCTTACTTGCTATTCTCCATACCATCCAAGAGGGAAAAAGTAATTTACCTTACTCACAAATTCATATAAAAAGCATTTTGGGGGATTACTGCAAAATCTGGCCTTTAAACTCACTTTCCAGGAACTTGAGCTATTGCTGTTTATTCTCATTCTCATACTCTTATTCTCTCATAACTCTAATATACGTTTTTTCAAGTAACTCTTCCAACTTTTGTGACAAAACTTGATATGCAGGAATGGTAAGGCTGCAACAGGCCTAAGGATAACCCAAACTGACAGGGAATTCAGGGTCTAGATAAAAGGAAAACAAGTGCTACCATAACCTTTTCATTATTGCAGCACTAAACATAGCCTAAAAATAATTTCAAACACTTTTAACCAGTTAAGACCTCTAGAAGTATCTAAAAGAATTTCAGATTTTTTTAATTTATTGATTTTAGACAGAGATAAAAAGGGAGGGAGGGAGGGAGGGAGGGAGGGAGACAGGAAGAGGGAGAGAGAGAAACATCATTTTGTTGTTCCACTTATTTATGCACTCACTGCTGGATTCCTGTATGTGCCCTGACCAGGGATTGAACTCACAACCCTAGAGTATTGGGGTGATGTTCCAACCGAGCTACCCAACCAGGGAAGAATTTCTGGTTTTTTAACAACTAAAAATCTATTCAACAGGCCTGATTTTAATTATTTTAAAACTTAAATGTAATGCTCTGACTGGTGTGGCTCAGTTGGTTGGAGCTTCGTCCAGTAGATCAAAAGGTCATGGGTTCAATACCCAGTCAAGGCATATATTCAAGTTTTGGGTTTGATCCCTGGTCAGGGTGCATAAAGAGAAGGCGATCAATCAATGTTTCTCTCTTACATTGATTGATGTCTGTCCCCCTCTCTTTCTCTCCCTCTCCCTCCCTCTCCCTCCCTCTCCCTCCCTGTCAAGCAATGAAAATATGTCCTCAGGTGAGGAAAAGAAAAAAAAGAGGGGGGGAGGGGAGAGGAGAGGAGAGGGAAAATAAGATGTAAGTTTAATAGAATTATAAACCAACACACATGGTATCACATTCTATTGTTTCTAACATTCTTTCAAGAGGCCAAATTAACATTAACATTCATTGTATGATCATTTCTCCTCTGGAAAAAAATACATGAAGAACCCAAATCTCCCCTAACTGATGTGGTCCCCATTTTTACTCAAATTGTAATTATTTAAAAATCACAAATTATAATTTTAAAAAATCAAATTTAATCTTGAACACATGAAGCTAAGTGAAATAATCCAGTTAAATACTCTATGATTCCACATATGCAGTACCTAAGAGAAGTCAAATTCATAAGGACACGTAGCAGAATGGTAGGTGCCAGGGGCTTGGGGAACGGGAATGGAGAGTTAGTGTTTAATGGGTACAGAGTTTCAGTTTGGGAAGATGAGAAAACTTCTGTAGACAGATGGTCATGGTTGCAAATCAATGTGAATATACCTGATGTTACTGAATTATACACCTAAATATGGTTAAAATGGGTCCTGGCTGGTGTGACTCAGTGGATTGAGTGCCAGACTATGAACCATATGGTTGCTGGTTCGATTCCTGGTCCATTTCCTAGTCCATTTCCTGGTCAGGGAACATGCCTGGCTTGTGAGCCATGTCCCTGGTGGGGGGCGCTTGAGAGGCAACTACACATTGATGTTTCTCTCCCTCTCTTTCTCCCTCCCTTCCCCTCTCTAAAAATAAGTAAAATCTTTCAAACAATGGTTAAAATGGTAAATCTTATATATATTTTAGCACAATGAAAAAATACAAATTAAAAAAAAATGAAATTTACCTACGGTTCCAAAAGAGTAAGTGAATCCTAAAGTAACAGAAATTTATTACAAAGAATATCTATGTTTTAATTAATATTTTTATGTTTAAACATCCTTAAATTCTTTGTAGGACAAAATAATTATTTTTCATAATTTTTAACATTATAATCAGTTAATACTTCTAACACTCTGCTATGAACTTTTCAATTTATTTTTTAAATATATTTTATCAATTATGCTATTATATTTCTCCCATTTTTTTCTCCCCTTTATTCCCCTCTGTCCTGTAATCCCCATCCCACCAGCATTCCCCCACTTTAGTTCATGTCCATGGGTCATACATATAATATCTTTGGTTTCTCCATTTCCTATACTATTCTTAACCTCCCTCTATTTTGTACCTACCATTTATCCTTCTTATTCCCTGTACCTTTTCCTCCATTCTCCCCAGTCCACCTCCTCACTGATAAGCCTCCATGTGACCTCCTTTTCTGTGACTCTGTTCCTGTTCTAGCTGTTTGCTTAGTTCGCTTTTGTTTCTGTTTTTTATTTTTTAGGTTCAGTTGTTGATACTTGTAAGTTTGTTGTCATTTTACTGTTCATAGTTTTGATCTTCTTTTTCTTAGATAAGTCCCTTTAACATTTCATATAATAAGGGCTTGGTGATGATGAACTCCTTTAACTTGACCTTATCTGGGAAGCACTTTATCTGCCTTTCCATTCTAAATAATAATCTGGGATATAGGTCCTTGCCTTTCATGACTTTGAATACTTCTTCCCAGCCCCTTCTTGCCTGCAAGGTTTCTTTTGAGAAATCAGCTAATAATCTTATGGGAACTTAACTTCCTTAGGAGGTAACTCTCTCATTTTTTTCTCACTGATTTTAAGATTCTCTCCTTCTTACAGGAACAAGTATAAAGGGCACATGGACAAAAACTGGGGGGAGTGGTGGAAATGGGAGAGAGGTGGGGAGGGCTGGGGGGATGGGCTGGGATGAGAGTAAAAGACAGAAAATTGTACTTGAACAATTAAAATTTTTAAAAAGAATTAAAAAAAAAAGATTCTCTCCTTCTCTTTAATCTTGGCTAGTGTGATTATGATGTGCCCTGGTGTGTGCTTCCATGGACCCAACTTCTTTGGGACTCTCTGAGCTTCCTGGACTTTCTGAGAGTCTATTTCCTGTGCCAGATTGGGAAAGTTCTCTTTTAAGTGTTTAACTTCTTGCTCTTCCTATTCTCCTTCTGTTACCCCTATGATTCAGAACATTCAAAGTTGTCCTGGGAGTTTCTAAGCCTCTCCTCCTTCTTTTGAATTCTTTTTTCTTCATTGTGTTCTGGTTGAATGTTTATTTCTTCCTTCTTCTGTAACTGTTCATTTGAGTCCTAATTCCCTTCCTGTAACTGTTTGTTGCCTATACATTTCCCTTTATTTCACTTTGCAAAGCCTTCACTTTTTCCTCTATTTTGTGGCCATATTCAAGCATTTCTGTGAGCATCCTCATTACCAGTGTTTTGAACTGTGCATCTAATAGGCTATCTCTTTGTCACTTATTTGTATATTTTCTGGAGCTTTGATCTGTTCTTTCATTTGGGCCATTTTTTGTGTGTTGGCATCCCTGTTATATAGTAGGGGGAGGAGCCTTAGGTATTCACCAGGGTGTGGCAACCCACGTTGCTGCGTTGTGGCACTATATGTGAGGGAGGGTCCCAAAAGGAAACAAGGGCACTTGCTCGGCTCTCTACCAGCATTCAGTCACTCCTTCTGCTATCCACAAGCAAACTGGACCCTTCTGGTACTGATTCCTGAGGAGACGTGGGGAGGGGTGTACATTCAGGACCCTGTGGATCTCTCCAATGAACTCTACTGTGAGACTGGGAAGTTCTCGGCTACCACATCCCCCACAGGTTTTTTTCAGTCAGAGGTTTTGAGGCTTTATTTCCCCACACTGGAACCCTGGGTTGTATAGTCTGTCTTGCTCCCCAGTAGTTCCTCCTGGTTTATCCACACACAAATGTGGGACTGCATGGTCTACCAGCCACTGTCTTGCCCAGTCGACCAACTGCCACCTCGCCTGCTCTGGTCCTCCATCCACCACTTTGCCACGAGTCCTCTCTGCCCCAGCTGCCGGTCTCCACCCCTCCTACCAGTCTGGATGAATGTTTCTTTAACTCCTTGGTTGTCAGACTTCCATACCATTTGATCTTCTGGCAGTTCTAGTTATTTTTTGTTTTTAAATTTGTTGTTGTCCTTCTTTTGGTTGTGCAAAGGGGCAAAGTGTATCTACCTACAACTCCATATTGGCCAGAAGATGCATTCTGAACTTTTCAATTTAATCATTCAAGAAAAGAACATCAACTAAACCTAAAGCTGTTAGAGATCTGTTTCCAAGATTCTTGTGCCCGAAAGGCTTGTGAACCCTCTTGTTACATGACACCTAAAAATGCTTGATAAAATACAAGAATTATCCTTTAAAATGCATAACAGAGCTCACAAAAACTCAAAGACAAAAATAAAAAATAAATAAGTAAATAGGAGCACAGGGAGTGGAGTACATAGGCAATGATGCTAGCTACTGCCCTAGAGACATTTGACATCTCCCATAACCACGCTGCACTGTCTAATACTGTAGCCACTAGATACATGCAGGTATTTAATTTTAAATTAATTAAAGTCATATAAAATTCTAAATTCAGTTTCTTTCTCATGCTAGCCACATTTCAAATGTGGCTATTGGCTGCTTTATTATAAAACTGAAAGCTCTTAAACAATGCCCAGTAGAATTTTCTGTAATACTGGGTAATGCTGAAGACCTTTTAGTGTTAACAGCTTTCATAGGACAAAGCCAAACCTTTATATTATAAAATATGGGAAGTCAGACGACAAATAAGCAATAAAGCCTGGCACCTGAAGGACTAGATCTCCAATAAAAAAAATAAACTATGAAAAAATATATACCCTAAAGAAAAGCTATAAGGAAAATTCTCCAAAGTCTAGATTTACTTGTGTTTGGAGAGGGGGAAGGGAATGGTCCCTGGAAATCTGTAACCAAACCAACCTTCACATGGGTTTCTAGTTCAAATTCCAACTACTTTTATGTTATGAACATCTTAAACCTGCAAATTTATATGGCCCTGGGTTGACGGTGTCCTCAATTTTACAATTCCCTCTGGGAGAGAACAGTGTTACAATTCCCTGGGGGGTGGGGTAGAGAAGTGTTAATGCAGGTCTTGTAAGAATTTCCACAGATAAAGTTACAATAAAAATTAGCTCAAATTTTTAAACTATGTACAATACTCAAAATTCAACAGAAATAAGCGGATTAGTCAAAAATATCTTTAAGAAAGAACAGCAATGTTTCAAAATATAATATAAAATGGAAACTAAGAACAAAAAAGAGGCGACAGATCTAAGAAAGAATCAAATGAAAAATAGGATAACTAAAATTAAACCCCAAAGGCAAATTCAGCAAACTAGATACTGTTAAAGAGAAAATTAACAAACTATATCATATAACTGAAATTATCCAGAATGCAACCATGAAAAATATAAAGTAAGATTAAGGGACATTTTAAATAGATTAAAATATCTAATATGAATATCTAATTGGAGTTTTAAAACAAAAACATGATGAATATAGAAGAAACAATATGCAAAAAGAGAAGAGCTGAGAATTTTCCTAAACTGATGAAAGATACTAATATACAGATTCAAGTTCAGCAAATTCCAAGTATAAATAAAAAGGAAATGGACTACTTGGAGACATCACAGTGAAACTGCAAAATATCAATAATGAAGAGTTCTTAAAAGCAACCAGAAACAAAAGGCAGGTTGCTAACAAGAAAACAATTAGACTTGAAAGTTGATTTATTCCTGCAACAATGGAAGACAGATACTAGAACAGCATCCTCAAACTTCTAAAAGAAAATAACTGTTAAACTATAATTAAGTACCCAACTAAGCTAAACCATTTTTTTAAGAAAAAGGACAAAATAAAGAAATTTTCAGAAACAAATGGACAGAACATACTGCAAACAGATCCTCACTAAGGATGCTTCCAAAACTGTAGTTCACAAAGATGAAAAATGATGTCAAAATCAAGGTCTGAAATATGGGAAAGGGTGGTGAGAAAAGAAAACTGTAAGAAGGTACAAAGTGGTGAAGTAGGTAGAAGCTGCATTCACCTCCATCCCTGACCACATCCAAATTAAAACTAAACTATAGAACAATTAACATGGATAATCATCTGAAGAGTAGCTGAACAGAAGTCCTCTAAGAACATAAAGATGAAATCACATGAAGACTGGTGAGAGGTGCGAAGACACAACAGACTGGGCCCACACTCAGATGGGGCAGTTAAGAATATGGAAGCATATCTCAGCTACAGAGGTACCCTTGAGGAGTGAGAGGCCTCAGCCTCATGCCAGGCTCCCCAGCCCAGAGCACCAATGCCAGGGGAAGGAGCCCACATAATATCTGGCCATGAAATCAGCAGGGATTCTGTCCACCTAGGGGGAGATGGAAGGCTACTGGAAACTCGAGCATCCTCTTAAAAGGCCAATACACAAACTTTCAGTCACAGGCACTCACCCGGGGCTCTGACAGAGGAACAATGGCTCATGGGGTGCCAGTCATACAAGGAGAGACTGAGTTGTGTGGCTTGCAGGGAAAGACTATAGGGACAGTAGTTAAGATCCCTGTGTTGAGTCTTTCTACCATATGGCCCACAGGTGCCATCTTTCCTGGGTTAAGCACTCCCCCCACATGACATTAGCCTGGGGAGCTACACTAGCTCCACAATGGTGACTCCCTGAGACCCTGCTCCTTGGCAAAGGTCCTCAGTTCCTAGGTGGTGACAGTTGGATTTGGTGAACCCTGGGACTTTTGCTGAGTGGCCTCAGACCCAACATTGGTGCCAAGGTTGAAACTATATTGAGCTGATGAACACCACACACACCTTCCTGGTGACCCTCTAAAAACTTTTGCTTCATGCAAACTCACTTACTGCCAAGGCCCTTCCAGTGACTTAGTCTAATAGACAGCCAACAGGAGGCCTTGGGCCTCTTGCAGACCTTTTGCAGGCCCAGTAATGATGGGTGCCAGCCTTGGTTTGCAGCTTGGCCCCTCCCACATGTACAGAGGCCCAGCAGAGGCTGCTAGCAACCGTGAATCACCTTGTTACTCCTAATAGGTAGCCCAGGACTGGTCACAGGTAGCATTGTCACTGACCTGCACCAGAGTCCCTTCCAGAAGGCCCCAGAATCAACAAAACCAGGGGCTAGCTTCAGACTACAACAGAATACCAGATTAGCTAAACAAGTGACACACCCAAAAGGAAGTCACAGGACACTGGGGCAAATTCCACCTTGTAGGGTCGCCCTCCAAATAGCCCCTTGTACACTGTGGTCATGGTCAATCCTCAAAGCCAGCCAGTGAAGGGCAACCCCACCCATAGGCATGCCAACAGCAATCAGGGCTCAACTACAACAGGAGGACACATATAACCCACACAAAATCTATTCTTGTAGGACCCAGCTCAGGTAATCAAGGAGACTGAGCCAGTGGGCTCCACATAACACCTACTACATAAGGCCACCCAACCAAGATTGGGAGAAGAAGCAGATCTACCTAATAAATAGAAACAAACACAGAGAGGCAGCCAAATTGAGGGAACAAAGAAACAGCATTAAATGAAAGGACAGAAGAAATTTCCAGAAAAGAACTAAATGAAATCTACCAGATACAGATTTCAAAACAATGATTTCAAGGACGCTAAAGAAAGCAGAGGAAAAATAGATGGATTCAGTGATAACTTCAACAAAGAGACAGTAAGAATAAAAAAGAATACAGAAATCACACAAAAGAACTAGTTGGAAATGAAGAATAATTGAAATGAATAAATTGAAAGAAAAGTCAACAGCAAATTATATTGAGCAGAGGATCCAATCAATGACTTGGAAGACAAGGTAGTAAAAAACACCCAATGAGAACAGGAAAAAAATCCCCCCAAAAAGTGAAGACAGGTTAAGAGATCTCTGGGACAACAGCAAGCGTAACAACATTCACATCATAGGGGTACCAGAAGAAGAGAGAGCAAGGAATTGAGAACCTATTTGAATAAATAATGACTGAAGACTTCCTTAAACTGGGCAAGGAAGAAAAACACCGAAGTCCAGGAAGCACAGAGATTCCCAAACAAGATGGACTCAACAGGCCCACACCAAAATGAAAGACAAAGAGAATCTTAAAAGCAGAAAGAGAAAGACAGTTAAAGAGATAAGTGAGCTCCCATAACACTATCAGCTAATTTCTCAACAGAGACTTTTCAGGCCAGAAAAGACTGGCACAAAATATTCAGAGTTATGAAAAGCTAGGACCTAGAACTAAGACTACTGTAACTCAACAAAGTTATCATTTAAAATTAAAGTAGAGATAAAAAGCTTCCCAGACAGGAAAAAGCAAAAAGAGCTGATCACCACCAAACCAGTATTATAAGAAATGTTAAAGGGGAAGGAGAAATAGGAGGGGAAGGAGGAGAAGGAGATGGAGATGGAGAAGAAGAAGGAGAAAGAGAAGGAAGAGGAGGAAAGAAGAGGAAGAAGGGGAAGAATAAGAAGGGGAGGAGAGGGGGAGGAAAAGGAGAAAACAAGGAGAAGGGGAAGAACAGGAAGAAAAGGAGAAAGAGGAAGAAAAGGATGAAGGAGGAAGAAGGAGGAGGAAGAAAAATAAGTAGGAAGAAGAAGGAGAAGTGGACAGAGAAGAGGAAGAACATATATTGAATAAGAGCATAGGAATAACTACATACCTATCACTTTAAATGTAAATGGATTAAATGCTCCAATCAGAAGACATAGGGTAGGTGAATGGATAAGAAAATAAGACCCATATATATGCTGTTTACAAGAGACCCACTTCAGATCAAAAGACACCCAGACTGAAAGGGATGAAAAAAGGTATTTCATGCAAATGAAAACAAAAAAAAAGCAGATATAGCAGTATTTATATCAGACGAAATAGACTTTAAAACAAAGGCAATAATGAGAGACAAAGAAGGACAATACATAATGATAAAGGAAACAACCCAACAAGAGGATATAACTCAGGTATACATGTATACACCAAACATAGGAGAACCTAAATATATAAAGCTAACACTGACTGACATAAAGAGAGAGATCAACAGTAACACAGTCATAGTAGGAGACTTTAAAACCCCATTGACATCAATGGAAAGATATTCCAGGTAGAAAATCAACATGGAAACAGAGGCTGTAAATGACACATTAGACCAAATAGATTTAATTGATATATTCAGAGTATTTCACCCCAAAACAGCAGAATATACATTCTTTTCAAGTAAACATGAAACATTTTCTAGAATAGAGCACGTTAGGTCATAAATAAATTTCAATGGTAATACTGTACTTTCTCTTCAGAACACACAAATCTTTTGCCTTTTTAAAAAATTCAATAGATATTAAGAAGACTGAAATCATATCAAGCATCTTCTTTGATCACAATGTTATAAAAACAAAAATCAATTACAAGAAAAATACTGAAAACACACTCAAACAATGGAGACTAAATAACGTGTTACTAAACAAGAATGGGTTAATAATTAGACCAAAAAATAAATCAATAAGTACCTTGAGACAAATAAAAATAAAAACAAACCAAAATCTATGGGACACAGCAAAAACAGTTCTAAGAGGGAAATTCATAGCAATATAGCCTACCTCAAGAAACAAGAAAAATCTCAAATACACAATCTAACTTTACATTTAATGAACTAGAAATAGAACAATAAGCAAAACCAAAATGAGTAGTAGGAAAAAAGAAATAAAAAAAATCAGAGCAGAAATAAACTAGTCTAAAAGAAATACAAAAGATCAATGAACACTACTCCACTCTAAGAAGACAAGCAACCCAATTAAAAAATGGGCAAAGAACTTCGACAGACACTTCTCCAAGCAGGACATACAGAGGATCCAAAGACACATGAAAAGATGCTCAGTATTGCTAGCTATCAGAGAGAAGCAAATTAAAACCACAATGAGATACCACTTCACACTGGTCAGAATGGCCATCTTAAACAAAGCAAGAAACAACAAATGTTGGAGAGGATGCAGAGAAAAGGGAACCCTAGTGCACTGTTGGTGGGATTGCAGACTGGTACAACCACTATGGAAAACAGTATGGAATTTTCTCAGAAAACTAAAAATGGATCTGCCTTTTGACCCTGCAATTCCACTGTTAGGATTATATGCTAAGAATCCTGAAACACCAATCCAAAAGAACCTATGCACCCCAATGCTCACAGCAGCACAATTTACAATAGTCAAGTGCTGGAAGCAACCTAGGTGCCCATCAGTAAATGAATGGATCAAAAAACTATGGTACATTTACACAATGGAATTCTATGCATTAGAAAGAAAGAAGGAACTCCTACCTTTTGCAACAGCACGGATGGAACTGGAAAGCATTATGTTATGCGAAATAAGCCAGGCGGTAAAAGACAAATACCATATGATCTCACCTTTAACAGAAACCTAAACCACAAAACAAACAAACAAGCAAAATATAACCAAACACACTGAAAAAGAGAATAGGCTGACAGTGACCAGAGGAGAGAGGGGAGAGAATTTCAGGGGAAAAGGGGAAGGGTTTACAGGAACAAGTATAAAGGACACATGGACAAAAACAAGGGAGGGTGGAAATGGGAAGGAGGTGGGGATGGCTGGGGGGGTGGGCTGGGATGGGAGTAAAAGGCAGAAAACTGTACTTGAACAACAATTAAAATAAAATAAATAAATAAACAAGTAAATATTAATGAAACCCAAGAGCTAGTTCTTTGAAAAATAAACAAGTTTGATAAGACTTAAGCAGACTCATCAAGAAAAAAAGACACATGACCCAAATAAGTAAAATCAGAAATGAAAGAGAAGTGACAACTGACCACAGAAATACAAAGGATTATAAGACAATACTGTAAACAAAGAAATGCCAACAAATTGAACAATCTTAAACAAATAAATTCCTAGATAATTGCCATATCAACCTTCCAAGACTGAATCAAGAAGAAACAGAAAATGTGAACAGACCAACTACAACCAATAAAATCACATCAGTAATCAAAACACTCCAAACAAACAAAAGTCCTAGACCAGATGGTATCAAAGGTGAATTTTATCAAATATTCAAAGAATTACCTTCTCAAACAATTCTAGAAAGTCAAGAGGAGGGAAGCTCATTTTACAAGGGCAGCATTATCCTGATTCCAAAACCTGACATAGACATTACAACAAAGAAAATTATAGTCTAATATATGTGATAAACCAGATCCAGCAATACATATACATTAAAAAGGTCATGCATCATCATCAAGTGGGCATTATTTCTGGAGTGCAATGTTGGTTCAATAACCACAAATCAATTAACATGATACACCACCTAAGCAAAGTGAAGGATATAAATCATATCAATAGTTGCAAAAAAGACTTCCGGCAAGATGGAGGCATAGGTGGACGCACCGTACCTCCATGCACAACCAAGATTAGAACAACAACAATTTAGAGCTAGAATAACACCCAGAACTGACAGAGAATTTATCTGAATGGAAGTCTGACTGCCAAGAAGTTGAAGTAGACCCATTCATCCAGACCAGTAGGAGGGGCTGAGAGGAGGAGGAGGAGCAGGCGCAGATCGCTGCGTGCGGAGATGGGGAGAACTGGGCGCATAAGGCAACCGGGAGCACGTAAGCCTTCCAGGACTCAGTGGAGAACCCTGAGTACCCAAGTGGCGGCTGGCAGACCCAGTGAGGCGGCATTGTGGACCAGGGCAGAGTGCGTAACCCAGGATCCCAGAGAAGGGACTGAGATCCCAGGAGAACGGAGCTACCACCATTGTTCCTTCTGCCCCCACCCCTGCCCCCACATACAACGTCACAATCTAGCAACTGGGGTGCCCAGGCCAGGTGAACACCTAAGGCTACACGCCTCACTGTAATAAGAGCAACCAGACAAAAAAAAAAAAAAAAAGGAGAGAGAGAGAGACATATCTCCAAGAGAAGAACAGATCAGTCCCCCAGGACTCATCCTTTTGAGTGACTAAGAAACAGCCAATCTATCAGATGCACAGTTCAAAACACTGGTGATCAGGAAGCTCACAGAATTGGTTGATTTTGGGCACAAATTACATGAAAAAATGCAGGTTACCAAAAAAGAGATGAAGGAAAATGCACACAGAACCAATAGTGATGGGAAGGAAACTGGGACTCAAGTCAATGGAGTGGACCAGAAGGAAGAAAAAAACAACCAAGCAGGAAAGAATGGAGAAATAAGAATTCAAAAAAACGAGGAGAAGCTTAGGAACCTCCAGGACATCTTTAAACGTTCCAACATCCGAATTATAGGGGTACCAGAAGGGGAAGAGGAAAAGCAACAGATTGAGCACGTATTTGAACAAATAATAAAGGACAACTTCCCCACTCTGGCAAAGGAAATAGACTTCCAAGAAATCCAGGAAGCTCAGAGAGCCCCAAAGAAGTTCGACCAAAGAAGAAACACACCAAGGCACATCATAATTACATTAGCCAAGGTAAAAATGAAGGAGACAATCCTAGGAGCAGCAAGAGATAAGGGGACAGTAACCTATAAAGGAGTTCCCATCAGACTGTCAGCTGATTTCTCAAAAGGGGCTGGAAAGAAGTATTCCAAGTCATGAAAGACAAGGACCTATATCCCAGATTGCTCTATCCAGCAAAGCTCTCATTTAGAATGGAAGGGCAGATAAAGTGCTTCTCAGATAAGGTCAAGGTAAAGGAGTTCATCATCACCAAGCCCTTATTTTATGAAATGTTAAAGGGACTTATCTAAGAAAAGAAGATAAAGAAAAAACATGTATAGTAAAGGGACAGCAAACTCACAATTATTAACAACCACACCTAAAGCAAAACCAAAAGAAACTAAGCAAACAACTAGAACAGGAACAGAACCACAGAAGTGGAGATCACATGGAGGGTTAGCAACAGGGGAGTGGGAGGAGGAGAGAGGGGGAAAAGGTACAGAGAATAAGTAGCATAGATTGTAGGTTGAAAATAGATAGGGGGAGGGTAAGAATAGTATGGGAAATGTAGAAGCTAAAGAACTTATAAGTATGACACATGGACATGACTAAAGGGGGGGACATGGGTGGGAGAGGATGTACAGGGTGGAGAGGAGTGAAGGGGGGAAAATGGCACAACTGTAATAGCATAATCAATAAAATATATTAAAAAATAGTTGCAAAAAAAGCATAGACATGTTCTCCTCAATCCAGAATTCATAGATACCTGCCTGGCATGTAACTGCACTCAACCCACCGCTTATGGCCAATCCCGGCCAACCCCCGCCAAACCCAGCAGAGACTGCCAAATCTGTGAGCTAGAATTAAATGCCTATTGTGGTACACCACTGAAATTTAGTAGTTATTTGTGACATAGCAACAAAGGACTAATGCAAAGGATAAATATGTCAACTTTAAATGCAAATAAATTTGTGAGTTTTAATTTTACTAAAATATTTTATTCACTAAATATGTGAATATATACATATACATACATACACGCATATATAATGATGCTATTTATATAAATTTCCAAAATATGTAAAATTAATAATATGTAATGTAACTGTAAAGAAAAGCAAGAGAATCCTAGGCCCCAGAGCTGAGGCTGATGGTTTCCTTACAGCAGTAAGGTGGAATAGTGGGAAGTGTAATCTCAGAGGTACTAGTAATGTTCTATCCCTGAAACTGAGGGAGGGGAAAGTATGGACATCACTGTATTAAGCCCTACGTAACACATATTTCATATAGTTTTTGTGTAAATGTAATATTTTCTAGTTTAATATGAAAAAGCAAAATTTTCCAACAAAATTCAGAAATGAAATGATTACAAGTAAAAGTAACATATGTAAATGTCATAAAGGAGTTAAATATACTTATAATTTTAAGCCATATTTAAGAGGAAGAAACAGTTGTAGTGACTCATTTACGCCCTAAAAGTTAAAGATAAATACAAGTGATAGCCAGTTCCACTACAAATTGCTTTCAGACAGCTTTCTGTGAAAGAAGGCTGATTATCCATTATCCACATGTAGAACCAGCTGGCCTACTCAAAGAGTTGTACCATTTGTGATGTCTGATCTCAGCTCTCTGATCACTGAAGCGTCTAATCTCACCTTCATAGTTGTGTAATCCAAGTTCATTGTCTAGTAAAAAAAGTCCTAGATCCCGTTTTGCTAAATTGCTAATTGTTGAATTGCCACCCAAAGATAAAGCTTAAGAAAGTTCCCTTCATTGAAGCATTATTTGTAACAGCAAAAAAAAAAACTATAAACAACTTAAATGTCCAATAATAAGGGATTGACTAAATGAATTGTTGTTAATTTACACATAACGGACTATGATGCATCATTTCAAAATGTCTCGAAGAAATTTAACAATGAATAAATGCTCTACAATGTGCTTTATGCAACTTTCTCACAATCAGCAAGATATAATCAGAAATGATGCCTCAACCAATTTAAATTTATTTCCTCAAAGGCTTATAAACCAATACCTAAATGATTAATGTTTAGTTTTTGAACTTAAAGACAGATAATATACAAATGTACTATTCATTCAATACATATTTACTGAGCAGATACTCCAAGTCAGGCAGTGTTCTAGGCTCTGAAGACACAGCCATGAACAAAACAAAGATCTTGTCTCTATGGAACTTACATCATAGTAATTCTAGTACCTTCCTTTCATAATTCAGTGGCACAGTTTATTAGTTCAAATATATATGTCAGGACAGATTCCCAGGTAACATATTCTCATTCCAGATAAAGAAATAACTTTAGTTAATATTAGGGTCATTATTTATTGACATATAAGGTCTCACCACTGTACTTTCACAATTCTTGGGCTTTCTATAAAAACAATGTTTCTCTGTAATTTATACGCCGTGAAACACAATGCTCAATTCCCACAGATTTCAGTATTTTCCCAGCACAAGAGAAGTAAAGCAAATCTATCACTGCTAGAGCGAAAGGAGGTCTGTTTATCCTATTCGCTAAATCAACAAAGTACTTCCTGCTAATAAGATCAGAGAATGAGATGGGCAAAATGGGAAATTGTTTGGTTTCCTTGGTTTGTTTACATGTGTATGTTAATGAAGCATCAGATAAGAACGAGGTCTAATTACCCCATCTACAGGTGGAATTCAAGTTAGGTTTCCAGAACTTATCAAATTTCAGCAGCTTTACACTGGTCAACAGGTCAACTTGTCAGTATTTAGGAAAACAAATGTCCTTACTTATCTCAGTTCCAGAGAGGCAGGGCCTTTCAAAAGTGACTTATAATTTGTTTATATGTTACATTTGCCTAATTCTCTTGATATGTCCTATCAGAACTTTACATAATGCCTGAGCTCTACAGATAAAAACTAAAATGAAAGATACAATATCTCTGATTTTCAGGAGCCTGGTATCCTTTAAAAAGTCAGTTAAAAATTCCAAACTGTCAAGTATTATACACATAATAATATGCCCTATGGCAGATAGCATAAGAAACATAAAGACAAGTAGAGCTGATGCTAGGATCTATTGTCAAGAAATTTATCTCTAGTTGGATTCTAAACATAAGACTGTACCCATCCACCATTCAGGGAATACTAAATCAGCCATAAAGTAATGCAAAAGTTTCTCAAGGAGCTTGAGATACAACAATCAAGAGAAACCTGGTTCTGGCCATCCTGTGCTAACAATTCAGGACAAAAGTACCAAGGGAAACCAGAGTGAAATGGGAGTTAAGAGCTTCAGCTCACATACAGACCCTGCGGTCAATAAAAATGAGAAAACTTATGACCAAAAATATACATATATACAGTTGAAGAGAAGTAAATTGGTATAGGATGTCAATAAACTCAGAATTCAGCAGGTTAATGACAGACTGTAGGCCTTGTAAAAAAAATTATTCAATATATAAGAAGTCCTAGATACAAATGGTCCAGCTCTGCCATTAACCAGCTCTAGAAATTCAGATAAAGTCACATGATTTCTATGACCCTCAGTTTATCTGTAAAATTAAAACTAAAGTTCCTAATCTGCCTACCACTCAAAATTGTCATAAAAATGTTTATGCTAATCTAAATAGCTTATATATTTGACATGTATTAGTAGTGATCCATTCTTGGTCTTACTGTATAAAATAAAGGAGCTGAAATACAATGTTCAAATTCTCCTTCTAGCATTGTAAGATTTATGACCTAAAAACTTAATTTAATTCACTAGATAACTAAGAAATATTCTAACTTCCTTAGCATTATAAACAGGATCAATCCATTATAACCAGGTGTGAACTGAAATGAACTACACTAAAATGTTAGTTGTGTTTTAAAAAATGGGAAAAAAGCCAAAATGAGTATTTACTGTGAAATAATCAAAGGTAACCCTAAATTTTAGGGGAGAATTTTAATGACATTATTTTGGCAATCATCAGTGACAGTAAGTCATCAACTTTGGAGAAAAACATTTTGTAAGAGAAAAATATTTGCCAAGCTAGTCAGAAGAAGGAGCTTAGAATTCAAAGTGGTAATAAAAAGTTGGGTCAAAAACAAAGTGTAATATAAACTGATGAAGAGTGGGGCTCACTCTCTCCAAAAAGCAAGTCTTGAAAACATTTTTCTCTTAAGTAATTAATGTAGATAGTCTGCTAATGGTAAGCACCCCTAGCAGTAATTTGAATACATATTCTAAAATTCTGTGTTAAAAATTACTCTATTAGTGCCCTGACCAGAGAGACTCAGTTGGGCATAATACCGAAAACAGAAGGGCAATCAGTTGGAGTCACAGTCAGGGCTCAAGACTGAGTGGCAGGTACAGTCCCCAGTCAGGATGTGTACAAGAGGCAGCCAATCGATGTTTCTCTCACACATGAATGTTTCTCTCCCCCACTTTCTCCCTCCCTCTCCTCTAAAACCAAATAAATAAAATCTTTTTCAAAAATTGGTCTATTACAGCCCTGGCTGGCATAGCTCAGTGGATTGAGCGCGGGCTGCAAACCAAAGTGTCACAGGTTCGATTCCCAGTCAGGGTATATGCCTGGGTTGCAGACCACGGCCCCCAGCAACCGCACATTGATGTTTCTCTCTATCTCTCTCTTTCTCCCTCCCTTCCCTCTAAAAATAAATAAATAAAATCTTTTAAAAAATTGGTCTATTACTTCACAATCTAACTGGAAAAGAAAGTAAAACACAAACACATGAAAAGTTACATAAAAGACAAGATAAGGTACATGCTTTTCCAACAAAGATCGACCAGGTATTACAGATTAACCTTTTGCTTAAAGACAATAAAAAGCTAGACCAAAAAAAAAAAAAAATATATATATATATATATATATATACACACACATTAAATATATTTTTAAATTAGTAAAATATCACAGGGCATAAATTGGTACAACTACTTTGGAAAACTTTGATAAAAATTATTAAAGCTATATGCAAATATGTACTATGGATAGAGAATATATATATATATTTTTCTACCTATTACCCAATGATTCCACTCCTTTTGGAATATATCCAAAAGAAGGGAATATATATGTCCAACAAAATACATATATAAAAATGTTCATATCAGCTTTATATAATAACCAAAAACTGGAAACAATCCAAATGTCTAGTAAGAGTGGAATGAACAGGACTTCCGGTCAAGATGGAGGTATAGGTGGACACACCATACCTCCACACACAGCCAAGATTGGAACAACAACAATTTAGAGGCAGAATAACACCCAGAACTGACAGAGAATTTATCTGAATGGAAGTCGGACAGCCAAGAAGTTGAAGTAGACCCGTTCATCCAGACCGGTAGGAGGGGCGGAGACAAGCAGCCAGGCGTGGGTCGTGGCCCGAGAGAGTTGGGCGCATAAGGCAACCAGGGGTGCATAAGGCATCTGGGGCGCGCAGGGCATCTGGGGCACGCAAGATCACAGCAGGTGGACCCTGAGTACATAAGTGGCAGCTGGAAGACCCAGTGGGGCAGCGATTGTGGAGCAGGGCAGAGCACGCAACCCAGGATCCCAGAGAAGGGACTGAGGTCCCACGGAGAACGGAGCTACTGCCATTGTTCCCTCCCGCCCCCACATACAACGTCACAATCTAGCAACTGGGGTGCCCAGCCCTGGGGAACATCTAAGGCTCCGCCCCTCACCGTAACAGGAGCAACCAGACCAAAAAAAAAAAGAGAGAGAGAGAGAGAGAGATGGCTCAAACAGAAGAACAAATTAGTACCCCAGGACTCATCCCTTTAACACATTGTTTGCGGGTAGTTTTTATCGCGCACTCTACTACCAGTCAACATAAAACGTATAAATATGTTTCCTGCATACAATGTGTTAAGCGACTGAGAGATAGCCAATCTACCAGATGCACAGTTCAAAACACTGGTGATCAGGAAGCTCACAGAATTGGTTGATTTTGGGCGCAAATTACATGAAAAAATGCAGGTTACCATAAAAGAAATGAAGGAAAATGCACACAGAACCAATAGTGATGGGAAGGAAACTGGGACTCAAGTCAATGGAGTGGACCAGAAGGAAGAAAAAAACAACCAAGCAGGAAAGAATGGAGAAATAAGAATTCAAAAAAACGAGGAGAAGCTTAGGAACCTCCAGGACATCTTTAAACGTTCCAACATCCGAATTATAGGGGTACCAGAAGGGGAAGAGGAAAAGCAACAGATTGAGCACGTATTTGAACAAATAATAAAGGACAACTTCCCCACTCTGGCAAAGGAAATAGACTTCCAAGAAATCCAGGAAGCTCAGAGAGCCCCAAAGAAGTTCGACCAAAGAAGAAACACACCAAGGCACATCATAATTACATTAGCCAAGGTAAAAATGAAGGAGACAATCCTAGGAGCAGCAAGAGATAAGGGGACAGTAACCTATAAAGGAGTTCCCATCAGACTGTCAGCTGATTTCTCAAAAGGGGCTGGAAAGAAGTATTCCAAGTCATGAAAGACAAGGACCTATATCCCAGATTGCTCTATCCAGCAAAGCTCTCATTTAGAATGGAAGGGCAGATAAAGTGCTTCTCAGATAAGGTCAAGGTAAAGGAGTTCATCATCACCAAGCCCTTATTTTATGAAATGTTAAAGGGACTTATCTAAGAAAAGAAGATAAAGAAAAAACATGTATAGTAAAGGGACAGCAAACTCACAATTATTAACAACCACACCTAAAGCAAAACCAAAAGAAACTAAGCAAACAACTAGAACAGGAACAGAACCACAGAAGTGGAGATCACATGGAGGGTTAGCAACAGGGGAGTGGGAGGAGGAGAGAGGGGGAAAAGGTACAGAGAATAAGTAGCATAGATTGTAGGTTGAAAATAGATAGGGGAGGGTAAGAATAGTATGGGAAATGTAGAAGCTAAAGAACTTATAAGTATGACACATGGACATGACTAAAGGGGGGGACATGGGTGGGAGAGGATGTACAGGGTGGAGGGGAGTGAAGGGGGGATAATGGCACAACTGTAATAGCATAATCAATAAAATATATTTTAAAAAAAGACTACAGGTGAACTAAAAACATTATCAGACAAACAAAAAGTTCAAAAATTTGTCAATGCTAATACACTTTAATATTGACAAAAATAAAGAAAGAAAATACTAAAGGGGATTTCTGGTCAAGATGGAGGCATAGGTAAACACATCTCACCTCTGCACACAACTATAGCAAAAAACACAGCTACACTACAAAACAAATATCACCCAGAATTGTCAAATAATTGAACTGTGTGAAAATCTAATAATGAATGATTTAAAGAAGCCACATTCATCCACACAGGTAAGAGGGGCAGAGACCCACAAAGGCACTGAGATGGGTGGAGACATGGAGTGACTCGGAGAGGTACAGAGACAGGAATGGGTGGTCCCACATTCATGTGTGGTGGATTAAAATCAGGAGGGTTGCTTGGGGAGCAACAGATCCCAGCCCCAGTCCAGACCACCCAGTCCAGGGTCCCAGCACCAAGAAGATAAGTCTCCATAACTTTTGGCTGCAAAAACCAGTGGGGGTTGTGGTGGAGGAAGAAACTACATTCTCTTAAAAGTCCTGCATGGGACTTAGGACTCATGCAGACATACCATCTCTGGGATTTAGCACCAGGGCAACAGCAGGAAGGGCACCAGTAGCATATGGAGAGAAAGTGAAGTGCGAGGGGGGAGACAGCTTCCTCCCTGACAATACTCCAGAGGCCAGGCAATGGCATCAGCCCCTCTGCACACCCTCCCCCATACAGAGCAACAGAGTGGTAGCAGGGGTTGCTCCACCCTGGTGATTACCTAAGCTCTACCCCATACAACTTAACAGGTGTGCTAAGAGAGGGAGTCAAAGCAGCTCTACCTAATACACAGAAACAAACACAAGGAGGCTACTAAAATAAGGAGACAAAGAAATATGGCCCAAATGAAAAAACAGAACTCCAGAAAAAGAACTAAATGAAATGGAGATAAGTAGCCTATCAGAACACAGTTCAAAACACTGATTATCAGGATGCCCCAGGAACACAATGGGTACTTCAACCCCATAAAAAAGACCCAGGCAATAATGAAGGCTGCATTAAGTAAAATAAAGAAAAATCTACAGAGAACCAACAGTGGAGAGGATGAAGCCAAGAATCAAATTAATGATTTGGAACACAAGGATGGAAAAGCATTCAATCAGAACAGCAGGAACTAAAAACAATTCAAGAAAACCAGGACAGGCTTAGGAGCCCCTGGGACATCTTTAAGCATACCAACATCCAAATCATAGGGATGCCAGAAGGAGAAGAGGAAGAGCAAGAAATTGAAAACTTATTTGAAAAAATAATGAAAGAAATCTTCCCTAATTTGGTTAAGGAAATAGACATACAAGTCCAAGAAGCACAGAGAGTCCCAAATAAGATGGACACAAAAGGACCACACCAAGACACATCATAATTAACATGCTAAAGGTTAAAGATAAAGAAAGAATCTTAAAAGCAGCAAAGGAAAAGCAGACAATTACCTGCAAAGGAGTTCCCATAAGACTGTCAGCTGATTTCTCAAAAGAAACTCTGCAGGCTAGAAAGGACTGGCAAGAAGTATTCAAAGTGATGAAGAGCAAGGACCTACAACCTAGATTACTCTATCCAGCAAAGCTATCATTTAGAATGGAAGGGCAGATAAAATGCTTCCAAGGCAAGGTAAAATTAAAGGAGTTCATCATTACCAAGCCATTATTATATGAAATGCTAAAGGGAATTATACAAGAAAAAGAAGGAGCTCAAAAGGATGAACATTAAAATGGCAATAAACTCACATCTATAATTGAATCCAAATGACAAACTAAGCAAACAAGCAGAACAGGAACAGAATCACAGATATGGAGATCACACAAAGGGTTCTCAGTTGGGAAGGGGAAGGAGGGAAATGGGGGAGAAGGTTGAGGGAATAAGAAGCACAAATTGGCAGGTATGAAATAGACAGGCAGATGTTAAGAACAGTATAGGTAATGGAGAAGCCAACGAACTTATATGTATGATTCATGGACATGAACTAAGGGGCAGGGGGATTGCTGGAGGGGAAAATGAGAAGAAATTGGGAAAACTATAATAGCATAATCAATAAAATATATATATTTTTTAAGATTTTATTATTTTTTTAAGATTTTATTTATTTTTAGAGAGGGAAGTGGGGAGAGAGAGAGAAACATCAATGTGCAGTTGCTGGGGGTCATGGCCTGCAACCCAGGCATGTACCCTGACTGGGAATTGAACCTGCGACACTTTGGTTCGCAGCCCGCGCTCAATCCACTGAGCTACGCCAGCCAGGGCTCAATAAAATATATTTTTAAAAAATACTAAGGGTATTCTTCAGGCAGAAAAAAATTATTACATATGAAAGGTCAGTAATGCCAGAAGGAATAAAAAACAGAAAATACAGTAAGTCTAATTGAATAATAACAGCATAAAACAACAGAAAAACATCTTTGTAGTTAAATATATATTTATATATGCACTTGAAAACATGGTAACAATGAATAGGTAATGAAAGAAAAGTGGCTTTAATGTTTTTAAAGGCCTTGTATTACCTGGAAAAAGGGTGAAAGTTTCAAGTAATATTGCACTTTGATAAGTCAAAAATACATATTAGAATTCCTTAGGCAAGCACTAAAGGAATAGTAAAAGAATATAGAATCCCATGCTAATAAAGAAAAGGAAAGAGAATAATTATATTTTTTAAACCAACCCAAAACAAAGCTAGAAAAAGGGAAGAGGGGAGCAAGTACATATAACTGGTTAGACAAATAGATTCTTTATTTATTCACTTTTTATTGTTGTTCAATTATATCTGTCCCAATTTTCCCCCATTACTCTCCCCTGTGCTACCCATCCCCCACAAATAGATTTTTTAAATTTTAAACACTAATGTGAATAGTCATTATGCCACTTCATTAATTTTTATAAGAAGTATTGACAAAATGCACAGAAATATCTAGCCCAACACATATACCTAACCTTTATAAATTTCAATCTCCTCATCTATTCAATTTTTTTCCACTGGGACTAACTTTTCAAAATCTTATTTCACTTTATCTTTTCTTATCTTACCACAGACAGGCTAATGAACATTAAAATGTACAAAAAAAATAAACAAAAAGAGACAGGAGCAAAAAGTCCAGACAGTTAACTGGCTTATAAATACTACATTAATTCCATAATAAAATATTAATTTGCCTTTAGTGATCTATATAATATTACTAACTGAAATTCATACATTAAGAAACTTAAAATGATCTCCTTTCACTTATTTCATGAAAAATATTACTGTAACATTTTTAATTCAGTTGCTAATTCAGTGAAAGAAAAATTACAGAATAAAATTGTAACTTTTTCTACACGTATCAATGTCAGCAACACACAGGTGCAATGTGTACCTCTGTCAGAGAATAATTAACGTCTCTAGGGCCAAAAACACTTAAGCAAAAGACATGAAACTCCAATCACTCCCAATCTTCCTAGAAGCAAATGAAACTACCTGCCATTTACTAAATATTTTTTTTATTTTAGCCTAGATTGGTACTGCTATTTTGTGAGTAGATATTTTAAATAAGGTAGTCTAAGTTCTTCTAAGGAAAAATGCCATCATGGTTAAATCAGAATATTATACTGATATCAGTATATGAGGGGAGACTCCCCAAAATTGGAATTTATTTATAAAAAATTGTGTATTTATTCTTACATGTTTATACTTCAGTCACCTTCCAAGCACTCTCAATTTGATATAATACATCTATTGAGATTTTTTTCCCACTGCTCAAAACAGTTTTTGAACTCATTGATTTTGATACCTTTTAGTGCTTCTGCTTTTTTTTGTTTGATCTCTTCCACATCAGCAAAACTTTTCCCTTTGAGGATTGTTTTCATCCAGGGAAACAAAAAAAGTTGCTCAGGGCAAGACTGGGTAAATAAGGAGGGTAGGGGATGGGGCTCGTGCCTTTTTTTTTGGTGTGTTTTTTTTTTTTTGGTCAAAAACTGCTAAACACTCAGTGCAGTGTGAGCAGGTAAGCTCATAAATCACTTATCATGAAATAAGCAAACACGTAAAGGTCTTCAAAAACATTCACTGAAACCGAATGCAGCCTCTCACAACACCAGCTAGTACACTCACCTAGTGTACAGATGGGTTCCTAGAACACTCACCTAGTGGGGGAAGCCTGTACTATGAGGGACCCACCCTCCAGAAGACAATTCCTGCTTTTGGGGGGGGTTCCCCCTTGTATAATACTATATTGATATCAAATGATAGTTATCTCTGTAAAGCAATCAAAGAATCTTTTATTTAACATTCAATCCCAGTTTTACAGATATAGAAACTAACAAGTAATGGTGCCAGAGTTATAACAGTAGACACCACAGTACACAGTCATTTCCAGGTTTAGTGCAGTGAGAGTCACCTAGATTGATTGCCTTTCTATACTGGCTATGGAACAAGATGATTAGAGTATGGTGCCAAGAGCCTCTTCTATACAACTAACAGTGGTTGCTTCAGTGCCAGGTAGGGCACTAATAAACACATATTCTTATCTAACCTTCTCAACAGTCTCTTCAGGAACTGTGTACACACTCTTCTCTCATCCTCAAAGGTTCCCACCCAGCCACCTCCCATTTTTGCCTACCACCTCCTCCTTCTCCTTCAGGTCCCACAAGTCACTTCCTCAGGAAAGCTTGCCCTGCCACCTCCAAATCAAGTTAGGTTCCCTAGTTATAGGTTTCAGAGTTCCCTGTACTTTAAAAGACTTAAGCATCCTGTTGCTGAAAATGAGGTACCAAATGCAAGGTCTTGGGATACACAAAAGGCATTCAAGAAATATCTCTTGAAAAAACAAACTTGAATTTATGATCCCCCTAACTTTACTACTACTATTAATAATAATAACAAGCCTTAAAATATAAGTTATTTACATGAAGTGATATAGCCTGGAAATGGCTCAGATCCATTGAGAATCCAAGTGTTTGTGACTAATTCCCCTGCTCTACTCCCACATACTACAATGAAGTGTGCCAGAAGGCAGAATACTTTCAAATTAATATTATCTTTGTATTGACTTCCTCTGTAAAAATTGAGATACTTTTTAAAAGAGAAAATTATGAATGTCTATATGTAAGTAAATCACATCTAAGAATGCAATATGCCTTCCAAAAATCACACTGAACTACAACAAAAATGGTTAAAGTGAATTTGCAAACATAAACCACAAAATGTAATCATGTGTCTCTGTCTACCTGAAGTAGCAATTCCCAAAGTTTTAGTATTGCTGCTAAGTCTTTTACGGCTTAAAACTGTCATTTCACTCCTAGTGCTCTGTAACCAATTTTTTTTTAATTTGCCACTAACTTGAATTTATTGGCCTCTTTTTCACCCGCTACAAAATGTAACAGTATCTTGAGATAGATGAGCACATTGTGGCAAAGACAGACCAACACAACCCCTCTCAGCACTGGAGGCCCAGCCCACTCCGGATCTGCAAGCCAGGAAGTTGTCTTGGTTCCCAATAATGCTAAGGATGGCCAGCCCATTAGCAGATGGTGCCAAAGCTGTCACTTCTACTTACTGGCTTGTTTAACCAATGGCAGCTGTCCTTACTAGGAGCAACTTCATGTCAAAACACTGTTCAAACTGGTAATGGGCTATTCTTGCCAAAGGAAGTACAAGAGTCACTGACAGTTTAGCTAAAAACAGTAAGTAGGTACCAACACCAAGACTTAACGTTTGGTACATGATGTTTCTTTGAATGCCTTTGTGACAACTCCATTCTTTAAATACATAATCATCAAAGGAATTTTTGTTAATTCAGGATACCTGTACTTGAAATTAAAACTATGGTTTTCCTTTAAAAGTTAACTTCTACTTTTATTAGTATAATTTTTTATTTTGACATATTTCAATTGCCTATGTAGAATACAACATAGGATTAATATCCATTTTAAGTAATAAATTAGACTATGTCTGCAAACTTTATTATAAAAGAACAGCAAACTTAGAAATATTTTTCTCAATTTTAGGGTTTGAAGGAGTGAAAATAAAAGCAAATAGACAACTGTTCATTTGATGCTGGCTAATTTTAATTCTTATTACGGTGACTTTGGGGGAAAAAAATAAACCACCCTGATTTCCCTCTAACAGAATTTCCCAGAGATTCAAAATATGAGGGAGTTGACTGAGGTGATCTTTAAAGTTCTGTCGAAATTTTCTGAGCTACAAAATATTAAACACCTATCCCAAAGACTTAATTTTCTTTATTAATGGATTATAGGATTGAAATCACTTTGTTCCGGCAAGTGAAATATTCAAGACCGTGTCCCCACTTTTCCTTTCCATTTGTGTCACATTATTTCCAATGACTAGGTATTGCCAATTCAAAAATCTTTCCCAGCCCCAGAAAGGTCTCATTTAACTCCTGCTAAAGTCTACTGACTACAAAGCATCTGTGGATTAAAATGGGAGGGGAGGCAGGGAGAGTTCAATCTTCAATTTACAGAAATGTCCACCAGTGGATTCATAGACTCCTCACATTTTCTGAAATTAAAACACCTGCGAGTAACCATTCTCACGCAATGGATACGCCACACCGTCACAAGGCTGTTAGCTCCAAACTATCTCTCAAACTTTGCAAAGACGCACAGATTTCCAGGCTCTCCGAATCCCTCATGCACCACATCCTCCTCTCGCCTAGTCGAAACAAAGTTCCTCAGCATGAAGGCACTAATTTAAAAGCATGAAGTTTGCCTCAGTCTTGCCCACTTGGACTCTGAAAGACGCAAGTGAAACTTGCAGGGAGACACGTCTCCCGCGGGGCTGAAACTTGTTCTGGGGGGAAGGGGCAGCGGTCTCCCCGACCCCGCCCCTTCCAGGAGCCCCCTTCACTGGCCACCAGGTCGTCCAGCGCAGTCCCCGGCACACCCGCCCCGCACGCCCCCTGCGCCCCGGCGCTCCCCACCCGGCGCCCGCCAACATGTCAATCACACCCTCAGAACCCCACAATCAAGGTTCCAGAGGGACGGCAAGGACGTCCCCACACACGGTTCCGAAGCCTGCCCCCCGCGAGAGCTAGGAGAACACCCGCAGCTCCGTCCACCTCCCCCAGGTCCGGGAATGGCGGCGTCCAGCTCCCCGGGACCAAGTCGGAGTCCCAGCCCCTGAGGAGACGGGGAGACGCCGCGGGCGACCGGCTACTAGCGGTGGGAGAGGAGGAAATTAAGTTACCTCCGGACGGTCCAAGCGGAGGCAATGAAGGGGGCAGAGCGGGGAGTCCCGTTGGCCGAGCAGGTCCCGGCGCGGCGGCAGCTACCGCAGTGCCCTCCGCCCCATTGTTTCCCTTCCAAGAGGATCCCGGCGTAGCCGAGCCCGGGAACCAGGAAGTTCCCCGGCGCGACACCTCCTGCCGCCGCTATGGAAACTGCCCCCGCCTCCAGGACGGCTAGCCCGGGACCCCGCCTCCGCGCCGCCAGCCCCGCCCGCCTCACGGGCCGCCGCCAACCGTCACCACAGTGGCCGTGGCCGCCGCCATCTTGGCGCGGCCCAGGCGCCCCTTCCCCGCGGCACGCCGCTCCGCGTTCCCGCCGCCCCCGGGGGCGCGCGTCCAGGTTCACCGCATCCTCCTCTAGAAGCCGGGACTCTGAGGCTCTGACCCCTGGACGCTGAGGGAGGGAGGGAAGGGGCCTGGGACGCTGTGGAGACTTCGGAAGCGCTGCAGGAACAGGACAGACAAGCTGATGTCCAATGGACAGGTCAAGGGATGGCTGGGACCAGGTGTGAGGTCAAAGGAGTAGTAACCAAAAGCCTGGTCGCTGCAACCAGATTGCCTCGGGTTTCATCTCTGCTTCAACGATTTAGCACGTGTCACACCTTCAACAGTCTCTGTGCCTCAGTTTCTTCACCTTAAAGTGGCACAATGGTACCTGCCTCTTAGGGAGAGTACTTGAAACAAGCAAATGCTTGGTCGTTAGACCAGATAGTCATTCGTTTAATAAAACGACATTGCTTTTGACAAAATTCATAGTTCTGTCATTTTTCAGGAACTTTAAGTGTTCAAATCAGCACTACTTTAAATAGGCTACTGTGTAAGATCCCATTGCTACTTAAAACTTCTCAAATGTTCATCTTTTGTCCCATCTTTCTCTAGGTCAGCGTTTTAATTTCATGAAAATTGTCAAGAGTTTTAATCTCCAGAGTCTTCCATTAAGAGGTGCCATAAAAAGACGAATGATGTAAACTTTCCAACACTGTATTTAGCTGACAGTTAAATGATTTATTCAATAGAAGTTAGAAAAGTTAGGGTGTGCAAATAACTAAAAGCCTTCCTGTCCTTGATTCCAGGAACTAGAATTACTAAACCTGGCAACTCTGTGTGGTTGTCATTATCTGGCTTTTCCAGCTGGTGAAAACTGACACTAAGAAACTGGGTCCTGTGTGCAACACAGGAGAGGAGGGATGCAAGGAGGGTCACATATTAAAGATGCAAACTTTAAGAACTGTCTGTAAAATTAGGTTTTAGTTTCTAAGGCTCCTTCTAGCTCACAAGTATGATCTATTTGTACACTTTTAAGAAAATATAAATTTATACTTCCCTTTGGGTCTTTGTTTCACTCATTTAAACCAGATTTGTGAAGACCAGTGTTTATTTTTATGATGCTGATCCAAAAAAATAGCATAAATTGTTTGATATATGAATTGGGATAAAAATAACTCAGGAGTGGGGAGGACACAGGAAACTTTTTTCAACATCCAAACACACCTCCAAAAGTTATGGAACTCTCTGATTAGCTGTCACCCAGACTGGGACATCCTGAATGTCTGAAAGGCAGACACACCTGACTCACTCAGTTTTGTAGTCCCACTGGACTAATAGATTTCTTTGCACATAATAGGCCTTCAATAAATGATTATTGAATTAAATACCATGTTTTGCCCTGATCGGTGTGGCTCAGTTGTTGTGTCATCCTGCAAAATGAAAGGTCACCAGTTCAATTCCCAGTCAGAGCACATGCCTGGATTATGGATGGGTTCCATCTCAGTCAGGGGCACCGGAGTGGCAAGTGGATTGTCCATATGAGAGGCAACTGATCAGTGTTTCTCACATTGATGTTTCTCTCCCTCTCTCTGATGATGTATCTCCATCTCTTCCCCTCTCTCTAAAAATAAATAAAATCTTTAAATAAATAAATTAATAAATTCCATGTTTTGGGTCAACTTTCATCATTTAAGGAGACCTTGGGAACCACAGAGACATGCAAGAGATGTTACTCAAGGGACATCACTGCAAACACCATAAACAAGAACCCCAAGTCTCTAGTTAATGAGTTCATGGGAATTTGGATGAACAACTCTGGATTTGGCAAAATGAAGTAGAAATTTCAGACATGTTTTCTCATAAATTATATGGGTAATTTTTTAAAACTTTATTTTGAACTTCATTATAAGCATCACTGATTCAATTTTATACTTCAATAATAGCATTCTGATGCTATAATGTTATTAAAGTTCAGAAATCCCCACATTTTTCCTCAAGTCAAAATATCATCAGTGAGTCATGTCACCTAAATACAAAACTTGATTTGTTCTTAGGTATAACTTCTGGGGCTTGCTTTAATTTTTATTATTAAGCATCTTAGAGGTATTGTTAAAGTATAAACACAGATTTTTATCTTTCTTGTTTGCTAAGATATCTTCAGGGTAGTACTTGACATGTGGTGGGCATGCAATTTCCTTTATCTATGGCATTTAACACATTTAAAATTTATATCAATGATTTTAAAGGAAATAAAAGAAATTTCCTCTGATTTAGAGGAACTTTCCTCTAAATCAGAATGAGCAAATTTTTTTCTTAAAGGAGAAAGATAGTAAACATGAGAACAGCCATAAAAAATATAGAAAAGAATGAGTGTGGATATGTTCCACTAAAAATATACCTATAGAAATAGGTGGTTTTGACCCACAGGGCCATTGTTACCAATCCCTAAATAATTATATTTAATTATATTTACTCTATGACTGTATTCACTCCAATATGAAGTGCCAGATATTAAAATACCCTTTAATTGAAGAAAGGGTAAAAGCTTAATATCAATAAAGCACCAAAAGTGAAAAGATGTATAGAGTAACAGTTTGTGTTAGCAATTAAAATATTTCGGCTCTGGCTGGTGTGGTTCAGTGGATTGAGTTCCAGCCTGTGACCCTTTGGTTCACAGGCCGGCACTCAAAGGGTTTGATTCCCAGTCAGAGCACATACCTGGGTTGAAGCCCAGGTCCCCAGTTGGGGGCCTGCAAGAGGCAACCACTCATTGACATTTTTCTCCTTCTCTCTCTCCCTTACCTTCTGTCTAAAAATAAAATAAATAAAATCTTTTAAAAAATATTTCACAAATACCAAAGGTTTAAAACTATAACTAATGGAATATGATAGATGAATATTTGCATTTCACTTTTGCAAAAGTTATATGTTATGCTAATGAAAATAACTTAAAATGTTTCCCAAAATGAAAGTATATGTTTGAATCCCCCACAGGATGCCATAATAACTAAGGTCAGAGGTACAATTTGTGGTGAGAACTTAAAAACAGAGGACATAGAGAAAAAAATTCTCCAAACCAAACCTTCCATCCTTCACTCTCATCTTCAGAATATGGATGAAATTGTAGGTCCTTAGAGTCTCCTGTAAACTGAGACTTTGAAATATGAACCCATGGCCATCTGATCCATTTCATTTTTTTTTAAAGAGGTAAGCAGATAGTTTCCAAAGGGAGGGATTATTTTTTTAAATAAAGCTGCGGAAAGTCTTGCAGGACAAATTTTCAACCTCACAAGCAGCAGAACTTTCTGAAATTCCATAAGGAACCAATGTTCCGCCATCAGTTAAGGAAGTCAGCTCCACTGACCCTACCATAGTTGCTCTTCATGGTTGGAAAAAAAATTTTAAGACAGTCAACAACTGTGTGATCAGTGTAAGTGAAAAAGCACTGAAGAACCAACAGCCATGTCCACACTATTCACATTAAAAAGTTATCCTTTGGTTTAAAAGAGAAGTTATTGATTGCAGAGCAAGGAAGACAAGTCCATGGAAAGACTGTGAACCCCATAAAATTGTATACAAGATGTTATGTATGCAGTTTGTTACTTATAACTATCTGAGGTTCTCTTGTTTAATGTGTTGATGTGTCTTTTTAAAAATTTTTTTAATGATGTACCGTTTTGTGTTTTTTTTTTCCTGTTTCCTTATCTTAAGAATGTACATGCCGTGAGATTGGGAAATTATCTGTCTTTTTCCATAGTCTATCCCTTAGTCCAGATAGGTATCTGATACTGAGTCAGCTCTCTATAAGTAATCATATAAGAAATGAAGGAGGAGAAGGAAAAAGAAAGATAGGGAGGAAAGAATTCAGGAAGAAACAAAAGTATACAAATACCCATTTTGAGAGGAAATTTTCTAAGTTTTCTCATATACTCAAAAGTCCCTGTGACTCAAAACAACAAGAAAAAAGCAAGAATAACTAGTTTTCAACTACAAAGGCTGCCTCTCATTATCTCCTCTGCTTTTTTGCTCACAAGCCACCCTGCTCCTAATTACATACTGAAGTGGTTATCATGGTTTCCCAAAAACCCATAATGATGCCTATCACTTGAAAAATGTCTTCTTATGTTTTTATTGCTTCAAGAATTTCTTCTGCTTGCTCAACTTATAGTTGCCATATTTCACCTCTCTACTTGGCCACTTAGATGTCATGCCATTTATTTATAATTTGTCTCATCAAGCAGAGGTGTATTAAAAAGTGTTCTAACATATTGAAAAAAATGAATTACAATTTCAAGGCACTGTAGTCTCTGTTGCAGGGTAATAAAACTTTTGCCTCTGTGCAGATAATTTTTAAATTAACTTTTAAACTCTTGTGCACATATGTACATAAGTTGTATGGCAGCTAGTTTTCCAGGATGCCCTCTCCTCTGCCAGTAAACCATGCTTCCAATATTTACATCATTCTTTATCATCCTTCTTGAATCTACGTTGGCCATGACTTATTTTTGACCAAAAGAATAGGGTGGAAATGGTGTTAAGTGATTTCTAAGTCTAGATCATAAGAAGTCTTACAGCTTCCACCTGGGTCTCTAGAACACTAATCCTCCAGAAGTCAGTCACCATGGTGAAAAGAGCCCAAGCCACATAGAAAGGCCACATATATTTGGTCTGAATGAACCTTTGCTGAGCCCCTGGAAACAGCCAGCATCAACTGCTAGCCATATGAGTGAGCTATCTTGGGTGTCCAGCACAGTCAAGCCTTCAGATGCCTTGAGCCCCAACTGTGTGACCCCATGAGAAACCCTAAATGAGGATGACTCAGGTGAGCCCCATCAACCCATGGAACCATGAGAATGTAATAAATTGTTGTTTACCTTGCTGGTATAGCTCAGTGAATTGAGCGTGGGCTACGAACCAAAAGGTTGCCAGTTTGATTCCCAGTCAGGGCACATGCATGGGTTGTGGGCCAGGTCCTCAGTGGGGACCACGTGAGAGTCTACCACACATTGATGTTTCCCTCCCTCTCACCCTCCCTCCCTTCCACATTCTCTAAAAATAAGTAAATAAAATCTTTTTTTAAAAAAGAAATTGTTGTTTTAAGCCACTGACTTTAGGGTTTTTTGTTTTTTGGGTGGTTTGTTACCCAAATGTAGATAACTGGAATAAATTGATTAAAAATAAATGCTAAAGCTATAGTTAGCTATATTTTTGCTAAACCCTTAAAAAATAAACATCAATATTAACAGAAATGCTATATAAGCTGACAAGTCATAAAAGAACAAGGTATATATAAATGTCTAATTACTATGTTGTTCACCTGAAGCTAATACCATATTGTATCGCAACTGTAACTGAAAAAAAAATTAAACCCCAAAAAAGCTCCCCACCCCTAACAAAAAAAAAATAACAATGTAAACTTTAAGAGATTCTGAAGTATTGTTTTTCACAACTAAGTTGCTGATTTTGTCTGGTTCTGTCCTATAAGGTGGCGTGATATGCTGGTCATTGTGAAACAACATCATGACCTTAACCTTTTGGCGTCTACAAAGTAAATATACTTGCAATTACATTGGACTTAAATAGATAAAAATAAGTCCTTGCCCATGTGCTTTAGCTAAAAAGAGAGAGGAGGTATGGTCACAAGTAGACAGATTAAAGATTTTCTATTTGCTTATACTTTATGTTAATCAAAGGTCCATAATTCCTAATCCGCATTTTGAAATCCACCAAGGTCTGATAACCAAAAGTTATTTTCCTCTAAGTTTGGCACCTACCACACTTGGTAGCAATTCAACTTTCCTTTGGCTATTTATGGTCTTTACCTTACTTACTATGAACACTCACCCCATTACAGAACTATTAGTGCATTTGACTACAAGGTCTGGTCCCAGGTACCTTTTATACTGCCCCACAACTAACATACAGCATATGTGCTACGTGACCCTTCTAAACTTCTAAATTCCAAAACACTTCTGGTTTCAGACCTGAAGCAGACTTTATTGGAGACCTGAAGTAAACATCTCTGTTCAAGCGAAAGGGCAGTATGGTGTGGAGTCATTGAACACTCTCTGGATTCAGAAAGCCTGAGTTCAAATTCCCACTCTGTGGCTTGCCACCTCCAAGACCTAGGTTAGTAAGTAACCCTGTGCCTCGGTTTCTTCCTCTGCAAAATTAGAACAGTAACAGAAACTACCTCATACAGTTCTTAAGAGAACTAAATAAGATAATGCATGTAAAAATCCTAGCCCAAACACTAGTAGTTGGTAGACACTCGACAAATGTTAACTCTTATTGTATTGTTATTAAATGTAAGCTTTTAATGAATTCAATAAAACTAATATCTCAGTTACAGTTTAGTGAGGAAAAAAGGAACTACTCAGATATTAGCAGCAGAAAGGTATTTAATATCTTTGTCCACAGATGTGTACAAAGTCTGTGGAAGGAGTGGATGGGTGAAGGTTGAGAAGGGACCACCACTTACTCTCAGGTGATGCCACCTCAGCTGTAGACATCAGGAAGCTGTTGAACACAGAATCAGAAAACTGCAGGAAATGACAGGAAATCACCACCAATGCCACAGCTGCTTTGCAGCTTAGAAACTGGTTACTGTCAGGGCATTCTTTGGAATCCAGTTTTACTGCAAAAATTTGTCAAACCCTGGTGTCGGCTGCCACTACTGAAGGAAGAATTACACGCTCCTTGTGCCATCCAAACACCATGAGGACATCCCACTGGAGGACCTACACCTTATAATAACTGTGTGTAAATGCAGCCCTTGTGCTACAAACAATATCCAACACAAGTCATTTCATTTCCATTTGCAAAACATCATAAAAGCTCTGTGAGGTAGAGAGGAACTACAGCATAGAGGGGCTTAGTGGTATGAAATTTAGAGTATGTACTAAATCTCAATTTTACTAAATGTAACCAGTTCAAACTAAGTTAAAACTGAATATGAAACAAGTCCCCAAAATACAAAGGTAGTAGTCTATAAAGATTTCATATTTGCATTTTAAATTAATACAGACACCAAAGCTAATAAGATGGTTCATCTGTAAGCTAAACTCATACAACACAAAGGCCAAGAGTGAAATATCAGTCTAGAATAGTGTCTACAGTTGGGCCAAACCAGCTAGTCCCCATTGAAAAGTCATGCTGGCTATGAGGGGCAGCATTTAAAAGGGAGAGTGGGCAGTGAGTCATTCTGTGACTCTGTGTGACCAGTGGCCTCTTTATATACAATATCCTGTTCATTTTCATTTGTCCTCCCTTAAAATTGAGAACAGTCTTTCTGAAAATGCTATCCAATGTGAAGTAAGGTTTGCTTACATTGAGGGTAGGATATTCAGAGAGAAAGTCCCTGTAACTGGGGTGGTGACAATGGTCATCGTGGCAGAGAACCCCAAGGGAAAAGTGAAATGCCTGTGTTTGTTCCTGCTGCCTGTCACATCTCCAAACCCTTAACACTCTCCCCTCTGATACTTCCCAAGCCAAGTATTTAGGTGTTCTGTGACTTGATTTATAAGCAGGAATAACTGCCTTACAGTCTCTCCAAGAAACTCTGAGACTTAAATGTATCAGGCTGGAAATAGGTTAGAACAGGAATCTAGGCAGTACCCTAGTCAAGATACCAGCCCACATAGAGGATGGGGTCCTGAGAGGCTAAGATATAGGCCAAGTGGGTAATAGAAATGAGTGGGTAGTATAATGTGGCAGGCTAGTGCACACTCATCGGACCCATCTCTTAGTGTAGTATACTGCCACATCACATTTCCAGCCTCTTTGCAGTTAGGTGTGCTCATGTGACTGAATTCTGCGCATAATGGGCAAAAGTGACGTGCACCACTTCCTGTCCTGGCCCACAGAAACCTCCCACAAGCAATTCTCTATGCCCTCTTCCATTTCCAGAGCAACTTTGGAAGCCACGTGTAGAATATAGCATGGATGGAATGAGCTTGGGTCCATGCATGTCTGCTGGAGAACATGACCACCCAGCAGAAATACCCAACTGGGTTTTACCTTCATGAGAAATGAAACTTGATTGTGGTAAGCCACTGAGTTTTGGGAGTTCATCTATTGCAGCAGCTCACTTTACCTTACAATCAATCACCTTCATAAAAACTAAGAAAACAAGATGCTCAGAGAAGCTGGATGAGAGAACAAAGGTGAGCAGGAGTACATGTTGCACTGCAGATGTCAGTGGCCTTGCAGCAGAATCCTCTACTCTGCCTCCTTCACCTCCAGCTTCCACCCTTTATCCTACCTTCTGTTCATAGCTGAGTTTCTTGAAAAAGGAGTCTACATGTGCTTTCTCTACTTCCTCACTTCCCACTCTTTCCTTTTTCCATAAAATCTAGATCTGGCCCCACACTCACTGAAACTGCACCAGTGACCTCCCAGCTGTCAAATCCAACTGAACACTTCTCAGTCTATACCGAGTGGTTTTTAATACGCAACAACACACAGACTTTGTTTCCCTCTATAAAAATTAATCTGTTTCCAAGGTTCACGAGGGTATTAGACAGCACAGAATACTGGGGATAGGGTCTTTAGTTTGCAAGAGTCAGGACTGACATGCTTCTTCTGCAGCCTATACTCTTCCCTTAAGGACAAATGGCTACCTGCTTTTGTTCTATGCTGGGCACAAGTGGTGCTGTCTAGACAAGAAAACCCAGTGCCTCCTCTCTAGGTAGACAAAGCACTTGCCACCTGCCCAGGAGTCCATAGGGAAATGCCTCCAGCCTCACTGAGAGTCCTGAGCCTCAGTTCATTCAGGACACTCTCCCCTGTTTACCAGTGCACGCCCAACTTTGCAGTCTCTTTGGAGCCCTTCCTCTGCAATTAAACAATTCAACTCTTTTTGAACATCCTTGGTCTCCAAACTCAAAATCCCCTCTTGGGCCAGGGAATGGTGAAAATATTTCCCACAGAGAATTAAAGCCTCAGTAGATTATCTTGTGTCACTTGCCTTGCTTGAGCTAAGGCCGGGAACAATTTTTCCCCTTAAAAGTCTACTTGAATTCTGTGAACATGCCCTCTGACTTTTTCTTCTTTCTTCCTGGTTATTCTTTCTTAGTCCTCATTGCTCTGCCCATCCCTAAATCAATGGTTTTCTCTTTTTTCCTTTTTTATACCTACAAGAACTCTGAAAAATCATATACCCACCTTACACATTTTTAAGTTATTTAAAAATTTTTATCTTAGTCTAAATAGTTGCAAAGTTTAAATTTTCTAGTACATCATAAATATTAATATTTTAAAATGAAACTTTTCTACTGTTCTTTTAAATAAATCTAATGGAATCTACAAAACATAATGATGTTATAACCCACTATCATCCATATTTTAAAATATTTGAACAACCTCTTTTTTAAGAGTTGGCATTTTATATGGTTTATTTTTCCTTTTGACATCACTTATCATTTCCCACGGAATTTAATCCTAATGTTATATATTTTATACCTTATAGTTTTTACTGATCTCTCTCTTACTTCTATGGAAAATAAGTAAAAGTTAAAATGTGTTTGTGTTTCCCATAGTCATAGCCTCTAAGTGTTCAAAATTTCTTCTGGATTGAGTTATACACCATTATGATTAATGGTGCATAATTGATCAAAATAACAAATATTATAAATTTGATATATAATTATGTAGAAAATTATACATTTATTGAGGTATAATTTATATCCAAACAAATTACCCATTTAGTGTATATTTTGATGATCTTAGAACAATTGTGTGCAATTATATAACCATCACCACAATCAAAATCGTGGAGATACAAAACATTTCCTTAATTCCAAAAGTTCCCTCTGGCCTCCTTTCAGGAAATCCCCAGCCCTTATCCCTGGCCCTGCATATGGTGAACTGCTTTCTGTCCCTACACTTTTGCCTTTTATTGGAAATTGTTGTGGTCTGAATGTTTGTGTCTCCTCCAATTCACATGTTGAAATCCTAATGCCTCACATGATGGTATTTGAACAGAAGGTTTTTGGGAGTGCTCTGGCCTCATGACTGAGACTAGTGTTCTTATGAAAAGAGACTCCAGAGAGCTCCCTAGCCCCTTCTACCATGAGGACACAGTGAGAATGTGCCACTGTGAACTAGGAAGTACTTGCTAAACACCAAATCTGCCAGCACCATACGAGATCTTGGACTTCCCAGACTCCAGAACCATGAGCAATAAATTTCTATTGTTTTTAAGTTACCCAATCTGTGCTATTTTGTTATAGCAGCCCAAACAAACTAGGACAGAAATGTATCTCTTAATTTATGGGACTAGAGATATATAAATATATATTTCCCCTAGTTTAATCATTTGCTGGTAAATATTATTTGTTGCTAGAATGAGATAGGGTTCAGAATCAATTCTATTCTATTCCTATTTTTCATTTTTATAGATGTAAATTCTGAGGAACATTATTCACATAAATAAGAGAATGAGAAAGGAAGAAGTTTACATATGTATGTCAAATCATTGAACTCTTTTTGAGTTATGCTAAAATCAGAGTGATCTATAATCACAGACTAATTGTGATGGTTTAATAGCTGACAATTCAGTAAGGTCAACTTCAGTTCTGCTGAATGCAGAGAGTTGGAGACCACCGGCTGGCAGAAGGCCTGCTATTTAGTCACTAGAGTCATCTGCTTTCCCAGAACCAGTACCAGTATTTCCAATTGTCCATATGTTTGTCATCCTGGAGACTTTTACCTTCTAGGAAAATGCAGCCTGGTGTGATGAAGAGTGTGTCTTTCTTTTTCAAAGTGCAAGAAAGGAAATTGAGAAAGGGTAAGAAAGGAGAGACTGCCCTCCACACCCCAACCCCATCACAGGCACATTCTCAGATAGAGCAGTTAAAGGAATGATTGGAAATGGAAGCTGAAGATCTAGAAATAGATTCCCTTAAAACGTCCATACTCAGGTACCCCTTAGAAAGTCTTCATGCTCCCCTAAGGGCACTTTATCCAATTTAAAGACTTCTACCTTAAATAGCTACCATTAGCCCTAGGTCATCCTCATCTCCTCTAGTTCTACACATTCCCCTTATGTGACAATGCACTTTTGACTTCAACCACCATGGCAGGCTAATAGCTCCCAAATCTCTCGCTCCAGATCAGAACTCTATCCTAAGTTTAAGAATCATATATTCGGTTGGCTGTTCAACAGCTACACTTCTCACTCTTCTGACTTAGGATTAATAGGCTTTCTTACATACACAAACTCATTCTATCCTAGATTTATGAAAAATATTCAACTCCATAAATTAATTGGGAACTAAGTAGCTAGCATTTTTAAATTATTTTACTCTCTACAAAGTGCTCTCATCTATATGCCTGTGTATATAATATAAAGTATAGAAAGTATACATGTGACTCCTACAGTAAATGCTTGTATTTTTCAGATGTCCAAACCAAGACTCAGTGAGATAAGTGATAATTCAATTACATTTAAAAAAAGAAGGAAATAAAAGATTTATTCTCTGACTTGACTCAATTGGAGAGAAATTAAATAAAGATATTAAAAATAAACCCAAGCCAATGCATACTAGGGGCCAAACTACTGTTCAGGTAGATGAAGCAAAGGATATTTTTTCAATATTTTAATAAAAAGTAGAATAGATTTCTAATCAATGCACAGGCACTGTTCCTCATTTTCTAATAAAAATATGAAAAAAATTAAAATTAGCTGGGAAATAAATTAATTTACTCATAGTACCTAAAATCCAAAACAACTTGATGAACAATATCAATGACTTAAGGGTTGTTCAGCCAGAAACAGGAGGTGACATTTGTCACTTCCTTGGCTTTCTTCCAACAATTTAATTCCATAAAAAAATGGCTCTTCCACTCTGTTATAGATTGTGTCTTTGACATAGTAATTCATTGAGTGCACATTTCCTGTTCTGAGTAAGGTGTTTATAGATTGTGGGGGAAAACAATGTCTTAGGTTCTCCACATCTTGAACAAGAGTTGTTTGTAACAAACCCCAGGCAGAAGGGCCTCCTGGCTTCACTCCCTAACCCCATAGTACTCAAACCAGAAACGGAAGCCACGTGGCACTTATTCCCACTAGAATGAAAACTAGACTGTAGCGCCTAAGTGGCACCAAAGTACAGAGGATATTATTCCAGTATCACTGAATGTAATCATTTAAAACATTTTTGTCATCATAAAAGTAATGCTTATTGTAAAAAATTCAAATAATACAGTGGCGGGGAGAATAAAAAGTCAAAGTTCCACTCCACACAGCTCTTTTCCCCGTAAGAATTCCCTGTTAAAGGTTTGAGGTGAATCATTTCATATCTCATCTATTTTTAAACATTTACAAACATATAGTACATTTTAAGTATATTTTATTGATTATGTTATTACAGTTGTCCCAATTTCTCCCCTTTTGCCCCCCTCCACTTGGTACCCCCTACCCTCCAGCAATGCCCGCCCCCCAGTTTATGTCCATGGGTTGTGCATATAAGTTCTTTGGCTTCTCTATTTCCTATACTATTCTTAAATTCCTCTGTCTATTTTGTTCCTATCGATTATGCTTCTTAATCCCTGCACCTTTCCCCCATTCTCTTCCTTCTTTCTCCCTACTGATAACCCTCCAAATGGTCTCCATATCTCTGATTCTGTTCCTGTTCTTGTTGTTTACTTGCTTTTTTCTTTTTAGGTTCAGTTGTTGATACTTGTGAGTTTGTTGTTATTTTAATGTTAATATTTTTTATCATCTTCTTTTTCTTAGATAAGTTCCTTTAACATTTCATGTAATAATGGCTTGGTGGTGATGAACTACTTTAGTTTTACCATGAATTCCAGCTTCCTTCCCTTCTCTGTTGGTTTCCTGTGGATTATTCTGTGTTTTACTTAGTGTGATCCTCATTTCTTCCTTTATTTTTTTGCTGTACTCAAGGAGTTCTCTGAGCATCCTAATAACCAGTGTTTTGATCTCTTCATCTGATAGATTGGCTATTTCTGTTTTGCTTAGTTCCTTTTCTGGGGTTTTGGTCTATTCTTTCATTTGGGCCATTTTTCTTTGTCTCCTCAACTTGGCAGCCTCCCTGTGTTTGTTTTTGTGTATTAGGTAGAGCTGCGTTTACTCCCTATCTCCATAGTATGGCCTATGTAGAAAAGTCTCCTATAAATTGTGAGGAGCAGAGCCTTAGGTAATTGCCAGGGCTGGATGACCCACTTCATGCTTTGTGACTGTGTAGGGAGGGATCCAAGAGGGAACAATGCCTCTGCCTGGCTTTTGGATATTCACCCAGCACTTGCCACCTTTCTAGTCACTTCATCCCCTTCCCCTGCGCAACTGGCACCCTTCTTGCTGCTGTCCTGGTGGTGAATCCTGGAGTAGGTGGGTTTGCGTATGTTACAAGACCATGCTGGCCCGTTAAGTGGTGAAAATCCAGCACTTTCTTCCACCGCCCCAACCCCTGCTGTTTTTTTACAGCCAGAGGTAACAGGGATGCTGGAACCCTGGGTTGTGCAGTCTGGCCTTGGACTGGAATCACTCGCTTGCAAGGTGTTCCTCCCATCCAATGTGCCCCCACTGCTACCACTGCTTTTCTGTGCCACAATGCCTCTTTGCCCGTCTCTGTGACTTTGTCCCTCCTACCCATCTGGATGAATATGTCTTTTTTAAATCCATGGTTATTAGACTTCCACACAGCTCAATTTTCTGACAGTTCTGGGTGTTATTAGTTTTGAGATTTGGCTATAATTCTTTCTATGGTTGCATTATGGTTTCTATGCAGGCAAAGCATGCCTACCTACACCTCCATCTTGACCATAACCAGTATATTGTTTTTAAAACCTAAATGGTTTACCGTTTATAATTTAGATTTTCATTTCACAATATACTTTAGAACTCATTTTAATATACATCAACTTTGTTCTTGTTAAGAGTTGCATAATATTTTTGACTTACTATAATTTATTTGACTGCTCCTCTATTGGTGGACATTTAGATTATTTTCAGCATCCTGATATTGCAAACAAAGAAACATCCTGTGCACAATTTTGTGCACTATCTGCTGGAATTTCTGCAGGACAGATTCAAAGAAGACTCATTGGGCCATTGGATACCTGCATTTAAATTTAGATTAGAATCACATAGCAATTTATGATTACCTTTTCTTTTTTAACCTTCTTTTTTAACTCACAAAATTTGATCATACACATTTCAAGCTGGGAGAGATCATGCCAGTGTTGGGAAATGCTTTTTGCATCTGGGGTGTGTCTCAGTCCATTCAGGTTGTTATAACAAAAGTACCATGGAATGTGTGACTTAAATAACAAACATTTATTTCTCACAGTTCTGGAGGCTGGTGAGTCCATATCAAGGCACTGGTAGATTCAGTGTCTGATGAAGGCCTGCTTCCTAGTTCATAGACAGCTGTCTTCTAGCTATACTCTCCTATGGCAGAAGGTGTGACAGTTTCTCTGGGGTCCTTTTACAAGGGACACAATCACATTCATGAAGGCTCTATCCTCGTGATCTAGTCACCCCCAAAAGCCCCACCTTCTAATACCATCACCTTGAGGATAGGTTTCAACATATGAACTGAGGAGGACACAAAACTCCAATCTATAATGGGGTGGGATGTCTTCATTGAGCAGGACTGTCCCACAGACTGCAGGACTTAGCATCCTTGACTCTGCTTGTTAAAAGCAAGTCACACCCTATATGAGTAAACTAGTGGTATATAATGAATTACCCCAAAATTAGCATCTGAGAACAATAGTCATTTGTTATCTCACAGTTTCTATAGGTCAAGAATCTGGTTTGCAAAATTCAGCTCATCACCACATGGGCCTCTCCCTAGGGTTGCTTATGACAAGCCTTTCCACAAAGAAAATGGAGAAAGAGAGAGACAGACAGAGAGACAAAAAAAAAAAAAAAAAGCAGCTGCAGTGCTTTTGCTAACCTTATCTCAGAAGTGGTAGACTTTCATTTCTACTGCATTCTGTTGGTCACATAGACCAATTTTGCTGTAATATGGGAGGGACTGCAAAGAGGTGTGAACATTAGGGGTGGAATCATCAGTGGTCATATTGGAAGCTGGCTATCATATACCTACAACCACAGTGACAGCAGAAATACCCTACACATACTCCCAACCACCCCTCTCTCCACAGTTAAAAATATCACCTCATTTCCTGGTGAAGAAACTGAAGTGAGAGAGACACAGTGACCTGCTTAGGTTCTACATTTGGTACCTGTAGCACTCCTCACCATACGGCCTCTCAGTAAATGCATTTGTAGATAATCTTGAAAATCATTGGTGTTCATTCAAGAAAAAAAGAAATTATGGTAATAATCATGTATTAAGGTTAATGGTAGATTTTTTCCCCTATGTCTAAAAACTCTGGAGGCAGAAGTTTCGTGAAAAAGGAAAGGGGTTGTTTATTTAAAGGCTATACACTTTTGGAAGAATAATGGGCTTCTGCCTCAAAGCTTTTTTCTTTTAAAACACTCAAAGGCAAATAACCCCTCCATCCCTTGCCATCTCAGTTCAAGTATGCACCTGGAATTCCTTCTCCCATTTAAAAAATATACTGTCATTTGGGCAATACTGGTGGCTTACCTGGTTCCCAGTCATAGCTCAGCTAAGATGACTTGGAGTCTGTGTGCACTGGCATCCTTCTCATGATGTGCTGCCCTTCTCCTCCATCCAAGGCCTGCCACTTCTCACATTTGTGGAGGGGTGTGGGGCTTTTCAGACCTTACAGTCTCCAGGGTCCACCAGCCTGGTACCCTCTGGCCCCCAACCCATGACCAGGCTTGCGAGGGGAAGGAAAGAGCCAGAGCTTCCATGTGCTCTCTGCTTTTAAAGTCTGGCCCAGAGTCCCATGCAAGGTGGAAGGGTACAATTCCCAGGCAATTCAGGCCAACATCTACTATGCTCATTGCCCACAACCCAGGACAATGTCCGCTGGTGCTGCATGGCTGCCTAAGGGTGTGGAAAGGCTGTCATGTGGTTTCAGTTGCAATTTCAATGGCACTTACCAACCCCTCCCATGGGTCAGTCTGGGGAGTGTGGGCTGTCGCGCCACTTTGGGCTTTCTCACTGCTCTCCAGTGGTCTGGCCAGATCTGTCTGTTACATTCTTACAACAACAAAAACCAGTAGTACTTAGTTCTTTAAGAAAGGCTAAGAGGCAGTAAGATGGCAGCCGAGTAGGAGAATTTACCTCACACTCCCTCCCAGAACCAAGCCGAAAATAAAAATAGAGTGGGTGACACCCACCCAATATAAACAGCTGAAGACTACCTCAAGAGGAGATACTTAACCAAGGATGGGCAGACATCCCTTGGAGACCAGCAAAAAAGGGCAGGGATGCAAAAGGGGCCAGCACCACCTGTGCCGGCACCAGGCCAGGGTTGCCACAGAGCTGAGGGCCCTGCCCGGGAGAGGAGTGAAGCCTGGCCCTCAGACCAGGTTCCCAAGCACAGAGCACCAGTGCCGGGATCACCCGCCCACACAGCATCCAATTGTAAAAGGCCGTGGGTTTTCTGCCCATTAGAGAGCAATGGAGCCCACTGGGTACAAAGGCAGTTTTTTCTTTTTTTTTTTTCCTTTCTATTGTTCAAAGGGCCAATGCACAGGTTTCACGTTCCCAGCCACTCACCTGGGGCTCAGACGAAGGGAGGGCAGCACTGTCTGGAGTGTGGCGAGCAGAGTCTGGAGTGGGAGGCTAGGTAAAATACCATGCCACAGCAGCCATTTTTCTTCAGAAGAGGAAATCTCTCCCAGGAGAAAAACAATGAACCCACCCTCTGGAATCCTGCTTGCCCTACCCTGCATCGTTTAAAAATTTTTTTTTCTTTTTTCCTGCTTTCCCCAACCTGCATCTTAATTCCTGCTGAGGAGAGAGCCACACAGGCAGACCCAGGGATGTTAGAGAATGGCTTTAGGGCATGGCCACTCCATACACTTTCCCAGGAACCAGATTGGCACTGCCCCCTCACGGGAGAGCCTAGGATCACTCTCCCCATTTCCAGCAGACCCAAACTCTGGGCTCTAGAGGCCACACCCACTATTTTACTAGGGCCTTCCTCCTGCGGAGTTAAGGGAAATGATTTGAGACAGACTCACACATATAGTAAGGGGATGGGGAACATACCCACCATCTTCCCTGAAGTTTGAACAGCACCTCCCACAGGAGATCAAGGGGCCCCATCCTCCCAATTCCACCAGAAGTTCTCTCAGAAACAGATAGGTTAGTGGCTAGACTAAGACGAAAGGCAGGACTTCAGGCAGAGGCAGGTGGAGGCAGTTCCTCCAGTACCTGTGGTCATTAGTTGACCCACCCCTGGGCCTTGTACTGATAAAAAGCCAGACTTACAGAACCACCAGGCCCATCCTGGACACAGCCAAGCCTAGAGGAATCAGCCACAAAACTATGGATTGCTTGTAGCTTTGAATAGGCTGCCTAGAGCTAGACGTGGACAGCATTTGACATTAGCTTGCACCAGCTCCAAACAATATCAGAGTCAGAGAGAGAGCCCAGAAAGCAAACACTAAACTCTGCTGAGATGAATTTCATTTTGTTCTTTTTCATTATTTTCATTGTTTTCCTTTACATAGCTTTTTATCATTTTTTCTTTTTCCTCAATTTTTTCTCTTATCTCTTTTTTCTTTCAAATCTTGAATTTTACTCTTCCCTTTCTTCCTCCATTTTGCCTTCTTCCTTTCTTTTCTTATTTTTTAATTTACTTTTTTCTTTCTTTCTTTGTTCTTTTGTGGTAATTCCATGTTTCTATTCCTTACTCTTATGGTTTCTCCTCCCTCTATTCTCTGATTATCATTTTTCTTTCCTTTGGTCTTATAGTCTTTTTTCTTATAATATTCTATTTCTCTTTCCAATTTTATTACTTTGCTTTTTTATTGTTGATTTTGCTGTGGTTGTTAGGGTTTTGTTTTGTTTTGTTTTGGGGTTTTTTTCTTCTGTGGGTTTTGTTTCCTGTGTTGTTTTGCTTTATTCTGTCAGCACCAGTACAACAGCAAGCAAAAGATGATCAAGGTTAAGACTCTCAGTCAATCGGACAGAGGGGAGAATCCACCAATGAATGGGCCAAAATCTATCATGACCCAAATACAACAGGAGGCCCACAGAAACTGCACAAGGGGCATTCCAGCCCCTTAGAGCATCCAGCTCAGGAGATCAAGGAGACTGCACCACTGAGTCCCACAGGACTCCTGCAGACAATGCCACCCCTGAAGACTGGGAGTCAAAACAGATATCAATACATAAAAACAAATATAAAAAGTCAGATAAAATGGGGAGACAAAGAAACAACACCCAAGTGAAAGAAAAGGAAGAATCCCCACAAAAAGAGCTGATTGAAAATGAAGCAAGCAATTTATTAGACACAGAGTTCAAAGTAATGGTTATAAGGATGCTCAAGGAACTTAGTGAGAACTACAAGGAACTTTGGAGGAACTACATCAACATGAAAAAGGACATAGAAACAATGAATACCAGTTGAAAGTTAGGACTGCGGTATCTGAAATGAAGAATACACTAGAGGGAATTTAAAGCAGGTTTAATGAAGCAGCGGATCAAACCAGTGATTTAGAAGACAAGGTAGAAAAAAACACCCAATCAAAGCAACAAAAAGAAACAAAGACATAAAAATATTGAGGATGGTTTAAGGGAACATTGGGACAACATGAAATGTAAGAACATTTGTATCATAGGGAGAGCAGAAGAAGAAAGTGAGCAAGAGACATAAAGCCTGTTTGAAGAAATAATGACAGAAAACTTCCCTGACCTACTGAAGAAAAAAGTTATACAAGTTCAGGAAGCATAGAGGGTTTCAATCAAGATGAATCTGAAGAGATCCATACCAACACCCATCATAATTAAAATGGCAAGTTTTAAGGACAAAGAGAAAATCTTAAAGGCAACAAGAGAGAACCAGTCAGTTAACTACTAGGGAGCTCCAATAAGACCTCCAGCTGATTTCTCAACAGAAACACTTCAGGCCAGAAGGGACTGGCATGAAGTATTCAAAGTAATGAAAAGCAAGGATCTGCAACCCAAACCACTCTATCCAGAAAGGTTATCATTTAAAATTCAAGGTGAAATAAAGAGCTTCCCAGACAAAAAAAAAAATAAGGCTAAAGAAGTTCATTAACACCAAACTAGCATTACAAGAGATATTAAAGGGACTACTTTAAGAAGAAGTAATAGAGAGAGAAACACAGGTATAAAGGAACAAAATGGCAATGAACAAGTACCTATTAATAATTTAAATATAAATGAATTACATGCTTCAATCATAAGACCTAGGGTTGTTGAATGGATAAGAAAACAAAACCCATATATATGCAGTCCACATAAGATCCACCTCAGAACAAAAGATACATACAGACCAACAGTGAAGGGATAGAACAAAATATTCCATGCAAGTGGAGATGAAAAAAAAGCTGGGGTAGCAATTCTTGTATCTGATAAAGTATTGGGTTGGCCAAAAAGTTCATTTTTTTTTCTGTAAGATGGCTCTAGTAGCACTTAGTTGTCTTTAACTTCATTGAGAACAACTTTGTTAGATTGTATTGTGGCAGCTATCATATCAGCATTCATTTTAAAAAACATCAAAATTGGTGAATTTTTGTGTAGCCATTTTAATATTGAAGATGGAAGAAAATATACAACATTTTTGGCATATTATGCTTTATTATTTCAAGAAAGGCAAAATCACAAGTGAAATGCTAAAAAAGATTTATGCAGTATATAGAGAAGGTACTGTGACTGCTCAAATGTGTCAAAAATGATTTGTGAAGTTTGTGCTGGAGATTTCTCCTGGATGATGCTCCAAGGTTGGCTAGATGAGTTGAAGTTGATAGTGATCAAATTGAGACATTAATTGATAACAATCAATGTTATACCATGCAGAAGATAGTCAACATACTCAAAATAACCAAATCAATAAAGTTTTTAGTGAAAATGAAAAATGTGTCTTTTATTTTATGGAAAAATACCAAGCAGACTCTTTGGCCAATCCAATAGACTTCAAAACAAAAGCCATAAAGAGACAAACAAGGTTACTACATAATACTAAAGAGAACAGTCCAATAAGAGGATGTAACCCTTATAAACATATATACACCCAATTTAGGAACACCTAAATATATAAAGAAAATGTTGGTGGACATTAAGGAAGATATCGACAGCAATACAGTCATTATAGGGGATTTTAATACCCCACTGTCACCATAGGTTAGATCTTCCAGACAAAAAATCAAGAAGGAAACAGCAGCCTTAAATGACACACTAGATTGAATGAATTTAACTAATATTTACAAAACAATTTATCCCAAAGCAACATAATGCACGTTCTTTTCAAGTGCACGTTGATCAAAGACTGACCACATGGTAGGACACAAAATAAGTCCTAATAAATTCAAGAAAATTAAAATCATATCAAGCATTTTCTTGAATCACAATGGCATGAAACTAGAAATTGACCACAGTAAAAAAAATAGATAAATAAATAAACTCAAAATCATTCAAATATATGGAGACTAAATAGCATGTTATTAAATAATGAATGGATCCCAAAGAGATCAAGGAAGGAATCAAAAAGTACCTGTAAACAGATGAAAATGAACACACAACAACCCAAAACTTATAAGACAATACAAAAGCAGTTCTGAAAGGGAAGTTTATAGCATTACAGGCCTACCTCAAGAGGATAGAAAGGTCTCATATCAACAATCTAACCCTACATTTAAAAGAACTAGAAAAATAACAATAAACATAGCCCAAAGGAAGTAGAAAGAAAGAAATAATAAAGATCAGAGGAGAAATAAATGACATAGAGACTAAAAAAAAATTGAAAGATCAATGAATACAGGAGATTATTCTTTGAAAAGATAAACAAAATTGATGAAACTTTAACTAGACTCATCAAGAAAAAAAAGACAGAGGACCCAAATTAATAAAGTCATAAATGAAAGAGGAGAAATAACAATGCATACCACAGAAATACAAAGGATTGTAGCAAAATATTATGAACAAACAAATGCCAAGAAATGGGACAATCTGGGCAAAATGGACAAATCTCTAGAATCATATAATTTCTCAAGACTGAAATAGGAAGGAGAAAACTTGAATAGACTGATAACAACTAATAAAATTGAAGCAGTAATAAAAAAAAAAACTCCCAGCAAATGAAAATTCTGGACCAGATGGCTTCATAGGCACATTTTACCAAATAATCAAAGAAAAAAATAAAACCTATCCTTCTCAAAATATTACAAAAATTTTAAAAAGAGGGAAGACTTCCAAACTCTTTTTACAAGGCCAGTATTATCCTAATTCCAAAACCAGGTAAAGACACAACAAGGAAAGAAAATTACAGGTCATAATCTCTAATGAACATAGATATTAAATCCTTAATAAAATATAGCAAACCACAACCAGTAATATATTTAAATAATCATATACTGTGGGATTTATTCCAGGGATGCAAGGATGATACAATATTAACAAACCAATAAATGTGATATGTCACATAAACAAAATGAAAGACAAAAACCACATGATTTATTAATAGATGCAGAAAAAGCATTTGATAAAATCCAGCACCCATTTATGATAAAAACACTCAGCAAAGTGGGAATAGAGGGAGCATACCTAACATAATAAAGGCAATATATGAAAAATCTGCAGCCATGAAAATACTCAAGGGACAAAACTAAAAGTGTTTCCCTGAAGATCAGGTGTTTCCACTTTCACCACTTCTACTCAATGTAGTACTGGAAGTTCTAGCCAGAGCAATCAGACAAGAAGAAATAAAAGACATCCAAATTGGAAAGGAAGAAGTAAAACTGTCAGTATTTATAGACAACATGATACTGTATGTAGAAAATCCTATAGTTTCCATCAAAAAACTACTCAACCTAATAAATTAATTTGGCAAAGTAGCAGGATACAATGTTGATATTCAGAAATTAATGGCATTTTTATACACTAATAATGAACTATCAGAAAGAAAAACTAAGAAAACAATCCAATTTATTATTGCAACTAAAAAACAAACAAACTACCTGGGAATAAATATAACCAAGAAGGTAAAAGACCTATACTCAGAAAACTATAGGACACCGAGGAAAGAAATTAAGGAAGATACAAATAAGTTGAAGCATGTACCATGTTCATGAATTGGAAGGATTAACATCATTGAAATGTGCTTACTACCCAAAGCCATGTATAGATTCAATGCAACTCCTATTAAAATGCCAATGGCATATTTCACAGACCTAGAAAAACATTCCAAAAATTTATATGGAACCAAAAATGACCCCAAATAACCTCAGCAATCTTGAGAAAAAGAACAAAGTTGGACAAATCACAATATATGATGTCAAACCATACTACAAGGCCACCACTGTAATAAAAACAGTCTGGTACTGACATAAGAACAGACACAAATATCAATGGAACAGATTAAAGAGCCCAGAAATAAACCCACATATTTATGGTCAACTAGTATTTGACCAAAGAGGCAAGAGCATACAAGGAAATAAAACCAGTCTCTTCAATAAGTGGTGTTTGGAGATCTGGATTGGTACATGTTAAAAAATGAAACTAGTTTACCATCTTACACCATACACCAGAATAAACTCAAAATTGATAAAGACTTAAGTATAATTCATGATACCATAAAAGTCCTAGAAGAAAATATAGGCAGTAAAATTGCAGATATCTTGCATAGCAATATTTTTGTCATATCTCCTAGGGAAAAGGAAATAAAGGAAAAAATAAACAAATGGGACTACATCAAATTAAAAAGTTTATGTACAGCTAAAGAAATCATCATCAAAATGAAAAGGGAATCCACTGTATGAGAGAACATGTTTGCGAGTGTTATACCAGACAAGGGTTTAATCTCCAAAAAATATATAAAGAACTCTTACAACACCAGGAAGACAAACAAACCAATTAAAAAATAGGCAAAGGACCTGAATAGATACTTCTCCAAGGAGCACATACAGATAGCCGATAGACATATGAAAAAATGCTCAACATCACTAGCCATCAGAGAGATACAAAACCACAATTAAAACCACAATGACCTGGCTGGCATAGCTCAGTGGATTGAGCGCGGGCTGCGAACCAAAGTATCACAGGTTTGATTCCCAGCCAGGGCAACATGCCTGGGTTGCAGACCACGGCCCCCAGCAACCGCACATTGATGTGTCTCTCTCTCTCTCTCTGTTTCTCCCTCCCTTCCCTCTCTAAAAATAAATAAATAAATATTTTTTAAAAAAGCTTCTCTCTTAAAAAAAACCACAATGAGATATCACCACACTCCTGTCAGAATGCCCATCATCAATAAATCAACAAACAATAAATGCTGGCAAGGATGTGGAAAAAAGGGAACCCTAGTGCACTGTTTCAAGGAATGCAAATTGGTGCAGCCACTGTAGAAAACAGTATGGAATTTCCTCAGAAAGTTAAAATTGGAACTGCCTTTTGACCCAGCAATACTACTTCTGAAAAAATATCCCAAGAATCCCAAAATACCAATTCAAAAGAATATATGCACCCCTCTGTTCACAGTAGTGCTATTTACAATAGTCAATACTTGGAAACAGCCTAAGTGCCCATCAGTAGATGAATGGATGAAAAAGCTGTAGTATAATTATATAATGGAATACTATGCAGTAGTAAAAAAGAAGCAATTCTTACCTTTCTCTATAAGAGATGAGGGTCTTGCAGTAATTTGTTTAGAGAAAATTGTGGGAGAAGTGAGTCATCAAAATACACATGGTGGTGTAAACATACAAAACTCTAAAGAGCAATCCCAGCATTCAGCTCAATATTCACATTGTGACTGATGTCAAGTAAGAATTCCATGATGAGACCACCCACCAGATCACACAGTAAACAATCAATGAATGAACTTTGTTAAATGATATTTTTTAAAAGAATTTTGCCATCATATTTGGGATGCACTATTAGATTATCTCTTATAAATAGTGAATAGGGGTTATAAAATAAGCTTGGCTAAAAAAGAAAAAATATCAACAGAAACTATGACAACTATTTAAATAGTGGGCAGTATGTAAAAAATCAAAACAACCAAACCAACAAGTAAAATCTCAACCACATAAATAGAAGTTATAATTATTTTAATAAAATAATACATCTGTCATACTGAATGCCAGTTTCTATTTTATGAATTTTGTAGTTTTGCTAGCACTTAATATGCACTAATTTTATTATTGTATAAAAGCTATACACATAGGTATATATCTGAATTTAAATATTTAAATGTATGTATTATCAAAAATCTTTCTGTTGTGAGAGAAACCCAAACTAACCTGGTTGTGTTCATCTCTCAGTCCCCATATCCTGGCCCTAATTGGTATCTTTGCCCAATACCTTAAAACCATTTCTTCATAAGATATATAGGTGTTACCCATGATTCTGTCCTCAGCCCTTTTTTCTTCTCTGCACTTTGATTTGGGAGAACTCAACCACTTGTGCAGTTACAATAATTGTGAAGTGACTCTCTAATCTCTATGTCATTATCCACCTCTTCAAACCTGCATTTCTACCTGTCCAATGCACATCTCTACCCCCTGAGTGATGTAACAAACACTGATAGATCCTCTCCCTGTCTGTGTCTGTTTCTCTTTTGTGTCTTTGTGTCTCTCTTTTTAAAAGTAAGGTATTTTAACTATAATAGGTTAAAACCACTGTCTCTTTCCTCTTGGATTTTCTCTCCATCATATTTTCCTTTGCACAGATACCACTAGAATGTCTGTGGCATTTTGGAATTCATCTAAGGGGAAGCTGAGTTTGGGTTGCATCTTGCTGGGTTCGGTGGGACATACCCATGAGGTTCAATCACTTGAGTATATGGTCATTGCTAGCTGCTCTGGTGTCCGAATAGCTGCCAGGAATATCCCTGCTATCCATAAGGCTTATTCACCCAGAAGGTATTTTGCGGTATGATGTGCACATGTCCTACTGCACCCAGCCCTGAAAGGATACAGATCTTGGAAGAAATACAAGTTTGAAATATACAATTGGTTCTCACTACAGCCCAGCAGAAAAGAAGTCGTCTCACTAACTCACAAGATGGTTTTAAATGCATTGCTTTCTCCCCTTTTTTTTTAATAGGAATTGTGTAAAATAGGATGATTATAAATTCTGTGTTAATAGGACACACATTGTGTACTTGCTACAAATAGCAAGAACATCTATAAAAGCTCATATATTAAAAAATCCATCTATCTGTCCAGAATAAAAATCTGTAAACTGTAAGATAAATTTATGAAAAAAGAATGGTTTATATCACATATTATCTTACTTGATATCTATTGCATAAATAGAGTTGGTATACAAGTATGTCCATACATTTTCATATAAGACCCAAAGAAGTTGTCTAAGCCTGAACTTGCACTAATTTCCCTGCTTTCTCACATCACAGAAGGAACCTCAGCCCCTAGCCAGCTGGTCTACCAATCCCACCCTCGGCTCTTCTTGTTAGGTCACACTGGGTACAGGTGCTGATCTTACACCGTTGTCACCTGTCAGCACCATTCTGCTCACCATGACTAATTGCACTGCTCGCACAGACCCAGGAGACATGCGAATGATGTTGAAGTGTCAGGTGCAAGCAGGCTGCTTGAAGGGTACTAGCAATCTGCCAGAGAGGCTTTCCACCCTTGATGTGCTGCTGTGTTCCTTCCCAACATGTGGCCTTAGCTAGAAAAAATTTTCCCCCTAACATTTTAGTTGTTTAATGCCTCTACTACAGAAAAGTGAAAAAATAATCTTGATACAGTAATAGCTGTACACTCATCTTCCAGACTCAAACAGTTGTTAACATTATGCCTATTTGCCTTTTCCCTCTCTCTCCTTCTTCCCCTGGACCATTACTCACCTTCCCTCTCTTTCTTTGTCTACTTCACTTCCCTCCCCACACTCCATCTCTCGCTCTCCCTTTTATTTGAAACTAAATTGTGGACATCAGGACATTTCAATCTAAAACCACCTGCAGGTGTCTTATAAGAACAAAGACATTCTACTACACAACCATAACCAAAACCATAACTAATACCATCATCAAGGATTTTAACATTGATATAATAGTACTGTTTAGCATGCAGTTCAAACTCCACTTTCCCAAGTTGTGCCCTAAATGTCGTATAGCACAAGTGGCAAACACAAGGCCCAAGGGCCAAATCCTGCCTGGCACCTTGTTTCTGCCTAGTGGCAGCACAGAACTCTCACTTAACTGTTAAGGAGTAGTTACATCAGTACAGTCCTAAAATTAAATTTGGCCCTTTGAAGGCAACCACAAGGCTGATGTGGCCCCCAATGAAAATGAGTTTGACACCCCTATCTCATAGCTTTTTTTCAATCTAGGACAATCAAGGCTCATACATTTCACTTGGTTCTCATGTCTACTTAGCCTCTTTTTATCTAGAGCAGACTCCTATATTTTGTCTGGTGGGGAGGGCTCTTTCATAACATTTTTAAAGAGGTTAGGCCACTAGCCTTGTAGAATGACCCACAATTCACACTTGTTTGTTCATTTCCTCATGATTAGGTACAAGTTAAACGCTTTGAGCAAAATACTACATAGTGTACTTTTCTTTGAATCACATGAAGATCATGCATGATAACCTTTTCTCATTATTATTCATGCTCAGCCCATACCTCAGTTAAGATGGTTTCAGTTATATCTCTATTATAAAATCATCTTTTCCCACTTGTAGTTAATAAGTAATGTATGGGGTGACAAAGGGAGACTTTAAAAATTGTCCAAATATCTTATTTCCCATCAATCTTTAACCCAATGGTTTTAGTATCATTATTACATTGGTGGTTGAAAAAATGGTAATTTTTCTAATTCTGTTATTCCCTCTACACATATTACCTGGCATTCTTTCCAAACTTTTCCCTTCCCTGCACACACACCTGTTTAGTATCACTATAAACTTATGGATTATTTTCTAATTCTGTCTTTATGATCCATTGCCATTTAATTCCTTTTAGTGCTCAAATTGTCCCACAATTAACCAACAGGAGCACATTCCAGCTGGCTCTCCTGAACTTGAACACATCTCCCATTATCAGGATGAGCTTCCTGGGCACGTGATCGCCACAGTTACACAAAACCCTGCTCTTAGAACCTCCCCCTACATGGTTCAACATTCTGCTGTGCTTTCCTGATAGTCTTAGTAATTTTTCAGCAAGGTGCCCTGCATTCTCATTTGTTTGTTTATTTTTTAATATATTTTATTGACTATACTATTATAGTTGTACTATTTTTTCTCCCCTTTATTCCCCTCTGCACTGCACCCCCATCCCATCAGCATTCCCCCACCTTAGTTCATGTCCATGGATCATACATATAAGTTCTTTGGCTTCTCTGTTTCCTATACTATTCTTAACCTCCTCCTGTCTATTTTGTACCTACCATTTATGCTTCCTATTCCCTTTATCTTTTCCCGCATTCTCCCCCCTCCACCTACCCACTGAAAAGCCTCCATGTGATCTCCATTTCTGTGATTCTGTTCTTGTTCTAGTTGTTTGCTTAGTTTGTTTGTATTTTTGTCTTTGTTTTTAGGTTCATTTGTTGATAGTTGTGGGTTTGTTGTCATTTTACTGTTCATATTTTTTTCATCTTCTTTTTCTTAGATTAGTCCATTTAACACTTCATATAATAAGGCCTCAGTGATGATGAACCCCTTTAACTTGACCTTATCTGGGAAGCACTTTATCTGCCCTCCCATTCTAAATGATAGCTTTGCTGGATAGAGTAATCTTGGATGTAGGTCTTTGCCTTTCATGACTTCAAATACTTCTTTCTATCCCCTTCTTGCCTGTAAGATTTCTTTTGAGAAATCAGCTCAAAAGGAGTCTTATGGGAACTCCTTTATAGGTAACTCTCATTTTCTTTTGCTGATTTTAAGATTCTCTACTTATGTTTAATCTCAGATAATGTAATTATAATGTCCTTGGTGTGTGCTTCCTTGGGTCCAACTTCTTTGAGACTCTCTTAGCTTCCTGGACTTCCTAGAAGCCTATTTCCTTGGCAAGATTGGGGAAGTTCTCCTTCATTATTTTTTCAAGTAAGTTTTCAATTTCTTGCTCTTCCTCTTCTCCTTCTGGCACCCCTATGATTCAGATGTTGGAATTTTTAAAGTTGTCCCAGAGTTTCTTAAGCTTCTCCTCATTTTTTTGAATTCTTATTTCTGTCCTGGTTGAATGTTTATTTCTTCCTTCTGCTCCAAATCGTTCATTTGAGTCCTCGATTCCTTCCTGTCACTGTTGGTTCCCTGTACATTTTCATTTATTTCATTTTTCATAGCCTTCATTTTTTCCTCTATTTTGTGACCATACTCAACCATTTCTGTGAGCATCTGATTACCAGTGCTTTGAACTCTGCATTTAATAGGTTGGCTATCTCTTCATTGCTTAGTTCTATTTTTGTAGCTTTAATCTTTTCTTTTATTTGGGCCATTTTTTTTGTCTTGGAACACCTGTTACATAGTAAGGGACAGAGACTTAGGTATTCGCCAGGGTTGAGTAACCCACTTTGCTGTGTTGTGGCACTGTATGTCAGGGAGGAATCAGAGAGGGAAAAATGCTGCTTGCTCAGCTCTTGACTGACTTTCAGTCACTTCCCCCATTACCCACAAGCATATTGGACCCTTCTGGTGCTGATTCCCAGATGGGTGGGTTTGTGTACATTCTATGACCCTGTGGGTCTCTCCAATGAATGCTCCTGTGAGGCTGGGAGTTTCTACTGCTACCACAACCTCCACAGATTTTTACAGTTAGAGATTTTGAGGGTTTATTTCCCAGCACTGGAACCGTGGGTTGCACAGTCTGTCTTGCTCACCAGTTGTTCCTCACAGTTTATCTTCAGGCAAATGTGGGACTGCCTGGTCTGCCAGCCACCACCTTGCCTGTCCTGGTCCACCAGTCACTGCCTTGCTGTGAGTCCTCTCCACCCTGGCTGCTGGTCTCTGCCCCTCCTACCGGTCTGGATGAATGTTTCTTCTTTAATGCCTTGGTTGTTGAACTTCCATACAGTTCAAATTTCTGGCAGTTCTGGTTATTTTTTGTTTTTAAATTTGTTGTTGTCCTTCTTTTGGTTGTGCAAGGAGGCAAAATGTATCTACCTACACCTCCATCTTGGCCAAAGTCCCTGCATTCTTATTTTGCTTTGGACCCTCCAAATTACACAGCTGGTCCTGCCCATCGGTGTTTGACCACTGTCTTATTTTCTGGTATGAGAAGATATTCCAAACACATTCTACCTTCCCTGTCCCTGATCTGGAATTTTAGAGAGAAATGGCATTTAGAAAACAAGATCTGAGTGTCCATTGGTCCTGGGGTGATATTGCTTCAAGGCTCTGTCAGTGGTGAGAAGTGCAGAATTCCCAGCACCTAAAGACTCTGTCCAAGTCTCTGCACTAAGAGATGACCAAACTCTAGCATGGCTTTAGGCAGCATAAGGCCATGTCCGTAGGATGACTCCAGGCCCTCCCTTAAATGCCTCCCTGGAAAGCTCAACACTGCCATGAGATTTACTATTTCTCCCAGCCAACACCTGAGATTGGCTCCTGACCACACTTTCTTAGAGCATTTACTGAAAAGGGCTCCCAACTGTGAATCCTTCCTCTTTCCCTTTGAGATGTACATGTGTCTCCTGTGACTCAGGAGTGTCTTTCTCAAGGCCCTGAAAGCCCTTCCTTTGAAATGTCAACATCAGGGCCACTGTCTCCCAGTTTCTGTGGGAGGAGATACCTAACTTCGATCACTGCCAACTACCAGACACAAATGGCCTAATCATACCTCCACCAACCAGCTGACTGGCCTTTGTCAGTTTTTACTTGAGCCCTTCTCTCTCCCCCTCCTAGTCTTTCCTTCTCTGCTTAAAACACACAGTCAGCCTGCACAAATCTCAGCCCTTTCTTTACTGCCAGTAGTTACTGAATAAAATCTGTTTTCACAGCTTTAGCTAATGTCCCAGTTTGTCTTTGACAATAGATAGAATGAAAAAATCATGAATTCATACTGAGACCTCCATTTTAAATCCAGAGGCATAGCATTTCTCCATTCGGTGTCACCTCCCTCCTCCTACAGCGAGAGCCTTAGGTCACCCCACATACTCAATTTATTTACTCATTGCTTTGTCCTACAATATACACAAAAATATTTCATCATGATGACACATATTACTATTAGTTACAAGCTCTATTCATAAGCTTCCTGCAGGTCTTTCTTCTCTTAGAATATATCTCACTAGTCAGAGTACAGGCTTCAAAAGTTACTTGTCCCTGGCTGGCGTAGCTCAGTGGATTGAGTGCGGGCTGCGAACCAAAGTGTCGCGGGTTCAATTCCCAGCCAGGGCACATGCCTGGGTTGCAGGCCACAGCCCCCAGCAACCGCACATCGATGTTTCTCTCTCTCTCTTTCCCCCTCCCTTCCCTCTCTAAAAATAAATAAAATCTTTAAAAAAAAAAGTTACTTGTCCCCTGGCCTGTGTGGCTCAGTTGGTTGAAGCATTGTCCTGTAAATTGAAAGATTTCAGGTTTGATTCCCAATCAGGTCAAATGCATAGGAGGTGGGTTCAGTGCCCAGTTAGGGTGCATATGGGAGGCAACTGATTCATGTTTTTCTTCCTCTCTCTCTGCCACCCTTTCTCTCTCTAAAGTCAGTAAGCATGTCCTCAGGTGAGGATTTTAAAAAAGGAAGTTACAGTGGTACCTCAGTATTCATCATTAATTTGTTCTGGACTATGTGGAGAGTTTCTCACTTGAAACCAGTAAGTGGGGAAGGATGAACCGTTTTCTCTTGTGCAGCGACATCATGACTCATACAAATTCTAGCAAGTGCAATGAGTCCTGAGCAAGTGCTCAGGGCTGAAACATTTTTTCTTGTCAAAATGTGACAAGTACAGGGTTTGATGAGTTCTGAAGCCAATAAGTACCAAGGTATGACTGTACTTGTAATTTTTAAAAAGATTTTATTTATTTATTTTTAGAGAGAGGGGAAAGGAGAAAGAAAGAGAGGGAGAGAAACATCAATGTGTGGTTGCCTCTCATGTGGCCCCCACTGGGGACCTGGCCTGCAACCCAGGCATGTGCCCTGACTGGGAATCAAATCGGTGACCCTTTGGTTCACAGGCCTGCACTCAATCCACTGAGCCAGATCATCCAGGGCTGTACTTGTAGTTTTTATCTGTGTTGTTTTGTCATCAATTTGCTAACCACTTAGATTCCTTTATTTCTGTTTGCACTGAACATTAAAGTGGTTTTTAAATCTTCTTTCATTTAATTTTATTTTTTGAATATTTAAAATATAGGATTCAAAACTGAAAAAAAGATATACTTAGAGGTGTCACTGACAGTCTCATTCCTATTCCTCTACTTTGTTCATACCTATGGTCTATAAGTGATCATTTTCATTTGTTTCTGGTTTATCTTTCCCATGATTCTTGTGAAAATGCTAGGGAGGATAGACAATAAACTAAGGCAGGGAGGAGGAAGGGGACCTGCCTTGAGATTCTGTGTATATTGCTTCCATGGGAAAGAAAGCCTTTGTAAAGATTTCCCTAGCTGGGAAAGGAAGCCTCTGTAGCAATTTCACTAGCTGAGAAAGAAAGACTTTATGATTATAAACTAATCCCAAAGTCTGGAAGAGGAGAGAAGGAGGGGGCACCCAGGATCTGGCTAAATTGTATAACCCTTGAACCTCAATAGTCAGGACACTCAGATTAGCTGAGCACCTGCTTGTACCTTCTGGCTCAAGTGTACAAAAAAAAAACTAACAAACTTATTAACAACTTTATGTCCTCTATACATAGGGCATTAAGACTCATTATGTAGGGCATCCTGAGTAGCTGAGTGTCTGCTTTCAGGCTTGTGCTTGTGTGTGTTTTATAAATAAACTTGCTATTTCACTTCCATTATACAACTTTGTCTCTTACCTGAATTCTTCTCTTGCAAGCAAGACAAGAAACAGGGAGGGGAATCCCCCTGACTCCAGTCTCCCTGGTAATAAAAACAAGACCAACACACACAAGCGTACACTCTTTCCCCTCCCCTTTTATTACATTAATGCTAGCCTGCTTTATATGTTCTTTGCCACATTGCTTTTTTTCTCACTTGATAATATAGCTTGGACATTCTTCTAGTTTTTAGCAATTGCTTTATTCTTAATATGACTGCATAATACTCTATTACTTGGTTATTCTGTGAGCAATTCAACCAGTCTCTTATGGATGGAAACTTTGACTATGCTTTTAATATTTTGCTATTGTAAGTAATGCCCCCCCAAAATAACCTTTTGATATGTTGCTTTGCATTTCAACAGATGTTTCTTCGGAGTAGATTCCCTGAAATTGGATTAGTGGGTCAAAGGCAATGCAGCCCTGCTGACAGTTTGACTTCAGCCAGTGAGCCCCATTTGAGGTTGTCTTATTAAATATTGCTACATTCTCCTCCTGAGGAGACGGCTCTGTAGTCCTGTCAGCAATGTCTGAACATGCCTCTCTGAGATACGGAAATGCTAACATAGAGAAACATACCTGTTGCAGATGCCTAAAATTGGAGGGTTTACCCCGTGGGTGTCGTCTGTTGCCAAAAAGCCACTTTTCTAATTTGTACAACCATGAGTTTGCTGTGTTTGTGTGTCCAAGACTGAAATGAGACTCTGTGCAGGCAAAAAAAAAAAAAAGGCCACAAAGAACAGCAAAACCTTTGCATGATGGATTACATGTTAAACTACCTGTAAGGAGAGCCCTAAATATAGACTGTGGAGGCTGGGAAGCACTGGTGTCTCAAAGGAAACTGATGATGATACGTGAGAATCACAGACACTCCATCAATCAAGGAATTAGGATGAGAGCAGCCCCATGAGCACCAAGATAAGACAAATAACACGTCCCCTGCACACAGGAAGCAGGTGTGCAGGCCTGGCTCCTGTTTTAACTAGTGTACTTTTTAGTTCATATGAGGAAGTTGGGTAGTTTAATTAAACCTCTCATCAGTAAAGTTTACAAGTTTAGCTTTAAATACAGTATTTAGGGCAATTAGAAACAGCTGCATATTTTGAATCCAAAATTTAGCTAACTTTACCCCACACTCATAAAGCCCAGTGTATTAGTGTCCTCTCATTACCATCATAAATTACCACAAACCTGGTAGCTTAAAACAGTGCAAATGTATTCTTTTAGAGTTCTGGAGGTCAGAAGTCTGAAATGTTTCTTCATGGACTAACATCAGGGTGTTGGGAAGATCTTCCAGTCTCTAGAGGCCCCGGCATTCCTTCATCTGCGGTCTGCTTCCGTCTTCAAATGGCCGGTCCTGTCTTTCTCACGTGGCCCTCGTCTGGCACCGACTCATTTGTCCCCCTCCACACCAGTAAAGGACACTTGTGCTGACATTGGGCCCACACAGATAACCCAGGATATTCTTATTTCAAGGTCAGCTCATCAGCAAACTTAATTCTATCTGTAACCTTAATGCCCCATTTCCACATAACCTGACACATTCATGGGGCCTGGGGGTTAGGCTGTGGACACATTTGGGGGCTGTTATTCTGCTTCCCATACCAGGGAATACTAGACTTTCTTGTTCCCAGATCCCAACATAGTGTAACATTCAAAATTCCACAAAACCTTGAAAATAAAGCATATCTTCACTAAAAGTCCCTTGAGGACACTGAGAAAGGAGTTTCAGCTCTTCATGCAGTAAATCCTCTTCAGACATCCCTTCTCCTTCCTCCTAAGGTTTCTTCCAAGTGTTTCTCTTTCCCCTTTTCTCTCTCTCTCTCTCTCTCTCTCGCTCTCTCTCTCTCTTTCTCTCTCCTTCCAGACCTTTTTTCCTTCTCAGCATCACCCATACCTCCCTTTTTCTCTTAGAGAAACTCAACCCTCCCCTGTTCTCAGCTTCCCCATTTGCAGCCATTTAGCCCACACAATTCCCTGGAGAAATCAGGTAGACTGGATATGTTGTTTGCTCCTCCAAATCCAACTTCTATTCTTTCCCACTGTGCTCTGTGCCTGGGGGGCCAATCTTGCCCTCTAGCTCATGGTTGGTTCGGGTAGTTCAAAGCACCTGCAGAAGGTTGGGGGGCTAGAGAAGAGGGAGGTGGTGGTTCTGTCTTCTCCTTTCCCCAAGGCTTCAGCTTCTGTCTGGGGGCCCTGTCGCCAGCCACAATTCTTCCTCCAGGTTCTGATAATCATCACCTCCTCTTGCCCCTTCAGGCCTTGGAGTGGGAACAGCCCCCCAGTGTTGCCAGCTCTGGGGGGGGGGGGGGGGCTAAGAACACCTTGTTGGTTTCCTTATACCCACACCCTTATAAATAGCCCCTTCATTAAATTCTCCTCAATATTCATGTCAATATTCCAAATCATATGTGTCCTGCAGGGACCCTGACAATATAGTGACAATAGCTTTAGTTCAAGTATTTACAGTTTATTAAAACACATATATACACACAAATTTCAGACTCATGCTATAACACAGATGGAACTTGAAGACATTATACTAAGTGATGCAAGCCAGTCACAAAAGGACAAACACAGTATGAGAACATTCATATGAGGTACCTCAGGGTAGTCAAGTTTATAGACAGAAATAGAACGTTGGGTGTCAGGGGCTCAAGAGGGGGAATGTGGAGTTTAGTGTAATGAGCAAAGAGTTCCATTTTGGAAAGATGAGAAAGTTGTGGGGCCGGATGGCAGTGATAATAGCACAACAGTATGAGTGTACTTAACGCCACTGAACTACGCACATAAAATGGTTAAGATGCTAGATTTCGTTATGTACTTTTTTCACCACAATTTTAACAAGAGAGAAAACAGTAAAAATTCCTGTCACACATGATAAGGATCTTGGCTTGAGTTCAGACTATGACTGTTGCCTATGATGGGATATATTTAGGCAAGCTCTGAAGAAATGGTGGGGTGGCTTGCCAGAAATTTATGTGTAAGAGAGCCGAGAACTCATTTTAAAGGGAAAAGACACAGACTCCATGGGCCTGACCCAGAAACAATGTCTGGCTTATCTGAGTGTTAGAGCAAGTTTCCCCTTCAGGCAGGGTCCCCTTTATGCATTCTCAAACACCCGCATGGTCTTCGTAGCACTTCCTGTAATCACAACCAAATACATAGTTAATGCCCGTTTCCACAAGGCTCTAAATGCTCCGCAAACAGGCCTTAGTTCAGGCTGCCATAGACTGGATAGATTATAAACAATAAACATTTATTTTTCACAGTTCTGGAGACTAGAAGTCCAGGATCAAACTTGGAGGCAGATTCAGTGCCTAGGAAGGACCTGATTTTGGGTTCATAGACGATTGTCTTCCTGTTGTGACCTCATAAGGAGGGGTGAGGGAGCCCCTTGGGGTCTTTTCTACAAGGACGCTAATCCCATTCTTGAAGGCTCTGCCCTCGTGACCTAATCATCTCTCAGAGGCCCCACCTCCAAGCACCATATTGAAGGTGAGTTAGGACTCAAACATATAAATGGGGTGGGGGCGCATTCAGTCCCTAGCCGGGACCATGATGATTTTATTCATGGGTTTGTCTCCGGCACCCAGCTTAACCTCCCCAACAGTAATACCTGCTTATTCCATATTTGAATAAAGAATGAATTCTGAACACAGTCTGGCAGTTGTTAGCATAATCTCTTCCTCCCAGCTTTGTGAATGCATGTCTGGGTCCTAGGGTTACAAAGACTGTAAATAAAAAAAACTGTCCCTATGAACTCCAAAAAACTCCAGGGGCACAAGCAACATCACTCAGGACCTTCAGAGAACTGGACACATAGGTGAGAGCTCTCAGGCTGAGCGTGAGCCTCAGAATTTCAGAACTCACAGCAGCACGACACCTGACAGTGGATCATGGTAAGTCACACTCTGACTCTTCCTCTCGCTTGCTAGTCCCAAAATATCATAATATCAGCCACCCCAGAGCTTTAAAATGACTGTTCCCTCTTTATTATTAATGTTTTGAAGCCACATTAATCAAGGTAATTATATTTAATGGATTTTATAACTATTAATATAATTCTTGAGATATTTTTTCATGAGAGGAACTTTCCTACCCTGGTCATGTATTCCTCACTTAGCTTATGGTTCACATTAATGCTGGTGACTTTCAATCCTGACTTTAATCACAGTCAGCTGTTTCTGCTGTAATATTATAACATGGTTTATAATCTGAGTGTTACAATGGAGACCCTGGGGAAGGTTTCTGACCTCCACCAGGATAAAGGGAATTCAAGACACCATTTCCTTGATTGTCTCACTACACATACCTGCTAATATTTGCTCCCAGCTCCTGTGCCTGTTGACCCTCTTTCTTGTTATGACATCAGGCTTCAATTCTACTTAGTATGGAAACTGTCTCCTGTCAATATCTTGGGCCTTTGTCACCTCCTACTGACTGAGAACATATTGTTATTATTACTATTATTGTTAATTTATTGATTTTAGAGAGAGAGGAAGGGAAAGAGGGAGAAGGAAGGAGTGAAGAAGGGAAGGAGGGAGAGAGATAGGGAGAGAGAGGGTAGGAGAGGGGGTAGAGAGAGAGGGAGAGAGAAACATTGATTTGTTGTTACACTTACTTATGCGTTCATTGGTTCCTTCTTGTATGTGGCCTGACCAGGGATCGAACCCATAACCTTGTTGTATCTGGACAATGCTCTAACCATTTGAGTTACCTGGACTGAGCTACCTGGCCAGGGCTCTTTTTTATTTTAAAAAAACTTACTCAATATACCTATTACCTAATGCTTTGCTATGTGGGCCTTTTCAAGTTCCCAATATTAAAATCATTTCCCTCCTTCCCTCTTTGTTGACCAAGACTGGAACAGAAATACACAGGTGTGGGTACATCCTCATGCTGCTCCTTTCATGAAAAGACCAGAGGGGAGAAGGGAGAAAGGGACAAGAGGCGACTGTTTGAGAACATTAGATTTGCATGGAAAAAACGCATATTTTGTGGACTGGGCCCCTCCTGAATTCTGGAGTTTTTGTCATATTACCTGCAAATGTACTTAATGCTCCTTGATATGATTTCAGCATTATTTTTGGCAAAGGCTCACACCATATGTCAATAATCTATTACCTTGCATTCTTTTCTATGTGATGTATCTTCCTGTTCATGGCCGCTGCCAACACTTACCCTGACCCCAATCTGTCCCACATGGACACAAAAAAATGCTCTGGGTATTGGCAATAAAAAGGAACCAAGAACTGACACACTCTACATGGATGAGCCTTCAAAACACTGGGCTAAGTGAAAGAAACTTCTCACAAAAGATCAAATACTATATGAATCCATTTATCTAAAATGTCCAGAATAGACAAATCCACAAAGACAGAAAATAGAATAGTGGTTGCCAGGGACTGGGGAGGAGGGATGGAGAGTGACTAAGAGCTGCAGGATTCCTTTTTGGGGTGATGAAAATGGTCTCAAATTGATTGTGGAGATAGATACACAATTTTGTACATATATTAAAAACCATTGAGTTGTACACTAGTGAATTGTATGGTATGTGAATTATATCTCAGTAAAGCTGTCACCAGACAAAAAAACAACTCATGGTGAGGGGAATTAGGGGGGAAAGGAGGAAGTTGGTATTAGAGAAAATGAACAATGAGGCTTATAGAAATCAGAGGAAGATAAAGAGTGTTTTTTATTTTTAAGCGAAAGAAAAAAATATGTTCTTGTTAAAAAAATAAATAGGGCTTTTCACCCCATTCTTAGAGTGCTGTTTCTAAAGTATGTTCTAGAAACTGCAGGAATCAGCAGGAGTGGAGAAAAACTACCTGGATCACTGCTGCAGAAGTGGAAAACAGACAAAGGGCAAAGCAAACAGCGGGATCAGACACACCAAAGCCAAAAGTCTGAACATCAGGAAGCAAAGCAGAAGAGACAGCCTGGAACAAAGTGACAGGAAAAGAATTTTGAAATAAAAATTAAGTTAAATGGGACAAGAGAGCCCACTTTCTTTCCCCGGCCTCTTTTTTTTTTCTTACTCCATCTCCACTACCACCCACACCTCTCTCTCTCCTTCTCCTCCAATTAGAGTCCCTATTCCAGCTCTGTTCACACCAGGCTCAAGCCTGTTGCGGGCCCTGGGAGCACACAGGAGTAAGCAGTGGCACAGCTGGCATGAGCTTTCACCCACGCCCAGCTTCTGAGCAGCAGTGTCCCTGGTCCTCGCCAGAAGCTTATTCGTGGAGCCAGCAAGAACCCAACTTCACAAAGTTGCCGAGAAAGTCCCCTGGTGCCAGGCCAGTCGGCCACTTGCAAGAGCAGACAGTTTCTTGGAGCCGGTTCCTTCCACTTCCTCTCTCACCAAACATCTGGCCAGGGCACTAGACCATGAGGCAGGAAGTCCTGAGTTCTTTTTTAAGCTGTGACATTCAGTGTGGAGGCGAGTCCTTTCTATTCTGTAGTTCTGCAGCAACTTTTTCCTCTGGGTCACTTAGAGTGACAGACATCATCCTTGCAGATGCTCTGGTCCCCATCTTACAATTCTGAAACTTGCACAGGAAAATCACAGTCCCATGTCACAAAGTGAGTCACTGATCAGGCCAGGATTAGAATGCCTCAGTCCCCAGAGCCAGGTCTTGTCAACAGGCTCAGTGTTACTATCAGGGTGGCCCTCTGGTAGTGCCTTGTTGGGGAGAACATAAAGCTACAAGAGGCAGTATATTCGTCTACTCACATTTCTTTTTTCATGTTATTTCACCTATTTTATTGTGAGAAATCTGAAATTAAGAAAGGTTAAATTGCCTAAACTAAAACAACAAAAAAAACCCCACTGCTTTTTCTGATTCCAAATCCTGTGTACAATTAGCTAGTCTTTACAACAATACATATACCCACTAACAAACGTGTGTCACATTTTTAAAAATGTATCTTTAAATTGTGTAAATTTGCTGTTTAAGAAGAAAAGTCTATCACAAAGCTAGGTGCCCTGGCCATACAGAGATGTGAGAGAGTCAGGGAGGACACAGGGACAGGGAAAGACTCTGCACCATTCCTGTTTTATTAGGTTAGGATGACAAGTCTCCAAAGCAGACCTGCAACAACCTAACGCTAAGAACAGGATGACCTCACTTGTGTTTGTTCAGATCTGTTCATAACAACTCATTCTGGGACTAAACATGACCTGGCTTTGTAAATAAGATTTACACTTCCAGAACTATGCATCAAATCAGATCCTCTAAGGAACTGGGCATATTAGAAAATTAGAAATTGAACCCCTGGAAAAAGCTTTTAAAAATCATTACTACCACCCTGACCTGACCAGTGTGGCTCAGTTGGTTGGGTGTCGTTCCACAAAGTGAAAAGTCGCCAGTTTGACTCCCAGTCAGGGCACATGCCTGGGTTGTGGGTTTGGTCCGCGGTCAGGGCACGCACAAAAGGCAACCGACTGATGTTTTTTCTCTTTCACATCAATGTTTCTCTCCCTCCCTTTCTCCCTCCCTTTCCCTCTCTCCAAAAATAAATAAATGAAATCTTTAAAAAATAATAATAATCACTACTATTCTACCCCTAGTCCACTAACCTTCCACTAAGTTACAGAAATAATTTCCCATAGAAGTATACCACCAAGAAGTATTTATTAAGTATCTAATTGCTTGTGGTTCTGGGCTAAGCACCGAATAAAGAGATTTGCATACAACTGGTCTCTCTCGCTCTCCAGTTTTAAGACCTTACCATGTAAGGTAGAGAGCACTCACCTGGACAAACAGGTTCTGGACACAACAGCAGGTGGTAACCTGAAATCATGCCAGTGACTGGTCACTAAAGCATTCATCTGGTCACTGTCAGTGCATTTTTGGGGTGGAGAGCCAGGAAATAGCATACGAGGTGTGTAGCTGTTGGGTTTCTAAGGGATGCTTGGGCTCAGTGGCAGACACTGCCCAGTCCTCGTAGAAGATACCAAGTCAGTCTCCTGATAGGTAGAGAAAGCTTCAGGATTAGGTTCCAGACCGTGAAGAGGAGGCTGAGGGTAAACAGCTGGGTTGGATTAGGAGGGGTCAGAGAGCAAGCAGCACAGGTGTGGCTAGCAGAGAATCGTGAAGAGGAAAAGGCTCTTCAGAGAGGAGTCAGGCAAGGGGAACCAACCAGAGAGCAGCCCTTGCTGGCAGCCCCACCCACAGCTCCCAGCCCAAGCGGTTTCTCAAGATTTCAGCTGTACTCAGAGACCTAGGGTGATTCCAGAACATTTGTGGTTGGTGGGCATGGGGAAGTGGAGGGTCTAGGTAAAAGTTAAAACATGTGTTTTGGAAGTCAAAGTGTCAAGGCATGAAAACATGTCCTGCTCAGAGGAAAGGCTAAGTGACACGATCAAGCAGACCTGGGAGAATGACATCCTTAGATCTGTCCTTGATGAGAAGACCTCAGCAAAGCCCTTGATAGTTCTGCCAGTTAATGAAAACCAAACAGACAGGGATAATCAGGAGCCATAAAATTTAGAATCAGACCTTGCAAAAAAGAGATATGGGCAAGTACTTAAATCTGAATCAGCATCATAAAGCCTCAAAAGTAAAGAGAATAGCCGTCACTGAAAGTCATTGCACTTACTAATTAATAACTGAAAGCTTTTCAAACCATTTAGATGTGTGGCAACATCTCCCCTAGTCCCACAGTCCAGACTCCAAACAAGATACCACATCCCACTTGCTGAGAAGGGCCAGGAGCTAGATGGAAACATTCCATTTCAACCCCCTAGAGAACACACATTGTTCTGTAATTAGGCATGCACATATTTGTTAAAAGAAACACCTAAGGCATCTTAATGAGAAAAAAGAATGATGGCAGGCAAGTGGCTAATAAATTTGCTCCACCCCCAGAAATTCTCAGAAAAAGTCAAATCATAGCTGACAGTGAGATATTATGTCTTTGCAAGACAGAGTGGTAAAAATTCAAAATTGGCCATAGCCAAGGTGGAGAAACAGATTCTCTCCTATACACTGGTGGTGCACTGATACCACTTTTTTGGGATAGCAATTTGGCAGTAACTATTTTTATGAAATGTCCATGACCTTCAACCAGCAAGCCACTTTCAGGTGTCTGTGCCAGTTTCCACCTGTCCTAGAGAATTACTCAAGTACGTGCACAAGGAAGGAACTGATGTTTATTATAATGTTTAAGATTTTTTTAAAAGCAAACAACTTAAATAGCCATCATCAGGGAGACTGGCTAAATTTTGGCATGCCCATGAAATACAATGTAGCCATGAAAAAGAGAATGAAGTAGATTTATATGGGAAAGACCACATAAAAATCTTATGGAAAGACCTCAAAGGCATATTGTTCAGTGGAAGCTACAACAGCATGCTACAGAAAGTATGGTATTGTTTATGTAAATATACCCACAAAGCTATATATTTCTCTGTGTAAATATGGTCATGCAAATGTATACAAGAAAATCTGGACAGATTTATACCAAACTGATAATGGTGACTACCTCTGGGGAAGGACCTAGGTTGGGGACTGGGGAATCAAAGGGGTTTTCTTTCTTTATCTGTGTAGAATTTTCTTTCACAAATAAAAATAGAATGTATTCATGCATTACTTGTACATGTAAAAATGAATTTTAAAAGAATGGAGAAAAGGAACAGAGTACTGTCTTTATTAGCCAGGAGAATAAATTAAAGAGTTGGCTGACGAATTGTGTATGGAGAAGAAAGGAACTTCTTCTCAAGGAACAAAGCAAGAGAACTCTCCATCCTCTCCCTCATGCCCGCTACCTCCAGAGTTGACAGGCACACAGGTTCTATGCATCTCTCTCAGCTGGTGGCCCCAGCAATCTATTCTGAAAGCAGTGTGGCACCTCACACTATCCTACACCCTCAGAACAAGGAATACACACACCCAGGAACAATAATTATAGGAACTAAATAGCTAGGAACCCCACATAATGTGATAATCTATAGCTCCGAAACTCAGTGTCGGACCATTTCTCTTGACCCTCCCAAGGGAGCATCATTACACAAAGAAGCCAAAGGCCCTCATTACCACACAGCTCAACCTTAGTGAGTCAGAGGTATGGTTTTAAAACAGACACTTGTATGGTTTGAATGTACTGAACTGGCATTTTAACAAGTAACCCACAAGAGAATTGGTGAGTGACAAGTGTGACAAGAATATAGCACCCCCCCAGCCTAAGAAGTGATAGGCATAGAGAGTAACATTGGGTCAGACCTTAAAGACTGAAAAAAAGAAACAAAGAAATAGCAACAAAACAACCTAAAACAGGGGACTGGGGAATGGAAAAAACTAGAAATAAAAAATAACTACACATCAGGCTAGTAGCTTCATTTTCCTTAGTATTTGCACCTTCATACTTCACTCTTACTTGTTCCTTTTTTTCCCCACATGGGAGGTTAAAATGGTGAAGCATTTATGAGCCCTTCCTCCTCAGAGAATGTTTGGCATAAAATATTAACCACATCAACCTTTATTTTCTTTAGAGAGGAACACAACAAAAATGTTTCATCTCAACCCAGCTAACATGAACATTTAAAAAATATCTTGCTGGCAAAGATTACAGCCACAGATACACTCAACTTGGCTGCACAGAGCCAAGCAGCGTCACATTGCCTTCCTCGTTAATTTAATGAATTGTGGCTTCATATGGAGGTTCTTATTCAAGGAGTAAGTATACTAAAAACAGTATTGATATCTTGACTCTACTGAAATTATAATGAGAAAATATGATCATCCGTTGATTCTGAGGTCTAATTGGAAAAATATGATTCTATTTAGATAATGTACCTACTGTACCCTACCACTTATAGGAGCTTGGTAGATGAAATAAAACCCAATTAAAGTTTTGTTGCCTTAGTTGTTGAATCTAGGTCATTATATACATATATTCACACACAAATACCTACACATGTGTATCGCTATAGCAATATTCCATTCTTCACAAATTTCTGTATGTTTGAAAATTTTCATAATAAAAATTGGGGAAAAAATCAGTTGTTTCTTTGAAAATCTCTCAGATAACCCTTTACTATCACCTTGTTCAGTCTTTCACTTGCTTGTGGGTAATGACTTTGCAGGAGGTTTCTCTTTGTCTGACTCCATTTCGCAGCCCAGCCTGTGTATAGCAGCCACTGGACTCTTTTAAAACAAGCTTTCATCCGGCCACATCCCTGTCTCTGCATGACTCTCCACAAAACACCAAAACTCCCCTGTCCAGCTTTTCAGGTTTCCAGCATCCAGCCCCTCCCTCCTATTTCACCTTAGTTCGCCATGACCCACGGGCGAGCCTTCTCACTGACTCTGTGTCTCTGCCCATGGGGCTTCCTATAGCCCCCACTCACCTAAAGTTCAGCATTTGAATCCCATTCTGACTCCTGCTTCTCCCACTCATTTCTTGTCTTTAGCACCTGAAGTGTGAACCAGCAACGACCAGAGAGAGTAGACACCTGCCACTTGGATGCAAATTTAGCATTTCCATTGGCAATAAAATTACCACCTTAGTGATTCTCTCTCAGCTACTTAAAAACCAGGAAACAAAAGGAACAAGCACCAACTAACAGATGTTTATAGGCAAATTATTTATCGATTTCAATATAATGATGATTCTAAAGGCAGACAAAAGTAGATTCACTAAAAATATGTGACCATATAATGGGTTTGTTCAGCACCTGTTAATGAGTGTGTACCATATGCGAGCATTTTTCTGGGCATGTAAAATGCATCAATGAAGAAAACAGTGAATATTAAATGTACATCCATATTAGGGACAGAAAACGTAACTGAGGTAGAAAGTAAATGTGTGTTTGGAAGGTGACAAGGGCAGTAAAAAGAAGAAAAAGTTGGAAGGGATAAAGGGAACTTAGTATGTGGTGAAGAATGTGGCAGGGGTGGGGTGTACAACTGTAAATAGCATGGTGAGTGTCAGTCCATTCCAGGGGCTATAAGAGAATACCATCAGTTGGGTGGCTTATAAACAACAGGCATTTATTTCTCAGTTTCAGAGGCTGGAAATCTGAGATCAGGGTACCAGAAGATTCAGTGTTCAGTGAGAGCATGCTTCTTGGTTCATACATGACAGTCTTCTCGCCAAGTCCTTACATGGTGGAAGAGGCTAGGGAGCTCTCTGGAGTCTTCGTATAGGGGCACTAATCCCATTCATGAGGGCTCCAGCCTCATGACCTGATCACCTCCCAAAGGCCCCATCTCCATATACCACATTGGGAGTAAAGGCTTCAAATGTGGATTTGGGGGGACATACAAAAATCAGAACATAGCAGATAAGGAGGCCACATTGAGAAAGTGACATTTGCTGAAAATCTTAAAGAAGGTAAGAGAGTTGGCCATGAAGATATTTGGGGGAATAGCATTCCAGGCAGCTGCACAGAAAAAAGCTAAGCAGGAATGAGCCCAATGAATCTTAATCATGTCTCATTGTGGGCACTCAGTACCTCAAACCAGAAAACAGCAAGTTTCCTAGCTGACTTCCTTCTTCCTTCCTGATACTCTCCACTTTAGTGTGTCAGACTTTCCAGGTCCAGCACCATCTTCTGCATTTCATATGACAAGTATTCAATAAATATTAATTACATAGGGAACAAAGAGATAATGCTATACTTTTGTAACTCTCAGTCATTTACTAGAGCCCAGGTCTCAAAGAAGACTCTCAAACACATTTGTTAACTGATTTGTTAGTGAACAGCTTCCTATGTTACCAAAGTTCACTATTATTTTTGGAACCCTTTTCTTTGGTTGATTTCATGTCATGTCCTTTGGAGACTTGTAAATAGAATTTAGAACCCAATAGGAGAGTGAAATATTCTACTCGAAACCCCTGATGGAAACCAGCCCAGTCCATGTGTGGGAGGAAGAACGGAGGCAAGAGGCAGAAGACATGGAAGGGGGGCATCGCAAGGCCTTTCAGAACCACTGTTGTGCCTTGTCTGTGGGAAAGCCAGTCAGTGAGCTCAGCTCCATTTTGTCTGGCATCCGGCAAGGCTCCAGTGCCCAAGGACAGCGTGGCTTAATAGGAAGTCTCTGCACAGTGAAAATAATGAGGCATACTAGGGAGCTACAATTTATACATTTCGACTTAAAAACACAAGTAATGAATCATGTTTATCCCCAGATGGAAGTCATTAGGGAAAGTGGTGTTGGATAAAAGTGAAGAAACAAAAATTAGGATTTCATCTGTTCTGCCTCTTAGTCATTTATTATCAACCCAGCTATACATACACTTTAAAAACCACAACAAGCAAAATTAGCCAACTGGAAAACACCTTGTCACCTTAATTAGACTGAATTTTATCTTAGCCATGACAGAGAAGCAGTGGTTTTAAATTCTAACTAGAATTTAAAAACCAGCAGTCTCTTCAGGATTTATACTTCCCAACACAGGTTAAAGAAGGCAGGTTATTTATTTCCTTACCTTACCCTGAAAAGTCTGTCATCTTCTGAAAATGTAATCACTTCCAGTATAATGCCAGCCCCGGGCACAGGGGCCCATGGAACCATTCATTCACCCACGTACATCCTTGTGCCATGGTGTCGACCTAGACAATGTGGTCTCTGCCCCTAGGGAATGTATCATCTGGGAAAGGCAGGCATTAAATGAGTAAAATCACAAATAAACCCTTAATTGCTTAAGTTACTTAAACCTTGAAATCACACTTACAGTATCAGGAGAGAAGTTTAGAGAGACTTTACCTGGATAGTGGGGATGGGCATGCAGAGGGGACAGGCTTTCTTAAGGAAGCCATACTTAGGCTGACCTTTGAGGAAGAGTAGGCTTTAATTAGGACACAAAGGAGGGGTACAAGTTTCCCATAGAGGAAAGGGACTTAGTGATTTAAGGGAAGATGGGAAGGGATATATTAGTTATGGTTCTCCAGAGAAACAGAACCAAAGGATGTGCACGTAGATAGATTTATTATAAGAAAGAGGCTCATGTGTGTATGAAGACAGGCAAGATCCAAGATCTGCAGGTGAGTGGGCAACCCGGAGACCCAGGGGAGCTGACAGCGTATTTCAGTCTCAGGTCCAGCAGACTTGTGACATAGAAAGAATCTGTATTTTAGTTTAAATCCAAAAGCAGGAAAAAAGCCCATGCCCCAGCCCAAAGGCTATTATAGCAGCCAAACAGATAAGGCATGGCCTTTAGAGAAAAAAAATGCCAGCCCTTAACTAGAAGCTAGAGGGAAGGGAGTGGGCAGGTCAGAAACCCAGGCAAGGAACTGTGGGGAAGAGCTGGAGGGGGCGATGCCTCCCACCTTCACCCAGGACTGAGATCATGTTAGGAGAGAGTCTCTCAGGGCAGCATGTAGTCACATACAATGCCTTGGTTGTTCAGAGCCTCAGGGAGGGTGAAAGGACTAAATGACACACCTTCGAGCATATTGGCACATTACAGCTAGATTCCCATTTGGATGGTTGTCGTTATTTTATTTTATACTTGTGTGTTTTCATATTAACTTTGAAAATGTTCCTTTAAACAAAAATCCACTTTGCCTTCTGGAGTTTGACTTCTCTCCCCAGCGCTAAGTACTGATCATCAGGGCAGAGTGACATTTTCATACAATTCTGGCTCATTATTTTGCTTCTGGAATTGCAAATCCAATGATCAAGTGGCGCAATCTGAATGCATGGGGGGGGGGGGGCAGGAATCCCACCAGAGGTGCCCTGAAACAAAGGAAACAACTTCAAAACCACATCGTGCAATCTGGACCTGTTACAGGACAGATGGAACTCTGAATTGTTTGATTCCATCAGCAGAACAGAGGAAGGAAACGTTTTAAAATGAGATTATGTTATTTTCCCCAGTTCTTATTATGAAACCTTCCTGAAATGAACTTTAAATATCGGCAGCCCTTTTCATGGGAATGAATGGGATTCAGCCAGCAGGAGCTTTGCAGGGATGTGGTTCCATTATGAAAGATGTGGTGAGGCAGAGGTTGAGATGAATAATGGATCCCTGTGGGGTCCTTTGGCTGGGTGAAAAATCAGGCTCTAAAGCACAGCTGTGTGTCTTAAGAGAGGACGGGTATCTTTGAAAAAGCTCTGTGCCCCATAAACATTAATTAAGGGGTCCTTTTTTGAAAGACATCAATTGTAATGAATAAAAAGGCTCCTGCCTTCCTTGCCCTGAAAAAGAAAAGTGATTGACAACTAGGTATTGTAAAGAAAGGAAAAAAACCCTAAAAGATACAAAAATCTCCCCCAAATATAATCATTCTTTATAAGGCTAGGCTGTCTATACAGAATTTTCCAAAGGAAGTTGTCTGTATTAGTCAGTCCCAAACCCTGCTGAGCAATAAAACAAGATGTTTGCTAGCGTCCGGTATTCAATGACTGCCAGGGCTAGCCCTGGGTCTGTCTCCTTTGTGTGGGTGTCCTCCTACACACACTTCTAAATGTTGGGGTTCCTCAAGACCCTCTGAGTACCATATAGCCCACATCCAGCTTCCTTCCCGACATTGCCACTGAGGAGTCTGGAACATCTGAAATTTAATGACCTCCTCAATCCTCCTCCCTGTCTTCCCTAACTCCTCTATCCCAGTTGTGTTTGAGAAATAAGTTAAAGGAGCCAAGAAGATGGAAGCCAAAATATACCCTTTATGACTGACAAGTCTTGGGAAAGGGGGCTTCTAATATCTGCAAGTGAGCAGCTTCCTAACAGTAACCTAGGTTCAGTCAGACACACCCACCTCATCTTAGGCGGTGCTGTGTCAGTGCAGACCCTCACCATGCAGGGGGGCTTGCCCCTAGAATTTTTGCAGCTGTGGGGAAGAGCAGGCCTGTGCTCTTTGCAGGCGGGCTGGTTCTCTATGAAGAGAACATACCTGGGCTCTGTAAACCCAGTTTCTCCTTCCCCATGTAATTCTTCTTCCTCTAGGAAATGACATGAGAGGAGGAAACCAGAGTGTTATGGGAGAAAACACCAGAAGTTAAGGAGAAGTGTTTCCTACTGAGCTGTTCTTGCCATCCTCCCCCTGCCCCGACTAAAGACATCACCATGAAGTGACTCCAGTCCCTGGGCTGGGCTGAGGACCTTAATCTGACTCTCTCGACACCTCCTGCTAGGATGGAACTTCGAACAGAATGAGAACCAGTGTGGAGGCCCACACCGGGCTGGTGCACGCTCAGAAGCCCATTTCCACAGAGCCTCAGCTAGAGGGCCTGAAACGAAGGGAGGGCCTGTCCCCCACACACAGGGCTTTGGGAGATGTTTCTTTTTAACATTCAGAAGACAGAGAAAGTATTGGTCAGACACAGACTGCCCATGACTCTGAGGTTAAATGGTTCCATCCATGTCACAGTTTGGCTTCCCGGTGATAGAATGGGCTCTCACACTTTGAACTGATCTTCTTTGAAAACCAGGGCAGCTGCGTTTGCAGCCTCCCTTCCAAGGAGGTTTAAGCCATCCCCATACACGGGGTATAATACATCTGCGGCACTCATTGTTCTGCAGGCATTACGGAGAAAGTGGTGTAATCACTACTTGTAATCTACGAACCTGTCCAACTCCGTGCTGTCTCACTCCGGCATTTATATTCTTCTTTGCAAAGGGTAATATTTAAGCCTGAACTGTTCCAGAGAACAAAGAAGAATGCACTCACATGTAGGGCAAACAGCCCACGGGGGATGTCTAACCTCCCAGATTGAGGGCAGCAAGAAATGAAGTTATTAATACATAAGCCACAACCTAGATGAAACAAGCGCTGTTCCCAGGACAGAGGACAGCTTAGCCCTGCTCTGGCCCCCACTCCAGGGGACCCTACAGGCCAGAGGACTAATCAGGGAGGTAGTGCTATTCACTGCTACTGAGAAAGGCCCAAGACTACATATATAAACATACAACCTAGGTTTAGGCATGTAAATTTGTACAATAAATCCTTAAAGAGAAACCACCAGCCCTCACTGTTGGACATGCACCTTCCAACCATGCACTCCTTTAGTGACTTTTAAAGAGGTCTTGGTGTTTCTGTGACCCTTCTTCAGCTTTACATAACTGTCTGACTGAGGAGGGGAGGGATGCCCACTGGGACTTAACTGAGCCCACAGCCTTTGTAGGCAGGGCCCTGCCTCTAAAGCAACATTAAAATCATGCCTGCATTTCACCTTGAGAGAGAACACTGAGAATGCCATTCCCTTGAGAACTGCTCAAACATTTGTGACTTCTCACTGTGCCAGGCCACAGAGGAAGGAGGAACAGGTCCTTGAGGCGAGCATTAAAAGATAAATGGGATGAGATAAATATTAGAGGGATGGGCTGGGGGTGGCATGTGGCTGGCATTCAGAGGGGACCTTGTGAACAAAGTCATCAAAAGGACAGAACTCTGAAGAACTATGTGGCAATCCAAAGACTGGGAAATGCGGTCAGGCCAGAACTCACCCCGTAAAGTGCAGGCAGTGGGGAGTGATGGGTTCAGAACTGCATTACAAGGTCAGGGGCCAGCCCTGGCTGGTGTGGCTCAGTGGATTGAGTGCTGACCTGTGAAGCAAAGGGTCACTGGTTTGATTCCCAGTCAGGGCACATGCCTGGGTTACGGGCCAGGTCCCCATGTGAGGGTGTGCTGGAGGCAACAGAGCAATGTATCTCTCACACATCAGTGTTTCTCACCCTCTCTTTCTCCCTCCCTTCCCCTCTCTCTAAAAATAAATAAATAAAATCTTTAAAAAATATTGGGCCAGTGGGGAAGATGGACTTTCAGGAACCAGGACAGATGGCACAGACACAGGTTAGAAGGCTATTGCCACAGCCCATGCTCCAGGGAGGCCTTGTAAAGTGAGGCATTTAGGTTGGTCCACGAATGTTCCAGCCTAGGAAAAGCAGTGGCATAGGGAGATTAAAAGGCTTGTTTGGGGTGAGCGAGGGCCCATCCAGGGAATGGTCTGCGGGTCTCATCTGTGGGCCCCGAGTCAGGGGCAGAGTGAGCAGTCGTCTGAGGTAGGTACAGGCAATGGCAAGCAGACTTCCACCTACATGACATCTATGAATGTTCTTGAGAGTCAAATTTGCCAAAGGTGTTTCAAAGGATCAAGGACCCACTCCTGGGTGTATACACAACAGCAATGAGGGCAGAGGCTCATACAGATATGCATGCACCTGTGTTCCTGACAGCACTATTCACGGCAGCCAAAAGGCAGGCGCCACCCAAATGTCCATCAAGAGCTAAATTAATAAACAAAATGTGTTCTATCCATATCAGGGCTGTCTTAAGCAGGAAGGAAATTCTGACACATGTTAACAATATGGATGAAACTTGAGGACACTATACTGAGTGGAATAAGCCAGTTGCCAAAGAACAAATATTGCATGATTCCACATATATGCAGTTCTGAGGGTAGTCAAATCCACAGATATAGAAAGTAGAAAGAATGGTGGTTGCCAAAGGGCAAGGGAGAGGAAAAACAGGCAATTGGTGTTTAAAGGGTGTGGAGACTCAGTTTGGGATGGTAAGAAAGTTCTGGAGGTAGATGGCGGTGATGGTTGTACATCAATGTGAATGTATTTAATGCCACTAAACAGTATACTTTGAAATGGTTAAATGATAAATTTTATGTTATATGTATTTTACTGCAGTTCTTTTTAAAGAGAGAAAGGAAAAGTAAATTAACATTCATTGAACACTTAGTATGTATCAGCACGACCCTAATTGCTTTAAACGCTTCAGTTTGTTTAATTCCAAACAAAACCCCCTGGGCTATGTGCAAAGCAGCCAGCATCGCCCCTGGCCAGGTGTGCAGAGACCACCACCACTCTAGGCTGAGACTGGCCCTCTGGGGGAGGAGTGCACACAGCATTATCTAAGCCCCTGTCCCCAGGACTTCAGTCAGAACAATTGTCCCAACCTCCCAGCGCTCCACATTGTCAGCTGACCAAGAGGAGATCTGAACCCAGCCTTCCAGGCCCTGCCCTGCCCCACCTCCGGCCCGGCTGTGGCTGTGCTCAGAGAGAAGCAGGTCCTGAGCCCCAGGAACCAGACCTCTGTGTGACTCAGAGGGAGGAAAAGGTGGATACAGCCTCCTCCCGAGCTCGGCAGTCTGCTGTTTGAAGACCCCCTGATGACAGGATTGTTGGAATCTGAAACATAGTTAAGATAGAAACTGAGAATCCTTTCCAACACAGCATCCTGAGGTCAGAGTTGGCTCACAAGGTGAAGCCACCCTGCCATCCCTTGCTATTTGGCAGGGTTGGCCTTGGCTCTTCTTTTGACTTCTCCCACAGAGGCCACCTGGGCTCCATGCCCCATCTCATGCCCAGGCCAGGAAACTGAGACACTACACTCAGCCTGCTTCTTGGGGAAGGCACCGGGCAGACCTATCTCTACCTCCTGGAAAGTCACAAAGCTGCAGAGTGAAGTCTGCCCTCTTCCCAGCTCCTCTTTCCGGGGTCAGCTCCTAAGTGAGCTCACCCCTTCCTCTCTGCTCCGTTTCACTAAGCCAAGTGGAACAGGGCAACTTTTATATAATGTTCCTTTTAGAATTTGTCTCCCATCATGGAAGTCTGCACTAGTCTATTTCAAAGTTTTTTTGAAGCTCCTTTTTTGTTAGTGAAATAACAGTCGACCTAAGCCTCTAGTACTTCCCTGCTCCAACGTGACTGAAATAGAGGGGCACTCGGGATGGAGGCCATGTGCCCTTATTGCCTTCTCTCCCTCTCTCTCTCTCTCTCTCTTGCTCTCACTTGATACACACACACATGCAAGCACAACCACAAACACACACGTTTGGAACAAGAGGGAAAAGAATCCACCTTTCAGATACCAGGGCTGCTTGGTCATGGAGATGAGCACACCCTTGCTGGCCTCCAGCCTCACCCCAGAACCCACAGCCACCCTGCAACTATGGCTGTGGGAGGGCTGGGTCGAGAGACACAGGGGTGGCCCTGCCCTGGCCACTTGCATAAGCAGCTTTCAAACCAGATCTGCAGGCAGACTGCCCTTTGTTCTTTGGGGCACCTCAGGCCTCTGTTCAACCAGGGCTCTGACTGCTCCATCTTGGAGGGAAGAGAAGGTGAAATTTCATTTAAATGAACCAGCTGCTTTACACTTCAAAATCATAACTAACTTTATGAGGCACTACTTCTTCTCTGCCAAGTCATCAGGACCGTGGCTCCTGCTGCCCTTGGGTCCTGATAGAATCTAGAATGAGAGAACTCTGGGCTTGGAAAGAACCTGAGGCAAAGTGTGGAGAGCTGCCCCCTCAACCTCTGCCTCCAGGTGAGGCCCACCTAAAACAGTGAGGGCCCATTTTTGAGGTTACCTTCCAAAGATCTCTAGGGCAGTAGTCTCCCCCTGCACTGTAGGATAGGGCTGTAAGCAGACAGTTTCATTCGTTATGGGCCGAAAACAAAGGGGTGGCTCAACCTGTTCTCACTATGCCCACTGGTGGCGCTTGAATAAGCGCCTCCAACTGAAATCACCTTTGCCAGCTGGGCTGGCCGAGGAAATGGATGGCTTCCCCTCGAGCTGGGGTGACTGCCAGCCCCGGGGTTCTTGGGACTGTCCCTGAATGTCTTGATCTGGCTTCTGATGCACTTGATTTGTTATGTGAGTCACAGTCCAATTAAAAGAAAAGTGGCCAAGGAAAATAATGGAAGGAAAAAACAGGAGAACTAGGTAGAGGGTACAAGGTGAGTAAACATTTACGTTGCAGGCATGCCTTACCCTAAAAAATGCCAACCCCAAATCTCAATTTACCACACCAATGGTCTAGTATCAAGGCCATTACACTTATTACAGAATGTGAATTATTTTATTTTGTCCCCTCAAAAATCCATCAGAAGTTTCCTTTTGGTCACTTCCTTGGCAAATTTTAACTATCACTAACTTGTCAGAAATGCAATACACATATGGCTGTTTTGGACCCCTCCCCATTGTGTAAAACAAGATAGTCTTAGATTGTGAAGCCATCCACCTAAATTTGGAAAATACCAAATGCTTTTGTAATTCTAGATAATAATAATAAGCGCTAATTTGGCATGAAAGAGCATGAAATATAAATACCTGCTCATCAAAGGACTTCAAACATCTTTAAAAAGGAAGGAAAACAATCAGGTCTGGGAGCCAAACCCGAAACAAAGCCTCTCACAGGAGGGGTCTGCAGCCGGCAGCCAGGCTCCCCAGGCCTGAAGCCAGTCCTGGGTCTTCCTGCTCCATCGCTGACAGGTTGGAGGCGCAGGCAGGCTGGGTTCCTCCACAGTCCCCAGAGCTCCCCTGGCTCACCACTGCGTTGATCCTCTTTTTAAACCAGGGTGAAGCTGGGCCTGGGCCTGGGCCAGGGAGGAGGTACCCAAGGGTCCTTGTGGACCCCCGTACCCAGTAACCCTCTACTGCACATCTGACCCAAAGGCGGACCTGTAAAGTAGACAAAGTGAGTCTTCAGCTTCTTCCTCCTGCCCACCCAAGGTTCTGTGTCACTCCTTTCCTCCCGCCCTCATGCCCCAGCCCAGTCCTGTGTTCTCAAAGCTTCCAGGGGTGTCTAACCTGGGGCCTGCAGGCTGGATGCAGCCCAGGATGGCCATGAATGTGGCCCAGCATAAAATCGTAAATTTACTTAAAACATTATAAGATTTTTTTTTGTGATTATGTGTTGCAATGTATTTAATGTGTGGCCCAAGACAACTCCTCTTCTTCCAGTGTGGCCCAGAGACACCGAAAGTTGGGACACCCCTTGTAGACTTAAAGTGTGATGGTCATTCATCAAGAAGTAAAATAGCTGATTGCCAACAGCTGTGCTGTTACTCCAATGCAGCATCTGCATTCTTAATAAAACCTTGAGGAAAAGAGTGATGGTTAACATCGTGTGTCAGTTTGATGGGCCAAGTGATGCCCAAATAGCTGGCAAAACATTCTTTCTAGGTGTGTCTGTGAGTGTGTTCCCCAAACAGATTAGCATTTGACTAGTAGACTGAGTGTGGGTGGGCATCACCCCATCTGCTGAGGGTCTGTGCAGAACAGAAAAGAGAGGAAGGGTGATATGCTCTCTGCTTGGCCTGGGACAGGCCCCTTCTCCTGCTCTTGGACATCGGCCCTCCTGCTTCTCAGACCTTAGCATTTGGACTGGAAATATACCACTGGCTCCCCTGGGCCTCCACTGTACAGATGGAAGATCATGGGATTTCTCAGCCTTCATAATTGCATGAGCCAATTCTTCATAACAAATCTTTCTGTATCTATCTGTATACATCCTCTTGGTTCTGTTTCCCTGGAGAAGCCTGACTAATATGTGTGTGTGTGTGCATGTGTGTGTGTGTAGCCTAACTAGAATTTCTGATATCAGAAGGAAAAGGAGGTATAGGGGAAGGTGAGGGGAGGGGAGGAGCCCCACAGAGAAGGCTTAAGGTCACGCTGAGAGGGTGACACCAAGGTGAGCCACACACAGGACCAGGCAGGTACTATGTGCAGGCCTGTTGTTCAGGAGAAACCATTGCACAATGTCTCAGATATTTCTTCACCACCTCCAATCGCCTACTTGACCAGAGGACGAAGGTGACCCACCTGCTGCTGGCTTGGTGTGACGTAGCCTCAGCAGTGTGCCATGTTGGGAGATTAGTTCTCTGACACCCAGAATAGAAGACATTCCCTGCAAAGGGGCCTCATACTCAGGGTTGAGGGAAGTTTCTGAAAACAGAAAATGGCATCAGCAAGAGTCAGGCTGTCCCCAGGTGTGTCCTCTACTTGTCATCTGGAAGAAATGCAGATGCTCCAGACTTCACCATTCAAACACACAGGAGGGATGGCTCACTAGTGACCTCATTACCATCCTTGCCCGGAGAACCAGTTACTCCTGCTCACCGCCCACGGTCTGCTGATGCTAGGCTTGGATGCCAGGCCCAGGCAAAGTGTCAGTGAGACCCAGTACCTCGGCAGACATGCCTCCTTTCACAGCCACACCAACAAATATTTCTTCTTGGGCAAAGAAAGATTTTCTGTGTTTGTGGAGAAGTAGATGCCCCATGACTCCCAGTTGCTACAAACCATCTCTTCCATGTGCTCCCCTACCATTGCCCACAAAGTCATTTGTAAAGTTGTGGGCCCCATAAGTTAGTGCTCTGGATGGAGGCTGAACCACACCGCAGGGTCGGGCCCACCTTAAGACAAGGGGACCAGCCTCTGTCACCTGACAGTCAGTGTCTTCCAGCTGCCCTGGGGATGGGGGAGCAGCATGGCGTCCTGAGCAAAGAAGACAGCAAAGTGCTGCTGGCAACCAACCTGGACTGTTTGTTAGAGGGGGTCTGGAGAGACCACCTGTGTCTGTCACAGCACGGAACAGTACGGGCAGCTGAATTTGCTTCTGTTCCTTTGATTCCGTTGTTTTTCTGGACAGGATTCTTCATCTGTCAATTTGCATGGATGTTTCTTTCTACCTTTTTTTTCTTTTATTAGTTTTCCTGTTTGCTGTTCTAACTTTCTGTCTCTCTCTTAGACTGTGGTCGAATTCTGTGTGGCCTACTTTCTCCCTATCAAATGACTTTTTTAAAGATTTTATTTATTTATTTATGTTTAAATATAAGTATATATTTTACTAATAAGTAAATTTTAATAAATTCTATACATAAACATGCCACTATTTTATCTAAAAAGGTTTATATATATTAAAGTCCACCAGTGAGTTGAAAATCAAGAGATTGGGGCAGAGGATGCTTCTGCTCTGAATGAAATTATTTAATTTCCTTTTCTTATTAGACCTTCTTAGCACATCATTTCTTTTATTGTTTTAAAGAGAAGAAATCAAAGAAGCTAAGGCAAACATTTACCTGCTCAATAAACAATGTTCTAATGTGCTAACTGATTCCAATCAGGACAGCCAGCTTTAGCTATGTTAATACACCATCAGGCAGAAAATAGAAGTACCATCAGGAATACAATCTACCAATTCGTTCATCATGGTTGAACACCAGCCAGCAGGTAACTGAAGACACCTCAAACAGATATTGGCTGAAGTGTATTTAGTAAATACCATGTAATTCTTTTTTTTTCCAGCTCTATACTTAATAGTGTTTCATCTTTACATATTCTTGTTATTACTAAGTTTACCACAGCCATTATTATGATAAATTATCTAAAATATATAAGCATTGTGTTAGGGACTGGGGATATGAGGATGAAAAATCATGGTCACTGCCCTCAAAGAGTCATCATATAATCGAGGAAAAGGCTATGTAAATAAATAATTATATGCAGGACAGATTTTATTTATTTATTTTCAGAGAGAAGGGAAGGGAGGGAGAAAGAGAGAGAGAGAAACCTCAATGTGTGGTTGCCTCTCACATGCCCTCAACTGGGGACCTGGCCCACAACCCAGGCATGTGCCCTGAGTGGGGCTCAAACCAGCTAGACAGTTCATTTGCAGCCTGGCCCTCAATCCACTGAGCCACACCAGCCAGGGCATAGCCACTTTTCTGTACCTGGTAATCCTGATTGCTTTTTATATCCTGTTTTGGCGGGGGACAAAGATGGAGGAAGGAGCTTCTTTGGGTATCATGTTTCTTTCCTTGGCAACATTTTTCAAAGTTTACAGTGTGAGGTTGTATTCTTTTCCATGCTTGATCACCAACAGTGAGGGGCGTGTTTTTTGCTGTTGATTTCATTAGCTTTGGGGAAAGGGAAAACTTGTACAAGGCCCAGCTTTCTTTATTCTTAGAAAACCGCAGGCCCGTGGAGTGAGAAAGCAGCATTCCACCAGAGTGTGGGCAGCCAAGGGAAGAATAGGACACCAGGCTGTGGGGCCACCTTGTGGTTCTGAAACACTGGCCCCAGTGTCCTCCACATCACACCTCTGCCAGCCTTTAGTTCCTCACCTAGAGACGGACTTCCTCTTACCCTCAACCACAGCCAAGGAAACAGGGACCTGCTTTCAAATGAGCTGACATCTGAGAAAAAGAAATCCTTTCATTTCTGTTAGAAGCCTCCACCCTCACTCAGAACTAACCTTTCTATTCACGTTGACCCCACAGAGATGACTTCAGTGGCTGACACTGTTGCAGGACCTTGTAAAGGACCCACATTTCCTGGTTCCTCTGCCAATTCCTTCTCCAAGTGCATAGGAGTCTCCACATACAGAGAGAATCTTTTCCTAAGGCAATCATGAGCAATTTGGATATTTGGGGCCAGAAATATGTCAAGTGCCCTCAAGGCAATGGAACAAGCATAGTTAGCACAGTGAGGGGAGAGTGGCCCCTACAGAAGCAAACTGTGCCCCATGCACCCTGATATCCCATGGTAGGTAACACAGAGAGAGGGGTTGGTTACCTTGCCACTTCAGCCAGAGGGCTGCATGTGGTGTGGGGATGGGCGAAGGGAGGAGTATGATAGGACGATCCCTCGGGAGATTGTCACCAGCTTACAGCTTTGTACAATTTTTTTGAATCATTATTTTAAAATCTGTACCCTGTAAACTTTGGGATCCTGTGGTGAAGCATGGCCTCGCTGCCCTGGTTTGGCTTCACATTGTTGAAGGACAGTTTCTATATGACCTGGGTCAGTTCGAACCCCTGCAGGCATCAAGTTATCCCCTTAAAGCATAATTCCTTATTCCCTTACCTTACACTCAGAGTATGAAGTGGGCATGAGCTCAGGGAAAACCAAGGAAGAATTTGCTAAACAGAGAGAGAGAAGACCAGGAGCCAAGTGCTGTGTAATCTGGGAGCAGGAGGAGGAAACTAGAGGCATTCTTTGGCAAACCCACCTCCACGTCTGCCAGAGACATTAGGAACTCCTCACCTGATTTCTGGCCACAGATGCTCCTGTAACAAGTGGCGATTTCTCCACCTGGCAGCCGCCAGGCAGCCATCTGGCTCTGCACTGTGTGGTCTGCAAGGCCCAGGGTCTGGCATGGAGGGAGCAGAGGGTGGGTGTCAGCCATGGACTTCAGCTCAGAGGAGGTCCAGGGGCACAGCACTGTTTCCACAGCCCCACCTCTGGCTTAAATTATAATAACTGTTTCATTTCCAGCTTTGGAATGCCTGCAGTATAATAATGTGTGCTTGAAAGGTGGTTCCAGAAACAGAGATGAGCAGACTCTCCCCTTCCAAAGGCAGGTCCCAGAACAGACCCCCACCTGGGGAAGGCCCAGCCCTGTGCAAGCGGTAGGAAGTGCCCCATTATCATACACATATTGCCACTTCTCTTCTAGTTTAACCCTCTGTCACTCAGGCCCTGTCTACTTAACAGGAAGCCCATGTATTTTTTTCATGGGGCTCTCCCTCCCCCACCTCACCCCAAGAGGTCCACACCATCTGAGCAGAGAATACTCAGGGGTCTGCTTCTGGAAACTGGCTCCACTCAATTCCACTGGCAATTGCTGCCCACCACCCAGAGCCACACATGAGTTGCTTGGGTGCTTGGAGGCAGGGCAGCTACTTCCTGGGGACTAACTGTAGCCTGAAGCACCCCAAACATAAGCTCTCAGATGAACTGGTGTGCTGGGGCTGCCAGAACAAATGACCACACACTGAGTGGCTTATAAATCCAGAAATGTGTCCTGTCATTGTTGTGGAGGTCAGAAGTGTGAAATCAAGGTGTTGACAGGTTGGTCCTCTTAGAGGCTCTGAGTGAGAATCTCCCATGTCTATCTCCAAGCTTCTGGTGGTCGGCAGCAATCCGTGGCATTCCTGGGCGTGAATCCGTGTAATTCTGATCCCCGCCTCCTTTCACGTGGCCTTCTCTGTGTTTCTCCTCCTCTCTTCTGTGTCTTTTAAGGAAGGACACCTGTCATTGAATTTAGGGCCCACCTGGTTAATCTAGAATGTTGTCATATAGAGATCCTTAGCTTAATTATATCTGCAAAGACAATTCCCCAAATAAAGTAATATTCACAAGTTCTGGTAGACATATCTTTTCGGGGAATGCCATTCAACCCAGGTATATGAGCTTGTAATGGCTCCCGTAACAAAATACCACACATGGCTTTGGGGAGGGGGGACAACAGCCACTCATTTTCTCAGAGTCTTGAGGATGAAAGTCCAAGATCAAGGTGTGGTCAGGGCTGGTTTCTCCTGAGGCCTCTCTCCCCCGCTTTAGATGCCATCCTCTCCCTCCGTCCTCACTTGGGCTTTCCTGTGGATGTGAGCCCTAATGGCCTCTTCTTGTAACACCAATCATATTGAATTAAAAACCACCCCAATAACTGCAGTTAACCTTAATTACTTCTGTCCAGACTTCATCTCCAGCCCTCACTGGTGTGGCTCAGTGGATTGAGTGCCGGTCTGTGAACCAAGGGGTCGAGGTTTTGATTGCCGGTCAGGGCATACATAGGCCTGGGTTGTGGGTCAGGTCCCCAGTAGGGGGGCATGCAAGAGGCAACCACACATTGGTGTTTCTCTTCCCCTCTTTCTCCTTCCCTTCCTCTCTCCAAAAATAAATAGATAAAAATCTTTGAAAAAAGAGACTTTATCTCCAAATATAGTTATCAGGGGTTTGGCCTCTAACATATGAATTCTGAGGGGACAGAATTCAGCCCACAACAATGAGGTGGATTTTAGGCACAGACCTCGCTGAAGAAGAGGACAAACACAAATTTGTTCTCTGGTGAATCATCCCCAGTTCCAGCGCCCAGTCCACCTCCCAGACCGTGCAGCTCTTTACTGGGGGCCACCGTGTGCCAGGCACTGTCCAGTACTTCACACAGCTAGTCAAGGACAGTCTTCCTTCCCTCTTAGGCATCACCTCTCCTGGAGTGTTTGGAAAAGTGTGAGGGCAGAAAGAGATGGGCTGTCCCCACTGGTCCTGAGTACCCTGTCTGACCAAGTCTCCTCCCCTGGGTGCTCCTTCCTGCTCTGCCAAGGGGCCTCTCCTCACCCCACTGTTGACCCGACTCAGAGGAACCCAAGAGATGCAGGCCCTGTGGTGCAACCTGGCTGCCTTTTTCCTTTGCAGAGGGGGAGGTAAAAACTGGGCGGATCGCACCTCTCTTTGTGGCCCCATCCATTACTGCATTCTGTAAAATTGTCATATTGTTAAACAAGTTCTGTCTGTTGGGGTGCTTTTGATGTCAAGTAAGAACAAACCTAACTCAAAGTGGTTTCAACAATAAGAGAAACTTATTGGTTCACATAAGTGAAAAGCCCAAAGGTGGTATGAAGTTAGGTAAGGGCTGATCCAGCAGTTCAACAAAGAACACTCTTTAAAAAAATTGCAGTGTAATTAACATACAACATTATATTCATTTCAGGTATATAACATAATGATTCAATATGTGTGTATTGCAAAGAATATGCTTTCCTTTCATTTTTTGTCCCTGTTTGTTTTCCTGTACTGGTTCCATGCCAGGGCTCTCTCTTCTTTGACTACCAGATGGCCAAAGATAAGCTCCTAAGATAAGTTGCATCAGTCAAATAGGGCAGGAAGATATGCTTCCCTATTTAGACAAGAAGACCTGAGCATCATTCTGATTTGGACCATTGTTGGTCACGTACCTATCTCTGAACCAGTCAGTGTACCTAGGACTGTCTTAGAAAAGCAGGGCCTGTTTCTGGAGCTGGAGGGTGTTGATAGAGTATCTTTCCCACCCAAACCACAAGAACTGGGCCACAAAGGGAGACTGACACAGATGATTGGGGGTCAGCTTCACACCCACTACACAAGTTACTAGGTTGTGCTAGAGAAAACAAAACATAATTACAGCATGAAGGGGAAATTGTATATAGACAAAATATGCCTTGTTCTGTGGTCCAGGGGCAAAGTCTTTCAGGAATACCCTCATTGGTTAGAATTATGGTCCCCAAGGAGAATCCATACCCTAATTGCCGAGACTGTGAATATGCTATCATATCCACAAATATCTCACCTTACATGGCAAAAGGGACTTTGCAGATGTAATCAGCTGCCCCTCATATAGGATGATCTGGGTGGGTCCAATACAATCACATGAGCTGTTAAAAACAAGCGGAAGAGGGAGTCAGAGAATACAAAACACAAGAAGGATTCAGTGTACCCTTGCTTGCTTGGAGATGGAGGAGGCCACATGAGGAGAAATGCAGATGGCCTCTAGGTGCTCCAGAGCAGCCTGCGGCTGACAGTAAGGCAATCCTACAGTAGCAGGGAACCGAATTCTGCCAACAATCAGAGTGAGCCCACCCTCTCTATGAACCAGGCACTGTGTAATGTACCCTTTACAAACACTGTTTTGTTCAATTCACATGGTAGCCCTCTGATGGACCAGGAAGCTTCTCACTGCAGAGGTAACTCAGGCTTGGAGAGGCCCAGCAATCTGTGCAAGGTCACCCAGCCATTAAGCAGAAGATCTAGGCTCCAAAACTCCAAAGCCTGAACCATCACTCTACCCACCCACCAGTTAGAGAGAGCAATGGCAGTCGAAGTGGGCCTGGCAGCCTTCAGTTATGACAGGGTCCTCCAGGAAAGTTAAAGAGCATGTGTGACAACAAGTGAGTAGAGCATGGCTTTGCAGTGGGGACTAGTGAAAAGCTAGACACACAAAAAATGTCATTTGGCCTGTTATTGGCCTGCAGTAAGCAAAGTGCTGGGTTCACACTATGAAGTCTGAGGTGAGACTGGGGTTGGGGGACAGCACACCACCCCAAATCTATTAAATTCAAAACTGTGTGGGTATCCCTGGTACCTCCATTTCTAACAAGCTCTTAGGTAAGCCGTAGGTTCAGTGACATGTAAGACATTGGCTGTTATGCATTGAATTGCACCTCCTAAAAATGCACATATTGGAGTCCTAAGCCCAGTACCTCAGAATGGGACCTTCTTTGGAGACAGGGTTCTTACAGAAGTAATCAGGTTAAATAAGACCATTAGAGTGAGCCTTAATCCAATATGGCTGGCTGACCTGGCTGATCTGTTCACAAAGATGTGCACACAGGGAAGACAACACGAAGAGACACAGAGAGCAGACAGCCGTCTGCAAGCCAGGTCCTTTCCTCCCAGCCTTCTGAAGGAACCAACCCTGCTGCACCTTGATCTTGGACTTACCGCCTCCGGAACTGTGAGACAACAAATGTCTGTTGTTGTCTCTGTAAGCCACTCAGTTTGTGGTACTTTGTTACGGAGGCCCTGAAAAACCAATGTCATGGCTGCACAGACAGAAGGACATTTACAGTACACACATCTGTTGTAAGGCTGGGGTGGGACACGCAGAAGATTCCGAACCACAACTCAGAGATAGGAATAGTGTTCCGTTTTCCTCAGAGCAGGGAGTAGCTTCTCACCCAGAGTTCTTCGAGTGAGGTAATCTGAGAGCCTCAGAAAAGCCAGTGTCCGTTTTCTAGGGCAGAGAGGGAGAACCAGAACAAAGGATCTGTCCTGGTGAGCTGAAAAAGTGGGAGGAAGAGCGAGAGATACAGATCCTGGGAGATAGCAGTTTTTATTCGTTATTTGTTCTTAGCTTCCTGGCTGATGCCATGGGGAGGCGGGGAGCGGTCTCAACCGGCAGGAGTTTGAAAAATAGGCCTCTGCTGGCATTCTGAGCAAGCATGTTCCTTTATGAAATAAATGATCCTCTAAAAGTCTCCTGTGTGGGGGCATCCACCGGTGGTTCTCCAGGGTTCCAGGCTGCTCATCCCACTCTAGGGTCTCTGCATTCCTGGAATGGGGACAGGGCTGGTGGGAAGTGATTCCAGACAATTACTGAGCAGCCTCTCGTCTGTCCAAAGAGCATCAGGGCCCTTTGTCCCCACTAGAGTCCTTCAGGCTTCCTGTCCCTGGAAATCCTGTCTTTGCAGAAAGAAAGCAAATGGGGTGAAGGCAGGTGAACTCTGGATTCTCTGGGGACTCAGGGCAAGGCCTGTAACCTCCACAGCAGCAGGTCACTAATTGCATGTTGAGGACAGACCCCAGGGAGTAGACAGCTTCTCCACGGGGTCCCCTCAGGCTTTAGGATGGCCACTGCTCCGCCTTTTTCTATCTCATCCTCCCCAGCACTGAATTCTTTCCCTTGCAGCCTAAAAATTCCCCTGTTTACAATTAGCTTGACTTCCCTTCTCTCTCTACCCTAACAAGCTGAGATGCAATCACAGCATGCCATGCCTGGAGGGGATCTTCAAAATCAGCTGCCCTAATTTTATTGATAAGAAAACAGAAATTCAAAAACAAGTTCAGGGCATTGCATCTGAGACAATTAATGACAGCATGTGGCAAGCACAGCCTGAGTCTCCTGCACCTCTCCCAGGGATCTTTTCATAACACGGAAGTCAAATTCCAGTCTCACAAGGCCCTGGAGGGTGGGAAGGGTGAGGAGCAAGAGTTCCCTGATCAGGTTTGTTTTCACAACACAGCCGAGAGGCCCAACCCGGTCCTGCTCAGGACAGGAGCATAAATTGTCCTCCTGCCTCAAATGCTCTGTACCCACCCTTGTCATTTGGTCCACATTTTTTCCTTCTTCAGACCTTGTCTCAAACATCATTTCTCCCCAAAAGCCGTTCCCAATTCTGCAGATGCCATTAGGACCTAATGTAAATGCCTTCTCCACACCCTACTTCTCTTCTGCAGCACTTATCATTACAATTGCATTCTTAGTTAGTTCAAGGCTTGTCTTTCGCTAGCAGCTAAACTTCAGGAGGACGACGGCCACTTCTTTCTCAACCGGGTGTTCCCAGCAGCTCGCACAACACCATACACACAATGGGCAGTTTATAAATATGTGTTGATTAGATGGCTAGATGAGCAAATTAAGGACTCAGAAATTCTGCAATAAAGCAGCCTCTACTGCTTTGCTTACCTTTAACATTTCCCAGACCGGCTGGACCACAGAACTACAACATCTGAACCAGACCTATCTGAGTGACAGAGACACACTTTGGAGAATTCTGTGCTCCACTGCACACAGACTGCCCCAAGTAAGGGAGTTCCGATGCTCCCTGTAGCTCAGACCCAGAGAGAACATTTCAGACACAGGCTACAGCATGAGTGACCCTTGAGGACATTATGCTCAGTGACACCAGCCAGTCACAAAAAGACAAATGCTGTGTGATCCCACCAACCTGAAATACGTAGAGGAGTTGAATTCATGGAGATGGAAAGTGGGGTGGTGGTTGCCAGGAGCTGGAGGGTGGGCCAAAGGGAAGCTGTTGTTTAGTGGGCCCAGAGTTTTACTTGTGCAACATGAAAAAGTTCTGGAGATCTGTTTCACAACAGCATGAGACTACTTAACACCACTGGACTGTACATGTGAAAAAAGTTAAGATGGTAAATTTTATGTTATGTATCTTTTACCACAACAATGATATGCACACAGAGAAAAAAAAAGATGGTTGAACTGAAAGTGGTTTGCAAACTGTAAAGACTCTACTAAGTAAAGTTTTATGACAAACATATCCCCAGTTGGAGAACAATGCCTGCTACAGTATGTACTCAGTAATATTCACTGATTGAGTGAAGAATCTTTCTTCTTCTTCTTCTTCTTCTTCTTCTTCTTCTTCTTCTTCTGTTCTTCACATTGGAAGGAAAAAAGAACATTAGAGAGGGGGAAAGAAGCAGCAGAACCTCACCTGGTGAGCAGATACAGGACTTTTGGAAACAGGACTTCTTGATCACCCAAACCTGTGCCATCTGAAAGAAATGTTGTTCCCGTGTAATTAGGTATTGGAAGTAGAACTGATCCCTAACAGAGGCCCTTTTGAATTTTGCAGTCACACCCTCTCCCCCACCATTTTTCCTGCAGAGGCAAGGGATAGTAAGTGGGACAGATACTGAGATCCCAAGGAAGAAAGGCAGGTGCTGCGCAGAGGGCGCTGCACATGTGAGCTGGTGCCAGCTTTGGGTGGCCCGGCTGCACTGTGAACTGTGCCTGGAAAGACCCTCGGGAAGATCTTAGGAAGGGCTCAGAATGCAACCAGCATCCAGAGTCCTCCATCTTCTTTGCATCCAGACCCCTCCTCTACTGCTAGTTAAATCCCAGGCACCCAGCACAGCTCAAGCAAGATAACCAGCACACCAGGGTTCCCCTCCTCGAAGGGAAGCATTTCCTCTAGGTAGTACCTTCAGGCCCTCCCTCGGCTGCTCACCACCTTTTGGCCCCCCTTGGTATCATTCCAAGTACACATGGGTATTGTTTTCCATTTACGTGGAGGCATCTCTGGCATCACAATATTATAAACACCTCTTTATGTTTTCTTACCTGGTGAAAAGGCCCCTTAAGAATCACAAAATCCTTGCTATATTTGTTTACTTTGAGAACTGTATGTTATTTTGGGCATCCACAGGCACCCAGCTGTTCTGGTGTCCCCTCAGCAGCACCTCTGAGAAGGCACTACATGAAGGTGTCTGCGTTTCCTGAACTCGAGGTGCAAATGGCTGTAAAATGCACTGCACTTGCATGAAATCCCCCAGAGCAGGTGTGGAATGTGCAGGAAGCCTAAGCCAGGAGGGAAGTCGTTTGAACTCCTACCCCTCTGAGTGTAAAAACACCGGCTAAAGGAAAGCCTGGGGAGGCATGACAATCGAATAAAAGGCTACCCACATATTTACACATTTCTAACAATTTACAAATCAACATCCACAGCTCACTTCAAAGAATCTGCCAGACTCCAGCCACGCCCGAGGAAAAAGCAGCCCTGACAGTTAGAGGATGATATTTGGGGTTCAGCATGGACTAAGATTTCAGCACCCCACATCTGTCCCTTAACCTTCCTGAACCTTCATTACCACCACTCGGACTGTTCTGAAGAGTCACAGAACACATCACATATCTGCTGTGGGATGCAGCAGAGGAGGAGTTTATGGTTGTCTTTTCTGGTTGGGAAAAACTCCTGCTGGATTTTGAGGGGGCACCTGAAGAAGGAGGAGGCAAACCTGATGCTACAATAGGGGTCCGTGCTCTGGTGTTTGAATGGTATATACCCATATTTTCCTCTGACATGACGACATGTGACTGCACAATGGAAAGTCTGGGAAGCCTCCTTGAGTGCCCCATACAGAGGGCCTCTAAGGCCAGCCTTGGACCGACCCCAGCTTCGGGCCCAAGTGGGAATGGCAGCCCAGGAGCAAAACCCAATGGGAATCCTGGGCTCCATTCCCCACCCTCTATGCAAATTTGCATTAAACTTCACCCCAGTCCACAGGGGTGATGACTCTGCATCACAGACATGCCCTAGACCAAGAAACACCTCTGAGGATGGGTGGAATAGAAGCTGCATTTGGCCCCAAACAAAGAACTGTGCTTTCATAAACCGAGCTGGCATAGCAAGAAGCGGGAGGACCGAGGCCAAGCTGGCTCCAGGGAACAAGGAGAGACCGCTGTGCTCCAGGCACCACCCGGCAAGCAGTCTGAGGGGCTGCCTTTGTGACAGGCCTCCTCTCTGGGCCCCATGCCCATCCTGGCCACAGCAGGGCTGACCGAATGCCAGATACCAGTAGGAGTCAGAAAAAAAAAAAAAAGACTGTTCAGGACCTAGACCCAAGCAACCTCACAGCAGAATGTCCGCTCCATCTTGACACAAAAGATGAGTCAAGGCCTCCTCCTGACACAGTGTGTCCAATCTCAGAGAGAGAAAGGAGGCAGGAAGGAATGGACAGAAAAGGGAAAATATACAAGAATAACTTTTCTTTCTCCAACTGATTAGGAAAGTGGGTGGTTGGAAGCAACGAATGTTGACTGGAGAGAGAAGTATTGAATGTCGCCCACTTTTAAAAACGGGAAATTGCTGATATCTGAGCCAGAAAAGAACCAGCTGAAACCAAGGGGTGTTATCAGTTGGTGAGGAGATAGTCTGTAGGTCCCATGAGAGTGGAGAGAAGTCCAGGAGGAGCCACACAGAGCTGGTGGAGGGTCAAAGCCAAAACCATGTCAGGGCAGCTGAGTTGAGTCGACCTGGGGCTCAGCAGGGGCTTGGGGAGGAGGCAGTCAGCCAAAAGCAAACAACAAGGTCCAGGGTGGGGACCTAAGCTTCTCTCAGCAGTATGCCTACACCCCACCCCACAAAGACAGAAAGTGCCCACTGGAATCGCCAGCAGGGCATGTGGGGGCTGGGAGCGGTGCTAAGGTCCTTGTACCAGACACTGGAATTCACCTACAGACAGATTTTCCTTCTTCAGAGAAAGCCACCCCAGACGCCCAGCATGAGCATCGTAAAGCTAAGTAACACACGTCTCCTTCCTTGTTTGTGGGGATGCTGAGGATGCTGTGAGGTGACCAGACAGGGTGCCGTTCACTGAGAGGCGGACTTTTCAGTTTGGTGGTGTAAAATGTGTGTATGGGGTCAATAATGTTGTTGCAAAGGGCAGGATTTTCTTCATTTACGGCTGAATAATATGCTAAGTGAAATAAGCCAGACACAGAAGGACAAATACTACATGATGCCACTTAGATGTGAACCTAAAAGGGTCATCAAACTTCCCAGCAGAGCAGCATGGTGGTTGCCACTGCTGGGAGGGGGAAGTGGGGAGATAGGGTCAGAGGACACAAAGTTTCAGTCACACAAGATGAAAAGGTTCTAGAGGTCCACCATCCCCACAGCTGACAACACTGTACTGTGTAATTAAATTGTGCCGTGAGGGTAGACCTCATGCCAGGTGTCCCCTCGTGATGCCCTGTCCAGGCCATCCACAACAGTCTCACTGAGGTCTCTGCTGTCCAGGTGTTTGTTTATGTATTTACTTACATATGGGAAACATCATTCTCCCATCATTGTGATTCTTCCCAACTCTTGTTATTTGGCAGAGCTTCCTGGGGTTGGGCGACAGCCAGAATGAGTGGGATGAGTGGTTGATCCCTCCACCCTTAGCTGGACTGGCGGGGCCTGCGGCAAAGTGACCTAGCCGGGTGGCCAGTGGCATTGCCAGTATACTCTACAAATACAGTACATATTACGTATCCTCTGTACGCCACAAAATGGGAAAGGTCCTGCCCGATGGTATGTACCGTTTGTTTGTTGAGTCTGTTGGGCTTTGCCTCTTAGTATTCTCAGTTAACTCTAAAACCCTTTCCCTTTCAAGTGCACTCAGCTCTTGCATAAAAAATGGGCCTGGGCTTTTAAGTCATGAATTATGACCATGAGTTTAAACATTATTTGAGACTTACTCTACTGCTTCATTGTCTCTGGTTGTTCTGTGTTATCCCTTTGCTGTAGCACCTATCTGTCCGTCCGCAAGGCAACAGAGACTCTAAGAGGAAGGAGCAGGCGACAGAGGGCAAACCTCTTTGTCTTCTCCTTTTATGGAGCCCCACGAAAAGTGTCGTCACCCTCCCAGAGCACTGAGGTGTGTCTTTTGACTCTGAGGCCCTGCCCTTCCTAGCCCAGAGGCTGTCTCCAGGGACACTGCAGCTAAACTTGATGGGCTGGTTTCCCAGAAGAAAATCAAAAGAGAGAAGCACTCCGGGTGCTATCAAGAGATCAGGAAAGAGAAATAAGTCTCTGCACAGCAGAGGGCATTTAGTAGGAAGGGAACTGTTTTTAGGAAGCGGCAGTCCTGATTCACTCCCCCGACCAACAATGCGTGCTATTTGAGGTCAGTTGCTCATCCTTTCTGTGCCCCAGTTTCCTCTTCTGCAGCACAGGCACTCATACTACAGCATGTGTTGTGGAAATGGATGAATAATCAGGGCCCCCCACAGAGGGTGGATGCTGTGCAGTGCGAACTCAGGAGCTGTGCTGAATACTTATCACTGGGAAGGGGACAGACGTGCTCAGATACTGACTTTCAGTGTTGGCTGTGGAAATCGGCTTCAAGGAAGGGCCTGTCCTTGAAAGACCTGCTTCTGACAAGAGAAACAGGCAGGCAGAGCGTAGCAGGTTTGTATGAAAAGCAGAATGTATGAAAAGCCTCTCGCCTGTCCTCACAAAGTTCCCTGGAGTGTCAGGAAGAAAAGTAATCAATCCCTCTGCTTGCTTTAGGCTTGTTCAGAATCCTAAAGTCATGTATTTGGAAGGGTCTTCACACATCTTCTGGTTTCATGGTCTTCAAAGTTTGAAGAAAAGGTTCTACTGATTTAAAACAAACAGTGAAGTTTCGGATAAGACCCACTGTATCAGACAGATGCGCTCAAATAAGAACCGAGCTGTTGGGACTGTTTGTGAAGTTGGGGCTGTACTTGGGTCTCTCGGCACCACCCTCTTGCAATCCACAGTCCAAAGGACCCTCCTCAGAACCACCAGGGTTCCTCTGATGACACAATTTGAAAGCATCCTGACAAAGATTCTCTCCATGACCAAACTCTACACAGCTCCTCCTAATTCTTTTTCAGCCAGGTCTCAATTTTTGGTCCTCCGTGCTCGTCTCCATCTTGTTCAGTTTTAGCTGAAGAATCCTACTAAGCTGGTTTAGCTGCAGTCTCCATTCACATGTGATCTTACCAGCCTCCATATCTGATCAGGTTCCTCAGCCTCCACCATCCCCAGGTGATGTCTGAGCACCTGGCCAGCCTTCAGCAAGAATCCTGTCAGGGCAATTTAGCCCAAATCCTCCTCCCACCCCCCCCCCCACCCCTACTGGCCCTGGTGTTTCTTCTTAGTAGTCTTCCAACCCCCCACCCCCACCTACTCCTTCACTATAAATTCCCATGTGCCCATGCTGTATCTGGAGTTGAGCCCAGTTCTATACTGAGGCCTCTTTTCTCCTACTGCAATTGTCCTGAATAAAAGGTGCTTTTGCTGCTTTACCTACTATCCAGCTCCAATTTTTCTGTAACAGTCCCAATTAGCTTAACTCTCTTATGTGATAGATGAACAGACAAGTCTTGAGAGGGGAGATTACTAGAACCTGGATGTCTTGATTCCAGGTCCAGTTCATGTCTCTTCCCACCACACCAAGAATGGTGGGAGCCACTGATAAGGGGGTAATGGAAGTGGTAATGGCAGGGAGTCATGGCGGGGAGGCAGGGGGAAATGGGCAGAATGTAAAAAGATGGATAGAAGCAACATTAAAAAAAACAATGAAAAATAAAACCAAGGGAACATATCTGACTGAAGGAGGTCAGATGCAGTTCCTTCATCCCTTCATATTGTAAAAGAGAGTGCAGATGAAAAGAAACAAACCCCACTGTGATGTTGAGGGGAGAGGATGCCTGGTTGGGTGGCTCAGTTCGACTGCCGTCTTGTGCACTAGAAGGTTGCAGTTTGATTCCCAGTTGGGGCACATACAGGAGGCAACAAATCAATATTTGTCTCTCACATCAATGTTTCTATCTCTCTCTCCCTTCCTTTTTCTAAAATAAATAAAAATATCCTTGGATGAGGATTTTTTTAAAAAAGGAGGGGAGATGATGTTATGCATGAAAGAAAAGGGGCCACATACTAACCTGACAAGCTCAGGGGAGGCCTGCATGGTGACCTCACAACCTCAGAGACCTAAAGTAACCACATAGGATGGTCTGAAAATAAAACTTCCTAAGAGCAGTTCATGTCAGGTAGTCATATCCTACACCAGTATTTTTCCCTAACAAAGGCCAATCTTACCTTAACTAAGCCTGTCTATTGTCTTTTTGCACCTATGATAACATACGTTTGGAATGTCAAGGTAACTTCTGTTTCCCAGACCCCTTAGGCACAAGCTGATACCACAAATCCTCTCACTATTATTGTTATCATGTTAATTGTTGACTGTCAACTATCTCTTACCCACCTGTGTAAAAAAAGTATGTGTCTATCATTTTACCTTTTATCCAATCATAGAGGTTCCCCCTCACCCCGATTTTCTTTCTCCTGCCTCCCTAATCTATCACCAATAGATCTCCTGTGACCCCTAACGTCTCCCCTTTGGTAGTAATGTATAAAATAAGGTGCTAAGCTGCCATTCTCTGGAGCATTTCTCAGTCTTGTTGAGCTATTGCTTCTCTGCAGTTGTTGTCAGTTGGGCTCAAATAAACTCACCAAAAATTCTTTACGGGTTTGAACGTTTCTTACGTTGACATATGTTATGTTTCAGTTCCTTGGGCAAGAAGAAACATCTCCTGTGTTACAAAGGGGCATAAATTACAGAGATTGCCTGAATACTGAAACAGGCATTTTGTAAAATGCTATTCCTTAAGTTAACAATTGTCTAACCTCAAATTTATAACATTTGGGTTCTTCTCTGGAGTTCTTGCTAATCAATCTGTGAATTATCTGGGATGGTTAACCAATAAAGTTGTAGGATTCTAGATTTTCCTGTTCTGACTCTACCCATCCCCATTTCTGACACGTTCCCCTTAGTTGTTATGAATGCAGAAGCCTTTAAAATACCTGAAAAACTGTTCATTTTACAAAGCTGTATATACATGTACAATGTAAGGCATCCAGTGAGTATTGATGTGGTTGAACAAATTCAACCACATCAATAGGTGATTTCTAAATTTGGTCCAAGTTCACACTCTTTCTTTTTGAGACACCTGAGAACAGAAAAACAATGTTTCTGGAAGACAATTTGGTAACAGTTCCCAGAGGCCATCAAATATGCTCATATCCTTTGATCCAGGAAATCTGCATCTAGGATTTCATCCTAGAGCAATATTAGAGAGATTTATGAAAAAGGGTGTTCATTGTGGTATTAATTATAATATTAAGTTAGAAACAATTTAAATGTCTGTCAAGAGAGGTTGGTTAAGTAAATTATGATAGAGCTATATGATACAATAGTATGATACTATTAAAATCATCTGTAGGACACTGTTTAATATCATGGAAGTATTTTTAATTTATTAGCAAGAAAAAGCAGGTTGTAAAACATTATACCATATTATTTCAACTTAATATTGTATGCTATAAAATGTATACATTTAGAAAATATATGTAACTTAGATAGAAACTGGGACATCTCTACTTCTCAAGCTCTAACGATAATTGGTTCAGTTCCATTTTACCAATTCCATGGATTGTGGAAATTCAAAGCCTTCTCTAAGAGTCCTACAATTTCCGAGTAGGAGGGTGAGGAGGAAGACACTTACGCTATCACGGTTACATCATGTTGTCCCAGATGTGAAACTCAGCCCCATCTTTAATTTGTACAGAATACAATTATGCACAGACACCCACACACACCGATACAGACACACAATAGCACAAAGCACCTGAGAGGGTGGAGGGAGGGGTGGAGGACAAGAGAAGAGTTTCTATTTCAGCCTGGAAGCCACTTTAAATTGCACGCTCAAATCTTGCCAATGTACTCAGGTTATTCAAATTCCATGTATCCAAATAAACAAACATGTAAATTTAAAACTGTAAAAAAAAAAGCACCAGATAGTGACAGAGATCAGGAAAGCAATAGTTTGACACATATAAATCCAGGCAGTCAAAGGCCCCAGGTAGCTGTGTATGTGTTATTACTGTGCAGAAAACTCTGGATTAATTGTAATTAATGCTTCACACATTTAGACCAATAGTGAAGAAAAATCAATTCATCCCAGATGACAGAAAAATCAATTCATCCCAGATGACAGCACTTATTTCCATATAATGTCCCAACATTCAAAATGGAAAGGATTTCATTCAAAAACAGAAATAAAATTCTGATTCAAACAAGGTAATGAAAGAGATTTGCCACCAACACACCTGTTATAAAAGAATAGTGGCACTTTCTCAGCACATGTAAGGTAGGTCTTCAAAAGACCACATACACTATAAGAAAACAAAGAGGATTTGATAGGGGATTGAAATCCCATTTTCTGTTCCCAACTTACGTTTTAGCATTTTCTTATCTAAATGTCAATTTCTCCATGAAAGGGAAAAGAGCCGGAAAGGCAGCCCCACCCAGGCACACAGCCTTAGTCTGCCTGGGCTGCCCTAACAAAATGGTACAGAGCTGGGGGCTTAAACAACAGAGACTTATGTTCTCACAGTTCTGGAGGCGTCCAGTGGGGTCGGGGAGCCGGCACGGTCAGGCTCTCAGTGAGGCTCTCTCGCCGCCTTCTCACGGTGCCTCTGCCTGACAGAGAGCGCTCTGCTCTCTCTTCCTCTTCATGTAAGGACACTCATCCCACCACCACGGGGACCCCTCTCTCAAGAGCTCATCTAAACCTAATTACCTCCTAAAGTCCGCATCTCAATATACTGTCGCTCGGGGCCCTAGGCCACCAACACAGGAATGTTGCGGGCTTACAGTCCCATCCACAGCACAACTCCCAGTCCTTCTTCACTTGGAGACTCACGATGTCCATGTCACACACATAGTCCACGATCACAGCTAGGGCCTCCATTCAGAGAAAGCAGCTGTTGTCTTGTCTGTACCTCTGACCAGGTGTAATCTTTGGATCTGACTTACGAACCCCCTTACTTTGCCCACTAAAATGTCCTTTACATTTCTCTTCTGTCATCCACAGATGGTCCATATAACCAGTGAGATAGAATTCAAAAGAGCCCCATCTCCTTTAAAATAGTTTAGAAATGATCCAAGTAGTGCAGTCCCTATACTTTTGCTTGGTTAGGGCACCCCCGTGTGTTTCTAAAGGAAACTACCATTTAAGTTCTTTGAAAAATCCCAATCACTTTGAATCAATCATCCATAACCATGTCTTCACTCAGCAGTTGCTGTAGCTGAAGCATCATGATGGCAGATACAAAGGTGATTAGGACATAGATCTTGCCCTCAAGAAACTCACAGTTTAGTAAAGAAGATCAGACATGCAGAAAGCAATTTGAAAAGAGAGGCAGAAAGCAACAAATGCATTTAATTGCGCCAGAGAAACTGCTATGGAAGGCTGGAAGAAGGCAAAATGAATTCCAGTGGTGGTATCTTAAAGGCTTCATGGCAGCACCCTGGCTGATGTGGCTCAGTTGGCTGGGCATTGTTCCACAAAACAAAAGGTCACTGGGTCGATTCCTGGTCAGGGCACATGCCTGGGTTGTAGGTTTGGTCGGGGGGGGGGCCAGGATGGGGGGACGGGGCAGGGGGGGGGGCGGCAGGCCTTCGAAAGGCAGCTGATTGATGTTTCTCTCACATCGATGTTCCTCTTCCTCTCTTTTTCCTTCCTTTCCCCCCTCTCTAAAAACAAATAAAAAAAATATTAAATAAATAAATAGCCAACATTGCATTTAATATGGATGTTGTAGACTGGGTCTAATGTAGGGCCAGTCATTAACTGGTTTACTCATGAAATCTTTTTACTAATGGTAACATAAAGCCATTAAAGCAGAAAAATGCAGGAGGAGTTATGAAAATAATAGCAAGGAGTTTTGTGTTGTGGGATCATGAATTGGTGAAGAGTAATGATATGAATTAAGATCAAACAAACTTGATGTCAACTGTAATTGAAATAAACTTTGAAATTAAAAAATTAAGTTTTTAAAATTAAAAAAGATCAAACAAACTTGGACTTCTCTGGGTTACACAGTGGGAGCCAGAGAAGGTATTTGAGAAGACAAGGTCATTTACTCTTTGATTTATTCAACAAAGCTAGTGTGCCTACCTGTGCCAGGCACAAGGCATGGGCTACAGGGTGGTGAGAGAAACACACACAGGCCCCGCCATCACAGAGCCTATAGCAGGGAGAGATGATAAAGAAGTATTCAGATGATTAAAGATTAGGATAATGCAGATGATGAAGAACAGGATCCTATGAGAATAATGAGGGGCTGGAAATTTAACTAAAAGTGAGAGTGAGGGAAGTTCTCTTTGAGAAAATGATGTTAGAACTGACATCTGAAGGATACATGAGAGATGGCCAAGTAGAGGTTTGGGAAATGGACCTTTCGTGCTTGCATAAAGGCCTGAAGAAGAAAGGAGTTTTCTGACCTCAAGAGACTGGAAGAAGGGTGCTGTGAGTGGAGGAAGGAGCAAGGGAGGGAGTGGCAAGAGGTGGCATGGAGAAAAATGGACACTAGTTCATGATGACCTTACAAGTCATGGCAATGAGCCTAGATTTTAAGGGCCACAGAAGGTGGGGGAGCAATGCGACTGTGTTTACAAAATATAAGCATCACTCTGATGTTCAGAAGGGGACACAGGCAGCTCTGGGACACTGGTTATGAGGCCTCTTCCAGGTGAGACAGTGGTGGCTGCACCAAGGCAGCTGTCTATGGGGATGGTGAGAAGGGCTCTGAGGGAGCTAATCTGGCCACAGGATGGAGTACAAGGGGAAAGGCTAGAAGTAAGCGGGACATATTAGGATGCCACTGCAATTGTCTTAATGGGGCATGGGAGAGGAGAAACGTGAGAGGGGAGGGTGGTCAGTATGTAGTTTGGAACAACCTCATCTAAATCCCTATGGTTGGGGAACCCCCAGTATAGGGGAAAAGTAAGGGTAAGAAAGATGTTCAAGGAGACATAAAAGCTTTGAGTCTGTGTAGGAATAAAAGGAAGATATGTGATCAAGTGAGGGAAGACAAGGGGTGTGAACTGGGACCTCCTCACTTAGGGGAACGAGGACAACACCTGATTACTTATCCAGATGGGAGTGAGAAATAAGGTCAGAAACAGTGTTTGAATTAGATTGTGATTCTCTTCACTTGGGGAATGGGAAACAAGACACACCTAAGGGAACAGAGCTGGGGGCGGGGGCGCGGTGGAAGGAACATAAGAGTATTACTGTGGGGAGGGTGAGGGGCTTGGAAGAGAAAGACAACATAAAGGCATCTAGAGCTCGAGGCTGCTCCGACTAAGAGAGAAACACAGAAATTCAAATGGAAGTTACTTTACCAACTCCACCCACTTTGAAACTGAATTACATTATGTCATATAAAAACAATAGCAGCTTAAACAGATTGAAAATGAACATAAGACCTAAAACCATAAGAAGAAAAAAGTAGGTGGTAAACTCCTTGACATTGGTCTTGATGTTAAGTTTTTGGATTTGACATTGAAAGCAAAGGCAACAAAAGCAAAATGAGTAAGTGGGACTATGTTGAATTAAAAAGTTTCTAACAGCCAAGGAAACTATCAACAAAATGAAAAGAAAACCTACCAAATGGGAGAAAATATTTGCAAATCATACATCTGATAAAGGGTTAATATCCAAAATACAGGGTCCAGCAGAAGTAAGGCCTGCTTGACTGTTGTTGGTAGGTTACATTAATGTCTCACACAAGATGGACAGCAATTTGAACATTTCACCTAAAATGTCATATGGTGTGCTTGAGTGTGATGCTGTTATGTTACAGAATTACATGCTTATGATTTTGTAATAAAATAGGGCATTATTTGTGCTGGACCCTGTCTATAAAGAATTCATACAATTCAATAGCAAAAAAAATCTGATTTAAAAATGGGCAAAGGATCTGAATAGACATTTTTTCCAAAGGAGATATCCAGATAGCCAACAGTTATCTGAAAGGGTGTTGAGCATCACAAATAGCCAAGGAAATGAAAATCAAAACCACACTGAGATATCACATCACACCTGTTAGAACGGCTATTATCAAAAAGACAAAAAATAAACATTGGTGAGCATGTGGAGAAAAAAGACCCCTGGTACCCTGTCAGTGGGAATGGAAATTGGTTCAGCAACTATGGAAAACAGTAAAAAAGTTCCTCAAAATTAAAAACAGAACTACCATATACTCTAGAAATTCCACTTCTGGATATTCATCACAGAGAAACAGAAACATTAACTTAGAAAGATCAAAGCACCCCCATGTTCACTGCAGCATTATTTACAACAGCCAAGGCACAAGAACAACTTAAGTGTTCATCAATGGATGAATGGATAACATGGTATGTATATGTGGACGTGTGCATGTGCATACTATTCAGCCATAAAAAGAAGAAAATCCTGCCATTTTTGAAAATATAGATGGGCCTTGAGAAGATTATGCTAAGTGAAATAAGTCAGACACACACACAAAGACAATATGCCCTCACAGGTAAAATTTAAAAAACCACCAAGAAACACAACTGAACTCATAGATACAGAGGAGAGATTGGTGGTTGCCAGGGGGTGGGAGGTAGGCAAAACTGGTGAAGGTGATTGAAAGGTACAAACATCCAGTTATGAAACAAGTCCTGGGGATGTAATGTACAGCATAGTGACTATAGTTAATAACTCTGTCTTTATATTTGAAAGTTACTAAGAGAAGCCCTGGCTGGCGTAGCTCAGTGGATTGAGCGCAGACTGCGAACTGAAGTGTCACAGGTTCGATTCCCAGTCAGGGTACATCCCTGGGTTGCAGGCCATGACCCCCAGCAACCACACATTGATGTTTCTCTCTCTCTTTCTCTCTCCCTTCCCTCTCTAAAAAATAAATAAATAAAATCTTTATAAAAAAAAAAGAGAAAGTTACTAAGAGAGTAAATCTTAAAACTTTTCATCATATCAATAGCAGTGTTATTTACAACAGCCAAGATCTGGAATAGCCCAATTGCCCATCAGTAGAGGAGTGGATAAAAAAGATGTGGTACATTTTGGTACATTTACATAATAGAATACTACGCTGTTATAGAAAAGAAGGAACTCTTACCTTTTGCAACAGTATAGGTAGACCTGGAGATTATTATGCTAGCCAAATAAGCCAGTCAAAGAAATACAATTACCACATGATCTCACTTATATGTGGAATCTAATGAACACAATAAACTGACAAACAAAATGGGAGCAGGGTTATGGATACATGGAAAACAATGATAGATCTCAGAGGGGAGGTCAGTCGGGGGTGGGGAGGACTGGCAGAGATTAACCAAAGAATACATATATGCATATATGCACAGCCCATGGACGCAGACAACAATGTGGTGAAGGCTGGGGGTGGGGCTGCTTGGAGAGGGACAAAGTGGGAGAAAATACGGAATATCTGTAATACTGACAACAATAAATTTTTTTTAATTAAGCGTTTTCATCACAAGAAAAAAATTGAAACTGTGTGTCAATAGGTGTTAATTAGGCTTATTGTGGTCATTTACAATATACATAAATATCAAATCATTATGTTGTAACTGATATGTTATATGTCAATTACATTAAAGAAAAAGACCCTTGTAGCCCTGGCTGGCATAGCTCAGTGGATTGTGCTTGGGCTGCGAACCAAAGTGTCGCAGGTTCAATTCTCAGTCAGGGTACATGCCTGGGTTGCAGGCCATGACCCCCAGCAATCACACATTGATGTTTCCCTCTCTCTCTCTCTGTATCTCCCTCCCTTCCCTCTCTAAAAATAAACAAACAAAATCTTAAAAAAAAAAGACCCTTGTAATTTAGAGCCATTCAGCTCTGCACAGGGCTTATTAGATGCACACAGACTTAGAAGGCTGCCACACGGGAAAACTGACTCACATCACACTCTCTTAATGTTTTTTACTCTGTAAAGTGTCCAAAGCTCCTCCAGAATCACAGAAGTCAGCTCTAGCTTTTGTAAGCTCTGGAGGCCTTCACACAGGCTCAGAGGTAGACTGTTCTGTGTGGCGTGGGCCCAGCTCCCACTGGAAGATGCACAGGACCCATGCCCATGGATGGGTTCTCCCGTGGGGAATCAGGCCTGCAATGTACCTAGGCCGCTATGAGTTTTGTTTTTTGCTAAAACTCCCTCACCCTGAATTGAGGACATTTACTGCAAAGCAACTTCCTAAAATCCATGCTAAACCTTCCAAGGTTGAGTGTAACCGGTCCACTACTTTTGCCCTTTCATTTGCAAATATCCCTCTTCTGTGATGTGATTAGCAGCATTGGCTCCTTTGTTTTCTGTAAAAGGTAACCACCTAAAGTGAGCCTGTGCATAGTTAATGAGGACCTTCTTGCAACGTGCCCAGTAAGACAATAAAAGCTCATTGGAGCTAGGGCAGAGGCTTTTGCTCCCCTTAAGAGAAAAGCCGTGCTGTCCCTTTTCCTCCACTGGATTCAGTAATCCATGTGAATGTCTCATTTTCATCCATAATGACGCAAACCCCACGAGCCAGGGTCCACATCAAGAGGTAACTTGCTAAGGTCATTAAACTACTAGTAAGCTAGTAACTACCAAGAACTAAACATGCCCCAACCCTCTCTCCCAGAAGCCAAGTAGGAAATCGTGCCTTTTCCAGTCAAGCAAACCCCCTCATTCCCCATTCCCACCCACTGGCCCATGTGCACACACACCCACATACCACCACCACCACCACAGCTCTCTGCTGAGGCTCTCTGGAATATTGGGGCAATAGATCACTCCATATTCACAGTGGATTGTTCCATTTGGCTGAAGGTTACCCTGCTTGATGCCAGGATTTCCATTTCCCCTATAGTTTTCCTTTTCTCTTATAGTATTGAAGCATAATGTAACCTTCTCTTCGAGTGCTCAGATTATAATTGTTGGGAGGTGCGATGCAGATGCAGGAGGTGTGAATACAGGAACCAGTGGGTTTCTGTCCCTCTGGTGGGTCTGGCACTTGTTTTACCTCACCAGGGGACTGTGGTGTTGAGCTGCATGGTTCTGTGGCCTCTGCCTGGCTGTCTTTCTCTAGTGCCATTTAATGGATCAAACATTTAACATTCACCTCCTAAATGACCCCTTGCCTTCTAGAAAGTCTCCATCAACGCCATTAAGAGGAGCCTTTAACTTCACAAGTTCATTCAAAACATCATCTATAGACACAATGTATGAACACATGCCTCTTCCTTGATTTATATCATTTTTCCATATCCTTTACCTAAAATTACTATATTTGTTTGCATCTGAGCAAACTCAAGAATTTGTGCTAAGTGAGGATAAAAGGAAGTTAATTTCATCCTGTACTGCCTCCTGCCCCATGTAGTTTTTAAGTGTTCACCCAGCTTAAGGCATGGGTCTTTCTGAAGAAATTTCAGGTTTGGAAAATGTGTTTGGATATTAACTGTTGGATTATAAATGAAACATAAAATAAAACTGGGCATCGAAATGCATCTGCAGCTGTGTGAAACAATGGAAGCCTGAAACATTTCTGGTTTATTGCGGCTTGACCCTCCTATGACTTTTTTGGGGAGGGTAGGGGGGACAGATGTGGGGAAGATGAGGTTGAAGCTCCTTCTGGAGAGTCAGCCAGATGCCAGAGGATCTCCATGGAAAGTAAGCTCTGTATCTTTCACATTGTACCTTTCAACTGTGTCTTTACATGCCTGTCTTAGAAGGGCCTGAAATCAATAAGAAGTTCAAAAACCTTTCCATATGCAGCTAAAAATCTGCCCTTTACTTTTCTTTCTCTGCACCCTGAGGAGTTCTGAAACTTTCTTCATTCCTACATCAAGCCTGAGACACCAGGCTCCCTAGAACTGTCGTTTATTCTGCATTATGTCTGAAACATTCTGCCAGGTATCTGTGGGTCTTTAAAGGAAATGTGAAAAGTAGCGAAGACACATCTGTATGGCAAAGACATGTGGCACAGGGAAGGAGCACATAAATCAAAGGCAGAGAGAGCCTGCTAGCAACCTAGAAATCAAATTGTGTCAGGGAGAAGGCCCGCGTGCAAAAATAGATTAGAAGGGTGCTGAACAAGGGAGAAGAAAGACGAGCAGCCCCTACCAAAATTAATGAGAGGCAGAGGGAGCCTGGAGAAAGACCCTGAATGAAAAGAGTCTTGCATTGCTAAAGGCTGGACAAGCGTTTCAGCAAGTGATATCGACTCCTGCTCAGATAATGCATGGCCGTCCATCTCCACTCTGCTCTTTGTGTGTCCCGCCACTCTCAAGACACAGCTGTGGGCTCTGGAAGAAATGAGGGGAGAAGGAGACATGAAAGGGTTGGGAGAGCAGGTATAGGAATGTAGATGAGCATGGGAACCACCATCGTAGCACCATCCTTCAGGTGACCTCCGGCACCCTGCCCCAACTTTGTGACCACCATGCTGAGTGTGAGCAGGGCTGCCTCACAAGGACCTTCAGATGACATCAGTAAAGCACCATGTGCAGGCGCTGGCACAAAGGGGGCTCCTTAAAGAGTAGCTGTTACTATTATTAAATAAAATGTAAAAGCACGTGAGCGTTGTACCTAAAACATTTCATGTTCATTTGTGACTTTCAGGCTCTGAGTGCTCTCCTAGTTCCTTCTTTCTCTTGAAACCCAATATTCCAATTCTCTCATCTACTCCAACTCCTGTGTTGAAATAAAGCAGTGCCTTCACTCCCCCAAAAATTCTTTTTAAAATTTAATACATATCTAATTCATTTAACAAAAACAAACATGAACAAGCAAAAATTGTCAAAAAGCTCCATTTACCATCCAGCCCCTACCCTTGCCAATAACAACAATATCTGAGATGTAAGTTTGAGCCTATCTGGATTAGAATCCCAGAAAAGCAGGTGGCTTTGACAAACGACTTCAATGATGTGATTCTGAACAATCCTGAATGTTACCACTCTAAGTAACTGAGCACTCCAAAAGCCATTGCCCAAACAATAAAATTATTTCCTTCCACAGACCGTGAGCACCAGAGATTGAAGGGTCAACTAGATTTATCAAAAACCTCATTAAAATACAGGAGTTTTGAATTTTTATTCACTGTCATAGATTGTTCCCTACACTGTCACAGACATTTATACTCACCAAAGAAGTTCAAAAGCCAAGAGGGAAAACCCCAGAGTGTGTCTTTTTTAAAGCACAGGTATTCGTCTCCAAAAGGTCTAAATAGCCTTTGCGTGTGAGATCTGTAGCAGAGCCCATGCCCAAGCAATCCTCTGGGCAATGTCCCTCTGTCTGGACTCCATTGTTCCCCATCGTTCTCATGGGGAGATGAGCCTGTCCCAATGAGCCCATGAGAGGGCACTATCTATCAGTACTTTGTACTGATCTTAGTACAAAGGTGAAAAATGTCCTCTGGCGGTGGACTCTGGACCATGATGGTGATCGTTCTGATCAGACCTTTTGATCCTGTATGACCTGCAGCCTCAGGTAGCATGTTCTGCCTCTTCTGCAGCACTTGACATGGTTTAGAGGGTGAATATAAATCCCAGGGCAGATACTCAGGTGTTCTAGAGATTTAACTTCATTTTACTTATGAGCTTAACTTCTATTTCAAACTCTCATTCTGCCTGATGGCAGAAACTAAGCCAATTGGAGTTCTATCTCCAATCCCTAAGTAATAAGTATGAGCTAGTTTATAACACCAGGCCCTGTGCTTAGGTGGTGTGCTAGTCATTAGGTAATCATTGCTCAAAAAATGACAGCTCCTCTTCCAAATATATGGGAGGGTTATACTTCCTCGTACCCCAGAAGTGTGCCCACATGACCTGCCTTGGCAAATGAAATGTGGCATTTCCAGAAGGGAGATTTAAGTGCCAGTTCATACTTCTGCATACTTCTTCCTTTTTAAAAAAATTCTTCTGCCATAGAAACAGCCAACCTTGCAGACAGAGGCTGCTCCATCAGACCCCTGGGTGAAGACCCTGCTGGCCTAGCACAGAGGTTTCAACTGATCTGCAGTAGGCCGATAGTGTAAGAAATGAGGCTTTGTTGTTGGTGGTGGTATCAACTGATATTTCAAAATATCCTGCTGTACACGTGTGTCCACTTACACTTGTTTTGTTGTTTTGTTACTTCATCATACTCCAGCCTACCTGCAGGTGATGGCTTCCATCCAAGGTGTCCTCATTCCCACTTTGTTTTCAACCTGTCAATCCACATTGGCTGAGTCATCTTCCATTCCCCACTTCAAAGGCTCCTCATATTCAGACCTCTCTCAGCTGTTTTCGAGCCCCTGTCAGAAGACAGGGACCAATCTGTTGTCACAGCATCACACTGGGCCATGTGAAATTCTGGCAGGTGTTCAGGCCTATCTGCCAGACATTCCATGCCCCCTGGAGTCTCATGACTCCCCTGGGGTTCTAACAAGGAAAATGAGCAAGCCTGCCTCCACCTGAGCTGAGGCTTCCCACCATTCCCACTTCTTCAGGAGGCTTTGGTCCACCCCTTTCCTAAGTCCTACAACAGTTGCCCTCTCCTGGCTTTTCCTACAGGGCCTCCTTGCCCTATCATTGCCCCCAAACCTAGGGGACTTTAATCTGGTCTTGGGCAGAAAGCCTTGTTCTAACTTACCAGTGCCTCCCCACCAAACCTATTATACCTGTTTGGTATTTCTCCAACCCCCATCTGCTGGGATTTTACAACTCAAAAGCCAAGAATTGTCCCCTGTTTGTCTCTGAATTCTGTCAGACCCCTTTTTCCTTGGAGGCAATGAATGAGAATACCCCAGCTACCTGAATGGAATGAGAACCAAGGAAATGAAGTGGTGGTGGTGGTGATATCAACTGATATTTCAAAATATCCTGCTGTACACGTGTTCCGTCCAATTATGAAGCTGAGAATTAAAGAGAGCCTCACTCAGAGGAACCCAATGTGTGACTATTTTAAGCCATTGTACAATCTCAATGGACGCATTTTAGGGGTGTCCAACCTTTTGGCATCTGTGGGCCACACTGGAAGAAGAGTTGTCTTGAGCCGCACATTAAATACATTGTGACACGTAATCACAAAACAAATCTCACAATGTTTTAATTAAATTTACGATTTTGAGTTGGGCTGCATTCATAGCCACCCTGAGCCGCATGTGGCCCACGGGCTGCAGGTGGGACACCCCTGCTGCACAGCTTCTAGTGTAAAAAGTGTGGAGGGTCTTGGGCATGGTGTCTCCTCCAGAGACTATAAGATCTTTGAGGACCAAGGTCATATCTTCTAAGTGTCCTGTAAATCACTGGACTTTCAGAATTTAACAAATATAGAAAGCAGTTAACTAACAACTGAAAATGAGAACATCCTCATCCTACTTAAGCTTTTAACTGCAGGATATGCCCTTTCTCATGGCAGCCACCTAGATCCTGAAAAGGGCCTATCATTCCCTCCCTGGAGCATTTGAAAAACCCAAGAGATAAATGTAGACCCCAGGGCTTCTTGGAAGGAGGATATAAAACATTCAGAAGTCAATGTCTGAGCGGGAAACCCCTCGTGTCCTGAGCTGTGATCATCTTCTAGGCCTGGGCAGTTTCCTGTGGGTGAGGTGAGGCAACAAAGAGGAGTCCCGAAGTCACACCACTCACTACGTGATGACATTCATTTTTCTAACCTAGGCTAACTTACCACATTCTTGGTGTTGGTGCAAAAGAAGCAAACCAACCCACTCCTCGCCTCTTTTTCACTTTTTAAAATTTTTAAATTTTTTAAAATATTTTAATCATTGTTCAAGTACATTTTCTTTTTAACTCTTGATATGACTATGCTAAGGCAAACAAACCGTGGAGAGCGCCTGCGGGTTTCCAGTCCTCGCCAGCTACCTAGGCTCCACCCCTCAGCCCCTCGGGGATGGTACGGGGCGCCAGTGGCCCGGGGTCAAGGTGAGGGCGGGATCTGGGGCGGTGCTGGGAGAGGTGGGGAACGCCGTGCGGGGCGGGACAACTGGGGCGGGCAGGGTTGAGCGGGTTAGGGCCCAGCGTCTAAGGCAGAATTGGGGGTGGAGGAACGGGGGCGGGGCTCCAGGGTCCCGGGCCAGGTGGCGCGGTAGTGGGCCGGGCCGGGGGCTGGACTTCGGAGGACTCCGTGGGTTGGAGAGGCTGGGCAGCGGAGGAGGGATTCGGCCGGAAAGAGTCCCATCGAGGAAGAGGACTGGGAGCTCCAGCCGGTTCTGCTCGCGGAGGAAGCTCAGCGGCCGGACTCTACCTGCGCTCCTCTGAGCGGTCGGAGCGAGTCTCTGGCCGCTATGGCCGCCGTCGCGGGCTTCCGGGCCTTCGGGTCAAAGGTACCCGACTGGCTCCGGCGCGGCCTGTGGGCTCCGCTCGCCGCAGGCTTCTGCAGCAAGGCACTGCCCGGGGCCGGTCAGTCGGATCCTGGGCAGCGACCCACCAGCGCGCAGCAGCGAGACGGCATCAGGTCAGCGGCCGGGCCGCGGGAGCCCTGGCCCTCCGGAAGCGGCCTGCGCCCCTAGGCGTGTGGGGCTGTTCCCGGGTGGGGTGGACTGGCGAGGACACGAGGAGAGAGATGGGCAGAGTGGAGGCCAGACGCCGCGCCCTGTCACCCCGCGCGGAATCCAACCAGAACTCTGTTAGTGGTCAGCGCCCCGCCGCGTTGTCCCCCCCCCCCAATCCGGTCGTCTGTCACTGTGCAATCTGGCCCGCGGGGTAGTCCTGCCGAGAATAGTGGATATAGTGCTTAAAGAGGTCACTCGCCTGGGCGCAGTCGCGTTTGAGACCCTGCAAGACTCACACCTGAGTATTTCAAGTGGGACTGCCCCACATCCCCCCCAAACTCTTAGTGCAACCGAGCCAAATTGTCATTGGACTCTCAGACTCAGTGTGGGCAGCTTTGCTGCTGTGGCCTTTGAGACACCCCTTTACTAGAGGGTTCTGTGCTTCACGAACCTGATCTGGCTCCAAAGCTATGTTAGGCTTAGCAGAGCTGCGCCTTGGCCCTCACCCAGAAGTGCTGGGGAAATAAATAGGACGAAGGACACGACATACTAAGCGCTGCCCTTTGGCTCAACGACCCCAAAACCCTTAAAACCATACCTGTGTACACAACGGAAACTGGACAATATAGCAAAGGTTGAAGGGCCCCAAGCCCCATCCAGGCCTCATCCTGACTTTTGCCTCCCCAGTCAGGAGCCCAACGGAAGGCCCATGTAGCATTCTAAGTATTTAAAAGTTACAAATCAAAATAACACTAAGCATGTTTTCTTCTCCTGCCCTGACAAGTAGGCCTTCATAAAACCTCAGAGGCCGTGTTTGAATTTACAACCCTCAGGCTGCTAGCAGTCCTCCCGTGGAGAGCCAGCCACTGGTCTAGTTTCGTGGGGTTTTTTTTCTTCCCAGCCTCTCTGCTCACCCCCTCTTACCTCTTCACCTCTCCTTTCTTCCAGGGGCTTGGGTCATAGGTCTGCAGATACCCCATCCACATGCCTGTGTTCTGCCTTCTCACCCCTATAAACAAGTCCTTTTGGTCACCCTGGGGCCTAGGGCTGCCCATTGCACAGCCAGGGAACTCCAGGGTTTCAGGTAACTGCAGCAGGGTTTGGAGGGAGGAGGTGATCCTACGTGAGTACATCCCATTATCCTAGTGGTCCCCTGCACACTTGGATGGGCACAGCTGGAAGAGGGCAAATCTGGGTCCATCTGCTCAGAAGCCTGACTTGTGGCATGGCAGCCATATGACAAAAGGAGGCCTGGTGGAGTTCTCCAGAGTTAAACATGAATCAGAAAGAGAGACAGGTGATTAGAACAACCTATCATCAATTCTGGGACTCATTTAGTAGGAAGAGAGCCCCCAAATCCAACAACTCAGTCAAGCTTTGAGTGTCCTATTTCAAGGCTGTTCCTCTCAGAAGCACCACTGTCATGTGGGGAGGGCCAGCTCTGAATTGGGTGCTGCTCTAGGCACAAGAGGGAGCTCTGAAAATGACTGGCATTTAGGGGTTAGCAGAAGGCTAGGAGCCTATGGAAATAGAGAAGGACCAAAAAGCCTGTAGAGGAGGAGTTAGTTTCTAGAAGGAGAACATAATCCAAATGGCCACTGGATTTGGTTCAGACAACTAGGAGCTGCTAGGTGAGAATAGTTTTACTGGAGTGGCAGGAACAGGAGCCTCGTTATACTGGGGTGAAAAGTGAGCTCAGCAACTTCAAGCACTCTGACAGGGTATGTTGCACACAAGCCGAAGGATTAATGGGATGCACATGAACAGACACTGCCATGCAGCTCGGGCATTTGGGGACTGGCATCATTTTACATAATCTTGCCTGAGGCCTTAGAATTTAATTTAAACATATGTCATGGATAGGATGGCAGCTTTTTAAGTCTGCTACAGCAAGCACACTCATTATTTTACTTGAAGGTTTATCAGCAGTTCTCTTGCCACTATCTCTCCCGCTACCCCCTTGCCCAATATAGGTTTCAAAGTCTATCAGCATATCAGCTGCAAGTCATTTTTGTACTTAGGAGACAGTATGTATATGAGAAACAATGATGAATATCACAGCCACCTAAACGTGGCAGCAAAGCGGAAATGATATTCCCAAGAAAATGGTATTGCACAGAAATTCAGTTGTCAAAGTGATTTTCCAGAAAACAGTGGCACAGGAGGCTATTTATGGAGACTCCATGCCGACACGTAGCGGTAGGAATATCAGATTTGGAAAAGAATAAGGAAGGCAGAAAACATGGATGGAGGCTGATGGGAAACACCTAAAATATATAACAATCTGGTTAGTGTCACTGCTTGTTCCATACAACAGCAAAAATAAGACTTTCCTATGTATAGGCGGTAAGAAGACAATACATGTTATTGTAATCAGCATACTTAAAATAGCAAGCAGGCCTTTGCATACTAGGTTCTAGTGAGATGACATGTCCAAAAGAGCCCTGTTGCTGTGCAGTTCTGTCCTTTTGTTCTTCACCTATCATTCCATTCTTGGACAGCATGAATCATTTACAGAATTGCAGGTTGCCACCATAAGAGATGGAAAAATGTTGTCATATGTGTGTATGGGCAGCTGCACTGTGGTCGTCCTGGGGTAGGTGGGTGGGAGTAGATCAGGGACAGATTTTATTCTTGGCTCTTCTAATATTTTTTCTGAAGGACAATGGAGAGAAGGACAGGTGGCACTGTGTGTCAGATTCCTCTGGCTCCTGCCACTGTCTTACAAACTGTGCAGCCTCTCAGTGTGCATGGCAATGATTTTGGAACGACTCTGACTTGCCCTTTCAGTGGAAGTGGCAATAATGTTTCTGACAGCAAACCTGGAGAAAAAGAGAAACAAATCAAGGGAAGAGGGAGAAAACCCAGCCTGCATTTCAAGAAGTGTCCTTGTTTTGACTTAGCTGTAACTCCAGAGAGTTGACAGACCGTCTCAGTTGCCTCTAAGCACCAACAGTTCTCTTTTCTAGTATTTTAAAAATAGCTCCAAGATTAGAAAGGAATTGCAGGAGTCCTTGCTTGTTTTGATTGGTGTATGACCCAGTAATTATAAAATGTTCTTCGTAGGAACATTGTCCTGAGCAATCCAAAGAGGAGAAACGCGCTGTCACTGGCAATGCTGAAATCGCTCCGAAGTGACATTCTTCATGAAGCTGAAAGCAAAGATCTGAAAGTCATTATCATTTCAGGTACTTATCTGATCTCCATCCTCAGGGTTCTGCAGTACCCAGAAGACTTTTCTCAAAATTCATTGGTTAACTGGGGCACTCCCTCACTTAACAGGAGAATTGTTTGGAAACTCCTTTATAAGAACATTAATTATTTAAAAAAATCTTGAGGAGGGGGCATAAAGGGGACAAATGGTAATTGGGGAAAAATGCAATAAAAAAAAGAAGATAACATTTTAAGCCCTATAAAAGTTTACAACGGCAGTGTTCACTTAAAATATCTTGTAGAGATTAAGTGGATTCTCACTGAATGTTGGTACATGTGGTATTACTCAGTTACAGCAAAATGGCCATGAGATAAAGTAACGGTAAATATAGGAGGACAATAAAAAGGTAAAACAACACAAAAAAAGAAAAAGAAAAACTCTTGAGCAGTGGGGGCTATGAAACATTGCCGCACTTGGCTGTTGGTCTTCCCATCAAAATCAGATGATTTACTGATCATGATGATTGGTTCCCTCATGGACCTGATTAGATGGGTTTAATCACTGATCCTTCAGGTAGCCTACCGCATCAGCCAGGACCAGGCTGCTCAGGCAGTTGACTGGTTTGTCTTTTCTGCTCCTGCTAAACTTTCCGCCAATATCCATAATCTTCAGTGGTGCCAGGAAGGGTGCCCTAGTTGGCTCATTTCTTTCCTTGTTCTTTTCCAGTAAAATTTTTTACTGAACTATCTAGTGATGATAGTGATGGTACAAATAATATCAGTGTCAGCACCTTAAAGCATTCACAGAAAAATAAAATGGATGATGCTCTGTGATATACTTTTTTTGTTGTAGAAGTTAAGGATCAGTATTTCTGGAGGCAGATATTCAGAATGTTACCTTCTTATCTGTGGTTAAAGGTAACACTTCAACTGTTTTACATGGCAAATGGAAAAGAAACAGGACAGATATTATTCATCAGCCATGGGGATGTTACCTGTAAGCTACAAAGGCAGCTAACTTCTGAATGACACAATTTCCTCACCTGTTTAAAGGGAATAATATGGCTTATCAAAAGAGCCACAACTAAAGGAAAATATGAGAAAGTGTTATCAGCTCATCTGTGGAGTTACATTTTGCTGTTGTTAATGACAGAGCCCATGTAAAAAATAAAGGGGTTCTCTTCACACTCTGACCTTCCTGACTACAGTGCTGACTGTATGGATGGCCACTGGCTGCAGACTAAACAACAAGGATGCTGCCAAAGGTGTGGTGCATTCTGATGAACCTACGTAAGTCAATACTCTCAGGCCAGACCAAGTCCAAAACCAACATGTGAGCCTGGAGGGACAACTCTGAAAGAAGCCCATTCACCCTGGCTGGTGAGCCCTCTCTGTGGTGTGATTGCACGTCTTGATTGGTTTCCACCATGGACCATTTAGACCATCACCTTGGATGTCATCTCAAAATACTGCCTGTAACTTTTCAAGTTGAATTATTTCTACCAAATTGGGCCATTAACTTTCTCTACGTGTCCACAGCATCAATACAAGTGTTCATTAAAGTTATTCAGTAGACAAATAAGTGACTTTCCCAGCTCTGCTGTTTACACCTTTTTATTTTCTTATCTCATTTGGAAACATTTGCAGCTGAGGGGCCTGTATTTTCTTCGGGGCATGATTTAAAGGAATTGACGGGTGAACAAGGTCCAGAATATCACGCTGAAGTATTTCAGACCTGTTCTGAGGTAAGCCAGGAGGACAGTTGGCATTGCAAACCTGAAAATGATAATTGTACATTTTAAAAATTGAGTTAGGCTTCTAGTTTACAGGTAAGGTTTTATCTGTGAAACCTAACCACTGTAGAACTACTGAAACCTCTGTGGTCATTGATGAATCCTTCATCCAAGCAACAATTTGGTCTTGATTTCTAAGAAATGACCATAGTTTGCTATTGATACTGCAATATGCCAAAGAGAGTGAAGTATATGCTGGATTGATAGGTGCAATTTCCAGCATCATGGGTATGTCTTGGTCCACGTATTTTAAGAGGCAAAGGGTGGAAATATCCATCTTTAGAGGAAAGAACCTAAGATTATAACTTAAATAATTTTAAACTGAAACATCTCTGTTAATGGGAAAAAGAGAACATTCATAAATGGGATAAAAATAATGATTTTTAAAATTATTTCCAAGTCCTGGCTCGTGTGGCTCAGTGGACTGAGGACTGGCCTGTGAACTGACAGGTCGCTGGTTCTATTCACAGTCAGTGCACATGCCTGGATTGTGGGCCAGGTCCCTGGTTGGGTGTGTGCAAGAAGTAACTGATGTTTCTCTCTCATATGGATGTTTCTCTCACTCTCTCTTCCTCCCTTCCCCTCTCTCTGCAAATAAATAAATAAAATCCTTTAAAAATTAAAATAAAATTCAGACTTTAAAAAATTATTTTCAAATGCTTCTTTCAATCAGCTTTTATAATACTACCTCCAAGTAGGAAAATTAACCTCTTCATTTTCACTTCCATCTATTTAACCATATTAAGAAGAGAAACTGCCAACAGATACAGAGGAGGAAGAACAAAAAGTTGAGATGATTTATAAATGTATCATCTCAACCCCTGGATAGTTAAAAATTAAAAATAAACTCCAACTTCATGTAACACATTGATTGTTTCAGGAGTATTTATTGAGTACCTCCTATGTGTATGGTACTTGAAAGATATTAAGGGAAATAGAAGGAAAAAAGTTTCCTACCAAACTGAAAATAGAAATCTAGTTGAGAAACAAGACATAGAAAACAGTTTCATAACTTGACCCTAAGATAACTTAGCCTAATTTTCCACCTTTCATAGACTTATTCATTCATTTGGTCATTTATGTTTCAACAAATAGATGACGATACTTGCTATGTAGACAAGATAGAGGTGAGCAAGGGGGGGCAGGGACTGGAAGGTGATTAAGATACCTTCTTGACCATTGTTTGTCTTCCTTACCATTTCCCAGAGACCCTTCTGGAGATCAGAGTATAGTTTTCTCACTTCATGGGGGGACAACAGGAAAAGTGAATGACTTGAGGCTTCACAGAGAGGAGAGAGCAGCCAGAGCTAAGACTTAGGTCTTTTGTTTCACATTAATGATTATTTAGCAGTCTGCTCCTGTGTTTGCCAAGGCTTGGGGCTTTAAAAGTTATTTTCCTATTAATACCTAGTATGTTTGACCAAAATAGAAAATTATCAAAGATAACCTGTAGGCCTTCCATCCTGCCAAGAGGACCTGCTTTTGTTACTCTGCCGGGGGATCTACATGAACTGGGATCTAAATGGGTTACCAAAGGGCCACGGGGAGGCAGAGCTGCTTCAGAGGATAAATACCAGGTTTTTGTGGAAGCTTCCAATCCCTGGATGTTTCTGGCTCACCGAAAAAGACCCAGTGCCTAAACAAGGCCAAGCCCTGATGCAGTCACACAGGAGTGAAAATGCATTGATTTCTTTAACATTTTTGTTCTAAGAAAATCAATTGTCTGAATAAATATGAGCACCATAAACTTATGCAAGATTTCAATTTCCAAGTGTAATCAACAGGCAGATTGGAACAGAATGAGCTAGATATTTTATGTCTGGTTCATGCATGAGAAAATTTGATTTCAGAAAGGAAGATAGTGCTGAATTAGCTTAGTATCTAAAATCTGTAACAGATTTGTTATAGACTGCAAGTACAGCATGATAGTTAATTATTAAAAATCAGGAATAGAACAAATTGAAAATGAGAATAAATACTCAATTATGGAAGAGCGATAGTAACCTTTGTGATCTGATGCTGCAGCTTTCACTAGACACCAGCCCTTGTCTGTCTGCTTTTATCCTGTGAAGTTTGACAATGGAAACCACAGCCTAGGAGGAGATTCTTCTCTTTCTCCTCACACCCCACCACAGAAATGACAATGGGGTAGGACGTCTGGCTTTTGGATATATAATATGGAACCCTCAGCATTGCTGTTCAATGAGGCTAGGGAAGAGTTAAATTTATATCCATTTTGGAGTAGGCCGGATCTCCAAAGAGTACTTCATTCAGAAGGTAAAATAGAAGGAATAATCAATTCTTGACTATTAAAGGATCAATTATGTAGCTACTTTATTCTCTGAATTGCTCTCTAACTTTACTTTTAAAATTTTCTAATTATAAAAGTAGTAAATGCTTATAGAAAATTCTGGAAACCTAGAAAAATAAATGAAAAAAAAAATTACTGATACCATACCATAATCATACCACCCAGAGAAAACTATAGTTAACAAAAATATTCACTACATTTCTTTTTAACCATTTTTCTACATGTACCTATTTCTCTGATAATCACACATAGATATGATTACATTGTGTAATTGTGTAATATTGAATGCTTACTATGTTCCAGGTAATATTGTGAGTACTGTAGACATATTAATTTATGTAATTCTCCAGTTGTTAAAGTTGGTACTATTATTATACCCATTTTACAGATGTGAAGACTGAGGGTTAGGCAGTGAGTGAGTGATAGACTGGGCATCAAACCCCAGCAGCCTGACTCCATACCACTACACATGCCCAGACTATCATGCTGATATTTCTCTTGGAAAATTTAATTTTAATAGAATACAGCATTCTGTGAAATAAATATAGTCTGGTTAATACAGCCACTTTTTTATTTCTATATGTTTATATTATTTATTGTTTTTATTATTATACAGTGATGATTTGGTGAACATCTTTGTCCAGATAGATTTTTACACCTTCAGATTATTACTTGTTAGTACAATTTTTAGATTAAAGGTATGAATATTTTTAATACTGTTGATATATACTGGATTACCTAAGTACTTTGCCACCAGGAAGTTTGAAATCCTAGTCTTTTGTAGGTGGCAAACAGGAGACAAACTGTTCAACTCTGATCACAGTCAGCTACTTTTCACAAGTAAAGTTCATTGAGTGACAGGTCACACCCAAAGCTAAAACAAAATTTTGTCTTTCTTTGCGGTTCTTGTGTGTCCTTCTCCTTGTCACTGTAGCTCACTGTGAATGAGCTCTGTCACTGACCATCCCCATTCTCACTAAAGTATGTGAACCCCACAATCCATGAACATTTTGGGGTATGAGTACATACAAGTGCATTCTTCTATGAAGAGGGTCACTAGCACTTAGATTCTCAGAGGTGACCCCCCAAAAAGTCAAGAGCCTCCACTATAGAATATAATGGGATATCCTTATATATATCATTGGTTTTGTTATAATAAAGCTGACAGTTATCAAATGCTTATAAGGATGAAGGTAAATTCCTTGGGCAAAATCAATGGAGGTCGTTTTTTTTTTGGAGTTGCCATCAGGGAAAACATACCCCGAGGAAGCTCCTCTCTGCCTCTCCTACCCTGCCAGGGTTCAAAGAACAACCATTTATAAACTGAAGTTACCATAGCAACACAATCTGTGTAGAGTGTCATGAAGAAATGGAGAAATAAACCAAATTATTTCATAAGCTGCAAAAATAAAGCTCTGGAGACTTGGGAGGAGCAGGGGTATCGCATGAGCAAGTTTGTGGCTGTCCTCTCTGTGCCAATGGCACTGTTTCAGGAAGTTTGTTCATTTTGATGACAGCAGGGTGTTCCCCACCATTGTAATAGAATTGAGAGATATTATGGTGGTAATTTGAGGAGTGATTACTAAAGAAACTGCCTTCCAGTCCCTTTTCCATTTTAATTTTTCAAGGGAGTTAAAAATACCAGTTTCAGACTTCCACCACTAGAGCTCCACACAGGCTCAGTGACCACAGATGCACTGTTCCCAGGGACGAAGTCATCTGTGTCCCCTGGTGGGGGCGCTCCAGAAGCAGTTGGAGAGGAGGGGACTGGAACCTGGAAAAGGCCAGGGCTGAGGGTCCGACAGATGCGGGTTCAGACCCTACAGCACCACTTGCAGATCTTGGATCTTGTCACCTCAGGCTGGCTCCTTCCGCTCTGAGCCTTGTGTCCTGATTGTAACACAGTGTTCCTACCCCCTGGGGTTCTCAGGAATTAAATGGCACAGTCTGATTCACAGTCAGTATTCAATGCAAGTTAGTTCTGTTTGTGCCTTCTTTTGTCCTTAAAAAAAAAAAAGAATCTGATACACTAATGGATATGAAAAGGCTCTGAAAACAGGAAAGACATATGAAATAAACTAATGTTGTACCTCCCTCTTGGCATGGTTGTGAACTGGGTGTGTTTGCCCCTCCAGGTCATGATGCTGATCCAGAATCACCCCGTCCCCGTGATTGCCATGGTGAATGGCTTGGCCACTGCTGCTGGGTGTCAGCTGGTTGCCAGCTGTGACATTGCTGTAGCCAGTGACAAATCCTCATTTGCCACTCCGGGTGTGAACATCGGGCTCTTCTGCTCCACCCCTGGCGTGGCCTTGGCGAGAGCAGTGCCAAGAAAGGTAATTTGGCCCCCTGCAGCCCCCTATCCAGTTGTAACCCTCCAGCGTGCATGTCACAGGGTTAGCTCCAGAATTCGCTTGTTAAAGTAGCATTTGAATCAGGACATTCTGCACCAAGCACAGCTGGCTGGGTGTGCCGCAGTGTCCCTTCTAACGTCTTGCATGGGGGATGGAGTATGCAGCTTCTCACAAAGTGCTTCACTTTGTGAATTGTGCATTTCACTCTTGCCTGCCCCTCAGTATGGGCTAGTTAGGTTTTGGATTTTTTTGTTTGTTTTCATAAAGGCACACATTTTTTTGTAATCTTATTTGAAATGCAGCTGAGACTCAGTTTTGTTGCCCTGAAACATTGCCCATGAGCTGTACTAGCATGGTGACACATGCCAGTAGTAGGAAGCCAGAATGCAAGTGTTGCTGGCATATTGTGTGCTGACAATCTGTCTTGTTCTACAAAGGACAGAAAGTCGCTGCCGTACTGAGTGTGTCAGCTCTGTGGTGGTTGTATTTCAGGAGCATGAACAGCCTGTGCCTTGTGTGTTAAAGCTGCTCCAGGAGCCACATTGTAAAAGTTGTTTTGTCATAGCTAACCAATGTGAAATCTATTTCTTTACAAAGCTTTCCCCCCTTCCTATAACATCAAAAGTAATATTTACCAAACTTAAGTAGAAACCAGTGGGTTCCTTGTTCTAGAAAAAGTACATACTCATTCTCAATTGGAAATCTGTTTAAAAAATGAGGGGTGAGTGTCATATACCATAGCAAGTAGGGAACTAAATTGCTTTCTAGAATATCCACATTAGCATCTGCTACAAAAATTAGCAGTTACTCACATGCCTGAGGCACAAAAGAAATGAGACTCAAGGGAAATCAAGCCACAGGACCAAGACATTTAGAGAAGCACTCCATTCTTTCATGGTGCTTCCTCATTAGTTTTCACAGAGGTGTGTGTTTTGAGGACATTCTGAATGCATATGCCTACAAGCGCACACACATGAAAACTGGCTGAATGTGGGCTCTACAACTGCAGGTAGTGGCCTGTCAAACGGAGCTAGCTGAAACATCCTCGGTCCAAGGGGTGTTTTGATCCCTATAGGATGCACATTTACCTTAAATGTGTGTGTATGTGTATATATGTACATATGTGTATATGTATATATGTAAACACATTTGTATATGTAAAGTCCCTACCTTGTGCCATTATATTAAAACACATTCATTACAAACATATGGTCAGAGCTTATTAGTAAACTATCTTATAATTGTGCAAATCATATCACGAGGCCTTGTGCATAGTAAAAGGCAGTTGCCTGCTTAGCCTACCTGCATGCAGCTGTTCAACACCCAACATCCTGGAAGGTTCCGTGTTAAGGCATTTGAAACTTTTAATTAAGTCATGATTGTCTTGCCCTGGCTGGTGTAGCTCAGTTGGAGCCTTGTCCCATAAACTGAAGGGTCATGGGTTCAATTCCTGGTCAGGGTACATGCCTAGGTTTCGGGTTCGGTCCCCGGTCCAGGTGTGTACAGGAGGCAACCCACTGGTGTTTCTCTCTCATCCACGTTTCTCTCTCTGTCTCCCCCATCATCTCTGTCTAGAATCAATGGATGTATCTTTGGGCGAGGATTAAAGAAATAATCATTATATGTACAAAATACATATATAGTATATATAAATCATGATCATCCTACTAACAGGATAAGAATCCATTCTCAAAACAAACTTTAAAAATCAAGGCTTATAATTGACTCCTAAAAACTTAAACATTATATCACATTATATCAAATTTTATTTTTTTAATTTATTTTTATTTATTGTTAGAGAGGGTAAGGGAGAGAGAAAGAAAGGGAGAAAACATCGATGTGGAGTCCATTACCTTTTAGTTCACAGGCCAGCTCTCAATCCACTGAGCCACACCAGCCAGGGCACATATTTTCAAATTTTAAGGTAGTTTTTGAGAAGAACGAGAGGGAAAACATGACAAAAACAGGATGTAAGTTCCCAGGAATCCCAATTGTTCTCAGAAACACGTTGCATAATTGTCCAGCATGGGAGATTAAAGGGTAGGACGTTGTAAGACCAAAGCAACTTTTTCTTCCCACAGAAAGTTCTGGCAGTGCCAGGCCCACTCCGAATCTCCCATATCGTCCCACGTGGGTCCCTGATCTGTGCTCTTCCTGTTCTGATCCCCCAGAGGCCTTTGAATCACTAGAGTCAGTTGTAGCATTTTTGTTTGGAAGTCTCCAGGGTTTTTTCCTAGTCAGCTGTCTAAAAGTGGTTCAGCATTGTAATACAGTGGTCCCCAACCTTTTTGGCATCAGGGACTGGTTTCATGGAAGACAATTTTTCCACAGAGCAGGGCAGGGTGGGGGCATGGTTCCAGGATGATGCAAGCCTTTTACATTCAAGCTCACCTCCTGTTCAGCCTGGTTCCTAACAGGCCACAGACTGGTACAGGAGTTTGGGGACCCCTGTATAGAAGTCCTTGCATGTAGGGCTCATTAATGTTGGCCTATTTGGATGCATGGAGCAGAGAGATGGTTTCAGGTCAATACTAATGAGCTGAACTTGCAGTACTGATCAAGGGAATTTAGTGGGATGAAAGGCCTGTTGGCACCTAAGGCCCTTACCAGGTTTCTGGACTGCAGATCTTACTCGGGACTTACCCTTTAGGAGGGAAACTGGGGATTCACAAAAATCTTAAGCCTGAACGAAGCACACCTACCTGTCATAATTGCATGATTCTCCCACAGGAACACACTCATACACAGGCCTGTCAACTGCGTGTGGGTGTTGGGCACATGTCCCCATGCACATCCACAAGGAAGCAAGCAGGTGCTTTTGTAAACTGGCCTAATTAGGGAAGTTGAGCCCTTTTGCTGCAGGCTAAGGCCACATGTGTGGTCACCAGCACCCTCTGCTGGTCACCATGGGAAACTGCTCAGCTGTGCCACAGACAGAGGGCTGCATGGGAGCAGGAACAATGACATAGACCTCTTGTGTTCAAGCCAGACTGAGCATGAATAACATTCCACGTTTGTAAAGTGTTCCTCTCCTCTGGTGTGAGTTAAATAATTCATCTTCATTGCACCATGTAAACAACCTGCCTGGTGCAGCAGCTCCCTGCCCCTATCAGAGGTGGCCTTCTTCAGGAACAAGCCAGTGCCCCAAGCTGTTGGCATCACAGGACAGTGCACTAAAGGTCCAGACCCTCTCATCCCAAATCACTCACTGCTGTAGGAACACACGCTTCCACCCATTTACCCACGATAACGTGTGTATTTGTGGAATGTGATTTCTCAATTTAATTAGAACAGAGTAGAACTTTGAAGCTGGAAAGAGTGTTAAGGCCTTGTTGCTCAGCTGGTGTGCAGTTCACCATAGAGCCTGGAGAAATGCAGGGTCTCAGGCCCATGAATGCACCAAAGCCTGCCCTCACAGTCATTTGTGGGGCCATCAGAGTTGAGCCACGTGGACTCAGCACCTTGAGAACAAGTAGCTCAACGCCCTAACTTCCTGCTCAGGTTTCCCAGCTAATTGAATTAGCCCCGTGATCCATCAGCCTCATTGTTCTCTGAGTCCTCTAGTATCCCAGCCCCTGATACTGGCACACCACTGCCACCAAATGGTTCTTGTCATAGGCAGGACTGGAGGGGACCTGGAAGGCTCCTCTGCTTTAAATAATCACCCCCCTTCAGGGGCCACGATCCGTAAAACACAAGTTTACAGCTGGAACAAGCATGTGAATCATAGCCACTGCACTTATTAAGTGCCTACTGAGTGCCCAGCACCTCAGTATAAGCGATACATATATTTTCTCTAATCTTCACAATTCTGCCAGAGGATGGTAGTCTCACTCCTGTTTTTCAGATAAGAAAACAGACTCAGAGTGGAGTAAATCATTCCCTTAAGGTCTGTGGTTAGCAAGTGGCCTCAGGGACATCCAGACACAAGTTCCACTACCTAGGGAGTGAGCCTTGGCATTTAAAAACCCAGTCCTTTTTGTGGTTTTTAATGCAAATAGCAGGAAGAGGAAGTGTTAAATCATCAGCTTGTTAAGGGGACCCAAGAAGTGTCCCCTAAAAGGCAATAAGAGTTGGTTTAGGAAATAGGAGATATTTTCTTCTCTCACACCTGAGGTTTCAGGATCCCACTACATAGAAACTTAAATAGCAAGTAAAGGTTGTGCTGATGAGTTATAAAATCAGCAGGCTTTCTTTTTCTTAGGGAATGCCATTCCATTACCTTATCTGCCTGGGTGAAGTCCCCATAAATCAACATTGTGCTAAACAGTATCACCCCACTAGATGGGTGAGGAAACTGAGGCCTAGAGAGAAGCATAAACTAGGTGGGGGGACTTAGAAAGCTGAAGATAGGCCAGGAACTCAGTCCAGGCCTGACCCTGCTCCAGTCCAAATTTCTTTCATGAGCAGCTTTAATAGCATTAGGACCTCTTTGGTCTTCTGGACAGAAGGGAGAGGTGCCAGGATAGCAGAAGCATAATCTAGTCTCATGATTTAAAAAGCCATCTAAATCAGTGGTTCTAAACTGGGAGCAATATTGGTCCCAGGGACATTTGGCAATGCCTGGCACCATTTCTGATCATCACAAGTTGGGGTTGGGGGATGGCACCCAGTAGATAGAGGTCAGGAATGCTGCCACATACAGAATGTTATTCAAAAAACAACCCACACAACATTATCTGGTCTAAAATATACAATGGCACTGATACTGAGAAACCAGGATCTAAGTGCTCTCTCAGCTACAGTTTCAGGGGCCCTCTACATAGAAATGTAAACAGTAATTAATGGTTGTGATGATGCACTACATTGTATATATAGTTTAAGCTATTCCCATTATCTCTCACTGCATAACCCCCCACTGTTAATTGGCTCAAAACAACAGTAATTTGTTCAGCCCATGTGCTGTAATTTGGACAGGGCTCCAGGCTTGGTGAGGAAAGCTGATCTCTGCTCCACAATGTCTGTGACCTCAGCTGGGAAGACTTCTTTTTTTTTTTTTTAAGATTTCATTTGTTTATTTTTAGAGGGGAAGGGAAGGAGATAGAGAGAGAGAGAGAAACATCAATGTGCGGTTGCTGGGGGTTATGGCCTGCAACCCAGGCATGTACCCTGGCTGGGAATTGAACCTGGGACACTTTGGTTCCCAGTCCGCGCTCAATCCACTGAGCTACACCAGCCAGGGCTGGAAGACTTCTAAATTGGGGGAGTGACAGCTGAGGGCAGTCAGCATCAGGCTTGTTCGCTCATGATTCTCTGCAGGGAACTCAGATGGGACACTTAGCACAGCCTCTTGGTGTGGTGTGGGCCTCCTCAGAGCTAGGCAACTGGTTCTCAGGCTGAGCTGACAAGGGAAAGAGCCACATGGAAGCAGTTATTAACTCTTCTTTTTTGAGTCCTCAGCCAAGGATGTGTTTATTGATTTTAGAAAGAGAGGAAGGATGATGGGGGGAAGGGAGAAAGAAAGAAGAAACATCAATGTGAGAGAGAAACATCGATAGGCTGCCTACTGTCTGCATCTCAGCCTAGGGAAGGAACCCGCAACCTAGGCATGTGCCCTAATGAAGAATCAAACCCCCAGCCTTTAGGTGTGCAGGACGACGCTCCAACCAACTGAGCCATCCTGCTGGGGCAAGCATTATCACCTCTTGACCTAGCCTCCAAAGAACTACAGTGTCACTTCTTTCTACTGTGCTTGCCTTCATGCAGTCATTCATTAAATCATTCATTGGTAAATATTTAGTAGGTTGCCTGCTATATGCAAGGCACTCCTCTTGTGCTGGAGATACAGAAATGAACAGAAGAATAAAAAGAAAAATCTCTGGCCTACTTGGGTTTGCCTGCCAGAATTGAGATAATACAATAAACAAATAAACATGTAAAGTATATAGTTAAATGATAAAAGTACAAAGGACTAAAATACAGTCAGAAAGGGGGATAGTGCTGAGGTTGGATTTGCAGTTGTAACAGGGTGGCCATGGAGGACCACATTAATGAGGTGACATGTGAGCAGAGACCTGGAGGAGATGAGGGAACAAGCCATGAATCAGGACATCTGGGGACAGAGCACTGCCGGCCAGGGAGTGGCAAGTACAGGGACTGAGGTGACCACATGTTTGGCGTATTCAAGGCACAGCAAAGATGGCAGCCATGCTGCAGGAGAGAGCAAGGAGAGAGGTTCTGTGTTTCTCATGTACCTGGGAAGCCTTCTGTTAAATCATAAATCTGAGTTTCAAGAAGCTGAGCTTTGTAGAATTACAGAATGGAAGCACAATTTGTGGCCAGCAGTAGAGCCAAGGAAACTGGAGAAAGTGAGGAAGGTGTACCCCACTTTCTGCAGGACTTGGAAACCTGTGCGGAGAGGACTGTGGAAAGAGGGCATCCTCTCCTTGTAAGTTAAAATCATGCCAGGCGCCCTGTCTGTTCCTGGAAGGCATATCCTTTCACTCCTTCTCCTCCTCCTTTGGGAGATGAGGCTGCTCTTTCAAATCAGACTGAAGTGGTAGCTTTTCTGAACATGCCCATCCTTCTGGAAAGCAGCCACTGCACTGGTTTGTGGGAGGCATTTTTAGTTTTATCCCATCAGGTGTGGCTGCTGGCCTGTGCTTGGCTCTTGAAAGAGGCAGCTCAAACCTCCTACTTCTGCAGGGCTAGGAGCTCAGCTTTGGGGAAGGACCAGGGGTCTCGGAGAGTCCTGCCCTCTCCTTGGTCCTGGAAAGATCATCTGTTCCTGATACCTGGGCCAAGATTGTCAGGAAGTCAGGACACGAGACACCGCAGCAGAATGAAGTGGAGAAGGTGGGACTTAGGTGGCAGTGGGTCAGAAGGAGTGTGCCTTAATAATTGCCCGTGTTTCCTCCCCCAGGTCGCCTTAGAAATGCTTTTTACTGGGGACCCCATTTCTGCTCAGGAGGCCTTGCTCCATGGGCTGCTCAGCAGAGTGGTGCCAGAAGAGCAGCTGGAAGAAGAGACCATGAGAATTGCAAGAAAGATTGCCTCCTTGAGCCGTCCTGTGGTGTCTCTGGGCAAGGCCGCCTTCTACAAGCAACTGCGCCAGGACCTTAGAACGGCCTACCACCTCACCTCCCAGACCATGGTGGACAACGTGGCCCTGCAGGATGGGCAGGAGGGAATCAAGGCCTTCATCCAGAAGAGAAAGCCTGTCTGGTCACAGTGAGCTGGCCACATTAGAGGATCGAGGGCAAGTGATCCCCATAAGCAGCACTCAGGACACCCCCTCCCCATCTGATCCCCAGCCACTGTGGCCTTGTGACAGTAACAGAAGACAGACAGACTGCTTCTGTAACATCCATAATGGTTTCACTGCATGTTGTCTCTATGATTCCATGGGGAAAGGATGAAGCAGAGAGTCAAAGGAAGTGCTCATTTAAAGGTAGTGGGCACCTGTGATGGGCCAGCTACATAGAAAGCCTGGAATTTGATACAGTTCTTCAAGGGACCTTAAGTGAGGGATCACCCTGACATGGAAGAAGGTGACGATAAAATGAGGTGTGAAAAAAGGATGTCAACATGCCTCTTTTATCAGAAATGTCCCCTAAAGTGGAGGTACTTCTGGTTGCCCCAGGCACATGGACCATTTCAGATCTCCCTGAGATACTCTATACACTGAACATCTTGGTTCTATTGAGAAGTAATCATGCCATCGGCTTTGGAATAATCTTATGTGAGCTTAAAAGGTTAACTATTTAGAGAGACTGGTAATTTTATCTTTCTAACCAGACTGTAAGCTATCTGAGGGGAAAAATATCAACTAATTCTTATTTTTGTATGCCCATACTATGGTCATACTACAGGTGCCTGACGTTTCTGTAGTGAATATCCTAGCCATCGGGGCTACTGTGATACTGGGACCCTGGGCTAATCCTGAGAATAAAAACATCAAGAGAAGTGGGAAGGACGCAGAACATACATCCGACCCACTAAAAATCACTTGCTCCAGACACACTTCCAAGCTCTGCTCAGCTTCTAGTGAGAATCCACAGCAGCATCAGGAAGAGAGTCCCCCAGCTGAGCAAGAGCTTGGATTAGGACCTAAATACATTCCTTTCTGGCTTCTGGTTCATTATGGCCCATGAGATGTTCTAATTTCTTGTCCTCAAGCTTGTCCAATTTATCTTACCTAAGAGTAGAATGTGGCCCTAAATGTGGTTAGTACTTCAGCCAAGACGAGAACGATGTAGCTCTAACCAGTGGTTCTCACTCAGGGCAGGCATTTCTTGGTATAGACGTTTACTCGTGTTTTCACAGCTTCCACAGAGATTGGCATTCTTTTTTCTTTGCCAGTTTAGAAAGGTAAAAACTGATGTTTTCTTGGAAAGGAAGAGTTTGTTCTAAGAGTACCCCTCCTGAGCAGGAAGATCGTTAGAGCTACCACCTGCCAGACACCTGGCACATGCTACACTCTCCTACAGTCCTCACCACCACCCAGTGGAGCAGGACCCACAACAACCTCCGCCTCACACTTGAGTAGTTAGTTGAGGCTCGCTGTGTCCCAGCTGACACTGGACAGAGTGACGGTCCCAAACTCAACCTGCCTCATACAGCATGGGTACGCTTTCTCCTGGCCATGCTGCCTCTCGGGGAGGCTGGCCCCAAGGGATGACTTTGCTGCCCCAGGCTAGCCCTCCAACCAAAACAACAGACCAGGTCCTCCTTGCTCCAGAACTGGGCCAGTGCTCGAGGGACTTCAGATTCCAATTCTTGGCAGACCACTAATGGAGTTTTTACTCCAAAGCTAATAACAAGCTGGCTGCAGCTCTGAACTAGGTCACGAAGGACGGAACTGTCATGGTTGGCTCTAAATGGTCCTGTCAGTGGGGCCCCCCGTGCCCTTTCTTCAGGTGACCGGTCTTGGCAGTCACCGTTTGGCAGTCACCATGTCATACAGTGTAGAGAAGGTGTTATAAACTCTCTGGGCTTTCAAGGTAGTAACAAAGCTTTCTCACACATTTGGCAAATGAAAAGCAAAAGTTAACTCTCCATTGTCTGTGAGCTACACAATACCCTCAAACCATGCAATCCTGAGGCCTGCAACCCACTCTCTGATGTCATATGATTCATCCTAAGACTAATATAAATTTGGGGTTAATTTGTATCTGCTTCCTTCCACTGGGACATAGAGAAAATGTTCTCATAACCATGTGATGATTGCCTTCCGAAAGTCTAGTAGATCTGTCTTTCCCTGCACTATTTTACTTCTCAGGGAGCTGTGCTGAGCTCAGCCCAGCAGTGCAGGGGCTAGAAAGTCAGTGCAACGGGTGTTCACTCCTGCTCACCTGGGAAAGGCACCGTTGTGAAGGCTGGCTTGAGCCCTGGAGAATATAAACAAAAGGAGTGAATGACTGATTAACTTTACACCAGAGAACTTGGTGATACAATGAGCCTGAGCTCCTGTCCAGTCAGCTTTATGCCATCTCTCTTCCTGTCCCCCTGCTATTCAGGAAGTTCAGAGAAGTTAAAGCATTTGCCAGGGTGGAGCCAGCATGTGGGCTTGGACAAGTATTGTTCTGAAGCCTGTGCTCCTGCCTGCCACACTGTATTCCTCCCAGTTTAGTGGGATTACTGTTCCAGCCTGGAGAGGAAGGCTACCAGTGTGCTCAATGGAAGCCAGTCAGAAATGGCACAGCCAAGGCAACACAGGTTTTCTTACCAAAGAGGATTCGGGAAAAGCACGGATTTGAACACAAAGAGCACTGAGTCCCAGGTTTGCCATCAGCGAGCTGTGTCAGTGTGTAGGTGATGCAGTAGGTGATGTAGTAGGTGATGTAGCCTCTTTCAGCCCTCAGTTTCCCAGTCATAAAAATGACACCACTGGACACTTTTCCTCTCAGTTTTGACATTCTGGGTTCTATAATATTGGGTTTGGAAACTCACTGTGAACTTGAAACAAGAAGCTTTTGTTCAAAGAAAATGCTTTATGGTGAATGGAGAACACAGGCATGGGTTTTTTTTTGCATTGAAAACACCTGATTACATTTGAAAACAAGAAATCCATCACAGAGGTTTTTAGGACACACCAGCACCCTCTGATGTCATGGCTAGGAAAACCCTACACTAGGCAGATCTCTGTCCCGGCTGGCAGCTACCCTTACTTTTGTCTAGGTGCTTAACTCAGCCAGCCCGCCCTCCTCTGAAAACCCACTGCAGTAAGAGCAGCATTTCCATGTGTGGCTCGTGGGTGATCTGGACTGGCCAAGCGCGGATTCCTGAGCTCCTCGCCAGACCTCTGAATCACAAATTCTGGTTATTACTACTCAAAAATATGCATTTAAAAAAAGATATCCAAGTGATTCTGCTGCACATTAAAATATGAGAACTACTGGCTCAGGGTGGGAGTGACAGATCTCTCCCTGGCGGTGTCTATATTGAAGCAGTGGGGCCATGAGATGAACGTGCCAGCAGTCGCCCCGTTGGCCTTGACAGGACTGTGAGTGGACGTGAGCACTCCCGGGAGCCCCTTCAACTCTTCCAGGTGGACAGGTTCCAGGGCCTGCCCAGCCCTCCGTGTGCAGGCCTTTGGAAGCCCCACCTCCTAGCACATCAGACATCAATCAGAATACACCCACATTCCATAGTAACTATAATACTATGTTAGGGCAGGAAAATGAGTGATTTGCTTTTAAACTTTAAAAATATCTTTTACTAATTAACAATGATTATTTCTGGGCATCATCAAGTAGGCAAGAATTAAATTCAAGGTTATTGAAGTTGATACGTTAGTTAATAAAATGGTAAATTTCAGTCAGTCTTACAAAGGATTTTCTTTCATATTTTGGAGCTCAAAACTTATTTTTCAGGTCCCAAATAGAGAACCGTGAAAAGCTGCAGGCTATCCAGGCTGTGCCTACAGTATCTCTTGAATGGAACAGCCCAGCCCCTGCCTGCTCCCAGTTAGGGGGTGGGCTGTCTCCCCCCCCCCACCCCCGTGGGGAGGAGGGGAAGAGGTGGGGGAATCAGGTGTCATAAGGTTTACATTCCTGTCATGCAGACTTCAGACTTCCTTACTGATTTTATATTGCTGTTTCCTTTGAATCTCTCTGTCCTGCCCAGGAATGTTTCACACAACCCACAAAACAATTTACAAGTAGTTTTTTACACATTTAAGAAATGTTTTCATTTTGTGTTACATGTTTTCAATATTTACCTTACCAAATTCTGTATGGAGATGGTAATTCCCAGTTTTAGACATTTCTAGGAATTTAGAAAAAAAAAGTATTGGTCAAAGTGGAATGTGATTTAGAACTTATCAATGCTTAGGTTTATGTAGTGACTGCTCCATGTCAGGCACTGGGTTAAGCATTTTGCAGTTATTAATACTTTAATTCTCACAAAAGCTGTGTGAGGTAGGCTTCATGAACCCCATTTACAGACGAGAAACAAAAACACAAAGATATTAAATAACTTGCCTGTCTTCACACAGCTAATATGGAGCATGTTCTGCTCTGCTTTTTAATTTTCTGAAACTCATTTAGGAGCTGCAGTCTGAGAAGTCTGAATGCCTATGGCTGTCATGCAGCCTTCCTCGGGGGGTGGGGTTTGGAGGCCAGCTGGTCTGGCTCTGCAGCGTGAGCTTGTGATTCTTCCCGCACCTCCTGCTGCCCCTCTCACCTGCTTATAAGCAACCATCACATTGCATCTCTGCAAATACTGTTCTGCTCTGCATGAAGCACGTTGATTTACTGTTTTTAATTCACAGTCCCCTGTATCATCCTCCCTGTCCCCCAACAAAAGTATGCATCTCTGCAGGACCACATCGATTCTTATCCCCTTTATAAATTCTCAGAGCCTAGAACCGCCCAGCACAGAGCAGACTTGTTTGGTCCAGGTCAGTGTGGCCAGGGCACATTCCCCATACAGGTTACCTAATACAGACAGGTGGTTTTGGTTTGGTTTGGTTTTTCATTCTCAGGCCACATTTTCCAAATCAGTTTGGGAAAGTTAAATGGCTGAGCAGAACATCAATTAAATCAGCATTTCTTCATAGGTCCAGGGAAGTTTTAATCATCTCTTTGTAAATATAGGTCAATATTAGGAAGTCACGCCGCTCACTTGGATGAAATCAGACCCAGGGGTTCTGTAAAGCTTGTTTTCTTTCTTTAAGGCACAGCAGGAACATGTTTTTGGTATCCAAGTGATTGCCCTGCTGGTGGTAGCACATTCTTTGCATGGATAAATGCAATATATGGTTGGTTAGCAAGGGGTGAAGGTATCTAATAGGTTTGTTCTTCACAGAATCCATTCAAGTGTTAAAATGCTTATTGGAACCTTAAGCCAAAATTGTCTTGTTTGCTACTGTGCTGGCACTATGGAATGGGTTTTTGTACAAGATGATTCCAACCCTTGGGGAACTTGGTCTAGGAGATAAGTCATGACCACATTAAAATTCAAATACAAAATAGTTATCAGGGGACGAAACTCAGACAGCTGGGTTGCCCCTGAGCCCAACCCTTATGACTAGCTTTGTGCTGTGGGGCTAGTGTGTAACCTCTTTGAGCTTCTTCATGGTTATAGCAGGGATATCGGTAACACCTACCTCCTCCGTGGTGGGGGGATTAAACTGAACCACACATGTGGGGCAGCGTTGCTGATGACCCACCTCCTTTTCACCTGCAGCTGTGGTAGGTGGTTTCCACAGGTAAGAGCTTCCCCATATTATGAATTGAATTGTGTTACCTCAAAATTCCTGTGTTGGAGCCCTAGCCTCCCCACCCCACTGTGACTATATGTGGAGAAAGGGCCTCTAAAGAGGTAATAAGATTAAATGAAGCCGTAGGAACGAAACCCTAAGTAACACTGGAGTCCTTATAAGAAGAGGGAGAGACACTAAGGATGCAGGTGCACAGAGGAAAGGCCATGGGAGGACTCAGAGAGAAGGTGGCTGGCTGCAAGCTAAGGAGAGAGACTTCAGGAGAAACCAAACCTGCAACACCTTGATCTCAGACTTCCAGCCTCCAGAGCTGTGAGAAAATAGATGTCTGTTTTAGCCTCCCAGTCCGTGGTATTTTGTTATAGCAGCTCGAGCAGCGTCAGTCACTCCCTCGAGCACTTTCGTCTCTCTGCCTCTTTGAGGGTGAAATTTTTGGCATGCAGGAGCTTGCTCAGCCTTCAACTTGCTCAGCCTTCAACAGGCCAACATAGAAGTAGGAGGAGTTAGAGCCTCCAGGGAAACCCCTCAAGCAACAGCAGATGTCCATGGATAAATGCCCTAGACCCCCATCATCTGAGGGAGCAATTCTGAGATGTGTTGCCTCAGAAGACCCAGCGAGGTTTGGACCCATGACCCACAGCACCAACCTGCTTGTTAATGCAAATGTCATCAGCTTCTCTCCTCCCTTACCTGACCTTGGCCAGTGCCCTCACTTGTGCTTCCTGGGATCACTTTCCATATAAACACACTTCACACAGTCCTTGATTCAGGGTCTGCCACTGCAAGAACCCCAAACTCAGCCACTCAGTGAACATCCTCTCCCCTAATAAAAAAGTGAAAACAAGACTTAACAACACAAGACCTTTTACTGTGGAGCAAAAGGCTTGGTTTCCAAATGAGCACCGAAGGTGCTAAGTATTAAGGGACTCAAGAGGAACAATCAATTTTGACTCTTTGGTGAGCAAACAGGATCATCTATATAAAGCTTTCACTTATCCAGCTGGAAGGAACCTTGACTCTCAGTTAACTACAGACTGTGATGTCACACAGATAAGGGATTAAAGACTCAAAAATAAAGACCTAGGCCGTACTGGTACCAAAACCAGGATCCTCTGACCAAAAGCTGGAGTGGCCTGTCTACTGATATCCCCTCGTAATTATTAGGGTAAGTTATCCCACAACTGTTCTAAGCTTCCTGGAAGTTTACTTAGCAACATTCAGGAAGAAGAGCAGGTGTGTTGTCCTAAAACTCCCCTGTAGAGGCCCCCGGAGAGGGAATTTATGAGCTGCCACATCTCTAGCCCCTTCCTTGACATTTATTGGCTTTTTGATGAATGTTAGAGCAATTTTTCTGTCAACAGCTTCTCATTAGGGGTTTGGTGATGTTCTCGCTGACCATTACTTTACTCACTATCATGCCTGGTCACCGTGAGGAGAAGAGCTTCCACTCAGGAACCATCCATCTTTGCAGCAGCACACAGCTCAGATAGTCCCACTTACATGCACCTCCTGCTCGGACGGCCACTCACTGGAGCACGCATGGAGAACTGAGACAACCGGCCCAGCCTCTGGCCTCATGCCTCTCCCTTCCTTTACGGACATATTTCAGGCTTGGTTTTCTCTGTTCCTTTTTAAAATAAATTATGGAGAATGAGGTGAAATAATTACTCGGACTTATTTCTTAAAGACGACAGGGTCTCACCATGAATCACAAGTGTGTCTGGGAAGTGTGGAACCAGCAGGTTGGAAAAAGGCATCCACTTTTCTTAATAGACTGTGTTCTTTGCCCTGTCTGAACACAGTTAGGTACCTGGAGACATCTGGACTTCCTGCCGTTCGTTCAGATCAGTGCCAGCCGTCATGTGCCCTCTTCCACCTTCCCTACCATCACACACAGCTCTAATCTGGAATGGCACAGTTTTTAAAGGGGTTTTATTGTGAACAATTTCAAACAGAGAAGTTGGGAGAGTGTGTGATAAACTACCATGTTCACATTACTCAGCTTTAACAATTTATCAATGAATTTATCAATTATACTGGCCAATCTTGTATTATCTGCCCCCTTTTCTTCCCTTGGGATTTTGAAGTGAATCCCAGAGTCATCTTATTAGAACAAAAGACACTCCCATTACCCAGAAAATGCCAAGGGGTACAAGAGGTCTGTGTCAGAAACTGAGGTAAAAGAACAAAGATTAGAACAAGACACACTCCAGGAGCTCTCATCATTGAAGAAAGGACAAAGGTCTCAGGAGCCCTGCACCAGGAATCAGGGGCAGAGGCCAATACATACAGTTTCTCTTATCTTACACAACACACCTGTATGCCTCTCCCACCTGTTTCTTGCTCCCACTCCTGCTCCCTGGGATCACTTTACATTATAAACTAGCTGCCTGCGAGCCTGGAGCTCAGGTTCTGCTTTCTGGGGGCACACAGGCTAAGATGTAAGCTCAGGAGAGGGTCAAAAGAGTGCCAAAAATGACAGCAAAGGGAAACCCCAGCGCAACCACTGGGCAGGGGGATGGAGAGGACCCAGCCCAGACAGAAGAAGGGAGGCCTTACAGGGGACGTGCCCAAGAGTAGACTTACTTTGCATGTGATCCACCTTATGGGAAATTGTCCCAAGAGGCTAGAAGAAGGGAATTAAAACAGCACGCACTTTTTCAGGTTTTGTCGAAGGTCGTCACTGCTGACAAAAGGATGGTAGAAAAGGTGCAGTGATGTGTTTTTGCAGTGAACGGGCAACTTGTAGGAGGCAAATTTGCATCAGCACCCTTAAAAAATGTTCATACCCTCTAGTCTCAAAGAAGAATCAGAAATTGAGGACAAACTTTATTTAAAAAACTGAACCAGCGTGTTATTTATATTAGCATTAAAAAAGAAAACAAAAAGCAGAGTTACTTGGAGCCCAGCACAAGTGTGGTACTTCTAGAACGTCTGCTGGGAGGAATGCTGTGAAGCCACTAACGGTGACATGCTCAATGCAAAGTGGGGTCCCACACTGTCCAGGAAAAGGGCAACAATAAAAAACAGATGAGATATGAATTAAATCAGTAATTTGATTAGCAGTATTGTACCACTGTTCATTTCTCAGTCCTGGGGAATATGGTGGTGTGAGATGTTAACAGAGGTGGTGTGAAGGAGATAAAGGAGCTCTGTACTACCTTTGCAACTCTCTGTCAACATAGTATTATTTCAAAATAAACAGTTTTTAAAGTGATGTGTATCTGTAGTAGGGTTCTCCAGAAAACCAGAACCAATAGGATAGCTGGTTGGATGGTTGGATAGATGGTTATCTTTAGAAAGAGCTTTATCATAAGAACTCACACAATTGTGGAGGCTGAGGAGTCCCATGACCTGGCACTTGCAGGCTGGGGACCCAGGAGAGCCAGTGGTGCAGTTCAAAGGCCAAGAGCCAGAGATCTGAGGGTGTCAACTCCAGCCCAGATGTGAACGCCTGAGAACCAGAAGCGTGGAGGGCAGAAGACCAATGTCCCAGCTCACACTGTCAGGCAGACAATGAGCGCATCCTCCCTTCTTCCAGCTTTGTGTTCTCGTCTGGCCCTCAACAGATTGGATGAGGCCCACACATTGGGGAGGGCCAACCCCCTTTACTCAGTTCACTGATTCAATGCTAATCTCTTCTGTAAACACACTCCCCAGAAATGATGTTTAACCAGCTACTCAAGCATCCTGCATCCAGACAAGTGGACATTTAAACTAACCATCACAACATCAAAGTTCATACATGTACAGCCCAGTTCTATTAACATACTCTCAGAATGGTTAACATAGATTACCTCTGGGGAGAGCAATGGGGCAGTGGGGTCAGGGTTAGAGGGAGACTTACTTTTGCACTGAATACCTTTTTGTACTATTTAATATTTTAAATATATTTTATTGATTATGCTATTATCCCATTTTTACCCTTTGTCCCCCTCTGCCTGATACCCCCATCCCCTCTGGCATGCCCCACCTCCTTAGTTCATGTCTGTGGGTTGTGCATATAAGTTCTTTGGCTTCTCCACTTCCTATACTATTCTTAACATACCTCTATTTATTTCATACCTACCATTTATCCTTCTTATTCCCTGTACCTTTTCCTTCATTCTGCCCGCTCCACCTCCTCACTGATAAGCTTCCATGTGACCTCCTTTTCTGTGACTCTTTTCCTGTTCTAGTTGTTTGCTTAGTTCGCTTTTGTTTCTGTTTTTTATTTTTTAGGTTCAGTTGTTGATACTTGTGAGTTTGTTGTCATTTTACTGTTCACAGTTTTGACCTTCTTTTTCTTAGATAAGTCCCTTTAACATTTCATATAATAAAGGCTTGGTGATGATGAACTCCTTTAACTTGACCTTATCTGGGAAGCACTTTATCTGCCCTTCCATTCTAAATGATAAACTGGGATATGGGTCCTTGCCTTTCATGACTTAGAATACTTCTTTCTATCCCCTTCTTGCATAAAGATCTTTTTTATGCTGTTGTCATACTCAGTGAGTTCTTTGAGCATCCTGATAACCAGTGTTTTAAGCTCTGCATCTGACAGGTTGGTTATCTCCATTTTGTTTAGTTCTTTTCCTGGAGTTTTGTTCCATTCTTTTATTTGGCATATTTCTTTGTCTCCTCAATTTGCCAGCCTCCTTGTGTTTGTTTTTATGTATTAGGTAGAGCTGCTTTGACTCCCTGTCTTAGTAGTGGCCTATTGTAAAAAAGTCACCTGTAAATTGTATGGGGCAGAACCTTAGGTAATCACCAGGCTAGGGCAACCCACTTCACTGTTTTGTGGCTCTGTGTGGGGGGAGGGCTCAGAGAGGGAAAAAATGCTACTGCCTGGCATCTGGAGGTTTGCCCTATTTCCAGTCATTTCACTTTTTCCCTGTATGCCACTGGTGCCTTTCTAGCTGTTGCCCTGGTGCTGAATCCCAACGGGATGGGTCTGGTTAAGTCCTAAGTCCGTTTGGGCCCTTTGAGAGGAGTCTCCTGAAAATCTGGCAGTTTCTTCTGCTGCCCCAACCCCCACTGGTTTTTACAGCCAGAAGTCATGGGGATTTATCTCCCTGATGCTGGAACACTGGACTGTGTGGTATGGCCTGGGGCAGGGATCTCTCACTCGCAAGATATCTCTACTAATATTTATCCATCACACATGAATGTGGGACCACCCATTCCACTGCCTCTCCATGCCACACTACCTCTCTGTACCTCTTTGCCCATCTCTGCATCAACACCCCTCCTACCCATCTGGATGAATGTGGCTTCTTTAAATCCTTGGTTGTCAGACTTCCATACTGCTCAATATTCTAACAGTTCTGAGTGATATTTGTTTTGTGGTCTAGTTGTAATTTTTTCTGTAGTTGTGCAAGAAAGTGAAGCATGTTTACCTATGCCTCTATCTTGACTGGAAGGCTAATATTTTTCAACATGTGTAAATAGTACCAATTTCAAAAAATTAGAAGTTATAGACACACAAGTTATGCTCTGTAGAAGGCAAATGGTAAGAGGGAATTTTGTGTGTATTAAGGATGTATTCAGGAAGTGTCCTCCAATAAACAGCCATGGAAGATAAGAGAAGAAGCAGGACTGGCCAGAGGCAGAGGTCCAGCCTCAGCCGACCCCCTGGGGAGCTCTAGAGCCAAAAGGGCCCACCAGATCTCTTCCCCATTGGGCCAAAATGTCTGGGCCATCACACCTGCCTCTGCCACTCCCTGCATGTGGGCTGTGCTGGAAAGGGCATAATGCTGTTCTAAGCACATCCCTGCAGCTGAGGCAATCCCTGAGGGGTGGGAGTCAAAGGCAGCAGCTGGGGCAACAAGGCCCCCTGCCCCCAGAAAGTGGATCTGGGCAACACATCCACATGTCCCTCAAAATAACAAAAAATGCTCATAATAACATGGAAAAACAATTACGATGTCTAGAAAGAAAAAAAAGGGACACAAGTTTTTATCTACTATAGTATATAACAACTGGGCAAAACAAACAATCAAAACATTTTTAAAAAACATCTTTATGTTCTTTAAATAAGGACTGGAAGAAAACGTTCCAACATGTAAAAAAGTCATTTTTCCCCTTAGAACTGGAACTGCACATAATTCTTCTTCCTTTCACATTTTTGTATTTTTCCCAAATTTTCCATAACTTTTAAGTAACCAAAAAATTCAAAACAACATCCTAGGATCTGCTTCCATAGTTTCTCTCGTTAAGCTTTGATACTGTTTCATGACTTAATTCTGTGCTTTCAGAGAAGTATGAGGAACATTTAATTATTATCAAATGATATCTAAAAATTTAGGGTGCTATAAAATAAAAAATGATCCTATAGACCACTATAAACCCAGACCTTTTAGGCAAGTTCAAGGAAAAAAGTTGGTGGCTCAGACACCCGCTGAATTCAAATGACCAGGAGTCAATTGTTTCTCGTTCTCGACACTTACAGCAGCAGTCATAACCTTCTCCAGCAGAGGGCGGTGGTAGCTTAGATGACAATGGAAGTCTTCGCTGCCTAACTTGGAGCTAAGTACCTGTGAGAGGAAAATCACATTTGCTTTTTGGTCCTAAGGAAAAAATAATTTATTTAGCAAGTTATATAGTAAAGCTAGTTCATCTGAGGCAGTGGAGAGGAAGAAGCTCATAAATATAGTTGTTTGCTTTGTATTTTTTCTTTAAATGACAGTCAGCTGACCTCACAGCACCCTATAAACATTAGAGGAAATAACCACCCCCACGGAATAAACCCCACTTCAGGGTTTCTCAAGCTTGACACTATGGGCATTTTGGACCAGGCAGTTCTTTGTTGTCAGGGCTGTCCTGAGCATTGCGGAATGTCGAGTGACATCTACGTTCCCTGCCTACTAGATGCCAGTAGCACCCTCCTACCCAGCTGTGACAACCAGAAGTATCTCCAGACATTGACAAGCATCCATTAGGGGAGAAGCATCCTCAGATGAACCACTGCCTGAGATAATGAGCTAGGCTAGTATATTTGTCAAACACAGTCTAGGTGTTGTGAATGAAGCAGAACCGAGCTTTCAATCCTGTGCTGGGATGAAATATTAAAAGACAGCATTCGTTGGGCACTTCCAGGCATGGGGCTAAGAGCTTCCCGGGCAACTCAGGAGTTGCCACTTCTCTGCTTAGCAGAACTCAGCATCTTCAATTTCCCTCAAACAGATTCAATGCTCAAAAAGCTTTAAAGAAAAATGGAAATATTACTGAAGCCATCTGAGGTGATTAAGAAGAGAGGCCTCTCCATTAGATTCTCCCTTCAACATTTCTGTTCTGGACCCAGAAAGTCCCTTTAGCAGGCCTCTGGGGCAGCAAACTTTTGTCTGAAGCTCCAGATCACCCTGCACCTGGCATGAGACAATGTGCTATTCTTCCAACACACCCCATCCTAAGATGCTTATTAAAGTCTCCCTCTAAAACCAAACAAGTTTCTTGCTAACAGGGAATATTTCTCTTCATATTGTTACACCTTCACTCATCTCATTTCTGTAGATAAGGATGCCAAGTGACTTTCTCAAATCTCACAGCTGATAAGGGATGGAAGCCAAACTCAGACGCCGGACACGGAACGAAGCTCTGTCAGGGCACAGTGCCAAGGGCCCATGATACTTTCATGGGCTCACGACAATGTTTTCATGTTGATTTCTTTAAAAATAAGAATTCCATTCTAAAATGTAATTTTTAATTTTTTAATAGAAGAAGGGGCATGAAGGCAAATGGGTCTAGAGCCCCCTAAAGTCATCCTGCAGCCCTGAGATTGGTGAGGGCACAGCTGACACGCACCCACTTGACAGGGCCTGGTCATGGTTGAACCCGAGGCCAACCTCAGTACTGGAGGGGACTATAAAAGTACAGGTCCCATCTATTATGGGTCGATGGTATCATTTTCATATATTCCTTTATTCGCTCAATAAACATTTCAAATGGCCTACTATAAATGAAAAAAATTTTTAAATATTATAAACTTTGGGTTTAAACAATACATTAATTCCAAGTTACAAAAATAGAGAGTATTTGTTTTATTCTACACTAAACCTGGAGTCACCACAATCTATTAGCTCCTTTTCCAACACTGATTTGGGGGTTGGGGGCCCATGCTCCTTCACTCATTTTACTGTACCATCTCGGGGTCAACTGGAGGCAAGGTGACGTCAGTCTGCTACAGCTGCCATAACAAAATACCAAGGACAACATGGCTTACCAAACAGACATTTATTTCTCACAGTTCTGGAGTCTGGAAGTCCAAGCTCAAGGTGCTGGCATGGTCTGGCTCTGGTGAGGACTCTCCCTGGCTTACGGATGGCTGCCTTCTCATGTATCCTCACATGCAAAGAGAGAGCTCAGCACCAGTGTCTCCTCCTCTTCTTATAAGGGCACCAGTACTACTGGACCAGGGTTCTACATTTATGACCTCATTTAACCTCAGTCTCCTCTTTAATGACCCCTTCTCCAACACAGTCACTTGTAGGGGTTGGGGCTTCAATATATGAATTCTGGCATGACACAATTCCATCCATTGCAGGTGAGTTGGTCAAACAATTTATAGCTGGTATATTTTTAGTACTTGATTGCCAGTCTGATCTTAACAATCAAGGAGGAATGGGGATAGTTCTCTGAGCATTCTTTCCAAAGCCTCACCTCTTCTCTGATCTTTTGCTGCAATTAATGACATCATACCCTGATGTCAATCTCTTTTCTCATTGCTGAAGTTGGTGAATATTAGGCCTTACTTCTATTTGGGGTAAGGTGGGATGTTTTGGGTTTGGTTTGGTTTCTTGGTTTGGGGCTGACTGGTTTGTTGTTGTCATTGTTGTTGTTGTTGTTGTTGTCCTTCTTCTCTCCTCCTTCTCCTCTTCCTCCTTCTTCTTTCCTACTCTGATGACAAGAAAGGGTAGGAGTTCTACCTAGGAGGGGTGGCAAATAAATTGCCAACAAAAGAAATTCTGTCAGAAGTGACTATTTCATTCAGCAGCTAATATTTCTCAGCTGTCTGGTGTTTGCTGCTGAGCTGTATTTATCCACACTTGAACCTGATTCAGCAGTCCATTTTAACAGAGATATGAATAAGGGAAATAAAGTTTTTTGAAAACTTATTTAGTGGGGGCATAATATTATACTGCTTATTATATTTCATTTGGTCTGATCTTAAATTTATAGTCCCTGAGCACATAGTCCCTCTTGCCTGAATCCACCCCCCCACTTTTGATGTTAGTTTTGATGATTTCTTGACAGGCAGAGCTCAGATGTTTAACCTGCGACAGCCCTTCCCTAACCACTCAATCTAGAGTCCACCAATCACACCATCCATCATCTTATTCTAATTTTCTTCTCAGCACCTACAACTCTGATTATCTTCCCTCTTTTTCTTTCCTTCCCCCTCCCTTCTTTCCCTGTCTGTTTTCTCACACTAGAATATAAGCTTTACAAGGGAGGGCTAAGACCTTGTCTGTCTTGTTAATCTCTGGATTCCTCATTACAAGAACATGCCTGACATAAAGAGGCACTCAACAATTATTCATAGCATGAACAAATGAAGAAATGAATGGAGCCCTGGCTGGAGTGGCTCAGTGGATTGAGCACTGGCCTATGAACCAAAAGGTCACCATTTCAATTCCCAGTCAGGCTACGTGCCTGGGTTGTGGGCCAGGTGCATGTTGGGGATGTGCAAGAGGCAACAAATCAATATTTCTCTCCCTCCCCCTCTTTCTGAAAATAAATAAAATTCTAAGGAAAAAAAAGAAAAAGAAATGAGCAAAGGAGCTCTCTTCAAGGAGGCTTTTTATCATTGTTCAGCATTGAGAGCTTTTGTATCCACTCCAAGGTAGGAGAACTAAGTGTGGGGATGCCACCCAGAGGCAGCCTGTTCGGCAACACCCAGTGCTCCCACCCACACAGGCCAGCACAAGTCTTGGAGATGGAGGACTGAAGGGCAGCAGAATATGCCATTCAAAATATGCCACTCGGATATATGGAGTATTGTGAGCTGTAGGCATTTGAGACACAGAAAATGCAGGAAAAAGCTTTCTCTGAACTCTCCACATCTGCCCACAGACAGATCCTTCCAAAGGAACTCAACTGTTATAAATCCCTCACTGAACTGGTTCATCAATCAGGGAAGAGGGATTCTCATCACAGGAGTCTGGAAGTCAATACCACAACCAGACAGACTTTGTCACAAACTATCATGCCTCCCATCTATTCTTCTAAGGACCCTCATCCTTTCTGAAAACCATTTCCTTTGGAAGAAAAGGCCTAATAGGCCTAATAGGCCTCTCACCTATTAGGATGGTATTTAGGACTGAATTATAAGCCACCTCAGAGTTCCTCATCTTTTCCTGGGTGTCATCCATGTATACATGAGGTCTCTGTGTTAATAAACCTCAGTTTTCCTCTAGTTAATCTTTTATTGCAGGGTCTCAGCCAAGAACTCAGAAGGGTGGGGGGAAATTTATTTTTCCTCCCCTACAAGACCAACAGTGCAAGGAACCAGGAGAGAAGGTGCAGAGGAAAACGAGATGCCAGACTGGAGGACAGCAGATGCAGGCAGCTGCAGTGAGCTTGTCTGCTTTCCCTGTGGTGACCTAGGTTTACTCCAGGATATGAAAGGCCTGCAGCAAACTCCTAAGTGGCATGAGTCATGTCGGTGCCTGGAGTGGCTGAGAATCTCATCTGGCTGCCCTGGGAGATGGTAGGATCGTCCTAGTGGGTTGAGGTCTGAATAAAGTGGAGGGAAGGGGGCGGGCAGAGAATGTGAATGAACCAGTGAAAGGAGATGCCCTGATATTCAAAAGGCTAGTGAATAAATTCATTGTTTTCCTGAACTTTTCAAACCTCATCTATTCTGGTATCAGGATATATGGTATCATGTGTAAACTTTTTATTCTTCAACAAATTTTGAATGGGCAGATAGAATAGAGAGCTGATTAACTTCAATAAGAATAATCTAATGATTCAAGTATATAGTGTGCTAACACCATATAATGCTATACAACACTAACAACAAAACTTTTGTTTTTCTTAGAAAACTACAACTATCCAGTCACCCAGTACAATTTTGTAGAGGGGAGGCACTGCGGGAAATAATAAGAAGTGTGAGTAAGGGTCCTTTTCATTCATTAGTTTTCAAGAGTGGGCTTAAGTCCCTGGGCTCCATCCTGTCTTCACTTTGGTAGCTCAGATACAATCACATGTGACTGGCAAGTCTCCTTCTGGGATCATCCATAGCAGAAGTGTCTGGAATACTTCATGAAGGACCTGCTGAAGCAGAATCTCTGGGTTTGAAGGAATGCAGGAATTTGTAATTTTAACGAGTTCCTCCAGTGAATCTTTATGTGTTGTATCAACAGTAAGAAAAAAATATATATCTTTCATCTTTCTCTAGTATTTCTTTAAGAAGTGACCAAGGAGAAAATTTCCCTGTATAGCACAGACAAGTTCACATTTAATAACCCTCCTCCGATTTCGTGTTTTGTCTAGTCCTAAAGTTGCTTTTAATAAGAGAGTAGTAATCCTAGCCATTGAGCATATTTGTTTGTCTTTTTAAATGATGCTTTGATTTCACAGCCAGTCTGTGTTTATAGTTCCCTTGGTGTCCTCCTGGGGAATTTTAATGGTGATAAAAAAATGTGTCTCCTTACCCTTCCAATTTCAGAACACTTGTCCTAGGATGTCCCCAACTTGAGACCTCTGAGACTCAGAGTTGCAGAGATGCACAAAACCTTGGCTAGCCTTCAGGGGCAACAGAAGAGAATCCAAAGGAAACCTCCAGGGCAAGATGACTTTGCCCAAGGACACTTTGAGGACAACAGAAAGCTATAGAAGTCAACTTCAATAACCATGAAAAGGCAGTTGTTCTTTCCAGATGTATTGTATCAGTGACCATTTATACAGGAAGGATGCCCCCACCTCCTGCTTAAGGTCCTGGAGGGGTGGGGAGTTGGAATGAGGAGCTTGGAAGAAATGAAAATGCCTTGGAGATGAGATTTACTCTTACGAGTTGTATAGAGCACCCAGAATAAAATGCACGTGTAAAGCCTCAGTACTAACCACAGTTGTTTAAATTACACTCAATTCCAATCAGTTTTTGGCGTTTGTCAGAGGTTCGCAACCAATCAAGCACACAGAGTAGCCGTCTTCCCCCAAAGGGAAATCAATGGCAGTAGGCAGCCTGGGGACCCAGCTCCAGCTCTGCCGGCGCGATTCTCCTTCTCCGCCCAAACTTCACCGAAGCTCCATTCTCATCTGTTTTACATTGGGTTTCCACACGTGGTTTCGACTGAAAAGAGTATCTTGCTCCTTTTAAATTTTCCATTAAACGTTTGGTGACCATTGTGTATAACGCTCCCTACAGTACAGAACCTTAGGCCAAGAAAGCGGAGATGACTTGCTCAAGAGCCAAACAGCGCCAGCACCTAAACCCCCAGCACATCCACGTGCCGCCCGCCCCCACGCCCCTCGGCGAGAGCTGGTCCACGCAGGGCTCCCGCCGCCCTGCTGTGAGCGCTCGCACAGAGGCCCGAGTGCTGCTGCCCCGCCCCCGCCCGCCCTCCCAGGGCCCCCCAACGCCCGGCCCCGCGCCGCCTTTGGCGCGGGTTTGTGTGGGGCCCTGAGCGCGGGTGCCGCGCAGGCTCAGGCCCAAGCGCGGGCGGACGCCGTGCCCGGCCGCCAGGTCGCACACCGACCCCGCTGAGCTTCAGGACCACCGACCTGAGCCTGGTGGGCAGGACGGAAGGGGAGTACACGCAGCTGCACAGGGAGGGAGGCGGCCCAGGCCCGCCCGAGATACACCTCAACTGCGGGCGCGGGCCGGAGAGCTTCACCTGGGGAGGAAGGTATCGCTCAGGGAGAGAGGCGTTATTTGCGTGGAGACGGAAGGTAATGCCGTAATGCCGGTGACTGTCAGGTTCACCTGTAGGCACTTACCTTAGTCACACAACTTTATTGGTATTAGTAATAATGAGCAACTTACTGTATAAAAAAGAGTTTAGCCATTTCTGTGTACAAAAAGGAGGAAAAGTTGGCAAGAGTAAATAAACTTTGACTTTGTTTTGCTAGGAAGACTGGTGTCCACAAGCCCCCCATGTTTGTTGCTTCGTTAGGAGGGCTAATGACTTTGATTTATCACAGGGAAAGGACCAGGCAAACTTTGCAAAGGCCCCAGGGGAGAGGTCCAGGAGTACCAGGCGCGGGCTCCCACCGTCCCCTCTCGGAGGAGTCACAGCGAGCACTTCGCTCCCCGGCCCGGAGTGACAGGCTGCCAGCAGAGACCGGGTGCCCTGAGATTTTGTCGGGAGGCCTGTGCTGTGGGCATCACCGACCCCGCACACAGCCAAGTTCCAGGCCCCAGAAGGAAAGCCCGTGTTCAACACAAGCCACACTGTTTGTACAAACCGTTTAGGCACAGGGAACACCTCTTAACTAAAGGTGGTGGGAACCCTCCGGAAATCTAAGTTCCCAGATGCCAGCTGGGCCAATCTCTGGGCGGGTCTTCCTGAGGAGAGGGCCGCTAACCTCCCTGCACCCTGGGCCTCATGTCTGGCCTGGTTGTTTTAAGAATATTGGGAAAGAAGGATGTTAAAACTGATTTGATTTTATATGTAGATTTGATTTGTGTTATTCTCCATAGAGTCAAAGGGTGGTTAATTTTTCTAACAACAGGGTTTTCCTGAACATAAAATTAATTAGTCATTTATAGAGCATCATGTGCTAGTGTCTGTTGTAGGCTCAGGAAATACACCTGGAGCAAGGGAAATACTCAACTTGAAGCCCCAGTGTTGAGCTGAGGCAGGACATTTCTTTTTAAAGAGGTAACCAGCTAGATACCATTAAATATGTGATGCACACATACCTCACTGAACTCACCAGAATGAGAAGGGGCATTTTTCCTACCGCCATTATTCAATAAACATTTTTTAAAGAAGAAGAAAAAGAAACCCCTACTCTCAACACTGTATGTCCCTCTTAGAACTTATCTCATAAAATGCCCCAAGGTTAGGTACTATAATCCCACTGGACATTTGGGGCTGACACTGACCTGTCCAATAAGCATTAATGCCCTGATGGTATGGCAAACTAACACCCTTATTATTTTTTTACAGAATCACATCAAATAAATTAACATTCTCATCTCGATTGGCTCACTTGGCAGAGAGAAACCCACATGCTGTGAGTGAGAGAAGACGGGAGGAGAGTTCAGGACTCATGGACAGAGGCAGACCGAAGGGGCACTGGACAGTTCACTAAAATGTATCAGCACCATCATGTGCCCACTTCCTGAAAATTCTGGATTATAATTTCCTGAAGCTGGGAGTGAGAGTAGTTCCATATCCAATCAGGTGCAGGAATTCTTGGCATTTTTGTTCACATATGCCTTTGAGAATACAATAACAATAGCTTGGCACAGGAAACAGGTATATATTACTCACACACAAAATCTTGTTCTATAAGGACCACTAGCTGTGATACTCAGGCTGCAACCCTACTAGTCACAGCACACACATGCTGTGTGACCCTGATCACTTGACTGCCATGAAATCTCTCTTACATCTAACCTGGTTTCATTCTGTAGCTTAAGCCTCTCTCCGCTGTTTCTGTCCTGTTTGCTTAAGAAAAGATTACTATAGGACTGCTTGCATAAGTTTTTAATATATCCTTGCAAAGGGCTGTGAAATTTTATCCAGATGATTCCTGAAGTTGAAACTTTTCTGATCTTTCTTTACAGAGTATGGCATAGAGTGCTGGTCACTTTTCAATAACCATTTCTACCTTCTGTGTCAGTTACTCAGTTATATGGTTACATTTTTTGAGCCTCTCTTGCAGCTAAGTGTGGTCAAGTGATATTTAAATCAGTAATATGCAAGCACTGTGCTATGTGGATATTCTGAAAAATCTCCCTTTTCTTATCCGGCCCTGCTGTCTGGAACGAAGACTCAGTAGCTGGAGGTCAATGGCCATCCTGAGCCCTGAGTTTGAGGTGTGATGGGCAACACTGTGTGCTGACCCTTCTATTAGAAATAAATTTCATGAGAATAGTCACCTTGTTTATCTTGATCAAGGCAGTATCCTCAGCACCTAAAAATGTGTATGGCATGTGTTAAAGGCTCAGTACTGAATGGTATTGAATGAATAAAATGAAGGAATAAACAAGTTTACTCAAGACTACGTAAAACACTGATCATAAAGTTTTTCAGGGAAGATTCAGCCATCAGTAGCAGAAGCAAGGTCTTCATTTCTATCACAAAATCAAACTCTTGCTTAATTCAGATCATGCTACTCCTATTAGCTTTCCTTTGCTCTCCCAGACTTGCCACTGTTATAGGAGAGGGTTTTTTTTCTTACTGCTCTCCAGTGTTCTCTTCAAACAAAATATTCTCAAGTCTGCTTTCCTAATAATCCTTCACAATTTTTAACTTAGCAAGTCTAAAATTCTTTAATATTCAAGGTCATACATTTCTGTTTGTTGTGTGTGCTTATTGTTAAATGTTGGCTCTATTTGGTAACTTAATCTTGGGCATTGTCTCAAGACTACAAGAATCATTCAAAATGCTATGCCTAGGACTTCAGTCAATAATATTATCATTGAATGCAGGTACTAGGTCCTAAATATTCTAAACTAGATGCTGTTTACTGAGACTGAACTTCCTTGAATCCTTCCCCATTCTACTGTGGTCTCCCACATTTCAATATATTGCTCATTCTTGTCACCAAACCTTACATATCTTTTAAACTATTAAACTAAATATTAATCATCTCAGCTTCCCTGATTTTTGAGGTGACCTTTCCTGCTATCCTTTCAATAAAAGAAAACACTTCCTCTGGTCCTTTTAGGATTGTAGGACCCTATAATTAAAGGGTTCATGATTAAACCCTATGTGATTAAAGGGTTTGTAAATGTTCATACTTTTTGTAACTACATGTCATTTTCTTAATTTTTTTCTGTACTCTCTTCCAAAAGTTGTTTAATTTCTTTTAATTATTTGGGAGGAATGATTAGCCTCCTTTTCTACTTTTGTGACATACCTCTTTATAGCAGAGCTCCTGGATTTTGCTTAAATTTCTTTTCAATCTATCCGCCTTTGAGGAAAGATATTATTTGCTTTTTGTTAGGAATTTTGAGCTTTTCTGAAGTGTAGACTTCTCTACACATTATCCTCTCTTTCCCAGAGTAGCTTTCCAAACAGAAGACTTAAAATAGAGAAAAATAGGGTCATCAGCTGAGCTCTTCCTAAATCTCTCCTCTACCAGAAACGCCTCAGTGGCCACACAGGTCCTTTCTCCCCTCCCGCTTTCCTATCTTCCCGAAGCTAATCCACCCCTGCTCTGGAGTGCGCCCACTTCTGCCTGCTTGGGGGGCTCCCTCTGCCATTCTCCCTTCTCCTCCAACTCCATCCTTTTTTTATTCCTCCATCAGCTCTTACCCTTTAACATATAAACATGCTCACATCTTAAAACAATATATTTCATCCTAAAATAAAAAGTCCTAACAGTCTATCTCCCTCTGACTACTACCACTTCTCTCTTCTCAGCCAAATGTTTGGGAAGAGACGCCCTCCGTTGCTGTCTTCTCTTTCTCACGCCCTACTCACTCTTCACTCACTGCCCGCCATCCTGCTGGCACACACTTCCAGTCATCCAGCTGCCATAGCCAACGGCATTTGCAGCTTTCCTGCCCTCCCCACAACATTAGACTGTGTGTAGGAAATTATGTACGGAGCACCTACCAGCCTGGCACTAGGGTAGGTGCTGCTATAACAGAAATGAGAGGCAGATGTGATCCCTCACGGGGCTCATTGGGTCAGGCATTCCTGAAAATACTCAGGTTTGTTTACCGCCACTGCTCACCTTTACAGGCTTCACTTAAATGCTACTTAAATCTCCCTATTCTCCAAGTCCCCCTTATTTTTCCTTAAACATAACTTTTCAAAGCAATCACTTCTATACCCATGGCTTCAATTACTATATATATTCTAATGACAATATAATTTTTAAATTTGTAACAGTTTTATTTTACATAGTATGCTTCACTTACTAAAACCATAGATACCAAGTTGCTCCATGAAAGCAATCACACACAAAAAATATGATAGTCTTAGCATGTCAACTTTAAGAAAGTTCACTGATTACTTGTTTTTGGTTTGATTTAATGGTGCTATTTCAAAAAATATATAAGTTGGGATATCACAAAATGAACCTAGTCTTCTCGGCCCAGCTGCCACGTGGCATTCAGGAGGGCGCCAGTAATGCAATGCTTCCGAGGCAGTGGCAAGCCTACTCGGAGAGCCCTTTGGCCCTTCGTGCCACAGGGCTGGAGGCAGGGCCCCAAGGGACCAGGGACCGCAGTGTATGGGCAGGAGGGAGAGCCCTATGGGTAGCCTGCCCAGCCGCGGGTCACGGCTGCCTTCCCTTGCCACCTTCCTTCCAGGGGCTTCGTGGCTGTGTGCTACAGAGGCTCGTATACCTCTCTAACAAAAATAATTGAATTTATTGGGGTGACACTGGTTCGCCAAACCATACAGGTTTCCAGTGGACAGCTCAGTAAACCATCATCTGCGCACTGGATCGTGGCTCATCGCCCTAGCCAAAGTGGTCTAGGGTCTGAGGAGCTGGCTGATGGAAGATGGTGCAGGGTCCCTGCACCCCATTTCGGTCGCCGGGAGTCTGGAGACCCCACACTCCTTGTTCCCAAACAGGACTCCACAAGTCCCCAGGGCAGAACGTCATCGGGAAGCAAAGTGGTCGCGGCGAGCTCTTCTAGAGGCGCCACTGCCTCGAGGCCTTGGCTGTCGGCTTCCCAGGTCCCAAGCCCACAGGTTCGCGAGCAAGCTCCGGCAGGACCTCTCCAGGGAAGCCCGCGCGCGGTGCGGTTCCTGCTGGAGGCTTGGCCGTGGAAGCAAAGCCAAAGAAGAGAGGCCTCCTTCATCCATCCTCCCCGCAGCACGCCCCACCCCCGGCCCCGACCGCCGCCCCACGCTGCTGAAGCCCGCTCCCCGAGACCCAGAGCCCCCAGGTCCCAGTCCTCGTGCCCGCGGCCCGCGGGGCTGCGAGGAAGCTGGAGAGAGGGATTCCCCACCCCCCACTCAGGCCTGCGCTCCGGATTCCGGAGGGACCCCGTGAGAGGGAGGCCGCCGGGGACCCCGAACCTCTCTTCCGCGGTCCCGCCTCACCACCGGCCCTCGCACCCGCACCCCCTTTTGGTCCCGGCCCAGCCACTCGCGGTGGGGGCCCCCCGCTGGGCTCTGAGGGGAACAACAGCCTGACCCTGTCGCCAACAGACACCTGGCGCCTCTTCCTCCTTAGAAACTGCGTGGAGAGTGTGGAGGTGCTCCTTGGCCTTCGAGAAACTTCGGGACCTAGGAAGAGCCTTGGGGGTGAGGGACATCTACATCCTTCCCTCCTCTGCAGCCCCAGCAAACCCGCCAACACTCAACGCATGTGTCTCCGTGGCCAGCGCCGCTCAGGGACACGCCCGTGTCCAGCTTCGCAGAAGCGTAGGCAGTACCCGCACCTATGGGAGGCGTGGGCCGCGTCCTCCCGGACCGTGGTTCCGTGCGGGCGGGTGCGGTGGGCGTCCAAGGTCCTTTCACCTGTGTCACCTCCCGTCTTTGCCTCTTGTGCCCTGTACTAATAAAAATGTGGGAAAGCAATAACACGTACCTTCTCCGAGAGAAGTCCAACAACAGCAAGATTTTAAAGGGGCGGTGAGAGGGAGTGGCTGACAGGCTTCTTCGGCAGGGCACTTACAGATTTCTGTCGGGTGGTAGGGGGTTTGGGAACAATTTTTAGAGACCACCCACGTAAGTCTTCAGAAAGATGATATTCACACACACAAACACACACAACCAAGCAGCAATAACGTGATGTTTTATGCATGGCTCATTTTAGAATATGTCATGCTGTATTACAGACTTCTACGATAGAAGCATCAACTTTAAGTACCAATCACTTTGTGCTATATGGTGCCTTTGGAGGTGTAACTATTCTTGTGTGCAGCCCGCCTAATGATGGTTTACTTTAGGAGAAATCTCTGTGTCCACTGAATTAGTGGAAAAGATACAGGTGTATCTTTAGAACTTGGGGGCCAGCTAAATCACTGTCATCTTAATATTTTATTGACCTCAACACTAAAAGAAACTTAATATTTAACACATGGATCGGTTCCTGCACGCCCCCAACCAAGGACCTGGCCCACAACCCAGGCATGTTCCCTAATCTCAGGAATTGTATGAGCAACCTTTCCATTCACAGGCTGGCACTCAACCCACTGAGCCACACCAGCCACCGTTAAAGTCTTTAATTTTAAAGGATCTGTTTCCTTAGAGAAATGTGGAGATCATTGTGAAACGTATGCCTTAGAGTTAAGTAAAAGGGTTGCGGGTATCACTGGCTTCTGAAGTTCAGAGCAAAAAAACAGGCACCTGCCTTACTGGACACGCTTGCTGCTCTCTCTGATCGCTGGACATTCATTCCCCAGCTATTCTGGGCTCCACGCAATACCAGGACTTCATCAGAGAGCACAAATCGGAATGAGATCTCCCAGACTCCACTAAGTTTGCACGGTTCCTTCTACTGAAGAAGAGATGTTGAGAGGTCTCCTGTCTTGGCACTGCTCTGCAGTAGCTGTGGCTCTGCTCACTTGATACCTGATGCAATTGTAGTTTCTGATGGAGAAACATTTTCAGTGGACACCTGTGATAGAAACATATGGCCTACAGTTTTTAGAGAAGCTAGAAAGTAGTAATAGACTAAGTACCTAACTTTTGTTAAAAGAGACTTTGTAAAGAGTTAAAGTGACACAAGCTAGAGAAGTCTGGTTAAGATCATTTGAATTAAGGCTTTTCAGGTAAAGTTTCTCATTCTCATTCTCTCTCTCCCCACCCCTCCTTCCCCTCCCTCCCTCTACATTCAGCAACAAACAAAGCCTAAATTTAAAAGACAAAGCCAAAATGTTTAAAAATCACACAAAAGTGAGAAAACAGAAAAGCTAGTAGGAGTAAGAGAAAGTCGTGGAAGGCAGGACATTGATCACATTTTCTCGTCTGCTTTTCCCCTTGAATATTTAGGAGTGCTTACCAAATGTTCGCAAAACAATAGAATTAAGTATATGAACATCGTCGTCTCGACCCACCAAGGAATTCTGAAAACTGAAATGTCAGGTATATAAAAGCTGGACTGAAGGGGAAATCGTTTGACTTCAAGGTTGCATTGACATCGACGTATTTATCAGATTATACAGTGCCACAGGAGACACTGTTTCCCTGCCTCCCCGCACTCGCATCGGGTTCTCCCTGGCGCGTGGGCTTCCTGGCCGGACCAGTCGAGCGCGGCCCGGCTGCCACGCGGGTCTGGGTCGGTTTGTGCAGAACCTGGGCCCCCTCGCGGCGACGCCCTCCGCGGCCGGGTGGAGACACTCGGGGGCGCAGGACCCCCGCCCGGAGGGCGCGGAGGGCACGGGCACGTCGGGGGCGCCAGGCGGGCGGAGCCCTCAGACGCTGGCCGTCGGTCGCGGGCGCGGGGCCCTCGGCCGCAACGTCACCCCCGGGACTGGCCGTTGCAGCGAAACGGCCGCGTTCCGGTTCCGGTGTGTTGACCAGGAGACGCGGGTACACAGAGAGGCAGGCGACCGACGCGGACCAGGCGGTGGCGGGCGCAGAGCCGCGGGCGCCATGAGTCAGAAGCATGTGCTGCAAGGTACGGGCTGGGGCGCCCCCACGCCGGCGGCGGGAGCGGGGACCGCGGGCGGCCGCGCCCACCGTGCCTCTCCCCGCAGTGTTCGAGCAGTACCAGAAAGCCCGGACCCAGTTCGTGCAGACGGTGGCAGAGCTGGCGACCAGGCCCAAAAACATCGAGACCCTGCAGAATGCCGGTGAGCTCTCCCCTGAGCCCGCACCGCCCCGGACCTGCGGGGCTGTGCCACCTGGTGCCCCGGCGCCGCTCAGCGCCCCGAGCCCTCAGTGCCCCCGAGTGCCCCGCCCGCCGCGCCGGCACCTGTGCGCCCGGCCAGTGGCCGCCCGGGGCCCTCCAGCCTCTCGCAGCCTCGAGTCCCCGGTCCCCGCCTCAACCCCCTCCTTACTCGGGCCTCCTTCCCCACCCGCTCCCTTGCCGGCTGAGTTGGGGGAGGAGGAGGGTGGGACTGGAGGATGGAGTCCCCAAATTCCTCGGATTCACCACGACGCGCACGCAGACTCTTTAGCGGGCCTTTGGGCCGGAGGCTGAGAGGGCGACCGACGCTCGCAGACGCGTGGTGTGCGAGAGGCCCGACGTCCCTGTTGGGGCTTCAGCGCCACCAGGCAAGTGTCAGGTGGGAAGTCAAAGGCAAAGGAATTGCCTGGAAGTTCTTTCACGTGAATGCGAATTCACCCTCATCAGATCCGTTTTATCTGGGTGCCTGTGCAGGTCACCCAGCCTTTGGTCACCTTCGACTTCTTCACACCAAAGGAATTGCACAGCGGCTGACACATTGTTTTTCGTTTGGCATTGCTGAAAGAGCAATGATGTGCTTGGGTGTTTTCCAGGACGTTCGAAGTCGGTAAAGACCTAGCTTTGAAAAATCCTTATGCTGTTCTCCTTCCACCCGCAGCCTGAACTCATGGAGACTATAGAGAAGAAGTGTGTGTGTGTGTGTGTGTGTGTGTGTGTGTGTGTGTGTGTGTGTGTGATATGCTTATCTGTTAACACAAAGATAAAATAGTGGTGGCTCTCTCTCTCTCACTAAGCATTATTCCACCACCATCGGAACTCAAAGTAAGATAGCATTTTATCACTGCTGTGTCATAAGAAACCTTTAATTTATAGGATATGATATTAGAAAATTTAAATTAACATGGAATTAAAAGAAAATTAAGAACATGTAGACAGGGCAAGAAGGTTTAGACATAATATTAACTCTGGGGTTTTTTGAGGGGAATTTCTACTGCCCTTAGAAAATCAGAAAATCAACCCCTCTCTCTCTCTCTCTCTCTCTCTCTCTCTCTCTCTCTCTCTATATATATATATATATATATATATATATATATATGTGTGTGTGTGTGTGTGTGTGTGTGTGTGTGTGTGTGTGTGTGTGTAGTTACTGGGTTACTGGGAGGGATTTTGGTATTCTTTATACATTTTCATCTGGGGTCAGGAGATGTATTTACAATAGAGAAAGTGTGTTTTATAATCATTCCTAAAAGCTTTTTTTTTTCAGATATAGGGATAATTGTATATTCACATGTAGTTGTAAGAAACACACGATTCTGCATACCTCAAAGCTGTAGCATGATATCACAACCAGGACATTGACATGGATCACTAATTGATTTAGTTCAGGTTTCCCTAGTTTTACTTGTACTTATTTGTGTTTGTGTCTGTGCTGTACAGTTTTATCCTGTGTGTATTCATCACTCATAGCCAAGACACAGAGCTCTTTCATCACCACCAGGATGCCTCCTTGTATTGCCCTTTTATAACAACACGCACCTCCCCCTTGTCCCTAACCCCTGGGCAATCACTAATCTGTTTTCCATTAAATTTTTTTTTATCATTTCTGTATTTGCTTCACCACAGTTTTCTCTTATAACTGACACAAGTGTAAAGGCATAGACTTATTACAGATGACTTTTCTTCCTCGAGACTTTTCTGGGCCCTCAACAAGGTATGATAGGGGCAAAGGAATAAACCTAAGCAATGTTGGCATCCAAAAGACTTGTTCAGGCCAAGATGGAGTTAAAGCAGCTCTACCCAATACACAGAAACAAACACAGGAAACTGCCAAATTGAGGAGGCAAAGAAATATGGCCCAAATGAAAGAACGCTTCAAAACTCCAATAAAGAACTAAGTGAAATGGAGATAGCCAACCTATCAGATGCAGAGTTCAAAACAGCGATGATAAGGATGCTTAGAGATCTCAATGAGTACGGCAAATACATAAAGGAAGAAATGAAAGCTACACTAAGTGAAATAAAGACAAATCCACAGAGAACCAACAGTGAAGGGAACAAAGCCAGAGTTCAGATATACAATTTGGAACATAAGGAAGAAATAAACAACCAGTATATAATGAAGAACAAGAATTCAAAAAAAATGAGGAGAGAATAAGAAGACTCTGGGACATATCCAAATGCACCAACACCCAAATCATAGGGGTGCCAGAAGGAGAAGAGGAAGAGCAAGAAATCGAAAACTTAGTTGAAAAAATAATGAAACTTCCCTAATTTGGCAAAGGAAATAGACATACAAGTCCAGGAAGCACAGAAAGTCCCAAACAAGTTGGACTCAAGGAGGACCACAACAGGACACATCATAATTAAAATGGCAAACATTAAAGATAAAGAAAGAACCTTTTTTTCTATTTCTTTCTTTAAAAAAATTTTTAAGTATATTTTATTGATTATACTATTACAATTGTCCCATTTTTTCCTCCCCTTTATTCTCTTCCTCCGAGTACCCCCATTTCCTCTAGCGTTCCCCCCCTTAGTTCATGTCCATGAGTTGTACATGCAAGTTCTTTAGCTTCTCCATTTCCCATACTGTTCTTAACCTCCCCCTATTTTGTCTCTACCATTTATGCTTCTTATTCCCTGTACCTTTCCCCCTATCCTCCCCACTTCCCGCTGATGACTCTCCATGTGATATGGAGGTGTGAGCTTTCTATGATGTTCCTGTTCTAGTTTGCTTAGTTTTTGTTTTTGTTTTAGGTTAAGTTGTGGATAGCTGTGAGTTTGTTGTTATTTTACTGTTCATAGTTTTGATCTTCTTCTTTTTCTTCAATGAGAAAAGTCCCTTTTAACATTTCATATAGTAAGTCCCTTTAACATTTCATATACTCAGGGCTTGGTGATGATGAACTCCTTTAACTTGACCTTATCTGAGAAGCACTTTATCTTCCCTTCAATTCTAAATGATAGCTTTGCTGGATAGAGTAACCTTGGATGTAGGTCCTTGCTTTTCATGACTTTGAATACTTCTTTCCAGCCCTTTTTGCCTGCAAGGTTTTGTTTTTTTTTTTTTTTGAGAAATCGGCTGATAGTCTTATGGGAACTCCCTTGTAAGTAACTCTCTACTTTTCTCTTGAAGGAAGAAAAGAAAGGGAGAAAGGAGGGAAGGGAAATAAATAAAAGACTTGGAACTAATTATTTTAAAATAAACATTTCGTTATTTCAAAGTTGATAATCTTTTGTTCTGCAGTTGTTTCTTGTGGATTAATTTACTTTCTTCTGCATGTGTGCATGCTTTTATGCATGCAGGCATGTTCCTCACAGTACTGGTCACACAATGTTTCATATATACAAACTAATTAAAGTTAATGAGAGCATATTGCATTTTTAAATGCTTATTTTTTTAGTTTTTCTTCCCCTGTCATTCCTATTCAATGGATTTTGTGAATGGACAGTTGCAAATTATAAGTATGTAATTTTTGGGCAATATACAGCTAAACTAACCCATTTTTAAGAGGAAAAAAATGATTGATATTATATTAAAAATCTGATACTGAAATATAGAAGTAGTTAACACTTTAAGATACAGAATAACATGTTTTAGTATAATAGTGGCAGGGTTTCTCTTCCCATAAGTGTACAATATAGAATGTATTGTGGAATTTAATCAGTTCAAACCATGAGGCTAAGTGATCACCAAAGTATAAGTGCTTTAAATATGACATTTTAAATAGCCACCTATACTTCTAATCGAGATGGCAGTATAAGCAGACATGGCTCACCTCTTCACACAACCACATCAAAATTACAACTAAAATATAGAACAACCATCACTCAGAACCATCAGAAATCGAGTTGGAAGTCTGACAACTATGGAATTAAAGAAACCACATCCGTTCTTGCCCTCTCAGAATAGTTGCTGGTAGGAGGGGTGCAGACGTGGAAGGGTCTGGGCCCTCACCCATGTGTGGTGGACAAAAGTTTGGGAGGAATATCTCTGGAGAGAGGAGTCCCAGCCCCACATAAGACCCCTCAGCCCAGGGTTCCAGTGCCAGGAAGATAAGTCCCCACAACTTCTGGCTGCAAAACCCAGCAGGGATTGAGTCAATGGAAGAAACTTCTGGAGCCTGAGGCAGTTCCTCTAAAAGAACCCACATATGGACCCACCTACTCAGACTCACTCCCTCTGAGCTCCAGCAGCTACCGGGGTAGCAGCTTAAAAGGCACCAGTAACGTACTGCTAAAAACTGAGGTTGTCTGGAATCAAGGTGAACAGAGGCCATTGTCCCTTTTCTAAACCTTCCCCTCACAGAGTCAATAGGCTGGTGCCTTATACTTGATGCAGGCGTCTCCATCAATCTGGCTAACACTGTTTGACCCACCTTGGAGATCCCCAGAGACTCTGCCCCACCCAATTTAAGGGCCCACACAAACTGTTTTTCCATATGAATGGCTGGTCTTGGCTCCAGCTCCACAACTCCCTAAATCCTATAAAACAGTCACTGGCCTCAGTAAGCCCCAGGCATGGAACTGCTTCATAACTTGGCTTGCCAGGGAATCTACAAGCCCAGCAGAAGTAGCAGCCATCTCAAATTGCTATAGCTCAGGAAGTGGCCCCAGGGCAAAACACAGGTAGGGGTTGAACTTGGCCTGCCATGCCCGGGGAAACCTCAGGGCCAGCGAACCCAGTGGAGAGCTACAGACCATTGTTGGAGCACCGCCACCCTGCCCCTGTATAGCTGATCCTACACAGAGGGTGGAGGTTGGTGGTCGGTGGTCACAGCCAGTCCTTGCATCTGACTGTCCTGTGTAAATCCCTTCCATTGATCTGCCAACAGCAATCAAGGCTCAATACAAGAGGACAGTGTACTCAGCCCAGGGATTGATAAAATCATCAATCCCTGTCTACTACATGGCTCTTAATCATCTTTGTGTACATGTATTTCAGAGTAAACTATTCTCAAAGAATTTAGGGTATAAATAAAGTAAAAACAAAGTATCTGAAGATATATTTTTGAACTGCCTTCCAAAATGTTTCTCTCCAAATATTGCTCCTGAAACCTCTTGAAGCAGATAATCCTTTTAGAACTGTCCTGTTTACAAAGTAACTTGCACCATTTGTTCATCATTCAATAAACATTGAGTGTCCAAGTGCCAGGTGAATGCTTAGATGCTGATTGTGCAAAAATAGAAAGCCGTTAAGGAGCTTATTTGTTAAGGGAGAGACATATACATAAAATACTGTTTGGTAAGTGTCTGAAGATAGACATATGGAGCACATATGGAGAGTACTTAATTCAGGCTTTAGGAGTAAAGGGTGCTGTTTATGGAGATTTCGAGGAGGAGTTCCCAGGAGTTAGCTAGACCAAGAAGGGGAGGGGAAACTGCATTCAGGTGGAGGGAAGTTATGGGTAAAGGCACTGGGGCAAGAGAGAGTATGGTATGTTGTTCTTGATAGAAAAAGCAAATGTTCAGGTACAGCTGGAGCTTCTTGGGATAATAAAGCAAAGGAGAGAAAAGTTAGTGGCTAGAGAGGAAAATGGGCCTAATTATGAAGGACCTCATCTGAAGTTTGAATTTATCCTGTAATTGATAGCAAGCCACTGAAGAATTTTAAATCAGAGGAACACTGGGACCCATTTTGTGTTTTAAAAAAGATGGTTTTCACAGCGGTGTGGAGAACAGATTGGAGGGGACTAAAATGGGGTCAGGAGACCAGGTGTCGGAGTTTGCTGCAGCAGTCACCCTGGATGAAAGGTGGGCAGGACAGGCGACTCAGAGGAAGGGATCAGCGGCATGTAAGGCGAGAGATGGATTTAAGATGCCTCCCACATTAGTTGCTTAGGCACATTAGTGCCATTCATTACTGGAGAAAGGGTACAAAAGGAAGAGGCAATGGTGATTTCACTCTAACAGTTTTGAGGCTGTATAGTATGTCTGGGATATCTGTGCCAGTGACTATGGTAAGCAGTTTGGACTTAACAGGGCTCTGGGACCCAGGAGAGAGATCTTAGCTGGCAGTAAAGATTTAGTTTTGTGGAGCTTACATGTTTGTTTGAAAACTAGAGTAAAAGCTCTCTCTCCCTCTCTCTCTCTCTCTCTCTCTCTTTTTTTGAGGAGACAGAGGTCTTATTTAATTTTAAATCTGCACAAACTCAGATTCCTTTGTGATCATAAATTATAATTCCTCTCTTTGGTATTCCTTTTTTTTCCTATGCACTGGTTTCCCTTTTTTTTTTTCCCAAGCTCATTCTCTCTCTCTCTCTCTCTCTCTCTCTCTCTCTCTCTCTCTCTCTCTCTCTCTCTCTCTCTCTCTCTCTCTTATTGTTGTTCAAGTACAGTTCTCTCTGGTGGGGGAGAAATGGAGTAAAAGCTCATTTTTATATTTCTTTACATAAGTACTGTATAACATGTAAGTTCCAATCAGTTTATCTAAAGTATATATAAATTGAACTTGCCATAACTTGTATGTTCTACATGCTTATGCAGTTCCAATCTCCATGCATATATGGTGATGGCTGTGATCTAGTTGAGAATCAGACAGTTGCACTGGGGGAGTGAATGGAATTTCAGTTTAATACAGTAATTGTGGGAGACGGCTACAGTAATGTTAATGTCAGTTCAGCAGATTATACCCTTGGTATGCATTCTAAACTGGCAATAAGTCAGTTTTCATTGATAAATGGTAAATGGTAAGTACATGTTAAATAAGTAAATAAATACACACTGTGTTTCCTTGCCCTCTCAGAATAGTTGCTAGCTTGTTTAGTAAGTGAGTGGTCTGGGTCCTGGTTCCAACTTCCTCCTACTTCTCTCCACTCAAAATGATGCATCAGGCCCTGGCCGGGTGGCTCAGTTCATTGGAGCATTGTCCCATGCAGCAAAAAGTTTGTGGGTTCGACTCCTGGTCAGGGCATATACCGAGGATGTGGGTTCGATCCCTAGTCAGGGTGTGTATAGGAGGCAACTGATTGATGTTTCTGACATCAAGGTTTCTCTCTCTCTCTCTCTTTCTCTTTCTCTCCCCACCCCACTTCTTTTCCTTTCTCCCTCTCTCCCTTCCTGTCTTTCTAAAATTAATAAATAATATATCCTTGGGTGAGCATTTTTAAAAAATGATGTATCAGGTGTGGCAGACCTTTACTTATAAACAAGTAAGTTAATAGTGAATCAACAAACAAAATTCAGAAGATACTAGCTATAGTATTAACTATAATGAGAATAATTTTTAAAGGAGAAAATAGAGTATTTTTACTATAATGTAAAAAGAATATACATATGTTTTATGATTAATTCTGACCCTTTAAATAAATTATAAGACTCTGTATGTTGTGAGGGATATAGTATCTAAAGTCAGCCCTGGCTGGTGTGGCTCAGTGGATTGAGTGCCATCCTGTGAACTGAAAGGTCACTGGCTCGATTCCCAGTCAGGGCATGTGCCTGGGTTGTGGGCCAGCTGCCCGATTGGGAGCATGGAAGAGGCATCCTATCAATCAATCAACTAATCAATCATAATTGACTTGGTAATTATGACAGTCAAAAAGTAATTTCACAGAACACAAAACAAATAGACATGTGATACCAAAATTTATGATTTCTTAATCAGATGCAGGAATAGTGGCCAGAGGTATATAATCATAGTGGCTGGGAGAAACCAAATCAGGTCCTGAAAATTCTTACTCTAAAAAAAAGTAAGGGAGGAACACATAAATATTTTCAAATAAAAAATGATTGGTGACAGAAAAAGAAACAAGTTGTAAAATTTATCAGTGCTATGAAATTTGTTTCAAAGTATAGTTACATAAATGTAATCTCTTATTAAAGAGATAAAAATAAAATCATTAAAATTAATAAGTATAAGGGGAATTACTCTGTGATAGAATAGGTAGTACTTAGAATAGTAAAATTGAAGTGAGTGGTGGTTTCTAGAGCCAAGACCACAAGTGTTTCAATAAGAGCTAGCTGTATATTCAGAACTGTGCGAGGTAATTTGAGAAACAGAAAAGAGGTATAAAACTAAGCTGTGCTCTAGAATGGTCATTACCGTACTATGGAGATAAGACATTTATTCACATAAAGCAAACTGAGAACCACACAACATCAATGATGTCAACGATGTCAACAATGGCTGCTGTGCTCTGCATAGCTTCGGAAGCACCACTCACACCCTCATCTAGTGAGTGGCATCCCCTGGACTTGTGCAGTACACACCTGCTCAGCGGTACACCACGGGCCTGGGAATTATTCAGTCTTGATTTTCATTTGTTTCCCTGAGAATAGGTAGTATAAACAATAAATCTCCCCATGGCTTCCCATTTCACATAGAATAACATCACAAAATTTTCATTTGACCTATTGCCAAATTCAATCTGCCCCCAACTGAGCTCTCCAGCTTCATATCTTACCACATCACCCTTCCCACTTAACATTTCTGGATGGTCTGAATTTATCACAGATTCTTCAACAGGCTGCCACAGTTACACATCCCTTGTCCAAGCCAGAAACCTGGAAGTATCACTAATTCCTTCATCTTCTTCACACTAAGCAGTTTGTCTCCTAAATATCTCCTTAGACCTTTTACTTTTCTCTTTCCCTTTTGCCAGTGCTGTTCCCCAGGCTACCCTCACATCTGATGTCAGTTCCTACAACAGTTTCCTAAGTGGTCTCCCGTCTTCTGTCTTGTGTATTTTCACCCTTTCTTCCCAGTGCAGTCAGAGTGATCCTTTACAAAGTCCAGATTTGGTTCCGTCACTGCACTGACTTTACTGTCCAGATACAACTGAAAATACTTAAAATAGTTTATTGGACCCTTCAGGATTTTGGTTTCTATTAATTTCTTAGCCTTATTTCTCCAACCTTCTCTCTTCCTTCTTGTGCTGTAGTCACACAGCATTCCCAGTTTTGTCAATATATCAAACTGTTTTTGGTTCTAACCTTCATTTCTATAGTTCCTTCTGGCTGGAATACTCTCCAATCCATTTACATCTCTACTTCATCCAGTTGTTTTGGGAGCCCCTGTGAGAGGCTCTCACAGCCCTTTATAATTTCCTCAAGGTCAAAGACAATTGTGTTTTTAATACCTTGTTTATTCTTAATAGACATTTTTCTCTCAGTTACAATTTACATTCAATGTTATTCTGTATTAGTTTCAGATATACAGCATAGTGGTTAGAAAATCATGTACTTTACAGAGTGACCACTCCCCAATATTTTAAGTACCCAGCTGGCCCCATGCATAGCTATTACAATATTATTGACTATGTTCCCTATGCTCTAATGTACATCTCTATGATTATTCTGTAACTACCAATTCATACTTCTTAATCCCTTCACCTTTTTCTCCCAGCCCTACCTAAACCCCTACCCTCCGTCAATTGACACTCTGTTCTCTATCTGTGTGTGTATTTCTATTTTGTTTATTTTGTTTCTTACATTCCATATATAAGTGAAATCATGGTCTTTGACTTTCTCTATGTGACTTATTTAACTTAACACAATACTTTCCAGATCAATCCATGCTGCCAAAAAGTGTAAAATTTTATTCTTTTTAATGGCCAAATAGTGTTCCATTATGTAGAGGTATCACAGATTTTTTTATCCACTCATCTATTGATGGGCACTTGGGTTGCTTCCATATCTTGAATATTGTAAATAATTCTGCAATGAGCATAAGGGGGCATATATTCTTTCAAATTAATGGTTTGGGTTTCTTCAGATAGATTCCCAGAGGTGGAATTGCTGGGTCAGAAGGCAATTCCATTGTTAATTTTTTAAGGAAACTCCACACTGTTTTTCATAATGGTTTCACCAATCCACATTCCCAACAACAGTGCATGAAGGTTCCCTTTTCTCCACATGCTCACCAACACTTGTATGTTCTTTTATTAATGGTAGCCATTCTGACAGGTGTGAGGTGATATCTCATTGTGGTTTTGATTTGCATCTCTCTGATGACTAATGATTTTGAGAAACTCTTCATATATCTGTCTGTGTTCTTTGGAGAATTGTCTATTCAGGTCTTCTGCCCACTTTTTAATTGGGTTTTTCTTTTTCTTTTTTCTTTTTTTCTGGTATTGAGTTGTCTGAGTTCTTTACACATTTTGGATATTAACCTTTTATCAGATGTATTCTTGGCAAATATTTTCTCCCATTCAGTAGGTTGTCTTTTGATTTTGTTGATGGTTTCCCTTGCTGTGCAGAAACTTTTTAGTTTGATATAGTCCCTTTGTTTTTTTTGTGTTGTTGTTGTTTGTTTCCCTTGCCCAAGAAGAGATGTCAAAAAAATATTGCTAAGAGAAATGTCAGAGAATTTACTGCCTATGTTTGCTCTAGGAGTTTTATGGTTTTGGGTCTTACATTTAAATCTCTGATCCATTTTAAGTTTATTCTTGTATATGGTGTAAGAAGGTGGTCTAGTTGGGTTTTTTTTTTTGCACTTATCTGTCCAATTTTCCCACAATAACTTATTTAATAGATTGTCTTTACCCTGTTTTATTTTCTTGCTTCCTTAGTCATAGACTAATTGACTATATAGTTGTGGGTTTATTTCCGGGCTCTTTATTGTTTTCCATTGATCTATGTGTCTGTTTTTATGTTAGTACCATGCTGTTTTGATTGCTATAGCCTTGTAGTGTAGTTTGATATCAGGTAGTGTGATACCTCCCACTGTGTTATTTTTCAAGATTTCTATTATTATTGTTATAAATTTTGGATTGTTTGTTCTAGTTCTGTGAAATATGCCATTGGTATATTAATAGGAATTGTGTTGAATGCTAACAGATATTTCTTTTTTTTATTGGTGTTCAAGTACAGTTTTCTGCTTTCCACCCCCCCACCCCAGCCCAACACCCAACCCTCCCCACCTCCCTCCCCTGTTTCCACTCCCTCTTGTTATTGTCCATGTGCCCTTTATAATTATTCCTGCAAACCCTTCACCCTTTCCCCTTGAAATTCCCTCCCCTTTCCCCTCTGGTCACTGTCAGCCTGTTCTCAATTTCAGTGTCTTTGATTATATTTTGCTTGCTTGTTTGTTTTGTTGATTAGGTACCTGTTAAAGGTGAGATCATATGGTATTTGTCTTTCACCACCTAGCTTATTTTGCTTAGCATAATGCTTTCCAGTTCCATCCATGCTGTCACAAAGAATAGGAGCTCCTTCTTTCTTTCTGCTGCATAGAATTCCATTGTGTAAATGTACCATAGTTTTTTGATCCATTCATTTACTGATGGGCATCTTGGTTGCTTCCAGCACTTGGCTATTGTAAATTGTGCCATGAACATTGGGGTGCATAGGTTCTTTTGGACTGGTGTTTCAGGGTTCTTAGGATATAATCCTAGCAGTGGAATTGCTGGATCAAGAGGCAGATCCATTTTTGTTTTTTTGAGGAAATTCCATGCTGTTTTCCATAGTGGTTGTACCACTCTGCATTCACCAACGGTACACTAGGGTTCCTTTTCTCCACACCCTCTCCAACACTTGTTTGTTGCTTTCTTTATTATGGCCATTCTGACCAGTGTGAAGTGGTATCTCATTGTGGTTTTAATTTGCATCTCTCTGACAGCTAGCGACACTGAGCATCTTTTCATATGTCTTTGGACCCTCTGTATGTCCTCCTTGGAGAAGTGTCTGTAACAGATATTTCTTGAATGAATTAGTCATTTCATGATAACTCTAAAATATAATGTAGAAAAGATTCAGTCTGTGGGGCCACAGCACCTTAAATATTTCTTCATCAGAATGGAGGGTATTGATTAATGAGTCACATACAGTAATAATAATAAAATGTTAATGAAAGATAAGGTCAATATAGGGAATCGATCCTCTTAGTTAGCACCTTTATTTATCAAGTACTTGTATCTACTTTGTCTCAACCCATATTCCTAACACTTTAGAAATTTTACTCATTGTAATTCTCACAATAATTTTATGAGGTAGCCCTAGAATTTACCACTATTTTATATACAAGGAGAGTGAGACATGGAGATGTTTAGTAACCTTGCTGGGCCCTGCAGCTGGGAAGTGACAGCACCCAGATTTGAAGCCAGTCAGGCTGCCTCCAGAGACAGGCTTTCAATTAGCTCAGTCTGTTATCTCTCAACATAAGCAGTCATATAACAAGCTGGGCAAATGATTCCCTCTGTTTTTAAAGCATGAAGTTTCTTTTATTTCCTCATTGGACTCCAAACAGAATGCCCGAGTCAGACAGTGACACTAACAGTTAGTGGTGAATTCTTTGCTGTGTGCTGGTTAATTGTATGATGAAATCACTTCTTCTAAAACCTGAATGAACTATAGTGGCAATTTCATGTTAAATGGTTATATGAAAAGTAGTTTTAGATAAAAATAAAACATTTGTTGGAATTTACATGTTTAAAGCTTTGCAAAATTTACAGTAACGTCTTTAACATATAAGTTAATGACAATTTTGAATAAAATTAGAAAATAAAGAATATATAAGGTAGATAATTTCATTTTAAGTAAAAAAAAATACAAAGAAGGACATCAAAGGACACTACCAAAAAAGTAAAAAAGATGGCTCCCAGGATGGGAGAATAGGGCGCTGGCTGGTGTGGCTCAGTGGATTGGGTACCGTCCTGTGGACAAAAGGGATGCCAGTTTGATTCCCAGCCAGGGCACATGCCTGTGTTGCAGGCCAGATCCCCAGTGGAAGTGTGTGCATGAGAGGTAGCTGATGAATGCATCTCTCTTTCTCCTTCCCTTCCCCTCTCTCTAAAACAAACAAACAAACAAACAAACAAATAAGAATGGAAGAATATATTTGCCCAGCATATGTCTGAAAAGAGATTCATGTCTAGAATAAATAGAGAACTTCTAATAGTCAACAAAACCCCAACAACTTGATTAAAATTGGCCAAAGAATTTGAATAGATATTTCTCCAAAGAAGTTGTAAAAGTGGTCAATAAGCACATGAAAGGATGCTCAATACCACTAGTCTTTAAGGAAATGCAAATGAAACCACAGTGAGATACCATTTCATATCCATTAGGGTGGCTATTATAAAAAACAACAAAAAATAACAAATGGTGAGAATGTGGAGAAATTGGGACCTGTGTGCTTTGCTGGTAGGAATGTAAAATGGTGTAGCCATTGTGGAAAATAGTTTGGTGGTTCCTCAAAAACTAACAATTCCATTTCAAGATATGCACTAAAAAGCATTGAAACCTGGAACTCAAATGGAGTACACCAATATTCATAGCAGCATTATTCACAATATCCAAAAGGTGGAAACAACCTAAATGTCCATTAACAGGTGAGTGGAGAAACAAAATGTCATATATACATACAATAGAATATTTTTCATCTTACAAAGCTAATGAAATTCTGAAACATGTTATAGTAGATAAACTTTGAAAATATGTTAAGTATGAAATAACCCAGACAAAAAAGGACAAATATTATATGAGGCCATTTATATGAGATATCTACAGTTGACAAATTAAGAGACAGAAGGTAGAATAGAGGTTACCGGGGGTTGGGGGTGGGGGTGGGGGAAATGGGGAGTTAGTGTTAATTTATATAGAGTATCTGTTAGAAATTATGAGTAAGTTCTGGAAATGATAGTGGGTGATGGTTACACAAGATTGTAACTGTACTTAGTGCTATTAAATTGTACATCTAAAATCGTTAAAACAAATATTGTTATGTATATTTTACTACAATAAAAATAAACAGAATTTTAGAAAATTGAACAACACAAAGAAGATAAGTAACAAGGGCAACCAGATATCTTTACTATGACTTAAATGAGTCCAAAGGCCCTATTTACAGACTATTGTTTTTAAAGAAACAAAGTTGTTAAATATCTTTATAAACAAAGATTGAGGTAATATGTATATATATTATAGGGGAGACCCCAAAAAGTCAGAATTATCTTCTGGAGGGTGGGACCCTTGTAGCACAGGCTTCCCCCACTAGGTGAGTGTTCTAGGAACCCATCTGTATCAGTGTACCAGCCGGCATTGTTGTGAGAGGCTGTGTTTGACTTCAGTGAATTTTTTTTTAAAGACTCAGCACATTTGCTGGTTTCATGATGGATGATTTGCGAGTGCACCTGCCCACATCAAGCTGAGTGTTCAGCAGTTTTCGACCAAAAATGGCATGAGCCCTGTGCTCCATCATTCCTATTCAGCCGATCTCACCCTGAGTGACATTTATTTTGTTTCCCTGGATGGAAAAAGTCCTCAAAGGGAAACGTTTTGCTAATGTGAAAGAGGTGAAATAAAAAAGGTAGAAGTGCTAAAATGAATCAAAATTGTTGAGTTCAAAACCTGTGCTGAGCAGTGGAAAAAACATCTTGATAAGTGTATTGCATCAAATGGAGAGTACTATGAAGGTGACTGAAATTTAAACATGTAAGAGTAAATATACAATTTTTTATAAATAAATCCCAGTTTTGGGGGATATATATATATGTAATATGAGAATGCATAAGACATTTTTTGGTCTTTGGAAATGTTTGACATTTCCTTCCTAATTTATATATGCTTTCAGCATGCACCATCAAAATAGGCCTATATTGCATTGAAAGGAATTCAAGGAAAGAGCTGTGATTATTTTGAGGCTATTTTACAATCCCCTCCACCTGATTATTAGTTTCTTGAGAATAGGAGCTTCCTTAACTCTTACGTGTAGTTCTACTCCTTGTCACTTAGTAAGCCCCGATCTGTAATTTGAATGAAAGATTGTGGCAGGATCAGCAAAGTTGTTTTTGTTTGGGGAATAACTGGGCTGCAGTGTAGGTGTTAGCAGCAATGTCTCCAGTATGGCACTGGAAAAAGAAAAACAGAAAAGGAACTCAAAGCCATAAAGTTGGGAGAGGGGGAGAATTGTAAAGATCTTGTAAGTTAAATTTCAAAAATAGTTTCACACTATTTTATCAGTTTGTATAGATTGAATTATTTTAGAGATATTACAGTATAATACATGAATTATTTTTAATATTAGAAATTAGATAGATATTGTTGGTTCCTTCAGTGGAGACCACAATGAGGCCATTAGTTGTTCCCTAGAGACCTGTGTATCACATATTATAGCAACTATTCAGACTGCTGTGGTTTATGGACTATAAATTTTCATGCATTCTCTCACCAAGAATCAATCACCATGGATTCCTCATGGACAGGCAGGTAAGGAAAAAATTTCTTTTTATGTTATATATACTACTTTTTTCCTCTGCTCTTCTTGCCTCCCTTCCTTCCACTCCACCCCCCCCCCCCCGCCCTGCCAAGTCAATGTCTCTTGTATCATTATCATATTTTTAGGACAAATGTGTAATTAAATGTCAAAGTCTCCATGTTTTTTATCTCTGTGTAAGAGATAAAAAAATCATGTCCCAGGGGCTAATGATTATAAAGGACTAAGAAGCAATTTAAGGACTAGAAATTTGGAAGAGTTATTTTCTCTAAAAGAACACTCTTATTCAAACACAGATATATTATTTATTTTTATTGAATTTACTGGGGTTACATTGGCTAACAAAATTATATACACTTCAAGGGTACAATTCTATAATGCATCGTCTGTATATTGTATCGTGTGTTCACCACCCAAAGTCTAGTCTCCTTCCATCACCATTTACTCCTCATTTTTTCTCTCTACCTGCCTCTACCCCCAAACAAATATATTTTCATGAAAACTTTAGCTTTTACTTTTATAGGTTCAGAGATTTAAAATCTTTTGAAATCCTCATTGTGCTACTGTCTGAACTAATGAATACAGGAAAAGTATGACAGAGCAGAAGTTTCTGTGCAAAAGCCTGACTTGGACATGAATACAAGAGCAGAAGGAATGCCTATCCTTCTGTTCTTGTGTGACATTTTATTGACATTAGTTTTCCTGGGCCACATACAATAGAAAAATAGAGGATAGAATATATAAATTAGAAAATTCCTTTGAGTATATGGACAAGTGAAATACCTTTGTGGAGGTGGTGGTGGTGGTGGTAAAATAGTTTACTGCCAAAATTGCAAACCAAAATTTTCCAAAAGTAGAGACTTGGTATATAAGCTAAATACTGTAACCAATAAAAAATACATAATAAGTTAAATATTACAGATGTAGATAGATGAATTCATCAAATTCTTAAAGTAAAAGTTCAAAGTTCTTAAGATTTTAATTTAAAATATCTGGGCTGAATAACCCAGTATGGATTGATTTTCCAATTATATTTCAAAAGACAATAAGCCACTTCCTTCACATAAATTTATCAAATGAGAAAAAAGGAAATAACATAATCAACAGGAAAAAATAATATGAACCATAAATTATTTTTTATTTTTTTAAATTGTGATTCTTTTAAAACTATTCTAAGCATACTATACTTTATATTTTTGGCCTTTAACATATTTGTTATGAAACTTAAATATATGTTAACAAATTTAATTTTTGTTTTTGAAAAGATTTTATTTTTTAGAGAGAGGAGAAAGGAGGGAGAAAGAAAGGGAGAGAAACATCAATCAATTGCCTCTCACACACACCCCTACTGGGGCAGGCCTGCAACCCAGGCATGAGCCCTGACTGGTAATTAAACCAGTGACCTTTCGCTTTGTGGGATAACACCCAACCAACTGAGCCACACCAGTCTGGGCAGCCTTTCTTTTTTAAATGGTGCATATTTATTACCAAAAATATAAAGCTATATTCAATAATAATTAATAACAACCCAATTAAAATGGGAAAGGGATTTTAACAGACATTTTAATAAAGAAGATGTACAAATGGCCAATAAGCACATAAAAAGACATTCACCATCATTAATGCTAGGGAAATAAAAATCAAAACCACAGTGAGATATCATTTCATGTCTATTAGGATGGCTATTATTTTTTTAAAAACATGGAAAATAGTTGTTGGTGAAGATGTGGGGACATTTGAGCCCTTGCACTTTGCTGGTGGGAATGTAAAATGGTGAAGCTTCTGCAGAAAACCATTTTCTAGATAGTGGAGATGATTACGCATCATTGGAAATGTACTTGGTACCACTGAATTGTACACTAAAAATGGTTTAAGTGGTAATTTCTATGTTATGTGTATTTAACCATAATTAAAAAACAAACAAGTAATAAAGCAAACTACAAAGAAGAGATTGACAAGTTGTTTTAAACCCAACTTTTTAGAAAGAACCCATGTTAATACATGGTAGTAATTCTAATACCTTACTCTGTGCTTTAAACTTTGTTGTGAGATATTTCAGAAATATCTCTGTGAAAAAAGTATAGCTAATAATATATAAAGAACACTTACAAGCAGACATGTTGGTTTGTCTAACAGGAGCTATGACCTCGGCTTGAGCAGGAGTGCTTTGTGTCTGCAAAGTTAATTAGCTTAGGTGGTGTTCAAGTGTGTAATTGTGACCTTGTATACAATGATCTAACCAAGCCAACTTAGGCATAAAAAATGACCACTAAATGAAATTGGAAACTGTGAAAAGCCACAGGTGACATCATTAAATGCGTCTGAGATAAGCATCATTCTTCGTTTATGTTATTTGGTAGTACTATGTATCATACTTTAGCCCAATCCTAAAAGTTACTGTGTTTTCCTTTTATTCTATTTAAAATGTTTCTTGCCCTGACTGGTGTGGCTCAGTGGATTGAGTGCTAGCCTGCAAACCAAAGGGTCATGGGTTCAATTCCCAGTCTATGGCACATGCCTGGGTTGCAGGTCAGGTCCCCAGTAGGGGGTGCGTGAGAGGCAACCACACACTGATGTTTCTCTCCCTCTCTTCCTCCCTTCCTCTCTCTCTAAAAAAAAATAAATAAAATCTTTTAAGTAAAAAAACAAAGTGTTTCTGGATATAACATTATAAAAGATTATTGGTAATATATGCTTTTATGGATCACTGGAATATGGTTTTATAGAAAAGATATAGTAACATCAGTTGAATGGCCTGATGTAAATTACATAAAGTTTAGAAAGTCAAGGGGCACTTTGTTTCAGTTTGAACTACATCATTACCTTTCTTGTAACCTTAGACTGAGATACCATCATTAAAGCACAAATAGCAGTGAAGTATTTTACAGATTTTCTAGTAAGACAAAGCTAATATATAGAGTTGGAATATCCAGTAAGATGACCAAAATGCAATTATTTGTCTCCCTTCCCCTATTTCCTCAATTTTAAATACATATTATTATTTATTTAGCAGTCATCAGTAAGAATGTCAGAATTTCTTTTTTAAAATTAATTTATTTATTTTAGAGAGAGAGGAAGGTAGAGAGAAAGAGAGGGAGAGGAACATCAATCAGTTGCCTCTTGCAACTGCTCCAACCAGGGACCAGGCCTGCAACCCAAGCATGTGCCCTGACCCGGAATTGAATCAGCACCCTTTTGATTTCAAGATGATGCCCAACCAAGTGAGCCACACCGGTCAGGGCAAGAATGTCAGAATTTCTAACCTTGCTCCACCATTTCTTAGTTGTGTGACAATTTTTTAAGCTTTCTCAGCCTTAATTTCCTCATCTGTAAAATAGATGTAATAATAGGGCCCACATCATAGGTTTGTTATGAGAGTTCAGTAAATTAATAATATGCAAAACAAATCCTTAAAACAATGCATGCATATAAGTGCTCCATAAATATAAGCTACTTTTATTATTGTTGTGAGGATGAGATACCTACTACTATTCAACCCTCAAATCAATATTACAAGAGCTGATAATATGATATACTTGCTTATATCAAATAATTTACTTATTTGGAGATAATGTCAGAAATCTGATTTGCAGTCCTTCATGAATGCAGCACTGGACAAATGGCACTCCAAGCTCCCCTGGTTCTGAGATAGATCCTGATAAAATTTCTATAATAAACTCTTTCATTTGGAATCAGAGAAAAGACCCAACAGTTGGAATCAGAGGAAAAAAGAAAGAAAGAAAGACTTCATTGAGAAGAAAGGATCTGAGCTGAGCCCTGAAAGATAGGATTTGCAAAGGGGAGGGGAGGGGGGATTCTATCCCCGTCCCCCATGTGCTAGGCATTATGCTATGTGCTTCACAACCTTTCTTTACATTTGTCATGACAGCCCCAGCAGGTCACATAGCTGGTATTTAATAAATCAGGGAAAACTCTTCTCTAAACCCAAAGCTGTTCTTATTTCTACACTATGCTGCTTTGATAATTATAGGTTGTATCATTCTGTGTCTTGGACAGTTATATACTTCTAAATATCACATTAGTTTGTAGTGGCTAATTTTTTGTTTTTACTGTTTTTCCCCTTCATTTTTTTTACTTGCATATGTGCTGAATTGTATGTTTGTTTTTAAATTTAAATTTTGCCGATTCTGTTCCTTCATAATTTAACTCAGGTGTAATGTCTTTGCTGAGGCCTCTTCTTCTGGATGTGGTCCCAACAATTCAACAGACTGCTGTTTTGGCTCTTGGAAGACTGGCTAATTATAATGATGACCTAGCAGAAGCAGTTGTGAAGGGTGACATCCTTCCACAGCTTGTTTATTCACTGGCAGAACAGAATGTAAGAATTAAAAAAAAAGTTATGTTTTTTACTTAAAAATTTTGATAGTTTGGATGCATTTGCAAGGTTACAGGCCTTAGAATTATTAAGATGTTAATACACCTTCAGTTCTCTAAGCTAAACATAATATCACTAGGGCATTCTACTTTGAGGTTGGTATGCAGCTGTTTTCCATTATTGTATTAACAGATTAAAAAATGTAATGGAGGTATACATAAAGCAGTATTTCTGTGTATCAGAGTATTAAAATTATAGAATTAGGCTTAGGATATAAAGCCTTAGGCAAACAAAAATGTTTACAGAAATCTTTTTATACAGGTGAAATTATATACAGGTTGATGGCAACTGTAACAGATTACTTTAGAGCAAAGGGGAGAGAAGCATCCGAAAGGAAGAACACTATGTTTAATGGAAGGTTTGATAAAGCATTTTACCAGTATGCAAGCATGTCAGGCCTTTTACAAGTCACCTAAGAGTGCCCCAATATCTGTTTCTCCTTCTGCCTGGTCCCACTCCATGTTTCTGTACAGCACCACCTACCAGTACCTAACAGCAGTAAAGGATCTTCCTGTAGGTAGATAGGGTCTTAGACTGTTCATTCCATTCTGTTAGTTTATCATAATTAGGAATATATCTTTCTTGACAAATCTTTAAGATTACATTCCTATTTATGTAACCAAAAGACAAACAATCCATTTAAAATGGGGCAAAAGACTTGAATAAACAATTATTCAAGGAAGATGTATCCATGGCCCACAAACATGAAAAGATGTTCAACAGCTTTAGTCATTAAGAAACGCAAATCAAAGCCACAACAAGATAGCAATTACCTACTGGGATGGTCATAATAATAAAAAAAAGTAAAGGAAAATAACAAGTAATAGTTAAGATGTGGAGATGCTGGACCCCTTGTGCATTGCTGGTAGAAGTGTAAAGTGGTGTGGCTACTTCTGACAGCTTGGCAGTTCCTCAGTAAGTTAAACATAATTACCATATGGCATAGGAATCCTGCTCCTAGTTATGTTTCCAGAAAGATTGAAAACAGGTGTTCAAACAAAACTTGTACACAAATGTTCATAGCAGCATTATTTAAAATAGCCAAAAGAATTACAGGATAAACAAAATGTTATATGTCCATAGAGTGGATGGAATATTATTAGCCATAAAAAGGATCAAGTAATAACAAATGCTACAACATGGCTGAACCTTGAAAACATTATGCTAAGCCAGACACAAAGGAAAGGTTACATATTATATGATTCCATTTATATGAAATATCCCCAATATGCAAAATCCATAGAGACAGAAGCAGATTAGTGGTTGCCCAGGGCTAGGGGAGAGGGGAATGAGGAGTGGCCACTTAACACAGATGGGGTTCCTCATTGGGTTGATAAAAATATTCTGCAACTACAGCTCTGACTGGTGTGGCTCAGTTGTTTGGGCATTGTCCCACAAAGGCAGAAAGGTCACAGGTTCGATTCCTAGTTAGGGCACATGCCTGGGTTGCAGACCAGGTCTGGTCCCTGGTTGGGGAGCCTGCAACTGATTGATGTTTCTCACATTGATATTTCCCTGTCTTTCCACCTCCCTTCCCTCTCTCTAAAACTAAAGTAAAATCTTTAAAAATTATCCTGGAACTACAAAGGTGGTTGTACAACATTGTGAATACACTAAATGCCACTGAATTGTATACTTTAAAATGGTTGAAATTGTAAATTTTTTGTGTATTTTACCAGCATTTTTAAAAGTAAACAAATTCTTTTGTTGAAAAATTTGCCTCATTTTTATAAATTGGAGAGTCATTTACTAATGACTGTTTTATCTCTATAAGGAATGACAGAAATTTTATTTTTTCTTGTATGTATTCCTTCTATTATCAAATAATATTAGACTTGCTTCTTTCTGTACTCTCACCTTCATCTTTTGACAGCAGAGTGTGTATTTTGGTATCCCACATAGAAGTTTTTTTTTAAGAAGGTTCTTAATAGAAGTTTTCCATGTAAATGATGTCTGTTAGTTATAAAGAGATAGAAAGTATTAGGGCAGGAAAGTGATGAGAACATGAGAATGTGAAGCTTCTCACCTTTGTTATTCAGAAGCTTCTGTCTCCTTCACCTACCAGTCCTTTAACCAGTCTTTATGGGGAGCAAATCTTTTGCTTTTTTTTTAAGGAAATTTCTTTGATGGGAAGTGGGAGAGAAGAGAGGAATTTGAGGAAGCAGATATTAGAAGAAAGGAGGAAGGAGATCAGAAAATGTGAATTACAGGCACTGCAGTTAGTAGTGACTATTAACACCCAATAAATTGTGAATTTGAAAATTCTACAATATAAAAAGTCAAATTAGCTTAAGGTAATGATAAGAAATGTATCACCATTATTTTTCCACAATTACAAGAAAATCTGTGGAAAGCTACTTTAAAACTCTATTCTCATTTTTGTAATAAATTAGTAGCTATTTGGTTACTGACATATAAAATTAAACTGTACAATAAATATTTAATATCTACATATGTTACACTTAAGAAACTAAAGAAATATATATAATTAAAATATCATTACTAAATAGCATATTTCTTATATCATCAATACATACCAAGTTTTGAGATTTAATGTTAAAAAATATACTTGATATATTTTCTCCTATAGATTTGTTTGTATCTTAATATTTTAGCCTAAGTAAATAGAATGCTTTCAAAACAGGTGTTATGACTCCCAGTTGCTTTTTAGTAGTCACTGTATAGAAACAGAATTTAAAGTAGGGGGTTAACTGGGTTCTGTCAATAAAAGGAAGAGTTAAAAGACCATTACTGTATCATTATGTGAACCATACAACCACAGTGAGACTTAGAAGTAAATGCTTTCTAAACATTTAATTTTCTTGGCTACATGAAGAAAATCATATTTCAGTTTTTATTTCTTAATCTAATAAAATTTATATGTAGAAAAATTATAAATGTGAAGCATTACTTAAAATTCACATCATGGTAAGACTTTTGTACTTCCCTTTTTAAAAAAGCACTTCTAAAAAGGGATAAATGTTGTATCTCATTGTTTGGCTAGTTTCTTTGCCAGGAAACGTTTTAAAATGTATCATGAGTGTTTTGCCTTTGTGTTTATTCAATGATTGGTAAGTGCATCTTGAAACATGGTGGCTACTTCAGGATAATTTAGAGCACCAGAGAGATTCGCTGAGGCCATGAGACGCCTACCAGGCTTAGAGACTGAGGGCAGGTAAAGGAAATGAGTTTGACAGTTTAGCTGTCATGCCGGCAATCTGGGTTCCTCGAGGTCAAATACCTTTGGTGTAATGCAGATACATAAAAATCTCATTATTTTATGAATTTGTAGGATATACATTTTGCAGGAAATATATTTCATTTATAAAATCATCTTTTAGAATAAAATATTTGAAATGTAATATAAGACTTACATTGTTTTTGTTTAGTTACCAAACAAAAGCAACAGAGAACATCAACAAATAAAAATGATGTTGCAGGATGTTTTTCTATTTAAAAGCTATTGAACTTGATTATATTAATGTTATTTTGACATTGGTTTTGGTCTTTTTTTTAACTTTTTGTTATATAAGTGCTCAACTCATTTTGAATTTTATTTATTTTATCTATTTTATCCTTGTAGCGTTTCTACAAGAAAGCAGCTGCCTTTGTGTTACGAGCAGTTGGTAAACATTCTCCTCAACTAGCACAGGCAATAGTTGATTGTGGAGCACTGGATACGCTGGTGATATGCCTGGAAGACTTTGACCCTGGAGTTAAAGAGGCTGTGGCCTGGGCCCTCGGAAATATTGCAAGACATAATGCCGGTAATGGAGCATAAGTTAAAATAGGATTATTAAAGTTTATATTTATTAGACAAATCTGGCTTTGTTTAGTAAAGCATAGGTGAGTTCTTAATGATATTTCTATACATTATAGGAGATAAGCTTTGAATGATGCCCAAGTTGTTTGAATTACAAATTCACACACACACACAAAAATCTATACATCCCAGCTTTTATCTGTTAGCAGAGGAGAACTTTGTAGATGGAAAGGAGGGGCAGGAAATGGGGCAAATGAGATACTAATTCTCAAATTCTCATTTAAGAAATGACTTTAGTTTGTCATCCTTCAGGGTACATTGAGTCTTCACTCTTACTCATAGTATAGGGCATTCTGAATCATCCAGGGGCCATTCCATATGAGTGAGTAATGTTAAAAAGATATGGACATAACTTTCTAGAACATGTTGGTATTCTGTTTGTATTGGGCAGGAAAGAAGGAGGGGAAAGAGAAGGACCACCTTTACTTAGAAACTGACAATTCGGTGCCAGGAGCTCCTGTGTGAAGTTGTGCTGATACACGTGGTCAGTAAAACATACATAGTGACCAAAACTGCTAAATGATATGAACAAATAATACAACAAGAATATACAGTTTAACAAACACATGTAAAAATGATCAACTTTGCTAGTAATCAAGAACTGCATATTAAAACAGTGCAAATATCGTTCCCCCTTTTACTACTTGGCGGGGGAAAGAGTAAGGCAGACATAGAGCTAAGTGGCTAAGAGCACTGTGGCGTTAGGCAGGACCAGAGTTTGAGTCCAAGTTCTACCACTTAGTGGCTATGTGACATTGGATATGACTTTTAAACTCTCAGAACCTTTACTTCCTCATCTGCAAAAAGAAGGTAATTACTTCAGAGTTACTTCAGGGATTTGCTGTGGGATGTTCAAAGGAGCTACCTCTGAGATTTGTTGTGAGAATGATGAGATACTACATGTGAAGCACTTAGAACAGTGCTTGGCATATGGTAAATATTAAAAAAAATGAAAGGTATTAGTATTGATACTGAAGGTTGGAGAGGACTTGATAATGTTTCTTCCTGTTGGTGGAGGCACTACAAATTGTATAAACTTGAGGAAAGTTGTTTGGTAAAACAAATCTAAGTCACAAAATGGTTTATGGTTACTCTAAAAAGCCTGCTTTGGGAATTCATCCTAAGTAAAGAATTCCACAGGATGAAAAAACTATACTCAAAAATGTTATTGTAGCATTATTTTTTGTGTTTTATTTGGAAATGAACAAAAGTTTATTGAAACTGGTTTTGGGGACGATGGCTGGGTGGATACTTGAGGGTTTTCCAAAGAGAACTAGGTATTGTGCTTTAGGCTTCTCAAAAGACATTTTTTTACATGTACATTATACAGGGTCCAGCAGAAAGTAAGGCGTGCTTGAGTGGTTGGTAAGGTATGTGAGTGTCTCACATGAGGTGGACAGCAATTTGCTCATTTCACCTAAAATGTCATATAGTGTGCTTGAGTGTGATATTGTTATGTTATAGAATTACATACTTATGATTTGGGAATAAAGGATTTTGTAATAAAAGAGGGGCGTTATTTGTGCTGGACCCTATATGCGTCTGCCTGACTGTCTCTTATTGTCTATAATTTAAAATGTGTTATTTTTATAGCTGTTATTCTTGGACATACAAGTAAATCAACATGTATATTCAAAAGATGTTTCTTTCTTTTTTTTTAAGATTTTATTTATTTATTTTTAGAGAGGGGAAGGGAAGGAGAAAGAGAGAGAGAGAAACATCAGTGTGTGGTTGCCTCCCACATGCCCCCTACTGGGGACCTGGCCTGCAACTCAGGCATGTGCCCTGACTGGGAAGGGAACCTGCGACCCTTTGGTTCACAAGGCTGGTACTCAATCCACTGAGCCACACCAGCCAAGGGCTCAAAAGATGTTTATTTCTGACAAGTAAAATGGTTAAGATTAATTTATCCCTTTATCTAAAGAAACATTAATATTTATATATATAAAAGTATGCTGTTTAGTTGTAGATCTCATTTTGAAAGTGTTTCTTATATATACAATATAATACACCTTTTTATTTTGTATAAAGTTATCAAAATCTTAAAAGTACTGTAAGATGAATGGAATTTAAAGATCAACTGTATTAGCACAACGTTCATGTTAATGTTTACTCATGTAAATAGTGCAAAATATTGCCTAATTAGTGCAGTTGGTCAATTTTTGGTGCTTTAATTTTCTGTTATTGTAAACCATGCATAAAATGCTTGCCTATTGAGAAGTGCAGAATTGTCAGAGCTTAAACAGCTGACAGCTGCTTACTCTTGTAGAAGAAAAAAAAAGAACAACAAGCCATTTCAGCCTAATCTACTTCAAATGTGTTCATGTAAATGGAGGTCCACCTATTGACCTGTATGCTTTTTAGCTCAGGATTGGTCCACACAGTTTATGAAACCAGGAAGGCTGATTTGAAACACAGATGTCGAGACAGTGAAGTACCCTCTCCCCTTTTTTTCTCTGCTGTATCTGTGAGGGTGAAAAATGGGCTGCATGTACAAGGGTCAGTCGCTCATATGCAATTACTTTTCCTGGATCCACAGAACTGTCACAAGCTGTGGTGGATGCAGGAGCAGTTCCTCTTCTAATACTCTGTATCCAGGAGCCAGAAATTGCTTTGAAAAGGATTGCTGCTTCGGTCCTCAGTGATATTTCAGAGCATTCTCCAGAGTTAGCACAGACAGTAGTGGATGCAGGAGCAATTGCTCACTTAGCCCGGATGATTCTGAACCCTAATGCGAAATTGAAGGTATTTAAAAATGTTAAAAAACAGACTCCTGTTAATCTAAGAAAATGGAATTGTGTATAGATTGATATTATATATGCAAAATAATTTGTAAATTATCATAGAAAACAGATGTGACTATATTATGTATTTGGTTTTCTAATATGTGAAAATTATGCTGTAAAGATTAGACAATAAAGACATGATTGGGGAAAATATGTGTAATGCTAAATATTAGAAGTAGCATCAGTATTAACATTAATCACTAAAATAAGGAATCACATAATGATTGAATCTGAGGGTGGGAAGGCACTTAAAATTTTTCTAGCTCACCACTATTACATTTAAGTTTCTTTGAAAATTGTCATTTATATTTCTTTTCTGTAGCTTTCTAAAATCTGATTTTCAGTTAATAGTCACCAGGTATACTTTTATATGTTATTATTCTATAAGGTTTAAAAATTTTGAATGTTAACTGAGCAATGAGAAGTTCTTTGAAATGTTGTCAGCATCATGCTGAAAATGTTAGTTCTGCCTAATCTTTTTTGTACTATATCATCACATGTAATATAAATGAACAATTTAAGTATTACATAGTTAAGAAACAGTATTTATCCAAAGGTCATATTCTTTGATCATCTATGATAGAGATTTAAACAGTCCACAGAGAACTAAGATATTTAAATTGGAAATTAGGGGATTTAAGAAGTTCAGTATTTACGTATAAGACTAGGATGTGAATGTCTCAAGACTCAGAAATCTTAGGTTATGCTGGATATGTAATTGTTTTTTCTTTTTATAAAAGAATTTGACTGTGTAAAGCTGTTTAAATCATATCTGAACTCTGAAGGGAACTCTACCTAATATTTTGTTTTATTTTGGTTTTTGGTTAACAGCGTCAGGTCCTTTCCGCTCTTGGTCAGATTGCAAAACATTCTGTGGATCTGGCAGAAATGGTGGTCGAAGCAGAGATTTTTCCAGTTGTACTTACCTGCCTGAAGGACAAAGATGAATACGTGAAGAAAAATGCTTCTACTTTGATTAGAGAGATTGCAAAACATACACCCGAGGTAAAACAAAACAAAAACCAAGCTTTAAATACAACAATATTAGTCAGTGTATAGATTGATATTATATATGCAAAATAATTTGTAAATTATCATAGAAAACAGATGTGCCTATATTATGTATTTGGTTTTCTAATATGTGAAAATTATGCTGTAAAGATTAGACAATAAAGACATGATTGGGGAAAATATGTGTAATGCTAAAAATTAGAAGTAGCATCAGTATTAACATTAATCACTAAATGTTTTCATTGTTAGGTAAAACATTGATTTGTGTAAAAGACCTAGGTGCTGTGCCTCATGGTTTGGTTAGGGCAGGGTTTCTCATCCTCAGCACCATGGACATTTTGGACTAGATAACCCTTTGTTGTGGGGAGCTGTCCTGTACACTGCAGCATCTTTGGCCCCTGCCAATAGCATGCCTTCCCACCCTGTAAGGATCAAAAAAGTAGGTACTGTCTCCATATATTGCCAAATGTTTACCAAAAGACAAAAGTGGCCATTGTTGAGAACCCCACTGGCTTATCTCATTAGAGTTGGAGACAAAAATCTCAGTTTTAAACTATTTCCCCTTTTTATATTTCTAGACTGTGGGGACCATAGTCCTTTGCCATTCTTGTCATTTCAGGTCAGCTGAGAGTAATGAGAGGTTTTACAGTTCTGGGTGGGAGAGACCACCAGGCCCCCAGCCCCATGTAGCTGCTCTAGTAGCTGCTCTTACATAGTGTTTCCTGCTCTGAGTTCCTAGATGCCAAAGGCATGGAGATGAAGCAAGCCTGGGTGGATTCTGAAGTTGTATCTTTTTCTGTGTATATTTTGACTAATCAATTTCATTTTACTAAAGTTTATAGTTCTCATCATTTCATCTACCATCTTGGTTGAAATTTTTATGATTGGATATAATCAGCTAGTAATCATTGTTTACAAAGGGGGGATAATTAGGCTAGAATATTTCAAGTCTGACATTATTGTTATTCAGCATTTAGTGATGAATCTGCTTCCACTCACACATTGTGATTGGGGCTTTCAGTAGTTAGCTAGTTATGAACTAGCCCTAAGCTTAGTGTCTAGGTGGGGGATTTTGACAACCATTAGAATAGGGATAAAAGTTGTGCCATTAATGCATGAAAAGTTGAAGCACAGAGGAAGTGCCACACAGTGAATATATCTGTACATTTAAAATAGAATTATTACACCCTGACTTGTGTGGCTCAGTGGGTTGAGTGCTGGCCTGTGAATCAAAAGGTTGCTGGTTTGATTCCCAGTCAGGGCACATGCCTGGGTTTTAGGGCAACTGATTGATGTTTCCTTCCTTTTCCCTCTCTCTAAAAAATAAATAAAATCTTTTAAAAAATAAAATAAAATAGGGTTATTATACTTGTATATTGCATTAATAAGTAATTTCAATAAATCATATTTCAAATTTTACCAGATGTTTTTGGATCCTGAGTAAAAATGTTTGGCAATACTAAAGTAATATTTAAAGAGTATTTGATGCTTTCTGGTCCCAATTACCTAGCTCTCCTTCCTTTCCCTTAGCTTTCACAGTTGATAGTTAACACAGGAGGAGTTGCTGCCATCATCGACTGCATTGGGTCTTGCAAAGGAAGCATAAGGCTGCCTGGCATCATGATGCTTGGCTATGTGGCAGCTCACTCTGAGAACCTGGCAATGGCAGTGATCATTTCCAAGGTTTGCTCTTGCTTGATTTTCTTTTATTTACTATAATGAGATATTCTAAGAATCACAGTAACACTCCCCCATAGATTATAAAATATGACTGACCAGAGGGAAAGAAACCTAAAGAATTTTTCAGCTTGTGTTCAAGGCTGATTAATAAGTTTCTGAAAGCAGTGCTAAAATATAGGTTTATTTTGTAGGCAGTTTTAAGTTTTACTCAGCATTTAAGATCTACAAAATATCAATACCTCTGAGTATTATGATTACTCATTTTGAAATATTCAGTGTTTTGAAATATAGTTTATCTTGAAGGATTGACTGTATATATTTACAAAGTGTAAAGCATACTTTGATTAAAGACATCACATGCCCAGTAGTCATTCTCCCCTTTCCTGTCATTGGGTAGGAGACAACAATGGCTAAGACATCCCTTTTTATCTACTTTCCATCAGCTTTCATGAATGTATTTCTCTTTTTAGATGAGGGCAATTCAGAGCACATGTCAGCTAGTGATGTTTTGTGTCTTGCTCTAGGAATTTTGTCTCATCTCAGTTTATAACTTGGTATTAACCCACCATATAATGTAGCCCCGACACATAGTAGGTACTCAAAAATATTAATTGAATGAATAAATATTGATCTCCCGAAGAACACTTCAAGGCTGTGTGCTTACAGTGTCTCTGGGAACCCTCTAGGATGTGGGTTTCTTATCAGCATAGAAAACCTGCTGTTGTATGTTGAACAGAACTGTAGATTTTTTTTATCCCTTGCTAATCCTCAAAATAAAAGGAGGCCTCAGATCTTTATTTTCTACCTATTCCTTGATGATTCTTTGCTTTACTTGCTTTTTATCCTACACGTTTCTTTTTGTTCTTCTATTACCAAAGACTATGACAAAGACTAGACCAGTAGTGCTACTTTCTGAAGGGTTGCTGTGGGGATATTACTGGGATTTTTGATTCTTGGTTCTTTTGTGTATTGTCAGAAAGCTCACACGTAGCAAGAATGATGAAAGAAGCAGCTATTGCTTTTGCTTCCTATGTTTCCTCCCCAAACTAACCAGGAGGTGCTTCCCTCCTTTGGATGAGGGTTGCTGCTGGCCTCTCCCACCTAGCTGTCTCTCAGTTAGTTGAAGATCAAGGTGGCAGCAGAAGTTTTAGGCAAACCTACTTGTGTCATTCTTTCTTTTTCTTACATAGTACTATTAGGACTAATAACAAATAGCATTTCACATTTCAATAATACTTCATAATTTTCAAAGTGCTTTCGTGTCTCTTACTTTATATGCTGTTCATAACAACCAAGGCAAGTAAATCAAAGTTTGGAGGATGGGAGAGAGGAGGCCAATTATCCCTCCTGCTTCTTCAGTCTTGATATGTCCCAGAGTATGGACTCTCTGGAAGTTGTTTCATTCTGAATACAGGTCTGACCTTTTGTATCGGCAGACAACCATTTTTAGTTGGAAAAAAAGAAGTCAATGAAGAAATATGGCAAGTCTCTTCAGAAAATTGGTCTTAACCAAATTTAAAGGTACAGGGGAAAAAAGTATATATGATCATTTGGCCCTTGCTATGGTAGCATGACAATGACATATTGCTATTGCAATGACATATTGCATTGCCAATGACCATATGGTAACATGACAATATGACATTTGTGGTACTAAATTTGAGGTGATCATTATTATAATCTAAAATTAGTTAGAAAATTATTCCTACACAGAATCTGGAATTATAATTTTATTTGGCTATCTGATTCTTCCTTAGATATAGAAACCGTCATGTCTTTTGGATTCCTTAGTTAATTCTGTTTTGATTATTTAGATAAAACTGAAACCTAAAGCGCAATATGTAAGCACACATTATCTGTGTAACAAAAGTAATTCTTTATACTTTGACATTCAATCACGTTAAAATGGGTGAATCTGTCATTTAAAAGTTGACCAAAATTAATGAAAATTTATCTACTATTTTAGCAAAGGTTTTAGTAAATATGTTTAATCTAAAAGTTACTTAAATAGAATTCTGGCTCATATTATTCATTGGATTTCAAATCTATAGTAGTTATTTTGTTGTTAGATTTATTACATAGTGAAAAGGCAATTTTAAAGTATTCTAAATTAACTTTCTTAACAAGGGAAAATAAAAGGTTTTAAAATCTAAGCATTTTAAATTTGTCAAAGTGGAATCTGGTTTTGCCTGTGTACTAATCTGTGGCATCCGTTGTTTGATTAAATGTCTCTGTATTTGGGGAGTAAATGCTAGCAAAGATAGCCCTAGTTTAGTTGGATTGTAACAGATAATTAAGGTAAATTAGTTCCAGCCATTTTATTGACTTGAAAAATGTCAGCCCCTGTGATGTGCTCATTTATTGAACCATCTAGGAAAAAAAGGATCAAAGCCAAAATGATTTCCTTTAATCTTTAAGAGACATGGAAGACCCTATACTCTCCTGCTCTAGAGACATAACACCTGCTTGCTCTTTTGATCAACGCTGCAGGGTGTGCCCCAGTTGTCAGTCTGCTTGTCAGAAGAACCAGAAGATCATATTAAGGCTGCCACTGCCTGGGCCTTGGGACAGATTGGGAGACACACTCCAGAGCATGCACGGGCTGTTGCAGTCACAAACACTTTGCCAGTTCTGCTTTCTCTGTACATGTCAGCAGAAAGCTCTGAGGATCTTCAAGTAAAAGTAAGTGCTTAATTCTTAGTGTTTCATGAAGGTTTGTTAGATTTTGACTCATTCTTAAAAACATGTAATTTAAAAGGGTTTAATTTTCATTATGGACAATATTGCTTTTGTGAGTCAAGAAATAACATTTATTAGAAGAACCGAGGAGACTCTTCTTTGAAAACAGGATATCCTTGTCTCTAAAAATCAGTGATGTATTTTCAAGAAAGTTTTCTGCACTTGCAAAGTTGTTTGTAAAATGGATATCTGGTTGTTGCCTTCTACATTCCTGCTGACTTTTCTTATAAAATAGGAATTGAAGAATAATAGAATTTTTTAGTTAGAATTGGCTGCAGAGAACTGTAGTCCTTCTTACATTAAAAAATTGAGTCCACATGAATTTAAAGTGCTAACAGAAATATAATATTACTGGATAGGAGGGGTTCCTGAAGCCATGATCCACCTCTCCTAACTCTAAGTCCACCTTGTCTTTTAATTATATGTCTTAAATTTGTTCCTTGAAAGAAAAATGTCCATAGTATTCACTAAGTTAAACATTTTAAAATATGCATTTAAAAATCCAGCTTTCTGAAAAAAGTATTACTAGCTACTAAAAGGATTAAAACAACATGAATATAAAATTGGATGGGTTATTTAATAATTATAGAATTTCAAAGAAAGAAAATGTTTCCCATCATACTATTAGGAAAACATGTAACTTTTTTATTGTTGTTCAGTTACTGTAGTCCCAGTTTTCCCTCATTGCTCTCCCCTGCCCCTCCCAACCCCCACTCCCTCAGTCAGTCCCCAACCTGTTGTCCATTACCATGGGTCCTTTATAATGTTTCTTGATTAGACCCTTCCCCATCTTTCCCCTATTATCCACCCCCCGCTACTCCCCTCTGGTTTGCTCCTTATTTCCATGTCTCTGGTTCTATTTTGCTCATTTGTTTGCTTTGTTGATTAGGTTCCACTTATAGGTGAGATTATATGGTATTTGTCTATCTGAAAGGGGAGACATTCCAAGTTCATGGATTAGAAGATTCAATATTGTTAAGATGGCAGTACTCTCAAAATTTATCTATATATTCAACACAATCTCTATTAAAATCCCAGCTGGCTTCATTGCCGCCTCCCCACCCCCCACTGAAAAGCTGATTCTAAAATTCACATGGAAATGCAAAGGACCCAGACTATCCAAAATAATCTTGAAAAAGACTTACACTGCCTAATTTCAAAACTTACTACAAAGCTACGGTAATAAAGATAGTGTGGAACTTACTTACAGAAAGATATACATCAGTGTAATTGAATTGAGAATCTGAAATAGACTCTTTCTTGGTTAATTGATTTTTCACAAAGGTGCTAAGGCAATTTAATGTGAAAAAGATAATATTTTTAGCAAATGATAATGAGACAATTATATCCTCATACAAAAATATGAATCTGAACCCTTATTTTATACCATATACCAGAAATGACTTAAAATGGATCATAGATATAAATATGAGTTTAAGATGATAAAACTCTTAGAGAAAACATAGGAGTAAATATCTGTACCTTGGATAAGGCATTAATTTGTTAGATATGACACCTAAGAAAGCACAAGTGATAGAGAAAATGTTGATAAATTGGTTTTCATCAAAATTAAGAACCTGTATGCTTCAAAAGACACCATTAAGAAGAAGATGAAAAGAGTTGGAAAAACATTTGCAAGTCACATATTTGAGAAGAGACTTGTATTTATAATATACAAAAGAGTTCTTACAACTCAATCATAAGACAAATAACTCAAACATTGGGCAAAGATTTGAATAGAAATTTCACCAAAGAAAATATAAAAATGGCCAGTCAGCACATGAAGAGATGTCAAAAATCATTAATTACTAGAGAAATGCAAATCAAAACCATAATGAGATAATACTTCATACCCACAAGAATGGCTATAATTAGTCGCCCTGGTTGGCATAGATCAGTGGATTGAGCACGGGCTGCGAACCAAAGTGTCGCAGGTTCGATTCCCAGCCAGGGTACATGCTTGGGTTGCCGGCCATGACCCCCAGCAACCGCACATTGATGTTTCTCTCTCTCCCCGCCTCCCTTCCCTCTCTAAAAATATAAATAAATAAAAATTTAAAAAAGAATGGCTATAATTAATAAAATGGATAATAACAAGTATTGACCACCATGTAGAGAATCTTGAACCTTTTTACATTACTATTGGGAAAGTAAAATGTTATAGTTATATTGTAAAACAGTTCAGCAGTTTCTCAAAATGTTAAACATAAATTTACCATCAGCACCCAACAACTCCATTCCTAGTTATCTTCCCAAGGGAAATGAAAACATTTGTCTGTACAAAGACTTGTATATGAATCTTCATAGCAACATTATCTGTAATAGCCAAAGGTGGAAACAATCCAATGCCCATCAACTGGTGATTGGATGAACAACATGTGATAAATATGTATAATGGAGTACTATTATCAATAAAAGGAATGAAGTACTAAGACATACTATAACATGGATGAGCCTCAACAACATTGTACTTAGTGAAGAAGGCCAGACTCAAAAGTTCATATATCATATGATTTCATTTATATGAATTGTCCAGAAAAGTCAAATTTAGATTAGTAGTTGCCTAGGAATGGTAGGATTAGGTGGGATGAAGAAATAAGGAATGACTATAAATGGGCATGAAGTTTCTTTCTGGGATGATGAAAATGTTCTAAAATTAGATTGTGCTGATGGTGCACAACTCTATAAATATACTAAAATTCCATTGAATTGTGCACTTAAAATGAATGAATTTATGGTATGTAAGTTGTGTCTCAATAAAGTTAAAAACTTAAGCCCAGAAATTGACAAGTGAACAAAATCTTAATTAATTAATGTATTAATATTCCTTTCATGTTGGACAACACAGCTGATTATTAATCAGGACATACATTCCTATCTAGAAGTACCAATATATATGTTTATATAATCATAAATCTAGTGTATTTCTTGACAAAGGATAGCAAAGCTCAATGAATTTCTAGGGTCATTAGAAGTTCTAATCCTGTAGGGTTTCTTGATTAATAACTTGACAGTACATGGCCAATTTGGAGCTGTTAGAGTAAGGTTGTCTGCGTAATACAATGCATGTGATCTCTGCCATGCTGTTAGTAGACCTTGTCACCAGTTAAGTTAAATTGTTGACCTGCTAAGTCACCATGGCCCTAAGATGGTTCACAAAAATATAACTAGGTGTGTTGAGAATTGAGAGTTTCATTATAATTTATGTTATACTACTTGTGGGCAAAATTTGGGTTGCATTACTTAATTTGTTGTTTTATTTAATCTAGTTTATAAGCCAATATTTGAGGACAAATGTGTCAGGAGATAAGAGATTACATGACTGCTTAGCCTTTTCCAATTCTGGGAAAATGTAAATTCAAGAATTCCTTAATTAGCACAAAGGTGATAAAAAGTTTTTGCAGAATACATTTATCAACTATAAAATTCATGATGTGAAAGTAAAAATGCTCCTTGACATTCAAGAGCATTGCTAAATATTGAAGAGCAAGATCCCAGAAGACCAGGTCAGCTAAGGCCTCAGAGAGAGGACAGGTGATCAGAGGAAAGGCTATAGGGATGTACTGAAGCATAAACCACACACATACAAGCAGATGTGGATTTCTAGTGGAAAACAGCTGTAGGTAAACCCAATCATGAAGCCTTCCAAAGTGAAGGGGGCAGGCTATAATACAAAGAAACAGAATCAAAACCAGCCATGGCCTTAGAGCTGGCTGCAGGAATGAGCTACAGTCACATTAGAGCCCTTCTTCAGCTACACTTTTGGCAGCACCACATGGTGTCATCATGAAATGCAGAGTGCTGGGGCAGAGTGGGAAACGTACCTGTGGGTAATACACTCCTTATTGTTGAGCTTTTCTCTATAGTTGAGTAGATTCTGTTTTGCTTCTCTCTGTGAGTGGGGTAATTTCTACCTGTGACCTATAGCAATGTATCTACAAATGCTCATTGAATAATGCACACAGTAGAATATTTCTGACTACATACCTATAAGCCATGAAGCCTTTTGGAGAACATAGAATGCCTGATAATGGCTTCCTACAGTAAACTAAGTATTTTTGCATATTTGTTGATTTGAAGGAAGGAATAAGACATTAGCTATCTCACAGTTTCATATATACAAATTTTTACACTATTAATTTTCAATTTAGAGCTTTATGATTTATAATTTCAGTTTCCTCCTAAGTATTTTAAGAGCTCAATAATACATTCTGATTTTAAAATTTGACACAAAGACAACTGGTAGGGTATTCTATGATAAAAACAATAAAAATAGGAATTTTTCTGACAACTATTTTTAAAAATAAAACAACTGTTGTCATTGCTGAGGGAAGTGGGGTACAGGGGACTAAATCTTAACAGAAAAAATACAATGAAGATTAAATAATAAAAAAAGAAACTTCACAGAGCAATATCCTTCATTTTAAAGTATTTGGAGCTGAATTCACTCAAAATGAATAATATGTTCAACTATTTATATATTTTAGATCCACTAGGTATAAGTAGATTAAAATTTAAAATTTTCATTGTGCATTAAAAATATGAAACAACTGCTGCTTAGACCAGGAAATTGATTTCATTTTCAAATCCTGGAACATGAAACATGAATTTTTGTGAAGATTTCATTGTATGCTTACTTTGGTATGTATTTTGCTTTGTATTTCAATAGAGTAAAAAAGCCATCAAGAATATCTTACAAAAATGCACATATTTACCAGCCCTAGAGCCATTTCTGTATGATGCTCCTCCCAATATCCTGAAGTATGTGGTTGGACAGTTCAGTAAGGTAAGAGTGCTCTTAGCCTGGAAGTGGGGGAAGAAAATGAAAATGAATCAACTTGTTTCTTCTGTTGGGTCAGTGTTTTCTTCTGTAAGATGGGGCAGGGTTCTCCTACTTAACTCACTGATTACGTTGCCTGGGAAGTAAACATACATTAGTAAAATTCATACTTCCTTCTTCCTCACAATTTCTATACCATCTTTTTTAGTGGAGAGTAAATAGTATGTCAACACATAAAAACCTCATAATATACCTATAATTTATGTAGATAATTTATATCCATAAGTAACTTCTGATAATTTTCCTGGTGTTTGTTAGTCTCACTCATCTGGGAACACTGCAAAGATCTTTAAAAGAAAAGGAGAAAGGTCTCTGGGCCACTAAAATATTTTCCACAAAGTTTGTGCACTTACTGTAGATGCTCTCAGACAGTCATTTGAAATTTATTGACTTATTTTATGAATTGTTTTCATAAATGTAGCTGTTAAATGCAGAGGTCCAGCTCAAATAATACCCCTTTTTCATTACAAAAATCTTTTATCACAAAATCATAAGCATGTACTTCTGTAACATAACAATATCACACCCAAACACACAATATGACATTTTAGGTGAAATGTTCAAATTAAAACTGTATATTATTACACCCATAGTATTACCCTACCAACCACACTCAAGCAGGCCTTACTTCTGCCAGATCCTGTATTATTTAGATTATTGCAGATTAGAACAGTAAAGTAGGAAGGTCAAGCTGCTAGCAGGGGGCAGCAACCATCAGGACTGACAACTAATAGCAAAGTCTGAGAGAGAGTGACTGTGTGGCCATGGCCATTGGTGTCCAGGATGGTAACCCTAAGCCATCAGGGACTGGTTAAACTGTGCTCAGGGGATTTGATTTAATTATTAAGCTCAATATTTCTGCAGATAAAGAATAAAGGTACATATTATTATAAGTTATAAACTGGTCTTTACAGTTAAATAGGTCTAAGTTTAGGTGCTCATCTGAAAGATGCTACCAGTCTTTACTTCTCTTAACTCTCTCCCTAATCTCCAACAGTTCAGCCGACACTCAGACACCATAGCCACTGGATAGCTGGTTCACATTGCTGAAGCTACTTCAGGATACAATTCTGTACATCAACACCTATGTTCTGTCCTCTCCTTTCAGATGAACACACAAAAACAATTAAACTCTCCCCTCTGCCCACAGCTAAGTAAGAAACTGACCAGCTGAAAAAGGCAGTACGGTAAGGAGCTGAGTGGGTCGATACACTGAATCATCAGCTCTTGGAAATGAGTAGTTGACATTATTTCTGAAAGTTTCATTTTAAATCTTTTAGGCTACTGAAATGGTCTAGTTTTATTGAACTTGCTATAAAAATGAACACTAATCTGAATTAAGAATTAAAAATCAGTCATTAAAGAAAATAAAAATAAATCAGTGAGATTTGTGAAAGGTTAGATAGCCAAGATAAAATAAAGACAGTACCTTAGGCACTCTTAGAAATGTGCCTTCAGGAATATTTGCTTCAGACAGAATTTTGTGTGTTCTTCATCTAAGGGTACCAGAGCACTATAAGAGAGATGGGAAAGCAAAGCAGAAGGTAAAAAGATAGCAGTTTAATGTGGCTGGGGACAGACATAAAAGGTATGAAGACTCTCTAGGCCAAAAAATATATTTAAAACTGATATTATCTGTAGACTATTCCATTTTTTCAAATATAGTCTAATGTAATCTCTTTTTTTTTGTCCAGATGATGTATATTAACATTCTATTAGCCACATCCTTTTTGAAGTTTTAAGTATTTGTTAAATGCCTACATGTACCCTATAAAGCCTGGAGGGATAGGCAAAAAACAATAAGATAAAGTTCTTCTTCAAAGAGCTTCATAATCTAGGGGAGGCTAGAAGAAACAATTAGAAAATATTTCAATGTGCTAGACTTCATAATAAATCTTTTTAAAAAGAAGGAATAAGTGAATACAGTTTGAGACATTCAGAGAGGGCTTCAATGCAGAAAGTACAAGTGAAAAGAGCTGGTTTTGAAGAAAGATTAAGGATGATGCAGGAAGGAATTAGAAAGAAAGAAAAAAAGGGGTGTTTCTGTCAGAGGGAATAGTAGCAATGACCAAGAAGAGCATGGAAATTCCTGCATTGTGAACTTCCTTCCTTGTCTGGTCAGTTGCTGTCATGCCTAATTAATTTCTACACTGGCTCTTTCCTCTCAGCACACCAACATCTGCTGTCAAATACGGGGACTTTCTGTAGTTCTCATTGGTTTGCTTCTTAAAATCTCTTGGATTTGTTGATTCCTTACTTTCCTGATTCTTTTTCTATCACTTTGACATCTCAATTTCCTTTTTCTGCCTATTCCTTATTATGTTCATTCATTTGTTAAACAGTAATCAAGCATCTATTAGGCACCAAACACTAGAGAAATAAATGAATGAATAAATGTACAGTTTCTGCCTTCATAACATTTATGCGTGACAAATACATACAATGATAATTAAAATATTATGTGGTAGGTATACCAATGGGGTTTAACAGAATGCTACAAAAGAAGAAAAGTACCTAACTCATTCTGGGATAAGAGAATAGGGGAGTTCCCAAGAAAGTGTCTTAAAGGAGATAACACTTGAGCTGAATCTTAGAAGATAGGCAAGAGTTATCCAAGCAAATGGGGGTGGGGGGTTCGTGGAAGGTGGAAGGACATTCTAGGAGAGGAAACAGCATGGACAAAGGCAAGAAACGACTGGCATGCACATTTGGGACAGAGATTGGTGGGAAAGGAAACCGGAAAGGTACTTAGTTGCTGGGTCACAGAAAGCCTTCTGGGTCCAGTTAAGGAGGGGTTGCCTTTAATTTTGTAGGTAGTAGAAAGATTTTAAATGGATGCCAGCAATGGAGGGACACCACTTTATGTTTTATGTATGTGATTGGATCTCCACTGCCTTTGCTCATGTTCAATGCCTTTATTCCATCTGCACAACATAAAAAGTTCATACATTTCTAAAAAGATTGAATTTTACTTCTAATCTCAGCAAATTTAAGTTCATTATATTACAGGTATATGGGACATAAATACTCTTTTACATTTCCTCAGATATATTGTTGCTTTTCAGTAGTAATAATCCAACTTGGAAAAGAAAAGCTGACATTTTAACGTGCTTCACTTTTCAAGGTGCTGCCACATGATAGCAAAGCTCGACGACTTTTTGTAACAAGTGGCGGACTTAAAAAGGTTCAAGAGATAAAAGCAGAACCTGGATCTCTTCTTCAGGAATACATCAACAGTATTAATAACTGCTACCCAGAGGAAATAGTAAGGTGGGAAAAACAGACTCTTAGAAGGTCAAAATTATGACGTGTTTTTTTCTGTTTTCAAATCTAGATTTTATATTCACTCTGCCAAAATGTGGACTTTGAAATACTACATGAGGCCAATGTATACCTTTACCTCTGCTCCTGATCACTTTATTTCCCTCAAGTTAAATAATGTTCTGAATGACACACACATTTCCAAGTCAAACTGCAATGTCATTTAAAACATTTCTGTACTAATTTAAGAGATGCTTTACAAAAGATTACCCAAATACACAGTTCAAATTAATCTTTAATGTGAACCTGATTTAGAAAGAGCCTATAGATTCTGATTTTCATAATACCCTGATTATTATTATTATTATTAAGCTCACATTTATATTAATAGGAGTGTTACAAATAGAAAAGAGATGTTTAGTATCAAAAAAATTACAAACTATATTTAAAAGGAAATTAAATGAGTAATGTTGTTTATGATATGTAGATGCTCCATAGTAATGCAGCAGGAAGCTACTTTCAAGATTAATTTTTTTAAAATGAGGTTTATTTGAAGAGCATTAAACCTAAGCCTCAAATCTTGTAAGCCTAAAATAGAACCATATCACTAAACTTGAAGTTACCAAGGAGGTAACCTTCCTTTCTTTATGTGAAAAATTCCCACAACACATGCATAATTAAAGGCCATATTATTCTAATTCTACATGTATTTCTTACTTTCTCTAATTAATATTGGAGAATATAAATTTCAATTTTAAAACTTATGTATAAACTTATAAAAGTTATATAAACTATTCTTCCTATTTAATATCAGTGGTTTTTCATACATATGGAAACACTGATTTTAAAAACATAAAAACAATTTTTTTAAGATTATACTATGTTTTCTGTTTACATATATTCTGCAAGTAAACTCTTTACAAAGATTTAAGTCTATTCACTTTTGGGAGGCTTATGAGAACTCCTTGACCAAGAGTTCAAATAAGTTAACTTTGAAATATTAATACATATAAAATATACCAAAGGAATAGTATATCATAAAGTGTATACTATATAAAATTTACAATTATAATGACATACCCCAAAGTTTATATAACATATGCGTGTAAAACATATATGTGTAAAACCATTAAATGAAGGAAATATGAAAATCTTTCCTCAAGAAAAGATGAAATTAATTTTTGTACATTTACATGTCCCTTTAGGAAGAATGCTATTTTATGTAAGATTAAAATAACTTAATACAAATTTCTAACATAAAAAATACAGAAAAATGAGAAAAGCAAACTAAAGGGTTCCCCAAATCAATGACCTATTAGAATTAACCAGTAGTAAAGTACTTTCTTCAATAGAAATCTTCTTTCTACTCCTTTCTAGGATTATTTTACAGAGTACAAGGGGAAACAAGGAACTCTAACATGATAAAATAGAATCTAATTTGGTGATTTGTCAAAATAACATTGTAAATTTTTAACTTCTAACATCCTGAAATCTTGGATTTTATTTTAAAAATTGACTAATTATCATGAAGAATTTTGGTTAGCTGACTTTTTCAAGTTTCTGATATATTTTTAAAGCATTAGGTTCTATAAAATGGTGTTTTATAGAAATCTTTGAAACATTATCTTTCTATGAAAAGAGGTAAATATAATCTTAAAATTATGGTTTTGTTTTTGCATATTCTCAAGAATCACTTGGTAACTATTTTAGAACTATTCTTTTTTTCACTGCTTTTTAAAAAAAATATTTTATTTATTTACTTTTAGAGAGGGGAAGGGAGGGAGAAAGAGAGGGAGAGAAATATCAATGTGTGGTTACCTCTCGCTCACCCCCTACAGGGGGCCTGGCCCTCAACCCAGGCATGTGCTCTGACTGGGAATCAAGCCAGCCACTCTAGTTCTCAGGCCAGCACTCAATCCTTTGAGCCACACCAGTCAGGGCTAATTCTTCTTCTTTTTTTAAAATTGTTTCTTTTTTTTTAAAGACTTTATTTATTTATTCTTTAAAGAGGGAAGGGAGAGAGAAACATCAATGTGCGGTTGCTGGGGGTCATGGCCTGCAACCCAGACACATACCCTAACTGGGAATCGAACCTGCGACACTTTGGTTCGCAGCCCATGCTCAATCCACTGAGCTACGCCAGCCAGGGCCTAATTATTCTTTATAAGACAGATTATCAATGGTTACATTCTCTCTGCTCTTATTACCCTAAACATTTACTTCCTATTGCCTTCCAATTTTAGTAATCTTTAAAAATTTCCAATAAAGGTAGTTGGTATGATGAGAGAGAAGGGACCTAGGACTAGATGTTAGAAGCCCTAAGGTCTAGTCCTTGTCCATTCCACAGCCAGAGTTTTGGGAACTCATGTCTTCTGGATCACAGTCTGAACTGGGCAGAGGAAGATGCTTTTAAGAAACATTTAATTTTGGGAGGGAGGCATGCATTAAGTCTTCTATTTGGCACTTTCTGATCTGGTAACTTTTATTTCATAAAATGACCCAGATTCTGCAGGGTCTAGAATGAGGTTAATTCACTTACATTTAATTTTTAAAAAATTTAAAGATTTTATTTATTTATTTTTAGAGAGAGGGGAGGGGAGGGAGAAAGAGGGGGAAAGAAGCATCAATGTGTGGTTGCCTCTCACCCCCAACTAGGGTCCTGGCCCACAACCCAGGCATGTGCCCTAATATCAAACCAGCAACCTTTGGATTTGCATACCGGTGCTCAATCCACTGAGCCATACCAGCCAGGGTTAATTCATTTATATTCTTAAAGACCATATAGAGGTAAATTGGGATAGCAATGGTTGACAGGTAGAGAAAAGGAATTTCCTGTTCTTTTTTGGAGGCTCATTTTAGTTCTTTTATTAGGAGTATGTGGTTAGCAGCTACCATAGAGCAGCACAATTTTCAAAGTTTGGTGCTTTAAAAAAATCTATTTCTTGCTATTTACATAAGCAAATACCTATCTTATATCTGACATATTTATTGTATAAGGCCTAGGAAGGTGAAGCCTACTTTAAAATTTGTGACTAACATAGAGAAACAGCTATGAATTCCTCAGTGTATGAATACTTTGAAAAGATCCACTGTTGAAGGGACAATTTTTTCCAGAATAAGAGGCCTTTAGAGGAATAACATTCTTTAAAGTAGCTTTTTATGTTTGAACAAAATGTATATATCTATTTAACTATGACTATCTATATAAGTACACTATTGAGAAAAATACAGCTCTTTCTTGTCCACTATAACTTGACAGAATGTAGAAGAAATTAGTGTACTATCAATTATGAATTTTTAAGTCAAGCATCTGAGAATAAAGATAACTAACAAAGGACAAAGCAAGTCTCAAACATTAGATTTTACCTGGAGAAAACACTTTAGGAGGCCTACATATTTTAAGTGTCTTGGAAATTTTTTAATTACCCTTTAGATTTTTTTTAGTCATTTATTATATTCTAGGATGTCTGTCTACCAAACTTTATTTGACATATTTTTATATATATGTAAGTTCTTTCCATGGTATATGAAGCATCCCACAATGCATTAATCAATATATTTAATACTTTTATACTAAATCTTTCATAAAATGTTCTATTTATAAATATAAATTTATAGTACTATAAATGATCAAAACCAAATGAAATTGATTAATTTATCATGTTTATGCAAAAGAATATTTGTAAACCACTTCTGAAATAGTTATTTAATATGAATTATGCTCCCAGAAATTTGTTTTTATCAGTGACCAGATCTGATTAAAACATAACTTGAGAATAATCTCTAAGACAATCAGAGTGCAGAACTTGATTAGTAATGATAGAGTGGGTTGTCCAACTTATGAAAAAAATCTATTAGCTATGATCATTAAAGCAACATCTGTCACTTGACATAATAAAAACAAAATCACTTTAATAAAATACTATCACTAGATTTGAAGATATCCATTCTTTGCCACTGCTTTGATATCTCTTAAATGTTTTATTATTTATTTAGCATAGTCTTGTGAGTAGATGTTCTTTTTCTTGATAGTCTCTAACCTTGTACACAAAGCATTATTGGAGCATAGTTATTCAGAGATTTCATTTATAGTATTATCTCAGCTAAAAACCTTCTCTTGAACATTTTGTGCCTACTGTGCTGAATCTTTCCACCAGTATCTAATAAAAAAATTTCTTTTTCAGGTATTATTCTCCTGGATATTCAGATACACTTTTGCAGAGAGTGGACAGCTATCAACCAGTTATTAACTAAGCGAAATTACATTTTTCTACTCAAATTCACAGCAGAGTAGTTATGAATAACAATTGTTTAACCTCCTTCTAAATATTTGAATTAAATACATTCTAGAATTTATTCAATGTGAAATACCTTTAGATAATGTTTTCTAAATTTATGTAATACTTTAAAAGTTAGTGGCTTGCATTTATGAGAAAATTCTTATGGTCATTTATTAAACAGGATTTAATCTAGAGGTAGATTTTGAAAGGCATTAAATAATTTTAAAGTATTTGTTATTGTTCTATTAAAAACCATACACACACACCTCTCCAATTAGACACATGAAAAGGTGGTATTCAAAAACTCGTAGTTATTTTGTTCAGTTCTTCACAGGCATAGGCAAGTAAAAATGGCCTTGCAAATTCCACAGCAGGTTATAGAAGGGAAAGAGTTGAAAGAGGAAACTTTTTCATCTCAAGTTTTCTAAGCACTTTTCTTACCCTACCTAAACTGTTTCTTATCTTTCATGGAGCTGGAGAGGACAGAAGTCAACAGGAAGCATTACGTGACTGCTGACATGCTTTCCACTTTCATTGAAAGGTTTCTTAGTCTAGTTCTGCTCATGCATAAACAAGGAAGCAGGCATGCAAAATGGGTTAGCAATGTTCTCTTGCCCTAGCTTCACTTTCCCAAGTTTCAAAAGTCATATTTTCAGAGATTAAAGACATCATTTGAAAAGAACACCATCAGGCTCCAATTTTACATGCATCTTCATTCACTTAGGGAGCTAATGGGGGATGAGAAAGGGTATCAATAAAATTTTAAATAAAAGCAGCATGAGAATTGTCCTTTTCATTTTTCCTATCTAGTGTGTTTCTGGCCTTGGGGAAGGATGTGATTAGATTTAGGAATCTTGGTTAGTTGGCATAAGCGTGTCTTTTGATCTAAAGTGACAGTCCTTATAGCGACCTCCCCTGGAAGACTGGAGAGGAGGTGAATGACAACCAGGGAACCCCTGTGCCTCAGTGCTTCCTATCTGGCTGGACTTAGGTTTCTGTCTCAGACTCTGCTTATTCCTTCTCAAAAGGAACCTACCCATTTATTTGTGGTATTTCCTGGATTCACCTCTGTCATCATTTCCTAATGGTGCATAGCTTTTTGCATCTTTTAAAGCATCATTATATTCATGATTATTCCATTTCTTTTTGCCTGACTTATTGTATAAGAAAATATCATTTTCATTCTCAATTTTTAGCTTTCATTCCTCTCTCCTGTGTCTGCCTGCTTGTATCATGGATCTTTTAAGAATCTCAGAAAATGAAGGTAGTTCTCATCTTTCTCACATTAAGATCTTTTCTTCTCAGATGACCATGTTGGTAATGAAGAAATTGGTCAATATAGGGTAAAACCTCCTCTGATGTATGGGAATGGTGAATTTCCTATTATGTATTTCTGGCCATTTTATACCATACCTGAAGGTTTACACTTCACACATCATTTCATTCTTATCAAATAGTATTAAATTAAGAAAGTAATATTTAATAGTGTATGGATGGGTGCTACAATTTGATCATATGCAATTTGGAAAATTTATGCTATGAAATGCTTCTTGACATAAAACACTTAAAGCAAATGAAGCTTTATTTTTTAAAGAAGTCTATTATGAGAATTCTAATAGATTTTTTAGACTCATAAATCTTTTTAAAACAAAAAAAATTCTATTTGTGCTCGAACAGAAATAGTGTCTCTTGTTGATGTTTTATCCACTCATCTATTGATGGACCTTTGAAAACTATTGTAACCTCAATTGGCTTCTCTGTTTTGTTTTTTTTTTAAATTTCTGTAGCATGTGTAGTTTAAATCATACAAATGTAATTAAAATGCCTAAGAGAATGTCATCATTTTCCTATTTTTTTCTTACTAACTCAAGTATGCCCTCTTCTGGGATGAGTGATATGCGCCCTGCTCTTTAGTCCCCAGTGGCACCCAGCCCTGTGGTAAGCTCACAGTAGAACAGGTGGCAGGCTGGACTGAGTGTCAGGGCAGCAGGCTATCTCTGGTCAAGTCTCCTTAAACCCCCAGGCCATAGTTTGCTGAAATATCATTGCTTAGTGCAAAAGAGGACAGACTAATAACTGAGTTAGAGACCCAGGTTAGACTCTCAAAACTACTACAACGTGACTTATCGGCTTTCTGCAAGTTACTCATAGCACCCATTTCATGGGCTCCTGAGGATTCAGCAAGGGTGAGTGAGCATAGGCCCTGGCACATAGTAAGCAGTGCCATCACTAGTCTATATCTTTATTTACATAAAAAAAGGTGCATAGTCCTCAAGACACATTACATCCATTTGACAGAAACTGTAATATTCTGATTTTGTTCAAGTAAGACACTTTACTGCCATCTGCTGGAAATGTTTCTTAATAAGTATACAAATAATGATGTTTACAATGTGAACCACACCCCGAGATGTGTTGGTGCCTGTGTGCAATCACAACCTGTACAACTGTGCACATAAGTGCTCAGTAGGTAGAATTTGCTACTCTTCTTTCCACTTTTCTAAACTGGGTTTGGAAGAGAATTCCAGATACTGCGATTATTGCATGAAGCAATTCATTTTTAAAAATCAAGGAGTCAGTCAGTCTCTATAAAAACAAGTAGCACTTTATTACAAAACCTGGAAACATTTGACCTTACTGCTTTCCTCACTTCCCATTTCCCCCACAGACAAGTATGTCGTACAATAAAACCTTCAATTTAAGTTAGCAGAGATACTAATTAAGCCATTACTCTTATATTTATAAACACTGAATTTAAGACCAAATCAGGTGACATTTTATGTGCAAAATTGTGCAAAAACAAAGCACACTTTGGAATAATCCATATAGCCTTTAAATCTTGATTTTAAAGATTGAATCAAGAATATTGTCATTATTTCAAGATGGCAGATCTTCGGAAAGCAACTCTGCTGGGGCTCCATTCACCTTTCTTCATCCTGGGACATGGGCTAAGATACTCCTTATTCAGAGACCATTATAGTACCTTTTTCTGCACACAAAAGGAAAACAATTCAGCTCAAACACACCAGTACAGTAATGAAGAAGACTGACTAAATTTGGATTAGGAGGAGTTTATTGATAAAGGGAATATTCTCCCAGGATAAAGATTTAGCACCCTAGGAAGCACCCTAGGTGCGAGGATGGCCCTTAGAAGCTTAGAGAAATCAACAGCCCACACTAAATGAAGTGGAAATGCTCCAACTTCCATGGCTGACTGGGAAAGGATGTCAAATGGCTGGCTCATAGAGGTGGGTATGCACATGTAGGGATGGAATACCCACCCACTGACTGTTCAAAGTTCCAGAGAACACACGGTTTACCAAAGTGATAAGCAATGCATGGTTAAGAGGGTAAGGATCACTGAGAATTTCTTTGGTGGTGGTATTCTGTTTGCCAGGATTGACTGGAGGAGACACTGTTACAGAACTGGGCTCCTTAATAGGAATGAGAGGATCCAGACACAATAGAGGCCCAGTGAACAGTATGTAACTGTCAGAAGCAAAGTGTGTGTAATTAGCCCTGGCCGGTTAGCTCAGCTGGTTGGAGTGTTGTCCTGATACACCAGAGTTACAGGTTCAATCCCCAGTAGGGCACATACAGTAGTCAACCAGTGAATGTATAAATAGATGGAGCAATAAAATCGATGTTTCTCTCTCTCTCTAAAAAAAACAATTTTTTTTTAAAAAGTGTGCAGTTATTGCAATTGGTGTGGCATCTATAGAGAGCTGTATTGATGGTTAATAGAATTCAATGTTCTTAGAGGCAAAACAGATAGGCAGGCAATAAGGGTATCAATTTATAAAACAAAAATAAATCAAGACCGGATTGTCAGGAGGCTATGGGCAGCTGTCCCAATAAAATGGCACCATCACTGGCCTAGTTTCCAGACCTGAATCAATGATCAGATCTGGATCCTATTGACCAAAGGGAGGCTGGTCCTATAAAAATGGAGCCTGAAAATTTCCATTAAGTGTATTCAGAAGTTATTTTCCATGCACTTCAGAATATTGTTTTAATCCCTTTACCAGGTGACAGAGTTTGTAAAAGACTGGCTCCGAAGCTGCTCTAGGCACAAGTGCAAGCAGCCCTGCCATATCACTCATCAGACTTTATGGTGTTAAAGGTTATCTGTGGTGGGAAAAGATGCCATGTCGAGTTACCAGTAATCCCAGTAGGAGAACCACAATGTAGACTCCTAGGATTCTGAAGCACGGTCATACCATCTCTAGGTATGAAAATTCTATACACCATTCAAATAGATGTTCTTACAGTCTAATGATCCTTGATTGAAATGGAGTATCTGACCATGGGGCATAAAGTTACTTTGTGGCAAGAGATAACCCTCATAGCTGGGTTCTCTCGGATCCAGTAAGCCATAAGCTGAGTGGGCCCAGCAGCAATCCACCACAAAATGAAAGTGGCATATATAAGACTGGGCATGAGTAGGGCCAAAGGACACAATAATGTTCTATCAGCTAATGGCCCAGATGCCCATGTTTTGCCACTATCGTGCTGAGTTCACAACTACAGAGTTCACATCTGTGGTGTAACCTGCCTAGACCAGCATGGGTACTACTAGCTGAAGCTAAGGCAAAGCTATGATGGGTGGTGCAGAAGGGAATAAAAAATCAGTTACTTTAGTCCTGAGATCCATTGCAGCTGCAGCAACTATAGTTTTCCCATTAATTTTCTTGTGTTTCCTTAGCAATAAAGGCCAGCCAGAGTCCTGGGGTTGCTGGTTACTAGAGGGCAGGACATACAAAAGAAAAAAGTGGATCTGAGCACCACGAGGAGCGATCCATAGCCATACTCTAATGCTCATCTATGCACATTTCCTCTTCATGGCCCAGGGCCAATGCACCCATCCTTTAGCTGCTCCTGTTTTTCAGTCACACCTTTTATAGACTTACCACAGATACAAACTGAATTAAACCCTCAACCCACAACTAGAATGGGCCTTAATCATTTTCTAACCCGTAATACCTTAAGTTTAACCAAAAATTTAACTCTTAGGCAACTAGTTCAAATTGGAAGCAAACTAAACCAGAACATCAAATTTTCTCAGATCTAAATCCAAACCAAATTTCCAGATACTTTAAAAAAATTTTTTACTGATTTTTTAGAGATGAAGGGAGAGAGAGAAACATCAATTTGTTGTTCCACTTAATTATAAATTCATTGGTTGATTTTTGCATGTGCCCTGATGGGGGATGGGTGTGGGGGGGTGGGGATCAAACTGACAACCTTAGCATGTGGGACAACAATCTAAGCAACTGAGTTACCTGATTCAGGGCCAGATACTTGGCACATAAAATCCTGGGTAGACTCTGTGTAGCTTTTGGAGCACTTCCTAATTAGATGCTCCTGACTTCACTCTGGCAGCTTGGCGGTTAAATTTCTTCCAAAGTGTGCTCCTATCTGAGGTTAGCGTACATAGCTAGAATTTTCACTCAGTTATCAATTTGGTTCAGATGGGGAAGAAAATATCAGTTATTTTTCAAAAAGTCCATATCCACCCAGCATCATACCCATCAAAATAATAACTGTGCAACTTATTATTCAATATCATTTATAATTTTTGACAAACAGATGTTTATACAGATACAGCTATGTGATTTCTTGCACTGTTTTATGGTTCTTTCCCATCCAAGAACCATATATATAGATATATATAGATATATATATAGATATATATCTATATATATCTATATATATATCTAGAGAGAGATATTATTTACAATTTCATTTTCACATTTGCCTCTTTAATCCATCTGGAATGTATTTCAGTATATAGTATGAAGTGAACATCTAACCTGTTTTTTTCCCTCCCAAATGAATGGCTGGTTTTCCTAGTACTAGTTATTGAATAAGCCATGTCCTCCTTATTGGTGATGCTTCATTTATTGGTATACTGAATTTTCTTTCAAGGTTATTTGTTCTTAAATATTAATCTATTTACCAATCTTTCCTCAGTAGTTCAAAATCATTGCATGTGAGTTTGTCATATGTATTAACATCTGATATGGTGAATCTCCTGTTATGACTTTTCCTTTTCAAAACTATTCTGGCTACTCTGTCCTGTTTTTTTCCTCCAAACAGAAATTACCTTTTTTCAACTTCAAAAAAGAATCCCACCCTAGTCAGTGTGGCTCAGTGGATTGGGTGCCAGCCTGTGAACCAAAAGGTTGCTGATTTGATTCCCTGTCAGTGCACATGCCTGGGTTGCAGGCCAGGTGCCTAGTTGGGCATATTCGAGAGGCAACTGATTAATGGTTCTCGCACACATAATGTTTCTCTCCCTCTCTTGCTCCCTCCCTTCCCCTCTCTCTAAAAAAATAAATAAAATATTTTTTAAAAGAACAAAAAAAACCCATTGGAATTTCAGTTAAAATCACAAATGAAAAATAGACAAATGTATCTCAACTCAGAGCATAACACATTTCTCAATTTATTAAAATCTTTCTGTTCTCATGTTTTTTCTTTTTTGTATAGATCCCCTCCAGTTCTTGCCAATATTATATATGTGAATACACACACACACATACACACACACACACACACACACACACAGTTTGTTTGGGAAAAATCCAACTATTGTTAATATAATGAGAATGGTTTGCATGACATCAGTGTAAACTGGCAGTCAAGGAGAGTGGACAGGAATATGCATGTGTGAACAATGATGATTTCACTGTACTAGTCAGTGGGGGTGGTGGACACCACTGAGTGAGCATGTGTACTGTGTGGCTGTCACATTCAAAATCACTGAGCAAGGAGAGCAATGAATCTGCATCAAATTTTGTGTTAAGCTTGAACATTTCTCCACAGAAGCTATTTGGGAGATTCAGAAGGTCGCAGCTATGGGCAACTGGTGATTGGCAGCTGCATCATGACCACACACCCGCTCATGCATCATGTCTTGGGCAGAGTTTTTTGGTAAAACATCAAATCACCCAGGTGACTCAGTCCCCCTAGAGCCCAGATTTGGCAGCCTGTGACTCCTGGCTTTTCCTAAAACTAAAATCACCTTTGAAAGGGAAGCGATTTCAGACCATCCATCAATGAGACTCAAGAAAATACAATGGGATAGCTGATGTCAATTGAGACAACTATGAGAAGTCCCAAGGTGCCTAATTTGAAGGGGACTGAGGTATCTTTGCCCTATGTACAATGTTTCTTGTATCTTCTTCAATAAATGGCTTTATTTTTCATAACACTGGCTGGATACTTTCTGGACAGACTCTGTGTGTGTGTGTGTGTGTGTGTGTGTGTGTGTGTGTGTGTGTGTGTGTGTAATTTACCAAGTTATTGTTGGGTCACTAGAAAAGTTATTTCTTTTTAAAAAACTATTTTATAATACCTTTTCAATCAGTTCTCGAGTTTCTTAGGCAAAAGTATCATTTGCAAAAAAAGGTGTTTTTCTTCAACTTTCAAATATTTTAGTTAGTACTTCTATTTCTTGTCTTATTACAGAATTATTTCAGCATAATTTTAAAGAATAACAGGCAATCTATGGCAAAAAAGAAAGAATAGCAGGCACCTTCATAACCTAATTTTATTAATGCCTCTACTGTCACATTACCCATATTTTGCCATGTATATTGTGCACTTTTTTTGCACAAATTTTTGAGGGAAAAATAAGGATGCTCATTATACATGAGATAGTACCTGAAATACCCTTGTATCTGTTCTTGTGTTTTGTAACTACTTGTTACATAAAATTTCTTGTACCATAACATGTTCAAAAATAAATGTTAAAATTCCTTTATAATACAAAAAGTATCTAAATATAAATAAATAAATAATTGAATTTAAAAATTGAAAGGAAAGACTTTTTTCCTGAAAGTTTGGGCCAAAAACATGGGTGCACATTATACACAGTAGTGCATTATACATGGTAAAGTATGGTAGATACAGCAATTCCATTGCTAGTCATTAATCCTACAAGTACATCAGCACCAATAGGCAAAAGTATTCAAGAATGCTCACTGTCACTGTATATATAATTGCATAAACTAGAAAATAGTATTTGAGAATGAAGAGTGGTGATGGGAGGTTGAAGAATTAACTTTACACTTTCTTCTCTTCCTTAGAGTTAGGCTATCTTAAAATTAACATTATTTTTAAAAACCGTACTAAAAATCTGATGTTGACTATTGATTTAATATTTACTAAGAGTTTTAAAAAATATTTAGGGTGCCTCATGATTGAATCCTGCTGCGGTCAACAAAACTCCGTCCACTTGGGCAGGGACCTAGTCCCTTATAGTCAGAAGACATTCAGCTATTTTTGAATGAGTAAGTTAATTAATAAACAAAACTGAACTTCCAGCCAAGATGGCAGTGTAGGTAGACACACTGTGCCTCCTCACACAACCAAAAGAAAGACAACACACTTAAAAACAAAAACCAACCAGAACTGACAGAAAATTGAACTGTATAGAAGTTCGACAACCAAAGAGTTAAAGAAGAAACATTCATCCAGACCCGTAGGAGGGACGGAGACAGGCAACTAGGTGGAAAGGACAAGTGACAAGGTGGCAGCTGGTGGACTGGGTGGTCCCACATTCACATGCAGATAAACTGGGAGGAACAACTGGGGAACAAGAGAGACCACAAAACCCAGGGTTCAGGTGCAGGGAAATAAAGCCTCAAAGCCTCTGAAAACACCTGTGGGGGTTGAAGCGACAGCAGGAGAAACTCCCAGCCTCATGGTAGAGTTTGTTGGAGAAACCCACAGGATGCAAGAACATACACAAACCCACCCACCTGGGAATCAGCACCAGAAGGGCCCAATTTGCTTGTGAATAGTGAAGGAAGTGACTGAAAACTGGCAGAGAGTGGAGCAAATGGCATTGTTCCCTCTCAGACCCCCAACATACAGCGTCACAATGCAACGATGTGGGTTGCTCTGCCCTGGTGAATACCTAAGGCTCTGCTCCTTATTACATAACAGGTGCGCTAAGGAAAAAAAAAATACCCAAATGAAAGAACAGATCAAAGCTCCAGAGAAAGTACAACTAAGCAACAAAGAGACAGCCAACCTATCAGATGCACAGTTCAAAACATTGGTTATCAGGATGCTCCACGAACTCACTGGGTACTTCAACAGCATAAAAAATACACAGGCAACAATGAAGGTTGCATTATGTGAAATAAAGAAAAATGTACAGGGAACCAACAATGGCAGGAAGGAAACTAGGACTCAAATCAAGGGTTTGGAGAAGAAGGAAGAAACATTCAGTCAGAACATAATGAAGAAACAAGAATTCAAAAAAAATAATAATAATAAGGAGAGGCTTAGGAACCTCCAGGACATCTTTAAACATTTCAACATCCAAATCATAGTGGTGCCAGGAGGAGAAGAGGAAGCGAAAGAAATTGAGAACTTATTTGAAAAACTAATGAAGGAGAACTTCCCCAATCTGGCAAAGGAAATAGACTTCCAGGAAGTCCAGGAAGCTCAGAGAGTCTCAAAGAAGTTGGACCCAAGAAGGAACACACCAAGGCACATCATAATTACATTACCCAAGATTAAAGATAAGGAGAGAATCTTAAAAGCAGCAAGAGAAAAGGACACAGTTACCTACAAAGGAGTTCTCATAAAACTATCATGTGATTTCTCAAAAGAAACCTTGCAGAAAAGAAAGGGCTGGAAAGAAGTAATCCAAGTCATGAAAGGCAAGAACCTACATCCAAGATTACTCTATCCAGCAAAGCTATCATTTAGAATGGAAGGGCAGATAAAGTGCTTCCCAGATAAGGTCAACTTAAAGGAGTTCATCATCACCAAACCCTTACTATATGAAATGTTAAATGGCCTTAACTAAGAAGAATAAGCTGATAAAATATGTGAACAGTAAAATGACAACAAACTCACAACTAACAACAACAGAACCTAAAAGAAAAACAAAAACAGAAACTAAGCAAACAACTAGAACAAGAATAGAGTCACAGAAATGGAGATCACATGGAGACTTATCAGCAGGGATGGGAAGGGGGATAATAGGGGAAAAGGTACAGGGAATAAGAAGCATAAATTATAGGTAGAAAATAGACGGGGGGAAGTTAAGAATAGTATAGGAAATGGAGAAGCCAAAGAACTTATATATATGATCCATGGGTACAAACTGAGGGGGGGAATGCTGGTGGAAGGGAATAAAGGGGAGAAAAAAATGGGACAATTGTAATAGCATGATCAATAAAATATACTTTAAAAGAAAAGAAAGGCAATTATACATCCTTCAAATTATGCAAGAATTTGCAAATATAATCTCTAGGGCTGAGCCTTTTTAAAATTTCCTTTCTGGTTTTGACCTACTTGGATTTTTAATTTCTTCTTGATTTAATTTGGGTGATTTATATTTTTCCAGAGAACAAATGTTCTAGCATATAGTTAACTACACATAGTATTCTCATATAATTTTTTAAAAACTCAAACTTTTCTACATGTTTTATCTCCTTTCTACTTTATAATTATATATATATAGTCAGTTTCTTTTATTAAATAGACTTGCCAGATATTTCTCTACTTCTTACTTTTTTCTGAAAAATATTTTTGGTCTTTATCAATAATTGTTTTTGTTTTCTAATTCATTAATTTCTGCTTTGAATTTTTCTTCTCCTTTTCTGCCAGTTTAATTTTTAAAAAGGTACTACTCAGTTCACTTATTTTTATTCTTTCATCTTTAATTTTCTGATGGTACACAAACGTTACTAAGCTTGGTCTGGTTATGACCAGGGTGTTTTGCGTTTACCTCACTGTCCCCCCTCACCCCCACCACAATGTTTTCAGATTCATGCATATGGCCATGTGTGTTAACATTGTGCCCCTTTTAATTCACTATTTTGGAGAAAGTACTGTATATGCTACATGTGGGTATGTTAACCTGCATCGTGTCAGTTGGAATCCTCACAACCACCCCTTTTTCCAGCCGTGGGACTGGAGGCTTGGGCGCTCGGCGGAGGAGTTTGGGGAGCAGCATCGAGTCACGTCCTGGCAGTCACTCAGCCTGGCTGCCAACCCCACCACGGTCCTCGGCCTGACCTGTGGCACCTGCTGTCAAGCTGCAGGCAGCAGAGACGGCCTGGCCGAGTTGCAGGCTCCGGCCAAAGCTGCCGGAGGCGCTGCCCTCAACCCATCCCACCCACCGTCCTCTCGGGCAGCTTGCTGCGGCTAAGCGCCCTTCAGCGAGACTCCCACGCTGAGGTGGGTGGGAGCTACCGCAGTCTCATTTCTGCGGGACGCATTACCTGCGGCCAGTGGGTCGCGCTGTGCGCCCCAGATGTTTTCCTCCGCGCGAGGGGCGGCACTACTTCCAGAGGAAACCCGTAGGCTGGAGCGCTGCGTCCAGAGGGGAGAGGTGAGGCACTGGTTAGAGTGCTGCCTCCGCCCCTTGCAGAGGTGGTTAGTCGTCCCCATCCGCTGGAAAATAGCGGGCGAGAAGAGTAGTTGGGGCTCCTTTTCTCCTCCACACATTTTCCTCGTTATAATAATAATGGGAGACTTCATTTTAAGGACGTGATGAAAACATATTAGGGCGTTTGGCCCTCTGGCATGGAACGGCCTCCCTGCCGCCTTTGTCTGGCTGCTTGACGGGCAGCAGCAGCAGCTCCAATTTTCTTATTCCTTTTGTGGTTATTGGGCAGTGGAGGGACTTACAGGAAGGCTTTGAGGAAAAGCTGTTGCGAAACCGTCTCTCTGAATGGCTGCCGGCCGCCTTCAGCGAGGAAACAGCTGGCAATTTCTTCCATATTACAGGAAAAATATGTATTTCCCCTCACATTTTCATTCCGATTTTAGAATTAGTGTCTTCAGTGGTATAAAGCTATCATTCGTCTTTACGCCATCTCCTTTAATGTTGTATTCTTTCACTACTCTCAAAATTCATACGTAGCCAAGTTGTCTTTGGACCTTTTTTTGGCCCTCTGAGAAATAATGGGATTTCACGGAAGACTGTGAAGATGGGTGATACTCGCAGACTGAGGGCCTTGTTGCCTCAGATACAGGCCGGGACAGAAACAGCCAGCGGAGGCGTGGAGGGAATGGGAAGGAGGACAGGGCTGTGGGGAGGGTAAGTAATGTTTCTGGGGATTTTCATGAGTATCTAAAGAAAGTGCCTGGTCAGAGAAGGTGGGAGGCCACTGAACTTGAAAAAGTGGCTTGGAGTGACCTGAGAAAGCATCTATTGTTTGACTATGCAACAACCTGCTATGACAGAAAAGAGGGCAGTAGAATGTTTTTTTATAGTACCGTGTACAGTTTGGGTTTAGAGCTTGTGACTGCTAATCTCCCATACCCCTCTTTTATTTCTCCTCATAGTCTTATACTGTTGCATATATTGTGTTTAGTTATTGCCTTCTCTCTCCACTTGATAGAAAACCCATGAGAGCTGGGAGTTGTTTGTTCACTGTTGTCCTGGGGAGCCTAGCAGTGTCTGGCAAAGTACCTGGGGTTTTGTAAATTATCTACTGACTCAAGTGAATAAAAAATAAGTATGGTACATCACTTAAAGGCATTGTGAGAAACACAAAACCAAAAACCACATGACATAAGGAAAACTGATCTCTTCAAACCTGCTCTTTTTATTCTAGGGCAATAATTGATAAATAGCCAAGAGAGTCACACCACTATTGTCTTTTTCAAAGAACAATAATGAAAGCAATAAGCTCTCACTTTGTTTTCCATTTCATTCTAGGAATTGTGTGTGTGGGGAGGAGGGGGAATGTGAGAGGGAGGGTAAGGTGAAGGGGGTCAAAAGGTACAATCTTGCAGTTACAAGGCATGGGGATGTAATGTACAGCATTATAACTGTACATAGCTAATACTGTATTGCATATTTGAAAGTTGCTACATCTTAAAAGTTCTCATCACAAGAAAAAAATTCTGTAATTATGTCTAGTGACAGATGTTAGACTTATTGTGATTTCACAATATATGCAAATACTGAATCAGGTACACCTTAAACAAACATATGTCAACTATACTGCAACTTAAAAAAAAAGAAATAGTAGGGAAGTTAAAGGTAAAACATTTATATACTTCACTAATAGTTCTAGGGCCTGAAAGAAATCCTGTTGGACCTTACAAGAAGTTAATCATTTGAATTAACTACTGCTGTTACAAGCCACCCCCAAATTTTGTGGTTTAAACAAAGACCATTTTACTTGCTCATGACTCTTTGGGTTAGGAATTCAGGCAGAGCTCAGTGAGGATGGCTCTACTCTGCTCCATGTTGTCTTGACTGGGGTGCCTCAACTGGATCCAGAGCAGTGTCTCTGTCTCTGCCTCATACTCTGTTTGTTGGTCAAAACAAGTCAAAGGGCTAGCAAGCATGGATGGATTCAAGAGATTGGGAAATAGATCCAACTCTTAAGGGGAGAGTGGTACAGGCACATTGGAAAAGGGATGTGGTTATGAGTGAAAGAAGCCTGTCACAAAAGAGTACATTATGTATGATGTTCTTTATGTGAAATTCTATAAAAGACAGACTAATCCTGAGTGACAGGAAGCAGATTGTCTAGGGGTAGAGAGTGGGAACTGATAAAAGGACATGAGGGAACTTTTTGGGATGACAGAAATGTTCTATACCTTGATTATGGTGGTATATGCAAATATATACACTTTATTATAATTAGGCAAATTATACAAAAAAGGGGAGGAAATTGGAGTGACCATCTTCAAAAATAATCTACTATACATGAAACCTTTCATTTGACAGAACCTGTAAGTCATCTGGTTCAGTATCTCCATTTTACAAGTAAGGAAAGTGGGACCCAAAACAGGAAGTTGTCAAAGGATACTGTTAGTGAAAAACCAGGATTGGAACCCAGACTCCTGACCACAGTCTTCCTGTCACTTCTCCCACATCCTTCAAGAAAGGGGAAAAGGATGCCCTGGGCCTGAGTCCCACTGAGACTCACTTAGATGTAAGCATGTCTGGGAATAAGGGCTGGACCATGACATCCCTTTGTACTCTAGAAATTTCCAGGGTACTCCAGTGGGCACATATAGTTCTGAGAGACTATCAACAAGCTCCTGTAAGTCAGTGTCTATAATAAAGGTAAATGGAGCAATATTTACAAATGGAATTGAACACTGCGAAGGAAAAAATAGAAGAGCAGCTATGCCACAGCCACCTCTTGTCTATAGTGTTCAGTGTCTACAGTGTTGAGGAACCTTTTGGGTTTCCTAAAAGGGTACTGGTAGAAAAGGACAAGGACAGACATGTGACTGTGCAAACATTATGACCTCCTTAAGCTTTACTAAATTAAGAAACCCATTTTCAGCTAAGAATTATTGCTAGCTTTTATAAAGTGTTTCATACAGTAAAATAGAACTGAAATAATAAATAGTATTGCTACCCATAGCAATATGCAAATGTTAGAACATTTAGGGAATTTGAAAATGTGAATACAGTCCATTCTTGATCTTTAGTATAATGTCTTTACTCAGAAAAAAAAATGACTTTGATCCATGTCCAAAGTGTCTCAGACATTTATCAGATGTATTCAACTCCTATGGATGCCAAAGAACCTGTTAAAAAATATCTATGCCCTGACCAGGGTGGCTCAGTTAGTTGGGCATCGTCCTGCAAAGCAAAGGGTCACCAGTCTGAGTCATGGTGAGGGCACGTGCCAGTGCTGCAGGTTCAGTTCCCAGCTGGGGGTGTGTGGGAGAGGCAATCGATTGATGTTCCTCTCTTGCATTGATGTTTCCCTTTATCTTTCCCTTCCCTCTAGAAATATTAATAAATAAAATCTTTTACAAAATATCTGTGAGAGGGCAGAATAATGTGGGCTAAAATGATTTATGGCTGATTTCAAGCAATTACTCAGAAACCTATGGACTTGAACTATGGATGGAATCTAAACTTTTTGCTAACACAAAGTCACTTTTGAAACCATTTACCAAAACACTAAAAAATCATCAGCAAGGGAAGTTTGTTTAAGAGAACACCACTCTGACGGATTTCTGAAGCTTGGGTTTTTCTTCATTTTAGTTTTGGGTTGTTATTTCACCATTTTTCTAATACCTGTATCTTAAACATTTTATGTTTACATAGTAAGCATTTTATTAAATGAGGACACACTGATTTGCATCTTGAAGTTGTGGTTTCTGTCTCAAAACTACTGATTGAAAGGAGTCTATTCTTTCACCAACTTTAAATGTAGTTACAGAGTCACTCTCCTGGCCTAACACTAATGTCAGGTGGAAATTGATGAATTTATGGAAATAATTCAAGCCAAAAAAATCTACTCTTGTTTGGATTACCTCAAAGCTTTGGTCCAGAATGGATTCCTTCATTTAACTTGGGTTAAAGAGGGCAAAACAATACAGCATATAAGGGCATAAGCCTGAGGCTCTCTTAGTTTTAACTCCAGCAATCCTATAAAACTTAGCTCAGTTTAGGCCAGACATTCTCAACTAAAGACCTTCTTAAACGTTACATTTTTACTCCATGGCTGCCATGTTTGAAATATCTGAACTACTCATGTAGTATTATTCATAACCCTTATAGCCTTTACTCAGGTACACACACATTTAGGTGTTTTTTGTCTTTTTTTTTTCCAATAGCATGGGAAACCATGTACAGATCAGCAGTTCTACCTTAGGAACTCAAGAACCCAGCATGACATGAAACTCATGAGGGAAATAAACCAAGGCTTCTGGGTCTTTTACATATTTTCCTGCCAACCTGGTTCTCACTTCTCACCATCATTGTTTTTCCTCTGGAACTGATGGTGCTTCCAATCACTTCATGCCATGGGTGAGAGAGGGATTCCTGTTCTAGAGTTACGGGGATGACTAAACACACAACACCTGACACTGAATAAATGAGACTAACAAGCAGTTTATGAGTCACCTATACTCAGCCAAGGGGAGAACACTGCACACAGGACTACATGGGACAGAATGAACAACCAGTAGCTGGGGGCAGGGGCAGGCTTCTTTGTAGAATCAAAAGAATGGGGTACCCCTTGGTTCTTACGGGAGGATTTGACTGGTTTGTTTGAATTCTGAGGGCTGGCAGGGAACTGAAACCCACTGTGACTCAGGGATAAGCAGGAGTGATACCTGGTCTATTTGCTAAAGGGTTGTTTGGCTAGGGGACCTATCCTCTGGAGCAGAGAGGGAAAGGGAACTTGTGGTTAGGCCTTTGGAGGTCTCCCAGTTTTCCTCAGATGTCAAGGCATATATAATATTGGACCTTCATTTTTAGGCCTTTCATCACAATATCAAGGTCAGGACATTATTTCTAGATTGCTATATACAACACTCTTATAACTGGGAGGGGAAAAAAGGTAGAGTGAGGCAAAGGGCGCACACAAAACCTTTCTAGTTTATACTTTCAAATATACAGCCACAAAGCAAATGTTTACTGAATATCTTCATGTTCTAGCACTAGACTAGCAAGGTACTTAAAACTGAATGTAGTCTGTATTCTGAAGGACTCAAATGGAGAAGAAATAGAGAACATAAACAGATTGTCACCTTACAGAGAGATGGATGTGGAAACAAAGATCTGTGCATGTAAGAGCCCGGTGATAGAAGTTCATTGAACTGGGGCACAATGAAAGGTTCCACAGGCACAAGGGACAATGGCTCCTGAGCTGAACTTGAAGGATCAGTGGGAATTGGTCAATCAGAGAGGCTGGGAGGATCATATCAGAGGAACTAGCATTACCAAAGGTGGAAATGATCACATGTTAAAAATGAGTGATAAATCGTCCACTGAGGATTGTGGGAGGCATTGTTAACTAGGGATGGGGGGACAGGATTGACACGGTCTCAGACAGGCAGTAAACTTCTTGACATTGGTCTTGTGATTTTCTTGGATTTGACACCAAAAGCACAGGCAACAAAAGCAGAAATAAATGAGTAGGACTATATCAAACTAAAGTGTTGCTCACAGCAAAGGAAACCATCAACAAAATAAAAAGGCAGCCTACTACCAAATGAGATAAAATGTTTGCAAATCATTATTTGAGAAGGGATAAATGACCAAACTGTATCAAGAAGTCATACAACTTTCTCTACATTTCTGAGGGTCCTAGGTGAACATTCATTTTGCTGAGCAGTACACTAAACAGCTAAAGGAAACCCCCTGAATGAGCAGGCCTTGTCAGTGGAACTTCATCTTAGGACACTAGGGCAGCAAGCCAGTTTTGTCACTGGATAACACTAAATGTTAGTGATTCTAGGTCTTCTCTCCTGGATCAGTTCATGGAGACTGAGCTCCAATTTCCTGACTAGGGGTTAAAAGCCTGGCTGTCAGCATCAGAGCAGCCAGTGGAGAACAGGAACTGGAAGTCTTGTTGGTCAACACATAGACTTGCACTGAAGTCTCCTGTTCTGGTACGGTAGCACCCATTCCTGAGCGACGCGATGCAAATCCCTCAGAAAGTAAACCTGATTTGTACCAGAGTGAGAGAAGGGCAGGAGGGCCCAGCTGTGCGGGGTAAACAGTTAACAGTCAAGTTAACACAATGAAGGGATTTGTGGTCTCCCTCTGGTGTGGTGCCAGTGTTTTGAGGGGTCTGGAAAAAAGAAAATTACTTTGACATTCCAAAGGTACGTTATCGTGGGTGCAAAAAGACAACAGACAGGCTTAAGGTAAAGGCTGACTTTTGTCAGGGAAGATCCTAGCCTAGGACATGACTACCTGTCATAAATTGCTTTTAGTTAGTAAGTTTTAATTTCAGCCCATCCTCTGTGGTTACTTTAGATCTTAGTTTGCAAGGCTTCCATGCAGGCCTCCCCTGAGTTTGTCAAGTTAATGTGGCCCCTTTTTGTCCACTTGTACTGAAACCCAGAGGATAACTATATGGACACAGGCACTGAGAGAAGATATAGCCTTGGGCAGAGGGTGCAGGCATGATGACTCCACAGGCAGGAACCCAGGGAAATGGATACCCCAAACTCATTCTCCCACCTACAAAATGCCTTCCAGTTCCTTTCACTGCTTGCCCCAATTAGAAGCCAGAGGGCAAGGGAGCCTGTCCATGTTGTTCATAAAGCCGTGTTTCTGGGACACAGGACAAAGGAAAGAAGGGTGGAGAGGGTCATCTGGAGAAGCAAATGGCCATTTGATGTCAATTTCACTATTTCATCCTTCTTTATCAATCAGTAAAGAACACCCAAGATGCAAACCTTTCAAGAGATGACTTGAAATGACTGAATTATAAAGTCTCTAAATAACCAAGAGCTTCCTATAAACTGTATAAAAGAAGCTTTATACCCAAATCTGGGCCAAAAGTTACATCTGTATTTGGCAGAACAAAGTCTTGAACTTACTACCATCAATTTAAATCTCATCCTTAGATTTGAGGCTACCTAATAACTTTTCTTTGACCTGTACGGTGAGAAAATCTCTAAAAATTTGTTTTAATTAAACATCCCTGTGGTGTGTTTAATTTTTGTGAGAAAGGGAACACTTCAAACAAATTCCATAGTTTAATTCTATAGAGGTTTACATAAATCCCAAGGATGAAATCATATTATAGTTAAATAACACCTTGAATTGTTTCCTACCATATTTCATAAAACAGATGTTTCTCACCAGTATTCCTAAATAACAAAAATAATTATTCCACACACTGCAATATTCCATTAAAATGATATCCAAGAACAAGCAAAATTAACCAATAAGACACAAGTCAGAATAATGGCTATCTCTGATGGGAGGGAAGATTCAGGCTGGGAGAAGGCATGAAGGATACTTCTAGGGTGCTGCTAGAAACGTTCTATATTTAGTTCTTATTTTACATGTTGATACATATTACACATATCAAGAATCAATGAGCTTAACAATTAAACTCTATGTGTAAGCATTTCACATACTACATTGCTTCTTGGTATGTTCTATGTCAATTTAAAAAGAAACAATTACCCCGTTAAATGACTTTGCAATTACCTCCACAGCAAATATCATAACAAAGAAAAGATTCAGGTTTATGCATTTACCTGGGGTCAGCAAACTATGGCCATAAGCCACCAGCCTCTGTTACAAAGGCCACAGGCAGCGTCCACACGAGAGCTGTGGGGGTGAGTAGTTGTGACAGAAGCCTATGATCCTTTAAGAAAAGGTTTGCCAACATCAGACTTAAACTTCAAGTAACATCTTTAAACTGTCCCTTTTCTAGGACAGTTCAAATCAACCTCACCTAAATACCAAACTAACAAGGAGATTCAAAGGAAAGTTGAGTAAATCACTCACTTAACAGTAACCAAAAATGTCATAAAACTGTAACATGGGAATGGCAGCATTTTTTTGCCTTAAGCTGTACACAGATCACAAATTGCAATTTTATTTGGCCTTACACAATGTCAATTTTTAAAAATTTGGTACTAATATTTTAAAAATATAGTGTCCACTTTAAAAAAAAATCAAGATTTTGGCTGCTCATACCAAAAAAACAGAAGATGGAGCAACATTGGAACCATATTCCTTTAAAGTAACAATGAGCTACAGTGACTCCAACAACACTTGAGCCTAAGCACTGGCTGACCCTTCACTCTGTGCTTGTACTATCCAGAAGGTAACAGTTTAAAAGGGGGAATAACTGAAGGACAGATCACTAAGTAGTTTCCAATACAAACCAGAAAGCTTTAGAAATAAACATGAGGTATACTTTTAAAAAATCAGTTTATGGGGAGGTATCACTATTTAAAAAAAATGCTCTTTAATTAAGATAATTTACCTAATTATATGAACTCTTTTCATACTGTGGCTTTGACCAGGGTAGAGCTGTACACAATTAGCAAATTTAATCATTGGAAATTGTTTTCTACTGTTAAAGTCAAACATCTTTTTTCTTTTTCCCAGCTAAAAGCTTTTTGCCTTCAATACAGTCACTGGTGGTTATTGATAAAATGGAAATGTCCTAAAATTTCCCTAAGTATATTTGAACCCTATAAACTCTCTAGTTCACATCAGGGATTCTGGTTGAAATAACTTTTTAAAATGCTAATATATGTAAATAAAGAATAAAGCTTAACATAAATTAGTATCTACCACTTGGAACTGAAATACAAACAAAAGATGATTCATGAATATGGTAATGTTATTCTTTGGCACAAAATCTGAAAGCACTTTATGCATTTTAAGTGAATTTAAAATTTAAGTAAACTTCTGGAGAATCAACTTCAAGCTTCAGAATTAACATCCAACAAAAGTCATTATACGGCCACAGCCTGGGATTCTTGACAATATGGCAAAAACTAAGAATACACTTGATTTTTTTTCCCATTAAGAAGGAAAATTTAACCAATACACATTTTGTGTAGAGAAGTGTTGTTATAAATCACTTAAAATTATGTTCATTAGCCCTGGCTGGTGTGGGTCAATTCGTTGGTGTACCATCCTATAACCAAAAGGTCGCAGATTCAATTCCCGGTTGGGGTACATACCTGTGTTGCAGGTTTGATTCCCTAGTCAGTGGCATGCAAAAGGTAACTGATAGATGTTTCTCTCTCACATCAATATTTCTCTCCCTCTCTCTCTCTCCCTTCCCCTCTCTCTAAAATCAATAAGCATGTCCTCAGGTGAAGATAAAAAAATTACGTTCATTAAAGCCAAATTGTAACTATTCATACCATTTATCCTAGATGTTAAATCTACCTTAAAAGTAACAAAGTGAGACTTCCAGCCAAGATGGAGGTGTAGGTAGACACACTGTGCCTCCTTACATTACCAAAATAAGGACAACAAAAATTTAGAAACAAAAAAATAACCAGTACTGACAGAAAATCGAACTGTATGGAAGTCCGATGACCAAGGAGTTAAAGAACATTCATCCAGACTGGTAGGAGGGGCAGAGTTGGGCAGCCAGGTGGAGAGGACTTGTGGCAAAGCAGCAGCTGGTGGACCCAGTGAAGTAGAGGATTGTGGAGGGGCTTGGCATATAAGGCTGCTGGGGGACCAGACAGTCCCACATTCATGCATAGATAAACCAGGTGAAACTGGGGAGCAAGACAAACCACGCAACCCAGGGTCCCAGAGCGAGAAATAAAACCTCAAAACACCGATTAAAAACATCTGTGGGGGTTGAGGTTCTGGGAGAGACTCCCTGCCTCACAGGAGAGTTCATTGGAGAGACCCAGAGGGTCTTAGAATGTACACAAACCCACCCACCTGGGAATCAGTACCAGAAGGGCCCAGTTTGCCTGGGGGAAGCTGAGGAAGTGACTGAAATCAGCTCAGCAGAGAGCTGAGCAAGCATCATTGTTCCCTTTTGCACCCCTCACCCACATACTGTGTCACAATCCAGCGACGTGGGTTGCCCCACCCAGGTGAAAACCTAAGGGTCCGCCCCTCACTACCTAACAAGTGCATCAAGACAAAAAAAAAATGGCACAAATGAAAGAACGGATAAAAGCTCCAGAAATAATGCAATGAAGTGATGAAGAGATAGCCAACCTATCAGATGAACAGTTCAAAGGACTGGTGATCAGGATGCTCACAGAATTGGTTGAATCTGGTTGCAAATTAGATGAAAAAATGAAGGCTACGCTAAGTGAAATGAAGGAAAATGAAATAAAGGAAAATGTACAGGGAACCAATAGTGATGGGAAGGAAACTGGGACTCAAATCAATGGAGTGGACCAGAAGGAAGGAAGAAACAACCAAACAGAAAAGAAGAAACAAGAATTCAAAAAAACGAGGAGAGGCTTAGGAACCTCCAGGACATCTTTAAACGTTCCAATATCCAAATTATAGAAGTACCAGAAGGAGAAGAGGAAGAGCAACAAATGGAAAAGATATTTGAACAAATAATAAAGAAGAACTTCCCCATTCTGGCAAAGGAAATAGACTTCCAGGAAGTTCAGGAAGCTGAGAGAGTCCCAAAGAAGTTGGACCTAAGGAGGAATACACCAAGGCACATCATAATTACATTAGCCAAGATTAAAATGAAGGAGAGAATCCTAGAAGCAGCAAGAGATAAGGGGACAGTAACCTACAAACGAGTTCCCATCAGACTGTCAGCTGATTTCTCAAAAGAGACCCTGCAGGCAAGAAGGGGCTGGCAAGAAGTATTCCAAGTCATGAAAGGCAAGGACCTACATCCAAGATTGCTCTATCAAGCAAAGCTTTCATTTGAAATGGAAAGGCAGATAAAGTGCTTCTCAGATAAGGTCAAGTTAAAGGGGTTCATCATCACCAAGCCCTTATTATATGAAATGTTAAAGGGATTTATCTAAGAAAAAGGAGATAAAAAAACATGTATAGTAAAATGACAGCAAACTCACAATCATTAACAACCACACCTAAAGCAAAACCAAAAGAAACTAAGCAAACAACTAGAACAGGAACAGAATCACAGAAATGGAGATCACATGGGGGTTAGCAACAGGGGTGTGGGAGGAGGAGAGAGGGGGAAAAGGTACAGAGAATAAGTAGCACAGATGGTAGGTAGAAAATAGACAGGGGGAGGGCAAGAGTAGTATGGGAAATGTAGAAGCCAAAGAACTTATGACACATGGACATGAACTAAAGGGGGGGGGGGGGAATGTGGGTGGGAGAGGGTGTACAGGGTAGAGGGGAGTGAAGGGGGGAAATGGGACAACTGTAATAGCATAATCAATAAATTATATTTAAAAAAGTAACAAAATGAAAGTTACTGCAAAATACTCTAGATTTGCTGTTCTTCACTAAACTCCCAAAGCAAACACAAGTTTCACTTTAGAGCTAACATAATTAAAACACAACCCATCACACTTTCTTGCATCATATATGAAGCTGAGGAAGTTTTTATTTTATTTAGAGAAAATGTCTTAAACAGAAGTATTTATAAGGAGTGGACTTGCATCCTATTATGCTATGTCTTATTTGTGATAATTCTTTTGCTCTCAAAATTTATAGTTCTGGAATTGGAGACTGTTAAACTCCAGATAAGTTTTTCTATCCAAACTGCTTACCTGATTATATTTCTGCTGTGTTTCATCATTTAAAACAGTGATTTTTCTATCTGTGTGCTTCAATTTTTAAAACTTGTACTACCTATTTAGTCAGGGGCACTGACCTCTTTTTTCTTAAGATTGTCAAATAAGAAAAATGACAATAACTAGCTGGGGCAAGATAGCTCAGTTGGTTAGAGCATCATTCCAATACACTAAGATTGAGGCTTTGATCTCTGGTTAGGGCACACCCAAGAAGCAACCAATGAATGCATAAAGAAGTAGAACAAAAAAATCGATCTTTCTCTCCCCACTCTCCAGAAAAAAAATCAATGAATAAATTTTAGAAAAATGACAACAGCCAACACAACAATCAACACAACAATCACCATCCAGTGTGAATGAATCAGTTATACCTATTTTTTTAAGAGATTGGCAAAAAAAAAAAAGTAATACATTTTTTGGTGTGCTGCAGAATTTTAGTAATTAGTATATGTGTGCCATGAGATGAAAAAGTTTGAAAACAGCTGAAAACATGTACAACATGCTTAGAGAAAATCTTTTCCCTACCAGTTCTGGCATAGATACAAACCATAGTGACACTAGTGGGTCAAGGGGCATTTCCAAAGGCCATATGAAGATAAGCATCATTAGCCTAAAAAGAAAGATTAAGAAGAGATCAAAAAAGCAGAAATATCATGTTGGTCCAAATTTTTATTTCAAATATTTCACAGCTTTTTATGACTTTTCAGTCATCTTTTAAGCATGTTGAAAATATTACCATTCCCCTTATTCAAACAAAAGGAATTAAAATATGGGATGACTGACTGCCCTGCCCAGACCACACATGTCCATGGAAAAACAGAAACCAGAGCTAAACTTGTCAGTAAAATGACAAACATTCCTCGACAGCCTTTGTGCACTGAATATTACTGCATTCTGATCTGGAATTATTAGGCAGGTAATTTGATGTACTGACAGAACACTGGAGTTTGGATCTCCTTTCTACCTGGTCTCCCCCACCGGTGGTCACACAGAACACAGAGGCTGACTAGTTCCTCACAATCCAACCTGACGGGTGCCCACTCCCCGCACAGCAGTCAGATCTCTGACAGCAGCGGGGCCTCTGCACACTGGGGCTATCACATAGGGCCTACAGCAGGGGTGTAAACAGAGAGTAAATACTGGCTCTTGAATCAGCTCAAGGATGGGATCACTTCACCTTGGCCCACAAACCTCCCACCTGCTTAGAACCTTAAATTATTGTAAAAGCTATAAAACCTACAGACAGAAACCAATGAATGCAGATGGCTTTTTCTAAACCAAGCCTGGCAACTTGAGAGCAAGGAAAAGAAGAAAATCAAAACAGAAAGCAAGGAAATTCTAAAAGACCCCAAGGGTTTCAGAGAAGCCTGTGTATAGCCAGGCCTCTCTTAATTAAAGAGAATTTAATTTAAAAAATCAAACACTTAAGTGACTGATATGTAGAACTGATTTTTAAAAAATCAGGCACTACATATAGGTTAACTGAAATATCATTTCTACTCTAAAAAGAAAATTGAATTTGTTCTACTCAATTTTTTCAAAGCTTAATTTTAAAATGGTGTATACACATTTTTATCACTGATTCCTGTGTGCAAACTTTAACACTGGATATTTAAATGATAAAATTCCCAATATTAGTTTCCCTAAATTTCCAAATAAAACTGTCCAAATACATTCAAGTTTCTTGGTTCTTTCTGCAATTTATACAACATAAATTTTCAGTTGATTTTCATAAATGAGAATGAGAAACAGTACAAGAGGAAAGGCAGGTGATTTCAATTCTTTTGCAGTGATGGTGACCTTATCCATCCATTCCAATGCTGTCCTCAGTAAGCAACATGCAACTAACAGAAACTATCCAAAAATATAGTTTATATCCATAAAGCAAAAACATTTTCTTTGATAAAACTAACTGGCTCTTGGCCCTTGCTAGATAGTTTAGTCAGTTAGTGTGTCGTCCTGACAAGCCAAGACTTAGGTTCGATCCCTGGTCCAGGAACACACAAGAACCAACCAATGAATGCACAACTAAGTGGCAATGTCTCTCTCCCTCTTAAATAAGAAAGAGAAGAGAAGAGAAGAGAAGAGAAGAGAAGAGAAGAGAAGAGAAGAGAAGAGAAGAGAAGAGAAGAGAAGAGAAGAGAAGAGAAGAGAGAAGAGAAGAGAAGAGAAAAGAGAAGAAACAAATTTAACTGGTTCCCATACAGGGAGTAAAAACAATACGTTAGCCTCATCAGCACCTGGCTCTGATCAAGACCACCCAGTCACCTAGGAGGCCCGCGGCCCCTTCTGAGAACAGACACGCAGAGCCCAGGAAGAAGCAATGGCATTCCCGCCCGTGCTGTCGGAGCCCTGACCACTGACCGAGAACTGCCGCACAGAGACTCTCCACTGCCACTCTCTCAGGAGGCACAGCCACCAGAAGCCCCGCTCCTCACGTTCGGCTTACTGCCCACCAAGCAGCGTCCCATTTCCCGTCTCCACCACTGGTGCACCAGGCCCTTCTCTTCTCCTTCCGCTCCACCAATCGACAACCCTCCACTCTCCCCTTTCTAAACTCGACCCCAGCTGCGCTTGGGCACCAGAGCCCTTCCCCCACGCCACCGCCTCCCATGGCCCATTCGGGAGGGAGAAAGCGGCACGTCTTCCCCAACAAGGGGCCTGCCGTTGCTGCGGTCCTGAAATGGGAGAGATGAGCGCTGGCGGGCTGACATGGAACACATTCCCATAGAAATAAGTATAAAGGGCGGTCAGATTCCACTCTATCATTAGTACAACCCTTTAGCTATATTATGAGTAGTACGTATTTATATCTCCACAACATTGTTTCTGTGGAAGAATTTGTTCCAGGCTGTAAGCAACAATCTGCAAATTTTGGTTCAGCCCCACTCATGAAATGAACATTGTCTATATCCAGTTCATGATGTGAAGAATCTTTACACCTACTTTAAAGATGACTAAAAAATACTACAGTGTGTTCTGAAAGTTTTAATACTGAATGCTGACAATACATAAATAAGGATTTTTTTTACTGCTAATTCATTTCACATTTATTCTTAAATCTCCTATGTAAAACATTCCCACACTAAATGAATGTATTATATATAAACCTAGATAGGCTCACAACCATAGCTCCAATGAACAGCATGGTAACATAGCTTCACATATTCTGTGTGACATGAATTTAATAATATCTATTATGGGTTCTTTAATACCAGCAGGAAAATTCTAGAAAAGAAAAAGTTTAATTTTGGAAGTTACAGTATGTAGTTACTACATTTATTTTGATTTTATATATTCTATTTTTTAAAAATCAGTTAATAAAAGCATTTTTGGAGAAACCTCACCCTTTTCCGTAGCTTTCTGGAAAGGGGTCTGAGATGGGACTTGGTCTGTTTCTACATAGCCCTGTTCAGTTTAACCTGCACACTGCGCTTCTCAGTAATCTTCTCTGACATTCAGTTCTTTAGCCCAAACACAAAGAAAACTGAAGAAAGAATGGGTAAATTTAGACTACAGTGCCACCCAGTGGTTGAACAGGTTTAAAAGTTCACTAACACACAAAACAGTATACTATCATCCTTAAGAGTAACTCTCTCAACTAATTACAGTATCATCCGCCAATATTTAATCAATAGACTATACCTCCTCACTCTGTCATGTATATTTTAAAGTAACGCCTTTGGTAATTCACTAACTTCCCTATTCTATATATATTCCTAGCTCAAAGATAATCCACTTTCCCCTAAAAAGAATTACCATGTTACATAAATATTTGATCGAGATTTTCTATTACATAAAATTCACCCCTACTAGATTATCAGCCATAACACCATATGTAGTGTGATATCTAATCCCCTAAGTATATTTTTGTAGTATTTTGACTTTCTACTTTTGCAGTAAGAGAAGTAATTCAATTACAAATTCCCACTGAAAAGCCTAACTAAAGGAAAAGGAAAGAAAAAAAGGAACAATGATCCAGACCCTCTCCTCACCCCACTCCAGAAAACTACAAACTACTGCAGTGCCCCTTGGGTTTACCTGCGCAAAGAACATCCTTCTAGATGCAGATAAACAGGGAAGGCTGAGAAGAACATACCCCCTGCCCCTCCAGGGGCATTCCCTGTGCAATCCTACGTAAGGAGAGGCGGCCACTCTAAGAGAAATCTTCAGTTCATAACTAGTTCCCATGCCCTACCTAGTTCCATATCATTTCTTCAACAGATTCAGAATCTGGATGACTGATATGCTATACTTAAACTGCAAATGCAAGTAAAAGTATTTACTGTATTTAAATCTCACGATCTGAACACAAATAATTTGTAAATAAATGCTGAAATAAATCTGGGATTTGCACACACTCCATGAAAACTATTTACTAGAGACAGAAATGCTGCGAAGAGCGATGGAATGAACCTATCATAGCAAGAATAAGCTGTCTGTAGAACTGAGAAAATGAACAGTCTCTGAAAGGTTACTGATGTGTTTGCTTTTTTCACTGCTAATGTCTTCCTTTCCTTGCTGTCATTACCTCTCATAAAAGCTTCTGAAGCTCCCCGTCAGTGTACTAGTTTGTAGAGTTTTTTTTAACATAGAACTCCTCAAACTTCATGTTTATTCCACTGCTGTAATTCAATTCTTTGTATTTATATTAATAAGTCAGCTTTTTTTAAAAGTGCCTGAAAAACATAAATATATGCTGTCTTTGATTAACCTCTATATCCAAGTGCATTGCAAAATCATAATGCACATGCCAGAAATGTTTATTGAGCTTTCCCTTCTGTTTTTAACCCTTGACAATCCAAAACTATAAAAACAGTTATTAACCAACCCAAATGTTCTCCTTATTTAACTTAAAAGCACATACCTTAAGGAATTTGGTAATGATGTCCATGTCTTTATGATCATCACCTTTCCCTAAAGACTCTCCCAATGCCCGAAGAAAAATGTTTCTACTCATTAGTACAGAGCAACAACTGAACAGATATATTATCAACACTAGTCTAACTGTGGCTTATTACACAGACTCAATGTCTATTTAAAAACCTGATGCATTTTTTAGATAATTTTTAAAAACGCCACAAATTTGCCACTTAAATTGCAAAAGCATGTTATTTTTATGATTCAAAATACAGAAGAAGGGGTAGGGGGAGTTATGCTAATACACATAGGATTTCTTCGCGGGGGAACCAAACTGTTCTAAAATTGGATTGTGATGATAACTGTCTACCCCATGAATACTAAAAAATTATTGACTTGTACACTTTAAATTGGTAAATTGCATGGCATGTGAATTTCTCATTAAAGCTGTTAAAGAAAACGAAAGGGGGAACAAAAGTCCAGAATTTATTGCTCATACCAATTATTCCAATGAAATTTACAGACAGATGCTGGGGTAGGGAGAAAGGGTACAATTAAAAATATATCCTCCTCAACTATGCTGTCAACATGTGCAAGAGCCAGGAATGAAAGGAAAAAGAAAACAGTTTACATTTTATTCAGCATTAAGAGCCTTAAATTAAACCATATTGTTTGTTCAAGCTAGATATTTGAATAATTCAACATTAATTCAGATTGCATATATCATTCCATATTCAACACACCAGTAAAAATTAGAAAGCAAAAGATTGCCCAGTGTTGACAGGGATTAGGGATGTGAGACACACCCTGCTGGTGGGGTACAGACTGGTATAGCCATTCAGGAGAGCAACTAACAGTACTTAGACAAGCTAAATTACATACACCCAGCAATCCCACTCCTGAGTCCGGAGGGGTAATGTACAAGATTATTCATCACAAAGCTGTTTGTGGTGAGAGGGAGCTGGGGGCAACCTAGTTGTCCGTCATTATGGGGGAACAAAGGTAAAAGGCAGAGTACAAACTAGTAACTAAAAGCAACGGTTTAGATGTACCTAAGGAATCAAGGATGGATATTAAAAACAGTTCAAAGTATATAAAAAAGCAAAAAACAGCATGAAGAATTTCACAGTACAGTGCCATTTATGTAAATCAAAAACACATACACTCAAAACACTACTGGTTTTAGAAGACCACAAACAAAACAATGCACAATAAAAATATTAGAATGCCTGCTTTTGAGGGCAGGAAGTAGGGAAATGTGAATGGAGAATGAAAAAAGGAGTGAACAAATGGAAGCATGAAATGAAAGAAGGGCCTTTGTAATAACCAAAAACAGTGCTCTAAACTGAGCAATTGAATGAACTCAACCATTTGCTCCAGAGTGAAAGGTATGATGTGGTATGAGGTAAGATGGGTGTAACAATCACCTCTAACTTTCAGTTGTGGTGTTTTCTTCATGAACTTTCAAATCATTCTGTGTGTCTGCCTCTCTAGGTTCTTGATCACCTACAAAGTTCATTGAAGTGTTACTGATTGATCTAATCCAAAGCTGCTTTCAGATCATTCCTCAATTCCTGAGAAAGGTGAAAAATTACACGTAGCATAAAATTTCAGTGATGTTTCACTTGATTTTTTACAAATAAGTACAATTCACCTCAGATTACCAGTCAAGATGGCAGAATAGGTAAACACTGTTCTTGCTTCCTCAGGAGACCACATCAAAATTCCAACTAAATGATAAAACTGCCATTACTGAGAACCACGTAAAGACTACTCTGAAGTCCCAAAACATTTATTAATGTCAATAGTATAAAATGAGTGTCTCATCTATATCCGCAGCTATCACTACATTTCTAACACCAGCAAATTCCACATTCTATTCATATCCAGTGTGTGACCATTTAATAAAAATGGAAGCCTTAAAGCTGGACCCTTATATTACAGCATATACAAAAATTCACTCAAAAGGAATCAAAGACCTAAATGTAAGAGCTAAAACTATAAAACTCTTAGAAGAAAACATGGAGGAAAGCTTCATGACATTAGAGTTTGGAATGTTTTCTTGTATACAATACCAAAAGAACAGGCAACAACAACAAAAATAAGTAGGACCCTATCAAAATTAAAAATGTTTGTATGTCAAAGGCACTATCAATAGAGTGAAAATATAAACCATGGAAAGGAAAAAAAATTTGCAAACCATATATATGATAAAGATTGATATCTACAATACACAGAAACTCCTACAACTTAACAACAAAAAACAACCAACATGATTAAAAATGGACAAAGGACCTGAATAGAAGAGATAAAAATATGCAATAAGCAAACGAAGATGCTCAACATCACTAGTAAGTGAGGACATAAAAATCAAAACACAATGAAATATCATTTCATACCCATTCAGATGGCTATTATCAAAAACAAAACAAAAACAACCCCCCACCCCCCACCCCCAGAAAATAACAAGTGGTGGCTAGGATATGGAGAAATGGAACCATTGGGCAATACTGGAAATATAAAATCGTGAGGCTACCTCAAATGTTGGCAATACCCCAAAGTTAAACATTTCCCTACTTCCTGCCCTCAAAAGCAGGCACTCTAGTATTTGTTGTGCATTGTTTTGTTGATGGTCTTCTAAAACCAGTAGTGTTTTGAGTGTATGTGTTTTTGATTTACATAAATCAGTGTCTTGGCACTGTGTTGGCACTGTACCAAGACATATTGTAATTAAAATGTCAAAAGGTAAAGAAAAGGAACAACAGAAAACTTGTTACATACAATGAAACCCAAATAAAAAAATCAGCAGATTTTTCAACAGAAATTCTGTGGGCCAGAAGGCAGTGGCACAATATATTCAAAGTACTGAAAGGAAAGAAAAAAGTTCCAACCAAGAAAACTCTACTTGGCAAAATTATAATTCAGAATTGGAGATATAATGAGTTATCCAGACAAACAAATGCTAATAGTCCATCACCACTAACCTGGCTTTACAAGAAATGCTAAAGGGACCTTTTTAGGCTGAAAATAAAGGGCAGTAATTAGTAACAAGAAAACAATATGAATGTATGAATCTCACTGGTAAAGGTAAATATAAAGGTGGTGAGTTGATCACTTGTAAGACAAAAATAGTAAAAATAATTATACCTAGAGTAATTAAGAAATACAAAATACAAAAATATGTAAAACATGACATCAAAAACACAAAACATGGGCTGGGTAAAGTAAAAATGTGGAGCTTTAGAACACATTCAAACAAGTTGTTATCAGCTTAAAACAGTCTGTTCTAGTTAGAAAATAAATCATGAGGATGTAATGTACAGCATGGTGACTACAGTTAATACTACTATACAGCATATTTGAAAGTTGCTAAAAGAGTAGCTCTTACAAGTCCTCATCATAAGAAAAACTGTAACTATGTATAGGGATGGGTGTTAATCAGACTTACTGTGGTGATTATTTTGCAATATATACAAATATCAAATCATTGCGCTATATACCTGAAACTAATATAATACATCAATTATACCTGAATTTTTTAAATGTGCAAATAAGAAATTTTGTATGATTTGGTAAAGACTTGAACAAGATTAGAATAGAATAGGCTATAATAAGTTAATATACAAAGCTAGAAAATTTTTCAAGTAATGAAACATTAGTAGTATAAAAATTCAATGAGATAAAAACTTAATAGTTCATAGCAATATTTTTTCTACCTTTTAATAAGGAAAATGACTGAGGATATAGAAGAGAAATAAATGTTGGTAAAATGAAACAGTATAAAAATAAAAACCACTCTTTCCAAGAACTTAGGTTAAGAAAGTGTTAGGACTAAAAATAAAGAAAAATAAATTGTTGTTCACATTAATAATATAAAGGAAGAAAAATTTTCTAAAATCATTTATGCTTTGTGGGGAAAAGTTAAACAGAATTATCAAATGATTCAGCAATTCCACTTCTGGGTATACATACAAAGGAAGAGAAAGGAAGGACTCTAAAACAGGTATTTGTACACCCATGTTTAAAACAGATTTATTCACAATAGACAAGAGGTAGAAACAACCCCAACATCCACTGAGGATAAATGAATAAACAAATGAGGTTCATACATACAATGGAATATACTTCAGCCTTAAAAAGGAAGGAAAATCTAACACATGCTACAACATGATGAACCTTCAAGGCATTATGCTAAGTTAAAAGACTGGTCCAGTGGAGCCTTCAGATGACCTTAGCCATTCACCTGACTGCAATCACCTGCAAGATCCCAAGCCAAACACTGCCCAGCTTAGCTCAACGAAACCACCACAGAACTGTGAGAAATAAGAATTATCTTAAGTCAATAGGGTTCAGAATGATTTGTTGTAGTAGTGATAACCAAAAAATATTTTTAAATAATAAATTGTTTTAGGCTACTAAGTTTTGGGTGGTTTATTACATAGTCATAGATAACCATATCTGTTTCTAAGTAACTGATAGAGCAAGTAGATAAGTTAATAAGGCCACAGAGTATCTTAACAACACTATTGTAATTTCCAAAGCATAAAACATACTCTTTTCAAGATCTCATGGAATATTTACCAAAACAGATCAGATGCTGAGCCATAAAACTATATTAGAGTCCTAAAGGTAAAAGCTAAAACTATTAAGCTTTTAGAAGAATAGTATCTCTTCAAGACCTTGAGATAGGCAAAGGCTTAACAAAAAGTGAAAAAACAAAAATAATAACCGTTAAACCAAAAGCTGATAAAGTAGACTTCATCAAAATTTATAACTCTCCCCCTCAAAAAACACCAATAAGACAATAGATAAGCCACAGACTAGGAGAAAATAGTAAAAAAAAAATCTGTATTTCACAAAAAATTTATATCCAGAATACATGAAGAACTACAACTTGAAAATAAAGACAAACAACCCAATTAAAACATGAAAAAAAAGACTTTAACACATACTGCACAGAAAAAGATATAACCAGTAAGTCCATGAAAAGATGTTCATAATCTTTAGTTATCATGGAAATGTGAATGGAACCACAATGAGATAATAGTACACACACAAGAAAATGGCTAAAATTTAAGACTAATAATAACAAATGCCAATGGCATTTGGAAACATCTGGTATTTCTTTAAGTTAAGCATACAGTTACTTTCACTATTCAGCAATTCCACTTTCACTTCCAAGTATTTACCCATGAGAAATAACATAAGTTCAAAATAAGATTTTTATAAGAATGTTCATAGCAGTTTTAGTCATAACAGCCCAAAGTTGTAAACGTACTGTGGTATATTCATATGACTGTCTGAGTATCATTGGCAATGAAAAGGAACAAAGTACTGATATCTGCAATAACATGAATGAATCTTAAAAATATGCCAATCAAAAGAAGCCAGACACCTACTCTCTATGACTTCATCTATAAGAAACAGTAGAAGCAGCAAAATTAATCTATGATGATAGAATTTAAAAGGTGGTTGCCCAGGAATAGAGGAGGAGAAATATGGGATTGGCTGGGCAACTTTCTTGGTTGATGAAAATATTCTGTATCTTCACAAGGGTAGTGGTTACAAGCTTGTATGTAGTTGTCAAAATGCACTGAACTGAATGTTTAGGATATGTGTTTTAAAAGATTTAAGAACATTCTCTCATTTTTGCCTATAATAATGCAAACTCCTCATTATTCTAGTTTATGTAGTACAGTGATATTCTTCTACCTTTGTTCTGACATCTTACCTTATTAACTTTTGGTGTGAGGATCAACTTAATAAGTAAGTTCCTAAATCACTTAATACGTTCCTAAATCACTTCTTCATTGTTTCTCCAACAGTTTCAGCCTTCCTACCAGTGAAGACTGACCAACAGGCTTTAGGATTTTCTATGTGTATGGGGGTTGGGGGGGGGGAGGGAGTAGGGAAGGGAATGTAATAAAAAACCGGCTTTACCAGTAAGAAGGAACTAAAGTCTTTTTAAAGCTAATTCTTAGTCTGCCCTTCCTCTATGCTTCAGTTGGGCACAAACCCTTAGTAAAGCACAGACGTGAAAAATCATAAAAACTGGGTCAAAATTCCGAAGACAACCGACACCTGAGAGCGAGTATAATGGGCAGTTAGGGAAACTACGAGGGCATAACGGGCAACCTGGGTAACTGTTGCCAAATTCTTGGGTTTTCCTGCAAATCCCCAATTTCCGCCCTAAGGTGTCAAAGGATGACCTGGAGGGCTGGCTCCAGGGCAGTGCCTAGGGGGCGGATTTTGCGAAGCCCCAGGTCCGCCCGAGTCCTCTCAGTACCAGTCCCCTCGCTCCCAGCATACCCGCTCACCGACCGCTACACACCCCCGCGCCCACTAGACTCCACAACACCAACAGGATCCGGTCCTCCACCAGCGGCCGCTTCCAGAAGATCTCCGACTTCACAATGCCCACGTTGCCCAGGTTTATGCTCGTATCCCTCTCTAGCTTCTCCCCCGCAAGCCTCACCCAGACAGGGTTCCCGAACCAACTACAAAATGCGAACCCGAATACTGGTGGACAACGCTGACAGGGGCCGCTTCCGGCGGAAGCTAAGGTGAGCGAGAGGAAAGGGCGCTGCAGCGCATCTGTTGTTGACGAAGGCACTGTGGACTAGTGGCCTCTGGCGGCGCCCTCCGGCAGTGCGCCTGTATTCGCCACTACAAGTGAGGTAGACTGAAACACGCATCTTCTGAATTGTGTGGAGGTCGATATACTTCATTTTTAATGATGTTATTATACCTGCTTGTACCTGCTTTTCTAGTTCAGGTCCAAAAACCTCCTCGCAAAACACCTCAGTTATGTTAAATAAGGCCCGATCCTTACTTAACTATACTATAAGTTCACATCAGAGTTTTTGAAGTTACCTGCTTGCCAAAATTAATGTACTAAATAGAGAGACAAACATGAACAATACACCATCTCATTAATATAAAGTGTTCATTGCTAGCTTATTAAATTACCTGTAAAGTTAAGCAACTATACCCATTTAAGTCTTTTTCAGAAGTAAATTTGTTTTTCCTCTCTCAGTTCTAGATTGCTTACCTATCTTAGTGATAATTGAACATTAACTCCAAGCTGAGATTGTCTTTTCAGTCTTGTGTTCAGCAATCAAGATTTTCAGTGGCATGATTGGAGACATACTCTAAAATTCTTTTTTTTTTAGTCTAACCAAATAAGAAAAATAAACTGAGGAGGAAAATACATCAGAGATTTTAATTTTAAAAAGATCCTAAACGCTGTTTATGATGCATTTATTTTTGTTTCTATTCCATTGAATCATTTTTTAAAAATCGACTTAAGTCATCACTGAACAATATTTGACATAATTGTGTTTCCCACTAGGGAAGGAAAGAAATATCATTCAATTCAGTTAATTGATAATGGGTTAGGTTTATCAAAATAAAAGATGATAGAGAATTGTTCAGTTCCACTTAAGGAGTTTTTTTTCTTATTGTATATGTGTGTGAGTTGGTTATACTGCCTCTAAAACATATCTGACTTTTGCCAGAAATAAATTAGCTTTAGGGCTTATGAAAACTTAAGATATTTTACAAAGAAAAGGTCCTCAAACTAATAAACATGGCAACATTCTTACATCAATATCTTTTTCCTAAGTCAGTTATAATTCAATAAGCAAATAATAATTTATTAGGGTGTTCCTGATTTAGGGGTTAGAAATTATAACACAAAAACCTGAAATGTTGACAGAAAAGATAGTAACAATAAGAAAAGATTACAGAAAGTGCAAAGATACAGTTAGCCAGATGGGAGAGAAATAGTGTAAACCAGAGAAAACATAAGCAGGCTCCTACTGAATTTCAGATTGTCATTGATTTTGATGTTTGTGTAAACAAGTGCATTAAATCTTGATTATGAGATGGTCTGAGACAATCTAAAATCTTGGTCTGAGACAGAAGATGTAAGAGAGAAGAGTATTTGAACAAGCAAACTGATTAGGTAACTTTTCAATACAGAAAGGGGAAAAAAGATGCCTGGGAGACCTTAGGAACACTCAAGAGAACCAACCAATCCTGACTCTAAGAGAGAAAGTGTTTATTTTTAAAATATGCATCCCATTCCATCACAATAGAATTTAAAGTGAAATATTGCAAACAACCCAGATATCCTAAATGGGAAAATGGTTAAATAAGTTATAGTTCATACGTAGAACTGAATAATATGAAATATCAAAAACCATGTTTCAAAAATATTCAATGATACAAAAGTGTTTATGATATAACATTTAGTTAAAATTAGAATTAATGATAGTAGAAATATAGTATATAGTCTGTATTGGTAAGAAAAGCATATAAACTTAGAAAAATGATAGGAAGGAAACATACCAAAATATCAGGTTGTTATCTGTCAATAGTACCACTGGTAATTTTTATTTTCTTCTGTATACCATAATTTGGTACAAATTCCATAATTTGGAAAAATATCTAGATAGCAGTCATTTTCTGTTTTAAGTTATTATTGAAATTCTTCATAAATTTCCCAGCATAATCACTTTAAAAATTGTGTATAATAAATTTTAAATAATGCCAGCAAGAGAAAGCAAAGGATTAGACAAAGAATACTTTTAAAAATCTTTATAATTATTCAACCAATATTTAAATATTTTTATGAGCTCTAACTTACCTTAGGGTCTGTGACCTAAACCCAACAGAAAAAAACCGTCCTATCCTTCAGGGTATTACCAGCTAACATGGGACTCAAGAAATAGATCCTGAAAAGGTAAATTAGGTAAGATAAATATGATTTAGTAGCAAGTATGGGCTATAATAAAGCAGTCACAGAAATTAAAGACCAGTCATTTTCTAAAATAAGAAATAGTAAGAATATATGATTGATGAAATTATTTGTGTTGGAGTAACTCATCCTAAGAAATTATTTGTCATTTCTGGAGACTGGAGGAAATACCAGATTTAATCAAGATGATCTGGGTTTGTTTTGTTGCTATCCTAAAAGGATAGAATGTAACTTGTTTTTTTCTTTTCATTTTCTTCTCTTTTTGGAAAAAACCCCACAAAACTATATAATCTAATACAGTGGCCTTAATCATCAGAAGAACCAGGAGGACTTTTTGCAACCCAGACTGCTGGTCCTGATCCCCAGAGTATCTGTCTCACCCCTTGGGTGGGGCCCAAGAATCTGCTTTTTGATCAAGTTTCCAAGTGAGGTGCTGCTGTTGATCCAGATGCCACACTTTAAGAATATATTATTTTGAAATCTCTCTGGGAGGAAAAAACTGGGTGAGTCAGAAACTCAGTCTCCATGGAGCCTTGGTGAGCAGGAGTGGAGGCCGAGGCCTGAGTCTGCAGCACTGTCGTGGGCGCCTCTCGGGGCACCCACCCACCTACTCCCAGTGCCACTGCCAACGATTTCTGACTGGAAGGGGGCAGGCTCCCTTCGGATCCAGCCCCAGTCACACGCCTGCTCTGTGTGATTATACCTTGGGCAGGGGCCAACCCAATATGGGCCAACCAGAGCCCGTTCCCTAGGAAACTGGGATTGGGATTGGGTCAATCTTTCCAATGCACAGGAAACATGACATATGAGCGTGAGACTGGTAAAGAGCCATGCCAGTGGCATGCTGGGTCCAGAGCAGCTCATTCTGACCTGCAAGATCCCACTGCAAAATTTTTAAGAATTCTGTGAGTCAGCTGTTCAGCATAGTCATTATTAAAAGGTAAATATTTATTTACAATTAAACATATTATATTATAAACACGGGTAATAAATATACAGAACCTATTTCTAATTATATTACTATATTTTACTATTATTTATGCTCTTGGAGTTAGCTATGACTATTGCATCTTTGTAGTGGAAACACTGTATAATGTGGCCCCTGCACATCTTCTACAGACAAAACAGCTGAGGATGTCCCACTGGCAGCTTGCAGTCAGCCATAATGGGAATATTTGCACAACAAAACATCAGCAAATGCTGTACATCTGGACTTGATTTATTGTTTTGTTGATTGTCTGAACTTTAAAAAGTGATAGAGAAAATGTTAATAATACAGACCAGGGTTTTTTATCCTCGAGCCAGATAATTTCAGGGAGGAGAGATGTCTCTGACTCTACCCATTAGATGCCAGCAACACCCCTTCTACAGTTTTACAACCAAAAATGTCTCTGAACTTGCCTAATGTCCCCTGCAGAGCAAAATCTCTCTCTACTTGAGGATCACTGATACAAATGAAATGCACAAGTGCTGTTGTCTGTAGCTGTTACATAGGAAAGAGCACAAAGACTTGAGGAGATATTCTGCCAGGACTGAAAAACTATTATCTGAGTAAAGAAGTTTCTCACATCACTGACAAACAAGGGAAGTTTGACATGGGTCTTTGTTGTTTCACTTTTGTCTTATTCATTAATTTACACAATAATATCAAGTAGTGTTTGTATTAGAGCTGGACTCATTCATCAGTTGTAACCATAGATTGGCTAGGGATATGAGTTCTGCAAAAGACAGTTAAAGCATTCTGTGAGAATCAATTGGTTACATGGAATTTACAATAAAGATACTGCATCATCATTATTTATAAAGTATGTCCTCCATATCTTTTATATCAATAAAAATTATAGGCATATATGCACATACTTCTTTTCCTCCAAAGAGTCAGTTTTTAAACACTTACCAGTACAGCACTGGCCATTCATTATCCACCCTCAGTGTCAGCTTCACTAAACAGTTTAGCAAAGAAATTTGGAATATCAAGAAAGAGGAATAAAATAGGTTTACAAGGAGAATCATGAATGACAAGCAATGGAAAATAACCCCTAAGGCCCTCAGGAGTTCCAGTCCTCTATTCTGGTTCTTCCTGGAGCCTACTTTGCATTTCCATACCAAAAACCACTACTGAATCCTCACACCATATTTCTACCTTTAAAAAAATCTCATTTGAGGACATGGTCATTGATTTTTAGAGAGAAGGGAAGAGGAGAAGAGAGGCATCAAGTGGCTGCCTCTCATTTGCACCCTGACCAGGGATCAAACCCATAAACTAGGTATGTGCCCTGATTAGGAATCAAACTGGCAACCTTTCAGTGTACAGGACAACACTTCACCTGAGCCACACCAGCCAGGGCTATTTCTACCTTTAAAAAAATATTTTATTGTTTATGCTATTACAGTTGTCCCTATTTTTGCTCCTTTGCCCTCCACTCAGCCCTCCCCCCACTCCCATAGTCAATACCCACAATGACACATCAGACAAGGGTTTAATCTCCAAAATATATAAAAAACTTATGTGATAGAATACCAGGAAGGCAAACAATCCAATTAAAAAATGGGCAAAAAACCTGAATAGACACTTCTCCAAGGAGGACATAGAGATAGACATATGAGAACATGCTGAACATCACTAGTGATGGGAGAGATGCAAATTGAAACCACAACGAGATATCACCTCACACTGTCAAAATGGCTATCATTAATAAATCAACAAACAACAAGTGCTGGTGAGGATGTGGAGAAAAGGGAACCCTAGTGCATTGTTGGTGGGAATGCAGACTGGTGCAGCCACTGTGGAAAACAGTATGGAGTTTCCTCAAAAAATGAAAAATGGATCTGACTTTTGACCTCGTTGTGGTCCAGTTTCTCCCTCTGCCGAATCTTGCCTTCCTCGTCTCTGAAAGCAGATGAAAGCAGTCCCAGGAAACCACATCTCTGAAAGCAGTCCCAGGAAACCACAAACACTTGCAGGCAAAGAAAAGAAATGTTTTGACTGGTAGACATAGGTATTCTGGTTCATCTGTTAGGGAACCATTCAAATGTCATTCTAGTTTTCACATCAGTCATTTTCGTGAATATATTTAGCCAGAGTTACTCCAAGCCTGGTTACACAAGCAAAATTGAATAAAAGGATGCTATAAGTTGAGAGACAGGGGTTGGATCCTGGTGAATCTTCAAATATCAATGGCCCTGTGAAGCCCAGGCTCAAAGACCAATTGACAATTCCCACTGACATCTTTTTCTCTTGAACTTCCAAAGTGATCAAATGAGGGAGACAACCCTCACAGCACATCAGTCCCCTTTCCTTCTCCCTTGACATTTCTTGTCAACTATGCTGTGCCCTTTGATTCTCTTTGTCCCAGAGCTTTTATACTATTAGTGGTGTGTGTGAAATGAATGTAATAAAGAGTGAGAATTCAGGAGAAAAAAATCAAAATGGGGAATTAGAAAGGAGAAATAACCAAGATACAAAAAATGCTGAAGGAAATATGAGATATACCACCTGCAAATCAATAGCAATAAACTTGGGAACCCAAAAGATATGAATGATTTCCTAACAAAACCTTAAGCTACCGAAATTGTTCAACAAAAAGTAGAAAACTGAAATAAACAATTATAGCAGAAAGAAAGAAGAGGTGATTGTCAGTGCCTCAATTTAAAGGACAACAGATCCAGATTATTATTTTTTTATCCTCACCAAAAGACTTTTTTTCATTAATTTTAGAGAGAGGGAAAAGGAGAGAGGGAGACAAACATTGATGTGAGAGAAAGGTCGATTAGTTGCCTTCTCATAAGCATCCTGACTAGGAATCAAACCCACAACTTGCGTACATGCCCTAACAAGGGAATCGAGCCCATGACCTTTTGGACTATGGGACAATGCTCCAACCAACTGAGCCACACAGGCCAGGGACAGGTGTTTTTTTTTACTGACATTTATGTCATCTTTAAAGAACAGGTAACTCCAACTTTCTGGTCCCAGAACCCCTTTCTATTCTTAAAAACGCTTGAGGACTCAGAAAAGTTTTGTATATGTGGGTGATATCAATATTTACCATACTAAAAAAAAATTTAACATACTAGAAATTAAAAAAGAAAGTTTTTAAATGATTAATTTATTTAAAAATAACAATAACAAATACATTATATATCAATAAAAATAATACACTATTGTTAAAAATGGTGTTTTCCAAAACTTTAGAGAAAAGAGTGGCATTCTTTTACATTTTTGCAACCTGTTTAATTTGTAGTCTAAATAAAAGAAATCTACATTCTCATATTTGCCCCTACATTCAATATGTTATTTTATTTGATCTATATGAAGAAAATCTAGCTTCACATAATATGTAGTTGGAAAGGAGAAGAGTATCTTAATCAGATAACTGTGGGCATTCTTCTTTGATACTATATCCAAACACAAGTGGTAGTTTTCTAAAAGTTAGTTGCAATGTGGAATCTGAAACCACATTAAACTTTTCATACTGTTGCATTAAAAACCCATTGGCCTATTCTGAACTTTGAATGGATCTTTTACTCATGCATGATGTAACATCATGCATTAGTCATTTGGAAAATATTAGTTCACTGATTTATACAGATCTTCCAAATGTTGACACACATTATTACACAATATTTTAAATATCACATTCATTAATATCTCCCCCTCCATCTCATCAGAAAAGCCTTTCAGTTATTGAGAGGATAAGAAGCTCATGGTGGGGGATACAATTCGCTAATTGTAAAATGCTAATTTTGACTGAAAGCTCATACTTTATCACTAGCGACAAACATCGTCATTTTCTTCGAGTGACAGGCTCACTCTGCTCATTTGCAAGAAGACATCTGCCAAATACTCAAGTCCAAATGACCATAATTTGCCTCTTGGTTACTCTTTAAGTAAAAGTAGTGGCCTATAAAAAAGGGGGGGTGTACTTCAACTTGAAGTTCAAACGGTCAGTGCTTTTCCTAAAGCTGAGCATCACACACATCAGAGTGCGGCACAAATCCCTTATGTTCACTTGCTATTTCATTCCACAGAATGTTAAAAAAGTTGCCTACCCCAGTGTCAAGGTTTTATAGAATTAATCATTTTTACTCATGAATTCTGGTCTGGTAGCTCAGTCAGTCATAGCATCATCCTGATAGGCCAACATCGCATGTTCGATTTCTGTTCGGGGCACATACAAGCATCAACCAATGAATGCATAAATAAGTGGAGTAAGAAATTTCTTTCTCTCTCCCCCCCATAAAAATTAATAAATAAAAAATAATGACTTTTGCTCATCATTAAGGACAATTTTTAAGTGAAACTGGCTGTTGTGTGTGGGGAGCACATGGAAAGGAAGGCTCTAACTGTTGGTCCTGTTCAGTGCTGCTGCTTTGATTCATGCCAGTGCATCAGCAAACTCACCATTGCTTCTGCACCTTTGGTGCAAATGTTAACTTTCCCAAAAGTAAAATGTAAATTCTACATTTCACTTTTAATTTTTATGGAGTGGGGTTTTGGAAGAGGAGAAAATGATCTTAAACAGGACAAGAGAGTATACATTTCCAGTAATAGTTAGGAAATGGTGAAAAAGTATGAAGTGTTGCTTCTGCCTGAAGGAGTAACTGCTACAGACACTTCTGTCCTACCATCAACAACTAGAAAAACAGCCAAAATACATGAAACAAATATTTTTCAGACATAGAGCAACAAGCAGCAATGGGCTATGGCTCCTAGGAAAAAGGAAATAGGCGAGGTGAGCACCAGCCCTGGGTGCTACCTGGGGGCAGTTTCTGGGATACAGCCCTGGTGCCAGAGATCCACACAGAGCCCAGTGAGTTGAGGGAAAGGATTACATTTCCAGAAGGTTGAGAAAGCTACATGTGTGAGGCAGAATATGAGAAAGGAAAGAGATGCTCACAGGGAAATCTCGAGAGATCTGCAGAGGCATCTTTTCTGATCATTGGCTGAATCCTACTCTGCATGTGTTTGGATGAAACTCCCCAGGCTGAGTTAGGAGTCACCATAGAGCAGTGGGCCATGCCATGCCCAGAGCTCACACAAGAAGGGCATATAGCCCTTCTATGGAAGGGCATATAGGCTGGCGTAGCTCAGTGGATTGAGCGCGGGTTGGGAACCAAAGTGTCCCAGGTTCGATTCCCAGCCAGGGTACATGCCTCGGTTGTAGGCCATAACCCCCAGCAACCGCACATTGATGTTTCTCTCTCTCTCTCTATCTCCCTCCCTTCCCTCTCTAAAAATAAATAAATAAAATCTTAAAAAAATAAGAAGGGCATATATTAGGTATTGAATAGAGTAGGGAAAAAAGGCATTTCCAGACCCTCTTTAAACTTCCTGTCATTTGGTATATCCCATACTCCTCCAACCACATCCATCCCTTAGCACCCTCTACCACCTTCTCCTGTGCTAACCACCACACCCAAAATACACACTCCACCAGTTTTTAGAGGAGGGCCCTATTCATGACAACCCCTACTACAGTTCATAACACCCAAAGAGGGACAATACATCGCAAGCTGGCAATGGCAATGCTCATGAGAAAAGCTGACTATGAGCAGTTCCCAAGTGTTAGAAAAATCTATCAAAACGTGTTTATGTGCTATATTTCATTATTTTAAAATTCTTTTTTTCCACATTTAACTTTGAAACAGGGATGTATCTTTCAATTGATGCCACCACACAATTTTAGTTTAAAACATTGCATCTTAGAATTGATGGCAGAATTCTGAGTCTAAATTTTCAAAGCCAACAAACTGCAGAATGGATGGACACAGGATGCCCAGGATTTTGCTGTGGACATGGGAGCAGAGATGAGAGCTAAGGCCTAATCCAGAGGACAGGAGTCCATGCCTAGGCCAGAGTCTCCAAATTAACATTATAAATTAACAGCCCTGTCCCCACCTATCCCTGCCTTTAGTTGACACTGAGGAGGTACCCTGGAAAGTGGTGCTACAGATTTTGGAATGAGTCACTCATAGAAATTGCTGGAACAGCTAGTGGTAGGGAAAGGAAACAAAAGCAGGTCCCCTCCAGCAGGTGGCACCAGAAACAGAGGCAGACAGGATTAGGCCCGGCTTGCTCAAGGAGCAGTATGGTTGACTAAATGCATGATGAAATTAGGTAACTAAGGAACCTATCATAGTGCTATTGCTGAACTAGAGGACAAGGCCTCAGTATTATAATTACTTAACCTTTCTGGATTTCAGTTCTTCATCTCTGAAATGAGGGATAATAATACCTACCTAACAAAATGAGTGTGTTGATGAAAAAAAGATAACATGTATACAAAGACCTAAAAAAATAGTTCCTGGCATATGGTAAGTATTCAATAATTTCATGTATCATTACGATCATTTCCATAAATATATTTTTTAAATTTTATTTATTTATTTATTTATTTATTTATTTATTTATTTATTTATTTATTTATTTTTAGAGAGGGAAGGGAGGGAGATGGAGAGAGAGAGAGAAACATCAATGTGCAGTTGCTGGGGGTTATGGCCTGCAACCCAGGTATGTACCCTTGCTGGGAATTGAACCTGCGACACTTTGGTTCACAGCCTGCGCTCAATCCACTGAGCTATGCCAGCCAGGGCTTTCCATAAATATTTTTAAATTCATCCATTCATTCATTCCTTAAAAAAACATTTGTTCAGCAGTTATGATTCTAGGAGCTGAGTGGTTTATTGTATTTTGTCACTGTTCTTTAATAAGTCTTCTTAATCTGCTAGGAATGGCCAGTGACAAATGCCAATTCCTCATAATTCTTACTTACCCTCTTCAGTATATTTTCTTTCTGTTCCATCATCCTGGCAGTTAAACAATTAGTTGGAAATAGGACCAAAGTTTTCACTCTTTACATTAACACCAACACTATTCATTCATCATAGAAGATACCTGATGTTACCATGCCAACAATGATCTAGAAAAACACACAGAAATGAAATAAGAGAAGTAAAGAATGGCTTTGCCACTGAGGGAGCTGTGATTGTAGGCCAGTCACTTGCAAAATAAAGATTATATGTTTTTATTTATTTTTAACTTTTAGTTTTTATATTTCAGTTACAGTTAACATTCAATATTAGTTTATAATACTTTCAGGTGTACAGCATACTGGTTAGACATTTACCAGTATGTAATTTGTGAGGTGATCCCCCCAATAAGTCTGGTACCCATCTGACACCATGTATAATAATTACAATATCATTGACTATATTCCCTATACCGTACTTTATATCCCCAAGACTATTTTGTAATCACCTATTTATACTTCTTAATCCCTTCATCTATTACACCATGCTCCCTAACCCCCTTCCCATCTGTATCTATGGTCTGTTTTGTTTGTTCATTTATTTTGTACTTTAGATTCCACATATAAGTGAAAAATTTTTTGCTTTTCTCTGACTTAATTATCTTTCTCTGTCTGACTTATTTCACTTAACATAATACCTTCTAGGTCCAACCATGTTGTTACAAATAGTAAGATTTCATTCTTTTATGCCAAGTTAATATTCCATTGTCTATGTGTACCATCACTTTTTTTCTATTTTTAAATTATTGATGCAAGAGAGAGAAACATCTATTTGTTGTTCTACTTATTTATGCATTCATGGGTTGATTCTTGCATGTGCCCTGACCAGGGATTGAACTCAGCCAGAGCAAGTACCCTCATTTTTTTATCCAGTCATCTATTGATGGATACTTGGGCTGCTTCCATTATTTTGGCTATTATAAACAATGCTGCAATGAACATAGGGATGCATGTTCTTTTCAAATTAGTGTCTTGGATTTCTTCAGTTAAATATCCAAAAGTGGAATTGGTGGAACATGTGGTAGTTCTACTTTTAATTTTTTGAGGAACCTCCATACTGTTTTCCATAGTGGCTGCACCAATTTGCAATCTCACTATGAGTGCATTAGGGTTCCCTTTTCTCCACATCCTCACCAGCATTTGCTGTTTGTTGATTTACTGATGATAGCCATTCTCACAGGTGTGAGGTAATAGCTCACTGTGGGTTTAATTTGCATTGCTCTGATGATTAGTGATGTTGAGTATAAAGATAATACTCAACTGGCAGAAATTTTGAGAGAAATAAATGAGATGATGTAGGTCAAAATGCATACATTTATTGTGTCAGTAGACTTTAAATTATAATAGATTTTCATTATCAAAAATAACATGGTATACCTGAAACTAATACTATGTCATCTGCCACTTATATCCCAATTTTTTAAAATTAAAAATTCAAATTAAATAACATGATTATCTTTTGCTTGATGAAGATTTTTAATAATTAAGTATATTTATATAGTAACTTTTAAAAATATTTTATTTATTTTTAGAGAGAGGGGAAAGGAGAGAGAAAGAGAGGGAAAGAAACATCAATGTATGGTTGCCTCTCATGCGTCCTCTACTGGGGGCCATGCAATCCAGGCATGTGCCCTGACTGGGAATTGAACCAGCAACCCTTTAGTTTGCAGGCCAGCATTCAATTCACAAAGTCACACCAACTAGGGCTATATAGTAACTTTCTATGAAGGAATTCCCAAATTTAAGTCCCAGATGCCTACAAGAAATAAGGAACAGAAATAATATATTACTCTGAGTTTATGTACTATTTTTATTGTATCGATAAGAGGAAATTACCCAAGATTATTAGTAGGCACTAGGGTTAAGATCTAGAAACTGTACCTTCTACTCCCAAATTTGCATTTCTCTCCCTGAATTCTAAGGCCCTCAACCTTTTAAGAGGGAAAACTTATATACATATCAGAGGTTTCTCAAACCTGGCTGCTCACCAGAGTTATTTGGGAGGTTTAGGAAAATACTAACGCCCAGGTCCTATTCCAGACCAATTGTGCCAGAATCTCTGAATGTGGCGTCTAGTCATTCTAAAATCTTCCCAAAAGATTTTAATGTGCATCCAATGTTGAGAATCACTAGTACAGAGATAAACATCAACTATGCAATGTGAAAATCACACATGTGCTACAATACACTTTTTTATATTTTATTGATTATGCTGTTACAGTTATTCCAGTTTTTTTCCCTTTGCTCCCCTTGCCTGGTACCCACCTTCCCTCCAGCAATCCACCCCCTTAGTTCATGTCCATGGGTCATGCATGTAAGTTCTTTAGCTTCTCCCTTTCCTATACTATTAACATCCCCATCCACTTTCTTCCTACCAATTATGCTTCTTGATCCCTGGACCATTTCTCCCTTTCCCTGTCCTCCTTCTACTCCCAGCTGATGACCCTACAAATGATCCCTATACCTATGAATCTGTTCCTGTTCTGGTTGTTTGCTTAGTTTGCTTTTGCTTTTATTTCTTAGATTCCATTGTTGGTAGTTGTGAGTTTGTTGTCATTTTACTGTTCAGTTTTGATCTTCTTTTTCTTAAATAAGTTCCTTTAACATTTCATGTAATAATGGCTTGGTGATGATGAATTCCTTTAGCTTTACCTTGTCTGGGAAGCACTTTATCTGCCCTTCCATTCTAAATGACAGCTTTGCTGGATAGAAAAATCTTGGTTGTAGGTCCTTGCTTTTTGTCACTTGGAATACTTCTTTCCAGCCTCTCCTTGCCTGCAGTTTCTTTTGAGAAATCAGCTGACAGCCTTATGGGAACTCCTTTGTAGGTAACTCTCTGCTTTTCTTTTGCTGCTTATAAGATTCTCTGTTTATCTTTAACCCTTGGCATTTTAATTATTATGTGTCTTGGTGTGGTACTCTTTGGGTTCATCTTGATTGGGGCTCTCTGTGTTCCTGGGCTTGCATGTCTATTTCCTTTGCCAAATTAGGGAAGTTCTCCTTTATTATTATTTCAAGTAGATTTCCAATTTCTTGCTCTTTCTCTTCTCCTTCTGGCACTCCTATGATGCAAATGTTGGACTGCTTGAAGTTGTCCCAGAGGCTGCTTGTACTACCCACATTTTTTTGGATTCCTTTTTCTTCTGGTGGTTCTGATTGTTTTTTTTGTTTTTTGTGGTTTTTTTTTTTGCTTCCTTATGTTCCAAATCATTGATTTTATCCTCAGCTTCATACATTCTACTTTGTTTCCCCTGTAAATTGTTCTTTATTTCAGTTAGTGTATCCTTCATTTCTAACTGGATCTTTTTTATGCTGTTGAGATCCTCACTAAGTTCCTTGAGCATCCTTATAACCAGTGTTTTGAACTCTGCCTCTTTTGGATTGCTTGTCTCCATTTTGTTTAGTTCTTTTTCTGGAGTTTTGATCTGTTCTTTCAGTTGGGCCCTGTTTCTTTGTCTCCTCATTTTTGCAGCCTCCCTGAGTTTATTTCTATGTATTAAGTAGAGCTGCTTTGACTCTGTGTCTTAGTAGTGTGGCTTAATGTAGTATGTGTCCTATAGGGTCCAGTGGCACAACGTCCCTGTCACCCAAGCTGGGCATTTGAGGTGTGCCCTTCATGTGGGCTGAGTATGCCCTCCTCTTGTAGTTGAGCCTTGGTTGCTGTTGGCAGATCAATGGGAGAGATTCACCCAGGTCAGTCAGCAGCAAGGATTGGCTGGGACCACTACCACCAATCTCCACCCTCTGTGGAGGATCAACTGTGCAGGGGCAGGGTGGCGGTGCTCTGAAGTGGTCTGTAGCTGTCCTCTGGGTGTGCTGCCCCTAGAGTTTCCTGGGTGGTGCAAGCCAAGGTCAGCCCCCACCTGAGCTTTTTCCCAAGGTTGCCTTTCCTGAGCTATAAAGCAATCTGAGAAAGCTGCTACTTGTGCTGGGCTTGGGATTTCCATGTGAAGCCAAACTGTGAAACTAATACAGCTGCTGCTAGTGTCTGGCCTGGAGCTCACTGAGGCCAACTGTCGCCTGCTTGATAGGATTTCGGAAGTTGTGAAGCATGAAGCATAGTCAGTGCCCTTTAATGCCAGTCCTTTGTTAATTGTTTTAGTTGCCCACCTTATAAATTCACCTTGGAATGACCCTGCATTCCATCTTCCTAGACTTCGCTCCTGTCATGACCTCTCCTCTGACTATTACACCAATATTCTTTTCCTATTTCCAACAGTCACCTCCACATACACTTTATTTTTGTTCTCTTGAATTCTATTTACCAATCAACCTCATTCTCTCAAGTGCTTTATCCCCAGAATATTATTGGAATGACTTGACAATTCTTCCTCTCCCTCCATGGTTCTTCCTACTATCTATTTGCCTCATTCCTTCCCTCTATCACTTAACTACCTTTCTTGTAAATTCCCCAAAGAGGGTATTAGCCTTATTCAAAGGAATCAGTTGTCAATGGGAGGGAGCTGGGGTGGTCAGGAGCATCATTTCCAGTGAGTGTTGGTGAAGTGTTTTGAGAGGGCTGAACCTTGAAACAGAGCACAGGATGGCAGTTGGGGGAGGAGGACCTGATCACTCCATTTGGATAAACAGGGTGGGGACTGGTGGGGAAAGGGAATATGGTCCTTTGTTAAAATGCTAAGTGTAAAAGGTAAGCCAAGAATATAGCCAGCATGTTCAAGGATCCTGCCAAGATCCAGACAAATTAGAATCAGGGACAAATAGAGAAGAAACATAGGCAACAGTGCAGAAATCAGAGTCCATTAGCAAGACAATTAGATAAACATATATTTATAGCTTCCTAGTTTTAACAGCATTCCACACTTCTTTTTTGCTATACCCTGTCAGTCTTAGAGTGTTCATACTTAAATGGTTTCTGACTCTGCTCTCCCTAGACCTTTCTCCTGAGTGTGACTAGACTGGAATTTTGTGGTATAAAAGAGGTGAAAATGGCTACGAAGCTAAAATCCTTACTGTAGATGGTAGACTATATGTTAGTTTCCTACATGTGGTTCCTGTTAGTAGGGCTAGGGTGTAAATACCTGCTGTGAGTAGGCAACGTCAGGTGTTGTGGGAGATGGGATGAGCCAGGCAGAAGTGTCAACTCTGAGGGGTAGAAACAAAGATAATTTTAGAGGTAAATGCAAGTTGTCATTGTGAAGAGAAATCAGAAGTCCATGCCCCAAGAGCAGCATCAAACCTGAGATCAGAGGATAAGTATAAATCCGTAAGTAGAAGGTGGGGGCCAGGAGTCAAGAGTCAAAGGGATCCATAATATTTTCATGTAGCAGAGTGCAATCATGAAATAAACATTTGTAATTCCAGGCTGTGCACAATGTATCAGATCTGATCACTTACATTAAACATTGGACTCACTGCTGGGAGAGCTGGCCAGTTTAAGGACATGGGTTCAAGTTAATCCCCTTCAGTGGGTCCTTCTATCAGACAGGATAGGTCCAGAGTTGCCCACTTGGGTTTTCTTTCTTTTTTCCTATATTTTTTATTGTTTAAGCTATTATAGTTATCCCCACTTTTCCCCCCTTCAACTACCTCCACCCTCCTCAGGCCATCACCACATCAGTGTCCGTGTCCATGGGTCATGCATATATATATGTTCTTTGGCTAATCCCTCCCCCTTTTCTCATCTATTACCTCTATCCTCCCTTCTGACAGCTGTCTGCTCCATGTACTTATACCTCTGCTTCTTTTTTTCCAAAGATTTTATTTATTTATTTTTAGAGAGAGGTGAGGGGAGGGAAAAAGAGAGAGAAACATCGATTGGTTGCCTCTCAGATGCACCCCAGTGGGGAACTGAACCTGCAACCCAGGCACATGCCCTGACTAAGAATTGAACCAGTGACCTTTTCCTTTGCAGCTGATGCCCAACCAATTGAGCCACACCAGTCAGGGTTATGCCTCTGTTTCTATTTTGTTCATTATTTTATTTTATTTATTAGATTCCACATACAAGTGAAATCACATGGTATTTGTCATTCACTGGCTGGCTTATTTCAGTTAGCATAATAATCTACAGGTCCAACCATGCTGTGGCAAAATGTAGGGGTTCCTTCTTTTTTACTGCCATGCAGTATTCCATTATGTAAATGTACTACTGATGAGCAGTTGGGCTGTTCCAGGATCTTGGCTATTGTAAATAATGCTCCTTTGAACATAGGGTGCATATATATTTTTTTGAATCAATGTTTCAGGATTCTTAGGATATATCCCTAGAAGTGGGATTGCTGGGTCAAAAGGATGAAAGACTTAAACATAAGGCATGAAACCATAAGAATCCTAGAAGAAAACATAGGCAGTAAAATCTCAGATATCTCACATAACAATATTTTTGCCAATGTATCTCCTAGGGCAAGGGAAATAAAGGGAAATATAAACAAATGGGACTATATCAAATTAAAAAGCTTCTTCACAGATAAAGAAACCATCAACAAAATGAAAAGGGATCCACTGTATGGGAGAAAATATTTGCCAATGATACATCTGATAAGGGTTTAATTTCCAAAATATATAAATAACATATAACTCAAGACCAGGAAGATAATAATCTGATTTTAAAATGGGCAAAGAAACTGAATAGACACTTCTCCAAGGAGGACGATGGCCAATAGACATATGATACAATGCTCAACATCACTAATCATTGGAGAAATGGAAATTAAAACCACAATGAGATATCACCTCACACCTTCCAGAATGGCTATTATCAATAAATCAACAAACAAGTGCTGGTGAGGATAGAAAGAAAAGGGAACTCTAGTACATTGTTGGTGGAAATGTAGACTGGTGCAGCCACTGTGGAAAACAGTATGGAGTTTCCTTAAAAAATTAAAAATGGGACTGCCCATTTGGGTTTTCTTGATGGAAGGTGGATTGCCCTTTGAGGTCTATATGATTCCACTTAAGGATCTTTAAATGTGTGCCCCTCCCATTGGATCAGAGTTAGAATTGTCTTGGAGGTTGTGGCTACATCAACCTCTCTAATTATTTATTTGGAGCCTCACATAAGGTTTCTGGGGGAGTCTTTAGAATGTGTAATAGAGGAAAGGTGCTGAAATTTGAGGTGGAACAGCATGTACAAAAGGAACTGAATATGGAAGGCAATCAGATCTGTGAACTTTGTAATTACAGAGGGCCCTAGATTCTTTGGCAAGGACAGATGCGAAGAGTGATGAAAGGAGAGTCAGGAGATTACAATACAAATCATTTCCCTTGTTATTTGGTACTTGATGATGATGGCCTTGTATTGTGATATTCTTTGTGGTGCTAGAGGTTGTGCTGTAGGGTGTTTCTGAGAAGTCAGAGATTCAATCTGTAGCTGGGTTCACAGAGGTTCTGGATGATGCCATAAATACCACAGAAGGGAGTATTCAGGGGAGATGAGTTCAGAGAGCTATTATACATAAATTAAGGGGTTATTCCTGGACTACTCATTTATCTGTTCATCCTTGCTGTCATTAGGTGGACAAAGAGTGCCATGTTCCCAGCCTTCTCTGAATATTGGTGTTCTCAACAAATTCTGTAGCTGCATAAGAATATCTGGGGGCTGGATGATGGTGACTTTCAAGCTGTCCCAGGAGAATCATTAATGCAGACAATATTTTAGAGCCCATTGGTCACTAGGCATTGAGCACAGCTCTCTGCCTTAAACTCCTCCTAATGGGGGATACAGGATCTACTCAAAGGCCAGCGCCCTTCCACCTCAGCAATAACTCGGTGGGGTTGAATGACAGCCCTGTCAATAGCTCTTCCTTGGCCTTGTTAGAACCACCCCCCAATCCCACAAAGTAAATAACATCATCCGCTGAGCAAACAGAGACATGGCATGATTAAGTAACTTCCACACAGTCACACAGTTATAAGCACAGGACACAATCTGAACGCAGGTCTGCCTTATTTCAAAGTCCATGATCTCATCAGCTATGTTAGTACTGTGTCAAGGTAGAGACAAAGAATATTGAGGTACAAAGAAGCACAGCTGAAGGCCAATGGTTAGGGCTTGTTAATTTCAAATGAATTCCCATCATGGCCAAAAGGGAAGGGAAAGTAACTACTACAAATTATGGGCACCTAGTGGTCTAGAAGGGCACTGAAGCCCAGGTATGCTAAAAATCAATATACTAAATCCAAAGATTTTCAATAAGTAGGTCTTCCTTGGGGTACCTGGAAATAGATGTTTTTGTTTTTGTTGTTGCTTGTTTTTACTTTTCATCAGGACCAAACCTGCTATTGATGGATAAATGCCTTGCTCAACATGGCTACATATATATTCACTCAAGGCTCATTCCAGGATCTAGGAGACATCAGAACACCAATTAATTTATCAAAATAATCATTATATCAGAGGAGGAGTTAGTTAACTAGGAATTTAGAATTACAGAATGTTTATAATCAATATATTCATATTATAGTAGTTGGAAAATAGAGAATATAAAAATCAGACAATTCCAACTCTATCACACAATACTGTTTCTGTTTAATATGTGTATATATTTTATGTGCACATCTATAGACTTTATAATAATTGTGTGCATATTATTTTGTATTCTGCTTTTTTCTTAATATTATATATGTACTTTCTCATTTTCATTGTCTTCCTAATAGTTTGTTTAGTTATATAATATTTCATTAAGTGGACTATTACAAAAATTTATTTAAATCATTCCCTTGCTGTTGATATTTACGTCACTGAAAGTTTTTGCTATTATAAATTATCCTTCAGCGAACATCTTTATGCAAATAGGACTTTATTTGCATAAAATGTTTTAGATTCATTACCTTTATGTTCACTGCCACTCTACACCAGATTTTAAGCACCACATACCTCAATTAATGGATTAACATGCTGGCCAGTCTCACCTGCTTTTATCCTGCATAACGCTAAGAGATCAGTCATCCTAAAATGCCACTTTCATCATGTTACTTTCTTAAATTATGCTTATCTGTTTGTCTTCCAAGTACTATAATTTGACTACTCTTGTAGACCAAAATGTGAAACAGGTTGGGCCCCCAAAGACTAAGCAGCAGGAACCAGAAGATGAAGTGAAGCTGTGGGGACTACACTTAGGATATACCAACTGAGAAATGTTGGCCCCAAGATACATGCCATAGTATCCACTGGAGCAAGAAAAAATTGGGCCATTTCAAGTTGGACCCACCCAGGAGATCTCAGGTAGTGAGAGCACAGCACTGATGGTCCATGAGTGGTTGTAACACACACAGTCAAGCAGAACCAGGAATCAGAGTCCAAGAGAAGTTAATCCAGGTTGAACTAGACTCAGAGCAGAGAGAGTAGTGTCAGACACCTCAGGGAACAGGAACCAGCAAAAACTAGACAGGGGACCAGAGCCCAGCTGAATAGATCTAGGTTTGTGGCATGGTTACCACATTGCTAGAGTAGAACCAGGGCAAAAGCCCAGTTGTATAAATTAGGTCTTTGTGGGGAGCAGAAGGGGAGGCTGCAGTGGGCAGGCTTGTAAGTGTTCAGATTTTGAATGGACCACCGCAACAGATGTCTGGTTGAGAGCAGTACTTCTGGAACTGATGGACATGGGTTCTTAATCTATTACCCATGGACTGAGAAAATCTATTAGTCAGAGGCTGTGAAGACAGCCTGCTTATGTAGGTGCCCACTATCTGTAGGTAATGGAGACTGACATCCAGGAAGATCCTTCAACAAAGTCAAAATAAGTAAAACACATATCTATGTATATATGTATAATCAAATGTTTGTGTGTGGTACAGTGCCCCTGCCTTTTAGCATTCAGTTCTTTTGGTTTGAAGACACTATACTGTGAAAAAGATATATAATGCTCTATCTATTTCACAAAAACAACATGTTAATGTAAATTACCTATTTCTCCACAAATTGAGAATTAGCTGAAAGCTGATTTAGGTCAAGGGCAGATGAGGGGCAAGAGGGATTCAGAACAGATAGTAAACTATTAACCATTGTATTAGCTAGAGAGCCAGGGTTCTCCAGACAAACAAAACCAATAGACTATACAGGTATATAGGAATATATACAACTTTATAGAGTTGTGTAGAAATAAATGTGTGTATATACATATATGTGCACACACACACGTGTGTGTATATGCATGCACACACATATGTGGGGGGAGGAAGAGAGAGAGATTTAAGAAATTGGAACTGGTTCAAGCAATTGTGGGAGCTGGCAAGTCCAAAATCTGTGGGGCAGACCAACAAGCTGGACCCAAGAAAGAGTTCATATTGCAGCCCTGACTCCCATGGCAGCTTGGAGATAGAATTCTTTCCTGTTTGGGGACCACCATATATTCTCTTAAAGCTTTTATCTGATAGAATGAGGCCCCTCAAATTATGGAGGGTAATCTGCTTTACATAGAGTTACTGATTTAAATGTCAGTCACATTGAAAAACAACAGCAAGACTGGTTTTTGACTAAATAACTAGGTATCATAGCCTACCTAAGTCACATTTTATAATAATCATAATTTTATTTACAATATATTTATTACATATTATTATTTATATATTATACATATGTTCAGTTTTATATAATTATAATTTTATGTGTCACATAAAATTGAGCATCACAGTGAAACAAATCAAGGTCACTGAACTGAGCATGGGAGAGAGACAAGAACAAATGTATGTCCTCCCAATTCTTTCCAAACTGTGACCAAACCCAAAGATTCTGTTTTTATATCTAAGAACTTTAGGACTTATTTCTTATGGATCTTGAATAAAATCTTCACTCATGAAGTCAGAGTTAGCTCTGCCTCTTTCTAGATCACTACCACTCGCCTAGGGACCATGGCTCCTCTGCTCTATGAATCCCAGTCTCTGCCTATCCACACCTCCCACTTCTTTCAAGTATGAGCTTACAACAGTGCTTCACAACAAAGAATTTTTTTTCAAACCAGAGGTGGTGTTTTCCTGATGACTAAATGCAAAAGAAAAGATATAATGAGGCATCAAAAACAGCCAGTTGAGAGAAATGAGATCCAGAACTAGAGTTTTTCCCTCTGTATATTAGTTAACTTGAAGAAGTCCAGCTCTATGAGGGTCTACTCTCTCATTTGAGAGAGCCATTCACCATCATTTTCAACACTCCAGAACACTGCAGCATCTCCTCAAGGTCAAAACACTTATCTATACCTGCATCCTGCTTCCTTTATACTTTTCAGTGTCGCACCATATATTTAGTTGACTGTTGCCAATTTAAGCACTGATGACAATATGGAGTTGATTGTTTATTATTGAGATAAAATTCACATGCAAATAAATCTATAGATCTTGTGTATAGTTAAATGAGCTCTCAGTAATATATACACAGGTGTAACCACCTCCCTAGTCAAGATACAGACATTTCTATTGCTACAACTCCTTACTCATGAAATTCACTTTTTATATTTCCTCTCCTCTTGATTTTTTATCCTTTAAATTAATAGACTATTTGTAGAGCCATCTTAGGTATACAGAAAAATTAGTGAAATTACAGTTCCCATATACCCTTTCACCCCCTGCCCTGAGTTTTCCTTATTATTAACATCTTGTATGAGTATGGTGCATTTGTTATAATTGATGAGCCACTATTGATTATCTGAAGTCCAAAATTTACCTTCAGTGTCACTCTTTGTGTTGTACATTCTATATGTTTTAACAAGTGTATTGACCTGTGTACACCATTGCAATATCATGCAGGATAGTTTATTGCCCTAAGGATTACTTGTGCTCTACCTCTTCATCCCTCCCTCCTCCTGACCTCTGGAAGCCACTGATCTTATTATTGTCTCCATAGTTTTGCCTTTCCCAGAATGTTAGTTGACATTGTACAGTATATAGCTTTTTCCAGTTTGCTTCTTTCACTTAGCAATATAAAGTTAAGCTCCTTCCTGTCTTTTCAGGGCTTCATAGCTCATTTCTTTTCCTTGCTGAATAATGTTTCATTGCATGAATGCATACAGCCTGCTTATCTGTTCACCTACTGAAGGACATCTCAGGTGCTGAAAAATGGGGACAACTGTAACTGAACAACAATTTAAAAAATTTAAAAAACTGCTATAAACATTTGTATGCAGGTTTCTGTGGACATTTTCAATTCATTTGGCTAATTATCAAGGAGCATAATTGCTGAATCTTAAGGTAAGAGCATTTTTACTTTTGAAAAAAAAACAAACCCTGTCAAACTGCCTTCCAAAGTGTTTGTAGTTTCTGGTATTCCCATCAACAATAAGAGAGTTCCTGTTGCTCCACATCCTCACTAGCATTTGGTGCTGTCAGTGTTTTGAATTTTAGCCATTCTAATATATGTGTAGTGGTATCCTGTTTTAACTTATAATTCCTTAAAGATATATGATATTTAGCACCTTTTCATATAATTATTTGGCATTCATAAATCTTCTTTGGTGAGGTGTGTATTCATATCTTTTACCCTTAAAAATTGAGTTGTTTTCTTCTTGTGGAGTTTTAAGAGTTCTTTATATATTGTGGGTGCCAGTCTTTATCAAATATGTTTTGCAAAGACGTCCTCCCAATTTGTGGCTTTATTCATTCTTTGAATGATGTCCTTTTCAGAAATCTTTTAATTTTAATGAAGTCCTACTTATCAATTTTTTCTTTCATGGACCATGCTTTTGGTGTTTTATCTGAAAAGTCATCACCAAAATCAAAGTCACTTCAATTTTCTCTGAATTTATCTTCGAGGAGTTCTGTTGTTTTGTACATTTAAGCCTATGATTTATTTTGTGTTACTTTTTGTGAAAGGTGTGTAGATTCATATTTTTGCATGTGGATGTCCAGTTGTTCCAGCACCACTTGTTGAAAAGACTATCCTTTCTCCATTGAGTTTCCTTTGTTCCTTTACCAAAGATCATTTAATTATATTTGTGTAGATTTATTTCTTGGCTTTTTATTCTTGGATTGGGATTGCATTGAATCTATAGATCAAGTTGGGGAAAACTGACTTCTTGGCAATATTGAGTCTTCCTATACATATACATGGGATATCTGTCCATTTATTTAGATGTTCATTGATATCTTTCATCAGAGTTTGTCATTTTCCTTGTATAGATTTCTTACAATTTTTCTTACACTTATACCTAAGTATTTCATTTTTGATATGAATATAGATGGTAATGTGTTTTTAATTTCAAATTTCACTGTTTGTTGTTGTTTAACAAGAAAGTAATTGATTTTTGTATATTAACCTAGTATCCTGCAAACTTCCTATAATTATTTGTTAGTTCCAGGAGTCTTTGTTGTTGATAACTTCAGATTTTCTACAAAGATAATTATGTCACCTTCAAACAAAGGTAGCTTTATTTCTTCCTCCTCAACCTGTATTCCTGTTTTTCCTTTTTCTTATCTTATTGCATTAGCTAGGACTTTCAGATAATGTTGGATAGGATTGGTGAGAATGGACATCCTTGCCTTTTTCCCAATCAAGTGAGAAAACATCTAGTTTCTCACTATTAAGTATAGTGTTAGCTGTAGTGTTGTTGGTTTTTTTGTAGATACAGTCATGCCCCCTTATGCATGGGGTATGTTCCAAGACTCCCATAAACCTGAAACTAAGGTAGGACCAAACCTTACATATACTGTGTTCTTTCCTATATATAAATATCTATGATAAAGTTTAATTTAGAAATTAGGTACAGTAAGAGATGAACAATAACTTATAGAGAATTATAACACACTGTAATAAAAGTTATTGTGGCCATTATTAGGTAAAATAAGGGTCAGTTAAACATAGGTACTGCAATACTGCAATAGTCAATCTGATAACCAATATGGCGACTAAGTGATAGTGTGTATGGTATAGGGATGCTGTACAAAGAGACAATTCATGTCCTGGATGAGATGGAGTGGGAGAGTGAAGATTTCATCACACATGCAGAATTTAAAATGTATGAATTGTTTATTTCTGGAATTTTCTTTCTTTTTTTAAAAAAAACACATTGAATTGAGCCCTGGCTGGCATAGCTCAGTGGATTGAGCGCGGGCTGGAAACCAAAGTGTCCCAGATTCGATTCCCAGCCAGGGTACATTCCTGGGTTGTAGGCCATAACCCCCAGCAACCGCACATTGATGTTTCTCTCTATCTCCCTTCCTTCCCTCCCTAAAAATAAATAAATAAAATCTTTAAAAAACAAACATTGAATTGTGTACTTCATTCATTTATTTATTTAATCCTCATTTGAGAATGTTTATTGATTTGAGAGAGAGAGAAACATCAATGTGAGAGAGCAACATTGATTGGTTGCCTCCCATACACACCCCGACCAGGGACTGCGGATTGAATCTACAACCTCGGTATGTGCCCTGACTGCAACTGAATTCGCAGTATTTTTGGTATATGGGACAATGCTCCAACCAAATGAGCCACCTGGCCAGGGCATGGAATTTTCCATTTAATGTTTTTGTAACATGGTTGAGCACAGGTAACTGAAACCAAGGGAAGTGAAACTGTGAAAATAAACTACAAATAAGGTAGGGGAACTACTGTATTCTCTATGAATTTGAGAAAGTTCCCATCCATTCCTACTCTGTTGAGAGATTTTATCATAAATGTGTGTTGAATTTTCTAAAAATATTATTTTTGCATCTATTCATAATACCTTTTCTTCTTTAGCCTCCTGAAATGATGGATTACATTAATTGATTTTAAATGTTGAACCAGCCTTGCATAACTGCAATAAATCTTATTTGGTTGTGCTGTACAATTTTTTATACATTATTGGATTTGATTTGCTAATATTTGTTGAGGAGGAATTGATTTTTAAGCAACACCGAAACAAATATTATTTTACAGTAATCTACTTGGATTCATGCAAAAAATCAGTTTTTACATTCTTTGAACAGGACAATGTTTAAACAGGCATGTTAACTGGGGCTATATGTTAAAAAGTAAAAAGTAAAGGGATTGTGTTTAAATAATGATATCTACATATCTCTTGTATTTCTCCCCTCATTTCCATTTGCTTCTCCCCTCTCCATGAGGTATAGCTGAAATCTCTGCCCAATTCTTTTAGTTTCTTTTATTTTTTTAAAGATTCTATTTATTTATTTTTAAAGAGAGGGGAAAGGAGAAAGAGAGGGAGAGAAACATCAATGTGTGGTTGCCTCTTGCACGCCCTCCACCAAAGACCTGGCCCAAACCCCAGGCATGTGCCCTGACTAGGAATAGAACCAGTGACCCTTTGGTTCTCAGGCTGGTGCTCAATCCACTGAGCCACACCAGCCAAGGCCCAATTTTTTCCACTTCTAGTTCCCACTTATCCACTGGGCACTTGTGGTCTCCCTCACTGATGCCTATTTCAGTGGTTAGACCAGAATTTGAGCAGAGTTTATATGCAGATTTGGGGACTCACTACCTCTATAGCTCCCTCCTGTCTAAGATCCCCTCCTTACTTCCCAGCTTCTCTTCTAGTTCTGAACTCTGTACCCCCATTACACCACCATCCAGTAAAGCTGAAACTGTACCCTGAGCCACCGAGTGAATTGGTGAGCATCTCTGGACAGAAACTGTAAACTCAAAAATCACAATGTTATAGTACAATCTTTTAAGTGTAGACTCCTCTCTGATTTCTGCCTGCTTTTAGTCTCCATCAATGTGTTCAAAGAGTTGACTTACAATATTTTCATACATACTTTATCATTAATATCTGTGGGAAGATTAGTCCAACTAAGTTATACCACCAATACCAGAAGTCAAATTTCCCAGTATTTTGCTCCATACTGAAACTATGCTTCCTTCTCCATCCCATTTTTGTTGTTACTGGTGGTAGTGGCAGAACAGGAATTTTGTTCAAAGCCCACCTCCTCCGACATATCACTGGGGGTAAATCCTGATTAGTCATGTCAGTGTTGTAATTCACTTCCCTTGCACCAGTGGTATGTCTAGGAAAGGTTATCTATCAGTCAGAGAAACAGAAACTACTCTTTACAATTAGTATACAAAGGGCTTTAAAATAGGGAATTGGTGGCTTAACCAGAGAAAAGGTCTAAGGGAGCAATGGTCAGAGAAATCAGCACTGGCCTTCTCAAACTGAATCACTCAAACCAGGTTGTTCTCAAAACTCACCCTGCAGTCCCTAGAAGTGTTGCATCCACTCACAATTCTGGCTCCAAAAGACTGGAGAATAAAGATCTCTCCATCACACTGGCCCATGCCTCTCATCAACACACTCTAGCCTGGAACCATATAACAGGGGATTCTGGCAAATGTAGCTCCTGGCTTTTCCTCTTCAAAGTAAAAGAGAACTTAGGAGGGGTGGTGGTGATGCCAAGTGGACAATGGATAATCCAACACAGGGCATGTGACCCAAATTAGTCAAGAGCACAGGAAGGGAAGGGAGTTGGAGAGCTTCTGGAGACTTGTTTCCTGATAAGCTAAATAAACAAAGACTTAGAAGAACAGTCCCCTCTTCTTCAACTGGGGTTTTTTTTTTTTTTCATGTGACTCTTGGAACTGAAGCATGAATCTTGTGACCATGAGAGGAGCCTGCTGAGATGGAGGCAAACGAGGTGTCTGAAGCCTCTCCAATCTGCCCTTCTCATTACATGAAAATAAATGTAATGCTACTATTTAAGTCTTTTTCCATTGTTTTTTTCTGTTACTTGTAACAAATGCAATATACTATTTAGTTCCTAGAGGTACATCTCAGAAGACACCATCTGAAGGAATGAAAGTGGGAGCCTTTAGGGAGCAAGACTGGGGATAATAAGATGTGGTGTTTATTCACCTTGTTCTATTTTACACTGTGAAGAAGATATATGCACCACTCAAATAAAAATTAAATTAGAAGAGTTAATCTGACAACTTAGTTCCACTCCCCACATTATGCTTTTCTTGATTTACTCTATAGCACAAAAAGAAATGGCAGCTAAATGGGACACTCTTTCCTCACTCTTATTTCAGGCAATCATCAATTCTAGCTGCCTATTGAAGAGCTTCCTAAGTGAATTCCATTCTCTCTCCCTTGATTTACTGTCTATCACTAAAACAATTGTTCTGAAGGGCAAGTATGATTGCATCTCTCTTCTGCTTAAAATCACTAATTGGAGTCACATTGTCTTTACAAGATCCAGTCTAAATTCCATAATGTGGTATCCAAGGCTCTTCATGATCTGACCCCTGACACTCTCTCATGTAAAATTCCAGATATTCGGAAATCCTTACTTTTCTCCACATACTCCATGTTCTCTCAGCCCTCCACTCCTTGGCATACACTGTTTTGTTTTTGTTTGTTTGTTTGTGCTTGGAATGCCCTTCTTCACAAATCCCTTTTTTCAGCTACCTTTTCTGTAAAGATTTCTTACTCTCCTAGTCCTTCTACCATCTCTCCTTCCAGGTATTTGTTGGGTAACTAAAGCCTTGATCAGCACGAATTATATTACATACCAAAAATCACTTAACTGGAGAATGAATTCCAGAAAAATGTATGAAAACTAAAATATTTTTAGAAAGTCACTTGATAGCAAAAATGGAACTGAACTATTATAATTTGAATTTATTCCACTTTGTGTGAATGTTCACTAATTTTGTTGGAGAAATATTAATGGGTTCCATTACAGAGTGAAGCCTTGGACCCCACTGGTGGTATTATGTTAAATGTAGCACATGCACCTGTGGTCCATTTCAAAAATGGCTACTATGCTATTTCTAGCCCCACAACTTCTAGAATTTTTATTACTCATGAAGAGGTGGGGCCTATGTCCCCCTTGAAACTGGAGTGATTTTATAATTGCCTTGATGAATAAAAGCAATGGAATGACACTGGTTTTTAATAACTTTTTACGACTTTCAAGGCAAAGTCATAAAAGGCGATATACCTGTTTTTCTCTCTCTCTCTGAAAATGCTTGCTCTGGGAACCCAGTCACCATGTGGTGAGGAAGTCTGGCCACATGATGAGGCCACTTATGGATGTTCTGGCCCACAATCCCAGCTAAGGTCTCAACCACCAGCCAGCATCAATCACCAATCAGCATCAACTGCCTGATGTGTGGCTGAGTGATGCCTTCAGGTGATGCCTGAGCTCCACATTCAGATGCTCCAACTGCATCAAGTTGAGTAAAGGCAAGCTGGTGCAACCAACCCCTGCCCAAAATGCAGATGTATGAGAAATATTAGTGTTTTTGTTGTTTTAAGGCACTGGATTTTGGGGTAATGATTTTGCAACCATAAAAACTGGAATTCTATCACATAACCTTGCAAAAAAATGTGAAATATTATGAATTCCAAAACCCATCAGAGGCTTCAGACAAAATATGAATACTCTACTTGTGTATCTATATATCAATTTTTCAATGGAATGAGAGGTTCTTTGAGTACAAGAACTAAGCCTTTTCATTTTGATATTCTCAGAGCCAATGTCTAAGATTGGGTGGGTCCTCAGAGCCTATTGATTGAATTAATCAGTAAATAAACACAGTTCTAAACAAACAGTTATTTTGAACTAGTTTCTTAGAAGTCTATAGTTTCATTCAACTTAATCCATTGCTCAGAAATCACTTCAAATGACTCATTTTTATAATTATCTTCAGTTGATGAGCTATATAAAAAGTTTCATTAATTTTCCTGCCTTGTTTTTATCCAAAAGTATTACCTACTATGATTACATACTTTATCCAGCAAAGTATGTTTCAAATTATAATTGGCTGTTTCCAAAAGTCAAATGCATCTTTAAGGGTGAAGATTTTCCATTACTGGGGATAGCTGAAATGATTTGACATAAACTCTGAAGGAAATTTCAAAATAGGAGATCTCAATGTTTTTGAACAATGCAATGATGCATAGATGCAAGGATTTTAGCATCCATTGTGACAACTTTGGGAGAAAAAAAATTCCACGAAATTGAAGTATAAGTTCTACTTTGCATGACAAAAATATACTTATCTCATGGTCAGACTTCATGTCACACATACGGGGGTGTTAAAAAGTAGGGCTACAGTTGTAATACAAATACATAATATAATAATTAATAAATAATACAAGAATTAACAATGTTTCTCATTCTCAGAAGTGTAAACCTACTTTTGCCCACCCTTGAATATTCAACTGTATGAGGGATGAGAGGAAACAAGAAAATCCATAATGTGACAAAACATGAATAGTGTTGATTTTTTAATGTTCCTGTTGTGAATAACTTTGCTCTCTTCCTGTGAAATGTTATAATGACAGAATATAACATTAGTTTTACACTTGTTTTACAGTTTTGTTGTCCAACATTTGGTCAGAATTTAATGGATCCTTACTGCCCTGCTTTTCCTCCTTCCTAACTTTGTGTAGATGTCATAAACTAAGCTGCATGTAGATGTATCTAAGGATAATTCACATTCAGAGGAAACATCACTGTGACAACAAAAATGTCATTAGATAAATATAAATATGAACTACAGTGTCTCAAAGAATGTAAAAAAGGGGACAGAACTTACAGGCTACAGCAAAACTTCTTGAAAATAATTTTCTTTCTCCTCTCTAGTATCTCATTGGCAGAAGTGGGAACTCTGCTTCCAGGTCCTCTTCCTTTTCCTCACATTCCTCCAGTCCTTGGTCCCCGTCCCCTCCACATGGCCCCTTCCAGCCCCATACCACCTTGTCCTTTTTCTATCCTAGCTCTCTCTTCTTCCGAATCCCTTCTTTTGTCATTTAGTCGCTTATCTGAGATCAATCAGACTGACCTTGGCTGCATTTCCTTCCTTCTCTCTCCCATTAACCTGGTCCTGTGCAATGCTGGGATCAGGGGCACAGTGCAGGTAAAGACAGGACTCTCCTGTTGAAGGTGAGGAGGGGGACAGGCTGTGCATTCTCAAATATTTACTTTTTTCTTGTCACACCAACGTCTTACAGCAGAAATGCTTTTCACTAAACATCAGTAACATGATGGATAATCTTAACCAGATATAACTGGTTAACCAGTATAACCAGACATGTTAGTATATCATGAGGTACAACATGGCCCAGACATAGGGTCCAGATGAACAGCTCAGGGAACACATGTCACTGATATACAAGTATATTGCTGCAGCCCTGCTGGGGTCTGGGTAAATTGGTACTGATTTAAATGAATATGTGAAGTCCCATGAGGAGCTATTTCACTCCTGGGGACCCCCTCCTCTTACCTGATATCTAAGTACCAATTTTCTAGGCCTAGAAGGGAGTTAAAAGCCCCAGAGATTGCCAAGGACCAGGCAATGAAAGTCAACCATCCCTTCCTGTATCCCCACCCCGTCCTCTGTCCTCTCTCTCTGGACTCTGAACCTGGAGTGATCAGAGGGTGGGGAAGCTGCAGGAGCATAAATTCTCATTTATGATAAGGTTGCCAAATAAAATACAGGACACCCAGTTAAATTTAAATTTCACATAAAGAATGAATAATTTCTGCTCTGGCTAGTGTGGCTCAATGGATTGAGTGCCGACCTGTGAACCAAAAGGTCACAGGTTCAAGTCCCAGTCAGGGCACATGCCTGCGTTGCAGGCCAGGTTCCCCAGTTGGGGGCATGTAAGAGGCAACCAATCAATGTAATTTCTTATACAGTGATGCTTCTCTCCCTCTCTTTCTCCCTCCTTTCCCCTCTCTCTAAAAAGTGAATAAATAAAGTCTTAAAAAAAAAAGAATGAGGTATTGCCAGCCAAGATGGAGGTACAGCTAGAAACTCTTCACTTTCTCATACAACCAGAAGAAGGATAACAACCAATTTTAAAAAAACACAACAAGAAATGCCAGAAAATCAAACTGCATGGAAGTCCGACAACCAAGGAGTGCAAGAAGAAATATTCATCCAGACTACACCACAACACAGCAAAATGGGTTGCCCCACCCTGGCTAGTACCTAAGGCTCCGCCTCTTACAATGAAATATGGCCCAAATGAAAGAACAAATCAAAACTCTAGAAAAAGAGCCAAGTGACAAGGAGATAGACAACTTATCAGATGCAGAGTTCATAACACTGGTATTCAGGATGTTCACAGAAATTGTTGAGTATGTTAGCAAAATAAAGGAAGAAATTAAGGCTATACAAAGTGAAATAAAGGAAAATATACAGGAATCAACAGTAAAGTAAAGGAAACTGGGATTCAAATCAACAATTTGAAACAAAAGGAAGACATAAACATCCAACTGGAACAGAATGAAGAAACAAGAATTCAAAAAAAATGATGAGAGGCCAAGGATCCTTTGGGACAACTTTAAACATTCCAACATCTGAATTATAAGGGTGCCAGAAAGAGGAGAGGAAGAGCAAGAAAGTGAAACTTATTTGAACAAATTATGAAGGAAAACTTCCCCAATCTGGCAAAAGAACTAGATGTGCAAGTCTAGGAAGATCAGAGAGTCCCATAGAATTTGGATCCAAAAAGAAACACACTGATGCATATCATAATTAAGTTACCCAAGGTTAAAGATGAGGAGAGAGTCTTAAAAGTAGCAAGAGATAGGAGAGAGTTACCTACAAAGGAGTTCCCATAAGACTACAAGCTGATTTCTCAAAAATCTTCTTCCATGCAAGAAGGGACTGGAAAGAAGTATTCCAAGTCATAAAAGGCAAAGACCTACATCCAAAATTGCTCTATCCAGCAAAACTATCATTCAGAATGGAAGGGCAGATAAAGTGCTTTCCAGATAAGGTCAAGTTAATGGAGTTGATCATCAGCAAGCCCTTATTATATGAAATGTTAAAGGGACTTATCTAAGAAAACGAAGCGCAAAACTATGAACAGTAAAATGACAACAAACTCACAGCTATCCACAACTGAACCTGAAACAAACAAAACAAACAAACAAACAAACTAAGCAAACAACTAGAACAGGAACAGAATCACAGAAATGGAGATCACATGGAGGGAGGAGAATGAGTGGCAAAGGTGCCGGGAATAAGAAGCATAATTGGTAGGTACAAAATAGACAGGGAGAGGCTTAGAATAGTATAGGAAATGGAGAAGCCAAAGAATTTAATATGTACAACCCATGGACATGAACTAGGAGCAGGGGAATGTTAGAGGGAGGGTGGTGCAGGGTGGAGGGGGATAAAGGGGAGAAAAAATATGACAACTGTAATATCATAATCAATAAAATATACTTTAAAAAGGAATGAATAATTTCTTAGTATAAGTATATCCCCAATATTGATGGGATGTACTTATACTTTTCTTTTAAAAAGCATTCATTCTTTCTGCGAAATTCAATTTTAACTGGGTCTTCCCATTTGATTCCCCCCCATATCTGGTAACCCTAATTTATGACAATCAATGAGAGGATTACCAACCAGTAGTGAATACCTTAGGCTTGAAAATGGAAATTCTTATGTATATACTGCCTGTGGAGTTACTCACAGACAATTTACCTAAAACACCAGAAAATCAAAAAAGCAGTTTCTCAAACAGAAAGTGGTCTAGAGCATTAAGATGCTTAAGTAGCGAAAGTGTTCTATTGGTTTACTATAGCTGGAGACCAAGTCGACATCTCCTTGAAGTGCCTGTGGTTCTCTAGCCACATGAAAATTTACTTGTCAGGACACCCTTCATAGATAAGCTCAAAGTATGCTTCAGTTCCTGGAAACAGAATTGGGAATTTCAAAGCAAAATGTTTATAGGAGTGTTTAAAATGCTGAAGAAATTCTACATTGCCAAATTGGAAAAAATATATAGATCAAAGATACCACAATGAAATGTAACTACACTACCTGGAAAACTTAAAGACGGGTGAAGGTAGGCATCAACCAAAGTGGTCTCCTACCCCGCCCCCAAAAAGTCACGGATGTAATGTTCAGCATAGGGAGTATAGTCAATAATATACAGTGACAGATGGTTACGAGGTTTATTGTGATGATCACTTTGTAAGGTATATAAATGTCTAATCACTATATTGTACACCTGATGCTAATATAATATTGTGTCACTACAATTTTAAAATTAATTTAAGAACTCATGATTTTTTTCTTGAAAAACATGAATACAGATTGAGTAGAAAAGTGAAAATCTGAAGTGATAATTCTTACTTTCTTGTCTTCAATCCTGATCAATCTCATAAAAAAAGAAAAATAGGAATCTCTAATTCTTAAGAGATTGAAACAACTGTGTTGTGGTGTCACTCCAGAGGACTACCTCATTATTCTAAATTCTGGAATATATTTACATTTTACTTGTTATGTAATTATAAACTATCAGTTAAAGTACTAAAAATTATTAGATGTGAATAAATGTATCTGTATAGATTAATTACTAATGATCAAATTATGAAACCAGATGAATCACCAAATCACCTAAGTTTCATAACAGAAGTCCAATTTATTTATTTTCCTTTGCAGTTTTTAAAAACTACATTACCCCCATAAGACACAGGTGTCATTGAAGCATTCTTGAGCAAAGGTTTCACTACAAAGGATTCTGCAGATGAAATGAGACTGCTGGTCACCCCAGTGAGGATGGACAGAGCATATGCTGTTCAGGGGCAGCAGATGCTGTGGAGGATGAGGAGTACTGAGCTGCCACCTGTGTCCACAGCTATTCCCTATTGCCCCAGTGATTTGGAGATTTGTGGGAAGGTTATGTCCATGATGAGATTCAGCCCTTGTGAAAGCAGAGCTGCCCTGGGAACAAAACAGGGAAATGGGGAGAGGCACTTAGAGTGAGTCAGAGAAATGGGATGAGATGAGGCTTTGAATGAAGGCCCGGGCAGTCACAGATGACTGTCTTGCTTATGCCTCTTCTGAAACAGACCAAAAATTACTTCCCACCTTGAACTCTATGTTTGAAAGGAATGTTATTCTGCTAAAATACATCAGAGTTGCAATGTATTAAGTTGACGACTATGGGGCACCCAGATTATATGTTATTTCTGGGTGTGTCAGTGATGGTGTTTTCCGATATTAGCAGTGAATCAGTGGACTCAGTAGGGGACCCTCCCCATTGTGGGTTGGCATCATCCAACCCAATGAAGGCCTGAAGAGAACAAAATGGCAGAGGAAGGACCAAACCCTTTGCTTTCCACCTGCCTGTTAGAGCTGGGACATCTGTCTTCTACCCTTGGACTGGGACTGAGACACTGCCATCTCCCTTGGTTCTCAGGAATTCTCCCTTGGAATTCAGACTGGTTTATACCACCAGCTTTCCTGGGTCTCCAGCTTGTAGACTATAGATAGTGGACTTCTCAGCCTCTGTAATCACATGAGGCAATTCCTCAAATAAATCTTTATCTATATCTATGTCTATATCTACATATCTATATCTAAATCTCTCCTATTAGTTCTGTTTCTCCGGAAACACTAATACAAGAGTAAAAACAAGTCCACTGAATATCGTAGATGGAAATAAACCTATATTCAGCCAACCTGGCAACTTCCTCCTAAACAACCCCTCCTCTCACCTCCACATACTCACCTACCTGTATCCCATTGCCCATTTTTCATTTAATGTTTTTGAAGTGATGGCCCATGTGAAGACAACAGCTGTTTCTCATTATAGCAGCTAATCAAAATGTATAGTCATTGAAGGCAGGAGCAGCATCTCAGATCTGTTGCCTACAGGGCTTACAACCTAGAAGCAAGTGCTTTGCACATAGATAAGAGTTTTGGTGAATTAATTAATGCAATCTCCAGCCCTGGTTAGTGTGGCTCAGTGTATTGAGCACCGGCTTGCAAACCGAAGGGTTGCCAGTTCAATTCCTGGTCAGGGTGCATGCCTGGGCTGTGGGCCAGGTCCCCGGTGGGAGCACATGAGAGGCAACCACGCATTGATGTCTCTCTCTCTCTTTCTCTCTCCCTTCCCCTCTCTCTAAAAATAAATAAAATCTTTTTAAAAAAATGAATGCAATCTCCAAATTAAATGCTAATATTTAAGAACACTAATTAGTATTGCATTATTAATCCCCTAAATAAAAGAAACTGAATGACGTAGAGCCCATCCTGCCTTTACAGCTCTCAGCCAGACCTCTCTAGGATGAGACTGAAGTGCAGGTCAGGGAAATGTGGAACAGACTGCAGTCTCCGGGCCATCACTTTGGCCCCCCTCACCAGTGTCAAATTAGGCATGATAAAGTGAAGGAAAGTCCTGTCAGCATATGATACACATTAGCCAAAGGAACAAATGAAATCATTTTGACAAAATCCGTCTCTCTTTTCTATAGAATTGTGCGTTTGATCTTTATCCCAAACCTTCTTTGACATGATTAAGCAAAGACTGAAAACTGAAGGTACGAGACACATAAAAGCCTATTACATTATCTAGCCTACATTTTAGGCCACATGTGCCAATATGTGTTCCCTATGAAAATATTTTCTATAACTTTGTCTAATCCTTTTGCAGTAAACTTCATCTACATATTTTAAAGTCTTTTCTGAAGAGCTTATTCTAGTTAGACACATCTTAGATACCTGGTAGTTTTTCTGAAACTTCTATTTCAACTTCTCTTATTTGAAATTTGTCCCATTAATCTGGGTTAACCCCTTTTCCTGTCACTATATTGTAGATAGTTTTCATATTCCTTCTTAGGCATAATTTAACCATGCTTTACACATTCACTTGAGTAGACAGTATATGGTATAAATTAGAGAAAACAGCGAGGTGTAAAGACATTCTGTGGTGAATAAATTAAACCTTTAATTTCAGACATATCAAACTAACACTTTTTAAATTTGTGGTTCCTATAATTTTCAGACCTGTTTCTAAAGTCTTTGGAATGAGTGAATTAAATGGAAGAGATTAGTTTAAGACTTATTTTATGTCATAGTTTGGAGATCAGCCAGTTCCATGAATATGTAAAAAAGGGAAAAAATTTAAAAAGAGAATTTAACACAGAGGTCCTCCTCAGACTTACGATGGTGATATTCAGACATACCAGTGAAAAAGACCGGGTTTAACGACTCACCAGACACAATCCCCACCAATCTAGCACTTAAGAGAGAATTAAGACTATTGCCAATCTGGAAAGGGCTTTATCACCACCTGATTATATGTGCAGCTTGGTACAATGAATCTGAAATGACTGAAGAAGCGAACGTGTTTATAGTATAAAGGGAAGATTTTAAAAAGGAGAACCTACCTCAAATTTAACCAAAATCTCTATCTGCAAAGGCAAACATACTCAGCACAGGCTCTCCTGGGATTCTGGTTTCTGATTTCCATAGGAATACACATGGAATGGGCAACCGCCCCCCCCACACACACACTTTTTAAGGAAGGAGATAAGAAAAAGAGTCAAGTTTATCCTCACACACACACTTTTTAAGGAAGGAGATAAGAAAAAGAGTCAAGTTTATCCTCATTCTAAGTTTTATTCTCCTCCATAATATTGATTATTTATATCATATTTTCACTTATTTTGTTTATTGTCTGTATCCCCCACCTAGCATCCAAGCTGCATGAGGACAGCAATGTTTTATCCTGTTCTGTTCCGTCTCCTCAGCACCTAGAACACTGCTTGACCCACAGTAGGTAGTTAATAAACACTTAAAGTATTAACTTATTGGGCACTGATTTCTCTATTTAAAGACTCAAACAGCCCTCGCTGGTGCAGCTCTGTGGACTGAGTGCTGGCCTGAGAACCAGTTTTGATTCCTGGTCAGGTTTGATTCCCAGTGAGGGCACATGCCTGATTTGTGGGCCAGGTCCCCAGTAGGGGGCATGCAATAGGCAACCACACATTGATGCTTCTCTCCCTCTTTCTCCCTCCTTTCCCTTCTCCCTAAAAATAAATACATAAAATCTTTAAAAAAAAGACTCAGACAAAAAAATATAAAGATTCAAACAGAAAGATATGCATACTTCTCTGCTAAAAAGAGCTAAACCTCCCCACTCCAAATGGTTATGCTACTACAAGTCCTTTACATTTCTCTTTTGAACTGTTTTTTTAGCTTTATTTTTGTTGTTTACATTATTACAGTTGTCCCCATTTTTTCTCCCTTGCGCACCTCCACCCAGCCCTCAGACCCCCTTCCCTCTGGCCATCACCACACTGTTGTGGATTATGCATATATGTTCTTTGGCTAATCCCTTCACCTTCTTTCTTTCATCCAGTCCCTGCTCCCCCCCCCCCCCCCCCGACAGCTGTCAGTCAGTTCCAAGTTTTTTAAATTTCTAAAGACAGGCTTTGATATAGTATTAACCCTTAAAATATAGACTAGGAAGCATCTCAAATCTGACCATCTAATTAAAGGTGTTAAAGATGAAGCTCCATGAGGGCTGAGGCAGTCTCTCAATTTTCTGTCGATATCAGCTTGTGACACAGGCCTGGTGTGAGTCAATAAATAAGAGCCAACTGGCACAGCTGACTGTGCTAGCCACCAGTCTAAGTATTCACTCATTCATTCATTCATTCACCTTTTAATATAATCCCATGGGAGGAGTACAGTTATGATCCCCAGTTTTCAGATAAAGAACATTAGGTATAAGGGAATAAAATAACTTAGTTACCAGTGTATTGTCTCTCAGCTCCAAACCCATCCCTCTTTGTCATTGGTAAACTCTAGCTGGTGGGATGTTAGGCTATGTCAACAGAGGGCACCAGAGGGACACTGCAAGGCTGAATCCCACCGAAGACCCTCTCTTACAGGTTCTGACTCTCCACGGTCTTTATTGGTCTTTATTCTGTGTGGGAGCCCAGAGGCCAGCCTGGTAGAGTCCCAGTTGCACCTTGGGCCACATCCTCCTCACTGGTTGCTGCTTCTGCAGACCAACTCTGACCCCATTTCTGGAAAGTCTTTTGCTACCAGCAGGCTGTGTGTCCCCCTAGTAGCCACAGCTTCTCTGAAGAGGACTGAATCCCAGCCTTGGGGTGGGGGTGGCAAACTGGCATAACTACTTAAGAAAACTCTTGCACAATATCTATCTACTAAAGCTAAACATATACATATGCTATAATTCAGAAATTCAACTCATGAATATACACACAAGATTAAGTGTGCTTATGTCGACCAAAAGAAATGAACTAAAATGCACAAGAATATCTCCAAGAATGAATGAAAGCTTGTGGTCTATTTCTATAATAAAATAATAGACAGCAATGGGAAAAAAATGAACTACTACTATACCTAACAATATGAATGAGTCTTACAGACATAATGTTGAGCAAAAGAAGCCTGATACAAAATAGTACATACCGTAAAATTCCATTTGTATGAAGTTCAAGAAGAGACAAAACCAAGCTATGGTGGATAGCCTGCTGGAAATGTTCCCTTCCTTAGGGGGTGAGAGGTTACATGAATATGCACATAAGTAAAAGAAATTGATTGAACTGTACACTTACAATTTCTGTTCTTTACTGTACATGTTAGATCTTAATAAAAAAGAACATTAAAATTTTATGTTAAAGAAAGGACAAAAAGGTATTCTAATGCATCATATTTAAGGTGGTGAAGAAACCAGCATGCCATTCAAATTTCACTAGCAAATCACCTTTTGAAAACTGATTTTCTCCATGTACAAATTTGGAATATTATAATTACCACACATATAGCAATTAAGTGTATTAGGTAATGTATAAATAGCTTTGTGTTCCTTTAAGAATAGCCCCATATAAATATAATTACAAACTATAAATATAAATATATGGTACTATTATTTGTGGAGCATTCCAAGAGCTCATTTTCATGTAAGTATCCTCATAAATACTACTTCATTTCTTTTAAAATACAATCACTAAAATCCATAAAGTAAATGAAAGTGGAAACATGAGTTAGGCCAGCAACAAATTGATAAATTGGGGCTAAAGTAGTGCTGCCTATTCTTTCCATGACCCTTATGATGGGCAATTGTCATAAAACTTTAATGTTTATACTTATTAACTCTTCCTGAAGGATACTAGAATCTACTTAGTGGCAGGATTTTCAATTCTAGAGACTCCAATCAAAGATTTAAAACTGCCTCAAGCCCAATAACGCCATACAGTTTATCTTCTTTGTTTTCAGAGTTATTGAAAAAACAATTAAACAATAATCTGGCTGTAGTCAAAGCTATGTACACAGCATGGTTCAAATCATAGAAGTCCTCTAGATCTGAGCTGTCCAATGTGCTCGTCACCAGCCATGTGTGGTTATTGAGCACTTGAAATACGGCCAATCTGAAATGATGCATATTCTAAATATAAAATACCATTTCCAAACCTCTGTAACAAAAAGAGAATGTAAAATATCTCATTAACATTTTTATATTAATTGCATGTCAAAATGGTAATAGTTTAAATATACTAGGTTAAGTAAGATATATTGTTAAAATGAATTTAACCTGTTTATATTTACTCTTTTTAAATGTGGCTAATAGAAAACTTTAAATTCCATATATGACTTGGATTGTATTTCTACTGGACAGCCGATCTCTAAATAAAGGTAGAAATTTTCATAATACTGTTTCTTTCCAGATAGTTTTCAGAAAGAGAGTTTTAAGAATTAAGATTAAGATTACCTAATACTTTCTGCCAAATTACCTGTCGCCATCCAAGATTAAAACCTACATTTAATTTTTATGTTAATAAGATGAATTTTAGAATGGTCATATGATAAGAAATATGGCTTATATGAGGTCACAGAATATTTGACATCTATATTCACATGAGTATTCAATTTGCGGTTCTAAAACTTTTAAGGGCTTTGAACTATAGAGGCAGAGAAATGACCTTAGTATATCTTCTACAGGATTTCCCAAGACACCCCAACACAAAAACTATATTCAATTAACCAAAAACAATACTGATATAGCCTAAATTGTGTCTACCCAAAATTCACTGTGAATCCCTGATTGCCAATACAATGGTAGTTAGAAATGGGACCATTGGGAGGGAATTAGGTATAGACGAGATCATGAGGATGGGACACTGATAATTGGACTAGTGTCTTTATAAAATAAAGAGGTCATAACTCTCTTTTCCTTGCTCTTTGCCATGTGAAGACAATGCCAGGAGGTGGCCATCTACAAGCCAAGCAGGGAGCCCTCACCAGAAACTGATACTGCCAGAGCCTGATCTGAGACATATAGCCTTCAGAACTATGAAAAAATAAATTTTTATTGTTTAACCCACACAGTCTATTGTGTTTTGTTACAGCAACTTTAAGCAACTAACAAAGATACCTACCACTTAAAGCAATCTCTTTTTATTAAATATCAAAATTAATATTTACTTAATGCTTATGATAAATATATAATAATTTTTGTTATGTAAAGGTAATGTGATATGCACAATACAGAGAATAGACATCTGTTGATTTTCTCTATTGAACATAGGACACACCTGACCTATGGCCTCTAGAGACCTGCTGGCTCATAGACCATCTTTAGAGAGCCAGAAAAAAAAAAGGTTCAAGGAAAATGATCATTACTTAAAAACATTAGTAGTTTAAAATAGTTTCTTAACTATATTAAAAATATTTTCTTCAGTAAAGGGAATTCATATTCCTACTTGAACTGAAAATGCTAAGTTGTTAACATCTCCCCTAGGGATTTGCTTCTGGGTATGCACCTTCAATCATTTCATCACAGCTTAAGCATAATGAAATCTCATTTATGCTCCAAGGCATGAATGATCCTAAATATTCCTCAGTCAGTACAGTACTCAACCTTGTGCCTTCTGGAATAACATTTTTAAAAAATTACAAAAAGAATAAGGAAAAGGGAAAGGGTCCTAGCCTGGGGAACAAAATCCTATGTTTCTTTAGAAACATTCAAAACCTCTTTGAGTTTTTAACTGCCTGGTTCTAAAGAAAGAAAGCGGAGGTGGAGGGGGCCAGGGAAATGGAAGAGAACCCAATAGGGCAACTGATTTAATCCCTGTGGTCACTTTAACCCCTTCTGCCCCCTTTTAGAATTCCAAGCGTTCTAAGAACTCCAAGAAATCTACAAAATTTTGTTTGTCCTATACATACTTTCTGGGGAAAGGGACCTGAGCTTTGAATATAATATCCAAGGAGACAGTGACCAAAAAAGTTAAGAACCTCTTACTTTAGGGTTTGATTTAACGGAATGGTCAGTTCCCCCTCACCTTGGCTAGGTGTAATTGCATTCCTGCTTGCTGCATAATACCTAAGACCTCAGGATGTGTACCAGGCCCTCCTTCAACTACTAGGTTGCTACCTTGTTCCTTGGTTTTGCTTCCCAGCATGTGTATGTTTATGCTGGTTACCTCCAACTTCCCTCTTTCCCCCAGTTGTTCTACTCTGAATATCCCCGTTTAGTAAGAGTGGACCCTGAGTGGCTCTGTGTCCTTATTTGAGTGAGACCCACAGCAGAACTTACCACCTTTATTAACATACCCCTCTCTTATTTCTATATACTCTTTTGGGGCCACCTGAATTTGCCACAGTGCTGGATGTGTTGTCTACCTCTTTACTCTCTAGAAATGGGTCTAGAAATGATCGGTTTGGCCAGGTACTTTAAAGCATGTCAGATTCTGCTTTACAGCCATTCCTAGGTGGTGTAAATTTCTTTTCCATTCCTGCCTTAAAGATGCTGTGAGAAAGAAATGGGGTGCTGTTTATATCAATGGTTTTGGCACTATTACATCAAGTGGCTGAGTCCCCTGCACCTGCCTTGCCCACTTCTTCCCCAAGAGTCAGAGCAATCAAGCACCCAGGCGTTGCACCCCTCACCCTTCCACCCGCTTCAAGTCCCACATTCCAAGTTCTCTCCTTAAATATAACTCCGGATCTTCCTCCCTCCCTCCTTGTATTGGGGTGAAGAATTGAAGTTCACTCTTACTATACCCATCTCACCAATAAATTCTAAAATCTCTTCGTTTCCTTGAAGAGCGCAGATGGGTAAGTTTCTGACATTTGTTTTTCCTAAAACTTGCCTAAAACCAGTGAGTCTGGCCCTTGGACATCCTGGATCTCAAGGCAAGGAGGGGCTGGCCAGGAGGGTCCCCGACACTCAAGACTATTTATAACAAGATCCGCCCCAGGGAGTGCCTAGAGGCGAACGAACTGCAGCGCCGCCACTTCTCGACCCCCGAGGCGCCGACCTAAGGACCCCCGGGGGAAGGCCGTCCGGGCCAAAGGAGGGCGCTGCGGCCTCCGGCTCTTCCTCCGGGCGCGCGCGCGGCCAGGTTAGTGGGTGGCGGCCCGGGCCCCCGGGGATGGCCGCGGCTGCGCTCCGCCAGCAGGTGGCCCCGGGGTCCCGGCGGCGCCGCCTCCTCCCGGCGCCCCTCCTCCCGCGGGGGCGGTCAGCGCCCCGACCCGGTTCGCACCCCGTCGCTGCCGCCGCCGCCTTCAACCCGCCCGCTGCCGGACCGCCGCGTCCCCAGGGCCGCGCTCGCCGCCGCCACCGCCGCGTCCCGAGCTGCGCCCAGGCCGGCCGGCGGCGACATCCCGGGGCGCCCGCCGCCCCGGCCCGCCTTCCCCGCCCCCAACTCGCTCCCCAACGGAAAGTTCGGCTCCGGCCGGGTTTTCCCAGAAGCCGGGAAGGAGCCAGGGTCGGGGGGCTTGTGGAGGGGACCCGGGGGGCGTACGGGAGGGGGCAACTTCTCCCGGGAAAGCGCCTCCTGCCGAGCTCGGCGCGCCGCAGCCCCCGAGAGGGTTCGAGGTGGTTCTTCCCTTCCCTTGGCCTCCCCCCTGCGGATTCCACAGACGGACCTTGGTCCCGGCGCTCCCGCTGCCGGGTGACAAGAGCCCGAGCCGCCGCTACCGCCGCCGCGGCCGCCCCCGGCCGCAGCCCTTCCTACAGCACCATGGAGTTCTCCGAGAGGAAAAGGAGCAGGAAATCCCAGAGCTTCAAACTGGTGAGCGGAGGTAAGCGGCGCCGGGCCGGGCGTGCAGGCAGCGGGCAAGGACGTGGCGCCGCGTAAACAGCTCCGCGCGCGGCCCGCGCCCGGTTCCAGGCTCCGGGACCCCGAGTTCCCTCCCGTTGGGGGCCGCGGCTGCACTTGCCAGGAGGCGAGCAAAGTTGTACGGGAGAGAGGCAGGAGGTTGTTATTCCGCGTAAACAAGTCGGAGGACACTAAGGGAATTAGCAAACAATAACACTTGGGGAGCCGAGAGCCCTCTTTGGTATTCCACTCCTGCGGCCAGGTTGGGGGCTGGGGGAGAACTGCCTTTCCATCAGGCCGTGCGGACACCGATCCCGACCAATGGTTATGGGCTTGGGGATTTTTCCCCCCCAAAGAGAAGGGAAAGAGTGGTAGTGGTTCTTTTAAGAACGAGAAAGAAGCTCATGAACCGTGCAAGCCCAAGCAAGAATTGTTGATATCCGAAATCTTTTCTAGATGCGTTGTTTGGGTTGCAGAGGTGTCTTAGAATAGATCACTTACCAGTTCAGTTAAGTATCAATAAAAAAACAAATCTAGCCAGTTCCTGACGATTTAACAGGTGTACACCAGAGCCTCTGGGCTCGGGTTGATTCTGTCAGGGGAGGGGAAAGTTGAATGGTGTCATCAGTGGAACGTTTTGTGTGCAGTTACTTGTTGGAGTCTTTATTTTCCTGATTTGACTTTTTAAAAAAACAGTCAGAATTTGAGGTAAGAACAGATGAAAAATGTTTCTGGAAACGCATGTGTCGCTTTAAATGAGAGACAGGTGACTTTTTTTCATGGCAGTGTCACAAGTCCTAATATTGAGTTTACCTTTGAATCAACTTAAGGTCAAAAACAAACTACAGAACCTGTCCATTTTTCCTTGGTTGCCTTAACATCAGAGTAGAGAGCAAGGCAGTTGTCTTAACAACCTGGAAAAGTCACATATAAGCTGATGAAAATAAGATGGCAATTGCAAGTAATAGATATTTTCATGCTAAGCTAAGCTAATATGATGCAGAGTCAATAAAGCCTGCTGTTGGTTGGTCTGAAAATGGTTTTCTTAAAGACAGTTTGAAGATCTATTCCTATGTTTCCTCTCCTTTAGTTTGACACTGTTTAATGAAAGAGGTCTGAAGTAATTTTATGAATTCAAAATATTTGGCTCTTTCCTCTTTCTATGTACATTTTCCCCCCAGCAGTGTTGATTGATTACTCAGTCATTTAGTTCAAAAATCTCTCCTTGTGTGACGGGCCTGTTTGTCTATCTGATTCATTCAGGAATGTAGGCTGCTTTCTTATTTGTGACCTCAGGGAACTTACTACTTTATCTCAAAAGTGAGAATACTTCTATAGACCTTGTTTGGTGAGGTCCAAGCCCTTCCACCACCCCCCTGCAAAAAAAAAAAAAAAAGGAATAGCTGTTAAGAAGGAACTTCTATTTACTTACCTAGGCAATCCTATTTTTTAGAAACAGATCGCCAAAGCATAGTAGCCTCTGTAGAGAAGCTTGCAAAATATTGTATTTTGAAGTTTGACTGACATGGCAAGTTTTTCTTCTTTTCCCCCTAAATTATAGGTCTGATTCTTCTCTCTGCTCTGCAGGTGCTTTTTAGAAAATAAACTATTGCATATTAAAAGTACAGTAGCTGAATGCAGAAGACTCATGTGTGAAAGATGGGAATCTTGCTTATCCTAATTATACTATATGTGAAATAATAAGTCAGTATTTTTGCAGTGTTATTGCCTACAAGCTGCTTAAAGAAGGGGATTTTTTCTAGGTAAACTGAGAGTACCAGGTAACTCTAAAGCATATATTATTCATATGCTCATGAAAACAGGTTGTGGAGATATATTTGGAATCCTCCCTTGGCCTATGATTGGGCAAGGTTTTATTTTCCTTATAAACATCCTTTTCATTTGAAAGAAAAGAAGCCCAATAATTGGCATCTGTGGCCACATTTCCTGTGAAAACCATGTGGTCAAGCAAAACTGTTTCTAAAGTCAAAGTAATATTTCAAGTTTGTGTACTTCAGAGCAAGCAGTGTTTTAGGGGTTATTAGTAACTACAAATTCTGTGATTGATCGAGTTATGGAAAATTACATTTATAAATTAAAGTATAGGTTATCCATACTGTATATAACGAGACACTAGTTTTCATTGCTTATGCATAGAGTGCAGGTCATTAGAATTCTAATTTTTGGTTGTTTTCTCATCCCAGATTATCACCATGAGATATATAAGCTGTCAGAATTCAGCAATGATGTCAATGGGGAGGCCAAAGAGACACACCCCATTTTTTTAGGTAGGTTCCTATGTCAGTTAATTTCTCAGTAAAACAGTGTGGCCATTTGCAATTAGGTGGGAAGGTGGCGGGGGAGGAGATTGTGCCAGAGAGGGAAATGTTTGCCATTGCTTAGTGTATGACATTCTTTTCAAGACCTTTTATTTTACAGATTGCCAATATATTCCTTATTAACATTGGTAAAAGTTGTAATTTCAGACATAAATGTTTATTAGTGTCTACACACAGTGCTAATTATCACTCACTCCCAGAGCCAGATGCTGACAGTGCAGTTTTGTCGCTCTGTGCTCACCCCATTTACATTGCATATTCGCTGGCACGCTTCACTGGCAATAGTTTGTGTAATTGGGGTATTACATCTTTGACATCTGGATAACAGAAATTCAATTTCCAGGAAGCTGCTATTTGTTTGGTTTTACCTCTCTGCCTTGGGTGGGATAGAGGATTAATACGCTGTCTTATTATTATGTCCCTTCACCTTTGTGGCCTGGTTGCTAATCCTGCCATGACAAAATTAAATTAAATCTACAGTCAAAAAGCGTAAGGAAAATAAAAGTGTGATTGTCTGCCTAACCCCCTCTTGATAGTTAGTACCAGTTATCACAGCACAGCTCCTCGTTTTCCTGGCTTTGTGTTCATTTCATGCCAACATTTGGGGTCAGAGACTAGTCATGCTTTGCTCTCGATGTCCTCATTCCTAGCTCAGCTCAGGGACACAGAGCAAAAACAGTGTCTTTGAGACCTTCTGACAAATGTAGCTGCAAGATTAATGAATAGGTAGCCCAAAAATGTTGCTACTCTTCTTATGTGTAGTTTCTGGTACCTTACATGTGCAGTTTGTTATCTGAAGACCATCAGCCCAAAATTAGGATTTTGCCTCTAGGAGTGAAGGACCCATAAAATCATAGTGGAGAGTAAATGGTGGCATTTGGCTATGATCTTGCCCATCCTGGATGCCTCTCCACTGCTGGTAGTAGGGGGAAGGTCGGATGCTGTCCAACAAGGAAGCAGAGAAGGGGAGAAAGTCTGGGCAAGAGTGATTAAAAACAAGGGCCAGAATTGCCATCTCCCTGAGGAGAGTTCACAGGGCTTCAGGAAGCAGATAGCTGCTCAGGCCCAGGTGTGTATTGCTGCAAATTAAAACAATGTGAAAGCCAGATGCATGTAGTGGTCTGTCACCAGGATCTCTCTTTGCTTTGAGGAAGAGAAAGTGTGGGTGGCAAATGACCAAGAAGTCAAACAGAGATTAATAGAAAATAGGAGGGACATAGCATTTCTTACACAAGTGATCATTGAAGGCACATGGATCCTCCCATTGAGGGAGAGAATATTAGAGAATATTACTGAGGCCAGCACTGCTCTCAACGCCTGTTTATTGTTTATTGAAAACTAAAAACCAAAAGGTTAATAGTCAAGTGAAATGGGATGACCCAGAAGGAGAATGTTCTTGGATTATACTCTTCCCAGTTTCTTAATCAGTTGGAATTCTATATTTTCAGTTCCCTAAACTCGATTGGTTGGAATTCTGTATCTAGGTACCACTTGATTTATCCATTTGAAATGAAGAATTTGTCTATTAGTAGTAGAAAATTTACATTTATCATAAAAATAGAACATCATGTCTTTGGTTTAGTATTCTGCAGTGAAGCCGGCTCCCCTCCCCCCCCCCTTTCTGTTGTGTATTTGGAAAGTAGGAAGGACACTTTACAGTAGGTTGATTCTGATTATGAGAGAGTGGAGGATGAAGAATGGGAAGATACTAGTGCTCAAAATTCAGTAAAATGTACGCTCTCAAAGGGGCAGAAATCTCTGCTTTTATTTTTCCTAGCTCAAGTCCAGGACAATAAGAGAACATCAGTGAAACACTAGGGTTGGGATAAGCTTTCCAAATTGGGCAAGAAGGACTTAGACATTAAGAGACAAAAGACTGAACAGATGAAAATGTGCCTGGGTTACTTCTCAATCTTTTGCTCATTGTGGGCAAGGTTTGATATGGTTCCTAAAAAACATTTTATTTTGCAATCTCCAGTGGAAGAGCAAGTAATTACACAAACATAATTTCTAGGGCAATTGGGAATAGTTACAGATAGCATATAAAATTGAGAGTTTTGTTGTTGACAATGTTATAAAATGGACATTTTTTTAGTTTATTACTCTTCTGAAATGTATATTTAAATCATGTTTGTTTTCTAAGTCACCAACATGTATCCATAATATTACTTATTACTGTGTAGAAAATGGTGTGAGGTTTATGACATCCAAGGAAATTTGTTAACAGAACACCAGAAGAACTGTTTTACCTATAATGCAGCCTAAAACATGACCCTCGTGTTATTGTACGGGATTTTATGTGTTCACACATGTGTTACCCTTGACACTACCCGCACCTATAAGATTCAAGTTCGCATCTTGAGAAAAGAGAGTGCTCCAGAATTTGGCAGAAGTCCCCACAGGAAATCTGTTTCTCTGCAATATTTTTAGGCTGTTGACTATGTAGGGCGTCCAGCACGGGAGGGCAGCTCCACGGTGGGAACAGCCCGGCCGTGTGCTCTGGGAGGCGCACATTTTCAGTGATAACAGGGCCAGCAGAGGTTACTTTGCCCTGTGCACACTGACTTTGCCAGGCTGGCTGCCATGACTAAGGTGAAGATTTGAGCGCTGCTTAGAGAAAAACTACTTAACTCCTTTTAATCAATTCAACAAATGTTTGTGGGGAAAAGGCTATGAACTCAGCAGTTTTCTAGAATGAAAGTGGGGTTTCTGGAATAGAAGGGGATTGAGAGTAATGAAATAAATGTATAGAACAGGGTCACTGCTCTCAAGGATGAAAATCTAGTTGAGGAGATAGAACAAATTCAGGACGCAGTGAAGGAACAAGATTCAGTGGTCATAACAGTTACAATTGTTTGAGTGCTCACTGTATGCCATCTTGAACTCAGTCCTTTTTGGGAATGATCTCATTGATTCTGAGAGCAAATCAGTAAGAATCATTATCATCCCAGTCTTGTAGATGAGACTTAGAGATGCTCGGTAGCCTGCCAGAGGTCTCAAATAGCAAGTGCCATGGCTGGGATCCCCTGCAGGTCTGCCTGAACTGTAAACACCCCCTGTTCTGCCTCTCTGTGTGAGCGATAATTAAATGACAATTGTGAACCACTTAGGGCAGTGGGCAAAAGCAGAGTTGGAAGGAAGGACCCAGTTCAGGGTCTGGTGGAGAGCTCCTGAGAGGCTGGACCTTGAACTAGGGAAAGGTTTGGATATTCAGGGGGCAGTTGGAGGAGATTGCAGGTGGGAGGGGTGGTGAGAGCCACAGCAGCAGATAAGAGGGTCATTAAAATCAGACTTTACGTGAGGGCTGCATTTTCGTAGTTCAGAACGTCCCTTCACATCTGACATCTCATGATTTTTACAGTATTCCTGTGAGGTGGCTAAGGGGGCTGTTATCAATCCCACTGCCCAGAGAAGGAAGCAAGCTCCGAATTAAGTGACTTGCTCACAAACAGTAGACTCTGGAGTGAATTCAAATCTCCTGTCCAAAGATCTGTTCCCTATAGCAAGTTGAGCCAGGCAAGTTCAAGAATCATCAAAGAAACCTTAACTGGTAACAAGGCACTTTTGGAAAGTATTTTAATGAGGCAGTTAATTAATTTTTTATTCAAAACAACAACACAAACACTTAATAAAATCTCTTTGTATACATTGCATATTGGTTTAGATTTACTGTTACAGTATATGAATTTGACACATGTCTATTTTTCAGGTGTTCAACATCAATTATGCATTCTTTTAACAAATATTTATTGAGCTCCAATTATGTGCCAGATCCTGAGGTTCTTTTTAATATTTGGTTTATCTATGCAGCTTTCAGAAAATAAAGCACAGGTGTAGTAGCCATGCCAAGTGAGCAGGGTTTCGATCTCTGAGTTGTTGAATCTCTTTCCTGATGATAGCTGCCCCTACCAGGGTCCCCAGAGTCTCCTCAAAGATGACATGCTCAAAAAATTCCTTCCTACTTTTCCAAGTAAGAGAGTTACGCCCAAACTACAGTGTAATTTTTTTCCTGAGAAGGGGACGGGTCCATGTGTGAGATGGGAGGGCTCTTCCCCTAGAGTCAAGTGGCCTGGGTCCTGCCCTGTTCTTGTTTGTCCCAAAAGCACTTGGGAGCTGGGCTTTCTTCCAAGCTCTGATGTTTTGCTGTATCTGTGGCTAGAGTTCCGAGAGTGAGAAGCAACCTCAAATAAAATGAAGGTCCAGGAGAGAGGAAAAGAAAGCCCTCCTCCCCCAAAGGCACATTGTTTGGAAACAAGAATGTTTCACCTCGGCTTCTCTTTCTAAAGCTCCGCCCTCAGCTCCATGGCCCCACTATGTCCTCATGTCCCTGACCTTTTTCATGTCCCTTCTCCCCTTTTTTGGTGGTGAAGTGAAGGGGAGAGAACACTAAGAGTGGCTCTTGGGGTTAGGAATGTGGCCAATAATAGTAGGTGTCATTTATGGAGAGCTGGCTGTGTGTCAGGCACTATGCTACTGACTCTGTGTATGTTGTTCCACTAATTGTCCCAACAAAAGTATTATCATTCCCAGTCTATGGATGAGGAATTTGAGGAGTTCACAGAGTTACTCAGTGACAGAACCAGGAGAAAACCAGGGTCTGTCTGCAGAACCAGGCCCTTAACCCCATGGAATGCTTTGTTCAGTCCACTCCCCTGTGGAGCCCCCAGCATTTCTCACAGATGAAAGGGGATGGGGCTGCCAGAGGCAGGTGGAGGAGACCCAGAGCACCTTGTTCCACATCCCACATTCTTCTGCCCCCCTCCCACCTCTGTGGGTTTTTGCAGCTCTTTAGGTTACCCTCATTACCATTTAAACACCTCCCTCTAGATTGTTCCCAAGGTTTCCTGCCGCACTAAAAGTGTATCTGGTTGTGCTGTAGGTAGGTCCAAAACATAGCTGCAAAAGTAGTTTCAGGGGTAGAGGTATAAACAGTTGTTTTATTGTAAAATATGTTGAATTTTCTGTATTCCCTGGTTGTCATGCTTTTTGTCCTTTAAAAAATGATGTAAGCAGTAATTTCTACACCATCTGTTAATTTACCAACTAGTTACCGTGTAAACGAGAAGTCACGATAGCCCTGAATTTTAATTAGTTTTGATTTATAAGTTTGGTGCTGTGAGGCAACTACTTAAAATTTTTATTTTAGTTACTTAAAAGGTATTTAGGGCTTCGAGAATGGTTTTTGTATGCAGTGTTGTTTTAAATTATGACTAATATCATAAAATCGCAGTGCTCTTCGTTATGAGACAACCTGAAAGTCCCTCGGATGTTCTTCCAGACCACAAACAGACTGGCTTCGGTCCCTTTCACTTTGGCTGTTTTTAAGAATAGGACCTATTGTTTTCAATTACTGTTTGAGAATTTCGTGGATTTACTCCTGGATGCAGGAGATAAGAAAACATTTAATTCATAATTTTTATATTAATTAATGTAGTAAAAAATGAAGTGCTCTCTCCTCTCTCTCTCTCTCTCTCTCTCTCTCTCTCTCTCACACACACACACACACACACACACTGTCTCACACTTTTTCATCACTTAGTTAATATCACAACTGCATCATAAGGTTGGTGTTTATATCTGTTACACAAACAGGAAGCGGAGCTCAGAGATGGAAGTGATTTGCCCAAGGTCACACGGTGAGTAGTAGTGACATCCAGTTCTGCACCCTTCACTATGTGACAGCTCAGTGCAGTCCCTCCCCTCTCATTCTGCCCACATCACTTGCCCGCATCCTCTCCCCAGCAGAGTGGGACTTCCAGATGTGAAGGGGGAACCATAGGTAGGAGAAAGATGGACAAAAATTTCAACATGGCACAGTCCCAGGGCCCATTTGGGAAGAAAAGAACTGAGGTTTGCTTAACATCTACTATATACTGGGCACTTCCCATACTCTATCTCATTTAACCCTCACACCAGTTCTGAGAGGGTATTGTTATGTCCATTTTAGGTGAAAAAAAATGGAAATGGCAGTTTGCCTGAAGTCATATAGCTTGTGGATAAGAGCCTGGACTTGGACGTGACTTGCCACATTCTTTGCGCTTGGCCATGCAGCCTCTGAGGAAGGGAAGCCCACTCCCTCCTTTGCTGTTGGCCGACTTTTTCTAATTTACCTTTCTAGCTTTATTCCCCCCCCCGCCCTTACTAAAAACATTTGCTGTGTCTAACTGGTCTCTTGTTATTTTTCCTGAAGTACCTTTCCTGTTTTCACCTTGGTTCCTTTCACCATCCGGGTTCTGCATACCAGTATTCTGTCTCCTCCCATGTCTTACCCCATCCATGTCCATGCTCCGTATAGTGTTATAATCCTGTCTCTCCGATCAGCCTTTAAAGCCCAATTCAAGCATTACCCAGGAGCCTTTTCAGTTTATAAAGCATAGTAGAAAGAAGATAGGTTTAAAGTCAGAAAACCTTGGTTGGGGTCTCAGGTGCACAGTTAATAGCACCTTGGACAAAACTCTTGAGGGCTTTATCTTCTGTGATAGAATAGCAGCATTGGCCCTACCTCCTCATCAGGTTCCCCTACAGCATATAGAAAATTTTATGTGGTAAAACAGTTTTTCAAAGTAGAAAATGCTGTATTCTTGTTATTATTCCCTTCTCCCTCTTCTTCTGAATTGGAAGATATCTCAAGAAAAAGTTCAAGTATTTATCTGAATGTGTGAATGTATTGGACACTGTTGTGTAGGGCTCTGAATATTTGTTTTAAAATATACTGCTATGTTGAGACTTCAGAGATGTTTAGTGAGCCAAACTAAAATGTGCCTCATTTAACTGAAAGAAGCCTTTTAAATATACTAAACTAGCATAGAAATTTGGGGTGTCTGGTGTTGATTTGTGAGATTCAACTTGAAATCTTTTGGAAAGCCAGTTACATGTTGAAACACAAAATTGAAAACTAGCATATGCTCTGCTGGTTCGGAATTCTGCTGTAACATTGAAGTGCTTAAGGTAATATTGACCTGTTCATAAATTGCTTTTGGCATTGTCTGGTTCTCAGGTCCGCAAGGCAACTTTTCCCACCTTAATTTAAGAAAATAAAGCGATGCATTAAACAACAGCAGAGGATGGCAGAAGTCACAATTGGGAGGGAGCAGTCCCTGAACACAGCTGGAGCTGGGCCTGCTTCCCAAGGCCTGGGTCTCCAGGGAAAGCTGCCTCTTCTGTTTTTTATAAAGGCTCGGTGGGTTCAGCCACCACCCTGTAATTGACATGTGTGATAGTTTGCTTTTCCTATACTGATCTAAGCAAATCATTTTTTAAAAATCTCCACAAAGGACAGGATCTAAAGAGATATATTAACAATTTAGCCTCTCTGGTTCCCATGGGAATATAGATTTTTACTTTTGGGAGAGAATAACATGGCCATCTATAAGATAAAATAAAGATTTTGGAACAGTGTGTTTTGCTTTTCAAGGTTAAAAATAGATCTAGGAGTTTTCACGGCAAGTCTGTTATTCTTTTAAGTTAACAAATTATTGGAGAGAAGATTACCTGGAAAGGAATGTAACAGCGGTAGCAGGGGTTGGGCCATGGATTGGGGAAGGAAGCAGACAGGGAACCTACAATGATTTACCCAGGGGCTACCTTTAAGCTTCTTGGAGCATTGTGCACAGCTCTGAGGGTGACTCGCCTGCCTGAGCTTCTTCATTGTCTGTGGCTTTTGGGTTACAACTCAGGCTTGTAAGCATGACCCTGCACGCACTGCCACCTGTCTGCTTTGAGCTTCTTCCTGACACTTCCCACCTCCCAGGCTTTTGCCACACCCAACCATTTTTCTTGCCTGCAATGGGCCCTATTTCCTGTCTTTTTAGGCCAGTTACTTTCTCACTTCAGTGGCTGCACGTGCCACCTCTGCTTGGAATGCCACAGTGGCACCCTGCTCCTCTTCTTTGCATGGCTTTCTGTTATCCATAAAGACCCTAAACTGACCTGACTTCCTCCAGGTGGTTTTCACTGATTCCCCCTCCCCTGCCCTTCCACAGCATTCCGAGCATATCTTTACCAAAGTTCACTTCTGTGTCTCTGCCACTGGGTTGGAAACTCCCCAAAGATCATCTCAGTGTCTCCCCCACCCAGCGCCATGCTGGTCACAGAACAAACATCAGTAGATGCTCAGTGAATGAGTGAGAAGTCCAATTTTACATTCAAAATAGAGTGGTGAAATTGGCCACTTTGAAACTTTATTTTTCAACTCTTTTACCTCTAAGCTCCAGCCCTGGCTTTCAGGGTGAAAATTTATACACCTTCCTAGTAGCTAACTGGACCTCACAAATCAGGAGTAAAATATGTCAGCACTGACAAGGGAATGTTTATTTTTCATTATGTATTTTTCTTTTTCATTAGGTTAATGACAGGCCCCTATATGTCTAACTCTGAAATAGTATACACCCCTCTGCCCCTGTGTGGACGCCGGCCCTGCTGAGGCCTTGCAGACTCACCACACCACGTGAAGGCCCCACTGGAATATTGCAGTACTGTGGCCTTGGCGTCTGCTGTGCTGGTTTCTGCCTAGAATGACCTTTGCCACCCTTGTCTGTGTGATCCTTTACATCTCCTCAGGTCTCAGCTTGAATCCCTGCAGGACAAGACCTTGAGTTTTCTGTGTTCCTAGTGTATAATACTTGGCCCAGAGTAGGTGCACAATAAGTGATTTTGAATAAATGAATGAGTGCCATTTAAAACATGTTAAAATGTAATTTGCCACCAGTAAGCTGATCTGAGTGGGATAGCCCGTTGAATCAGAACAGTTTATGCAGGACTGTCCCACACAGTGCAGGTCTGGATTCAAGCCTCTGAACATTGGCAGCATAAATATACATAAATGTTGGGAGCACCCGTCCATCTAGTCACTGTAACAATCAAAAACACCCCTGCTGGGGAGGGGATAAAGGGGGAAAAGGGTGAAGGGTTTACAGGAACAATTATAAAGGACATACGGACAACAATAAGGGGGGGTGGAAATGGGGGAGGGAGGGAGGGAGGACTGGGGTGGTGGGGAGGGGTAGGGGAAAAAGGCACAAAACTGTACTTGAAAGACAATTAAAAAATTTTAAAATAAAAAAAATAAATGAAAAAAATGAAAAAAAAACAACAACAAAAAACACCCCTGCATATATGAGCTAGAACTGGTCCTTAGTAAGCCAAGGCTGTGGGGTCGTTTAGCTTTGAGTAGAAGAAAGTGTTGCATTGCCATAGACCTGAGACCCTTCCCTCATGGGATGTCTCTCAGATGCCCGTCTGACTGGGGAACAAAGGAAAGCTGTGATGGCTCAGCTGAGCCACATTGCCATACCTAGAAGAGAGAGCAAAGGGCACATTCCATTCATGGTCAGGTTGTTGTGTCTCCTTTCTATACACAGGACAGCTTATTACATGCATATTTGTCATATATTATAAAATCATTAAGAAGTTTAGACAGATTTTCATTCAATATTCCAGACAATCAGTATCCTTATAAATAATAATTCATAAAATTGTTTTCTTAGTATTGCCTATTTTTCCAAACATGTACAAATATACTGTGCTATTTGAATTCCAAGGGTTTTACAATGTTTTTTTTACTTGGAAATCAAATTTTATATCTGAAAGGTTAATGGAGAAAACTAATTATGCTATCTGGTAACCAAATGTGTGATGAGACATTTGTCTCTGTAATTAACAGCAAGGAACTTTTATAGTTTCATAAAATTGAATGCTACATAGGATATTCTGTGAGCATTTGTTTGGATGAGGTGTCCAAACAGAGATGTTTATGGATGATATAAAGTTGAACCGAAATGTAATGCAGGTGCTTGTGCATCTCCCAGCATTTCTCATTGTTGAAATGGAAGGCGGAAGATTAATAACTTTAGTTTGTCATGATAAAATAAGTAATGTGTTCTTGGAACAGTGGTACGCACATAAGTTACTCAGTAATTCCAAGAATTTATTCTGTTCCAGGAATAATATCCTTAACAATTTATTTCTACAGAAAAAGTTGATGCAACATAATAGCTTATGAAGTTGCTTGTATGGTTAATGGAATTATATCTCAAATATGACTTTATACCTACATATAAAATGTAAAGAACCCCACAAAAAAATGCAGGGTCAAGGTACAACATAAAAGTAAAAAAATCAGGAGATGCAAAAGTTAAAGTTCTTGTGTTAACATTAACTCATTCTCATTGCATATATATAATTTTTTCAATTACTAGCGAGACTTTAATGGGTACCTTAATAAGTACTACGTGAAATGCAGTTCAGGAGTTGCTACAGGAATGGTAGCTTCAGCATTCTTTACAAGTCCACTGTTCCACTGTTTACTCTGGAAGAGAGAGCCTGGTGCCTGGAACAACAGCAGATGTGTGGCCCAGATCTGGGGTTTCTTCTTCTGGTTTACTTTGGTCATTTTGGGGAAGTAGCTTAGCCTTCTCATTTGTCAAATGGGAGACACAACTTCCTGCCTATCTTTGATGAACTAGGAAGACAACAACAATGAGATATGTGCCTTTGGGAACACTTTCATAAGAAGATGTGATTGATTATAGGCACCAAGTGGCCTTTGCTGGCCAGCACTGCACACTCCACAGAAATGAGCGATTCTTTCAGGATGTCATAGGTGTTGGTTTATGTCCTGCACATCTGTGTTTTGCACATAGTTCTTTTTTGCAAGCTTTCCTCAACTGTGGCTTTCTCATATTTGATAGTAGAATTTACTTATTCTTATATTCATTTGTAGGTATTCATTGAGTAGCCATTTAATGGCAGGCTAGGAAAGTTTAAAGCCTACCAGATTGTGATAAAGGAAATTAAGGATTCTGTGGGAACATGGAATGGGGGACCTCCCTAGGCCTGGGGGTTAATGAATATGACCCTTGAGAAGATGACATTTAAGCAGAGTCTTGAGGGATAAGTTTAGGGTTGGAGCTGAGGATGTGTGAATTGGGGGATGAGAGCACTTCTGAGACCTTCTACATCCAAAGCAGAGGACCCCCTGGTTGTCTATTATGTAGATTCAGATTTAATTGTCCTGAAGTGAGGCCTGGGCACTGAGATTTTTAAAATTGTCCTGGTGATTCAAATGTGCATCCAGACTTGAGAGCCACTAATTTGGAATAAGGCAGGGTGTGGCTGGAGAAAGAGGAGAGGGAGGCCAGGCATGGAGGGCTCCAGGTAAGCCGGCTGGGAGCTGGGCTCCATCCTGAGGTTGTTGGCATCCTGCTGAGGTAACTCCTGTGATGAGATTTGCATGTTTGAAAGATCACTCTGGCTTCAGGGGGACATGTAGATTGGAGGGGAGCAACACTGAAGGCCTTTGGTGGTAGCCCCATTAAGTGACAAGAGAAATGGGGGTGGAGAGAAGTAGAAGGATTCAGGGTAATTTAGAAGTTGTAATAAGCAGGACTCAGTGGTTAATTGTCTGTGAGAAGGAGGGGAAGAGAGATAAGTTCCATGTTTCTGGCTTGGACAGCGGAGTTGGTGCTGTTTATTAAGGACTGTGAAGAGTTGTCATAAAATACATTTCAGACATGATTTTAAGGTTGCTCTTGAAATGTGAAAGTGAGCAGTCCAGTGGGCAGTTGGATGTATGGGTCTGGAGCCCCAAAGTGGGGTCAGGACGAAGTCCTCACATAGAATGATAGTCATTGGAGCTGGGAGAGAATGTTGGTGGAGCCAGAAAGAGTGTGGAAGACAGAGTCCTGAAAAACTTGGACACTTAAGGAAGTGCTTTTTATACCAGTGGTTGTGACCTAAAAGTGGGTCATGAAATCAGTTAAGCAGATTGTCACCAACACTGACCACAACAGTAGTACTAGTAGCAGCGGCAGCGGTAGTAGTAGTAGTAGTAATAATAATAGTAATAATGGTGAAATAGAACAGACTAGAAAATATCAGAGTGCACTACATGCAGGAAGGATAAATTCATGAGACTTGTTTAACTTATGTGCATGGCAAACATATAGGTGTTTAGGTCATCAGGAAAAATGTATTTTTTTCTAAAATATTTTTAAATCCTTGCCTGAGGATATGCTTATTGATTTTAGAGAGAGAGAAAGAGAGGGAAGGAGGGGAGGGAAAGAGAGAGAAATGTGGATCAGTTGCCTCCTGTACACTTCCTGACTGTGGATAGAATCTTAAACCTAGGTATGTGCCCTGACTGGGGATTGAACCGCAACCTTTTGGTGCATAGGACACAGTCTAACCAATTGAGTCACCTGGCCAGGGCAAGAAAAATGTATTTCTTGATGTGAACCATGGTCAAAAAAGTTTGGAGGCCACTGATTGAAGCTATGGTCGCCTTCCCCTTGGAGATTTCCCATTAGTTTCCCTCAGGGAAGACTGCCACTCTCCAAGCGCCTTTGGGCCCAAATTGTCAGAATTCCTTGAGATCCTTTGAAGAAAAAGGTGCTGGGAATTAATGATTTATCCTTAATATTCTTTACATTGAAGATGAAACCATACAACAGGACTTGTATTTAAGTTGAGATGTTTAAAAATTTTAAACAGTTGAAGAAATGTAATAATACAGCCAGTATTTAACCATGTTCCTACTTAACTGATCCAAGGTAGCAAGGAGTGGAGATTTGTACTTCTGTGTTAGTATTCTTTTAGAACTTTACTGTTCAGGAGAGCAGAGGATCAGCATTTTAAGTTGTATTAAAAACTCTTTCTAAACAGTAGATTATGAACATTTATTTTATCTCTTATTGGATGAAGACAAGATTTTGGTTATACTAGTACAGGAATATGTGGAAGCAGCTCTTGAAGTCTAGAGTTTGTTATATTTTTCCTTTGTGTATATTGTCAACCTTTGAATATTTTTGCTGTATGTTTCACATAATTATGAACACAAATTGTTATTCCACTTTTTCCGGGTTTAATATTTGGCTTTTGTAGAACTCACAGGATTCTCATGAGCCATGGCTCCAATTTTAAAGAAACCATCTAAGCCTTATTTTTTGTAGTTTGAAACAGGACAACCAAGTTGGAATCCAAAGAGATAGTTCATTGCTTCCACTGTATGTGTTAACACAACTAGGAGCTTAAGGTGCAGACTAGTTCACACCGCCCAGCACCTCATGATGGATCCTGGATATACCACACAGCTCCATTGCTTTGTGAAGGGAGTCCTTTCTGTCACTCAGCTAGTTCCTTGAACAGTTTAGTAGAGTAATAAAGTGCTTAGACCTTGCAACTTGATGCATCCAGTTTAAACCTGTAATCTCAAAGTCCTTTTCTGCTGAGTCAAATGTGTTCATCAATATTAAAACTTTTTAGTTTGTTTACTAGGACTTAGTGTAGGTGGAGTGTTTGCCAGAGGGCCTGGTCTTGTACAGGGTAAGCATTCCTAAATGGTATCTATGATGCTTTTCCCTTACATATGTCCACATTCCTTTTAAAAATACACGCCTTATAATGAGCTTCAAGAGGAAGTAACTTTAGGCAGGTACACCAGGGGTTGCAAAATACACGCAACCAGCACCCTCCTTTCCTGACTTTGTTTTGCTGCTGTCTCCAGCCACCTTGTTTCATCCCCGCCTGACATCATCTTTCCCGGGTAACATAACAGATGATGTGTTTATGTCCAAAGCTTCTACCACCAGTTGCCTTAGGCCCAGCCTCAGAATACCAAGGAGTAAAAGGTATACATCATTCTTCTAGATTATTTTTTCTTACCAAAAACTAATACACATTCATTTTTAAAGTTAGAATTTATAATCTTGAAAACAAGTGAAAACTAGAAGACCCTATCCCAATCACACTCTCCAGTAATAACCAATTATCAAAAATAGAGTGTGTGTAAAAAATATGGGTGTGTGTTACAAAAACGGAAAATGGATTCATGTATCATATTTACAACTTCTTTCACTTAAGTGCATCTCCATTTATTAGACACAGGTTGAGTGCCTACTTTGAGCCAGGTGGTAGGCCCTTGTTATCCCGTTGCAAGTGAAATTATCAGGATCTCAACCATCATGGGGTTTACAGTTTATCTTGCACATATTTGCAAATGACAGTAAAGGGGTCAATTTCATTCTTTGTAGATATGTAAAGATATACCATAACTTAATCATACTGGTATACCATAATTTATCTAATGCTCTAATGAACAATGTCTGGATTATCCCAGTGCTTCCCTAGTAAAACGATGCAGTGAATATCTTTGTACATGGGTACTTGTCATGGGTACTTGTTTGGATATTTCTGTAGGATAAATTTCTGTAAGTGGAATTGCTGAATTTCTCTCCAAAAAGGTTCCTCACCAAACGCATATGAGAGTGACTGTGCCTCTATACCTCCACCAAAAATGGGCTTTATGAATCTATAGTCTTTGTCAAATTAGTCAACAATTTCTTATTATATTTAATTTTAATTACATTAATAATTAGGGAGGTTAAGAGATTTAAACAGCAAACTTCTCTTATAAATAACATGTTCATGTTCTTTGCCTGTGTTTCTGTTATTAGTATTTCTCATCTTTTTCATTGAGTTATAAGACCTCTCCCCTGTATTTGGGATGTTAACTCTTTGGCTCCATTACTCCTGAACATTACTTGAAGTGGTGGCTTCTGACCCAGTCATTTAGTTAGGACTACATTTATACATCAAAAGAACATTGGGCCCTGGCTGGGTGGCTCAGTTGGTGGGAACGACATGCCATACACTGAAAAAGGTTGTGGGTTCTATTCCCAGTGAGGGCACATATGACATTGCATGTTCTGGGCCCGTGTGGGAGGCACCTGATTGATATTTCTCTCTCACATCGATTCTCCTCCACTACCTTTCCTCTCTGTACAATCAATAAAAACATGTCCTCTGGTGAGTATTTAAAAAGGGAACATTTGGTAGGGCAGCCATGTTATGTTTATTATAAAATGAAAGTTAGTTGTCCAAGGAAGAACATTTGGAGGAGAAATAAGTAGATAAACTGAATTAGTTTGGGTAATTCTAGCTTTGTCATACCATTCTCTTATGAAAAACCTTCACTGATTTCCTGGCATTTCCAGGATAAAGTAAAAACATCCAGGTCCTTCTCTCTTTGACTTTGCCTATTCAATGCCTTAACTTTAACTGAGCTGATTCACTATCACCCTCTTTGTTTTCCTCTGCCCTCAAGCTTGGCTCAGTGCTATTATCTCTTTTTCCAGAAGCGCCCATGGAAATGCTGACCAGCTTTGATTGACCAGCTCAAATCTCACCAACGTCCTGAAGCCAGCTCTCATCCTCCCAGTTTAAATGCTCTCTTTCTCTCCTTCATTTCTGGAACACTTATAATTTATGCACTGTCCAAGGCATTTATCATATACCCTCTTGGTTTTGCCTTTTTTGCCATGGGCACTACAAAGGTATTCCTTGAAAGTGTAGCTGGGGGTGTTTAAAAGCCTGGCTTAAAAGCAGCAGCCCTTTGCTCTCTGCAGTGGCCAACCCCCCCCGCTCAGGCCAGGGCATCTTTGACTGGCAGGTGTGTGACTGTGGTGCCCCATGTTCTTCCATGGGCTACAGGAATCCACACAGCTCCATGAGTGGAGAGTGGAGTATAGTATTTGCATTTATTTTTTAAGATAAAACAAAGGTATCAAAGAAATTTGTTCCTTGTTCCCCGCTTAGGATGTTGCCCCTAAACTTCTCATGGGTGTGTATTCCTCTTTGTTGATATTCTTTGAGGAGCACATTTGAGAAGCAGCTTGACAGCCCGTTTCAACTGCCTGTCCTTGATTCGTTTCCTGAAATTTCTCTGCTCCTTTGGCCCTTAATACCTGTCTTAAGCTTTTTTAGCCCTTTTCACTTTGAAGGCCTATTTTCCAGCTAAGATCCCTAGCATTCTGTCCTAGTACCTGTCCTGGCCTGGCTCCACATTCTCAGCTTGAGTAAAGAGGTCCAGCCTCCTGCCCTGGCAGCAGGTGGCCCACGCTGGGTAAGCCTGCCCATGCATTCAAAGAGAGGCACTGAATTCTTAGAATTGTTTGTGCTTCATTTGTCTTCCATGTTAGATTGCAAAGCCATGAAAGGGAGAAACTGTTTCATTCATTCATATATATTTGTCATGTGGTATCCCATATTTAGTAGTGCTACAATAAATAGTTACTTGACTGAATGAATGAACCGATGTTATCTAAATAGATTTGAAAGGAACATGGTTGTCCTTCAAATGACAAAGCCATGTGTATATTGGGCTGCTTAATTATTCTCTACCTATAACTTTCCATTTAATAGTGTCCTCAAACACATGGCAATGAATTTGCAGTGTAGGTGCTCCTCATCGTAGTATTTGATCTGACCAACTAATGACTCCACAGCCACTGTTTGGCCACTCTCCTTCTCAGTGACATTTAGACTGTGTTGTGTAGCACTCTTAGAATTCTGCAGTGTGGTGCAGGCACTGATTAGGAATGTGTGTTCTGGTATACTCTCTTGAACTGAACTGTGCTCCTGCCCTGGCTGGTGTGGCTCAGTGGATTGAGCACCGGACTGCAAAGCAAAGAGTCGCTGGTTCTATTCCCAGTCAGGGCACATGCCTGGGTTGCAGGCCAGGTCCCCAGTATGGGGCGAGCAAGAGGCAGCCACACATTGATGTTTCTCTCCTCTCTTTCTCCTTCCCTTCCCCTCTCTCTAAAAATAAATAAGTGAAATCTTAAAAAAATAAAGAACTGTGCTCCTCTTCATTTACTGGGGTTCCACTTAAGATTGCATTGGAAAAAAAGACTCACTTAGAAACCATTGCTCTCTTCTACAAACTAATGCTTTACAGACCATTTTTCCTGGGTTAGAATCCCAGTCTTGCCACGTCTCTCATAAACATGGCTGTTATCGGTGAGGGCGGCCCAGTGGGTCCTTGGTGGCGTGTGTGCGTCAGCATGGGTTTGGAATCAGCATGTCAACTTCAGGTCCTCTTATAGCACAGAGTCTTCAAATTCCTCTTCTTTGAAACTCATGGTTGAGATTTGTGGTGAGGGCTGCAGCACAGGCATGAAGGCCCTGTCTCCTTCCTCCTCTCATGCTGTCATGTGACAGGCTGTTGGTCAGTGTTTTCTACAACGTGGCTCCACACCAACTTCTGGTATTTGAGAGGAGATATTTGAACCATTTCTTACAAATCCTGGTCATGTTAGTATTTCTCACTCATACTTTTTCTGTTTATTTTAATGTGTCTGTTCCTGAAAATTGCAAGGAGTTTTAAAGCATTCTTTTTTTTTAAGTATATTCACAGGGTTGTGCAGCCATCACCAATATCTGTTTCCAGGACTTTTTCATCATCCTAATCAGAAAAAGTATTCTTATTATCTCTTCTTGTGCACATTTTCTTGGATGCTTCTGCATGGTTTCTAGTGTTTATGAACTGGAAGGGTCAGCTCTTTAAGACCATATGTTACCCAGCCTCCTGCCTGGAAGACACAGTTTTGATCCATGTTTTCCCTTGTTGGTATGTCCTACCCGTAATTACCCATCGTATACCTGAAGACAGTTATTTAATAGCTGTATATTTCTCAGTGAAACAACCCATTTTCTTTACTCTTTCCTTGTTTCCTTAATCTTTTTGTCGACTTTTTCATTATCTTCTTAAGATTCTCAGCAGCCTCTTTAAAATAGTGCAAAACTGGACATGATACTATAATAAAGTCAAGCAATACCAAATATAGTGGAGGAATTGTCCCTCAGTGCTTTAAGATTCTGTCAGTCCTTCCGTTGAGATGAGTTACCCAGAGTGGCACCTCTGGGTGATGGATTTGATGTTGGGGACAGGGAGAGCAAGGAGATGGAGATGACTCCGTCCTGACTGGTAATTGCTCCTTGGCACAGAGAGGACGTCCGGAGGGGTCAGTTGACTCTCTTTACCAACGTGGAAACAAATAAGGTCACAGCTTTTTTAATGTTGAAGTAGGGGTTTCGAGCTCTCTACCTAGTGGATTAATAGGAAAGCTGGTATCTCCACATAAGGTGTCTTTTCACCCACTGAATTGTTAAGGAGCCCCGGGGCCTCTCTAGAGACCAGCTACTACTGGTGTCGTGGCAGCAACCACTACTAACAGGATAGTTCTGGAGGATTGTCTCATCATCAGCTTTGCGTATTTTCAGTTGCCTGCTTATCATCTAAATTTTCTTTGTCAAAACTAGGCTCATCATATCCCCACTCCCCTGTGACCTTTTTCCCTAATTTTCTGACTGGTATTAATATCAATCAGTTACCCAAGCTAGAAACCTTAGAGTTAGCTTGAATAGATTCTTCTTCTTCACGGCCGCACTCTATCTCCACATACAGTTAATCACCAACTCTGTGTTGATGAAATTTAAGAGTTTCTCTCTCCAATCCCACCCTCCAAATCCTGATGCAGACCATTATTATCACAGCCTTTAACAATAATAGTCTAGCTGGTTTTCTTTCCCATACCATTTTCACTATAGTTTTGCCAGAATTGTTATTCTAAAGAATAGATGTGATTATTTACTATCCTTATATTAAAAGAGATAATGAATTTAAAATTACCCAGAGTAATAACCCAGTATCTCCAGGATGAAATTACTCTTCCTTAGCCTGGCAGATAAGGCCCTTAATGGGATGACCTGCCTATAAGTTTCAACTTCATCACCTGCCACTTCCCTTAGGAATTCCCACCATGCAGAACTGCTGTTCAGGAAGAAGGGTGGGAGGTGGTCCAGCTTTGTGGCATCAACTTAGACAACTGTGGGCTTCCTGAGGTGGAAAGAGTGACATTTTGGGGAGCCACCCTTACCAGCCCCGTGGGAATAGGAGGTGAATAACTTTCACGCAGGGGGCTTCTGGGGAGGGCAGCCTCCTCGGGGAAGGCCTGTTAGCTCCAGCAAGGAAGCAGGGTCATCTGAAGTTAGTAGAGCAGTTTGCTCACTGGAGTTCTGGGGCACCAGTTAAAAGAGGTAAGGATCACTAGACTGGGAAAAATCAGGACCATTTTTCAGAATTAATACAAGGGATTTGGGTAAAAGATGTTAAGAGATTTGGAGGGGGGTGTCTTTTAATTTGGACCAGATGATCTTTATGTCTCTGGGGCCTAGGAGGTGCTGTTTTAAAAAGTACATTTTATTGATTATGCTATTACAGTTGTCCCAGTTTTTCCCCCTTTGCCCCCCTCTGCCTTCCCTTACCCTCCAGCAGTACCCCCCTTAGTTCATGTCCATGGGTCCTGCATATAAGTTCTTTGGCTTCTCCATTTCCTATACTATGCTTAGCACCACCCCCTGTCTATTTTGTATCTACCATTTACACTTCTTAACTTCTTATTCCCTGTATCTTTTCCCCCATTCTCTCCTTTCCCTCTCCCCACTGATAACCCTAAGAATGATCTCCATATTTATGATTCTGTTCCTGTTCTAGTTGTTTTCTAAGTTTGTTTTTGTTTTTTAGATTCAGTTGTTGATAGTTGTGAGTTTGTTGTCATTTTAATGTTCATAGTTTTGATCTTTTTCTTAAATAAGTCCCTTTAACATTTCATATAATAAGGGTTTGGTGATGATGAACTCCTTTACCTTATCTGGGAAGCACTTTATCTGCCCTTCAATTCTAAATAATAGCTTTGCTGGATAGAGTAATCTAGATTTTAGGTCTTTGCTTTTCATCACTTTGAATACTTCTTTCCAGTTCCTTCTTGCCTGTAAGGTTTGTTTTGATAAATCAGCTGATAGTCTTATGGGAACTCCTTTGGAGGTAATTCTTTTCTCTGGCTGCTTTTAAGATTCTCTCTTTGTCTTTAACAATTGGCATTTTAATTATGGTGTGTCTTGGTGCAGCCCTCTTTGGGTCCAACTTGTTTGGGACTGCCTGTGCCTCCTGGACTTGTATGTCTATTTCCTTTGCCAAATTAGGGAAGTTTTCTTTAATTATTTTTTCAAGTAGTTCTCAGTTTCTTGCTCTTCCTCCTCTCCTTCCGGCACCTCTATGATTGAGACGTTGGCACTTTTGGAGATGTCCCAGAGTCTTCTTATTCTCTCCTCATTTTTAAAAATTCTTATTTCTTCATTCTGTTCTGGTTTACTGTGTATTTCTTCATTATGTTCCAAATTATTAATTTGAACCCCAGCTTCCTTCCCTTCACTGTTGGTTCCCTGTGGATTTTTCTTTATTTCTCTTAGTGTAACCTTCATTTCTTCCCTCATGCTTTTGCCATACTTAATGAATTATCTGAGTATCCTGACCACCAGTGTTTTGAACTCTGTATCTGATAGGTTGGCTATCTCCATTTCATTTAGCTCTTTTTGGGGGGTTTTGTCTGTTCTTTCATTTGGGCCATATTGCTTTGTTCCTCAATTTGGCAGCCTCCCTGTGTTTCCGTGTATTAGGTAGAGCTGCTTTGACTCCCTGTCTAGTGCACCTGCTCAGTTGTACGGGGCAGAGCCTTAGGTAACTGCCATGGTGGGGCTTCACTGCTTTGTGGCACTGTATTGGGGGAGGGGTCGGAGAAGAGACAGTGCCACTGCCTGGCTGCTAGAGGCTTGCCTGGCAGTTTCCCCATTTCTAGTCACTTCACCCACTTTCCATATGTGACTGGCACCCCTCTGGCTGTTGCCCTGGTGCTGGATCCCAGAGTGGGTGTGTTTGCATACATTCTGGGACCATGCAGGCCCTTTAAACAGACTCTCCTGGGAGATCAGCAGTTTCTTCCACTACTCCAACCTGCACTGGTTTTTACAGCCAAAAGTTATGAGGCATTGTCTTCCTGGCACTGGAACTCTGGGCTGTGCAGTCTGCCCTGGGGCTGGGATCGCTCACTCCCCAGGTATCCCTCCTGACTCTTATCCACCACATGTGAATGTGGGATTGCCTATTCATCCAGCCACCGCCACCTCGCCACCAGCAAAACACTGTCCTCTCTGTCCCAACTCCCCATCTCCTACCCATCTGGGTGAATATGGCTTCTTTAAATCCTTGGTTGTCGGATTTAAAACCAAACTTCCATACAGTTTGATTTTCTGGCAGTTCTGGGTGTTTTTTGTTTTGAGGTTAGTTGGGATCTTTCTCATGGTTGTGCAAGGAGGTGAAGTGTGTCTACCTATGCCTCCATCTTGACCAGAAATCAGAAGGCACTTGATAATTGTTTGTTGAAATATTTATTTCTGGTACTTTTTAAACTTCATTCTGTTAAGATAATGTTGGTTTATAACCTTAGTGTTACATTTAATTCTACTGGACTCATTTGGTCTGATCAGCCATTTCTTTCATTAATTCAAGGTTTGTGGAATATCTGCTGTCCATCAGCACCACTTCATTTGTTCTTCATGAGCCTTCGTAAGAAGACATACATAGATGGACATATGATCTTCATGTACAACCTCTCGCTGTTTGTACGCTGCCGTCTTTTTCTTCTGTAATCCCAGACCGTAATTAATCAGTCATGTTCTGTGTAGCCCATCCTTCTCTCCTGGCCAAGTGAGGGGAGAACCTGTGTGATGACTTCTCGGTTGCAAGACTCCGTGTGTATTATGTAAATTCTTTGTGTGAAGGAAAGTGATCTGGTTGAGTCTTGAAATTCGGTGAAGGGAGAATTCAGCCTACAGTCTTTTTTAGACCTTGTCCAAGGAACTTAGTTACTAAACAGTTAAGATTATTTTTACCTGGAGGGAGACACATAGCATAGATCCATTTTAGTAAGATTTCTTTTCGTTTGTTTTGTCTAAAAAGACTTCACCTCTTGGGGTTGAGTTTAAGTGAAGACATAGAGAGGTTTGGAAAGAAATCAGAACATGCACAGATTTCCCCGTGTAATCAGGCTTCTTTAGATAGCCCATTGCCCCTCAGAGCTTCCTCTTCCTGGCATTTATCTGTGGAGAAGACACTGACTAATTAGAACTGGAAAGACAGAGGGTAACTAATGCTTCAAATCTCAGTCTCTTTTATACTTTGCACCATTTTTTAAAGTCAAAGAACATGGGCTCCCTCCATTAAAAAACAAACACATGCCTTGGGCTCTGTAGTGAAGACACAATAAGCCCACTTCTTTTGAAGAGGACACACGTGGCTTTCAGAGGCATCAGGCCCCGCCTCCCTCCCCAGTGGCTGCTGTGCACCCCTCGGTGCAGAGCACAGGTCTGGTCTGCAGCCTGAGAAGAGTAGGTGACTTGCCCCACATCAGGTAACAACTTAGCACATTTAAGAAGTGAGTCCGGGTGTCAGGAATGTCTGTGCCCCACACCAGTATCTGGGGACTGAACTTCCTCAGGCTCACCTACTCACCTGTGGTCAGCACCTACTCCATCCCAGGCAAAGTGTGTTGACTCAGCATTTTTGGCCCTCCCTACTTTCAGTCTTCAGGTCTCCTTGCTGACCCTCTGTTCCATGTGTCCAAAATGTGCAAAGACTCACTCCCCCTCACTCTGCCAGAGCCCATCGTCACTTGCATGTGTCATTGGGCTCCAAGACCTGTCCCCATAAGCGGTGTTTTCAGGGCGGCTCCCTGCTTCTTTGACTCAAGGGAGGACAGTTCAGTTACCCCAGGGACCATTCATTCATACACGTCCCGTTGTCCTATAGGGTTGCCCACCCTGTCTCCTCCAAGAAGCTGTCCCCTCAGTCTGCCCTTCACCCTTCCCTACAGTCCCTTCACTTTCCTCTCACTGGCTGGTGCAGTTCTCTATCTTCTGTCCTTTGAAATGTCCCCATGGTCAGATGGGCTGTGGGCTCTCTGCTGAGTGCAGCCAGGTGTGCCCTGGCCTCTGCTGTCCTCCCCCACAGCGCTCCTTCCCCCTCCATTGTCCCCCAGGTCCCCGTTTGTTGTTGGGTTTTTGTTTTGACTTTGGAAGAAATATTTTTAAACATTACAGGGGCAGCTGACAACCAGAATTTCCCTTTCTGCTTTTCCTTTCTTTCCTGCACCCAACCTGCAGCCCAGGATTCTGGTCTTCCACATGAAAGTACAAAGCATGCAAAATTCAAGTTGAATTTTCAGTCCTGTGATTTTCAGAGATATAACTTCTGGCACTAGGAGACTAAGGTCCTGACAAAGCAGATTTGCACTTAGAAAGGTCCAGAACCCTGGGGCTTCTCCTCCCTGCCGCCAAAGGCAGCACTTCATCATAGCACTCAGTCTCTGGGGCAGAGGTGGAACCTCTGAGAAGAAAGTATCCCTTTTGCAGAGATGTGCCTGGGTTCCTATGGAGAAGCACCCTGGCACTGACTCAGCCAGGCAGAGTGTGGCCTTGCAGTGCAGCTCTCACCAGGGAGCCAGGAGGGCGGGGTGTGGCAGCCACCAGCCCGTGCCAGTGCAGATTGGTGAGCCACAGCTTTTGACAGGTGCACGACTTTTCTGATGGAGATCGAGGACGAGATCTCCACAGGAAAGAAGTTTCTTCTTGCCCGAACTATACTGTTAACTAGCCAGGAAAGTATGTGTTTGGTGCCGAAACTAGCACCACATTTGCCTATAGATTTATCTTCCAGAATTCCTTTGGGAGCTCCTCCAGACACACCCTGTTCTAGACATCTTGGGGAGGTGGTAAATTCTCCTGGCTGCATCAGTGAAATTGTGCTTGGTCATTCTCTTAGAATCTGGAAGATGATCCATTGTTTCTATATTGTAACTTTCACAGGTGCTTGATGCAATAATGGTTCTATTACAAATTAAAATATTTCTCCTCTCAAGCATATAGCAACACGTAACAGTATTGTAAATTTGGAAATCTGTCATATCTGTATTCACCCATGTTAGGCATTAAAGGCAGAGTTAGTATTTTATTGCCATTTTAAAAATGGAAGATACTCCCTGGCTGGCGTAGCTCAGTGGATTGAGCACAGACTGTGAACCAAAGTGTCACAGGTTCGATTCCCAGTCAGGGCACATGCCTGGGTTGCAGGCCATGGTCCCCAGCAACCACACATTGATGTTTCTCTCTCTCTCTCTCTCTCTTTCTCCTTCCCTGTCTAAAAAATAAAATCTTTAAAAAAAATGGAAGATACTGATTTCAAAACAATGTATAAAAGTTTCCTTACAGTCAGTAATGTATTTATATATTAACTAACTAAATATCTAACTAGACAACACAAAATACCTAAATTTGTTGTGCAGTTACCAGTTCTATGGAGAAATCTGGCTCACATGATACTAAGTGCATTAAAACATCATTATGTTAAACATGCTGGATTTGTTTGCAGGAGCTGTTTTTCTTAATAGATACTTTCTGTGAGGCTTTTGTTTTTTCTCATAGTTTAAATTTCAAGCAATTAATAGAGTGATTGCATGAGTGTGTATACATACCTTGGCATAATACTTTTATTTTAACACCCAGATTAGAGGGGGAAAATCCACTTTTCTTAACCTTTGTGAAGATACTGGCTGACGCACAGTTTAAGAAGGTGTTATGTTTGAAATAGCTCCTAATAGATATTGGCATCTTTTATTGGTCTTATTGCTAGAAAATATTTTATATTTGTATAATTTGACAGTCATCTTTAGGTAATATTTACTAAGTACCCCCGGTGTAGTAGGAAGATACCTTAGTTTAAAAAAAAATCCCTGAGGGAAAAAGAATCTTAAAAAAAAATGTTCAGTGTAAAACTTCTGGAGTTGAACAACAATGTGAATATATGCAATGTGGACCTGTGTACTCAAAAATGCTTAAGATGGTAAATTTGATATGATGCAGTTTTTACCACTATTTTTTAAAGTCAATGCATAGGTGAGGTAGTCTTTGAAACAACCTGTTCTCTTTTGCACATGGTTACCAAGTGGAAGCGCCAGTGGGTTTGGTTCAGACAGGGCCAGGGTGAGGCGGTCAGGAGGATGGGGCAGGGTGGCAGTGGGAGACTGCACTTCCCCTTCTGGTGCTTGTGCAGCCAGGGACCCCTGGATGCCACTGGGCTGAGTCACAGTCCCAGAGGCACCTCCCTTGTGAGCTGGTCTGAGAAAGACAAGACCTTCCTCCCTTGCCCTGATGTTTCTATGCCCCTGCCCTCTCACCTCTGACGGTGATGCCTCCACTGAGTGCATCATACTGGAGTGCACTGCTGGTCCTCAAAAAGCCCTGCATGCCAGCCCATGCCACCCGTTCGCCCTGGTATCTGCACCCGACTGGAGCAGGTGGGCAAGCCACCCTCCAGGCTTTACTGCTACAGCTGTCAGCTGGAGCAGCTCCAAGCGGGGCTTCAGTCTCGAACCCCATCCTCCATCTTCTGCCTCAGCCTGTTTTCTTATGACACCCTCACCCAGAAAGCACTCCCAAGGAGGGAATTTAAAGTATGTCCCAGATGAAACTCACTCAGAAAACCTCTTTTTTTTTCCATAAAAGAGTTTGGCCAGAAAGAGATTAAGCTGAGATGCACCAGGAATATAATCAGATCCTTTAGACCACAGCCAGTTTCCTTGCCTTTAATTTTTATGGACTACTTAGTATCTAGAAGCTTGCACCTGGAATCAGTAATCTTTGCCATTTCCAGAGAAGGGGTGGTGGTATCTTCTGGTAGTGGATTGTTTTTTCTTTTGCTAATTTACAGTGCTCTCTTTGGCCCTGTTCCCATTAGGAGGTGAAAGCATGGAAATTAAAAAACAAATCACAGGAATGAGAAGGTTACTGAATGATAGCACTGGGAGGATCTATCAGCGTGTTGGCAAGGAAGGCGAAAAATTAAAAGAAGAACCCCAGGATTTGGACTCCATTTGGCCCCAGCGTTTGAACTCTGCTGAGGCCCCACAGAGCCTCCACCCTTCTTCTCGGGGTGCGTGGAATGAGTTCCCAGCCCAGAGCGGGCAGCTCTCAGGGCAGTCTGGCCCCCGCGCTAGAGCCTTCCAGAGTCAGCCCCACACTGCCGGGAGCTCCAACGGTATGGTCGTTATCAGGCATTTAGAATGCTCTTACGGGGGGTTGTCCGAGTGTTGTTTTATTCCTAAATGTTCATTGTGTTCAGTGAGTCCTCACTTAATGTCATCAGGTAGGTCTTTGGAAACTGCGACTTCAAGCAAAATGATATATAATGAAACCAATTTTACCATGGACCAATTGTTCCTACGGCCTATTTCTGGTCACAAAAGCATCACCAAACTTCTAAATAAAGACCCAAAACACTTGTAATATTACACATTGAAGTAAATGTGAGCTATCTATACATTTAAGAAAGGTGAATAAAAATAAGTAAGAGAATTCTTTTCCAACTCGCTGATTCCAATTCAGGATCACGGGTGTCCGGAGCCTCTCCCAACAGTTCAGGGTACAAGGCGTGGACCCGCCCTGGACAGGATGCCCTTCCATCCCAGGGCCACTCACACCCGCACTCACTCAGACCGGGACAACAGCAACACAGCAGTGGACTTCAGGTGCACACCTTTGGGATGTGGGAGGAAACCCACACAGACGTGGGGGGAATGTGCCAAGTCCAAACAGGCAGTGGCCTTGGCCAGGAATTGATTTCTTTTTCTCATCAGTGTTATCAGAAAATGACACTAATGCTGTACATTAAGCCCTACTTTAATCACCTGCCTTAGTTGAGTTATTTTAAGAGACAGGGAAGACATGGAAGGAAAAGTTGCAGAATATAAAATACGAGACTTGAGACTCAGGAAAGACTGGGGTTCTATAGTAGAAATGATGATTTCTCTGAGATTTTAGCCCTTTAAGAAGTTGTAGCTGCCGTTCGCTGGTGTGCAGGTTTTGTCACGAAAGACTGAACACTAGGGCAGAAAGAGCGCCCTCCCCTTTGTCGTTAAAAGAAGACTCCTGGTCATGTGGTGTATTAGTAGTACATCCCCTTGCTTACACCGTTGCTTTTCTTTTTTTTTTTCTGCATTGTGCTTTCTTTTTTTTTAAGTTTTATTTTAATCATTGTTCAAGTACAGTTTTCTTCCATTTACTCCTGTTCCAGCCCACCCACCCAACCCTCCCCACTTCCCTCCCATTACCACCCTCCCCCTAGCTTTTGTCCATGTGTCCTTTAAATTTGTTCCTGTAAACGCTTCCCATTCTCCCCTGAAATTCCCTCTTCTCTCCCCTCTGGTCAAAATAAAAAGCTTTTGCACAGCTAAAGAAAACAGTGTCAAAATTAAAAGAGAACCAACTGTATGGGAAAACATATTTGCCAATGATACCTCAGACAAGGGTTTAATCTCCAAAATATATAAAAAACTTACACGACTCCACTCTAAGAAGACAAGTAACACTGTTGCTTTTCTTCATCATCAGAAGAGTTGTAGTGAAAGGGAGGACTGATAACCCAGCACCCTAGTCCCTGTTTTAACCTCATATCCCAGCTACTGAACCAAATGCTCCGTATTTTATAACTTGCTTCATTAGGGTTGAAATGTATTCCTTTAAAGTAAAATTTCCTTAATTGAAATTTCTAATTGTTTAGAAAAAAATCAAATGGGAGTTTTTTTTCCAAAACTTATGGGAAAAATGGATGATTTTTTTCCAGTCATGTTAAATTTCCTCCAATGACTTTGGATGTTACTTGTCCTATAAATTATGTATAGATGTACAGACCTATAGTTCCCACAAGAAAGAGGTAAAAATTCATTTTCAGTTTTCTTGAAAAGTAAAGGATTTTTCCCATTTGTTATCCTTCAAGATTAAAAATTGTTTTGATTATTATTTTTTAAACACAATTTGCAGTAACCAGTTCAGATGCGTGAAAAGCCATCCTGGGACACCGTTGATGAGACCCGAGGGACCCAAGGAGGTGTACCGGCGTCTTCTCTTTCTCTCTTTCATACGTCAACATCAGATTCATAGGTTGGCCTGCATCCAGCTTGCAGGGAGATGGCTCTTGAAAGACTCCTCCATAAAAATAAAAAGTCAGTTCTCTTTCAAATTAGAAAATGATTTATAACAAGCTGAAAGGAGTTGGTTTTGTCCTCTAAAAAGAATAAAGACAGTACTTAGAATAGTGATTAGGAATGGTCGACAAGGGCCCCCTGATTCTTTGGCCATGGAAGAAGCTCGAAGAGAAATAAGCTGCCCTCAGGTATGGGTGGAGTTAGTAAACTCCACAGCAGTAAGTTTTGGGTGAACAGAGTTCTCTTTCCCAGTATACAAGGAAGGTGCATTGACTTTGTAGGAAAATGTTGTGTTGAAAGCTACTAACATAAATTCCCTGGTATTCATTTGAAAATAGATCTCTTTTGTGTTTGTTTCATCTTTTCAAGAGAAATTTATCGTATATAACTATGACTGGTATTTCACTGAAATTATTTGCAATTTAGGTGTTATAACACCTCAGTTTGCTACAATTTTGAACATAAATAATTATGCTACTCCAAACATTGTTATCTAAGTATTCCATGATTTTGCTGTGGTGAATTTTTCTATAGCATCCACAACTAATGAATATTATAGGATTTAAATTATATATAATGTAAAATAGAAGATGTAATTGGACCAAAACATTACCTTACCTCTTCCACCTATGGAAAAACCTAAGGGATACAAGTGACTCACTTATACAGCCCATTTTATGAGAGTGGGGTTGTGTACTGGTGCTAGAGGGGGCGCCACTGAAAGCGTGGTTTTCCGAATGTTCCCTTTTATTCTAAGGACAGTAGGAAGATGTTTGTTTGCTTATTATAAGGGGAAAAGAATAGGATAGTTATTTTAAAGAAAATATGTTGAACTTAAACAGTGAAGAAAGTCTAAAATGATGGAACTGTAAGAATTGGGAATGGAAAAAAAGATAGAGGAGGATTGCCTTCATTAAGCTGGAGAAAAGCCAGTACATCAACACCCTCTAACCCATCAAGATCAAATGTACCCTCTCATACCATCCCCCCACTCTTCCCCACCCCACACACACTGCACTCAGAGAGCGCCCTGAAAGTTTTAGTGTGTTGACAGTTCTTAATTTTTGAGATAACATGCTAAATACCAAGACTATTTTTTTTCATAGTTAGACACATTTAATTCTTACTATGAACTCTTATAACACATGCAGTTGCCGGGGGGGGTTTTTGTTTTGTTTTTTTTTTCTTTTTTATTTTTGTAAGGCTGTTCTCAGAGCTAGTTTTTTTTTTGTACAAAATAGCGTGAGCGTGTTTCCAGTGCATCTTTCAGCTATTGTTATATGAGATGAACTGGTGTGACAATAGGAAGGCCTGCTGTGACAGTGCATTGTTTGTGAACTTTCCTGCAGGCTCCACCACCCTGTGAAATACACACACCTTGTAATAAATACAGAAACCTAGATAATTAGATAAAGTCAGATGCACAAATTTAAGTTGTGAAAAATATTGGGTACATTTTCCTTAGGCACAGTCTCATAATGATTGCACAGGCTTTGAGTCCTGTCAAAGTATCTTTTTTTCCTCTTTATAATTTTGGTGTTGTATGGAGTGTGTCATTCTTTTCTTTCATGCCTAGGAGAACTTCCAGTGTTGAATTCATCAGCTGGATCAAACTGCTGTACCTGTAACTGCCAGTCAACATTGCAGGCCATTCTCCAAGAACTCAAGACCATGCGGAAATTAATGCAAATTCAAGCAGGTACAAAGATTACACCTCAGATGCAGCCCTCTGATTCTTAATGCATATCTGACATCTAAAATTGGATGTTTAGAGTGCTTTTATTATTGAGTTCTTCCCTCTGTGCTGTCTTGCTGTGATTTTTCAAGGGTCTGTTTTCTCAGCTTTTTCTTCAACCCATTTTCCCTTTAGCAAATCTATTGGATTTTTTATTGTTAGTACTACTCCTCCTCTACTTATGTACATGTGCTCTGTATACCTCACCCCCTGATCTCCTAACACCTCACAATTGTCAGTTCATTGTATTTTTAAACAGTTAAACAGGAAGGTGGGCAAAGTTCTTCAGCTCATTTTCCGAATGTGAATTGACAAAGAGGTTCCATTCTGATCAGGAAAGAAAATGAGGCTGCCTCATCTCTGATGCTCAGTTTAGGGCTGCCTGCACCTTGACGACCCCACTCCTGCTGTTGGGGCTGGCATGGCAGCAGGGAAGCCACGCAGGTGTGGAGGAGCCCTTTAGGAATCCTGGGCTCCAGTGGTGAAGCGCACAGGCTGACAAGAGGTGCTGGCCCTCACTCTCTGCTGGTGACCTTTCTCCCTAGCATTCAAGACAGAGAAGCTCATAGACATGTTTCGTCTTCTTTATTTACATGACACCATTTTTTGTCCTCACTCCTGTTAGACAAGATGAAGAAAGAAGAGCAGTGAATTTGCAGTTTGGGGTCAGAGTTCAGTTTTTCCTCCTTTACCTGAGCCACTTCTCTGAGCCTCAGATTTCTCCTCTGTTACTGGAGTATTAATATCTCGCTCTCAAGGTTGTTTTCAAAAGAGAAGGAGGTAGTAAATGAGCTCTGTAAAGCATGACACGAGTGCAAGCTATTTCATGAGTACTGTCCTAAAGACCACTGGGCATTTCCTAGAAGTCTGGAAGGCTAGGTCTTCATGATAGTGGCTCTGTTTTCTAATCCTCACGATTAGAGGGGGGAAAGAACTTTTTTGTCACAGATAGAGAAAATAAGCAATCATTTTACTAAGCCTTTCCTCTTGTCAGGGAAAAGTGCTTCTCGACCTTGGCCTAAAGCAGCATAGTCATATATGACTAGCATTCCCATCCTTCCCTTGTAAAGGTATTCACAAAGGTCAGCGTTCAGAAATTGTATGTGATGCCTTTTAGTGACTTCTAGTAAAATTTTAATATTAGTGATGTGCTTTTGATATTAAAGAGCTAAATACTTAAGACATCTTAGTCGCCCAAGATCACATGAAAGTAAGGTGAACAAAAGGCTCTCTGAAAAGCAACATCTAATTTTATGTGCTGAATTTGGTTTGATTGCAAGGGGGAAAAGCATTTTGGTCAGGTCAGTAAGCATTTACCTCACCTTGTTCTACCATGATATCCTGTGTTCTTACTAACCGGCTGGAAAGGCTAACATCTCCTAAATAAGGAACTCAGAAAGAAAAGTTACTTCCCCATGTACAGATTCTGTTTTCAGAGGAAGAATTTGTTAGCACCTAAGAAAATATGCATAGGCAATTGTACTGATTTATTTTGTTACTTAAGCTCTTTACTACTGAAATGGCAACTATAAAAGCTATTTTAGAAACTTTTAAGTAGATGCCACTTTGTTGCAATGTTTGCTGTTCTGAAGCTTTGCAGATTAGGGAAGTGGTCAGTCCAAAGGTGTAGGAGGGCAGAAAGGATCAACTAAATAAGTTACTCTTCTTTAACTTAAGAATTTGTTGTGTGGCTAGGTTTTATTGCCTTTAAGGTTCAATTTAGTTTATATATATTTTGAAAGTTTTATTTTTAAGAAGACAAGAAGTAGGATCAAAGGATAAGATCTGGATGCAAGAAAACTTTAGCTATGTCTAGACTTGCAAAAGGAGAAGAAAACTCAGTCCCTTGTATTTTCTAAACCAAAAACATTTTCACTTTTAATTTAGAATAGCAAGGCTTGGAGAGGCGTGTGTTTTAGACTTGACAGTTGCTTCAGTCGTCCACTTGGCTTTGGGGATATTCAGCCTTGGGTGGAAATTTGGAGAGAACAGAGAAAAGCTCTGCACTCCAGCTTGCACATTGGGAATACTTGAGGAGCTTCAGAAAAATCTCAGTGCCCGGGCACCAACCCTGGATGGAATTCCAGTTCAATTAATCCGGGGTGAGGCTGAAACGCTGAAGCTTTCTTCAAGCTCTGGGGTGATTCTAATGCACAGCCAGATAATCTCAGAACCCAGTGAGCTTGGGGAATTCCTGTGCTGGTGATGAAAAATGTTTCAGTTTACATGCAGTGCAAGTATAATAGTTCGTTTCTAACACTCAGTTATAAATCTCTTCCCAGCCTGGAGATGAAAATACCATGTTTAGAGTATGACTATTCTTTATTTGCAATCTACATTTATTTGCAGTTAAAGAGCTTCAATTTTCATTTAACATATTTATAGGTGTGTTAATGTAAAAAGGCAAGCATACCCTATGGTCACATCTAGTAAGCCATATTAACACATGAAAATTTAAATAACAAGGCCATATTTTCCTATTAAACTTTCTGTGAGAGTATTCATAAATATTAACAAACATTACTTTTCAAAGTGCACCTGTGGAAATTATAATTACCATCCTTATTTCTTTAAGTATATTTTCAGTATTAGTACTTAGCTCTTGTTGAGTGCTTTTCGCCTTTTCTGGATTTTACTCACTTGCTCAACTTGTATAGAACTATATTATTTCTACTTTTCAGCCACATAAAACTGAGGCATGGAGAAGCAGGCTAGTCTGAACCAGCAGTGTAGTGCTGTGGAGACAGTTGATGTGTGGACAGTACTGGCTTGTGAGGAAGGAGTCACTGGACCTGACAAGTGACTAGCAGGCTTTGTCCACATGCTTCCTGGTGCATGCACACTGGTCACTCCATCCTGATTCGTTTGCTCAGTTGCTTGGTCTTACCCAGATGATGATCCTTGTCCAGTCTTTGTCAGTTTCAGTGCTAGCAACTGATCAGTTTAACCCAAAATGACAATTGGAATATTCCTGAAACTGGCTTACCCAAAAGTATGGGCATCTATACTTCAATTTAAGTTAGGAGTTCTCATTGATATAAAAATGTCACGTGATTTGTAAAATGATGTTCAGGTGTTTTCTCATAGCTCATCATCCTTTTCTTTCACTGAACCCAGCAGTAGCAGTACAATCAATTATTCACCAGCATCTGCAGCAGAGTTCTCCCTTGGGTGTTTTTCTGCCTTTAGAACGTTAAGGTGCTCCAGAGCCCACATTTGGTAAAGCCAGGTCCAGCGTGCTTTATTTTATTCTGGTGTGCTTCGTCTGCAGATAGACGGGTGCTAAGTTTTTCCTAAGTTGGACACAATTGCCTGTACCATATTTTTGTTTATTGTTCACAGTTGGAACCCAAAACAGACAACAACCCCCAATTTCCCTTATATGCTCCCAGCGAACTGCTGTCTCACGCAAGAGAAATAAAAAGAAAAAAGTGCCCCCTAAGACTGTTGAACCTCTTACTGTGAAACAGAAGCCCAGTGTGTTAGAGACTGAGAAGAAGACCGCTGTGGCCTCAGAGCAGCCTGCCCTCCAGGCGGCTGAGCACACCTCCGCCTCCGAGAACCACGTCCTGGGATTTGGCATTGTTCTGGAATCGCCTTCCTCAGATGTAAGTTGATGTTTTCTGGCTGCTGACGCTAAAGTGATGTAACTGTCAGGGATTTTATCATATTGCTACACTTTCCTATTAACTCCTGCTGCCCAGGCAAACTGAAAAAACTTGTAGAATACATGTGGGAAAGAGGAAAGGAAGATGATGAATAATTTGCCTGCCTAGTATTTTCTCTTCTGAAAATCTTATGCCTTATTTATTTAAGCATGCTTCCATTCTGTATCTCTGAAAGAAGAAAGGTTATAGAGTAAGTAATCTACTCACTAATTTCTCTAACATTTTTAATTTTAAAGTGGCCATTTTCAATTTCCTCAGTGTAGTGAGCTAAAAGAACATAATTAAATCCTTTGTAAAGGAGTATAAATGAAGTGAACCTTACAGATAAAGTCATACCTTTGTGGAAACACAAACTAATAATAAAAAAAGGAACAGTAGTGCTAATTCTCTTTTATAGATGCAAACTACACTGCTAATTAGGCTGCAGTGCCATGTCATTTACTCTGTGTAATGATAGGTTAATGCTCTGCAAAGATTCTTCTGTTTTAATATCATAGACAGAATGTTGTTTCAAGTCCAAGATGTTGGATGATGTCTACAATATCCATCTGACTTACCACTTTATATCCAATGACCATGCACTAATTTTGTCAATAGTGTGCTGTATGTGCAATTGCATACTCTCTTTACAGTATCTAAGTACCTCGATGTTGTAAACCCCAACTTCTTGGGAGAGTTCTTAAATAAGAATGAGTGATCTATTATTATCAAATTGCATAGAATGAGAATCTTGCTAAGAACTCCCACAGGCCTTTATGAGATTGGAGTTTGTCCCTACCTTTTAAATAAGAAATAAATTGCTGTTTTAAAAAAGTGTTCCCTTTCACATTGCATAGGAAGACAGTTCGCTAGCATGTATCCACTTTGGGCCTTTAATAAAGGGAGGCAACAAAAATAATCATCTTGTGACTTTTTTAGACCAGAAAAATCATTTGAACTTTTATTCAATCCTTAGTGTCAAAGATTTTTTGTTTTAGTTTTTTTTTTAAAGATTGATTTTATTTATTTATTTTTAAAGAGAGAGGAAAGGTGGAAGAGAGGGAGAGAAACATCAATGTGTGGTTGTCTCGCGTCCCTCCCTCTGGGGACCTGACCTGCAACCCAGGTGTGTGTCCTGACTGGGAATTGAACTGGGGACCCTTCAGTTTGCAGGTCAACACTCAATCCACTGTGCCACACCAGCCAGGGCTGTTTTAGTTTTTATCTGTGAACACATGCTATAGTTGTTAAGAAGTTCTTCTAGACTAGAGCTTAATTTGAAAAAATCATTAATGATGATAATGTCTTACCCTGGGCCAGTGAGTGCCTTTGATTCAATTATATTGCTATTGCGACTAAGGCTCTGGCTTCAAAACCCATGTAGATCACATGTTTGGAAGCCGAGGTAAATTACTCCCTAACACAAAGTACATTCAATCCTAAACAATTTTCTCAATACTTTAACATTTTCCTTAGCATTCTTTTTTGATAGGCACTGATGTATCAGGAACAATCATTTGAGTTGTATAAAACATCTCTTACATGTGTTGATCTAATGCTAACAACTGAACTTATTCTCTTTTTAACTTTTAAGTTCCAGATGTACTTCAAAGATAAATTGAAGAATAGCTGATAAAGGCCTTATATATGTTAGTGAAATAGAATTTTTTTATCTTTACCAACATCAGTATTATATGTTTATTAATATACCAAATAAATATAATTTGCTTTTTATTCATGATTATTTTTTGCTGATAAGAGCTATTAAATTTAATAATGCACATTCATAATTGTCCATGAGAACTCAGTTAGGTGCTTATTTCATTGATGGAAGAATAACATACTTGAAAAGAAAAGCAAAATATATATGTGGATATTACCTGTACATTATTCAGCTGACAAGCTATTTGATTCATCTGTTCAGTGGAAACACACTGCAACTGGGAGACTGTGCAGTGTGTCCTGTCATTGGGCAAAGACACTTTGTCCGTGGATGGTGCTCATTGGCATTAATGAGGCTGGGCTGTGACATCTCTGGTGGAGGACATCGACTCCTATAGGTGGACAGGACCCTCAGTGCTAAGGCATCCAAACTTAGGTGCCTTTTAGTCTTCTTATTACTTAGCCACGAGCTCTTTAAAATTTGGTGGAAGTGCAGAGGAGAAAACAAAATATATAATAATATTGTAGGAATTTTTAATAAAACAGATTGGATAGAAATTGTGTAATTGAAGATGGACTCTGAACAGTACCCAGCATTGGGAGGGTTAGGTCCAAAGTTGTATGATTGACAAGTGTTCCAGTATTGCTAGAACAGCTGTCTGGCCAGCACTGGTAGCAGATGATGATATGAAAGCAGGGCAGGGCCAGTCGGTGAAAGCCATGGATTGACTTGCAAGTGCCCTTGGCCTTTATCTCGTGGGCACTAGGGAACCATTGCAAGTTTCAAGTAGAGAAATAATCACACCTTTGTTTTAGGTAGAAACTGGAACAATGTTGTGGATGATAGATGGAAGAAGATAACAGAGACACGCAAACCAAAGGGAGAGGCAGTCAGCCAGGCAGAGGCTGAGAGGGTCTGTGCTCGAACAGTGAGCCTGAGGAGAAGAGATGAGAGACATTTGGGAGGTGCCTGTGCAGGCGACTTGGTGACTCAGTAGGAAGTAACCTCCAAATTTCTGTCTTGGAAAACTGGGTTGGTCACTAAATTGTCCTGACTTCTTTAACCGAGATAGGGAAAGGAAGAGCAGAAGCAGCCTACAACTCTGGATGGGAAGTAAAGTAGGTTTAGTATCCTCAGAATGTTGATTAGATATTTGGAGCACAGGAGAAAGACAAGAAGTGGTAGCAATGAAAAAATAACACATAAAATCTATGCTTTATAATTTTTTAAAAAATCAGTTTTAAATGATTATTTTTTAATAAATATTTTATTTATTTATTTTTAGGGAAAGGGGAAGGTGGGGAGAAAGAGAGGGAGAGAAACATCAATGGGCGATTGTCTCATGGGACCCCTACCAGGGACCTGGCCCACAACCCAGGCGTGTGCCCTGACTGGGAATTGAACTGGCAACACTTTGGTTCACAGGCTGGCACTCAATCCACTGAGCCACACCAGCCAGGGTGTTTTATTACTTTTTCAAATGTAAAAGATACTATACAGTCTTAAAAATTCACAATGTATTATCTTTTTTATGCTGGGACTTTTAAAGTCACCCAAATATAAATTTGTTCATCTATGCACAAACACAAACATAAGCATCCATGTGGGACTATAGATGGTTGCAGGGAGCACACTGATAATGGTTATCTGTGCTTAAAGGAGAAACAGCAGTGAGCTGTATGCACAGCCAACTGCAGTGTCGACACCTCAGAGTCTTGTAAACACGAGATAATACAGAGAATGTGGGAAAATCCTATTGCAGTACCTTGCACATAACAGGTACTCAATACATGTTACCTTAGTCTGCAATTGATGAAACACATGCATTTGTGTTAAGTTTAATATACGAAATAAACTTACGAAACTTTGGGTCTAAGACTTGGCTTTAATTTAGAACCCTCCCCTCAATTTAACTCCCATTTTCTCATTCTTTTCTTGTTACCACCTCCCCCAAAGCACCAATATAATTTCAACAGTTCTTCCATATAGAACTTTCTATACTGGTCTGTAATATTTGTTTACTATCCTTTGCTAAATAGTTATCGCATTTCATGCTTACTCAGTGGCATGATTATTATTGTCATTTTATAAATAAAGAAACCATGGCATAAAGGGTTTACAGCACAAGCTCACACAGCCAGAAGGGTGGAGTTGATTCTCAAACCCACGTTAGCAGTGAGCCCTTCTCTGAGCGCAAGACCCGGGTGCTGTCTTATCACAGTTCGTGTACATGCCCGACACTCAGTAACTGTTTATGGGGTGATTGTTACACAGAAGAGAACTGAAAGGTGAGGCTGTGGCTGTGCCCTCTCTCAGAAGTTTTTGGGTAGCAGAACTGAACGGTTAGGTGTACAGACTCTGAGGTCAGGCTGCCTGGGCCAGAAGATCAGCTGTGTGACCCTGAGCAAGTGCACCTACCGTCACCTTCCTCAGCTTTCTCTCCATAAAATGGGGATAGTGACAGTGCTGACCTTACAGGGTTGGCTGCTGGAAGAGTTAAAGTAAGCTATGTAAAGTACTTTGAACAGTACCTAGTAAATTATAAGTGCTCAATAAATATTGATGCTTTTTCAACCTTAGCAGTCCTGGCTAAGCACCTTTATAGGGATGACTATAAGCATTTGTTAAGTAAACTTATGTGTACGTATAAATGAAAAAATAGACTTGAACAAATAGTGTTTTTTCAATAAAAGAATGTCCAGAAATGTTCTCTTTTGGAACAGGATTATTTTACCCATTTTTAATTAGCACATTAAATAAAATGGAAACCTAAATTACACAGACACAAAGGCAGGAACTCAAACCCAATTTTAGATGTAAGTAAAATACTTCACCCCTTCTTCATGAGTGCACAATTCAAACTCTACTGGTACTCAGACGAAACGGCTATGAATTTTTAAAGTGACGGTTTTCTCCTACTCAGTCAGATGTATTGGTTTGTGTTTTTCAGGGCAGATATATACATGGCTTAGGTCTGTTTCTTCATTGTTACTCCTTGTTTGGCTTGTTTTTTGGCTTTGGTGAAACACTAGGATCAGTTTTTTAAAAACGTAACATTTTTCTATGTATTGTAATGACCATGAATATTTTCCAGTAATCCAAAATTACACAAAAGTTATCAGAGGATAAATCTATGGACATCCATCAACTTCAGATACTTTCATCAATGTTTCTTTTATGTCATTCTTAAATAATTTAAAATGCCTTGGTGCTCTCAACATAAGTAGCTTCTAAATTCAGAATTCATTTTCTTAACGTCTTGTTAGCTCAATAAACAAAGTAATCCTCTGGGAACTAATAAAGTAAATCAAGTAAGCAAGCTATTTTTAAATATATTCATTAACACATTTAATTAAGGTAGATGTTTGTTAGTGTTAAGTTCCAGCCTAAACCGCCTGTATTCAAATCCTTACCTCATCACTTATAAGCTGGGTAATCTTAAAAAGTTACTTAATACCTTTCAACTTTAGTTTTTACATCTGAAAAGTGGAGATAATAATAGTAGCCACTTTACAGGTTGAGAGTTAAATTAAAAAACCCATGTAATGTGTGTTACTGGGGCCTGGGATATAGTAAGTAGCAAATCACATCAGTGATAGCACCATTTTCCAGGACATGCTGAAATGAATGAAATAGTTCATGCCCTTCAAGGGGCATGTGAGGAAGATATAACGATGATTAGGTTATAAGAAGACCTAAGCTCTAGCATAGGCTGTCCGAGCAGCATGAGGCCTGCAAGAGCAGACCTCTCCTCAGCCTGGAGGGGCAAGGACAGGCTCTCAAAGGTGGACATCTCCTTGGAGAAGCAATTTCGGTGGAGTTATGATGGAAGAAGCTAGACTGCAGTGGTTAAAGTCTTCTGTGTTTAAACACTTGGCCCAAATATCTTTAGCATAAATCAAGCTGTAGTCCTAGAGTCATTAACCTTCCACCTGAGAAAGGAAAAAGCTAAAAACATCTCTGAAAGGCATTGGAGTGTCTCATTATGCACGTGCATGAAGAAATTGTCAAGGAGCCCAATTGTATTGTCTTTTCTAACATTACATTCTTAGTTCTACCAAGATTTTGTCCAATAAAAAAATCTATAAAGAATTGGCTCTTATATGACTTCTTGTAATTTTTATCCTATTCAAAATTAAACATATGTTTGTATATAGATTACACATACTTTTTGGTAGAACTTTTGCCTGAGCATTTTCGCTCACTAGAGAGCGATCATCTTACCATGTTAGTCTTGATGTAGCACGTCCAGTGTGGAGCCTGTGCCCCCTCGGCACCGATTCTCAGCTCTGCCAGCTCCCTGTGCCACACCTGCTTCACGCCGGCAGCAGCTGTGCTGGCTGGATCAACCAGCACAGATGAGCCTTGCTTGTGGCCATGATTTTGGAATAGCATTTAATAAATGGGAATAGTAATTCTTGCTAAATCCACTTGGAGCAGACCTGGCTTATAGGAAACCATTTTTTTTTCCAAACAGAAATAGATCACGTTTGTGAGCAAAATCAAATCAATTATGGGGGGGCAGGTTATGTTTTTAAAATTTTTTTTCATAAAGTTTATTTTCCTAGAAATATACCTAATATAATGCTAAATAAATATTAAATGAGAATAAGGATCAATATATATGATAGTATTGTGAACAGAAAAGCTAAATTCACAGCCTTTAGACATCCTTATAAATTCTGTTATATGTTTTCAGTCCAAAAACAATCAGTTTTATACAACAAAATCTTGCCTCTTCAGTCACAGTTTTCTTCTAGGTTTCAGGCTGGAGCCAGTTTGGAACTTGACTAGCTAGCCTGCCAAGTATACAAACTATTGTGTCTAATTTATTCATTTACAATGGAAAATCTGGGGCTAGTGCCCAGTATGAATATTCATGCTCTGCCTGTTACTCTTTCAACCTATGACCACATACAGCTTTCTATGTCTAACTAAAATTTGGCATTAATAATACCTTATATAAAAAGCCTGTATGACAAAAGTTCCCTCTGGGATTAATTCGTATCATTTATTTCCAATTGTTTTACATATTTTTCTTTAGGTTATACAGGGGAGTCACATGATATTCTCATAGGGACTTAGGGGAGAAAAGTTTGAACTGACCTGGTTAGGAGAGCTTCCACCCTAGCTAGGTCTTGGCCCTATCTACAGTTGACCCTTAAAACATGGCAGGTAGGGGTGCTGACCCCGCCCAATCAAAAATCTACATAAAACTTCTGACTCCTCGAGAACTTAACTACAATTATCCCTCAGCACCCAGGGGACGGATGGGTTCCAGGGCCCCCTGTGAATGCCCAGACCCACAGATGCTCGAGCCTGCTGTGTAAAATGGCACAGAACAGCACACACGGTCAGCCCCTCACATTCTCGGACCTCCACCATAGATCAGAAACAGGACAGGAATTTATGAAAACAATCCACAAGTTGACCCATGCAGTTTCAAACTCGTGATATTCAAAGGTCAACTTCTAAGCAAAGGGAGACCACAACCGAAATGGAAAGAGAGACAAGATAACATAATGTCCAGAAGCCTGGGTCCAGGAACAGTTTTTAAGAGTCCTTAAGAGTTTTTGCCTCCAGAACTTCACTCAGTAAGATGTAATGCCACTGGATAAGGGAAAATCAACATTTGATACATTATTATGCTAAGTAGGTGAGGTACCTAAAGTAGACCAGACATACATGAAAATCAAAATTTATAGTGGGAATTTAGACTCTTAGCTCTTAAAATGATAACTATAAATGTCATAAATTTTGCCTCTACTTTGGGTATCATCATTCAAAGATCTCAAGTATTTGATAGAATTTTTTGAATATATTATTACTTCAGTAACCAATAGATTCTGTAAATTAGTATGCTAGCGGTCTTCATTCAAGCATCAAATAGTGATTCTGTCAAAGGAAATCTGGTTTTTAAGGGGATGTTCATTTGGAATGGTGGTTTCTATCATAGCCATGATTAGTAAGCAGAAGAATCTCATTTAAACTAGAGACAGTAAACAAAAAAGAGATTCAAAAATACAATTAAAGAATTGTATCCTGTTTTTAAGTACGCATACAAAGATATAGATCATTACATGGTAGTAATCCACTGTGGTTATATTTAGACAATGGAGGAAATAAAAAGATTTCCAGTGAAAATTTGTGGTTAATTAAATTAACCTGTTATCTTTCCTGTACGTCTCAGAAAGTAAAGCTACCCTATTTTTTTAAAGAAATTGGTTTGCTTTGTGGCACCTTGCAGATATAACGTTAGCGCCCATGCGCTGCCAGCTAAGACTCCACATGAGCAGAAGGACATGAAGAGCAAGAAAAGGGCAGAGATTTGTCACCTTTGCTTTTGCTGCTGCTGGCTGCTGCCTCAACTAGTAAAACTGACTTCTTTGTAAGGGGCTCATAACTGGGCGAGTTTGTGTTCCTTGTTCTGGAAAGAATGCTTGAAAATAATATCTTTCTGGCAACAGAAGGTGGAACAGGAAGCATTGACAACTTCTGTTTTGGGATAGTGTCCCAGAAATCAGTGCTAAGGCATCCAAACTTAGGGAGTCTCTTGGCTCCACAGAAACTTTTAGATATTTAGTTTTAGGGCTCACAGCAGATGCCAGAAACAGTAACTGCATCCGTTTCCTAAATCCTACCTCCAGGGCCCTGGTAAAATGCTGTCCTGTTCCCTCCTGAACCCCTTCACCCCTCACCAGCCAAATGCTGCTTTATGCCCTGTACCTCTTTTATAGGTACCATTTATCACTTCTTACTTGTTGTATGTTAGGTATTTGTGTATGTGTCTCACCCACTGAGCCCGACTTTAAACTCCTCACACACGGAGGGTGCTCAATAAATGTGTATTGAGTCAGGCAGGTCCGTGTTCTCTGGGTGCTCTGCTCTCTGAGGCAGCACAGTACTGTTATGAGAAGACTGGGTTGCTGAACCACGGTGCTTAGACTTTCAAACCCACTTCCTCATTTATACAGGGACAAAAAAATCGCTAAATCAATACTAGCCATGTTGAATGAATTCCTGCATAGCCGTCTTGTGTATTCTGACAAATACTGTTGGGCCCTAACTGGCGGTTTGCGCTCTGAATACACTGAATACAAAAGAGTGCACATTCTAATGAGAAACACAAACTCCCAACTAGATGAATCCAGTGTGGAAAGGACTGTAAACCTAGCCCACAGAAAATTCTGTAAGTGCATGAAGAAAGGAGTGACTGGTTCTGCCTGATGGCTAGTTCAGGTCAGGGGACCCAGTCCTACGAGGTGAGTCCCAAGGGAGGTTCTGGGAATCTCAGAGGTCAGGAGGCTGAGTGTTCAGAGCCTCTGTGATGACACCAGAGGTGTGTGAATAAGACAAGTTGGTATCTTTCCCTTCCCTCTCTTACAAGTTTAAGAGCTTCTGTTTCTCCCTAGACTCTCAAATAGCTGTGAGTAGCTGTTTCTACAAAGCAGACAGGAATTCTTTTTTCATTACTTTCAAATGACATAGAAGCACTTGGCAAAAATCTGCAATCAGTTCATTTAGAACAAAATGTTTAAACTCAGCCATAGAATGTGCAAAATAAAATTCTGGGTATGAATGAAACTTCATCTGAGATTATGATGGTAAAATTCTCTCAATCCTAATATTTCTACATAGAATCACTTAAATATGCACTGAGTGCCTGGGGTGTGCCAGCGTTTGCTGTGGGAGTTGGGGGTCCAGCCCCCAGCTCCCGTCAGCCTCCTCTACCGACCTTTATCAGAAGCAAGATGCAAAAGTGGGGAAACAGTCTGACAGCACTGTTTTCACAGTGATATTTACCAAGCATTCAGAGACCAAAAGTGGGACAGCAGAGTGAAGCGGAGAAATGAGATGTCTTTCTGGACAATCCAGTGGGGAATTCCCTTTGGGAGGGACAGGGCCCAAACTCCTTTCCACGTCATCTGAATAATTCAAGCCCTTCTCTGAGACCTCTTTACTCTGACCATAATGTGCTAGGCATTTCGAAAAGCAGTAAGACAAAAATAATAATTTCTGTTTTCTTCTCTAGGAGAGAAAACTAATCCCTAATCCTCACGTTTCTAAAATGATTTAGAAAACCTAAAGTAGTGCCAGGTTTGCAAAGTGATAAATGTGGTAACTGAGAATAAGCTTTTATAATACCTCTTACTTAAGTGAGGTTTCCTTTGGAACTTTTTTAATGAAAGCTTACCAATTACATTTCTTCATATTAAAGTTACTGTTTTAAAGTCACATTGTGACCAACAGTGAATGACTTACCAGTTTAGATTATGATTAATGAATTTTTATCTGTTGGACAATAATTTATTGAGTGCCTACTATGTACCAGGCTCTAGAGACACCAAAGTGGAGTTCCAGGTATCTGGAAGGGCCATAATCTGATAAATAATTCTAATACAGAATAGTAAATACACTCGTGTAAGCATTTCTGATAATTAGCGGTGACGAAGAGCACACTGCTGCCTCCTTGGAATGAAGGAGTTAGGGAAGGCCTTGAAAAAGAAATGATGTGAGCTGGGTGGAAGAGGCAGGTTGTAAACATCCATGGTGTTATCCCAGAGAATGTATTATTAATGTTTGAGCATATGCGGTTGAGTCCAAGTTGAAAGGCACCTTATAGGTCTTCTGACCCAGTGTCCCAGACATAAAATCCCTGACAGGGACAAATGTGACTGGTGCACTGGTTTTCCAGTGGTACTCTGGGGTGTAGCTTCAGGTTCCCCCCAAAAGGAGGGATCAACGTGGGTTTAAACTACCTGGGGCACCTGTCCATCATTTATATTTATTTCGTGTATTAGTTTACATAGGTTTTCATTGGGGAAAAATAATACAGTTCCACAGCTAAAAACCACTGGTCCAGTACAAAGAGCATGGGCCTTGTGGGAGAGCTCCAGATCTGTGTCCTTAGGCAAATGAAATTAAATTGTTTAATGTAGGAGAAAGAGATCTGTCAACTGTAATGCACTGAGTACATTTAAATTATTTTTAAATCATTTGGGCCTAAGTTCCTTCATTTAAAAAATTAGAGTGTTTCACCCAGAAGTCTCAAGTCCCCTATAGCTCTGGAATGATATGATTTTGTCATTATCCAGCTTTCCCTTGACTATTTCTAAAGATAAGAATGCTTTTACAGTGTGCTACTTTCCTTTGCTTTTGACAAGACTTAACATTGAAATTGGAGCATCTTGTTTTGTGAACCATAACTAGTTGTTGGTTTTGGAGGTTGCAAATACTGACACACAAAGCTGAGACTGTGTGGTTTGCAGGCTGTGGACATTGCAATAGCTAGTAATGTTTTTTTGTTGCACATGTGCCCAAAGTCAAATGCTTCAAATCTTGCTTTTAATAAAATATTTATGTTCTTTTGGTAGCCAGAAGTGCAACTTGCTGAAGGCTTTGATGTGTTTATGCCTAAATCTCAGCTGGACTCTATATTGTCAAACTACACTCGCTCAGGAAGCCTTCTGTTTAGAAAACTGGTGTGTGCATTTTTTGATGACAAGACTTTGGCTAACTCCTTACCCAATGGGAAGAGGAAAAGAGGACTGAATGACAACCGGAAAGGACTAGACCAAAATATTGTGGGTGCAATAAAAGGTTGGTCTGCATCATTTCATTTTATGGGTTCTTTGTTGAGCTTTGCTTCATTCCATAAAGATGCAGCTGAAATTGTAGTAGACTAAGTAGAGGCTCATTTAATGGGCCATTGGCAGTTTACCCATTAGCATGGCTTTTGAGGGTGAGCTCTGTAACTCACCACCCCAGTTACCACTAGAATTTGATAAATCAAGTTGATGTTCATCTGTTAAAATCATAATTTGAGAGCTAGTTTGATCTACTGCAAAACCTGAAAGAAGCTGTTTTGTAATTAATTTTAAAAATGAAAGTATTTTTCCTCTCAGTAATTTCTAACCAAGAACTTTATCAAATATGATCTCAACTTAAATTTTTAATTGTAAATAAGAATGAGGCTGTGATGCTTCTTTTGAAAATAAAGAAAAATAGTTCTCTCCAAAGGCCAGAAGTTGCTTTTAGAGGGTCGCTGGTTCTAAAGACATTTTAAATGTAAGTGAACCTGTGAAATGAGCCCTGTGCATTTCTACACTCGCCTGGTCTCCTGTGCACTGCTGGCGTGGTGACATGAAGTCATGCCAGTCACATGCAAAGACCATGGGTCTCTTCTCTCCCTCCTGTGAAATGTATCTAAGTTCCACTGAATTACAGTAGTCATGCAGGTGCATGTATAAGTAGATACTCATTTACATCCAGTTCCACGTCCTAGACCTCTTCTTAATTTTAAAATGTTCTCACTTAGGTCTCTGATAGATGTTATTGTAGGTAATAGAAGTATATAAATGTTATTTTTAAAAGACTGTAAATAAATTCTCAAATATAAACACAACTACCATGAAAATGAAATTGTGGATCAGGCCTTAATACCAGAATCACTGCCTCAGTGTCTACATTTCAGCTTGTGGGCTGGACCTGGATGCAGAGGTCCTTTTCTCCCCTCCCCTAGTCCCCATCATTCTGTGGAATGAGTAAATCAATTTAATAGTACTTAAAGGATAATGGGAAACCCACAATTAACTTTACAAAATAATACAATTTTTAAATGGAGTCAGCAAGTTCCAGACATTCTTTGTTCATGTCCAGAAGGACAGAAGCCTTCATTAACAGAAAAATTTTCATTCTTGAACAGAATATTTTCCACTTAAAAGTAGCTGTTGAGTTGTACTATGAAAAGCTACAGAGGTATCAAAGTCAGTGTCATTTCTGAAAAGAATGATTCAGCCTGAAGTGACACTAAAAACAAGAGTACAGAATTTGAAAAATGGTCAATGATGTAACTAGGACCTACTGAAGTGAAGAAGGTCCCATTTCGATTTAGTGTGGCGGGGCCTTCTGGAACATGAAGGTCAAGGCTGAGGATGCTTTTCATTGCTGAAGCTTTTAAACAACTGAAAGGTAGTCAGTATTTGCTTTAATTTTCTTTTTTTCAGGATGGTATATCAAGATTATGAAAGTGTTTGGAAATTGGGGAATCATAAATGACCATGTTCCAATTTAGTAATAATAGAAAAATTACCCTAATAATAGATGGTAGTGAAATACATCCTTACAAGTAGATTAATATGGGTTTACTCTATCATTTTCAATCTAGACTGGACATCATACAATAGTTTGAAAAAATATATTACAAACAGAAATAGAGAAAATTCCTTAATTGTCTTCACAGCCCTACTCTTTACCAAGAAATAAATATGGCAATGAGGCTTCTGCTCTCAATGCAAAATAAAACAAATTATTCAGATCAAAGAACTTAAAGGGTCTTATAGAGACTCTTCTTATATTGTTGAATTAAGTCATCATTAAAATTCTTTCAGAACAACAAAATAACTATGAAACAAGACAGATATCTCCCAAAAAGCCACTAACAACCTAAGTCAACAAATATTGTATATTCACTTGTTTCCTTGCAGTGTTTATTCATAGATATATTTTTATTTTGTTTTTTTCTGATTACAAAAATAATACATGCTTGTAAAAATTCCAAACCATAAAAGTATAGACAGCTGAAAAGCCTCCTTATTTTTACTCTGTAGAGGTTACTGTGTATCTTCCTATAATACCTATTTAAAATATGAATGTGGTATCCGATTTGCCTTTCTTATAAGAACTTTCTCTTTGTACTGGTCAGTAAACATTCTTACCTGATTTATTCTGATAATTTCTTGTAAGCACCTTGAGGACAAGCTTTGTCTTACATATTTTTTATTACTTGTTGCACTTCACTCAAAGTTTCATACAGAGTAGGGTTTCTGTAAATATATGTTGGGTGATTGAATACGCATAGGTTCTTATTTTTCATCTTGACTTTGGCCTTATTTTATTGACCTAAGGGCCTAGTACTCTACATGAATCCTCATGTCCTCTCACAACTGATTTGTAATGATTAACATCAAAACAGTTATAAATTTCTACCAGTTAATAAAATGCCATGAAAGAAAAATAAAGGAGACCAAAGTTGAATATAAATTTGAATTCACATCTTTTAATTCCCTAAAACTTTTTTCTTTACATATCACACTTGAAAAGTTTATTAACCCACATATTGTAATATAAAGTGATTTTTAGAAATAGCCATTCATTGAAGGTCTTTTAGAATAACTATATTCAGTTTTTGCTGCTATTGGTAGAGATAAAAAGACAAATTTATTTCCCTAACCCAGGCCTTTTGAATCTGAGCAAACTGAGAAAGTGATAAAATAGTTTCTTTCTACATAATAGTGGCAAGGCTACTTGCATTACTACTGCTGCCTACCACATACTTAAAAAAGACTTTACAAATATTAAACACTTAGTCTCTCTTTCTCTGGCCTTTGAGATAGTGCACTGATACTGTAGTAATGTGAAAAGTTCTGCAACCTAAGAATATGTGAAATCAGGTAGATTTTATAAAATCTAAAGTGAAAATAATAGTGGAGGCTGGATTTTGTTTCAAAATGATTATGATAGGTTGGCTAAGACAACAATGGGGGAAATGGTAAAGGAAAACTTACAAAATGCTTATAAATAGGAACAAAAATGGGCCAAAAAAGAAAACAGTTTATTGTGTACTAAATACGGACCTCTCTGTGGTGATAATTAATATTCCCCATGACAGTACCTTGAAAATAAAATATAATCATCTTTGTAGAGATCACATTTTTCAGAGTCTCGTCTGTTATATGGTAGATAACAGTTATGGGTAATTCATTAAAAATTTCATTTATAGGTAGGGCCCAGGGATCCTTAATTAGAAACCCAAACATTTTGAGTTCAACTAGGAAGAAGCAATACATTCCTTTATTAACTGGAGTATGAGGTCTCAGTGCTGAGGATAGTTTACATCTTGGATTTGATTCGAAACTGGTTTTACAGCCAGAACACAGTAGAGGGTAGTACCCAGTTCTGTTCCACTCACTTCATGCTGTACCTGCCGAAGACCATCTGATTCTGGATATCATACCCAGGAGACCATGAGTTTGCATGAGAGCCCGCTGAACAGTGATGGAATCACTGGCTCTCTGAGTGCTCTTCTGAAAATAGAGTTATGGCAAAGCTTTGTTTAGAACCTGGGTTATGATTTTTAATTCAGCTTTATAGACATTAGCTGAGAAAGTTTTATTAGTATCAAACTACACAAGATTCTTGAATCCTCACATTCAAAGGAAATCATACATGCTTGTCAAGTGAAAGCACTGATCAGCTGTTCTCAGTTTCACTCCAGGCAACGCAGGCTTGAAGGACTCGTTGCCGCTGTCCTGGGGGCTGTCCGTGTGGTGGTCTGCCAAGGCAGACAGACATCAGGGGTCAGAACAGCCCTGGGGGGCAACACTCCTTGGTTGGTGGTGTCCCCCAAAACCAACTCATGCTTCCTACCAGAGTAGAAAGCCCTGACTACTTTTGAAACCCCCTTCCATAGGCTCTGCTGAACTGACCTCCAAAACCTCTCATTTCATTTCGTCAACGCTCAAGAATTCTGGTGTCAGTACTTGTCATTTTAGAATAGTTTTCTTTCCTATTTTTACTGCCTATCATTGTTCATTTCCTTGGATTTAATCAAGAAAAGTAAATAGCTCTTTTCTATCTTATCTGACATAGACTTAATTTGGTTGGGGGTGATTTACATATGATTTGTTATTTCTTGATAGTTAACTTCTGGGTCTTCTCAGAACTCTGTGAGAACAAGGCTGAAGCATCACCTTGCATTTGAATATCCTTGCAATGTTAATTTCATTTTCACTTAGAGGAGAGGAAGGTAAGGCTATGAGAAATTAAACTTACTTAAATTAACTTAAACAGCTAGTAAACAGTAGAGCCAGTGTTTGATCCCAGGCTTCTCTGACCACAAAGCCACCGTCTAGCATGCTTCATTCTTTTTTTTTTTTAAGATTTTATTTATTTATTTTTAGAGAGGGAAGGGAGGGAGATAGAGAGAGAGAGAGAGAAACATCAATGTGTGGTTGCTGGGGGTCATGGCCTGCAACCCAAGCATGTACCCTGACTAGGAATCGAACCTGCCACACTTTGGTTCTCAGCCCGCGCTCAATCCACTGAGCTATGCCAGCCAGGGACGCTTCATTCTTTTTATGAGGAATGTTCAGAAAGAAAGAGAGACAGGTATCCCAAGTCTAAATTTCTATCTGAAAATTTAGCATTTTGGATTCTTTATAAATTCCACTAGCAGGCTGTCATACTAATTACTTACAACAACCAGTCAGCTGTTGTGTATGCAAAGGAGAGTCAGAGTGAATCTGAGGGTAAAGCACAGCTACGCCTTAGTTTGTTTACCAGCTTCCCTTGAAGACAGTGAGACTCCATCCCATCATGCTAGAGAGGAAAACAGAAGTGCGACCCCTGCCATAGGGAGGAAACACTTCTGAGACTCTTCCAGGACACAGAACCACAAAGAAAGAGCTTGGAAGTCACACCACATGTAAGTAGTCTTTCAAAAGGTGTAGATTCTAACGTAATTGTTTAGCAGTTGGAACCCACTGATGAATGCTTTAATTCAAAAATCCTTTTGGAAGATGAACAATCATTATCAACTTATCTGTTCATGGTTTTACGTATCAGATCAGCTTAAAACAGGATAGAACTGTGCAATGTATAAAAACAAAATAATATGTAACAACTATGTCATGACATCAGAGACATAGCTTGTCTTGGCTCTGTTTGTAACTATTACCTAATGGTTGTGATTTTTATCTTCCCACTTTTTATGGTAGCTAGTGACAGAGAAGAGATGCTGAATCTTGGCCATTCGATATCAAGAGCACTATACATTCATCCTTTTCCACAGCACTTCTCATATTCTAGTGTGCATCAGAACTACCTGAGGTATTGGTTCAAACTTCAGATTTTTGGGGTGCATCCTCAGAGAGTGATTTCATAGGTGCAGGGTAGTCCCAGAAATCTGACTTTTGAACAAGTAACTGCAGGTGACCGATACAGGTTGTTTTCAGACCACCCTTAAAAAGCAGTGCCATCCCAGCTCCTGATCCTAACAGCCCATTCTAAAGAGTCACGGTCTACATGGGCACCACATGACAGCCCTCCTATGGAACTCTTCTTTACACTCTTCCTTAAAGGCACCCCGTTTTCTGAAGGCTGCCCTACTTCTCTCCTGGAACAAATGGAAAGAGCTTCTGTCAGCAGCCCTCGTCCTTCGAGCCACTGGGGCTTAAAATGATCTTCTCTCTTGTGTCACTCAAGGGTCCTGGTTTCCGATGTGCCTGCAGCGCCTGACCAGGACATGACTGGATAACTGCCTCGTTCCCCAGGGTGGGAGGAAGGTGCTCCAGACATTGTTGCAACTTGAACTAGTTGGAGTTGGATCCAACTCCATGGATCACCAAACAAATGCCCTGTCATTTTCCTTATGGCCTTATCGTTGTAGCGTTGAAAAAAAAATATAATCTCCATTCTAGGCCAGCTCTCCACCAGTCTCCCTGATTGAGAATTTGAAACCCTTGATCAGCCAGCTTTCTTCACCAAACAGTGTGATACGGAAGACATGGTCTTTGCTGCTTTTCTGATACTGGATGAGTCATGAGAACACCAAAGCATTCGCAGTATTTTCACTGACCTTGCAAACTTACAGATCATCAGCAGGCGTGAAATTTCTGTTCAAAACACTAATGTTTATTGTTCACCCACTGAATCAGGAACTGGTAACATAAAGATGAGTAAGATGTGCCCCCTGACCTTAAGGATGTTCATTCTCTAGACACTTGAACAGGGAACAGTAATACAGAGGCATACTCCCAGGCAGGAAGAAAATAAATGTCAGGTGCCCATCACCAGATGGTGGGGGAAACCACAGAGGATGTAAATCCCTCTGACAGAAGATCAAGGAATAGGAGACATCTGAACCAGACCTTGAAGGATGAGCAGTGTATCAAAGACAAAGAAAATGGAAAGGGGCTTAACACAGAGTAAGTTTAATGAAGCTTAAATAAAGCATTGAGTGAAAGCTTATTGCCTCCAGAATTGTTTAAAGTCTATTCTAAGTGATGGAGCTTGAGTCCTCAGCAAGTGCTACCAAAGGTAGCACTTGTCTACCTTTGGGTGTTTAACTTCGTGAATGTAAATACCAATGAAGTGGACTCAAATACAGTTTACTCCCAGGGATTTTCAACCAGAGCTGTGCTGCTTCAAGTTGCTACTGAGCTTCCTAGGCCTCATCCCAGACCCAATGAATCAGAACCCTTGGGGTCGGGGCCACAGCTAGCCAACAGGCTATTCCTGCTTTGTCACTGGCTTCTCTAAGCTCAAAAACGGAATCTTATCTTCCTCAAAATTATAGATTCATCTTCTTGGTACAGAATGAGCAAATGGAAATATGGAGAAATTTGAGAAGAAAAAGGTTGTGGATTTTCTTGATCTTTCTTTAGCCTGTCATATGGACAGGAACCAGTTGTGGATTAACTTGCAAGGATTCAGCTAACCCCTAGACACTGAATTCTTACAAAACCTACATTTTAACACCACTGTTAGGGTTGACAAAAACAGCTTCCTGTCAAGAGAGAGAGTTTCTGTAGCACTGACAGAGCCACTACAGCATGACTGTGCATTGCACCACATTACAAGCACCCTTCCCGTTGTTGACATTGTCATTAATCATAACAGCTTTCTGGCTGATGCCAGGAACATGCCCTGAGGAAGGGGCACCTTTCTGACTGCACAGTGGCACCATGTGGGCTAGCCATGGCCCTGATCGTAGAAAGCAGTGTTTCCTCACAGCCCCTCTTTGTTTCCTTTGAGTCCCTGAATTGTTTCGCTGATCTAAGATGCTCACCAGCATCTTAAGGTAATGCCACATCTCTCCTATTTTCTTCTCCATTACAGGGAAACAGAATTTTATCGCATGTCCAGAATTGGCCAAATTACATTCCTTGTAGCTTTTCTTCTGTAATCTGGCAAATGCTTCAGTTCTATGGACAGTTATTAACTATTTCACACAAGATAGGCATAAAACATCTTGAGAGAGAGAACTGAACTTTGCTTATGTTTTTGCTCTAAAGGTGCATATGCAAATGATCAGGGAATGTTTATAGTCACTGTAGTACTATAGGCTAATGGTAAACCCACAAAAAAATAAGAATATATTTCAGCTTCCATTAATAAAACCTCTTAAAAATCCACAGGCCTTTGTTTAATATTGAACTAACAGATGCATTGATTTTGGCTGCCTTAAATAAGTCTTCGTATAAGAGCAAACATGGCTGCATCTGTCCTGTTAAAAGCACCTAGAAGAGAGAGGTGCTGCATCTTGGAATTAGTCAGGTCTTCCCCTGACTGATCCCTACAGTCAGATCTTCTGTTGCATTGACTGTGTTTCCAGGTTCCTTCTTACATCTGGCTCTTGGTTAGATTTTGACACCTTCCCTTGGCCAGCTCCCGGTATCACTCAGAATCTTAGCATCTCCCATCAGGCCTGCCCTTTGATACAGAGTAAATTCAATATTCGTTATTTTAAGTAGATCCTTCCCCACACAGCTTTATCACCACATGCACTACTTTAAATTAACTTGTTGGGTGCAACGGAGTGGAGACACATCTTACTTAGAAGTGTGTGCAGAAGTCAGGAGCAAATGAGACAGAAGTGCGGGTCATTCTAATTTAATCTCAGGGCTTGGGGCCTGTCCTGACCTCTTTCTAAAGAATCAGGTGTGGTTCTTCTTATCCACACAGGACATCACTTGAAAGGTGGCATCAACTTCTGGCACTAACACCCCCTTGCAACCATATTGAAAAAGACGGCAACATTCTCCTCCTTTACAAGTTTGAAAGCTCAGGATTAGCATCAATGCCTTTTCATCCTTTCCCACTAATCCCGCTTAATAACCCAGCCAGGCAATTCTCTGTGTCCTTCCTCGCTCATTCATTACTCTTCAGCTTCTCTCACACCATCCTGGTCCAGCTGTGTATCACCTTGTCCTTGAAGTTCTGCAAAGAACTATTTTTCTTTCTTTCTTTTGAGATATAAGTGACATATAATATTATATTAGTTTCAGGTGTACGACATGATTTGTACGTATTGAAAAATGATCACCACAGTACATCTAGTTAACATCCATCACCATCAAATGCTCTAAATATTCTCCCTGCCCCTCATTTTCCCCTTCTAGTTCTTCCTGTACACTAACAGCCAAATAACACTTGTAAAACAAAATTTTGTGACATTTTCCTACCTAACTCCTCTTTGCCCATTGAATCAAGTCCAAACTGTGGCCTTTTCCAGACTTCCCATGACTTGATTTCCCTCTTTGTAACTGTATTTCCCAGTGCTCCTACCAGGTGAACCAGCCCAGTGTTAACACTACTCCTGAAGCATACCTCATTTTGAACTTGGAGTGATGCTGTGTTTCCCAGGGCTACAGTGCTCATCTCTCTTTGCAGACAAATCCAACTCATTCTTCATGGTCCAGCCCCAGTCTTATCTCCTCTAGCGTGAGACTTTCTCCAGATGCCCCTAGTGTGCATTGATTCCCCCTTTCTCCAAATTCCTGTAACACCTGCTACCTTTATATAGCTGAGCAGTTAATCTTGATTAACACTTTGCTTTGGTATTCATGGTTTATGTGGAAGATGACTATCATTTGTTTCCCAAACTGGAACACTTTTGAGAGTGAAAATGATGCTGTTAATTATTTCACTGGGAAAACAGGCATTTCAAATGGTCCTGGGCAAATCAAGATATATGGTCACCTGAGTTGTGTTTGAGCATCTTGTCTTCCAACAAGACTGTAAGCTCCTATGGGGCGGAGTCCCCATTCTGTATCTTATTTGCATATTCCTTGGCACGTGAAACAGTGCCACTCACAGAACTAATGATCAGTAAATACAGTAAGAAAGGAAAGAGGGATGAGGGAATCAGGCAGTGAGTTTATCTTCACTGAAAAAAGGTGTTTTTTTAAAACCCAGAACTCACTTCCACTACATTGATGTATGCAGGACACCAGTAGCAAGAGAGTCACACGACTTCTCCATGACAAGTTGGAAGAAGGCAGCTGAAATTCAAGAAGGCAAAATATAAGTTTAAAGATTTGAAGAGACAACAGCAACAGACAAATCAAGTGGTGCACAGCATTCAAGGATGGTACAGATCTTGACAATTAAAAATATGCAGGGGATCCCACATACTGTTTTCAGTGGGGGCTCTGAAAGCATTGTTCATTGTTCATTATTAAAGATGCAATATGTACTTTATGCAATATGCAATATGGAAGGTATAGTTTATCATTCATTTAGTCATACCAGAGAGTAATCTTTAAACGGTTCAAGTATAATAATTGCATTCTGGGATCTTGATTTAAATAAAACCCATAATAAAATCCATAAGCAGGCTTAATGTGCCATTTCCTGTTTTTACCATCTCAAGACTCGATACACCAGTGTTCTCATCCATCCATGTGTTTTTTAAAACATTCCTAATAGAGGGAATATAAAAGAAATGTTTAAGAACTTCTTTATAATGAGCCTCAAAATGTGAGCCCCAATTTTTCCTAGAGCTGATCTCAATTAGAAGGGGGTTGCCACCATTAAAAAAGAACAGACAATAAGATCCTTCCTCCAAGCCATCAGCCTTGTGCTAACACTCAGCATCTTCACCCTGAGGGTGGCAGGGATGGGGCCAGTGGGTTGACCTGATGACCTGGTCCTCATAGACGAGACCCTCGTCACCACCACTGCTCTCCTAGCTCATCATTCTTATTCATCCCACCTTGCCCAGCTCTGAATTGGGGTGGCTGTGAGGGGTAGGATGGTACCTGAACTTCCTGAATGTGTCACAGTTAGTTCTGGGTGTTCCTTCCAGACTTCTGGCTAGTGGGTAAACTCAGTACCTCACAGAATGACTTTGAAAGTATACATACCAAGAAACTCTAGCTTTAAAAACAGAAAAACTCAGTACTTTCTCATTCGTTTATCTAAAGATTAGATAAAACCTAGATCTATCCTGTGAAACAATCCTTGGGCATTGTGTGTGTATATGGTTTTAGGTCACTTGCCTAACTGTTTGAGTTGATGATTCCCAATCTTTTAAATTTTCTTTCACTTAAACCTCAATTACTGATTTCTCAAATACATGAGTTGTACCATTTCCAAATTGCTTTCCACATAGAATTTCTATAAATCTATGATTTTGATATATGTTTCTTTCCCAAAAAGGGGGTAAATAGTAAGGCATCATTACATCAAAGTTTGTTGTTGCCCAGATCTTAATATTTAGTAGGTATGATTTATTCCCTTTAAATAACCAGTTAGATAAATGTATATTGTAACTTATCTAGCCAAAGGAGAGTATCCATCATTTTCCTAACAGCTGTATTATAAATAAGTTCTGCTGTGGGCTTTCTTAAATCAAAAGACATTAAAATTAACTTTATTTAATTGGAGAAACTACTAAAGGCACTTTATTTTAGACAGAGATGCCATTGTAGCAAAAACAAATAAACAAAGGAAGACAAAGGATGTTGTTCCTTCCCTCCAAACAACTCTGGCCTCAAATATTTTAGAATTGCTGTGACTAAACAAGATTGTTCAAACCTCAAAGTCCCACTCAGTTTTGGGACAGTGAAAGGAGCATCATAGGATGTGAGTTTACTCCTGACTCTGCCACTTAAGATCTTGAAACATTACCTTCTCTTGGAAAAACAGGGTGCCTTGGCTAAATTTTTAAGTCTCTTCCAGTTCAAAATTTCTGTGGTTCACTGATTTTTGTCCAGATTCTCAGAAGTAAAACTATAGAATGAAATAAAGATGACTGGTGGTCAGTTTTATGGATCTTTAGGGCCCTCTGCATAAAGCAACCACTGAAAGTGACAGCCCCATGCAGGGATGGGCATTTCGTTTTGATGATCATCGTAGTCAGCTTTCGCTCTCCTTGACCAGCTGACTGCCTTGCAGTCTTCTGGTAGTAGGATATTCTAATTTCATCAGTAATACATTATTGTGTGCAGTACTGTATTTCCTTAGCTTTACTTTCAATTTAAAGGTTTTGTTTTAGGTGCATTAGTTGATGAACTTTGCTAAATTTTATTGTTAAATGAAACCTGAAATGAGCTTCAGGGCTCCATGTATTTCAAGACCTGTGGCTATCTTTTACTGAAGAAATTCTTTCTTCTGTTTTTCAAGTCAAGTCACAGAGCAGAGAAATAGAGTATCTCAGGTTTATTCTTTTTTAAAGTATTTTTATTGATTATGCTATTACAGTTCTCCCAATTTTTCCCCTTTTATCCCCCCTCCACCCTGCCCCCCAACCTTCCAGCATTCCCCCTCCTTAGTTCATGTCCATGGGTTATACATATATGTTTCTTTGAGTTCTCTGTTTCCCATACCATTTTTATCTCTCCCTGTCTATTTTATGCCTACTAATTATGCTGTTCCTTCCCTGTACCTTTTCCTCCCTATTCCTCCTTTTCCCCTCCCCACTGAAATCCCTCCATGTGATGTCCATTTCTCTGATTCTGTTCGTGTTCTAGTTTGCTTAGTATTTGTTTTTATTGTTTTTCTTTTCTTTTAGGTTCATTTGTTGATAGTTGTGAGTTTGTTGTCATTTTATTGTTCATATTTTAATCTTTTTCTTGGGTAGTCCCTTTAACATTTCATGTAATAATGGCTTGGTGATGATGAACTCCTTTAACTTGACCTTATCTGAGAAGCACTTTATCTGCCCTTCCATTCTAAATGAAAGCTTTGTTCGATAGAGTAATCTTGGATGTAGGTCCTTGCCTTTCATGACTTCAAATACTTCTTTCCAGCCCCTTCTTGCCTGCAAGGTTTCTTTTGAGAAATCAGCTGATAGCCTTATGGGCACTCCTTTGTACCTAGGTAACTGTCACCTTTTCTCTTGCTGCTTTTAAGATTCTCTCCTTTAATCTTGGGTAGCTTAATGATGATGTGTTTCGGTGTGTTCCTCTTTGGGTCCAACTTCTTTGGGACTCTCTGGGCTTCCTGGACTTCCTGGAATTCTATTTCCTTCACCAAATTGGAGAAGTTTCCCTTCATTATTTGTTCAAATAAGTTTTCATTTTCTTGCTGTTCTTCTCCTTCTGGCACTCCTATAATTCAGATATTGGAATGTTTCAGGTTGTTCCAGAGGTTTGTAAGTCTCTCTTCACTTTTTTGAAACCTTGTTTCTTCATTCTGTTCCAGTTGGATGTTTATTTTTTTCCTTTTGTTCCAAATCATTGCTTTGAGTTCTGGTTTCCTTCCTGTCACTGTTGGTTCCCTGAATATTTTGCTTTATTTCATTTTGGGTATCTTTCATTTGTGTTTTTTTTTTTGGTTTTTTTTTTTTCATTTTTCAACCAAGCTCAATCAGTTCTGTGAGCATTTTGATTACCAGGGCTTTAAATTCTCCATCAGATAGGTTGGCTATCTCCTCATTGCTTAGCTCTCTTTCTGAGGTTTTGCTCTGTTCTTTCATTTGGACCATGTTACTTTGTCTCAGCACACCTGGTAAATTGTGAGGGGGCAGGGCCTTAGGTATTTTCTTGGTAGGGCAACTCTTTGCTGCACTGGGGCGCTGCCTGTGGGGGAGGGGCCAGAGAGGGAACAATGCAGCTCGCCAGCTCATCTCTAGTGCACTTTCCAATGAACTCTTGTGTGAGACTGGGAGTGTCTCCCACCATGGCAACCCCTGCCGTAGTCCACAGTCAGCTCTGAGTCTCAGTTTTGCGTTCAGCCGGCCCTACCCAGATGGCCTTGCCATGGGTTCTTACTGGTCAGTTGTTCTGGTTGATTTTTTCTTTAATTCCTTGGTTGTTGGAGTTCATGCAGTTTGATTTTCTGGTGCTTCTAGTTGTTTATTGATTTTAGATTGGTTGTTATCCTCCTTTTGGTTGTGCAAAGAAGCAAAGGGTTTCTACCTATGCCTCCATCTTGGCTGGAACTCTAGCATTCCCAGATTTACTCTTTCACAAACTGTACATCCGTGCTGCATATTATATGCCAGCCATGAGCAAGAGTGCCAGGATTTCTGCCCTTTTTGAGTTGATGGTCCAGAGGTTTCCAGCCCGCAGCCTGTGGGCCACATGTGTCCCAGGATGACTATGAACGTGGCCCAACACAAAATCATAAATTTCCTGAAAACATTATGAGATTTTTGTGTGTGTGTGATTATGTGTTGCAATGTATTTAATGTGTGTCCTAAGACAACTTTTTTTACAGTGTGACCCAGAGACACGAAAAGGTTGGACACCCCTGGCTGATGCTCAGTAGATGTTATTATTTAAAAATGCTGGTTAGCAAACTCAGGGAGGTCTTGCCTCAGAAGGTCACATTTCAGATGAGACCTGAGGGATGATGGCCTCGTGTCTTCACCCTGTTAATCTCAGCTGTCTTTTAAAAATAGCTCTTGGTGCTTATTCCAGCAGAGAGTGTATGTAAGGCATATACTTGACATCTGGTCGGTACTACTTTTTCAAAGCATCTTCCTAGGAGAAATTTTCTGATTTGTTCAGACGCTGATCAAAGAATGACACTTGTCCCCATTAGCAGTCGTCTTTAGGTCAAAAGTGGAAATTATACTATTCTCCTTTTTCAGTGTGTTGAAGACATTTTCCAAGATGCCTTTTCTTTTTTTTTTTACCACTGGGATTTAAAACACATGTTCTGTTTACTTCATACCCATCTCCCTTTGTTTTGCTTTGTAAGTCTCAAAACGTTCCTGTACCATCCATTCCCTTTCTCTTTCTCCTTCCTGCTCCAGAGTAACCTGAAGTTGGTATGAATCTTTCTCATTTGTATTTTTCTATTTCACTAAATACAAATCACATTTACTACTATTTTGTGAATTTGTAAATCTACATGCACAGCCTCATACTGTACTTTTACAACTTTGTGTTCTTTTAATCAAGATTTATCCATATAAGCAAAGCGATTTCTCTCTCCAGTCCTCTATGAAGAGGCAGTCAGGTTGCTTCTCCTTTTTGACGAGCACCTGTGGCAGCAGTGCCCTCTTCTCCGTGTTTGCTGGGCTCATGTGTGACAGCATCTCTAGGCGACACACCAGGGACTGGAACAAAGCCACGGGGTACAAGCATCTTCAGCTGCAGTAAGCATTGCCAAATGGCTCGCTGGGGGATGACTATCATTCAGCATCCACCAGCAGTATATAAGAAATCGTATTTTTCCTCATTCTTGCCAACATCTGGTGTTAACAAACTTCAATTTTTGCCAGTCTGACTGGTCTCAAATGGTCACTCAGTGGTGGGTTTCCTGGTTATTAATGAAGTTGAGCATCATTTCATATTTATTTCTATTTGGTTAGTTTCCTCTGTGAATTTGCATTCTTTTCTAATTTTTCCATTAGGTTGTTGCCTTCTTATTGATTTATTAAATTCTTTTGTCAGTTCTATGGGTTACAAATCTCTTTCAATTTGTGAAAACTTTGCATATGATCTCTTTTGTCACACTGCAAGTTTATATTTAAAAGTCAGATTATTTTATGCTTTGTGCTTTCTATGTTCTTGTTTTAAGACAGTCTCCATATCCTGATTATGTGATGACATGCTTTTAATTTTTTCTAATGCTTTTATTTAAATTTTTAAGTATATTTTATTGATTATGGTATCACAGTTGTCCCTTTTTTCTCCCCTTTATCCCTCTCTGCCCTGCACTCCCCCCCTCACTCCATCATTCCCCTCATTTAGTTCATGTCCATGGGTCCTACATATAACTTCTTTGCTTCTCCATTTCCCATACTATTCTTAACCTCCCCCTGTCTATTTTGGACCTACCAATTATGCTTTTTATTCCCTGTACCTTTCCCCCCATTCTCTTCCATTCTCCCCCTCCCTGCTGATAACCCTCCGTGTGATCTCCATTTCTGTGATCCTGTTTCTGTTCTAGTTGTTTGCTTAGTTTGTTTTTGTTTTTGTTTTTAGGTTCAGTTGTTGATAGTTGTCAGTTTGTTGTCATTTTACTGTTCATAGTTTTTGAACAGTAAATTGATTTCATTGTTCAATTCATTTCAATTTATTGTTCATCTTCTTTTTCTTAGATAAGTCCCTTTAACATTTCGTATAATAAGGGCTTGTGATGATGAATTCCATTAACTTGACCTTATCTTGGAAGTACTTTATCTGCCCTTCCATTCTGAATGAGAGCTTTACTGGATAGAGCAATCTTGGAGGTAGGTAATTGTCTCTCGTGACTTTGAATACTTCTTTCCAGCCCCTTCTTCCCTGCAAAGTTTCTTTTGAGAAGTCAGCTGATAGTCTTATGGGTACTCCTTTGTAGGTGACTGTCTCCTTTTTTCTTGCTGCTCTTAAGATTCTCTCCTTATCTTTCTTTGTCTTGGGTAATGTAATTGGTGTGTGCTTCCTGGGTCCAACTTCTTTGGGACTCTCTGAGCTTCCTGGACTTCCTGGAAGTCTATTTACTTTTCCAGAATGGGGAAGTTCTCCTTTATTATTTGTTCAAATAAGTTTTCAATTTCTTGCTGCTGTTCTCCTTCTGGCACCTCTACAATTTAGATATTGAAATGTTTAAAGTTGTCCTGGAGGTTCCTAAGCCTCTCCTCATTTTTTTTTAATTCTTGTTTCTTCATTCTGTTCCAGTTGAATATTTATTTCTTCCTTCTTCCTTCTGCTCCAAATCATTGATTTGAGTCCCAGTTTCCCTTCACTGTTGGTTCCCTGTATACTTTTTCTTTATTTCACTTTGTATAGCCTTCACTTCTTCCTCTATTTTGCATCTGTGCTCAGTCATTTCTCTGAGCATCCTGATTACCAGTGGTTTGAATTCTGCATCTGATAGGGTGGCTGTCTCCTCATCATGTAGTGCTCTTTCTGGGGTTTTGATCTGTTCTTTCATTTGGGCCATATTTCTTTGTCTCAGTACACTTGTTATGTTGTAAGGGGCAGAGGTTTCAGTATTCACCAGTGTGGGGCAACCTACTTTGCGGCACTGCCTTATGGCGCTGCATGTGGGGGAGGGGTCAGAGAGGGAACAGTGCTGCTTGCTTGGCTCTCTGCTGGCTTTCAGTCACTTCCCCTGCTACCCACAAGAGAATTGGGACTTTCTGGTGCTTATTCCTGGGTAGGTGGGTTTGTGTACATTCTAGGATCCCATGGGTCCCTCCAGCAGACTCTGGAACTGGAACTGTGGAACTGGAAGTTTCTCCTGCTGCCACCCCCCCCCCCCACACACACACAGGTTATTACAGCCAGAGGTTTTGAGGCTTTATTTCCCTGTGCTAGAACTCTGGTTTGCACTGTCTCTGTGCTCCCCCATTGTTCCTCCCAGTTTTTTCACACACGAATGTGGGACCACCCCATCTGTCAGCCTCCACCTTGCTGTGCATCCTCTCTGCCCCATCTGCCTGTCTTTGCCCCTTCTACCGGTCTGGATGAATGTTTCTTCTTTAACTCCTTGTTTGTCAGACTTCCATACAGTTGGATATTCTGGCAGTTCTGGTTGTTTGTTGTTGTTGTTGTTGTTGTTGTTGTTGTTGTTGTCCTTCTTTTGGTTGAGCAAGGAAGCAAAGTGTATCTTCCTATGCCTCCATCTTGGCTGGATTTTCCCAACTATTTTAAAGTTTTGTCTTTTATATTCAGATCATTCATCCACCTGGAATTTACTTTTGCCTAAACTATGAGGCAGGGATTTAATTTATGTGTCTCTGTGGGTAGTCAATCATTGTAACACATCATCCTTTTTTTTTTACATGAATTGTAATTTCACTTCTGACATATATTGAGCTCCTGTTTCACATGTTGACAGTTGGTCTGCTATTTCCCTCTGAGCCAGTATTACGCAGTTTTCATGAGTTTGGCACTGTAATAATCCTTGATATCTACAGGTCGTGTCCTCCTTTCTTCTCTGCAGCCCCCACTCTTTCCTCTGCTTTCAGTTTTCTTCTTTGTCAATACAGCTTGTAGTGATCCTTTGAATGAGGGTCTCTGTGGTATATTCTTTCTATCTTGTCCTGAAATTTTCTTAATTTTGCCCTCACTATTGAATGATGTAGAGTTTAGTTGGGTAATTTATTCTAGATTGAGGTCTTTTTTCAGAGTAATTTGAAAATATTCCACTCTCTTTTAGCTTTCATTGCTGTTATGAATTTGCTATATCTCTTGTTCTTTTGGTAAATAATCTGTCTTTCTATCTAGTTGCCTTTAAGATATTTCTGCTGTTTTCATTCTCTAGTTTCTTTATTGAAATTTAGCTATTTCTTTATTTTTATTAATCTGCTTGGTTATTGTGCTTCTTGAAACCAAGGTTCATGACTTACTAGTTCTGATAATTTTTCAGCTATTGTCTCTTCAAAGTTTGCCTTCCCTTCATTTTTTCTCTCCCTCTGAAACATCTGTTAGTGTTAACTGGACATTTTTATTCTGTTCATGTCTTTTAATTTGTCTGTTACATTTTCCATGCCTTCATCTCCTGCTGCTACATTCTGGGTACCAAGATCTATATCCCTTTTCTATTAGTTTATTGGCTAACCTGTCCTTTGAATTTTTAAATTTAAGTTACCATATTTTTAATCTCTATAAGTTATTTTTGAAATCAGCCTCATTGTTTTCTTAATGATTTAAGTCCTTTAATATCTTTCATCACTTTAAACATGTATATTTGTAGTTCCATTGTGTTAAGTTATTGGTGGTTTAATCCTGTACTTCTTGGGTCAGCTGACTCTTGCTTATAGGGGACTTTTTTCCTTATGTGTTGCACTATTTTCACATATGAGCCCCTCTGTAGTGGGCCTGTGTTTTTGTTTTTGTTTGTTTGTTTGTTTGCCATGAGAATCTGTTGGGGCCCGAGTTATAGGAGTAATTCTGCATTTCCTTTTGTCTGAAGCCCAGGGGTATCAACAGCAATGCTTATATCCATTTATGCAGGTAATATAATTTCAAATTACAAACCTATGAGAGATCCAGGCTAAGCATTAGAATTTTCCAAGGAAACTCCTTTCCTCCCTCCAAAGACTAGACAGAGCGTCTGTCCTGGTGGATAGATGGTTCCCTTTTCACTGTGGGGCAGTCCTTTCGGGCACTCAGCCTCACATAGAGGCTTTGATTCTAACCTCCCCGTACAGGACCAGGGCTTCCTTCTGGCTTCCTTCACAGGTGTATAAATCTGAGACTCAGCTGTTGAGACTGCCTCTCTGTACCCCCTCCTTAGGGCAAATGCATGTGTCTGAAACATTCTCCCCCTTCTCTCACTCTTCATCTAACCTCCACTCTTTCTTGGGCTTCAGCTTGGACTTCACTTTATCTAACAGCTTTCCCAGATAGCACCCCACCAGGAGTGAGCTCAGTACCCCTCCTTTGTGTGCCCCTACCTGCTTGAATAATAGCTGTACTCTGTACTCCTTTGGACTTCATTTGCCTTCACCCTTTTCACTCAGAGCCTTTTTTGGACAAGGGACCATCAGTTCAATGACACCTAGCATAGTCTGCTGGGTTCATGGTAAATACTTCTTGAATGAATGCATCTTAGTTTTATAATAAAAAAGTAGGATTCAGTTGCTAGGTGTGAAGTACCCCAGTTTCTGTATAAGATCAGAAACATCCACAGTCATTGCTTTAATAAGAATCAACACAAACAGGTGAAATAAAGCATACACTGAAGTAATCACACCTCCAAAGATCATTTGTGACTGTATGTCTCAGGATGTGCCATGAAGATCTTTGTGCACAGAGGCCCACAACAGGAAAGCACAGGGACTTGTTGGTAGCTACCCAGTACTAGAAGTCAAGGGCATTAGAGTATGTTGGTCACTGATTGGCCACTGATGGTGGATTAAGAATCAGGCTAAAAAAAAAAAAAACAGAATCAGACTGTACTCCAACCTCTGTAAAGTGCTCTCATTCCCTTAGGAAATAGGTATACTGTGAGGCTGCCACTCCATTCCTGCTGCGTGGAACAGTGGGAACGGAGGCTGCTCTCAGGCCCGCCTGTGCCCCACATCCCCTTCTCACCAGCCACTCAGCTTCTCTGGCTCTCTGCTGCTCTCTGCAGATCTGCCTCACCCTCCTCTCCTCACCAGCTGGCTTCCTCCTTTTTCCCTCTGCCCCTCACAGTTCTGGTTTGCACAAGGTATTGGGCCTGCTCATGTCATCATGCCACAGCTTTGCTCATCCCCTCTGAGGGGCTGTTCTGAGGAGGACGCCAGAGGGTCCTGCTCATCCTTTTGGGGAGTCTGTGGCTTGGCTTTCTTTAGCTCAATTGCCTGTCTCTGCTCCACTCAAGCTCTGGTTTGGCGGGTACTGGTGTGACACATTCCTGCCCATGGTGGCAGCAGGGCCCAGGAACGGGCAGTTTCCCATAGGCATCCTCAAGCTCAGCTGGCCCCACACCATTCGCAATCTCTGGTTCTTACTGAGCAACCTTCTGTTAAGTGCTTCATTCTAGTCCCTTGATTCCAAAAAGTGGGTGAACTGGGTGAAGACATCAAATGTTTTGGATGCTAGAAAGATAGTCACCCCCATGTGTGATAGTCATTACACATTAATTCATTTTCATCTTAGTTTATTTATCAATCTCTTGTAGGTATGGTTATTGTGAGCTGGTTTCTAGGCCTGAGCCCCTGGTGGTCTGATGAAACCTCATTTCTGAACCTGCACAGCTGAGAACAGTCCCTAGATCAGCATCAGCTGTGCCAAGCTCTGGAGCACCTTAAGGCCTGGCGCTGTAGCCAGGCTTATTCTAGCTCTTTTCCTTTCTCTCCTAGTGCCTTAAGTGCCAGGTTTGTGGTCATTTTAATAAATGATCAGAATAGATGTCAAGCCTACAATATGTAGTTTTCAGCTCTTTCCATGAAATTGGGGAATGAAGCACCATGATATCATCAAAGAAAATATTTATATTAGAACCATATAAAAATTGGACCGCAGTCATCACTTTTAAGCCGAAAACACCTGTACAGCATGGTGCACTGGCCAGTTACCCGGAGCGGAGGGGCAGCCTCACAGGCCCTGCCCCGTCTGCTCTCCGCTGCTGCCCTGTGTCTGTCCTGTCCATGTGTAACTGAGTCAGACCAACGTTCACAACTTCCTTTCACACGCAAGTATTACCTTAGCTATTGATTTGCTTATATTTAGAATTCAATTGCTTTTACCGAATCTGTGTGCTTGTTTACAGCATAAAGTAAAAAATTCATTTATGTGGAAAATAAGCCCTATTAGCTGTGTCATCTTGGGCCAGTTATGTACCCTGCTGGTGCTTTGATTTTGTCATCTGTCTGTCACATGGGATCACAATACCTGCTTCATCAGATTACTGCAAAGACTAAGTGAGATAGATATGAGCCATGGCTCATGGGAAATTTCAAATAACAGCTTTAAAAGAGTAAGAGGAAAGAGGGAAATGTGGGAGGGGTGCTGGTTTTACACGTCCTCCCATGTGAAGAGGTAGGATAATTCGAGCGGCCTGCAGGGAACCTGGTCTCCCCTCCTGTACCTGTGGGCTGGTCCAAGGGCTCCCCCGCCTTTGCACACTCCCAGCCACAAGTGTTTCTGTGCACAGCTCTTTATCACCCTCCTCCCTGGTCCCCTCAAGTTTGGGAGTTTGGCAGATGTAATGAGGACCCAGCTTTCAGTTCTGCTTGATGGCAGCCTGACTTTGACTTGCCTGACCAGAAGTTAAAACGGAGGCATCAGATCAGAAGTGGATACTCACTGCTGGCCAGAGTTTTCGCCTTCTTGGAGCATTTCCCAGTGAAATTAAAGCTGTTCTATCTACTCCTGCCCCTTTAAGCATCTGTATGGTCCGATGACTCCATTTAAAAATTCATACCATATTCTGCTCTTCCTAGCATAGAGAGCCAGAAAAATCTAAGTGAAGAGTCCTCTAGGAACTGCTGTGTGAACACACAGCTCTTTGAGGAACCTGGCCAATCTGCTCTGTTCTCAGCATGTTGCATTCAGACACGCCACACACTGCTGTGTTCATTGATGATTATTTTAAATGCCACGTTCCTATGGAAGGAAGGATCTGCTCAGCCACCACTAGCTTATTCATTATTTATATACAATTAAAGGGCATGGCTCAAATGAATGCAAGCATCTGAGAAAAGTCATTATTCATGTACAGATCAAATTGAACATTTGTCATTTCTCCAGTGGCTTAATATACTCTTTGTGCCTTGGGACCTCAAATTATATTAAGCAATGTAGGTACTTTTACTCTTATTTAGTTTAATTGTTGGCCTTCATCCACTTGTTTAGATTGCTTGGACTTGCTTAACATTAGCCCTTGCTTCCCGTTAATACTATGTAAAGGAAGAAAATTTCCTTTTAGGACCCATTACATTCTAAGGATGAATGCAAATTGTTGTACTATGATTCTTAATGACCCACAATTAACATGGTAGGAAACCAATGCATTAATGCAGTACCTCTTCTCACATCATTACTCCTAATGGAACTGTTACCAGGATAATAGCTTGACCTTTAGCCATAGATTCAGATATCAAAAATATTTCTGCTTACTCGATACCTCTATTCACATCACATATTGAGTGTTTTCAGGTTAACACAATCACAATATTTTGGCCTAAGGCCTCATCTGTGTGTGCAACAGAGTAAGATTTCATCTTCAGGACGTAGATTCTAGTTGAAAGTTGTTTCTGAGTGTGAATGTAGTCCATGAAATAGAATGTCAAAATAGACCCAGTGGAAATATTTGTTTGTATTGATATTTTTTGAGAAGCTTAAGACTGTGCTTTCAGTGGTCTGAGACACAAACCAGGAGACAGAGACTTCTGGCTTCTATTTATTGAAACTAGATAGGTTTTAACTGAAAAAATACCCAGAAATTGTTGCCTTCTCAGTGAGTGACAGAATGCCTGAGCTCAAGATTAGATTCAAAAGATCTGCTTGGAAGCTCTTCACAGAGTGGGAGAAACCTTCCAGAACCTTCCTTTTGGTTTTCGAGGCTGGGGGATCATTTTTTATGTGGGCGTAACCCAAATTTACTTCGTTAATTTGGAACCACTACTTTCTAATGGGTGCCAATTTGGACACCTGCATTTCACAGTCTAAGAAAAGAGGGGCCGCTATGGAAGTTAATTATACAAATAATATTACAAGGAGGGAGCTGTTTACCTGCTAGAACAGTATATTTAATCCTTTTGGTGGTATACATTTTCATATAAATTAATAGGGTGCTAAATACAAATCTTTTATATTCATTAAAACAGGACTTCAAGAATCTTTTGGCAATTTTCTGATAAGTAAACATGATTGTGGGCATTTGAATGTAATAAAACCTTGTTTCCTTAACTATATTCTATTAATTAAGGCTTCCTATTAATTCAGATAGGCCTTCCTTCCAGAATTAGTCTACATTTGTGAGCTGTGGTATTCGCTTCTATTAGAAACAAAACTAGAAAATGTGTTTATTCATCAAATGTTTATTGTATAAGAACTTAATCAGTACAAAGTACTATTATAGGCTTTGAGGGAGACAAAATAAATGAAGGCCCTGAGGTGTCTATAACCTAGTGTGGGGGGTTCAAAAACACACCCAACCCCCAGAGGTATATCGTTCCCTCTGCATCTATCCCAAGTGGAGACTCCTTACTCACCTGGCCTACATATCACATACTGGGCACCATCTTTGATTTTTTTCCCTGATCCTTAATTCTGCTTCCTAACCATCACTCCTCTACTCAGCTGGTCTGGGAAGGGTCCTTTCTGCTAAGGCTGCAACTACAGCTACACGTCTTCCCCTTGTTCTCTCATTACACTGTCATCCTGGATAACTTCGCTTCCACATGAAAGATCCACCTGACCCCTCAGCCACATAGTACCCAGATCTCAAATGCAGTGACATTCACCTCAGCTACATTTCAGCCCCACCCCTGATCACACCTTAGCATTCCAGTCCAGAACTGCTCCGCCACCACTGTCTGTATTCCAGCAGTATCCTCCCAACTGCCCTTACCCCACAGCAGCTCCCCAGCCCTGCTGATATTTGCATTCCCTGGTCTTTGTGGGTTTTTCCATCTCTGTGAGCCTCTTCCTGGTTTCACTTCCTTCTCAGATTTGAGTGGGAAGGGAGAGTGAGGAAAGTCGAAGTAACTCATTCAAGGTGGCATCTTCATCAACATCTTCAAGTTCTTTGTATCCCTGTCCTTCTGCCAAAACTGTCCAGAAAAATTCTAACCCAAGACCAGCCCTACCATTCAGGGTCTCCGCTCCACTCCACCCCTGGGGAAGGGCTGTGGGGCAGCATGGGAGAAAACGGCCTGCTCCTACAAACCGTTGCCAACATCACACTCCCACTGGCTCTCCTCACATCCTCAGTCTGCTGCTTTCTTCTCACAGGCAATTCCAGACTTCCCCGCACTCTCCATTCCCCTCACCAAAAGTTCAGCGAGGTCTCAGGAGTGATTACTCCAACCTATAACCACTTCTGGATCTGCCGCAGTCTTACCAGCCTCTGGGGTCAGAAGAAAGAAGTTCCTCCTGTTTGAGGGCGACCCTCCATTTCTATCCTGACCCATTGCCTCGCAGTTCTTCTGGAATGGCTCTTTTGAATGTCTCCTTTTTCCTGGATCTTGTTTTCCCCACAACGATGCTACTTCCCTCGGCTTGTAAACGTTCAGGTTTCCTGTCCCTCAGCCCTCCTCCCTTCCCAGTCCTTCTCTTCCTAGCCCATCCTGGCCTCCTTCATGGACTCCTGTACCTTAATCTCCACTCAGCCACTGGGATTCTCTCTAGCTCTGTGTTTGGCCCAGCACTCTGTTCACGGGATATGTTCTCCCTGGTCAACGTTTTTTTCTGTCATTTTAAATGTTTGTCCCTCTGAAACTGGTATCAGCCTGGACCCTTCTCTGAACTGCAGGCCTCTGTACAGAAATATCTGCTAGCCATTTCCACATGGGTGCCCCACAGACGCCAAACACCGCATGTCCCAAACCAAGCTGAATACACCTGCCTCTCCCGTTACAAACCTTGCAGTTCTTCTGTAGTTACCAGGTCATGTGATTCTGCAGAAATGCCCATTCTAGATACAGATCTGGTCACCCCTCCATCTTCACTAGCTCGGCCCTAACTCAGACTGGATTCACTACATTTGTGTGGAGTTTTTTCCTTCTTTCAAATTATTTCCTTAGGATAAATTTCTAGGAATAAGACTACCAATCCAAACATAAAACAGTTTTATGCTTCTCATTATATATTACCATCTTGTTTTCCAAAAGGGTTTTGCCAGCTATGCCAATAGTAATGTTTGTGCCAGAGCCCCACAATTTATCAATATTAAGTATGTTAGCTTTTTAGCATTGTTCTTCTAATTTAGTAGGTATAAAGTGTGATTTACAATTTGGGAGCTTACGTATTGAATATTTTTCCTAATTTTTTTGCTAAATACACTTTGTCCGTTACCTATAGAAACTTTTGAAGTGGCTCTTTTATTTGAATGAGTGCTTTATGTGGTGGTAGATATTGAACCTTTTCAAGTCACATTTAGTGCAAGTAGATTTCCTCATTTCAATGAAATATTTATTTTCCATTCAATAGAAATGTTATAGCTTTACACAACAGTTGAATCTGTCAACATTTTCCTTTTTAGAAAAGCCTTTAAAACATTAAGATTACCAATATTTTAAATACCAAGAAGGTAGTGTGACGTGAGTACATGCTTGGTCTTGACCTTACGAAGAGCAGGTTGGAAGGCGCTCAGGAATGGCACGTGAAGCAGAACTGTCAACGTCAGCACCTGTGTGTGCAGTCACACTCTGTATGGCTTTAGTAAGATAATTGCCTGGCCTCCCTTTCATCACCTTCTATGACTCTCCATACTTCCTTTTGTGCTTAACAGGTAGCTCTTTCCTAGAAGCCAATGGAGTATTGTAAGAAGTTGACTCAACATGGAATGGGAACTTCCATTAAGATACAACTACATCCTATTTATTCTGAAAACGGATTGAGTTAGTAGGAATCACCAAGAGAACATCATCTTATTTGTGTAATTTCACATTAGATTTTGAATTAATAACAAAAAGGTGAAATATTTTAATATAGTTGCTGAATTTTGTCATGGGGCCAGTGGACCCACAGAAAGCACTTTTTTCTGTGCTCATAAGACGTATATCATGGACATGGAGCAAGTAGAAAAGGCACCTTCCATAGAAATTGCTGAATGTTTATAGCTGGTTCCATTGTGAAGCACAGTACATTTTATGTGGCCAGGGCTGTGCCAAGCTCCGCCTTCACCAGAGGAGTGTACTACGGATAGTGAAGGTATCTACTGTGGAACCATTGTCCTTTAGCAACATGCTTTTTTTTCTTCTTGGGATATATTCCTGTCTCAGATCCGTCTATTTTATTTGTTAAAGCATTTAATGATATTTCACATTTTCTTCCAGTCTTCACAGAAAAGTACTGTACTGCTAATCACGTGGATAAACTTCCTGGCCCGAGAGACTGGGTACAGATTCTACAGGATCAAATTAAACTGGCCAGAAGAAGGTTAAAAAGAGGCTCAGGTATGAATAAGCTACAAGAAAATAATTGCAGAAGCCCTTTATTGAATTCTCAGACATTGCAAAGTAGAATGCTTTGCTCTAGGGTGCTCCATTGTCTCTTGTCTTCTGAAGGAGATGCTCTTTATAATGTGTCGTGGTTTTGTATTTGAGAGTTCTATTGAAATGAATTCTGAAATTCACCTGAAGATTAGATAGGAAAAGTATGTCAGGCCAAAGGGGGAAAGATTGCTAACAGCACCCGCGTGCTTGCATGTCTTATGGATGAAAGCAAGTCTCTCCTTTGTGATTTGCTTCCATTGCCTGTTGATTTCTGTTTGTTTGGATCTGCCTGACAGAAAGTACTATTTAAGGTAAAAAAAAATAATAATCATCCTACCTGAAACACCACATGTAATAGAAAGAAATCCTAAGCCAAGTATTTATTGATTTAAATTGATTTAAATTGTTTTTTTAATCTGGGCTTGGTGATTCTAGGATTTCTTCCAGAAAAAAATGAACACTAGTTAATTGTGATTATTTAGTCATTTGAAGTCTCAACCTCCCCAAAATGACAGTGGGCCCACTTATCAGTGGGGAATCCCTTTGAGGTCAGTTTTCTGTCATCGTGTAAAATAATCATCTTAGCACTGGCCAAGTAGCTCAATTAGTTTTAGCATCATCCTGATACATCAAGGTTCCAGGTTTGAGTTCGGGTCAGGGCACATAACAAGAATCAACCAATGAGTACATAAATAAGTGAAACAACAAATCAATCTTTTTCTCTCACTGCCCCTTCCTCTCTCTCTAAAAATCAATAAGTACAAAATTTAAAAAGCCTTGGCCAGGTTGCTCAGTGGGTTGGAGCATCATCCAGTGCACCAATAGGTTGTTAGTTTGACTCCTAGTCAGGGCTCATACTTAGGTTATGGGTTTGATCCCTGGTTGGGGAGTGTACAGGAAGCAACAGATTGAAGTCTGTCTCTCTTTCTGTTTCTCTCTCTCTCTCTGTCTCTCCCACCTTCCTCCCCTTCCTCCCCCTTCATTTCTCTCTAAAAATCAATAAACGTATCCATGGTTGGGGATTTTAAAAAATAAAAACAAAAAATAAGGATAATAAAATAGTCATCTCTAGAAGGTCTAGAAAGTCATCTCTAGGTTTTTTAAAGATCCTGATCAAACTTCAGATGCCTGGCCTGCGTGGACCCTTCTGTGCTTCTGTGGCTGGAGGTGAGAGTCTGGGAGAAGACGACCTTAGGCACTGAAAGGTTGCAGGCTTGGATGTCATGGGGGTCCAAGAGAGCATGAGGCTGTGTCACCAACAGATGGCTGCATGTGAACTCAGTGAGCAGTCATCACCATGCCCGAGCCTGGGGAGAGCTCCTGGCACAGGCTGGGAATGCCCTTGTGGCAACAACGGGACACATGGGCACCAAGGGCCCAAGTGGTTTTCAGTGTGGAAAACCTTAGAGCTCTTTCTGAAAGTGGCCATCAGGACTCTAACTAAAACACTCAGCTGCAAGGTCATCTCTGTATGCTGTCCCTGAGCATCCTTTGACCTAACGGTGACAGAGTTATGGAAGTCGTGCATAAAGTTCTAGGTCCCAAGGTCATGTCCAAATAAAATATTTATCTTTAGATGATTTTTTATTAAAAATCTTTCCTTCATCTTTTTTAACCATTTGCTTTCTGTTATACTAATTAGTAAAAAATGTATTATCACATCAGGTAATAAATTATAATGGGGTCAGAAGAGCTGGTTTGCAAGTGTTATGTCTGCTCTTTACCAGCTCTTGACCTTGGGTAGGTCACCCCACCTTTTTCATCCTCAGTGACCCTTTCATGAAGTGGACATAAAAATAAAGCCACCTCAGAGTTGTCGTGAGGCTCCAGACACATGTTGTACAAAGATGTCTTCATAGAGGACACTGGTGTATCCTCTCTGGGAATGTCTGTATTGTACACAGCGGTGCCTGGCAGTGGTGGAGGTCGCTGAGGAAGTCATAACCTCGTGGGCCCCTCTGTCCTAGGCCAGGGGACCACCAGCCTGCTGTGCATGGGCAGTCCTGCTTTACCTGTTTCCTGGCATAATTAATAACATCCCTTTCACTTGCAAAGGATTCTAGGCTTGAATAAATGATCTGGTCATCCTCCTAGGTCTCTCAGTGTTCACTGCCTTCTTCTTCATTACAAATCATCGTGAACAAACACAGTATAGTATAGTGGAAAGAACAAGTGTGAATTCCTAGCTCTGAGCTGTCATTTACAAAATCCTGCGACTTCTGGACAAATTATTCTATGTGTCTGAGCCTCGCACTCTTCATTTGTATGAGGCTAACAGCTACCCCAGGGGTGTTTTCAGAGTTAGAATTAGACAATGTAAGTATTGCCACTAACAAAGACTGATACATAATGATGCTCAAAAAACATCCATGACCTTGTCCTCCTCCCCTTTGCCAACCGAAAGCAAAACAACTCCTTTATCCTTGCCATTTCCTAAAAACACTACCTTCTCTTTTTTTTTAACATTGCTGGTCAAAATTCCTCCAAAAGGGTTTGCGTCCCGGTGTGCCTCCCCCATCCCAGTTCACTTTGGAATCCATTGCACTTTGCCCTCTGACCTCACTCCTCTACTGGAGCTTTTGCTGCAATCACATCCCAAAGATCAGATTTCCCTTGCTGTTTATATTAACACTCTGACTTGACCTTCATGTTGATTTTTACTCTGTGGAATCTCATCTTCCTTGAAACTCTCTTCCCTTGGGTTCTATGACTTCATTCTCTGTTTCTCCTCCAAATTTTCTGTCAATGCTTTCAGTCTCCCTCATTGCCTTTCTCTCTCCACCTGTCTCCTAAACCGAGCGTTCCCAAGTTTCCATCCTCAGTGCTGTTCTCATTCTACACCCTCACTCCTGACTTGGACTGTCCCATGGTCAGTGGCTCTCAGGTGTGCAGCCCCAGATATGGCCATGGCCCGAGACCCAAGACTTCCCTCTCTGTAACTCAGCTAATGAAATCTGGTCTTTCCCACCCCAGTTAGACACTTCTGCTAGTTTCGGGTCACCCCCACAGTAAAATCCCTTCTCCGCACACCCCTGCTCCCCAGTATGGCAGGCAAAGTTCTTCACAGTCAGCCTTACCCCCTGACCAGCCTCTTCTTCTGCAAACTCTCCCTGTTCTGAAATATGCTAGGTTTTCAAACTCATGTTTTCCTCTGCCTGGAAAACAAAGCCTCCTCCTGTCACCACATGGAGGTTCCTTCTCCTGGGTCCCCCCCAGGTGGCTACAGCACTTTGGTCTCCTCCCAGCAGAATAGTTGCCCACCTGTGTGCTCCAGTGGCCATGAGAGCCCAAGGAGCAGAGATGGTGTCCGAGTCACATTTCTGTCCCAAGTATCTAGAACAGTGTGTGGCCCAGCGTGGAACCAACAAACGAACCAACAAATCAGTCCCTGGAAAAGGAGAGACAATAGTCTACAACAGAAAGTTCTTACTGTTTAGCTCATCTAGGTCATGTGAGATCTTGGAGAATATTCTTTCGTCAGCTCCTTCCTTGAGGTTCAAATTCTTATCCCAAAACCTGCAGGTCAGCAATGTCCCTGAGCTCCGCCCTCGGGAACAAGATCCTCAGGGCTCCTGGGGCTCCTTAGTGGATCCTTGTTGCTACGTGGTCATCACAGAGTTCCCTTTCTCTTACTTCCTTCTCTGATCCCCCATCTCTTTAGTTCCCTCCCAATTTCCTGTCTTCTCTCTTCCTCCCCCAAAGGTCAAGAATCTTACTTCATGGTGCTGACCTCACTCAGGGTAGGTTAACTGAGTAACACCTACAAAGATTCAGTCCTGCCAGCAGAGTCTCGTATCACTTCTTATAATAAAGGTCTCCTGCCTCAGCCTGGAGTCACCTCACAAAAGCCCCTTGTATTACTTTGGCCCCTTTATTTAGATTTCAGACTCCAGGAAAGAATTGGGGTGAAAAAAACAATTTATAGATAGCAACAGGTGTTATCAAAGACAACTTCCCAATCATCTTACACAGTAACACCTTTTTGAGCACTGACATCATGTTGGGTGCTATATCTCATCGATTTTATATCCCAAATTAAATTTCAAGTATGAATCCTGAGGGCTGTGCTTGCTAGTATTCAGTTGGTCTTGCATTGCCTAAATTCTGCCTTGGCAGTCTTGACCACTTAGGTATGTGAGAACTCCATTTGCCCGTTGATTTGCAGGGGAAAATTGTTAACCACCCCCCTCAAAAAAGGCACTAAATATAATATTCAGATTTGAGAGAGATCTAAAGTTTGTCATGGTGAAGAGACTTAAATTTAATACTCAGCGCAAAGGAAAAGCAAGGGCCAAAGTTGTTCAAAAACCAGCCACCCTTTGGTTCTTCACACAGTGTCCCAACTGTGCCACCAACTTCTAGCAAATTCCTCTCCTCAGAATGCACAGAAGCCTGCCCGTCCCTTCCTGTTCCACAGGGGCTGGTAGGAATAAAGGGAAACTGTGAGAAATACTTGAAGCTTCTTGGCAGCTTGAGGGGCGAGAAATCTAAATCCAGGATGCTGATATTACTGATGTAGGTGGAGAAATCAGTGTCACAGAATATGTGTCTCCAGCTGGAGGTGATTATGAGTCCCTAAAGGACCTGAAACATTGAAGACAAAGAGTGGGGAGGATGTTGAGTGCCTACTGAGTGTATTGGAGAGGCCTCTTCTCAGGGATACAGAAACAGCCTTTCTGGCAATGGGCCATGTGACTGAAATACGAAGTTCAGTTTAAATTTTGTTTCCCCATACTATATATATTAATATATACAGTAATACTTTATACATAAACCCACCCTTTTTTCTATTTCAGATGCTAAGACCAATTATAATGAGTCCTGGTCCCATTCCCTTCCCTGCTTTCCCCCAACAAACACACATGCGCACAGTGGGGACTTTTTTCCTGTTTCTCTTTCCCACAGACAGACTGGCCAGTGAACACATCTCTGAACCAACCCAGCATGTATGTCAGTAAACCACATGGCACATGCTCATTTCCGCACGACCGCACCTGTTTCTACAGAATGGGACCCAAACCGCAGACGGCTCACACACTCTTCCCTTCCTGCGGGAGCCTCCCAAGTGCTGGGAACGTTGTGGGCACCATTCTGTGGTTATCATCATATTTGGGTATTTTCACTTCGACCACTGGTTTTAGATTATCTGCCTAGATGTTTGGGATCGGGACCGTGACACTCCTCTGCCCTTCTAGCACGTTCTGTTAGTGTCTGAAAAGTGGACAGCACCTGCAAAACCAACCCTGATGTACATACCACACCAAAATGCCAGCACTTCAGCAGGGGCCTGCCAAATGGGTTTTGTCTCCCAATTCCATCATGTCCCGCTACACTGCCTTCTCCCCAGGCAGCATAAAAGTGGGATCCCGGCAAATTGAAACTAGAGCCACTTGCATTTCCATTGTCATGCTGGTAGAACTGGGACCTCTCGATAATATTGCTTGCTCTCCTGTTTTTTGTCTTACGTTGGTTCTAAGTGATAATCCAAGAAGTGTCTCATAGACATTCCACAACTTTAACCTTATTTATCGTATTTGGCTCAGTTCCTGGAATTAGATACAGGCTCCACCTGGGCAAGCTAATAACTCACTGCTTAAGGGAGCTCGCACTGCCTCTAGAAAAAGGAGGCGCCCCGCGCAGGTCTGGAAGGTTGTACGTACAAATAGAAATTCATTTGGGGCTCTCATTACATGTAATAATTTTTTTCTATAACTGGAATGATGCCCCTCCTGGTGTGGATTTTTATCATTTTCATTAGATTATTTCCTCAGAGCTGAAATCACAATTGTGTGTGTGTGTGTTAGATCTAAGAGTAAAGCTGTCACTGCTATTAAATTTTTATTGGACTTGCTCAATCTTTTCCAAATTTTACAAGTTGACTGTCACCAGGGAAGAAAGATGGTGAGCCCGTTATTACAGACAGATGTTACAATTAAATTTAAGTAACACAGGCATGTTCTGCCTCCATGACACTGTGCCCTGTTCATGCAGCCAGCATTTACCAACTCATACACCTTTTTGCTTCCATATGTTCTGTTCTTACTAAAAAGCACCTAATTGCATAGGCCTGCTTTTTTAAAGTGAGGATAACTTAATTACAAAGGGAAGATCAGCTTATACCCAGAACTGATTTTTGCTATAACTAAATGAAAAGCAATTATACACGATGCATGTGATACATGTTTGCATGATTAACAGCAAAGAGGCTAAGAGCCCAGGCAGAAACCTGCGTCGACCCTTGGCAGTGCCATTTACTGGCTATATCAACCTAGGTAAATGTCTTAACTTTCTGTCTCCATTTTCTCGGTTGTTAAAATGGATGTAATAACAGACCTGCCTTGTGGGGTTTTCTAAGGGTGAGACAATACAATGCAAGTGAAGTGCTCAGTAAATTGAAAGCATCTAATAAATAGTGGTAGCATTGCTATTGCTATTATTGCTGGAGAATTTTTTAAATCCTAGACAAGTTCAGCTACCTGTTCAAATCCACTCAAACCAATTGGAAGAAAATAATGTCTTTTAAATATAAATGTAACATGTTTGTTATTCTTTAAATATACAGAATAATTTTTTTAGAAAAAAAAATTTAAATACCTGTAAGTCTTTCATCCAGAGAAACACTGTTAATATTTTAGTTTGTCCTGTATTTTGTCTGTAAATCTATATGCAAAATTTTATTCCATTTGTCTTACTGCTTGACTTTAATGTTTTTGTTGCTAAGTATTCATCTACAGCATAATTTTTAGTGGTTTCTGTTCTTTTCTAGCCCAAATTGATCTTGACTATTCTGTCTCTTCTCGGTGTTTTTTCTTTGTGGTGGACTGAGCAGGTCAGCAGAGAAAGAGCCTCTCACTGATGTCAGAGTGTAGCAGTCTGAGGACGAGATGTGAGAGGCTGAACTAGGGTGGAAATCTGTGAACCTTGATTATGTGTAAAGCAACTGCAATAAAAACAAGAAAACAGTATTAGTTCGCTTCCCACCAACATAGCATTACCACGTGATAAAAATGGCAGCCCTCCTGTGACTGGCCTCACCTGCACACCTGCAGGACTTTGGGCAGGAAACTCCCCATGGGGCCACTAGGTCCGGGAGATGGGAGCAGCTGAAGTCACCCAGATGGCCATAATGAAATGTTTTGACCTGTCCTGTAGCCCATCAGTTCTCAGGAGCCATACGGGCACCTTCTTTTTTGCATTTAGTGGAAGGTTTTCTGGAAAACTCTAAAGGAGATTGAAACATATCAGAGATGAGCAAAGGTTTGCATTTTAAAACATAGAATTGCTTTTAAAGAAATGCTTATTCCCTCTGATTTTCTTATGACTGAATTGATGTCAACTTATGCTGGCAGCTCTAGGATCTGAATTTCCAGTCATCTGAAAAGATTTATTCTCAAGGTGTCCTAAGCCTGCCCCTCGGGAATGGTTCTGGAGATGACAAGCAAAATTCTGGCACAGGAATTCACTGACCTCTGTGCCTTCATGATTGTATTTAAACAATTCACCCCAAGTTCTGGGTGGATATTTAAGCCTATGTAAATAAGTGAAATGCACTGCAGTCATCAATGATGGATAGAACAAGTTTCATAAGATATAAAAAATTTTAGTACAGGAAAATTGATTTTACATCATCTTTAAACTATTTTACTTAAATATTGGTACTAAAGTGTGGAATATGAACCAACTGGAGCTGAAAAGGGAAAAGAAAGGTGAAAACTCATATATACTGGGGTTTTTTAATTGTATGACTGTATTCAGTAAAACAGATGTGCTCCTGAAACTAATGAGATTCGTGTTTTATGTTTGTAACCAGCAGAGGTAGCTGACGGTGATGAAAGACTGGATGGCATCTCTCTACCACCAACAGGTAAAACACATTTACATTTTCATCATCGGCTGGAAAACACAGCACAGGAAAATATTTGCATTGAAAATGTTAGCATTAGAGATGCAGATGCCTGAGTAAATGCTCCTCTAACAGACCCAGGTCATCAGAGGTCCTCAGTGCCCTTTGTTCAGACATATTTTTCACACTGAATGTGAAAAGCTACATTTTTCTCACACAGTTTTATATTCTTAAAAACCTCGGAATAGCAGGTCCTAAGGATTTAGTGTCATAAGATTTTGCCTCCCCAAACCTCTGTACATTAAAAAATATTTTAATGTGATAATGGCATTTCTTTTTAGAACAAAGGCCACCAATTTTATGATGAAATTCATGTCCATTCTTTCCTTTCCACCTGCCCCAATGGGCATTGAGAGGCAGTCAGTCATCCCCCTTCATACAGTGGGCACCTAGTGAATACTGCGTTCTAGTTGAGTGACTGAACAGGCAAAGCCATCTGGCATGGGTGGCACATTATTAATGTTATAACCAGGTCCCCGCAGTGTAACATTTCACTGAAGCATCTACTATAATGTTAAGCCATAGAATCAGTGTGACTTCACATTATTTAACTCTCAAGTGATATGCTTCTGACTCTCCCCTCCTGCCTCTTCTCCGGTTCTTGCCTGAGAGCCAGAGGGACAGATTTCTGATCACGGAGCCGTGTGGCAAACAGTTTATTCCCTCAGTTGGCCTCAAGACTCTTTATTGACCACCCTCAAACCTAGATGCCAAAAAACCTCCTAGGGGAAAAAGCTCAACTCAGTGTTTTCTCCTCTAGATTTGGGCTGCTGAGTTTTCAGTGGAAATCAGCAAATATGAATGGAGCAGCTAGTCTGTGTAGGCACGCTCCTGGGTCGTGTGTGCACTGATGGCCCTTACCCTGAGATGGCAAGTGAAGCACAGTGCTGTGGTGTAGGGCAGACGTATGTCAGTGAACTTAAGAGCAACAAGAAAGCTCAGCCATGTAAATGATACAGTGCTTTCTGTCACTCTGGCTGAGCATCAGATTGAGGGACGAGTGAAAAAAGGATCTGCTTATATCGAGTGTACTGTACAGTCATTATATAGAGGGATTTCTCTTCTTGTTCAGCTATGTGTCCACATCATTGAAATGCATGATCTCTACTGTTCCTTCCCATTCTGTCCTCCGAATATCAGGACAACTCATGTTAGCCGTGTGCCTTTCACCCCTGGCCCATTCCCAGGAGACACATGAAATACAATAATGGAACTGTGCACTTCAGGGGGCCGCTGGGAGGAATATCGTGCTGCTCTGGTTGTGCTCTCCAGCGTTACTCCCCTCCAGCCTGTTGCCCCAGGACATTTGCACTGCCTGTCCTCACTGTCATCTGACACAGTGGGCTTTTAAAAATTATTACAGGAAGCCCATTGCCCTTTGCATTTTCCTGTCTGAGGATGGAGCCAAAGAGACATTTCAGATGAGAAAATTGAACGTGGGATGGTAGAACAACCCCATGGAACTGAAAAGAATTTCAAGGAATCTGAGTATGAAGGAACATTAGAGATCATCTAGTCCCATATTTTCTTTTTACCCAGTCCTTTTATTTTACAGGTAAAAAAGCCTGAGGCCCAGAAACACCACGTGACTTTCTCAAGGTCTCACAGCTGGTTGGTGGCCTGCCCAGAGGCCAGGCCTCTCGCCTGCTCGTCATTACACCGCGTAGCTTTCTTACACCTAAGCCAAAGCCAGCTTTTCTCTGCATGTTTCTTAAAGATCCCAAGAGTTGATGATGTACTAATCCCTGTAGGATTCCTTCTCACTGTCGCACAGTCTCCACAGCTAGAAGGCCCATCGTAAGTCCCCATGAAGTCCACTACACTTTCAAACTCATGGAATTCTTTCTCGAATGTTGCCCAGGGCTGTGAGGTTGTAATGAAGACAGGAGTAGAATGGCCCTGCGGGTCCTTTCACTAGACTCTTGATAGATGTTTGGCACAAATGACTAAACAGTGAGATAATACTGTTTATCATTTAGAAAAGGGGAAAAGAATTTCCAGGTTGGTGCCCCAAATTTGCAATGAAATTAAATCTTGATTAGAATAGCCTGTCTCTTGACTGTCGCCCAATCTGGTGGCTCCTCTGGACTCTAAGCTACTACTGATCCCTCCCTCCTTGCGTGCACCCCAGGGAGACTAAGAGGTGAACTCCACCTTTCTTGTACAAGGAGCTTTTTCCTGAGATTTGAGTGTCACTGGCCAGACCTTCTTTGTACATTAATCTGAGCTGACAACAGCTGGTCCTCTCTAAAGATTTAACAATGCCTTGATTAACTTTAGGTCTTTTTTCCCTTCCAAATTCACAGGTTCTGAGGAGGGTGGGGGAGAGGTGTAAATCCTTAGTATTTCTATGAACCAGAATCAGGCAAGTCAGGGTTACAGTCTGGCAGTCAAATGACATTTGTCTCAATCCATTACATTTAAGCAAACTTCTGTGTCTAGTCTTAACAAGAATGGATACGGATTTTATAGTGGAAAAACATTTTCTTTATTTCTTTGTCCTCAACCCTGTTGGTGAGCATTTTTGAGCAGCTCCCAGGAGCCAGCACCGTGGTAGGTTCTGGTGAACAAATGCCCACCCCCAAAGAGCCCGGCCTGGTGAGACAAACAGAGGCCAAGACACCCTGCAGCCAGGTGCAGGGAGAGCGCCCTGGTAATGACAGAAACATCCAGGGTCTGGGAACAGTTTGTGGTGGGGGGGAAGTAAAATCATAACAGTGCTTTCTAAAATTTAATAAGGAGGCTTCTGAATTTGAAATAGAGGAGTACGGAGCTCACCTGCACTTAACAATCTTTGTCATAAATTGGCATTCTTTTACACGTGCTTTAAAAATTAATAAAGAGCCCTGGCTGGTGTGGCTCAGTGGATTGAGCGCCAGACTGTGAACCAATGGGTCGCCAGTTCGATTCCCAGTCTGGGCCTGTGCCTTGGTTTTGGTCCAGGTCCCCAGCAGGGGGCGTTCAAGAGACAACCACACATTGATGTTTCTCCCTTCACCTCTCTAAAAATAAATAAATAAAATCTCTTAAAAATTAATAAAGAAAAATATAAGGAAGAAAATGTAAATTAATTTTATCACCCAGAGACAATCATTATTGGGTTTTATTTTCCCAGACTTTTCTCCATACTTATTTGATTTATCCAATGGAGATCAAATACATAAAATTTTCTTTTCCTAAGTTTTTTTTTAACCTAACAAGCATTTTCCATTTTTATTACAAATTTTCATACACATTATTTTAATAGCTGCATGATATTCTGTCTTACAGGTAAATCACATTAGCCATTTTCTGTTCCTGGACAACATATGAACACCCTCTAATAGTAACACACATTCGAGGGCTCTCTTGCTAAAATAATTATTACAGATTTCTAATGGCTAAAATTGTTCACTTAGTACAATGAAAGCCTTGGCTAAAAATTCATGATTTAAACAGGACACAGACACCTCACCCACAACGTTCTTCACATATCCAAACTACCTCTAGCCACGTCGCAGGAAAGTGTATAGCTCTCCTTTAGGGAACGGCCCCCTTCATTTTCTTGTCTCTGTTGTAGGTTACATATCTGACACCAGGAGAGAAAACACGGAAGATACAGAGCCTGGCTCTGTTTCACTGCCTAGACTTCCATTTAGTGACAGTGTTCATTAGCATATGCACCTCTTCCCTTTGAATTTCCTCAAAGATCCACATCAGCATTTCAGTTTACTGCGAAGTGTGAGTGTCCTGTGAAGTTTAGTTGTCCTGTGTGAATAGTTTCCATCTACTATCTTTGGCCATCTGTAAGAAGCCAGCCTCCAGTTTGGTGTAAGAGTTTTAAAAATCATCCTTAGAGTTTATTCATCACCCTTGAAGTCCAGCATCTGATCCAGTTAGTTCATTGTCCATTAAAAAGAAGCAGCTCTCTTCCTTTTTTTTCTTCCAGAACTTCAATGTGAATATTTGGAGTTTTAAAGCATATTTATTTTAACATAAATTGCTTAGTTGCTATGTAAAGGAGAATGGCACTTTCCAGTACTGAGGGAGCAGTTGTTAAGGCCAAAATTAATTAGATCTTCATCAGCTTAAAAGATGAAAAAGAGGCCCTGGCTGGGTAGCTCAATTGATTAGAGTGTCATCCTGATCTGCCAAGGTTGCAGGTTCAATCCCTGGTCGGGGTACATACAAGAATCAACCAATGAATTCATAAATAAGTGGAACAACAAACTGATGGTTTTCTCTCTCTAAAATCAATCAATTTTTTTAAAGATTGTTTGGGAGACAGGATTGCCCTGCTCTATTAGAGGAAATCATTTGTGACATCAGTTTCCCTAAAGTAACCATTTGAACTGAGTAAATGAAAATGATATATGAATTCTTAGGAAAGAAAAGCCTTCCATGTAGGTTGTGTTGACACAGTGACAGAATAACTCATTGAAAGGTGAGGCACTCAGAGTAAGTGGTTATCTACATGATACCTAACAACTCTTTTGACAGATGGTTTTAACTGTGTGAGTGGTTCAGTGTTTTGGTGTTGTGTGACAACCAGACACAAATATATTAATGTTATGTATTTTATTTGATCCCTAGTACACATACATTCCACTTTATATAAAACCAACAAATGAAAACTTGGATTCATTTAAAGAGATATTATACCATGTGGATATTTGTTTTACAGAAATACTTATGTCTGGATTCCTTTCTCTAATAAGACGGTGACTTTAAAATCATATTTTATTTAGAAACATTGCACTTACATCTCATTTATTGCATAAAGCAAATTACCTTGAATCTTTGACACTTGACCCAAAGGCCAAAATTTGGCTGGAAAGAAAGGTGAACTCCAAACACCAAAACCCGGGGAGGGGGGGGGGGCAGGGGGAACTGCTGTGCTTCTGTTTAATGCATTTCCCTAGCACTTATCAAGTTGGAGAGTGTTAGAGCTCAGAATTGTGTCCCTTAGTCCCTCCCCCTCGTTCTGCAAGTGAGGCAGCTGAGGAGTAACCATCAGGGCCAGTAATCATCAGTGGCCTGGCCAGGCCCAGCACCAAAATGCCTTACTCCCCTGTCCAAGGTACTTGTGCCACAGAACACTGAACAGCTAAGCCTGAGGGAGGGAGGGAGCTCTGGGATGAATCAGTTTTCCACTGAAGACCAGATCATCAACCAACAGTGACAGGAAGCTGGTGCTAGGTTTGGCCTGCGGAATCCCCCCAACTGCTAGACAGCTACGTCTCATATATGTGTGTCTTTTATTTGTCTTCTTCTTGAAGCTCCCAGGGAGGTTCAGAGTTGTTATTTCCATCACTCCTTAGTTGGCCGTTTACATTTGAGGCCAGCTAGCAATCCCTCCCCTGAAACCAGTCCCTCTGCTCACCGAGTGTCTGGTGAGATACTATGAACCAGGGTTTTTGTTTTCCTGCAACATACGTTTTAAAACTTGTCTGCTGCCTCTCAGAAGAAAACACGTCTCAAGGGAATTGAAAAGATTAATTAGTGACCTTTCAATTCTGTTACAATAAGATGAATATGTTGCTAATAAAGGTAGAAACTTTCGCCTTCCCACTGTGACATCTGCTAAATATAAAGCTCGAATGTTTGAAGCACGCCCTTCCGAGCTGGGGCGACAGCTCAGCGCTCTCACTGCTGCAGGAGGGGTGGGGACTGTCCAACTCACAGGATGTGCGGTGGATCCCCAAGTTGAAAATACCTACCGTAAAACTGCAAGAGTGAAGTGATACTTTGTACATTAAAACTGTATTTGTGCTTACTTACTGTGACTACTGTTTAGACTTTATTCAGAAATCCTTTCTATAGGTTTTCTTATCAAAAACAAATTATTCCATATCTATGAATAATGTCTCAATCTTCTGTATATATGTTTTATTAATATGTAAATATTTAGATTTTTTTAAATTACTCTGTTCTTTTCAAAAATTCAACACAAGGCTAGTTGTGAAAATGGTGTATGACATTGTGTTGTGATATCAATCCCCAAGATGCTCTCTCTGTCCGTTCTGGAAGAACGCAATAAATTACTTTAATTGAAAGTGCCTGTTTCATGCCTGTGTGCCGGTCTGCCTGTGTTTATGAAGAGTCCATGCTAGTCATTAATTAAAAGGTATTTATTAATATTCTGGTGATCTTAACCAAGAAGTTTTATCTCTTTATGAAGGAGATAAATTTGTTAAAGTAAATAAACTAGATTGCTACCAGTAAGAGCATCTTCAAACGTGGAAAGTCATAGGCTGTGCCTGACAGTCAGATCAATGGCCATAGCAAGTCCCCCAGAAACACTTAAGCATTAAGCACTGATGTGCTTGAAGCCTAATTTTACATGAATTAGGTAGCTTTATAAACTTCACTTAAAAGGTTAAGCCCTGCTTCTATGGAAACAACACATCAGAAGGACAAATCAATCTTCTCTAATGCAGAATGCCTGTTATAACAGAATTGCTTTATTCTCTCTGAACACAGGAGGACGCTACCCCTCACTGGGTACCTGCCCCTCCTCCCTCCAACAGGCTTTCCCAGCACCCCAGCCTACAGCACCCCCAGCTGGTCAGCTGTGTCGGGGCTGCTGCTCAGGGTCTAGTTCATTGGCCCCCATTTCAGAGGACCCTGAGCTGTTTCACAGCTCCGAGGGGTGGTGGATGTGGGGTGCTAGGGAGTAACAGCTCCCTTAGACAGCAGCTGGATTGTAGAAGAGAAGGTGACAGGGTGACCCGCTTGCAAAAAAAAAAAAAAGGAAATCTAAACCACAGCCAGCCTTTCTCATACCTGTACCTGTTGGAAGCTAGGAGCCTGGCACCAGCCTGCCCCCCACTGTCACAATGCACTCCCCAGGCTTTATGTGGCCCCTGGTGCCATGGAGTTATTTGTAAGGGGCCCACTTCATGTTATTCAGCACAACACCCCTGGGTTTCCTTTGTCCCCGTGTGTCCTAAAGGGCTTTGTAATGCAGAGTGAGGGGACCCAGTTCCACCACACAAGGCTCCATCAGAAGGGTGTTCTCATAGAGGAAAAGCTCGTACACGTGCTTCATTCATTTCCCCTCCTAAGGCCCAGCCCTACAAATGAGGTTCCAGGTCTTACCGGGGTTTGGATGCAAGAAAAAGCAGTAAACCAGCCGTGGGTGGGGAAGTTGGCCTGGTCCCAACCACACCAGGCCTTGTTTACCATCCCAAGAAGCTGGGGAGTTGTGGGGGACTGTGGTAAGTCAGGTGTTTGATCACATAGGCTATATTGCTCCATATGGCTGAAGTATGGACCATTAGCTGGAGAGGGGCAAGCCTAAGCTGGGACCCCCATTAAGAAGCTGTTGGAATAGCTAGAGAGAAATCAAGAGGACCCAAGAGGACAAAACCCCAAATGCCCAAGCAAAAGAAAGAGAGAACAGATAGGACTTGGTGACAGGCCATCTTTGGGTGCAGGAGGGGAGTGTAGCTTTAGGGACAGGGGAGGAAGTGTCGGAGCTTGCACACAGGCCTCTGCTGGGGGAACCACGAGAGTGTTACTTGGCTCACTGAGACTGTAAAACTGGGAGGAGCGATTTGGAGGAGGACACATGAGTTCAGGTTCAGATGCTCTTCCATTCATTCGTTCAGCAAATGTTTGCTGAACATTTGGGGTAGGCCTGGCACTGTGCTTGGGGCTGGGTACAGGGATCATGGAGCTTGTTCTGGTGATCATTCATGACATGTGGTCCAGAAACACCATCGTATAATGTATGTTGTGTCATGAACTAGAGAAGGCAACTTAAATGTGGTAGCTTTTGTCCCAAACTAAAGGCAACCAAGATTTGAAGCACTATTCATTCCACATAATTCAAGTCTCAACTGAAGTCCCCATCAGAGAGGGATTCATGACTATCAACTCTCAAGTAACCACCAGTCTCTACCAAGTCACGGTGTCCCTTGCCATTCTCTGAAATCGTCTTGCTTACTTAAGTGTTTGTTATCATCACTTTCCCTCAGGAACCTAAGTCTCATGATGATGTCAGGGATCTTATGTGTAAGGCCATTAAGATGTCAGGCCCTGGTGAAAACCCATTTTCAGGGAAAACCTACCCTGAAAGAGTAGGCGGGGAGAGATGGGAGCATGAGTCACTACACTCTCCCTTCTTACCTGTCCCGTGGCCTTTGATCACACACACTTCCTTTGTCCTTCTATTGCCGCCACTCGTCAAAAATGGTGGTGAAATTGTGTCAGTAAACACCAAGACATGCTGGGCACACTCTATGTGCTCCATGAGAATTTGATAACTAATAATTTAGAGCAATATTTTGAATTGACACAAATCAATTCTGTATTTTGTAACCTCAAAAGCATGAAATTGATAATCCCTCCTAAAATAGATATATGTGTGTGTTCATTATTTATGTCCATTTTTGTTATCAGTGAAATTAAAATGTAAAGAATCAATGAAAAAGCCAAAGATTGATCTAGAAATGGAGCCCAGTAGGAAACCCAACAGTATGATGTGCTTTACACATACTGATGTTCCAGACAGACTGAGTAATCGAGGGCCTTTTAAATGGGGGTGGAGGGTGCCATTTTTAATCTGATAATGCTGAGAAATTGGAGGATATTTTAAGCCTGAACTTCAAAACTGAGTTTAGATAATTCCTTTAAAATACTTTGCAAAAATGAAGCTGATACAAGCATGGTAAATGGAGGAGCTGGTCAGAAACCAGCTCTCTTGACTTCAGTTGTGCCTACTCTCCACCATAATGCCATGACAGATGAAAAACGTGGAAGGCCCTTAATGTGAATAAGGAGAGAAAAATCAATTTTACAAAGGAAATTGAGCATCCTAAATTGGTTCAATGAAATGGAGGACCAGTTGCATATTCTGATAGAAAAACTACTTTATGCTGTACTCTGACAATGGAGGGAGAAAGAGAATACATCATAATAAATGGTACTTACTCTGTATGTTACTGAATTAAGCATCCTCCAAAAGTGATGTACTTCTAACCACTAGATAGGGAAAATCAGAAGTGACTCAATTAACAGCCCCCATGCTAACCCCACTCCCATCCTGTGATGAACACAGTAACATTGCCCCATCCTTAGGAGATGTTTCACTGGTGTGAAGCAATGCCACCTTCTTCCAATCCTACCTGTCACTGATGCTCCCTGTAACATGGACCTATAGCTGTGGACAGCCTGGACCCCCATCAAGATTGCGTTTGTTTCTGTGGATTGTGTCATGAACTATTGAAGTATGTTTGTCCTCCCCCTCTCCATGTTGATGTCCCCTGGGAGTGATAACCACAGCCGGTCTTTCCTTTTGTCCTGGTGGGACTGGCTCACCAGTCATGGCAGAGTGTGTGAATTTGAAATGTCACACTGACTCCTGTGTGCTGGCTGCTGATCACACTAAGAAACAGGAGCCAAAATGCACCTTGATCATGCCTAGGCTTGCATTATAAGACACAGCTTTAGAAAATGAACAAAACTCTCAAAGACTAAGAATCAACATTTTTTTTATCTTCACCTGAGGATTTTTTTTTCATTGCTTTAGAGAGAGAAAAGGGGAGAGAGAAACATTGAATAGTGCCTCTCATAGGCACCCTGACCAGGGATCAAACCCGTGACCTAGGTACGTGCTGTGACCAAGAATCAAACCTGCAAACTTTCAGTGTGTATGGGACAATGCTCCAACCAACTGTGCCACACCAACCAGAGCCCAGGAAATGACCTTCAATTGGAAAATACCCAGAAACTTAGGAGGTGAAGAGGAGGTAGTGGAAGTTGATAAAATTAGTTTGAATTTATTTGAAAGACCAAATGCAGGAGAAAAGCCAAACTATATAAAGAACTTCTGTAACTCAGAAATAAACAAATACCCCAACATAAAAATGGGCAAAATATGGGAATCTTTTTTTTAACCTTTCTTCAAAGATATAAAAATGGCCAATGGGCTGAGAAGCATATGAAAATATACTCAACATCATGAATCATTAGGGAAAAATCAAAACAGCAAGGAGGTATCATTTCAAACCCACAAAGATGGCTATAATCAAAATGAGAAACAATAAGGAATGTTGGTGACAATGGAGCCTGGGATATTGCTGGCGGGACTGTGCTATGGCCTAGGCTCTTTGGAAAAGATTGAAAGCTCCCCCAAAAGTTAAACATAGAGTTACCAGATGATCTAGCAATTATACACCAAGAGAACTGAAAACACATCTGTACACAAAGATGTGTACACAAATGTTCAGAGCAGCCTTACTCACAATAGCCAAAAAGTGGAAACAACTTGAATACCCAAGTGATGAATGGTGAACAAATGGGGTATAGCCATGCAAGAGAATACTACTCAGAAATAAAAAGGAATGAAGTGCTGATACATGCTGACATGGATGAACCTTGAAAACGTGAAAGAAAGAAACAACACAAAGGTCACATACTCCGTGAACCTATTTCTATGAAATGTCTGGAATAGGCAAATCCATAGAGACAAAGGTAATTGATATAGTTGCCTAGGGCCGAGAGGGGAAGCAGTAATGGGGAGGCTGCGAATGGGGGCAGAGTTACTCTTTGGAATGAAGAAATGTCCAAAAATTAGGTAGTGGTGATGGCTGCATGACTCTGTGGCTATATTATGAACATCCACTGAACTGTACACTTTAAAAGGGTATATAGTATGTGAATTATATCTCAATAATGTGGTTATTAATAAATAATAATAGAGTTAGACCCTACTACCTTACTCTATATCTGGCAATTAAGTCCAGATGTTTAAAGGATTAAAGTAAAATAAGTCATCAAATACTAGAAACATTTAAATTCATACTTATAATAAGTTTGAGGAGATAAAGGATTTCCCAAACGTAAGGCCATGGGAAGAAATTATCAAGTAAATTCATTCATTTTATTAACTAAAAATTTTAAACTTTAGTTCAAAAATTTTACAAAATTAAATAGAAAATGACAAAATTTGTAGAAAAAAATGGTTTTAAGAAAGCATATGCCTTAATACATACTTATCCAACTCATAAATCAAATGGCCAATAAACATTAAAATGCTAAAATTAAATCAAAATGTTCATTTAAAAGGCAGTATTAGACCTGGCCAGTGTGGCTCAGTTGGATGGAGCATCATCCCACAAACCAAAAGGTCATGGGTTCGATTTCTGATCAGGGCATATGCCTTGGTTGTGGGTTCAGTCCCAGGTCAGGGTATATATGAGAGGCAACCAATCAATATTTCTCTTTTTCTTCCTCTCTCTCTCTCTCTCTCTCTCTCTCTCTCTCTCTCTGTCTCTCTCTCCCTCTCTCTCTGTCTCTCTCTCCCCCCTTCCTCTCTCTCTAAAATCAATAAGCATATTGAAAGTGGTATGAAATATTTTGGTTAGTCAATTGGCAAAAATTGAAAGAAAGGTAGAAGCATTGTTTCTTGTGATGAACAGTATGATAGACATGTTAGTGGAACAGTATTTCTGAGGGCAGTTGGGCAATACAAATGAAACTTAAAACCTTTGACCCAGCAATTCTACTTGAAAGGAATTTATCTGAAAGTTATAAAGACTTGTCCAAAGGTTAAGCTGTAGGATGTTCATCACAATATAGTTTAAACAGTTTTTAAAAATTAATGTGCACATCCAATAATATTTTAAACTACAATACATCCTTGAGGTTGAATACTATACAGCTGCTTTAATTGGTGTACATAGAGATCCACAGTCAATTAATTGGAAAAAGCATGTCACAGAATAATAAGTACTACAGGATCTTTTTTTTAATACACAAACTCATAGAAAAATGTCCAACTTCTGGCCAAGATGGAGGCATAGGTAGACACACTGTGCCTCCTCACATGACCAAAACAAGGACAACAACAAATTTAAAAACAAAAAAAAAACAACCAGAACTGACAGAAAATCAAACTGTATGGAAGGCTGACAACCAAGGAGTTAAAGAAGAAACATTCATCCAGACTGGTAGGAGGAGCAGAGATGAAAAGCTGGGAGGAAAGGACTCACAGCAAGGCGGTGGCTGGAGGACCCGGCAATGGATTGCAGACCAGGTGGTCCCACATTCATGTTCAGATAAACTGGGAGGAACAACTGGGGAGCAAGACAGACCTCACAACCCAGGGTCCCAGTGTAGGAAAATATAGCCTCAAACCTCTGATTGAAAACACCTGTGGGGGTTGAGGCAGCAGCGGGAAAAACTCCCAGCCTCACAGGAGAATTCACTGAAGACCCCACAGGGTCCTAGAACATACATAAGCCCACCCACCCAGGAAACAGCACCAGAAGGGCCCAACTTCATTGTGGGTATCGGGAGAAGTGACTGAAACTGGCAGAGAGCAGAGCAGATGGCAGTGTTCCCTTTTAGGATCCTGCCCCACATACAATGTCACGACACAGTGATGTGGTTGCCCCGCCCTGGTGAACACCTAAGGCTCTGACACTTATATGAAACAGGTGTGCTGAGACAAAACAAAAATGGTCCAAATGAAAGAACAAATCAAAGATCCAGAAAAAATACAACTAGTGACAAAGAGATAGACAACCTATCAGATGCACAGTTCAAAATGTTGGTAATCACGATGCTCATAGAACTGGTTGAATATGGTTGCAAATTAGATGAAAAAAAATGAAGGCTATGCTAAGTGAAACAAAGGAAAATGTACAGGGAACCAACAGTGATGGGAAAGAAACTGGGACTCAAATTAATGGTTTGGAGTACAAGGAAGAAATAAACATTCAACCAGAACAGAATGAAGAAACAAGAATTTAAAAAAATGAGGAGAGGCTTAGGAACCTCCAGGACAACTTTAAACATTTCAATATCCAAATCATAGGGGTGCCAGAAGGAGAACAACAGCAAGAAATTGAGAACTTATTTGAACAAATAATGAAGGAGAACTTCTCCAGTCTGGTGAAGGAAATAGACTTCCAGGAAGTCCAGGAAGCTCAGAGTCCCAAAGAAGTTGGACCCAAGGAAGCACACACCAAGGCACATCATAATTACATTACCCAGGATTAAAGATAAGGAGAGAATCTTAAAAGCAGCAAGGCAAAAGGAGACAGTTACCTACAAAGGAGTACCCATAAGACTGTCAGCTGATTTCTCAAAGGAAACCTTGCAGGCAAGAAGGGACTAGAAAGAAGTATTCCAAGTCATGAAAGACAGACAAGGACCTACACCCAAGATTACTTTATCCAGCAAAGCTATCATTTAGAATGGAAGGGCAGATAAAGTGCTTCCCAGATAAGGTCAAGTTAAAGGAGTTCATCATCACCCAACCCTTATTATATGAAATGTAAAGGGACTTATCTAAGAAAAAGAAGATAAAAAATATAAACAGTAAAATGACAACAAACTCACAGTTATTAACAACCAAACCTGAAACAAAACAAAAACTATGCAAACAACTTGAACAGGAACAGAATGGCAGAAATGGAGATCACATGGAGGGTTATCAGCAGAGGAGTGGGAGGGGAGAGAGGGGGAAAAAGTACAGAGAATAAGTAGCATAGGTGGTAGGTAGAAGATAGACAGGGAGAGGGTAACAATAGTATGGGAAATGTAGAAGCCGAAAAACATATATATGACCCATGGACATGAACTAAAGTGGGAGGATATGGGTGGGAGAGGGTGTGCAGGGCAGAGGGGAATAAAGAGGAGAAAATGGGACAATTGTAATAGCATAATCAATAAAATATATTTAAAAAAAGAAAAGAAAAGAGTCTAAGAGGACACTCACCAAAATGTTTGATGATAGCTACTTCTGGATAGTGAGCTGGATGAAAGTACTTCTGGGTACTTTAAACTTTTTTTCCTGTTGTTTACCCATATTAATTTTTTTGTAAATGAACATGTACTGCTTTTGCAATGAGGAAGTTATTTTTAAATTTTTAATAATGTAGAAAAATATTTAATGACATGGAGAAATGTTCATGATATATTTACTGCTAAATAGTATTGTCAACCCCATCAGATTTTTTTACTTTGGAAACACATTAATTTTTATAAAGTTAGATTTAATTGTAACTGTGTATAACTACAAACACCAACAAATTGCATGTCAAAAAAATATGTACCAACAGCCACCAACAACTTTAAAAATATATAAATGATGTGTCAACCATCAGCCTTATCAAGTTTGTAAAAGAAATATTTATATGCATGCACAGAAAAAGAATAGAAAGAAGTTGTTTTTATCTCTAATAGTAGAATTACATGTGATCTTTTTGATCCACCCAAGGATATGTTTATTGATGAGAGAGAGAGAGAGAGAGAGAGAGAGAGAAGGAAGGGGGGAGAGAGAGAGAGAGAGAGAGAGAGAGAGAGAAACATCAATGTGAGAGAGAAACACTGATCAGTTGCTTCCCAAACACATCCCAACCCAGGATCAAACCCACAGTTTTAAGTATGTGCCCTGACCCAGGATCAAACTCACAAACTTTTGGTGTATAGGATGATGCTCCAACCAACTGAGCCTCCTGGCCAGGGCACATGTGATTTTAAAAGATTATATTCGTGTAAGTTTTCTAAAATGAGCGTATATCATTTTCAAAATAAATAAATACATGTAAAGGAAGAAAAAAGCTCATTGGTCTAATATATTTGCATACATGTAGTACTCACCACCTGGATACTGTTAGGAATACTTAAAGCATCAATGTAAACTCATGATACAGGCTTCTGAAATATCCCGTAAGTGCTGGTGAAAACTAGCTTGTTACTCCAATAACATGCACCTCCTCATTATTCCAACATGTACGTGTCCTCACTATTCTAATATGTACCTCCTCATCACTTCAATAACACACACTTCCTTGTTACTCCAATAACATGTGACTCCTTGTTACTTCACTAATATGTAAACATCCTTGTTACTCCAATAATAATATATGCCTTGCATCTATTTACAGTACTCTGGAAATTGAAGCTTTACTTTGAAGCAAAAAAAAAAAAATCATTCTGAAGCTTGACAGAAAAAGGATATCCATTCTGTAGCTTGAAAGGAAACTGGAGATGATGCTTTATAAAAAATGTATTAGTTGCAAGACAAGAAGAAACCCATCTGAGATGTCAGTGTATTCAACACATCGGTTCAAAACACAAGTCTGTCAGGGCCTCTGGGATGTGGAGAGAACGACTGCCTGAGAAACATAAAGTGCAGGGTGGGTTGCTGTCACAAATGAGGGCGAGAACCCAAGCAGCCAGGCTGTGACAGGGCGTCCCTCACAGGTGCACTCACTGGTGCATCACTGCACTGCCCTCACGAGGCGATGGACGTCAGAGAAGCAGATCTGTGGTCATCGAACCCACGCACTGCACCAGCTCAGTGAGGACACCCACTAACACGTGTGGGACACATGTATGCCAGGCACAGGCTGATGCCTGAACGTACAGTTTAACTCGTATAATCTTCAAAATGCCATAAAAAGTAGACACCATAGTCCTCATTTAACAGATGGGGAAAAAAAGAGGCAACTTCTTCCAGCTCACATAACTAAGGAGTTTTTAGACGATATTAGAATTCAGGAAGTGTGACCTCAGCTGTCATATTCAGTGGAGAGAAGCATTCACAATAATCCCGTGAGGGCTTGGCCTTACAAGGCTGTTTCTACTTAGTTTGCACAAAAGCGTTGAGCCAGGAATCACAGCACATGTTTGGTGAGTGCCTCTTGTGAGCCAGGAACTGTCAGAAGTGTGGGACAGACAGTAGTTCAGTTGAACCTTTTATAAGCCTGGAAGTACAATGGTCAGCACCACTTGACAGAGGAGGAGACTGAGTCACAGAAAGTTTAACTCACTTGCTCAAAGTCACATGGCTAATAAGCAGCAGAGCCAGGAATCACACCCAGACACCCTGACCTAGAACCTGTTGTTCTAATCTCTGTGCAATGGGATGTCCTTCTGTGTGAATGTGTGGGGTGCTTGCTCTATGTCAGGCCTAGTCAGTGTTTCACTTTAACTACCTCATTTGAAATATTCCCAATCACTGCCACAGAAAGGCTGGAAAGTAGCTGGTATCTTCCACCTGACAATAGGTTTTTATTAAAAGGTTTCCAAGAGAAAATAGAAGAGTGTAAAAGATGGAGCTTCTACAAATTAAAGAGTTTAAATACTGGCTCTGCCATTTACTTAGCTCTGGTATCTTTTTATCTCTGACTTCCTCTTGCTTTCCATTGTTTATCAGTCCACCGAAAGAATTAGAGCAGACTGAAATGAAGTCAAACTACCCCCAGAATGATGAAAGCCACTGAACTCACTGGAAAACCCCCACTTCAGTGGGGAGGTATTTGCTGCAGGTAGCAGAGCTGGAGAGCTAGAAGGAGGTGACACCAAAACCAGGGGTCCTCAAAGTGTGGACCCCAGACTGGCAACATCAGCATCACCTGGAAACTTGTTAGAGCTACAGAATCCTTTGCCCTGCCCTGGACCTGTGGACCCAGAAGCTGAGGTGGGATGTAGGTCTTTCAAGCTCCTCGGGCCATCGTGATGCACAGTGAAGGTTGAGACCCACAACCTTTGAACACTTGGGAGATGTGACACGGCCCCAACCTCAGGGCCCTGAAGTGGATTCTGAGTTACTTGTGTGTGAACAATGTGTGAATTCACTTCCTTAATGTATCAGAGCAGATTCAAAGATTTGCCTGTGATAACATCACTTCCCCTTACATTCTGAATGGAGAGGACTGGGGGCATTAAAAAGTACTGAAAATTCCCTGGCTGGCATAGCTCAGTGGATTGGGCGTGGGCTTCGAACCAAAGTGTCGCAGGTTCGATTCCCAGTCAGGGTGCATGCCTGGGTTGCAGGCCATGACCCCCAGCAACCGCACATTGATGTTTCTCTCCCTCTCTCTCTCTCTCTCTCTCTCTCTCTCTCTCTCTCTCTCTCTCTCTCTCCCTCCCTTCCCTCTCTAAAAATAAATAAATAAAATCTTTTAAAAAAAGTACTGAAAATTCCAGTGACCATGTGACCCATGGAAGCTGGGAAAATTTGGAAACATGGACAGTCAGGTGTTGGCTGTGGGGAGGTTGAGACCCAGCCCCCTCTTTTTTGACTGCTGGGATGAGGTCCCTAGAGGGCAGAGAGGAGTTAGAGGCAGACACAAATTTTCTCACACACTGTAACTCAGGAGCTCCACACTGGAGAGCTACACTGCACTTGTGATATTTAAAACACACACACACACACACACACACACACACACACACACACACACACACACACAGAGGACCAGCAGATGTAAACATGCTCTGAACGTGACGTTTCTTACTCATATCATAGGGGAGTACACCCATGGTGGTGGATCAGGGCTAGAGCAACCCTTTGGCTTCCAGGCTTGGTGCTACTCACAGGGCTAGGGAAGGAGCAGTAGCAGTGGGAGGGAGCTGCAGTAGCATGTGAAATGCTTTAGGTTTGTGATTATACACAGAGGCCTTGAGAAGGCTGGGACTCCAGACACAGGCTGTTTTCCTCGCTCCTTCTGACTGCTGACCAGGCAGCCAGCTGTTCTCTGAGGTGGAGGGGCCGTATCTTGAGCTACCCTACACTCCCTACGCCACACCATCAGCCTGTCACTCCCTTCCCCAAGTCCTTCTCAGTGGCTGTGTTGCCCTAGAAAGTCACATAACCCACTCAGTGGTCTTGACCAGCATTCCACCCTCCAGAATGGCCATGAGTCCCATGACCCGTATGCTCCAGGAGGTCAGGCTGTACCGGATGCAGAAGAAATCAAGACCACAAAAGACATTAAACAAGTTGACAACTGTTCAAGGGGCACCTATTGTGCAGAAGGACTTATGCCAGGATGGAAGGAACCTACACGTGGTCACTGCTTTCAAAGGGTCAGTGAGGAGACAAGGTGAAAACCACCACAGTTACAGCAGGAACATAAGCTCCATGAACTCTGTTCAGCAAGAGACCACAAGGTACCATATGGTATCTATCTAAAAAGATGACCAGACAAGCAACTAAATTAGGAGTTCAGAGGATGGGCTCGCATTGGAAGGCTTTGTGGAGGAGGAGAGACTTAAGCTGAGTCTTGGAGGATAAAGAGAATGTGCACAGATAGAGAAGAGGGGTAGCGGTCACATTAGCAAAGCAGCCAGTACGAGGACAAGGCTAGACATGAGAAAGGGCAACATACGCAGATCTCAGAGGTCTGCTGCCTCAAAGGGCAGGAAGTTTGGTGAAGTGGCATGTATGTGTAGACACATGGGAGGCAACGAACTGAAGCGTGCAGCCAAATGGTCAAAACCTTAAAAACTGGAGTATGAGATTCTGAAATTTATTCTATAGACCAGAGTTCCCCAAAGTGTAAGTATATTTCTCAGAATATTCTCTTGATAGAATTTTAACAGATATCATGAGACTAAATGGGGCCTGGTACCAGTTCCAACACAGGGTGGGGGTTTCCCCAAACCAACAAGCAGTTCTCAGACACCAGCTGGGTGTTCTACCAGTCAACTCAATTGCAACACTGGCTCCCTGGAGACAGCATCAGATTCCACTGATCAAGGACTCAGTCCTACAAGACTGACCCCCAACCCTTCACTTCAGATACCAATTGCAAGCCCAGGTTGTCCCTTGTGCTTCTGACTGACCAGTTATAAATCAGAGATTCCCAAGACTCCCTCCTTGGGCTGAATGAATGTGCTAGAGTGGCTCACAGACCTCAGAGAAATGTTTTACTTACTAGATTACTGATTATAAACCAGAAACAGCCAGACAAAAGAGATAGATGTCTGGGGATAGGTATGGGGAAAGGGTGAGGAGCTTCCATTTTCTCTCCAGCTTGCACCACCTTCCCCAGTCTCCACGTGTTCCTCAGCCCAGTAGCTCACTCTTCAAACCCTGTACTTTTGGGGTTTTGTGAGGCTTCCTTACAAAGGCATGGTTGGTTAAATCATTGGCCATTGGTGATTGACTTAAGCTCAGCACCTCTCCTCCACCAGGAGGTTAGGGGGCGGGACTGAAAGTTCCAACCCTCTAGTCACATGGCTGGTTCTCCTGGCAACCAGCTCCCATCCTTAAGTCCTTTCCAAAACCCAACTTGTTAGCACAACAAACAACAGCTTTACTGTTCCTAACACTTGAGAAATTCCAAAGGGTTTGGGGAGTTCTGAGCCAGCAACTGAACAAAAACTAAATATATACAGGCATACCTCAGACATATTGTGGGTTTGGTTCCAGAAGACTGCAATAAATTGAATATCACAATAAAGCAAATCACAGGAACTTTTTGGTTTCCCAGGGCATTTAAAAGTCATTTATACTATACTGTAGTCTATTAAGTGCACAATAGCACTGTCTTTAAAAAGTACATACCTTAGCCCTGGGTCCAGGCACATGCCTGGGTTGTGGGCCAGGTCCTTGGTTGGGGGTGGTGCAGGGGACAACCGATCCATGTTTCTCTCTCTCTCACCCTCCCTCCCTCCCCCTTTCTCTAAAATAAATAAATAAAATATTTAAAAATGTTTTAAAGTACATACCTTAATTTAAAATACTTATACATAAAAATTAATCAAGCTATACAAAAATATTTTATTGCTAAAAAATGCTAACCATCACCTCAGCCTTCAGCAAGTCATAACCTTTTTGCTGGTGAAGGATCTTACCTTCAATTTATAAAAACACAATAGATGTGAAGTGCAATAAAGCAAAGCACAATAAAACAAGGTACGCCTGTACTTAACTATAAGTCACATCACAAGGTCTTAGACATCCTGGGTTGGACAGTTTCACAGGTCTCTTTCCTGTAGGAACTCTTGAATTACAGATCTCCAAGTGGCAGATGTTGCCTGCCGTATGTTCCAAACTTATTTCAATACAGAACCCTTTTCCAGGCTTTTGCTTCAGATAACAAGCTCAGTTTGTAGATTCCAGTTGGTAGGTCAGTTACTGTTGTAATCTCCTCAGTAGTCTGGTAAGAATACAGCTTCCAAGGGGTATTGCATGCCTTCTGAAGCCCAATTACTGCCCGGGTGAGTTCACTGTGTTATCAAGGTTGAGAATGATTGGTTTCCATTGCTGTAGCTGACTTCTAAGATACCAATGGGGATAGGAAAGGGAAAATGGTAGGAAAAGGTGCAAGAAAAAGGGACTAGACCATATGGCTTGGATATGGAAGCACTGAGAAGTGTGGGTACTCAGGGGATATGGGAGCGCTGAGGGGAACAGAGATACAAATGGTCAAGAACAGAACAGAGATGAAAAGAAAAACCTCATTTTATAATAGAAACAATGTACACTTGTGAAACAGCTCATGATTTACAAAGAATCATCCAAAATACCAGCTCTGTCTTCCTCTCAATCCCATAAGGTGGGTCAGAAAATTATCATCACCATTCTCTCAGTGTAAGGAAACCAAGGCTAAGAGATGTGGACAGGTGCTGCTCTTCTTCGGTGCTATCCCTTAGCCAACTCCTCTTTTCATTCTTGGGGATTGCTAATGGGACAATGTCTGGGCTCCCTCCACAGAGGTGTGTCAGCATCCAGGCAGCAGCAGATCCTACCCAGACTGCACCCAGTGAGGCCGTGGAAACTGCTGCGTAGCCCCTAGAAGGCCATGCTTACTGATCCTCTTTCAAATCTTGTTCCACAGCCTTCCTTCCTGCCTACTGTGTGAGCTGAGCTACCTCTTGTCCCCGCATGCAGGCCTTTTCTGTCTCAGCTAGCCTGAGTAGCTTTCCGTGATTTTCAAGAAGCTTGACTTGAATCAGAAAGGCTAAGGCTAAGTAAGTGTGGGCATGAACTCCCATCTCAAGATTCAAAATTCTGCACATCCTCCTCTGTGGCATTGAAAAGTATGATGAGTTTGATTTTAGTCATATAATAATGTCAGTGATGAATATCCAAGTGGAAATTTCCAGGAGGCATTTGGTGATCCAGGACTAGTCTATGGGAGAGAGGTCAAGGTGAAGATAGAGATTTATGAATCATTCCATTGAAATCATACCATTAATGAAATATCTTATAATGTAGGGCAAGCTGTGACAGCAGGCACCAAAAGTTCTCTGGTGATCTGAGGCAAACAGGTTTGTTTGAAATGTCCTCCAGAGAAGACCTTTGGAAAGAGAAGGAACATAGCTTGGCAGAGAAATGTGGAAAGGTAAGACATTTGAGAAGACTTCCAGTTGGATGTTACCTATGTGTAGAGGGGCAATTTCTTAATATAGAAAGAAAAACTCACAGTAATATAAAACAAAGCTTTCACTAAACAGGATGTTCTACATGATCCCATTTTATTTTTTAAAGGTGTATGTATTTTCATAACCATCTGGAAGGATGTACATAAAGACATGTGCAGTGCTTACCTCTAGATGCTACAAATGTAATTTTGTTGCCTTCTTATTTTCCACAGTAAGCATTCATTGATTTTTCCCCCCAGATGTAATTCATATACCATAAAATTCACCACTCAGAGTGTACCATTCAGTGGCTGTTAGGATATTCACAAAGTTGCAACCACCCTCGCTATCTAACTCCAGAAAATGTTCATCATTCCAAAAAGAGCCCTGCACCCCTTAGCAGCCGTTCCCCATCCCAGCTCCAGGAGACCCCTACTTACCTTCTGTTCATGCAGATTTGTCTGTTCCAAACATTTCATATACACAGAATCATGCGTGTGTGGCCTTTGTCACTGGTTTCTTTCACTTACCATAACCTGTATGAGGTTTATCCACATTGCAGTACAAATAGGCACTTCATCGCCACTTGTTGTCAAGTAACATTGCACTACATGGATATACCACATTTTGCTTTCCCTTTCATCAGCCGACAGACCTGTGTTGTTTCCATCTTTTAGCAATTGTGAATAATGCTGCAGTGAACATTTGTGTGCAAGCTTTTGTATGTCTGCATGTTTCCAATTCTCCCAGATATATTCCTAGGAGTGAATTTCTGGGCTGTATAGTAACTCTCCATTTAACTTTAGAGGAAGCACCAAGCAGTTTTTAAAGGGTCTGCACAACTTTACATTCCTACCCGCAACGTACATGCGAGGGTCCTGGTTTCTCCACACATTCTCTAATGCTTGCTAACTTGTTAACATCCTTTCTTAGAACCAACAGAGAGCACATGAGTGAAGGGGACTTACTTTTTTTCCTCAATAAATTTAATCCTTTTTTGTGATTTTCCCCCTACAGATGCAATATAAACATGCAAAGATTCTCCATAATAATGTGAAGCCTTTTATTCTCAGAAAATTCTCTTTTTATTCTTATTCTCTATAACAATGCAAAAACTGACTTTTGCCAGATTCTTAACCCTGGGAGGGCTCATGTAGATATTTCGGCATGCATTGTCCCACTGGACATTCACAGCAAACCCTGAGTTTGGAGCCTATCTAGAGCAGAACAAAATGTCATCCAGAGGTGAAGTCACTTGATGAGCATTATAACACTGCCCCAAAGCCAAAATTTTTCACCATCTATGATGACATCTAAAAACCCACCTCTCTCTTCTGCTGAGTTTTTCTGGCTGCATACCTGAAGAGCAGCTTCAGTAAAGCCTCACCATGTGTCATCTACATATTTTCCCACTGGAAAAATTTTTTCTCAAGATGAGTTTTCACAGGCAAGTCAGGTACAATTTATCATACTCTGAATGCTAACAAATTCTGGAGATGCAAAAGCAATGGCATGTGTATAAATAATTTGACTTGGTGGTGCAAACATTAATTCAGTGCTTTAAAAAAATTGAACAACCTTGTTTCTCTGAATTGTTGTTATACTGCTTCTCTCCTTCTGGATTTTTTACTGGTTCACTGGTGCCAATAGAAACGGATTCTAAAACAGATTAGTCCCAAGAAAGATTATGTCATCAAATGAATCTAAAGTGAGGCATACTTTCAGTTTTGTTTAGAGATGAGATATTTTTTCCAACTATGCCTTGTTTCCCAAAGAAAGCTTGGAATCTTTTGTGTTCTAAAACATGTCTACTTCAGTGATTTCAAAGGACTGCAGAACCAATTCTGTTTGTAACTGGCCAATTTCAGCTCCCAAGAAAGACCCGTGGAAAAAGTGGTATGTGAATAAGACCTAAATAAAGCATATTATTAGATCTCAAAAGAGAATCAATGGAATCTAATGCCATTTTCCTTTCACAGCATCAATAAAGAAGGCATCATAATTTTCTCTTCTCGTGGTGTGAAAGCTTGTGTTTGTTTTGTGGTGGTGATGGTGGTGGTGGCTGATTTACTTCTGGGCTGTCAGTCCTAAGGACCAATCTGTTTTGTTTTTCAATGCATCATCACCACAATCATAACAGAAGACTCCAAACACCTGGGGAGATAAATACATGTTACTTTTATTATCTCTGCTTTATAAATAAAATTCAACCTGGAAAGATTACATGGCCTCAGTCACATACTCAGCTACATTTGCAAGGTAGATGCACAGTTCTACTCTGAGCCTTAATCTGCTTAAAATCAGGAGGAATCCGGGGGTCGCAGCTCACCCCTTACTTCCATGCTCATGAAATTTAGGACAATTGGGTAAAGGGCTGTTATGGACCAAACTGCACCCCTCAACACACACACACACACACACACACACACACACACACATATTCATGTTGAAGCCCTAACTCCCAGTATTGCAGAAGGCAACTTTATTTGGAGGCAGGGCCTTTAAAAGGATAATAAAGTTAAAATTAGGTCAATAGGTTGTGCCCTAATCCAACATGACCAGTGTCCTTACTAGAAGGGGAAATATGGACACCGACATGCACAGAAGGAAGGTGATGTGAAGGCACATGGAGAAGAGGGCCATCTACAAGCCAAGGAGAGGAACCTGGAACAGATCCTTCTCTCACAGCCCTCGGAAGGAACCAACTCCACGCACACCTTGATCTTGAATCTCCAGCCACCAGACCTGTGAGAGAATAAATTTCTGTTGTTTAAGCTGCCAAGTCTGTGGGACTTTGTTATAGCCACCTGAACAGACTAATATAGGGGCCTTTACTGATGATTCAGAGACCGCAGGTCTCCTGACATGTAGCCCCCGTCCCAGGATAGTGCCTGTGAGGCTTACTGAGCTGGACACACACCAGTTGTTTGGTGCTTAAGAGCCTCATGTTTATCTTGGACATTTGGAGGAACAGGAGGAATCTGAAGCTTCTGTCTTCTCCTCCATCAGGGCTACCACCCCCAGCAAATCCCAATGGAAGGTTTGAAATTTGAGCCTTCTGGTCAACCAGGTTGGATTAACATCCTGCTGATCTCTCTCCAGTTCTCTTGCCACGGAGAGTTTCTCCTGGGAAATCTTTTCTCATGTCTGTATTTCCAGAGGTTGCACCCATCCAGATCCTCTGCTATAGCATCCAGTGATTTTGTGGAAAAGGCCCCTTTGTCATTGTAAAGCTCATGGTCATGATCTCTCCCCTGGGGAGCAGTCCTGCCTCTTCACCGGGAACCTAACCCAGTCTTTTTCTGAAGGGGAACAGGGAGGAAAAAGGCACTGTGCCAAGTGCTTTCCAGGCATGGTGTCCTTTAAGTTTTACCACTTCCCTGAGGAAAGATACTATCATCTCCATTTGCTAGATGGAGAAACTGAGGCATGTATAGCTTAAAGCTCACCCCAAATTCATGCAGCTCACAGTGGGGGAGATAGATTTGTATTCCAGTCTCTGATTCTAAAGCCAGTGCTTTTGCCACCATAGAATGCTGTTAGATGAGTCCTCCCTTATCCACGGCTTTGCTTTCCATGGTTTCACTTACCTGCAGTCCCTTGAGGTCTAAAAATATTAAATGGAAAATTTCAGAAACAAACAACTGATAAATTTTAAATTGTAATCCTTTCTGAGTAGTGGGATGAAATCATGTGCTGTCCTGCTCTGTCACACCCAGGATGTGAATCATCCCTCTGTCCAGGGTCTCCATGCTATGGACACTCCCTGCTGGTGAGATACTTAGTAACATCTCAGAGGTGATCAGGTCTGTTACCTGAAAGACAGAGAGAGAGAGAGGGAGATAGACCTCATTCATATAACCTTTATTACAGATTTGTTATTATTGTTCTATTTAATGATTAGTTGTTAGTCTCTCACTGTGCCTAATTTATAAATTAAACTTTATCATAGGTACATATATACAGGCAAAAACATAGTATACAAGGTCTATGTAGGAAAACTCCAGCCATTGTTAATATAACGAGAACAGTTTGCGCAATATCAGTGTAACCTGGCAACCAAAGAGAGTGAACTGGAATGTGCATGTGTGAACAATGATGACTTCACTGTACTGGTCAGTGGGAGGTGGTAGATACTGTTGAGTGAGCATGTGTACTGTGTAGTCATCACATTCAAAATGACTGAGCAAGTAGAGCAATGAATCTGCATCAGATTTTGTGTTAAACTTGAACATTCCTCCACAGAAATTATTCAGAAGATTCAGAAGGCTGCAGCTACAGGCAACTGATGATTGGCAGCTTTATCGTAACAACACACTCACTAATAATCATGTCTCATGCACAGTTTTTTTTGGTGAAACATCAAATCACCCAGATGACTCAGCCCTGCTACAGCCCAGATTTGGTGCCCTGTGACTTCTGGCTTTTCCTAAAACTAAAGTCACCTTTGAAAGGGAAGAGATTTCAGATTATCAATGAGATTCAGGAAAATACAATGTGGGGCAGCTGATGGCCATTGGGAGAACTGTGTGAGGTCCCAAGGTGCCTACTTTGAAGGGGACTGAGGTGTCATTATCCTTTGTACAATGTTTTTTTGTAGCTTGTATCTTCTTCAGTAAATATTTTATTTTTCAAATTACATGGCTGGAAACCTTCTGGACAGACCTCGTATATAAAGTTTGGTATATCCATGGTTTCAAGCATCTGGGCATCTGGGAACATCTCTAGTGCCCATGACATCTTGCCTCTGGAAGCTTCAGAGTCCCATCACTGTAGAGGCTGAGTGCTTTCCATTGGGCTCCAGAACATGCCACCCAAAGGGTGGTCCATGCAGGAGGCCCTCGAAGGCTTGGTCACAGCTCCATGACAAGATGAATACAGAGGTAGGGGTGAGCATTCAGAAGCATCCATACCAATTTAACATCAATGCTATCTTGGTGGAAACTAATAATAATAATAAAAAAATGAGTTTGCATTTCATAAGTCTTTTTTCACACAGTAATTTCACTTTTCTCATCACACATCACACCCCATTACAAATAAGAACAAACAGGTCCTTCACCACAGATAGTTTGAGAAGCACTGCCCACTGTAAACTGCCTGAGGAGACAGGAAGATAATGGAGAGGCACAGAGCTCCAGCACTATGGGTGTTCATCCACCCCCCACCCCAAGCGTATATGTCGAAGCCTCAGCCTTCAGTGTGATGGAATTTTGAGGTAGGACCTTTGGGAGGAATTTAAGTTTCAATGAGGTTGTTAACCAAATAGAGGGCCTGGCTCTGGGTAGGTCTGCCTAGAGCTAGCCAGTAGTGTGTGGGTTCATGACTTCATGTAGGAAAGACTTCACAATATGAGCCCAGGTGACTATGAGGGTACATTTGTAAAAGCTGGGCTTAGCATAGAAGGAGCAACAGGAGAGCCCAGGCTGGACTGCCTTAGCTCACCTGGAAGTCCGAGAAAAGAGGCCTTGAGGACAGGTTCAGGAGATGAGCCTGGGACACATTGCCACTGCCCATTACTTCCCTGATTGCAAGTCTGGCAGGGACCTTTAGCATTTAGGAGATGCATGCCTGTGGGGGAAGAAGTGAGAGAAAAAGAGGGGAAAGGGAGTGATGGAGGCTGCTCCCCAGAGGGAAAGCCCATGCTAGGTTTTTGTCTTGAGTTTTTATTTCTCCCTTGAAGGCAGGAATCTTAGGAGAGGTGTCAGGGAAGGGTGTCAGCAGATTATTCATCAGTTTTCCAGGTGTGCTCTGTCAGGGTAACAGTCTCAACTGATTGGTCAGTGCCAGGGCAGGGGGTCATTAGTCATTGTAGCTGTCCTGGCATCACCCACCTGGTTCTGCTGCTTCTCTGGGCATGGAGCCCAGAGAAATATTAATACAAGTGAGGTCTGGATGTTATCTCTGAGGTGACCTTCTATACCTGGTTGTAAATTTGCTGGGCCAGTTTGTTCAGCTCTCTGAATCAGTTTCCCTATTCCACATGTCAAGAAATTTTCCTAGCTTCTTACTATACCATCTCAAGGTCATGAAGGGAAGACCCTCATGATGGGATTAGTGTCATTATATGAAGAAGAAAAAAGACCACAGTGAGAAGGTGCCTGCCCGCAAGCCAGGAATAGAGTCCTCTGCCGGAATGGAATCAGCCAGCTCCTTGATCTCAGACTTCCAGCCTCCGTCTGTCTGTTGTTGAGGCCCCTCCATCTGTGGTATTCCATTATGGCAGCCCGAAAGGACTGACACCCTGGTTCTGTCTGCTTCTGACAGCTCAAGGAGCCATGGCTCAGGGAAAGCCTCCTACTGTCTGGTGCTACTCCACTGGCAGCATTGCTTCCCCTGGGTCTTTGTCAAAATTGGCCTTGGTTCCCATGACATGACAAGACAAAGCCAGTTCCCCAGGACACAAACCTGCTCCTCCAAGGTGCTGTGCTTAAAAGTAGGTCCCAGGGCACAACACACCGCATTGTCCTCCCACCTCCTGATATGCCTCCTTGTGCCTGGCCAGCCCACAACTTTCTATCTCGGGAAGGAAGGACTGGAGCTCACGGCCCCTTTCCTCCCACAAAGCTGGGTCCCCCTCCAGGGGAGGTTCCTTTTGGATACTCTTCTACCTCCTTCCTTCACAATTTAAACTCTATATATCTTTATATTTTCTTCAATATAAATTATAAATTCCATTTTTCCACAGTTGTAAAATAAATTTGTATAAAGAAAAGATCATTTTTCTATAATGCAATCCATTTGTTGTTATTTTAGAAAAAGATCCAGATGCTTTCAAAGTTGAACAGCCATCCCAGCTCATCACAACAAACCTCAGCCTGCAGCTCTAGTCCTTCCTTCTCAATTACATTGGGGGAAGTGGTAGGTCCAAAAGGCTGGGGGTACAGCAGGACAGCAGGAGCCTGGCTCTGCCACTAACTAAGGTGACCTTGGGCAAATCCATGAACCACCCTGCTGCCTCCGCCCATAGGATTTGGATCTATGTGACCCCACACTTCTTAATGCAGTCACTTCCATCCGTGTCCCTCCTGTCCCACAGGTAACCAAACAAGCAGCCAGATGGCCGGAATCAAGCCTCTCCCTCTGCCTTCTTCATTCTCCAGATGGTCCTGTTAATAGAAAAGTAGCCACAAGATAAGCTACAGAGAGAAAGAAGAGGCACCATGAGAAATAGCCAGTCCCTGGGGAGGACCTCATCTACCTGCCCTCCCCCTGCCCCAAGGGCAGGCAAGGTGAACAATGGCTTCAGCTTCCTGAAGTTTGCCAAGAATCCCTACACTTGTCTTTGAAGTTGCTCCTGTCCACAAAGCTGTGTCTGGCCTTCACCTGGCCCATTTCCTCCTGTCCAACAAGTATCTGTGGTTTCCATCAGCCTCCTGCTACTCCCTCCCTCCCTGCTACTCCCTCCCTCCCTGCTACTCCCTCCCTCCCTGCTACTTCCTGGAGTGCCTTCCTCCCTCCCTCCCACCCACCCTGCCCCTCCCCTGCATCCCTGCAGCCTTCTCCTCTGATGGCCCCATTCTCCTGCCCCCTGCAACACATCCTCGATACTTACATAGCATCTACAGTGGACAAAGTACATTCCTCTCAATATCATTAATTTATTGGCTATTGAACAATAAAGTCACCAGATCTGAGGAAATGAGTATAATTTAAGCACTCTGTCTTCCCAATGCCACTGTCACTGTCATTGGCATTGGCTACTGGCAGAGGGGAGTGGCTAGGGGATGTCACATGCTTTATACTTTATGTACACACAGCAGCTCCTGTGAGCCTGGCAACCCCTGTGAGGCAGGTGGTAGCTCCCTTTTTATAAACATGGAAAGTGAGGCTCACTTGGATGCCTGGGTGGAGACTGGATGCCCTGGTGAGTCAAGTAGTCTTAAAAAAAAGCAAGCACAGAGGTCACATGGTGACTCAGGCTCAGCCCGGGGCCTGTGTGATGCCACAGCCCCTCTCCTCCACCAGGTCTTCTGCTATGACCCAACCCTTGCCCTGTGGTAGTCCGGGCTCTAGGAAGGTTTAGTAATTAGGGTCGGTGGGGACCTGGAACTGCTTGGTGATGCCCCAGGAAGAGGAAGGTACAGACTAGGAGGACCAGCTATCCAGCCAGGGGCCACAGAAGCCTTGTCCCACCCTTAGAGAGCAGGTCAGAGGCGGTCACCAGGCCTCCAGTTTTGCCCCAAGGAAGTGTGTAGGGCCATCATGTCACAGGTGTGCACAGGTGTGCACAGGTAACCAGGTTCTTAGTGATCGAGAACAAAGAATTGAACCAAACACACAAAGTTTATAGCATAAAGAAAGAGGGGAGGTTTATTAAGTGATAGTACACACCACAGGACACGGGAGTGAGCCAGCTCTGAGCAGAGGAAAAAAAAAGGACACGTGGGCTGGGGGATTCTATTCTTATAGGGGCAGAAGCCCCCCTGCTAGTCTTTGGCGGGCTTTTCCTGCGCAGGTACAAGGAGTTGGATTTCAAAGCTACTGCGCATGCGTGGTTTCCCATGACTTTCTTGATTGGCTACTGGAGAAGGGAGTCCCACAATGTTATTTCATTATAATGATATTATAATGAATCAGGGGGTAGCTCTCAGGCTCATTCTATGATTCAGAGTTATCCCAGAAAACAGGAACAACCCGTCTTAGGGGGTCTTTGTCATGTATAGATGTTTTCTACCTCAGCCCTGCGGGGCCTCGGGAGCTTCCTTCCTGACTACCTCCTGCCTCAATCAGGCTGGGTTGAGTTGGCCTAGTGAGTTGGGTCTGTAGACTTACAGGGGGTGAGGACATGGACAGGTCAATCCTTCCCCAAATGCCAGTAGGGCCTGTGAAACATTGCTGAGCCCCTTCAGCCAGCTTCTTCTTTGCATTCACTCCCTCACTTGACATTGGCCCAGAGGACAAGGTCCAGCACTTTGGGGCCCACTGTCTGTTTTCAGGCTGCTGGAGGAGCCCGCATTCAGAAACCCGTGACAGGGCCTCTCTGTGCTTGGGGCTTTTAATCTCCTTAATTGAAATTGATTGGCCTCTTGGGAGGCAGTTCTGCATTGGCCCTGAGCTTCAGCATGTGATCAACTTCTGCTTCTTTCTTTTAAAGACCAATGCCACACCAGGCCATCTAATCTTCTCCCTGAATCCCAGGCCCCTTTCCTGACCAGGAGCAAAATCAGAAACAGGCACACTTACAAAAACAAGGTAAAAAATAAACACAGCGATAAAAATAAGAGCGAATATTCTTGTCCCATTGTCTTGTCTTAGCTTTACACAAAAGGCCGGTCAAAACCCCATTACTAAGGAAAGATGTAATCAGATGGGGAAGGAGCCACAGGAGGGAGTGGGGGAGGGGAGTGTGAGCCTTCTGAAGCTCCCAAGATAAATACCCTGGGCTGCAGCATATTTAAGAACCAGACGAAAAAAAGATAAAAAGGGAAGAAAAGTAAAAGCCCTTTTTAAGCTAAAAGCAACCCAAACATTGAGAGAATTGTTTGAGCATCCTGACTTGTGTTCATCCAGATGCACAGCAGTTACCCCTGGGTGACCAAAGCAGGTTTACAAACCGGTTTGGCAGGTTCTGCCTCTTGGTGAAACCTCGGATAGGGCCCCTTGCTTCCCCCACTGATCACAGATCCTGGAAATACCCCTCTGGGGACTCGCCTGTGCTGTGATGGTGGGTCATCATCACTGGGTGCTGGACTTAAAAGCAGCTACGCTGGGGAGGCTCAGGTCAACACATCCCCGTACTGACGAAGCAGGGTGGCACCAGGACACAAGAAGCACCTTAGAGATAAGGAAGCACAGCACTGACAAGTCAAGTCCTCATTCTGACTGACACACTCATTGCTACCTGGCTTTCTAAGATCATCTTGCTACCTGGCCTTCTAAAGATCAAGTGGAAGGGGATCAGGACATACTGAGGCAGGAGGTAGTCAGGAAGGAAGCTCCCGAGGCCCCGCAGGGCTGAGGTAGAAAACATCTATACATGACAAAGACCCCCTAAGACGGGTTGTTCCTGTTTTCTGGGATAACTCTGAATCATAGAATGAGCCTGAGAGCTACCCCTGATTCATTATAATATCATTATAATGAAATAACATTGTGGGACTCCCTTCTCCAGTAGCCAATCAAGAAAGTCATGGGAAACCAGGCATGCGCAGTAGCTTTGAAATTCAACTCCTTGTACCTGCGCAGGAAAAGCCCGCCAAAGACTAGCAAGGGGGCTTCTGCCCCTATTAGAATAGAATCCTCCAGCCCACATGCCCTTTTTTTTCCTCTGCTCAGAGCTGGCTCACTCCCGTGTCCTGTGGTGTGTACTATCACTTAATAAACCTCCCCCCTTTCTTTATGCTATAAACTTTGTGTGTTCGGTTCAATTCTTTGTCCTCGATCACTAAGAACCTGGTTACCTGTGCACACCTGTGACAATACCACCCCAAAATATGCCATTTTGGCATAAGGATTATTTTAAAGTGAAGGCAACTGAGAATCAACAGATGCAAAAAGAGTTCTCTTCCCTCCTCTTTTCTACCTAAAAGCAGGACATGAATTTCCCTTGTGAAAGTGTCTTCTCTCTCCTGTACCAAGAAGAGAGTAGTCATTGAGATGAGTTTCATAAACAGATCTTACTAAATTAATTCTTATCTTCTGTTAGTTCCCCATATATATTCTCATCACTTCTCCGCAATATATCATCCTTGAAGCCCAAACCTACTTTTCTTTGTTAAAGATGGCATATAAGCCACCAAGTCAAATCTAACTGCCTCTTTGAGTTATACTCCTTTTGTATGAACTCCCATGCAAGGAAAATATTAATACTAATAATGTATTCCTTTTCTCCTATTTATCTTTATTTTGTTGATTAAATTTGCACACCCCCAAGCACTGAACCTAGGAGGGTAGAGGAAAAGTTTTTCCTCCCCAACCATGTTCCAGAATCCAGATTTGAAAAGCAGGGACCCACCCTGACCAGGTGGCTCAGTTGGTTGGAGCATCAACCTGTACACCAAGAGGTTGCAGGTTTGATTCCAGGTTAGAACACATTCTGAAGTTGCAGGTTTGATCCATGGTTGGGGTGTGTATGAGAGGCAACCAATCAATGTTTCTCTCTTACATCCATATTTCTCTCTCACATCGATGTTTCCCTCCCTCTCTCTCTCTCTCTCTCTCTCTCTCTCTCTCTCTCTCCCCTCTCTTGCTATCTCAAATCAATAAACATATCTTCAGGTGAGGATTAAAAACAAAAACAAAAAACAGGGACCCAGCTTGTTTGCTATGGAAAGCTCCATTTTCAAATGAATTCAAGTTGAAAGTGACTCTTAGTCTCCACTTTCTCTAGCCACAGAAATGTGATGTGAGAGTGGAGGAGAGGGGAAGCTCTATAAAAACAAGGGCTGTATCTGTCTCTGTCATCATGGAACTAGTGTGGAGGAGTGCCTCACACATAGTAGGCTCTCAACAAATCATCAGATGGATGGAGAGATATTGGATGGAGTGGAGCAACTGCATAGTGTAGAAGGTAACATTGCAGCCTATTAAATCAGGCTCCAAAAAATACCAGCAAGACACCCTGTTGATAAGACAAAGCTCTTGGCAACAAGAAAGGTCACTACTTGGCAATCTTGACAGTGTCTCCAAAGTCAGGATATTCATCTGCTTTAAGGTAGATGTTTCAGTGTGAGGTGGATTCGGACTGGGTAAAGCTCATGATACAATCATTCAGGATTTTGAGCTGAGCAAGTTGAGGAAGCAGTCACTTGATGCTATCTGTTAAAGAGTTAAACAGTTTTAAGTGGGTTTTGGGGAAGTTCCTGAAAAAATAAAGTTATTTGCAACTTTTTTCTTCCTGGACAAGAATTTCTGTGATAGTAAAACCATGGTGGCAAAGACAGTATAATGAAGTCACATTAGTGAAGACCACGTGATAGTGGTCACATTAGTGCAAACAAGTGAGCTATGTGGGCATTGATGGTGTCAGTCCTCAGTCATTACACCTTTAACAAACCACTCTCCTTCCACACTGTGACAGGAACTGATAAGCAAGCCATGTTTGCCCACAGGAGAACGGAAACCTGAGTGGGCTCTAGGATAGGTGTGGTGCCCAATTTCTGCTTATACAGGGCTGGTGCACCAAAGGTAATTCAGATACACCTCAGACCTTGATGTTCTCTGACAACAGCCCTGAGAGACAGGAGGGGTCAGCACGTAACTTGGCAGAGCCCAGTGCAAAATGAAAATGCAGGGCCCCTTGTTCCAGCACTAAGAGTTTTAGAGTTTGGCAGTTCCTCAAAAAGCTAAACATAGAATCATCATGTGACCCAGCAATACAACTCCTAGGTATATACCCAAAAGAACTGAAAACAGGGAGTTGGTTAAGAGATTTGCATACCTGTGCTTATTGCAACATCATTCACAATGGCCGAAAGGTGGAAACAGTTCAAGAGCATCCACCAATGGAGGAATGGGTAAACGAAAACTGGTCTATATGTACAATGGATAGTTATTCATCCATAAAAAAGAATGAAGTTCTGACCCATGACACAACGTGGATGAACCTTGAAAACACTGTGCTAAGAGAAGTAAACCTAACACAAATGGCAAATATTGTGCAATATGATTCCACTTACATTAACTATCCAGAACAGGCAAATTCACAGACAGAGAGTACAATAGAGGTTACCAGGGGCTGAGGGAAGAACGAAATGGAGAGTTATTTCTTACTAGGTTTAGAGTTTTTACTTGGAGTGAGGAAAAAGTTTCAGAAACAGTGGTGATGGTAGCACAATATTGTGAATATAATTAATGCCACTGAGTTGTATACATTAAAATGGCAAATTGTATGATGTAGGTTTCATTTTTCATTATGGTAAAATAATATGTTACACATATTTTGCCATGCCAAGAAAGAATTAAATAAGAAAAATTAAAAATATCAAGCAGGTGGCAGCAGAACACTGACCAAGTACAGGGTCCTCCCGAGCTTGGGGCTCTGCGCACTGCCAGCCCTAATGAGGGGACAGAGGCCCTCGGGTTCAGGCAGCATGCCCCACCCTGGAGCCTGGGACTGCCCCCGGGGCACCGAGGGCCTGCTGACAGTGCCCAGTGTCCAGAATTGACTCACTGCTCAGCGAGGATGGTACAAACTTGAAGCCTTCGACTTCCTGCTGCCACCAGTGCCCTCCCTGGCCTTCAAAGGTCAAGTCCAGGATCCAGATTCAAAGTTCAAAAGATTTCCCAGTGTCAGCCCTGGCAGTGACAACGTTTATGGGATGTTTTTCTTCTTACCTCTTCCCTTGGTGATGAAACGCTCGCCCTCTGATACTGCTTACAGGACAGACGCCGGCAGCCAGGGCAGCAGAGCGGCAGCGCTCCACCCCAAGGCCCCATGTCCGCTGCCAGAGGAAAGACGTCTCTCAATGCCAGAGATTTGTGAAAAGGAAAGGAAATGTTTATTTCATGCTATACAAACTTAAAGTAGTGACCTAATGTCATTATCAAAAATCCTAAAGTCTCTTAAAACACCCACAAACAGACACAGTCCTTCCTTCCTTCCCTCTTTGCCCAGTCCAGAGTACCGTATCTCAGGAAAGGAAATAGAAGTCCATGGCTCAGGCAGTCCTCTGGTTATTCCCAGTTAGTCCTCCACCTCAAATGGGAGACCTCCCTGGGTTCCTGGCACCCTCAGCTGAGTCGCCAGGAACTCTGCTAAAATCAGGTGGTAGTTCCCCCTTCTAAAGCTGCGGGGGTCCCCACTCGGGCAAAGGCATGTGGTCCTCTCTCCCAGGGCCATGGGAGTCCCCACTCAACCAAAACCGTGTGCTTCTCCCTCCCTACAAAGCTGTGGGAAGGGAGAGTCCCCACTCTGCCAAAGCCGCGTGGTTCTCTCCTCAAATGCTGCCGTGTGTGGGTTTAAATCCCCACGCCAATGTTCCTCTGCAGCCCCATTTCTGACTCCTCCTATACTTGGGCACACTTGCCCTCAATCTGCTGTCTTCTCCAGCTTTTCTGGTCGCCATCGTGGGTCTGGGCAGCTGTGACCCCATGTCATGGAGCTAATCTTCTCCAAGCTCCCACGCGGGTGCTGTAACTCGGGGGACCTGCCCCCCAGTCCCATCTTGGGGGGAGGTCCCTTTCCATCCCCCTGGCCTTGAGCATGGCCATAGCTATTTAGCATATCTAAGTGACCAGCCAAAGACTATAGGTATGTTAAATGACCATGCCATGGATTAGCTGCAAAGCTGCCCTGCATGTTCTTGCTCTGTGTGCCTCTTCCCCCAATTCACACCTGTGGGGGAAGGGGTGAAGACATCTTAAAATCTCCTGGACACCTTGAGTTCTGGACCCCATTTCAAATGCCCATTTGGGGTCCCCCTCTTGGCTGCACCCTGTAACAGGAAGACAATAGAAGGCGAGCAAGGCCTAGCCCTGCCTCAAGAAACCTAACGATGTCAGACCACTAGCCACCTTTGCCACCCACGCCTTAGGTTGCCATCCCTTCATCTGGGGTTTACTGAGCAGCAAGAATTCTCTCTGGGGAGACAAACCAAGCATAGGCCCCACAAGTGAGCTCTCGGAGCCCTGAAGCCACAGCCTGCTGCTCCCACTCATTAATGGCCTTAGGCTCTTCTGCCTCTGGGTGGCCACTCCTCAGGGGTGGGGGTGGGGGTGGGGACTGTGCTTGCTGCCAGGGGACACAGCCCAATCAAGACATTTCTCATTAAAGTCATACGTAGTCCTCTGGCTCCCACCCTACCTATATTGTAGGACTCCCTAGCCACCTCAAATCCTCTGTCATCATTTCTGGGACATCTCAGGGGGCACCTCATGGATACTGGTGAGCCTCTCACAACCATGTGGCATGCAGTACTCTCTCCAACTTGAACCCTGGCTCTCTACAAGGATATGTGCTGCCCCAACCTCTGAAGGCCTGGTGGCTCCAGGAAGATACCCCATGCCAGTCCTGTGGCCTACTCACCCATGTGCAGCAAAGCAGGGGCTGCTCTGCAATGGCCTGGATGCAGATACAGCCCACCTGCTGATATGTTCTCACTAAAGGGGAGAGGAGCCTGAGTCACCCCCCACACCTTGCCAGTGTCAGGCCATTGTGTAGGGCCCCAAGCACTCCTAAATTCTTGAGGAACGTCTGGGAGGATGGTGAGCAGCTTTGCTGTGTTACAAATTGCACTTCAGGGTTGGTGCTAGGCCTCACCAGCCCTCCAGGCAAACCCAGGTGAGGCCTGAATCCTGGGGATTTAAGTTTGGTCTGCTGTGGCTGATACACTAGAAGGGTAGGGCCTGGGGGTGTCACAGCCGAGAAATACCAACATATTTTCAGTCCTCCTTCCCTTGTCCTCTTAGAGCATACATGAATTCTAGCATCAGAGGGATGAGCCTGCTTGGGGAGATGGGAGCATAAAACCGCACATGCTCCAACTACCTTTGCTAAAGGGTTTAGGGGATTAAGGCACAAACCATTCTTTCAATTATACACACAACAAATCTGCTTTTTCTGTACATATATTTTTTAAGTCAAAAGACACTACCTTTGGAAAATGTGCTGAAATAGCTCCCCCAATGGAAGGGGTCCTCACCACCAGTCCCTGCTTTCAAATCTCCACCATTCACAAGAGGCTTCCTTTGCAAAAATGTACCCTTAATAATAAAAGCTAACATTTACTGCCCTGGCTGTTATGGCTCAGTGGATTGAGTGCCAGCCTGCGAACCAGAGGGTCACCTGTTCGATTCCCAGTCAGGGCACAAGCCTGGGTTGTGGGTCAGGTCCCTGGTAGGGGGCGCACAAGACACAACCACACATTGATGTTTCTCTCCCTCTCTTTTCCCTTCCCTTCCCCTCTGTCTAAAAATAAAATAAATAAAATGTTTTTTAAAAAAGCTAACATTTACTGGACATACCGGATCATGTGTCAGGCATGGTCACATGATCTCACCGATCCTCATGACAACCCAATTAGAGAAGTATTATTAGTATTCTCTCCACTTTGCAGATGAGAGACACATGCAGGGAAATTAAGTGACTTCCCCAACTTCATGGAGCTACTTAGTAATGAGGCCAAGACGCTTATTTCTCTGCACACTGTCAGGATCCACACCCCAGTTTTAACTCAAAGGAACCATTGGGCAGGCATCAAGCATGGTCACAGTAGGCTTATCAACAATAATAACAGCCAATGTCTGAGTATTTACTATGTGTCAGGGGCTTTACAGGTGTCCTTTCAATTGACCTTTTAGGATCCTGAAGGTCAAAGACTCTGAGTGATCTCCTGACACTACAAAGGAGTCATTGACAACTTGGGCTCTGGAATCCCACTGCCTGAGTTCAAACCCTGATTCTGCTACTTTTAGCTGTGTGACCTTGGCCAAATTATTTCATATCTCTATATCTTTATTTCCCTATCTGTGCAATAAGACAATGATGGCATGTATCTTGCAGGGTCATTACGAGGATTCAATGACTTAGTACGCAGGTGCTTAGGTATGTCCCTACTACATAGCCAGAGCTCAGTAAAAGTGAGCTATTATCATTTCTCCAAAGCCCATGTTTTTTTCATCAGACTATTTTGTCTCTCAATCTTTACTGAGAGAGATAAATAAATTACACATTAAAATAAACAAGATTCTTTCACTGTAATGATACAAAATGCTTAGATAAAAGAAGAGATTGACAATAGTCCAAACTTACCTACCTACAATACAAGTCTCCCTGAATGTTCTCAGGGCAGCAAAGCCAGTGAAACAGAGGCTTGGGAAAAGCACAATTCATGGTGAGCATGTGGGCACATTTAAACCTCTCCATCTTCTACCTAGATAGATAGCCTAGAAGGCTATCCCATCTTCTTCCTTTCCTTCCTCCCCAGGCACCAAGGGTAAATTTGTCTTTTGAATAGCCTTGCAAAGGACAAATGTGCTGTAAACACCCACACTCACTACATTGTTGTAGACTAGTCCCTTCCCAGCACAGGGAGAAGGGCCTATAGGTCAGAGTCTGAAGATCTTGGCTTGATTCCTGGCCCATCTCTTCCTTATGTGACCAGGCATAAGTCCCTTAACTTTCGGGTTTCTGTTTTGTCATCTGTGAAAAATAATGTGTGTGAGGACCAAATTAATGTGCATTATGGTGTGAGATGCTTTGCAAACTGTAATCACAGAGCACGGGGGACACCATGTTCCTTTCACTGGCCTGGCAGGGACTCCTGGGTCTTGGCGTTCCCAGTGATCACACTCAGGAGAAGTCACCCCAGGCTTCCTGAACATATTCCTTAAGAAGCTGCCTAGAATGTCACTGTTCTTAGGTGACCCAGGAGGAGATATACACATCACTGTGAAAATACTCAATCTGCCTACTCCAGAGTAGCAAGGAGTGGCTGAAGAACAGAAAACTTCATCATTTAGTACCTTGTCACAGGAACACTGACTCTGTCAAATGAGCCATTATCAGTGGGGAGAGCAGCTGGGTCCTCTTTCAGTTCCCTGGCAACACCAGAGCATCCACGACAACAGCTGACGTGGGAGAAATAAGCCAGTATTCAAGAGCAGCTCACCCAGCCAAGGCCTGGAGTGCCAGTGCTAGGAGGGCAGATCCAGGGGCACAACGGAGGAAAGGACAACTCAGAGAGGAGGGGGGAAGAGGGAGGAGCCTGACAGACAAACTATAGCATGGCAAATCCTGGAGAGAGAACGCCACAGTGTTCTAGAAACCAAAATAACCCCCTCACTACACCTTCATGATCCCCCAAATTGTTTCCTTCCAAAAATTTACGGAACCCACAGTCCATGAAAATGGGCATCAACACTGCTGTCAGACTGGCTGTTAGATGGAGCACAGATCCACTCTCCCCCTGAAACAGCTAACAGGGCAGCCCACATGACCCCTCGGTTTACTCGAATGTTAGTTGGTCGTACAAACACACCCCTGACCTGAGTCAGATAAAGGCAAAACCAAGGGTGCGACTTATCAGCTCGTTTGTGTAAACGGCCACTGATAGGTCAAAGTTTTTAGACACCATGGGCCACTTCTCCCAGCCTATTAGTACATTACCACTGTCATGGCCTTGAGCACCGTGGGTTATAATTTAACCCCTACTTATTAGCAGCGCAAAGGCCAGAGAAGCCATAGAGCTGTTCTTAAGCCATCAGGTGATAAAAAGTTTGTAAAGTCCAGGAAGACATCCCCAGCTTCTTGCATTTCTGGTCTCTGGCAACACCACTGTCTGCCTTTTTGCTCTCCTAGCCCTTCCACCAGCATTATGACTTAAACCCCTGTATTAAATCCCTCCTTGTTTGAAACACCTGAAATGGTTTCTGGGTTTTGTTTTTGTTTTTGTTTTGTTTTTGACCAAACACTTACTGAAGGGCCTTTTTCAGTTTTTTTCTTTGGGCCATTTGTGTTGATATCCAAGTCTTCACGTTTGGGTCCCTGTCTTCAGTCCTCATTTTGCTGAGTTCTTCAACAACATATTTCTGTTTTTAATTTTTTGCTTGTAGCTCTTTCTTTCCACCACCCTCTCAACACTGAATTTGCTGCTTGCCCCTAATGGGGCTCCTCTACCCTTAGACTGCTGCTACGTTAAACTGAAAAACAGCCTTAAAGCACAGAACAAGCCCTGTCCCTTCTTCTGGGGACACTTCTGGGGACACCTCTGGGGACACCTCCATGGAACCTTCTGTTCCATCGGGTCATTAACGGAAGCAGTCCGCCACAGCAGGGCTCTGCTCCTATGGACAGGAGTTACGCATAACTAACGGGGAGGAAAAAGGATAGCAAAATGGCCTCACCAGTCTCAACATGTTTTTAATAACTTCCACATCTCCCAGTCTTTGTTTCCCCACACATCTCTCCTTCCAAAGTTATTTCTCCAAACCCCGTTCAGCCCAAACACCTGCAAGTCTGTATTTTCTCTTCCTTTCCTCCCCATCGTGTGGCACTGTGTTTTGTAGAGGATGACCCCAGCTTCTCAGTCACACTGTACACATTTTAAATTCCAGTTGCCTTAGTCTGTAGTTGTAGACATGAAGATGTCATAGACAGCGATCAACCTGGCATAATAAGAGCAGATTTTATCTTGTAGTACTGCAAATAACACAAGCTATAGGTACTAGATCTCGGCTTGGAAAAGTTTATCACTTGTCCAAAGTCACAGAGATTGTAGGAGGCAGAGCCAGGATCTGAACCCAGATCTTTCCAATGCCAGAGCTCCTTCTGTTTCCACCAGTCAGAGGTGGAGCCCCTAACAGTGACAAGGGGAGACCAGAGAGGCTTTCTGGAGGCAGATTTGAATGCCAGAGACCTGCGGTCAGCCAGGAAAAATAAACAAAAGCACTGGATTTTAAATTTCTGCAAAATTCTACTGCTGTTCTGTCAACATGAGGTACCCCTTGGGTGAACATGTCATTCATGTGTTTCTCAGCAACTTCAGAAGCATTATCATGAAGACTTCCAACTCAAAACTGTCTTTGAGTCCATTTCTTTGGAATCATACATATACATGGAATACAGTTATTTGGGCAAGAAGAAAGGTGTGGCAGGATACACAGGAAGGAGAAGTGAGGGGAGACCGGTGGTAGGGAGTGATTGGTTTCACCTTTATATGCCCATTTCACTTGTTAACAGCAGCATGTATTATTTCATAATTTGAAAAGCATCATGTAAAAAAAATTAAGAGCTTGTGGCAAAGACAATACTATACGCTCACCAAATCCCCTATTCTTCTTCCTGCATACACAAGAAGACTACATTTCCCAGCCTCCCTTGCACTTAGGTTGGGCTTATGTAGCTGGGTTCTGACTAAGGAGATGTGGGCAGCAGTGATGTACACCCCATCCAGACATGATCCACATGCCTATGTCATCATTCACATTCTCTCTTCCTCTTCTATGGCAAACCTTTAAGGCCACATGACTAAGATGAAACCATTTCAAGACAGATAGAGCCTTAACCCCAGAATCAATTATTGGAGAAGAGCCACCAACAAGAATAACTTGACCCACACTAGACAATGACTGATGTATTGTGGGGTTTCTTTGTCACTCACCATGGCCCTGCCAGTCCTGACTAATGTGGCACTCATACATGCCAGGGATTTTCAGTGTCCACAGAAGTCCTGACAGCACCTCTTGGATACTTCATACGTGGAAATGCTAACTGGATTTTTTCAGATTCTAAGTTTGTATGAGGACTTATTTCTAAGTTAGTTCCTTTCCCTTCTTCTACCTCTGAATTACCTTTTCATTCTCACTTTGCTGCAGTATGTTTATTCCAAAGGGAAATAAATCTGGACTTTTCAGAAAGGAAATAGTGCACATACTTTATATTCTTGTTTAAACAAGACCTGAAAAAGGAGGAAATTTTATTACAATTTTATTCCCCCTCAGAGATCATTCTGAATTTTACTATCTTAACAATTACTTATTGTTATAGCAAAGCCTTGAATAAAACATCAGGGAGGGATTGTTCTAGACAGCCCAGTGTTTCACAGAACTGGAATTTTTACCCTTAGCCAATAAAATGCTGTTGGCTTTAAAATGTTTTGAAGAAAATACTTATGAAGCGTATTAAATGAAGGATGGTGACATGTTCTACCTTTTCTAGGTGATTCAGGATTAACCCAAGTTTCCTAAATGTACCGCGCTCCCTTCAGGGTCTGTGCATGCAGTCACCTCTGCCTGGAAACGTTCCTTTTCTTTGCTAATTAAAGTCCTCCTCATCCTTTGGATATTACCTCAAAGACCAGTTTCCTTAAGCACAAGAATATAAATTTACTAAACTCATCAAACTTTTCATTTAAAACAGGTGCATTTTGTGGTATGTAAATTATTCCTCAATTAAGCTATTAAAAACAAAACGTACTGCCAAGGAGGTAAAGCATAACACACACAACCCTCACGCTCGGGCTGCACTGTAGTGTGGAAAAGGAGAGGGGAAGTACCTTCACACTGAAGAACCCTGACAAAAACTGCATCGACCAGGTAATCAAGGTCAACATCAACAATGACAAGTCATGTTGATGGTGTGTACGCACCCTTGAAACGATGTGATAAAAATGGCACTTTACCTCTATGCTCTTCCTACCAGAAACCCTCACCCTAGTCCAATCATGAGAAATATTCCAGTACAAGCACATAATACAGCACACTCAACCAGCACTCCTCAAAACAGCCAAGGTCACCGAAAACAAGGGAAGTCCAAGAAACTTCCACTGCCAAGAGGAGCCCTAGGGAACAACTATGATATGGGATCCCAGCTACAAACTATGGAAATCTGAATAAAGTAGGACTTTAGTTAATAATAATATATCAATATTGCTTCATTTATTGCAACAGATATTAATAATAAGGGAAACAGGGTGTGGAATTTGGGGGAACTCTCTGTACTATCTTCACAACACCCCTGTAAATCTAACACTGTTCATGTAATTCTCACTTTAAAAAAGTTCCTCAGTCCCTCAAACCAGATTAAGTCCCCCCTGCTATATATTCATGTAGCAATCTAGACTATTGCCTAAATGAATTAATTAATCGCTCTGTGCAATTCTATGTGTGTTTTGCTCACTGTTGTGTCCTTGGCACAAGGTTAGGGCCTGGTTGTTGGTAGGTGCTTAGTCATAACCTATAGTCAGTGTGGTCACAGAGTGTGCGTTTTGTAACAGCAGCATTTTGTCTGTTTTGCCCTCCATTGTACACTCTTCACCTAGAGAGCTCCTGGCACACGGCAGACACTCAATAATGACAGCTTCCTCCCTAAGTGACCCAAGGAATCCTCCCCCCAGTGGTTGAACTTTGAGATAAAGACATTTTAGCTCAATCTGCCTCATTTCTTCAATAAAACCCATGGAGGTGTTGTTAGCAGCAACATTTTCCCCAATGAACTGAGAGGTGTAAGGGACTGTTCTGTAATAAGAGAGAAGAATGATGCCAACCCTCAGAGTAGAGGAAAGACAAAAGACAGAGTGAGAGGTTCTGCCGGACTCCCACCAGGGCTGTCCTCTCTGGTTCCGGTCAATCCTGGGACTCTCTTTCCTGGGAGACCCTCCTGTTCTGTGTAGTGCAAAGAGCCCATACCATCAGACCCTGCTACTCGGGTCCCACATCACCAAAACTTTATCTGTGTCAGGTATGTCTAGCCTGTATTCCTGTTATAAAATATGTTAAATCAAATTAATGTAAGGAAATACCACTTGTGGAATGATGGAGAGAAAAAAAGCAAAAGGGAGCAGATGGGGCTAAGGAGGGGCAAGTGGAGGCCATAAAAAGGAAAGAAGAGGAAGAACTAGAAATTAATGGCAATGACCCAATAAGGACACAGAAACAAGATACAGGGTTCAAAATATTATGAATTCATTCATTCACCAAATATGTGATGAGCACCTACTATGTACCAGGTCCATTCTAGGTGTTAGCATTACTGAAGAACAAGTGGGATTCTACTGCTGCCCAATAGGCAAACTCTGGAGGCAGAGGTTTGGTGAAAAGGGAAAGAGATCATTTATTCCAAGCTACGTAATTTTGAAAGAGTGGCAGGATTTTGCCTTAGAGCCCATTCCCTTTAAAACTCCCAAAGAAAAATAACCCTATCACCCGCTGGCAGGCCAGACCGGTCCTAGGCTGTGCCCAGAGTTTCTTTCCCATTTTAAACTATGTCCTTTGGGAATGCAAGGCTTATCAGGTTCCTGGTCACAGTCCGGGTTCATGCACCTTTCTAGAGTCTGCACACTCACCAGAGTCCTACTTGTGGTGTGCTGCCCGTTTCTCCCTGGCTGCCCGCCAGCCCAGCGCCTGCTTCCCATCCCTCCAGCCTACAGCTTAACAGTGTAGTCTGTGTACCCACCTGGGCAGGAACACACAGCACAGTACCAGTCACCTCTGAGGCCGCTGCTTCTTGCACCAGCAGAATCCTGGGATTCCTGTTAGACCACACAGTCTCCAGGGCCGGCAGGGTCCCACAAGTGCTCCACCCCTCTGACCAGGTGAGCAAGGAGAAGGAAAACAGGGGCAAGTCTCCACACACCCTCCCTTTAAAAGTCTGGATCTATAATCCCATACATGGCATTGGGACTTTAACATCCAAATTCCCCGCCAACCCCAGCGAGCATCTGTTATGCTCGTCAGCCTGCACAACACCTCTGTCCCTCTTCTGCCACTATGAGAACCTCCACAGCACACATGGGCTGCAACCTTTCTAGCCCATGCATCCTCCTGCTGTGTCATGATCCATGCTAGTTTTTTTTTTTTTTTTTACCCAGGGGTATGGAAATCTACCATGTGCTGGCTATGATTTCAATCCCACTGCCTTTCATACTTCCTGACCTGCCTTGGTGTTCTCTCCCTTCTGCCTAGTGATCCGACCAGATGCCCCCTGTATTAGGAATACAGTACTCAACAAAACTATGGAAATTACTGCCCTCAAAGAGCTTGCATCCTGGTGGGGGCAAGGGTAAAATAAACAAATAAATAATTAGGGAGAGGGGACGGGTGGAGGTGGAAGAGGATGTAAGGGGATAAGTGGTAATGGGAAAAAATAATTAAAAGAAAAACAAACAAACATACAAACAAACAAAAGGGATATCACAGACTGGTGTTTATAAAGCAGGTTAAAATAGACAAGAGTATGGCTGAGTAGCTACTTTATACTGATTGGTCAGGGAAGGCCTCTTGAAGAAATTGACATTTAAATTATACCTGAAAGACAAGAAAGTGCTAGAAGCAGGAAGGTGGTAGAGGGTGTGTGGGGGCAACAATCTACCAGAGGGGAGGACCTGTCTCCTAAGACTCCAAGGATGTGTCCCAAAGAACAGGGAGGGGTCGCCCCCAGCAAACATGTGGAAGTGTCTGCAGACATTTTGGTGGTCACGTGTGATGGTTCAGAGCAGGTGCTACTGGCATCTAATGGTAGAGGCCAGGGATGCTGCTAAACATCCTACAGTGCACAGGATAAACCCCTATGCAAAGGATTACCCAAAATGACAATGGAGCCCAGAATGAAAAGCTCTGTTAATAATGTTAATCACAGGCTGGGCATCTTCATGGTGCAGAAAGCAGGACACCATGCTCAGAGAAGAAGAGAGGGCAGAGGGAAGAAGCGTGTCAGGGAAGGAAGCTGGTGCCACATGTCTTGTAGGCCTCAGCGAGGAGCGCCTGAGTGTCTTAAAACTGGGTAGTAAGCATGGACTGATTTATTTGTGGAAACAATTATTCCTGCTTTTGTGTGGAAAGAGGTGGGAGGGGGCAAGTATGAGTGAAAGAGACCAATTGCGGGGGTTTTATGGTAGAGAGAGGTGATGGGGGCTTGCTGTACAGAGAAGGAAAGAGTTGAGATTTACTTTAGAGCTAGAACTCACAGGTCTTGCTGATGACGTGAATGTGAAAGCTGTGGGCATAGCCAGCTTCATGGACCTGTGACCAGTGCAAAAGCTGTCCTCACCCTGAGCTGGCAGTGGCCTCAGAGAGGGGCACCCTGGGTCCGGGTAGTGAACACATCCCAGCACAGAGGCTCCAGTCCCTTTGGGGTGGCCTGCCCATGGTGGGTTGGGGCAGTGAACCTTCCCTGATCTTGGCTGGGGCTCCTCATTGTCATTTTGCCCTGGACCTGGCAAATTGTGTAGCTGACTCTACTTGAGCTTTTCCAGCTTAAGCAACTAGGTGCTTAGAATGCCATTTACCAAAAAGGGAGGGAAGTAGGGGTGGGAGAACAATTCACTATGGGACATGTTTAATCTCATAAGGCCTGTGAAACATCTAATCGACAAGACCAAAAAGGCCATTGTATACACCTATATACAACTTAGACAGGGTATAAAGTCGTAGGTATAAAGCTGCAATTCATCAGCTTGTAGCAAGTATTTAAAGCCAAGAGAACGATGCTGCAGCTGCTGTGAAAAGCAGTATGACAGTTCCTCAAAAATTAAACACAGAATTACCATATGATCTAACAATCTCACTTCTGGGTATACACCAAAAAAAGTGAAAGTGAAACTTGAACAGGTTTTGTGCATTCGTGTGCATAGCAGCATTATTTACGGTAGCTGAAATGTGGAAACAACTCACATGTCTGTTGATGGAGGGATGAACAAAATATGATATATATGTGCAATGGACTGTTATTCAGCCTTAAAAAGGAAGAAAATTCTGACACAGGCTACAACGTGGATGAACTCTGAGGATGTTATGCTAAGTGAAATCAGCCAGTCACAAAAAAAAAAACAAAAAAAACCCAACAAATATTCTGTGATTTCCTCATATGAAGAACCTAAAATAATCAAATTCATAGATTGGTGGTTGCTAGAAGCTTGGAGGAAAGGATGATGGGGAATCACCGCTTAACAGGTATAGAGTTTCAGTCTGGGAAATGGTAAAAGGTCTGGGGATGGATGGTGGGGATGGTTTTATCACAATATGAATGTACTTAATGCCACTGAACTATACATTTAAATGTTTAAAATTGCAAAATATATTATATGTATTTTACCACAATAAAATTATTATTTATTGAACACTTCCTATATGGCCAGCACCATTCTAAGTCCTTTCCTTGTTTAAAATTCATATAACCCTCTTAACAATCTTTAAAGTACAAATATTATCAATCCCATTTTCCAAACAAGGAAACAAGTGACCAGACCAGAGAAACTAAGTAGCAGGCCTAAGCTCACACAGCTTCTAATTGGCTAGGCCAGCATTTGGACTCAGGTGGTCTGGTACCAGAGCCCAACCTTTTTATTTTTTTAAACATACTGTACTATTTGTCAACAGAAATTACATCATATACTACAAGAATGCATGTTTCACATTTAAAAATGACCTTTTTTAAATTGAAGGCTGAATTACAGGGCACAAGCAGCAAGGTCCTGGCCTCTCACCATATTCCAACATGGCTCCCGGCAAGGCCTGGCACTGCAGAGGGGCTAAGTCAGCCAGCGAGGAGAGATGGGAGGGGGGACAGTTATGGGTGATCTCATTTTATCATCGCTGGAGAAATTGCTCGGTGACCAGAGGACCATCACCACCATAGCCCCGGAAATACATACCACAGTCTCCTGCTGTGAATGAAAAGGCCAGGATTGTCCGAAGACTCATTCCTGGCCTTTAGGAGCATCCAGCCTGGATGCAGCCAGCCCACAAGGCCAGGAGGACAACACCTCAATCCCCAGATGGGGGAGCTGAGGCATAGATTTGCAGTTCCTTGATGTTGGAGAAGGGCAATTACTGTGCTATTTTTTAGGTTCTCGTGTTATGTTTTCAATGAAACCTCTCAGACAGAAGCAGTGCCACTGCCTTGGAAATGCCAGGCCTGTAGCTGGGAACAATGAGGTGGCTGGATCATGTGAACATTCATCCACAGAACGCTCATGGTTGGGAGCTAGAAGAGAGAACTCACATTCACTCAGCATACAACGCTGACCTCAGCAGGAACAGACGTACCTGCATCTCAGACAGGAAGTGACACTACTCCTATACATCAGTGGGAGGAGGAAGAAAAGATTCCTCCTTGCCCAGTATCAGCTCAGCCAATGAGAAGCCTCTATACTTTGAATTTCTAGTTTCCTCCAATGGCCTCTGTGTTTACAACAGCCCCTTCCAAGCCCACAAAGGAGATTTGCTCTCCTGTTTCTGGAGTTGTGCATGGTTTGCTATTAGACCACATGTTCCAAATTGCAATTCTTTGTTGTTACCAAATAAACCCACTTTTTCTGGAGAAATACCCAGCTACTTGTTAAAAGTCAACAGCCAAGAAGTCAGAAGTTCTCATTTATGAAGCAAAGTTAGAGTTAGCCATTTTAATGTTGAAATGGGAGAAAATAAGCAACATTTTTGGCATATTATGCTTCGTTATTTCTAGAAAGGTAAAAATGCAACTGAAACACCAAAAAAGATTTGTACAGTGTATGGAGAAGGTGCTGTGACTGATCAAACATGTCAAAAGTGGTTTGCAAAGTTTCATGCTGGAGATTTCTCACTGGATGATGCTCCACGGTCAGGTAGGCCAGTTGAGGTCAATAGTGATCAAACTGAGACATTAATTGTTGAGACACTGAGAACAATCAACATTGTACCACATGGAAGACAGCTGACAGACTCAAGGTATCCAAACCAATAAAGTTATTGGTGAAAATGAAAATGTGTCTTTCATTTTACTGAAAAAAACTCAGTGAACATTTTGGCCAATCCAATAGCTAAATTTTTAGCAAAGAAGGCAGATAAACTCCATTGTTTTTGAAATCTTCATCTTTACTCTCACAGCTTTTAAACAAAATTTCAAAAACAACATTTACAGTAGTATGAATCTCAGCAGTGGTTAGCTATGGTTTCTCCTATTTTTGTTTAATACTTCAGCTCTACAATCCATCCCCAAAAGCAAGACAACCACCCCAACATACTACCATCATCTGCAGCAAATAGCAAGAGAGCAAGCAAGAGAATGCAGCCTTTGTAGGAAGGCCAAACTCGCATCACCGGATGCCACCAGGCAGAAATGACAAGTGAGAACACCCTTTATATTGAAATTGGAGGCTTTCTTTTTTTTCTGCTACTTTTTATCATACTCATTTCCTAATATCCTAAAAAATTATTCACTGACATGTTGAACTACTGTGCATAGTACCACATGGTGTTTCATGCCACCATTTACTTAACCATTTCCAGTTGTTGGACCTTTAGGTTGCTTCCAGTATTTAACAATTACAAGCAAAGCCGATAAACACCTTCAGCATATATCCTTGTCTGCATTTCTGATGATTTCTTTAGGTCAGGTTCCTATAAGCGAAATGGCTATGTCCAACGTACACACATTTCTTTTTAAGGCTTTTGGAAAATAGCTGTCTTTCCAGGTTCTGTGACTTTGTAGATCAGGAAATAATCTGTCGGGCTCTTTCCCTGATGCTGACCTAACATTTGGTCCTATATTATTACCAGGGTATCTTCACCCCTGCCCACTTTTCCACCCAAGCACAATTCTTACTACCAGTAACTGCAGGGTGCTGTGAAAGATATGGGAAATAAAAAGACAATACAGCCACTGGTAGGGAAAAAGAGTAAAAAGTAGCCTAGAAATGCTTATATTTATGAAGCACCTCTCCTCTGAAGAGATCCAAGGTTGTCAGAGACATGGTCTCACTAATCTTTACAGATCTGTTATTTTTTTCTTCTGATACAGATCCAAACATAAGCCTTATTTTTTTGCAGGGGGGGCTTATATTTATGCATTCACTGTGCTCCCATTTTCCCAACAGTCTCCCACTTGGATTTTATATTTGGGACTTCTGGTTCGTGCAGATGACAAAAAGCACCAAACGGGGTCTATTTATCTCTTAGCCTTAAGACACATACGAGGAAGAGAAGAAGCCCAACTAGACCCATTTTCAGAATGAAAAGGGAAGTTAAGTGACCCTTATTCCTGGCAGAGAAAAGGGGGGATTCAGGGCAGAAACCCTAACGATAGCTGTACACAGGGCAGGATGTTTTCTTTCAAAGCTGCTTGCTTTTACCTTTTTGCCTAAACACACTCAAACTTTCTGACCTTGTTGACATATTTTGAAATGGATTGTGGCAGACAGAATAATGGCTCCCTAAAGATGTCCACATCCTATCGTCAGAAATGGGAATATATTACCTTAAATGGCCATGAAACAGACTTTGCAGATGTGATTAAATTAAGAATCTGGAGATGCAAGGATTATCCTGGATTATTGGGTATAACAACAAGGATCGTTAAAAGAGGGAGGCAAAGCTTCTGTACTCAAAGGACTCTATCAAGAGAATGAAAAAACAACCCAAGAATGGGAGAGAAAAAAATCTGTAAATCTTAATGTCTGTTAAAAAATTAATATCCAAAGAATATATAAAGAACTACAATTTAACAAAAAAAAATAACCCCACTGAAAAATGGACAAAGGGCTTGAGTAGACATTTCTCCAAAGAAGATACACCAATATCCAACAAGTGAGGATGCTCAACATCATTAGCCATTAGGGAAATCAAAACTGCAATGAGAAACCACCTCATATCCCCTAGAATAACTATGATCAGACAGGCAGGCAGTAATAAATGTTGGCAAGAATTTAAAGAAATGGGAACCCAAGTATATTGGTGGTGGAAATATAAAATGATGCTGCCACTAGGGAAAACAGTTTGGCAATTCCTCAAAAAGCTAAACATAGAATTACAAAATAATCCCACAATTCCACTCTCATGTTTATACCCAAAAGAATTGAAAGCATGAACTTAAACAGATACTATATTTCAACATTCATTGTAGCATTCTTCACAATAGCCAAAAAACAGAAACAACCCAAGTATCTGCAACAGACAAATAAACAAAATGTGCCATAAACATTTAATGAAATATTATTTAGCTATAAAAGGAACTAAGTTCTAATATATACTACAACATGGGTGGACCTTGAAAATAACACCATAAAGTAAAATAACCGAACACAAACTGAGATTCCATTTACATGACATAGGTGCCACAGGCAAACTCATATAGACAGCAAACAGATTTGAGGTCACTGTCAGCTGGGAGTCAGGGAAGGGGGACTTACTGTTAATGGGTACTGAATTTATACTCGGGTGATGAAAGGTTTGGAAATAGTGTTGATGGTTGTACAGCATTGTGAATGCATTTAATGCCAATGAATTACACATTTTAAAAATGATTAAGTGACAAATTTTGTTATATATATTTTATGACAAAATGGTGATGATGATCGCACAACATTGTAAATGTAATTAATGCCATTAAATTGTACACTTTAAAAAGTAACTGACAACATTTATGTTATATATATATATATATATATATATATATATATATATATATATATATATATATTTTACGACGATTGAAAAAAGAGGGAGACACGAGTTCAGAGTCAGAAACAAGAGATGAGAGGGTGAAAGCAGAGTGGAGTAATGCACTGTGAAGACGGGGGAAGAGGCCAAGAGCTGAGAAATGCAGGCAGCCTCTAGAAACTGAGAAAAATAAGGAAACATTCTCCTCTGGCACTTCCAGGAGGAATGCTACCCTGCTAACATCTCAATTCTAGCTCTAAGCCTCCTTTTGGACTCCTGACCTCCAGAACCATAAGATAATAACTTGGCTTGTTTTAAGCTACTAAGGTAGTGCAATATGTTACATCAGCCATAGGAAACTGATACATGGATGTAAAACCTTATTATATTATTATAGTTCAGTAAGCATGATGCACTGAGTCACCTTCTACTTGATCCACATGACTTCTGGAGCTCCACATCAAAGAGCCCTGCAGCGTGGGTACAAGTGCTGACAGCTGGCAGGAGGGGCCCACTCTGTGTTAGACTACCATGTGATCAGACTGGAATTCACTGAGTGACTTGGGCTGTAAAACAGTGATGTCCTTTTATAAAAAGTTGTGAAAACAACCCTGCAAATTCACGCACATATGAATTATATAATTTGTGAAAATTATACCTGTGTGACACAAGTGGGACTGTATTTAGACACCACAATCTTGTGTTTGCTGCCTCCCACATCTTGCTCCTTCTCTGTACTCCTGAAGCATCAGGCCCAACCCATATCACACTGATCCCTTCTGGGCTGGAACCAGGTCTTATCAAGCTTGACACCCATAGCACAGATTTTACATTTTTTGTTCTTCTAATTATGGAATGAAAAGCTTTCTATTTGATCATCTGTTAGATGTGCAGATAATGTTCTGGACAGTATCCTAAAGCATTGAAAAAAAACCTAGGATATCGCAAGGGCATCTGTACTTCCTAGTAAGTGATATCTAGAGTTACAACAACATTAACTTCTAAGAATCTACAGAACTTTCAAGTACGGCTCTAGCATCTTTCTCCAACATCTCTCCTAACACCATGGTCCTTATTCCTTGGCATATCCAGGTGGTGTTTCTCTAAAAACACCAGCCTACAGTTGGTTTTAATCCCTAAGGTTCCCTATGCTGAATTCCAAAGTGGCTCCTTACTCATTTATCATCCTTACATATGACTTTGCTCCATGAACTTGATAACTGCTAATCAAGTTACGGACAGGTGCGACAGGCTCAGTTACTTGAGCTCCAAGCCAGAGCCTGCAGATGTCCTTCAGGGGTAAGTAACACAGGCAGGTACAAGGGCTCTGCTGGCAGGGACTGTCAACCAGTGGCCTGTGGTCGAGTCAATGGTTCTTCTGACAATCCGAGAGGTGCCCTCTTTGGCTGTGGTGAGACACATATAACCAAGGAGCAGTGGGACCAGCTGGGATTGCAGCTGCCAAATTATTTCTTCCCAAGAGCTGGCTGGTCAGCCTTTCATTTCTTACACTTTGCTTACAGGGGAAGGTAAATAAAGAAAAAGTGGTAAATTCACCTGCCCTTTTTCCTTCCTGTCCTCCCATGAAAATTATCACCTCACATATGCTGGATCAGTAAACACCACACCAAAGACAACCTTGTCAAAAAAGAACAAGGTAGAAAGTAAAGGAAGTCTGCCAGTCTGTCCTTGCCACTTAATAGGACACTTCTCCAAAACAATTTTATTTTTTTACAGAAGGAATGCATATTTACTATAAATAATTTGGAAAATAAAAGACACAAAGAAAAAGATATAAATCATCTGTAATACTACTGTCTTGAGATAAGCACTCTTCCTTCTCCAACATCCTTTGTACTCTTACTTATTTTTGTTTATAGTTCTGCATTATTATTATTATTGTTACTTATTGTCTGTCTCCCTCAGTATAGATTAAAGTCCATGAATGCAGGGAATTTGTCTCCCAAACACTGGGAATAGTGTTCAGTATATATATGTTAGATAAATAAATACTTAGTGTATCACCTTCTAGTCTTTTTTTCCTAGAAAAAAATACATAAATTTTGTTTTTAAAGCATTGCTTTTTAAAAATGTTATTTATTGATTTTTAGAGGGGGGGGAGAGAGAGAGAGAGAGAGAAACATTGATTTGTTTTCCACTTATTTATGCATTCATTGGTTGATTCTTGTATGTGCCCTGAACTGAGATCAAATCCACAGCCTCTGGCTATCAAGACGATGCTCTAACCAACTGAGCAACTTGGCCAGGGCCTCTAAAGCATTGTTTTTATTAATTTTAAAAAGTATTCTATTACCAACAGCCTTGAGGAGAATATCTGAAACACTCATGATTTGAAAAGTAGGTCTCCACTTGACTCAACTACAGGTTCATTCTTCTCTCGGTGGCTTCCAAAGCTTTGGGGAATGGGCCATAAAGAATGGATGGTTATACTGATATTCCAGCTAGGACTAGAAGCCTTTAAAATGTATGCCTGACATAACTACGTACTTTTCTCTTTAGTGTCATGCAGCTGCTGGCGTGTGCACAGATAAACATAAACAGTCACTGGATTTACCCAGAGGTAGGGTTCACCAGACTAGACACAGTGGGCAGTGAAGGGTGTGAGGGCACCAAAAAGCACGTACACAATTAAGACATTGGAAGGCGTGGTTAATGGACTCTCCTGCTTGCTCTCTTCCTCATCCTCACATTTGCCTTGCTTTAAAAAATTTGAGAGTATCTAAAGTGACCTATTTCAACACACTTTCACTACATATTAATATATTTGTGATTCTCCATCTATATTGTCATTTTTCTTCTCTTCTCAAAAACAAAGATTCTTCTTCCTTTCAGGATTCCTTCCCCTCTGTGCTTGTGCTGTTAATGGTGTCCCCTTCCAAACTCCCTAGGATTCTACTCCATCAGTTATTTCCTCTCTGCTCATATCTTGTTTTTCCTGATGTATTAATTCCTTCTCTTTTTACGACTGTCTTCAAACTACCCAATCCAAAAAAATCCTTCTCTTCCCACACCACCATCCTATCTCTTCCCTTCTCTTCACATCATTCTGATTGAAAGAGAAGATTATACCTATTGTCTCCATCTTCTCCCCACCTGCTCTTTCCTCAACCACACTTAGTCTAGTTTCTGCCTCAACTCCAAGACTGGCAATGGCCTGCTAGCTGCTCTATTTTTAAGTTTTCCCTCACCTCAACCTTCTCCACCTGCCTGTATCATCTTACATGGCCAACTATCATTGTCAACTACACAACTACTGGCGATTACAGTCTCCTTAAACTTCCTTCCTCACCTCCCTGTCCACCTTCCTAATACAACCTGCACACTGATAACAAATGAATCTTTTTAAGGTACACTTGTGTTAATGTGAGATTAAGTAAACTTTTTTCTAAACCAGTAAATCAGAATAAAACTATTAAACATACTGGGTCAGAACTTTAGCAAGATGGTTGAGAAATGTGGGCTGAAATATAACACAGAAGTTTTTCAGCAGAAGACTTTTCGTAGATGTAAACAAAGCCAATCCGGAGTGAAAGCTCAATGGCTCTACCCACCATCAACTGTGGTAAAGTGGGAGTGGCATTGCCAGTGTCAATATCTTTTAGTATGTTCAAATATAGTAAGTGCTAAAAAATGTTCTGTGAACTTGCTGCAATTTGTTGCCTCACCTATTCTATTCTTTCTAAATCTGCCTTTAGCACAGCAATGGCCATGGTGAGTCAATTCACCACAATGGGATACACAATGGGATAAACTACCAGTCTGCAGTGAGCAAGAAGGTCTTCAGTACCAGGACTTTCTCACCAGCTCTCACTCTCGTATCTCAATCCTTTCCTGTCCATCATCTCATCCTGACAGCTGAAAAGTCCCCTTCAAACCCCTCTGCTTCTCCAGGTGCAGCCACCGGATGCTACAGAGCACCTTCATATTTCACACTGGGTCAGAAGAAGACATATACTGTATTGAATGTGTCTCCCTGACACAAATATTTTGAAGTAAAAATAAATAGTTCCATTAAAAAATTCACATGTGAATGTTATCCTATAAACATATTAGACATGTGGCCTTAACAGAAATTCCTCATCAAAATTACCCTTTGTTTGGTTTACATTGTGAAGTGCACCAAGCATATAAAACTAAGGATTGAAAATATTGTTTCAGTGATGCATTTACCATATTTCCTTCAGTGTTCTTTTCTCCTCTTTTTTCCCCAGATTTTTCCTACATTTCTGTTTCTAGAAGTTTTCTTATAAAAATTGCCAAGATTTTTAAATGAATCCATTAATTTCCATTTCCTCTTTCTTAACAGCCCACAGAGTGACCACCAATTGGAAAGCACAGTTCTTTCCCTTAGATAAATGTCAATTTCATAGCATCCTCAAGTTTTGTAAACTGAAGGATGAGGTGTTTATGGCCTTCCCTGTCTGTTACCTTCAAGGGGGGACACAAAAAAAGTCCAGGATTATCTTCTGGAGAGGACTCTTGTAGCAGCGGCTTCCCCCGCTAGGTGAGTGTTCTAGGAACCCAGTTATATCAGTGTACCAGCTGGTGTTGTTATGAGAGGCTACATTCAGCTTCAGTGAATTTTTTTAAGACTCTTTTAAGAAATTATATTTTATTGATTATGCTATTACAGTTGTCCCAGCTTTTTCCCCTTTGCCCCCCTCCACCCAGCAACCCCCACTCCTTCATGCAATCCCTGCACCACTGTTCATGTCCATGGGTCATGGGTATAAGTTCTTTGGCTAAGCGATTTCCAATACTGTACTTTACAGCCCTATAGCTATTCTATAACTCTTAATCCCTTATTTGTACTTCTTAATCCCCTCACCTCTTCACCCATTCCCCTATATCCCCCTCCCATGTGGCAACCATCAAAACCCTCTCCATATCGATGATGCTGTCTGTTTTTCTTGTTTGCTTAGTTTATTTTTTAGATTCAGTTGTTGGTAGATATGTATTTATTGTCATTTTATGTTTAGAGTTTTGATTTTCTTCTTCTTAAATAACTACCTTTAACATTTCATGTAATAATGGCTTGGTAATGATGAGTTCCTTTAGTATTTTCTTGTCCAGGAAGCTCTTTATCTGCCTTTACATTCTAAATGATAGCTTTGCAGGGTAGAGCAATCTTGGCTGTTGGTCCCTGCTTTCCATCACTTTGAACGTTTCTTACCAGTCCCTTCTAGCCTGCAAAATTTCTTTTGAGAAATCAGCTGACAGTCTTAGGGGAGCTCCTCTGTAGGTAACTACTTTTTTCTATTGCTGCTTGAAAGATTCTTTATCTTTAACCTTTGGCATTTTAATTATAATGTGTCTTGGAGTGGGCCTCTTTCGATTCATCTTGTTTGGGACTCCCTGTGCTTCCTGGACTTGCATGTCTATTTCTTTCACCAAATAGGGAAGTTTTCTTTCATTATTTTTTCAAATAGATTTCCAATTTCTTGCTCTTTCTCTTCTCTTTCTGGCACCCCTATGATGTGAATATTGGTATGTTTGAAGTTGTCCCAAGTGCTCCTTAGTCTACCTTGGGTTTTTTTTTATTTTTTTCTTCTTGTTGTTCTGATTGGTTTTTTTTTTTTTTTGCTTCCTTATATTCCAAATCATTGTTTTGATTCTTGATTTCATCCACTCTACCGTTCTTTCCCTATAAATTGTTCTTTATTTTATTTAGTGTATCCTTCATTTCTGACTGGATCTTTTTCATGCTACTGAGGTCCTCACTAAGTTCCTCGAGCATCCTTATAACCAATGTTTTGAACTCTGCATCTGATGGATTGCTTATCTCCATCTTGTTTAGTTCTTTTTCTGGAGAGTTGATCTGTTCTTTCATTTGGGCCATGTTTCTTTGTCTCCTTATTTTGGCAGTCTCCCTGTGTTTGTTTCTATGTGGTAGGTAGAGCTGCTTTGACTCCCTCTCTTGGTAGTGTGGCCTAATGTAGTCAATGTCCTGTAGGGTCCAATGGCACAGCCTCCCCTATCACCCAAGCTGGGTACTGGAGGTGCACCCTTCATGTGGGTTGAGTACACCCTCCTCTTGTAGTTGAATCTTGATTGCTGTTGGCAGGTCAGTGGGAGGTATTACCCAGGTATACTGCATCAAATGGAGAGTGCTTTGAAAGTGACTGAAGTTTAATATGTAAGAATACGCAATTTTTTATAAATAAATTCTGGGGTTTTTTGGGGGGGGTTCCCTCTTATACATTCATTTTTAATTACTCAAAAAATTTAGTAGATAATTCAAAATGAGTAAAAGGGTATTCCTTCCTGTCCCAGTCACTGTTTCCTACATAAAGGCTACTACTGCCATCATATTTTTGCAGCTCCAAACCATTGACATCATTTGCCAATTTAAACAGGTCTGTGTAAATACTTTAGTTTTCCCTGTAGCTTTTGGCCACTTAAAAGAAAATTGTCCCATTCAGTTCAGCATGCTTGAAATGCTACTCCACCCATTGTCACTAAAATGGCACCTCTTCCTGGAAGCCTTTCCTATCCCTCCCCAGCCTGTGTCAGGTGACCCTTCTTCAGGCTCTGGACACTAGGTACTTCCCCGCATCTTCCCTCGGGCTTACCCAGCAGAGTGGAAACCACCTGTCTGTCTGATTCTTGCCTCAGGGCAGGGACCAGCACAGCCCCTGGCACAGAGAATGCACCCAGGGAATAATGTATCATCTGAACAGTGTGTACATTCTGAATTATGCACTAGCCCTGGGACCACAAAGGTAAATAAAGTACAGTATCTACCCCAACCTTTCTGGCAGCTTCACATAGTTTACAAAATAATAATAATAATAATAAATAATAATAATAATAAAGAAGAAAGAAAGATCCACTTTTATTAATTCTACTCTTAATCTAGGTTCACTTGGTAGCACAATTAGTATTTCTCACTTTCATAGTTGTTCTTGCTTGTACCATTAAGACATTAAGTGGTCTACAGTCTCTTTTTAGTTTCAAAATGGAGCCTAGGACTCCCATCAGTCGGTTGACCAAAACACCAAAGGCTAAAGATTTTACCTTGCCTTTGTATTTTCTCCAAAGTGGCATCTGATTTCCTCTTGGTGCCAACCACTAGAACTACTTCGAGGTAAGAGTGTACCATCTGTTTTTAAAACTTCCTTCTAAAAGTTACAAACAGTTTACAAATATAATATCTGAAAATATACTCAGAGACGGCATGTGTGCGTGCACCTGAGTATCAGGGCAGTGAGGTGGTAAAAAGGCCCAGCAGAGTCCCTCTGGGGCCTCAGCCAGCCGCCCGACCTGGGGCAGACTGGCTAACCGCTGCAAGCTTCCCCTCTGAGACAGGCACTGTGGAGGCTCCCAAAGGCACAAGCATCACAGGGATGCAAAGGTCTAGTACACTGTCGGGCTCACTTGGGGCGCTCCATATTGCTAGGAGAGGAGTGGTCATTCCTGCACAACGATGACTTCTTGACCCTACCATTTTTTCATTATCCTAAATGTTAAAGCTATCCTAACCTATAAAATCCTACATTAGTAAAATGGGGGCACCTGTTCCTTGCAACTGCATTGGGTAAATGAGCTTATCCCAACAGTATTTTTATCTTGTCAAAAATGATAAGGTTGGGCTAAAAAGACTATAAACTCACAAGAAATAAAACAAATGCAATGGGTGAAACTTAATTAGAACTAAACGTAATTCTTACTTTAAAAAAACAATCAGCTACAATAAAAACATTCTTGGCTTTGCTGATATTTCAATATGACTGCCTATTAGATATTATGGAATTAGTTTTCTTAAGCACGATAGTGGTTTTGTGGGCATGTAAAATGTTACTCATAAGAAATGCATACTGAAAAATGATGGCTGCCAATGTTTGGGAAGAGAATATGTGATTTTGGGTGTGTGTGTATAGAGAGAGAGAAACAGAGCAAATATACATTTTTAAAAAAATGATCGCTGAACCTGCTTTTTGCTGTCATTTCAATTTTCTAAAATGTGTCAAAATCCTTTAAAAATATTGGAAAACTATTTTAAATTAACAGTAAGACTATCTGAACAAGAAATGCATTTTTTATCTTTTTCTTTAACCTTTCAAGCTCTAATTTTGGCCTTTAAATCTAAATATCCTGTCCCATCTGTAACATCTTAACAAAGTCTAAAACTTATGAGCATACTAAAAATTGTATCTTTTAAGAATTCTTTTCATTAGTTTTATTTATCCTCATTTTAGGCAACATTTTGACTCCCTTCCCTTCCCTCAACCGCCCTTCATGCTGCAGGCTTTAATCAGGACCTGCCTTGCCTGTGCTCCTGACACTTGCTCCTTAGTCTAGTGTGTGTTGGTCTTCATTTGCTCTTTTATATTCATCACTCTCACAGATTTTCCTCCTTCGCCCTGGCTGACAGTATGTTCCTGTAGATTTGTCTCCTGTTCTGGGCAGTAATTTAGTTCTCTAATTTGCCTTGCCTTCACCACATTTCTTATTACCTCTTCATCTTTTTCATTATTTCTTATCACCCTGCACTCCCTGGGAAGGGGGCACTCCCTGCTACCTCCCCACCTCTCTGCCTTCCTTCCTCACACCCAGGTCTCTCCTTTTCAAAGCTGGCATGGTTTTCTTTAAAATACAAGTGTGTGTATGTGTGTGTACTGCACTTAAGTGTTTTTGACCAAAAAATTGAAATGCCTTGGCAGGAATTTCTCTTTGAAGGTGTAACAATAGAGCCTGCCCTAAAACTGTCCTCCACTGTCCTCTCTTACCTGTTCGTAGGAGCTCATTTGGTTGATCAGGCGCTTTGTCAGAAGAAAGGCTGGCCCACCTCTCTGTTCACTTAGGTCCCTCGCTGTCTCCCTATCTGCCCCTCTGTGCAGAGCTCACCCTCCTGAGGCTCCTCTCCCCTCCCACGCCTTCGGTGCCTCCCACAGTTGCCCCACCCCCAGCCTCTCCCTGGGCTTCTGCCACTTCACCTTCTCTCTGGCTCACAGGCCCTTGGATGATAATCCTCTTTTATTTTCCTGAACTTCTGAACTCTTCTTGAGTCTTTTACCTCCGGTCTTTGGCAATCAGCCTTGGATTCCTTGGCTTGACTGGAACTTCTGCCTAGGGAGAATAAGAATAACCAGTTTTCACTGATTCTTGGTCCTTTCTCACTGTGGAACACAATGGCATGTCACACTGTGTTTTTCTTTTCCCAGTCCTCTCCTTTCTTTTTGCTAACCAAACTTCTCCTTTTACGTCTGGACCCATAATCCAGTTGTCTGTACTCATAATCCAGTGTTGTTTCTTTCTTGCTCTTTGATCTGCAGTGTGTGAGCTACCTCCCCACCTCCCCCATCTCTTCTGATCCCGGGCAAACTAAAATGCCCTTTAATCCCGCAGGGTACAGAGAGATTATTTCCCCACTTCAAGGAAGGACTTCTTGCAGCCTATGCACTTAGACAGTCGGTTGCGGGAGCCCCAAATTTAAATGCTCCATCAATCTGTATTTACAGGCTGTGTTGCTACCCAGGCTCTGGTAACCTGGCTTTGCTCTCAGAGGTAGAAGGACTATTCCATCTCCTTGCCATGTGCATCTGCACAATCCTCTGTCCCCACCTCAGTCTGGCTCAGAGTTTTATTTTGGCTAGCATCGTAGCTGCTTGTTAGCCACACTAAAACAGCATCTTCTGCAAACATGTTATTTCGCACCAAAGATGTAAAAGTATTGGTTTTTGTCCTGGTTGGTGAAGTGCAATTGAAAAATTAAATCAGAGGCTCCCATTTCTATCCCTAAATATTTTTTAAGATGTGTCAGTATTGTCTTTCTCCAAAGGCTTAGTAACACACTTATTCTGGAAAACTAAGTTTCACTAATGTGTCTTTTGGGATTACAATTGAAAGATTCTGTACTCTCAATTATCTAAGCAAAATTCCTGCCTTGGAATATTTTTCAGATGATAAAACATCCTTTCTAAATGACTGGGCCATCAGTTCTCTTCAAATCAATAACTCTCTCTTTCCTTTGTTGGTGAGCTTCCTTTATTCTTTAGGAAAAGGAGAGAAAATAATAACAGCACCTCTTTGGACCTCCAACTCTTCTCAATAAGCACAGCTTTTCTTCCCTTCCCCCAAGTCCCACCTGAACATCGGACTGCCTCTCCTCCCTTTTCTATTCTGAGTCTATGACTAAAATTCATTAGAAAAAAAGGCTGTTCTCTGCTAACTCCTGTTAGCATGCCAAGTCAACAGGTATTTCCCAAACAATGCAAGTGAACAGTCATCACAAAAACAGCCTTGGCAAATTCCCACAATGCTAAGGTGCTGAAGCATGTTGTGAGGACGCGCCCTGGTCTCCAAGGGCAAAATGCAGAGCACCCCTCTGGTCTTCCACCCATGTTGTAGACACATGGTGTCAGGGAAGAAAAACATTTCCTCTGCCCTCTTAAGTTCTGTGCATGGATGCCTGCAAATTAAAAAAAAAAACAGATTAACAGCAGAAAAAGCATACAATTGTTATTAATATTTTACAAGCACAGGAATTCATAGAAAAGGAGTGAAACTCAAAGAGGTGATTAGGCTGGGGGCTTATATGTCATTTTAACAAAGGAAAGGGGGTTTGGGCTCTAAGAGATAATAACTGTGGGGAGGTCACTAGGATATGTGGGGAGCTAATGGGAGATGAGGGTTATTTTAGTAAGGCCTGGATGCAGACTCATCTCAGTGCTGGTTCACTGTCTCCAGTGACATGAGTCGCCTCCTCTTCCTGGTACAGGAAAGAGGGACACTGTCACAAAGGGAAATGTAGGCCCTGCTTTTAGGTCAATAAAGCAGGGGGAGGTTCAAAGAATTCTTCCTGAATCTGCTGATCCTCAGGTGCCTTCAGCTCAAAATGATCCTTATGCCAAAGTGGCACACTTTGGAATGGTATGTCCCGATCCCCTTCAATGGCTCCACCAGTGTGGAGTAAGCTTCAGCTTTGAGAGGCGTATCCTCACCCTTCTTGAACCTGATCTCCAAATGACTCAATTCAATGACCTTGTGCAGTTCTGTAATCTCAGTTTTCTTCCCTCTCCTGTTCATTCACGTATCTGCCATTGAAGTTCTGTTCTGCTCCTTACCTTCATCATGGGGCCCCTTGGTTTCTTCTCACTGAGTTTTCCTATTATTCTTGCACAGGAAAATGAAAGAAATTGAAGCAAGGAGAGACCCAAAGGAAGTTCAGCTCTTGCAGCCAGTGACTAGAACCTGCACCAGTTGCATTAGAGACCTCGAGTCCTGGATTTAACCTAAGTTTTCTTTTGTGACACTCTCCTGTATTAGTTGCAAATATTCCTCAGAATCTAAGCAAGCCCATCCTCATTTCCTGAGGGGTGCTTCTGAGCTGATGTTCCAGCTAACTGATCTCACACAATTAGGATTTTCCCCAAACACTCTGCTGTGAGGAAACTTGAGCACTTTTAGGTATAAGTAAACCAAGGACCTGCAGAATCACAATTTTCAGAGATGGAATAGCCATAGGGAAGGGAGTATTTTTTCCCCACCAGAACAGTGTGAAGCCTGTGTGACTGTTTTTACTGATTTTATGTTGACTGACAGTTCAAAATGGTGGTATGGGACATGCCTCAAAACAAAGTCAGAGGATTTATTCACACCTATTTTCTTCTGCCAGTGATCCTTCATAGTGCCCAAATTTCATGGCGTTATTTGAGTGGAATTAAATTGGAACAGCTTACATTATCAGATGAATTAGCAGTGGCTGTGACTACTGTGATTAATAGGTCCGATCCTGTTGCAGTAACATTCTGTCCATCAGGCTGTGGTTACACAACACTGTAAAAGGCTAGCAGAGACTGTTGGTCTATTAATTTCCAGATAGCAAGTAATTAACTTTAATTTTGCTTTAAAAATATTAGGAAGATAGCCCTGGCTGGCATAGCTCAGTGGATTGAGCATGGGCTGTGAACCAAAGTGTCACAGGTTTGATTCCCAGTCAGGGTACATGCTTGGGTTGCAGGCCATGACCCCCAGCAACCACACATTGATGTTTCTCTCTCTCTCTCCCTCCCTTCCCTCTCTAAGAATAAATAAATAAAATCTTTAAAAAAAAATATTAGGACGACAATACAATAGAACATTATTCTGTCATGAAAAGGAATGTGGTACCAATATAGCCCACAACATGAATGAACTTTGAAATATTATGCTAGGTAAAAAGAAGCCAGATACAAAAGGCCACTCATTGTATGATTTCATTTATAGGAAATGTCTAGACTAGGAAAGTCTACAGAGAAGGCTGGCAGATACGTGATTGCCAGGGGCTGAGGAGAAGGAAATGGGGAATGACAGCTTAATGGGTGTGGGGTTTCTGTTGGGGGTGATGGAAATGCTTTGGAATGAGATGGAGATGGTGTTAGCTCTATACTGAGAATATACTAACTGGCACTGAATTGTCCACTTCAAAATGGTTAGTTTTATGTTGCATGAATTTTATATCAGTTGAAATAACATAGAGAGACAGATGGACAGAGGGAATGAGAGTGCATCCCTATGTCTGATGGATCTTATTTGGCCTACAATCTACATGTCTGATGCATGGGTACATGTCAATACCCATCTCTCTTTATCAATGAGTGATGTGAGGGCTGGACAGAATACATCCCACTGGGGTCATTCAATCAAGCTAGAACCCTGGCCTTCCAAATTCAGGGCTGGTCCTCTTTCCACTACTTTGACTTGGTCCTTGAGATCATATCTGTGATAACTACTTATTGAGTGCCTACTACAAGTCAAATGATGAATTCTGTTTACTCATTGTGGCTATACTAAACCAGCCCTTTTCTCTCCAGTACATGGTTATTGTATTGGCCCCCTCATAACCATCTATTCTAATTTTCGTCTTTAATGCTTCCAAGTGGTGTATGATCTAAAACTGTTGCCATGACTTAAAAGTATTTGTGTGTGCATATACGTGTATGCACATGTGCATGCATATATGCATGTGTGTGATTTTAAAATAACCAGAAGGCTATAAAGGTTAAAGTCATATTTGATAAAAGTATCAAGTTTATATGACTCACAAAATGTTAAACAAAGTGGCTCTAAGCTAAGAGCAAGTCAGCAGATGATGTTCAGGTCCAGGCCACCGGTATTAACTGAGAGTCTACAGTGTTCAAGGCCTGCTGCCCAACAGAAGCAGCAAAGAAACATGACTCAGCCCTCCAAACCTGGCATTCTCAAGGAGCGTGTGGGCACAGGAGTGCACATAGCAGGATGTAGTAAACATGCAAATAAAAGTGTGAATGTGGCCCTATTGAGGGTCTTGGCTTCAGTGCCCCTCTGTAGGGGCTGTACTGGAGACAGGTCTGGGAAGATGGGAAGGACTCTGACAGGAGGGACAGGGAGAAGAATTAACTTGATAAATTTGGGGGAGGGACAGGAGACTGTGTTCAGGGGCATCATCTCCAGTTTGGACAGGAAGAATTGGAAATAGGGTTAACTACACAGGTACAAAAAGTAGTGTTTTCACTCTCCATTTTCATTTCAATTCTAGTCTGTAGTCCACTTTCTTTTCAGTCCCACAGCATATTTCTCAGACCCTCAAGCAATGCCTCTTTGCATGTACACATAGGTACACACACACACACACACACACACTGAGGCACTCATCTTGGTGCTGACATGTGACCTAGTACTCTCTAACATTCAGATAGTTTGAGCATTCTCCTGACCCCCAAAATCCTTGCTGACTTAATCCTTATGCTTATATTATATTAACCAAAGGCAAAGGCTGCCATCCTATAGTTAAAGCTAGGGTTTAAAACATAAATGCACTGAAAGAGGTGACATAGCTTCAAAAAAATCCTAAATATGAGGCACCAAATAAAAAATATTGGGTTGGCCAAAAAGTTCATTTGTTTTTTTCTGTAAGATGGCTCTATTAGCATTTAGTTGTCTTTAACTTCATTTGAAACAATTTTTTAGATTGTATTGTGAAAGCTGTCATATCAGCGTGCATTAGAAAGGCAGTGTGCATTTTTACGTAGCCATTTTAATATTCAAAATAGAAGAAAATGTGCAACATTTTTGGCATATTATGCTTTATTATTTCAAGAAACATAAAAATGTAACTGAAATGCAAAAAAAAAGAGTTGTGCAGTGTGTAGAGAAGGTGCTGTGACTGCCTGAACATGATAAAAGTGGTTTGCAAGGTTCGTGCTACAGATTTTTTGCTGGACGATGCTCCACGGTCCAGCAGACCAGTTGAAGGTGATAGCGATCAAAGTGAGACATTAACTGAGAACAGTCAATGTGATACCACGTGGGAGAGCACTGACATACTAAAACTACGCAAATCAGTAAAGTTATTGGTGAAAATGAAAAAATGTGTCTTTCATTTTATGGAAAAAAACCATATGGATTTTTTGGCCAACCCAATAGATAAGTCAGGCTTCATCAAAACAAAAAACTTTTATGCTTCCAAGAAAGCTGTTGAGAAAGTGAAAACACGATCCAAAGAAATGAAAACATATGTCCACATGAAAACCTGTAGAGGGATGTTCACAACAGCATTATTCATAATAGCCAAAAGGTGGGAACAACACAAATGACCATCAACTGACGGAAGAAGAAACAAAATGAGGTGCATCCAGACCACGGAACACTAGTCAGGCATGAAAAGGACAGAGTACTGACACACCACAACAGGGATGAACCTCGAGAACATTATTCTATGTGAAAAAAGCCAAACACAATGGTCACATATCCTACTATTCCTTTTACAGAAAATGTCCAGAACAGGCAAATCTCTACAGACAGAAAGTAGATTAGTGCTGGGCGTGAGTGGAATGGAGAGTGACTGCTAATGGACATGAAGTTTATTTTGGGGTGAGGAAAATGTTCTGGAATTGGATAATGGTAATCGTTGCACAATTTTAGAATATACCAGAAAAACACTTTGCAGGGGTAAATTTTTATATGTATTAAATCTAAAAATTAAAATTGAAAAAATCCCAAGGTATAAATTACCCAGCTTCTGAGAGTGAAAATATCAGCTTCTGAGAGCAAATGCTAACTGGGAGGAGACAGTAATACTAAAACAGCAGGAAGTCTCAGGAGCCCCAAGTTGGCAGTACAGACAGGCCCAGGCAGGGCAACTGGGGCACCTTGCCCTAAACTGCTCTCTCTCTTTCTGTTTACAGGCCATTTTTCCTGCTCACCTTTCTTCTTCCACTGTACAAGTTAAATAACCTAAACCACAGGAGAAAAAGTCACCAAAATCAATACTCTTTGCCTTAAAAGTTATTTCTGTCACCAAAAAAACAGACAAGTAACTTTCAAAAAGCACCATCAACAAAATATGTATATATTTTTCTCACAGCTAAGAAAGGGAAAGGATAATGAGAAATCCTGGCTACAGGAAGTGATTACTTGCCAAAACATTTATCAAAAGCATGTGGTCTCAACTCAATGCCTGGATCGACACAAAAGTCTCAAAATGATAGAGTAAGCTGTGCAAGTTTACATAAAACAGGTTCCTTGAGCCCGGCAGATGTCTGTTGCCTTCCAAGAGGGGCAATTGGATAGCAGGCTTAGTTACCTGGCACTGCCCACTTGAAAAGGTAACTCAGGAAGTTAGTGCTCAAGGAATATTCTCAGGAGATCCACCTTGGATCAGGTATCTGAACCTGGCCGGGCTCCTTACGCACCTTCTTTCATGACAAAAGGAGATATCCATTAGGTAACTCTAGAGGAGGATCTGCCTTTTAAATTGTTAACAGACTTTGGACCAAGGGAAATACTTGAGAAGGAACAACAGCAAACATCCTTTGGATGACTTTTGAGGTAAGCTGGACATCCCCCTGAAAGACTCCTAGTCTGATTAAACTTCTGCCATCTTACTTCCTACACAACCATCCGGAGCAGCCACTAGGGAAAAGCTGAGCGAAGGTCTTTGACTTATGATTCAGGCTCATAGAACATTTACGCAGCACTGACAAAGAACCATATGGGTTAAAACGCGGTCATAAAAAGTGTTCACAGAGGCATGCAAAAGGAAGTATTTCTGAGCAGGTCAGGAGGAACCAAGTATTTCAAGTTTGTCACTTTTTCTCTCTGAAGGAAGAAAGCTGCCCAGAGAGGAACTACAGATGGGGAAACAGGACAGGGAGTGAAGAGAAGGTCAGCACACAGACACATCAAAGTTTGGGCACAGAAAATGGGGATGACACAGCAACAAGAATGGTCTCTTGCTAAAGAGTTTGAGAAGTAGTTACAGTTCATATACCTGATTTTCAAATTTAAAAATATCACCCAACACTTCCCAGCTTCAATGTATAGTCCTCCAGAAGCAGATACACACCAGACAAAACTAGAATTCAGCGTATAAACACAAGACGATGCTAACGCCTGGCCTCTGGAACAGGTGCCCCCGCTGATCTCTGCCCCAGGTTTTAGAGAAATGCTGTGAGTGGCCATTAACTCACAAGTTTTTAATCTTAAGTTATTGTCATTTAAGCCTTTTCCCATACGGGCTCTCTTCTGAGCTCTTGGCCTTTAAACGAACTTAAATTCATCTTCTTTTTCATTATTTCCTCTGTAACTTTCCATAACTTTTTGGGTTCTACTTGTGGTTCCCTCTAGGGTACAGATCCTCTGAGCCTCAGCCGTCCAATAAACTAAGTGCTCGAGATGTGACTAATCCAAACTGAGATGTGCTCTAAGTGTAAAGTACACACCGTATTTCGAAGATTTAGTAATACATTTTAAATAATTTTAAAATATTGGTTACATGTTGAAATGATACCATTTGGGGTATATTGAGCTAAATAAATTATTAAAATTAATTTCATCTGCCCCTTTTTTACTTTAACATGACTGCTATAAAATTTAAAATTGCATCTGTGGCTTGCATTCTATTTTTATGGGATGGAGCTACTCTGAGCTTTTAATACACAAAAGCGCCTTATGACCAAGAAGAGACTGTAGCAGGCATGGTTTCCAGACACATACCACCACACAATGATTTTTCACAAAACATCCTGTTCTAGTCATATACATTATCTCCTTTGTGTGGTCCAAACACAAATCAAGTCCATTAATTCCTGCAAGCTATTTGGAGTCTATTTAGTGAATGGCAATAGCTTCAGTGTTCTGCCAAGAAGTATGACTCCCCAAGAAACTATTGGGTTGGCAAAAAAATTCGTTTCGTTTTTCCATATGATGGCTCTAGCCATGATTAGTTGTCTTTGACTTCATTTGAAACGATTTTGTTACATTGTATTGTGACAGCTATCATACCAGGGTTCATTTTTTTTAATCTTATCAAAATTGGTAAATTTTTGTGCAGCCATTTTACTATTGAAGATGGAAGAAAATACACAACATTTCAGCATATTTTGCTTTATTATTTCAAGAAAGGTAAAAACACAACTGAAATGCAAATAAAAGATTTGTGCAGTGTATGAAGAAGGTGCTGTGACTGATTGAACATCTCAAAAATGGTTTGAGAAGTTTCTTGGACCCATTGACATTTTAGCCAAATAATTCTTTGCCATGGGAATGTCTTATGCATTGAAAGGTATTTACCAGCACCCCTGGCCTCCACCCACTAGAAGCCAATAATAGCAGGAAATAGCCAATATACTCAAAATATCCAAACCAATAAAGTTATTGGTGAAAATGAAAAATGTGTCTTTTATTTTATGGAAAAAACTAAATGGACATTTTTGGCCAACCCAATAATTGATAGCAGCAAAGCAGCTGAGGCCCTTTGAGGATGTACCTGATTATTCTGACAGCTTTAACATGGTCAAAAGATCAGCAGGGGCAACTTCCATGTGGGTATTCAATGTGTGAGTAGTTTTGACAAAAAACAAAACAAGCATATATTGCCCTGGCTGGTGTAGCTCAGTGGCTTGAGCACAGGCCTGAGAAGCAAAGGGTTGCCGGTTTGATTCCCAGTTGGGGCACATGCCTGGGTTGTAGGCCAGACCCGCAGTGGGGGTTGCATAAGAGGCAAGCCCACATTGATGTTTCTCTCCCTCTTTTTCTCCTTCACTTCCCCTCTCTCTAAAAATAAATAAATAAATTCTTTAAAAAGTGAGAATTCATTTTATCTTTTCACCAAATCTCATAGAATCACAGAATTAACATTTGGAAGGTATCTAATCCAATACTGTAAGTGATTAGAGAACAAACATCCAGCTGCCAATTAAATACACCAAATATCTATTGTGTCCACTCTGTACCAGGTACTTGTTTCATCTTCACCAACAAGCTTACCAAGTTAGTACTATTATGACCAGTCCAATTTCGTAGGTGCTGGGAAGATCAGAGAGGTTGGACCACCTCTCTGAGGTCACTCATCTAGAAGGAGGGGCTGCTATACTTTGCCTGCTTTGCTGCCTGTGGCAAGCAGATAGACATACTATTCCAGCCATTGCCAACAGTGTTATGCAGTGTTTGCACTAGACAAATGATGGTCATAATGTATTCAAAAGAGTCATATAGTTATTTTAAACAATTTTAGAACATTAAGGTCATAATATGGAAATGGAAACTGCCAGAAAAACCCTTTTCTATTTTTTTCATACCTACAGGTGGAAGTTTGCTGTGATATTAATTTTAGTTACACCGACACACTGGACACCTGCCAGGCATCTTTACCACACTGTACGTTTTATGTCTCTTGTGAATTTACATACTAGAGTTTCCATTTGCAGAAATGGGAACAAGACTCACCTGGAGAAAGCTTTGAGCTTTTCAGATTTCAGGGTCCAGTCAGAGCACGGCCCCGTCAGAGAGAATCGTTGGTGTTATATTCAGTTGTGATTTCTGCGGTGATGCCTGGCACCCCCATAGAAGTTAATGTTTGAAGATGTTTGGCTATTAGTAGTTTAGTTCTTACAGAAGTGTTGAGCATCTTCTCCTTCCCTGGGCCAGAGCGGACTCCCGCGAGAATCCTCAGAGCATTAGGTTCTGCTGCCTCCTGCTGGCCAGAATGAGAGTGTGCACAAAACCCACAGGCAGGAAAATTGTAATTCATTGCTTCTCACCTTAACACCCGGACTCTTTTTAAAGGGGGGAATAATCTCTTAAACATATCCGCAGTCCCCAGATCGAAAAACACCATTCTAAATCACTCAAGTGGGGAAGCTCAAACAGCAACTAGCCTTACATTCTAAGAGGTGGTTTACATGCCTGTGAGAGAGTCTGCAAGGCACTCATGTTACCTTTGTTCTCAGGATTAGGTACCTCCTGTTGTCCCCACACAAATCTTGCAGTAATGAAGACCCTTTGTCAGGGACCTCTGTCCTTAATTTTGGTGCTGTTTATAAGTCCATTCTTACAGAAACATATTCTTGCCTTAGTTTCTGTGAAACTGTACGTATTTCTCTTCCTTGCCTTGTATGCATTTCTCTCTTCCCTGTGCCCCTCCCCCCAAACAGGGATATTTTGGCCGGCTCAGCGTTTTGTCCTTTGCCGCTCCCTTGTTTTGAGATCTCCTCACTCTGACAGCTTCCAGTATGACCTTCTCCATTCAGTCCTCCACCTCCACCTCCTCACAAGAAAAATCAGCTGCTCTCTCTTCCAGGCAACCTCGTCACCCTGTCCTTGGCTTGATGATAGCTGCTGTCACCTTTATAGGTGTCTGTCTCACTCCCTAGACCTCCAGCAACCCAAGCAAGCAAGGCCAGGTCATAGGCATTTTTAAATAACACATATGTTATATCACTTGAATTTGAAAATATGCTCAGCATTATAAAAGGAACCATCTTGACTACGATGTTTGAATCAGAGGTTTATGACCTAATAAGACACAGGGATAAACAAATGGAACACAAGGCAAAAGTGAGAGATAAATGGTAGGTTGCAGAGTTGATAAAGCCACAAACACAAAGAAACAAAGAAGCAATGGCCTCTGCCTAGAGGAGGAAAAATTGGAGTTTGAGGCTGATCTGAAATGATAAGCTATGTATGTTGGGGGGTGGGGGTGTTATATATGGAAACTATTCTAGAGAGAAGAAATACAAATAAGATCAATACAAACCTCTGAGACAGGAAAGTGTATCTTCTATGAACAAGGAGAAGTGCTATTATTTCCAGAGCCTAAGGTGATTTTAGGGAAGAATGCAGTTGGGGTCAGGACACTGAGGGCATTAAAGGCCAAATAAGGATAGTGTGGTATGTTGACTAGGCAGAAACTGGGGTGGAGCGTCTGTGGGCCAGGGGAGCACAGACACCCCTGTACCCAGGTACCCTGCTGTATCCCACTTTTCCATGAAAGCTGTAGTACTTCTGGGAAAAAGGCTGTTCCTGCAATTGGGGCATACAGACATATGATCTGGGTGGGCGGCTTGGAGGGAGGGTCCATGGAGGCTGAGCCTGACTTGGGGAACCAGGCAGAACCTAGTCTGTGCATAAGGAAGGGAGAGGGGTTCCCCAGGGCAGTGAGCACAAAAGGGCTCATCAAGAGGTGGCACTTGCCACCGTGACGCAAGGGCTGTGCGCAGCATCCCAAAGAGCATTCTCTTCCTCCCTGGACGCTCAGGACACAGGCAACTATTGGAGGGACACCAGTCCCCACCCCACCTCAGATTGGGTACATTCTCTTCATTACACAGAAGCAATGGTTTCCAAATTTGAGTCTGTACCCAAGTCACCTGGAGGGCTTATGAAAGCAGATTACCCCAACCCCATAGTGTTTGAGTTAGCAGGTCTGGGGTGGGGGGAAGGACAAAAATGTGCATTTCCACTATATTCCTGGGTGTGGGTGAGGCTGATGCCTGATGCTGTTGGTCCGGGGACCACTCTTTGAAAACCATTGTACAAGATCATCCCTCGGAGGAAAATGCAAAGAGAAGAACGCTTGGCTGTTCTGTTCCTCACAGAGTACTCAGCACCTCACAAAATAACTGAGACATAGGGGGTGGGGGCCATCCAGAAACATATGGATAAGGTCTGTTTATAAACAACTGCACACCAGGTAGCTTGAGAGATAAAGTCTTGTATTACACGCATTCACAGGAGGGAGAGGTTGTGCCTGCCTCAGTACAGTCTAGTGTAACAAACACCCATTTTGTCTTAAAATTTTAATGAAATTTTTAGATTTCTTTAAACAAAAAAAGTCACAAAAGTTATGCAGCGCCTATCTCAGACGTTCCTCCTCTCCCTCCTAGAAGTCAGCACGTCTTGCATTTGGTGTGATTCCTTCTCATTCTTGTCTTTTTACATTTATCATATATATGTATATATGTGCATACATATTCAATAATAAATATTCAGTATGTAGGAATATTAATGTTTGTACATGTCATGAATGCATCACATAAAGCATTGCATGGTGTACATACTCTGTTCTGTATGGGTTTATTGTGGTAAAAGATACATAAAATTCACCATTTTAACCATTTTGAAGTGTACAGTTTAGTGGCATAAATACATTCATTGCTGTGCAACCATCACCACCTTCATCTCTAGAACTCTTTCATCTTTCTGAATTAAAACTCCATACCCTTTAAACAGTAACACCCTTAAAATCATGTTTTAGGATTTCTCCACGTTGATATTTAGTTTTTATCATTTTAACTGCTAGATAGATCATTCCATGATCTGAATTTATTTTCCCACTCACTTTCTGATGGACATTTATTTCCAATTTATTCTATTACAAATATTCTTGTATATGTCTCATTGTGCCCACATCCATCTAGAAGAGGACTAAGTCAGAGGACATGTGCATCTTCAGCTATACTAGACAGCATCCAGAATACCTTCTGCTCCTGAAACATGAAAGCCTCAACTTCCTCACATTCCTGACATTTGGTCTCACTAGACTTTTAATTTTTGCCAATCTGGTGGATATAAAATGACCTCTCATTTTAATTTGCATTCTCCTGATCACTGGTAGGTTGAACATCCTTTCCCTTATTTATAAGAAACTTAAAGGTCTTCTTTTATGAATTCCTTTTTCAAATCTTTCCCATGTTTTCTATTCAATTGGTTTTATTGATTTGCAGTTTTTTAGATATTCCACAGAATGTTCCTTTGTTGCTTATGAGTTACAAATATCTATTCCAAGTCTGTGGCTTGTCTTTTCACTAGGTTTAAGTAGCTTTTTATTACACAGAAGTTTTTTTAAAGATTTTATTTATTTATTTTTAGAGAGGGAAGGGAGGGAGACAGAGAGAGAGAGAGAGAGAAACATCATGTGCGGTTGCTGGGAGCCGTGGCCTGCAACCCAGGCATGTACCCTGACTGGGAATCGAACCTGTGACACTTTGGTTCGCAGCCCACGGTCAATCCACTGAGCTACGCCAGCCAGGGCTACACAGAAGTTTTAATATAGCCAAATTTATTGATAATTTCCTTTCTGATTTGTGCTTTTGGCATCTTGTTTTTAAGAAATCCTCTTGCTTTGAGGACATAAACTCATATACTTTCTTTTCTGAGTGTACAGATTTACTTTTCCTCTACAAAACTTCTAGTTATTCATCACTATCACAATTACATTGCATTGATATTTGGGTGTGAAAAGTACTAATGTACTAATATACACACTTTAATTAACCTATTTCTGTTTGTACTTTTTGGCACTACTAATTTTTTAACTTAAAGCTCAAAAAAAAAATGGAAGATGAACTAACCATTCTTGACCTCTATGGGTCACGGGCATTCACTTTTCACATGCAAGAGTGAGGACAAGAGTATCTGGCATTGGCTGTGTAATGGGTCACAGTGTGACAACTAGGCTTGGTTTGCAGGACATGTAAGTAAGTACCTTGTACACGTGCCAGAATTTCAAAGCGATACTGCAAAGGGCAGGATTTCCTTTTGTTGGCCAAAGTCTTGACACTGGTATTAATAATTATGAGCTACTGTATTTTGCCATGCATAATGCACACATTTTGCCCAAATTTTTGAGGGGAAATGAGGATGTGCATTATACATGGGTAATATCTGAAATACTTTGTATCTGTTTATTTTATTTTATTTTATTTTTTATTTTTTTATTTATTTTATTTTTAATTTTTTTTAAATGTTTGAGAGAGGAGAAGGGAAAGAGAAAGAGAGGGAGAGAAACATCACTATGTGGTTGTCTCGCATACAGCCCCAAGGGGGACCTGGCCTGCAACCCAGGCATGAGCCCTGACTGGGAATCAAACCAGTGACCTTTTGGTTTACAGCCCGTGCTCAACCCACTGAGCTATACCAGCCAGGGCTCTTGTGTTTTGTAATCATTGGTTACATAAAATTGCTTGCACCACATCCCAAGGATGCAAGGATGGTACAATATGCACAAATCGATAAATGGAATACATCACAAAAACAAAGGCAAAGACAGAAATCACATGATCATATCAATAGGTGTGAGAAAAGCATTTGAAAAGGTACAGCACCCATTTATGATAAAAAAAAAAACACTCAGCAAAATGGGAATAGAGGGAGCATTCCTCAACATAGTAAAGGCCATATATGAGAAACCTAGAGCCAACATCATACTCAATGGGCAAAAACTAAAAGCTTTCCCACTAAGATTAGGAACAAGACAAGGATGTCTGTTTTTACCAATTCTATTTAACATAGTATTGGAAGCTCTATACACAGTGATCAGACAAGAAAAAGAAATAAAAGGCATCCAAACTGGAAAGGAGGAAGCAAAACTGTCATTGTTTGCAGATGACATAATTGTGTACACAGAAAACCCTAGAGACTCCACCAAAAACCTACTTGACCTAATAAGTGAATTTGGCAAAACAGCAGGATATAAAGTCAATATTCCGAAATTAAAGGCATTTTTGTACACCAATAATGAAATATCAGAAACAGAAATCAGAAAAAAATCTATTTGCTATAGCAACAAGAAAAATAAAATACCTAGGAATAAACCTAACCAAGGAGGTAAAAGACCTATACTCAGAAAACTACACAACACTGAAGAAAGAAATTATGGAAGATACAAATAAATGGAAGCATGTACTGTGTTCATGGACTGGAAGAATTAACATCATCAAAATGTCCATACTACCCAAAGCAATTTATAGATGCAATGCAATCCCTATTAAAATACCAATGACATATTTCACAGATATAGAACAAACATTTCAAAAATTTATATGTAACCATAAATGACCCCAAATAGCCTCAGTAATTTTGAGAAAGAGGAACAAAGTAGGAGGGATCACAATACTTGATATCAAGCTATACTGCAAGATCACTGTAATCAAAACAGTCTGGTACTGGTGTAAGAACAGACACATGGACCAATGGAACAGAACAGGGAGCCCAGAAATGAACTCATTTGTCTATGGTCAATTAATATTCGACAAAGGGGGCAGAAGCATAAAATGAAGTAAAAATAGCCTCTTCAACAATTGGTATTAGGACATCTGGATAAGTACATGCAAAAAATAAAAATAAAAAGAAAAGAAACTTGACCACCAACTTCCACCATACACAAAAATAAACTCAAGATGGATAAAAGGCTTAAATATAAGTCATGATATCATAAAAGTCCTAGAGGAGGACATAGGTAGAAAAATCTTAGATATTCCATGGAGCAATATTTTCACTGATATGTCTCTTAGAGCAAGGGACATAAAGGAAAGAATAAACAAATGGAATCTCATCAAAATAAAAAGCTTCTGCATGGCTAAAGAAAACATCAGCAAAATGAAAAGAGATCCAACCATATGGGAAAATATATTTGCCAATGATACCTCAAACAAGGGTTTGATCTCCAGAATACATAAAGAACTCTACTCCAGGAAGACAAATAACCCAATTAAAAAATGGGCAAAGGACCTGAACAGACAATTCTCCAAGGAGAACATAGAGAGCCCAGAGACATATGAAAAGATGCTCAGCATCACTAGCCATCAGAGAGACGCAAATTGAAACCACAATGAGATACCACTTCACACTGGTCAGAGTGGCCATCATCTACAAATCAACAAATGACAAGTGCCAGTGAGGATCTAGAGAAAAGGGAACCCTAGTGCACTGTTGGTGGGAATGCAGACTGGTGCAGCCACTGTGGAAAACAGTATGGAATTTCCTCAAAAAACTAAAAATTGAACTGCTTTTTGATCTGGCAATTCCACTGCTGGGATGGATTGTACCCTAAGGATCCTGAAACACCAATTCAAAAGAACCTATGCACCCCAATATTCATAGCAGTGCTATTTACAATAGCCAAGTGCTGGAAGCAACCTAAGTACCCATCAGTAAATGAGTGGATCAAAAAACTGTGATACAGTTACACAATGGAATTCTATGCAGCAGAAAGAAAGAAGGAAGTTCTACCCTTTACAACAGCATGGATGAGTCTGGAGAGCATTATGCTAAGTGAAATAAGCCAGGTGGTAAAAGACAAATACCATATAATCTCACCTATAAGTGGAACCAATCAATAAAATAAATAAGCAAGCAAAATATAACCCAAGACATTGAAATAAAGAACAAAATGACAGTAACCAGAGGGGAGGGGCATAATGGGGCAAAGAAGGGAAAGGGTCATCAAGGAATATATATAAAGGACCCATGGACAAAGACAACAGGGAGGGGAGGATTGAATGTTGGAGGTGGGCATGGGTAGGGCAGGGGAGAGTAATGGGGGGAAAATGGGGACAACTGTAATTGCAGAACAATAAGAAAAAGGAAAAAAAGTCACTGCAAAAAGCAATATTTTAAGCCCTGGCTGGCATAGCTCAGTGGATTGAGTGTGGGTTGAGAACCAAAGTGTCACAGGTTTGATTCCCAGTCAGGGCACATGCCTGGGTTGCAGGCCACGATCCCCAGCAACTGCACATTTCTCTCTCTCTCTCTCTCTCTCTCTCTCTCTCTCTCTCTCTCTCTCTCTCTCTCTCTCTCTCTCTCTCTCTCTCTCTCTCTCTCTCTCTCTCCCTTCCTTCCCTCTCTAAAAAAATAAATTTAAAAAAAGCAATATTTTAAAAAATTTTCTTGTACCATATGTTCAAAAATAAATGCTAAAATTCTTTCATAATACAAAAAAGTATCTAAATGTAAATAAATAAAAATGAATTAAAATTAAAACAAAAAATTATTTTTCCTGAAAGTTTGGGCCAAAAACATGGGCGCACATTATATACAGCAAAATACGGTAATGAGTGCTTTGCCACTGGTCTAGCATGACCATTTGGGTTTAAAGATGTGGGCCTTGACTCCATGAGCAATGGGAGGGCCCTCCAGGTTTATAGGCTGGGGTGTGTTCAAGATGGAAGTTGGGGGAGATATGTAGATGTGTAAGAGGGTTGGGACAAAACTCTGAAAGTAAAGAAATTACTTTAGAGACTGTCTTAATCAACTCAGGCTGCTACAACAAAATATCGTAGACCAGTGGCTTAAACAAATACTTATTTGTCAGTTCTGGAGGCTGTCCAAGATCAAGGTACTGGCAGACTTGGTGTCTGGTAAAGCCCACTTTTTACCTGTCGATGGCTGCCTTCTTGCTGCATCTTCAGATGGCAGAGAGTAAGCAAGCTCTGGTCTCTTCCTTTTTAATAAGGGCACTAATCCCATCAAGCAGCTCCACCTTCAAGATTTCAGCTAAACATAATCACCTTCCTAAAGTTCCATCTCCTAACACCATCACACTGGGGACTTAGGTTTCAACATATGAGTTTTGGGGGTCACAAACTTTCAATCCATAGCAGAAACCATTGCAAGCCATTCAGGCAAATGAAATATGACTTTAGGAAGAACTGGTAGAGAACAAAAATGAATGGGTTTGAGCAATATTCAGAAAAGTAGAATCTACTGGAGGCTAGATTAAGCAGAGGAAATCACCAACAACTTGTCAGGGTGTCCCCCGCAAATGAGTACCAGAATCTCCAGGCGAAAAGGACCTTAATGCTCATCCAGTCCAAGCACCCATGTGTTGCTTGCATCTGCCTGCCAAGCATAGAAATGGAAGCATTCCCACTCACTCTCTTTGAGGAAAACAGATTCCCAACAAGGACAGAGGATTGGCTGTACACAGAGAAATTTGAGCCAAGGAGGACCAAACCTGAATAACATCCAAGACTAGACATCGTCCTGTGTTCCAGATGTGGATGCTGAGAGTCCAAATAAACCCTGTTTTGCCTCTGCCGTTACTTATTTCTTACTCTTTATCATGCACCCTGTTTCTCTGGTTTCAAGTCTGAACACTCTGAGGATGGGTCCCCTCCTGAGCCATTTTCAGCCTACACAGAATCAGCAGCAAACCAAAGCAGTACCACTGTGAAGGACAGACTCCATTTATAATCCTTTCCTAAGTGAACTCTGACTGGGAGAGATATTAAGGAATATGGTGTATTTTGAGACAAAGGGATTAAGAAGTGAGGACAAAGACTGAATAAATAGCTGCTCCTTTGTTTGGAGAACAGTGAACTCTAGCTAACTTTGAGCTTGGTTCTGGGAAAAATTTCTGGGAATAATTTTTGAATAAATTATTAGAGCAAGAAATAGACAGTAAGCCTGAAACATACAGCTGCATATACATGTCATTCCAACCTATCTTTTTTGCATCTCTTCCTTCCTTACTCCTGCCTTTCTTCTCCTCCCACCAAATACTAAGGGAGAGTTTGGCTTCTAACAATTATGATTCATTACAATGTGACCAAGTGCAGAAGGTCTTAAACACTGGGGGGCAGACAGCCAATCACATGTAATTCAGAAAAATGTGAAGAATGTACCCAAACCAAGTTACTCAAGACTCTTCATTTATTATATTGCAGAATCTCTGGAGGACAGGAAGCTGGAAATGGTTGGGATGGGATCTTTGGCTGGAAGGCAAGACTAGCCTCCCTTAAAAGAGAACATGGAATGTTAGAGAACTGGATAAGTAATCAGGGGTGGATGGATATAAAGGTCACACGATTTGGGAGGGGATAGTCTGCATTTTTTAAAATTATGTGGAAAACTTCACTCATTTTAATCAGTGGAGACAAGAACGAGGGATGTGAAAACGCAATAAAAGGAATAAACCAGGTGTTTTTCCTCCTGCTATCTTTCATGTATCAAAAAGACAAAGGGAAATGATAATTTTGTAGCCTTTGATATTCTCTAGGTGGAAACAATGAAATCTTCTCTTTATAGCACCAAATTAATCACTTTTGTGGTCAATCCCGCAGCATGGTGGTATTTTGTGGAATGTGGTTATATTTTGGGAGGTTCAGAGTCAGAATTTGGACAGTGGCTCAACGGAGCGTACCACCCTCGGCTGACCACACGAGGGCGTGTTTCTGTTTAGCTTCATTAGCACATGACCCTTCGGCTTTAGTGCTTTGACTGAATTGGAACAGTCTCATTCTGCCGCCACCTGAGCCCAACCACAGAGCCACATTTTGGGGATGTTGCAAGAAGCAGGCCTCAGAGGGAGAGAGCCCAGGTTTGGTGGGGAGGAGGAACACCCTAGAAGAGACCTGCAGATCTCTATGGTCAACACTAATAAGTGTCCTTCATTTAGAAAAATTAATTCAACCCTTCTGAAATCAAACACAAAAGTGCCAATTGCCATGACTTAAGTTTCTTGTGATTTTTTTTTCTTGCCAAAAAGCTATGGTTTTATCAAAGTAAAACGCTACTACTAAAAATAAATGATTATTGAAATTACTGAAGCTTTAATAAATTAATGGGATAAAAATGTACCCCCTGTATCTCAAATTTTCTCTTCCAAATTCAAATTGTCTTCACAAAGCATTTGCCACTGTATCACTCACTTTTGGGGTCACAGACCCCCTTTGAGGAGCCAGTGAAAACTAGGAACTCTATTCCCAGAAAGGTATACGTGGGCACAATTTTGCATAGAACTTCAAAAGATTCATAGGTTCCCCTAGTCCCCTCAAGAAAAAAAAGAAAAAAAAAAACCCTGAGACCTTGACCTAGCATTTGGTATTATAGCAATTCCCCTTCATTGTCTGGGGTTTGGACCTGTTTACAGGGCCCCAATACTGAGCACAACACCTGAAAACTCCAGTTGTTCAAAGATAAGGCTTGCTGTTAACCCAACTTTGTAGGCAACAGTGATGGTAGGAAAGAAATGATACTTAGAAGTAGAGAAAAAGCATGTTTATGTTGTTCAAGAAAACAAAATGCATTGGCCTTTCTAGCCACTTCCATTTTTATTGGGATGTGAATAACTTGGAAATTCCACAGTATGAAAACAAGACAGTTTCTGTTTACAGACCACGATCTGGAATCTTAGTCCTTGGGAAAGATGTGTGGTTATGAGAATGAGCTTAGACAAGGGCCTAGGGAAAAACACAGAGTGCCCCCAAAAGATCTAAATGCAGCCTAAAATTGATTTAGGGGTCTTGTTCCTTTCCCAAACCTGCCCACCAGGACAATCCTGGCTGCCACAGCTCGATGAGCAGTTCCAAGTACAGCCTCAACTTTGTGACATAGCCAGGTCTTGTCACTTTCCTACCTGACCTGCTAAAGTCCTAGTTCTCTGGCCTTCCCAGGCTCTGAACCTATTACCTTTGGCACTCTTGGTTCTGTATACTTCTGCCTGCTTCACAGAAACCTACTTTCAGTAGGGTTCTGACACTTGCCTCCTAGCCTTAAACCCTGCTAGCAGACAATTCCAGGGCTGCAAATTAAGGCCTGCAGGTAATGGGGTGGTAGGTAATGAACACTCTTGTAACCTGCTAGGAAGCAAGGGGTGGCCTAGAGAATCCTAGTTCTGGCCTGGGCCGAGATGGAGGAAGATGGCAGAAGGAGGTGTTTGGAAAAGTTTTATCCTAATGGAACCAAGTGAGCATTTTGGGCTGCTGCCTGTGAGTGAAGGTTAAAGAATAAGATCTCAGGCATCTTTGTGGCCTCAGCGCTGGTCCAGCAGACAGCTACCCTTTCATACACACCTCATCACATCTACAAAGTCCTTTGTGCTGAGCAATATAATATTTTCACAGGTGATTAGGATGTGGATGTCTCTAGGGGCTATTATTCTGCCTACCATGGATGGGGTGGTTGTTTCCCCCTGGAATAGTCGAAGAACTCTTTGGAGCCCTGACTGGTATGGCTCAGTGGATTGGGCACCATCCTGCAAACTGAAAGGTCGCTGGTTCATTCCCAGTCAGGTCACACATCTGCATTGTGGGCCAGGTCCCCAGTTGGGGGCATGTGAGGGACAACCATCAATGTTCTCTCCCTCTCTTTCTCCCTTCCCTTCTAAAAATAAATAAATAAAACTTTTTCTTTTAAAAGAACTATTTGGAGAGAAGACTCATGATTGGAATCTTTTTTTTTAATCTTTTAGTTTTGGCTCTTTTTTTTTTTTGAAGATTTTATTCATCTTGAAATATAAGGCCGGTACTCAATCCACTGAGCCACACCAGCCAGGGCTTGATTGGAATCTTCAATAGGTTTACTTATCATTTGCCAGACCCAGAGGTGAAGTGGTACAAGCAAAGGAACTGCGCTCGCAGAGACACTACGCAGAGAAACAGGTGAGCCTGGAGATCTCTAAGTGGCTCAGTGTAGGCTGTATGGCTAATGATTTAGAAGAGGGACATTCTAGAAATGAGATCAGAGAGGAAAAGTAAAAGCTGGATCATGAAGGTTTATTTCTTTAAACCTATATTAAGGAGCCTTAAGTTTATTTACTTTACTAATGCTATAAATTTGGCCAGTGCTATTGTTTCTTTAAAATTTTCTTTGACTCACTTTTTGTCCTCAAGAATATCCATTAAATCACAGGTCTTAGATGTTATGTCTTTCCAATGTGTGTTAAAATGAAGACACAGGTATCAAAATAAAATATTCTTCCACATACCTCTTAAAGTCACCTGTGCACACCTATAAGTGAGTGCCTCTGGCTCCATTTCTAGCAGCAAAAGAACACAACTGGGTTTGTCTTTGATAAATGCTGTGGCAGTTAACTGCTTTGGACTGAATGAAAACAAGTAAACATCACAGCAAAAAGACCACAAACTAGTGATGAGATAATAAACAAAGGCAGGAACAGCGAGAGTGAAGGGGAGGATCTGAATACGAAAACATGCAGCAGGGAGAATTGACTGATAATAGCAAATACTGGAAAAAGGGAAGAGTTAAGGATAAATGTCAGGGTTCTAGCATGTGCAGCGCAGCGGAAGACCGTCTTGCTCGATAGTCAGTGGAAGAGATGTTGACCTGGGGGCTGCAGTGAGGGGCGTAGCGCAGTGTTGGAAGGAAAATGATTGTTTGGGTCTGGAGCAGGCTGAATTGGGAATGTTTGTGGAACACACATGTGAGCGCCTGAATGCCTGAGTCTGAGCCTGGGGCACCCTCAACAGTGGGGCTGCCCAGTAGAAACACAGTGAGTCGCCTAGGTCACTGCAAACATTCAAGTGGCCATATTAAAAGTAAAAAGACACAGATAAAAACAACAATGTAATCTATATAACCCAACATTTCTAAAGTATTATATTTCAAGATGAATCAATATAAAAATTATTGAGATTGTTTACTTGCTAAGTGTCCAAAATCCAGTGCACTTTGTGACTGAGAGTACATCTCAGTTCAGGCATTCTAAGCACTCCATAGCCCCCCCTGGGAAGCAGCTACCGTATTTATTGAACAGCATGGCTACAGAAGCCCTGTGCAACATACAACGTAGGAAGAGCATGAGAAAGTCAGAGACAAACCTAATGAACATCAGTGCTGGGGTGTGTAAGTGGGAGTGAAAGACAGTGAAAGAGGACATTTCAAAAAAGAGGAAGAAGCAGCCAAAGAGGTTAGAAGATGGATGAGAGAAGAGGCTAACATCAAACCCAGAGAATTTAAAAAAGAAGAGGGACATTTAAAGGCCTCAAATGCTTCAGGGAGTTCCTCTGGGTAGGCATTTGGGCTCCAGGTAGACTTAGGCCAGTTTAAATCCTAGCTTGACTGCTTACAGCTGGGTGCTGTGGCAGAGGCTGTGGACAGTATGGAGGCCTGACCCACTTCTGAGTTCACCCCAAGCTTCAGGAACAGTTTCCAACTCAATGACAGGATCCCACCTCAGCACCTGCCTGCCTGGTGCTCAGGGCTGCCTCTGTGGGCCAGAAAGTCTCAGTCTCCCCAGTCCAGTGAAAGACAGGTACAGAAGACTCACCTCACCCAGGAGCAACCTTTAGCCACTGAAGGATGAGAGTCAGCAGATAAACACCTCCACCTCACTGTCTCCCAGTGGCATGACTTTAAGAGTGTCTTTGTTTTCCATTGCTGTTGTGACAAATTACCACAAACTCTGTAGTTTGAAACAGCACACATTTATGATCTGACAGTTTTGTGGATTTGAAGTCTGACATGTTATGTCAGCTAAGATCAAGGTGTCAGCAGGGTGCATTCCTTTTGGGAAGTTCTAGAGGGAAATCTCGTTTCCTTACCTTTTCCAGCTTCTAGAACTCTCCTGTTTTCATTCCATCTTCATAGCCAGCAACATTGGACTGAATCCTTTACAGGCTACCACCTCTCTGGTTCTCTCTTTTGACACTACCTCCCACTGTTAAGTACCCTTGTGATTACATTGACCCCTCCCAGATATTCCAGGATAAAGTCCTTTAACTAAATAACCAGCAAACTTAATTCCATCTCCAACCTGAATTCCTCTTTACCTTGTAACAAAACACGTTCACAGTTTCCAGAGATGGGGACATAGACATCTCTGTGGAGTATGGTAGCATTATTCTGCCCACCAGAAGGGGTTGCATGCAGTTTTCAGAGGTGCCAGTTGAGCCCGCTGCCTGCCCGTAGTGGAAACCCACTCATTTACATTCTCTCTGGCCGTCTCCCTCCGTCTCATTTTGTCCGCTTCTTGACTTGTGCTTCCTGAGCTCACCTCCCAAATAAATTCCCTCCCCACAAGTGCTCATTTCAAGATGTGTCTTGGATGGACCCAAAGTAAGATGGTAACCTTGAGTAAGTTACTCAATCAGTCTAAGCTCTAGTTCCCTCCACCATGGAAGGAAAATACATAATACATTGTGAATCTACAAGAAGAGTTAGCTTTCATTGGAGGGGTGGCAGGTGGAATACAGCAGGGACGAGAGTTAAACAGATGGAGATGGTCTTCCCTCTGTGACACTGGCCCTGATGGTCAGAGGGCTAGGGTGGGGAAGCTGGAGGATTTCCTCTGAGGGCATCCATTTTCTTCTTGAAATGCACTTGCTACTAAGGACAGTAAAGTGTGGTGTAGACTTTGGGGAGAATAACGAAGGCTGACTGGGAAAATGATAGAGAGGAGCTTGCATTTAGGACAAAGGAAAGGAGAGGAGAGATCTGGTATATTATCTGACCCCAAGATTGAGGACTGGCTTGACATGAAGGAAGGCATCTGTGGCTTAGTTATGAGTCTACAGCCTCTACTCAGCAGAATTTGACTTGGTTTTTCTGGGGCTGCTGAGAGCTTCAACCAGGGAGCTAGGAAAGGAATGAGAATGTTCTGAGATTGTTAGCTAGCCTCCCGAAAACTCAGCAGGATCAGCTTCCAGCTCACCCAGCTATTCCATTTGAGAGCTTCACTGGGCTCTGTCCAAGGTCTCTCACTTTTTCCCAAACTCTCACTCCTGGTTAATCTCACCTTTTTCCAGGCAGCAAGCTCCATTTACATGCTGATGAAACCTACATTTGCATCTCAAATGCAGAGCCCACTCTGAGAGCCAGACCTTATTTTACCAATTGCCTTCTGCCTAGACTATCTGGCAGGCACCTGCAACTTAACATTTCCAAAGCTAAACTTACGCCAAAACACGTTCCTATCTCAATTAGTAATATCGAGTCCCCCCAAAGTAGAAATCTGAGGGTCTTTTTATGCTTCTTCCACCAACCACACGTGGAATCCCCTCCTTCTGCATCCTTGCAGCTTCACTTTAAACAACCCAGCCTCCAAGCTTAACTAGTACAATTACCTCCTCATCAGAGGAGGCATCCTTTGGTCAACGGCATCCTTCCAGATGTGGGACAGCCTTTTTACAAACTAAACTTGTAAAAGGACAAATCTGAAACTCTGCTGACTGTGACACAAAAACCGAACTACTCAGCATGATACACGCATCTTCTCGTAAGGCCCTAATCACCTCTGTTGCATCACCTTCCCTAGTCCCAAAACTCTTTTTTCTAGTTGTGACATTTTTGCTAAAAACCAAACAAAACCCAAAGCCCACAATATCTTACAAAACCAATTTTAAAAGGAAGAGGATCAGGGGAAGAAAATGATGTTTTCTCCTGCCTTGATTCTAGTTATTTGGAGTGTTTCCTGGGGATTGAGACATCATGGGAGATTCAGAGGCAAATCCAGGTTTGTTAGCCACAGGGTTATGTGTCATTGGTACAGAAACCCAACAAATCACATCAAAGAACCCAGGCTACCCATGTTTTTTTTTGCTAACATACTGTAGGGGTACAGAGAAAGGACACAAAAGAGAGGAACCTGCATCAGCTGGTCTTCCAGGTTGCATTACTTCTGTATCCTTGCCTAGATGAAAACCCTGGGCGATTGTTCAAACAGAAATTTTAAGAATGAAAAGGGCATATGCATAACCCGCAAAACCTGACTTGCAACATAAAACACCTTTCTGTTAGTCAAAACATTCCTGCCCCAAAATACTTTCAGAAAATGCTGAACCACGCTAGAAGTTTGGTCCCCCACATTCCTAAGGGAAGCCCCTAAAGATCTGAAACCATTGTTCTTCGTTTGAGTCAGCAATGCATTAGAAAGGTGAAAACCTGAAAAAAAACAGGTAACTTCACAAGATGAATGAAGCGCACCTATCGTTGTCAATTCAAACATGTAAATAGGTTGTCATGTTCACTTGGATGTGTGGAGTAAATAACGTAACTGCAGAGGAACCATAAGCTCTGACTTCTACCAAGCACATCAAACCTGCAAGAAACTTTGCAGGACGCTTGCACATTCACTAAGGGCTCCTGAGCCAGACTAAACAATAGAAGGGAGAGTCGACTAAGTCGTTATTCGTCAAAAGCGCCGTTTATGATTTTAAGCCCTTCGTCTTCGCAAAGACGCCTTTCCCTCCGCTTCCACTCTTTTTAAAAAATTGTTTCCAGGGTCGTTGTCTTCCAGCACGACACAGCGTGTGCGCGCGGGGAGCAGGTACAGCGTACCACAGGGTAACGCCGCTGAGACCGGACAGATTTTGGAAAACATTCCTGGCCTTTCCAGCAGGTCGAGGAAAATTAGGTGGCCTGGGCGCCAGAGGTTGCTGCCAATGCAACTCGCAACTTTTGAAATCAATCCTTTTTGCATCAGGGAACCGATGCCACCGCTCCTAGGCTTTGCAACCCCCCACCCCTCCCCCGAGACCAATCATTGCCGCGCTCGGGCCTGCACAGCGCCCCCGCCCCCTTCCCGGGCCGCACGCAGCCACCGTGCAGCTCGGGCCGACGCCCACCGCCTCTTAAAGGGAGGTAGACGGCCCTTAAAGGCCCCTTGGCGCGGCGAACGGCGGAGCGTGGCGGCTCCTTCCCGGCGGGGGCCCGCGGAGCTGGGCCAAGCCCCCGCGGCGCCCAGCGTGGCCCGGGCCCTCCCGCCCTCCGCGCCGCCGGGAGCGGCATTTTTATTCAGGCGACGCTTAAGGGAGCCCGGCGCGCCCGGTGCATTGTGGGAGCGGCGGCGGCCCGTTTTCGGGAGGAGGCGGAGGGCGCAAAGCGAACCGGTAAGCGCCCGGCTTGGGGAGGGGGGGTGCGACACCAGGCTTAAAGGGGAATATTCGTCCGCAGGCCCCGGGCGGCCGTGCGGATCCCCCTCCCGGCCGCCCGGGCTGCCGGGAGTTGCGCACGGCCGGCGCGCACCAGCACTGCCTGCAGAGGGGCCGAGCCAGGGCTTGGTGGGGCCGCTTTAAAAAAGAAGCACCGCCCGCGCCGCCGCCGCCGCCGCCGCGCGGGGCCGGGGAAGGAGGGAGGGAGAGAGGGCGGGGGAGGAGTGGAGGGGGAGGGCGGCGGCGGAGACGTAGGGGTTAATTTTTTCGCCCGCCGACATTTTTGTGTGGCGGCGGCGGCGGCCGGCGGGCGCGTGCCGGGGAGAACCCAGGCCGGTCCCTTTGGCCCAGCGCCTTCCCGCCATCCGCCCCCCCCCCCCGGCCCCGTCTGCTGCGTGCGCCCTCCGACCCCCGGGCCGACCAGCGAGCCGGGGTCCTGCGGCGCTCGCCCCGCTGCGGCCACTGGGCCGCGCGCGGTTCCCGCCGCCGCTGCTTGGGAGGACGAGCGGGCGATCGGGCGGGCATGGCCCGTCCTGTGGCGCCGCGCTGCCTCCCCAGGCCGCGGCCAGCCCCCCGCGCTACACAAAGAGCCCAGGCCCGATTGGCCTTTAAAGGCGGCAGCCAAAGCTTTAAGGTGTCCCGCAGTTCCGTGCCCCATGCTCTGGTGACTTCGACGTGTGCTTCATGGCGAGCGCCTGGTCGCTGCGCCCACGTCGCCGTGTCCCCTCCATTGTTGATGTCCTGGGCTTAGGGGATTTGGGTAGGTAGGTATCGAGCCGGGGCTGCACCCTCTCCCACCGCCACTTACTGTGCTCCCCCAGCCGTGCGGCACTCTTTGCCGTCTCTTTGAAAGAAAATTAAACGTGACTGGGAAAGGAAAGGGTTAACCGTTATCTTTAAATATTCATGTCATTGTTTTAAAGGTGTAAACTGGCGGCTTTTGGGTTGGAGCTGACAGCCCTTATTATGCACATTCCTTCGCCCCCTCTTCCCCACATTAATTGCTCTTTCTCCCAAACAGACCCCCTTCCTCATTTCCCTCCCAAAATGTAAGAATTTGACTCTAATGTTAGCCTGTGAATGTGTGATTCGTGTCCCTTGTTCCATTTGGAATTTTAAAACTCTTGAGTGCCTTCTTGGTTTGAGGTGTTTTGAACTTTATTATTCCCTTTAAAAACTTGTGAAGATATAAGTGATGTTTAAAAGGAAGTTAGTCCCACAGGTTCCCCTCCTGCCTTTTTTTTTTTTTTTTGGATAGGGATTAGAGTAGGAAAATAACTTGATGCCTAGTGAGGTGTTTTCGTTTGTTTGTTTCCTGGTAGGAGTGAGGCTGAGTTAAATGAGACTTTGAGAGGAAAGGACTTTTGCTTTTGTTCCAAACTCCTCCAAGTCAACGTCCTATAGGACTTTACTAATTCTCAAATGGCTTCAAAAATTCCCATAGCGGTCACTTGCTTTGCTCTTTCGCTGCCGTCCTTTTGGACAGGTTGTTTTCTTGGAATGTTGCACTGTTGCAGCTTTCACACAGAAATCATTGCTCACCCCAACATGTTTTCGTAAAGACGGCTTGGATTACGGCCCAGACTCTGGCTCTGTGAGATTTACTTGAGTGATGTCCTGCGCAAGGATCGAAAACTCTATAATTGGGAATTATGTTCTTGAGCATACATTTTATAAGGGAAACTGACCCTCAAACTTGGGGTGTCCGTAATTCTATGTCCAATAGAATACAGTGTGGAGGTTTGTAAACCCTGGGAGCACATGGTGAGTTTTTGGTTTAGCCCCAAAGGTTTGGAACTCGGAAGTACTTGTTCCATTGCTACCAAGTACTATAAAGCTAGTGATTTAGTACAGCTTAATTTATCATTTTAGTTCTGTGATGAAACAAATGAATAGTAGCATATTTTGTCAGTGATGTGTGTGTACTAGTTTGCTGAGCAGATGTGTGCTTTCTAGGAACTAGCACTGCAGTAACACAGAGAACTTGACACCGCTATCGTGAAGAAAATGTACTTGACTATTAAACAGCAATTCCAGTTTTCAAGTTGTGTACTTTAGTGAGACGACCTATTAGTTTTGGGTTGTGTTGTGTACTTCTGGCTCAGTAAAAACGTTTTTCTAAAATTGAATTTAACATCATGAAGAATTTCACCAAATGCCTTTTCAACATCTTTTTCCTGCAGAGTATCCCATGGGTGTTTTATTTTTCTATGTGAGAGCAAAGATATCCAGAAAAGCCACTTTAACAAGCATCTAATTTCTAAATCACAATGCTTCTGAGTTGACAGATGAAGTGACTAAACATTTTTTCATAACGCTTCACACTAGAAGAACCTTTGTGATTTACTTTTCAAGATGGCACTGTGTCATGTAAACCAGCTGGCCCATAGTTCCTTCTTCAGAGGAGGTCTGGCTACCCCTCAGAGCCACATTTACAACAACACAAACATTGGATCTTACCTAGAGGATGCCTATGATGGTACAGTCACTTTAAAATGACATATTTGGCTTATGTATCACTGACTGAACTGTAATGGCCCCAAATCGTCATTTCCCAGTAGAGTCACTGATTTCAGTCCTCTTCACATTTACTTTTTACTTTCATGTATTCACTTGCTTTTTCGTACGTACTAGTGAGAAATCTTTTTCTTTTTTTAAGGTTTTATTTATTTTTAAAGGGGAAGAGAAGGAGAGAAATATCAATTCATTGCCCCTCACACTCCCCACAACCCAGGCATGTGCCCTGATGGGGAATTGAACTGGCAACCTTTTGGTTTGTGGGATAATGCCCAATCCACTGAGCCATACCACTCAGGGCACTAGTGAGAAATCTTTTGATGGTGTTTGTGTTTTGGTGATACTCAGGTTGATCTATAAAGAAACCAGCAGACTAGGAGAGAAAGGGGAGGAGCCCAGCTGTGAGGTGTGTACACCCAAGAACCATGTCTACACGGGAGTCCTTTAACCCAGAAAGTTATGAATTGGACAAGAGCTTCCGGCTAACCAGATTCACAGAACTGAAGGGTACTGGCTGCAAAGTTCCCCAAGATGTCCTGCAGAAATTGTTGGAATCCTTACAAGAGAACCACTTCCAAGAAGATGAACAGTTTCTGGGAGCAGTTATGCCAAGGCTTGGTATGTGAACCATTGTTTCTCTTACATTTCCCTGCGTAAAATATCTTGGCTGCAGTGTAGTCAAAGAGTTAAAAACCATGTTGCCTTTAAACAAAATTTTTCTAAGAAAGATTCGAAGAACAAAGCAATGGTAGCTTACTACATTATTGTAATTTGTCTGGAGGAGGAAGTGCTTGAGAAGCATCAAGAAATGTGCTGTAACCATTTATAAACTATTAAGTACAAGATTGAGACAGTTATATTATGGTAAAACCATTTTTAATTATATCGATTTTTCTTGTTAGCTAAGGATTAAGCAGAAACTCCTTTATGCCCTTATCCTAAACATTTCCTTAAAATGCTTGCATTCCCTCTATCACCTTAGGAAAGGTGGTGCTTATGCACCAGTGTGCAGTACACTGAGAGCAGTGATCAGGTTGGGAGTGGTGAGACTTGGGTGTTTCTCCCAAATATGCATTGTTTGAAAAGTTCCTTTGGGGAGGAAGAAGAATATACCAGGCACAGAAGGGGAGAAGACTGGACTGAAATGGTGGTTGCCCCCATATGTCATCTGGAATTGAGAGCCATGCTTTTTTCTTTACTGAATTCCTGATGAATTCCTGGTGGTTTGCCTTTTCCCAAACATAAAGCTCAGAAAGAAATTCTAGGCTTTTGGGATCTTGTTAGCTTTTATTGTGTGGTTTGACAGTATGTGATGCAAGACTGATCATTTTGTGATTTGATTGTTTGGTGGGTATTCTAGGAATTTGGATGTTTTGTAGTTACCATGTGTGACTTGATCAGCTTTCTTTCGTAAGATTCTTATTTATTTTCGCCCATTATTTTATTGTGAATACAACCTTGGTTTTGAACCCAGGGTACTCCTTTCTTCCCTGATACATAAGGCAGATAAAAGCAGAGTTGCTTTGATTGGGAGAGAGGAAGACTCACAGTCCACACTCTAGGGGCCTTAGGACTCCCAGGAACTCAATCTGAAGTGGCCTCACCTAGCTGATGTGTGAGTGTGGAGAAATACCACATGAATGAGTTGGGTTGGATATCAGCATGTCAACAAATAAAAACACAGATGGTTCCCAGTTTATGATGGTTCAATTCATGATTTTTTGACTTGATGATGGTATAAAAGCAGTATGCATTCAGTAAAAACTGTACCTGGAATTTTGAATTCCAGTTTTCTCCTGGGCTAGTGATATGCAGGTTGATGCTCTCTCGTGATGCTGGGTAGTGAGCTGCAGTCCCAGTCAGCCAGGAAATCACCAGGGATACAACTGATACTCTGTTGGTGGTATATTCATTGTGTTAGATGATTTTCCCAAGTATAGCTAATATAAGTGTTCTGAGCACATTTAAAGTAGGCTGGGCTAAGCTATGATGTCTGGTAGGTTAGATGTATTAAATGTATTTTTGACTTAGGAACGTTAAGAAGCATCTGTATACTGAAAAAGCTCTTCAGTAGCTTTGTCAAGAAAAACAAGCTACTGAATGGGGCAAAACAATGCAATAAAAACCTTATGAATACCTCTTTAGAACTTCCCCCGGTTGACCTTTTTGAGTACTTGGGCATGCCATGCACTGTTAAGCGCTTTGGTAATGGGTAGGATCATTTGCTCCTTCTAGCAGCACCATGACACTTGGCCAGGGCCAAGACCTGGAATCCATGTCTTCCAGTTCCTCTGCCTTCAGTCATCTGGTTTCCAAGTCCAAGCGTATTCAGAGTGGGGAGAGGAGCTGCATCACCTCTAATCGTTAGCAGTGGCAAAAGGGGACAGATGTCAACAGCAAGGGAAGAGGCAGGGAAAAGCAGATATAAACATAAAGGCAATGGATTCTGGTCACACATGGTTTTGAGAAGTAAATGAAAGTTGTCTCTCTTTTCCAGAAAAATGCACATCCATGGCATTTGCCTTCATGGTATTCACTAGAGGTAGCCACAGACCCCAGATTACAAGCAAATAGACACTGAAGAAAGCATGGTATTAAAACTATGTACAGAAGTGTTATGTCTTGATGGTATGACTTGACTTTGGAATCAGATCTAGAGTCGTATCCTGACAGTCACTTACATGTCACTAATGCTACTGTGCACATTCTTAACCCTCCAGAGCCTCAGTTTCCTGATTTATGCACTGGTATAATAATACTCTGTAAATTGCGATACCAGAAACTATCGTATGTATATGCACTGTGTGTATAAATACACATGTATGTGTAAGAATGTCTGTAAGTTTATACACACAGATGTGCTTATGTGTTTTTAATTTTTTTTCTAAAAAAGTGTCATATTTCCTGGATTCTAAGATGCTGTTAATTGAGGGATGAACCATAACAGTTGTTAAATGTACAGATATTAAATGTATTCTAACTAAAAAAAAATGTTAAAGTAAGTGTATCTAAGAACTTGGTACATCTGTTGCCTGGTACTTCAGAGCTGTCAAGTGTTCATAGTTCCTGGCAGTGGTGATGGTGTGATGATTTGGGTTTTCTTGATGGATGGTTTCAGTCTTCCTGTAAACCTTCTAGAATTCCCCATTGCTCAGATTGGTACTTGAGGCTTCCTTCACTCTCTGACATCTCCCTTTGTGCCCACTTGCCCTCTACCTGAATTGTCCCTCTCTCATCTTGATACGCTAGTTTTTCCAGGCCCGTGGCTCATTTCAGGCTCACACTCTCTTACTTCCATGAAATTCGATAGATGATTTGTAAACCAGTCGCTATGGACCAATGCTGTCCAAAAGAAATGTAAGCCGTATGTGTAATTTTAAATTTTCTAGTAGTCACATTTAAAAAAAAATTAGGTAAAGTTAATTATGTTTCATTTAACAGTAGAAAATATTATTTCAACATTCATATAAAACATGAGGTTTGGGTATTTTGATACTAGTATGTAAAATCTGGTGTGTATTTTACACTCACCGTGCATCTCTATCAGGAATAAACATTTCACATGCACCACGTGTAGCCAGTGGCTTGTGAAAGAGGAAATAAGGATAATGTGAGCTGCTTTTCAGCCCTAGGAACGTGCTCAAGAGTCATCAGTTAAAATGCTCTGATAGTAGGTATAAGTAAAAATTAAATGCTTTACAAATATATGTAATTCAAGTTTAAGAATACCCAAATTAGAAACATTTAAACCTAACATTCGGTGATTTTTTTTAGTGTGTCTTTCTGCAGTCCTTTAGTTTATATGAAAACAAACAAAACAAAAACTGTATCTCATTTCCAAAGTGAATAGTCATACACTCAGAATGACCAGTTAGAATGATCAATTTAGGGAGAATCAATATGAGTTAAATGTGGTTCTTGTTCTATTTCAATTTAAATGCTAAAGAACAATTGTTAAGTGAAATTTCTGAGAGTCTGCATGTTCACTCAGCTAATACACATGAAACTGATCACTGGTAAAGTGGATTCCATTGTCACAGATTTGCAAGAGTTGCCATTCTGAAACTAAACTCTCTGTTCCCTAACTGGATCTCCCACCAAGAGTTGCCATCTGGTATAGTAAAAAGAAATCAGCCTGTCTTCACAGAATCCGTGACTTTTTATTAAACTTGATTTTATTTTTTGCATTAGTAATAATAGACCAAGACCTGGGAAAATAAGGTGCCCCATGCCCCAGCATCTATTGGGTCTGTCCCATCTGTGGTGCTGAAATAGTTGTGCCTCAGCATTTTACTTATGCAAAATATGAAAGGTACATAAGTCTTTGTTTCATGTGATTTGGTATGATTTATCTTCGTTTCCTTTGGAATTCTGAATTGAGAAGGTAGCATCCCCCTTGCTTCTTTTTGTACCTCATCCTGCCTTTTTCTCTGCCTGTGGCCGATGGACTTGTACAGGTGAAGTCAGAGGGCAGGTGACATCCTTTTAAGACAGGCATAGGAAAGCACTCTACTCAGCCTACTTGGTGGGAAGGCCAGTTGGAATTTGTTAAGTTACCTGCATTACAGGTGATTTTTAAAGAAGTATAATTTTAGAAGTTGGTTTTGATGGTTTCTAAACTAATTTCAGGAAAAGAGAAGTATGCCTAATTAGCCTATTAGTTGTCTAAACAGTGGTACCTTGGTGCTACTCAATGTTAATTCGTTCCGGAACTCATAAGGAGTGTGGAAACCATGAACGATGAAGCATTTTCTCTTTCTGGTTGGCTTGTGACTCATACAACTGTATGAGTGTAATGTCCTGAGCAAGTGACGAGTGCTGAAACATTTTTTCTTGTCAATATGCAACTAGTACAGGGTTTGATGAGTTCTTAAGCCAGCAAGTATCCAGGTATGACTGTATTTTTCTAAATGTTTAACAACAATTCTAATAAATTGAAATATTTGCAACAGGCTTATTTAGCACATTTTCCCCCTTCATATTATAAGTAAGTAAAAGTGACATGTTTTTACAAGGGGAATAACATGGAATTTTAAGGTGTTCTCTTAAGAAACAATGCTTTTAGATACCACAGTATTTGTGTACTTGCTTGGTTGGAAATGATGAATTCCTGTTCTGTCTTTGCCCTCTTCTTTTTTCCTAATTTGTTATTTTCCTTATGGACTAAAATGTGGAAATAATAACATTTTATGTGTGTAAAATATTTTACAAATTTTCTGTTGGGAAAACAGAATAATGTCTGAAGATAAATTCAAATAAACTATAAATAAGACACCCCAAGTTCCATTTATGCTATTCTTATCTTTAAAGGAATTCTATATGGTGCCAGTCCCATGATACAGTATACATAGGGAAGTATCTATTCAAGGCATCCTGAGGAGCTAAAATTATACCGTGCTAAGCTTGAGTCTTTGTGACTAACAAATTTTACTCCCATTTTCTATCTCCAGCTAGTTATGTTTTACATTTATTTCAGTTATGCTTCTTGATAGGAAACACATTGCTGTCCTGGCAGCATGCATTGTTCTATAAGTATCTCAAGGAGAACACTCCTGTGCAGAACACTGATGGCATAAGATGAAATGGCCTTTCCTGTTGATTTGTGGATGATGATGACTTCCATCTTTGCAGGGATTGGAATGGATACTTGTGTCATTCCTTTGAGGCATGGTGGTCTTTCCTTGGTGCAAACCACAGATTACATTTATCCTATCGTTGATGACCCTTACATGATGGTAAGTTTGACCTAATATGTTTTCACATCTGGAGCTGCCATTTGTTTGGTTCTGGGTTGTGGTTGCGCTTTTATATGTGCATGTGTTTTCTTGTTTTTGTTATATCCAAATCATCCTCATCTCACCACTGACCTGACTCCTGCAATTGCAGTCATGCGATCTATTTCCTTCTCATGCTTGGTACTGCACATGAGCAGTTAGGCAGAAGTCCCTCTGCTGCTTTTGTGCCAGAACACCTGCTGTCTACTAACAGTGTCTGTCGACTGGTGTGTTTGTAGTTATTTTCTTTGTTTGATATTTGTAAACTCCTGACTCCTGTGTTTCAGGCCAGAGATATTATGATACCCTGTAATAAGTCTGATACTAGATGTTTCCTTCCAGAATACAGCTCACCACAATTTAACTTCTTGACCATTTATTCTGATTCTGGCCACTCCTTTAATCCCCAACTGTGTTATAGACTCACTGTGTAGAAGATGTGTCTGAACTGCTGGATTAAAGTTCCTAGCTACTGATCATGCCTGGCTTGGATATATTTCCCAAATGTTCATTGCATAGTTGCAATCAGCAACCCTTTGATCTACTCGGCTTTACCTTGCCATCCCACCAGCCGAGAAGAACCAATGAGGAGATTGGGAACATCCTATCCTTAGGAAATACCAGAGGTCCTTCCTGTGTGCCAAGGGCTCTGGGATCAAGCTGCACACATAGGGACTTGGGCCATGAGGCAGCCAAATGGGGGTGAGGGTGGGGTGTTCACCTCTCAGGTGCCAGTGACAAGCACACAGGTTAATAGAAACCTGTTTTCTCTCCACACATCCATCTGTTTTCTCCTCTAGAGCAGTATTCCTGAGAGACTGAGGTTAGCCACACCCTAGGTGTCCCACCTGAGCAGGTGGCAGAGGTAGCTAGAACAGGAATTCATCCTTTTTCTAGCATTTCTTAAAAGCATATGAGAGAAGCCAAAACAAAAGGGGCAGTAGGTTGCTACTACCCTAACCAGCACTTGGCACCCAAGTTGCAAACCACTTGTTGCCTCGTTACTGTTGAAACTGAGTCGCAGAAGGCTGTTAAGGTAACTGCCAGTCTGCCAGAAAATTATTGAAAAAAACCTAAACAAGCAAAAAAAAAAAAAAAAACCTCTGAAAATTCTAGTGTTTGGGAGTTTTTTATCCTTATTTCAGAAGAAAGATGACTTAGAAAGAGTGAATGGCCTAGCGATTCTGTGATTAAGGAAAGGTAACCAGTCTGCAAATCACAGAAACAACACCCCATCCCAGCAGCTGCCATCCCTGGAAAGTCCCTGGGTTCTCTTGGGAGTTACTCTGTAGACTCACTCTTTGTTTCCACATATGGAAAGTCCCCCTCTTGTCCTCTCTCATGTCTGTGTTCTCTTCCAGGGCAGAATAGCATGTGCCAATGTCCTCAGTGACCTCTATGCAATGGGGGTCACAGAATGTGACAATATGCTGATGCTCCTGGGGATCAGTAATAAAATGACTGACAGGGTAAGTAGGAGATGGACCAGCTGCTTATTGTCTGTTGTCTTGGTCACTTCACTGGACTGGTCACCTTTCTTTTCCCATCTGTAAAGTAAGGCGCCCAGGCTGCATGACTTCCGTATTTCATCATGTTCTCTATTTTTTGGCAGCTATTAGTGAATTAAAATAGTCTGGCCTATTCACATTTCATTACCACTGCCTGCTTGCCTTTCTTCTGGGTAGACCAAAGCCAAGACATTTATGTTTGTTTTAAAGTCTAGGCCACTTCCACACCAGGCCTGTGGACTGGACCAACCTTATAGACCCATGGTGTGCGGCACCCCCCGGGGACAGGCACCCTCCTCTTTGGTTGCTGATTGGTCACTGATGTAGGCAGTGATGGGGCTGGGGTGTCACGTGTGTTCCTGTGCTTACCTGGCAATGTCTGTAACCTTGCTATCTCTACCTGTTCTCCGACCCAGAGATGAATTCCCATTTAGATTATTTTTGAAAGGTACTGGTGTTTGTCCCCTAAAAGAAGTTTCCCCTGCCTCATAGAAACAAAAGTTTTCATTAGGCCCTTTTCTCCTGCACAGATGTGTAGTTGGGCCATCACTTGCACACAGTTGTCTGGGGAGGGCGGAGGGTGCATATTAAATGAGTCTTGGAGTTCTTACGGACCGTTTAAAGAGCTGGCTCAGGTTTTGGAGAGCCCTGTGTACCCAGTCACATTCCATTTTTTCCTTCTCTGTTGTCTGGGCTTCATTCCCATTGTAATCTAGAATATCTTCCAGCTTTTGATGAAATGGCTACAATGTAAACTATTCCGTCCTTCTTTCTTACTACTCCCTGTCCAGTCTGTAAACTTTCAGGACTTCTTTAGGGTTTTACAATTCTCTTTGTAACTACAAGTGTAGACTCTCTTTTCTTGGTTTTGTACTGAATTATATGACTTTTAATTTGTGTCCTTTTAAACCCTAGGAAAGGGATAAAGTGATGCCCCTAATTATACAGGGTTTTAAAGATGCAGCAGAGGAGGCAGGAACGTCTGTAACGGGCGGCCAAACAGTGTTAAACCCCTGGATTGTTTTGGGAGGAGTGGCTACAACTGTCTGCCAGCCCAATGAATTTATCATGTAAGTTGGTTTTGTTCCATGTCACCTGGCCTGGTTCTCTTTCTTTTCTTAAGATAGATTCATCGAGATAGAATTTGCATACTATAAAATCCACCTATTTAAAGTATATAGTTCAATGGTCCTTTAGTAATCACAGAGTTTTGCATCCATCCCCAGAGTCAGTTTTAGAATGTTTTCATCAGCCCAACAAGGAACCATGTCCCCCTTGACTGTCATGCCCTATCCTGGCTTCTTTCACTTTATATAATGTTAGCATAATATTTTTAAGGTTCATCCCTTTTGCAAGATCTATCAGTACTTTGTTCTTGTTTTTTAAATTTTTAATATTTTTATTGAAGTATAATTCATATAACAACATTTTACACAATATAAAATCCAGCATTTTAAAGTATATAATTCATTTTTTTATATTCACAAGGTTGTACAGCCATCATTATTATCCAATTCCAGAATATTCCAATCACCCCCCCACCCCCACCCCTGCAAAAAAAAAGAAGCCCTTTATCCATTAAGCAGTCATTCCTAATTCCCTCCTTCCTCCATCCTCTGGAAACCACTAATCTGCTTTCTGTCTCTGGATTTGTCTATTCTAGACATTCATATGGATGGAATCATACAATATGTGGTGTTTTGTGTCTGGCTTCTTTTACTTAGTATAATGCTCTCAAGGTTCATCCATGTTGTAGCATGTATCAGTACTTCATTCCTTTTTATGGCTGATAATGTTCCATTGTGTGGACATACCACAGTTTAGTCACAGGTGATAGATTTTTGTGTTATTATGAATGATGCTGTTATGAACATGCATATACAAGTTTTTATGTGGACATATTGTTTTGATTCTCTTGGGTATATATGCCTGAGAATTACAGGGTCATGTGGCAACTTTAACTTGAGTAACCCTCAAACTGGTTCCCAACAGCAATGTAGGAGGATTCCAGTGTCTCACATCCTCTCCAGCATTTGTTACTATTTTTATTTTACTTTATTTTATGTTTTTGTGAATAGCCATGTGAGTGGGTTGAAGTGATATCTAACTGGTTTGATTTGCATTTGCCTGATCACTAATGATACCGAGCATCATTTAATGTGGGTTTATTTTTTAGCCATTCCTAGATCTTTGGAGAAGTTTTTCTATTGGCACAGGTTGCCACTTCCCATGTTTCATGCATTGTGAAGAAAAGCCACCATGCTCTATTTTCTGAAGGAAGTACAAATTCTGTTTGTTTCTCTGGTTTTATGACTAGATACTGATAGGCACTGTTGACATGGCTCAGATTTGAAAGGTATAAAATGCTCTACAGTGTAGTCTCTCACTCATCTGCATCTCCAGTTTTTCTTCCTAAAGGCAACCACTCCTACCAGTCGTCAGTAATCTGAGTGCCAAGTAGGAAACTTACTGGTCCCTTGGTTGGTCTGAGTTTGAAACTTGAATCTGAAATCACCAAAACATTAGACCCACAGATTTGAGCCAATCGCATAGCCTAAGAATCAGTCTTTGTTTCAGAAGTCTTGCTGCCTCAGAGCATGGTTGGGTCTATATTGAAAATTAGACACGAGCATGGCCAAATCAAGGCCTGATCAGGCCTTTGCCTTTGAAGTCTAAGTGATTTGCTGCTTTATACATTTTATTGGGGGGCTGGATCTGGTAGGTAGTTGGTAGACTCTTGTATTCTCTTTTAGTGTTTTTGTTACAGTAGTAGCCTCAGTAGCAAGTTGCAAGGCTCTAACACATGGAGGTGGTGGTGGCTTAAATGTGTTTGCAAAGGCAATGTTTTTACCAGACTTTTCTTTCTCCTATTAAACTGTGGATGAATTTACCTCCTTGGTTAATTTGACCCATGCCCTTCCCTTGTTCTTTTTTTCAGGCCAGATAATGCTGTACCTGGGGACGTGCTCGTTCTGACCAAGCCCCTAGGGACTCAAGTGGCGGTGGCAGTGCACCAGTGGCTGGATATTGTGAGTGACCCTGCCTGCAGTGGGGGAGGAGGGACTGAACAAAAGTTTACAGGATTGTGGCATTTGGAGAAAAGGGCATTCATTTTCATTCAGGTCAACTAATCTCTTCAGTATGCTAGTGCAGGGAATGTGCTTTTTTACTTTACTAAAAGATACATCTGCTCCTGAAGTAAGTGTCACCTCTTGCCCATATAGGAAACCCTCCCCCTTGGACATGTTTTAATATGTTTCAGGTCTAGATCTTCTAAATGTCATCAGGTTGTCTTCTAAAAATGAGCTTCTTTAGCTTCACTACCAGGGAGTTTAGTATCAGTCACGCCCTTATAGAAATACTACAAATTGTCCTTACTCTTCTATTAAATCAGAGTTCTAGGTACTAAATACTTAAAGGAGGTAAACCCCAGCTTGGGGCTTCAAAGAAGCTCGTATAGAGAATTTGCAAGGCAGTGAGCTTGGTTTATTTGGTGCTGAGATAGCTTTATCTTTCATATCTTAAACATCACTAAAAAGTAATACAGAGGACAGATGATGTGTTATAGAATTATGTACTTGAAAGCTGTGTAATTTTGTTAACCAGTGTCACCCCAATAAATTTAACAAAAAGAAAAAAAATAATACGGAAGAGAATGTATGGAAAGTTTAGTGCTTGGGATATAAATAAGACCAGGGTTACTGACAATTTAAATTATTTTGGTAATGAGGTTTTTGGTTGTTTTTGTTTGGTTGTTTTCTCTTTTCAAACTAATTAGTAACTTAGGACATTTTGATGAATAATTATCTTGTAGAGAGAGCATCTGGAATAGATAGATATTTATCCTGAGTCACTTTTCCACCGAGCTATAATCATACTTCATTTAAGATTTTTCCCATTGTCATAACAACTCAAAAATTAATACAGTTTGTGGTGTATCTCACATATTTTGATGCTTTTAATTTCGACAACTGTCATCTGAAACTACCAATCCTGATAAACAGTTGAAAAAGAAGAATAACTTTATGTTATTCATAACCAAATATGTTCAGTTGATATAGCAGAGGAGAAAAAATCTCTGAGGCTGCCACAGTCTAGTTATTCTTTCCTTCTCACCCAGTGATGGTAGAGAGATTTCCCACCAAGTATAGTCCTCTGTAAATCTGCCTGGAAGGTTATTGCTGGGCAGTAATGCACAGAGTTGTTTCACAATACAACTACTCATATCTGAGGAAGTTGCAAGGGAGTTGCAAGCAGATGAGGTAAAGGGGCATCAAAGATGAGGGGTTTGGGATCCTTCTCTCCTCCCCACCCCACCCCCAGCTCAACACCTCTTTTGCTTTTATATCATTTTTTAATGTTCAGAATTGAAAAAAGCAAGTTTCAAAGACTCTGTAAGAGTACATTACCCTTTTCATAAAAGTCAGAAGGAACCAAAGAGCATGTTGTTTAGGCATCTATATGTATGAGGACACTATTTTTTTGAAAGGCAGGGGAGTAATGACAAGTATAAAACAAGTATCAGAACAGTTGTTACCTCTCGGGTGAGATGGGAAAAATGAAATAAGGAGGAATAGGTCTTATATAGACCTAAGGTACTGCACTGAGTGGTAGATTACTGGGTGTCGTTAAAAAGTAAGTGAATGCGTGGATGATAATCATTAATGGACCGTGATGACAGTATGTCAAGAACCCATAATCATGGTGCTATCTTCTTTGAAGATCGACTAAAGAAAAAGGGAAACACCTTTTTCTTCTTACTTTTATGATACCCTTTGTGGTTGGTCACCACGGCTATCCTCAGCACACATACAATCGAGTTGCTTTCACATTCATTTGTCCATAAGATGCCTCGATCCAGAATTCAGGTAGTTAGTAATAGTATAATTATATGAAAATAAAGCCATCAGCTTAATCGGGAAGATGGGGAGATGAACCAAAAGACGTTTAAAACTATTCATATGTGATTTACACCCTACCACAGAGGGGAAGCTGCCCCAGTGTTGGCATACCTTTCATTACCTGGGCATTAGCTTTTATAGCTAGTAAATTGCAGTGTTTGACTACAGAAGTGTGGCTTGAAAACATAAAAAATGCCACTATGGTATTTCTAATAACACCTAAAATAATAGTTACAGGGGGAAACAAGAAAACAATTTTGTACAAAATTTGAAAAATGACATTCCCCTTAGGATGACTAAAGAAAAATAGGCTTTTTCTTTCAGAGGTTAGAAGTAAGGATTAATCACATTTTTTCCTTCTTTTCTCCCTCATCTATGTTCCTGTATTAGCCTGAAAAATGGAATAAAATTAAACTAGTGGTCACCCAAGAAGATGTGGAGTTGGCATACCAGGAGGCAATGATGAATATGGCAAGGCTCAACAGAACAGGTATTGGGGCGGGAGGCTGCCTGCTGCTGGGTCGGCAAGTTTTCACAACAGGGTCAGGATGGGGACTACTTTAGGCTTTGCAGGCCACATACAGTCTCAATTGCTTTGAATTTTTTTATTCACAACTCTTTGAACATGTAAAAGAAGACCACTCTTAGCTGGAAGAATAGGCCATGGGCCAGATTTAGCCAATAACTGCAGACTCTCCTCTGTTGGTCCCTGGTTATAGACAGACTTGGGTTTGAGGACAGAAAATGCATGAATTTATTATATATATTTCCTTTCAGCCAAAGGGGGAAAACAAGATCCTATTCACAGGATTATTAAAAAGAAAAACATCAGTGAAGTACCAAAAAGAATGACTAGCACGTAGTATACAAAGTTTACTCCTTCAGTTTATGTTTAAAGAGAACTGTAGTGTGCCCTGCACTCTTCCAAGTGCTAGGAACACTGCAGCGAACAAAGGAGACAAAAGTCCCCGCCCTCTTGGAGTATACATTCCAAATGCTGGGTTGCTTCCAGATTGTCTGCGTAGAGCAACCCACACAGGTGCTTCTCTAGGAATAAATATGTGCAGGGCCTAAGGAACAGCGGTACGACACCCACGTGCCCACCGTCTCCTATGAGAAACAGTGGCCTTGGAAGCCAGAGGTGCTTCTCCCACACCCTGGTGCTAGATTCCTGCTTAGGGGTAACCGTTGTTCTGCATCTAATGTTTATTCTCACGCTTTTAAAATTTTTATCCCATAGATTTGTATTCTTAAGAAATAAATTAGTTGTTGTTTTTTTTTTTAATGAATTCTACCTGTATACGTTTTTCTTGCTGTTTTGTTCACTGTTTAATGTTTCTGAGCATCATCCCTGGTGTGTATACTTGTATTTCATTAATTTTCTCCACTGTATAATTTTCTACTCCATGACTTACTTATCTGGGCTACTCTTGTTGGGCATTTGGGTTGCTGCTGAGAACTTCCTTGGTCAAGGCTTCAGGTGTACATGTCTAATAGGTCTCTACTGCCTCAGCTTTCCTCTTTTTTAAATTTATTTTCTAAAATTAAAAAAATCCTCACATGAGAACATACTTACTGATTTTAGAGAGAGGGGAAAGGGAAGGAGAGAAACATCGAAGTGAAAGGAAAACATCAATTAGGTGCCTCTTCTGTGTGCCCTGACTGGGAATTGAACCCATGACCTTTTGGTTTACAGGACAACACTTCAACCAACTGAACCACACTGGCCAGTGTGCCTTGTCTTTTCTAGATAGTGCTGATTGTTTCCCAAAGTGGTTATACAACAGTTTATAATGATGCTACATTTAAAAAATTCTTCAATATATTTTCTATTTCTGTTTATTGTCTTTATTTTTTCTGTTGTAAAAAAATCATACTCATTATGGACAAGTTTTTAGAAAATGAAAAAAAGAGGGGAAAAGCATTGTCCATAGTCCCAGCACCCAAAAACAGCTTTTATTAATATTTTTATCTATTCTTCCAGGATTTTTTTCTGTGTGGTTGTTTGTGATTTACTGTTGTTTTATTGTGGATGTTTTAAACCTGTGGTTATCATACATTTTGTATGTATTTGCAATCTGCTTTTATTCATTTAACTTTACTAAATTCTTTTTTCCGTATTATATAATTCTAGTATACATAATTTTTAATGGCTAGATGTTCTACCAGAGAGATACACGATAATTACTTTACCTTTCACTTAGCTTTGAAAAATTGATTTTGAGATCCAATTTTTCTATATTTTTTCCCTACACTCCAGGAATAGTTTTTGGCCATATTCCACAGGTGAATAGTAATTATTTCTTTGGTCTCCTGGTGTCTCATCACTTAAAATCAAGGCTTCTCATTTGTGTTTCTGTTCCTGTGACACTTAAACTGTTTGAGGAGTCTTTTTTCTTTTTATCCTTCAAATTAAGTAGTTTGACAATAGAAAGGGATTGGTAATGGACCTGTTTTTATAAATTTGGATTATTATTTTGCTTATATTTGAGTGTTTATGATTCCCCATCCTTATTTTTTTACACATTGTTGGTAGGAATACAGTATGACAGAATGCTTGTGGAGGAGTATTTGGTCATATCTAGCAAAAATTTATTTGACATAGCAGTCCCACTTCTGTGAATCATCTCAAAGGTACAGTGGCCAGAATATGAAATGATGTGTACAAGGCTATTCATCGAAGCACTATTTATAATTATAAAAGAAGGAAACAATCCAATGTCCATCCGTAGGTGACTGAATTCTTGTCTGTATGCACATACATGACTATAAAAAGGGAAGAGAAATCTGTATCACTGGGGAGCTATCTCTATGATATGATTAAATGAAAAATAGGAAGGGTCAGAATCTTGTATACAGTTTGCTACATTTTGTGTATTCTTATGAATATGAAGTAATGTGTATTATACTTTCAAAAAGAAGCAGTGGCAACAGATCTTTAATAAAAATTGTTACATATCAGAGGGACTAAGGAGAAAGCAGATTCACTCTGAACACTCATTATTTTATAAATTTGACTTTAGAATGTTTTATGTCATTTTTTATGGTTTAAAAAATTTAATAAAGAGCACATCTTACAAATCCAAACCACATTTTTATTATACTTTATTTATGCTATTACAGTTGTCCTGATTTTTCCCCCTTTGACCCCTTCCACCCAGCCCCCACCCCACTCCCTCAGGCCATCCCCCTACTGTTGTTCATGTTCATGGTTCATACACATGTGTTCTTCAGCTTCTCTATTCCCTATGCTGTAATTTACACCTCCATGGCTGCTCTGTAACTATTGCACCAATTTGTACTTCTTAATCCCTTCACTTTTTTTGCCCATCACCTGACCCCAGCCTTCCACCCCACTGTGATCTGGCAATCATCAAAAACATTCTCTATGATTCTGTTTCTATTCTGCTTGTTTGTTTATTTTGTTTTTTAGATTCAGTTTTTGATAGATATGTATTTATTGCCGTTTCATTCATATTTTTTGTCTTCTTAAAGAAGACCTTTTGCTAACTCCATTTTTTAAAAAATGTGTCTAATATATACCAACTTAATGGCAAAACCACATGGGGAAGAATTATGAAAAAGCTAAGAAATCTAATCTTGAATTTGGAATTATTAGTATAAGCTTAGCATTTTTTCCCTCTCAAAAAATGCTTATTTCTAAGCCTTTCACAAAGGTCTAGAAGCAGTGATAACCCATTAGTAACGAACTCCTAGTGCCAAGATTCTGATCTGAAAATTACCATTTTCCACTAAAAAATGCCAAGACTCCTTGGGGAAATGGCTGGTGCCAACTGTGGGACAGGAAATACTGAACATAATAAGTCTGGGCCATTCCCATGCTTTGAAAGTAATGGAGCTATCAGCAACTGATAGGATAATGTCACTTCACATAACTTGAAGAGGCTCTCACCAGTCAAATTTAAGGGGGCAAGACAATGTGAGCATTAAAAAAAAGAGTTGAAGTATATCAGGTATCTAAAATCAATGACATCATAATGATTAAAATGTGTAGGTTACCTTTGGAAGTTGCTAGGGTGCCAGCTTGTTCTGCAGATAAGTAAAGGAAATCAACCACATATTTTACTGTTCTTGTACAGGCTTTATTTTGAGGGAAACCAAATAACTTTTTTAAAAAGGTCTTTGTAGAAGAGTCACATCTAATAAGTGCAGAAAAATGATTGAATTACAAATTGGCTATTTTTTTATGCTAACCCCCTTGATTTAGTAAACCTCAGTAATAAACATCAGTGGCTGTTAAAATTGCAGTTATCAAAACAGTATGATATTGGTGAAAGAATGGAAAAATCAATGGAACAGTCTAGAAAGTCCAGAAATAGACCCATGTAAGTATAGTTAGTTGATCCTTGATAAAAGAGCAAAAGCAGTTCAATGGAGAAAGGATAATTTTTTCAACAAATGGTACTAAAACAACTGGACATCCATAGGAGAAAAAACATTATAGACACAGGCCTTACACCTTTCATAAAAATTAACTCAAAATGGACTATAGACCTACCTGTAAAATGCAAATCTGCCAAACTCCTAAAAGATAATAGAGAAGAAGATTTAGGTGACCTTTGGTTTGGTGGTGTTTTTTAGATAAAACAGCAAAAGTACTATCCATAAGAGAAAAAACTGACAAGTTGGATTTCATTAATGCAAAAAACACATTCTATGAGAGACACCAATAGGATAAGAAGACAAGCCACAAACTAGAAGAAAAGTCTTTGTAAAACAATTCTGACAAAGGACTGGTATTCTGAATATACAAAGAACTCTTCAAACTCAGCATTGAGAAAGCAACCCGATTTAAAAATGTGCAGAAGGTCTGAAAAGACACAAAAGAAGATACACAGATGACAAATAATCATAGGGAAATGTGCTCCACATCGTATGTTATTAGGGAATGGCAATTTAAAACAAGATGCTATTCAAAACTACATGCCTATTAGAATGGTTTAAGACGAAAACACTGACAACATTAAATGATGAGAGGGATGTGGAGCGTTAGAAACTCTCATGCTGGTGGGAATGCAAAATGGTACAGTCACTTTGGAAGACAGTTGGGTGATTTGTTACAAAACTAAATATACTAACATGATCTAGCAGTTGTGCTCCCTTGGTATTAACCCAAATGAATTGAAAACGTCTGTCCACTCAGAAATTTGCACAAAGATGTTTCTCACAGCATTGTTTATAAATGTTAAAACTTGCATGCAATGACACCCTTCAGCAAGTGAGTGGATAAATAAAATGGTACATCCAAACAATGGAATATTATTGACAGCTAAACAGAAATGAATTGTCGAGACATGAAAAGACCTGGAGGAACCTTAAATGCATATTACAAAGTGAAAGAAGCCAGTCTGAAAAGACCAAACACCATAATTCCAAATTCTGGAAAAGCTAAAGCTAGAGACAGTAACCACATCAGTGGTTACCTAAGGGGGAGAGATAAACAGGAGGAACACAGGATTCTTAGGACAGTGAAACATACCTGTATAATAATATGATGATGGATGCATGTTATGAATACATTTGTCAACACCTACAGACATTAAGAGTGAACCCCGGTGTGAACTGTGAACTTCAGTTAATAATGTATCAGTATCGGTGTATCACGTAACAAATGTACCACACTGTGGTAAATATTAAAATAGGAGAAATGGGGCGTATGGAAACTTCCTATACTTTCCACTCAATTTTCTGTAAACCTAAAACTAATCCAAAAATAAACAGTATTTTTTAATTAAAAATTAAGAAATTAACCTTTACTTCCAGCAAGATTGCCTTAAATTTTTGTCAGTCTTTGAAAGCCCTGTTTTTGTATTTTAAGATGGTTTACACAGGTTTAATTTTCACTGTGAACAGATTTTTTAGTTTATTGGGAAGTTACTGTTAATTGAAGCAGCTGATAGTTCTAAGTGGTTGAAATTAAAAGAAACCACTTTGAAAATTTCACTGTGGGTTTTGTTGATTTTTTAAAAATTACATTTTCATTATTTCAAAATACTATCCCCCTGACAATTAGGAATTTTGAGATCAGAGCATATTTAAGATTTTGACTTGAGGAAAGGTGGGGGTTTTTTTCCCTCAGAAAGTCTCCAATTATTACACCAGATAATAAATTCCTTTTCTGGTCTCTCTTAGCTGCAGGACTCATGCACACGTTCAATGCCCACGCTGCCACTGACATCACGGGCTTTGGAATTCTGGGTCACGCGCAGAACCTGGCCAAGCAACAGAGGAATGAGGTGTCCTTTGTCATTCACAACCTCCCTGTCCTGGCCAAGATGGCTGCTGTGAGCAAGGCCTGCGGAAACATGTTTGGCCTCATGCATGGGACCTGCCCGGAGACATCAGGTATAAGGATCCTGGGCCCAAATCTGAGGATTAAACTAATAGGGCTAATGGAAAGTTCCATGAGAAGGAAGAAGCCAAATACATAAGCATGACCCCATTTGGTGTGAGGTCAGTGCTGATAACCTTGGCCTTTTTGCAAAAAAAAAAAAATGTTCTCAGCCCCATTGTGCTGTAGGTAACCAGCCTCCTGCCATCCTGTGTGTGGTGGAGCAGTATTAGTTAAGTTCAGTGTTTTTCCTGTTTGGTGATAGAATGGGAGGGAGGAAGATAAGGGAGAAAAATAAGTCACTAAATTTTCATTGGAAACCTAGCAGTTTTTAATTATATTTTATTGATTATGCATTTACAGTTGTCCCAATTTTTCCCCCTTTGTCCCCCTACATGCAGTAGCCCCCAGTCCCTCAGGCAGTCCCCACACTGTATGGGCCATGCATGTGATATAGATGAGTTCTTTGGTTACTGTATTCCCTGTGCTGTACTTTACATCTCCATGGTTATTCCGTAACTGCCTTTTTGTACTTCTTAATCCCTTCACCTTTTTCACCCATTCCTCCACACCCGTCCCCCAACTGGCAACCATCAGAACATTCTCTGTATCTATGATTCTGTTTCTGTTCAGCTTGCATGTTTGTTGATTGTTGATAGGTATATATTTGTTGCAACTTTATTATTCATAATTTTTATCTTGTTCTTAAGACCCTTTTAACATTTAATATAATACTGGTTTGGTGGAGATGAACTCCTTTAGCTTTTTCTTGCCTGGGAAGCTCTTTTATCTGATACAAAGTGATGGTATCTTATCTAGTGATAGCTTTGCTGGGTAGACTAATCTTGCTTGTAGGTCCTTGCTTTTTGTCACTTTGAATATTTCTTGCCAGTCCCTTCTGGCCTGCAAAGTTTCTGTAGAGAAATCAGCTAACAGTCTTCTTGGAGCTCCCTTGTAGGTAACTGCTTTTCTCTTGCTGTTTTTAAGATTCTCTCTTTGTCTTTAACCTTGGCCTCCTTGAGTTCATCTTGTTTGGGACTCTCTGTGCTTCTTGGACTTGCATGTCTATTTCCTCACCAAGTTAAGAAAGTTTTTTGTTATTTTTTCAAATAGGTTTCCAGTTCTCTTCTCTCTCTGGCACCCCCATGATACAAATATTGGAATGCTTGAAGTTGTCCCAGATGCTCCTTACACTATCCTCATTTGGGGGGGATCCTTTTTTCTTCTTGCTGATCTGATTGGGTATTTTTTGCTTCCTCATATTCCAGATTGCTGGCTTGATTCCTAGCTTCATCCACTCTACTGTTCTTTCCCTGTAAATTGTTCTTTATTTCAAGTATATACTTTATTTCTGACTGGATCTTTTTTATGCTGTTGAGGTCCTCAGTAAGTTCACTGAGCATCCTTATAACCAGGGTTTTGAACTCTGCATCTGATAGATTGCTTATCGCCATACTTCTTTGTCTTCTCATTTTGGCAGCCTCCCTGTCTTTGTCTCTGTGTATTAGGTAGAGCTGCTACATCTCCTGTGCTTGGTAGAATGGCCTAATGTAGTAGGTGTCCAGTAGGGTCCAGTAACAGCCTCCCCATTACCCAAACTGGGTACTCGAGGTACACCCTTCATGTGGGCTGTGCACACCCTCCTGTTGTAGTTGAGCCTTGATTACTATTGGCATGTGCAGGATCAGCCATGGCCTATGTTCTTTCTGAGGTCACACAGCATAAGCTACATAGCAATCTGCAGATAGCTGCTACTTGTGCTGGACTTATAGGTACCCAGTTGAGGCCAAGCTATGGGCTGAGGCCAGCTGCTGCTAGTGCCGAGCCTGGTGCCACCTAGCAAGAGGTACAGGGCTTGCTGAAGCCAGATACTGCTTATTTGAGATATTTTAGGGAAATCTGAAGCATGGACCAAGGTGTGCCAAGACAAGCCATTCATATGGAAAAGCCACTGGAAACAGCTTAGGTGGGCTTAAAAGTTGAGTGACTCAGGGGATCACCAGGGTGGAGAACGGTTGATGGAGTCTCAGAAAAGGTGCCCACCTGTGGGCTTTGATGGGGAATGACTCAGAAAAGGAACAGTGGCCTCTGCCAGCACTTCTGTCTGAGAGATAGCTGTCCCCCAGCTCTCGCCCTGATGCTGGACCATTCATTTCCTCCCTGTATATCTGGTGCTTTTCAGTCTGCTGCCCCCACACTGGAGCTCACAGGGAGTGAGTCTGAGTAAGTCTGTGCATGGGCCCTTTAAGATGAGGGAGTAGATTTTTTCCTGATTGTGTTACTGCTATTTGCAAATAAAATTTTGTGCCCTTGCTACTGAAACAGCAATGAAAATTTATTTAAATAGATTCTGTACTTTTCTGAAGATAATGATAGAGCAAATGAGAGAACCTAGGTACTTTGAGAAGTAGTCTTTCATGATCTTAATTTTTAAATTAAAAAAAGGAAACATTTTTGTAAAACAAAGAATCCATGTAGAGAATTAAAAAGGGAAACCTCTCTTGTTTTTAAATATTTCTCTCACTGTAGATTGGAAAAAATAGCTACCACATATTTTCCAATAAACTGCTTACTTACAGTTTAATCTGTGGAATAGATAAAGGCAGAACGGAATAGGCTTCCTAGTTGAAAGGGCAGCTTGAGGTAGTTCTCCATTGAGCATAGAACTGTGCCAGGAGTGTTTTAGAAAGATAGTGATAGAGAAATTGCTCACACAACATCACAATTAATGGTAATCTTTTTTTCTTTGCCAGGAGGCCTTCTAATCTGTTTACCCCGTGAACAAGCAGCTCGGTTCTGTGCAGAGATAAAGTCCCCCAAATATGGTGAAGGTCACCAAGCATGGATTATTGGGATCGTAGAGAAGGGCAACCGTACAGCCAGAATCATAGACAAACCCCGGATCATCGAAGTTGCACCACAGGTGGCTACTCAAAATGTGAATCCCACACCTGGTGCCACCTCTTAATCTAGACCGAAATAGCTATTTGGTTTTGTTTTTAAATAGATTTATTTCCTTTATCATCATTTCAATTAAAGACTATAAACAACAAAAATTTCATTGTGTCTACACATTGGTGACCTGAGGTCAATTTGTGAATGGATGCAATTAATAAAATAAAATCCATTGCCTTTTTTTTTCCTGTTACATTAACTGAAGATGCACCTAATCTTGAGGCAGCTTCTGAGTTGAGAATTATATTGTTATCCAATACTGTTGATTCATTTTGAATCTTTAGACACTTATCTCTTGCCGCATAGGCTCTTTTTAAAGGTGCTTTGACATAGCACAGACATTACCAGTTGTAGTGTCAACTCGCAGTTTGTGTCTTTCACTTCATGTATATTTATCATCAGTCTGATCTTTTCTAAGTGTCTCGAATGGTATTCTGGACAGACGGAATTGGTAAGTGGCAAATGGTATCTCATTAGGAAGAGGGTTGCATGATTCCTTTGAGTCTTTGATTTGTAAAGCCTAGTCTTCTAATTCAGGAGCATCTCTGACCCAGGATGTTTTCCAATAGTGCATTCAGTTAAACAAGGCAAGTGCTTAATTTAATCTGCATGGAAAGCATTTGGAAGACAAAAAAAATTTTCTTTCTTTTTTTTTTTTTGTAGCCTTCCTAATTACAGTAATATCATTAACTGTTTACCAATAGCAAAAACAGGATACTTTTTGCAATGTAATTAGATGTTCTATAGTGCAACAAGGAATTGCCTTCTAAAAGGGGGTTCATGTATAATACTCATTTACAATTCAATATATAATTACACAAATAATTTTTAAATAGAATCAATAATAAATACTGTTCTGTGGATGGTAGTGCTTAATACATTTTATATTTTGTATAGTGATTTCAGGCCTTTTGTTTTCTTAAAATCAGCAGCTACTTAGCCTAATTCTGAGCATTATTTTGTCCTTTGTGCCAGTACATTTTTGTGCACGCTTTTTGTGATATGTTAAAAATCTTCATTGCCAACATTGCAGCTTGAACTCAAACTTGTTCAAATAAATATTTAATTTTTTTTATTGCTCTTGTATAATCAGATGCCCCTTTTAGTGTTATTTTAGAAGCATTGGGAGGGTTTTGGCTAAAGTACAATTTATTGGGGAAAAGCTAGATTTTAGTTTTATAAAACTTTTAAGTCTTTCATGGGACCTATATTTTCTTGAATTAAATTTTGTAGTTCTAGGAAAAACAGGCAATCTAAAACGGTGTTTATCTGTGTTACTTAGAAGCAGAGGCCTCCTTATATTGTAAACTACTAAGTGATTTGGAGGGATTCCTGTCATTAAGCACAAGTGCACTGGCCCCTCAAGTGTCTGCATGAGAGAAAAAGCACCACATCACTGCAAGCTTGTGAATGCTTCCCGCTTACAGGCAATAAAGCCATGTGAACCAATCAACTTCTTGCCAAAGGAAACGGCCACTGAGGAGAGAAAGCCCCTGGAAGAGGCTTTACTATGGACACTCCCCTACCCCTTTTGGGACCCCAAGGGCAGCCTGTCTGGCACGTGTCACTGGTGTCACTGGTGTCACTGGTACTCAAGCCGTAAGGATTGTGTGTGGTACCTGAGAGGCTGCTACAGAACTGAAATTAATTGGACATTCTATAGGGATTTATACAGATGTTGGTCCTCAAAAGTTAAAAACCATTGGTCTGCAAAATAAAATGTGTTGGAAACCTCAGAAATGAACATACTGTTGAACTTTATTTAAAAAAAAATACTCATGATGACTAAATCTGAACAACTTTAAATGTAGGTCACATCTTCAAGGCTGATGATTTCCTTGGTGGCAGGCCTACTGAGAGCAAGTGAGGTAAATGGATTATGCTCTTGAGGAAATCACCTTTGTGAAGATTTACATTTGTAAAGAGAAAGGGTTGGGTTCTTAGAGGTCTGTGTCATTCATCTGATCCCAGGAGGAAGACCTGATCTTTAAGGGAGAGCCTCCAGGTCCTGCTCAAGTGCCTTAGAATCACATGAGTGTTCTTGTCAAAGGCAGTCTTGGGCCCCACCCCAGACTGACGGAATCAGAGTGGGGGAGGGGGAGTAGGTGTTGTAGGATTAGGGAAATAAGCACCCAAGTGGCTCTGTGCACTAAAGTTAGAACCACAGGACTCCAGGAATGGTTCGAAGTGCTGGAGAGGCAAAGCAGGGAAGGAATGTGAACTTGTTCTTACAATGTACTTTCCTAAGAATTTGTCTTTTTCATCTTGACCGTTCTTTTTACTGACATCTGGGCCCAGCAAAACAAAACCCTTGAAAGTTCCTTGAAGAACCAGGTGATTGTCATTGAATATTTGTTTTCTTAGCAAAATCTGTAGAATAATTAAAAATTAAGTGAGCCATGAATAAATAGACAATTAGTTGGCATCTTGGAAGCAGTTTAAAACTTTACATTGAGCCCTGGCTGGTGAGGCTTAATGGGTCGGGTGCTGGCCTGTGAACCATAAGGTCACTGGTTCGGTTCCCAGTCTAGGCACCTGCCTGGGTTGTGGGCCAGATCCTCAGTTGGAGGCGTGCTAGTGGCAGCCAGTTGATGTTTCTCTCGCATATTGCTGTTCCTCCCTCCCTCTAAAAATAAAGGAATAAATTAAAAAGTTTTAAGAAAATAAGTGGTAAAACTGCCTTTCTCAGAACATTTAAAAACTTCCATTGAGGTATGTTGTTCTTGGTATAATGATTTATTTTCTTTAAAGTCTATGACAGTTCCACCCAAAAGTAGTTTGTTAGAATGCACAGAATTAATGAATCAGTGAAGAGACTGGGCCCTGGCTGAGGTCAGTTCCTTCAGCAACAGGAGTTATTTGTCCAGGGATATCAAAGTTAAATTTGTTACTTGCATAGACTGTGGTGAAGGATTTATTATCAATCAATCCCAGGAAATAAACTTGAAATATTGTACAAGCAATGTGTACTTTTAATTTCAGCTTAGTATTTTTAAAAAGCATACTGCAGGTGCCAAGTTCTACATGCCTTATAATGTATAAATGTATCTTGTTCCGATTTTAGATGAATGAGCCAGCAGTTTTCAGTCTGAATTTAACACTGCTTTTAAAAATTATGTTTGAATTCAAAGTTCAAAAGTATTCAGTAAAAAGACCAAAATAACTAAACTATTCTTTATTTTTAGAATAAAGCAAGCATAGATGTTGATGTTTCAGATACTTAACTGTCACACGTGTGTATATGTGTATACATGTCACCTTGAGTTCATTTGCATACCCAGCACACCCTTTGTTTCTACATTAGGTCATGGCTACATGGACAACATAACTTAATTCTCTTATTAAAAGCATACCCATGAACTGTGCAATTATTAAACATGTCAGGCTCCACAGGGAAAACCAATAAAGGGCTATTTTTATAGCAGTTTTTTAATTTTAATATCATTAACTTATACACACATTTTTTACCACACCAATACGTAATAAAGTTATTTGATATTAATGATAATATTAAGGGCAATGGGACAATGTCAGTATAGTGTACCTCAGTGGTTTTGAAACTTTTACATTGTTTCTGGGTATACAACCTAGTGGTTAGACAATAGTATACATAGTGTTCCCCTTGAAGTCCTATTAGTAGAGCACTTGAATATCTTGCCTCTGGTCAAGCCTCTGTCTTAAATGCAAACGGGAGTGGGCAGATTGACTAGGCCTTCATCAACCACTGTTCATAGGTGTCTAGCAGATATGTTCAAGAATTGTTCCACTCCAAGTTTGCTGTCAATGCTTATTGTTTTGGGTTAGTGGGTAACACTGGGTAAAGAGGTCTTGGATCTGGTCTCTGTAGGGCTTCCTATATTTTACAGTTCTATCCAGCTCAATACACTGGTGATGGTTTTAGAGTTTTCTGATTGTCCTTCCTGTCCTGTTGCCTTTGGAAGGAGTCTTATGCTTAGGACTACATATAATGAAGCCCGTCCAAGCTTCATGGAGGGAAATAGAAAGCCAGCTATACTAGTGATTTGACTGCAGAAAGACCAATGAATTTTCTACTGTGTATTTAAAAAACATAGCATACACATGTAGAAGTTCATGGAGACTTATGCAGTGTTATGTTGCTGTTCTCAGTTACTATGCCCTACATTTGCCTAGTTCTTAAAGCAGAGTGGTATAAAATTGGTGTCTAGAACATAATCCTGCTTTGGTTCATTTTGAAAAATTAAGAAATTATAGTAGTTGTACCCTCTTGTTTTTATTTTTAAATAAAAAGCTAGAATTTATTTGTAGCACGTTAAATAATACAAAGGAAGTAGAAAAACATACCTATAAATAATTTCTCAAATATTAGAATACAACAGTTAAACTGCTCAATCTTAAAAGATAAAGTTAGGCAGTCATCCTCCACGTGACACTCACTAGTCAGACTGGTCTAGCATATCTGCTATGTTAGGTTTTGGGATGCTTAAAGTCCAGGGGCATTTATTTCTTTTCTCTAACTTCACATCTCAAAAAATTTTCCAGACAAGTTGAAAAAATAGACATTCCCAGAAATGTCAAGTTGCCGATACACCACACTTGCTTTCTCTCCATAAATAATGTGTGTGTGCACACATATACACATTCTGTGTTGTTTAAGCAGAGCCAGTCCTCAGTAAACTGTAGACATCGTGACACTATCAAGTGGCAGGTGGTGGACATCGACTCTGTACTTTTCTCAAAATAACAGATTGCCTTGCATCTAGCCATAGTGTTTTCATGGCAATGTTTATTATAGTTTTAGGGAAAGGATGAAAGAGAATTTCCAGAGTATAAAGAAATTGAGATGCGCAACACTATGAGAAATGGGGCTTTTTAAAAAGTTGGCACTTATTATATATACTGTCATGGAACTTGTTTCTTTTTGCTCAATATATCCTGGACATAATTTCCCATCACATTTTATGATAGAGATGCTCCCATTCACTTTACCTCCAGTGTAGTAGTATATGGCTGTCGTCATTGAAATTTAGATAGATATTGAAGGTACTTCCAATTGTCTCCAATTCACTATGGTTTGTTGGCCTCTAACCCTTGAAATGTGGAAAACCTGAATCTTGTGCTTCCATATCCTAGCCATGAGATTTGGGGTTTTTTTAAGTACCTATTTACATAGCCCTCCATGGCAGCCTGCCAGAGTCCATTTCTGTTCTAGGCAACCAGTGCAGGCTCAAACACAGCACTTTTTGGACCTGTGAGGAAGAATTGCCTATGTGGCCCTGGCAAGTCAACTCAGCAGAGAGGAAGAACTCTCTGCTGCTAAGCCCTGTGCACACAGTAACCCTGGGCCTCCAGGTGGATTTTGGTGTAATTTGCTTTTCTTGTAATGCAAAGATCCACTTGCTGATTGTGAGCAATGTGGTACAGAGACATCCAATCCCCAAATGTCTGAAGCATAAAACAGCAGGGGAATTCCAACCATGACACATGAAGAATCTTTCTCTCTTGATTTATGGTATTTCTCTCTGAGCCACCAGCTTCCAGAGTCTCACTGTTTTACCCTTTAACTAGATTCTCAGTTCTCACAGGCCAGGCTCTTCTGCCAGCCTCTTGAATGCTGCCTGGGACCACCATTACTGTCACTTCCTTTCACTGGTGTCTTCAAGGGTCACAGATTTAGGGTGGCAACATCACAAAACTAACATGGGGACCCCTGAATCACTGCATGAAGGAGGGTCACCCAACTCATGTTAACTGTGCCACGATTAAGAATTAAACTTTTAACTTCCGTCCAAGATGGAGGCGTAGGTAGACACATCGTGCCTCCTCGCACAATCAAAATAAGGACAGCAACAATTTAGAAACAAGATAACAACCAGAACTGACAGAAAATCGAACTGTATGGAAGTCAGACGACCAAGGAGTTAAAATAAACACATTTATACGAACTGGTGGGAAGGGTGGAGTTGGGTGGCCAGGCAGAGAGGGGTCACGGTGCAAGGAGCAGTGGGACCAAGTGTGTAAGGCATCCTGGGCACACAAGACCGTAGTGGGCAGACCCTGGGTGCACGGTCACAGCTAGTGGGCCCTGGGCCGGGATGGCGGCGGGCAGGCCCAGCGAGGCAGCAATTGCAAGGTACTGCGCTTGGGGTGGCTGGTTGACCAGACAGTCCCAGGGTCCCAGTGCCGGGAGGTGGAGCCTTGGGGCACTGATTGAAAATACCTGTGGAGGTTGAGGCACAGGGAGAGACTCCCAGCTTCACAGGAGAGTTCATTAGACCCCTGGGGTCCTAGAATGTGTACAAGCCCACCCTCATGGGAATTAGCACCAGAAGGGCGCAGTTTGCTTGGGGGAAGTGGCGGAAGGGACTGAAATACATCAGAGAGCAGAGCAAGCACCATTGTTCCATCTCGGGCCCTGCCCCCACATACAGCATCACAACCCAGCGACTGGGATGCCCCATCCTGGAGAACACCTAAGGCTCCACCCTTCACTACCTAACAGGCGTGACAAGACAACAAAAACATAGCCCAAATGGAAGAACAAATCAAAGCTCCACAGCAAATACAACTAAGCGACCAAGAGATAGCCAACCTATCAGATGCAGAGTTCAAAACACTGGTGATCAGGATGCTCACAGAATTGGTTGAATTTGGTTGCAAATTAGATGAACAAATGAAGGCTACGCTAAGTGAAGTGAAGGAAAATACACAGGAAACCAAAAGTGATGGGAAGGAAACTGGGTCTCAGATCAATGGAGTGGACCAGAAGGAAAAAATAACCAAACAGAAAAGAATAAAGAAATACAAATTCAAAAAAATGAGGAGAGGCTAAGGAACCTCCAGGACATCTTTAAATGTTCCAACATCTGAATTATAGGGGCACCAGAAGAGGAAGAAGAACAGCAACAAGTGGAAAAGTTATTTGAACAAATAATAAAGGAGAACTTTCCCATTCTGGCAAAGGAAATAGACTTCCAGGAAGTCCACGAAGCTCAGAGAATCCCAAAGAAGTTGCACCCAAGGAGGAACACACCAAGGCACATCATAATTACATTAGCCAAGGTAAAAATGAAGGAGAGAATCCTAGAAGCAGCAAGAGATACGGAGGCAGTAACCTACAAAAGAGTTCCCATCAGACTGTCAGCTGATTTCTCAAAAGAGACCCTGCAGGCAAGAAGGGGCTGGCAAGAAGTATTCCAAGTCATGAAAGGCAAGGACCTACATCCAAGATTGCTCTATCCAGCAAAGCTTTCATTTGGAATGGAAAGGCAGATAAAGTGCTTCTCAGATAAGGTCAAGTTAAAGGGGTTCATCATCACCAAGCCCTTATTTTATGAAATGTTAAAGGGATTTATCTAAGAAAAAGAAGATAAAAAATATGTATGGTAAAATGGCAGCAAACTCACAATTATTAACAACCACACCTAAAACAAAAACAAACTAAGCAAAAAACTAGGACAGGAAGAGAACCACAGAAATGGAGTTCACATGGAGGGTTAGCAACAGGGAAGTGGGAGGAGGAGAGAAGAGGAAAAGGTACAGAGAATAAGTAGCATAGATGGTATGTAGGAAATAGACAGGGGAAGGGGAAGAATAGTATGGGAAATGTAGAAGCTAAAGAACTTATGACACATGGACATGAACTAAAGGGGGGAAATGTGGATGGGAGAGGATGTGCAGGGTGAAGGAAAATAAAGGGGGGAAATGGGACAACTGTAATAGCATAATCAATAAAATATATTTTTAAAAAGAATTAAACTTTTATTTTCTTGAGCCATTAAGATTTTAGGATTTACTTGTTACCACAGTATAGCTTAACCTACCCTTATACAGAAATCAATGGACAATTCCCAGAAATATGTATATATAAAGACTTGTTCAACCTCACTAGAGAGGCAAGTTAAAACACCAATATGGGGTGTTTTCCTTTAAACCTATTTAATTGACAAGGACTTTAAAATGGATAGCCTAGCATTTTCTTATCAATGCTCATGATTACTGTTAAATGGTTGAAAAACAATACAATTTTTAAAAATTGTAACTCTAGAGAGTAGAGGGATAGTTAACAAGAGCTGGGGGGAAATGGGCAGAAATGTTGGTCAAAGGGTATAAACTTTCATGTAAAAGATGAGTAAATTCTGAAGATCTAAGGTACAGCATGGTGGCTGTAGTTAATAACATGTACCTGAAATTTGCTAAGAGAGTAGATCTTAAGCATTCTCACTACACACACATAACAGGAGAGGTAATGATTTCTTAGTCAACTTGATTGTGATCATCATTTTGCAATGTATATGTATATCAAATTATTCCCTTGTATACTTTAAATATATATATAGTTTGTATGCACCTGACATAGAGACACCCAAATATATAAGAAAAATCTTTGGGAGGTTTGGGAGAGGGGCTGGATTGGGAATCAAAGGGAGAAAACTGTACTTGAACAATGATTAAAAGAAAAAAAAAAGAAAAAAGAAAAATCTTGGAGGACTTCAAAAAAGATATAAACAGCAACACAATTATAGTAGGGGATTTTAACACTCCACTGTCAACAATGGATAGATCTTCCAACAAAATATCAATAAGGATATTGTGGCACTGAATGACACATTATATCAAGTGGACTTAACTGATTTACATAGAACCTTTCATCCCAAAGAAGCAAAATACACATTCTTTTCAAATGCATATGGGACATTTCCAGAGATAGACCACAGGAAAGGACACAAAACAAACCTCAACAAATTCAAGACAAGTGAAATCATATCAAGCATTTTCTCAGACCACAAGGGCTTGAAGCTAGAAACCAACCTCAAAGAAAAAATTCAAAAATACTCAAACTCATGGAGACTGAATAGCATGTTATTAAACAGTGAATGGGTTAATAATGAGATCAAGGAAGAAATCAGAAAGTTTCTGGAAACAAATGAAAATGAACATACAATAGTCCATAACCTGTGGGACACAGTGAAGGCAGTCCTGAGAGGGAAGTTCATAGCAATGCAGGCCTACCTAAAAAAGACAGAAACATTTCAAGTAAACAACCTTACCCAACACTACAAGGACTGGAGGGACAACAAAAAATGCCCAGAGCTAGTTGAAGGAAGGAGGTAATCAAGATCAGAGCAAAATTATGGGAGGGGTGGGGAGAAAATGTAGACAACTGTAATTGAACAACAATAAAGTAATGAAAAAAAGATCAGAGCAAAATTAAATAACATAGAGACTCAAAAAACAATTCAAAGGATCAGTAAATCCAGGAGCTGGTTCTTTGAAAAGATAAAATCAACAAGCCTTTAAGCAGACTCCTCAAGAATTAAAGGGAGAGGACCTAAATAAAATTAGAAATGAAAGAGGAGAAATTACAACTAATACCACAGAAATACAAAGGATTGTAAGACATTTATTTCAAACAACTACATGCCAAGAAATTTGAAAACCTGGATGAAATGGACAAATTTCTAGAAAAATATGATCTTCCAAAACTAAATGAAGAAGAAGCAGAAAGCCTAAACAGACCAATAACAGCTAATGAACTCAAAGCAGTAATCAAAAAGCTCCTGTCACACAAAAGCCCTGGACTGGACAGTTTCACAGGAAAATTTTACAAAACATTTAAGGAAGAGCTAACTTCCTATCCTTCTCAGACTACTCTAAAAAATCCAAGAGGAGGGAAGCCTCCCAAACTCTTTTTATGAAGCCAGCATCATCCTAATCCCCAAACTAGACAAAAACACAACAAAGAAAGAAAACTACAATATCAGTGATGAACATAGATGCTAAAATCCTCAACAAAATATTGGCAAACTGTATCCAGCAATACCATGGTAAAAAGACCATATACCATGATCAAGTGGGATTCATCCCAGGGATGCAAAAATGGTACAATATTCTCAAATCAATAAACATAATACATCACATAAAAGGAAAGACAAAAATCACATGATCATATCAACAGATGCAGAAAAAGCATTTGATAAGGTACAGCACCCATTTATGGTTAAAACACTCAGTAAAGTGGGAACAGAGGGAGCATTACTCAACATAATAAAGACCACATATGGAAAACCTACAATCAACATCATACTCAGTGGGCAAAACTAAAAGCTTTCCCACTAAGATCAGGAACAAGACAAGGGTGTCACCACTTCTATTCAACATAGTATTGGAAGTTCAATATTTCCAAAAAACTGTGGTACATTTACACAATGGAATACTATGCAGCAGAAAGAAAGAAGGAGCTCCAGCCCTTTGTGACAGCATGGATGGATCTGAAGAGCATTATGCTAAGTGTAATAAGCCAGGTGCTAAAATACAAATACCATATGATCTCACCTATAAGCGGAACCAATTAACAAAACAAGTAAGTAAGCAAAATATAACCCGAGACATTGAAATAAAGAAGAAACTGACAGTAACCAGAGGGGAAGGGGGAGAAAGAGGGAGATAATGGGGGAAAGAAGGTCATCCAGGGACATGTATAAAGGAGCCATGGACAAAGCCAAAGGGTGGAAGGATTGAGGGTGGGAGGTGGGGTGGGTGGGGCAGGAGAAAGTGGAGGTGGGAAAATGGAGGCAACTGTACTTGAACGACAATAAAAAAAGAATATATTATGTATATATATAATCTTGTCAATTATACCTCAATAAAGCTGGGGAGAAAAAAACAATAATCTGCAACTCTACATCCCAGGAAATAACACTTTTGGAGAATATTTACTGATGGCAAAATGCTTATGCTATAATACCAGGGTGAAAAAAGTTATCAATTTTGTAAACAATATGTGTGTGTGTGTGTATCCCAACTATGTATGAATGGAGAAAATACATGAAAATTTAACAATGGTATTTTCCTGGGGAATAGGAGCATAAGTAAATTTGTATTATAATCGATCGCAAAACATCAAATTATTTAAATATATTTATTTGTTATATATATTTAAATATGTATTAATATTATTGATGGCAAAATAAAATATATATGAAGGGCCACAGAAGCACAAATTTTTCCTGGGAGATGGGTAGTTTCCTATCTTCCTTCATTCTCAGGCATATTACTTTGGAACAGAAATGCTTCTTCCCCCAGCGGAGCCCCTGGTTCTGCCTCTCTCTCTCTCCTCTGGCCACAGAAACTGCCTATGGAGAAATTCCTTGTACAGATTGTTAAGCTCTTGCCAGGTATTTACTTCCTTTCTCTCCAACTAGGTGTGAACCCTCTGCTACAATGAACAGTTGCCTACACCCCTTTCTATTTTTCCTTAGTCTTTATACACAGTCCTGCACAAATTAGGTCTTCACGAAGTGTCTAAGATTTGTTGGTTAACTCTATGTTGTGCTAGATAATTACCTGAGTCCTCTTGACATTTCTCAATCCAGACAATTCCATAAATGATAATTTTATCCATCTGTCCTCTCTTAGATTCATATCTATCTTTCAGTTTCTAGTTCAGGCTGAGAGATTAAAAATCTCATTGTACTATACATCATCTCAATTCTTCACACTTGTTTTAATTATGGCCGACATCAGATATGGGCTTGGAGAAAATAAGCTTACATTTCTTTGCTTGGAAATGATTTATAGAAAGTTTGTCTTATAGCTACAACATGCAGCTTAATTATATCTGTGTCCTTATATACTGTTTTTCTTAAATTACTTTCATTTGAGACCATGATCTTAATGGGACAGATTCTGACATTCTAATTCAGATCTAAAGAAATGGCAGTGAGTGCAGCACATGTGTGTGTGTGTGCCCATAATTTTTTCTTGTTCCTTTACTACGAAATGCCAGAGATGGGTGGTCCTCAGCAGGACGGGAGTAGGGTTAGTGATGTGTCAAAGTCACATGGGAAGAGTTTTCACTCAGGTCTCACCCAGGTAACCCAGGATGAGCTCCTCTAGAGATCCTTAACTTAATTATTTCTGCCAAGACCCTTTTTCCAAACAAGGTCACATTCCCCTTTTCCAGCAGTTAGGAAGTGGACATACCTTTTTTTTAGGGGACAGCATGATCTTTAGAGGGGGAAGATCAGAACCTCTGTTTGGAGGTGTTTGTTAGTAACATTGTATAGCAGACTGCTGGATGCCCACAGTCTGGAATTTATTGCATAGTACCGGGTAGATATAGATTTGGGGATCATTAGTTTACAGAAGGAATTTACAGTCATGAGACCGGAGGAAATTACTGAGGAAAGTATTAATAGCGTTTGTAGAAAGAGATATCATTGGACTGAATTAGGGGCCTACTGAATGAGGAAGAGCCATCAAATGAGGCTGATATGGAGCAGGTAGTGAAGTCCCTTCAGTGTTTCACTGAGTCCAGTAATTTTCAAAATGAGAATTGGCCACTGGATGCTCAACATGGTGATCACTGGTGAAGTGGATGACAGAAATTTCAGTGAAGTGATGAAGATAAATATCGACTCACCAAGAAAAAGAGAGGAGAAAAATGGAGACAGTGGATTTATACAATTTTATTCAAGTTTTATCACAAAAGGAAGGAGAAATGTGTGAATGATAACTAGAAAATGTGGAATCAAAAGGTGGTTTTTATAAGATAGGAGAAATAACAGCATGATTGTATGCTGATTGGGGGCGGGAGCTTACGGGAATAACCAACAGACACAGAGAGAATACTCGCTGGAACAAGTTTCTAGAGCAGTCCAGGAAGGGGATGGGAGTTAATGCACAAGGGGAGGGCTGGCTCTCCTAGGAGTTCTGAGTGAACAGTGAACAGGGTTGCGGAAAGATGGCAAGAGGGCTTACTTCCTTTTGGTGCATGAATGAATTAAATGAGCTTTTTAAAAATAATTAACTTTTTTAGGGAGAGGGGAAGGGAGGGAGAAAAAGAAGGAAAGAAATATCAGTGTGTGGTTGCCTCTCACGTGGCCCCTACTGGGGACCTGGCCTGCAACCCAAGCATGTGCCCTGACTGGGAATTGAACTGGTAACCCTTTGATTGGCAGCCCACACTCAATCCACTGAGCTACACCAGCCAGATTAAAAGATCTTTAAAACCTGCTACCAATTACCTAACGTACAGTCATATCTCTTCCTCAAGAAGGAATGAATGGCGTTTGGGGGAAGCAGGATGTAAGAGAGTGGGGAATGGCATTTTTGAATCTGGAATTGATTACAAGTTCTCATGTATATGATGACCTTTTCTTAAGTGTGAACAAGATTTGAACAATTTCATCCGAGGTTTCCTTAGGTCATACTCCTTTTTAGCTGCTCAAATATGGCTATTATTTAAAAAGTTATTTTTTTTACTTCTTATACATTTGAGGGAAACTATTTCTTAAATGACTTTTAAAATTGTGTTTGAACATTTGTCTTCAAGGTTGCTTTCAATATTTAGGTAAATTAAACAAATTACTTAAAGGCAGGAGGTAAATTTATTTATTTATTTTTTTAATATTTTATTTATTTATTTTTAGGGAGGGAAGGGAGGGAGTGGGAGAGAGAGAGAGAGAGATCAATGTGCGGTTGCTGGGGGTTATGGCCTGCAACCCAGGAATGTACCCTGGCTGGGAATCGAACCTGGGACACTTTGGTTCCCAGCCCACGCTCAATCCACTGAGCTATGCCAGCCAGGGCTGGCAGGAGGTAAATTTAAACTAATACTCAAAATTACAAGTTTAATGAGAAATGAATAAATACCAAACTCAGAAGGAGATAGAAATGATCATTCTTGTGATAATGTTACATTAATGTTTTGTTTCCAATAGTTCTAAAAATATTTTTCTTTTAACATAATTACTAAGGATGCCTACTAGAGGAATTTCCAAATAACCCAAATTACTATTTAAAAAAAAATTAGCAAACTCCATCAGATTACCTCTTTACCTAAAGAGAAATTACCATTTTAATTCCCATGCAGTTTTAAATGAAAAATCTTAGATTCAACATCCCTCTAATTAAAAAAGGCAGATAACAATTAGAAGTATTCAAGAATTTCCTTCATCTCTTTTAATAATCATAAACTGAAACATATCCTTTGTATAAATGCCTAATGGTTGGGAGGGCAGAGATTTTTTACACATTTGTAAAATGAGGGTATTTTAGAGGAGTATTAAAATTACAGGTGTAGATAGCTTCATCTCACCTGTATTTCTCATAGGTCCAGAAGGCCAAAACTTTCAGGCCTCATGAGACTAAAATTCCACGTCTTTAAATAATTCACGTAGGTGTGAACTGATTGTACAGTTTTAGCTTTATTTTTCTCCTTCTAGCAGTCCCCACTTTTCATCAGGTGAGGGCAGTAAAGAGACACCTATTGGTCTATTCCTAGAACCTTTAGGATTTTTCTCAGAAGCAGAAAGATGCAGATTCTATTTCCTGTACCTGCCAAAGGCCAGATACTTCATTTTAAACTACGATAAACCTAAGTGATTTTCCTTATCCAGTCGGCAAGTTAAGGGTCAGGTTCAGCCATAGGATGATCAGTTTGGGGAGTTGATGTTAAGAACTAATGACAGAAGGCCCATGGCATTTCTGTTAACCTAAAGGAATCTGGCAGTCTGGGTAAGGAGGAATGATAGGAAAAAGAATAAAGAACCCAGGGGTGAAGGCCAAAGGGCAGGTCTTGCCTGATGCTGACTCTCTCCTTTCTGCCTTGGAGAAAATGGGCAGTAGTTAACAATTCATACTCCTGGGTTGTTTCTCTCCTTGACTATGGCAGTTTCATCACATTGTATAAAGTCATTATTTAAGAAATGATTACATGTTTATTACATTCTGGAAGTAACTCTTTAAGCTAAAGAAGCAATGAAAAAAATGAGAGGAAAAAGAAACAATGAGAAACTGACTCCATCATCTGTAGACACTGAAGGAAAACATCTTACAGAAAAGAATTTCTAGTTCTTACAGCTACTATGGAAAACAGTATGAAGATTCCTCAAAAAATTAAAAAGAGAACCACCGTATGATCCAAGATCCCACTTCTGGGTATTTATCCAATGAAATTGAAATCAAGATCTCAAAGAGACATCTGCACTCCCACATCCATTACATTATTACAATAGCCAAATATGGAAATAACCTAAATGTCTACAGGTGAATGGGTAAAAAAGATGTGGTATATACACACGCAATGGAATATTATTCAGCTTCAATAAAAAGGGAAATCCTGCAATTGGGACAACATGAACAGATCTTGAGGGCTTTATGCTGAGTGAGAAAAACTTGTCACCAAAAGGTAAATACGACACCGGTAACACTTATGTATGTGGAATCTGAGAGTCAAACTCACTGAAGTGGAGAGTGGCATGGTGGTTGCCAGGGGCTGTGAGAGCCGGTAATGGGGGTGTTTGTCCAAGGGTACAAAGTTTCAGTGATGCAAGATAAATAGTTCTGGAGATGTATATAATACAGCCTAGTGCTTATAGCTAACAATGCTGCACTGTATACAGAAAACTTGCTAAGAGAATAGATTTCATGTGTTCTTACCATAAACACAAAAAAATAATGATAAAGCATGTGAGAGGAAACTTGGAGAGGTTTCCTCTCACGTAGGTAGGTGTTCATGGCCTTGATGCTAGTGATCAAGGTTCCACTGGTGTATTTGTACTTAATCTCCAAATCATGGAATTAAACAAAAAATCTAGTTCTTTAAGAAATTTAAAATTATACTAGATTGTGTGGATCAGACATTTCAGTGAGTCATTTATTTCATACGCTTCTTTTTTAAGGGCCAGTCAAACTACGTTTAATATTTCAGACTGGACTCCCTAAATTAAATGCCTCTTTTAAGAGCATATGTTATTTGTCGAGCTGAACATTTAAATTTCATTCTTTCAGCAGCTTTGTGGAAGGAACAGTCATGTGGAATAAAATATCTGAAACTATGCTGTTAACACTGTGGGTCACGTTCTGGTTCAATTTCTTACTGGGCTACCTTAACCCAGTCACTGAGCCCTCCAAGGCTGGGAAGTCAGTCGCCACTGCGAAGCAGCCCAGCCGGCACGCCTGCGCCCCAGGCGAATGGGCGTCTCTGCGATACTCTGGGCCACGCCCGCTCGCGGGTGGGAGAACCGGCTGGCCAGGGGCGGGGCCACCGTGGGGCCACCCACAGAAGTCAAGTGGAGCAGGAGGCCCTCGGTCTGGTATTCCTGTGGTCACCATGGACGGGTCTCGCGCTGCCTCTCGCCTGCGAATAATGCTCGGCCACCTCGGCCGCCCCTCAGTCGGGGCTGTTGTATCCTTTGGACTGCGCGGGGCTCGGGCTGGAAGGGTGGTGGCCTCCTGGGCGATCCCTTGGCCCCCGCACCCGTTCTTCCCCTTCCTCTACGCCCTGATCTCCGCCAGAGTCACAGCCCTTTGGGCTGCCTGGCGCGAGTGGACAAGGGGGAGGGCGCATCCCCAGTCGCTGATACTAGCGGCAGTGGACAATGTGGCGTCATTCCAGCACCCAGCCCTTTTACGCACCGGTTTCCCTGCTTGTCACCAAGGGGCCCTGCTCTCAGAGGCCTGGTCGTTTCTTGAACTGGGCGGTGCGTGACCTCCACGCCTGCCTGGAAACCTAGAAACGTCACAGCGAAGTTGTCCCATGAGAAACCAAGGCAGATTGGCGGGCAGTAAGGCCTCAGCAGGGAGTCCTGCTGGTCCTTTGCAGAGAGCCCGCCCTCCGGCCTGGACCTTTAGCTCTTCTCTGATGAACCCAAGGTTACGACCCCTACAAGTTTACACTGTCTTCCGGAAAGGACTTGGTACCCTGGGTCCACCTCTCGATTCGACATCACAAGTTAATCCAGAGGCAACAGGTGCGCTGTAGTGAGGGTCCAGAAAGATGTCACTACAGCATATGACATGTCGTCAATCAAATTGCTGTGTAGAATTGTTCTTGCTGCTCAGATGAAGTGTTTTCCTTCAGGGCCACTTTTGAAAGCTCCCTACAAAAATGGAATTGCTCATTAAACGACCTGATTAGCCTGTCTGCCTATATATAAGATCCTACCATCTCATAAGATGTTTGATTATACTAGATGTTTCTTTTACTTTCACTATTGCTCTCCCAGCTGAGTTCCAAGAAGCAATATATCAGAACCATTGTACATTTGAAGTCCCGTCCATAGGCTAATGAAAGGAACCCAGGGGATTACATAATCTCATTTTACAGGTGAGAAAATTGACGCTAGGAGAGATTAAAACTCTGGACCAAGGTTATTTAATTAAAGTAATGGTTGTCTTAAGTGTGTTCCCTGGACCATCAACATCACGTGGAAGGTTGTTAGAAAGGCAGATTTTCAAGCTCACGTCAGACCTAGGGAATCAAGTTATTCGGGAATGGGTTCACTTTCTATTTCTGACAGTCTCAATTGAGAGAATCACCACTATATCGGGACTAGATATAACTGGAACTGGAATTAAGGTTCCTCGTCCAATCTGTTAACTACTTTTAAAATTTGATATTCCGATCCTGCTGGTTCTTGTTATAATAGTGTCAAGGTCAGAGTTTAGTGTTTGCATCTGTATTTCTTCTTCTCCTTTCCCTTCTCCTTCTTCCTCTTCCTTTTTTTCTCCTCCTCTTCTTCTCTTCTTCACTGGAATGCTGACTTTCGAACTGACCTGGCAACCACATTTTTCTGAGAACAGTTGACAAAGGTCTTTAACTTCTCTGCCACATGGAAAACAGACAGTAGTTAGTAATTCTGACTCCTGGCCCTCCTTTCTTGTGGTTTATAACATTGTTCTCAGTTACATAAAGATGTTACTTAAAAATAACATGTCTATGAGTAATGACATTCTGAAAATAACTCTAAACTAAAGGTATGATGAAAAGTGAAAAGGAAGAAAAATAGATGCTAAGTCAATAATCTGTGGTTACTGGACAAAAAAGAAAATTAGAAAGAACTACTAGTTCTTTAAGATACTTAAACTTATATTCAGCTGTGTAAATCATATTTTTCTTGGCATCATTATTTATTGTATAGATTATTTTTAAATAACCAGCCAAACTGTTTCTAATATTTCCGACCGGACTCCAACTAAGTTAAATACCTCTTTTGAATAGCACATGTTTCTCCTTACTTCTAAAATGGAAACTTTCCATTTTTATTTGTTCAGCAGCTTGATGGAAGGAATAGTCATGTGGAATAAAATAGATGGAAGCTCTGAAGTAAAGAGTGTGGGTCAAATCTTGGTTCAGCCATCTTCTGTGGGGTGACCTTGGATCAGTTGCTGAGCCCTCCAAACCTGGTTCCTGCTCTGAGTGGCAGGACCCATAACAAAGCTCTTGGGCTTCCAGCCACCACCTCAGGTGCCTGTGGCAATGAAATGAAGTGATGTAAGCAGCAGTGTATAAATGTCATAGGTTTTGTGTGTAACCAGCTTGCTTGATATCCATTAGGACCAGTCTTCCCTATGTCAGCCAATCCTGGGCAGACTGTTGTTTCTAGAAAAGGCTGATTTATACATTTTTATTTCCCTTAACTCACATCCTAGGTAGCTCACCCTACTTCAGGGGCTCTTCCTCTTACCAGTTTCCATCCTCAACAATTCCAGTAAGTAGATCTAATTTTAATTTTTTACCATACAATGTATGTAAAGTTTATTTCTAGTGGTAACTAGGATATAAAACACAATATATTACATTGTCTGGTAAGAATTTATTATGCAAGACCTCCGTTTCCAGGACTTGTTGTAATTAGAACAATTGTGGAAAATTTTGAAGATTCTGACTTTAATTTTCTATTTGTATTTTAAAATTGAGAAAGGAGGAAAAGTATCAGAAAAGGTGCATTCTGGTTTTTAAAATTCAGGCATGGTATATCTCATATAATTTACCTGTCATATGGTCATAGGATATATTAGCTGGCATCTTTGATTTATCTTAAATTACCTTTGAAGAGAAAGTCATTTGAGCTCTATGCACTATTCATACACAGCCACAATTCCAGCTAGAGGAATGGACTGGGTGATTTGAGTTTGTGTGTGTGCTGTACACTTATTTGGATTTTGTTACTTTGATTTCTTTGGAGAATGTGTGAACTAGACAATTAAAAATATAAAATCTACTGAATTTGTTGCTGATCTGCAAAACCATACTTATTCATTACACACACAAAAAATTAAATCAGAGAAATAGCCTTGGCTGGTGTGGCTTAGTGGATTGAGTGCCAGCCTGTAAATCCAAAGGTCATTGGTGGGATTCCCCCCAGTCAGGGCATATGCCTGGGCCAAGTCCCCAGTAGGCGGCATGTGAGAGGCAACTGATCTATGTATCTCTTAAACATTGATGTTTCTCTCCTCTTTCTCCCTCTCATCCCCACTCTCTAAAAATAAAATAAAATAATAAAATCTTTTTTAAAAAATCAGAGAAATAGAATACTTTTAAAAAATTCATACATAATTTCATTACATAAAAGCAGTCACTGTTAAAATTTTTTTGAACTTCTTTGAAGTTTTTTTAAATAGTGTCTTAGTTTTATAAATTGTCATATTTTATCATAATAAGCATTGTCCTTTTATTATATGCTGTTCATTTTTAATTCCTAAGTCATATTCCATTGAGTGGAGATGATATAGTTAGTTATTCTTCCATTTCTTGGAGCCAGTAGTTAATGCTTTGGATTTAAAGCTTTAAATTTTTCTTTCAGATTATTTCCTTAAAGTTTTTGAAATAGAAATGCTGAGTGGAGGAATATCACCATTTCTTGGGTTCTTAATACATGTTGTTAGGATGTGATTTTTAAATTGGACTTATTTAAGATTTATTTTCTCCTTTAGGTATACTCTGGATAATAATGTTCTAAGCCTAGAACAGAGAAAGTTTTACGAAGAAAATGGGTTTCTTGTCATTAAAAATTTGGTATCTGATGCTGATATTGAACGCTTTAGGTATAGTAACTATTTGTTGTTTTACAGAAATACATGTCATGTCTGTGATGGGAATATAGTAAGATAAGCTGTGCACGTTCAGAGATTATTTAGCAATTTGGTTCCTTAGAAAGTGGTCAGGAACCTGGACTCCAAAGCCCAACTGGCTGGCTTTAATCTTAGCCCCACCACTTAACATTGTGTGTCCTGAGACAATTTACTTAACCTTTACGTGTGTGTGCTCCCACACCTGTTAAGTGGGGGTAATAATGGTACTTATGTCCTAGAGTTGTCATTAGGGCTAAATAAGGTAAACATATTGAGAGAAGATTTTGAACAAGGCCTGGCAGAGGGTAAGTGCTACAGGAATATTTGCTATTATTCTTTAGATATAACCAAATCACATACATTTCCCCAAATGGTCTGCTCATAGTTAGAAGGCAGGGACTTCTGAGTTGGCCATGTTCTCCTCCTTTCCATCAGAATTATCAACCTGGGGCTGGAGATCATCATAGTGCAGAGATCCCCCTTCCCAAAATCTGTAAATCTTTCCCAGAATGGGGCCAGGCAAGTGCTTGGAGACAGCAGTAGTGACATCATTTGCCAATTTAATTTTCTAGGAATGAGTTTGAAAGAATCTGCAAACAGGAGGTAAAACCACTTGGATTAAACATAATGAAAGATGTGACCATTGCGAAATCAGAATATGCCTTAAGTGAAAAAGTGGTTACCAAGGTCCAAGATTTCCAAGAAGATGAGGAACTGTTCAGATACTGCACTCTCCCTGAGGTTCAAGACCTTGCATTTTTTGCCTCTAAGCTAATAGCCCATTTGCATGCTTGCCTCTGAAGTCTGTCCTTTTTACTTTACCTAGCATGTTTCTGCTGTGGCCTAGAGCAGTGGTTCTCAGTGGGAGATGGTATTTGCAGTGTCTTGAGATATGCTTGCTTGGCATACATGGACAAGGAGGGATGGTGTGTTACTGGCTCCTAAAGTGTAGAAGCCAGGGATGTTGCTAATGGGGCCTAGGGATCCTATAATGCACAGAATAGCTCCCTCCCCCCAAAAAATGATTATTCAGTCTCAAATGTCAGTAGTGTCCAGTTCAAGAAACCCCACTCTGAGTTTGCTAATTATCTTTGGTTGAGAAGGGCAGGAATTCTGTGTTAAAGAGAGAGTCTTTCTTATACTCAGTATAGGCGTAACAAAGGGGTGAGAATATTGAGGCTATTCACTGCAAATACATTTAATTTTTTTTGTTTGTTTTATGAATCTGGTCAGCAGAGCCATGAGTTTGTTTTTAAATTTAAACTAGTTTTTAAAAATTACTATTCTTTAGGTACCTATGGATCTACTCACACTTTTAAAACTGCTGCACATTATTCCATTGCACACATGCATTGTACCACTGTTCATGAAGCATTCATTTAGATTGGTTTTAAAGGAGACATTACATATAGTACTTATTAGAAATTATAACCAAAACACTGTTAGAGAATTTGTGATGCTCAGCCCCTTGCTTTGGTGACCTGAGGGGAAGTGACCTTTCTGGACCATCCATGTACCTCAACCTTAAGTTGCATTATGGACATGGAAGCTGTGTGGTAGGTCAAGGATGAAAAGCTCAAGATTAGAGACAACTTGTGGTAAAGGAAGCATTACCAGGATTTTCAGGTTTTCTGTGTCTCTAAAGTGCAAACCATGTATCTGGTAGTTCATGTAATGATTTTTAGGAGGTATGCAATGTTTCATAGCTATCTATTTGAATGTGTGTTGAAAAATAACCAGCACATCTAACCCATGATTTCAAGAATGTTATTAATCAGAATGAGACCATGTAAAAGGAGTTAAAGAAATTATTAGCTGAGCCCTGGCTGGCATAGCTCAGTGGATTGAGCGCGGGCTGGGAACCAAAGTGTCCCAGGTTCGATTCCCAGGCAGGGTACATTCCTGGGTTGCAGGCCAGAACCCCCAGCAACCGCAGACTGATGTTTCTCCCTCCCTCTCTCTCTCTCTCTCTCTCTCTCTCTCTCTCTCTCTCTCTCTCTCTCTCTCTCTCTCTCTCTCCCTCCCTTCCCTCTCTAAAAATAAATAAATAAAATCTTAAAAAAAAAGAGAAACTAAAAAAAAGAAATTATTAGCTAACTATCGTGGGAGAGTCTGCAAAGTATGGCAGAAATGGTGAGGACAGCTCTTCATTGACTGAGGTTAGAAAATATTGGCCTGAGTGAAAAAGCAAACAACAAATGGCAGCCTTTATTAAAAAAACAAATATTGGGACTGACCCCTAGGATTTTTGTAACATTTCAAGTGTCTCATACATGTATTACCAATATTCCTTATACACAAGAGACCAAATAGCGAGAAAGCAGTAAAATGTGTTTCATTTTTTGGAATCAGGCAGAATTGGAATTTGAATATTAACTTTTTCATGTAACCAGCTTTGCTAACTCAGTCAACTTAATAGCTTCAATCTTATTTGTGTGGGATGTTCATTTTAAAAGGCTTATTAATTAATGGGGACATTAATTTCCAGGGATTACTGTGAGGCTTAATTGGCCTCTGTATAAAGCTCCTGGCAGGTAGTAGGCATTCCGTGTTGAGTCTTTTCTGCTTTTTGCCCCACCCAAGGAGGGTTAGGTGCTGGGGGCAGCACCCTGGCTGCTGGAGCCCATGACTAATTCAGCCCTCCCTGTCTCATGCTCTCATTGCAGCTTATTCCTTATAGCATGTATCAAAATCACAATCGCCCATGTCATTATTTGTTTAACATCATTCTTCCCATCAGACTATAACATAAACTCCATGGGCTGCTGTTCTTCTTTCCTCTGGGCCCCTCATGGCAGCTACAAGTGTGCTGCATCCTCTTCACAGTCCCTTCCTGTTAACAGTCTCCATGAAAGTAGAGGAAGCTGGCCTCTCACTGGGCAACTAGGGCAACTATTGTCAGCTTTGACTGACAGAAGGATATACCTGTCCTTCCCAGTTGATCCCTCATAGGAACTTCTATCTCTCTTGTATAAAAAGTGATTAGGTTTCCAACAGGCTCCAAAAAGCCTGTCAATTTAGAGTGTTATAAATTTCCAGCAATTTCCAAGTGCTAACTTTTTCATGCTTTGTGTGCAATGTGGTGAATACCAACTGCTTTTTTTCAAACTATTGTTATCTTGGTTTTCAAAAAGACACTTGTACTACTTTATGCCACTTGCCTGTGTGTTTGAATTCTCATACGCTTTTTCCCCCTTTCCTTAGATTCTGAAATATGTGGAGTGCTTCACTGGACCCAATATTGTGGCCATGCATACCATGCTGATAAACAAACCTCCAGATTCTGGTAAAGGGCTCTCATTTGTTAAGGAGAAGGAAAAATGTTTACTTAAAATATATAAGGTTGATGTTCTAACTACAGCCATGTGTATAAGTGCTAAACTTTTCATAAAGAAATATGAATATCATTAAAAAAGAGGCAATGGGCCCAAAGCGGAGTCACTTGTGCTAAGCCCACATCAGCAAACTAGCCTAATTGCCTAACCTGATTGTAGCTTTCATTTCCTGAAGAGCAAAATCTTAGCCAGTCAGTCTGGAGTTTCCTAGTCAGGACTAGGGAGGCAATCTGCCTGATAGGCCCCTGCCCGCCCCTAACAGAAGGGGACCTTGCCTGAAACAGTCCACTCTTTGCTAGTAGCTTCCTTGGCCTTCCACCTTCTGCTTACCAAAGCCTTTCATTTTGTACAGCTCCTCAAAACTCCTTTCTATCTGCTAGATTGGATGCTGCCTGATTCATAAATTATATAATAAAGCCAATTAGATCTTTAATTTTACTCATTTGAATTTTGTTTTTTACAGTGCTTTAACTCAAAATATCTTACATCACAACAACATTGAAGTATAATAGTGATTTCAGATTATTAACTCTAGGGTTATTGCTGGCTTTTCAGATGACTAGATTCTTAAAAATGCAGGGCAATAAACAACTGTTTATATCACATATGCACCTGTTATTCAGCACCTCTATGCTTTGTTGACCATTCTCACCCATAATAGTGTGGATTCTGCCTTCCTGATCTGAAGACATTATTATTACAAACAAAAAACTATTTTTTTATTTTAATCATTGTTCAAGTACAGCAAAAAACTATTTTTATAAATCATATACTACAGTTGTTTGTAAAATTTCTTGTGCTTGCTGATAGATAACTTCTAAAACCTTACTTCCCAAGAAACTGATTTGAAAGCTAGAACCCAGGAATCTCCATTTTATTAACTATCCCCAGAGACTCTCATGCAGAAGGCCACGCTGAGAAATTCTGCTATACCAGCAGTAGTAAATTGGCCATTAGTGATCCTTTAATCTTTTCTACTTTTTCTTCCTCCCAATGGCCAAGAGAGGTTTATGGATGGGCCTGTAGTTTAACATCACCAAGTCTCCCTCTCTCTCTCTGGATGTCTTGCCTGGACAGATCAGGTGGCCTGGGAAATCAAATTCAGGAGCAAAACTGGAGAAATATGTGAATGTGGATCATGGTATCTCTGATTCTACACAGTGATTATACACTGAATGCTTCTATTTAGTTTGGTGGGGACACCTCTCAGAGGCCTTTTTATTCATTTAGTTAGTTAATTAGTTAATTTTTTTACACTAGCCACTTAGCAGACTATCAGTGGACCTCAAAGTTGACCACTCTCTTCAGTGTAATTAATGAAACTTTTAGTTTTTATTTTATTTTTATTACTACTAGGCTCTATGTCTAAACAGAGTTAGAAAGGAATAAAGCACAATAGACATCATGACATATGTACGACTTGCTAAAAAATAACACTATTTTTTACACACACACTGTGAGTACTTGGCTACTAGAAACCCAGAAAAAAGTATAGAATCTGGAGGCCCTGTGTTGATTTCATATTCCAATTTGGTGCTTATCTCTTGAGGTTGATTTTCTAGAATAATATGTCATTTGTTTGGTTTTTGCAGGGATAGGTCATTTTTCTGTTTTTTCAGGCAAAGGAGAAGAGTTCTGAGGCTTGAGTGTCTTTTAACAGCAGGTTCCATTTCAGGCAAGAAGACATCCCGCCACCCCCTCCACCAAGATCTGCACTATTTCCCCTTCCGGCCCATCAATTCGATTGTTTGTGCTTGGACGGCCATGGAGCACATTGACCGGAACAATGGCTGCCTGGTGGTGCTCCCAGGCACGCACAAAGGTACCCTGAAGCCACACGATTATCCCCAGTGGGAGGTAGGTCTGTGCAGCAGCTGAGTCTTGATCAGAATCTTTTGCGTCGATTTCCCATCAGTATACATAAAGAGCTTTACCAACAATATAACATTTCCTTTCATAGCAAAACATTGGTCTAGGATTTGGAATTAGGATCAGGGACAATTCAAGGATGTCAAGATAAAATACTCTTTCTTGCACTTTCAACAAGGGTCTGAAAGCCAGTCAACATGGGGAACTTAGGTAGGTGCTTTAAGATCTGAGATTAGAGAGCCTAATGCAAAGGTAAGACATAAACACTACAAAACCAGGTGCATATGACAAGTGCCCAATAGGTCTTACACACTGATTGATGACTCTCGGAGTAAAAAAGAGCGAGAAGTCATCGCCTCCCAGCTGGAGAGACCAGCAGAGGCTCTGGGGAGGACAGAGTGGTATTCTATTGCATGGCCATTCCACAGTTTACTGATTCAACTGTTGATGCTGTAGGACTGTTAAACACTTTTAAGCTCCGGAGTGATGAGATTAAACCGGCTCTTCAAGAACAATGATCTTGGGGTGTGTCGCAGTATATGTTGGAGGTGTAGGAATCCAGGGGCCGGGAAACTAGAGTTTTAGGTATAAGGCGATAACATCTCGAAGCCCTGTAATGATGGTCAGAATGGAAAAAGCACCTGTTTTTAAGGCAGGAAGAGTGACTGTGATTCTGTAGGAAGTAACGAGAATATGGCTTTAAGGACTTCTATCTCAGAATTCATGCGCTGATGATTAGTGCTAAGTTAAAAATTTGACTCTGGATCCTGATATAAAATCTGAAATTATGAGATTTGTCAGTTAAGGTAAAGTTTAGGAAAGGTTTGATGCAAACAAAAGGGAGTGTTTTGGAAAGCTGCAGGGTCATGCTGAACCTGTGGAAGGCTGACTAGCTCTGGACGTTTGCTCGGTGGGAAGAGTTGGGGTGTGACATCTGGCGTGGGCGGTTGAACCCTGACTATGTCTGGTTTCTTCCATCCTCTGCTCAGATTTGAATCTGAGTGGCTGCAATAGGAGGTCAGATTGGGTCAGCTTGGGTTACACATCCACCATGGCCAGAAGAGAAGTGCACGGGGTCAAACTCCTAACACAGTCCAGTAGGGAAGCAGTTAACCTCAAAAGGAGTTTGGGATAGTCTTAGAAAGGTGAGCAGGATGCTGCCCTGCCTCTACTCTAGAACCACCCATCCCCCTGACCCCCTCATAAAAGCTTGTAAACTTTAAATCACTTTTCGCTGTAGTTTTTAATAAACATGTAACCATTACCTAAAACAATAACTAACTTTGGAAAGTTATAAACAATGTTTTAATTTACTATCCTTCTTTTTTTACTCTGGACATGACATGAATGGTTTCTGAGTTCAGAAAAATTAAGCACTTTCTCTTCCCTTTGTGTGGGACAATAGCTTCTCAGAGATACTCCTGAGTAATAGAAGAGTGATTTATGCAAAATTCCAGGTGAGGAGAGTATCATGCTGGGAAAGAATGATTATAGATTTGGGCTGGAAAGGAGTAATGTGTTAAATGAAAAGTGCAAAGCTGATCTAGAGCTCCATTTATTATTCAGTTTTCATTTGGTAAAAAAAAAACAACTGTGCCTTTTTTAAAAACCAGATGTTTGAGAAGATTTTGTATACTTACATTATTTAAAGGATCAACTTTATTTATCTTCTCTTGCAAGAACTTAGAGGATCTTTGCTTTTCCTGGTAAGCCATAAAGTTTGTAATTACTGGCCTCCTCAAGTACAGACTTTACTTCTCTTATGTATTCCAGGGGGGAGTTAACATCATGTTCCATGGGGTCCAGGACTATGACAAAAACAATGCCCGTGTGCACCTTGTGATGGAGAGGGGAGACACTGTTTTCTTTCATCCTTTGCTCATCCATGGATCTGGTCGGAACAAAACTCAAGGATTCCGGAAGGTATGTGTTAACATCACCACATTTCCAAAGATAAATGGTTAAACACAAAAATGTCAAAATGTATTGAAATTTAAGATTTGTCACTTTAAACTAGACACTAGTCCAGTTTACTTACTAGGAAATATACTTGCCTACCTCAGGCCTTTTTTCTCATATCAGTAAGAAGCCAGGTGGCCTCAGGATCCCAACTCTGTTGATATCGAGCCCTGATCATTCATGATTTCCTTCAGAGTAAGAGTTTCCTCGGTAGCTGATAGCCTGTGCTTCGGAGGCAAAAACCATGGGTGACAAACTAAAATAATAAAATTTGGAATGCCTGTAGCTCATAGGAACCATGTAAAAGGATAGTTTATATCATCACTATTAAGAAAAATATTATTGATCTGAAAGAAATGTTCTGAATTGGCTGCCCAGAAATCAGGTATAGCAGACAGCCATGTTTTCCACTCTTCAGTCTTAGAGTATTTTAAATGATATGATTTTATTGCTCACATTAAAAATTGACAAGTTTCTCATATATTCCCAGATTTCTTGTTTACCTAAAATTCAGCACATCTGGTAGTACTATGGACTTAAGTTTTTCCCATGATAACATGACTGTCAATACTAAATACTGAGGGTTTCTTTGGGACTGAGTGAGGCTGTTCATTTGGTACAGCAATGTCTTCTGTCTCCCTGGGGCCAAGGTTGAGTTACCAGATTGCATCTCTCCTTCATTCACGTTTCCACCAGGCTCAACAGGGCCAGGATGGGGGTGAGGTGAGAAGGTGCTCTCTTCAGGGGCAAAATTTAAGGTTTGGGGGGGATGACTAAAAAAAACTCAAAAATCGACTTGAATAATATTCTTCACAATAATATTTTTAAAAATCAAAATTACTGCAAAACAATTTGTGATAAGCACCATGCCAACGTTTTAAATAAAAACAAGGTCAAGCTCTTCACCAGCACAACCCTCAGCATTGTGCAAAGGAGGGTATAGGCACCATGATACAAATAAGGAGAATTTTAATATACTGACTTTTGAATTTTTCAATATTTTTGAACTACTTTCATGTTTGGAAAAACATTAATCATTAAAAAAACATATAAGTGCATATATGAAGGATTCACATTTCCCCCTTTTGCCTCGGGCTCCACGCAGCTCAGCCTGGCACTGGGCTCACGTGGGAAATGGAGTCTGTGGCCCCACTGCCTAAAAATGTGATGGTTTGGGCAAAGAAAGACATCTTTCTGACAGGTATGCTCACCTTCAGTAACTAACCTGTGACTGGGAAGGTAGTTTTAACTACTGCTTTGCAGTAGATTTATTTATAACTTTTTCAACAATGGGAAGAGCCAAGTAACTTCTGCCTTGCCTTCATAAGGAAACAAGATGGGAATCGGGTGGGAACGCCCCCAGACTTTAAATGTTCTTTTGTTTCAAGAGGAGTATGTATGTATGTATGTATTATTTTCCTTCAAAAAAAATTTTTTTCATAATCTCTGGCCATTGAAATAACAAATTTGATTGAGTAACTTCTGTGACTAAGGCCTGGAATACATCTCTTTTTAGCACTTGGGGCTCTCCGTTCCTTAGAAAAATCAAATGTTAAAAAATTAAAGACCTCTTACTTATGTAATTATGTACTCTGCCCCATATATACCTTTTTTGAAAATAAATATCACAGCTAGTGAAAAACCTCTTGTAATTTCTCGAGTAGCTTTTAGCTGGAAGTCGGGGAAGGGGAGAGGAAGCCACTGAGCCACAAAGAGACTGATTTAAGACTTGTTGGAACAGCTTTCAATCTAGGAATCAGAAGCTGAGTGAAATAACTGACTTTCTAAATGAAACCTTGCTTGGTTGCTGGTGTTAATGGGATTTTTCCCCCTAATATTAATTGGTTCACTTTGCCCAGGCAATTTCCTGCCATTTTGCCAGTGGTGACAGCCACTACATCGACGTGAAGGGCACTAGTCAAGAAAACATTGAGAAGGAAATTGTGGCACTTGCAAAAAAATGGTATGGAATTGAAGATGCCTCTTTGCAGGTACGTGTATGAAATGACAAGGTGAAGATCTGTGGTTTTTTTTCTTCAGATGCTTAATTATTCTCATATATGATTTAATTTGAAAGTATAAAGTGCTTGGGTTGAGAGTTCATTGCAGAAATGTGGCTGAGACCCACTAGGCATGACCATGGATTTCAGTTTCTACTCGCTTCCCTGGTGTGGGGGGTTGAGAATGCGCTGGCTTCCTGTGTCTTTGGGCTGTCTCAGGATACACAGCCTACCTCGTTCTAGGAAGGACAGGTAGGGAAGAAAATAGAAAACAGTTTTAAAGGACAGGAAATGAAGGACAAAAGGCTACCTTCTAAATGCACATGAAGAAATTTAAAGGTTTGGACTATCAATTGTACTCCCCCTTTATTTGTACAGAATAGAATATTTATACCTTGGGATTCCAATTAGACTCTCAGGAAGCAATTCTCAGGCAACTTTGAGTCACTTTGCACCTGAATTTGATGAGAGGTGCATCTTGCATGTAGCGGAGATTGAAGATCACTAATGTCTGTCAATAAGAGGTGTGAGACAATATTTTATATGCTTTCCTAATTCTTACACATCACTTGTAAATTATTTGTTTTTAATTAGTGAACATTCAATACTGTTGAGGATCAATAAAAAAATTATCAGGGCAAACACATAAACATATTTGTTTTGTAAATGATGTACATTTTAGCACCTGAACAAGGAGCCGGTCCTATTTTTAAAATTTACATTTGATAATCACAAATGCATGCATTTCCTGTGGGGGTGACATGAGCCCCACACAGACTGCATGCAGCAATAACGGGGCCCTCCAGTACTGCGAAGAGCACTGCACACCAGTGACAGGCTACCAGTGTTGGGAATGATTTTCTGAATACCTTCCCATCTCAAGAATCTTACTTCACCCTTTACCTCTTTCTCCCCTTAGAATCTGTGAATGTACCCCATGTCTGAAAATGCTCTGATTTCACATTTGCAGATCCTAGGAAGTACTGTCCTCTCCCTTTGTCCAGTACTTAAATGCCTTACAAAGGCAACATAGTTTGGCAACTGGGGCTTCCATTCAACACCATGACAGAAAAAAAACTACACGTTAAGTTTGAGGTTTGTCAATATTGTACTAAGTGAATTACCTCCTGTATTTATTTTAATTATTCTCTTAGTTATAGTTTATCAGCTTTAGTTAGAATAACAATACAAACTTCTGCTCTATAGCTCTTTGTAAGGTACAAACAAAAGCACGTTCATATTCCCCTACCTATTTCTTCACCAAAATCCAGTGGAGTAGTCATTATAGCTACATGCTTCTTTTTTTTTCAGTCTTCACCTAAGGATATGTTTATTGATTTTGGAGAGAGAGAGGAAGGGAGAGAGAGAAACATTGATGTGAGAGAGAAACATCAATTGGTTGCCTTCCATCCACTCCCTGACTGGTGTACAGGACGATGCTCCAACCCACTGAGCCACTCGGCCAGGGCTGTGGCTCCACCCTCTTAATGAGAAAATAGAGTCCAAGAGGTTGGCCTGTTATGTGACAGAGCTAGACTTCAGAGTCAGGTCCAATTCCAAAATCGTTCTTCCCACCATATCTTGCTGGTTGCTTCAAAAACAACAACAACACGGAATAAGAAATAAATTATAAAGTCTGAATTATGTGCCCATCAGTAAATGAATGGATCAAAAAACTATGGTATATTTACACAATGGAATTCTATGCAGCAGAAAGAAAGAAGGAGCTCCTACCCTTTGCAACAGCATGGATGGAGCTGGAAAGCATTATGCTAAGTGAAATAAGCCAGTCAGTGAAAGACAAATACCATATGATCTCACCTTTAACAGGAACCTAAACCACAAAACAAACAAACAAGCAAAATATAACCAAAGACACTGAAATAGAGAACAGGCTGACAGTGACCAGAGGGGAGAGGGGAGGGAATTTCAGGGGAAAAGGGCAGGGGTTTACAGGAACAAGTATAAAGGACACATGGACAAAAACTAGGGGGGTGGAAATGGGAGGGAGGTGAGGAGGGCTGGGATGGTAGTAAAAAACAGAAAACTGTACATGAACAACAATTAAAATTTTTTTAAAAATTTAAAAAAAGAACAAACAAACATTAACCTATAGCATCATTTTCATGATTAGGATCTAATCAGGAGTAGATCACTCAGAATGAGTCGGGCAGATAACCAAAAGGAAGACAGAAAGGTGGAGGTGCACTGTGCTGTGACCAAGCCCACTGCTCGGCCCGTTAGGGTACCTGCAGTCAACCAGAGTACCCAGTACAGCAGGGCTGACGGTCTGGGGCTGCGTGTCTTAGATAGTTTAACATGACATTAGGTGCTGGCCAGTGAATTAATTGGAGTCTCAGAATATGGTTTATTTTCTAACTGATACAACTTTACTGTGGAGGCTTTTTCCCCTCTATTTAACTATTGTAGATGCTAGAAATTTACTTTCTCTATATTGAAGAGACAAATTGAAGAGTTCCATAAACTCATTTTGTTTGGCATTATTTCCAGGATGTTTGGAGATTGCGAGCACGGCTTGTAAAAGGAGAAAGAACCAACCTTTGAAACAACCCTTTGCTATGACTCTTTTAAAGGAAATCAAAATTAAACAAGGTGTCTAAGGAAAATATTTTTTAATGAGATGATATAATCTTTCCTATCACTTGTTAACAAAATCAAAATGCATGTATCAGGTACTTAATTGCATGCGGGTAATTTTGCTGTGCAGCGGTATTGCTTTGATGAATATAAAATCAGTAAAAGTGAAATATTACCATTTTAAGGAAAAAATAAAGTTAGGTTTACAACCAAATAAATGTGATTGCTGTATAATTTAAGTGTGTTAGATCTGTTTCTTTCATTCAACTAGCTCTTTACCCAAGCAGAAATGAAGGTTTTGAAACTCAGGGTGTGTTGAATTTTGTATCCCTCTTCTGGAAAACACACAATCTACTTATTTCATGTCATGAGAGACTTCTTTTCAAATACAGAACAAGGTATAACACGGCACATTTAGCGAAGGGCATAAGAAGTACATCATGGAGTAAAAATGAGGGTGGATACTCATACCCTGACACAGGATTTTTCCATGACTTCTCCACGCTACAACCCTCACTGTAAAAATAGACGGAAGTGTCCAAGTCTTCCTAAAGAATGAAGACAAGAGTAACACCTGCTAGTTCTTATTAGGTAGGGCAGCTGGAAGAAACCTAACCTCTTTCAAGGTACAGGGAAATTTTTGATACTTTTTGTTTGGATCTTGAATGAGCAAGAGCTGGAAGGATTTATTGTAACAGAGCATTGTCCTTCTGTACGAGATGAGGGCAGCAAGGAAACAGTCTTTTTTGAAATTCTAGTTTATTAAGAAAGAAATAGAGTTCCTTTCTTGTCATTCTGCCAACTACAAGTATTTCTAATCCTTGTTTCACTGACTTTTTGTTGGTTTCTCCTATAAGGACACCCAGCTTAAGCTCAGTTCCAGCTGGAAACTGGGGAGGACAAGATCACTGACAGGGTCTAAGGAAATTGGATTATGGAATAATGGAAAATAAAATGTGTATAAGGAACGCCAGTGTGAACAGCACCTGTGGAGCACTGTGCAGTATTCCTTTGGCTTCTTGCCCATGGATCCAGAAAGAGCTGGTTTTTAAGATTACTGCAATTTGTCAGACCTTGGGCTCAAGACCCTAGACTGCTCTACTACAATTCAACTTACATTTCTTGAACTGTAACAATGGCAGACATTAACAGTAATCTGTAATAGAGTCATTGGTATTTTTTATGGAAACCAGCGTTATAAAGGGATTCTACTACATATACAGAAACTATGTCTAGCAGTCTGCTGATAAACAACTGTCACCAAATGGACAGGTTACAGAATCATAGAATACACAGAACATAAGAGCTGGAGAGGGTCCTATGGATCATGTAGTCCAGCCTTCTGACTTCATTCATTCATTCATTCCTTCATCCAGTTATCAACACTGAGGACATTTTATCTGCTATGCATATGCTGGGTGTGAAGCAAATACAGATGCCTAGAGCATTCTTTCTGATCACAAGAAACTCAGACCTAGGCTCTGGGGCTGAAACACGCATCAACAATTTACTGATCTCTAATCAGGAAAGGAAAGGAGAATAACGCCCCACCCCCAACAATACTTGTTGGCAACAATACTTTACCTTAAAACATCTATGATCTTTTCATTCCCATAAAGAATATACATATGTAATACATACATATTACTGTATTTAAAAATCAATTTTGAAAAGTTCTTGCAAATCACCCTTGTTAGTAAAAACACAATGTGGCTCATTAGGCTAAGCAAAGAGTTTTAAAATTTTGTTTGTTTGTTCGTATGTTTTGGTCCTAATGAAGCTAGTAGATTGTAATACTGTCTACTAGAGACAAGGCATTAAGTAAAAAGTTGGTTTAAGGTGGGCCTGCCTGTTTGAGCTGAGTGCACCTGTGCACTGGCTAGGGTCCTGGGTATAGGAACCAGCTTGAGCACGATGGGATTTTTGCCACAAGGATCCTGGCCAGTCCATGACATCTAAGAGAGTCAGGCTGCAGGCCAGCTAGCCTGGGACACAGGGCTGCAGGGAAGCTGGGACTCCAGCTCCGAAGCCTGCTCCTCTCTGTGCAGCTGCTCCATTCTCTCTCCCCACAGCTCAGCTTCCCCTGACTCCCAAATAATGGTGGGGGTTGGCTTCTGCCAATCATTCTGAATTCATATCCCCCTTTCCCACAGAGCAGTCAGACTGTGGAACCCCATTGGCTTAGATTCTAGATTCCTAGGGAAGGGCTCAGTGGGTCGTTTTAGATCAGGTGTCCTGCCCTGATCTGACTATTATTATTAAAGCTCAAAGTGCTTGCACTCTTTTCTTTATTTTTATATTTTACCTTATTAATGTTAAAACGGAAAGAATAATATTTCAATGGATAAAAAATCCATCTCATAAAACTGCATACTAAAAAAAAAACCTTACCAAAGTAAGACCAAATGAAATTTCCTTGGTTTATTAATTTTTTTTCATATTACCATTTAGTCCCCTTATACCCACCTCCCCTCCACAATCACCAACTGTTGTCCATGTCCATGGGTTCTTTTTCCTTTTTGCTCAATCCCTCCATCCCCTACCATCCCCCTGTTTTTTCTTTCTTTATTGAATTTTTTTTGAGAGAGAGAAAGGGAGGGGTGAAGAGAGAGAGACACCGATTTGTTATCCAATTTATTTATTCATTCATTGGTTGGCTATTGTATATGCCCTGACCAAGGATTGAATCCACAACCTTGGGGTATTGGGATGACACTCTAACCAACTGAGCTATACAGCCAGGGCTGATCTGATTATTATTTTTTAACATTAGAAGTTTTTCTTTTAAATAATGCTAGCAGTAGCAACTAGCCCTAATCAAGTGTGCATGTCAGGGTGTGGGGGATAAAGGTCAGAGGATAGCAAGTGTGTGTTAGGTGAGGCAAGGGCAGGGAACAGAGCTGATCAAACAGTACAGGGCAGTCTACATTAGGCAACAAATCTCTATTAAAAATAAACTGATGCAATCCTACTTCTCGGTAGTTACCTAAAAGAATTGAAAACAGAATCCCGAAGAGATATCTGTACACTATGTCCATAGCAGCCTTACTCACAGTGGTGGAAAGGTGAAAGCAACCCCAGAGTTCATCAAGGGATGAGTAGACAGACAAAATGTGATTTCTACATACAATGGAATATTACTTAGCCTTAACAAGGAAGAAAATACCAGCTCCTGCAACAGCACAGATAAACTGTGAGGATATAATGCTAATATGCCAGTTGTAAAAGGACATGTATGATTCCACCTATATGAGGTCCCCAAAGTATTCACATTTATAGGGACAGAAAGCAGAATGGTGGGTGCCAAGGTTTTCAGGAAGCAAGGGGAGGGGGTAACCCCTCTGTGTGTAATGGGTACAGCATTTGAGAAGATGAAGTGTTCTGGAGATGGATTGTGGGTAATGATTGCACAATGTGAAGGTACTTAATGCCACTGAACTGTAAACTTAAAAATGGTTAAGATGGTAACTTTTATGTTATGCATATTTTACCAAAATTAAAAGACGAAAATTTTTAAAATCTTTGATAAAGGAAACACATCCAAACTTTCTAAGAGGTTAAGAAGTATACGCTCAACTTTGGCAATCTGATGAAAAAGGCTACTCCCCACTTCGAAAGAATTAGAAAGGGGCACCCAGAAGGAGCCCGCCCACCTTTGGGTGGGCCCCTGCATTAACTCCACAGCTGCTCAAGGCAGCCCCCCTTCCTGCATACAATGCAACACTGCCTCCAGGGGCTCTGGGGAGACAGCTTCTCCTCACCGCATTCCTTAAACAATCTCCTCTTGGTCTTAAACCTGCCTTTCCTGTTCTGTGGGCATTCTCAAGAACAAGGACAGAGCCAAAGAAACAAAAACAAAACTGTTCCCAGCTCTCCTCAGGGACTCCCTTAAGAATACAGGCTGGAGGTGAAATCTCAGCTCCATTATTTGCTCATTGTGCAGGTCACTTAACATCTCTCCACCTCAGTTTCTTCATTTATAAGATGGAGTCTCATGGAGGTGGCCTTAAGGGTTAAATAAGAGTGTTGGGTTTATTTCTTTTCTGTTCTTATCATTTGTTGACAAGCCTATTCAGACTTCACTTGGTAAAGAAGATCTTTAAAATGAGCCCTATGTTACCAATAAAAAGAAAGAAAACCACTCCCAGACCAGTAACAACTATGCCTAGCATATTGCTAGAACCTCGCAAGGCAGAAGGATGCCTCAGACCAGCCTCAGTTAGGGTGACCCATGGGCCTATAATTTTGTATTTTTCCCTTGTTGCTCTGATAGAATCAGGCATCTTCCTTCAAAACAAAAATGTCAGAAGCAAAAAACACCCATATTTCTTCCATTATCCAGTGGTCTGGAGGCCCTCAGATTGTTCTCATTCACTCCTAATAATTAAAAAGAAGCAAACCAACACCCGGGGTATACATATAATAGGTGATGTCTGTTCTTTTCTCATTAAGACACTTTTCTCATTAACTTCAGGTTACTTGAAAGGGATGAAGAAAAACTTGGGCAGGGTAAGTGGCAATGAAAATAATTAGAACGTTGGAAACTAGGACTTAATTGATGGCAAAGACAGTTTTAGAAAAAAAATCTTAGGCTGACCAAAATTTTGAGTAATCTGAAAACTTCAGATTTTTTCATATGTTTCTTTCATATTTTTCATCCAGGTCTCAGAATTTTGCTCCAGTCTCATAGGCTCCCCCAATCACCCAAACTCCCTTTCCTACATTCCTGCACAGAAGACTTCACCCCGCCTACAATGCCCACAGTCCCCACTTGTTAACACCCATCCTGTTCACACAGACACCCTGTCATAAATTTCCTCAACAGAGAAACCCAGACACCGGTCGACATGCGTGCATGTCCACACACACTAACAACATACACCAGCACTCTGGGTCTCATTCCCACAGATTCACCTGCTCACTGTTCCTGCTTCTCCTCCTTTCATTCAAGTTCTCCACATAAATTTCCTTCAACAAGTACAATATTTATTGGGTGACCATGACCAGGCACGGCCGTGACCCCTGGGAGCAACAGAACTGAATAAGAAGTGCTCTTTGCTCTCAAGAAGCTCAGAGTCTACTCAAGAAAGGAGTGTGGAGGGAGGGAAATCATGTGAAAATCTAAATGCATGGGGTGAAGAAGGTCCTAAAATGAAAGAAAAACACAAGGAAATTGAAGGTAAATGAGAGAAAAGGGGGAGGGGACACAAGGAAGAGAAGGTCTCTCCTATGAGGAGAGATAGGAAACAGGTGGTGAAGAGAGAGAAGTGCTTGAGAATAATCTTGAAGAATTAGAAAGACATTGCCAGGTGGGCAAGAAGGACAAGGTTGTTCACCAGGAAGAGAATGTGAAGAAAGGGAGAATCCACGTGGCATGACAGGGTGTGATATGGGAAAACACAGCAGGGAAGACAGAGGGAGATGAGGCTGGAGACGCAAACGGGGACAGATAATGAAAATCTTTTTATGCCATGCAAGGTAATTTGGAATTTATTCAATATTCAGGGGCAAGTCACTCAAGATGCGTTTGATGGCAAGTAACAGAAAAAAATCAATTCTGGAGATTTAACTAATAAACAAAATGGATTACCTCATATAACTGGAAACCCACAAGAGAGGCACACTATGATCAGTGTCATCAAAGACTTAGGTTGTTTCCACCTGTTTCCTATTCCATCTTCATCATGTTACTCACTCTCCTCCTGATCACAAAATGGCTGCAGTGGCCTCAATACTACATCCTCACACAGCAACATCCAGAGGCAGAAAATAATTCTTCTGAGTGTGTGTGTGTATGTGTGTGTGTGTGTGTGTGTGTGTGTGTGTGTGTGTCTTTTTGAGGACTCAGAATCCTTTCCTTATGTCTCTTTGAAAACTAAGAATCTTTTCCCAGGATCTCCTCCCCTCCAGCAGGCTTCCTCTCATCCCTAAAGTTTGTAAGTCAACTTTTAGAAAGGGGATTTACAGTGTACTTGGATACTTATCCTTAATTTGTTCCAGAACTCATGATGAGTGCCAAAACTGATGAATACCAAACAAGTGATGAAGCATTTTTTTGTGTGGGCATCATGCCTCGTACAAGTTCTAGCAAGGGCAATGAGTCCCGAGCAAGTGCTGAGTGCTGAGACTGTTTTTTTCTCATCAAAATTCAGCGAGTACAGGGTTTGATGAGTTCTGAAGCCAGCGAGTCCTGAGGTATGACTGTACTTGATTGGTGGACTAATTGAGATGATGCACATGGAGTCCAGGACTCTGGGAAGCCTACAGCTGACAGAGAACTGGACAAATCTTGTCCCTGTTGGCAAAGAAGGGGGTGGCAGCTGCCAGGACTATGCAAAGCCTCAGCAAAGCCACTTTAGAATTCTACAAAAGAAGGGCTTTCCAAACCCTTAGAGATTCCACTGAGCATGAGGGCCCACGTGTATGTGCCTCCTTCTGCCATCAACTCACCTCCTTTTTTAAAAAAGATTTTATTTATTTTTAGAGAGAAGGGAGCGGGGAGAGAGAGACAGAAACAACGATGTGTGAGACAAACATCTATCTGTGTGAGAGAAACACCTATTGGTTGCTTCTCATAGGTGCTCTAACTGGGGACCAAACCCGCAATCTGACACATGCCTGACCAGAAATCGAACCTGTGACCCTTTGCTTTGCAGTTGGATGCTCAACTAACTGAGCCATATCTGTCAGAGCTCATCTTCTTTTGAATGTTCTAAACCACCAGCAGCTCTTTCTTAATCTCCTTTGCTGGTTTCTCTTCATGCCCCTTATCTCTACATCTGTCTGCCTTGGATCTCTCCTCTCTTTCTACCTTGAGACCAGAGAACTCCAGATGGGCTTGCCTGAGGTCCTTCTCAATGCGGGGGGGCACAGGGAGTTTAACAAAAAAATCCAGCACCTTCTTCCACAACCTTTCTGAACCTTACTGTGATTCAATGACCCAGGGAGTGAAAAACTCCATGGATGCGTGCTTCTGAGGAAAATCTGGTGAGAATAAGGTAAAGAGAATACCAAAGAGAAAAGCTGTAGGCAATGGGTTTGATTTCATCACAGAGACAAACTCATTTTTTATGAAAAGTCAGTAATTAAAAAAAATGTATTCTGGGCAAGAATTTCCACCAAAGGCAAAAGTAAGAACATAAGAAGGTATTCTCTGAACTACATATTTCATAGCATAATATTGAGATTAATAAATGTCACTTAAGAAATCAGTGTTTAGACAAGTCAATCAGCTATAGAAACTATTTTCTACTATTATGATTGTGATAAGTGATAAAGAAAATAAAATTATATTTGTATTCTGAGACAAACTCATTTTTATCTTAGACTAAGAATCATATTTATCTTAGAATCAGAATTCACAACTGAGAGGGTTGTCCCAGGAAATGTATTAGCATGTTATTTCATCTGAAAACTAAAGTCAGACTTCTAATGACAGAGAGCCTGGTGGATCGCTTTGATGGTAGGATGGGACCATATGATGTGTCTTGCAATCTGGCTCAATGGCAGCTTCCTCCTAAAGCAATGAGCAAAATATGCAGCCCCAGCATTTGATAAAAAACACATGTAAGGCATCTTCTGATGAAATTTTTTGTTAAAATATTTTATTACCAAATGTACATTAATAAATAATTTTAGAAGTCTTGATAAAATTCTTCTTATTCTATTTTTCAGAAGCTGGGAAAGCAAATAACTTTTATGATAGGTAACAAATCCTTTTCCAACTCTGTTGGTTTTCAATTCTTAGCTTTCATCAAAATTGGAAGAAGATCTAATAGACCTGCTGGATGATAGGTCCTTACAAATAATATCTGATGATAGATTGTTGTATGTCTTTTGTCACATAACTCAGAAAACTTTCAAAGAACTGTGTGGCACTGCTGTAATAAAATTTTTTTGCTTCATTTATTTATGAGAAAAAGCATCATCACCTCATCTATTTATAGATATGAAAAATAAGAATATTGTTGCAAAATCTTGTCTCTCACAATAATGTTATTCACATATATAAACTAATTTGCAAAAAACTGCTCATTTCATGAAGAGATGTTTAATGACTACTTAACATCTATAATGGCTTGTTATCATTTAATAGGTAATTATGTTGTTTGCCCAGTTATGCACTGATATTAGTTGTAGTGACACATCAATGTAGAAGGAAAAAATTTAACATTAGGGATTATTGTTTCAGAAAAAATATAAGCTGGCAGAAAAATTATGACAGGGTGATAAATGAAAGACTTACAAGCTTAAAAATATGTTCCATTAGAAAAATATCTTGTGAGGAACTGGAATGGAAAGGCCCTAAGGCCTTGGCACTCGGTATTTCATTCCAGTTGATTACAAGTAAAAGTTAAACGAAAGAGAAAAAGTCAAATTTCCAACCATTAAAGAAGAGCCTGTTTGTGTATTTTTTAAAAAAATGAATAAAGGTCACTATAAAATCACTACTACATTTGGATTCCATGGAGACACTTAAAAGAAAAATATAGCAACTTAAAAACATTAGTGCCTCAAACATGCCTAAGATTATTTGTAATTATTTAAACTTATAACAAAGCTGTAATTATCAACTTAAAATAAGTGAGGAGAGTCGTAGTTCTTCAAATTCTTTTAGAGGCTCACTTACATTTATGAAACATTGTACTCAACATAGGTTTGTAAGGACCCATCAGCTGTAGAAATTATTTTTTTACAAGTGAATCAAAACTTTCATCAAGATAAAACACTACTGATCATATAACAAATCTCAATAAATTTCAAAGGACTGAAATCATACTAGGTATATTCTCTTTTAAAAAATTTTTTATTATATTTTGTTGATTATACTATTACAATTGTCCCAATTTCCCCCCTTTGCTCCCCTTCACCCAGCACCGTCCACTCCCTCAGGCAATCCCCACACCAATGTTCACGTCCATGGGTCATGCATATCAGTTCTTTGGTTACTCTATTTCCTATACTGTACTTTACATCCCCATGGCTATTCTGTAATTACCATTTGTATTTCTTAATCCCCTCACCTCTTCACCCATTCTTCCATACCCCACTCCCATCTGGCAACCATTCAAATACTCTATGTATCCATGATTCTCTCTGTTCTTGTTTGCTTACAGTCGTCCCTTGCTATGTTGCAGTTCACTTATTGCGGCTTCACTGTATCACGGGTTTTTAAAATATATATATATATATATATATATATATATATATATATATATATATATATATAATTCCGTATCGCGGAGTTTTTGCTATATCACAGGATTTTGCGGTATATAGGTATTTATATAATATTTATAATTTTAATTATTTTTGCCTAAAAATTTAAAACAATATAAAAAATATAAAAATGTTTTCAAACATATTAAAAGAATATTAAATCAAAATAAAATAAAATACAGTATGTATTTCATCAGCAGATGACTACCATACTGTACACAATGGAAGTGCAGTACGACACGACTGCTTGTGTAAGTTTGCCAACGTGAGATTGTACACGGCACACTATTGGCTGATGGAATGGAGGGCGACCAACCCCAGCACTGTGTTCTGTATCCTGGGCAGTGATTGGCTCAGTGACCTTAGGATTGGTATGTTTGCTCTCCCACACTGTGCCCATACATTCAGCATCTCTCCTTGTCCACTTCACATCGACGTCTGATCGCTGCGCATAGTGTTGCTCTGCAGTGTTGTGTTTTTGTGAAATTTTTGTAAAAGTTTGAATTTATTTCAAGCCTTACTATGCCACCCAAATGTTCTGCACCTTCTAAGGCTTCTAGCAATGAACCCAAGCGCCAGAGGAATATGCTTACCATCAAAGAAAAGGTGGAACTTCTTGACATGTTAAAGGAAGGCAAAAGCTATGCGGCTGTAGGCCACCGTTATGGGATCAATGAATCTACTGTTCACTACATTAGGTCTATGGCAACAATGACTTTTAACAAGACTGCAAAGAGGGTGGTCACTTCCCGCAAGAAGGCCATTGTGAGGATGGAGTCTGCATTGGCCCTGTGGATAAATGACTGCAGGAAGAAGAATATCTCGCTGGATACCAACACCATCCAGATGAAGGCCAAGAAACTTTATGATAGTTTTGCGGAAAGCACGGACATTCACAATGGTCATAAAGATGAAGACGAGGATGACAATGCAGAAGCAGGACCACTGAGTGCTTCTACAACCAGACCTACCCCATTCAGTGCCCCCAAGGGCTGGTTTGACAAATTTCAGAGATGCTTTGGACTCAAGAGCGTTTCTCTGCATGGAGAAGCTGCCTCTGCAGATAAAAAGCAGCACCAGCAACTCCCCATAACTATGTTCATCACTCAGATGAAGAGATCAGTTATGCCCACTCCTTTAGCAGAATTAGAAGTTACAGCCCAGGGTGAAGATGCTGCACCACCTGATGAAGCGCCTGATGAAGTGGTGCCTTCAGAAGAGCTGTAATGCTCTTCTTGGCTGTGCAGTACATTCATCTCATCGTCATCACCTTCATCGCCATCAGTACTACACAGCTACATAATTCATGATCTTCATCATTCAAGTTGTAGTATACTTCACTGGTGAGTACCCATATAGAATTTTATATGTTGTTAAAATTATGTAGGTTTAAGAGTGTAGAAAGTGTTTAAGAGCATATGAAGTGTTTATAAGAGTATGGGAAAGGTTAATAAGAGAGTGGAAAAGGTTTATAGGAGTGTGGGAAGGGTTTATAAAGCCTTAAAATATATATTAATAATAAAATAAATATAACACCGCTACTTTGCAGATTTTCACCTATCGCAGGGGTCTCTGGAATGTAACTCTCACAATAGGTAAGGGATCACTGTAGTTTGTTTTACAGATTCAATTGTTGATAGATATGTATTTATTGCCATTTTATTGTTGATAGTTTTGATCTTCTAGTTTTTCTTATGTAAGTCCCTTTAACATTTCATATAATAGTTTGGTGATGATGAACTCCTTTAGATTTTTCTTATTTGGGAAACTCTTTATCTGCCCTTCGATTCTAAATGATAGCTTTGCTGGGTAGAGCAATCTTGGCTGTAGGTCCCTGCTTTTAATGACTTTGAATATTTCTTGTCAGTCCCTTCTAGCTTGAAAAGTTTCTTTTGAGAAATCAACTGACAGTCTTAGGGGAGCTCCCCTGTAGGTAACTACTTTTTTCTCTGGCTGTTTTTAATATTCTTTATCTTTAACCTTTGGCATTTTAATTATGATGTATCTTGGAGTGGGTCTCTTTGCATTCATTGTATTTGGGACTTTCTGTGCTTCCTGGACTTGTGTGTCTCTTTTGTTCACCAGGTTAGGGAAGTTTTCGGTCATAATTTCTTCAAATAAGTTTTCAAGCCCTTTCTTTCTTCTCTTTCTGGTACCCCTATTGTGGGGGGGCTTCATCCAGCAGAGCTCTCTCAGCTGCTATGGATGAGAATAAGTCTACCAAGACATGATCTGCTTGGGGAGAAAAGGCTGACCAATCTCTCAAAGGAGAAAGGTCTCAAGCTCCTCTCTCAAAGGGCTTTTATCGAGTTTATCTTGCATAGAGATGCATATCAAAGAAAGGAGATATGATTCACAGATAACATATCTGGGATCATGGGGATCCTTTTGAGTCAGGGTCTGGTAGACAGGGTGACACCAGTTGGCCATAAAACCTGGGGAAACAAACTTATTTTGTGCTTGGACCCTTAACATTTAAATTGAGGACATTCTTAGCACACCAGGTTTCACAGGATTTAATGCTTTCTTTTCTCAGGCCTGATCACCTCCCCCCACTGTCCCCCACCCACTCTGGGAACTGCTGGTTCCAGCACAGAGCCGCACTCCCCTTTGGCACTGTTTCAGGCCTGAATGTGGTGGGGGAAGCAAGGCAACTAAGAGATTAGGAGACTTTTTACAAATAGAATGAGGATTCAGGCTATGATAAAGCAAAGGGGTGAGGGTCTTTTGTCCCTCCTCCATAACCCTCTAAGACCTTCCCTATGGCCCCTTTGAGACTGGGCCTGTCTTAGGTTGTTACTTCCTTGAAGAATCTTACCCATTGTTATCTATCCAGCCATTCTCCAGGGGCCAAACGGGGTGAACTAAAGGAGGCAGAGGCTGATCCTCTGCTAGGAAGATAAGTTTTGTCTCCATAGTGGCTTATGGTCCCAAGGTCTCCTAGCCATGGGGCCTTTTCATCTGTTGGCAGGGTTATAGCTTCTGAAACCAGGCATGATGGTTCCCAAAACCCAATGATACAGATGTTATGCTTCATGTTTTCCCAAAGGTTCCTTAAATCATCCTTATTTTTTTAAATTCTTTTTTCTTTTTGCTTCTCTGATTGGGTGTTTTCTGCTACCTTGTCTTCCAAATCACTGTTTAGATCCTCTGCTTCATCTAACCTACCTTTATTCCTTCTAGTGTATTCTTCACTTTTGACTTATTCTTTTTTATGGTTTCTATGTCTCTTTTCATGCTGCTGAAGTTCTCACTAAGTTCCTGATGCATACTTATAACCATTTTTTTGAACTTTATGTCTGTTAAATTGCTTGACTCTATTTCATTTAGCAATTTTTTTTCTGGAGATTTCTCCTGTTCTTTCATTTGGGGAATGTTTCTTTATCTCCCCATTTTGGCTGCCTCTTTGTGCTTGTTTCCATGTATTTTGTAGATCTGCTATGTCTCCCAGTCTTGGCAGGTGTCCTATGGATCCAGTGGCATAGTCTCCTTGATCAGCTGAGGTAGGTGCTCCAGGAATGTCTCTTGTGTGGGTTATGTGAGCTCTTTTGTTGTGATTGAGTCTTGATTGTTATTGGTCTGTTTGTGCATGGGGGCGACCTTGAAGCTGGATTTGAGGATTGATCCTGACCACAGTATACAAGCTGCTATGCAGCTTGCCACATGAAGCAGAATTTGTTTCAGCAGTGTCTGACGCCTGCCAAGATCTTTTTCTGGATATGCTGCTTGTGAAGCTAATTGGATCCTTCACTGATATTGTCTGATGCCGGCAACTGGTGTGTTGGTTCTGGGGCCTCTCGGGAGGGACTCTGGTGTAGGTTATTATCAGATGCCACCTGTGTCTGTCTCTGAGCAGCAAAGCGATCCACATTTTGTAGCTTCCTCTTTCAGGCCTGGATGTGTGGGGGAAGAACCAAGCTATGTACCAAGGACAACTTCCATCAGCACTAAGCCCAGGAGCAAGTTGGCCAAAGGCCCAAAGCACTCTGAGATCCACCTCCACCTACCTCTGCCTGCCAGCTGCCTGTTAATCTCAGTCACTGAAATAGCTTCTGGCAGTACTCAATTTGCACAAGATAGGTTCTCAGTGAGTTACCAGATAGGGGTGAATGATATTCACCAGATTAATACAGGTTCAAACTTGGTGTAAGTAGTGGATCTTCGGCCACTCAACAAAAGCCCCAGAGTATATCAAGTCCATCTTCCACCCACTGGGTGACGGCAGACCTTTGTGGTGGTATGGGGTTGTCAGGGAGTCATCAGGGTGAGGCCAGCACAGTTTACCAGGCCAAAACAGACCAAGATTTGGCTGGGTAAAGGAATGATTCTTCAGTCACGTATGCAAGGGAAAAATGGCCCCATCCTAGAGCCACACAACTTAGTCTGTCCTAGATTCTACTTGGACCCTGAGCTCAGCAGGAAAGGGCTGCCAGGAGTTGAGAGTGTGGGGCTAATGGATCTTTCACGACAGGTAGGTGCCTGTGAGGCTTGGGAACAGTGTGGGGAGAGGCCCCCTTCCCAGAACCACACAATTCAGCCTGTCCCAGATTCTGCCCAGACCTGGGGAGCCCAAACTCAGCAAGGTGGGGCCACCAGGTGTTGGGGAGGGGGACTAGAGGATCCCCAGGCTCACAGAAAAGTGCATAGAATGGCCCCCACCCCAGAGCCACACAACTCAGTTACAGACTCCCCCTGATTCTGCCCAACCTCTATACCCCAGCCCAGGCAGCTGACTTCTTTTCAGGCTGTGAGCTACAGGTAGGGCTATTGCATTCCTCCAGGCTGATGCTGTAAGGAGGGGAGTGCTCCACCCAAGAAAGATGGTATCTGTGGTGTGGGAGAGGAATTCAGGACAAGGATTTGGCTACTGTCCCTTCAGCTCTATCCCCAGGGCTACAAATCCCAATCTCTCCTCACAAGACTCTAGTGCACTCTACCCTTCCTCTGCCAGAGTCAAGGGCGAGTGGCTTTAAATGACATTTTGTGCACTGGCCCTTTAAGAGGGCAACTGTGTCTCTAATTGATTCTTGTCTCTCCTGACAGCGAATCCCTGGTGATTTTCACAGCCAGTTGTTATATGGGCACCTATCCAGCTCTGGCATGGGGTTGAGACCCCATGCTCCTTGGAAATAACATTTGCAGCTGAGATATCCCTCCAGATTCTCAGCTGCCACCTGTGAAGTTGGAGCCAACCATTTTTGCATCTCTGTCCTTCCTACCAGTCTTGATGTGAATTCTTCTGTAAATCTTTGGTTACAACATCTCTGTTCAGCTGGTCTTCAGTTGGTTATTCAGATTGATTGTTCTATATTTTAGTGGTAATTCCAGTTTGGTCCTGGGAGGGGGTGAGTGTAACTTCCACCTACTCTGTCGCCATCTTCATACCCCATCAATAAGATCAGTTTAGAATGCTCCCTTGCTCTCCCTCCCAAGGCACACTGTGTTCATCTTTGCCAAATTCATGTCTTTCTTTACACTGGGGCTTTCTTAGAAGCTTTATTTCTTACCTTGGCCCCTCTCTTTCCTAGACAACTCTTTGTTTCTAGCTACACCTTTTGTGACAACTTATGTTGTCATTTAAAAAAAACTGTTTCCAGTGAGTATTATCTCCCTAATTGACTGTATATTATTTGAGGGCAGGGTCCCAATTATGCAATAGTTATTAATTATTCCTAAAAATGGAATTGGATTATTGACACATATCCTTCTTGATAAAGACTTTCTTGCCACTAAATGACTAACTCAGATGTTCCCCAAATAGTCCAAAGGATGTTAATAATGCTGCATTAATAAAGATGGCATAGTCAATTACATTTGGAGTGTGCTAAACAAAAACATTTTCCAGCTGTAGGACTTGTGAGAACTTTTAAGATACTCCTGTGCATTGTGGCCCAGAGAGAGATGAGCTCGATCTAGAAAGCCTGGTAAAGTTTTTGTTTTTTTAAATAGAATTTTAAACTTTTTTCCTCTGGATTAAAAAATAATTGCATGATGACTGTACAGAACTAGAAAAATATAAAACCTTTCAAAAAACGAAAGGTAGAAAATAAAGATTACTATGGCTGTAAGTTTTTATCAATGCACATATATGTATTTTGAATAAAAATTGGATGAGTCTGTGACTATGTGTGTGTATATACTTGTACATATTTACATGCATATGTACTTGTGTATAATCAGTATATACATATTCTTCATAGTGGTTCTCAACTTTAGTTGTTCATCGCAATCACCTCAAATGTTTGTAAAAAAAATACTCATGCCTAGACTGAGACAAATTGAATAAGAACATTAGGTTGGGGTGATGGATACAAGGGAGGACCAAAAATACTCATAGTTATCTTTTAGAGGGCAGGCCCCTTGTAGTACAGGATTTCCTGCAAGATGAGTGTTCTAGGAACCCACGTGTATCAGTGTACCAGCTGGCGTCTTGTGAGAGGTTGCATTTCACTTCAGTGAATTTGTTTTAAAGACCCAACGCATTTGCCCATTTTATCATGGGCGATTTATGAGTGCACCTGCCCACACCGTGGTGATTATTCAACAGAATTTGACCAAAAACCAGCATGACCCCAGTGCCCCACCCTCCCCATTCACCCTGTCTTGCCCCAAGTGACATTTTTTTGTTTCCCCAGATGAAAAAAGTCCTTGAAGGAAAATGTTTTGCCAATGTGGAAGAAGTGAAACAATAGTGGTAGAAGCACTAAAAGCCATCAAAATGGATGAATTCAAAAACTGTTCTGAGCAGTAGAAAAAAGTCTTGAAAGCTGTATTGCATCAAATGGAGAGTACTTTGAAGGTAACTGAAGTTTAAACATGTAAGAATAAATGCACAATTTTTTATAAATAAATTCCGGTTTGGGGGGGTAGTTAACTAGCTTGATTGTGGTGATTACTTCACAATAAACCTCTATGTCAAAGCATCAAGTTGTACACCTTAGATAGATACAATTTCTATTTGTCCATTATTCCTTAATAAAGCTGAAAAAATTGATTCAGGGAATTTTTAGTTAACATTTGCTAATAAAAAAACATGAATTTTTCAAATTACACACACAGAATTTTAAGGGTTGAGGCCCAAACATTGGTATTTTTAAAGCACCAGGGAAATTGGAATGTGTAGTTGGATCTGAGAACCACATCTCTAGACCCTCTAGGGCAAAGCTAATGCACCTCCATCCATCCCCAGAGGGAGAACATTCAAGTCCCCCCATCTGATGGCCATAGCAGAGTCCAGAAGTTCAGTCTCTCTCCTGCTGTATGCCAGGTAGAGCAGTACAACCTGCATCCTGGGAGGCTCGTGTTGGGACCAGAGCCTGGTGTGATAGGGCTTTGCACTGGAACCTGGCTTCTGTGACTTGTGTCTAACTCGGCACCTGGGTCAAGTCTTTAGTTCCTAAAGCAGCTGCCATTGCTAAGCTGTCATCATTCCTAGAGCAGTGATTCCGTGGGCGTGGGCCTCTCATATGCAAAGTGTCATCCTCAGGAGAGGGGTTCTGAGCCACCATGACTGGGATGCTTGCTCTTCAGATCCCTGACAGGGAGGTAAGGCTACAGTGCACCAACAACCCCAGGCACCAAGCTGCTCCCAAAGCCTGAGGAAACTCAGGACACGGAAGCAGTTGTGTCTCTTGTGTCAAAAGGCAGGAGGCTGCAGAAGAAGTGGGTCTTGGTCAGAAGCTCAGGCTCCTGTAGAGGGGCCCAGGTTGCCATGCTGGCACAGTGCATCGCAGAGGTGAAAGTCGGATGGTGGGGACCAAGTATTTTGTTCCAGTTGCTGTCTCAACTAGTAGAGTAAATGTCCCTCCCTTCATTTCATTTCTCTGGGGACAGATGAGCCCCAGGAGACTATCAGTATTGCAGGAATGTCCAACCTGTAGCCTGTGGGCTGCATGTGGTACAGGATGGCTATGAATGCAGCCCAACACAAAATTGTAAACCTACTTAAAACACTATGAGATATTTTTTGTGATTGCATGTTGCAATGTGTTTAGTGTGTGGCTCAGAACAACTCTTCTTCTTCTAGTGTGGCCCAGAGATACCAAAAGGTTGGACATTCCTGATAGGGTCTCATGGCCAAGTTCTGATGAATCATATCATTCTTAAAAATTAGCTCTTTCTGGTTCTGTGGACAAGAAGCGCAAGGAATGCTGGGTCAGGACCTGCCCAGGGCCCCCCTCACTGACCTGAACCACTTGCCACCTTTCCACTTTCTTCTCTACCTGTTCTTCCCCTCCCATTAAACCTGCCACATTGATTCATTTTCAGAACAGTGAAGATCTAGCCATTCAAGGTGATCTTGTTCCCTTAAAAATAGGGCCAACTTACCCTTCCCTTGTATCACTTACTCTACTCTACCTTCCTCTACAATGATTCTTCAGCAAACCAGAACTTGTTCCAGAGAGATATCTTCCTGGTGGCTCATTCAGCTATCTCCACACTCTTACAGCTTCTTGTCCACAGCTATTAGGATACCATCACATTCCCAGGTCTTTCAAAATATTTCTGATAAACACAAACTCTTTGCTCACACATATACCAATGTGTGACATGTTGTTTAATTTGAATTGTTTCCCATTTTTCACTTTTGTAGTAAATCTACTTTAAACCTCCTTGTACATGAGTACATGAGTCTATTAAGTATGGGATTTTTGATGGAGGTTGGGGATAATACTTCAGTATCAGAGACAGAACAGAGGTGGCAAAAAGAGGTGAGAAAATATAAGGCAAATTCATGATTCCAGTGAGTAATAAGAAACCCTTGAGTTCAGAGTGATATTAAAAATGCTTAACTGGCACAGGACAAACACTGAGCAATCAGAGTAAAGACTAGCTGTGGGAGCAGAGCAGGGTTCCGGATGTTCCCTGCTGGGCCAAGAATCACCCCTTTAGATAGTGGATTATGGGAAGTAAGGGTTCTAGTGGAAAGTGTGGGGCACCAGGGACGATAGAAAGCATTAAGGAGATGGCTCTGGAAAGCAGCAATTGACCAACTGGTAAGGATGTATTTTGATATTTTAGTAACTTGCATAGCCATAACAGTGCTTGCATGCTGCGTATCAGCCCAGAGACCAGTGATCTCTCCACAGCACTCCATGTAGCTGTAGAATGTCCTGTGCCTTTTCCAAAGCGTTTCTCAGCTAACACGTCCTACATTCTCGCAGTGATGGTGGAGGACAAATGTTTCTTGATTTCCTTGGATGAGATATTGGAAAAGCAAGACACAGAGAAGGGTCTATAATATTCTCAGTAGACTCAAGGAAGTTGTTGGTCATGCTGGGAACAGAATATGAAGATAGCAATGCTGATTCTCTCTAAATGGAGACCTCTCTTGTCAGACTTAATTTCACCAAGAGACTTAATAGTCAGTTTTCATAGGGATTGATAGTATTTTCATGGCACACAAGGGAAAAGCTATAAAGACGCTCCATGACACCAGCTAGGTCTTAGAGAAATGAATGTTTTTCATAGGAAAATAAGGAACCAGAAAGGTTTTACAAATGTCATGACTCATGAAGCCCTCATTTTCCACACCCATCTGTGTCAACATAGTCAGCTCTAGAGAGATTTCAAGTGAATTAAAACTTTTTTTGCAAACTGTCACTTTCTTGTCCAACAAATAAGCCTTCATAGTCACACCTAAGGTGTTTTGTTTGCATAGATGCCGAGGCTTGAGGAAGTGGCAAGGAAGGTGTTCATCTAGATCCTTCATGGGGGCTCCTGAGGAAGCTGAGTTCTGGGGACCTCTTGGTTTCAAGGGTCATGAGTCTCATTTTTGGTACAATCCTTAACTCTCTCTGTCAGTTGGGTGGGTGTGAGGAGAGGCTCAGGAACATAATTAGCCCATTGAAAATGAAGTGAAATAAAAGAACAGGACATATTCTTAACATTAGGTATGGACAATGGGCTTTTATATATCTATTTTGAGATAATGCTTATTGTTGGCACAACATCTAGTGTTCTCATTTGCATGGAGGCCCTGTCACCACTTACCTGCATTTCTACTCACCTGAGCTGCACCCACAGTCTCTGATGGACCAGGTGATATGTTGAGTCAATGTCCTTGTAATGGTTATAACTGCACCATTAATTGCCCTGACAAAGTTAAACAGGCAAGGAGGACTTTATTCTAGGCGATTTCGATAGAGTAGAGAGACTAAACTGGACTCCACAAAGGGCTTCAAGAACTGGGGCTGTGGGGACCATTGGGGTGTGGGGAGTAGGCCACCTATGCTTGCTACTTGGCCTTCACAGCTGCAGTAAGAAACACACTGAAGTCAGGCATGTCCCCTCCTACAGAGACTGGGAGGTGGGGGTGTTATCTCCTTCAATGTTTTCATTTCAAAAATATGGTTCCCAGGTCCTCGAGAAAGAAATGTTCTGGGTTGTAAAACTAGAAAGAGGCTGGGAGAACCTTTGTATATATTGCAAAAGGGCAGAGTAAGAACATACAATAGCAAGTTTTTTTAAAGAGTTTATTTATTTTTAGAGAGAGGGGAAAGGAGGGAGAAAAGGAGAGAAACAGCAATGTGTGGTTGCCTCTCACATTACTCCCACTGGGGACCTGGCCCACAACCCAGGCATGTGCCTTGACTGGGAATTGAACTGGTTGGTGACCCTTTGGTTCGCAGCCCATGCTCAGTCCACTGAGCTACACCAGCCAGGGCTAATAGCAAGTATTTTTTTAAGCAAATGCTCTAAGAAAAGAAGGGTCAGGGAAGAAACCTCTCTAAAGGGTAGTCAAGGTGAATGGAATGTGAAGGCTGTCTTGCTTGTCCTCTAAGGCAATTCACAAATGAACTGCAAAATTCACTCCTGCTGCTTGAGAAGAACCCTCAACCCAGTGATAAATAAACTTGGGCATCTCAGGCCCCTGTACAGGTACCTTCTTATGAATAGTCTCTTGAAATGAACTCATAAATGCTTCCTTTTAATGCACTCAACTGAGAGTATTTTCATTGATTAAGTCAACAAACATTTATGAAGCATCTGTTCTGTGCCACATACAATTTTAGGTATGAACAAGGTGGAAACTTCTCCTAAAAGAGACCTCACAGCACTGAAGGAGATAAATGAGTAAATGAACATTGAAAATGTGATGTGAGAGCTCCTCAAAAAAGTCAAACCACAAGACCCAACAACTCCACTCTTAGATATCTACCCAACAGAAACGAGAACAAAAACTTACACAAGAATGTTCATAATAGCATTATTTGTAATAACCAAAGGGAAAAACAACCCAAATGTTCATTAACTGGTGAGTGGGTAAATGTGGTCTATTTCTACAATGAAATACTATCCAGCAATAAGAAGGAATGAAGTACTGATACAGGCAGCCACCTGGAGGAACCCTGACCATAATGTTCAAAGTGAAAGCCAGCCTCAGCAGGTCACATGTTGTATGATTCCATTTAGATGGAATGTCTAAAGAGGCAGATCTACAGAAACAGAAAGCAGACTGGTGGTTGTCTGGGTTTTTGGGGTTGGTGGAACATGGGGAGGGACTGCCGATGGGTATGGATTTCTTTGGGTGGTGATGAAAGTGCTTTAAAATGGACTTGTGATGGTTTAGTGTCCAACTGGTGGCCCGTGGCCTGCATGCGGCCCAGTATGGCTATGAATGCAATCCAACACAGAATCGTAAATTTACCTAAAACCTCTTCTTTTGCTCATCAGCTTTTGTTAGTGTTTGTGTATTTAATGTGTGGCCCAAGACAACTCTTCTTTTTCCAATGTGGCTCAGAGGTGCCAAAAGGTTGGACACCCCTGGATACATTCACAAAATGGTGCTTATGAGGAAGTGGAAAGAGCACTGGATTTGCCCTCGGAAGGCCTGGTTTGAATCCCATAGGTGTTGTGCACTTGATTTTTCCAGGGACGCGCCCTTTGAGCTTTCTCTTCCCTCTGTTTTCTACACCTCACCCAATGATCTCACCCACTTACCAAACTAGAAACTCAGGAGCCACCTGAAATTCATGCATCTCACCCTCTCACAGACTCTAGCTAATCAGTCATCAAGTCCTATTTATTCTATTTCTTCAATCTGTTTAAATGCTCTCTCTTCTCTATTCCTGCTCTTCCTGCCTGTCACCACCATCCTCTCTCATCTGAACTATTGCAACAGCCTTCTCTCAGTTTCACTACTTGACTCTAATCCCTCACTGTCTGTATTGCTGGGAGGATGGTGTTTGTAAAAGAAACCTCATATCACTTCCTTGCTCAAAAGCATTCAATGGTTCATTACTGTGTCATGATAGCAAACACATATACAATGCTCTGTGCCTTCCAGACACCATTCATGGACTTTGGAGGCCTTACCTCTAATCCTCACATCAATCCAAGTGACAGAGCAAGAAATTGGTCACAGAGGTCAAATGACTTACCCAAGGCTGTGTAGCTGCTTAAGTCTAGAGCTGGGATTGAACCCAGGAGCCTGGCCCGAGGGCTGTGCTCATAGTTGTTGGGAACAACTGTGCCTGGTTTCAGAAGCTGCAACCCTCTCCCTCTTGGCTAAGGCTGAGTGAGTGACCTTCAGACCCTAATCCACTAAGGAGACAAAACTTATCTCCCAGACAGGAGCACCACTTCTGCTCATTTTTCTTCACCCTGCCTGGCCCCCAGTGCTTGATTGGTTAGCCAATGACAGGTAAGATTCCTCAGGGGTGAATGACCTAAGACAGGCATGATCGCAGGAAGGCCCCAGGGAAGGACTTGGAGGGCTATAGCAAAAGGGGGTGATGGACCCTTGCCCCTTGGCTTTGACACAGCCTGAGTCCTCATTCTGTCTGTGAGAAGTCTCCTAATCTCCTTACATCCCCTGCCTGATGTAAGCCTGAAACAATGACAGAGGGTGGTGCAGCCCTGTGCTGGAAAGGGCGGGTTCCCTGTGTGATCAGGCCTAAGAAAGAATACATATATATCCTGTGACACCTGCTTTGCCAAGAATGCTCTCAATTAAATGATAAGGGTCCGAGCAGGAAATGAGTTTGTTTCCCAAAGTTTTGTAGCCCTTTAGCTAACAGATACTGACTCAGAATAAGCCCTCATAGTTCTTTGTATACTGTCTATTGTTTAATCCTTACTGCCTGACAATGATTAATGAGCTTTACGTGTATTCCTGTGCAAATTGAAAGCCAGTAAAAACCTGTCAAGGCAAGGGTCGGGGTGCTCTCCCCTTGAGAGAGTAACTGTGCCATGCCTTTTCCTCCACAGGACTCAGTAGTCCATGTGAATGTCTTGTCTCATCCATAATGCCGTGGACACTATGGGCCACTCTCCACAGCACATAGTCATCACAAAGGTGGAGGCCAAATTCTTTTCTGTGACCTAGGCCCTGCCTAACTCAGCTTCTCCATGTTTCTTATGCTCTGGTATTACAAAACTACCTGCAGTTCCTCAAATGGGCCTCACTCCTCTGGGCCTTTGGATAATGCCTTCCCTTCTAACTGGGCTCTGGAAACCCTTGTCCTTCAAGACTTGTCTTTGGAGATGTTGGATAGGTTTACCCAAAGCTGGTTGGCTAGTGATGAGCACAGGTGTCTGCCTTAAAATAGGTGTTCAGTAAATACATGTGATTGAAATAAATGGAACTGAAAACAGCAGCAAGAGGAATTAGTACATCAAGAATGTCACAGGTATTTCACATACCCACTTTCTCACCAAAGATTTCCACCCAAACCACCCTGTTCTGTGGCCCTTCCCTCTCCCATGTGACAGATAGTTACTCTGACAGATAGATCCTTGTTGTGTCCTCTTGCATGTTGCTCCTCCTGGGTCAATCATGCAGAGCCTGCCCCTGTTAAGTGGGGTCAGCCAGTGTGGAAGGGGAGCCCTGCATGGACGCTCAGCCACCAGGAGCCTGGACAGGTGTCAGTGGCACTTTCCTCCACTGGAAACCAACTCATATACTTTGTTTACTCAGCCTCAGTTGTGTTCCTGCCATTAACATTTCTTTTCTGGGCAGTGGTCTAAGTACACAAGGATGATGCTGTGTAAACCTCAGGAAAGAGGAACTCCAGGAGGGTGTGTGGGTTGTGCCCCAGGTCTGGGCATGATCACCATTAGGGAAATTGTAAGCAATGCCCAAAGTCAACGCTGCAGCTGGTAGCAAAGCATTGAAGATAGTTTGTAATAGATGATGGTATCAAGGCATCTCCAAAGACACTGTGCTCTGATGACCCCGTAGAGCTCTGATGCCATTGGCACCCCCATGTCTGGGAACCCATTTTCTCCCCTATGTAGGGTGTGCCTTTGTATCCGTCTAGAGGAGTATGCTGAGCTGGGCGCTCTGCCCACACTGCACACTCTGCCCCCACAGAGGAAGGCTGACTCTGCTCTCTTCCTCAACATCTTGAAGGGGCTCTGGGGCCACAGGCCAAAGAGTCCATGCTTTGCTTGACCGTGGGTATCAGCTGGGGAGACAAGTGTCAAGGCAAGGGGCACTCTGGCTATCTTCAGAGTGTCCTACCTGTCTGTGCAAGCATCACCTCGGTGGGGGTCTTCCCACCTTTCTGGCCCCTCCTTGCTTCACTTCTGAGTCAAAGTCCCCCTTGAGCTCTTCTCCCTCCCTCGCACAGGCTGCAGCCTCCAGGACGAGAATCCCCTCCTCCTCTGCAGCAGATGCCAGGAGCCCTTTGAAACTTGCCCTTGGTCTCTGGAATCCTGACTCTGAGGCTGGGCATTCCGACAGCGACTCCTTGGGTGCGGATCTTGGAAAGGTCACTTCAGAACTGTCTCAGCCCAGGCCCCAAGGACAGGCTCTGCTTCTGTGAGGTTTGCAAGGTGCCAAAAACATCTCTGGTGCTCCGGCAGGAGTAGCCAATGGAAGCCACAACCGGGACCCCTCCCACCCCTCCGCTCAATGGCATCCAGCCTCCTGAATCTCTCCTCCCTCTCTCCTGACCTGACACCGAAGTGAGGACCCAGAGGCCTCAGGGTCTGCAGAACCCTCTCTGCCTGTCCTGTGGTTCCCAGACAGAGCCTCATCCTCTCTAAGGATGGCCTGGAAACAGCTTCTCCTTGTCTCCTGTTTCTCCACCGCTGTGCTTCTCCTGTCCAGTGAGTATGGGGACGCTCCAGAAGGGACAGGTGTTAGGTGAGGCTGCTCAGGTGGCTAGCCCAGAGACAAAGGCGGGTATTTATCTATAAGATGGCTGTGCTTAGGTGGGGGTGGTGTGTGTAACATAATACAATGCAGAGAAAACAGCTTGCCTGGTGGTTTCCTAGGGAGATCAGCTCTGGGCTGGTGTGTGTGGGACCCAGGATGACACACTGGGGCCTGGCAAGTCACAGAGTCTGGGAAAGACTGTCCTGGCCTGGCTGGGGTGAGGGTCCCTTGGGTGTGCTGCAGCCCTCACTCTGTGCTGTTGTCCACAGTGCTGCAGGAGGGGACAGGTGCATCTGTGGGCACCAGGCAGGTAGCTGGACAAGAGGCCCAGGAAGGTCAGTGCTGGGGCCACCCCGTGGTGCAGGGTGGGTGTGCCAGCCCCTGCGGTGGCTCTGGTGGGCCTGAGCTGGTTATGACTGGCCTCTTTTGGGTTTCAGGCGTGGAACAGAAGATATTCATGCAGGAATTAGATGCCTCGAATTTCCTCAAGAAGCGTGGCAAGCGGTCTTCCAAATCCCGAGACGAGGTCAATGGTAAGGATGCAGGTGACCCACCTTCTTCTGGTCCCTCTGGTTCCTTCTCTCTCCCAGGCAACTGAACTATGGGGACCATCGCAAGGGACTGAGGGCTCAACCTAGGTCCTCGGGCATCAAAGTGGCTACAGCTCTTAATTAGAAATTCCACATTTACTTGGTGGCAGGTCACAACTTTTTTGACTGACTGTACTGTCAGGGTAAGGAACAAAAAGGGGCAGTGCCACATGAACTTCACAGTGATGAGACACATCCAGGTTTCAGAAAGTTAAAAACATAAAAGGGAGAATCTATGTTCTACGAGCACAGTATGTCAGTGTGTGCTTTTTGGAGTATTGCAAAGTGAGCCAGTATATGCAAGAGCAAGAGTATCGTGAGCAGGGATGGGGCACAATGGGACTTGGAGCTGGGATTGTGGGTTTGGTGACAGTTTTACTGCTAAGTGGCCTTGGCCACTTCCTCTCCCAGGGCCCAAGTTTCCTTATTTACAAGCACCTGAAAGTGTGATGTTCAGTTAGCAATGTTTTTTTAAAGTTTTTGTTTTTGATGCATTCGGGAGGCCTTTGGGCTCGGAGGTCTGTCTCCTTCTCTACCTGAACGATTCCTGGTGTCACCTGACTAGCAGGGGCCTCATTTCCATGATCTGCCAATTTTCAAAGGCTTTTGGGTTTTCTGCCCTTGAACTAGATTCTTCCAAGGACTCTGAGTGCTGACTGTCTCTGAGTCTACGGCTTGATTCATTACTTGTGTGTGTGTCTGAATAAACCCTTTGTATTACTCAGCACACTCAGTAAGGTAACTTGTTCCATAAAAATAACAGGAGGGTTTTCAAATGATGGGGAAGAAAAGAGCAGAAAATATCGGGAGATACAATTCCTTTTAAAAAATGGATAAATATTAACCACACTGGGAAAATTTCCAGGCCTCACACAATTTGGGATTTAAAAGTTAGCAAATGTCAAGAAACACTAAAAGGACTAATGGAGGTTAGGCAATTCTTGATAGAAATCTGAGAAGCAACTTTTTGGCAGACTTTCAGTGGGGAACAGGCATGAATTTTAGAGGTAATTAGTTTCCATCCTCGGAAGCTAAGCCAAACAAAGAGGTGCATGACTAATCCAGAGGTTCCCCACCTTAAATAGAACCTCAGTGAGTCAGTTGTGGGGGGCCAGGACAGCCTGGAGAATACCTAGGATGCACTTGAGTGAGTGCATCTCTTGTCACCTAGTCAATTTCTATGGATGGGCAGGAGATCAATGCCCACTTATGTCTCAGGTTGAGTAAAAGGCAAGTGATAAACTTGAGTTTGAAACCAGAAAACAGGCATCTGACATCTTTAAGCTTCTGGGTGAAGATGCAGACCACTTTAGGGTGAAAGGAGGAGCCAATCCAATGAAATGCATGTTTCTGAGAAGAGTTGTGCACAATGCACCGTGGAAGAATAACATCTGGTCCCAATAATTTAAATTGTTTTTATTCATTGCTAAGTCAAAGGTTTGATTTGTGGCACCTCCATAAAGGCATTTTGGGAAGATGGTTGCTTTTCTGGAGTAATGCTTCTTTAGGAATTGGTGGTGGCTCATGAAGCACCTGCTTAAAGTCTAAACCCCCTGTCCCACTCTCCTTACCCCACCCCCACCACCCTGGCAACTTATTGGTACCTGAAGCATCATTGGGGCATGTGGTGGGTTGTAAGGGCGCTCTGCCATGCACAGTGTGGTCTATCCAGCATTGAAGTGTGGGTGCCTGAAGCTCTGGCCCCAGTCCCAGCTCTGCCTTGACCAGCTGTGTGACCTTGGTTAAATCACTGCACTTCTCTGTGTTTGAATCCCCTCCTCAGAAGTGTGTAGATGTGGGGCAAGAAGCAAGGCATGGGGAAGGGCAGGTGTACCAGTCCCTTCTGCTGGACTGAGGATCACTGCAACTATGCAGGTGAAGGGACAAGTGTGGGAAAAGCATGGGATTTACCTAAGGAACCTGCACTGAGACCAATTCAAGTAACTTGATTTTCATCTGAGTTAAGTTAAATAATATAAACCTAATATAAATAACTAATATTTAATCAATTTACTTATTCTTTTCTCATTTAATCAATTTACTTATTTCCAGAAGGATTTGAGATGGTTTACAGTATAATCATTTCACAAAAACATACCACTTGTTTCTCCCAGCACGCTCATACTGTGGGGTGAGACAGAAACCTAATGGCTTTCCTCAGTTTTCTGCTTCCATCATAAACCCCCACTTCCTCTTATACTTCCAAGCTGGTGGAAGCAACAGGACCTCAGTCTTCCCACCTTTGAGGTGATGGGAATCATACCTCACATCATGGGGGGGAGTTGAGCCGTACCAAGGAACTGGTTCCCACTGCACCAGACATGACCTTACTGCTACCATGGATTTTTCCAGCTGAAGCCCAGACAAAAGAAATATTTTGAAGTATCTGAGTGTGTTTTAAATGATTTCCACGGGACAACTATACCTCTCACACCAAAGAGGTCAAGGTGAAGATTTGAGGGCAGAAGTGGATGAACTTTGAAACTAATTTATTTTTACATTTAAAAATCTAAAATGTGGAGAGATTTTTCCCCTCAGGCTAAATTAGAACAGGTGAGAAACAGTTGTACCTGTGATGAGGTGGGATGTGGCTATTCAGGTAAGATTCCCTTTGGGGTTCAAGGTATTGTTAGTGAGCTTCATTGCTCAACCACCAAGGAACAGTCACCATATTTATGTGTTCTCAGGGACAGTTTCAGTTTTCACTGGGGGCATTTCTTCCAACCATAGAGGTGTATCTCCAATTTTATAACGTGGAACTCAGACTCCTCATAAAAAGGTTGACAGCCAACTTTACTGGAATAATTGGCATACAGAATAAGGCATACCTGTGGTTAGTATTTTCATCAGGAAGTTTGCCTGACCACCTCATATCCTGCACTAGTTATCTGTTGCCGTATAACAATCGACTCCCAATCTACCAGCTTAAACAAATTGCGCCCCCCCCAAATTTAGCAGCTTAAAACAACAAACATTTATTGTTTCACATTTGCTAGAGTCAGAAATTTAGGCCTAATTAACTGGTAGCCTCTGACTCAGGGTTTCTCAATAGGCTGCAGTCATCTCAAAGCCTGATGGCGAGAAGGTTGGTTTTCAAGCTCATTCACATGGCTGTCAGCAAACCTCAGATCCTTGCTATTGGTTAAGGACACCAGTCCCTTGCCATGAGTGGACCTCTTCATAAGACAGGGTACAACATGGCAGCTGGCATTTCTGAGTGAGAGCAAAACTGCGAGAGAGGCTGACCAACCCAAGGCAGAAGCCACAGTCTTGTTTGTAACCTATCTGGGAAGTCACATTCCATCACTTTTGCCACATTCTGTTCATTAGCAGCAAGTCACTAGGCTGGCACCACATGAGGGGAGGGAACTACCATACCTATGGGTATGAGTATCAGGAATCATCTTAGATTGCCTACCATAGGTCACTGCTGTATAGATTCCTATCATAACAGCCATAATGCCTCTTAGTAGTGAGACAGAATCTCTCTTCCTTGCTTCTTTAATCCCAGTGCATACCACACATTCTGGCCATGGTAGGTGCTCAAGGATGTTGCATGGACTTGAAAGTATTAATTAATGTGAAATGAACTGTAAGTTGGATGACTCCCTCTTATAATTTATTTCTGATCACTGGACTTCGTTTCTAAGTGGCCTAGTGTACCTGGACACACCACTAATCTTATGAGTGAAGCTAAATTGCTTCACCTTCTGGGGTCTCAGTTCTTTTATTTGCACAAAGTGGTGTTGGCTGAGAAGACCTCCTAGGTCCTTCAAGTTTGAAAGCCTGTAAGGAATAAACCATTTCAGTGAAGCCCCCCTCCTTAGCCCTTTCAAACAACTCCTTCCCAACCAGATTAAGTTCCTTAGGCAAAATGACTGGTGTTCCCCTAAACATCTGCAGATGCCCCTATTCTAGGGGGCAACTCTCACTTCTTGCCCTTTCATAGCGGAGGACAGGCAGAGGCTGCGGGCTGATGAGCTACGAAGAGAATATCATGAGGAACAACGAAACGAGTTTGAAAACTTTGTGGAGGAGCAAAATGATGGTAAGAGCTCTCAGCCAGCATCTCTGGGGAGTGGGGCTTTGTGGGAAAATCATGAGTTGCCTCTACTTCTTCTGCCAAAATTTTAAGTATGTAGTAGAAAGAGAATCTCTACTCTCATGTCTATAGGAATCTTGAAAATAAGGGAGAAAGTCATAAAATGGCCATAGAACTGGAGAAGGGATGGAAAATAATGGTAACCCCTTGGTTACCATGAGCTCAGGGACAGTGGGGCTGGGGGAATTGGGGGCTGACTGCATTTCCCCCTACTTGGGTATCACTGTGGTGGCCAGTGTTCTCTGGCTTAGCACCAGTAGAGTGGGGCTGGGAGAATTTCAAACTCAGTTTCAAGTGTCTTGGATTTATATCAGTGGGATGGCTCTAGGAACTACTCATCCTGGAAAACCAAGGCCTTTGTTTACCTATACACTATAATCAGCAGCTTATCTGATTGGTAGAAGCAAACCAGGAAAACTCAGAAAGCACTGGTCACTGGTGCCCTGCCTTGAGCCCCTCCCCACCTCTGACACCAATGTCTACAGGTGATACGAGGGCTCCAACACACCCACAGCATCAGGCATCTGCGTGTTTCTACATGGCTTGCTTGTGCCCTTACCCCTGCTGTTAGTGTCTTCCCTGCTAAGTGTCTTCTTTGACTCAATGTGTCTCACCAGGCAATCCGCACTTCTCATTCCTGCCCTCAACCCTAGGGCAGACAGGGCTCCTGCCTCTCCCAGGAGTGCTGATTTCATTAAGACCTCAGTGGAGGCAGTGGGGTGGGGGTGTGGGTGGGCGGAAAGGGAGGCCAACTAAGTCTGCGAGGCTCATGTTCTTGTAAATGAAGAGTGATCAAATGCATAGAGGTCTGGAGACCTTTGATGCAGAAACTGGCCCGTGAGGATGAGCTAAGAAGGGTAAAACTGAGGGCTCCAGAGGAGGGTCTTCCCACAGCTTCATGAAGGAGGCAGAGAGGTGGAGCAGGCAGCAACCTAAGGGTAAATGTTGACAAAGGGGGACCTTGATCTGATTTTTCTCCTCTTTCCCGGCCTCTGCCTGAGGACATTGACTGGAGCCCTTTGGCCAGGTTGCGGACACCTGCACCAGTCTGGGGGCAGTGCTCAGAGCTCTTCCCTGGGGCCCCCACTCCCCAGCCGCCCACACCCGCCATGGGACTCTGGTTTCAGTTAGCTATCTTTATCTGACAATGTAACCAATTCTCAGAATTGGGAGCAGTTGGATATTCGTCCTCTCCCCAAGATTCTTGTTTCAAAAAAGCAAATGTTGAGGGATTGATTAGCACCGGTCACCAGAAAGACTTAGATTTCCAAGGAAGGAACTATAGGCAGGTGGTCTGGAGGGAATTCTCCTTCTGGTCAAGAGTGGCCTCCCTGAGGACCTGCAAATTCCTCCCAAAGACCTCTGTATCAACCTACCCAGCACATGGTCCTGGTTTGGGGAAGGTGGATAGGAAAGGTTAGAGCCGAGCTCGGCTCTGCCATGGCTGCTCATTGCAACTCTACTCAAAACCACCAGCCTCACAGGGCAAAAATAACAGTTCTGCCTCCAAAAGCTCGGGGATAAACAGTGTGCTGAGCTCCAACTTCTAAGGCCTCAGTGGTAGCATACATCTGCTTCCACCTGCAAAGCCAAAAGCTTAAGGCAGGCCATCCCAGGCTGGCTGCATAACAAAGGATGCCTGGCCACAAGTGGTCCTACAGGAAAGCCCCACGGCCAAGGTCTCTGGTCTTTACTAAGCAGGCCTATCCTTTGTCTAAGTTAAAATGGTCTAAGAAGAGTCTGGCATGGCCTGGGGGTAGAATCATACTCTCAAGATTGGCAAAGAGTAGCTGGTCTACCCAGCCTGAGGAAGGTTGGCACGGCCAATAGCTACCCAAAGCTCCAGTCTGGGCCCAACTCTCTGAGCTTGATCTCTGGGGTATCAAGTCCCTAAGGGGATTTTCAGCACCTGGAGTAGCACCAATGAGAAGCTCCCATAGGAAGGAAACATTCTCAGCAGCCACATTGTCTGCACTACCAGAGGTAACAAGGGGCCCTTTCTGTTGAGGTCATTTGGCTCTCACAGGAGCTAAGGGGAATTTTCTCCCCTGCTGAAGCCACCAGGCTGTGCTGTTAGCTCAATGCACAGAGGGTGCATTTCACTAGCACTAAAGTCAGCTTCATAGGCTTTTGACCCTTGATCTTACCTTCTTTTGTTAGGACTTCCCATCCTCCCAACAACATTTTTCAAAAATACTTAAAAATTGTGACAAAATACATAACATTTGCCACCTTAATTAATTTTATGTATATAATTCAATGGCATTTAGTACATTCACCATGTTCTGCAACTGTCACTGTTTCCAATACCCTTTCATCATCTCAGGATGAAGCTCTGTACCCAATTATGCAATAACTCTCCATTCTACACAGCCTCAGGTAACCTCTGATATATTTTCTGTCTCTATGAATCTGCCTAATCTAGATATTTCACAGAAGTGGACTCACACAATATGTGTTTTTGGGTCTGGCATATTTCACTTAGCATGTTTCAAGGTTCATTGCTGTTGTAGTGTGTATCAGAAGGTAACCCCTTTTTATTGCTGAATAATACTTGCATACATATATGTGTGTGTGTATATATATCTCACTTTTTTTTTAAATTTTTTTAATTCAAATTTTTTTTTAAGATTTTATTTATTTATTTTTAGGGAGGGAAAAGAGGGGGGGAGAGAGAGGGAGGGGGAGAGAGAGAGAGAGAGATCAATGTGCGGTTGCTGGGGGTTATGGCCTGCAACCCAGGAATGTACCCTGGCTGGGAATCGAACCTGGGACACTTTGGTTCCCAGCCCGCGCTCAATCCACTGAGCTACGCCAGCCAGGGCTTATATCTCACTTTTAAAAAAATATTTATTTATTTTTTAGGAAGGGGAAGGGAGGAAGATAGAGAGGGAGAGAAACATGAGTATGTGGTTGCCTCTCCTGCACCGCCTACTGGGGACCTGGCTTGCAACCCAGGCATGTGCCCTGACTGGGAATCGAACAGGTGACCCTTTGATTTGCAGGATGGCACTCAATCCACTGAGCCACACCAGCCAGGGCATATCTCACATTTTGTTTATCCACTTATTGGGTCTTGTTTTCTTTTAGATATATTCCTAAGTATATACCTAGTTCTTTTAGGTATATTCTTAGGAGTGGAACTGTTGGCTCACATGGTAATTGTTTAACCTTTTGAGGAGCTGCACACATGATTTTAAACATGGAAGGCCTTGTGCTATCGAGCTTTAATGGTACCTAACAAGAGCAGGCAGGCTTGAAATGGCTTCAGGAGCCTATTTCTACCATTGAACACAGGTGTTCTTCAGAAATAGGTCTTATCAAATACAGTAAAATCAGAACTTTCAGACTCATTAAAAACTCCCTCCTGATCTTTTTAACCTTTTCTTATGAAAAATGTCAAATATATGTAGAAGTATAAATAGTATAATAAACCTTCATTGAATAACACCCAGAATCAACAATTATCAAGATTTCCCCACACTTGCTTCATCCATCCCTTTATATGATTAGTTTTAAAAGCATTTTTAAAGCTTAGAAAACAGAACATGGTAGAGAAAGTAGTTACTCATAATCCCATTATTCGAATTTGACAATTGTTTCCTTCCTTGATTTTTTCAATGGTATGGCTTACAGACTATTTTTATTACTATTTTGTTACCTTGGTATTTTATGTCTTAAGTATTATAACTCTGGGCTGGTTTCTGCACGAGGCTCTTCCCCCTTTGCTGGTTGTGTAAGGAAAGATCCCTGACATGGGATGCCAGAGCTTCTTCTCTGCAATCTTGGCAGCCGACACTGTTACCGTCCTGTCTGGGCCTGATTTTTACAGTATGACCTTTGGATTCTCAGTTCTCTCAGGTCCTGCCACCTCCAACATTCGATGTTCATCAATGATACACACAGGAGCAGTTGGTTCATGGCACTATGGCATGGGCAGTTGGGTTGACACCTGACAAGACAGCTCATTCTCTTCAGGTCAGAGTCCTTTCCATACTAACACAATTTTCTCTCTCCTCCCCAGAACAGGAAGAGAGAGGCCGGGAGGCTATTGAGCAATGGCGCCAGTGGCATTACGATGGCCTATACCCGCCATACCTCTATAACCGCCACCACATCTGACCTCATTGTCACAAACCCAGAAGACAGAGCAAGACATGCATGTACTCACCCCAGGTGTTCCGTCCCAGGTGTTTGAGCAACTCTCTCCCACACAAACAAGTCCCTCCAAAAGGTCTCAACTTGGGGTGTGTGGTGGTAAACACGTAAGGCCTTTCTTTCTGGTGGATTAAAATGCCCTGGCTGTGGCTTCCTTATAGATGAATTCTGAGGTAAGCAAATGCCCATGGGGCCACCTAGCATCAAACCTAAAGTGGTTTCCCCTTGCTTAGCCATTGTTCCCAAAGTAAGAGTCCCCTTTGATAGAAGAATGAAAAGAATCACAGTAGAGAGAGAAGATTCCATATTTGCTTATAGCTTACAAATAAAAATGCTGAGCGAACAATGCATTATCTTCTCGAATCTCAAACTAAAGGGTGCCAACCTACCTTCCCTGAAGTACAAGATCTCCACACTGACTTGGGCATTTGAAAGCTTGAACTCAGGAGTACTGTTCACTATTTTCTCACTATGTCTCAGTGGTCACATGAAAAAACAATGCTAAAACAATTGTTTTGGCAAAAGCATTCTCTGAGGTGGTTACAGAGCCCAGGTGCTTCTCTCTGAAGAGTGTTAAGGTTCAACTGTAAGGTTTTTTTTTTTTGTGAAGTCACTTTTTTATTTGTTGCAGATGTTATTTTTTTAAGATTCTTATTTTTGTATTGTTGTTCAAGTACAACTTTCTGCCTTTTCCCCTCCCCCCACCTCCCCACCATTCCAGCCCTCCCTACCTCCTTCCTCTGTTTCCACCCCCCTCCTTTGTTATTGTCCGTGTATACTTTATAATTATTCCTGCAAACCCTTCACCCTTTCCCCTCACTATCTCCTCCCCTCTCACCTCTGGTCACTGTCAGCCTGTTCTCAATTTCAATGTCTTTGGTTATATTTTTCTTGCTTGTTAGTTTTGTTCATTAGGTTCCAATTAAAGGTGAGATCATATGGTATTTGTCTTTCACTGCCTGGATTATTTCACTTAGCATAATGCTCTCCAGTTCCATCCATGCTGTTGCAAAAAGTAGGAATCCTTCTTTCTCTCTGCTGTGTAGAATTCCATTGTGTAAATGTACCACAGTTTTGTAATCCACTCATTTACTGGTGGGCACTTAGGTTGCTTCCAGCACTTGGCTATTGTAAATTGTGCTGCTATGAACATTGGGGTACATAGGTTCTTTTGAATTGGTGTTTCAGTATTCTTAGGATATAATCCTAGTAGTGAAATTGCTGGGTCAAAAGGCAGTTCCATTTTTAGTTTTCTGAGGAAATTCCATACTGTTTTCCATAGTGGTTGCATCAGTCTGCAATTCCACCAACAGTGCACTAGGGTCCCCTTTTCTCCACAACCTCTCCAACACTTGTTGTTTGTTGCTTTGTTTATGATGGCCATTCTCACTGGTGGAAAGTGGTATCTCATTGTAGTTTTAATTTGCATCTCTCTGTTAGCTAACAATACTGAGCATCTTTTCACATGTCTCTGGACCCTCTGTATGTCCTGCTTCGAGAAGTGTCTGTTTAAGTCCTTTGCCCATTTTTTAATTGGGTTGTTTGCCTTCCTGGAGTGGAGTCATGTGAGTTCTTTATATATTTTGTAGATCAAACCCTTGTCTGAACGTCAGTGGCAAATATGTTTTCCCATATGGTTGGTTCTCTTTTCATTTTAATGCTGCTTTCTTTAGCCATGCAGAAGCTTTTTGTTTTGATGAGATCCCATTTGTTTATTTTTTCCTTTATGTCCCTTGCTCTAGGGAACATATCAGTGAAAATACTGCTGTGTGAAATATCTGAGATTTTCCTGCCTATGTTCTTCTCTAAGACTTTAATGGTGTCACGACTTATATTTAATCTTTTATCCACCTTGAATTTATTTTTGTGTATGGTGTAAGTTGGTGATCAAGTTTTATTTTTTTTGCATGTAGCTGTTTAGTTCTCCCAACACCATTTGTTGAAGAGGCTATTTTTACTCCATTTTATGCTGCTGTCCCCTTTGTCGAATATTAATTGACCATAGAGACATGGGTTTATTTCTGGGCTCTCTGTTCTGTTCCATTGGTCCATGTGTCTGTTCTTATGCCAGTACCAGACTGTTCTGATTACAGTGGCCTTGTAATACAGTTTGATATCAGATATTGTGATCCCTCCTACTTTGCTCTTCTTTCTCAAAATTGCTGCAGCTATTTGGGCTCATTTATGGTTCCATATACATTTTTGAAGTGTTTGTTCTATGTCTGTAAAACATGCCATTGGTTCTTTAATAGGTATTGCATTGAATCTATAAATTGCTTTGGGTAGTATGGACATTTTGATGATGTTAATTCTTCCAATTCATGAACACGGTATATGTTTCCATTTGTTTGTGTCTTCTTTGATTTCTTACTTCAGTGTTTTGTAGTTTTCTGAGTACAGGTCTTTTACCTCCTTGGTTAGGTTTATTCCTAGGTATTTTATTTTTCTTGTTGCTATGTCAAATGGGATTTTTTTCCTGATTTCTGTTTCTGATATTTCATTACTGGTGTACAAAAATGCCTTCAATTTCTGAATATTGACTTTGTATCCCGTTGTTTTGCCAAATTCATTTATTAGGTTGAGCAGTTTTTTGGTGGAGTGTATAGGATTTTCTGTGTACACTATCATGTCATCTGCAAACAATGACAGTTGTTTCCTCTTTTCCAATTTGGATGCCTTTTATTTCCTTTTCTTGTCTGATTGCTGTGGCTAGGACTTCCAATATTATGTTGAATAGAAGTGGTGAAAGTGGACAACCTTGTCTTGTTCCTGATCCTGGTGGGAAAGCTTTTAGTTTTGCCCATTGAGTATGATGTTGGCTGTAGGCCTCTCATATATGGCCTTTATTATGTTGAGGAATGCTCCCTCTATTCCCACTTTGCTGAGTGTTATCATAAGTGGGTGCTGTACCATATCAAACGCTTTTTCTGCATCTATTGATATGATCATGTTATTTTTGTCTTTGCTTTTGTTTATGTGATGTACTATGTTTATTGATTTGAGAATATTGTACCATCCTTGCATCCCTGGGATGAATCCCACATCATCATGGTGTATGATCTTTTAATGTATTGCTGGATGAGGTTTGCCAATATTTTGTTGAGGATTTTAGCGTCTATGTTCATCAGTGATATTGGCCTGAAGTTTTCTTTCTTTGTTGTGTCTTTATCTGGTTTTAGGATTAGGATGATGCTAGCTTCATAAAAAGAGTTTGGGAGTCTTCCATCTTCTTGGATTTTTTTTTTGGAATTGTTTGTCAATGATAGGGGTTAGCTCTTCCTTAAATGCTTTGTGGAATTCTCCTGTGAAACTGGCCAGTCCTGGGCATTTTTGTGTTGGGAGTTTTTTGATTATTGCTTAAATTTTGTCAGCTGTTATTGGTCTGTTTAGGCTTTCTGCTTCTTCTTCATTGAGTCTGGGAAGATTATATTTTTCTAGAAATTTGTCCATTTTGCCCAGGTTTTCAAATTTCTTGGCATATAGTTCTTCGTAGTAATGCCTGACAATCCTTTGCATTTCTGTGGTATTAGTTGTAATCTCTTCTCTTTCATTTGTGTCCTCTCTTTTTTTCTTGATGAGCCCACTTAAACATTTGTTGATTTTGTTTATCTTTTCAAAGAACCAGCTCCTGGATTTATTGATCCTTAGAATTTGCTTTAGTCTCTATGTCATTTAATTCTGCTTTGATTTTGGTTATTTCCTTCCTTATACTTGCTCTGTGCTGTCTTTGTTGTTGTTCTTCGAGTTCTTGTAGATGTAAGGTTAGGTTGTTTATTTGAAATGTTTCTATCTTTTTTAGATAGGCCTGTATGGCTATGAACTTCCCTCTCACGACTGCCTTTGCCGTGTCCCATTAGTTTTGGGTTGTTGCGAGTTACTTTCATTTTCAACTGTGGTTTTTTAACTGCATTAATCCAAAGCCACGGTTATATAGCAAGGCCAGTTATAACCCAAACTAAAAAAAGATAAAATTGAGTTTTGGAATCATCTCCTTTTTCATAGTGCCTGTATTATTTTGTTACGGCTGCCATAACAAAGTACCACAAACTGGTGGCTTAAAACAATAAAAATTCATTCTCTCACAGTTCTGGAGGCTACAAGTCTGAAATCAACGTGTTGTCAGAGCCACACTCCATTCTAGGAGAGGATCCTTCCTGGCCTCTTCCAGCTTCTGGTGGCCCAGGCTTCTTTGGCTTGTTGCAGCATCACTCCATTGTTATGTGACCTTTGCTGCCCATGTCTTCACATCATCGTCTCTCTATCTTTTTGTGTTTCTTTTCTTCTTCTTATATGGACACCAGTCATATTGAATTAAGAGTCCACCCCACTAACTTCATCTTCACCTGATTATATCTGCAAGGCCCCTACTTCCAAACAAGGTCACATTCACAGGTACCAGAGGTTAGGACTTCAGCCTCTCCTTTGAGGGGAAACAGTTCAATGCTAGCAGTGCCCCTTTCTTCTCTCCCAACCACTCTGCCTTCCTGCCCCAGACTGAGTATCTGTCCTTTAATCCTTGCTCTTAACTGTTTTCAGGAATTCTACACTAAGAATGCAGAAGACTCCAGAACAGCTTACACAGACATCTCTGTGCAGTAACAGCACTCTGGAGAATAGACAACTCTAGATGAAAAATTAGCATCCACTCTGGCCACTTCCTTGTCCTCACCCCTGTACCCTGTTTCCTCCATGGCCTGGGTCCCTGGCCCACTAGTCCAGCCTGCTTTCGAGGTTGGCTTCCAGGGCACTATAGGGCTGCTCCCCTTCAAGGCAAAGCTGCTCAACTGTGGTGAACACTCCACCAGGGGTGGGCTATTTGTTAGATCAGGATACTTTGCAATAAACACATGTTTTTTAAAGCAATTTTTAAAAGACTGATAGAAACTTTAAAAACATTCTAGGGATGAAGCGATTAAGTATTTCCTAAATCACCTCATCTATAGTCAGCACTTCATTTTCTCACACAAACTCAAGCAGGAGCTGAACTGGCTCTGGGAAGGTAGCAAGGACATGGGGTTAACCTCACCATTGTTCCCAGGGTGGGAAGGACAGAGGGGCCATTCTCCTCCCAGCAGACTGGGATTCATAATCTGGAGACTCAGGCTTGGGCACAAGTCAAGTCCTGTCACAAGTCAAAGTAGTGCCCAATTTTCCAGTGACACGACACGTTTGTGTTAAATGTGCCCTAAGTGACAAGATCAGGAGCCAAGACCCTGAATATTTTGATTATATTCTTTTGGAGATCACTGAGGTATTTGCTCTAAAATAATGTTGCTACTACACATTTTAGGTATCTGTGGGTGTATAAATTGGATCAATTTCTGGCTGGGTGGCTCATTTGGTTGAAATGTTGTCCCATACACCAAAAGGTCATGGGTTCCATCCCCGGTCAGGGCACATGCCTAGGTTGCAGGTTCAATGCCTGGTCAGGGCATGTACAGTAGGCAACCAAACAATGCTTCTCTTTCACATTGATGTCTCTCTCTCTTTTTTTAAAGATTTTATTTATTTATTTTTAGGGAGGGGAGGGAGGAGAGAGAGAGAGAGAGAGAGAGAGAGAGAGAGAGAGGGAGAGAGAGAGAGGGAGAGAGAGAGAGAGTCATCAATGTGCGGTTGCTGGGGGTTATGGCCTGCAACCCAGGAATGTACCCTGGCTGGGAATCGAACCTGGGACACTTTGGTTCCCAGCCCACGCTCAATCCACTGAGCTACGCCAGCCAGGGCTTGATGTCTCTCTCTCTTTCTCATCAATGAACTCATCCTCAGGTTAGAATTAAAGAAAACAAAAAAGAGAAAGAACTCATGGATACAAACAACAATGTGGTGATTTGGGGGGGAGGGAGTGGGTGCAGGCATAAGAAGATATGGGGGGGATAAATTGTGATGCAAAAGATTTTTTTAATGCTTTAAAAATTAACAAAAAAGAATGCTTCCAAAGGAAGTGAGAGTAATAAAAAGTTTCCTCAGGATTGGAAAAATATGCATAAAATAACTGAAAACTGCATTTCACCACTTAAAATATTCTCTACATTTTTATTCACCTTTACCCAACCTTTTTGTTGTTGTTGTTACGATAAGACCTCAGAGTAGCACATTTAAGTGATATAGAAGTCCATGACACAAAGGGGGCGCCCTTCTCTGTGCTTCTTCAATTCTACCCTGAGGGGAGCCCAAAGTGACTCTTCCACTTTTGGTGTGTACTCTTCCACTTTTCTGTTTATATGCACACACTTCATTTCTCATAATGGCAACACAGTATGTAATTGTGTGCGTCTGGACAGTCCCACTCTCAGGAGTGCAGAAAGGGGCTACTTAGTAGACCTGAATTGGCTAAACAGAAGTGTCTAACACCAGCTGAGCTCTAAAAGCTCCCTCTTTCTAACAAGGTCTAACATGAGAATTTACTCAACCCAATAGCTCTGTTATTATAATGTCACCATGTTCCTTGGTTCTTTCTATTAAGCATGGGGGGCCCTTTTACTGTAACTTTTTATGGTGGATCTGTTACAGCCATGCCATTTAAGCACACTTCTTTATGGGGTAATGGGTGCTCAGGACATTGTCTGTGTGCTGAAGCTGTCCCTCAATAAGCCCTATTTTATGTTTACAAGGCATTAGTGAGGTATATGTGTGTGTGTTTTCTCCCTTTGCATACCAGTGAATATGCTAGAGTTTACTTACCAGTTCCTCTTAGTGAGATTCCTGGAAAAATGCTGGGTCACAACATCACATATTATATCAGATAATATATACCTTTTCTCTTCAAAAAGGTTAAGTGCTTAGCATTACTGAACATCTTTTCCAGTCCTTTCTTAAACCAAGGAAAGGGAGAACACTGGCAGAAAGTCGAGGAGAGGGAACACTTGTAATACACAGTCTTCATGGTATCCCTTTAGTCAGCATGTCTCACCTTCAGCTCAGTTCTCCAAATCAGCTCTCACCAGGTGACTGGCACACACGCACCCACACAGTTCATTATTTCCGCAGGCTTCCCCACTGACTATGGGCCCATTTTCCTCAGAAAGGCTCTGCAGAAACTGTGGCTCTCCACAGGCTTTACTGAAAGTACTGAGAGGTTTAAATTAGAATGAAAAAGCAGTGGGAGAAACTGGCATAAAATAAGAACTTTTCAAATGGCTCAACATTTCATTACTTTTTTTACTTATTACCTGATGAGACTGAAATTATTTGGGAGGAATGGGTATTTCAAAGTAATGAAGTACAAAATCTCAACAGAAAGGCATGGAGTTCTGCTGGCTGCCTTCCATCTCCAGGGTGTGATCAAGAAAGGAGAAATCAGTCAGCTCGAGGCGAACAAAGGTCAGGGATGTTCCTTCTGGAATTACTGGGCAGGACGCACATGCAGATCCCTTCTGCTTCCTACCACTCCCCCCAAAGTTGCAGAACAGGGAGTCTTGGCAAACTGGCCGGATATACACCCTGGCTCCAGATCTGTGCTCTTGGAGATGGGCTTCCTCATAGCATTTAATCCCAGAGGTAGAGTAGAAATTCTTGCTAATAGGCAGTAGGAAAAACACATGCCTAACCTTAGCTCAGTTACCAAGTAGAGCGAGATGAGGAGCCAACATGGGGCAGTCATGAAAGTTTCGCCCACTGTGAACTCAGACCTGAGTCAGGACTCCGGGCTGTTGGGCCAGGGACACAAGTGAGCTTGCACTCTACCCACATGAAACTGCCCTCCTGGCTGGCCAGGGGCCAGATGCCAAGCCAGGCCCAGAGGGCCAGACCCAGTCCCTGACCCTTTAGGTGGGTAACCTCAACTTACAAAAGGTGTCTGTGTTTTCATACACCCTGTTGGGAAGTAGAGAAAAGACAATGCGTTGCTCTCTCCCCTCAGCCAGGAAATAGGAGCCACAACCTGGTCTGTCACAGGTAATGAGAACACATCCAAAAGCCTTTTTGAAAGGCCAGCAACCAGGTAGACGGGTGGCTAAAGCGTTCTGACTCTGTCCACTCCCCACAGCCACCATCTCAAAGGCCTGCCCTGTCCACTGGGGCCATACAGACATCAACAACCAAGAATGGTCTGAGTGTATCACCAGCTTAAAAGAACAAAACAGTCTGTCCTTGCCTCTTCAATGACCACTCTCAGAGCATTGGCTCCAGATAAACAACTCTGGCAGAAATAAGAATTGTATTACCTTGTTTTACCCCTGTCCTTAACAAGGACTGCATTATACTTCAGAGTTTTCAAATTCTGCCCAGAATTCCTTCACTAAAAGCCAATCACAGTCATTTCCTGGGCTGAGGGAGGCATGCCAAAGGTAACAGGACCGGGATCTGGGCAGCTGCATTTCATAGGAAATGAGTAGTGGAGCAATTTGTATGTTTAGAGACTGGCCTTGTCAAATGTCATCTCTGGGACATTCTTTTAATTAACTCTTCTGTTTTTACATTGCTATCCCCTAGTCCTTTAGGGGTTGCAGGTAAGTGGCCAAAAACAAAGTTGTTCAAAGATGGGCTGGTGAAAACTCATTATTTTTTATTCACTTTTTTTTTTAGTGTGTGTACTCCTGAGGAGATATTGCCAACTGATTATCACATGCCTTCATTTATTTAGATTTTTTGGGAAGTGCTAATTTTCATGAGCCTGAGAATGATTTTTAAACATTTAAAAAACTCATTACATACTTTTTATCAGTTTCATTCGGTTGGGTTATTTCACTTCTAATTCATTTTCAACCAGTTATGTTCTAATTTCTTTCTTAAAAAATATTTATTTAGAGAGAGGGGAAGGGAGGGGGAAGAGGGAAAGAAACATCAATGTGTGGTTGCTTCTTGCATGCCCCCAACTGGGGACCTGGCCTATAGCTCAGGCATGTGCCCTGACTGGGAATCGAACCAGTGACCCTTTGGTTCATAGGCCAGCACTCAATCTACTGAGCTACACCAGCCAGGGCCAATTATGTTCTAATTCTTTGGCAAGTTTTTCACCATTTGAAAGTTCTTAAGGAATTTGTCCAAAAACAAGTTGGTTAAATATGGAAGATCTAATTCACAACTGATAACTCCAATATACTCTGTGATCTTAAAAAGGTTTGTCCACTTTCCACACTGTTTTGATTTTTAAATTAAGAACATTTTAAATGTATACACAAAGTTAAATCTAAAGGACAAAAAGGAAGTGTCCCTCTCCTGTCTCCCAAAGGAAAGTCATTCCCAAGCTGTGAGTATCCTTCAAGTGATCTGTGCATATCTAACCATCTAGCTATCATTTTTCCATTTATTTATTTGTAATCCTCACCTGGTGATATATTTATTGATTTTAGAGAGGGAGAAGAGAAACATCAATCGGCTGCCTCCCACATGAGCCCTGACAGGGGGACAAACTGTCAACCTGGGGACTTACCCACTATCTTTTGGCACAAGGGATGATGCTCCAACCAACTGAGCCAGGACCATTTCTATTTTTTAAACTTCAAAATTCATTTTTGACCAATGGTGCCTACTTTACCTATTGAACACATTTTACACCATTTAAAAAATCTGTATAGTTAATTTATAGTTAAGCAGTTTTCATAAAGCTTTCTCGAATAAAAAGCCTGCAGGAATGGCAATGATTGAAGGGACATACTGGAAAAGAATACTAATTTAATATGTAAAACAAAGTTGAAAATATTTATCTAGATAATTTCTCACTAATTTAGATACTAATAATCAGTATCAAGAGGCACACTAGTGTGTCTGAATCATTTAGTGTGTAGACTCCCAGATTAAAAACTTTCCCCAGTAAAAATGGGAACCTCATTATGAAGCAATGAGGCCAGGGAGCAAGAGCTTGTGACTGTATTAGCTCATGTTTGGTTGGCTATCATGCACCCAGTGCAGAATTGTGGTACTGTGGGCCAATATATTTTACATTTTGTAAGTGGATCTGGATGATAAACAAGTCAAATATACTATTAGATTGGTATTCTGATATCACAATTCACAAAAAAGAACAGTACATTCCTTTAGTAAATCACTGAAGGCCATTTGTGCCCTAAGTACACAAGTGACATACAACTGGACTACCTACAACTGTTTAGGCATGATTAATAATTATGTAAAAATAAAGTCAGTACAACACCCTGAAGATGTTCTCGACCCAGGGCTTGAACAGGCTGCCCCCTGTCAAGGTCAAGCCTGCCAATGCTTAGTTAATAACATCACTTCAGGGAATGTATGAGAAGGAAGACAAAACCCACACTATTATTTATAGATCTTCTTGTCCAACCTTCCTCAGATTACTTCCTTGATATAAATGGTGAAAGAAAATGCTTTCCTCTTCAGATTTGGAACAAGAATAAAATAACTGTATATACAGAAACAACAGGCAACATCCTGAGGAGTCTCTAAAAAAGCTGTTAAACTTCTCTGTAAGACGGGCACGAACCCCAGGATACAGGTCAGTAGATAAAAATGTACTGCATTTCTACAGATTAGTAAGTAATGATTAGAAGTTAAAATGGGAAAATATCATTTACACTATCATCAAAGCTATGAAATATTTAGAAATAAACATAAGATATATATATAATCTATACACTGAAATTACTAAACATTATGGAGAAAAATTAAACAAGACCTAAATAAATGGAGATATAATATAGTCATAGATAGAAAGTCTTGATATTAATATGTTAATTTCCCTCAGATTGAGTCACAGATTAAACACAATCTTAACAAAAATTCTAGCAGGGTTTTTGGAATAGAAATCAACAAGTTGATTCTAAAATTTACTTTGAAATGCAAAGAACCGAGAATTGCCAAAACAAAATGTCAAGAGAATAACAAAGCTGGAGGACTAATACTACCTGATTCCAAGACTTATAATATAGCCACAGTAATAAGACAGGGTGGCACTAGCATGAGGACTGACATACACACTAATTTAACAATACTCAGTGTAGTCCTGGCTGGTGTAGCTCAGTAGATTGAGCATGGACCTTCGAACCATAGGGTCGCTTGTTCAATTCCCAGTCAGGGCACATGCCTGGGTTGCAGGCCAGGTCCCCAGTGGGGCCATGTGAGAGGCAACCACACATTAATGTTTCTTTCTTCTTTCTCCTTCCCTTTCCCTCTCTCTAGAAATAAATAAGTAAAATCTTAAAAAAAACACAGTACTAAGTGTAGAAGTAGATCTCAAAATGTATGGTCACTTGACTTCTGATAAAGAAACCAAAATAATCCAGTGGGGGAAATGATAATCTTTTCACTGAGTGGTGCTGTCACAATTGACCACCCATTGAGCCTTAACCCTTACACCTTACATAAAAATTAACTTGAAATGGATCACAGACCATGAAGAGAAAGGCACAACTATATTAAAATTCTGTAAGAAAATCTTTGTGCCCTTCAGGCAGATAAAGATTTCTTTGAATACAAAATGAATGAGCCAAGAGAGAAAACTGATAAAATGAACTTCAACAAAATGAAAACTGCTCTTTGAAAAACACTTGTTTTAAAAAACAAAAAGGCAAGCCAGGAACTGGGAGCAAATATTCACCATTCACACGATTGCAAAACACTTGTATCCCGGACACAGAAAGAATTCTTACTCACCCCAATAAGTAAACAGGTATTTTACCAAAGAGGATATATGAATGGCCAATAGCACATAAAGATGCCCAATATTGATAGTCATGAGAGAAAAGCAAATTAAGCTACAATGTCATACCACCCCACACCTATCAGAATGGTTAAAATGAAAATGACCGAACATCAAACACTAGTGATGAAGCAGAGAAATGCAACTCTCATATATTACCAGTTGGTGTGTAAAATGGAACCACCACTTTGGAAAATAGTTTAGTAGTTTCTTACAAATCTAAACATACACTTAACCATTTGAGTCAGAAATCCCAACCCTATTTATCAGAGAAACAAACACACATATCCACAGAAAGACTTATACCTGAATATTGGTAGCAGCTTTACTCATACCAGCCCTGTACTGGAAACAATCCAACCCAAATACATTCATTGTGGGGCACATGCACACAGGGAAATACTCAACAATAAAAAAGGAACTGCTGATACATTCCTCAACATGTATATACTTCAAAAACATTATGCTAAGTGGAAAAAAAGCCAGATACAAGGGTGTATTTTGTATGATTCCATTCCTATGAAATTGGAAAGACAGATCTAAATCCGTAACAGAAAACAGGCCAGCGAGGACTGGGCTGTGGAGTGCGGGCTGACCGGGCAGTGGCTCGGGCAGCATTTTGGGATGATAGAAATGTCCTCTAATCTTGCTTATGGCAGTGGTTCCATGGATATACACATTTGCCAACACTTACTGAACTGTATACTTAAGATGTATGTTTTTACTGTGTGAAATTTAGACCTTAATAACACTGATTTTTAAAAAGTTTCATTAGAGAAGTCTTTGCTTGAGCAACATTACTATAGACTTGGTTCCAATCTTAGTTTCAACCCATAATTTTCAAATCACTTAGCCAATTTCTTAATCTGCAAAATGGGGACACCCACAGTCTGGTCCTGTTTTGGGAACCACTGTATAGTTGCTCCTAATTATTGTCGATCTCCCTAATTGCTAATACTTACTCATAACTCCAAAATCGCTACCTGTGGTGCTTTTGTGGTCATTGACAGAAACGTACCTAACACATGTGTTAGCTGAGGTCAAAGCATCACTCTCGTTCAACTGAATCTGACACCTAAAACAAATACCATTTTTGTGCCACGTTTCTCACATTTTTGTGGGTTTTTTTGGTGATTTTGCTATTTAAAGTGGCTCTCAAGCATGGCATTGAAGTGTTGTGGAGTGGTCCTAAGCACAAGAAGGCAGTGGTGTGCCTCAAGGAGAAAGCATGTCTGTTAGGACAAGCTTCATTCAGTCATGACTTACAATGCTGTGGCCGTGCGTTCCATGTTAATGAATCAACAATATAAACGAGGTGCATTTAAACAGAAAAACACATGACCAAGGTTTTATATTGATCTGTTGACAAATATACCTCATCCTGTTTCTCCCTAGGGAGTAGTGATTGAGTGTCTGCTGATTTAGTGGTGATTTTATAAAAAATGACCACAGCCCTGGGTGCTATGGTTCAGTGGACTGAGTGTTGGCCTGAGAACCACAGGGCTGCCGGTTCGATTCCCAGTCAGAGCACATGCCTGGGTTGCTAGCTAGGTCTCCAGTAGTGGGTGAGCAAGAGGCAATCACACATTGATGTTTCTCTCCCTCTCTAAAAATAAATAAATAAATCTTTTTAAAAATTTACTATCATGAGTAACAAAAATAAACTATATATTTCTAATTCCTTCTGTCCTTTCTTGGGTGAAATGACTTTGAGTTTTCACCATCTTGATTACCATTGTCCAGCTTTTTCTCCAAAATGTAAGTCAATACTGCAGATATGGCCTGGCAGACACAGGCTACCGGGGCACTCCTGCCCACTTGATCTGCATAGCTCAGCAATGTGCCTGTATTCTGGCTCCTTGTATCTTTTACAAATTCCACAGCTTTTACACAAACTTCTGTCACAACTTGAGCCAAATGATTTCTTCCATCTTTTGTGTCTCTGTATTATTGTCTTTAAGTACAGTACTCTTTCCTCACTATTGGCAAATCGAGAATTTCATGTTCTGAGCCGCCTGTCCTTCGTGAGAGCTGCATTGCTTCCAAGTCTCAGCTCACGCACTCAGAGATGTCTATATTACTCACAGAAGCTTTCTCTGGTGGGCTGCTGTGATATAATTAGACAGATTTACTCTCCTCATTTAAAAAAATTAATGTTATCAGACACATTAATCTGTTTTAAACATCAAGCTGTACTTCCATCATCATCTACTTCTACACAAAAGCTTAATTTATGCAAAAACTTTGCGGTACACATCCATCAACTTGAAATGATTTTAATAGTTGAAAACTTGAAATTTTGTTTGAGAGATTTTATTTATTTATTTTTAGATGGGGTGGGGGAAGGAGAGGGAAACATCAATATGTGGTTGCCTCTCTCTCTCACCCACTACTGGGGACCTAGCCTGCAACCCAGGCATATGCTGACTGGGAATTGAACTGATGACCCTTTGGTTTGCAGGCCGGTGTTCAATCCACTAAGTTTTAGCCCTACCAACTAGGGCTAAAACTTGAAAATTTTTAAAAGTTGTTTTAAGTTCCCTTTGGGGAAAATTGTACACCAATAGTTCTGAAGTTACTTATTTAGTATTCTGGATCATTGTTAACTAAATTACTAGCTTTCCTTTTGTGGTTTGGAAGAGAAAATATATCTCATTCATTTCAACAAAACTCAAAAGAAAGATGATTTTCCTTAAAAAGTCACTTATTTTTCTGCAAACAGAGAAAGAGGAAAAAAGGAAGGAAGGAAGGAAGGAAGGAAGGAAGGAAGGAAGGAGAAAAGGGTGGGAGAAATGGGATGGGGGAGGGAGGGAGGGCCTATCTATAAAGATCAGAGCAGAACATTCTCAGGCAGGACACAGCCAGTTTTTGTTTTGTGTACTTAACCTGTTCTGAAGGTCTGTGATTTCACAATAAGCCCTACATTGCCAAAAACAAGGTAAGAAAAATTAAACATATTTTGGTTTTATATGACAACATTGATAGACAGTGGGATTAAAAGACAGATCTCATTGATGAGCCCTACTTTCAATGCAAACAAGTCACCCTTCCAGCCTACCCACCCCTTCTCATCCCTGAATATTTTAAGCAGGTGTGCAGACACACACAAAGCACCTCAAATGAAAACGGCCTGAGATCTAGAGTAACTGAGTAGCCATTAAATTATAGTTTAAAATTATTTTAAAATTTAAAGTCAAATTTTATTTTTTACTTTTTTAAAAGATTCTATTTATTTATTTTTAGAGGGGAAGGGAGAAAGGGAAAAATCACTGATGTGTGAGAGATACATGGATCCAGTTGCCTCTCACACACTCCCAACTGGGCACCTGGCCTGCAACCCAGGTGTGTGCCCTGACTGGGAATCAAACTGGCAACCCTGCCCTTCAAAGGCTGGCACTCAATCCACTGAGCCACACCAGCCAGGGATAGTCACTTTTTAAAAAGGCATCTAGATTCAGTTCACCATCGATCTTTACAAGAATATTACACTACTTACATATAATATACAAGTGAATATGGACTCGGATGCTCTTGGTTCAAACAAAAACATGTTCTCACTACTCAGAGCAACCTGGAGTTCAATTTCTAGGCAGCTGCTCAGTCATGACCTACTTCAAATACATAGCTACTTTAAATCTATGGGACATATAATGTACTCTATGTGAACTATTAATATCATAGTTTCAAGTGCTTTTGGTTCTTACTAAGTATTAAACACTTTATTCTTCGTTAGTTAAAAAAACTGAAAACCCAGTATCTCCTGGAAAATAAAATATTCCTAAAAATATAGTTATTAGAATATGACCTTGGGGGAGACGCAAGGGTCAGACCAGCACTTTTTACCATACAGAGAAGAATTTGACAAAATCTAAGGCACTTGAATTTTATTTCTGGCTCCTTATACACCTAAATATCTCCCACAACCACCTCCCATAATTGTGATGTTCTTACCATGACACCATCTTGGGGAAACCTAATCTACCTCTAGCCAGAGTTTAACTCCCAGTACAACAATCCTACCAATTTACCCAGCCTTTAGGTGACACCAGCATTCACTTGGGTCCAACAGTATTTGGAAAGGCAGGTTGCACAGGAAGAGGAATATCCCAAATGGGACTTTTTGATGGTAATTTGCCTGGAGCTTAAACTATAATTCTTGATGTTGATAATAAAGTATATGTGCAAATCCCAAACCCCATTCTTTATGGACTGTTTGTTTTTTCAGTCATGCTTCATAGCTTCTCAAATGTTGCATTCCTTTTGGTTAAAAGTTTCAGTTTCTTTAAACCATATTTTAAAATGATGAGGTTTTTAGGTATTTTCATTCAAAGTTCCACAATATTATATGGGTACTGAGAGCCATACAGATATGAATTAAAATGCCAGTGGTTCGGTGACTTAATCAATTTTTTAAAAAGAAAATAAAACAACCCAACCCCCCGCAAACAAAATAGATAATGCAACAGAAAAAAGAAACCTGGCTTATAATACCAACACATCGAAACTGTGTGAAGGGCAGCCCTGGCTGGTGTGGCTCAGTGGATGGAGGGCCTGCCTGCCAACTCACATCTATAACAAGAGCAGTGATCATAACGATCTAGATAAAAAAGTCACATGTTTATAGAATTTGAGTGCTAAAAGACACATTTCAGGATCACTGTTACACCTTTCCTCACTTTACAGATAAGGAAATTGAATCCCAGAGGTTAAGCAATTTATCTGGGGTGAGCTAAATTAATTCTTTTGCCTCTGTGACACCACGTAAACACTAGACTAGAACCTTATTGAGATAAAGCAACATTACACACCCTATGATCCAAGAGATACAGAAACACAGCTCTCAATTTACCTTCCAGTTTTGGGGCAAAAAATCTGTGTGACTAAAACTATCGTAAAGACAATGGCATATTGACTTTCTGCTTAAAGATCAATGTTAAATTCGGTGTCAAATTAGCACAGTGGAGGGAAGTCCATAAGCAAAGCTTGTAGGCTTAACAAGTATTTGTTTGACTGTGCCCATCAGGAATACAGGCTACACAGAACCAATCCCGGCTTTCCAGAACCACAAGAAGCAGTATAGGTTGTGTGTATCTTGGTAAGTTGCAGCTATTTAAGGCTATTCAGAAATTTGGCATGTTCTTCTCCTCTTGGTAACAGGGTTTCTCCTCCTATCTTTGGACCCGCCTTTTCCTAGAAAAATGAAAATAGTTTAATAAGAAATGGGTCAACATTTTTGCCTGGGTCACTAAAATGAGTCACCTTGCAAATGCCATACCTTTAGCATTCCGTCCCGTTCCCACTTGAAGAGGCCACAGTTACTGAAACACAAAGGATGAGATTCACTCAGCAGTGAGATGCAGGCCCAGCACGTACAGACACCAGAAGAGTGTCCCCCATTCAAGCAGAAGGTGATTGAGGTGACACTCAGATTACAGGCTATGCTCGAATGCTACTGAAAATACACAATCCAGTGATCTGAGGAATGGTCTTCAACTCTGCAGTAAGCCAGATACATCACAGATGGAATTTCTAATAATAGTGTGACAGAGCTGTGCACGTGGTAGGTAATGGATGCAACCTGATTCTTACTGAAAGTTATTGGGATGACACTCAGGTTTAGAAAGCAAGCCCTCTGACACCATGTAGCCTTAGTCTTTCTCTTTTTTGCAACTAAAAGGTTGGGATAAAGGATTAATCTTTTTTCTGGTCTGAATAATCTTTCTTCCCTTTTCATAACCTAAATACATCTACTCTCTTACTATTCGCTCTTCAAAGGGACAGAGATGTTTGTTCTCCTTTTTTAAATTAGTAGGTGAGTCCCAGCTCAGAGAAGCGATGTGGCTACTATGGGGAAAGCTTATCTTCTACTATGTTTCCTTGGGGCGAGAAGAGAAACAGAAAAGAAACGCAGGGAAGACATTGAAATATGTCTTACCCTTGGATCTGAGAGGGTCTGGGGCACAGCGGACTGCCCTATCTGCCTCCTCCTTCTTCCCTTTCTAGTTTTATAGTGCACGTCCTGATGGTTGTCTTTTTCTTTTTGTAATGCAAGTGCCAGACTTAAGCTTTGATTGCTGAGGCATCTTCTTCAAACACACGGCCCGCTGGCCACAGGACTAGATTCCCCAGCCCCCTTCCATTAAGAGTCCTTTGTTTTAGAGATCTCTGTTAATTTCGACAACTGACCATTTGGACTACTTGTTTTCTCTTCGTGTGATTTAAATTCCCCCTCTTATGTTTTAAGTTCACCAATAAAGAATGAGCCTTGGAAACCCTAGGCTCCACCCTCAACCCCAGTCAAAGCAGAAGCAGCCAGGCCAGCATGCTCTGGCTCAGGCTCTCTACAGGGACCTCACTGTGCGGCTCAAGGTGTGCTGTGTGATCTCCAGGCCTCCTAAGTAATAAACCTGTATCTTTTCAGAGTTCCCCAATGGCTGCTGCTGAAGGGTGTCTTGCAGTCACAGTTAAGAACAACTAGGGCTGATCCAGCCACAACATGGGTTATTGATAGGCTAAGACCAATACAAAACAAAGGGAGACTCTCCCCCTGCCCTGAGAGTCAGCATGCCCGTGGCCTTGGCCATACGCGGCTCTGTCACCTTCTCCATCTACAGACTCGTTCAATATCTACTGAGGGAACTTTTGTAGCCTACTAGTAGATCAGTGGTGGCATCATTAAAAAAATTAAATCAATCAATCAATCAATCAATCAATCAGTGTGCTAGATGTCAGGGGTTGGCAAAAAAATGCAACCTGTGGGCCAAATGCACACTGTCCCAGTTTTTGTAAATAAAGTTTTATTTGAACACAGCACATCCATTTGTCGTGTATTACCTACAAGAGCTTTCAAGCTACACAAGCTGGGTAGCTGTGAAACAGACCATGGACTTGAAAAACCTCATATATTTACTATCTGTCTTTTTTACAGAAAAAATTTGCTTACTTCTGCTCTAGATCAAGAATTGAAAAACCAGAGAAAGCAGCTGTTCTTACAAAAACAAGAGTGCCACCTGGAGGCCAAAGAGGCACCATGCTCTTCCATTTGTGAGCTGTACTTACTTCACTGCTCATCTTTAATGAACAGATTTTCTCTGATACTCAAGATGTTTTACAGAAGCTGTTTTCACAATATTTTGGAGGAAAGTCAAGTGTCAATATTCACATAGCCACTTGAAACAATTACCCAGATTGTGAAAAAGTCCCAAATCAGCTCCCGACAAGGTGATGAAGACGGGAGGAGCGCCCTGCTTGACGGCAAGACGGCAACGGCACTGCAACAGACGCCACCCCCCAACAGCTGTGTCATCACTAGGTGACAGGAATTTTTCGACTCCATTATAATCTTATGGGACTACCATGCTCTGTGTGGTCAAGTGTCACTGACCAACACATTGTTACGGAGCACGTGACTGTACATAAATGAGGAGAGCACTGGACGGACCTGTGGTGGTGTATAAGTGGCCTGTGGTTGGCCACCCGGAACTCCACAGGGTGTCATGTGCATTGTGTTCTATGTGAATAACGCTCAACACAGCAGCTCTGCCTCTATATCTGAAGCCACCCCCAAAAAGTAAAAAGAAAACTTAAGAGTGGAGAAAAAAATCCTAACTCCTAGCCCTCACAAATACACGTATTCCCCAACCCACCTTATCCATATTTCATTTATTAACTCCACAAACATTCTTGAGGACATACTATGTGCCAGGCACTATATCAAGTATCGGGGATAAAGCGGTGAAGAGGGCAGGGTCCCTTCTCTCCAGGAGCTGGAAGAAGGCACAGAAATAAGGCTGGACCCTCACAAAGGACTGTCCCTGTTTCAATGGAACAGCATCATGCGGGAACTGAAAGAGGGTTCAAGAAGTCCAGATGGCCCCTGGCTGGCGTAGCTCAGTGGATTGAGCGCGGACTGGGAACCAAAGTGTCTCAGGTTCGATTCCCAGCCAGGGTACATTCCTGGGTTGCAGGCCAGAACCCCCAGCAACCGCAGACTGATGTTTCTTTCTCTCTCTCTCCCTCTCTCTCTCTCCCTCTCTCTCTCTCTCCCCCCCCCCCCTTCCCTCTCTGAAAATACATAAATAAAATCTTAAAAAAAAAAAAGAAGTCCAGATGGGACACGGAATCCCAGGCAGTTCTCATACCTGCAGTGCTTTCTGGGTAGCCTGTCAAGGGAGATACATCTGCTTCCACAGGGGCACTTGAAAAACCTTTTCAACGCGTCGTGCCAATGGTAGTCATGCTGCTCACTGATGCAGGTCTCCAAAGGCTTGAAGTGGGTGTAGGCACACTGCACAAACCGACAAGGACACACATGTGGTGAAGAGCTCTGAAGGAGAACCTGGTTAGCTACTGAGACAGTAATCTGTCCTCTCATGACCCAGGGGCTTGCTAGTGGAGTGACCACCTTAACTTCTAGCTACGGTGAGCCATGTGATTTTGTGGGCCCCTCATACTGATACGACTCTTTCTCATGTTTGCTTCAGTTTCTGGTCAGGCATGAAGTACGCAGTAATCTTCTGTGACATCAAGAAAACAGAAAGGGCCGAGGAAGAACAACAGTGGAAACCTCTAAATAGCCTAGTAGGGCTGTCCTATATCCCCTGCAGTCCCCTGGTTACAGGACACTGAGGCGCGGGGTCCATTTAGGAAGTTGTTCAGCACCTCGTTCACTTTCTCTTACAAGGCCTCTGAAAAGGATAAACTTATTACTACTCCTATTTTTCTTAAGTAGGAAAGCCAAGACAAAGGTATTAAATAATTCACTTAATTTTGATTTTCAAAAGGACTGAAGAGAATAAGAAATGGTGGGTGAAGCTTGGAAAAGGGTGTGATGTTAATTTCTGCTAATTACACCGAGTTTACATAAATAACTCCTGATTCTGGCAACTTCAAAAAGTGCAGGGCCGAGTGATATGCTGGCTATGGTTGGCAGAATGCCTTTCCTCCCCCGAAGATGTACGCACCCTATACCCTGGGACCTATGAGTACATTAGGGTCTAAAGGGGATTCAGGTGGCTAATTAGTTGACTTTAAGATAGGGAGATTGTCCTGTATTTTGTGGGCAGGCCCAATGGAATCACAAAATGTCCTTAAAAGTGGACATGGGACAAAGGGGAGGAGGACAGAGTGGTGTTATGAGGGGGCTCAACCTGCCATTGCTGGCTCTGAAGAAGGAGGAAGGGGTCCCTCGTCAAGGTGTGTGGGGTGGGATCTAGAAGCCAGAAATGCCAAGGAAATCATTCCTCCTCCTGAGTCTCCAGAAAGGAATATGGCCTTCAAGGACACATGGTTTTAGCCCTGTTAGACCCACACAGACTTCTGACCTACAGAACTGTAGGGTAATGAAGCGGTGTTGTTTTAAGTTCCCCATCAGCGGTCATTTGTTAGAGCAGCAGCAAGAAGATAATACACCAGCTATGTCCTTAGGCTTGCCACTTTGTCAGAGTAAAAGTCGCCATCTGAGGTAAAACCTTTACTTATTCACCAAGGTCTGAATTTTCCTAAGGAAGCCCTTTTGGTTGTGGCTGGTTCAGGACCACTCCCTAAATATAAAGGAGAACCTAAGGTTGTAGAAACAATACAGCAAATTGTACTTGGTAAGCTAAGTCTCTTCCCCTTCTTATATGCAAATATAAGGCTGGCCAGCCAGGATGAGGGGGAATGGAAGGAATACTGCTCAGCAGGAGCTTTATGGGGGCCATTTAAAAATTAATGTTGAGGAATAGGAAACTATTTTCTAACAGACTTAGGATAAAAATTCTGCTAACACAGACAATAATACAATTCACACTCTACCCTAGGATTCAATTTAGCAAGGTCCCAGGAGCTATGAACTGAGGGTGTGCTAGAAACTTCACAAAGATGAAAGAGTAACTTGGTTTCAATGGGCAAAGGGGAAGAGCCATTAGAGGCAGGCTTGTCTGTAGAACTGGGAGCTGAGATCAAATGAGAGAAAAACCTCACTACAAATGTTCCACATCAGAGTCCATTGGACAGGTCAACACAGAGCCAGATCCGGGCTATTGTAAGCTCTCTTATTTCCAGTGTAAATAAATGACCTAAGCATGACTCTGGTCACAAGATATGGCCTGCCACCCTGTAGATTCTCCATATTTTGCTGAGTCACAATAGCACAAAATAGGGCCCAGGGTCACAGCTGCCTTCCTGCACTCACCGTCTTGCATGTCACCACTCGGCATTTCACTTCTTTGATGTTTCTCATCTTTTCTTCCATTTGTTCTTTCTTCACCAGTGGCTCAAAATAGAGTTCCTGCAGCTCAGCCTCAGCCTGCAATGACAAGGCATATGGGATGCTTGGACCAATCCCATACACACTCAGACCACAGTTCAATACCAGAACTGAAGAGACAAGCTTCCTGTTGATGAGGACACTTGGTAATGGCTTGGTAAATGCAAATCAAAAGATGATAGTAAGTAGACACACTTTCTTAACATGAAAAAAAGGGTATGAGAACATGTAATTTTTAAAACATTAAATACAGACTTAAAATGCTACCATTACTAACAAGGTCACCATGTCAAGTGTGCACCCAAAGGGAATCTGTCCTCCTATCCCACTACAGACTCCAGTGATGGAAGGTATTCAATGCCCCACCAGCAATGGCAGCCCGGTCTGTTCTACACTCTTCTCCAGACCTTGACAGGAGCAATCCTGTTTGTGCAGAACACAGGGCGGAGACGAGGGCAGTGAGATATTTACAGCAGAATGTGGTTACAGGCCTGGCGTTAATGCAGCTACACAAGACACAAGGATCACTTTGGTGGCCACAAAAGAGAAGCAGCTCAGCTCTAGTCTTCTGAGCATCTCTCCTGATTTCAAGTTCAGTAAAAAGATATGATATATAATGTTCTCATTAGTCATTTGCTAATCAAAAGCAGAGCAGAAGCAATACTGCCCCCAGCGGGCATTTTGAAACCTCGTGGGAGCACTGCCCTGACCTGTGTGCCACAGTGGGTTGGGCATCGGTCTGCAAAGTGAAAGGTCACAGGTGGATTCCCGTTCAGGGCACATCCGGGGTTGCCAGTTCAGTCCCCAGTTGGGGTGCAAGAGGCAATGGATTGATGTTCTCTCTCACATGGTATTCCTCTCCCTCTGTCTCCCGCCCTTCTTCTCCCTCCTAAAAAAAATGTGTGGGAGTTTGTTGTCTCAATGATTTGCTACCCTTGCTACTGCCCGCAACCAGGGATGCTACACTATCTGCAATGCACAGAACAGCCCCACACAACAAAGGGTTTTTCTGAATGTTTTTTGGGACATGTGGATAAAAAACCCAATTATAACCCTCGAACCTAACCACTTTATACACAACCCTACAATATTTGTGCATGGTTTTAATATACACTAAATATTCTAAGAGTGCAACTAGGCAACTCCTGTGTAAAGGGCAGTGAAGACACTGCACTTTGGTGTCTTCAAAAGTTTTCCAAGATTATTCACTGCTTAAAAAAAAACACAAAACACATTTTGAAAGAAACAGGTCCATGGTATTTAAGTTACCGAGTAAACAAACCTCAATGAGTCTTCCCTTCTATCTGTCTCAAATATTTACAACACATATAAATCCAGTACTCTGACTACTTCATTATTTCTTCTAGGGTAGTTGTGCCCATGTACTTACATAATAAAATACATATTTTTAATATAAATATTTCCCTTTTCCTTCTTTATATTATAGTTAGGATATTACATGATCATTTTCAATATAATTCAACTAGTTAGGTGATTATATCATCATGAATTCTATTTCAGAATAATATGGGAACAATACAAAATATCTGTTATTAAGAAGGGGCATTTGGGAGTGTTGGATTGATAACTACTGATTTACAGCATTTGAAATGCCAATATAAAAGTATTTAAATGGAAAAATCCCTTCTCACATTACAAGGCAGAACATAGTAGATAGTGGTGAGCCATTTATCATTAGGTTCACACCCATAATTACATGCAATCATTTTTATAACACTGAAGTCTGTTTAAACAGTGTTAACTGATACTCTTCAATGCAAAGGCAAAGGCAAGACTGCAATCTATGGGGAATATTCCTGTGCTACGAAGTATACCCAAACCAGCTGATATATAGCTACATCCTACTCGGGGTAAAAGAAACAAATTTTAGTCCCACAACAAAGCACTGAGAGTCTGAAGGGCATCATTGCCCTTCAGGATACCATCTTTGATCTTTCAAGCTCTTACCTCTTTTAGGATCCCTGTGTGCTTTGATTTTGCTTTTAGAATTTTCTGAAATTCCTCAGATTCCAGGTAGGCAAGCTGTTCTCTCCTTTTTTTCCTGGCAGGCTCCAATTCATCCTCAGCTAGAGCAAAAAGAAAAAGCACCAGCTGGTACAGCCAAACTACTATTGTCTCATGGACTCAGTTTCCCCCATTCTCTCCATCTCTGCCCACCAGGCCCTTCAAACTGACCTTGCCCCACTAGGCGCCAGCAGAGAAAGGCTCCTAAGAAGTGGACTGAGAAATAGAAACTAGACTAAGGAAGGCAGCACATTTGACTACTGCATTAGAATCTCTTTTCACTTTAAAACAGGAGCTGATTATGATAAAAGATAATAAATAGCCTATTTACAAACTGATATTAAAATGATATTGCCAACTTTGAGTTTTAAAAATAAAAATAGGGCAATTCTAAACAAAGGAAGTCTACTTGTTTCAAAGTACAACTTATACTAATATATAGGTACAAAGATCCAATAAGTAACCCTTTTCTCAAGTTTTCAAATTGTACATAATTTCAATTTAATGTAATTATAAAAGACAAACAGTTCCCATTGAGGAAATTCTATTTGGGGATTCTACCTCAAGATGCAGTGAAGTAAAATTATGACCTGATGTCAGGGATGCTGACTGTGGCTTAAATGTTTCCTTTATAAAGTTTTTCTTTTCTACTGTGAACTTTAGAATCTGTAATACCTTCAGGAGACAAAGTGGTATTCTTTTCTACGCGTTTCTTCATTTCCAGGACATCCTGGGGGTCGTTTTGCTTCTTTTTAATGCTGTTTGGGTCTGTCTTTGAAAGAATTTGGCCTTTTGCCTTTAATTTGGTTATAGCAGCTAACTAGAAGAAAGAGAAGAGAGGGAGATAAAAATCTAAAAACGAGATAGGCATCTGTAGCTCTGCCCCCTGTCCAGTTATTAACCAGTGAATTCTGGTTGCTCTCAAATATAAACTGGCAAAATCTATCTTCATTTTACTTAGCATTATTATAATCATTAAAATTTAAAAGCATAGGGAAACAGGTGTATAATTTAGTAAATAAAGTCTCAGCTTACTTAAATATCGTAAGTTTAACATCAGCTAGTCTGTGGGCTCCTAGACCCATAGAGGAATGACATAAACATTTGGAAGGTTGTTTTAGAATCACACAGATTTAGGGTAAAATTCCAACTCTGCCGCTTACTGGTTTGTAACCTTAGTTACTTCATTGTTCAGCCTCAGTTGCTACATTTACAGGACAATAGCATTTCCTTATCTTTTAGGGTTGTTGTGAATGAAACGAGATAATGTAGGCAAAGCATGCACCTGGACACAGAAAACAGCATGTACACACCTATCACAGGTACAGAGTAATAGTGACAAGTGTGCAATTATTATTACTACAGTAGGCACGGCTCTGACTTGTAGCTCACCCTTGCCCTCCATGTGGTTATAGTTGCTAGTGGAACAAAGTGAGGACAGCTCAAGACAGGGCGACGCAGGCAGTGGTAGAACGTGCAGAGCAGTGGGGTTCTGAGCAGCCCAGCGCCCGCTTCGATCAGAGCAACTCAGCTTCTACGCCTACAGACTGGGCTGCTGTGTGAGATTTCTTCTAAAGGAGTCCTTAAACCACTATTTTACAGTCTTGCCTCAACAATTCCAATAACTTTTTCCCTAATGCCAATCTCTCCAATTGTGAAACAGTATTTTCTTCTAAGCTATCTCCTTCAGACTGACAAGAAAAGTGTTGAGGTAATGGCTAATTTTCTTGAACTAAATTAATGGCATTATGTTGACACCATTATCATTTAAAATTTGACTCTAATTACCACAATCAAGGAATAGCTATTAGGTGTCTGTCATTCCTGATCATAGGTATGTAAAGTATGAAACTCCAGCTATGTCTTACAGAAAGCAAATTCAAAAGCTGAAGAAAACAAATACCAGTTACCTTTTTGGCTTCTGCTAAAGCACTCAGCTTTGGTTTTGGAGGTGGTGATTCATCAAAAAAGAGAACATCATCTCCTTCTGAGATGCCTCGCCCCAGCTTGGGCGCCTGTATGCCTGGGGTTCCTTGAAGCCCGGGGAACTCAGCCCCTGTTGGTGGAGACTGAGAAGGGGGCTGTCCAGAAGATGATGGCACCGCTGGGCTCGAGACCTCACTTGAGCTTTGCAAAAATCTTTAGAGAAATATGCAGTCACAAACTATGCAAGTAGCAAATAACAGCCTGGGGGACTGCAGGGAGGCCACCAATCAATAAGAAATTGTTAGTAAAAGAGTTCCCCCTCCTAGGCTAATAATTCAGATTAGCATGCAATAAGAAGAATGCTAGCTTCACTAACTCTTCAGTTGACTGATTTTTTTCTTTGAAAATGCTAATTGTTTTGCCAATTTAGAACTAATTATTATTTTTAGCAATTGGCTTTTCAGTGGGTGCTGTCTACAGAACACAGCCCTGAATGTGAGCTATGGACTACATTCCCAGCCCCCTGGTTAGTCTGAGGCCTTTAAGAATTCACTGAATCTCTCTGTATTTTAGTTTACTCTTTTGGGAACAGAGAACTCCTGTGATAAATCTGGAAACCCTTAACAGAAAGGTTCTATAATTCACACAATGGCTATTTTACATACAGTTTTCAAGGCTATTTAAAAACAACAAACATCAGAAATCATCTAGTCCAAACCTCTTACTTTATAGTTGAAGGAACTGAGTCCCGAGACCAAAACGTTCACAGTGACAGGCTCGGGACTAGTACCAGGTAATCCCAGGCCGGCATTCTTTTCACTACCACATGCCCACTCCTGCCAGCTCCAGGCTGAGTTTGTAAACTGCCCATCACACCCTGCCCAAAGATATGTTTAACTTCTTTAGCAAATTCTGAAAAACTAAAAATTATAATCCCTTTAAACTGACAGGTGCTCTTATTTCACACAAGGTCCACAGCTTCACATATATTTTTATATTTATATGTATATATATTCTTGTGTAATTTGTTGGCACATGAATACCTCTACAGATATCCCATCAGCACCTCACAGATAGTTGTAGGACCAAATGAGACAATGTATCAATACAGTGCATAACACGGTGCTTGATAGTAGCTTTTATTACAGTGCTATTCAGATAACTTGAGCTCAAGAATCTTTGGCATAATCACTTAGTAAGTTATATAATGTCTAATCACTAGGTTGCACATGTAAAACTATTACAATATTTTATGCCAACTGTAATTTTTAAAGTATATTAATGTAAAAAAAAAGAATCTTTGATTTGTTTACCTTCCATATCCATTTCCACTTTATTTTGCCTCTAAAATAACTCCCCATTTTCAGTGCCTCATTTTTATCATTTACCAGAACAACTGCAAAATCTACTCACTGGCTCAGTCCCTAATTAAAAACCTAATTTTGGCAAATGAAGAAATAGGCACCAAACAGGTCAACATGTGCTTTCCTCTTTCCCCAAATCCTTTTCAGATTGCCCCTCTCTTCCATGGCAATATCAACTACTGTATCCTGCACCACTCGGTCTCAGGGTTCACTAACCATAAGTCAGAAATATATAACTTTAAATGCTATCTATTTAGGTTATGTTCAAATTATTTTAACACCTTCAAAGTTAAAGAGCCAACCACCTAAAATCTAAAGCTGCAGTTTTGAAATCTATGAAGACATTCTGGGGATTCCCGAGATGAGTTAACCAAGCAGGGATGTTAAATATTACTCTTACCGTTTCGTGATTTCTTCTGATTTCTTTTTCCTCATCTCCAACATATGCTGTTTCTGTTGCTTCAGGAGAGCTGATGCCGAGATAGACTGGAAAGCAGGTTTCGGGCTCCCCATGATCCCTAAAAGACAAGCCACAGACTGAGGGGTTTCTGAGAGGCAGCAGGAACTCAGGCATGAACACTAAACAGGTGCAAGCTGACTCTACCTGATGACTTGGCTTTGGCTAAATGTTGTTTCAAGTTTCTGGCTCCAAACGTAGGCAAGTCCATTAATTCCCTGAATTCCTCAGAGCAAGACAAGCTCTTTTGGGCTATTCCTGAAATATACAAACACCGGCTTTAGAGGATTAGAAATTTAGACTATTTGATGTCATGTGGCTTATCACTTTTAAACTGTCTTCATAACTTAGTCATCTGTAAATGAAGTAGACGAAACACCAAGAGAAAAAGAAAGGATCCTCAACCTCTTACATGAGACCAGTAGGAGTGCAAGGGTATGACAAATAACTTATTTGAAGTAATGATTGGAATATTCATATCTGTGGGGTCACTTCATATACTATGTCTGGAATACATACTATGGATAAAGTCCATTCTAGCCCTGACCACTGTTATGAATAAAGCCCCTAGTACAGGGTGAAGGCAGCATTCTCTGACTTAGACCTGTTTTAACAAAAAATAATGCATGGGTTTGACCTGCAATGTGATACTACTAATTCTAATACAATAAGAGTTAGGTCCAGATACATCAAGAAATTTTAAAAAGCACACTAAACTAAGATACAGCCAAGATTAATATGCTGTTTTTTTTCTTAAGATGCTGCCAACTGACCTTGATTCCTTCAGCATAGGCCATACTACTAAGATAATAATGAATGGCTATTTATAATTCATTTAGAGTACAAACTCTGACCACTTTCAGTCCTAAAGACTACACATTTATGCCGGAGAAAGAAAGGTACTCTTGAGAAACAAAGTTACCGAGTTTTTGTTGAGTCTCCTGGATGATCAAATCTGTGCCCTTCACGACCAGATTAGTCAGAGTGGTTTGAATCTTCTTTTTAGGAGCACCAGCTGCTGCACTGTAATGACAAGTCACCCCAAGAAAGGAAAATCACTGAACTTGAGTGCTCTGATGAAGTAAAAATGAAGCACCCATTCATTACAAACTGTCAGTTTCTCAAAACAGCACTCAACTAGACTTTCTGACTACCATGGCCCTACAGCATAACTGGGGAAAGCAGGAAGTCACAGATGCGAGACAGCACAACCTGCACATCTGCCTGAGGTCTACGGGAAGGATATCTTGGCAAAAGAAATAAAAAAATACACGCTTGAATCAAGTAGTGTAGGAATTTATCTTAAAATAACTAAGGGCTATGCAAAAAATAGGGTATTAACAAAAGCTTTGTTTATAATGTTAAAAATTAGAAACAGCCTTAAGGTTTAGCCATAGGGAATTGTTTAAATTATCACAGAGCCATGTAAAAGAATACTATGGAGCCACTAAAAATAATGCCACAAGTACATATTCGATAAGGAAAACATAATTATTTTATGTTTAAAAAAAGGTTCTAAAGTATAGGCACGGTATGATTTCATCTTAAAATACTAAAAATTTATATATATGGAAAAATAAAAACCACCTAGAAACATATATAACAAAGAACTAACATATACATACATATATGTTTTTAAATAAAGTATGTGTATTGCTTTTACAGTTTGGAAAAACATAGAAATCATTTTAAATTTAAAAATGTGCCTAATATTACAAAATAGGCAAGCAGTGAGAGTCCCTTGTCCAATTTCTGTTGGACATGGGACAAAAATCAATGCTTTGTCCTTGGACCAACTGTAGCTCCCTTGTGCAAGGCACGCCCTCAGATATGCTTTCATAATAAGTGACAAGGTCATCAATCACCTACGTCAGGGACTCTGTGGAGAGACTGAGATCACAAGAGGCCGCAAAGGCCTGTGTCCCACAACCCTTTCTAAAGCTGCACTGCATGTTCGTTCACTGAGTTCAACATGGATTTCAAGAGGTCTGCAACCTTACTCTAACCACAGTGAGGGAAATGATTTAGAAGATGTTAACACAATGATCAAAACTCTTTTAATGGCCAAGCAATCAGTCCCAACAAAGTTCCAATATTCACATTAGCACCCAAATAGGAAGCATGAGCTGGCTGTTAAAGACCATCATGACATGACTCAATTTCTCCCCATTCGGTAGGTTTTCCTCTCTATCTGGGAATAAAAGAGGCCCTCATCTACCTTGTTCTAGGCAGTGAGTTATTAAAGATAAAATCTGTACAAGTCTTCTTAGGACCATTGACAGAAATGTACAGTTACTGGGTTTATTCTTATAAGACAAGTAAGATCCTGGTCCCAAAAGCAGCCCAAGAATGTCTTACACCGAGGCTGCATATGATGCTGAAGAAACCCCTCCATAGTAAAAACCATCCTGACACAGCCGTTCTCTCAGGCCGATGCCTTTGCGGGCAAACTTCTTTGGAATGCGTCCTCCGGAGAAGGTGGACTGCAGGTCAGCTCGCTTGGCACTGAGCTTCTTATACTGGGCCTGGACGTGGTACTGACAGTACTCACAGTCCTTCTGCAAAAAAGAAGAGAGGCTGCCTCAGGATTAGAGTAACAGGCCAAGAAACAAAATAAATGCACACGGTTCCTTTCTCCCAGTTTTGCAGGACACCATTCTGTGCGCAGAGTTCTCCCTACTGACCTCCAAGGCCATTCACAAGGTGCAGCCATGCAGTGACTAAGGGGAAAGGTCTTTCCTTAAATTCCAAGTAAAGCGCTAGTTGGGTGGAAGAAAAAGTGATATAGTTCACTCCCTTTGCAGTCTTTCTATACTCAGAATAAAAACCAGGTTCTAGGAGAAACCTCAAAAACATTACACTAAGTGAAAGTCAGACACAAAAGACCACATACTGTGTGATTCCGTTATATCTGTAATTTTCAACTGGTATGCCGCAAGAAGTTTTAAAACATGCAACCCCCAACTATTTAGTCAGGGGCATTGACCTCTTTTCTTTTAGATTGTCAAATAAAAAAATTATAACAGCCAATACAATAGCCTTTTGGCATGAATGAATCAAAATTTTCTGTGACTTTGTCAGGTTGGTAAAAATGCACCTTTTTGGTGTGCTGCAGAAGTTCAGTAGTTTATGTGTGCCATGAGATGACAAAGGCTGAACATCGCTGCACTATATGAAATGACCAGAACAGGTAAATCCAGAGATAGAAGATTAGAGTTTACCAGGGGCTGGGGAAGACGGGAATGGGAAGTGGCTGCTAATGGGTATTGGTTTTTTGGGGGAGAGGGGTGGATATTGAAAATGTTCTGAAATTACAGTGATGAAGGTTATATGACTGTGACTATATCATTAAATTATACAGTTTTAAAAAGTGAATTGTGTCATATGTGAATTATATCTAAATGAAGTTTTTTTTTAAGCTCTAAGAGAACATATAATGAAGTTAAAGCAGAGACAAAAATAAGGTTTTCTGTGCATTTCATCATAGTGTTTGATCTTTGGTACTACAAAAAAAATGGATAAAAGAATGGTTGGTGGTTGGTGAGAATTTATAAACAAGGGTAAACTAAAATTATCTTATAGCTCCTAGTCAGCTGGCAATTAAAGATCACTTTCCTAAGAGGTTAATTCCTTCCCCTATTCTCAGCTTTTCAAACTGGCAAATATTGTCCACAGATTTAACTTTCTCACTCTGAAGCTTCCAGTTATGTAGGAAACTCAGTTCCAAAGTGGTTGTTACCACTAAAGTACCTACAATTTATTCCAATTAATTCCTTTCTTTAGCAAAAAACACCCTAATAAGGCTGAAACCAACCAAATTAACAGTCTGTGTACACGGCTCTCCATTCTTCTTTTTTGCTTTACAGGTTCCCAGGTCAAGAGCTTCACCCATAATTAAGACCTTTTGAGGATGATCAATTGATAAGCACACCTGTGGAAAAGAAGTGAATGGGAGTTAAAAGCAGATGAAGGTATGATCTTCTATCAGCCAGAGTGGATAAAAGCATGGTTGGTGTGAGTTAAAAAGGCTTTATCAGTCTAAAGGAATTTGAAGCCAGTGTTCTATAAAACATTGTTAGGAATGGGAGGTGTAGAAGACATTTCATTCTCTACCCAACACCTCTCCTCTGTGTCTTTGCTCTAAGGATCTTGATTTTACTTAGATTGGCAAATGCTGAACACAAGGTAGTGGATGGATCCCGTTCCCAGTTTTCCCAGCACTCCTATAGTTAGCAGAGGTCATGTGACTATATTCTGAGCAATGAGACTGAAGCTGGGAAGCTTTTGCTTTATTGATAAAAGCAGGTAGAAGAGCAGCCTCAAGAGCTGGCTCACTTTCTTCCTTGAAAATGGAGGGGTGATGTTGAGAGCTTCAAAGCATCTCATGATCAAGAAGAAAAGGCTGAGAGACTCACAGACACTGGTGCTGATATCAACACATTGCCTTTGTCTGGAATATTTTTTTTAATGTGAGAAAAACAAACCCCACTGTTTACTGTTAAAAGGAAACTATAGCAAAGTTTTTCTGTTACTTGTAGCCAAACACATTGGAACCAATAGGTGAAGATTTGTTGCCATTTTCTAATGAAAACAAGGAATGAAAAAACTGTCTCTCACTCCTCCTGATAATAATAATCTGTCTACAACAAAGTGTAGCTTCTTGCTGGGTCAGATGAAGAAATGTATGTCCTATTCACACTGTATTTAAATTTACGATTTATTAGAGATGCGGTAGGTAACACAAAAACTCTACTGATGCTTAAGAAGAAAAACTCACTTCAATTCTAAGTTGCAGCTATAGCTGTACTAATCAATGCAGCAAAGTCCTCTCAACTATAAAACTGTAAAACTTTGCCTTCTTAATGCACCATGGAAATTTATGGAGAGCTAAGGAGACCTGAACATTAGAGTTCAAAAACTCCAGGAACCTTGGAACTAATTTGAAGATACAATGAAAGACGATGATACAAAACATGGGATGAACAAGCAAAAAACCAGATTAATGGCAGTATAATAATATAAAAGCATGGTTTATTACCTGGACATAGACCAATACAAATATTTTTGACTAAGTTGCAAAGGCCCTCCCACCAATAATCACGGAAACTGATTCTCACCTCCTCTGAACCATCCTTGGGCTTCATGGGGTTAGCATTGAGCAGCCCTATGACAGTACCCTGCTCAGTCTTCCAGAGTTCTTTGTGAACCTCTCCAAACAAGAACAACGACACACACCGTGTCAGGTCACGAAGATCATTCAGTCGCCAGATGCTAAATGTTTTCCCCTGGAACAAATATTTATTCATTTTAATGATTTCTGAATGGGTTATACTGCCTCCATTTACAGTTTGTGGAAAAATATATACACAATCCACCCTGAAAATATAGTCATCAGAACGTCTGCTAATTATAAATTAATCCTTTCTCTAGGCTTTAGTACTATCTTTCTTGTTTTAGAGATGAGGTGAAGTTAAGGCAAGCCAGAGCAAACTTGTCAGTAGAGTCTTTAATTCTCAGGTCTACGTAGCAAACGGATAGCATTGCCTTTCCAATCTCTCTCTCACTCACACACACACACTCATGCGTGCACAATGGTTAAAAGGACAGGAGGAAGCTGTAACACTACCACTTAATAATGTACTGATATAAATTTATTATTTATCACTGACTAATTATATTATTAATATTAATAAGTTTTCAGCTTGATGATTCTAAGTCTTTGCTTAGCTTAGAAGAAAAAGAAAAGCATCATTAAAGAAAACTGGTTGCATTTAACTGCAAAATTTCGTATTACTAAATATCTGAAGAAATGCAATTCCAAATGCTGACCAATTATAATATGAAGAACTATGAACCTCCATGATTATAGATTACAAAAAAAGATCAATATTATTTTTAAAAGATTTTATGTATTTATTTTTTTAGAGAGAGGAGAAGGAAAGGAGAAAGAGGGAGAGAAACATCAATGTGTGGTTGCCTATTGCGTGCCCCCTACTGGGGGCCTGGCCCACAACCTAGGCATATGCCCTAACTGGGAATCAAACTGGTGACCCTTTGGTTTGCAGGCCAGCACTCAATGCACTGAGCCACACCAGGGAGGGCAGATCAATAATACTGAATCAAGCTATTTCACAGAGGAATCCCTGAGGGGGTATAATGATAGGTTATGGTGAGCTATTGCCTGGGCTCAGGTATTATAATTATTCTTCCATGGATTTATACAATTCCTTTCTTGGAAGAGTTCATATAAAATTTCTCACCTACTATTTCAAATGTCATTAGACCCAGTTGTGATACAATTAAAAACTTAAATAAAAGCCAGACTTAATCACATTTATCTAGAACAGGGCTAGAATGTAAAACTCAATTTCTGGTGTCAGAGCTCACTAAAAAAAATCTAAAGTTGGCAATATCTAAATTGAAGAATGAAATCAGTATTGAGTGTGACAAATCATAGTATCTGAGCAATAGGAGGGACTTTGCACATAATTAAAAGCCAGTTCCTTCATTTTACAGGTAAGGAAATGGAGGTCCTTAAAGAGAGATTAAGGGTCACCTGCAGGCTACATAGCTAGTTAAAGGAAGAATGAGGGTTAGAACCCAGAATTTCTGTCTTGACAGGACACAAAATAATTTTCTTGTTATGACTCAGCCAACTGCAATTTTAAAACTTGTTAGATCTTTTGTAATATCCATCATATTAAATGTACCACACTGTGGGGGCAGAGGTCAGCAATCTGAGAACTTCTACAATTGACACCTTACATCTAGTAAGTTCTCAAAGGATCTGAAAAGTCAGCCTCTTTGATGACCTGCTCCTGTCCTCCGTAAAAGGGACCATAGCATCATCGGGACAACCATGTATCAACAAACCAATGACAAATGAAATGCAATTAAGAATTATGTGGGAGCCCTGGCTGGTGTGGCTCAGTGGATTGAGTGCCAGCCTGTGAACTGAAATGCTGCCGGTTCAATTCCCAGTCTAGGGCACATGCTGGGATTGTGGGCCAGGTCCTCAGTTGGGGGGTGCACGAGAGGCAACCATACATTGACGTGTCTCTCCCTCTCTTCCCCTCTCTCTAAAAGTAAATAAAATCTTTAAAAAAAAGTTATATGGGCAATGAGAAGCCCAAGTAATATATACACCCAGATCTTCTTTAAGTAGAGCATTCTTTACATATAACCCCTAAGATACCAACTCAATAATGGTGTGGCAACTTGAGAACCTACTAAGAATTATTTCAAAATGAAATGCTGATGGGCTCTGGTTAACAAATCAAGAGCATGAGTCCCCACTGCCAGTTTGTGATGAAGCGGCTAAGAAAGCAATAAAATGGCTCACACTGTTACAGCTCTGCGGAGTGACTTTCTTCAATATAACCCCAAATGTCACCCAGTCTATGTCTTCCAGCTTCTCGCTTGCCATCTTTTCCTTGAGCTGAGACAGCCTGATCAGTTTTCGACCGGTCATTTTCTTGTTCATTTCCGTGGAAGACACTCGAGGCCGTCTGGGTCAAGAAACCAGCAATTGCAATTAGGGGACTATTAGTCTAAGAAAAGATTACCTGGCACTGTAGTAAGATGGTTAAAAGAGGTATTACAGGCAGAAATCTCTAAAGAACCTGTTTTCAGAAGGTTTAGTTATATAATATGGGCTAGGTGGACATTTTTACAGCAGATAAAAAAATACATAATTTTTAAAGCTAAGTTTGTGCTTCCTTGAATATAAACTGGGGCTTATAGAAAATAAAAAGATTACAAACTCTTTCAGTTCTTATCAATTTTAAGTTATAAAACCATTTAAAAATAATGTCTTTTGACTTTAATACAGTATCATGAATGGATATAAGTAAATAAGATATTTAAATCTTATCAGTTCTACAAGAATTGTACTGGTTCCATTTCTAATTAGATTTTTTTAAGCCAACATTTTCACATAATAAATGAAGGCCTTGACTCTAGCTTTAATTAATGTATCCTTGTTCCTAATGACTGGCCAAAATGTGGTAGATTTGCAAATTGTTTTTCTCTAGTAGAATATTAACATCTGTTCCATGTTTGATATATATTAAAGGACAAGATAAAGCACAAATAAACATGACTTTGACGCTTTCAGAAGTCTTCTGGATACAAAGTCCCAGAGCTAACTCTGAACAATGAAAAATGTTAATAGGTTATCATCTGATCATTAGTCCTTAGAATGTTTTTAGGTTCTGAGGTTCAGGTACTCAAACAATTCTGCAACCCTCTAAATTTGTAGGCCACTGAGAAGCTCTGGCTGAGCAGTTTCAACTTGGTCTACCTCCATTCAATTCACACATGTGGTACACTTGCATCAGCAACATCTTTCAGTATCCAAGGGGAGTGTCAACTGGGAACTGGTTAGGAGCAGGCAGTATCCCCTCAGGAAGGACATGTTCACCTTGAAAAAGAATACTGAAGCTCCTCAGAGAGCTTTTATTGCATTCCACCCCTCAGACTCTGTCTCAAACATAATTAAGACACTGAATTTTTCATTTTGGAGTACTGAGTCTTCACAATGCACGTCTATTCCATTACTCTATGTACAGTACCATACTGTAGAATGGCAGCTACTTGTTCTCCCCCTGCTTATTAATATATAAGAGCTTGGCAGTTTTAGCTTAGATTGACAAGGTTTAAGTGTTCTAGAGGCCATGCACTTGGCTACACAGATGGACCGTACTAAAAGCAATTTGGTCTCAGAGTAAAGATTACGAGTCTGCCCTGGGCTTCAAGAGAAGTAATGAGGGAGACGCAATGGAGCAGTGGTACAGAGCACAGAGAATTTTTAAAAGTATAGGCTTTTCGCTGAACTGATCCTGGAATTTATTCCCATTTTAACTGAATATCTTAGTTTTTCCACATAACAGATGCAAAGAATATAAATTTGCCTTAAAAGTTATTAAGAAAAAAGAATACAGTTATTTTTCTTAACACCAATTACAAGATACTATTATCCTGGTTAAATTGTATATACCTTTATTATTTAAAAAGTCTCTATTATTGTTTCTACCTGTCAGTTTCTGATTAAATATACTATCTGCCAGTTTCATACATCTATATAAATGTGTGTATGTATGTACACACACACACACACACACACACACACGCAAAAGTCTTCCTTAAATATTTCATTTGCAATTGTATTGAGTCATACCCAGTACTCAATGCCAGGTTTCGTCAAGTTCCACAGCTACTGGTGTGTGGATCTGCTGTACTATTTCTGAAAGGCTCAGCCCTCAGGAAAGAGGAAAAGGCTTCTGGAGGGGCTGTTGGTTACTGACCTGAGCCTCAGGCCGGAGAAAGCTTCCATGGAGACTGGCTCTGCCGTTTTCCCAGAACTCTTGGGGGCCTCTGCACCCAGATCTATAGTCATCCCACTAGGTTTGTTCCCAGGAGTCATATGGAGTGGTTGGGAGGGTGTACTTGTCGTCCATGAAAGTGAGCTTTTGGGTTCTAGAAAATTAAAATAAAAATTAAGTGGGAAAAAGAACACCACACTGATAACTACAACATTTTTAATAGAATTGTTGCTTTTTCATCAACACATACAATAACCAAATCTTTATGGAAAAAAGGAAGCCCATGAAATCATTTCTGTACTACCCTCAAAGTCTCTGCAGTAGAGTCTCAAAGAACTTTCTGTAGTGATGAAAATGTTTTACACCAGTGCTGTCCAATATGGTAGCCAGTGATCACTTATAACTGACTATTGTTTCTAATGAAATGAATGTCTTATTCAGTGTAATCTAATTTAAACAGTCACTATTCTCTATTATTGTGCCATATGTCAATACTACTCAAAACGGCCTTTTGAATACACATAGTAAAAAAAAAATGCTCCTTACTCTAAGCTATGTTATCTACAGACCATTTTGTCTTCCATCTTTCAAAGGATAATCACTTTGGGCAAACTGGTGCAAATACGACAAAATCAATAGAGCTTCATTTCATTTCATTTTGTGTTATATGTGTGTGCTGAAATAGGATTTTATTTGTGTACTATTCTAGACTCCTGAAAGAGAAGCCTTTTCTAAAGAATAGACCTGGTTTAATACAAGCTAACTTCAAAAAAAACCCTGACCATTTTATAAGGACTCTGTGCCTCAGTCTCACAAGCCCAAAAATTAAACCTCTACATTCCTAGTATGAGAATGCAATCCAGTGTTTATATTTACTACAGTTCAAATCAAATAGAATACAGTTAAAAAAATTTCAACTCATTAAGTATTTAGTAAATACCTTCTAAATAATAAATTTCTAAGCACTCTGAGATGTAGAGAAATTTCCACTACACAATATAGCATATGGTTTCCATTCCCAAGAAACTTCCTTTTCTTAGTGAGCAGACCAGCGCACGTGCATGCTCTCTCTCGCTCTCTCTCTTGCGCGCGCGCACGCACACACACACACACACACACACACACACACACACACACGATAATGCCAAAATATATTTTCAACAGCATCAGAGCAGTGAGAAACTAGGCAGCCTTGAGTACTACACCTGCAGGGGAAACTTGCGGTGTCCGAGCCACCCGCTTGGTTTTTGGTAGAGCAGGGACATCAAGTTCTGCAGAAAAGCATGTTGACTCCTGAATTCTCTGAACTTTCTTTTCCTTAAGAGGGGGACGAGGAGACTTATCTAAAGATTAAAAGTAAAAGGAAAATTAGTAAAGGAAGTTTAGAAAGGGGCTCAAAAGGTGTTTTACTAGGAACTGGATGCAGAAATAGTGTTATAATTTCTTAGCAACAGAAATGCATACTAGTCCTAGAATTATAGTCTGATTACCAGGGGGTTTATGTGGACGGGCTGGACTTATAGGCTGTTTAATTGTAGCCATTTGTAGCTGTTCTTGTAAGGACTTCATTTGCTCTTGCAACTTCTTTAATTCATCTATGGAGAAAAAAAATATTGATTTAAGAACCAAACCAGAAGAAATATTATACATGATTAAAGTGCTAGAATTATATTTGGTGTCTACCCACCTTCCCCCCAAACCTCCAGACCCACAATATAGTCACATATGGAGAACTCACAATTAAATTTTGCACTTCAGAGGGGTTCCTTTAGAGAAATAAACTTATTTCTAGTAATCAATCCTCCAATACCAAAGCTAATTATGAATCTGTACTGCTGACACATACAGATATTTATCTACAGCAAGTTTTTAGGAATCAAGACATAACTACATTTAATTCACAAATTGAATATCATAATCAATAAACAAATGCTTGGTCCTATAACAGAAGAAACTGCCAACCACTGTATTTTATTATAATTTGAAAATATAAGAGAAGATGCCAGGAATAAGAAAAGGGCACTCCTCAAAGCTTCCTTCAGAATGGTCTCCAGCTCAAACAGAATGTGCAGTAGCTTTTATAGTCTTGTCTCTGGCTCCATGTGCATATAAATTTCAGAGTTACATATATGTTTTTTATAATAAGGATGAAAAGTATTAGATGCACCTGTGAAGGGTCAGTTACAACAGGCTGTCCCTGATACATATATATGTCACTGGCTGTCTGTCAGTTTGCATGCTGAAATGCTGGCCTTAAGTGTTTGATGTACTAACTCAGACAATTTTTTTTTTTTTACAAAGTCATTTATCTCCACCCTTGACTGAAGAGCTATCTTGATGAAAACATTAGACTCGTCTTCATCTAGTCATCTAGAAAGCAAGTAGTGAGGGTACCTTGTAACTCTTGATTAGTTTTCCCTTGACTGGGAGCAGGAGCAGGAAGGACTCTGTTTTTAGCTGAATGCAATGTAGGAGCTTCTTCTTCATCAGATAAGTCCCCCATATCTCCAAAGAGAGTAGCCAAATTTTCCTTTTGGTCTTGAGTCTTTTCCGCTTCATCATCATCAGCCTCCTCTGTGTAAGATTCACCATCACCATCAGCATCGAAGAGCTCATCAAATGCATCAGGTTTACCATCATCCTCGGTCAAGTTGTGGCTCTCCTGTGAATTACAATCCAAGGTTGACTCATTCTCCTCTAGCAGTGCGGTCAGCAGAGACAATTCATCTTCCTCTGCTAAGGAAAAAAGAGAAAATAAGCCTACCTGAGAAAAACTGCTAATGACAAGCATAGTTAATTAAAACACTCAACATTAGCCCTGGCAGGTGTGGCTCTGTGGATTGAGTGCTGACCTGTGAACCAAAAGGTCACTCACTGGTTCAATTCCCAGCCAGGGCACATGCCTGGGTTGAGGACTAGGTCCCTAGTTGGGGGCATGTAAGGCAACCAAAAGATACTTTTCTCATACATCAATGTTTCTCTCCCTCCCTTCCTCTCTCTAAAAATAAATATAGAATCTTAAAAAAATTCAACATTAATATAGCAATTAAAGCATCTCTACAAATTCACCATTTTGCTTGGTATAATTATTGGTTTTATCTCTACCTTCCCTTTCCAAGTCTTCTTGAAGGGCTCTGGGCTAAGAAGAGGCCAATTATCTGCTGAATGACTATACTGGGCCAGTCACTAGGCTAGATCTTTTTCCCTAAGTTACATCAGCTAATGAGACAACTTCCTGCATACCAACTTCAACCCACAAAGACTGGAAAACACACTAAACATATATTTAGGCCCTAGATGTATATATTCCTCCAGTTTTTAATTGTCTAAGCAATTTTTAAAAATATATAGAAAGGTACACGCAATTACATAAAAAGTATTCATATCCCATCACCCAGAATTAGCCACACACTAACATTTTGTCAGGTTTGTTTTTGGTCATTATATTAGTTTTTTAAACAACTTAAAACCTTACCATGCCAAATGTTTGTTTGGTTGGTTGGTTTAAAAAGAGAGGGGGAAGGAGGGAGAAAACAAGGAAAGAAACATCAATGTGCAAGAGAAACATCAATCGGTTGCCTCTGGTGCATCCCCATCGGAGGGCCTGGCCCACAACTGAGGCATGTGCCCTGCCCAGGAAGCAAACCAGTGACATTTTAGTTCACAGGCCAGCGCTCAGTCCACTGAGCCACACCAGCGAGGGCTATCATGCCAAATCTTACCCCAAACTCCTTACCACTACCTTCAGGCCCCGCTGCAATTGCTATCATAATTTTGGTATATCATTCTAGTCCATTTTTCATGCTTTTAGCATAAATATATAGGTATGTATAATTAATACAGTGTCTGGATGTTTTAAAACTATTTACACAGATTGTTTCACACTGTATGTATTATTCAGTATTCTGTTTTCACTCAACATTACATGTAAGATTGTCCAAATCAAAACATACACTTCATTTATTTCTTTCAATTGTTGTTTAGTAGTTCACGGTAAGACTATATCAAATTTCACTATTAATCCACTTTCCAATAAAGAGCATATAGACTCTTTCCAATTTTTTCACACTCTAAACTATACTACAATCATGTATACACCTTCTTGCTCATGTGTGAAAGTTTCTTGGAAACACGTATCCAAAGCGAAATCCCTGGACTGCCAGGTATGCACCTTTTTCAACTTCACGAGATACTGCCAAGTTGTTCTCACAGTGGTTGTACTCTTCCTAGCACTGCACTCAAGTACCATTCCTCCCTACCACCTCACCAGTACCCGAGAGGTCACCTAAGATGTTTTGCCAACCTGCTGGATGATTCAAAAAGGCAGCTCATGGTTTTGACCTGTATTTCCAGGCTTACTAGTGAGATAAAGAATATGCTTATATATATTGGCCAATGGATTTCTTCTCTTTTGATTTGTCTATTTTCTTTGCTCACTTCCCCCCTTTTCAGGCATTATTTCTTCATGAAATCAGAGGCATTTAAAGCAAAAATGTTAAAGATATTTGACTCATCCCCTCACTGGAAAGACAGGAGGTGAAGTCCAGACAGGGCAGAGGCCTGTCCAGGGTCACATGGTGAAAGAGGGCAGTACGGGAGCTGGGTTAGGATGGAGGGTTTAGATCAAGAAACCAGTGTCCACTACACTGCACTGCCATACTAGATGGGAAAGAGCCAACAGCCAAACCTAAGGTCTACCACCTAATGAAGGGTCTAAGGCTTAAAGTCAGAAGTTGCATATTAATTAGTTTTGAATGCTTAGTCCACGAAGACTGTAAGACTGCAGGGTACAGCAAGAGAGAAGAGTCATTCTGGCTCTCCATGCTCCAAGTGACATGGCCACGTGCTGGCAAGAGGCCAAGAAGCCCTCTGCTCTCTCGTTCCCAGCTGCTACAGAGAACACCCCCCAAGAAGAGACCTTGGCCCACACCACCAGGAGTCACAGGTGAAAAATGTTATCCCATGGCTCCATACTCTTGGCCTTGAAAGCAGTTGGGCTAATCCATGATGCCTAGCATCCCAGTTTATCTCGGTCACCAGCAAAAATCATGTTTTCCCATGGATATCCTTACTTGCAAACCCATAGAATCTGCTATCTGGTGTTGGGAACCGCCCTGCTGGTTCAGAAGCTATAACCCCCCAATGGCTAAGGCTGAGTGAGTGACCTTCAGAACAGAAGCCACTAAGGAGACAAAGCTTATCTCCCCGGCAGGAGCATCAGGTCTGCTCCTTTTTCTTCACCCTGCCTGGACACCAATGCTTGATTGGTTAGCGAATGACGGGTAAGATTCCCCAAGGGGGGAACGATCTAAGACAGGCATGAACACAGGGAGGCCCCAGGGAAGGACTTGGGGAGCTATAGCAAAAGAGGGTGATGGACCCTCGCCCCTTGGCTTTGACAAAGCCTGAGTCCTCATTTTGTCTGCAAGAAGTTTCCTAATCTCTTGGCTGCCTTACTTCCCCTACCTGACTTAATCCTGAAACAATGACAGAGGGCCGTGCAGCCCTGTGCTGGAAAGGGCAGGTTCCCTGTGTGATCAAGCCTAAGAAAGAATACATAAAAATCTGTGAAAACTGCTTTGCCAAGAATGCTCTCAATTAAATGATAAGGGTCCAAGCAGGAAATGAGTTTGTTTCCCAAAGTTTTGTAGCCCTTTAGCTCACAGACCCTGACTCAGAATAAGCCCTCGTAGTTCTTTGTATACTGTCTATTGTTTTACTGCCTAAAAATAATTAATGAGCTTTACCTGTATTCTTCTGCAAAATGAACCCAATAAAAGCCAACTGAGGATAAGGCTCTCGGCCCTTCTCCTCTGAGATTGGCCACTTTTCCTCCCCAAGCAGATCATGTCTTGGTAGACTTATTCTCATCCCTGGTGGCCAGGGCAGGGCCTGTGTGTGGAGCCCCCCAACAATCTGGAACTAGAATCTACTACCAGCAAGTTTTCCTGTATCCTCAGTAGCTATTACAACAGAAACCTGGCAGCCCCATGAGTGGAGTGTGTTTAATTGTTCATATCTTGTATGGTAAGTGCTAGAATAGTAGCCGGCATGCAATCAACTTTTGGTAATCAACTCCAGGGCCCTGATTATCTTTTTGCTTATCACCATCACTTTGGAGCTATTAACCTTTCTTCAAGAACACAGAACATGGACTTCTGGCCAAGATAGAGGTGTAGGTAGACACACTGTGCCTCCTTACACAAACAAGATAGGGACAACAACAACTTAGAAACAGAATAACAAGCAGAACTGACAGAAAACTGAACTGTACTGAAGTCGGAAAACCAAGGAGTTAAAATAGACACATTCATCCAGACCAGTAGGAGGGGCGGAGTTGGGCAGCTGAGGGGAGAGGGGTCTAGGCACAAAGAACGGTGGGACTGGACACGGAAGGCCGGATGCACAAGACCACAGCAGGTGGACCCTGGGTGCACAGGTGGTGGCTGGCAGACCCCTGGCTCGGGGTGGCAACCGGCAGACCCAGCAAGGCAGTGATTGTGAAGCAAGGCACTGGGCACAACCCAGGATCCCAGCCATGGGAAATAGAGCCACGGGGCACTGACAGAAAACACCTGTGGGGGTTGAGGCACACAGAGAGACTCCCAGCCTCACAGGACAGTTCATTGGAGAGACCCATGGGGTCCTAGAATGTGCACAGGCCCATCCACATGGGAATTAGTACCAGAAAGGCCCAGTTTGCTTGGGGGAAGTGGTGGAAGGGACTGAAATCCAGCAGAGGGTGGAGCAAGTGCCATTGTTCCCTCTTGGACCCCGCCCCCTCATACAACCTCAAAACTCAGTGACCTAGATTGCCCCGCCCCAGTGAATATCTGAGGCTCCACCTCTCACTACCTAACAGACGCGATAAGACAAAAAAAATAAATAAATAAATAAAATAAAATAAAATGGCCCAAATAGAACAGATCAAAGCTCCAGAGCAAATACAACTAAGTGACCAAGACATAGCCAACCTATCAGATGCACAGCACAGTTCAAAATGTTGGTGATCAGGATGCTCACAGAATTGGTTGATTTTGGTTGCAAATTAGATGAACAAATGAAGGCTACGCTAAGTGAAATGAAGGAAAATGCACAGGAAACCAAGAGTGATGGGAAGGAAACTGGGACTCAAAACAATAGAGTGGACCAGAAGGAAAAAACAACCAAACAGAGAAGAATGAATAAATAAGAATTCAAAAAAATGAGGAGAGGCTTAGGAACCTCCAGGACAACTTTAAATGTTCTAACATCCAAATTATAGGGGTACCAGAAGGAGAAGAGGAAGAGCAACAAGTAGAAAAGTTATTTGAACAAATAATAAAGGAGAACTTCCCCAATCTGGCAAAGGAAATAGACTTCCAGGAAGTCCACGAAGCTCAGAGAGTCCCAAAGAAGTTGGATCCAAGGAGAAACACACCAAGGCACATAATGATTACATTAGCCAAGGTAAAAATGAAGGAGAGAATCCTAGAAGCAGCAAGAGATAAGGAGACAGTAACCTACAAAGGAGTTCCCATCAGACTGTCAGCTGATTTCTCAAAAGAGACCCTGCAGGCAAGAAGGGGCTGGCGAGAAGTATTCCAAGTCATGAAAGGCAAGGACCTACATCCCAGATTGCTCTATCCAGCAAAGCTTTCATTTAGAATGGAAGGGCAGATAAAGTGCTTCTCAGATAAGGTCAGGTTAAAGGAATTCATCATCACCAAGCCCTTATTTTATGAAATGTTAAAGGGACTTATCTAAGAAAAAGAAGATAAAAAACATGTATAATAAAATGACAGCAAACTCACAATCATTAACAACCACACCTAAAACAAAAACAAAAACAAAAACAAACTAAGCAAAAAACTAGGACAGGAAGAGAACCACAGAAATGGAGATCACATGGAGGGTTAGCAACAGAGGAGTGGGAGGAGGAAAGAGGGGGAAAGGTAGAAAATAGACAGGGGGAGGGCAAGAATAGTATGGGAAATGTAGAAGTTAAAGAATTTATGACACATGGACATGAATTAAAGTAGGGGAATGTGGATGGGAGAGGGTGTGCAGGGTGGAGGGGAATGAAGGGGGGTAATGGGACACTTGTAATAGCACAATCAATAAAATATATAGATTAAAAAAGTGATTACGTAAAATCAAAAAGAAAAAAAAAAGAACACAGAACATGACAACAGATTTTTTTTCATCAAGAACCCCTCCTGATTGCTGTAATCTATTGAAGTCCCTTAGGATGCCTTCCTCTTCCCCTCCATCTTTCTTAAGAATTCCTATCCACTGACCCTCCTATGACATTTTCACCATCCGTCATTCCCCATTCCTCTAGTCTTCACTTTGGATCCATGTTCCATCATTATAATCACTGCCTTCTAACAACTCTTCACTCCCTTGCTGCTCTCTCACGCCCTTAGGTTCCTTGACAAAATCTTTTCTTTTTCATAGTGGCATGTGTTGTTATTAAACAAATAAAAAATAAAATTTAAAATATATACAAAGTGATACGAAAAGTATACTTCACGTCTAATTCAGTTCTAAAGGTGTGTCGTAACCTAATAATAAAAGTGTCATATTCTACTGCAAGAGTAGATTATTTTTTCTATATTCATCTTACAGCCAATTTTATCATTCAGAATTCACTGTGAATATTTTCTATTAACTTGTCTTTATAAAATTTATAAAATTTTATGAATGTTGACCTTGACCAAAAACATTAACCCTGATTAAATCCAACACACTTCCACCTCCATGCCTGTACCCAACTGGTGAACTCTCCCTGGAGAAAGACCACCATGCTGCTTGGTTTAACTTTAAATACATACTGGCCAAGAACAAACAGGCATTTAACAGTGCTTAAAAACCCCACACTTCCATAAGACATTTGCTTTCCTGTTCTCTAACCACTTCAGTCTCTTCTCAGACCCGATGCCTCTCCTCCCTTTTCACTCTTATCTGACAATCTTGTCTCACACTTAAAAAAAAAAAAAGGGAAAGCATCAGATTTCATCCTCTTTTACTACTAAACCTGAATATATATTCTCTGCTTTTCTCCTTTGACAATGGATGAAGTGTCTAGTCCTATTTACGGCCAGCTGGTTCTTCCATTCATTAACGGGAGCACATGCCTCTCAGCTCCCTAAGGACTACAGCCAGCAATCACCAGCTCTCTCTTCCCCACATGACCAATTTTCCCATATTCTGGAGCATTTCTCTCAGCATACAAACTCATTCCAGTGTCTCCCATCCTACCATCTACCAGGTATTTTCCTGCTTATTTATCTTGTTCTCCTTACTAGAAGGTAAGCAGGAATGTTGTTCAACACTAACCAGCACCAGGAAACATTTGAATTCATCTATACTGGATCAAATTGTGAGGCCATGCCAACCAAATGAGATTTTATTAGGTACAACCTTCTCATAGCAAAGTTAAACTTTCAATTACATAAAGTGACCTGTAGGTCATTTGATGATTTTAGGAAATAGGAAACTATCATTATACTAAAGGTGCAATCGATTTCACATAATATCACAGTGTGATGAATTTCAACATTTAATTCTATTTTTTAAGGCAATGTATAATAATCTTGGATTTTTAAAAACACAGTTTCAGAAAATGAACTCAATTATACAACCAGAAAAATAATTTGTTAGTATCTCTCCATAGTCAGCATAACAAATTTTATGCTTCTCCCTGGCGAAGCTCTGCTAATTATAGCAATATTTCTTTAAAAAGTAAATGCTTTGCATACATTCCTGCAAAATGAACAAAACTATAAAAATTTAAGCCCTGGCTGGTATAGCTCAGTGGCTGACTGTCAGCCTGAGAATCAAAGGGTTGCCTGTTCAATTCCCAGTCAGGGCCCATGCCTGGGTTGTGGGCCAGGTCCCCAGTAGGGAGTGCACGAAAGGCAACCACACATTGATGCTTCTCTCCCTCTTTTCCTCCCTTTCCCTCTCTAAAAAAATAAAAATAAAAAATAAAAATTTAAGACAGAGTTAGACTAAAATGACTTCAACAGATGTCAATATAAAATGCGAAGTCTGAAGTCAGACTGCCTGGGTTCAAATCCCTGCTCTGAGTTTCACCTATGACAAGTTTCTAAGCATGTTTTTTTCTGTCTATAAAATACAGTTACTCAATGGGTTAAGTTAGTTTATATAATTAAGGACCTTAGAGCAGTGTTCGGCACATTGTAAGCACATGCCAGCTATTGTTCTTATGAAAGACAATTAGTATTGCCAGGAGGAGAAATCCCACCTGATTAAAAGAAGTAACATTCAGTGACTGAAGTGAACTACTCATACAATATTTGAGGGTGGGACAGCCATTTTCACTATATTGCAAGCAGGAGAGACAACAAATCCATAGACAAAAAGGTGATTTTCTAAAAGCAAAAGAAAATTGAGAATGCTGTCAGGACTTACCATCCATTCTGTCTAGGGAACAGAGGTGACAGTGAACTTCGAAGAAGGGTCAGGTGTCCAGGAGACAGCAGCAACGCAGAATCCTAGCTGTGTGAAATTATCATTAGAGAAGTCATCCTTGATTCTCTTGCTCACACTGCATAACCCAAAATCCAGAATCCTACACATCCTAGGGGTTCTAGCCATAGACTTCATCCAGATGCCAACCATTTCTCACTCCCACCACCACCACCATCTTCCTCCTAGGATGGAAGCAGTTTACTTTTTATGTTTTGCAAACTATCTTTATAGAAACTCAGGTAAGGTACAGAGGAGTTAATATGATACTAGATTACATGAACCAGACAAATTGTAAACAGTATTACTATTGTATCTACTGGGGAAGTCTGCTGGATTATAAGTTCCTTGAGGGTCTAGAAGGAGAAAACTGTCTTGTTCCTTTCTATAACCAACCACCCTTTGGGCCCAAACCCATACCCTTTCCTCACCCTCATACCTAGGGCCATCCAACAAGTGCTATGGGTTCTATTCCACACTATTGGGCAAAACTTTCACTTCTCCCCAACTTTACCACCAAAAGCCTAGTCCAAGCCACCACCAATCTTTTGCCCCAACTACTGACTGCATTAGCTTCCTGTATTGGTTTCCTCAGTCTATTCTCTATACAACAGCCACAGTAATCTTTTCTTTCCTTAGTAATCTTTTAGGAACACAAATCCAATAGCAGTAGTCCTTTAATTAAAAATTCTTTAATGATCTTCCATTGCCCTTAGAACAAAATCTACAAAGCCTATGAGGCAATGGATACTCTGTCTTTTGCCTACTTCTATTTCTTTACCTTTTCTGTGAGTCCACTCTACCCACCATTACCCACCCCCCAAACACGTTCTAGCAAGACTAGACTGCATTCTGCCCTGGATGGTGTGGCTCAGTTGGTCGGGCATCCGCCTGCAAAATGAAAGTTCTCTGGTCCAATTTCGGTCAGGGCACATGCTTGGGTTGTGAGTTTGGTCCCCGGTTGGGGTGAGTATGGGAGGAAACCGATCAAAATTTTCTCTCTCACACTGATGTTTCCCTCCCTTCCCCTCTAAAATCAAAAATTAAAAAAAAAAAAAGACTAGATTGCATTAAACTTCTTGAACACACTGAGTACTTTCAGGCATCAGGCTATTTGGAAAGTTGTCCTAGCTCCTTCTCGCATTTCAGTCTCCGCTTAACTATCATTTTTTCCTAAGCCTTTCCAGACCACCCTCTCAATTCACCCTTTTCATTACAATACTGCACTATTCTGCACTTCTGTAGTCCTCTTTAGATTGTAAGCGTCGCAGGTCCTAAGTAGTGAGTGTTTGGAGCCCCGTACATGATACGTAGTCATTATTTTCAAATCATGACTTCTAAAAAATGAATAAGAAAAGTCCAAAAGGCATGCACCCGGCAAGCGTTTTAAAGGTTACTTTTAAAAAGAAAAAACTGGTCCCTTAAAGTAAACGGCCCGTCAAGATACTTTTCCTAAGTGCCCCGCAACTTCTGAGCCACCTAATCTCCCGGTCGCGCCCGCCCGGCGCTCTCCCAAGGCCGCCCCGCTTCCAGTCTTGCCCACCGGAGTGCCCGCAGGCTCGGCGCCTCTCACTCCCAGAGCTCTCTAACCTCTCCCGCAGACGCGCGTGGCAGATCTCTCTCCCGCCGCAAGCGGCTACTTACCCAGCGCCGCACCCTCTCCTTTCCACAGCTAGACGCGCCAAAATTCCAACTTGACTCCACCCTGTCTCTGACGTTTGACGCACGCCGGCTTGGAATCGCGCTGATTGGCTGCATCAGAGCTCTGGGAGGGAAAGATCTGGAGGAGGCGCAAAAAAAAAAAAAAAAAAAAAAAATCCTTGCGTAGAGCAAGCTGATTGGCTCACGTGACCAGGCGCCCTCTTTATTGAAGGCAAGGGAACTTCCGGTAGGTGAAGCCCTAGGCACCTTTAGGTAAAATAAAGTGTTCTGGTGCCCTCCAGCGCCGCGAAACTGAAGTATTATTAATACGTGGTATTTTTACAGGAGATCAAAACTCAATTCCTGACACTCTCCGGGACTATCATCCATTCCTGAGCCTCAGGTATGAAAGGTGTTGGATAAGGACGTAATCCATATTCTAGGAATTTAGTGTCTGATTTGGTAGATGTGATATATTCGTAGTTTACAGAAGATGACTGCTAAAGAACACCAGTCTTGCTGGAGTGGAGGCAAAAAAGGAGACAAGCGAGAAACATTAAAATAAGTAGGTAAAATGTGTGGACTATGATGAACTCTGGGTCAGGAACCTTCTTCCATAAGGAATAAAAAGACCATCTTTGAGCAGCTGGGGGAGGAAGGTAAATTGTGTAGAGAAAAAGTGTGGCTACGAGCTTAGACTCTGGAGTTAAGAATATTGGCTTTGCTGCAAGGTTTTTAACTGATACATACTAACGGCAACTTTGGGTAAATTCTTAAGTGCCTTAACTTATCTGCAAAATGGATAGTAATAGTTATTTCATAGGGCAGTGTGAGAGTTGAAAAAACCTTGAAAACACAGACTGTGCCCAGCACATGTAAACATTACATGTGTATTAACTTATATTCTTACTACTTTACAAGGCGTTGCTTAGGGATATAAGCTAACAAAGAGGTCCTCAGGAACTGAATGTACCCCAAATTGGAGGCAGAGCAGCACATTGGAAAATTGTGATAGTCCCAGAATGTGAGTTGAAGGGAAGGGACAAACAGGAAACATGAAGGAAAACCTGTCTGCTTTGGTAACTGACCAAAGGAAAGTTACCTTTGGCAGGAAAAGGAGAGGAGAGGGGCCATACTGGCAATACTTGGGAGAAACTGGCAGAATTATAGAAATGGGCTAGAAATCTAAAGGAGGAGCTTGTTCTGGACAGGAGAAGCAATGATGAGTTCAGGCTGAGGGGATGCTGTGGAGATTTGGCAGGTACCTTTAGATTTGTGTTTGTAGCCAGGGGTTCATATCAGGGCTTCAAGTGTAGGGCTTGGGATGTAGTTTAGTCAATACAGTTGAGTTCTCTAAAGTAGAGACTGTAGAAGCAAAATATCTGAGTATGTTTACCTGGTTAATGCACCAGAGTCTTAAATCAGTTCTTCCATCTTAGGCCCAGCAGGAGGCAATGCCACTCAAAATCAGAACAGACCTTCTATTGAGAGAAATGGCCAGTTTCCATGGTCCCACCCTACCCCACACCTCCCTGTATAAATCCCTTTATATCTGTCTTCACATCTTCCAAGCTGCACAGTACAGAACTCTAGAATTTCATCCCAAATTGAACTTGTCCAATAAACTGGACAAAGACCCCGTACTGAGAAAAATGTTATCCTTGTTCAGAGGCAACCATCTACTTAGAGAGGAATAGCCCAGCTAAGAAAGAGGAAAGCCCAAGCTACTGATCTTCATAACAGAATATTTTCTTTGCTGCCTAAATAAATGTCTATTGCTTTTCAACCAATCTACAGGGTACTATAAACAACAGACTATGTTCCTCCATCTACTTACCTCAACTGATGTTTTCCAAAGGTAAGTCAATAAAAAATTCTAGCACTGGTGGTTTCAACTAACTCATTAAAATGTTCACATTTCTTCTTGGTTATGCTGGGTTAGTAACAATAAATATTTTATATACTTACTCATGATTATGGCTCCATATATTTAAAGGACAAAATTGCTACATAAAGCTCTTAGCTCATTGAGAGTTCCTGAATCAGTATATTTGTATTATACTTCACCTCTTCGCAATTAGTTAGCTAGAAAAAAATAATTACCAATGACCAAATTTTCATAGTAAGAGTACAGAATGTTATTCCAATAATTATTTAAATGACACTCTATGTAAGTCAAAGGATGGCAAAGAAGATTATTATTTCCACTTTTTATTTGCCATTCATAGCAAAGCATTTTGGGTAACTTTTGCTGTTCTAAAATATTTGAATATTGGTTCATATACTTGATTTCTGGTGATGGCATAATGAACTTGATATTCCATTTTAAAATATATTTTACTGATTATGCTATTAGTTCCCAATTTTTCCCCTTTGCCCCTCTCCACTCAGTACCCCACATTCCTTCCAGCAGTCCCCCCTTAGATCATGTCCATAGGTCACTGGCTACTCCATTTCCTATACCATTTTTTAAAATATATTTAATTGATTATGCTATTATAGTTGTCCCATTTCTCCCCTTCACTTCCCTCCACCCTGCACACCTTCTCCCACCCACATTCCGCCACTTTAGTTCATGCCATGTGTCATAAGTTCTTTAGCTTCTATATTTCCCATACCCCTGTCTATTCTTGCCCTCCGCTATTTTCTACCTACCATCTATGCTACTTATTCTCTGTACCTTTTCCCCCTCTCTCCTTCTCCCACTCCCCTGTTGCTAACCCTCCATGTGATCTCCGTTTCTATGCTTCTGTTCCTGTTCTAGTTGTTTGCTTAGTTTGTTTTTGCTTTAGGTGTGGTTGTTAATGATTGTGAGTTTGCTGTCATTTTATTATACATGGTTTTTTTTTTTAATCTTCTTTTCTTAGATAAGTCCCTTTAACATTTCATAAAATAAGGGCTTGGTGATGATGAATTCCTTTAACCCGACCTTATCTGAGAAGCACTTTATCTGCCCTTCTATTCTAAATGAAAGCTTTGCTGGATAGAGCAATCTTGGATGTAGATCCTTGCCTTTCATGACTTGGAATACTTCTTGCTAGCCCCTTCTTGCCTGCAGGGTCTCTTTTGAGAAATCAGCTGACAGTCTGATGGGAACTCCTTTGTAGGTTACTGTCTCCTTATCTCTTGCTGCTTCTAGGATTCTCTCCTTCATTTTTACCTTGGCTAATGTAATCATTATGTGCCTTGGTGTGTTTCTCCTTGGGTCCAACTTCCTTGGGACTCTTTGAGCTTCCTGAACTTCCTGGAAGTCTATTTCCTTTGCCAGATTGGGGAAGTTCTCCTTTATTATTTGTTCAAATAACTTTTCTACTTGTTGCTCTTCCTCTTCTGGTACCCCTATAATTTGGATGTTGGGACATTTAAAATTGTCCTGGAGGTTCCTAAGCCTCTCCTCATTTTTTTTGAATTCTTATTTCTTTATTCTTTTCTGGTTGAATATTTATTTCTTCCTTCTGGTCCACTCTATTGTTTTGAGTCCCAGTTTCCTTCCCATCACTCTTGGTTCCCTGTGTGTTTTCTTCCTTTCATTTAGCTTAGCCTTCATTTTTTCATCTAATTTGCGACCAAATTCAACCAATTCTGTGAGCATCCTGATCACCAGTGCTTTGAACTATGCATCTGATAGGTTGGCTATGTCTTGGTCGCTTAGTTGTATTTGCTCTGGAGCTTTGATCTGTTCTTCTGTTTGAGTCATTTTTTTCTTTTTTGGTCTTGTCGCATCTGTTAGGTAGTGAGGGGAGGAGCCTTAGGTAGTCACCAGGGCGGGGCAACCCAGGTTGCTGGGTAGTGATGCTGTTTGTGATAGAGGGGTCCAAGAGGCAACAATGGCGCTTGCTCCACTCTGCTGGGTTTCAGTCCCTTCTGCTGCTTCCCCCAAGCAAACTGGGCCTTTCTGGTACTAATTCCCATGTGGATGGGTTTGTGCACATTCTAGGACCCCATGGGTCTCTCCAACGCACTCTCCTGTAAAGCTGGGAGTCTTTCCCGACACCTCAACTCCCACAGGTGTTTTCAATCGGTGTTTTGAGGCTTTATTTCCCAGCGCTGGGACCCTGGGTTGCATAGTCTTTCTCACTCCCTAGCTTCACCTGGTTTATCTGCATGCAAATGTAGGACCGCCTGGTCCACCAGCTGCCTTGTGTGCCTCGCCTGTCCACAATCTGCCACCTGGCTGGGTCCGCCCACTGCCATCCTGCACCTGGGGTCTGCCGCCACTGCTTTTTTGCCTCGACTCCTCTCCACCCGCCCAACTCTGCCCCTCCTACTGGTCTAGATGAATGTATCTATTTTAACTCCTTGGTTGTCATGCTCCCATACAGTTCAATTTTCTGTCAGTACTGGTTGTTTTTTTGTTTCTAAATTTTTGTTGTCCTTAATTTGGTTGTGTGAGGAGGTACACTGTGTCTACCTACGCCTCCATCTTGGCTGGAAGTCCTACTATACCATTCTTAACATCCCCCTGAGTATTTTGTACCTACCTATTTGTAGTTCTTAACCCCTGCACCTTTCCCATCATTCTTCTCCTTTACCTCCCAACTGATAACCCTGCAAATGATCTCCATATCTATGATTCTGGTTCTGTTCTGCTTGTTTGCTTAGTTTGTTTCTTAGATTCAATTGTTGATAGTTGTGAATTTATTGCCATTTTAATGTTCATAGTTTTGATATTCTTTTCTTAAATAAGTCCCTTTAACATTTCATATAATAATGGCTTGGTGATGATGAACTCCTTTAGCTTTATCTTGTGTGGGAAGCAATTAATGTGCCCTTCGATTCTAAACAATAGCTTTGCTAGATAAGCTAGGTTGTAGGCCCTTACTTTCCCTCACTTTGAATATTTCTTGCCAGTCCCTTCTATAGGAGACCGTTATGTGTGGCATGGGCCCAGACAGGACCCACACCCATGGATAGGTTCTCCCGTGGGGAATCAGGCCTGCATTGTACCTAGACTGCCATGAGACTTGCTTTTGCTAAAACTCCCTCACCCTGAATTGAGGTGGCAAACATTTACTGCATATCTTTAAATTCACTTCCTAAAATCTGTGCTAAACCTTCCAAGGATGAGTGTAACCAGTTCAACTAGTTTTCCCTTTGCATTTGCAAATACCCTTCTTCTGTGATGTGATTAGCAGCATCCTCTCCTTTGTTTTCTGTAAACGGTAACCAACTAAAGTGAACCTGTGCATAGTAAATGAGGGCCATCATGAAATGTGCCCAGAAAAGCAATAAAAGCTTGTCAAGGTGAGGGTTGAGGTGCTCTCCCCTTGAGAGAGTGGCCGTGCCATCCCTTTTTCTCCACAGGACTCAGTAGTCTGTGTGAATTTGTCGTGTCCCATCCACAATGTGGCAGATACTGTTTGCTAGTGCTGGCATCAATCTTTAACCTTTGGCGTTTGAATTAAGATGTGTTTGGTGTGGTTCTATGTGGCTCCATCTTGTTTGGGACTCTCTCTGCTTCTGGGACTTGTATGTCTATTTCCTGCATCAAATTAGGGAAACTTTCTTTCATTGTTTTTTCCAAAGAGGTTTCCGATTTCTTGCTCTTTCTCTCCTCTTTCTGGCATACCTATGATTCAAATGTTGGTATGTTTGAAGATGTCCCAGAGGCTCCTTAGCCTATCCTTGTTTTTCTTTCTTTTTTTATTCTTAGTTTTCTTATTGAATGTTTTTCCTTCCTTATATTCCACATCATTGATTTAATTCTCAGCTTCATCCACTACACTGTTGGTTGCCTGTGAACTTTTATTTCACGTAGTGCAACCTTCATTTCTGTCTGAGTCTTCTTTATGCTATGAATTACCCAGTGAGTTCCTTGAGTGTCCTAATAACCAGTGTTTTGAACTTTGCATCTGTTAGATTGCTTACCTCCATTTTGTTTAGTTCTTTTTCTGGAATTTGTTCTGTTGTTTTATTTGGGCCATATTTCTTTGTCTCCTCAATTTGGCAGCCTCCTTGTGTTTGTTTCTATGCACTAGGTAACGCCACATAGGCTCTCTTAGTAGCATGGCCTATTGTAGAAAAGTGAATCTGTAAGTTGGAGGGGACAGAGCCTTAGGTAATTGTCTGGATGGGGCAACCCATGTGAATCAATCTCCGATATGGTGTTGCTGCTCTGTGTAGGGGTGGCTCAGGAAGGGGACAGTACCACTGTCTTGCCTCTGGAGTTTTGTCCAAGAGGAAGCTGTCCCCCAACACTTGCCCTGATGCCAGACACTTCAATTCCATCCCATATGTCACTGGCACCCTTCCAGCTGCTATCCCAGTGCTGGAGCCCAGAGGGAGTGAGTCTGTGTAAGTCCTGGTCCATTACATGCCCTTTAAGAGGAGACTTCTGAGAATCCTGCAGTTTCTTCTGCCACCTGAATCCCACGGGTTTTTACAGCCAGAAGGTATAGGGACTTATCTTCCCGGCACTAGAACCCTGGGCTAGGTGGTCTGGTGTTGGGCTGGGATCCCTCACGCCTGAGGTATCCTCCCAATTTTTATTTACCACTCATGGGTGAGGGACTTCCCATTCCATATCTCTGTGCATCTCAGCATCTCCACCCCTCCTACCTGTCAGGATGAACATGACTTCTTTAATGCCTTGGTTGTTGAACTTTCATACAGCTAAATTTTTTTATAATTCTGGGTGACAGTTTCATAGTCTAGTTGTAATTTTTGCTGTGGTTGCGCAAGTAGGTTGTGCTGTGTTTACTGAAGTCTCCATCTTGACCAGAAGCCTAAATTTAACATTTCATTATAAAGGCAATTCCAAATTAGCCTTTTTATTATGGGTCAAATGGAAGTGTTAGCCAATCTTCAGAAGAATCTTGATTTGATGAGGCACACAATGCATTTTATGTGTTCATATTAAATTATCTTACAGTTCAAAGTTATTTTGCTCCTTTTAAAGAAAATAATAGACTTTATTTGTTAGAGCAATTAGAGGACTACAAAAAAAATTGAGTGGGAAGAACAGAGAGTTCCCATATAGCCCATTCAACACATAATTTCCTCTATTGTTAACATCTTGCATTGATATGGGACACATTATGACTGATGAGCCAATATTGATACATTATTAACTAAAGTTCCTAGTTGGCATTAGGGTTCACTCTATATGTAATACATTCATGCAGGATAGTTTCACTGCCCTAAAAGTCCTTTGTGCTCTTACCTATTCATACCATCTGCCCCCTCCCCCAACTCCTGGAAAGCCCTAGTTCTTTTACTGTCTCCATAGTTTTGTCTTTTCCAGAATGTCATATAGTTGGAATCATACAGTATGTAGCCTTTCCAGATTAGCTTCTTTCATTAACAATATGCATGTACGTTTCCTTCTTACTATGTATTTTCATGGTTTGATAGCTCATTCCTTATTAGTGCTGAATAATATTCCACCACCTGGCTGTACCACAGTTTGTTTACCCATTTTCCTAATGAAAGGCATTTTGGCTGCTTTCAAGTTTTGGCAATTATTAATATTATAAACACTTGTGCAGGTTTTGTGTGGATGTAAGTTTTCAATTCATTTGGGTAAATTCCAAGGATTGCATTTGGTTTTGCAAGAAACTGCCAAACTGTCTTCCAAAGGATTATTTTGCATTTCCACCAGAAATAAATGGGATTTCCTGTTGTTCCATACCCTTGCCAGCAATTGGTGTTACTACTAGTTTGGATTTTAGCTATTTAATAAGTGTGTGGTGGTGTCTCATTTTTAACTTGTACTTCCCTAATGGCATATAATGTTGACATCTTTTTATATGCTTATTTGCCATCTGTATATTTGCTTTAGTGAGGTACCTGATTTCCCCCATTTTTATCTTTTATTGTTGTTCAAGTATAGTTTTATGCCTTTCCCTGCCACCCCAGCCCAATACCCCAACCCTCCCTAACTCCCTCCCATTTCCACCTCCCCCCATTATTGTCCATGTGTCCTTTATAATTGTTCCTGCAAACCCTTCACCCTTTTCCCCTAAAATTCCCTCCCTTCTCTCCTCTGGTCACTGTCAGCCTGTTCTCAATTTCAGTGTCTTTGGTTATAATTTTGCTTGTTTGTTTTGTTGATTAGGATCCTGCTAAAGGTGATATCATATGGTATTTGTCTTTCACTGCCTGGCTTATTTCACTTAGCATAATGCTTTCCAGTTCCATCTATGCTGTTGCAAAGGGTAGGGGATCCTTCTTTCTTTCTACTGTGTAGTAAGTATTCCATGGTGTAAATGTACCATTGTTTTTGATACATTCATTTACTAATGGGCACTTAGGTTGCTTCCAGCACTTGGCTGGAAGTAAATTGTGTTGCTATGAACATTGGGGTGCATAGGTTCTTTTGGATTGGTGTTTCAGGGTACTTAGGATATAATCCTAGCAGTGGAATTTCCAGGTCAAAAGGCTGTTGCATTTTTAATTTTCTGAGGAAATTCCACACTGTTTTCCATAGTGGTTGCACCAATCTGTATTCCCACCAACAATGCACTAGGATTCCCTTTTCTCTACAACCTCTCAAACACTTGTTGTTTGTTGATTTGTTTATGATGGCCATTCTGATTGGTGTGAGATGGTATTTCATTGTGGTTTTAATTTGCATCTCTCTGATGGCTAGCAGTACTAAGCATCTTTTCACATGTCTCTGGACCCTTTGTATGTCCTTCTTGGAGAAGTGTCTGTTCAAGTCCTTTGCCCATTTTTAAATTCAGTTGCTTGTCTTCTTAGAGTGCAGTCATGTAAGTTCTTTATATATTTTGGAGATTAAACCCTTGTCTGAGGTATCGTTGGCAAATATGTTTTCCCATATGGTTGGTTCTCTTTTCATTTTAATGTTTTCTTTAGCTACGCAGAAGCTTTTTATTTTAATGAGATCCCATTTGTTTATTCTTTCCTTTATGTCCCTTGCTCTAAGGAACATATCAGTGAAAATACGGCTGTGTGAAATATCTGGGATTTTTCTACCTACATTCTCCTCTAGGACTTTAATGGTGTCACGTTTTATATTTAACTCTTTTATCCACCTTGAATTTATTTTTGTGTATGGTGTAAGTTGGTGGTCAAGTTTCATTTTTTTGCATGTAGTTGTCCAGCTCTTTCAACACCATTTGTTGAAGAGGCTATTTTTACTCCATTTTATGCTGCTGTCCCCTTTCTTGAAAATTAATTGACCATAAAGACTTGGGTTTATTTCTGGGCTCTCTGTTCTGTTCCATTGCTCTATCTGTCTGTTTTTATGCAAGTACCACGCTGTTTTGATTACAGTGGCCTTGTAATAATTTGATACTAGGTATTGTGATCCCTCCTACTTTGCTCTTCTTTCTCAAAATTGCTGCAGCTATTCAGGCTCATATATGGTTCTATATACATTTTTGAAGTGTTTGTTCAGTATCTGTGAAATATGCCATTGGTACTTAATAGGTATTGCATTGAATGTATAAATTGCTTGGGGTAGTATGGACATTTTGATGATGTTAATTCTTCCAATCCATGAACACAGTATATGTTTCCATTTGTTTCTGTCTTCCTTGATTTCTTTCTTCAGTGTTATGTACTTCTCTGCATACAGGTCTTTTACCTCCTTGGTTAGGTTAATTCCTAGGTATTTTATTTTTCTTGTTGCTATATCAAATGGGATTTTTTCCTTGATTTCTGTTTCTCATATTTCATTATTGGTGTACAAAAATGCCTTCAATTTCTGAATATTGACTTTGTATCCCGCTGTTATGCTAAATTCATTTATTAGGTTGAGCAGTTTTTTGGTGGAGTGTATAGGATTTTCTGTGTACACTATCATGTCATCTGCAAACAATGACAGTTGTTTCCTCTTTTCCAATTTGGATGCCTTTTATTTCCTTTTCTTGTCTGATTGCTGTGGCTAGGACTTCCAGCCACAGCAATGTGGCTATGCTGTGGCTATGTTGAATAGAAATGGTGAATGTGGACAACCTTGTCTTGTTCCTGATCCTGGTGGGAAAGCTTTTAGTTTTGCCCATTAAGTATGATGTTAGCTGTAGGCCTCTCGTATATGGCCTTTATTATGTTGAGGAATGCTCTCTCTATTCCAACTTTGCTTAGTGATTTTATCATAAGTGGGTGCTGTACCTTATCAAATGCTTTTTCTGCATCTATTGATATGATCGTGTTATTTTTGTCTTTCCTTTTGTTTATGTGATATATTACATTTATTGATTTGTGAATATTGTACCATCCTTACATCCTTGGGATGAATCCCACTTGGTCATGGTGTATGATCTTTTTAATGTATTGGTGGATGAGGTTTGCCAATATTTTGTTGAGGACTTTAGCATCTATGTTCATCAGCAATATTGGCCTGAAGTTTTCTTTCTTTGTTGTGTCTTTATCTGGTTTTGGAATTAAGATGATGCTGGCTTCGTAAAAAGAGTTTGGGAGTCTTCCATCTTCTTGGATTTTTTAGAATAATCTGTGAAGGATAGGGGTTAGCTCTTCCTTAAATGCTTTGTAGAATTTTCCTGTGAAACCATCCATTCCAGGGCTTTTGTGTGTCGGGAGTTTTTTGATTACTGTTTCAATTTCACCTGCTGTTACTGGTCTGTTGAGGCTTTCTGCTGCTTCTTCATTCAGTTTTGGAAGAGTATATTTTTTAGAAATTTGTCCATTTTGCCCAGGTTTTCAAATTTCTTGGCATATAGTTCTTCGTAGTAATGTCTTACAATCCTTGGTATGTTTGTGGTGTCAGTTGTAATCTCTCCTCTTTCATTTCTGATTGTGATTATTTGTGTCCTGTCTTTTTTTCTTGATGAGCCTGCTTAAAGGCTTGTCAAATTTGTTTATCTTTTCAAAGAACCAGCTCCTGGATTCATTGATCCTAAGAATTGTGCTTTTAGTCTCTGTCATTTAATTCTGCTCTGATCTTGGTTATTTTCTTCCTTCTACTTGCTCCGGGCTGTCTGTGTTGTTATTCTTTCGGTTCTTGTAGGCGTAGGGTTCGGATGTTCATTTGAAATGTTTCTATCTTTTTTAGGTAGGCCTTTATGGCTATGAACTTCCTTCTCAGGACTGCCTTCGCTGTGTCCCATAAGTTTTGGGTTGTTGCGGGTTCATGTTCCTTTGTTTCCAGAAATGTTTTGAGTTTTTCCCTAATCTCATTCTTGACCCATTCATTGTTTAATAGCATGCTATTGAATCTCCATGATCTTGAGTACCCCCCTCCCCCCCCACCTTGGGGTTGGCTTCTAGTTTCAATCCCTCGTGGTTGGAGAAAATGCTTGATATGATCTCAATTTTCTTGAATTTGTTGAGGCTTGTTTTGTGTCCTATCATGTGGTCTATGTTTGAAAATGTTCATGTGCATTTGGAAAGAATGTTTATTTTGCTTCTTTGGGATGAAAGGCTCTATATATATCAGATAAGTCATTTCATCTAGGGCACTGTTCAATGCCACATCTTTGTTGATATTTTGTTTGGAAGATCTGTCCGTTTTTGACAGTGTGGTGTTAAAATCCCCTACTATGATTGTGTTGCTGTCAATATCTTTCTTGAAGTCCTCCAAGATTTTCTTTATGTATTTGGATGCTCCTTTGTTGGGTGCATATATATTTACAATGTTTATGTCTTCTTGGTGGGTTATTTCCTTGAGTATTATGAAGTGACCTTCTGGGTCTCTCTTTATGGCCCCTTTTTTGAAGACTATTTTGTCTGATATGAGTATTGCTACCTCAGCTTTTTTTCCTTGTCCATGTGTTTGGAAAATTTGTTTCTAGCCCTTCACTTTCAGTCTGTGTCTTTTGTCCTGAGGTGGGTCTGTTGTAGGGATCATATGTATGGGTCATGCTTTCTTATCCATTCAGCTATTCTATGTCTTTGATTGGAGCGTTTAATTCATTTACATTTAAGGTTATTATTGATAGGTACTTATTCATTGCCATTTTTGTACCTGTGTTCCTCTCTCTCTCTTTTCCTTCCTTTTCTTAAAGCAGTCCCTTTAGCATCTCTTACAGAGCTGGCTTGGTGGAGGTGTATTCTTTTAGACTTCTTTTGTCTGGGAAGCTCCTTATTTGGCCTTCTATCTTGATTGAGAGCCTTGCAAGGTAAAATAGCCTTGGTTGCAGGCCTCTGGTTCTCATTACCTGGAATATTTCTTGCCATTCTCTTCTGGCTTGGAGTGTTTCCATTGAGAAGTCAGCTGTTAACCTTATCGGGGCTCCCTTGTTCCTTCTTGTTATTTCCTGTTTCTCCCATGCAGCCTTTAAAATTTTCTCTTTGTCTTGGAATTTTGCCATTTTAATTATGATGTGTCTTGAAGTGGGCCTTTTTGGGTTCCTCTTGATTGGGACTCTCTGTATTTCCTGGATTTGTGTGACTTTTTCTCACCAAATTAGGGAAGTTTTCCATCATTACTTTTTCAAACAGGTTTTCTATCCCTTGTTCTTCTTCTCCTTCTGGTATCCCTATTATATGGATATGATTACATTTTATGTTGTCCTGCATTTCCCTTAATCCCTCTTCATTCTTTCTGAGCTTCTTTTCCTTTTCTTGCTCTTTCTGGGTGTTTTTTTCTACCTTGTCTTCCAGCTCACTGATCCATTCCTCTGCTTCATTGAGCCTGCTTTTGATTCCTTCTACTCTGTTCTTCAGTTCAGAAATTGTATTCTTCATTTCCTCTTGGCCCTTGTTGATAGTTTCTATTTCCTTTTTCATGTTGATATAGTTTGCAGTGAGTTCATTGTAGTTTCCCTGTAGTTTCTGGTAATTCTCTGTGAGCTCATTGAGCTTCCTGATAACCACTGCTTTGAACTCCGTATCTGATAGTTGACTTGCCTCTATTTCATTTAGCATTCATTCTAAGGCTTCCTCCTTTCCTTTCATTTAGGGATTGTTTCTTTGTCTTCCCACTGTTTGTGAGACTCTTCTTGTTAGCCTCTGCTTAAATTGATCTGTTCTGACTCCCTGGGCTTCTGGTGTGAACTTCTGTGGTAGAAGATCTGTGAGATTCAGTGGTGCAGTCTCCTTAATTTCCTGAGCTCACTGGTCTTGGGCTGTCATTTATGTTGGCTCTCTGTATGGGTTTTGATTGTTGTTGGGTCCTTCTTTGATAGGTCCTTCCCTCCAGCTGGTTAACTGAAGGTCACTCTGTCCATTACGTCTTGTATTCTGTTGGGCAGGTGTGAACAGGTTGTGTTGAAGCTGATTCTTCTGTGTGTACAAGGTTTTGAGGTTTCTTCCTTGCTCTTGTTCAGTTGTTTGTTGTGGGTAATTTCTCCACCTTTTAGTTGTATTTGCAGATCAGTCCTGGATTGAAGTTAGTGTGGCTTCCATTTCCTCCTTCACCTTCTGTTATCTGCTGGTGGTCCCTTTGTTGGTGGGTTTCCTCTTCCAGCAGGTGTACTGGTGTTCACCACTCCTACCTTGCAAGTTCTCTGGAGTAGCAAAGTGAAATTTGTCTCAAGGTCTCAGTTGTTGGGATGACCCCTCTTTGGATCTAACTCTGGTCTTTTCACAGGTTCAGGTTTTATTGTCTCACCATCTGATTTTTCAGTGTCCTCGACAGTTTTTGGTCTCCAATTTTCATATATGCTGAGATATTGTTGGCTATTTGCTCTATTCCTCAGAATATTGGCTAGGTGTTTCCTGTTTTTCCCATTTTTAAATTATTTTATTTTATTTTAATTTTGTTTTATTTTATTTTATTTTATTTTTTGCCTACTGTTGTCTTGAAAGTAGCTTACATATTTTGGATACTAGTTCTTCATCAGATATCTGTTTTGTATAGATCTATTCCCAATCGGTGGTTAGTTTTTGTGAAAGGTGTAAGGTCTGTGTCTTGATTCATTTTTTAGTTAGTTTGTTTTTGCATGTGGACATCCAGTTGTGCCAGCACTATTAGTTAATAATACTATCCTTTCTCCATCAAACTGCTTTTTCTCCTTTGTCAAAGACCAGTGGACTCTCTGGGTCTATATCTGGGCTGTCTATTCTGTTCCATTGATGTATTTGTCCATTTTTTCACCAATACCATGCTGTCTTGATTATTGTTGCTTTATAGTAATTCTTGAAGTTAGGTGGTGTCCTCTATTTGTATTCTCCTGCAGTATTGTGTTGGCCATTCTGAGTATTTTGTCTCTCTATATAAATTTTAGTATCAGTTTGTTGATATCCCCAGAATAACTCATCAGGATTTCAGTTGGGATCATGGACTCTATAAATTAGAGTGGGAAGAACTGACTTCTTGACAGTACTGAGTCTCCCTGTACATGAACGTGGAATATCTCTCCATTTATTTAGTTCTTTTGAGTTCTTTCATCAGATCTTGTATATATTTTAATAGGTTTATACCTGAATGTTTCATGTTTCGGTGCTCATGAATGTTATTGTGTTGTTTAGTTTCAAATTCCAATTTCACTGCTGGTGATACCAGTGTCTTCTATTTTCAGTTAACCTGGCTAGAGTTTTACCAATTATACTGGTCATTTCCAAGAACCAGTTTTTGGTTTTACTGATTTTCTCTATTGATTGGTTTCAATTTAATTGATTTCTTCTCTAATTTTTATCATTCAATATTCTTCTGCTTATTTTATGTTTAATTGCCATTCTTTTTCTAGTTTCTTAAACGGGAAGCTTAGATTGTTGATTTTAGGTCTTTCTTATTTTCTACATATGTATTCAATGCTACAGATTTCTTGTTAAGCACTTCTTTTGCGTCATCCCCAAATTTTGTTATATTTTCATTTTGTTTAAAATATTTGTAAATTTCTCTTGAGACTTCTTCTTTAACCCATGTACTACTATTTACAAGTGTGTTGTTTAATTTCCAGGTGTTTAAAGGGTTTCTAGGTATTTCAGAGTTATGAATAGCTTAATATTTTTACTTGAACAAAGTAAAATAATATCCCCCAAAACTTAAATGTAAAACCATTTGGTTTGCTTTTCTGTTTAGGATAATATAGAAATCTATTTTCTTCAGTATAAAATACTAAGGGAAAAAATAAACTAAAAGCTTTAAACAAGAAATTAAAATTTTCATAATGTCTTTAACAAACATTCTCCCAGGATTGAAGCAGGAAAATCTTTCATTATTATTTATTTATTTTTATAGAGAGGGGAAGGGAGGAGAAAGAGGGGGAGAGAAACATCGATGTGCAAGAGAAACACAGATCAGTTGCCTCTCCCACATTCCCAATGGGGATCTGGCCTGTGACCCAAGTATGTGCCCAGGAATTGAACTGGTGATATTTTGGTTCACAGTCTGGCGCTAAATCCACTGAGCCACACCAGCCAGGGCAGGAAAGCCTTTTAATCTAAGTTACTGTTGCATTTTCACAGTGTAAAGATATAATTAACTATTTTGATTCCTGTTTGATTCCATTTGTGTGTGTATATGTGTGTATTAAATCAAGTTTGTCTAATGACAGAGCCAAACTGAGGAGATTATTTTAATTTTCTCTTAAATGTTTTAGGTTCTAGATGCATAAGGTCATTCTTTACTTTTATGGCTGGCCCAGTGTTACTAATAACTGTAGGTTTATGAAACATGGCGCATCCCTATCTTTTCACCTCTGTAGCAAAAACAATTTGTAATTCAAACAGCACATATTTGTCTCTAGTAAAGGGATTTGCTCATATTCATAGAATTAACAAGTAATAAGCTTATATGAAGCTGAATCCAGAAAATGCATCCTATGATATTAGCCAGTAACGTATGAACAGTGTGAAAGATTTATAAGCAAAATTTTACTTTGCAATAACCATTCTTGTGATTATGACCTTATAGCCTGATCTAAGAAGAGAATGAATGAACAGTGGTTCCTTTTAGAAGTGAATAAACTTTCTACTGTACAAGCCCACATACCTACAGCACAAATGAAAAAACAAAGATAACTTCTTTGCCACTGTAGTTATAGCAAATCCAGTGAACCTAATGTATCTACTTCATCTATATCAAAATTTTTTTCTTTGTCCTGATGATCCAGTAAATGTTCACAGTGTTCATATGTGAACAGCCATATCATAACTTTGGTACAACTACTGTGGCTGCAATAAAATGGTACACATATACACACAACCCCAAATAGGTTTGTCTTAAATGGATGAAGAAAAATAACAACATAATTTATTTCAAAAATACTTCAGAGACATTTTTCTTGAAGAAAGCTGTGACCACTTCAAATTCCTGCCTCCTTAGAAGGTTCCTAAAAGTTCTCAGCAGTACTTCTTCCATCTAATTACCCTCACTGTGTCCCATGATGTCACATGATCATTAACTGCATGAACAGGTCAGTGCTCACATAAAAAACAGTTTTAAAAATCAATCTATTATCAGAAAAAGGTATGTTAAGAATTCTATTTTGTGAATTTATGGAAATCCACACACAAAAAATGTCCTACATGGAACATATTGATTTCCTTTCTCCTAAAACAAACATAATGAGCCAAAATATTTGAGTGAAAACATTAATAACACAAAAGTAAGACTCTCAGAGGAAATAAATCTGACATTTAACAACAGTTTGGAGGAGGCGAGATGTCAACACTTAAATGATGCAGTCCATGACATGAATTTGTAATGTGTCTATGTCGGGCAGAACTTCTCCACATTTGGGGCAAGAATGAATTGGTATATTCTGCTGTTGCTGTTGCCGCCAGTTATTATCCTCAGCTCCTGGGAATAAGCATTAAATGAAATGTTGTTTCATTTCTTCCATGTTACAAGCAGTCTTGTTTGATGGATTTTAATAACATGGTTAATTTTAATGTCAGTTAAACATTGTAATTAGTTAATACCTAATGGGAGGTGAATCCATGTCATTTTTGTCTTTTACTGAAGTAATCTACACACAGAGAGAAAATCTCTAAAAGTAGTACCCACTTTCCAATTATTTTAGGATTTAGGCTCCCTTCCAGGTTCTAGGTACATGAAAATACATAGTTTTAATTCTAGATACAGGATAATACATGTTCGTGTAAAAACTGGAATATTTGAGAGAAGAAAAGAGATAGATGAAGGTGTAAGGTAAAGAAGAGAGAACATGGAGAAAATGATGAACCGAGTATGGAGATGTAGTGTCCTAGATCAGCATGTACCTTCTCAGAAACAGACAAACATTACGTTCATTCAGCAGATGCTTTTCAGTACCCTATGAAAAGGAAGAGAGGGATACGGATATGATGGGAGTGTCAGACAAGAAAAACGACAGTGTGGCACATGAGGGGAGTGCCGTGGCTGTGTCATGCACAAGGTAGTTTAGTGGGAGGACAGAGAAAGGCACCTGGCTTGGACTGCTCTGTGAAGATAGGCCTCCTGGGTGAGACTGATGCCACTTGAGAGGAGGCTTAGGAATGAATAAGGATTATCCAGGCAAAGTAAGTGAGGAGAAAGAATAGAAGAATTGAATCCTGTCATTTCACCTAGTTTTGGAGTTGGATTAAGGTTCAAATCAAAATCAAAGAATGCTCAAAATAAGCCTTGACTCTACATAGGTCCCACATGTGCACATTGGGGTTAGTACTAGAAATGACTTCTGGCTCCTGGAACATCTCCTTAGTCTGACCTATCTGGACGAATGCAAACCATTTTGGTTTTGTAGAGTCTCCACTCAGGTCTCCAGACTTTCATTCAATCCCCCACCCCAATGTTTGGTTTTCTTTGGAGGATGACAATGGAGGTAACCTTTAACATAGTTATTTGCTTCTCAGCATATTATTTGAATTGAATAACATGTGAGACTATTACAGATAGTTTTTGTTCAGCAAATTTTAGAAGTACCCTAGAACAGAAATATTGATCACAAGGCATGATTTCTGACACAGGGAGCTTTCTAAAGGTCTCATTGTTCTACATCAAGGGTCAGTAAACTTTTTCTGTAAAGGACCAGAGAGTAAATACAGGATCGGGCAAAAGTAGGTTTACAGTTGTTCATATGGAAAATAATACAATAATTAATAAATGACAATAAACTCTGTGTTTCTCATATTCACAACTATAAACCTACTTTGCAAAGCCTACTCATAACTACTCAACTCTGCCACTATTGCATGAAAGTAGCCACAGGCGATACAACAAAAGGGCATGACTATGTTCCAATAAAACTTCATTTATAAAACCAGGATAGATTTGACCTGTGAGTTTCAGTTTGCCAAACCCTGCGCTAGATGACAACCAGCCAATTGTGAGGGACTGCTGACTTTTCATTTTAAACTCGATTGATCAGCCTTTCCTCTTGTCCTGATCTAGGTTAAAACTCAAGACTTGCAATGATGGGTTCCCTCTACCTCACCTCCCAGCTCTTCTCTATAAAATAAATGTAGTCAGTTTTCATTATTAACACATTACATTCATTTCTGCCTTTGCCCTTTCATTCTCATACTGTACCTATCTAAATCCTAGCTTCAATGTCAATCCTAGCTTTCAAGTCACATGTTTTCAAAGTCTATCTCAACTGCCCTCGGCCTTAATTATCATCCTTTCTTCTTATCCTTAGCAGTATTATATTAAGTGTTATATTATCACATCATCTCTTTTTCTTTTTTTAAGATTTTATTTATTTTTGGACAGAAGGGAAGGGAGGGAGAGAGGGAGAGAAACATCAATGTGTGGCTGCCCTTCATGTGCCCCTCACTGGGGACCCTGCCCACAATCTAAGCATGTGCCCTGACTGGGAATCGAACCAGCGACCCTTTGGTTCACAGGCCAGTACTCAATCTACTGAGCCACGCCAGCCAGAGCTATCACTTCATCTTTGTTCTTGCACATCATGTCTCTCCAACTACACCATAAACCCCCATGGATCTGACAATGACTTACATACATTTGTTTCCTTGTGCTTAGCTGGATGCCCTAGGCTGGATTAGGCATGGAGATGGCTGCTGATGACGATAAAATATACTGAGAGGGGTTTTTGTTTAAGGCAGTTTTGTTAGGAAACTAAAAAAAAAGTCTTAAGACAGTCTCTGGAATATTGTTTTGTATAAGACAAAAAAATTCAGGAATAAATTTGCACTTTGTGATGATTTTTAGGTTATAAATCAAAGAGTAACCAATTCTTTTTAATGTAAATAAGCATTTGCCTTACACAGTTATGATGAATGAAAACCTTCCCTTAAGAAGGTACAAGAGATTGTCCTTTTTGACTTAACACAACTGTGTAAGTACTTCTAAATATGAGGTATATTGGTATCCTAGGATATTTAAAATTAGGTTAGAGAAAATGCATAGCAGTGATCAAGTGGGTAGATGTAACTTTCAGAGAACATAGCTTTAACCAGTAAAGCTAAAAAATGCATGAGGATATTATTTATGTCAGTTCACGGGCTGCTACCTCTGCATGTGTCCCATGCACACTATGTTTACTCGTACCCTGACTTACTACCTCTGATATTGACTTTGGCCTGTTTTTTCTGTAAAAGAACTTTGGTGGTGGTGGTGGGGGTAGAGAACAGGAGGATATGGAAGGTAAAAGGGATATTCAAAGAAATTTCCCCAAGACTTAATAGTTAACTATATATACTAATATTACCTCCTTGCTGTGATAACTTTGTGATATAGTCCCTTTCAATAGTCAGTTGGTATATGGAAGGGACTTAAGACTGGTCCAGCACTAAAAAAATATATATTAAAGAACCAGTTTTATGTGAAATTTAGGATGGCATCCTAAACCCAGAATCGTCTAACTGGCATTGCTATTAACTTTCTTCTTGTCATGTCAGTCTTTGGTACTTTGAGGGTTTTTTTTTTTAATATCTATTTTTTTCATAATAGAATCAAGGATAATACTTCCTTTCCAGTACTGTTAAGGCAGTGATTCATTACAAATTACAGAACATTACTAGTGTATTAAAACCATGTAATAAGTGTCATGATCAGTTTCACCCAGGAAATTAAAACCTGGATATGGTATGTAATTAAATGACAGTGTACTCCATGAAGTACTGTGTAGTGGTTAAGGTCAGATAGCCTTGGGTTCCATGTCTGGTTCTGCTCCTAATTTGCATTGTGATCCTAAGTAATATAACCTTGCCTTCTGTAAGATAATGATAATATATATCTGACAGAATTTTGTGGGAATTGCGTGAAATATGAAGTGATTAGCACAATGGCAGTTTGCATGCATAGTAAACTCTCAATAAATGGTAACATTATTTATGTGCATAGCACCAGGTAGTGGGTGAAGATATCAGCTCTGAGGGAGCTTATTTAAAAGAGACTTAAATGTATATTTCGAATATATAAATAATTATAATAAATAGCAGTCAAGTACTAAAACGTATGAAGTACTTTGGAAATTCAGAAGGGAGAGATCACATTTTGTTGGTATCATAGAGATGGTACTTGAAATGGGTTCTAAAGATGGGATAAGAGTTTACTGGAAAGAGACTGGAGGAAGACCAAGGATATGAGTGAAAGAAGGCACCTACGTGAAGGACACCCCATAAACAAGTATATGTAGGTATACAGGCTTAGGGCAGGCAAGTTGAAAGAACAAGGAGTGATTCAGCTGGCTAATTGCTGTAGGGAAATAGAGAGAGAGAAGGCCTAAAAGTTTGGCTCTGCCAGACATTAACTGTCAGTGGGAAGTGTCTGGTCTGGATTTAGTAGGTAATGCATGGAGATTGGGGTACTGTGGAAATAAGACTGATGGGTACTACATTTTTGGTAGCTTAATTTGAAATCCATTATATAGGATGTAGTAGAATTTTTTTCAAGCATCTTTGTCAAGGACAGTTATTCTCTGGAATTCTGAAAGCCTAGAATCACATGTGACTCACCTCTTTGAACAAGGTAATCCTGCTGGTCGGGGTCACTGGTTCTGGCCCCATGACGGCTCTGCATTTCCATCAAGGACTGCCTACTGCAATGAAAAGCAACGTTCTCTGTGATGTTTTAAGATCCTTAAATGTGACAACATTAAGCACACATTCAGCAGAATGAGAGAAGAAAAAAAAGAGAGTTGAACTACAACGCCAGTGTGCATAGAAACCAGAACTTAAGACTGACTTCATTGTAAATATTGTAACTAGGACACAATGTCGTAAAAGTAAATAACACTTAAGACTTTTTAAAAAATCAGTTATGAAGTAACCAAACTGTCAACTGATAGGGGAATGGATTAGAAAAAAATTAACATATTTCTAAAGAGATACTCTGCACATATATACATCCAGTTAAAAAATCACAATGTTATATAAAGCAAGTTGCAAAACAATATTTGTAGTGATCATTTTGTAGCTTAAGCACAGAGAAATTAATATTATCTTATTTTAAGGTATTATATAAAAATATAAAACAGATGGGGATGCTACCCAAATTCCAGGCAGTATGGAGAAGGGAAGAGAGGAATATAATGAAGGATGGGGAACAAAAGACTTCAACTTCGTCTACAGCTCCTTTTTTAAAAAAAGATTTTTATTTATTTATTTATTTATTTTTAGAGAGAGGGAGAAAAACATTGATCATGCATGAGAGATACATCAGTCAATTGCCTCTCACTTGCCCCCAACGGGGGACCTGGCCTGCAACCCAGTCATGTGCCCTGACTGGAAAATGAACCAGCGACCTTTCAGTTCACAGGCCAGCGCTCAATCCATCAAGCCACACAGCCAGGACTCCTTTTTTCGTTTAATACAAATTACTTGAAGCAAATATCAATAGAAGAAATGTTAGTAGCTGTCATTTCTGAATGAGGTACATATTTGTATATATTTTAATCTCTGTGTTTTTGTATTTCTGTATCTTTCAAATGTTTTTCAAAATGAAAATTCAAAGGACAGGAGAAATTTTAGCAGTATTTTCTTTTAAGATATACAATATTATAGAATTATTTAAAAAGTTAGGACTGTGCCCTGGCTGATATGGCTTAGTGGATTCAGCGCTGGCCTGTGAACCAAAAGGTTACCAGTTCAATTCCCAGTCAGGGCACATGCCCTGGTTGTAGGGTTGTAGGCCAGGTCCCCAGTTGGGGGCATGAGAGAGGCAACCCAGTTGATATATCTCTTAAACATCAATGATTCTCTCCTCTCTTTCTCCCTCCCTTCCTCTCTGTAAAAATAAATAAAATCTTTTAAAAAATGTTAGGACTGTTTCACTGATGATAATAGCAAGATATGACTTTGAAACTCAATATCACGTTTTTACAGATAATCTACAGGCAAAGAATTTGATCGGTTTCTACAAAACACTGCCATGCCTCATGAGTCACACTAAACATATGAACCCACTCAAGAGATGTATACCCAGTGATTCTGACAGCTCAAATTAGGAACCATCTTTGACAGGTCCTAGGCTGAAATGTGTTCTAAGTCTTCCCCTCATCTTACCTGTCTCCATCTTCAAAAACATTATTGTCTTTCAGCAAAATTGCCAGCTGCAATGCAAGCTGCTCCTTTTCTTCATGAATCTTCTCTCTTGCTGCTCTTTCAGCATGAAAGTCTGAACAGTAAACCTCCATCTGTTAGAGGAAGAAAGAGACAGCAGTTACTACCCACATGATGTGGATTCTCTGCAGCTCACCTGCTGAGGTGAAGAGGCAGTGCTGCGGCCTAAATGACAAGTACATGTTCCTGCTGGAAACCAGTACAGTGTCCATGATATTCCAACTACTTTCAAGTAGAAAACACAAATTGTGTATGTGTGTGCTTTAAACAATTAGAACCCAACAATTAAACTGATACAAGTGGTTTAAATACTGTGTGGCTCAATTCAGTAAAATTCTCTGGTCTCTTTTAAAAAAATAATATTCAGAATTAGCTTAATATAGTAAATGGTTTATTTAGTCTTTCAGGTATATATATGAAGGCTGGCCTTAAGTTAAATTTAAAATAATAATGAACAGATGCTATTAAATTCTAAACATGTGCGAAGCCCTATATTGACTATCTTATTTCACCTTGTCAAAAATCCTGGGAATGTAGAATTGCTGTGCTCATTTCACATTACAAATATAATAACTCTTAATCTTGGGGAAATTAGTTAAGAAGTCACACCAACATTTGAACCCAGACTGAAACACATACATCATGGACTCTCCCTTATACCACATCACTTCCCACAGCGGTAGCCAGCCTCCAAGATGGCGCCAGTGATCCTCACCTCTCGTATTCAAAACCTCATGTGTTTGCCTCCCACAATGAGTAGGGCCAATCTCTGTAACCACTAGGATACTGTAGGAATGATGGTGTGTGGCTTCTGAGACTCGGTCGTAATAGACACTGTGGCTTCTGCCTTGTTTTCTCCTGGATCACTTGCTCTAGAGGGAGCTTGCTGCCATGTCGTGAAGCAGCCATATGGAGAGGCCCATATGGTGAGGAACAGAGGCCTCCTACCCACAGCCATATGAGTGAACCATGGAAACAGATCTTCCTTCTTGAGTGCAGCCTTATAAGAAACCCTGAGCCAGAATCACCCTACTGAGCTGCTCCTGGACTGCTGGCCCATAGAAAGTGTGTGAGATAACAAGTGCTTGTTTTAGCTGTTAAGTATGGAGAGTAATTTGTTACCTAGAAACAGATAAATATTATGCCATGACAGCAATTTCTTCAGTTATAAAATTACAAAGTAAATATAAACTTGTGCATTGAGCATTATTTTAACACTAGTTTTTAACTTGCTATATTTAAAATTATGTTTTTTCTTTTCACAGGGGTTCTAGGATATAAATTTTAATCCATTACTTTTAAAGTAAAATTAACAAGATTTTAAATATTCTATCAGAATTACAGTTACAAGAAGAAAGCATATACTAAAGAGATCTTTGTAAGGGAGCTTTTGCCATTTGCAAGCATTCCAAAATTTTATGGTATCATTGATGGATCATGGGCATTTTTGAGTCAGATCTAAACTCAGGTCAGAGCCTTGAATCTAGGTTTTGAGCCAGGAAGAACTGGATCTTTGTTTTGTCCCTTCCTGTATCCCCAACAGTGAGAACAGTGCCTGACGTACTATAGGGGCTCAAAAAGACTCCCTGAATGAACAAGAATATTTATCAAAACAAAACAAATGTCTGTGTACAGAATGTGACAGAAGTACATGACGACAGTATCATGAGGTGCCCAAACAAGGGAAATGCTATGAAGAGCTCAGGTTGAGATTCTGTTCCTGTAGCAATAACAACCCTAAGTCTATTCAACCACTTCTATATTTCACTGGGTCAGCCACTCTGGGCAGCAGGTAATGAGTATATAGGGAATCATAAACTGTTCATATTGTCATACTAAAAATAATGTTTATCAGGTTGGGAAACATTTTAAAGAATGATGCAAGCATGTGGGGAAATAGGATTGCTCATCTACTTCTGGTGAGGGAATAATTTTGATTGTGCATTTTTGGAAAATAACTTGGTAATACTTCTTTTAAAAACAGCCATACCCAATGGACCCAACCATTCCATTTGTATATTTGACTACAGATTCCACAAGTGCACAAAGACATATAAGAATGTTCAGTTCAGTATTGTTGATAATAGCAAAAATATTGGTACAATCTACATGTCCATCAATAGAGGACTGGTTAAATCTATCATGGTAATACACACTTTGTAACACTACTCCGCCATCAAAAAAAATAACATATGACTGTGAGTAGTAACAAGGCGGTATGTTCAAGATATATCATGAGTAAAAATGTTGTAGTAAAAAAAGTATATTGTGATCCCATTTTAATTAAGCAAACGAATAAGCAAAATAAAAAAACAAGAAACTTATACATTTACCAAAATGAAACTGGGGGAAGTTGGATTTCCACTCTCTACTTTATACACTTCTCTATAGTCTAAAAATTCTATTTTATAATGAGTAGTAGTATTCATGTAATTCAAAAATAAAATTATTTTAGTATCTAATCATCCTAAAACCACCTCTGAGATTCCAGTTATTTAGGAAGAAAGAAAGGTTCCCCCCTTTTTTGGGATTTTTAAATCTCAGGCAGGATGTATTCTCACTCATAAACTCTTCTTCAAGTCCTCCACCCACCAGTAACCAGAGTAGGCCAAAACAGTCACAACAAGCCAACTGTACACAAATTTTTCCAGAGAACAGTAAAAGAAGAAATGTATCTTGATTTTATGAAGCCAACATAACCCTAATATCTAAACTTGACAAGTATATTAGCAAAAGAAAAACTCTAGGCCAATCTTACTTTAAAATATAGGTTAAAAAATCCTAAGTAAAATAGGAACAAACCAAATTTGGGAATATATACAGAGGGTAATTTAAAAAATGCAGTTTGTTTAATATTTAAGAAATCAATGTAACTTACCACACTAGATTAAAGGAGGAAAAGTATATAATTACCTAATTATATCATTATATAAAGAAAAGAATTTTTCTTAAATAAAATTCAACATTCACTCTAAAACTTTTTGGCAAACAAGGATAGAAGGAAATTTTGTTTGTCTGGTAAGTGATATCTACAAAAAGCCTATAGTAAACATCACACGCTTAATAGTGAAATGTTGAACGCACAGCCTCTGAGACTGGGAGCAAAGCGAGACTGTCTGCCATCCTCACGATTATATAACATTATACTGGGGTCCCAGCCAGTGCAATAAGGCAAGAAAAAGAAAAAGCAAAAAGATTGGAAAGGGGGGAAAAACAATCTGCCATTATTCAAATGATATAATTAATGTACAAAGTCCAAAAAAATTCAGAAAAAATTAGAATTAAAATGTGAGTTGAGCAAGTTTATCGCATATAAAGTCAATATATGAAAATCAATTGTACTGAATTATTTCTATATAACAGCAATCCTTAGAAAATGAAGTTTTTAAGACATGCTATCTATAATAGTACCATTAAAATGTAAAATATCTAGGAATAATCTAATAAAAGAACAAAATCTCTACTAAAAGATTAAAAATGTTACTGAGTTTAATTGAAGAGGATAAGCCATATTCATGGCCTGGAAGAGTCAGTGTTGTAAAGATGTCAGTTATCTCCAAATTGATCTATATTTAATATAATTCCAATCAAAATCCCAGTAAGCTTTTCTTTATGTGGAAAATCTCAAGTGGTTTTTAAAATTTTTATGAAAATGAAAAAGGGAAGGAAAACCTAAAGTCCTCTCGACGAATGCCAATGAGGCAGGAAGACTTATTCTACCAGAATTCAACACTTTTGATGCTTTATAATAAGTCAAGACAATACGGTACCAGAGCAAAGACATATAAATGGCCCTGTGGAATATTATAGAGTCCAGAAATAGACCCATGGGTACACGGACACAATATATGACAAAGAGGGCAGCAGAGTACTTACAAAAAGATGCCCTTTTTAATGAATAGTGCCAAGTCAACAGAATATTCATATAGGAAAAAAAAATTATCTTTACCCTTATCTCCACACGGAAAAGCTAATTCTATGTGGTTTCTAGATCTTAATGTAAAAGGCAGAACAATAAAACTTTTAGAAGATAATATAGAGGAATAATCTTTATGGCCTTGAGGTAGTAAGTTTTTTAAACAGGCCACAAAACTATTAATCATAAATGAAAAAAACTGATAAATTGAACTATAGTAACAAATTTGTTCATCAAAAGACACCATTATAAGAGTGAAAAAGCAAATCACAGAGTGAAAAAACTTGCAATGAATATAAAAATTAAGGAAAAACCAACAAACCAGGAGAAAAATGGACAAGGACCTGATCGGGCACGTCACAAAAGGGGATACCTGGATGGCCAGTAAACATTTGAAAATGCACTCAATCTTATTAGCCATCAAGGAAATGAAAATTAAGTGAGACATCACTGTATATCCACTAGAATGCTTAAAGGTAAAACTGATAATACCAGTATGAATACTGATAATACAGTGGGAATGCTCTGTTGATGGGAGCAAAAACTGGTACAACCACTGTGGAAAACTGTTTGACATTATCTATTAAAACTCAGTAGATGCATACTTTATGAATCCACAATTCCACTCCTAGGTGTATACCCAACAGAAATGAATGCACAGGTGAACAAAGAGACATGCACACAAGTGTCACAGTAACATTAATCACAATGCTGCAAGCTGGAAGTAATCCAACTCTCAGATGTAGAATGGTAACTTCATTGAGCTATATGCACTTAAAGGATTGGTGCACTTTCCACGTGATATCAGAAATTTTAAAAAACAGCCCTGGCTGGCATAGCTTAGTGGATTGAGTGCGGGCTGCAAACCAAAGCATCGCAGGTTTGATTCCCAGTTAGGGCACATGCCTGGGTTGCAGGCCACGGCCCCCAGCAACCACACATTGATGTTTCTCTCTGTTTCTCTTTCTCTCTCCCTCTCCCTCTCCCTCTCCCTCTCCCTCTCCCTCTCCCTCTCTCTCTCTCTCTCTCTCCCCCCCCTCCCTTCCCTCCCTAAAAAATAAATAAATAAAATCTTTTTTAAAAAGTTCATCACAATAAAACTTTATAAAAATTTTTTTTAAAAAACATATTGATGGAAATAATATGAAATCAAAAACATTTTAAACACCATTGCTTTCTCACTTGAGAATATAAGTAGGGTTGGCTTCACTCAGCTCAGGTTTCAAAAAGTACCTGCGCCCTAAGAACTGTCATGGTTTCCAGGTCCTCCTCCTGCTTGGCAATGGTCTGCTTCATCTCATCCATCTGAAGCTGCTTGGAAGCCAGCGCCTTCTCTGCCAGTTCCAGTTTTTCATTTAGTTCCTGCAGCACCACCTTATCCACTTTTTCTGACTGAAAGAGACAAGTTTATTCTAGAAATGGTTTTCAAATAATTCAATCTATTTTAATATTAGATTTTTTAATGATTGGCTCTGAGCTGTTTTGTTAATTAGCAGTGATACTTGGAAAGCTGTATTCATTTAATTTATGGCTTATAAATAATAACTTTCTAATTTAAACATAATTAAAAAAAAGAGAACACTAAAATAAGGAAAATTATAACTAACCCTGATCTCAGTGAGGTTGTAACGTGCTAATATTGCTACTTTTTCTTTCATGTTACTCTTACTTTGTGAAGTCAGTAGAAAAGAAGAAAAACGTTTAAATTAAAAATAATCTATTAAAAATAAAAAACAAAAAGTGTATTTATAAGGGTATAAACTCAAAGACCCCTTCTAATTCAAAGCTTCCATCACCTTTATTTACTCCAGCTGTATTAGGTAAAATTCACAAATATAATTGTAAGATGTGCATGACGACTTGATACATGTATACATTGTGAAAGGATTCCTCCCATCAGGTTAATTAACACATTTATTACCTCATGTCTACCCATGGTGTTAAAAATTATCATACCATGCTGGGCATTAATCCTAATTTAAGTTGCAGCCAGGTAAATCCAGGCTCTCAGGCTCACTGGCAGCAGGCAAGCTGGTAGGAGTTCCACACAGTAGATGGATTCACCAGCCCCACCTGTCAGTCTCGCTCTGCACTTCTCAACAAGTAGCCCACGCTCTTCCATCTCTTCCAAACCCACCCACTGTGAGAAGTGCTACAAGTTTACTCCCTGAGTGTAGGACATTAGCACCACCTTTGTACACAAAGCTCATTACACAAACATAGCTCATTTTATTGCACTTTGTTTTTATTGTGCTTGCAGACCCTCCACCAGCAGAGATTACAACTTGCTAAAGGCTCAGATGATGGTTAGCATTTTTTAGCAATGAATTATTTTTTTTAAATTAAGGTGTGTACATTTTTAGACATAATACTATTGCACATTTAATAAACTATAAGTGTAAACATAACTTATATACCCTAAGAAACCAAAAAATTCAGGGGACTAGCTTGAATGCAGTGATCTGGATGAACCTGCAACTACCTCTGAGGTATGCCCAAACATACATGGAACATCCGAAGTTATAAGCACTTAAATGTCAAGAAATCTATTATAAACTGAAAACAACCTTTGAAACCAGACTTAATTAAAGATTAATACAACTACTTTCCATATAAAGTGTTTAATAGTTTCTGTCCCTTACTAGGCTATCAAAGTAATTTTTTTCTGAGTACCTCTCTCCGTTTTAGGTCTTCAACTGTTTTCAGTGCGTGACTGTATTCTTCAAGGAGTTTGTTGTGTGTCAGCTGTAGAATGGCTAATTTGGACCTGTTTAAAACAGAAATTGAGGATGGAATCTTAGGGAAAATAGCATAGAATCTTACAGTCTTGCCTCTCAACATTCTTCTCAACACACAAGCAGCAAAATCTCTTTTCCTACCTGTACCATTCTACCGCCTACAAGCATTTTCTTACTCTCAAACAATTTTTTCCAAAAAGTCAAAATAAGATTACCAATAATTTTCATAATCTTGTTATAAAACTTAAATTTTACCTACTTAGAAAAGTCTCCTAGTACTCCTCCAAATAAAGGAGGAAAATTTTAAATGTATTCTCAAACCCTAATGCAAATCTGTATAAAAGAGCTGTTCCAACTTCTTTCCGCCAAGTAGCCATTTAGTCACAGCATACTCACTTTTCGTCTTCCCGTTTTGCCTGCTCCATTTTGATTTCCGATCGCATGCTTTCCACTTGTAGCTCTAACTTTTTGTTATTGTAAATAAGCTCTTGCTTTTCATTCAGCTCTGATGGGGTTGCAGAATTTTTCCTTTCAAGGGCCTGACATCTAAGCAAGATCAAAATATGAGGATAAACAATGCTCCTTCATTTTTCAGTGGTTTTTAAACAAATCCCAAGACTATGTAGCAAACATAAAGAATTTTAGGATAGCATTTTTCAAGGATTTAGCGATGCAAATATTTTATCCTCCTTGATCCTTTACTAGAAGCAAGTAGTACTGGTGAACCACCCTGAGAATATTATGCTAAGTGCAGTAAGTCAGTCAGAAAAGCTAAGAACCATGACTGCATTCATATGTCGGATATAAAACTGAAACTCACAGACACAGACAGCAAGGTGGTTGCCAGAGGGAGGGCAGTGGGAGGGGTCGAGGGTGGAAGGGACCTAATGTATGGTGACGAAGATGGTTCAACTTTAGGTGGTGGGCACCCAGTGCAACATACAGATCTAATATCATAGAAATGTACACTGAGAACCTATATGATCTCATTAACCAATGTCAGCTCAATAAATTTAATAAATATTATTTTTAAAAAATACAGATCTTTTTCTGTTAAAAGTAATTTACGTATTTCTGAACCCTAATGCCTAACATAAAAAAGCACAGATGTAAGATCACACAAGCTACTGTCCACTTGGAATAATTGTTTTTAGTAGTCATACAAATATATTTTTGTTATTTAGTCATAGACCAAAGTAGTGATTAGCTAAAGATACCTCTCATATAGTGATCCATGTATATCTTTTGTATTTTAAAAAGTGGCAGGTTCTTTTAAGCACAAAGACTATGACGTCTAACAAAGATTCGATGGGGGAAAAGAAATGCCCTAAAGCCTCTTAAAGATCAGGAAAAGAATTGTAATATAATAATAGCAAATATGAACCAATGATAGTTACGTACAAGGCATCAATGCTAAGCATGTTAAACATTATCTCACTTAAAACCTTATGATGTAGGAATTATGACACACATTTTACAAATAATAAAACTGAGGCTAGAGAGGTGAAATAAGTAATTTTCTTGAGGTTACTACTGCAAATAAGATGTAGATCCATACTTCAACCTAGGTGTGTTTGTCCAGAATCCTCAGCTGTTACTGCCATGCTGTACCAGCCTTGGAAAGTGTGACTCCAAGGAAGCACACTTGCATGTTATGCTGGAAATGTCTGCCAACTTAGCCAAAAGAACAACATCAACTTAGCTTTCCAAAATTTGGGGGTAACTTCTTATATCAAGAGAAACCAGCAAATGCAAAATTCTCAATTTATATATTAGCTTTTATAATTGACTGAACATGAATTTTTTTCTAAATAAATCTCACTCAACTTCTTGCTCTTTGCAGCTTTCTTTTACATTTGTTCACAGTAATGTTGTCAGCTCATGTGAGTCACGGGAAATCCAGCTCACTGCTTTTTGCAGGTCCTCATATACACTAGTATGCTTACCTAATGCCTCCAAACAGCAGAATCAGAGTCTCCTGGGGCCCCATCTCCCCACTACTACAAGTATTTTGTGTTTATATATTAACCTGTACATTAATCTGAACAACACTAGTGTTTTCTGAATTCATATTTTAAGTTGGTCTCTATGTTTCTTTTAGTCATAACACAGTAACAAAACTATGTTTTTTATATAGCTACATATTTGTAAAAATGTACACCTTTTGAAGGAAGATAAAATTCATCTCTCATTCTTACTTTTCTTGAAGCCTCTTCTTCATTAGCTCAGCTTCACTGAGTTTCGTATGGGCCTCTTGAAGCTCCTTAAACAAGGTTGTCACCTGAAGGTTCAAGGCTTCCACCTCACTTCCAACCTGTTGCACAGGAAATCCAAAACATACATGTGTGATTCGCATCAGAGATTAAATGCACCTCTTTGAGGAAACAGTGTGAACCGTTCCAGTTAAGACTGACTGATGAATTGATTAAACCTTTCACAATGAATGCCCCAAATATCTTGAATGAAAACAATGTTTTGGTTACAACTCTTTTTCCTCATAGAACATAGATCAATTGGGATGCATTTGTGAAAATAACTTTATCATAATTAAAATGAATCCTGATTCTGGTTTAGGGGATCACAGATCACAGCAGTGTCACGGTACAATCTAATTTATCCAGTTAACAGCTCAAACCCATATTCCTGGCTAATTTATGTTTCTAGTTTACTCAACTATTTTTGTTGTACCGCTTTTTCCTGGCAGCTCCAGAATTTTTGTCAGTGAGTTTTATGGTGCCTTGAAAGTCTCAGTACTTGTCTCTCTACTATTGGTTGTTGAATTAGTTTTAGTCAATTCTGTGAGTACTATTACTCACAGGTTTTCTCTGCAACTCAGTTTTTTAAATGTTCTCTATTCTCTAGAAAGTAGGGGTTTTAGTCCAGAGCAAGGCACACAGTAGGTGTTCAATATATATTTGTTAAATAAATGAATTACCTAAAGTAAGTATCTTATGTAAATGTGTTTTGCATGGGCTGCTGTGGCTCTGACAGCTTCCTGGCTTCATCAGCCCTCTCCGGGTTGAAGGCTGCAGACTCCAAGACAGGCAATGAGATGCCACGAAATAGCGACTATATAAGCATGAGACTTTCTCACTGGAACTATTTTTTTTTAGACCTGTACTGGGATAGAACCAAGACCTTTGACTTGTACCTAAGTTTCCGAGCCACATCCTCAAATGATCTCATAATACAGTAGACAACATTCCTTTTCCATTTAGCAGGCCTACTCACTTGAGACATTAGGAGAGGAAATCAGTCAAGAGGAGGTACAGGAGTGATTTCCTAAAATCACAAGGATAGGAATACATCTCACTGTGATTTACAATAAATGAAATTCAAATCAGGACAAGGAAATATGAGAGAAAAAGAAAATACTTAACATTAAAATTATTTCCGTATTTCTAAAGCTAATAATACATCACAAGATTCAACTGCAAGTTCTATACTACTCTTACATCCTCGTGGGTGTGAGAGCAGTCTTACGATCTTAGTACCCACAGTTTCTCTGTCTTTCTCCTCTTCTTTCTCTTTTTCTGTGCTCCCCTCTGTCTGGGTCTCGATCTCAGAACGATCATTGACTTTCTTTTCAAAATCTGAAACTCTAAAAGATTACAGAATATAGAAAAATTACTTTCTCTTCAAGAGAAAAAAACAATTGCAGAAGCACCAAAAAGAACATTGTTCAAAATCTGGATAAAGGATCAGGGATTTTCAAAATCTCTTTGCATTCAATATATTAGCTTTGGTTTAGCTTTCATCCTAAAATTGGCTAGAACTGATGTAAGAGATGAATGCATACACAGGTAAAATGTATTAACATCCTGAAGACTGAAAAACATTGCCTCTTTTTATGTCGCTGACATAAAAACAAGTATTTTTGTGTTTTTTGTGTGGGTACACACGTGCATGCTTGTGTGTTACATAAGTGTGTGTGTCCTAAGAAAAGGCTTTTCCTTCCTGGACCCATCCAAGTTTACAAATCCCCAAAACAAACATATGCGGCAACATTCTTTCACTGAAGCATACCGTATTTTGTTGTGTATAATACACTCCCCTGTATAATGTGCACCCATGGTTTTGTGCACATAATACACAGGGTTCTTATACTCATGTTATGTAATTATTATATCCATGTATAATGTGTATCCTTATTTTTCCTTCAAAATTTTGGGCAAAAAAGTACACATTATACACAACAAAATACAGTAATCACATGAAAGCTATCCCAATACAAATGAAACAGAGTCTTGCTTCTCTCCCATCCCAAACCTGACCAAAATAACTTTTAAAGATCTATATACCTACAAGAACAAAAAGAAAGGGAGAAAAAAATAATAGTAAGATTTGAGAAGCATAGATATGAGTAGGAACTGACTTGGCAGACCAAAAAGTCTGGATCTGAAGCTAACAGAGCCAAGATGTAACCTGCACTATGGGACCCAGAAGGCTCAGGAGTTGGTGACAACAGGTAACTCTGTTTTGGGGATGAAGGTAGGGTATCTTTAAGAAGGACTAGAAGAGCCCTGGCAGGGTGGCTCAGTTAGTTGTAGCATCATCCCATACACCAAGAGGTGGAGGGTTCAAAACCCAGTCAGGGCACATACCTAGGTTATGAGTTCAATCCCAGGTAGGCACACGTACAGGAGGCAACAGTCAATGTTTCTCTCTCACATCAATGTTTCTCTTTCTCTCTGTCTGTCCCTTCCCCTCTCTCTAAAATCAATAAACATATCCTTGGGTGAAGTTTAAGAAAACAGAACTAGAAAATACTAAAATAGGGGGACTGACCCTTCATTAATCAGAGTTGAGAGCTTAGGTTTCCTAGTAAAAAGAGGGGAGCTTACACACAAAATACTGAGACCCTCAGTCTTCTAATTATCTCAAGAATCCTGGCAGCTAACACTGGCTGGTGTGGCTCAGTGGGTTGAGCACTGGCCTGCAAACCAAAGGGTTGCCTGTTTGATTCCCAGTCTTGGACACATGCCTGGGTTGTGGGCCAGGTCCCCGGTGGGGGGTGTGCAAAAGGCAACCATAGATTGATATTTCTCTCCCTCTCTTTCTCCCTTCCCCTCTCTAAAAAAAAACAAGAAATATATCTTAAAAAAATAAAAGAAAAGAACCCTGGCATCTAAATCCTGGCATCTAGAAAAGTACCCTCCAGGCAGGAGACTGGAAGAGTCTCTTTTGCAGTATGTAACCAAGAGGTAACCAAGAGGAGGGAAAAGAGTTAAATTTCTGACATGGGGCTCCTCAAGAAAACCTCCCAGCCAGATCTCCCTACCCAAGTTTCCAGAACAAATGCACGAAACACAGGTTGGCACCAAAGCACATGAGAAGTTTCATTCCAGAAAATTAAGAATCAGATTATAATGGATTTCTCAGCAATAATATCAGAAGTTAGAATATAACGAAGTAATGTGCTCAAAATTCAGAGGAAGAATTATGTCCAGCATAGACTTTTATATCTAGCCAAACTATTCATAAATTATGAAGGTAGATATGCAGATCTTAGAAACTATCCTCCCCATATATTTTTTCTTAGTAAATTAGTGGAGATACGGTGAGACCTATTTGAAAAAACATTTTTTATCCTCACCCAAGGATATGTTTATTGATTTTAGAAAGAGAGAAAGAGTGAGAGAGATAATCATTGATATGAAAGAGAAACATCGATCAGTTGCCTCCCTTATGCACCCCAACCAGGGATCAAACCCATAATCTAAGTATGTGCCCTGATTGGGAATTGAACCCACAAACTTTTGGTACATAGGACGACGCTCCAACCAACTAAGCCACCTAAACCGACAACACTTTGGTTCGCAGGCCAGCACTCAATCCACTGAGCCACACCAGCCAGGGAAGTTTACACTTTTATTATTAAAGCTAAACATGTTGTCTAAGTAAGGATGGCTTATTGGCTAAACTTGACACTTAGAATGGTATACAGAACTGAGGAGAGGAAACATGACTGAAATAAACTAATACACTGGTCACTCATAACTATTAAAACATAACATTTTCCCTTTAAAATCAGCTGCAGTAAGATGGCAGCATAGGTAAATGCAGTATATGTATCCTCTCACAACCACATCAAAATTACAACTAAACTACAGATCAACCGTCATTCAGAACTGCCTGAAATTTAGCTGAACAGGATGTACAGAAGCCACATTGAGACTAGAAAGGGGCAGAGACATGGAACTGGCTGGTCCCACACCCACATGTGGTAGATAAAATCAGGAGCGCTATCTCAGCTATGGGGGTCCCACCTGAGGAGTGAGGGGTCCCAGCTCCAAACCAGGGCTCCTAGACCAGGCTTCTAGTGCCAGGAGAGAAGTCTCCATAACTTCTGGGTGTAAAAACCAGCACACTCACTCACTGTAAGCTCCAGTGCTGGGGCAGCAGCTCGAAAGGCAGCAGGGACAGGGAGGAACTGAATTGTCTGGCATCAGGGTGAGAGCTAGGGGTAGCTCACTCCCAGGTATAGTGCTGGCAGAGGCCATTGCTCCTTTTCTGAGCACCTTCACTACAAAGCCTGCAGGCAGGCACTATATCTGAGTCTCCAACAACCTGGCTCGCACTGTTTGCCTGCCCTGGTGATTCCCTGAGACCCCACCCTAACCAACGTGTGGACCCGCCCAAGCAGTTTTTAGTGGTTTTTCCATATGAATGTCCTGTCCTGCCTCATGCTTCAGACTTTCCTAAAATCTCTCAAACAAACAGCATCTGGCCTTGGCATGACCTGTATGTGCCAACGGCAGTTGGCAATCAAGGCTCAACTACAATAGGAGAGTGTACCGGCCCACATCGGGGGAGGGTGACAAATCTGGAATGTCCAGCCCAGGAAAATGGGGAGGCTGTGCCACCGGATCCTGTGGGACACCTACCACGCCTAGGAGACATAGAAGCTCTACAAACAAAGGGAGGCTGCTGAAGTGAGGAGACAAAGAAATATGTCCCAAATAAAAGAATAGACCAAAACTCCAGAAAAAGAACTAAACAAAATGGACACAAGCAATCTACTAGATGCACAGTTCCAAACACTGGTTATAAGAATGATCAGTGAACTCACAGGAAGAACAGTTGAACTTAGAACTTCAACAAAGAGCTAGGAAACATAAAAACAGAACTAGAAAACATAAATAAGAACCAGTCAGAAACGAAGATACATTAACTGAAATAAAGACAACATTACAGGGAATCAAGAGTAGAATAGATGAAGCAGAGGATCCATTCAGATATTGGGAAAATAAGGAAGCAGAAAACACCCAATCAAACAAGCAAAAAGGTAAAGAATCCCTCCAAAAATGAGTATAGTGTAAGGAGCCTCTGGGACAACTTCAAGCATACCAACATTCATATCATGGAGGTGCCAGAAAGAGAGGAGAGAGAGCAAGGAACTGAAAACCTATGTAAAAAAAACAATGACAGAAAACTTCCCTAACTTGGCGAAGGAAATAGTCATAAAAGTCCAGGATGTGCAGAGAGTCCCAAACAAGATGAACCCAAAGGGGCCCACACCAAGACACATCATAATTAAAATGCAAGATTAGTCATTAGGGAAATAAATGAAAATCACAATGAGATTCCACTTCACATCCATGAGGATGGCCATAATCAAGAACACACACAATAATGAGTTGAGAATGTAGAGAACCTGGGACCCTCCTTTATTGCTGGTAGGAATGTAAAATGGTACAGCTATTGTGGAAAACAGTTTGATAATTCCTGAAAATATTAAACATAGAGTTACCATATGACCAGCAATTCTACTCCTAAGTATATACCCAAGAGAATTTAAAACATATATTCACACAAAAAATTGTGCATTATTCATAATAGGCAGTAAATGGGAACAACCCAAATGTTCACCAACTAATAAATAAAATGTTGTATAGTTATACAATATTATTCAGCAACAAAAATAAGTGAAAAACCAATATATGCCATATCATGGATAACATTTGAAAATATTATGCTAAGTAACCCAATCACAAAAGATCACATATTATATGATTCTGATTACATGAACTGTCCATTATAAGTATATCTATGAAGAGAAAGCAGATTATTGGGAGGAATGGGGAATAAGTTCTAATGGTACTGGATGTCACTTTCTTTTTCTTCTTTTTAAAGATTTTATTTATTTTCAGAATGAGGGGAAGAGAGGGAGAAAGAGAGAAGGAAACATAATGTGTGGTTGCCTCTCATGTGCCCCCTTATTGGGGACCTTGCCTGCAACCCAGACATGTACCCTGACCTGGATTCAAACCAGCGACCCTTTGGTTCCCAGGCCTGCACTCAATCCACTGAGCCACATCACTCAGGACAGGATTTCTTATCTAGGGTAAAAAAACCTTCTAAAATTATAAAGTGATAATGACTGTATAACTCTGTGAATATTCTAAAAATCATTGAAATGCACACTTTATTTTTATCCTCACCAGTGGACATTTTTTCATTGCTTTTAGAGAGAGAGGACTGGAGAGAGAGACAAGAGAGAAACATCGATTGGTTGCCTCCCATACATGCTCAGGCCAGAGACTGTATGTGCCTAGACCAGGGATCGAACCTGCAACCTATGTATGTGCCTTGACTGGGAATCTAACACATACAGTTTCTGTTATGGGGTGACATTCCAACCAACTAAGCCACATTGGCCAGGGCAAAATGCACACTTTAAATGGATGAATTGTATGGTATCTTAATGCTATTATCAAAAAAGCTGTTAAAAAAGCAATTAATGCATATTTCAAATTACCTATTTCATACCTTTTTTTGGCTTCCTTGAGTGCATTTTCAAGTCTCTCCACCTTCTGGTTTCCTTCCCTTAGACAAAGCAGGAGCTGGCTCACAGTTAGTTCCTCAGATTCCAAATAATTCCTGGCACCTTCTGCAGATCTGCTCCTACATCAAGATGGTATAAAGGTTAAAGGCTTTAATCAGAAAACAAAAATGTCAAAGTTTAAGAATATAGCTGGTAAGAACTTAAAGGAACTGCTTTCCAGAACACTCTCCAATTAATTCTCATTCACTGACCAAGCACAGCTGGCCCTGTGAGCTCCAGAGCCACAGGCTTCCATGCTTTCCAGGGAAGGAGTGTGGACTAAGTAGCAGGTTTGTCTTACAGTGCAGTTGCTCATTTCCCCCAAACAGTCACTGGGCTCACACCACAAGACCACAGGACCCACAGAAACAGCGGAGCAGAGGGAGTCCCGGTTTCTGGTGCCCGGCTCTCCAAGAGAACTAGTTTGAATGGGACCACAGTCACACTACATGAGCACACATGCGGCTGGTGGTGACATGCAGACCACTGGCCTTTCTCCAGCTTCACAGAAGGCATCGCATTCTCAAGTTGAGAAGAAATTAAAATAATTAGAGCAGAGAAATATAGGCACTGTTGGTATGTCAAATATTTTCCTTGACTCCAAAATGTGATTAAATAAAGAGGTGATTCAATGACAAGCAACAAAACCATGACCACCCCCACAACTAAACATTCCAGGTGACTCTGCTGACGCTAGTGGCAGCTACTCTTTCAGTAATCTATTCAAATTCACCCATCTAATAATCAGCCAGGAGTAAATTCTGGTTCCTGATTCTGAAGCTCAAACTCCAAATGTAGAAATCAATCTCCTATTCCTTAACATATTTTCAAACAGGATAAAGAAGCTGCGATTAAAAAAAAAAAAAAACAGCTGTGTGGCTCAAAAGAGGAAGTGGTTTGTGCATAAGGATCTAAATGAGGAGGAAGTGGCTTAGAAATTTCAAACAAGGCTTGCTTCCTTCCCACCACTTCCAGTAAAGTCTCAATATGAGAAAGCAATATGGGGAAAAACAGGAATTTCTAACTAAAAAAGGGAATAACTTTCATTTACACTAACTGCCCTGGCTTGAGGAAAGAAGATGATCTAATACTTATTTTCTCCCTTATACAACAGCTTGGGAACATAACAGAAAAAACAAAAACAAAACAAAACAGCCCATTTTCATGTTTTATAAATACATTCACCAAGCTGGAGAAAAAAAGATTAAAAGTCTTTGAGGGAAGAGATCCTTTGAGAAACTTTCAGTAGTAGCAGTAGTAGTAGTAGTAGTTGGCTTATAGAGGATGTGCTGACAGCCTGTTCTGCAGACTGCTACCGGCAAGAGTCTCAGGGACCCAGTCCTTCTGCATCTTCTCAAAGCTCTCCCCCACCATCATTTAAGAGGTCTGCTTCCTAACATACAGGTGGGACAGGTGATCTTGACACTCCACAGGTAAGACATCAGAGCACTTTAAGAAACACCCAGAGACTCACTGCAGTAACAGTCATCGCGGTAGATTACCGGGTAGGGTTTGTCACCTTGGCTTGTACTCAGGAGTGAACTGGGCAGAGAAAATGGAAATATCTCACAAGCTGGGCAGCCTGGTCCAGCTCAAACTGCACTGGTATGCAAATTAGGAAACAGGTCTTTTGATTGATAACAAGTTTGTTTTCACTTTTTATCTGATGGAGATAAAAAATACCTTGAGTGGTAAGGGTTAATTAGCCTGAAAAGGCACCAAATCGTGTTTTTATTCTCTGCCAGTTTTGGCTGTAACATTAAACAGCATTTACATGGAACATTCTTGAAAGGTCCGGGTATAATTTAATAAGAAATGCTTTTTCAGGTCGTGATGTCTGACCTCCCAGGGGGACCTGGGAGTGACGAGACCGCCCGGGCTGCCCTAGTCTTTCTTCACATACTTGTCGGTGGCATCAGTTCTTGTGGGCCCAGGACTCCTCTTGATTTCTTGCATTGCCACATCTGCTCCTCCTTCCTGTAGAAGCAGAAATGAAAGGGATTTAACACAATATGTCTACAAGACAAATTCTCTTATCAAAAGAGGAAAAGGCAAGAGAACAAGAATTTGGATGGCACACAACCCAAGGAGCCAACCAAACATTTAAATGTGAGGTGTGTCAATTTGACCAATGGAATGGAATGAAATGGAAATGTACCCTTCCTTCACCCGAAACGCCCTGTCAGGTTTACAAATATCTAGACGGAGGTCGGTCCCTTCTCATTCAGCACAGTCAACCTGAACCCATAACATGAGAGCTTATCTCTGGCTCTCCTTGGCAGTTCCCTTCTTTCCTAGAGTAAGGTCACACAGACCTAGTTACAGCCCCATATACCTCCCCTGTACAGTCCTTTAAAATGCAAACTGCTAGAACCTGCTGAAGCAAAGTTGAAAAACAGCAGTTCTCTGTGACAAGGCTCACAAAGTCAGCTCCTACTAGAAATCATATGTATTTCGGCCATTTAGAAACCAAGAAGATTAAGACCACTTGAATGGCAAAGGACATTTCTATTCTAATGCTGTAGCAGGATAATCTTCCAAAAATGCACAAAGATGTTCTGGATAATTTTGATTGTGTATGCTCTTCCCAAATCTTGGGCAGTGCTTTCCCATTCTCAGGAGCGAGGCAAGAAAAACAGGTTTACACTAAAAATAACTGTCCCTCATCAGTGAGAGAACATACTAGGTACTCTCAAGAAAGAAGCCTCTTCCAGTCAGGATGGCAGTGTAGGGAAACATGGCTCACCTCCTCACACAACCACATCAAAATTACAACTAAACTATACAACAACCATCACTTAGAACTGTCAGATATTGAGTTGAATGGAAATCTGACAACTAAGGAATTAAAGAAACCACATTCATCCAGACTGAGAGAGGGGAAGAGACAGGCAGAAACATTGAGATGAAAGAGAAGCATTGACTGGTTGCCTCCTATATGTGTCTTGTCCAGGGATCAAATCTGCAACTTAGAGAAAGAGAGAGAGAGAGATGTCGATATGCTGTTCCACCCATCCATGCATTCATTGGCTGATTCCTGCGTGGGCCATGACTGGGATCGAACCTGCAACCTTAGCATACTGGGGACAACGCTCCAACTGCCTGAGCCACAGTCAGGGCAATGATAGATATACTTTTAAAAAGTCTTACTAAGTCCATAAGCTAGTATGAAACTTTCTTCTATTATTGATCTCTTTTTACTTTCATGCTGAGTCTGGAGTTCTCCTGAACCCCCAGCTTCTCCTCCTGCCCTAGCCCACTAACCTCTCTCCCTTACAGGCTTCTCTTGAGAGCGCTCCCTCAATTACCTGCACAGATAGCTCCACTTCATGCTCTGCTTCTAGAGAACCTGCCCTAAGATGGCCCCAACAGAAATGACATTCCCTATTATTATCACACACACTCTTTCTGTCTTCACTGCACTTCTCAAAAATAGCAATTTTACATTTGTTTGTGGGCTCATTCATTTTATCTCTTTACATATTAGCTGTGAACTCTGGGGAGGAGGGTACGCCTGTTTAGTCACCTCTGTATCTGCAACAGTGGCACCATGTGCACCCCTGTGGGGGAGTGAGTCAGTTGCTGGGGAGATGAATGAATGTGTAGCTTTAGCCCTCCTTCATGATGCCAATACCTGGCAGTTGATGCAATGCTCACGTTGTTTCTTGGTTCATGACATGGAAATTATGTGGGGCTCCTTTATGTGTTTCTAAGAGAAGTACTTAGAAAACTAAGTTTCATTAATTTACCTTCTGGTCTCATGAGAAAAATGAGGAGGAGGAGAAAAAGCAAAAGGAGAAGAAAGTAGTATGGCAAAGTGGTGGTGTTTCTTTATTCACCTTATAGCGATACGGAAACGGGTTCTGGGGCATCAGACCACTTGCCTAAGGCACAAAATAAGTGAAAGTCTAAACTGTGAACCAAATTCTGGGCTTTCTGACTCAAAAACCCATTTCTTTAATCCCATTGTTTTCTTTTATCCTGAAGCTCCCAATTTATTTAAGTAAATTATCTTGGACTAAATATAAGTACATAAAAGTTTATTTTAAAGATTTTATTTATTTATTTTTAGAGAGAGGAGAAGGGAGAAGGAGAAGGAGAAGGAGAGAAGCATCGATGTATGAGAAATACATTAATTGGTTGCCTCTCACACATCTCCAACTGGGTACCAGGCCCACAACCCAGGCATGTGCCCTGACTGGGAATCGAACTGGTGACCTTTTGGTTCATAGGCCAGCACTCAGTCCACTGAGTTACACCAGCCAGGGCCTAGAAGTTTTAATATGTGAATTTCTTTGCTTGGGTTAACATCAAAACTAGATATAAACCTTAAAATCCTATTTAGTCTTATGAGCCACCGTTAGTCAATCTATGGTATTTTAGTGAACATATATCATGTATTGAACATTAATCAAGGCCATGACTAAAAGGGAAATTAATTGGAGATAATGTTTTGTTTTATTGTTTTGGGTTGTTTATTGAATACCTAATAAAAGTCAGAGTTTATTAACTTAAAAAAGTGAAAGAAAGAAAAGAAAGAAGCCTTTTGGAAACTTTTGATAAGCTTTTTGGGCTTCCTCAGTTTTATCAGTTATTTGCAGAAAGTTGATGCTCTTTCATCAAATTTGTGTTTCATAATCTTTATTCATTTGCAGAAAGGGTATTCTGACAAGTGTGCTTTCAAAGGGTGTTTTAATTCTCTTGATTTCAGCCACTATTAATGCATCTAAACTTTGCCAGGGAGCATGGATGGCAAGATTCTTAAGAACCATTTTCCAACTCTATCAATCTTTAGTCCAGCAAATGAATCAGAAAGTAAAGAAAGTCACTCTCTAGTATTTCGGACACATCCAGTAGCTTAGTTTTTTCAAATTGCCTCCCACCTCCCCTACCCACCCCCTTTATCTACAAGGTACATTTTTCTCTTTCAGAGACACATTTAATCTCTTTTCCTTTATCAGACATTCACTTTGACAAAGCTGAAATGACAGTGTGTATGACAGAGGACTTGACCCTTGAGTGTCCCCTTTCTTCTCAATCTTTTTTATTTTATTAAGTTTTAAGATTTTATTTATTTATTTAGAGAGAGGGGGAGGGAGGGAGACAAAGAGGGAGAGATACATTGATCAGTTGCCTCTCTCGTGCTCCTAACTGGAGGTCTGGCCCGCAACCCAGGTACGTGCCCTGGCTTGGAATCAAACTGGCAACCTTTTGGTTCACAGGCTGGCACTCAATCCACTGAGCCACACCAGCCAGGGCTCAATCTTTTTTAGTATCAAGGAAAGAGGGGCCGCTCTGTGGTTCATCCACCCTTTTAGAGGTTTAGGAAACCTCTCAGAGGTTTCCAAGCAGCTGCTGCTAGAGAAGCTGAGACAGTTCCTCCACAACCACCAGCGCAGCTCTGCTCCTTCTGTTCTCCACTTTTTATTTTTAACAAACTATGGTTCCTCATAAGACCTTGTTTGAAAAGAGGGTTCTAATATTAAGCAGTGTTTTAAAACCACTCATTTACTGCATCTGATAATGATTCTACTCACCTAAGAGAAATGCTGAAACACAGCTTTGAGACCTGGCCTGAAAAAGTTTATGCTTTTTTTTCTTTTAGGTGAAGCACATAAATGTTTGATTTGTGATGACATTGGGGGAGAAAAGAACTAGCTGTTTCATCATAAAAGGTAACTGATGTTTTTCCATTTCAGCTACGATAACCCTTATATGCACTGTTATACTTAAAAAGCAAGAGCCAATTTACCTTTGCTACACTGAAATTTCCCCACTAAGTGGCTTTCTTGTGTTGAAAAAGAAATGGTGGTATTTGTATCAGCTGCCAAGGCAAGGTTTTAGACTTTGCTTCACACAAAAGCAAAACACTTACAGCCATCCTAATTTCAACAAAGGAGTCTTCAGAGGAGCCGCCTGAGTTCAGCTTGAGCTGTAATTCAGACACAATGCCCAGCAGATCTGCCTTTTCAGCTTGAAGGCGGACCACTTGGGTCTTCAGCTGTTCCATTTCCTGTTCTGCTTCTGCCTTGGGGACCTGTGGGTCCTCAGCGGGGTCCTGGAAATGATGAGAAGCAAAGCAAATTAATGAATCAAACTAAGGTCCTGGTGTCAAACCCAAACGTCCCACACCCACTGGCAAGGCAGTCTCTCCCCAGCTTCATCCCCTGTGCCTTACAGTAGGAAAATCTTGCATTTCCTTGGCAAATTGTTTTTAACATAACAATTAAAATAAACATTTTTATGGTATTTTCTTGTATTCAAATAATAGAAAATTAAAATAACTTCATGGCAAGGAAGACATGCTTTGTTAGCACGCTAGAATAATTTGATATAATGAAAATAACCAACCAGACTTTGGCAATGGCAGAATTGTAAGGTCCAAAAACACCAGAAAATAAGGACAAAAAGCCGCCACAGCTCAACTTCTTGCTTATTTTTCTTTCCACAAATGTATACCCTCCCCCACACTTGTCAAGTCTACTCAGAAGGCAAATCACCGAGGACATCACTTTGGTGCAGTAACAACAAAAACACAACGAAAGGTTCGAAATTCTCCCAGGGGTGTAGCCTGGGCACAGAAATACCCTGTGGTGGTGGTTTAAGGTTGTTAAACTTAAGTCTGGTGAGAAATCAGCAAACTGAAAATCAGAGGCTGGTACAAAAGACAACTAAATTTCAACCTCTATAAACATTAATTATAAACATAAATATTGCACTAATGTCAAGTTCATATTGTGTCCATCCTTTCGCAATTACTGCACATGGCGAAACCAGAAGAGCAAGACCCTGTTTGGCTACAGTGTTTTACTTGGGGGCAAAGGGGACAGGCTAGAGTCCACACTGCTCATTAGTGCATGTGTAGTCTCGAGTAGATTCATTTGATGTCTTGGCCTCAGTTTTCTTCTTATAAAGAGAGACATGGCATCATATGGTCTCTTCCAACTGTGACCTTCTCAGCCTCTCTGATTTCCTCCTCAGGAAACCTTCACTACTCTTGTGGGCATGGCAGCATCAGAAATACATATACCTGAGAATATCGGAGGATGCAAAACATTAGAAAATTGACATGCACACACGCACGCACACCCTCTGTGACAGATTTCCTAAGGAATGGTAAACAGGCCCAAACACAGAGGAACCAAAAAGCATCAGAAGGGCATGTGCCTGCACCATAAAGCGACTCGTCCATGAATCTTAAAAAGTGCAACAGGGAAGTGCTCCCACCACTGAGATCAACATCATGGTCCTCTTCACTTGGAGCAGTACCCTGCTAGGAATCTACCACAGGCCTTAGAGGAAAGCAGATCATTGTGAAATGGAAGAGTCGAGTGTACAAGGAAAGGTGAAAAGCTTGTGCAATCTCTCTCAGTAATGAATCACACCAAGGAAACATACATGTAAAGGAATGAAAACATACAAGGAAGGTACTGCTCAGCCTAGAACTAAGAAGTAAGCAGGTGAGGGCAAGACTGTGTCCCATTAGGAAGCTTCACATTTACCCACCTGACCTCTCGGGGGGACATTTTATTTTATTGTTTTATTTATTTATTTTTGGAGAGAGGGAGAGGGAAGGAGAGAGGGAGAGAAAAATCAATGTGTGTTTGCCTCTTGTGTGCCCCTACTGGGGATCTGGCCCACAACCTAGGCATGTGTCCTGACTAGGAATCGAACTGAAGATCATTTGATTCACAGGCGCATGCTCATTCCACTGAGCTACACCAGCCAGGGCATTATAGAAAATGTCCCCTGAGCCCTTAGAATGGATTTTTAAAAGCTACCTTGGCGTAAAGGTAGGAAACAGAGTTTTATTTGCTTTTCTTAAAAGAGACTTTTAGAGTTTTACTTGAATTTTCTGTCTCCTTATAAAAGTATGTTCCTAGAAAGAGAATTTTAAACAAGTGTCTGATGACCAGGGATATAAGGCCTTGACACTAGAATCTTGGACTGTCATGGTAATTGTCTTTTTCCACAATTGTGAGCATCTCTTAATTATCCTTGGGAAATTACGACTCTACTTATTTGCCCATAAACACCTTGTAAGATAACACTTTAAGTTTCTCTCCATTTTAACACTGAGAGTCTTTTCCCTGCCTCCCTGGGCTAGAAATCCCTTGGTTTATTCTCCTAAATCTCAACCCCACTCCACTGTTTGTTATGCTGTCATCACTTTTTAGCACTTACCAACGACCTCTGTGCAACACAGCAACTGCTTGGTCTCTCTGTGTTTTGTACAAGTCTCTATCTTCTGGTCCTGGCCCTGTGTGCGGGTTGATATGCCATTTTATAATCCAAGAAGAAAAGTCTATGATGACCTTTGCCTAGCAATGTGAAACTAAAAACTAAAAAGTACTCTTTAGAGATATCATTGGACAGAATAGTGGACAGTGCAGTTGGACAGAGCCATTAATGCCTCAGCCTCAGCCTGAGGATGGGAAGGCAGCTCTCTGAAGGAGAATCCCAACTCCCTTGCCTTGTGTGGTACAGAAGGCATGAGGAGCCCTCCTGGCCCAGGGGGCATTCCCTGTAGAAACAGCAGCAAAGATGGGCCCGCAGGAGTGAGAGAAGTCCAAAGCCTTAAGGGCTTCACTAAGCAGGAAGATGAGGACGTAAATTTTAAAAATCATCGCAAATGATCCATGAAACAAAAATTAAGCAAGAGGCAGAGAGATAGAAGTGGGCTGGAAGGCACAGTTTGGGGGAGAAAGCTGATGAGCAAGAATTTTAAAGAGTAGTAAGTGTCTCTGTTCCAAACACCCAAGTCCTTTGTCCCAAGGGCTCACTTCTGAGTCCTGCTTATAGCTTTCTTCAACTTATCATCTGCATTGAAAGGAGCTATCCAGAGCTTTAGATTCTGATCTCAACTTCTTCCAATGCTAGGAAATATAAGAAAACCTACAGGCATATTATCTCAGACAATCCGCTTCTGGAAGCCTCCCTTTTGACTTCAATGTAATAGGCCCCAATTTGCTGATACCAATTGTGAGCTTATGGGCTCATGTCCCAAAAGCCAAAGTAAATATCGGTAAGATGGTTTCCTCCAGAGAATAGAAAATTACTCATATATCCAGGTGATCATTTCTTCACAGTACTGTACCTCAAAAATATTTAGAAGATGAGAAATTTCCCCCAGGAAAGTGACTGAATGCTCTTGAAACTGTAAGGCAAGTTGAAGAGGTGATAAACCTCATCAACAGTGAGACATTTCCAACGCAGGTATGAATGTATGAGGCTGAGTGTTTTCACTGTCTCATGAGTGTGAGGTGCTGAGTAGGTTATTGATATAGACTGTGATATTTTTCTAAACCACTTTTCATTCTTTAGATTATTCCATATCATTATCCCCTTTTCATTATTTTCTTTCCATTTGATTTGTTTGCATTCCTTACCCATTTAAGAAATTAGAGATCAACAAAGTTCAAGATAAAGTCTCAGAAAAGTCACTGATATCTGGGATTATATCCTCCCTGAACCAACCCAGGGCTCCACCCTCCACAGAGTTGTTAGGTCGCAGGTTTGGACAGCAGGTGTCCATCTAAACACGTAACACTCAGTGAGCTTCAGAGCACGAGCAGAGGCTTCACACGAGTTATTTGTTTTTCCACAAACGTCTTTGACACACTTTTGGTTGTGAGTATATTTCCCAGGTTTTTGGGGTCAGTGAAAACATGGCAACCCTATATGATCTCCTGTCACAACATGACATTTGTCAAACCAGTTTTCAGAAATAAAAGTAAAACATAAAGTTGAGGAATCTGTTTTAGACTGAGAGAGAGGACAATAAGTAAAAATCCTGAGTAACAGTAAATTTTTAAAATGTAATTTTATATCAAAGACACACCAAAACTAAAACTTGTGCTCTGTCTATAATGAATACAGAATATTGATTTATAACGTCAATATTCTTTTGACTAAAATCAGAATGGTCAAAACTTTATAAATTTCCTTCCCCCAAAAGAGATTACTCATGATCCTTAAAACTGCAGCCAGTTGCCCTAGCTGGGTGGCTCAGATGGTTGGAGTGTCATCCCATACACACAAAAAAACTGCAACCAGTCTTCTCAGCGAGAACACTTCTTTCAGGATAATGCATCTGACCTGACCCATGAAAGGGTTTAATCTAGAAATCTAGACAAGTAAGGTTCCACTACAAATATTAATAAAATAAAATTACAATTAATCAGTCTGCTCACCTCAAATGACCTTTCTGTTTTCCGTTTTAGTTTTCCAAGTTCTTCTTTCAATTTTTCATTTTCATGGCTCAGAGCCATTAGGCGCTCTTTGGCTTCTTTGCTCTGGGTCTCAAAAAAAAGGCGTTCCTCCTTCTGTTTCTCTGTCCAGGCTGAAAGCTCCTGAAACCGCCCTTTCATAGCTTGGTTATTCAGCTTCATGGCTTCTGTGTGGAGTTCAGAGTAAGGTGTCACACAACAAGGGACAGGACTTGATCTAATGAATCAAACCGCCCCTCAGACCACTTCCCTGTGAGGCTCTGAATCAAAAGGGGTCAGGTTGGGCCTGGGCCCAAGGGTCAGCCAGAAAAAGAATGTAGCAAGATGAGTGTTTTTTGCTTCCAGACAGGACTAGCAGTTCTAAAGTTATTTCTAGTCCTCAAAAATCTCAAGAAAATAAAATTGGTTTGGGTATCTCCATATAGCACAAAAGCCTATGAAAAACTCGACAGGCTAATGTATATGATTCCTAGATTCAAACAGTGGTCCTGCCAAAGCTGTGGCCTGAGATATTTGAATGCTTCCTTTTAACAAGGGAATATTTAGGACTAACTCTGAAGTAATAGCAGCCTTTATAATAGCAGCCTGTCTTTCTTTTTCCTTTTATAGGGGCTGAATGCCGTTATGCCATTTCCTTCCGTGAGATACAAAAAGTACTTTTTATTTGACCTGTACCCAAGAGTAAATAAGGGAAACAGTTTTTCCTTATTAAAAGCTAAAGGCTGCCCCCAGTTCTCTTTCTGCCCCCAGGGAACCAGACAAAGAGCAGGGAGTTAGTTTACCTACAAGCCTCATTACAAAGGGATTAGAAGACGGCCAGGGGTGAATAGAGAAACACTGGGCCAAGTGCCGCTCACCTTTCAGCTGATGGTTCTCAATCAGGAGCTCTTTCATTTGCTGCAGCAGCTCCTCTGGGGTAAATGTGCCCAGGTTTGGGTGAGCCAGATGTGGGGGGCCATTCCCAGTGGTTTCACTGGGGCTGTCCCCCTTTTCAGTCAGGCAGCTAAGAGGTTCGTGGGACATGGCAGCAGCTCCTATGGGAAAGTTACAAACTGAAAAATAGTTGTTCCCCTCTCTGCAAGGGGTCTCCATGAGTCCCTCAAATCCATTAGCAGTTGCTAAAAATTATTCTAAGAGTTGCCTATGTTCTTTCCAATTATAATTGAACATTTATGATTCTTCCTTTTAAACAAAAAAGGTATACTCTAGCTTCCGTGTGTGTGTGTGTGTGTGTGTGTGTGTGTGTGTGTGTGTGTATAGAGAGGTGCAGTGAGGAGCTGGGGTAGGAGGAGAAAGAGAAGGCAGGACGTCATGATGGCTGAGAATCCTAAGACAAGTCATTCAAGAGAGTCTCCATATATATATTTGTAGACATGGGCAAAGTATCATTACATTGATTTCCCCATGCAGACCTTTAAACTCAAGTATCCACATTTTGGGTGAATAGTATGGTATGTGATTTATATCTCAAAGTCGTTCTTAATCTCTATACTTTATTTCTTATATTTCTGGCTAAGAAGAAAGGGGGAGCTAACATATTTTGGATGCTTACTATGTATTGAATCACTGCACCACTCATGTCTAATCCTCACTGAAACTCCACCATGTATCTCTTTTACAGGGGACGAAGCTGGGTTCACTGAGCTTTCATAGCTCATCCACAGTCACTCTTAACAAGAGGCACAACCACTGTCAAGGCTGATTCCAAACACAGACTTGCAATATGATAAAGATATGACTGACTATTCAGGCTTTTGTATTTGATAATTTTACAAAGCACACTGAAAAGACTAGGAAATCTTGCTTAATTGTTGCATATTCTGATACTATTTTAAGCATACCACCTTATTTTGTAGAGGAGTCAAAGTGCACATAAATAAGAGAAAATGTATCCCAACTCTACCTCTGTATGGCCTCCCACCTGGGCAAACACAGAAACCTCTTCTAATGACTGGCTACATGTGCTAGGCAAACAATTGCTTTTTCACACTTTGTGAAGATGATGATAAAACTTTTTCACGAAGAACTGCAGAGGCAGTGAGTCAGTCACTGGAGGGTGAGGAGAGGGAAGCATGCTATCTGATATACCATTGTGTCATATCATCTATGAGTGCTGTGTGCGTCCATATAATAAAATACATCCACACACTTGGAGTGCAGGACAGTGCTCCTTCCTGACTAGGTAATACCTAGGCTCCCTGGAGGTCCCCTGGAAGCGAGGGGCTGAGACCTGCCTTTGGTCTAAAGGAATGTGTAGGTAATCAGAGATGGTGCTACTAGCGATGGGACAGCAGACCCTGAGACACTGTCATCTTCATGATTTCTCCTTAGGGCAGCTAGCATACAGAAAGGCATTCTTACGACATTCTTTAATGAGGATGGAGATTTCAAGAAGTAAAAAATAGTGATAGCCCTGGCTGGTGTAGCTCAGTGGATTGAGTGCCAGCCTGCGAACTGAAAGGTCGCTGGTTTGATTCCTAGTCAGGGCACATGCCTGGGTTGTGGGCCAGGTCCCTGGTTGGCGGTGCACAAGAGGCAACTGATCAATGTTTCTCTCGCACATGGACTTTCTTTCCCTCTCTTTCTCCCTCCCTTCCTGTCTCTCTATAAATCTTAAAAAAATAAAAAAAATAGTGACAAAGTCTAATATTCACCTGTGAGCCTTTTGAAGTCATCTATGTTTTACACATCTTAATTCATTAAGGAAAGAATAATACTTAATACTGAAGTGTGATCTCCCTTAGCATCTGGTGACTAGATGGACTGTTTTCATTTTCCCCAATAAAATAATCTGCATTATTTTGCATAAAATAATTTGGATAAAAATAATTTTAATAACTCCAGTTTTTCTGACTTTCTATAAAATTCATTTTTGTGCAGAATGTTGGTGCTAACATTTCATAAGAATAAGTTTTTACTTAGTAACAGTATTCCCATTTATTTTGCAGAAGAATATTAAAAATTCTAGGTAATAGACCTAAAGATGAAATCCATGTAATGTGTATCACTTACTTGTCCACAAATTTCCTCAAGTATTTAATGATTATACTACAAAAAGTATAATTACAAAATAAATGGAAGTATTTAATAGATGTTTCTTTTAAAAACTGTCTAAGCAGATAGCTGTAGATGGGTTTAGTTTCATTTTTTTCATATGCACACATTTCTCTTAATGTTTTTTCTAAGAGAGGGGGAAGAAAAGGAAAGGAGAGGAAAGGGGAGAGGGGAGAAGGAGGGAAGAAAAGAGAGATTTTTCCTCCTTGACCTTCCTTTATACTTACACCAAGCTTTTAGACACAACCATAATTAAGTTAAAGTGTTCCTAGTTGTTACATCTGCGCTTCTCACTTTTTCAGGTTGCCCAGACTTTATAAGGACCAGGAAAAAAAAGCAGGGCTATACTAAGAGGGACAGTAGGAAAAATACTGGGTGCCTCTAACCAGATGTGTGACCTTCAGAAGTCACCTGGCCTCTTGCTCTGGTTTACTGACTTGTCTAGCAAATGATGATCATTGCTGTTGGTTTCAGCTGAAAAAGTATCCTTCAGCTTCTAGCAAAATCACAGTTAAACCCACATGGCTCACTATGTACACCCTAATACCCTCAGGGTGGTGCTGCTCGCCTCTCACTAAAAATACAATATATATGCCTGTCCTAGGTGTAGGAAACTCTTTGTTACCCAGCATTGTCAGGAAATTTTATGTGGTAATGCAACTGTCACAGTAAATAAAAAGCATATATGCCAAACATAAGTATGTAAAAACCAAAATTTTTAAACATGTAAATTATTACCAAAATTCTACTGAAAGCAACTTAATCAATCTTTGGTGACTCATAGGGCACTTTACAGTTTTAGAATATTTGGGGAACCTCATTTGGAGTTATCACAGTACAGTGCATGTGAAATGTCTGTTGGTAGAATGCCAGTTAGAAGAAGCTGAATTCTCTGTTTTTAACATGACCTTGAGGTACCTTCAATTAAGCAAACAGAGTTATGCATTAGAGATCCCTGTATCTTCAAAGGTTAGGAAAATAGGAACTAAATCATTTATTCCAAGGTTCTATCTAATAACAGAATTTCTGATAGGAGTCCCACTAATCTGCATCTGAAATGTGTCATTTCTAAGCAAAGGTGATAATTTGCTGCAGAAGAGTAAATTAATTTGGCACAGGATTCATCAAGATTTTGCCAGTAAGAATGAGCACTAGCTGGAAGGTAAAAGATTCAAAGCAAAATCTCCTAGATTTAATTCCCAGATCTGCTATTTGAATTCCTGATTATATATTTAGCATTCTTAATTCCAGGGGTCAAGTAATTATAGCAGTGACTTGACTTTGTAGGCATGAGCTTAAATCGCATTCCTAAACTGGCCTTTAAAATGATCTGCTCCAACTTCTTTATTCAATACAAGAATGTCTTGTCCAGTTCCCACACCAAATGGATCAGCAGAAAGTCATTTTGTATCAAACTTTTTGAAATCTACCTTATACTGACTTCCACCCACTGGACATTGGACCAGCAGGCATAATACAGAATAAGTCCAGGCCTCAACCCTGGTGTGACTAATTCTCCAGATTTGCTGATTACGTATTTATAGGTTAAATCCCCAAGAGGATAAATTAGTTTTAAAGAGTGAAAACCTCTTTGTTGATTGGAGACAATAGCTGGCTATTGGCAAATTCTGTTTGGGGTTCACAAGGAGGTTGAGTAAGAGTCCAAGATGACATCAACTAAACCCATCACCACCCTGGAAAAAGAACTCAAAGTAGGTATGCTACTAAAAGGGTAAGAAAAACCTGACCTTTTAATGACAGAAATGATATTCTGATTTTGAAATTTGCCAACATACAGAAAATGGAAAAAGATTTCACCTCTTTGCCCCCCGGCAGGAACCTGGGAGATATGACTGATTCTTCCCATTCCTTCTTCCCCCACATCTAATGGGTCACCAAGAGCTGCCACTTCCACCTTCTCTCCATCCCACCAGCTTAGGTCAGGCCCTTCTTGTTTCATCTAAACTACAACAACATCGCATTCCCACTGCTGTGTCCTTAGCACCTAGGACATAACGACATATTTGGGAGTTCAACAAATAGTTGTTGAATGAATTTTCATAGCCTCCTACAAGGTCTGACTCTCATCCCTTTCCATCCCAGCCTCACTTCCTCCACAGTTTCTTTCCCAGTACCAGCTCATCCGACTGCTTAAACCCTTCCCATATGAGACAGGGTCTGTTCTCCGAGTAAGACAAATATGGCCTCTCAGGGTCAGCTTCCTGCACTCTTTTGCTGCTTTGCCCTCGCATCTGTTCTGCTCTTTTCCTGAAATATCTGTCCCCCTTTTGACCTGGCAAATACCCACTGGACAGTCTGCTCAAATAGATGTTTTATGTGAAAGGAACTGTTTTTCCTCTAAGACCCAATAGCTCTTTGCGTGTTCCGTCTCCTTGGCCCTTTTCTGCAAAGTACTGTAATCATCCAATGCCAGTTCATCACTCCATCAAACTTAAGCGAAGATCTCTATTTTATTCTTCCCAGAGACTGGCACACAGAAGGCTCTCTGTAAATGTTTGAAATGTTGAAATGAAATGAAAATACAGCTTAACAAGGTATTTTAAAGTGTAAGACTAGTGAAACACTTCCCACTGTGTAGGTGACAACCCCAGCATTCTAGCATTATGAGTTTTCTACAGTTCTATGGCACTCATTTCCAGATTCTTAAATTCAACTTTTAAAACTTATTTTGAAAATTAGTGCTGTTTTCTTAAATATCACTACAAAGGTATTTGGATGTCATTTCATAACACATATTCTGTTATGCAATCCTCATACAGATGTCAAAGTGAAAACTTTTAATATAACTTTTTTCTTTCTGAAAGATTTTATTTTGAAAAAACAAAGTTTTATTTTCCCTTTTCCTTTGGATTTTACTAGATTCCAAAGTCTGTATCAAACAGTCCAAGTCTCTATAAAATTCACAAAAAGCAGGGCTTAGAGAAGACAGTGCCCATGTGCTTCTACTTAAGGGAAGAAGTTCCATAGGAAGTAATATAATGTGACCAGTTCCTTTCAAGAATAAAGTTTGTTTTTGTTTTTGGGGGGTTTAGTTGGATTCCACAGCATAAGATGCAACCTGAGGTCAATTACAAAAAAAAAAAAGGGAAAACTTTTAAAATGTGGTTATAAAATATAAAGAACTACTCAAACTGGCCCAGTCAAAAAACAGATCAGTCAGCCCCCAAAACTAATGATTGTCCTCTCTGTACTGGCTACATTTAAACTTTACTGGCCTAGTCCATTCCAGGGCAGTCTCTGGCTTTGGCCTCTGCTCCAGGCTCCTCTAGCCCACTGGAAGCTCCAGTCCACTACTAATGGGGCACATCCTGGGGGTTAGCCCAGGCCCCCAGGCAAAGAGCAACAGGGGTTCTCCTGTTAATAGTGCTGCTTGCTCATATCTGAGGCTTTTGATGTCCTAACACCAACTTACTGTCCTAAGGCTTTAGTTTTCAATTTCATCTTTAAACAGCTTTGTGGCATGCATTTCCATTCAACAGTTTTTGTGGTTGAAGCGGCAGACCAGAACCTGGGTTTCATTTTCGCTCAATGATGTTTACTGCCTCCAGCTTACACATTTACGACAGTAAAAACAGTTCCTCAGCCTCATCAAATATTCACATTCCTTCTTTCGTTATGAGTATGTATGTGTACACACACACACACACACACACACACACACAAACATGTTCTCCTAGACAGAACGGTTTATGAAGAGTCCTTTCAGCTGCTTAGTATCCCACCACCTTAGGGAGAGGTCACTTGTTCTTTAGTGTACCTGGGCCGTCTCATAAAACTGGGGTAGATTTTAGTCTTTACGTCTTCCAAAGGTGTACCCTTAAATACTTCCCTTATAATGAGGAACTGGCTGTGTAATCATTCCCAATCTGAGGAAGGATGTTACCCTTAAACCACCTCCGTGACCTACAGGGTAAGTCACCTGCAGCCCGCCAGGCCGGTAAAAAAGGGGGAAGGGCGCTCTGGGACGGCAGCCCCCGCTGCCCTCTCCCACCAGGTCAGGATCCACCGGGACCTGGTAACCCTCCCACCGGAGGGGACACCCCTTCTCTCGCCACCCACACCTCTACTGGCTCAGGGTCATAGGGAAGAGTGCTGCAGGAACAGCTCCAGGGCAGAGAAGGAGCCACCGCCACGCCCAGCAACCCCTGCCCCGGCTCACCCGGCGCCCGCGCTCCCGCCTCACTCCCGGTCACAGCTTCTTCGGCATCGTGCCCGTGGGAAGAGGGCTCCAGACCCGGATGCAGACGCCGCCCAGGGGACCGGCGCCGGGGTGGCGGCGTGGACTCCCCGAGCCTCCGGCTGACGTGCGGCCTCGCGACCCCGCCCAGCCGAGCTCTGCTGACGCCGCGCGGCCCGCCGGAGACCGCCGGGGAATTTCCCGGCCCCGCCCCCCACGGGCCCGCCCCCAAGGTCCCGCCCCCATTTCCCTACGCAGGCCCGCGGCGACCGAGCCCCGCGGCTAGCGCAGGGTCACGGGTTGGAACCAGGGCAACGGGGTTTGCGCCACAGTGTCAGCGTGACAGCGTGACAGATGGCGTTAAAATAAATTATTAATTAAGCCAAGTATGCGGGGTCGATATTCCCCGCAGGGGTCCCTATACAAGGCCAGATCCGCAGGAGAAGTTCCCAGGCAACCTTGATTTCTGTTGAAAGTCCTACATCTGGATATTGTTAACTGAGCATGCGTGGCTTTCCACCCAATTTTGCCCTTAAAATAGACCTTAAATTAAAAACGGAAAGATAGCAGGATGCTTCTTGGGCTCTTGTTCCTAGGGAACAGGTCAACCTTTGACACCTGTATGCCTCCGCTGCCCCAGGCAGGGTGGTTACTGGACTGACCTGGATTGTACCTGGGAAGTAGGAGTACTGATCTGCTGGACCAGAGGAGGGAAGTGCCTACGGATTAGACGGTATTAAAAGGGAGAAAACAAGACGAGGAAGGAGGAAAACCTACATAGTTTGCACCTGGAGCAAGGATGAGCAAGGACAAGGAGACCGGACTCAGAAGGCACCTGATCACAGCATCAGGGTCTGGGCCAAGGTGGTGCGGCCAGTGCACCACCCGGCAGGCAACAGAACCCTCAAACAAGACGAGAAAATAAAAATAAGGGCGGGGTACTAGGTGGTCTGGGAGAGAGAGTCTGGGAGCCGATTTGTGCAGAAGACTAAGAAGTACGTCATCCCGGGAAGAACTTGATATACGAATGAAGAAGCTGAAGCTGCCAAAATCAGTGAGAATAAAAGCAGCACATGGCTGCGCGTGTAAACGCTGCTCACTGGTTGGAAGTAAACGCAAGGTGGGGGCGTTTATTTTGGGGAAGGTGGAATGGAGCCTAATACAAATGGGAAAAGGATGCTCCTTTTCCTGGCAATCCCCAAGGGATTCAGCCTCGCTATCTAGGCTGCCTCCTTCAGGCTGGCTCCCCCTGCTTTGCCCTTCACAACTCCCTAAGATTAACCGCTTCAGAGCAGGGCAGGGGCAGCTGGCAAGCCTTAAGTGCCCCCAGATCCAACTTCTGAGGGTCCCTCCTGGGCCTGTTAGGGGTGTGTGGAGAGAGTCACATTCCACTAGGCTTTCTTCTATTTTAAACCATATTAAGGTGACTTAAAATGAGTATCAGAAAAGCGAGGTGGGGGGATGGGGTTGGGGGGTGAGGTGTGAACTTCGGGTGAGGGAAGATCATATACAAAGCTGCCAATGCTGTGGAGTGGAGGGTTGGAGGGGAGCTTCCTGTGGTCAAGGTAGTTTTCTCCTGACCGACTTGCTCCCAGCAGGGGCCCTCCAAAGCACTGAGCATCCCCAGCACTTCTTAGCTCTGTGACTTTGAACAAATACCCGCTCTTGCTGTGCCTCATTCTCTGTCTGTTAAATGGAGGCTATAATACAACTCCAAAATCCAAAAAGGACTGAGAACCGAAGTCTTTCTTAATTTATTTGGAGGCAAAGCCTGACCTAAACTGATATAAGCCCTTTTACAATCTTTATTTAGACCTCTTTTGATTATTTATTTGTTTTATTGAAGGCACAGTACTTAGTTTGTATGAGCTGATTCACATCCTCTTGGAAAATTATGTTATACAAATTGCGTGCATGCATTGCCTTGCTCAAATCCCAACAATTCTGAATTCTGAATCAGAGCTTGCTCCAAAGGCTTTAAATAAGGGATATGGATCTATAGCACTTATTATCCAAAGTGGATTGTGGACTTTAAAGGAATAATATGTGTAAAACACTCAGAACAATGCCTGGTGCCTAGTGTTAGTTGCTAGTGTTAAAGCCAGTTCTGTTTCTAGCCTGAATATTCAGAGTAGTACCACCTTCCTCTCACACTTCTGTGCGTACATGAATTCTAAGTGCAGCTAAGAAAACTGCAATTATAGCACACTTTTAGCTGTTTATCCCTGTGGTTTGTGGTAGGTGAATGTAAAGCAATGTGGTAGGGTATTTTGTGAGATGTTTGTTTCAGATCTCTGGGCTTGTCCCAATCCTTTAACTTCCCCTGGAGAAAGCAGCTAATCTCTGTGTTTTCTACCTCAAGGACATTTGCAGGATTCTTGGACAACCAACTTTTCTAGTCTTTAAAGAGAGCAAAATCTTACTAAATAAATTAGCTACCCCTTGTGCCCTGGGGGGAGAAGGAAGAGAGGCAGGATGAGGTGGTGGGGGGGGAGGCTTTCACAGCAATAGAAGGGAAGAGCGACTCCCCAGGGTAGAGAGGATGGGGGTTGGTGGTCCTCTGAGCATCAAGGACTCAAGCCTCAGTCCCTGTAGCACCAGGACACGTGACAAGCTCTTGGCAGCACACAGCTCTGTGATGCATCATCTATTGGACCTTGGGTACTTGGTCCCACAGCTTTGGCAGATTCAGGATTATCATTGGAAATAATGGGGCAACCTGCCTTCTCCTTAGAAGAACCCATGTGCTGGATAATGAGTGTATCACCATTAAAGTAAATGAGCCAAAGAACAAATAACCCTAATTCCAATGGTACCAAAAGCCCTCCTGGATTTGTGCATGGCCCTAGGGAAGGAGAGCCTCCACCCCAGACCCCAGTGATGCCTGCCAGTGGATTTGCCTACACTCCTACCTGGGCTAGGTGGAAAGAAAATAAAGATATATAATATGTTTATGTACACCTGAGCTAGTAAACTAATATTCATACTTGGGGCACCAGATCCAAAAGATCTACCTACACTATAGGCCTGCTATCATATACTATGATATACTCACTATTATATACTATGATTCCATAGAGATGAAAAGGAAAACAGAAACCAAGAGGGACAGAAATCAGACTTGTGGTTTCCTAGGGCGGGGAGTGGCTTTGACTGCCAATGAGCTCAAGGGAATTTTGGGAGTGATGAAAATATTCTAAAACTGGATTGTAATGATGATTGCACAACTTTATGGGCATAATTAAAATCACCAGATTGTTCATTTAAAATGGGTGAATTTTGTGGCATGTAAAGTATACTTCAGTACAGTTGCAAAAACACCAAAAAGAATACTAGGATGCAGCCCTGGCCAGTGTGGCTTAGTTGGTAGGAGCATCATCCCATAATTGAAGAGTTGGGGGTTTGATTCCCAGTCAGGTCACACACCTAGGTTGTGGGTCTGAACACAGGTCTGGGTGTGTGTGATCCTTGGTCTAAGTGCATATGTGAGGCATCCAATTGATGTTTCTCTTTCACTTCTATGTTACTCTCTTTCTCTCCCTTTCTCTCTCTCTAAAAAAGCAAAGAAAAAAATGTCCTTAGGTAAGGATTTAAAATTTTAAAAAAGATTTATTTATTCATTTATTTTTAGAGAAGGAAAGAGAGGGAGAGAGGGAAACATCACTGTGTGGTTGCCTTTCAAGCGCCCCCTACTGGGGGCCTGGCTTTCAACCCACGCTTGCACCCTGACTGGAAATCAAACCAGTGATGCTTTGTTTCACAGGCTGGCACTTAATCCACTGAGCCACACCAGCCAGGGCCTAAGAAAAATTGTTTTTAAAAAAGCACTAGATGCTCTGGCTTGTGTGGTTCACCTGCGAACAAAAAGGTCACTAGTTTGATTCCTGGTCTGGGCACATGCCTGAGTTGTGGGCCAGGTCCCCAGCTAGGGGCATGTGGAAGGCAACTGATGGATGTTTCTCTTGTAAATCATTGTCTCTCTTCCTCTCTTTCTCCCTCCCTTCCCCACTCTCTAAAAAATAAATAAATAAAATATTTGTGAAAGTTTTTAAAAGACTAAGAGATAACTAGAACCACAGTAAATAATCATATTGTCTTGTTAAGGTACACCCCTTCCTCTTTTGGGCCAGCAACTACTGTTTAGCTGAGCTGGGTATGGGCTTCATTTGAGCTTTAGTTAGATTCAGTTTACCATTGACTCCAAATATTCCGAAGATTGATTCCTCAAAAAGTTCCACAAAATTACCACGTGATTCAGCAGTTCCACTCCTAGGTATACACCCTTCCAAAATTGGAAACAGAGACTCAGACTAGTGCATGTATAAGCTCTAACAGGTCACTTTCCTCTTACAGATATCTGGCATCTACTTGTATGAGGAGTGAGGTGTGTAGTCAAGGCTTCCATCAGAAAGAGGCTCTGGAGTAGGGTCTAACCTGCCACCGATTTGCAGCAGCCTCAGTCAAATATCTTGTGACCCAGGAACACTGGCTCTGCTTCATGAAAAGCCAGAGCACGAGGAGTGGGTGCGGGGGGACATGGGGGTTTTCCTTCTTTCCCACATCTCTAAATTGTGACATAGTAAACTCATTGGGAAGGAACAGGGTGTTTATCCTTCAGGTGACCATTGGTCCTCTGTGAATATTACATAAAGGTACTATAGTAATACTACTACTTATTAATTACTTCCTACTTCTTTCTCGTTATGCACATGAGGAAGCTTAGTGCCTGCTGCCTTTTCTACCAAGTACGGATTAAACATTAAATCCTTGTTTCCTTGTTTTGTATAAAACTGTTAAAAGTTTCTGGAGCAAAATTTTCTGGTAAAATATTAATTAGCCAGAGCCAGTGATTTGGGGAAACAATTACTCTAAGACAACACATTTCTTTGTCACCGTCTGAAAAGCATTACCATTGTATGCATGCTTGAGGAGTGAGAAATGGCCTGCTTCTGATTAAATAATTCATCTTTCAATGCTGACACACATGCGATTTATCTTTTTTTCCATCTTGTTTTTTTTTTTTTTTTTAAATGAGGTGTTGGTGGGAACCACCCTGCCTGGTTTTAGGAGCTGTAACCTCCCCATGGCTAAGGCTGAGTGAACGACCTTCAGACCAGAAGCCACTAAGGAGACAAAGCTTATCTCCCTGGCAGGGGCGCTTCTGCTCCTTTATTTTATCCATAACTGGCCCCCAATACTTGGTCAGTTAGCCAATGGTGGGTAAAATTCCCCAAGGGGGGAATGACCTAAGTCAGGCACAATCACATGGAGGCCCCAGGGAAGGACTTGGGACACTATAGCAAAAGGGGGTGATGGACCCTGGCCCCTTGGCTTTGACCTAGCCTGAGTCCTCATTCTGTCTGCAAGAAGTCTCCTAATCTCTTGGCTGCCTTACTTCCCCTGCCTGACTTAATCCTGAAACAATGACAGAGGGCCGTGCAGCCCTGTGCTGGAAAGGGCAGGTCCCCCAGGGTGATCAGGCCTAAGAAAGAATATGTAAAATCCTGTGAAACCTGCTTCTCCAAGAATGCTCTCAATTAAATGATAAAGGTCTGAGCAGGAAAGGAGTTTGTTTGCCAAAGTTTTGTAGCCCTTTAGCTAACAGACCCTAACTCAGAATAGGCCCTTGTAGTTCTTTGTATACTATCTATTGTTTGATCCTTACTGCCTGACAATGGTTAATGAACTTTACCTGTATTCCTGTGCAAATTGAAACCCAATAAAAACCTATCAAGGAAAGGGTCAGGGTCCTCTCCTTTGAGAGAGTAGCCAGGCCGCTCCAAAGCACTCTCCCCTTGAGAGAGTAACCGTGCCATCTCTTTTCCTCCACAGGACTCAGTAGTCCGTGTGACTTTATCTCGTATCTCATCCATAACACTGCGGACACTGTTGGCCAGTGTCCACGTCAGGGTGTCTTACTTCTCAGAAGTGCATAGTGGAGTGGAGGACACAGGCCTGAGAACTGGGGAAGGGGCAGAGTACCCCGGGCCTGACCTCTTCATCGGTGAGGTAAAGAGGCCAGGGCAAGTGATATCTTAGCTTCTCTCCAGCTTGGAAAAGTAGGAATTCCTTTTGGTTCATTATATTTGGTATCCTATTTTAGTAGATGCCAAATTAACTTATTTTCAGGCATCTTTGTTTTTGTATTAATCAGGATTCTTCAGAGAAACAAAACCAATAGGAGGCTATGTATTACGGAATTGGCTTGTGTGATTATGGAGGCTGACAGGTCCCAAGATCTGTAACTGAACTGATGGTGTAGTTCTAGCCCAGAGGCCACAAGGCAGGAAAAAACCAATGTCCCAGCTCAAAGTAGACAGGCAGGAGGAATTCCCTTTCATTTGAGTGGGGGTCAGCCTCCTGGTCCATTAGGCTTTCAACTGATTAGATGAGGCCCACCCATATGAGGGTGAGCCATCTGCTTTATTCATTCAGTCTTTTCAATTTAAATTTTTTTTATTTTTTAAATTTTTTATTTTTTTTAATTTTATTTTAATATGTGTTCAAGTATCAATTTAAATGTTAAATTCATCCAAAAACTCCCTCACAGAAACACCTAGAATAATGTTTGACCAAATATCTGGGCCCGCCGTGGCCTAGTCAGGTTGACATATAAAAGCAACTATTGTACACATAGGGGCTAACTTCATGCCTGGCCAGTTGTCATAAATGATTTTGCAATTTGAGAAGTATCCTGTTTTCATGAAAAATGTATCCATATAGGCTTTCAGACAGACTACATACAATGCACCTGGCTACAAAATCTTAGCTGGATTTCCCGTGGCCTTTGCACCCACAAAACCCCAGCATTCCTCTCACCAGACTACATTAACCCTTTTCTGGTTTTGTGCACAGAGCTCCTGTTCCCTTGGTCATAGGCCAGTAGACAGTTATTAAATGTTCAGACATGATGCCCTGATGAGCAGGAATACAGTTTTCCCTGAGGTTGTTCTCCTCAGATCTTCTTCACCACTGGATGCTAGGGGCACACTCCTTCTTTCATAAGGGCTCTAGTTCAGTTCTCCAGCAGATACAGCTTTAAATCTTACCACTATTTCCCCCTTGTTATTCTCAGCCTCATCCATTTCTCTTTCTGGTTCTGCTGGAAACTAGGGAGAAAATGACTTAGAATATACTAGGAGTTATTCCAATGTGGAATTCACATGAAACAATTCTTACCAACTTAATTCAATATGATCCCAAGGAGGCAGAAAAATGTTCCTGGCAAAATGCACTTTTTGCAGAGACAATTGGATATTCATGGAATGTTGTAGCAATGACAGCTGAGTTTTGAAGAGTTAGCTGTGAAAACTCCCAGATGAAGGTCTCTGTGTGGACTTGGAGGTGCTGAGGCAGTATTTCCCACTGCAGTAATTTCAGAGACCTCACATAAATTTAGGACTTGACCATTCTTTGGGTCTTATTGTAATTCTGGGAAACTGCTCCACTCTGTTAATTATAGAAACAAGGGAAGAGTCTCTATGAATCTTTTTATATAAAACAATTTTCTGTCTACCTTGGCTGCCATCTCGTGAATATTTTTATTCACCTTTAATACAAAAGTATATTTTAGTTGATTCTGGCTTGGTGGGCTCACGCCTGCTTTCTTTGCCTGCCTGCTCATGAAATGCCACTACCAGCTCTCTGTCCCAGCACCCTTTCTTTTCTGCTCTTATTCTTCACCTTCCAATTTCTCATGCTCACTCTCTATTTGTCCCAACAACCTTTTCCACTGGGAGGCTACATGATACAGCAGTGACACATTGGTGGTGGTGTTTTTTTAAAAGATTTTATTTATTCAATTTTTTTTTTTTTTTTTTTTAGGGAAAGGGGAACAGAGGGAGAAAGAGAGGGAAACATCAGTGTGTAGTTGCCTCTCACATGCCCACATCTGGGGACCTGGCCTGCAACCCAGGCATGTGCCCTGACTGGGAATTGAACCGGTGACCCTTTGGTTCTCAGGCCTGCACTCAATCCACTGAGCTATATCAGCCAGGGCCTTTGGTGTGTTTTTAATGTGGTGTGTTGTTACCTTTCCAGAGCCTTTTCCATTTATGAGTATTGATAATTTTGTAACAAAACCTTGTCTGTTAAATGAATTTCAGGGATCCACAGCAGGAGGAATTTTTTTTAAAGGGCTGGGTCCTTCCAAGAATGCTTGACATCAGATATAGAATGGGCTGCCATCTCAGCAGCAAAAATTGTACATATAGTGGTGGCAAAAATAGCTTTATAGTTGTTTGGAAAAAGACATGCAGGTTGTTATTACAATAGCTTTATTAACTCAAAAGAATGTCATAATGGCACACTAAACCTACTTTTGCTCACCCTTGTGTTTGGCTACAATGAAAAGGGGGGTATATTTGAGAGCTTTTGCATAGGTGGGGTGGACAAAGTTTCAGGTGATTAGATATGACAGGCAAGAGGAAGGGACCTGTTGAATGTTAGGGTGGTCACTGACACAGGCTGTGAAAGAATTCACACAGAGAAGAAAGTGTAGAGAATAAAGTTTTCATTCACTCTCCAGGAAAGGAGAGGGGCATGGTGGGGAGAGATACACCAGCACTGGAAGGTGGGGGCTTTGAGCTTTTATTGGATTATAATTGGATTTTAAAACTGTGGGGGTGCTGTTGTGTGGCCCCTGGGCTGTCGGCGTGTTGAAACAGGAGGCTGCAGGGTGACCGGGTCCTGGCCGGCAGGATCCATGTATGTTGTGGCTGCTAGAGAACAAATACACACAGACTACAGAAGTCCTGTGGAGAAAAAGGGACGGCATGGTCACTCTCTGAGAGAGAGAGAGGGGGTCAGCCCCTGCCTGGATGGGCTTTTATTGCTTTTCTGGGTACATTACATGGAAGGTAGTCCTCATTTACTATGCACAGGTTCACTGTGCATAGTAAATGCAGGGGACTACCTTTTACAGATAACAAATGAAAGAATGTTGCTAATTACTTCAAAGAGAAGGATGTTGTAGACCAAGCAGAAAAGTGGTTGAACTGGTCACACTCCATTCTTGGGAGGTTCAGCTCAGATTTTAGAAAGCTGCAGTAAGCCCTTGCTGCCTCAATTCAGGGTAAGGGAGTTTTAGCAAAAGCGAGCCTCATAGCAGCCTAGATATGATGCAGGCCTGATTCCCATGGGACAACCTCTCTGCAGGTGTGGTCCTGTGTGCCACTCGCTCCCCACTGGTTTTCCATGTGGAGGCTGAGCTACAATTCCATGCCACTTGAAGTGGTTCCCCACACTGCTGTTTGTTCCAATGTTATCTTCTGCCTCTGGCTGTAGGGAGCAGTTAGTTCTGTTCTTGCTTTCCAGTAATTTCCCATCAGTGGGGGGTGGGGGGCCGGGGGACAAGCTCAGAAGAGTAAATGGCAGTCATGTTTAGCAAGGTCATATGGTGCCACAATAGCCAATGGGGCTGGCTTTGTCTTTTCATTGAAGACAAGATTTTCTGGGTGACTAGATAGACACAGGGCCATTCGCTGAGATGGACTGGGCAGCAGTGTTGGTAAGAAGACAGTAAGTTCTGTCTGAGGAATATGAAGTACTCGTGGGGTAGGTGTGTGAAGTAGCTGTAGGATAGCTGTGTGGTGTCTACTGCCATTTGGGAAAATGGGCCTGAACCTCAGGAGAGAGCTTAGGCTTGAAAATATGAGCTTAGGAGTCATTCTCAGAGATCTCATCCGTGAGGGCTGGATGCTAGAGAGTTCCTCCAGTCTGAGAAGTACGCAAAGGCAACAGAAAGTTGAAGAGGAGAGCAAAGGGAGCAGCTGGAGAGGAAGCAAGGAAAGTGTGCTGCGTCTCGGAGGCATAGCAGAAAACCTGCAGAGAAGAGGAAGCCGGTGGAAGTGTCAACGGCCATGTAGCTGTCAGAAGGAGGTTTGAAATTTGAGCACTGATCAATCCCCATTGACTTCAAAAGAATAAAACAGTAACACTGAGCTGTTTTACCTGTGTTCTTCATGTGACTAAGTATGATCACAATGTTCAATAATGAGCTCATTATGTAAAAATGATTATCTAAAAAGTTGGCCATTCTATGTAAGCTGCAAGACACAGTTTATATGGTGAGCTATGTGCGAGTATTGCTTGGGCCTGAATCAGACCCTGGAGAATTTGAGGAGAGAAAATTTGTTCTAAACCTGATTCTATAGTATCTCAATATTCATATAATTTAAAAAATGCTCTCCTCCTTCCCATCCTGTCTCCTTGATGCTGCTTAAGGCTCATTTGCTTCTTTTGCCTAATGTTTTGGAGACGGGGGCAGGCAGGTGGTGAGAGGCAACCTGTCTCACGATATTCACTCTTTTGCCATTTCTGGGAGATCTTCAGCCTTGTTTTCATCCCTGGTTCTCATGTGACCTTTCAAGATCAAAAACCCATTTCTCAATGTGATTCATCCTGCTTATACGCTTGTGCTAATTACAGTCAGTATTGACTCTGCTGGATTGTAAGGGATGCCGTCTTATGATGCCCCCACCTTGTATTTATGAACACTAGTTTGCTCAGTTCATATTTCCCCTTTACTTAGTCTAAGATTTATATCTCTCCTATGGAACTGGATTCTTTCTATCTTTGGAGCATCATGTAAATCCTTTCTATCCTTCTCAACACTATTTCTAAACTAAGAAGTCATTTTATGATAACTAGGAAGTGATGCTAACAAAAAATGACTAAATGGTAAATAAGGCTGCCCAAACTTACCTTACATACATTGGCTACTATGGACTTGCTGTGGTTTAGTCTTGCTAGGATTTGGTTGAGGCTGCTCTGCACAGGTGTACAGGCTATTCACTGCATGGTGGTGCTTTGCCACAGGGAGGAACGCATGCTGAAGTGCTGCTGGCACTGTACTTGCCAAGCTACACACTTGGGTGTGGGCTTGCATCTTCCCAGGGGAATGAACCCTCTTAGTCATTCACACAAGGCCCTGTATGGATTAGTGAGTCCTGGATTTGACCATTTCATATAGCTCCTCAGCCTATGATGCTGTCACAAAAGGGAAGGGGTGACCTTGCCCAGATGGTCTTAATGTGCAGACACCTAGAAGGTCCAGAAGAACATATAACTCTTACCTTCAGGTTCCAGCTGTACATTCCAGCCCATTACAGAGCCCCCCAGGGTACTGCAGCCATGATCCCCTACAATAGGTGAGCAGCTGCCTACTCTAGTTTTCCCACTGGCTCTGCACTAGGGAGGAGAGCCAGGAGAGCCTCTTGGCCTTCAGATCTCCTGTCTTCTGCCAGTGTCCATATTCTTCTGTGCTTTTCTTTCAGTCACCCCACTTGCAGGGTCCTGACTCCTCCTGTGCTGCTTTGCAGGCTTTCCATCTGGTCTTCTATTACTGGGTACCCTGTTGTTGATTTTTTAAAAATTGATTTTAGCTCTGGCTGGTGTGGCTCAGTAGATTGAGCGTGGGCTGCAAACCAAAGGGTCGTCAGTTTGATTCCCAGTCAGGGCACATGCCTGGGTTGTGGGCCAGGTCCCCAGTGGGGACCACACAATGATGTTTCCCTCTCTCACTCCTATTCCCTCGCTCTAAAAATAAATAAATAAAATCTTTATAAAAAATAAAATAAAAATTGATTTTAGAGAGAGAAGAAGGGAGAAACTCAAATAAACGCTTGTTGCCCCTCACTTTGCCTTTTTGCTTTTAGGTTAACAATACTCATTATAGCGACCTTTTTTTTTTTTTTTTAAGGGAATCAGTTTTATCTACAACTCCTCAAATATTAAGACAGAGAGAAACATCAATTTGTTGTTCCACTTATTTATGCATTCATTGGTTGATTCTTATATGTACCCTGACCAGGGATCAAACCTGCAACCTTGGTGTATGGGGATGATGCTCTAACCAACTGAGCTACCCAGCCAGGCCTGTTGTTGATTCTTAACAAGGACAGGAACAGGAATGGGCACGGAGAAAGCAGAGGTCCAAAGAGGCTAAGGCAGATATTGTCAGCATCCCTCTAGTCCCTACTCACTTAGATGCTCCCCCTGGATCATCATGGAGGCTAGGAGCCCAGGGACTAGATTTCTGAGGCTCTCAGCCAGCAGACTTCAGCACAGGGCTTAGAAGGTGAACCTGTGCCAGATTGGGAGTGCTGCGGCCGCAGCAAGTACACAGGCTGGGTGGTTGCTTTGATGGATGGATGAGCACCCCCTTTCACGTCCCTTTGACTATTCTCAGCCCAGGGCTGTGAGCATCTAGGACCACCTGCAGTGATCTTCTACATTTTATTGACCTCTGGGTGGCAGCTACAACTTAGGACTTCCCAGACCACAGCTCTGGGGAGAAACCTGAAAACTGGTGTTGGATTTCTTGCTGCTGTGAAAGCTGACGTGAGCCATTTTCAAGTGGAGTCAGGCCGTCATTCCCAAGGAACTGCCTTGGATGTCTTACTCCTTGAAACTTTGGAATGTTTGAACCTTTGGATGGGGCCAAGCAATGTTGTCTTAGAAACAATCATTTGTAAAACTAATAGGAAAGCGGGTTTCCTGACCACAAACAAAACTAATGATTTTGGACATTCTTTAGAATCAGTAACCAGCCATGCATAGCTAAAGAGTAACTTAGCTTGTTAACACCAACAGAAATTCCTTTCCTGTATTCGTGTAATTCTTTCCCTTTCCTTCCTTGTGAAACCCCTTGTCTTCACCCACCTCATCAGGACATAATTTGGATTTCCACCGGAATCTATGCCCCAGGTTGCAATTCTTCTGTGATCTCAAATAAATGCTTGTTGCCCCTCACTTTGCCTTTTTACTTTTAGGTTAACAATACTCATTATAGCGACCTTTTTTTTTTTAAGGGAATCAGTTTTATCTACAACTCCTCAAATATTAATAATTGCCTTAAATTGTAAGTACCAACCATAAGGGTGACTTGGAATTGTTATGCCAATTTCTTTGGGGATATCTTACAAGAATGACTACCCATATATATTGCATTTAGAATGTACAAGTTTGCGGTTTCACCTCTGTCATTTGTCAGATATGGGACATATTTACCAAGTGCTGTGAAAGCCACATGATTATAAATTCCTTGAGGGATTTGCTCCAAAAATTATTCTTGTTTCTTCTATTGACCATCTTTTCCTTTCTTGGGCCTTCTTCCCTGGTTTAGAAACATATGGAAGTTCCTACCACTCTAAAACTAACTGTGTCACTAAATTAGTAAGGCCTCTCTTGGCTTTGTTTTTCTTATTGTGATCACCTTTTCTAACTCATTTTCTTTGAGCCCAAATATCTTTAAGTAATATTTGATCCCCTGACTTTCTAATATTTTATGTTGTGGATGAAAAAGAAACCACCTAGTCAACCTGACAAACAGGGGAAGCTGGTATGGTGGCTTTTCCAAACTCAGAGACCTGAAGTAACCAACCACATAGTGCTACCAGACAGGGGCCTGGCCCTGAACAGGTCTGCCGAGGGCCAGCTGTTGTATGTGGGTTCTTGGCTTTGTGGAGGAAAGGTTTCACGGCACGAGTCAAGGTGCTGTGTGAGTGTATTTATTAAAGTTGGGACAGTGAAACAAGGAAGGGCTCAGCACAGAAGAAGCAACAGGAGAGCCCGGGCTGGGCTGCCCTAGCACATTGGGAAGTCAGAGAAAAGGGAGCCTTGGGGACAGGTTTGGGGATCTGCCTGGGACAAGCTGCTACTGCCCCTTGCCTTGAACCAGATCTAACAGTTGCCAGGGTGGTCCTGGCACTTTGCCTGGAAGCCAAAGAGCTTTGGGGGTGGTGTGGGGATACTGACATTTCAGTTCTTTCCATGTGTATTGAGGGGGCTCAGAAAATAGCTCTCTCCCTCCCTGTCTGACTTACCCAATGGGGAGCTCAGCTTGCTAATTCTGAAGTCCAACAGTTCACAGGTCTATCCACCCAGGCAGGGTCCTGCTCCCAGCGCTCACATCCCTGGGCCCTAGAGGAGCAAAGGAGAGCTTATGCTGCTTGGGGCAGCTCACTCCCAAAAGCCAAGACACAAGGGGTGAGGGTGAGGATAATGAACCCAATTATTTCCCGCAAATTTACTAATCAGATAAGTCACGCGGTGGGTAACTCCAAGGCTGAAGTAAATAAATGGGCAGAGACAGTAAATATTCCCATCATGGCTGATTTCAAGCTACCAAAGACTGAATAATGTCTTTCTCAAATTCCTAAAAACTTAACTGGCTTTTGTGAGATGGTAAAAGCCAGCTCCAGCCCACACTGGCCCAGCCCTCACTGATCCTTGCTCCGACCTTGTCTCCCTTCTGCCACTGTGTAGCCAGCTGCCGAAGAGCTCTCAGATCGGACCGTGCCACGCCCCTGCTGGGATGGTTCAGTCCACACCCACCAGCTTACTGCGCTCTCAGGGCACGTCCCTGTCTATCTCTCCAGTGTCATTTCCAGCCACCGTGCAGGGTTGTCCCTGTTCACACTGCGTGTTCCCTCCTTGCCCTTCCTATGCTGTCTGCCCATTTCCATTCCCTTCCTCTTCTCCTGGCTCCTGCCTTTTTCTTCTTTGAGACTCGGCTCAGCTGAAACCTCCTCCAGCCACGTTGAGGCTAAGCTGTGTCCCCATCACTGTGTGTCTGTAATAACATAGCAGGCTTCGATCACTGCACTTACAACGTTGTACTTATGTTTTGTTCTTTTTTTTCTAACTAGTCTGTATGCTTCTTGAGAGAGACATCATGTTTGGAGGTCCACCCCCGCCCTCCGCTTTATAGCTACAGAGCCTAGGACACTGGCTTTCTCCTGGAAATCAATCAATAAATGTTTCTTAATTCTTAAAGGGGTGTATTGGAGATGTGGTGGGGTTAACAGGTGTCCATTTATCTCTTGCTATGTAACCCCTCTAACACACATAATTTTTGGCTTAAAACACAATTTTCAAATAAAACACAAATAGAGACCAACCTAGAACATTCCCTGGGCAGACGAAACTAATTTAGTCATACAAGCAAAACTTAATTTAGCTGATGTTGCAAGTCTAGCATGACCAGGGTCTTTTCTTACCTATGCCTCTGGAAATCAGAAGCAAAGCTTGAATTGTTTCTGAAGGCTTGATGTGAGGTAACTGCCGGCCAAGTCCCTATCATTTAAGAAAATTCTAATATTATATAACCAGTCTCTGTGAGGAAGAAACAGTCACTGCATAGGCTGTTTTATAACGATGTAGCCCTGAGCTGTACTCACTCCGTGTTTGGATTGGAGTGCTGGCGGTTTTGCTCAGTCACTGTTAACGAATTGCTACTTTAATGATTTGTTGCTTTTACTTCTGTTATTTCTGAACTTTTGATGAAACAGTAACAATTATTTTGCTCATGAATGTGGGGTGTAATGGGATTCTGCTGGGCAGTTCCCCCCAGAGTTTCTTCCACCGTGTGGGGTGCAGTCAAAAGGTAGCTGAAGCTCAGGACATCACGAGCCTGGCAAGACTTAAAGGGCTCCCTGCCCCCCTCCCCACATCGTGGCTGCCTCAGGAGAGCTGGACTTCTTCCATGAGCTCCACAGTACACTTCCTGTGCCCCACCTACTTATGGGGGGGATAGGTCATCTATCCCCACTTTGGGAGGGCATGCCCCCAGGCAGTTTTCAGATGAGGTTTTTCTGCTTTCAGTGTCCCTTTCACTAAGTTTCAGGTCAGTCTCTCCTTTGTGTTTCCCTCAGTTCCTGGGGCTAAAAACTTTTCCAGGTCCTTTGGCAGCTAACCATTTGTTTTCCTAACTTCACGGAAATGGTTCTTTGGAAAGCAGAGAGTTGAGAGAAAGCTGTGGGAGCTTTGACTAGCAGATTTTAGATCAAGAAAAAGAAAATGCATGAGTTTTTCTTTGTGGGGCGGGGGTAGCAATTTTCTTTCCCAGGTCCTCTAGGTCCAGATCTCTGACATCTGAATGGGTTCCTCTCTTATTTTCCTTACATTTGTCACAGATAACATCTTCATCAGTAATTTGCAACAATTGAGTAATTTTTTTGCATACTAATTTTTAACTTTCAAAATTGTTTTATTATAATCATTTTTTCTTTTAAAATTAAATTTATTGGAGTGACATTGGTTAATGATACCATATAGGTTTCAAGTGTACAGCTCAATAACACATCATTTGCATACTGCATTGTGTGTTCACCACCCAAAGTCAAGTCTCTTTCTGTCCCCATTTATCCCCCTTTGCTCTCTTCCACCTTCCCTCTGGCAGTCATCACACTATTGTCTGTGTCTGTTTTGTTTTTGTTTTTTGCTTAATTCCTCATCTTTTTTCACCCAACCCCTCAACCCTCTCCCCTTTGACAGCTGTCAGTCTGTTCCATGTGAGATCATATGGTATTTGTCTTTCTCTGACTGGCTTATTTTGTAACAGAGTGCAGAGCTTGGGTCCCTTGAAAATAGGGGAACAACTCACACAATCTTATCTTCAGGCAGGATTGGGGGAAGGGGAGAGCAGATCACACAGCATTTAAGACACATTGCAGAGCAAAAGACAAGCTAATAGACATGCCTTCCTGAAGGGAAGAGGGCTGCTGCCAGGGCACTTTCAGGGCGAATTGTGTTCCTAACTGTGAGAACCTGCAGGGACTTGAGACATAGCCAGGAGGAGGCAGATGCCCAGCCCGTACCCCCGTGTCACTGGGAACTCCTGCCCTGGCTACAGATGGCAGCTGAAAGTGGGTAAACGACAATGGGGAACTGACAAAAATGGGGGACACTAATGCATCCTAGGAAGGGCTGGATATGAGGTCACATAGGAAGTTCCAGGCCAGGAATTTAAATTAGGACTGGCTGAAGGTTAGGCAAGAGAGATCCAGGAGGTCAGCAGTGAGAGGGGAGGTCTGCCTGGAGAAGATGGCTGCAGAACTGATGGGGCTGCAGGGACATGCATAGCCTACCAGACTCGTGGGAGATGCCTGGAGCTGAGCTGGGACCAGGAGTGCTGAGTTGCAAGCTTCTGCTTCTCTGAAGGATGTAGGGAGAAGCCACTCTCTTGGGACATGTTCCTCCCTGGACTCCACCACAATCCAGTGTAACACAACACATGTTTTCCTGAACCACTGCATGGAGGCTGAGAACAGCGCACCCCAGAACCTGAAGGAGAGAGCTGCTGCAAGAGGATGGCAACTCAGAAACCCACAAGAGCACATTCCAGAGAGGATGGATGTCCATTTGTGCAGCTGACTTAAGAGCAGATAAGGATATGGGGAACTTCTGGGCATGGTTTTGGCTTATAGCCTTTTGGGGGGCAAAGGAAATGTTGGGTCTCTTGGGAGAGGAGGGCTCTGAGCAGGAGTGCCCTCAGGCCCCAGAAGGTTGGGACCCTGTTAACAAAAAACCTGTTTCTTTCAACACTAACTGTTGGGTCATATGTAAAGGTGCCAGTTGCCTGAGCCCTAGTAGCTCAGGAACAGTTTCACTTAGCATCCATTCATGCTGTTGCAAAAGGTAAGATTTCCTTTAACAGCCCAGTAGTATTCTACTGTGTAAATGTACCACAGCTTTTTTATACACTCAGTTACTGATGGGACTTGTGCTGTTTCCAGATCTATGCAATAAACATAGGGGTGCATCTATTCTTTTGAATTAATGTTTTGGGTTCCTTTGGATATATTCCCAGAAGCGGAAACACTGGGTCAGAAGGCAGATCCATGTTTAGTTTTTGAGGAACTTCGTGCTGTTTTCCACAGTGGCTGCATGAATCTACATTCCCACCAATAATGCACAAGGGTTACTTTTTTTTCGTATTCTTGCCAAGACTTGTTTTTGTTTGTTTTTATTGTTTTTTCTTTTAGATTTTATTTATTTTTATTTATTATTTTAAGATTTTTATTTATTTACCTTCAGAGAGAGGGGAAGAGAAGGAGAAAAACAGGGAGAGAAATATCAGTGTGTGGTTGTCTCTCACAACCTCCCCCTCCCTGCCCTGACTGGGGACCTGGCCTGCAACCCAGGCATGTGCCCCAACTGGGAATTGAACCAGCGACCCTTTGGTTTGCAGGCAGGCACTCAATCCACTGAACCACACCAGCCAGGGCATTGTTTGTTGACTTATTGAAGATAGCCTTTCTGACAGATGTGAGGAAATATCTCATTGTGGTTTTAATTTGCCTTTAGTTCGCTGATGATTAGTGATGTCAAGCATCTTTTCACTATCTATTGGCCATCTGTATATTCTCTTTGCAGAAGTGTCTTTTCAGGCCCTTTCCCCATTTTTTAACTGCATTGTTTGTTTTCTTGGTGTTGAGTTGTACAAATTCTTTTTTTTTAATTTAAATTTGTTTATTTTTAGAGAAGGTGGAAGGGAGGGAGAAGGAGAGAAAGAGAAACATCAATGTGTGGTTGCCTCTCATGTGCCCCCTACTGGGGACTCGGCTCACAATCCAGGCATGTGCCCTAAATGGTAATCAAACCAGCAACCCTTTGGTTTGCAGGCCGGCCCTCAATACACTGAGCCACACCAACCAGGGAAAGTTGTATAAGTTCTTCATTAATTTTGGAAATTAACCCTTTATCAGATGTATTGGTGAATATGTTCTCCCATTCGGCACGTTGCCTTTTCATTTTGTTGATGGTTCCCTTTGCTGTGCAAAAGCTTCTTAGGTGCACACAGTCCCATTTGTTTATTGTTTCTTTTGTTTCCCTTGCCCAAGGAGCTCTATCAGAAAAAAATACTGCTACAAGAAATGTTCGAGATTTCACTGGCTATGTTTTCTTCAGGGTTTTTATGATTTTGTGTCTAGCATGTAAGTCTTTAATCCATTTTTAGTTTATTCTTGTGTATGGTGGTCTAATTTTATTTTATTTTATTTTTTGCATGTGTATGTCCAATTTCCCCAATACCATTTATTGAATAGACTGTCTTCACACCAGTGTATGTTCTTGCCTCCTTTGTCAAATATTAATTGACCGTAAAGGCATGGGTTTGTTTCTGGGCTCCTATTCTTTTCTTGCTTTCAGATTTTATTTGTTTATTTCTAGAGGGGAAGGGAGGGAGAAGGAGAGGGAGAGAAATATCAATGTGTGGTTGCCTCTCACGTGACCCTGCTGGGGACCTGGCCTGAAACACAGGCATGTGTCCTGACTGGGAATTGAACCAGCAACCCTTTGGTTTGCAGGCTGGCACTCAATCCACTCAGCCACACCAGCCAGGGCTGGGGTCTCTATTCTATTGCATTGATCAATATGCCTGTTTTTATGCCAGTATCATGCTGTTTTGATTACTATGGCCTTGTAGTATAGTTTGTTACCAGGTTGCATGATACCTCCAACTTTATTCTTTCTTAAGATTGCTAAGGCTATTCGGGGTCCTTTGTGGTTCCATATAATTTTTTGGAATATTTGTTCTAGATCTGTGAGATATGCCATTGGTGTTTTAATAGGAACTGCATCGAATCTATAGATTGCTTTGGGTAGTATGGACATTTTAATGATGTTAATTCTTCTGACTTATGAACAAGGTGTATGCTTTCACTTATTTGCATCTTCCTCAATTTCTTTTTCAGTGTCCTATAATTTTCCAAGTACAGGTCATTTACCTTCTTAGTAAAATTTATTCCTAGGTATTTATTTATTTATTTATTTATTTGCAATTGTAAATGGGATTGTTTTTCTAGTTTCTCTTTCTGATAGTTCATTATTGGTGTATAAAAATGGCATCAATTTCTGACTATTAATTTTGTATCCTGCTACTTTACTGAATTCACTTATGAGTTTTAGCAATTTTTTGGTGGAGTCTCTAGGATTTTCTATATACAGTGTCTGGCCATCTGCAAATAAGGACAGTTTTACTCTTTTTTTCCCATCTGGATGCCTTTTATTCGCTTTTTTGTGTGGTTGCTGTGACTAGAACTCCCAATACTATGATGAATAAGAGACATAAAAGCAGACATCCCTGTCTTGTTGCTGCTCTTAAGGGAAAAGCTTTTTGTTTCTGCTCCTTGAGTATGGTGTTGTCTTTAGGTTTGTCACTCATGGCCTTTGTTATGTTGAGGTAAGTTCTGTCTATTCCTACTTTGCTGGGAGTTTTTATCATAAATGGGTGCTGGATTTTATCAAATGTTTTTGCTGCATCTGTTGATATTGTCATGTGTTTTTTTTTTTCCATTTTGTTTATGAGGTGGATCATGTTTATTGATTTGTGGATATTGTACCAAACTTGCATTCTTGAAATAAATCCCACTTGATCATGGTGTGTGATCTTTTCAATGTATTGCTGAATCCAGTTTGCTAATATTTTGCTGAGGATTTTAGCATCTATGTTTATCAGGGATACTGGCCTATAATTTTCTTTTTTTGTAATATCTTCATCTGGTTTTAGAATTAGGATAATGCAGACCTGGTAAATTGGGCTTGGGAGTCCTCCCTTCTCTTGAATTTTTTGGAATGGTTTGAGGAGGATCAGAGTTAGTTCTTCTTCGAATGTTTGGCAAAATTCACCTGTGAAGCCACCCAGCCCAGGAGTTTTGTTTGTTTGGAGGTTTTTTTTTTATTACTGTTTCAATTTCACTAGTTGTGATTGATCTGTTCAGGTTTTCTGATTCTTCCTGATTTAATTTAGAAGATTGTACATTTCTAGGAATTTAACATTTCTTCCAGGTTGTGCCATTTGTTGGCATATAATTGTTCACAATATTGTCTTACAATCCTTTATATTTTTTTGGTGTCAGTTGTTACTTCTCCTCTTTCATTTCTGACTATTTATTTGGGCCCTCTCTCTTATTTTTCTTTATGATTCTGGTTAAAGGCTTGTCAATCTTGTTTATCTTTCCAAAGAACCAGCTCTTAGTTTCATTAATCTTTATATTGTTTTTTTAGTCTCTATGTCATTTATTTTTATTCTAATCTTTATTATTTTCTTCCTCCTCCTTACTCTGGGCTTTATCTCTTTTTCTGTTTCTAATTCCTGTAGGTGTAGGGTTAAATTTTTTTATCTGAGATTTTTCTTGCTTCTCGAGATGGACCCATAATGCTATATGAGTTACCCTCTTAGGATTGCTTTCACTGAGTCCCATAGATTTGAGGTTGTTGTGTGTTCCTTTTCATTTGTCTCAAGGTAACTTTTGATTTCTTCCCTGATCTCATTGTTAACCCATTCATTGTTTAGTAACATGTGATTCAGCCTCTATGTGCTTGAGTGTTCTTCAGGTTTTTTCTTTTTTTCAGCTTGCTGTAGTGTTTAACGTTGTTTCCTTTATTTCTTAAGTAATTTTGTAAAATTTTTATTTATTGATGTTAGAGAGAGAGGAAGGGAGAGAGAGCGAAACATCGATCTGTAGTTCCACTGATTTATGTGTTCACTGGTCGCTTCCTGACCGGGGACTGACCGCAACCTTGGCACATCAGGAGGACGCTCCAAGCAACTGAGCTCCCCAACCAAGGCTAATGTTGCTTTAAAAAGAAGCTTTCATCACATTGGTATTTATTTTCAGTTTGTGGTCATTCTGCTCCTTCCCAAGATCTTTATATGCCAAACCTGGGGTCGTTCTAGTCATTTTACATTTTGTCAGCTTAATTAATTTGAAGGTAACCTAGGTTTTATTATAGTAATTTTTGTGAAATTCTGCTACTACTCTCTCTGTGCCTTCCTTTCCTTTATCGTCTGCCATCTTGTGCAGAGCCCATTGCCCTGTTTCTCAGTTTTTTTATTGTAATTGATTTCTAGTTTCATACCCATGTGGTCAGAGAAGATGCCTGGTATAATTCCAGTCTTTTTGAATCGATTAAGACTTATTTTGTCTCCTACCATATGTGTATCCTAGAGAATGTTTCATGTGCACTTGAAAAGAATGTATATTCTGCTGCTTTGTGGTAAAATGTTCTGTAAATATCAATAAAATCCATCTGACCTAGTGTGTCATTTAAGGTCTCTGTGGCCTTGTTGAATTTTTGTCTGGAAGATCTATCATTCATGTCGCTGGGGTGTTAAAATCCCCTACTATGACTTAATTACTGTTGATCTCTCCCTTTATGTCCAGCAAGATTTTCTTTATATATTTAGGTGCTTTTATGTTGCTTGCATATATCTTTACAAGAGTTTTATCCTCTTATTGGACGCATTCCTTTAGTACTATGTCACGTCTTTCTTTGTCTCCTGTTATGGTCTTTGTTTTGAAGTCTATATTGTCTGATATAAATATTGTTACCCCAGCTTTTTTTTTCATTTATATTTGCATGGAATATCTTTTTTCATTCCTTCACTTTCAGTCTGTGTGTATCTTTTGTTCTGAGGTGGGTCTCTTGTAGACAGTATGTATATGGGTCATGTTTTCTTATCTATTCAACTACCTTATGCCTTTTGGTTGGAGTATTTAATATGTTCACATTTAAAGTTATTATTGAGACCTGGCTGGTGTGGCTCAGTGGATTGAATGCTGGCCTGTGAACCAGGGGTCGCTGGTTCAACACCCAGTTGGGGCACATGCCTGGGTTGCAGGCTAGGTCCCCAGTGGGGGCCACATGAGACACAACCACATATTAATGTTTCTCTCCTTCTTTTTCTCCCTCCCTTACCTCTCTCTGTAAATAAATAAATAAATAAATATTTTTTAAAAAGGTATTATTGATAGGTACTTATTTATTGCCATTTTATCCTTTATATCTATGTTCCTCTCTCTTTCCTTTTTGTCTTTCTTCTTCTTAAAGAAGGCCCTTTTAACATTTCTTGCACTACCAATTAGGTGGTAATGAACTCCTTTAGCTTTTTGCTGTTGTTGCTGGGAAGTTCCTTATTTCACCTTCAATTGTAAATGATAGCCTTGCTGGATAGAGTCGTCTTGGTTGTAGATCCTTGCTTATCTTTACTTTAAATATTCATGCCAGCCCCTTCTGGCCTGAAGTGCTTCTGTCACAAAATCAGCTGATGGTCCTATGGAAGCTCCCATGCAGGTAACTAACCACCTTTCTCTTACTGCTCTTTACGGTCTCTTTTTATCTCTAACCTTTGCCATTTTAACTATGAAGTGTCTTGGTGTGGGCCTTTTTGAGTTCATCTGTCTTGGAACTGTCTGTGGTTCCTGGACTTGATGTGTCTTTTTCCTTCACCAGGTTAGGGAAGTTTCAGCCATTATTTCTTCAAACGGCTTCTCAATCCCTTGCTCACTCCCTTCTGGTTCTGGTACCTCTATGATGTGGATGTTGTTATACTTGATGTTGTACCAGAGGTCCCTTAGACTTTCCTCATTTTTTAAAATTCTTTTTTTTTATTGCTCTGCTTGGGAGTCTTCTGTTATCTTATCCTCTAAATTGCTGATTCCATACTCTGCTTCATTGAACCTGTATTTGATTCCTTCTAGTGTATTTCTCATTTTAGATATTGTATTCTTCATTTCTGACTGGTTCTTTTTGATGGTTTCCATGTCCTTTTTAATGTTTACTATGTCTTTGTTTACATTCTCACTAAATTAATCCATTCTTGCCCTAAAGTCCTTGAGCATCCTTGTAAACATTGTTTTAATGGCAAGAAATACTCCAGGTAATGAGAACCAGAGGTTGCAACCAAGGCTACTATATCCAGCAAGACTCTCGATCAAGATAGAAGGCCAAATAAGAAGCTTCCCAGACAAAAGAAGTCTAAAAAGAATACACCTCGACCAAACCAGCTCTGCAAGAGATTCTAAAAGGACGGCTTTAAGGAAGGGATGGAAAAGAGAGAGGGAGAGAGAGGAACACACGTACATAAAAGACAATGAATAAGTACCTATCAATAATAACCTTAAATGTAAATGGATTAAATGCTCCAATCAAAAGACATAGAATAGCTGATTGGATAAGAAAAAAAATGACCCACATATCTGCTGTCTACAAGAGACCCACCTCAGGATAAAAGACCTACACAGGCTGAAAGTGAAGGGCTGGAAACAAATCTTCCAAGCAAATGGACAGGAAAAAAAAAGCCAGGGTAGCAATACTCATATCAGACAAAATAGACTTCCAAAAAAGGTCCACAAAGAGAGACCCAGAAGGTCACTTCATAATACTCAAGGGAAGAATCCACCAAGAAGACATAAATATTGTAAATATATATGCACCCAACATAGGAGCACCGAAATACATAAAGAAAATCTTAGAGGACTTCAAGAAAGATATGGACAGCAACACAATTATAGTGGGAGATTTTAACACCCCACTATCAAAAATGGACAGATCTTCTAAACAAAATATCAACAAAGATATTGTGGCATTGAAAAATACCGTTGATGAAATGGACTTTACTGATATATACAGAGCCTTCCATCCAAAAGAAGCTAATATGCATTCTTTTCAAATGTACATGGAACATTCTCAAAGATAGACCACATGATAGGACACAAAACAAGCCTCAAGAATTTCAAGAAAATTGAAATCATACCAAGCATTTTCTCGGACCACAAGGGACTGAAGCTAGAAACCAATCCGAAGGAAAAAAAACCAAAACTCTCAAAATCATGGAGATTAAATAGCATGCTATTAAACAATGAATGGGTCAAGAATGATATTAGGGAAGAAATCAAAAGGTTTCTGGAAACAAATGAAAATGAACTCACAACAACCCAAAACTTATGGGACAGAGCCAAGGCAGTCCTGAGAGGGAAGTTCATAGCGATACAGTCCCACCTAAAAAGGTTAGAAACATTCCAAACAAACAACCTAACCCTATGTCTACAAGAACTCGAAGAACAACAACAAAGGCAGCCCAGAGCAAGCAGAAGGAAGGAAATAACCAAGATCAGAGCAGAATTAAATGACTTAGAGACTAAAAGCACAATTCTAAGGATCAATGAATGCAAGAGCTGGTTCTTTGAAAAGATAAACAAAATCGACAAGCCTTTAAGCAGACTCATCAAGAAAAAAAGAGAGAAGACCCAAATAAACACAATCAGAAATGAAAGAGGAGAGATTACAACAGATACCACAGAAATACAAAGGATTGTAAGAAATTACTACAAAGAGCTGTATGCCAAGAAATTTGAAAACCTAGATGAAATGGACAAATTTCTAGAAAAATATAATCTTCCAAAACTCAATGAAAAAAGAAGCAGAAAGCCTGAACAGACCAATAACAACAAAAGAAATTGAAGCAGTAATCAAAAAACTCCCAACACGCAAAAGCCTGGGACCAGGTGGTTTCACAGGAGAATTCTATAAAGCATTTAAGGAAGAGCTAACCGCTATCCTTCACAAACTATTCCAAAAAATCCAAAAAGATGGGAGTCTCCCAAACTCTTTTTATGAGGCCAACATCATCCTAATTCCAAAACCAAATAAAGACACAACAAAGAAAGAAAACTTCAGGCCAATATCACTGATGAACATTGACGCTAAAATTTTCAACAAAATACTGGCAAACCACATCCAACAATACATTAAAAAGATCATACACCATGACCAAGTGGGATTCATTCCAGGGATGCAAGGATGGTTCAATATTCGCAAGTCAGTAAATGTAATACATCACATAAACAAAAGCAAAGACAAAAAACCACATGATCATATCAATCGATGCAGAAAAAGCATTTGATAAGGTACAGCACCCATTCATGATAAAAACACTCAGCAAAGTGGGAATAGAGGGAGCATTCCTCAACATAATAAAGGCCATATATGAGAGACCTTCAGCCAACATCATACTCAATGGGCAAAAATTAAAATCTTTTCCACTAAGATCAGGAACAAGACAAGGATGTCCACTTTCACCACTTCTATTCAATATAGTACTGGAAGTTTTAGCCACAGCAATCAGACAAGAAAAAGAAATAAAAGGCATTCAAGTTGGAAAGGAGGAAACAAAACTGTCACTGTTTGCAGATGACATGATAGTATACATAGAAAATCCTATAGACTCTACCAAAAAACTGCTTGACCTAATAAATGAATTTGGCAAAACAGTGGGATACAAAGTCAATATCCAGAAATCAAAGGCATTTCTGTACACCAACAATGAAACAGCAGAAACAGAGATCAAGGAAAAAAATCCCATTTGAAATAGCAAAAAGAAAAATAAAATATCTAGGAATAAACCTAACCAAAGAGGTAAAAGACCTGTACTCAGAAAACTACACAACACTGAAGAAAGAAATCAAGGAAGACACAAACAAATGGAAACATGTACCATGTTCATGGATTGGAAGAATTAATATCATCAAAATGTCCATACTACCCAAAGCAATTTACACATTCAATGCAATCCCTATTAAAGTACCAATGGCATATTTCACAGACATAGAACAAACACTTCAAAAATTTATATGGAATTATAAATGACCCCGAATAGCTGCTGCAATTTTGAGAAAGAAGAGTAAAGTAGGACGGATCACAATACCCAACACTAAACTATACTACAAGGCCACTGTAATCAAAACAGCCTGGTACTGGCATAAAAACAGGCACATAGACCAATGGAACAGAACAGAGAGCCCAGAAATAAGCCCAAGTCTCTATGGTCAATTAATATTTGACAAAGGAGGCAGCAACATTAAATGGAATAAAAATAGCCTCTTCAACAAATGGTGTTGGGAGAACTGGACAGCCACGTGCAAAAAAGTGAAACTTGAGCACCAACTTACACCATATACAAAAATAAATTCAAGGTGGATAAAAGACTTAAATATAAAAGGTGACACCATTAAAGTCCTAGAGGAGAACGTAGGTAGGAAAATCTCAGATATTTCACGAAGAAACTTTTTTACTGACGTGTCCCCTAGAGCAAGGGACATAAAGGAAAGAATAAACAAATGGGACCTCATCAAAATTAAAAGCTTCTGCACAGCTAAAGAAAACAGTATCAAAATTAGAAAAGAACCAACTGTATGGGAAAACATATTTGCCAATGATACCTCAGACAAGGGTTTAATCTCCAAAATATATAAAGAACTTACAAGACTGCACTATAAAAAGACAAGGAATCCAATTAAAAAGTGGGCAAAGGACTTGAACAGACACTTCTCCAAGGAGGACATACAGAAAATCCAAAGACACATGAAACGATGTTCAATATCGCTAGCTATCAGACAGATGCAAATTAAAACCACAATGAGATACCACTTCACACCAGACAGAATGGCCATCATAAACAAAGCAACAAACAACAAGTGTTGGAGAGGTTGTGGGGAAAAGGGGACCCTAGTGCACTGCTGGTGGGACTGCAGACTGGTACAACCACTATGGAAAGCAGTATGGAACTTCCTCAGAAAACTAAAAATAGATCTGCCTTTTGACCCAGCAATTCCACTGCTGGGACTCTATCCTAAGAATAGTAAAACACCAATTCAAAAGAACCTATGCATCCCAATGTTCATAGCAGCACAATTTACAATAGCTAGACACTGGAAGCAACCAAGATGCCCATCAGTAAATGAATGGATCAAAAAACTATGGTACATTTACACAATGGAATTCTATGCAGCAGAAAGAAAGAAGGCGCTCCTACCCTTTGCAACAGCGTGGATGGAGCTGGAAAACATTATGCTTAGCAAAACAAGCCAGGCAGTGAAAGACAAATACCATATGATCTCATCTTTAACAGGAACCTAAATAACAAAACAAAGAAACAAGTAAAATATAACCAAAGACACTGAAATAGAGGACAGGCTGACAGTGACCGGAGGGGAGAGAAGAGGGAACTTCAGGGGACAGTGGGAAGCGTTCACAGGAGCAAACTTAAAGGACACATGGTCATAAACTAAGGGGAGGGTGGTAATGGGAGGGAAGTGGAGAGGGTGGGAGGGGTGGCTGGATTGGGAGTAAAAAGGAGAAAACTGTATTTGAATAATGATTAAAATAAAAACAAAAAACGAAAAACATTGTTTTAAAATGTGCATTTGGTATTTTGGTTGCTTCTATTTCATTTAATTCTCTTTCTTGGGCTTTCTCTTATTCTTTCATTTGGGGCACATATCTTTGTCTCCTTATTTTGTCTGCCTTTTAGTGCTTGTCTCTGTGTATTAGGTAAATCTACTATAACTCCCAAACTTGTTTTGATGGCTTTATGAGGTTGGTGTCTTGTGGGGCTCAGTGGTACAGTCTTCCAGATCACCTCAGCTAGGTGCTCCAGGAATGTTTCCTGTGGGTTGGGTGCACCCTGTTGGAATTGACACAATTCAATGACTGAGTGTCTGCCTCGAGCGTCTCCAGGAAGAGAGCACACCAAAGGTCCCTGCTAGGTGCAGCCAACAGACCTTTCTGCAGGACTAGAGCTTGGCAGGGTGATGTCACCAGTAGCTGGAGGTCCAGTTTAGTTCACTCCCCAGGCTGGTGCTATAAGTATTGGAGTGTTTGACCCTGGGAAGATGGCACCTAAGGATGGTGTAGGATAGGGACTCAGGACAGGGACTTTAGTGGCTGACCCTCCAGATCTCTCCTTGGGGTCATGCCACCTAGATCCTGTCTTTATGACTCCCATAATCCCTGGGTTGCCTTCCCTTTACTGGAGTCCCAGGTGAGTGTCCAAGAGCAAATTCCTGTGCATTAGTCCTTTAGAAGAGCACCTGGTTTCTAGCAGATTTCTTTCTCTTCCAGGTAGACAGAAAATCCCCGCTGATTTTCACGGCCAGATGCTATGCAGTCTCCTCTTCCTGGCCCTGATGCTCTGGGTTGGGGATCCTGGCATGGGGTTGAGACCCCACACTTTTCAAGGGGGACTCTGTGGCTGAGATATCCCTCTGGCTTCTCAACCACTGCCTGTGGGTGCAGGGACCAGCCCTTTCACATCTCCGCCCTTCTTACCAGTCCCTATGTGGCTTCTTCTATAAACCCCTGTTTATAATACTCCTTCTGTTCAGCTGTCCTTCAGTTGGTTATTCAGGTTGATTGATCTAAAATTTAGCTAGAAATCCAGTTTGGCTCTGGGAGGAGGTGAGTATAGCTTCCACCTACCCCCACAGCCATCTTGGAATGTCCTAGATGCTTTATAAAAATGAGCTTTTTGATGCTGATAAAAGTCATATAATGAAAAAAAATAAACTATTTAAAAAAGAAGTCATAAAAATGATATTTAAGGGTGTAGCAGTTAAGCAGGAAAGATACTTAGCCAGAAGTCGGAAGTCTCGGGCTCAGATCCTGGCTCCATCTTTTAATAACTTCACTTCCCTGAGCATGTGCTTCCATCTGAAAAACAGATAACACCTGCCTGCTGGCTTTCTATAATGATAAGAATCAGCTAAGCTACTATCTGTCGAGTTCGACATATCTCTGTCTCACCCTCTAGATGCCCAGAGGAATGCAGCGAGCAGAATGGACACAACCACCAGGTCTGGATCCTTGCGATAGACACTGTCTCTCATGGCTCTCCCCTGCCTTCCTCAGCAGTCCCTCCTCCTTAGCTTCCTTGCAGGTATTCCTCCTATTAACCTCCAGTGGCTGGGGTCCTCAGGTCTTGGTCCTGGGCCCTCCCCTCTGTCTATGTGTCTCTTTCCAGGTGACCTCATCATTCCCATGTCTTTAAATCAACTTCTCTGTTGACAACTCCCAACATTATATCCTAGTGCCAGGGGATATAATGCTGGAATGAGTTCATACTGGATGTCTACCTGTCTCTTTGACATGCCACCACAGAGTGCTGCCCAGGCAGCTCCAATGTAACTATACAAAAGCAGTTCTGATGGCATCCCTGTCCAGCAGTGCCTGGGATGCCATCTGACTCTACCCACCTTTGTTCTCCATCTGGCTTCCTTCAGGTCTCAGTGAGCATATACTTCACCTTGTGTGATTGACTTAACTTAGGGGTGGACCCATCCCACAGTACTCTGTCACTTCACCTTGCTCATTTTCTTCATTGTGCTTCTCACATGCTCTCCAGTGGAATTTGTTTCTTGTTCACTTGACTGTGATTGGTTATCCTTTGTAGGATTTTAGCTCCATGAGGGGATCGTGTCTCTCATTTGTTTTCCTATGTCCAGGGCCAAGCAAAGTGCCTGACCCATGGCCACTGCTCAATGAAAGGGTGCCCCAAGCAGATCACCTAGCTTCGAGGAGCTAATCCAGTCTCTTTAAAGTATTAATAGAATTCAGTGGGACATAAGACAACATACTTGGAAGAGCTTTGTCTGCAATGTGGCACAGAACAGGTGTTTATTAACTGTTAGCAAGTTTAAGTTAAATAATAGTGTGTCCAAAAGCTCTTAATCAATTTGGCATAAGGCACATCACATAGTCGATAGCTCCACACTGAGTGTGCCAGCTATATAGCTTGTTATATACACAGACGCCCTGAGCTGTGCTTCCAGAGACAGGGATTCCACGGGTGCTCATCTTCGTGTGTAGTAGAGTCTGAGATTCAATGATGTAGAATACACATTAAAGTGCAGGACTGGCTGTATCAGTAAGGGTTCTCCAAGGTGAAAAAGACAATAGAAGATTTTCTTCCTGTCTATCTGAAATCTGTAGGGTAGGCCGGCAGTCTGGAAATTCAGCCAAGACTTGATGTTGCTTTCTTGAGTCTGAATTCCACAGGGCAGCAAGCTGGAAATACATGAAGGTTTTTTTTGAATCCTCACTCAGAGATATGTTTATTGATTAGAAAGAGAGAGAGAGAGAGAGAGAGAGAGAGAGAGAGAGAGAGAGAGAGAGAGAGAAAGAAACACTGATGTGAGAGAAAAACATCGATCTGTCCCCGCCCCCACCCATGCTCCCCTGCTGGGGATCGAACCAACAACCAAGGTATGTGTCCTGACTAGGGGTTGAACCCACTACCTTTTGCTGTACGAGATGATGCTCTAACCAACTGAGCTACCTAGCCAGGGTCAGAGAGGGTTTTTATGCTTTAGTTCTGAAGGAAATTCCTTCCACTTTGAGGAACTTTAGTCTTTGTTCTTAAGGCCTTCAGCTGACTGGATGAGGTCCACCTTACTATGGAGGACAATCAGCTTTACTCAAAGTTATCCATTTGAGTAGTAATCACACCTAAAACATATCGTCACAGAAACATCTAGACTGGTGTTTGACCACATCACGGGGCATTCTGTCCCAGCCAACCTGACACATAACATTAGCCATCACATTGGGTGAATATTTCAATGATCAGTTTTAAGAAGATTGAAATATTCTAATCTTTCTGCATTTCTAGGCTAGGTTTCATGGAAAGCCTATGATACAAAACCTTCATTTCCTCCTGCCACCTGCTGGAGTTTGCTGTTGATTTATTTTCTTTTCAGTGTCCCCTCTCCTTATTCTTAACAGGTTTAATACTTCAGAGTGGGGAGGGATTCCCAGTTAGGAGCTTATCAGTAACCACCCATCCAGACTGGGAAGTCTAGAAATATCTCTTTCCTTAAAGGAAAGACATCTGTGTGTCATATTCCTCCATCTCAGATATCAATTGCTTGTTATTTCATTCAAAAAGCCAAAAAACAAAACAAACAAAAACAGACCCATTCAGAACTCCAATCGCTATGTCAGGTGCTCGTTGCATTGACAAGGAAAATGTGGCCCCTGCTTTCTCATTGTTTTTTTCTGGTTGTCACAGAGTTCCTTAATTCTCTTGATTTGCTAAGCCAAATAAAACAAAATCATGGAAAGGAGGCAACAGGAAAGACTCTTTAACTTCTGAGATATTTATTAGAACTTGGAGAGATTTGTTACAAAAGGATACAAAGCATTGTGCCAGCAGGAAACGGTTTGGTCAGAACAGTTCCCGGTGTGCAGTGATGCTCTTTGTCAAATCCGGTTTTCCCAGCCTGTTACTGCTTGCGTCCACTAGATGGCACCAAAGGACTCGCCATATCTAAGATGCACTGGCTCCTATTCCGAAAACTGAAAATGTTTTTAAGGCCAGCGTCTTAAGCAAAGCACTCATATTGTTTGAGACCCCTTCTTTTTCTTCATGCCAGTATGACGTGTGGATCAAAATAAGTGGACAAGGAAACGATTGCCTCTCCTGGACCCAGAGCCCGCCCTGGAAACTCCCTGCATGTGTGTGTACACATGCTTCCAGTGAAGAATGGAAGCGACGAAAAATACTTTAAAAAGGTAAAAGTATTGTAGAATAACACATAAAGAGAATTAAAAAGTTGGAGAAGATGAAAGAAAGAGAGATTCTCAATCGAGTATGGGGCTAGGAACTTGTTTTAAAAGTGTTAGTAGGGGAAGTCCGGCAAAAGGATCCTATTCCTCTATTTCTTATAGTCCTGATAGCAAGTGACTTGGATTTCAATGATATCATACAAGTAGAGGCTTACAAAAAAGACACCAAATCTTCTAGAACCAATTCAATGGAATTTATTCTTGTTAAGGGACTCTAAGTGTTCACGAACTGGGAATGATCCCAAATACACGCAGTACCTGCTGGGGAAGGTGACCTCAAAGCTTTGGGGACTGAAAGAGGAAGAGCCCTACTGTGGAGAAAGAGAAAAGAAAATGGCAAAGTTGAGTGGGAAAGGCAGACCTATTGGGTTCACTTTCTCTTTGTTAAGCTTTTAAAATCTCCCATTAAAAGAACAAGTCTGCATCAACAAGGTGGAGGATGGGGAAGGGGGGGGGGGTCATTCCTGCTGCAGTTGAGGGTTTATGGCTCGGTTTAGAAGCTGCTTCCGGACTAGTTTGGAAAATGAACTGTGTCCTAGGTCACCTACCCTGTGACATTTGAAAAAGAAAGACAAAGGAGAGCATCCATGAGATAGTCCCAGGAGTGCATGGGTGACAACCGAGGACAGGACTGAGAAGCTACCGTAGTTTCCCCCAGGAATGCTGCTTCCCTTGCTGTTTCTGCAAGTTAAAAATCTCCTAAGTGAAATGATGCTACTGGAATAGTATGTACTATACATATTATTACATAATAGTATACAAATATTATGCATTTTGCAGTTTACCACAATTCCAATTAATTTAGAATATTGGGTGCCCCAAAACTAAGAGTCCCTCTCCTCCAGGAAGGTTGATTTCTTACAAAAAGAGTATGATACCCAGGCTGTTACCAGTTTGAGCTCAATTACAAAATCTGTGGAGGGCAGTGGTGTTTAATACAGATTATTCCAATTAATCATTCAAAAATATCTTCTAAGCATATTCTGATAAGCCAGTGGCTCCTAAATTTGTGTGCTCAAGAATCACGGGAGGTGTTTGTTAAGATGCAAACTCCTGGGCTCAGCTCCAGGCTTTCAGGTTAAAGGGATTGGGGGTGGGGCCTAGGAACTTGAATTTTAAACAACCATTTCACATGATTCTCATGCGGAAGATTGAAAGAGTGCTTTTAAAGAAATATTGTCCTAAGCAAAGGCAGAATTGATCAGTCAGAAAGGCCTTCAAAATCCCTTCCCTCCCTCCCTCCCTTCCTCCCTTCCTTCTTTCCTTCCTTCCTTCCTTCCTTCCTTCTTTCCTTCCTTCCTTCCTTCCTTCTTTCCTTCCTTCCTCCCTTCCTTCCTTACTCTCTCCCTCTCTCCTGAAGACATTGATTCAGCAAACATTTCTGGTACCCTAACATTGTATTTGGTGGTGTGGGACATAGTAAATATAAAGAGACTCAGTTCCTACCTGAAAGGAACTTACATCTAATGCCTGAGATATATATCTACCTCAGGCATTAGATTTGTTGTATATAAAAGCATTAGATATATATGCACATATATATTAGGCATTACATATATTACATATGTATACATAGTGCATTAACATAACATATCTAAGGCCTGATATAGATACATATACACATATGAATGACAATGTCAGGTCGTACTGAATTTGCAGAAGTGATGTTGAAGGAAGTGCTGCAGGGCCCTGGCTGGTGTAGCTCAGTAGATTGAGCATGGGCTGTCAACCAAAGGGTCTCTGGTTTGATTCCCAGTCAGAGCACATACCTGGGTTATGGGCCAGGTCTCCAGTAGGGGGCACTCGAGAGGCAACCACACATTGATATTTCTCTCCCTCTCTTCTCCTTCCTCTCCCTCCTCTCTAAAAATAAATAAACAAAACCTTAAAAAAAGAAAGTGTTGCAGGAATTTAGAAGGAAGTTCTATCAATGGAGTGAGCTTGTGTGACTAGGAAAGGTGGGGAAGGAGGGTCAGCCACGGTAGAGGGGGTGGAGCATTGCCGAGGCCCTAAATAATGAGGAATGAACAGGACATTTGAGAGGAAGGAAGAGTATAAACTTCCTATTATACTTATTAAGTGAAAATGTTATTAATATCCCACCTATACTAAAGGTAGCAGGGTGGCACAGCATGACCAGGTTAGCTACCCTCAGGGGAGAAACAGAGGATGAGAAGCCAGAAGTCCTTGAATCAGCAACACCATCTTCTTTTTTCAACATTCCGATGCCAATTGGACCATTTTTACTTCAATAAGTTGATAATAATAGTAACACTTGCCATGACTTGTTTATTATAGATATCCTGTTTTTCCATAGATCCATATTTATTTCATCCAGCTGCTTTCAAAAAGTTAAAATTATGATTATAAAACACATGAAGTAGATACAATTAGCACCCTAAGAAGAGTGTCACAGGTAGGCACAGGTAATCAGGTTCTTGGTGATCATGGACAAAGAATTGCACCAAACACACAGAGCGTTTATAGCAGAAAGAGAGAGAGCAGATTTATTAAGCGACAGCACACTCCACAGAACATGGGAGTGGGCCAACTCCCAGCAGAGACTGACCTCAGGGGCTGGAGGGATTCTATTCTTATAGGGAGGATATTTCCTGGCTAGTTTTGGTGGTCTTTTATTGAGCATGCACAGGTAGTTGTATTCCTTTAAAGCTACTGCACATGTGGTCTCCCATGATTTTCCTTGATTGGTCACTGGGGAAGGGGGTCACACAATGTTAATTTATTATAATGAAGCAAGGGTCATGTAGCATCTTCTGTACAGGCTCATTCATGATTTACCATGATTCAGCGATTTTCCAGAAAGTGGGAAAACCAGTGTTAGAACAAGGTCTCTGTCCTGTATTGACAGCATTTGTCTTAGCCCTGGGGCACCTCCGGAGTTTTCTCCTTCCTGACTGTCTCCACCCTCAAGAGGATTAGGACTGTTTGAAACCAAGAGAGGAAGATTCATCTAATTAAAAATCACCCTCTACTTAACAAAAAGATCTGTATTTCTTAAATTTATATTTAGATATATGTATATTATTTTAAGCTATATTTTGCCCATCTCATTACATGAAAGAGAGTTTGATCTAGCTACCTTGTTCTGTCTCCAGCTCTTCTTAGCATCATCCTACAAAGCATCAAAAACAAAATATCTAAGCAAATTTGTCTGAGACTTCTCTGAGCATTTAGACAGGTGGGATTAGTACACCACTGTGCTAGATGGAAAAGGGTCAGACTCTCCTGCCAGACAATTGGGTTTTTAATCTTGGATATACCACTTACTATCTGTGTGGCTTTGGTGAAGTTACTTAACCTTTATGTGCCTCAGTTTCCTTATCTGTAAAGTGGACATAAAAAACCCTTGTTTTGATGACTAAATGAATCCATACATAGAAAGCACTTGAAACAGCCAAGCCCGTAGTAAGGGCTCAGCCCATGCCAACCATTGTCATGAGCTCTGGTGTCGAGAAAGGTGCACAAGAGCAGGTTCCATGGGCATAGAGGTGGGTGGAGGGATATGATATTAAAGAATAATTATATTTTATTTACATATTTTAATATATAAATTATCAATTCATTGACAATATTTTATATGAATTTTTATCGATGTGGCATTAATGTATGCAATTAATTTATGTCAACAAAATTTATATTAACAAATTATACATTATGGTTTTTAAATAATAATTATATTAATATAAAATTATTCACCCTGACCGGTGTGGCTCAGTTTGTTGGGTGCAACCTGGAAAGTGAAAGGTTGCTGGTTGTCAGGGCACCTACCTGGGCTGCATGTTTGGTCCTGGTCCGGGTGCATATGAGGAGCAGCAGGTTGGTGTTTCTCTCCCTCTCTTTCTCCCTCCCTCCCCCTCTCTCTAAAAGTAAATAAAACCTTAAAAAAGAAATACGTAATTATTTCTTAAGAGAGTGTCAAATACTATTGTTAAAGACATGCCTTCATTCTTAGACTTCTTAGAGCCCTGTTCCCTCTGCATTATCTTTTACTTATTGTTCTAATCCATTAGCATCAGATTTTTATGTATGCAAGTCCATTGAAATTGTTCTGACAAAAGTTCTAAGTAATATTTTTATTGTCAGATCTGGTGATCCTTTTCTCAGCTTTTTGTTTGTTTGTTTGTTTTAGTTTGGAACAATCCAGTCTTTGGCATTCTGTTCTCCTGTGGCTTTGGGGGCTTTGGGGGTTCTCCTGGTCCCCCTGCTACTTCCACTTATGGTCCTGTGAGCAATTTGTTGTCCCCACCCACCTCCCAAAGGTTGGGGTTCCCCAGGGTGCCACTTTTGGTCCTCTCCTTATCATACACTATGAGTTTTCCCTGGGAGACCAAATCTCCCTTGAAATCAGCAGCCATCTTGAGAACATTAATTCCCAAACTTACACAGCAGGGTTACACTTGTATAGGATTGAGCCTAAGGTCAGGGTCGGAGTTTATAAGGCGGAGTTTGTAAGGTGAGCACGATTTGGTGAGTAGCTGAAGGGGATCTCAGGAGAGGAGCAAAAGCACTGGAGCAGCGGGGAGCTCCTGCACACAGTCGGGGAGGGCAGATGGTGTGAAGAGCGGGCGCGGAGCAGTCTGCAGGAGCTGGGCTGAGAGCAGGCCAGCCGGGCAAGGCCCACTGGCTGAGCTCCCTTGCCCTTAACACGCTGCCTGGCTGGGCGTGGTGCTGCGTGGTGCCTGAGGACCCCCTGAGTTGTGCGGCTTTCCCGCCTGCCCACGGGGCTTCTGGGGGCGAACGAGGCAGCTCTCACTTTGGTCTGAGTGGTGCTCAGATAAAGCGTCAGGTTCAGGTTTGTAAGCGGCAAGTGGGTCAGAGATCAGCATTCCTATTCGGAGAAGCGGTAATCCCCCTGTTTCTATCACCTCCGGTTTTTCTCGAAAGCATCAGTTTGGGCTCTCTGTGCTTTCAGTACATACGTCAATTGTCATCAGATGATTTTCTCTCTCTGATTTTAACCCTCTGACCTACAAAACAAAACAAAAATGTAATTCTACTTGCACTCTTTTCAGACTGCTGACAGTAGAGAAAGAAAAATGAGGTATCTTTGTGAGGGTGGAGGGGGAACCTCCCTCCTGTGACCAGCCTCCTGTTTGGGGGGCCGGGAGTGTCAAAACTGGGTGCACAAGCAGACCCACTGAGGGCCAGGAAAAAAACATTGAAACTTCTATTATTTTATTGTGGGGAGAAGAGTGAACGTGGATCTACCTCCTGACCAGTTTTTAAACGTGTGATGCAGCGTTGTTAGCTGCAGGCACAACGCTGCACACAGATCTCTTTGAGTTGGTTTCTCATCTAAACCATACTGTATACATTATCAGTACAGATGAATAACTCACAGATAAAAGTATGCATATGAAGGTATCTGATCAAATCAGGTAGCCGTCAGGACAGTTTGCAGGGCACACCGTCCCAGCGGTCTGTGCCCCCCACCCCCACCCCCACCCCCACCCCCACCCCTGAAGCCCCATGCTTGGGGCCCTCCTCGCCTTAGCCTCCGAAGGGCAGCTCACGCCTTCCTCTGGAGAAGCCCGTGCGCGCGATGCGCGCTCTCCTGTGCATCCCGGCAGCACATTCCTGGGCTCCACTCCATTTCTGCTTGGTCTTGTCGAGGCAGAACGTCTCAATCCCGAAGTCTGCCCCGCCCCAGGCGAGAACATTCTGTCCAGTCTGACAATGTCACTATTTCCCTGTCCTTCCTGCTCCTACCTCCCCCCTGGGTTTGGGGCACAACACTCACCTGTCCCAGGCACATCACTCCGTCTAGCAGTCAGCCTCCCCTTGGGACCTCAGCTTGGTCTTGCAAATGTGCACAATTCATCCTTAGTAGACCGGTGTCACCCTTAGTGACAGTGTTTCCAGGGCTGGGAGGAACAGCGATAACTCGGTAAGACCAGTAGTGACTGCTGCCACGTGCAGGGCTGCTGCGTGCCTGTGTTTCGCATGGTGACCCACAGCACCCACAGCAACTGTGTAAGGGGAGGCCATCATCTCCACTTCAGGGGCGTGATCATTAAGGCTGAGAGTTGAAGGTGAATATCTGAGCTGCAATTTGCACACAGATGGCCTGACTGCCACCAAGGCCTGAATCTTTCTGCCACAGCCTGTGGCTTTTCTTGCCACAGCCCAGGTGGTGGGGACTCATTTATGTTGATGCCACATCAGTACTGGAGTGGCCTCACTGTGAGAGATGTACCAGGGTCATGTCCCTCCCCAGACAAACAATTCAATGTGTAGTCGGTTTGCACGTAGACAGAAACATAGAAAAAGTAAGTTGATTATAAATACTTGAGGTTCATTTGGGGAAGAGTCAGAGTAATAGTTTAAAGGAACTCCAACATCTAGAGCTTTGTCTAACCCCGTTTTACTAAAGTCTCTCTCTCCAAAACCCTGGACCCAGGAATGACCCACAAATTCCATCTGCCTACAGATATCGCTCATTTACAGATTTAAACACCAGTGCTGGCCTCCACCATTGTATTTCCTGTATTTTTATAGCTTCACAGACTGACCCATGTGGATGCGGGGCTGCACCGTCCTGCTGGTGGCGTGTGGTGGCTTCTGCAGCGGAATCAAAATGACAGATTTATGCAAGGCTGTGGGATTGGATCAGAGAATGCCCTTGAGCCACATGGTTACTCTCTGCTTCTCCCTCCTCTTAGCTGCTGCCTGGAAGAGCTGATGGAGAGGAAACCATCGTTTCTCTTTCAAACCCGCTGCAGCTGTTCTCCACACCTGATACAGTGAAGCAGAAGGTAATGCATCAACCCCCAAAAGGGCTCCCAGCCTTTCGTGGCACATTCTCCACCCCCCAACCCCCCGCCCCAGGATGGGGACAGATTGGTGAGTGCAGGTATAGAAAACTTTTTCCTCTCTAGATAAGCACCCAGCTGATGGTCTGGCTTCATGCCACTTGTTCCCAGGCTTTTCAGGGGTGGCTTCCTTTGAGCCTTAGCCCCCAGCACCAGAGCCCCACGGTGCCAGTACCAAGGGCCCTGTCCTGAGTTCCACCTTGACTGGGCACCCCCAGCCCCTTACACTGCAGGGAAACACCTGGTTTCTGCTGCCTTTGTCTTCCCAGAAAGGGGATTTGGGGGATAATTCTCTAAGAAATCTCAAGTGATTTTAAGATCAAAGGCTCATTTTGGTTCTTTATCTCATTTCTTCTAGCTTTTCAGAGTTTTGTTGTCCTGCATTTGTGGAAGCTCATAAAAATGCATTAGTTATTTTCCAGCTTCCCAGGTGAGAGCAGAGGTTTTCAGGGGGCAAAGCGGATTCCGGCTGAGATGGGATCAGTAATCCGTGTCGTTGGTTCCACTAGACTTGCTTGTTCCAAGCAGGTGCGTAGAGTGAGTGACAAGCAGAAGTGCTCCATGTGCCTCTGTTCCCACAAACAAGGAGCTCGGAGACTCACTCTTCAAGCATTTTTTCCAGCAGGTACTGACTGATTTGTTTGAATTTTGAGCTCCATTTGTCTGAATGGAGAGTGTAATTGTATCTCCACTCTAACCAAATTGTTCAGGACATGTGCATAAAATACTGACTCATTTCTAATTTGTAGTCTTCTTGGTGAATTGATGCAGACACTGGCCTGCACTGTCCGAATCATTATGGATGAAATGAGACATTCACACGGACTACTGAGTCCGGTGGAGGAAAAGGGACAGCATGGCTTTTCTCTCAAGAAGAGCAAAAACCTTGGCCTCCGCCATGACAGGCCTTTATTAGGCTTCTCTGCCCATTACATGATGGTCCTCATTTACTGTGCACAGGTTCACTTTAGGTGGTTACCTTTTACAGAAAATAAAGGAGCCAATGCTGCTAATCACATCACAGAAGAGGAATATTTGAAAATGAAAAGGCAAAAGTGGTTGAACCAGTTATACTCATCCTTGAAAGGTTTAGCATGGATTTTAGGAAGTTGCTTTGCAGTAAATGTCCTCAATTCAGGGTGAGGGAGTTTTAGCAAAAAGCAAGACTCATAGCAGCCTAGGTACTTTGCAGGCCTGATTCCCCATGGGAGAACCTATCCGTGGGTGTGGGTCCTGTGCATCTCTGAGTGGGAGCTGGGTCCCCGCCACGCAAAGCAGCCTGCTACAGTGAATGAAAGGAAAGGACAGCAGGGGCTTAATTTTGCATATTAGAGAGATCAGATGTCTCAACCCACAACCCAAGTCAGGCCACCTGACCCTCATTCATACACAGTAAACGTCTCAGGAGGTTTCTCTCCCAGCTGTGACACTGGACATTTGTATGGTCATGCTAACATTGTTGTATAGCTTACTCTGCTTTTTTGCCTTGAAAAGATGGAAAATGCAAACCAGATGATTAAAATCCATGTGGCTGTGCGTGTAATGAAAGTTATATAGGCACATGGTCTTTCTCTTATACACTACACACTTAAATCCATGTGGCTGTGAGTGATTACACACAGCACTCATGTTTGGAGTTTTACTTCACTCTGCAGCTGGTCATATTCCTGTCTTGGCTTGGTCCACATTACGGATGACCAGGGGACCCAGAAAAACAGCTGGAGAAGAGCCAAGCTGACCATCTACATCCACTCGGGGTTATTTGAGAGTGGCTCACAATGGTTAGGAGGCGCCTGCAAGTACGTGGCTGCAGCGGGTGCTGCCCAAGTCAATTGCACAGGAACTTTCCTGTCCTACAAAACACCACCTAAAAATGGCACCAACAGGAAACCAGAGCAGAGACAATATTGCCTGAGCAGGGAACAGGGCCCGTGGGAACAAACCAGTCTCAGGTCCAGGTCCCTTGGGAGTATGTGAGGGTGATCCCTGTGGGTCGGGCTGCGCAGGCAAGGCACGGGAGCCTGTGGCTGGAGTTCAGGACCATACACATGTCTAAGACCCCTTCATGTGTAACTACGTATTCTTTGGAGAGGGAAGAAGGTGGCGGGGGGTGAATCCAGCTGGGGAAATTCTGCATTAAACAAAGTGAAACAAGTTTCTTTAGCCTTTAATATTCAGGTTTCATTACAAATCTCTAAGAGGTGGAAATATAATAGGGAACTTTCCCCAAACTTTTTAAAAGTGACTTTGATTTTAATTATCCTAAGCCTTATGATCACATGATGTACAACTTTATGTTGACGATCTGTTCTCCTCTACTTGAATCTTTCTAGTGAGCTGGCAAAGGCACCATCACCAATCACACACACATGTAGTAAGTCCACCGTTGTTTTTGAATAGCTATTCAAGACAATCCTGAATTATAATTCAGTCTCACTTAAAGAATTCACAGTTTGCTACTATGTCTCATCACGATGAATTTTAACAGCATCTGACCTTGCAGATCATCTATAAAATGTGAGAAGTGTTAGATACTCTTCATTTCATGTTATACACAAACCACAGTAAAATGCCTTTCATTAAGCAAAAGGCAACAGGTTAGATACAGTGCATTTTAATTAAATTGGCATAGTTAGGACCAAAAAGATAAAGTGACATGCCAGCTTATCAGTGGCCCCTGCCTTTTAACAGGCTAACGACCATGCTGTGAAGCACAAGCGGGGCTTGCTTTCCTCATGAACAGCGAAGGAGTTTCCTCAGTATTTAAACACCTTAATATACCAGTTACATAAATCTAAGTATAAAACCCATCTCCTACAGGTTTTGAGGTGGCATGCACCATGTCGGTGAAGAGCTGAATATTACGAATCATGCCCAGCCATATTTTTAGAAGGGAAAACTGCAATAGCAGTTGCTGAACTGAGATCACCATCAAAGTTCAAAACGCCGATCATATCCATTTAATCACAGGTCAATCTTATTTAAATCAGAATTGCCCCAAAGAAACATTCCATCAGCCTTTTATGACCTGAATTCTGGTGTGTGAGGACCGTTTTGGAACAGTACACATAAAAAAAGCCACACGACCTTTGTAATAAATCAGGCCGTGGCCAACATTTACTCATCAGTAGCTTTTTTGAGATAAGCTATCAAATCAGCTCTTTCTGAACTCTTCTTACTGCCAGCAAAGATCACTTTGGTTCCAGGCATGTACTTCTTGGGATTCTCCAAATACCCTTCAGTGTAGCCTTTCCCCAGGTGATGCTTTTGTTCTTGTTGGCATCTGTGTAAGAAAATCCAGGGGCCTGACTTGTCTTTTGCCCAAAAAGACCATGGAGATTTGGTGCAGTCTTGTGCTTGCCTCCTTATTCCAAGGTAAGGCACTAGGCACCCTTCTAAACAACAATCCTCTCGTGCTCCTCAATGTCACCCATTTTAAAATCGCTTTTTTTGTCACACAAATTATAGGGGTTCCCATTTGCACACTGGATGCATCCTGCTCTCTAATAACCTCCCAAACTGTTGCTGACCTGGGAGTCTTCACTAGGAATTGCTAATATGTCCAAGGGCACAGATGTCCCACAAAACCCAGTTTGGAGAATGTCATTTGGAAAAGTTAGGGAAGCCCCAGCTGTCCAGGGTCACCAGCTCCACTGAGACTCAGCTCTCAACCCAGTGGGGACATTCCAAGGTAGTGGACTTAACATTTGGGGACCCACACCACTGGTGGGCACATGAGGGCTCGCTAAGGGTACATCATACGTGGATTTGAAAAAGGGAATCCCGGGCCTGCCCCTCACAGGTGCACCCTTCCCTGAAAGAGCTCTGCCAAGAGCTGGAAGGCAGTGAGCCCTGCCTGCCCGAGGCTCGGAGGGCCTCCCCCTTATCCCCCTTTCACAGCATCTGTCTCACAGAAGCAAGAGGTCCCCTCACTCCCTGCTTCTCAGTTTGTGCATTGCCCCGCAAGGCTGATCTCTGGGATGCCAGACAAACTTGGTTTTGTGAGAACGTGAGTGAATGAGTCTGTCGACTGATTAATAAATCTCTTTGTAACTCAGGTTTCTAATTTTCTGCTTTTGTGAAAATTGAGGGAAGACCTAATTGAGTTGTCAGAGAATTGGATCATCAAAAATAATTTTGATGACAGAACATCGAATCAGGAGGAGCTCTGTAATTGACGTTGCCGTGGTAAAATCCCTTTCCGTCTCACCTGGTCATTTTTATGAAAAAGGGTTCATAGTGTGTACAGTAACTGTTAACAACAATTGTAAAATTGGAATAATGTTGAAGAGGAACACCATCTATGGTAGTTTTATTTTGCAATAAAATTTTACTCTTTATCCCCTGGTTGGTGTGGCTCAGTGGATTGAGTGCTGGCCTGCAAATCAAAAGGTCACTTTGTTACAGAACAGAACAAGGGGGGCCTGGGACAATATACTATTATTGAAAGAAGGCCCCGGGTCCGTTATGTCCGCCGCCAGAGGAAAGACATCTCTCAATGCCAGAGATTCGTGAAAAGGAAAGGAAATGTTTATTTAATGCTATACAAACTTAAAGTAGTGACCTAATGTCTTCATCAAAAATCCCAAAGTCCCCCAAAACACCCACAAACAGACACAGTCCTTCCTTCCTTCCCCCTTTGCCCAGTCCAGAGTACCATATCTCAGGGAAGGAAAACGAAGTCCATGGCTCAGGCAGCCCTCTGGTTCTTAGTTAGTTCTCGACTGGGAGACCTCCCTGGGTTCCCGGCACCCTCGGCTGAGTCACCAGGATCTCTGCTAAAACCAGGTGGTGGTTCCCCCTTCTAAAGCTGCAGGGGTCCCCACTCTGTCCAGGCCTCGTGGTTCTCCCTTTCAGGGCTGCGGGAGTCTCCACTCTGTCAAGGCCGCGTGGTTCTCTTTCCTATGGCTGCGGGAAGGGAGATTCCTCACTCTGCCAAAGCCGCGTGGTTCTCTTTCTTAAAGCAGCATGGTTCTCTTTTTCAGGGCTGCGGGAAGGGGAGAGTCCCCACTCTGTCAAAGCCGCGTGGTTCTCTCTCTCTCAGGGCTGTGCATGGTTCTTTCCCTCTCAAGGCTGCACATGGTTCACCTCCTCAGTGCTGCACATGGTTCTCCACTCTGTTAAAGACACATAGTTCTCTCTCCTAATGACCGCCAAGTCTGGCTTTTAAATCCCTGCGGCCAATCTTCCTCTGCAGCCTCATTTCCGACTCCTCCCACACTCGGCTTCACATGCCAGAACTCGTATCCTTCCAGCTTTACTGGGCTGCCATCTTGAGTCTGGGCAGGCGTGGCCCCATGTCCTGGAGCCAATCCTCTCCGAGCTCCCACGCAGGTGCTGTAGCTAGGGGGGAATCTGTCCCAGTCACGTGTTGGTGGGGAAGTTACTTCCATTCCCCTGGCTCAGAGATGATCACAGTTATTTAACATATCTAAGCGACCAGCCAAAGGCTATAGATATGTTAAATGACCATGCCAGAGGGTAGCTGCAAGGCTGTTGCTATGCAAAACAGATCTCAATGGCCTTGATCCATTTGTCCCTTCCCCCAACCCACACCCTGGGTGGGGGGATGGAGACATCTTAAAATCTCCTGGACACCTTAAGTTCTGGACCCCATTTCAAATGCCCATTTGGGGTCCCCCCTCTTGGCTGCACCCTGTAACAACTTGTTTGATTCCTGGTCAGGGTACGCACCTGCGTTGTGGGCCAGGTCCCCATTTGGGGGCATGTGAGAGGCAACCAATTGATGTTTCTTTTGTACCTCATTGTTTCTCTCCCTCTCTTTCTCCCTCCTTTCTCCTCTTTCTAAAAATAAATAAAAATAAAACCTTCAAAATTTTACTTTTTATGTCTAACAATAATTTATAAAAATTAATATATTTGTTTTGCTAAATTGCAAATGAGTAGTGCCTACAATGGCGATTCAGTCCGGAATATTTCTTTGGTACCCACCGCTATGTAGTCACAGGAAAGCTTTAAAACTAATTTCAAATTAATTGAAGTGCAAGACTAATTTCATAGTATGTAGATATTTTTGCTGGGTGGTGAATAATCGGATTTCAGACATAAAATATATCACATTAACAAAATTATTTGAGGAGAATGAAGTGGAAATACTGCTTTAAGGAGTAAATGAAATAATTTTTTGCCTACTAAGCATAAGCTTGTTGGTGTATATTAGAGTGAATTATGATGGAAACCAAATTGCCATAGTATTGGATTATACTGGAAACATTTTGAAAAGTCATGAGTTTCATTTTTAAATGTTTGATATTTCCAATGTACCAGAAGTTGTATCTTTTGCAACTATTGAAACTTTTAAAGACATGTTTTAGATGTTAACTTAAAAGTCTCTGAGAAGATATGAAGTTTTTAAAAATTATTTTAAAGGGTAAATGTGAAAGAAGTTGGAGGTCTCACATCCGACGGCACGTAAGGAAAAGGAAAAGGTGCGGGTCCAGAGGTGGCGATATTCGGCCTAAATCGGGCTTGGGGCTGCTCTGCCACCACACTTGCCCCTTCTGCCGTCCCGCGGTCTGGCACCCTTGTCTCTGCAGGTCTAGGTCCCCTCAACTTCCACCTTAATGCCCCACAGCAGGGCTAGCCTCCCACTCCCAGAGGTGCTGCTCATTTCTGCTGTGCTTGACAACCAACCCCCGGGGACTTGGCCCTGAAACCACCTCGCAGACCTGACCGTCCCAGGGGCGTGGCCCCGCCCCACACTCACTGCCTCATTCCCTCCCCAAGTTCCACAAACCCTCAAAGTCAGTGTCAGTCCAGGTCCCTGAGGCCTTGTGCCTGCATCACTATCTCATGAATTAGCATTAATGTGTAGGCTGTGGTTTTCATAGGGCTTCCCTCTCTACCTTATCTAATTTAGGTCCTGCCACAACCTGCTGTGGTAGATGAAGAAACTGGGGCTCAGAGGACTGGTGTGGTTTGCCAGTGATTTATCTGACATCTCATTGTTCCTGGGAAGTCTATTTTGGTCAAAGGCCAGAGCACACCAGTTGGGATCTCCTGAGTTTGGGGTGTGTCTCCGTTCTCCTCAGCTCCCTGAGCGAGCCCCACCCCTGGAGATGTGGATGGGCATTAGCACGGTCTTCTTGTCTCATTGTGGTCTCTTCTGGGGTCTCCTTCAGGATTCTCCACCAGACACTTGGAGTGGGTGAGCAGACAGCAAGATGGAAATCAGCACGTTCACATACATAACTAGGAACGAGATGTTACAGTGCGAAGCCAAGACGAGATGAGTACAGACAAATGTTCACACAAAAATGTGCAAGATTCACCATGAGTTGTGTTGTAGTCTGTACAACAGTTGTACCAGAAGTGAGACTCGGTCAGATGTCAAAATGCCAGTGATCTAGCTTTAGTTTTGATTTTTAATTAAAGACTATGACATTCTGAGGGCTGAGGAAATACTAAATCTGTTTCAACTTACATCAATGGGCCCAAATTAATAGGTGCTTCTGGCTGAACAAGTCAACTTCATGCTTTGTGTGTTATTTTTGAAAACATTGGAGTGGTCTGTGTGCGTTTTACTGCATCCAGGTTGCTAGACATGCACATTGGAAAAAATTACTCCATTTTGGGGTGTGATTTATTTTGTTTATTCCTCAGAGTGAGGTATTTCATTGAGGCTAAACTCTCAAGAACATTATAATGTTAATAGGAATTTCTAAAAGTGATTGATTCTTTAGGTCTTAGAGGAGTAGATCTGTAGGCCACTTAGTACACACAGGACATCATTTACTAGAAGGAGGACAACAGTACTGTAAACAGCCCAAGGTCACCTTCAAACAGCACAAAGACCGCCTGGAAGTGGAGGTGTGCAGGTGGCCAGGACTTGAGTAACCAGGAACTTACTATACCTGTCCTCGTTGGTCAGCCTCAGCTGTCACTTCTGAGCCCAGTCTGGCTCCACTGGGGCCCCATTACCTTCATCAGAGTCATTCTTGGGCTGCCCAGCATGTTGACACAAGTTGGTAGAGTTACAAATATTAAATTCTCGAGTAGGACTCTACAGCCAATCTGGGTGGAGCAGTGGGGCCTTTCCTGAGCCAAATCTGAGAATCCTGAAAACTTGCAAATGAGAGCCTCCATGCCAGTTCTCTGCCAGTTCCTAGTTCTCAAGTGTCCTCATCATCCTTGTGAGCAGGGGACAGTGTTGCGTGGGTCACCGGCCATTAGCGATCACGGAACGCTGTGGATGGCTCGACGATAAACATGCGAGAAAAAACATGCACAGAGACAAACTAGTTTCTGTGGAGAAGTAGGGACGAAATGGCCACCCCTTCTAGTGAGGAGCGCGCCGATTTACAGTCCATACCTGCTTTTATTGGGCTCATTTTGCATAATAATTCAGGTAACCATAGAAAACAAAGAACTCTGCCGGTCTATTGAGTTGGGGGTTAAAGAGCTGTAAGACTGAGGAACAAAATAACTTCCTCCTAAGACCCTTCTCATTCAACTGAGAGCATTCTAAACAAAGAAGGTTTCACAGTAATTTACATGTTCTTTCTTAGGCCTGATCACCCGGGGAATCTGCACTTCTCAGTACCGAGCTGCACCACCCTGTCATTGTTTCAGGCTTAGGTGGAGCAAGGGAACTAAGGCAACTGGGAGACAAGGAGGTTTTTTCCCAGATGCTGAGGACTCAGGCTATGTCAAAGCCGAGGAGCAAGGGTCCATCACCCCCTTTTGCTGCAGCCCCCCCCAAGTCCTTCTTTGGGGGGCCTCCCAAAAGTGATCGTGCCTGTCTTAGGTCGTTCTCCCCGTGGGGAATCTTACCCGTCTTTGGCTAACCGACCAAGCTTTTTGGGGGTTCAGTCATTAATAAAGCAGCAGAAGCAGCATTCCTGCCAGGAAGATAAGCTTTTGTCTCCTTGCTGGCTTACAGTTCCAAGGGCGTTCCCTTAGCCTTAGCCTAGGCGGGGGTTTCAGCTTCTGATACCAGTCAGGGCGGTTCCCAACAGGACAGACCTTGGGAACAAAGAACCTCCACACTTTGTGATCCAACTTGATAGGGAACTCAAGACTTGGAAAATTTTAGCTTAAGGTAAAAAGCTGTAAGTCTAGCAAGTAATGTGTATGTTAAACTTTTGTTTCAGAAACTATAGATAAGGCCCATCTTGGGTCCTGGGAAAAGCAGCTGACCTCCTGGGGCACTGATAAAAGATTACCACCTGGGGACATCTGAACCTTTGTTCCTGGAAGAGCAGATGACCACCCCTCCCCCTTGGAAACAGCTAATTGCCCAGGACAGGAATGTTGCAGCTTCTGAATCTCAAAACCCTCATGGCACCTTGTTTGTCCTCTTCCACCCCCTTATAAAAGATCTGGCCAGGAAAGAGAAGGGAAGATGGTTTGCTAGGGTATGAACCCGCCATCTTCTCGGATCGCCAGCCATCTGAATAAAGCATCCATAAAAGATTCAATCTTTGTCACTGCTTATTGGATTTGGTAGTGACAGGCAGCCTGAATGCTGGTGTCTTTTCTGGTTACAAACTCTCAGAGCCACATGCATGGACTGTCACACTGGGAAGGAAGTGAGAGGTCACTGACCAGTGTGAAGGGTCACCTGGGGTGCTACTGGCATTTGGGTCAGGAAAATCTTTTTCTGTGAAACTTTCCTGTGTAGGAAAAATAGCATCCTGGCCCTTGGTTATCAATAATGCATCTGCCAGTTATTGTGACAACTGAAAATCATCTCTCCTACGGTTCTACATACTGGAGAAGTGGAGAAAAACAATCGCAATACTTTCAGCTGACACTGCTTTTTACAGAGGACACCTGGATTCCTGAGGGGGGAGTGGTCTGGCCTGAGGTCAGAATGCAAATTAGTAATGAAGTCAGAATTTTATTCTGAAGCACAGAGTGCTTGTTGCCAGAGGGAAGGGGGGTTGAGGGGATGGATGAAAAAGGTGAAGGGATTGAGAAGTACACATTGGTAGTTACAAAATAGTCACAGGGATATAAAGCACAGCATTGGGAATATAGTGAAGAATATTGTAATAACTATGTTTGGTGCCCATTGGGTACTAGAAATATAAGGGGGAATGCTTTATAAAGTATGTGATTATCTAACCACTATGCTGTACACCTGAAACTAATATAAAGTAATATTGAATGCAAACTGTAATTGAAAAAAAAATTTAATCCTCACCTGAGCATATGCTTATTGATTTTAGAGAAAGAGGAATGGAAATGGAGACAATGATGTGAGGGGAAAACATTGATTTGTTCCCTCCAATATACACCCTGACCCGGGATGGAACCCACAACCATTTGGTGTATGGCACCATGGTTTAACCAACCAAGAGGCCATTCAGCTAAGGATGTAATTAAAACCTTTTAAAACTTTTTTTAAAAAATTGAAAGTTAGAAAAAAATTTTACTCTGAAGTTCTTTGAATCATACTCCTGCTGCTATCCATCTATGAAATAGGAATTACTTTATTAATTACTAAAGTTGTAATTTACAAATTACTAATTGGACTTCCAGTCAAGATAGTGGCATAGGTAAACACGGCTTGCCTCCTCACACAACTACATTAAAATTACAACTAAATTACAGAACAACTATCACTCAGAACTGGCAGATTGAGTTGAATGGGAGTCTGATAACTACCGAATTAATAAAAACCGCATCCATCCAGATTGGTAGGAGGGGCAGAGACATGGAACAGGCTAGTCCCACATCCACATGTGGTAGATAAAATATCGGGAGGAATATCTCAGGAGTCAGGAGTCCCAGCCCCACACCAGGCTCCCCCAGCCCTGGGTTCCCATGCCAGGAAGATAAGTCCCCATGACTTCTGGCTACAAACACCAGCAGAGATTGAGTCAGTGGAAGAAATTCCTGGAGTTTTAAGCAGTTCCTCTTAAAGAATCCATAAATGAATTTACTCAGACTTATTCCCACTGAACTACAGCATCAGGGTATCAGCTTGAAAGGCACCAGTGGCATACAGGGAGGAACTGAAGTGTCTGGCATCAAGGTGAGAGCTGGGGGATTGCTTTCTCCCAGACAGAAAGGTAGGCAGAGCCACAGAGCAGACAAGCAGTTGCCATGTCTGAGACTCCATTAACCTGGCTAACACTGTTTACCACACCCTGGAGGTCTTCTGAGGATCCCACCCACCCAATTTATAGCTGTTATCAGTAGCTTTTCTATATGAATGGCTGGTCTTGGCTGAAGCTTCACAACTTCCTAAATCTTATCAAGCGAGTAACTACAGGCCTCAGTGAGCCCCAGGCCCAGCACTAGCAGCAACCATTTCAGATTGCTTTGTAGCTCAAGCAAGGTGGCCATGTTACAGGGTGCAGCCAAGAGGGGGGGACCCCAAATGGGCATTTGAAATGGGGTCCAGAACTTAAGGTGTCCAGGAGATTTTAAGATGTCTCCATCCCCCCACCCAGGGTGTGGGTTGGGGGAAGGGACAAATGGAGCAAGGCCATTGAGATCTGTTTTGCATAGCAACAGCCTTGCAGCTACCCTCTGGCATGGTCATTTAACATATCTATAGCCTTTGGCTGGTCGCTTAGATATGTTAAATAACTGTGATCATCTCTGAGCCAGGGGAATGGAAGTAACTTCCCCACCAAGACATGACTGGGGCAGATCCCCCAAGCTACAGCGCCTGCGTGGGAGCTCGGAGAGGATTGGCTCCAGGACATGGGGCCACGCCTGCCCAGACTCAAGATGGCAGCCCAGTAAAGCTGGAAGGATATGAATTCTGGCAAGTGAAGCCAAGTGTGGGAGGAGCCGGAAATGAGGCTGCAGAGGAAGATTGGCCGCGGGGATTTAAAATTCAGACTTGGTGGCCATTGAAAAAGAGAACCATGTGGCTTTGGCAGAGTGGGGACTCTCCCCTTCCCACAGCCCTGAGAAAGAGAACCACGTGGCTTTGGCAGAGTGGGGACTCTCCCCTTCCCGCAGCCCTGAGAGAGAGAGAACCACGCGGCTTTGACAGAGTGGAGACTCCTGCATCCCAGAGAGAACTGTGCTGCTTTAGGAGAGAGAACCATGCGGCTTTGGCAGAGTGGGGACTCTCCCCTTCCCGCAGCCCTGAGAGGGAGAACCACGAGGCCTGGACAGAGTGGGGACCCCTGCAACTTTAGAAGGGGGAACCACCACCTGGTTTTAGCAGAGATCCTGGTGACTCAGCCGAGGGTGCTGGGAACCCAGGAGGTCTCCCAGTCGAGATGGAGGACTAACTAAGAACCAGAGGACTGCCTGAGCCATGGACTTCTATTTCCTTTCCTGAGATACGGTACTCTGGACTGGGCAAAGGGGGAAGGAAGGAAGGAAGGACTGTGTATGTTTGTGGGTGTTTTAAGGGACTTTAGGATTTTTGATGAAGACATTAGGTCACTACTTTAAGTTTGTATAGCATTAAATAAACATTTCCTTTCCTTTTCACAAATCTCTGGCATTGAGAGATGTCTTTCCTCTGGCGGCGGACAAAACGGACCCGGGGCCTTCTTTCAATAATAGTATATTGTCTCAGGCCCCCCTTGTTGTATTCTGTAACAGCCACAGGTAAAACACAGGTATGGGCTGATCTTGGCCTGATCACCTGGGAAACCCTTGGGCCAGTGCACCCAGTGGACAGTTACAGACCTGTTGGAGCACCACCACCTTTTCCTTGCACAGCTGATCCTCCACAGAAGGTGGAGTTTGGTGGTAAGTGGTCACAGCTAATTCTTGCAACTTACTGGCCTAAGTAAATCCCTCCCATTGATCTACCAACAACAACCATGGTTCAACTATAAGAGAAAGGTGTACTCAGCCAACATGAAGGACACACCTCAAGTACCCAACTTGGGTGATTAGGGGAGGCAGTGCCACTGAGTCCTACAGGACACCTTCTATATTGGGCCACACTACCAAGACATGGAATCAAAGCAGCTCTACCTAATACATAGAAACAAACACAGGGAGGCTGCCAAAATAAGGAGACAAAGAAATTTGGCCCAAATGAAAGAACAGGTCAACTCTCCAGAAAAAAAAGCTATACAAAGTGGTGATAAACAACCTTTCAGATGCAGAGTTCAAAATACTGGTCATAAGGCTATCAAGGATCTTATTGAGGACATCAACAGCATAAAATCCAGGTAGAAACAAAGGATACACTAGCTGAAATAGAAAAAAAATTATAGGTAAACAACAGTAGAGTTGATGAAACAAGAATTAAATCAATTATTTAGAACATAAGAAAAAACAAACAAACAAAACCCAACCAATCAGAAGAACAAAAAGGGAAAAAAGAATCCCCAAAATGAAGATGGTACAAGCAACTTCTGGGACAACTTCAAGAGGTCCAACATTCACATGATAGGGGTGCCAGAAGGAGAAGAAAAAAAGCTAGAAATTGGAAATCTACTTGAAAAAAGAATGAAAGAAAGCTTCCCTCATGTGGTGAAGGAAATACACATACAAGTCCAGGAAGCACAGAAAGCCCCAAGGTGGATGCAAAGAGGCCCATTCCAAGATACATCATAATTAAAATGCCAAAGGTTAAATATACAAAGAGAGAATCTTTTTAAAAAATATATTTTCTTGATTATGCTATTACTGTTATCCCATTTTTTTCTCCCCTTTATTCCACTCTGCCCTGCAACTCCCTCCCACCAGCATTCCATAACTTTAGTTCATGTCCATGGGCTGTACATATAAGTTCTTGGCCTTTTTCACTTCCCATACTATTCTTTTTTCCCCCCATACTATTCTTAACCTCCCCCTGTCTATTTTGTACCTACAATTTATGCTTCTAATTCTCTATAACTTTTCCCTCATTCTCCTCTCTTTCCCTCCCCACTGATAAACCTCCATGTGATCTCCATTTCTGTGATTCTGTTCCTGTTCCAGTTGTTTGCTTATTTTGTTTTTGTTTTTGTTTTTGTTATTGTTTCTTAGGTTTAGTTGTTGAGAGTTGTGAGCTTGTTGTCATCTTACTGTTCATGTTTTTATCATATTTTTTCTTAAATAAATCCCTTTAACATTTCACATACTAAGATCTTAGTGATGAAGAACTCCTTTCAGTTTACCTTATCTGGGAAGCACTTCATCTGCCCCTCCAGTCTAAAGGATAGCTTTGCTGGATAGAGCAATCTCGGATGTAGTTCTTTGCCTTTCATGACTTGGAATACTTCTTGCCAGCCCCTTCTTGCCTGTAAAGTTTCTTTTGAGAAATCAGTTGAAAGTCTTATGGGAATTCCTCTGTAGGTAACTGTCTCCTTTTCTCTTGCTGCTTCTAAGATTCTCTCCTTATCTTTAATCGTGGGTGCCTTGATTAATAATAATGAAGTGCCTTGATGTGTGTTCCTTTGAATCTAACTTCTTTGGGACTTTCTGAGCTTCCCGGATTTCCTGAAAATCCATTTCTTTTGCCAGATTGGGGAAGTTCTCCGACATTATCTTTTCAAAAAGTTTTCAATTTCTTGGTCTTGTTCTTTTCCTTCTGGCTTCCCAGTTGTTCGGATGTGGGAATGTTTCAAGTTGTCCCAGAGGTTCCTAAGCCTCTCCTCATTCTTTTGAATTCTTGTTTTGTTATTCTGTTCTGGTTGAATAGTTATTTCTTCCTTCTGGTCCAAATTGTTGATTCGAGTCCCAGTTTTCTTCCCATCACCGTAGGTTCCCTATACATTTTCCTTTATTTCAATGTGTATAGACTTAACTTCTTCCTGTATTTTGTGACAGAAGTCAACCATTTCTGTGAGTATCTCGATTACTAGTGTTTAAAAAATTGTTTTATTATTTTTCAATTACAGTTTCTCATTTACCCCCCACCCCCACCCCAGCCACCCCCACCTCCCTCCTCTACTTCCACTCCCCCTTGGTTTTGTCCATATGTCCTTTATAGTTGTTCCTGAAAACCCTTCCTCCCTTCCCCCTAATATCCCCTCCCACCTCCCCTCTGATTACTGTCGGATTTCTTAATTTCAATGTCTCCATTTATATCTTGCTTGCTTGTTTGTTTTGTTGATCAGGTTCCACTTAAAAGTGAGATCGTATGGTATTTGTCCCTTACCACCTGGCTTATTTTGCTTAGCATAATGCTCTCCAGTTCCATCCATGCTGTCACAAAGGGTAGGAGATCCTTCGTTTTCCCTGCTGCATAGTATTCCATTTTGTAAATATACCGTGGTTTTCTGATCCATTCATTTACTGATGGACACTTAGGTTGCTTCCAGCACTTGGCTATTGTAAATTGTGCTGCTATGAACACTGGGGTGCATAGGTTCTTTTGGATTAGTGTTTCAGGGTTCTTAGGGTATAGTCCCAGCAGTGGAATTGCCAGGTCAAAAGGCAGTTCCATCTTTAGTTTTCTGAAGAAATTCCATACTGTTTTCCACAGTGGCTGCACCAGTCTGCATTCCCCCCAACAGTGCACTAGGGTTCCCTTTTCTCCACAGCCTCACCAGCACTTGTTGTTTGTTCATTTGTTTATGATGGCTATTCTCACTGGTGTGAAGTCTGATTACCAGTGTTTTGAACTTTGCATCTGATAGATTGGCTATCCCTTTATTGCTTAGCTCTATTTTTGGAGATTTGATCTGTTCTTTTCTTTGGGCCATGTTGTTTTGTCTTGGTGTGCCTGTTACATAGTAAGGGTCAGAGCCTTAGGTATTTACCCATGCAGAGCAACTGTGGTGCTGGGTTGTGGTGTTGTATGTGGGGGAGGGGTCTGAGAGGGAACAATGCTGCTTCCTCGGCTCTCTGCTGGATTTCAGTCACTTCCTCCAGTACCCACAAGCAAATTGGGCCATTTTGGTCCTTATTCCCAGGTTGGTGGGTTTGTGTACATTCTAGGACCCTGAAGGTCTCTCCAATGAACACTCCTGTGAGGCTGAGAGTTTCTTTCACCACTGTAATCCCTAAAGATTTTTACTGACAGAGGTTTTATGCTTTATTTCCAAGGGCTGGAACACCAATTTGCACAGTCTATCTCACTCTCCAGTTGTCTCTCCTAGTTTATCCACAGAGAATCTTGAAAGCATCAAGAGAAAAGCATTAGTTACCTACAGGGAAGTTTCCATAAGACAGTCAGCAGATTTCTCAAAAGAAACTTTTCAGGCTAGAAGGGATTGGCAAGAAATAATAGAAGTCATGAAAAGCAGGGTCCTATAGCCAAAATTGCTCTACCCAGCAAAAATACCATTTAGAATTGAAGGGCAGATAAAGAGATGTTGGGAGCTGACCAACAGCTGACCTTTGACACAGTCAGGTTGGATGAGATGCATCTACACAGCAGAGGTGACTGTGGCCAGATCTCCTGTCTATCTCTTCCTGTATGCCTGTCCCTGCTAGCAATAGGTGGTGGGATTTTTAGATGCCTGTGTGTTATAACAAAACATCTGCACAATGCCTCTGATTCTGTGCGAAATGACTTGCTGACCACAGAATAGAGACCCCAAGCAACCTTAATGCTGCCTGCTTCCCTCACTTCAGAAGTTAAGGACAAAATTAAACTATGGGCAGACCAACTGCCAGAATGCTGAAGGAAGCTGTTGCTAGGAATGTTTCTTAAGGAGCCACCACTCAAAAGCTTAAGATTTATTAGAGCCACTACCCCTCCCATACCCTGGACAGGAGTGTAAAGAAGCAAGGAGTTCTAGTTGAAAATAATAATCTCAATACATGGAAATGAACACAAAACATGGCTCCCCCAAGATGTATAAATGAAAAAACTTAGGCAAAAAGACAGTTATATAACTGAGACTAATTTAACCTCAATGGACAATAGTTGATTTCTATATACCTATAAATCACTCCTTGTACCCTTTTAATTTAGATCAGTCCCTAAAATATTAATAGATACCTAGTTACTAATTGGAACCTGAAAGTGTGTGCCCATATAGCTTTGTTGGCTATCTGATTAATGACCCTCTTGGTCAAAATAACCTTTGTTTAATATGGTTGATCTGTGGGACCTCCTGTACTTTTCAGTTACTTCTTTATTTAACATGATTGATCTGTAAAACCTTCTGTATTTTTTGAAATTATTTCTATGGTAGCCATTTCTGTTTTAATAATCACACTATGCATTGAATGTTGTATAACCTCCCCTATAAAAATAAAGATTGATTTTTCTCGGTGAGTCAGTTGGGCCCAAAAAGCCTGGCTGTCCTCTGGCACCCCACTTGGTGACTCACTTCATTCACTTTGCCTTAGCCATGCATCCTTAGGGGACCCTGGCAAAGAGCTTCCCAGATAAGAGGAAAACTAAAGGAGTTCATTGAAACCAAACCATTATTATATGAAATGTTAAAGGGACTTATTTACATAAAAGAAGAGGATCAAAACTGTGAACAGTAAAATGGCAAAATACAGAAATCTATCAGCAGTGGAATGTACAAAGCAAACAAAGCAAATAAGAAGAACTGGGAGGACTTCTGGCCAAGATGGAGGCATAGGTAGACACACTGTGTCTCCTTACACAACCAAGATAGGGACAACGACAATTTAGAAACAGAATAAGAACCAGAACTGACAGAAAATTGAACTGCATGGAAGTTGGACAACCAAGAAGTTAAAATAGACCTGTTCATCCAGACCAGTAGGAGGGGCAGAGTCAGGCAGCTGGGTGTGGGTCACAGTACAGAGATCAGAGAGTATTGGGACCAGGTGTGTAAGGCATCCGGGGCATGCAAGACTGCAGTGGGTGGACCCTGAATGTGCAAGTGGCAGCTGGCAGACCCTGGCCGAGGGGTGGCAACTGGCAGACCCAGCAAGGCAGGAATTGTGAATCAAGGCACTTTGTGCAACTCAGGATCACAGTGCTGGGAAATAGAGCCTCAAGACATTGATTGAAAACACCTGTGGGGGTTGAGGCACAGGAAGAGACTCCCAGCCTCACCAGAGAGGTCCTTGGAAAGTCCCACAGGGTACACAAGCCTACCCATACAGGAATTGGCACCAGAGGGGCCCAGTTTGCTTGGGGGAAGCGGCGGAAGGGACTGAAGTCTGATGGAGAGAGGAGCAAGCACCATTATTCCCTCTTGGACCCCGCCCCCACATACAATATCACAACCCAGCGATTGGGGTGCCCTGCCCTGGTGAATACCTAAGATTCTGCCCTTCATACATAATAGGCACAACCAGACCAAAGGGGGGGGGGGAGATGGCTGAAACAGAATTGAAAGCTTTACAGTCAGTACTTTTAAGTGACCGAGAGATAGCCAGCCTATCAGATGCACAGTTCAAAGCACTGGTGATCAAGATGCTCACAGAACTGGTTGATTTTGGTTGCAAATTAGATGAAAAAATGCAGGCTACGCTAAGTGAAATGAAGGAAAATGCGCAGGGAACCAATAGTGATGGGAAGGAAACTGGGACTCAAAACAATAGAGTGGACCAGAAGGAAGGAACAACCAAACAGAAAAGAATGGAGAAACAAAAATTCAAAAAACTGAGGAGAAGCTTAGGAACCTCCAGGACATCTTTAAATGTCCCAACATCCAGGTTATAGGGGTATCAGAAGGAAAAGAGGAAGAGCAACAAGTGGAAATGTTATTTGAACAAATAATAAAGGAGAACTTCCCTATTCTGGCAAAGGAAATAGATTTCCAGGAAGTCCACAAAGCTTGGAGAGTCCCAAAGAAGTTGGATCCAAGAAGGAACACACTAAGGCACACCATAATTACATTAGCCAAGGTAAAAATGAAGGAGAGAATCCTAGAAGCAGCAAGAAATAAGGAGACAGTAAACTACAAAGGAGTTCCCATCAGACTGTCAGCTGATTTCTCAAAAGAGCCCTTACAGGCAAGAAGGGGCTAGCAAGAAGTATTCCAAGTCATGAAAGGCAAGGACCTACATCCCTGATTGCTCTATCCAGCAAAGCTTTCATTTAGAATGGAAGGGCAGATAAAGTGCTTCTCAGATAAGGTCAAGTTAAAGGAGTTCATCATCACCAAGCCCTTATTTTATGAAATGTTAAAGGGACTTATCTAAGAAAAAGAAGATAAAAAAATGTATAGTAAAATGATAGCAAACTCACAATTATTAACAACCACACCTGAAACTGAAACAAAAACAAACTAAGCAAACAACTAGAACAGGAACAGACCCACAGAAGTGGAGAATACATGGAGGGTTAGCAACAAGGGAGTGGGAGGAGGAGAGAGGGGGAAAGGTATGGAGAATAAGTAGCATAGATGGTAGGTAGAAAATAGACAGGGGGAGGGCAAGAATAGTATGGGAAATGTAGAAGCTAAAAAACTTGACACATGGACATGAACTAAAGGGAGGGAATGTGGGTGGGAGAGGGTGTAGAGGGTGGAGGGGAATGAAGAGGGGGTAATGGGACAATTGTGATAGCATAATCAATAAAATATATTTAAAAAAAAGAAAAAACCCAAGAAGAATTGAGACAATATCATGGATACAGAGAGAGTTTTGATGGTTGCCAGATAGGAGGGGTATTGGGGGGAATGGTTGAAGAGTTGATTAAGAAGTAGAAACAGGTAGTTACAGAATAGCCATGGGGGTACAGTAGAGGAAATGGAGTAGTGAAAGAACTTACATGCATGACCCATGGACATGAACAATGGTGTGGGGACTGCCTGTGGGAGTGGAGGATGCTGGGAGGAAGGGAGAGGCAAGGAGTGAAAATCAATACAACTCTAATAGCATAATCAATAAAATAGCATTAAAAATAAAAATAGGGTTATATCACCAATGAAAAATAAAATGTCTTATTAGTTACCATGGACAGGAAGTGGAAGTAAGAATGATGTTTCTAATGTACTCAGAGCTGACAGGGAAAAACCATTTCCTCCTGAGAAAGTACAAAATTCCCAAACAATGCAGGTGACTGTATCTATGGTCTATAAATAAAAAAATTGTCTGTTCATGTGTGGCTTAATGATTTGGGAATACACAAAACTCCAGCCAGGAGGGCAGTGGTAGGAAACAGCCTGCAACTTGGAGACGTCCAGCACATGAACAAGACTTGGTAGGCAGCAGATTCCACGTGGAATGTCCCCAAGGCTCTGGGTCACAGAGTCTGGGCTTTTGCCCACCCAGCTGTGCTTTGATCAGAGGGTGGGAGACCCAGTACAGACATGTGCTGTCTTTGCTCTCCAGGCCCAGGCCCAGAAACTCTCTGAGGCATTCAGTAAATTCATTCCTTTCTCAGATGTTCAATGAACACATCTCTTTCCAGGACTCTCCCTCTCTGTTTTCATTAATCACATTTTAAGTCTTCCTGAAAGCTTAGCCTGAGCACTTGAGTCCCTAGCTTGTGGTCTTACTGTCAGAATGTTCCCCTTCACATGGGGTGGGCAGGTGGGGGCTGACTCCCAAAGGTCTGATAACAAACTATTCTAGGACTGAGGATTTCTGTTCCAATGCTCTACTAATATCTTATTCAAGATTTTTGGACTGAGAGTCATAAGTGAGAATGGCCGATGGTTTTCTCTGGGCTATATTTGCTGCGTTTCACTCCTGAGCTAGCTCCACACAAGAAATATGAAGCTCTCCTCCTTTCTCTAGCCTCTGAAACAACACATCAGACTTCACTGGCAGTATAGGTCTTGTAAATGCCCCTGTGGAAACATCTGGGCTTGGTGCTATTTTGGAGAGTAGCTCTTTGCCCTTCTTCCCTATTTCTCCTGTGCCACTTGGTCTATTTCAATTTTGTAACTCTTTTCAAGTCCCTTCTGAGGAGTGATATTGTCCTAAAAATTATTGATCTCATTCACATTTTCTAACTTATTTGACAAAACTGAACAGAGTCATCTCTGAAGGTAATTGTACTTTTCTCTGCATCTTGAGTTAATTCTCATTTCATATTTTGGATATTTGTGCTTTCTCCCCTGTCTTGGTGAGTTGACAGCTCAGCTACTTAGTTTTAAAGAATCGGTTCTTGGATTTATTGTTTTAATTCTATATTTTTCTGTTTTGTCCATCATCAGTTTAGTATTGTATCTTTATTAATTACATCCTTCTGTTTTTAACAGGTTTATTTTGTTCTGTTTCTATCATCTTCCAAGGGTGCATATTTTAGTTTATTATGACTTTGTAACTAACACTCATTTCAAACCACAAGTTTCAGTACAATTTTAGCAAAATATAATGGGTTCTTCTATGTCATTTTCATTTCCTTACTTTTCTAAGTATTATCTATTTTGTTCATTGTTTTCCTTTTTGATCCAAATGTTACCTAAGCATTTAAAAACTTCCAAGGAGTAGGAATAATTTATTTTATATGTTGTTACTAATTTCTAGTTTTTAAAAAATTATTATCAGATATCATCCATATTTTCCTCCTTATTTGAATGTTTTAAGATTTTCTCTGTGGCCTAAAATATGGCAAATAGTTGTAGTGTTCCAAGGACACTTGAAGAGATGTGATCTCTGTCAGGGTTCAGAGTTTGATATATTAGATCTAGCATATTAATTATATATTTAGGTCTTCTCCATCTGTAACCTTAATTTGGCAAGGACTGTACCAATTATTTCTGTCTATGTATTTCCTTTATATCTGCTATAATCATTATAACTTAACTATGAATAATGAAATTATGTTATTTGGTGCATAGATATTCCTATGTCTTCTACACTGTGAATTGTAACTCTGGTGATTATAAAATGTCCTTCTTAATTTCTTTCATTGCTTTCTGCACATTCTAGCCTCTTGGGAGAATATTCCAGTGCAGTTGAGCCAGTCATTCCCATGAACATTGGCCAGCAGGCAGCCATAGAGGCCACCATGGATGCAGCAGGGTCGTTATTGGAGAACACCAGAGCCACCTGGATGGACACTGGGGAGGTAGGTTTACTGTTAATATGGCTTTTAAAGTACAGTGAAATGAAGCAAACTACCACCGACAGTGGGGTTCACGCTCCCAGTAAGAAAGTACGCTGGAACAAAAATTAGGTACCCCACTTAAAAATGCTCTTTAGGAAGACACATTTTACCAGGTGTCATATACTTTCCTTTAATTCGTGTGAAAGGCAAGCACATTACCAAGCCATCTATAACACTGCAGCGGAATACGACTGTTTTTGCTTTTGGCACCTGTCTTCCACATGGACGCATTGTACAGGAAACTACGGTGCGCACTGCTCTGTTTCCCACCAGGCTTCACACACACGTCCTTGTGGTCTCCGCAGTCACGACCAGATGTGTGCGCATCCTCACCGGGTGCTGGGCTGGCTGCTGGGCTTGAGCTGGAACCTATTCAGACCCCACTCAGGTTTAGCTCCGGGATCTGGGGTGGGTTTAGCCACACTAAGGCTTCGTTTTCTCATCTGAGAAATAGGAACCCCGGAACCTCCATCTCAGCTTCGTGGTGAAGGTTCTAAAGGCTACTTTAAATCACCACCCAAATGACCGGGTAATGGATAGTATGACTTTGAAGTATGTTTTCTTCCTGTCCTTAGGTTACGTTAGTGATGAACAGTTTTCCATGGAGTGGCTTGTAAGTGTCCATCCTCAGATGCACTGCTTTTCAGTTCCCTTGCCTACTTATCTTTTAGTGTTTTGATGGTGCCCCTAAAATCCGGATGAAATATATATATGAATGATAGTATTAACTCTTATGTTTGGTGCAAAGCCTTCTTGAACTAATAGTTTGTTTTATTTTTACTGGTGTATTTAATGTTTTATTTGAATTTGTCAAACTTTTCCTTTATCACCTATTATGTTAAAAATATTCCATCTAATTTAAATCCATCTTAGCTCATCTGGTGTCTGCAGTATAGCTAAGAGCAGCCCATCCTAGTCTCTTGCTTTAGAAAGCCTGCTTTATGATTCAAAGTTGTAACAGACAAAGTCCTGTTCCGGGACTCTTCACCATGCTCTCCAGGACTTTGCTTTATCTTAACACGGGTTCCTTTTACATGCTGCTGTGGCACTGGCTATATACCATATTTTCAGACCATAAAACACACCTAGGTTTCAGAGGAGGAAAATAGGAAAAAAATTTTTGAAGCAAAAAATGTGGTAAAATATTATAATATAAATGACATAATATTTCACCAATGTAAATGTAAACAGAACTCAATAGCAGCATTAACAACCATTATTCTTCCCAAATTTGGCGGGGGCGGGGGGCGGAGGTGCACCTATAGTCCAAAAAATACAGTACTCTTTCTTACAAGTTTGGTGTGTTTTCCAAGCACATAAACCCCATGATTTTGCACATGCAGAGTATCTTTGCACAGACACACTTCAGAATTTAAACATTTTTTTCTTAAAATATGTCCCAACTAGGGAAAGGATCCAACGGACTTTTTACTTACCATTTAAAAGCCCTCCCCAAGTGGTGGTAATAGTGGAAGAAACAAGAATGCGGTGTGAATATGGGGAAGCAAAGGAAAACAAGGGAATATGTGATCATGAAGCAAATGCATAGTCTGAGCGTAGGCTTAAAGAAAAGGATAAATTTAAACTTAAAAAGAAAGAAAGGAAGATCCTGGAGAAATCAAGGAAAGAGAAGTCCCCCAGCACTCTTCCTGCTAGTTCTTCCAATATTCCACACAAATGGGCCCACCTGACCACATCCTGGTTGATATCAACTTTATCCACTTTTACCTGAAGGCTAAACTGGACTTCGTGCAGTCAGTGTTGGGCCGTCTCTATGCCAAGTGTATCCCTTGTATAGCTGACTGTGTAATGGCTGAAACGGAGAAATCGGGGCAGAAGTATGGAGTGGCTCTAAGGCTCGCCAAGATCCAAGATATGAATAATTACCACACACCGATGAAAGAACCTATGCAGATGATGGTTTAGTATAGAGAGCAACTCAGCACAAGCATTTTTACATGGTGGCCACAGTTGGCTGGCACCTTAGAGGAAAAATCAGGAAGATCCCTGGAGTTCCCATCAGGTACATTTCTAATCAGAGGTACAACACTGAGTGGGCACATGATGATGTTAGAGCCTCGGTTCTAATGCTTAAAAGACAAAGCCCCTCTCCTTTCCCTCAACTACCTTTCTCTGTTTCCAGTTTTTTAAACATGTTACAGAATGAGTTATTATTGCTCCACTCAGTTATTTGCTGTTATGAACTGAGTATGGTTAAATATGCTCAGTTTCTGATGTTTTGAAAATGGTATTTTATACCATTTTAATATGTTACATATTTTAATAAATCAGATGAACATCCTGATTATGAACAGGAGCTAATTAAAGAAAAACCTAATTAAGGGAAGGGGTCACACAACTACCTAGCAGTTCAGTTGTGATTTTATTCTGTGGCTAGGGAACTTCTTGGAGACCCTGGAGCACCATGCTATGAACTCTTCCTGGACTCCTTTCCTGCCTGTCCTCATATGAGCTCTTTGAAGACCACCACTTTTCCTGCTCCAGCTGATGTTTCATAATTTTTAACCAGGGGTGGAGGGTCTTTTTCTCCTGGGGCTGCTGGGACTGCTGGATGGACTCTGTGTGAATCCAGGCTCTGTGTTCAGAGGCAGCACAGCTGAGCAGCATGTCTCTCTGCTGCCACCTCCAAGGCCTGGCCCTTCCATTTCAGCTCCTTGTCTTCCCTCTCCCCCAGCATGCTCACGGCTGGCTCACTCAGTTGCCTCTCCAGTAAGGCTTTCTCCTGGAGGTACTGGGCCCGGGCCTTTGCAGCTGTCTCAGCTCACACTTTCTTTAGCTCCTCTTGGGTTGTCTGCAGCTCCCTGTACTCTTTCTCTCCTCCCAGTGAAATGTCCCTCACTGCCTCCTGCTGCTGCTGGAAATTGGAGACCAGCTTTGCTTTCTCCAAGAGCTGTGTTGTTTGAGGCCCTGAAGTTTGTGTCACATATTTGGAGGCTGATTCTTGTCTTGTTGGAAACATCTCACAACTTTCTTGAGCATATTTGTCCCACTGATTTTCCATTTCCCTTTGGTACTTCTTAGGTTTGTTGGAGAAGTTTGCTATCATGACTTCAGTGTTAGCCTGGAATGGTAGCTTTTCATTGAGTAAGCAGGCCGGCCTCTTCCCTTAACACTTTTTGTTGGATTTGAGTTTCTTTCATTTGGTAGTCCAGCTTCATCACTTCCATTGTCTTTTTTATGAGCCCCATCAGTGCCATTGTTGGCTTTTCTTTCTCTAATACTCTATTTAGTAAATGAAAATGTGATCTAGGGGGGCTACTATAGTTCTCCTTTTCAGGGAGTATTCCTGGTCCCTGGGCTCTGAGCCTAGTACTAGCATCCATTGTCCAGAATCCTCGTGGGTCCCAGAACACCTGGCTAGTGGACAGGTAGTGTTAACTGGTATGATTGTCTTGGTCTTAGCTTCCCCCTTGAGTGGCACCAAGGTTCTTGCTGGCGCTCTAGACTGCAGGGTCACCGTAATCTCAGTGGCGGGTACTCCAGACCTCAGCGGCAATGTGGTCCTGGTGGTAGGCTCTCTGGACTGCTGCAGCTCCTTGGTCCCATGGTGGGCTCTCCTGGCTATAGTGGCACTGTGGTCCTGGTGGTGGGCACTCTGGTACCTGATCACGAGTCTGTCAGGTAGACTCCCACACCAGCTCAGCACTGGAAGATGGTCCTGAATCCCTTCACTCTTTCTTCTCCAACAGCTCACACGACTCTCCTCTCTTTCCTTCTCACTCTTTCTTCTCTCTTACAATTCAGGGTGTGGAATGTAGGTATCTCTCTAGGCAAGTGTCCGTGGTAACCAGGTGAAGGGGAGGAACCAGTGAGCTCATAAGGGGGGCTTTGACCCCAGTGTTTCTACAAGTCTCCAGTGTGTCTCCAAAAATATGGGAACATAGTTTTTTAACACAGGAAAGAAAATCTGAAGTCCCTATGTTGGGCTTAGCTCAGTCACCCATTGGCCACAGGTAGCATTTCCAGTAACCCTCGCAGTCCTCTGCCACCCTGGGTCTGCTGGAGATGACACCATTTTTTTTCTAGGGTTAACACACCTCAGAGTCCAGTGGCAGACATCTTTGCCACGCTTGCCAATCACGCTGACCCCGCTCCCGCCTCCCACATGGTCACACAGTGGCCATGGCCTCGCAGCACTGGCCAGAGGTGGGTTAAGGCCTAGTGCAGTCCCTCATCTTAGGATGCTCATCTTGGTTCCATTGCTCAGTTGTTGTGTACATGCCACTTGTCTGCCCTGCACGCCTTTTCCACAGGTTCCTAAACTCAGGGTCCATTCTGTCTTTATCCATCTAGTTTGGCCTGGCTGCTCATTGCACTTGTGAATTTGTGGGTCTGGCTTAGCAAAATATTTGCATTTCTTATTTTCCATGATGCTGATTATTTTGGGTCATGGCTTTTGTAAAAGACCCTGTCACCTTCATTTCTCTTGCAGGTTCCTGCAGCCTACAGAGAGGCTGCCCGAGGCCTGTGCGCCAGGGTCAGGATGGGTGCGGACCAAATATATTCTCCCATACATTTGGTTCCCTTTTAATTTTGCTGATGCTTTATTTGCTGTGGAGAATCTTTTTAGTTTGATGTAGTCCTATTTGTTTATTCCTTCCTTTACATCCCTTGTTTAAAAATCACCACTTTAGTTGCTTTTCTTATAATCTTTGTGTGTGTGTGTGTGTGTGTGTGTGTGTGTGTGTGTGTGAAAAAGGATACATACAAAGAGTGCCGTTTGAAATACGGCCAAGAATCTTTTGTTTGACAGCCTGTTGTTGCTGTAAAGCAAAGGGTCACAAAGTACAAAGCAGATGTTTTTTAATTGTTCTCATAATTTTAAAATGAGGAGCAAATTTATTTTCAAAAATTTAATTTATTGATTTTAGATAATTCATTCAAAATTCAAAACATCTGAAGGGTATATGACAAAATGTTGTCTTCTAACTCCCTGCTTCGTGTTTTTCAACATTTGGGAGATTTTAGGAAAGTCCTCAGCACCCACAGAGGCAGGCCATGTGTGGAAAAGCTGCTGCAAGTGGCTCCAGCCAGCTGTGTGAGTTGGGCGGGGTGTGGTCTCAAGGAATCACCAAGGTGTTGGGGTGGACAGTGTTAGTTAGGTCAGTGAGAGCTCAGATTGGGCCCCTGTCAGATCATCTATCCCAGGAAAGTTTCCCTGACCTCTGTCCTTCCAGTCCTTGGCCTGACCTAGTCCATTTAATTCTGCTCTTTGTGTCCCTGGTACTTTGTGAGTTGCTCCCTGTGTGTTGGAGCCCAGAGCGAGTGAGTTTGTGAGTGAGGAAGTCTGTGCTCAGGCCCTGAAAGAGAATGCCTCAGTCTACAGTAACCCTCTTTCTTACCCGGAGGCAGTCTTTGCCCATTTTCACAGGCAGATGTTATGGGGACTCCTTCCTGGCACTGGTGTCCTAGGTTAGGAAGCCCAGTGTGGGGCTGGACCATTTACTCCTGATTCTGAATTGCCACACAGTGGGTTCTGCATCTCTGCCCTGCTGCTAGTCTCATAGCAGCTGCTTCTTTATACCCTTAGTCATAGGGCATCTGTCCAGCTATTCTTTAGGTGGCTTTCCATGATGTTTGTCCTGTAACTTAATTATGGTTTTGGCATGCTCAGGGGAGGTGGCCTGCAGAGCACTGACTTACACTGCCGTTTGGCCAGAAATCTGTCTTCTCTGGTTTGATACAAATGGTAGCATAAGAGAGCCACTCTCTACACTTGCTTTTTTCACTTGTCAAAATATAAAAGCCACTTAATTTTTTAAAAAACTCCTGTAACAGAAATTGAAAAAATGCTGAAATGGAAAAATTGAAACAGTAGTAAACAATGTGGAAGATAGTTGGAATTATTAACAAATAACAAATAAAATAATTAGGGAAAATAATGTATCAACATGCTTGGTAAATTGGGAAATCTAAGTTATATAAATGACTAACGAAATACAAGAACTAGAAAATCTGAATGAGCCAGTAAGTGAGGAAAAATTAAGAAAGCTCTCTTGTCTGACAGCCAAGTGACGAAAGCAGCTAAGCATAAGAGAAATCAGAGAAGATCCTTTGGATTTGCACCTTGGATGTGATGTATGACCTCAGAGGATTTTTTTTCGGTAGAACAATAAACACAGGCACTCAGTTGTTGGGGATGGGTTCTGGAAACAGAACTGGAGATGAGGAAATGGAGACAGCATAGAGAAACATTTTAGTGTAGTGCTGCTGTGAATAGTACTCAGCATGGAAACCAGTGCAGAGTGAGGAATTTTTCCCTCATTGTTGCCTAGTCTTCAGCATGTGAAAGAGATGATAGCCTGGAGCCACTAGAGAGATAAAGTGAAGATGCAGAGGAGAAAATAAATGGATTCTGAGATGTCCCTGAGAAAGGCGGGAGGGGTGGGCAGCCCAGGTTAGAAGGGACTGGCCTGAGTCTGGAGGATGGTTTCCCCTCCCTCCTGAAATGAAGAAGGGATTGGTGCTGGGAGGCATTTGCAGAAAATTTGTTTGATGGCTTTTCCTTTTTTTTTTTAGATTGGTTTGGTCCTCTGCTGGAAATGAAGGGATAAGAGATTTGAGAGAATGGAAAATGAGTGAGGGTCAGTGGGCAATAGGAGAGAAACCCGAAGAGCGAAGTACATCAGGAGCAGTGGGCACCGTTGAGTCCCGGGCGGGTTCCCTAAAGGGCATTGCTTAGTGCCCTAGGTGCAGGCTCAGAGAGTGCCAACAAGGAGATTCTTCTGGGACAGTTTCCCCACTTACTGGTCTCAGGGCCTCTTTACAAATGTCAGATTGATAGTTCCAGAGAGCTTTTGTTTATGTAGGGTGTGTTTATTGATAATGACTATAAAAATTACAAGAAATGCAATGAAATCTACCATAAGTTAACATAAAGAATACATTTTAATGAAAACTGACTATTTTGGGAACCACCCTGCCTGGTTTCAGGAGCTGTAACCCTCGCAGCTAAGGCTGAGTGAGAGACCTCTGGACCAGGAGACACTAAGGAGATAAGCTTATTTCCCTGGCAGGAGCGCTGCTTCTGCTCCTTGCCTGGCCCCCAGTGCTTGATCAGTTAGCCAAAGACGGGTAAGATTCCCCAAGGGGGGAAACTTATAAGACAGGCATGATCACATGGAGGCCCCAGGGAAGGACTTGGGGGGCTATGGAAAGAGGGGGTGATCAACCCTCGCCCCTTGGCTTTGACAAAGCCTGAGTCCTCATTCTATCTGTGAGAAGTCTCCAATCTCTTGGCTGCCTTGTCTCCTCTACCTGACTCAAGCCTGTAACAATGACAATGGGTGGTGTAACCCTGTGCTGGGAACTTCGGACTTCCTCGGGATGATTAGGCCTGAGAAAGGATATGTAAAATCCTGTGAAACCTGCTTTGTTGAGGATGCTTTTAATTAGATTATAAAGGCCCGGGCAGGAAATGAATTTAGTCCCTTAAGTTTTGTAACTTTTTAGGTGATAGACCCTGACTCAGTGTGAGCCCTTTTAGCTCTTTGAACATTATCTATTCATTTGATCCTAACTGCCTGACAATGATTAATGAACTTTACTTGTATTTCTGTGCAATTTTAAAGCCAATAAAAACCCTGTGAAGGGGAGGATCGAGGTGCTCTTCTCTTGAGAGAGTGGTCTTGCTGTCCCTTTTCCTCCACAGGACTCGGTGGTCTGTGTGAATTTGTCTCATGTCTCGACCATCTGCAGCACTGCAGATATTGCTGGTTGGTATCTGCGTCAGACTATATTTTCCAAAACAAAAGATGTGTAATTGAAAGAATGGTGTATTGAGCAGTTTTGCAGATGTCTTTAATTTTTGGCACATTGGAAGATAGTTGAACTTTCCTGTTTGTCTCTCCATTCAACCTGCTGTGATCTGCTGTTTTTATTTAATTATATGATGGAAAAAGGAATATTTTAATAGCCTCTTCAGATAATCATGGTTCTTTGGTATTACACCAAAAGTAGACATATGATAAGGTTCTTCAAGATTAGCTAAGAGTTGGATTCTGACCTGTATCAGGACTTTTTTGTATGAAATCCCTTGATATATTCTGCTCAGCATTCATTCTGATATGTTCTGTGCACACACCTTCTACATAATGCTGTGGCTCACTGAGTTAAGCACATCTTCTCTCTATGGACATATTTCATTAGATGATGTAAAGAAAATCACATTCATTAATGTTATTCCTAGTTTATCAGAAAAGCCTTTAAGTATTGGGACACTGTCAAGTTCACAGTGATAGATACATGTTTCCCACCATTCTAATCTTCATTTGAAAGATGGAATTTTATCCTAGGTGATAAACACTGTCACTGTTTTCCTTGAAGTGACAGACTTGCTTTATTCAGTTTCAAGAGACTGTCTAGTGTGCAAGCCCCAGGAATCAATTGCACAAGTGCTTTTTTCTTGAGACAATGATCCCACTTTATTATGTGGCAGAAGTGCTTTGTATATTTCATCATACCAAATATTTAAAGGCTCTGAACTCAGAGGTTGAGATTTGGTAAAATTGTACTCTATGAGGACAAGAGAAACTGGCCTGTGTATTTTCCTGCAAGTGCACGGTGCTGAGGAGCACAGTGACCACTGCCACACAGATAATGTACCGAGCCTTCATTCATGCTCAGATTCCAGTGGTTTTCCTCACCATTGCTTTAGTGCCGTTAGTGCAAGTGTGTGCTGTTGAAAAGAAGCACATAACATGTTATTAGTGTTACTATGAAAATGAATTTGACCTTGGCAGAATCCCTGAAAAGGTCTAAGAGCCCACAAAAGTCCGTGAACCTCATTTTGAGAATTGTTATTCCAGGCTTAAGATTTTGTCAGGTGTGTTCAATGAAATTGAGACATGAAAGTAAAAGATATCATAGCCATAGATCACACCATGGACTGTGGCCTGGACAGTCCTTTTACTTTCTATCTGCTCTTTCTGAGAGGACACCGTATGTGTTTTTCAACTTATTTATTTGAGACATGACAACTACCTGCTACATACGCAGAAGGAGCAATTTATGATGCTGAAATAACATTTTGGGAGTGAAGAACTGTAGCTTGGAATGCTGGATGTACAAAGGATTTAAAGGACCAGAGTTCTAGTCCTGCCTCTGTTACACACGAGGTTTACTAAGTTCTGGGCATGTCACCCGATCTTTCTAATCCTCAGGCTTCTGACCTCTATGATAGGGTGAATATTATGTGCTCCCACCTTTCTCAGGGTAGTTTTGATATTCAGGTGCTACCATCAGCTCCTTATCCCAGGTAATGTCTTCTTTATCTTTATGTCTGTAAAGCAGTGCTTGGTGTGTGGTGGATATTTATTGAGTTAATTAATTGACTTAAACAATTTAATTATGAAAGTTTTAAACATACACAAAAAACATGAATTGTATAAGAAGCCCCTGTTTACCCCTAATACATTTGTAACTCTAGAAAATCAGAATGTTCTCATGTAAACAAAATGACACCCAACAAAATTAAACTTAGGTTCTTAATGTCATGATACAGTCCTTTCACATTCGGTTATGTCCAATTGAATTGAAATACAGACATATATATGGGTTTACAGTTTCTTTGCTCAAGTCAGATCCACACAAAGTGCAGTCATTGCATTTGCTTATTATGACTCAAGGTTTCTTTTAATTGAGAACATTTTATTCTCCCAGCTTCACCCCTTTTGATGTCATTGCCTCATTGGAGAAACTGGGGCTAGTTTTGTAAAATTTTCCAGTGTTTGTTTCCCTGTGGCGTTATTTAGCTTATTCCTCTATTTCCTGTGCTTCTGGTAAACTGGAAGTTAGACCTAAGTGTTTGATTCAATTGATAGTTACCTTTTGGCAAACATGCTGTATCTGGCAAACAGTGCTGTGTACTTCCTACATGTCTCATAGGAGGTACATGATGTTTTCTTGCTGCCTGGCTTGATCAGTGTGTTCAAGTACGGGCAGCGTGGTCTTCCCATTGCTCGCCATGAACCTCTCCAGTAACGGTCCTAGCATCCATCGGCGGTCATTGCCCGAGTGAACGAACTTCGGACCCTGAGGTACTAAATACCTGAGTAGGGGTGGTATTGATGTACTATTATAATTACTACTAATAAGGTAGGGCACTATCTTTGAGCAAAATCATCAATGAAATAAGAGCTGTATGTAGTAACAAGCCTCCAAATTAGGGACTATAGATTTAACAGCCAGGAGAATTTTATTTATGGTATAGAAAGAACTTTTTCACCCCATCACAGTAGATTTAGAGCTTGTCTCTTAACATCAAGTCATATTAAAACAAATGCCTTTAAACTGTCTTTTGTTTTGTTTTGCTTTGTTTTGTTTATCCTTACCCAAGGACGTTTTTCCTTTGCTTTTAGAGAGAGAAAGGAAGGGAGAGAGGGTTTAGAGGAGAAGGGAGGCAGAAAGAGAGGGAGGGGAACGTTGATGTGAGAGAGCAACATTGATTGGTTGCCTCTTGTACAACTCAACCGGGAATCGAACCCATGGCCTTTCAGTTTTGGGAAGTACACCCAACCAATTGAGCCACACCTCTTTTTAATGAAAAGACTCTCGGAAACCTTTTATGTCTAGATTACTTTGAGACTTGATTGATACAATTTTCAGAATAAAATGCAGTTAACTGATACAGTAAGATTCCAGATGATGGACAAAATGAGGCGCACTCTTGGAGCTCTGCTGATAGTGAGATTTAAGATGTTAGCTGTAGATACCATAATTTTTGTTTCATTACTTCTGTTAGAAATAAATAAAGCATTCTGTTTTATGTGGTTCATAATAAATCCATTTTTACAGATTATCATTGAACTCAAATGTTGGGAAATTAAATCAAAACAGTGTGCACATTTGGAAAATATTGTTGGTTACTTTTCTTTTCTTTGCTGCTAGATTTGCCTATTAAAATGATCTGCAAGAAGAAGATGTACAATACTTCAAATTTAGACTTGGGATCAAGGACAGGTGGCATGCTCACCAAAAATACTTTGACAATTTCTTGAAAAAATGAAGGAATGTTTTCTAGTTCTTGACAAAGGGCATGAAATTTAATTCAAGGATATACTATTAACTTCTTTCATTCTTCAATAGGAAAATAAATATTTCAAGCATAGTGAGCTCACAAAAAAGAAGAGGAAGCATATTTTGAAAGATGTGGCTATAAGGTATGAATTCCTGCTTTTATGTTAAATTATCTATTTATGAGATAATTTATCTATTTATGAGTATAAATTTGTACAGCTATTGTGAAAGTGACAAAATTATTGACTTCTGTCAGTTTATCAATGTTATACATTAGCCTGTAAGTGAGAAGCCATCTGGAGAGGTATGAGTTCTGGTTTTCATTTTTTTCTCTTTTTTGTCTTGAAGTCAGGAAAACACATGTGCGACTTTTGGGTTGGAATGATTTGGCCTTCTGTGGACAGCCAATGAATTGGCTTGAAATCAGGCCTGATTTTTGGTTTTTTAAATATAGTCCTGGATCTAATGCTCCCTCATTTTCATCTCTCCACCTCTCCCAATAAAAGTCTATTTTTAAAGGGCTAAAAACATTTTATTCCTTCAACAACAATGGTGTCAACAGTAGTATTTCCCCTGCTTCCTCATGAATATTTAAGCCAATGCCTTTATGTCTGCATTGTTAACAATTCCTTCTGGCCCTAAGTGCCCCTGCCTGAACTATAGCACCATGTAACATTCGTATTCTTTTTCATCTTAAGAAACCACATTGCCCAGTCTCTTGGATAGAAAATGTAATATTGAAATATTTGCTAGAAACCAGTGAGTTGTCTGGAAGACTGTGTATTTTAGAAGCATGACTGAAAGTATCTTTGAGATTATCTAGTTGAATAATGTATTGGGTGTTTTATTGGGAGGGGTTAATGTTTATGAGGTAAAGTATGTTTAAATTATTTTTAAAAGACTGTATCTCTTTTAGTAATTTCTTTCATCAAATTTCAGAGACTCTCTGAAATACTTTTGCCAGATCATAAACGTGAAGTCAACTTTTTGTTTGTGAAACACCAATTTAAAACAATCCTCTTGTGCATGTCATATTGAAAGTTCTGGCAATAAATTTATCTAGCATAGCATTTCTAGAGGGAAGCATGCATGATGCAAATGGTTTGTGTATGCATTTGGTTTTATTTTGTAGTGTTGGTCAAGGGCAAGTTTGAAAAATGTCACTTTATTTCTGATAGCTTTCTAAAATATGAAAGCTTAGTTGGTATTTTGATATTTTCCATGAATATATTGATTTCATTTACTTCTAATTTAGGAGATTAGAATATGTTTTATGTAAGTAACCATTGAATAGATGTTCAGAAAGAATTTTCATGTTGTGCTTGCCCAATATTGTCTAACTTCCAACTCGATTTGGATTAAGGATTACCCTGGGTTTAGTCTGTTGATTTGCTGCTTTCCCAAATTTTTAAATTTGAGCCTGTTGCCCTGGCTGGTGTGGCTCAGTGGATTGAGTGCCAGCCTGACACCAAAGGGTCACAAGTTCGATTCCCAGTCAGGGTACATGCATGGGTTGCAGGCCAGGTCCCCAGTGGGGGATGGTGCACAAGAGGCAACCACACATTGATGTTTCTCTCCTTCTCTTTCTCCTTCCCTTCCCCTCTCCCTAAAAATAAATGAATAAAATCTTGGAAAATATTTGATCCTCTCAACTTTTTCATAAGGTAGGAAAACACTTTTTTTAAAATGGTGGCATTTTTGCTTTGCATAGGTTGCTTCAGTGATGTGGCGGTACTTTCTTGCTTATATATTGGAAAGCACTGGAACAAAACAATTACTGTAAAGGTATTGCTTGTGATGTTGAATTCAGCTGCCATTTCTGCCAGTCAATAATTAGGACTACTTTTTATCCTAAGATTTTTGGAGAAATAACCTGTTTTTATGCTTAAAAAGAAAGCACAGGTTATTCTTTCTAAATCATTTAAAATATTTCCTTTTTGGTAGTAATGCAAATACAGCCTGTATTGCTTTTTATTCCTTTATAGAAACAAACTCTCATTTTTTAAGGCTTGATGCTTATTTATTTTGTAAAATTATAAAGGATAGTTTTGTAAATCTCAGTTTTCTTTTACACTATTAATACTGATAACCATAAATACTAAAATATAGTCATAAGTTCTGTAATTTTAACCATATAGCCCTTCTTAGTTGAATATGAGTTTTTCCTTAAGGTTGATCTTTTATATTTTTTTGATCTTACTTATTTTGGCATTTTAGATTTGTCTGTTGGTCACTTGGGAAACAATGTTTCAATATCATTTTATAGAGGACACAGTGGGGCTTATAAATTGCTGAACTTGATTTTCCCAAACTGTGACTTGGGTGGCAGACTTAAGAAAATAAATGAAGAGATACTTTTCTCTGCTGGTTCATAACAACAAGTATGTCCACACTTTTCTTTGTGTGGTGTTAGCAGAGAGGCACTGTTTTTCATTATTTTCTCTCAAGGATCATAGCTCCATTTGTGGGCAAGGGCCACATAGCATTGGAAATTCTTCTACATGTCCAACAGTGATTTCTGTGCACTTGGAGTGTATCTTTCAAAAATAAGGGGAGGAAAAGCTGGATCTTGAGGCTTCACTGGTTTCTGTTGGAAAGCAGTTCTGTTCTTTGACCTTCACTTTGAACCCAGAGCAAGGAGCAGACAACCCTGTAAGATGATTTTCTGAAAGAGGGGAAGCAGGTTGGTTGTTTTTTGAGAAAAGAGTAAAATTCTTTAGAGTTGAGGGGGAAAGTGAGTCTAAATTTCAGCTCTTGTAAGGTTCTGAGTTTGGAAACTATCATACTTATGTCACTCTTCTGTAGCAAGAATGCTGTCTCCAATGTGCATGCTTTCTATTTATGCTGAATTCAATCGGAAAAGTTTGATAAGCTCTTAAAAGCTGCTCATTTATTATGAGCTCTTTCCTTGAAGCAACGTTTAGAAGACCTTGAATATTTAAAACATATTTAACTTTCATGAACAGCTACGCTATAGAAGAATAAATATTAACTATGTTTTAAAAGCTGAATTTCATTTCTTTTTTTGCCATTGTAGACACAGCCAAAAGAGGAGGACCAGAAACCATCAACTTCATTGAATCCAGTATTAGAACTTGAACTGGCAGAGGAAAAGTTACCCATGACTCTTTCTAGGCAAAAGGTAAGCTTATGTAGAGTGTTCTGTGAATAAAAGAAAACTCTACACAGCCTTTGCATTTATCTCTAGTTCTATCCAGTAGTTTTGTGTGATTATGTCCCATAGAAGGTGACTTACGGAACTCAGTTATTGCGCAGCTAGCCAGCTTTCTTCATGAGGTTCTAAATTATCTCTGCTTTTCTTGATACTTTTATATTAAACTTTTAAAAGTATCTATCATTCTAAACTTAACTAAGCAGATTGATTTAAATGTATGTATTCTAAGTAATTATATTTATCTAAGTTATTTTAAATAGTGTACTATTTTGTAACTTACTTTCCCTTAAAATATCTTTCTAGGGCAAATTGCAGAGCCATTTCAAAAACCAATTCTTTATTGATGGTCATTTAGATTGCTTCAGCCTTTTCATATTATAAATCATACTAAGAGGAGTATCCTTCTGTAGACATGATTCATGCATAATAATGTATGATTATTTCTATTGGAAATTTTTCTACAAGTATGATTTCTGGAGGGTATGCATGAAAGATTTAAGTCTCTGTACATTTCTAGGACTTTTTATATATACTTACTAGAGGGCTCTGTATCAGTTATATTGGTTTATATTTCCATCTGTAGTGTTTGCCCATGTTCTGGTCAATATCAACTATTATTTTCTTAAAAATTTTTTATAAGATGTTTATGTGAGCCTGGCTGGGGACTTAGTTGGTTAGAGCATTGTCTTATACATCAGAAAGGTTTGCAGGTTCAATTTCCAGTCAGGGTTAGATCCCAGCTCAGGGTGTGTGTGGGAGGCAACTGACTGATGTCTGTCTGTCTCTGTCTCTGTCTCTCTACCAAATCAATAAAAGCCAATCAATAAATGAAAAATAAAATCAATAAACATATCCTGAGATGAGGATACTTATGTGATACAAAGAATTCAAACTATGCAGATGGTACAAAACCAAAATGAGCTTTGGACAAAAGGAAACTCTCAGAGGAAAGGATGGCGGACTCTGGAAGCTGTCCTGTGAAATTAGAGGAAGGCATTTTGAATATTTAGCCTGAAGAGAGGAATATTAGAGGCTTTTAAAAGCATCCACTGACAGCAGCTCTAGTTTTGAAAAGGAACTGAGTATTCTCTGTGCTTTCATAATGTAGAGCTAAGATCATGGGGTAGAAGTTTAAGAGAGGTAGATTTTGTTTACTTTGAGAAGCAAAACATATCCAAAAATGGGGTGGGCTGTTTCATGAAGAGACGTAATTCCTGTCACTTGTCAGATGGGGACCTGACAAAAGTGTTTTTGAGGTCATTTCTGCATTGATTAGAGAAAGCAAAAGACAACCTCTTAAGTTTCTTTTTAATGGCAAGCTTCAGTTAATCCACTGGAAGACAAGTGGTTTCTTAATGTGTTCCCAGCTAAAGCTCTTGGTACCTTAAACAAAAATTTTGGACCAACTTTTAATTATAAGTTTTGTAACTTCTTTTTATGAAATATAGCATGTACATGGTATATAAAATACATATGTCCAATATAATGGATAATTTTAAAACAAACACTCAATCATCATCCAAGTCAAGAAACTGAGTATCGTCAGCCCCTCAAAAGCCTTGCATGTGCCACATCTTGATTGTACTCACTTTCTCTTCTGAGGGACACGTGTTTGGTTTGGATGTAGTATTGCAGCTGACCTTGGCTATGGCCATTGAGTCATCAGCTGGCTCCAAACTGGATTTTCCTTCTCTATATAAATATCATCAGTGGCTCCCATCTTAGTATTTTTCTTATGTATTCTACTACATAGATTGGTACCTTTCTGAAACATTTAAAGGACTTAAAACCATTAGGACCATTGAAGATGTGACAATGAGTTAGTATGTTTGTTGATGGAAAATTCAAGGAAAAACAAACAGAACTTTTTCATTTACATTTCAAAATAAGTGTTTGGTCACCTAAAATAGGAATTACTGTTACTAATAACATAAGGAATTACTACTGTGGGTTTTTTTTTAATGGGTTATCAGAAGACTGAGAGAAAGATGAGAACCAATCAGACTATTTGGAGAAACTGATTATGACGCTTTTCAACGTTTAAGAAAAATAGAGATCCTCGCACTAGAAGTTAACAAGGTAAGAAGATGGAACAAAGCTAGAATATCACTGTGGCACATAAACTAGAATAGTATGAAGTCTGGTGGAGTTTGACCAATTGTATGGCTGTAAGGAAAAATGGAAAAAGTTCCCAGATTACTTACTGCTGGTGATGTAATTTATAAAAAACCTTTAAAAGCCCACATATCTTAAGCATATGGTTCTGTGCATTTTGACAACTATGTGTAAGCTTGGAACCACTACCCTTGTGAAGATACAGAGCATTTTCATCATTCAAGAAAGTTCCCCAGCACCCCTTCTTGTCCCATCCCATATTCCTCCTTTTCTGCTTCTAGACAACCACCTTTTTAAATTCTGTTGTCATAGATTAATTTTACTTGTTCTACTTTTTCTTACAGATGAAGTCATAGTGTTTGGCTTGTTTTGATTAACATAATGTTTTTTAGATTTATCCATGGTATTGCAGATGTCAGTAGCTGATGGTATTCAGTCATATGAATATACCACCATATATTTTCAACTTTCTGCCATTGTGAACAAAACTGCCGTGAACATCCTTACACAAAATTTTTGTTTGAACTTACATTATTTCTCTCAGGTAAATACCTGAGAGTGGACTTGCTGAATAGTAAGAGTGACTGTATGCTTAATTTTTTAAGAAATGCCAAATATTTCCAGATGGCATCAGCATTTGTTATTGTTAGCCATAACAACAATGGTTAACAAAATGGTTAAGTTTTAACCATTTTCTTGTATGTGTAATAGTGTGTCATTGTGCTTCTGTTCGCATTTTCCAGATAATGAAAGACCATAAGCATTTTTATTGTGGACCTTTTGGCTATACTTTTCTCTGTGTAGCATGTGTTTAAGTCTTTATGTTTTAATTGGGTTGTTTGTCTTTTTATTTTTGAATTGTAGGAGTTCATATATTCTAAATATAAGTCCTTTGTGAAATACACACAAATATACTTTGTGACTATTTTCTCCTGGTCTGTGTCTTACTGATTCTCTCATTGGTGTCTTTTGTTGGGGTGGGGGACGGCACGAATTTTAAATTTTGATGAAGTCTACTTTATCAGGATTTGGTTTTATTGTTCTTGCTTTCAGTGTTTTGCCCAAGAAATCTTTTCATATCCTAAGGTCTTGAAGAGATATTCTCATGTATTTTCTTCTGAAAGCTAATAAATTTTAACTTTTACATTTAGGGCTCTGGTATTGTTCTGTGGTTCAACTTATGGTTTGTTTTGGCGACTATTTGTCAGGCTCTTGAAAAGAATATGTTTTATGCTTTGGACAAATGTCATTTATGATAGTGTTGTTTGGATATCCTGCAGCCTTATTCTCTTAGCCACTTGTTCTAACATTTACTTGGACACAGGTGTGGGTATCTATGGCTATGTAACAAACCACCCAAAACTTAGTAGCCTAAAACAATTTATTATTATAAAATCTTTTCAGTCATCCATGACTATAACAGACCATTCTGAAACCTAGTAAGATAATTTATTATTACCTCTCAGTTCTGTGGTTTGATTGAGCTAAGCTGCTCAGTGTTTGGCTTAGGATCTTGCAGGTGATTGCAGTCAGGTGAATGGCTAAGGTCATCTGAAGGCTCCACTGGACCAGTCTTCAAGCTGAAGGTTCATCCATGTTGTAGCATGTGTCAGATTTCCCTTTTTTTAATGCTGAAATACATTCCATTGTCTGTATGAATCCCAATTTATTTATCCTTTCATCCTAGATGGATGTTTGAGTTGTTTCTACCCTTTTTCTATTGTGAATAAAGCTGAAGAACTTGGGTGTACAAATACCTGTTTTGGTCCCTCCTTTCTGCAGTATACCCAGCAGTGGAATTGCTGAATCAGGAAGTTATGGGGACATATTTTCCTGGCTCTGGAACCCTGGGCTGGGTGGTCTGGTGCTGAGCTGGGATCCTCCTGAGGTATCCCTCTTGATTCCTTATTCATCACATGTGGGCGTGGGACTGCCCATTCCGAGTGTGTTCCTCTCCGAGCATCTGTGCATCTCTGCCCCTCCTACCCTTCTGGGTGAATGGGGCTTTTTGGTTGTCCAACTTCCATACAGATTGATCTTCTGATGATTTTGGGTGATAATTTTTTTTGGTCTAGTTGTAATTATTTCTGTGGTTTTGCAAGGGGCCGAGCCATGTATACCTACACCTCCATCTTTACCAGAAGTCGTATGTTTTTGATGTCAGAGTTTACCTCTTTTTCTCATGTGTATCTCTTAACTAATTATTGTAGTTGTAATTGTTTTTACTACTTTTGTCTTAACCTCCATAGGCACTATGCATGAGTAATTCACTGTTTTTACTCTATATGTACCCTTAACAGTGAAATTTATATTTTTCATATTGTTTTCTTGTTACTCACTTGAGCCCTTTCTTTTAAGTTGAGGAAAAAAAATCCCTTTAACATTTCTTGTAAGGCCTGTTTAGTGGTGGTGAACTTCTTTAGCTTTTGCTTGTCTGGAAAACTCTATCTTTCCTTCAATTCTGAATTATAATGTTGCCAGGTGGAGTATTGTTAGTTGGAAGTTTTCTTCTTTTAGTACTTTGAATATATTCTGCCATTCCCTTATGGCCTGCAACATTCCTACATGTGGTTTCATTGTACAATATGTACAATGAAACACCTCTTACCCTCTTTTCTGTCTTTTGATTCATAAAAGATAATGTGCTTTCACAATTTAAATGGCAGGTTGGTGTTTTTAAAAACTCTTATCTAGAAATTCCATCATGTTTTTCAATAGAAATCGGACAGTCTATGTAATAAAGAGCCACGTTTAGACTGGTGTTGATAACATGTATTCAGTTGTTGCTCTTCACTCATGAGCAGGAGCATTATTTTTCCTCAGGCTTTGGGGGAGTCTTTAGGAAAAGGTGATGATCATAAAGCTGTGGACATCATTACCAAATTCCTTAAGGTATGGGCTTTTAAGTTTAGAAAGGAGGACATTTTCATTGGTTAATAACTGTTTTTATAGTTTTAGATTGTCAAGGGTTAAAGACTGGGAAGAGAAAGCTCAATAAACATTTGTGGCATGTGCATTATGGTTTTGCTATGCACTTGGATATAGAGGTTAATCAAAGACAGTATATTTATGTTTCTCTGGCACTTTTTAAAAAGCTGGCTTATTGATGTAAACATAAAGAATAGAATTACAGCAGTGGATAGAACAAGAAGTATGGGGAGCTCTACATTTTTTTGAAGCACTTGAGGAAGGATTACAATGAGGGCAGAGTTCTAGAAGCTTTTGTGGGAAGTGATGACAGAAAGGAAAGGAAGGAGGGAAGAAGACAATGGCAGTGAAAAGAGCAAACACATGAGTAGAGACTGTTCATTTTCTCAGTTCCTCAGACAGCTCTTTATTCTTGCTGTGATATGCTCATTCCATCTTCCTTCTTAGCATACTGTCTTTAGTAGTTTAGCATTTATTAAAAAATATTTCGTGTTCAGTCCTGCAAAGTGAAAGGTCGCCGGTTTGATTCCCGGTCAAGGCACATGTCCGGGTCCCTGGTTTGGGTGTGTCTTACAGGCAAGTGATTGATGTTTCTCTCTTACATCAATATTTCTCTCCTCTTTCTGCCTTCTTTCCCTCTCACTAAAAATAAATAAATAAATAAGAATATATTTTTTTAAAGATTCTGAATCTATTGAGGAAATGATATGGAACTAGATAGGGCATGAAACTATTTATTATGAACTGGGATTTTAGAGTGACAGCGCCTCCTTATATAGGATTGCACAGGAAGGCCAGTAGTTGGGTGTGTTCTCCGGAGCCCGTGCTGTCACCTGCCTCTGGAAGGGTGCTCATTGCACAGGTCAACCCAGTGGCACTGTGGTCATTTTCCGGGGTTGGTTGGGGGGAGAGTATGGGTCATAGGTTCTTTTTTATTCTATTCTGTTCTTCTCTTTTATGGGAATTTTTAATTAAATTATTGTCTCTACTGCAAAAGTAGAAAGTCCACATAGTATGACATCATACTTGGGGGATTTATTAACTATCACAGCCTGTATGGTGCTATGGCTGATAATCTAGGTGGGGAAAATTTGATGTGATAGAAATATAAGTAAAAGTTTATTTCTGTCAAATACTTATTCATGTAATTTGGTAATTCTTTTGGGGGGAAACGGATTATCTTTGAATTAGGAATATATATATATATAGAACAGGGAGGTTTATGAATTCCCAAAGGTGCTACTTTAAAACATATGTGACAGAATCAACAGATATAGTTCATTAATTATTAGTGGATGATAATGTAATCAGTCAAGAAATTTAAGGACGGTATTACACTGCTTTGTTGTGTTAGTGAACTTTTAAACTTGTTCCACCACTGGGTGGCACTGTAGTCTAAATTTATCCATTTTTCCCACAGTTCCCTCTTGGTGTTTGGGCTAAAGAACTGAATGCCAGAGAAGACTACGTGAAGCGCAGTGTGCAGGGTAAACTGAACAGTGCTATGCAGAAACAGACCGAGTCCTTTCTCAGACCCCTTTTCAGAAAGCTACGGAAAAGGGTAAGGAATCTCAAAGAATGCTTTTCTTAATTGATTTTTTAAAAATAGTATATAGCCCTGACAAGTGTGGCTCAGTTGGTTGGGCATTGTCCTGCGAAACAAAAGTTTGATTTGATTCCAGATAAGGCCATGTGCCTGCTTCACAGGTTCGGTCCCTGGTCGGGGTGTGTATGAGAGGCAATCAGTCAATATTCTTATCCCTCTCTTTCTCCTTCCTTCCCCTTCTCTAAAATAAATAAATAAATAAAATCGATTTTGTAAATCTTTATTGTATTTTTCTTTTACATGAACTTTTAGCCCCCTTATCCACCCCCCAGCAATTACCACACTGTTGTCCATGTCCATGAGTTCTTTTTCTTTTTTTGCTCAATCCCTCCACTCCCTCACAACCCCCTACCACAACTAGCTGTCATTTTGCCCTCCATCTATGAGTTTGTCTGCATTTTCCTTGTTAGTTCAGTTTGTTGATTAGGTCCCATGTATGAGTGAAATCATACTGCACTTCTTTCTCTGACTGGCTTATTTCACTTAGTATAATGTTCTCCAGGTCCATCCATATGGTCGCAAAGGGTAACACTTTCTTTTTTATGGCCTAGTAGTACTCCATCGTGTAATGTCCCATAGTTGTTTTTCATCTATTGATGGACACTTAGTTTGCTTCCATATCTTGGCGATTGTAAATAATGCTGCAATGGACATAGGGGTGATTATGTTCTTTTGAATTATTGTTTGGAGTTCCTTTAAATATATTCTCAGAAGTGGGATCACTGGGTCAAAAGGCAGATCCATTTTTAATTTTTTGAGGGATTTCCATACTGCTTTTCACTGTGGCTGAACCAGTCTGCATTCCCAACAATAAGGCAGAAGGGTTCCCCTTTCTCCACATCCTTGACAGCACTTGTTGTTTGTTGATCTATTGATGATAGACATTCTGACAGGTGTGAGGTGCTAGCTCATTGTGGTTTTAATTTGCATTTCTCTGATGAGTGACATTGAGCATCTTTTTATATGTCTTTTGGCCATCTGTATGTCCTCTTTGGAGAAGTGTCTATTCAGATCATTTGCCTATTTTTTAATTGGGTTGTTTAATTGGACAGATATGTAGAGAAAGATGAAACTACACTAACTTCTTACACCACACACAAGAATAAATTCGAAATGGATCAGAGACTTAAATATTAGACCATAAAAATCCTAGAAGAAAACAGAGGCAGCCAAATCTCAGACATGGTTCATAGCAATTTTTTATTGGCTATATCTCCCCAGGCAAGGGAAACAGAAGAATAAATAAACAAATGGGACTACATCAAACTAACTAAAAAGTTTTTGCACAGCAAAGGAAATCATCAACAGAATAAAAAGACAACCCACAGAATGGGAGAACATATTTGCTGAGACATCTGATAAGGAGTTAATATCCAAAATTTACAAAGTACTTAAAAAACTCAACACCAAAAAAACAAACAACTCAATTAAGAAATTGGCAAAGGACCTGAACAGACACTTCTTCAAGGGGGACATACAGAGGGCCCAGAGACATATGAAAAGGTACTCAGCATCACTAGCCATCAGAGAGATAAAAATTAAAACCACAATGAGATACCACTTCATGCTGGTCAGAATGGCCATCATAAACAAATCAACAAACAAGTGCTGGAGAGGCTGTGGGAAAAAGGGAGCCCTAGTGCACTGTTGGTGGGAATGCAGACTGGTGCAGCCACTGTGGAAAACAGTATGGAATTTCCTCAGAAAACTAGAAATGGAACTGCCTTTTGACCTGGCAATGCCACTGCTGGGATTATATCCTAAGAACCCTGGAACACCAATCCAAAAGAACCTATGCACCCCAATGTTTATAGCAGCACAATTTATAATAGCCAAGTGCTGGAAGCAACATAAGTGCCTATCAGTAAATGAATGGATAAAAAAACTATGGTACATTTACCCTATGGAATACTTACTACACAGCAGAAAGAAAGAAGGAGCTCCTACCCTTTGCAATAGCATGGGTGGAACTGGAGACCATTATGCTAAGTGAAATACGCCAGGTGGTAAAAGACAAATACCATACGATCTCACTTTTAAGTGCAACCTAATCAACAAAACAAATAAGCAAGCAAAATATAACCAGAGATATTGAAATTAAGAACAGACTGACAGTAACCAGAGAGGAGGTAGGAGGGGATAATGGGGAGAAAAGGGGGGTGGATTTTCAGGAACAGCTATAAAGGACACATGGATAAAACCAAGGGATGTTGGGTTCAGGGGAGTGAGGGGGATGGCGAGGGTTGGGGGGAAGTTGTGGTGGGAAAATGCAGACAACTGTACCTGAACAACAATAAAATTAAAAATTTAAAAAATTGCAAATTCAAATTTATCTTCAGGGATGAAATGATCTTTCAGTTAACTGATTTGTAATACCTGATATTTTTAAAGTCAACTCTGCATGTCAAACACATTGGTGTTTGGTTTTTTACTTTAATTTTCAAAAAACATTTTATTTATTTCTTTCTAGAGAGAGGGGAGAGGAGGGAGAAAGAGAAGGAGAGAATCATCAATGTATGGTTGCCTCTCACCTGCCCCTAACTGGGGACCTGGCCCACAACCCAGGCATGTGCCCTGACAAGGAATCAAACCAGTGACCCTTTTGTTTTCAAGTGGCCTCTCAGTCCACTGAGCCACACTAGCTGGGGCAGGTGTTTGAGTTTTTAAATGAAAATCTCTTTAAGGCTTGGGTATAGAGGCTTCTCTGAAACTCTCAAGGACTTTTAGAATTTCCTTGCTCTTTTGTTTCCTTCCACACAAGTCACCAGGCTTGGTTTAGAAAAAGAGCCATCTGTCTTCATTGGTTTCCATCTTTATGTTTCATAGCTTTTACAATAATTTAAGGTTCTAAGCAGGTGGAGAGGGTTTGGGCCAGGGTGAAGTGATCCCATCCTCGAGCTGATTCAAGAGCCAGTATTTATTCTCTGTTTACACCCCTGCCGTGGGCTTATGTGATAGCCCCAGCGTGCAGAGCCCCCACTGCTGCCAGAGGTCTGACTGCTATGCAGGGAGTGGGCACCGGTCAGGTTGGATTGTGAGGAACTAGTTAGTCTCTGTGTTCTGTGTGACCACCGGTGGGGGAGACTAGGTAGAAAGGAGATCCAAATGAGAGTTTCTGGCAGTACATCAAATCACCTGCCTGGTAATTCCAGATCAAAATGCAGTAATATTCAGTGCACAAAGGCTGCAGAAATGCTTGCCTTTCACTCACAAGGTTAGCTTTGGTTTCTGTTTTTCCATGGACATTTGTAGTCTGGGCAGGACAGTCAGTCATCCCATATTTTAACTTCTTCTGTTTGAATAAGGGGAATGGTAATATTTTCAGCATGCTTAAGAGATGGCTGAAAGTCATAAAAAGCTGTGAAATATTTGAAATAAAAGTTTGGACCAACATGATATTTCTGCTTTTCTGATCTTTTCTTAATCTTTCTTTTTAGGTTAATGATGCTTAGTTTCAGATGGCCATTGGAAACGCCCCTTGGCCCATTGGTGTCACTATGGTTGGTATCCATGCCAGAACTGGTAGGAAGAGATGTGAATACACAACGTCATGGTTGGTTGGTAAGCACTCCCGCACATCTCATCACATCGTACGTCATCCATTGCGGGTCACAGAGCTTCCTGCTACTTCCAGGCGTGCTTGGCTCTGATAAACCATTTCTTAAAGACAAGTTATTGCCTTTTAATAGAACTTTGGAAGCTCACTGACAGCACTTTTTAAACAGCCAGATGGAACAAGTCACTCATCTTCTCTCTTATTCTTCAGCTTCTCGGGCTGTACTGCTAAATGGGCCTGTGCTTTCATCTTCAAGCCTTAGTTCTTACAATGCAGACTTGTGACAGGTACAGAAATAATGGCTCTAATAAAGTGTCTCTTTTATACTTCAATAAAAGATTTCTTTAAAAACAAAAAAATCTTTCTCAAGTCCTATTAACTAATGATAGTTTAGGAAAGAAAAGGGAGAGCACATGTCCATGCTGTTCTAGCCTCTTGTGCCAGTGGGACATAGCTCCCACCTGCGGTCGGTTGCCTTTAAGAGAAAAACGTTCCTGAAAGAAAAGATTCCATATGGAGCTGCTGTCCACAAGCACGAAAAAGGATGGGTGAAGGAAGATGGCATGAAAATCTGGTTCAACCAAGTCTGGTCACGAAGACCTGGAGGATTACTTAAAAAACCAGCTTTGCTCGTTTTTGATGACTTCAAAGCCCACGTTACACAAGTGCAAAAGCAATTGCAGTGGACTTGCAACCCAACTTGCTGTGATACCTGGTGGGCTAATCAGCCAACTGCAACCTCTTGGTGTGTCAGTAAACAAGCCCTTTAAGGTCCTAATGAAGCAAGAGAGGACATTGTGGATGTAGTCGGCTGGAAATGATTTAACACCGACAGGCAGGATCAAGAAAGCATCCATCGCCCTGGTCTGTGACTGGATCGTAAGATCGTGGAACAGTGTCAAGAAGAAAGCAGTTGTGAAATTGTTTAAAAAATGCATCATAGCAATGCTGTGGATGGAACTGAGGGCAATGATGAAAGTTACTGGAATGAGGAAAGTCATCTTCAGAATACACTGGTGATGTAGAAACTGAAGAAGATGATACTTCTGAATTGACAGTGACTAAGAGTTCTTTGGCCTTCTATGATTCATAAATCTTATAAATTTGTTACCAGTACATAAAATTTCTTATACCTGGTATCCCTTATTGTGTTTTGTATATATTTATTATATAAAATTTCTTGTGCCACAATATGCTCAAAAATAAATACTAAAATTCCAATATAATGCAAAAACCCCAAGTATCTAAATATAAATAAATAAATAGTTGAATTAAAAAATTAAAATGAAAGATGTTTTTCCTGAAAGTTTGGGCCAAAAAATTGGGCACATATTATACATGGGAGTGCCTTATACACGGCAAAATTCGGTACTTTCTTAGGGATCCACATCACTCAGGAAGGGGTGATGTCATAGCAGAGCAGGAGACTTCAATACAAGTCTGTGTGCTGATCCATGAGGCTTCCAGTTCCTGTTCTCCACAGGCTGCTCTGATGCTGACAGCCAGGCTTTTACCCCTAGTTAGGACACTGGAGCTGGGTCTCTGTGAGCTGATCCAGGAGAAAAGACCTACAATCACTAACAGTATTACTCCAGTGACAAAACTGGCTTGCCCCTAGTGTCCAAAGATGAAGTTCCACTAATGAGGCCTGCTTATTCATGGAGTTTCCTTTAGCTGTTTAGTGTCCTATTCAGCAAAATGAATGTTCACCTGGGACTCTCAGAAATTTAGAGAAAGTTTCCAACATAAAAGACAGAGGCCAAAACAAACTCAGGGAAAAGAAGGCGCTCAGGGAGAAAGTTATCAAATAGGGAAGAGAAAACAAAACCCCTCAGTTAAAAACTGAACAGCCTTAGGTGAAGTCATAGCCATGAAATAACAACAATACACTATGAAGAGAAAGGGCAGTGAGTGAAAATGAGCTCTTGGAACTTAAACATTATGGCAGAAATGTAAAGATTAAATAAAACAGAAGATAAAATTGAGGCAATCTTGGCCGTGTGAAAGATAAAAGGATGAGGGAGTCAACCTGTAAGGTCTGCAACTGTTCAAATTTCAGGTAAAGGAGAACAGAGAAATTAATTGGAGGGTGAGGACATAAACAATAAATGCAGGAAAACTTCCCAGAGCTGAAGGACAGGAGATTCCAAAATGAAAACGAGAGCTCATTGAGTACACAGGCAAATGAATAAGAAAGGACTCACATCAAGGCAAAATATAATGAAGTATTGGAGGGTAAGGATAAAGAGAAGATTTTAAATGCTTCTGGAGGAATGAAGCAGGTCATTTACAAAGGCTCAGGGATTGAAACGCCATCACACTTCTTATTAAGAGTACTGGCAGCCAGAAGACGTTGGAGCAATGCCTCTGTAATAGTAAGGGAGAGAATTTTCAACTGATTCCCTTTCCATCTGAACTAACAGTCAAGCATGAATATAGGCTCAAGGCATCTCCAGACAGTGAAGTCTCAAAATGTGCCCTCTCATGTACCCATTTCGGGAATCGCCACGGTGAAAGGTCGCACTTCTGTGATGCCGTCTGTGTGCTTCACTTCACCAGTGTAGAGCAACAGTGTGAGGATATTATGATATGTCTGTTTGACAAGTGGAGGAACCAAGGCACAGAGAATTAAGTTCCCAAGACCACACACACAGCTAGGAAGTGGCGAGGTTGGGATTTGGACCTGGCTTGTCTTAACACCACTATGTGATATTGCCTCTACTTCAGGATGTGTTCCCCCCAAGTGAGGGAAACAAACAAAAAAGCTGCAGGAAGTGAGATCCAGCCCTGGAGCAGGGAAAAGGAGCTCCCAGGTTGGAGGAGAAGGGATGCTCTCAGATGGCAGCAGTATACAAGGAGGTCCGGAATCCAGCTGGCCTAGATCGGCACAGGCAGGCAGAGGGCTCCAGGAAGAAAAAAGGGGGAAACAGACACATTACCAATGTGTTTGGTCACACTCAGAGTTGTCTCACTGTTGGAGAGCAAACGGTGACATCTGCATGGAAGAGCAAAAAGATGGGGAAGCACACCTGTGCAAAGAGAGGTCAGCGTCATACACTGTGTGGTTCTGTTTGAAGAGTTTCTGTGTGGACATCATAAGGTACATCCTGAGTACTGTGTTCCCTACGCATTGTGACTGGGGAGGGTGGGGAAAGTGTGTGCGGGTGCCTGCGTGCTTATGTGCAGCCAGTGGGCGTGATGTAGAGAATTAAATCCTCAGCTTTCATGGTAGGAAGTCAGTAGGTTAAAAAATTAATCAATCAATCAATCACAATAAAACACAGTATCAGCATAGTATTTGGAAATAGGGCAGTAAATATCAGAAGAAACACTTAAGAAATTTGAAAGGTTGCCTCTGGAATGGCACTGGAATGAGGGATTGGAAAGGGTGGAGCAGAGGACTGCTCTTGTTTGATGTAAGAGCTGTGTACCTTCTTTTTCCATAATAACACACAACACATGGGATTGTTCTTGACTGTTCTTATCTGTTCGAAAACCTTGCTGGTTCTCTATTCAAAGTAGATCTAAAATCTGACCCTTCTCACTACAGCCACTGCTGCCACCTGGGTCCAGCCACCACCTCTGTCATCTGCAGTGTTGCAAAGTCTCCACTGTGGCCCCTGACCTTCTCTCCCTGCGCTTTCAGTTAGGTGTCTGTGCAGCACCCAGAGTGATCCAGTGAAGTCACAAACCGGATTCTGTCGCTCTCTTGCCCAGAGCCCCACAGTGGTTCCCTAGTTCGCCTGGAGCAAGCCGAAGGCCTTTCAGTCATGCCCCCACATCCACCCCACCCCTTCCCTGCTTTACACTTGTCCATAGTACCTATCGTGATTTAACGTGTTAGGTATGTTACATATTTATTTTGTTTCTTGTCTATCTTCCCTTATTAGAACCTAACCTTATTGCGGGTGGGGTTTTGTTTTGTTCCTGGCTGTATTTCTAGAGCCTGGGATAGTGCTTGGCACATAGTAGGCCCTGAATAAAGATTAATAAATAAATATTTTGCTATTATAAAAATAAAAATTGTATGCAAAAAAACCATCAGTTTTTTTTTGCAGTGAGTTAAATAGCTCACTGCCTTACTAGTCTAAGCATCACAAGTAATTTGAAAGTGAAATCCTGAGGGATCCAGTTGAAAAGGTTTCTTTCCACTTGGACAATAACCAGATGCTGTCGTGAAACTATGCCCCTTTAACTTAAAAATCTGTGCTGTGTACTATCAATCCTCACTGTAAAATTTATCATACTGTAAACTTCTTATGACCTGGACTACTGATTTCTGAAGTTTTTGGCAGTTAACATTTCAGACAAGATACTAGCATTGCTTTTTAAATCAGATTCTCCTTGGTGAGGGTACACAAACCTCACAGATACCTTCTTTAAGGGGCAAGTTCCTAAGATTCCAGTTCTTGTCAGGAAAGTCACCCCCATCAGTCTTAACCCCCGTTTGTCTTTTATTCGCTCATCCTGATTCGTGCCATGTTCTGCTGCTGCTAATGCTGTTTGTGTTTCATCAGGGTGTTCTCTTTCTCCTGTTCGCTCCTCTTCTCACCTATTTCTTATGAGGTGTTTTGTTTTCAATTTGGGCTTCACTGTTGTTTGAATACTTAGGTAATTACAGAGTAATGAAGAGTTCTACATGCTTGGTGATGCTTCAGGATGTACCTGTTATATCCGCCAACATTTCAAGGCAGTTCTTCACCTCTCTTCCTCAGGCTTCCAGACACACTCTTCTGTTGTTGCGTAGTGCAGTTGGAGCCGCATACTCTGCTTTCCCACTAAGTCATGAAGCTCTTTCTTTTAAGAGATGATATTTCTTGGTGTCATTTTGAGGAAATAAAACAAATTTGGGGAAATATTAGCTAAGAACCAGGCAGGGTGCTGTATGTGCAATTTCACATTCAGTGTCCAGTATAGGGCTGCACTTGGTTAACCACTGTCCTCTGGTAGGGTTCCATTCTTGTCAATGTGATGGGAATTGGGTGATTGTCATTTTTGTGAACTCAAGCTGGGAAACCTTAAAATAATTTTTGTCACAAATGACATCGGAGGTGATTAAAATTAAGTGCTGCTGTTCTTGGTGGATGTTATGTTTAATGACTAATCCATATAGCTGTAGATAAAACAGTTAGCCGGACTTATTGCTGGTTGCAGAACTCTTCCCGGCACTGTTCCAGAGAGACCTAGAGCAGCCTGACCAGGTTTCTGCCCTGGTCTCTGGCCTGTTTGTGAATTTGGATGATGACTTAGAGGTGTGTTTGCTCACCAGTGGATGAGAAAGCTAAGAAGAATACCTGAAAACGAAATGCCAGCTAAGGGTGTTAAAAGATCACAGACGTAAGGATGAGTTGCAAGAGACTGGAAGAATTTTAAGAGTGACAGTTCTTGTCATCAGGTAAAATTATCACTATCAAGTTAAAGACTGGATAAGAACTGGCCTTAGCTGCAGGGGATAGAGAGCCCTTGATACTTATGAGGCGGTGGGAATTTGTGGTGTGCTCTGTAGTTGTCTAAAAAGAACTGAAGGCCTCGGTTACACAGGTGGCAAAGGTCCGGAACAAAGGCAGTGCAGCCGCAGCCCACTGAGTTCGGCAGGACTGGCCAGGTCACGTTTGCAGTGTAGCACTCAGTGTCAGGATGTTCAAATGCTTTCATTATGTATCATTTTGTGCATCCAAAGAGACACGTGCAAGTTATAAAGTGAACAAAACAGGTATCTAAAGGCCTTAATTGCAGCTTAAGAACTAGAGCATTTTGAAAAGCATGCATCTGTATTTTCCTTCTCTACCCCAGAAATAACCATCATCTTGAATCTGTTACTTCCTTGCTTTTTCAAAAATAATTCCGCCATGTTATATGTATGTTTCTGAGCGATATATTATTTTTGAACTTGTTTTTGAGTTTTATTAAAATGCTATTATATTGTTGTGCAACCTTTGCCACTTGCTGTTTACACTCAGCATTATTTCTAAGATTCAGGTACATCAGTTGTTCTCAACCAGAGTCCCCACCTGGGCCATAGAACACACAAAGTGGTCCGAGTGCCCATTCTGACACGTTTCCCTAGGACATACACAGGAGAGGAGCTGTCTCATTAGGTACAGTGGATGTTTGAGACTAGGCAGTAGGCCTCAACTCTCTGCTGGACCTCGAGTTGTTAGACGCTCTGCCTCGTTAATCATTGTGACCGCTGTGAAGGGCTCCATCTGTGAGCGTATGGATGCTCGTTCACAGCCCTCCTGTGATGAACATTTGGGTGGTTTCCCATTCTGCTGCTGCTGTTATTGTTACTGTGGCCAGTTGTACTGTGACTGCTTTGTCATGTCTCTGGGTGCACATGAAGAAACGTTTCCCTAGGTGTACATCTGAGTGGTATTGCTAGAGACTGCCACATTTTAGTGGGGACATTGGTAAACTGCAGTGAATACAGAGGAGGGCAAGTAAGGAAAGTCCCAAGGTGTCATAACCAACCTTTATTTTCCTTATTTTCTTAGGGATTGAAGAGGTTAGTGACCATTTGCCAGAAGTACTTTCCTACAGATCCCTCAAAATGCGTGGAGTACAATGCATTTGGTGTATGGTGTGTGGATACAGGGAGAAACTCCAGGGAGCACGGTGCAGACTTCTGGAACTTCCAGCAGGAACCAGGGAAGAAGACAAATGGGTTTTCTAGACTCTGGGTTCTACCTAATGCAGTTCTTGCATTTTAAGAAGTGTCTTGGCGCTCATATCACAGCTGACTGCAGACTGACTTCTGTGTTGCTGATGTATTAAATAGTTGAAAAACTAAAACTAAGTTCAGAAAGACTCTCCCTAGTTTAAATGTGCAGACAGCGGTCACAGAAGAGGTTTAAAATGACTCTTTCCCTCGAGACCTGGGAGTTGCAGTTTGATGACTGAAAGTTCATTTGAGGGTGGATTTCATTGTTTCTGTAAAATATAGGGCTTTTCCCACTGTCCTATATGTCATATTTTTGGAAAGTATTTTTATATGTCTGCATAGAAATATGGAACCATTTAGTAACACTTTATAGTCCTTAAATGTTGAACATTTGCCATCCTGATAGAGAATTCAAATGTAAATGTTACAGTTGACTCAAGTGTTATTTTGATTGCATTTCAAAACTTGCTTTTATCGTCTAAGGAGTGGAAAGTTTTGTCTCTGTTATCTCCTGGGACAGAGGACTAACAGGAAATAAGAGTCTGAGAAACAAAGACGGTATGTTATAGCAACAGAAGTTCAAATTCAGTAGTCTCAGCACATGCAGGTCCAGGTGGGGAAGTGGGGTGTCAAGCCAGCCAAGAATGGGGGCATTGTGATGCTGCTGGTCCATCCTGCACTGGGACTGCCTGCAAGTTCCGTCCTCGTCAGACCTGTGGGGGACCGCTGTTCCCAGCTCCCTCCCTCCAGGCAGAAGAGAGATGCCGTCACTCTCATCACTGCCTGACACAGTAGGCCCTGGGTTTGATTTTCACAAAGCAGGACTTCTGAATTTTGTGTGTCACACCCTGGGAATTGTGATTGGTCACTGCGCTTTAGGAGCTGAGAGGACTCGGTTGATAGAGGGAAGTGGGTAGACACAGTGTTTGTCATCTGTCCATGTACCAGACACCGCACCAGATGGTGGTGAGAGCGGGACTCTGTCTGAAGTGTGGACCTCTGGCCTCAAACTGCAGCTCTCCACCTCATGACCGAATGACCATGGCTAACTTAATCTTTCTGAGCCTCAGTTTCTTTGTCCGCAAATAGTAGGCAGTCACAGCAGTCCATACCTGCCAGTGTCATTGTTGTGTTTAAGTAAAATGCTTAGCACGCTGCTTGGCAAATAAGAGCTCAATGGCTACGGGCTGCCGTGTCCTTGTTGTTATCCGAGTGTCACCGGAGTAGCTGTCAGGAGCCCCGTGGTCAGGGGCAGTGTGTGCTCACGGAATGATGATGAGAATGGTGGCATCCGCAGCAGCGGTAATAGTGAGACACTCACTGAGCGTTTACTACATGCGGGTCCTACGAGGCTCCCACTTTCTGAGTTTACAAGGGTGGAGGATGTGGGAGCTGAGTCAGCTGATGAGGCAGGTGAGTGTAGATTCACAGTCCCCTATTCTGGTCCTTTTGGGGAAGGCATGAAAGCTGGTCTTGGCCCCTTGTGATCTGTGCCCATGCCTGACTTTCTGCATGTTATTTGCATGGGTGGTGGCTGAGGCCCCCCGTCCTAAATTGAGCCAGGTTCCTCATCCCCCAACCCTCCCCACTTCTTACTCTGGAAACCATGCCCTAGACTTTGCAATGCTGAGATAACAATCTAGACCAGTGATTTACTTGTGTGCTGCAAAAATTTTTAAAACATGTAGTACCTGAATATTTAGGCAGGGGTCATGACCTCATTTCCCTTAGCTTGTCATATTTAAAAATGAGGACAGCCAATACAATAGCCATCTGGTGCAAATCAATCAAAATAATACCTATGGCTTTTTTGTTGTTTGTTTTTTGTCAGATGACACATTTTATGGTGTGCTACAGAATTTTAGTAATTACTTTATGTGTGCCATGAGTTGAAAAAGGTTGAAGTTTACTGATCTGGACCTTTTGCTACGTAGTCTTATTGCAGAGGACTCGTTTATACGTCCTGCTGACTGAAGACTGCCCACATGACGTCTGTGTACTCACCAGGCCACAGCATGGCAGTCAGTCATTTTCACACTGCCTCCCTCCCGTTTGCTGTTTAGTGAACGTGCTGCATAGAGAAGAAGTGGCATCATGTGACAGCAGTGCCTTCTAAAATTGATCAGTACGGATAGATAGTTTAAAAAATATATGTAGCCCTGGTAGGTGTGGCTCAGTGGATTGAGTGCCAGCCTGTGAACCCAAAGGTCGCAGGTTCAATTCTCAGTCAGGGCACATGCCTGGGTTGTGGGCCAATCCCCAGTGGGGGGCATATGAGAGGCAACTGGTCACTGTATCTCTCCCACATTGATGTTTCTCTCTCTCTCCTTCTCCCTCCCTTGCCCTCTCTAAAAATAAATAAAATATTTTTTTAAGTAATTGTAACATGCTCTACAGTGACGTGAATGTTAACCATTTTGATTTTGGATGGAGGGAGGCAGGTTCAAAGACGTAAATCCCTCATAGAGAGTTTTCCATTTCCCGGAAACTAAAGATTTCAATGAATACAAATATCGAATGGGTAGAGAATACAAAATAAGACCTCTTGTATTCTCTGAATCATGAAAATTTTAATTTAGAAGATAACTAACAGCCTACGAACACTCTCCCTCTCAGAGCAACAGATGATCATTAGCAAGTCTCATCAGCCCATCTCTCTGCCTCCCATGACCAACTTAACTGGAGAAGGGTTGTAGTTACATCAATCTCCTGATCCCACCTGTTTATCATTCTTATAGGAGTTACCATGGCTATTACTGCTTCATGTTCCTTTTACATGCTAACTATAACGCAACAGACAACCACATAATATCACATTAACAATATTAAAGCATCCTTTACATGAGAAAACATGCTCATAATAATGCAATGAATGCCCCACTACTCTTAACCATTAATTCCAGGATTATTTGGGGGACTTTGTATTATAAATATAGTTTAACCAAAATATTAGGTTGAGAATCTATTAATAGAATCTAAAAATAGTTGTTTATTGAAAACTGCTAGAACTGCTAATTCATGCCCCCACACCTAAGAGTGTGGCTTTTGTAAACTTTGGAAGTTGTCCCTTGGCCTTAGGAACTGCAAAGTTGGTGCAAGTTCAAATAAAAGTGAGAAAGCTAATTGCCTCCTCAATAGTAATTTCACTATTTATACTAATTATACCAGTCACAATAACTGTCTCTAATATTCAGAAATACATTGTATATCAAACTGTGTAGAAACTATAATCTCATGCACCTTTATTACCAGGCCAATCCCCACAGTAATGTTTACCTCCTCCAGCCAGGAAATAGTCATTTCTAGCTGACACGAATAACAGTTTGAACTATGAAACGATCACTCAGCTTCAAGCCAGACTAGTTCTCAGAAGTATTGATTCGCACACCAGTAGCCCTGCACCACTCGTCACATGACTCGTTAACCGAGTTCTCAATGTGATATATGCACCCAGATCCAAATGTCAATGCTTCAAGTGCCTCTTGTGTTTCTTACCCCAGTACTAATGCTAGTTACCACCCACAGTCTTTTCCAATTTATTGGCTGAGAAAGAGTAGGAATTACATCATTCCTGTTAACTGGCTGATGATACGGCTGAGCAGATGCTAATACTGCCACCCTGCGAGCAATCTTATATAACTGTATCAGAGACACCGGATTTATTACACCGATAGCATGATGCCTATGTAACTCTAACACGTACAGAGGATTACAACAGATCTCCTTACTCAACCTTGACAACTCCAACCTCCTGCTAACCGGATTCCTCCTAGCTGCTACCAGCAAATCAGCCCAATTCGGATTACCCACGACTAGCCTCTGCCATGGAAGGCCCTACACCCATCTCAGCACCACTCCACTCAGGCAGGCATTTCTCTACTAACCTGACTCTACCCACTGACAAGAAACAACCTGATTCAAACAACAATATTATGCCTAGGAGCAGTCGCCACACTGTTTATAGCAATCGGGGTCCTCACTCAGAATGGCATTAAGAAACTATAGCTTTCCCCGCCTCAAGCCAACTAGGCCTGATAATAGTCACCATGAGCCTTGACAAGCCCTCCCTATGCCTTTCGCCGTGTGTGTACACATGCATTTTTAAAGCCATACTGTTCTTATGTTCAGGGTCTGTTATTCACAGCCTACATGATGCACGAGACACTTGAAGGATTCACAGCACTGCCCTTCCCTCTCACTGCACTCATTATGGAAGCCTGGCACTAACAGGAATACTTTTCCTAACAGGATTTCATGCCAAAGACCTAATTATCGAAACCGCTAACTCATCATATACCAACACCTGACCCCTACTAATCACTCTCATCGCTACCTCCCTAACAGGAAAGTTGTACTTAAAACTTTACATTAGTGAGTGAGATCGACAATCTTGGCAGCAAACCACTGGTACCATTCCTTTCCTGGTGTAAAATTTTCTTGACAGAGGTCACTGTCTTTCACTGAGAAGCAAATTTTAATTCTTACTGCCATCTGATAAGTTACAGAGGACAGATATCAGTCCCTCCATTTCCGTGTTACCCTCGCAGCAGGTAATAATCCTGTCGAAGTTTCACAGCCAGGTTTGGGGCTGGGTATAGAACCCAGTTTTCTTGATTTTTTCCTTGTGACACTATGTACCTCAGATGCAATGAGACTGGGCTATCTGACCTGCACCCAAAGGACTCCAAGTGAATTTTATAAAAGTACCATTTTAGCCGTGGCAGCTGTGGCTGTCTTGGTCAGAGCATCGTCCCATAGCCAAAAGGTTACAGGTTGATTCCCGGTCACAGCACATACCTAGGTTGCTTGCAGATTCTTGTACTCTTATAATTACAAAGTCAACCATATTCGTTTGGCTAAGATGTTCGTAGGAATATGGGCGGCAGAGTTTGAGAGAGTAAAATATGTAAAGGAATTATTTTGTCAGTGGCTGGTTTAAATTGAATATGGGCAACTACATTTCTAAATTTTTCTTAAAAACTATTTTTGTGGCGGTGACACAGTCAAGGCGGCAGATGGGGACAGGGCTCCTCAGTGGGGTGGGGCCTGGTCCAGAGCCCGGAGAAGAGTAAGAGGTCCTGCTGTGGAGCCAGAAGCCAGGTCAGGGGACCTACAGAGTGCAGCAAGGTGGCAGGAGGGCTGTGGTGGAGGGCTGGTCCACACCCATCCTGACCCTGGTGCACAGGGTCTCGGGCAGCCTCTCTGCAGGCTGCAGGAACATGCAGGACAAGTGTTTCACAAAAGCCATGACCCAAAATAATCAACATTGTGGAAAATAAGAAATGTAAATACTTTGCCAAGCCGGACCCGCAAATTCGCAAGTACAATGAGTAGCCAGGCCAAACTAGGTGGGTGAAGACAGAATGGACCCCAAGTTTAGGAACCTATGGAAAAGGGGTGCAGGGCAGACAAGTGGCATGTACACAACAACTGAACAATGGAACCAAGATGCGGGTCCCGACAGGGACTGCGTTGGGCCTTAACCCGCCTCTGGCCAGTGCTGTGAGGGCAAGGACTGTGTGACCATGTGGGAGGTGGGAGCGGGGTCAGAGTGATTGGCAAGTGTGGCAAAGGTGTCTGTCACTGGACCCTGAGGTGTGTTAACCCTAGAAAAAAAATGGTGTCCTCTCCAGAAGATCCAGCCAGGGTGGCAGAGGACTGTGAGGATCACTGGAAATGCTACCTGTGGTTGGTGGGTGACTGGGCTAAGCACAAATATGCCCAACACTTACAGACACAGTGGTGTCAAAGCCACTCTTATGAGTTCCTTGACTCATCCTCTTCACTCAAATACTATGGACACTTGGCTAGAGAGATGCCAACATTCCTCATTGTGAGCTGTTGGAGAGGAAAGAGTAAAGGGAGTCGGGAGTATCATCCTGTGCAGGCGTGTGGAAGTCTACCAGAGAGACTGGTGAAGATCAGGTACCACAGTGCCCATCACCAGGACCATAGCACCACTGAGACCTCGACCACCCATCACTGGAGACATGGTGCTCCTGAGGTCTGGAGCAGCCACCTCTGGGACTATGGTGCCACTAAGACCCAGATCACCAGCTGATGGAGCCACGGTGTCCTTGAAGACCTGAGCACCTACCAAAGTTATCACAGAGTCACTAGGACCCAGACCACCCACTGCTGTCGCCACGTTGCTACTGAGGTCTGAAGTGGACATTACAACGACCACGATGCCACTGAGTTCTGCAGCACCTATTACCAGTATCAGGATACAGTGGAGGTCCGGAGCACATACCGCCATGACCATGGTGCCTCTGAGGTCCAGAGTACCCACCATTGGAACCACAGCTTTCTGTAGCTCCCACCAACATGACCACGGTGCAGCAGAGCTCCGGAGCACCCACCATTGGGAGCATAGATCCACTGCCTTCCCTTGCTCTAGTCAGTACAACCACAGTACCTCTGAGGTCTGGAACACCAACCAGAACTTCTGTGCCATTCTCAGCCGAAGCAGCGACTGGGATCCATACCACTTGACACTGACTGGGCCAGTGTCCAGGTGAGCTGGGACCAGGAGGCTTCTGGACAATGGATGCTAATGCTAGGCTCAGACCCCAGGAACTAGGGATACTTCACCTAAGGAAGGACAGCAAAATCCCCCCTAGATCATATTTTCCTTTAATAAATCTTGCTTTAGAGCAAGAAATGCCAACAACAGAAGTGATGGGGCTCATAAAAAAGACAATGGAAGTGATGAAGTTGGACCACCAAATGAGAGAAACTCAAATCCAACAAGACACAGCAATGGAGGAGGCCAGCCTGATACTCACTGAAAAGTTCTCATTCCAGGCTGATACTAAGGTCATGATAGCAAACTTCTCCAACAAAGCTAAGAAGTACCAAAGGGAAATGGAAAATCAGTGGGACAAATATGCTCAAGAAAGTTGTGAGATGTTTCCAACAAGACAAGAATCAGCCTCCAAATAGGCAAAATAGACTTCAGAGCCTCAAACAACACAGCTCTTGGAGAAAGCAAAGCTGGTCTCCAATTTCCAGCAGCAGCAGGAGGCAGTGAGGGACATTTCACTGGGAAAGGAGAAAGAGTAAAGGGAACTGCAGACAATCCAGAAGGAGCTAAAGAAAGTGTGAGCTGAGACAGCTGCAAAGGCCCGGGCCCAGTACCTCCAGGAGAAAGCCTTACTGGAGAGGCAACTGAGTGAGCCAGCCGTGAGCATGCTGGGGGAGAGGGAAGACAAGGAGCTGAAATGGAAGGGCCAGGCCTTGGAAGTGGCAGCAGAGAGGCGCGCTGCTCAGCAGTGCTGCCTCTGAACAGAGAGCCTGGAATCACACATTGAGAGTCCTGCCAGCAGTCCCAGCAGCACTGTGAGGGAAAGACCCTCCATCCCTAGTTAAAAATCACAAAGCAGCAGCTGGAGCAGGAAAAACGGTGGTCTTCAAAGAGCTTGCATGAGGACAGGCAGGAAAGGCATCCAGGAAGATCTCACTGCCTGATGTGGCAGAAAACCAGCCTGCAAGACGGGGATCCCAGAGGAGCTCACAGCCCGAGATGCCAAAACACCTGCACCACAGGTGGGGATCTGAGAAGAGCTCACAGCAGAGTGTTCCAGGGTCAGGAAGAAGTTCCCAATAGGGAATTGAATCACAGCTGAACTGCTAGGTATTTGTGTGACCAGCTTCCCTTAATTAGGTTTTTCTTTCATTGGGTCCTGTTGATAAGCCAGATTTTCCTCACATCCCCAGATCCCATATCACCACCTGTCAAACACTCATACATGAAACCAGGTGGAGAGTTTGACCCCCTGGAGAAGAGGGACTGTGAGTTTTCCCTGTTGCTAGGAATTCCTCTGCACACCCGCTAGAGGTATGGGTGCTTAAACTCTCCTGGCAGGTGGAAAGGAAATGGGTCTGGGAAGGAATAGACTCTAAGGATGAGCAACGGTCACCTGAGTCTGGGCCTGTGCACCTGTCTGGGTGAGGAGTGGCTGAGGAAGGCCATGTGGCTAGGATTGGCTAAGGAGCACCCATGGTTTGGAAGCCACAATTTGCAGCATCGGTTTGCAGAAGACAGGACCCCAAAACCTGCTTGTGAGAAGGAGCTGTGGGTTCAAGTTTTGTTAATATGTTCACAGGTTGCCCTCAGTCTTTCAGTTTTTGGCCTGTATGTCTGGGCCAATAAGGGCAGTTCTGTGCTGGCTCCAGGAGGGAGCCTGCTGGGTCGGATATGGGCAGACTGGAGCATGTGGTGCCATTATCCAGTGCCCGAGGGGGTATTGACTTGTAACTGTAATACTGTGCCCTACATACATTTTGGACTGTGGGGTAAGGTGGCCTGTGGCTGGTTCCCTAGATTCCTGAACCATTATGCACTGAACAGAATCGCCAACAGCTGCACAAGTGGGATGGAGCCTGTTACGCTGAGGCGCTCCCGTCACTGCGCAGTAGGATTTCAGTAGACAGAGGTCTGCTGGGTGATGCAGAGGAGGGAAGGGGCCTTGAAACCTCTTTCTGACAGTAAGACACAGGAAGGAAAGGAGAATGAGTAAATAAACCTCATCGACGCCCTGACCCCGGGGGATTCAGGGTTGGTGGCAGCAGAACCTCCCCCATCACCAGCCCCTCCACTGGCTACTCCTGAAATGGGGCCACAGACCCAGCGGGGCAATTCCCTTGACAGAGCCTGACTGGACCCCAAATGGTGGGACCCTAGCCTTCCTGGAGCATTACAGAAAGTACATACTGGAAGGGCTTAAGAAAGGGGGTGCCCCAGCAAAAGAGCCTCAGCATGTTACGAGCCCTTCAACACAAACCAAATGAAGACTCTTCTGAGTTTTTAGAAAGGGCCTACCAGGCCTATAGAAAGCACACTGGTGCTGACTCACAGGCACCAGAAAATGTGCAGATGGTGACCTTGACCCTTATTGGACAAAGTGCGCTGAATATTAGGAGACTCTAGAAGTTTGATGGGGCATTGGGAATGAATCCTTCTTGGCTAGTAGACATAGCCTTAAAAGTCTACAACACCCGGGGAGCAGGGAAGATAAAGCAGGCCCTAATGTTCTTAGATTGAGGGTAGAAAGACCAGGAGAAGAAGAGAGACTCTAAAGGGAAAAAAGGGAGGTCCATTGGGCACCCATCAATGTGCCTATTTCCAGGAGGAGGGTCACTGCAGAAGGGAGTGCCCGAAACTCCAAAGGGGAAGTACAGATGAAAAGCCTCCCTGACGAATGCTGAAAAGGTGAGGGGAGTGATGACCAATGAGGAGGCCCAGGGGGCTCCCTTGGACATCTCCCGACCTATTACCATGTCCCTGTATGAGCCCCAGGTTCAGTAAATGGTGGGGAGCAAGCCAGCTGAATGCCTTTTAGATACGGGAGCTACATATTCGGTGTGGAATATGAAATTGGCTGAGAAAAGTTGGGCTGCAGTCAGGGTACTGGGTGACTGGACAACCACACAAACAGGCATCCCTTCGAGCCCTGGAAGGCCAGCCTGCGGACCAGAGGGTGCACACAGTTTTCTCTCTGTGCCAGCTGGACCTAATCCATTTCTGGGCCGAGGATTACTTTGCCAATTAAATGCACAAACAACTTTTTCTCCTGAAATGCAGCAATTGTGTGTAGAGGTCCCACTGGAAAAAGCTCTCCCGCTCCAGGCACTCCTGGCTTGCCCGGAAGGTCCCGGAGGTGAAGTCTTCCCACCTCAGATCCATGAAGAGGTTGGTCAAATCATTTGGGCTGATGGAACCCCAAGTAAAGTGGTTAAAGTCCAACCCATAAAAGTTAGCTTAAAAGAGGGGGTGCGAATTCCACAGACAACACAGTACCCCCTCAGAAAGGAGGCTTTAGAGGGGATTCAGCCAGTAATGCAGAAATTCTTAAAATCAGGACTAATCCGGTAACGCCAGTCTCCCTATAACACTCCCACTTTGCCAGTCAAAGAGCTTCACTCTGATGAATCTTGATTGTTACAGGATCTTTGAACTGTAAATAACATCACACAGAACATTCATCCTATGGTGCTCAACCCCTGTACTCTGTGGACCGTGGTGCCTGGACATAGCAAGTGGTTTTCAATCCTAGGCTTGAAGGGTGCCTTTTTCTGCATCCCAAAAGATAAACTGGCTCAGGTACTGCCTGCCTTTAAACTGCAGGACCCACAAACAAAAGCTACACCCCATCACTGCTGGACTGTGCTGCTTCAAGGATTGAAGAACTCCCCAACTGTATTCGGGGAAGTATTAGCCAAGGACTTAAGGGATATTCAGTTGAGATCAGGAGTTCTGCAATACGTAGATGACATGCTGATAACTAGCAATACCTACGAGGACTTTTGCCCAGCACCATCACAGTCCTAAATCATTTGGCAAAAAGGGCATATAAGGTGCTGCCGCACAGGGCCCAGATTTGCAGCAGGGAGACCAGCGGCAGGAGGGCTGCCACAGCTAGGGGCTTTCATCCCCTGCTTGGACCTGTCAAAAGTTCAACCTCATTACACAGGACGAGATGAGGGACAGGCCTGAGAATGAGGACTCACTAAAACTGATCCCAGTTCCAAATGGAAGATCTCACCCTTGGTGTGATCGTACTTCCTAGTTATCCCCTCAACAAACACTGACATAAAGGGACCCGTTATGGAAGGGATGCTTTGATGGACCTCATTCGGCCCTATTCAGAAGGCTCTCATATGCAAAGGGCTGCTCAGAGGATCATCCAGCATGCCAGTTACATGCCAAAACCTGTCCTGAGACAGCAGGTGCCCAGTGCACAGGGGAGAACAGTAGAAAGGGTTGTGCCCTTTGAGGACTGGCAAGTGGATTTTACACAAATGCCTAAACCAAAGGGAATTTCCAATTTCTTTTTTGTGGACACTCTTCCTATGTGGATATAGGGACCCTTTACTAGAACTGAGGAGGTGGCCGGAGTAGCGGAACTTTCACTGGAAGACTGACCCCCCAGGTCTGGCCTCCCTCACAGCACTCAGAGCAACAGTGGGCTGTCGTCCACTTCAGGGATGTCCCAGAAAGTCGGGCGGCCACTGCAAACACGAAGGAAAGTTAATGCGTCTTGGAGACACCAATCCACAGGAAAGACTTTGAGAAAATGAATCACGTAATAAAAAAGTCCGTGGCAAAAATATGCCAGGAAACGCATTTGAAATGTGACTAGGCACTGGCCATTGTTTTGCTCTGAATTAGGGCGGTACCCAGAGAGGGGCTTAAGTGAAGCCCTTTTGAAATAGTTACGGAAGACCCTTCCAAATTCCTGTTTTAGGAATGCCCCCTTTAGATATGGAGCACAAGTCAAAGATTAAACAAAATGTGCAACATTTAGGGCAAAGTCACCATTCTGCACAAGTTTGCTCATTGCAGGCTCACATATCCCTCTGAGAAGCCCCTGCTCCCACTCCAGCTGGGAGGCTGAGTCTTACTAAAGACTTGGAAGACTCCAGGCCCTGAACAGCAGCTCACGAAACAAGACCCCGGTGCCTATTGCTGATGAGAGAAACCTGGCTCTGCTTACTGACACGTGTGAATAATTACAGATCAGCAAATCTGTTAGCGTGCAATCAGGGTGCATTGGTGATTCGTTCCCATGGAAGAGAATGGGCCTAGCTAGGGTGGTGGTGCAGGGGTCAAATGCATAGGTTCAAGGCTAAGCAGGATGGCTGAAGGCCAGGGGTGTGGCAACCCCAGGTGGCCTGAGGCCAGAGAGCCAAGAGTGGGAGCCCTTTGATCTGAGGACTCATATAGTTGGCAGGATGGGAGTAAAAATGTTACATATTGATTGACAGGTAAAGGTGGTGTCAAATTTCCCTGGTGGACATGAATACCCAAACTTAGGTATGTGTGGGGGTCTGTTAGCCCAAATTATCTGTATTTCTTCACTTATCTTGCTCCAGACTCCATTTGTTCATCTAGTTATAAAACAGATATGTGACAGGAGGCAGTTAATTAAAGTTGGGGCAGGTGCCCAAAGTTATTTATGGGCTCCTTCTTTGGGCACTGTGGACCCTCTCCCGCATTCCAGGCCCAGGGATGAAAGCATAGTTTCAAGGCCTTCTTTCCCAGATAGTGGAAACACTGAATAGAATTTCAAGGACTTCCCTCTTTCCTTGCTAACATAGTGTTTCTTGTGATGTTGGAGCAGCTGGTGATATTCGACTGGACTCAAGACTGCTGAGTTAGTGGGTGAGACATGTCTCCCTCCTCCTCCCTGCCTTGGTTTGCTATTCATTCTACCTAAGTGATAAAAGGCATTTCCTGGCAACCAGGATGCTAGATACTGGCCAGTAAGGACAGCACAGTGTAAGAGTTCTTTCTATGCTGTCCTCTACCTCACTATGATGTCCTATTGACAACACACTCTTCTCTAAAGCTCACAGGAATTAAGCCTTGGATCCACCACACACGGATAAAATGGGCACTGCCTGAGGAGTGTTTGAATGCTGCTGTTGTGGTCAATGCTAAAAACTACAGCTGGACCTGCACTCCAAAAGGAGATTTGAAATTACTCTTTCAAAGAAGACAGCAACCCCCAATGCAAAGTGACTGTATTCCTTTCGTACTTGATCTATGTGTTTAAAATGTAGAGACTTGTGGCTGCTTGATACTGAGTTAGAGTATGAACCTTACAATAGTTAAAGGTAGATGAATATTGACTTCCAGTCAAGATGAAGGTGTAGGTAAACAAACCTCACCTCTTTGCACAACTATAGCAAAAAAATAAAACTAAACTGCAAATAAATATCACCCAGAATTGTCAGAAAATTAAGCGGTATGGAAGTCCAACAACCAAGGATCTAAGCCACATTCATCTAAGCCACAGACTGGTAGGACAGGTGGAGATGCAGAGACAGCAGAGAGGTGCAGAGGGGTGGAGAGGTGGGGAGAGGTGGAGAGGCACAAGGACATGGAGTGGTGCAGAGAGGCACACAGAGGTGGAATGGGTCATCCCACATCCATGTCTGGTGGATAAAAATTGGGAGGGATACCTAGGGAGTGAGGCATCCTAGTCTCAGACCAGACCACCCAGCCTAGGGTTCCAGCAACAGGAAGATAAGTCCCAATAACTACTGGGTGTATAAACCATTGAGGGTTGGGTCAGCCCCAGAAAGTGGGGGATACACAAGAGGCTCCACTTAAAGGGCCCACAACAGACTTAGGACTCATGCAGACCCATCTCATCTGTGATTCAACACCAGGGCAACAGCTGGGAGGGCAGCAGTGGCATACAGGGAGAAAGTGAAGTGACAGGCAAGAGGTCGAGTGCTGGGAGACAACTTCCTCCTGGGAAAAACTCCAGGGGCTAGGCATTGGCACTGTCCCCTCTCTCCACCCTCCCCCACACAGAGCTACAGAGCAGTGACACAGATTGCTCTGCCCTGGTGATCACTTAAGCCTCCTCCCCACACAACTTCCAGATGTGCTTTTCTGCAATAGGCCACACTACTAAGACAGGGAATCAAAGCAGCTCTATCTAATCATAGAAACAAACACAGGGATGCTGCCAAATTAGGAGACAAATATGGCCCAAATGAAACAACAGGACAAAACTCCAGAAAAAGAAATAAATGAAATGAAGATAAGAAACTTATCAGGTGCAGATTTCAAACACTTTCTCGGGATGCTCAAGAAACTCACTGGTTACTTCAACAGCATAAAAAAGAGCCAGGCAGAAATGAAAGTTAAATGAAATAAAGAAACATTTACATGGAGCAAACAGTGGAGGAGATGCAGTGAGAATCAAATCAACAAGTGGAAACACAAGGAAGAAAAAATTCCAACAGAACAGCAGGAAGAAAAAAGAATTCAAAGAAAAGAGAATATAGGCCAAGGAACCTCTGGAACATCTTTAAACATAGCAACATCCAAATCATAGGGGTGCAGAAGGAGGATAGGAAGAGCAAGAAATCAAAAACTTATTTGAAGAAATAATCAAAGAAACCTTCCCTAATTTGGTGTAGGAAATAGACATACAAGTCTAGGAAGCACATAGAGACCCAAGCAAGATAGACCCAAATAGGGCCACAACAAGATACATCATAATTAAAATGCCAAAGGTTAAAGATAGAGAATCTTCAGAGCAGCAAGAGAAAAACAGAAATTTACCTACAAGGAGTTCCCATAAGACTATCAGCTGATTTCTCAGAAGAAATTTTGCAGGCTAGAAGGGACTGGCAAGAAGTATTCAAAGTGATGAAAAGCAAGTACCTACAACCTAGATTACTCTATCCAGCAAAGCTATCATTTAGAATGGAGGGGCAGATAAAGTGCTTCCCAGGCAAGGTAAAACTAAATGAGTTCATCATCACCAAGCCATTATTATATGAAATGCTAAAGGGAATTATATAAGAAAAAGAAGACAACCAAAATGATGAACATGGAAACGGCAATAAACTCACATCTATCAGTAACTGGATCCAAATAACAAACTAAGCAAACAAGCAGAATAAGAACAGAGTCATGGATATGGATAATGACAAATATTTAAATAGCTATTTTTGATGTCATACTCTTGACTTTTTCTTTCTACTTACTTTTGTTACCCAGATGTTATAGGCAGAAACTTGCCATCATTTCAAATTACATGATTGTTAAGTAAAAGATTCCTTTCTTTCCCACTGAACTCCATCTTTGGACACTGGCCTGGTAGGCAGTGAGTGGTGGGACCTTCCGACTTGCTGAGTTTGGTAACCTGCTCTGTAAATCACCCATGTCAGTTTATCCTCATGCCTTTTGGCCAACTCAGAGCTTACAGGCAAAGTGTTTTTAAGGTTTCTTTTTTTAAAGTTTGTGCCAGTGACCAGGTCACCGTTTCTATAGTTTGCTCATGAGTGAGAAGGTATTTTAATAACAGCAAGATAATAAACTCTAGGCTGAATGACCTTTTGTCTGATGCAGCCCTTACTAAGTCTGAGCTTCCAGTAAATTGAGACGGGGAAATAGAAGGGATGTATAATATTGTGTGAAGTCTTTTGAAACATCTTTCTGTGAAGAAATAATTTTAGAATTAATAAGATGGCTACATACTTCTGCTTTTCCCCCCTAATGTATCAAAAGACTGGGCGAGGCAGCAGCTGATGGACCAGGTGGTCCCACATTTGCATGAGGATAAACCAGGAGGAACAATTGGGGAGTGAGACAGACTGCACAACCCAGGGTACCAGCATGGGGAAATAAAACCTCAAAACTGCTGACAGTAAAAACTTGTGGGGGTTGCTGTGGTGGGAAATACTCAAACTCAAGGAGAGTTTATTGGAGAGACCCAGAGAGTCCTAGAGTGTACACAAACCCACCCAATTGAGAATCAGCACCAGAAGGGCTCAATATGCCTGTGGGTAGCAGGGGAAGTGACTGAAAGCCAGACAAGAGCTGAGCAAGTGTCATTGTTCCCTCTCTGACCCCTCACCCATATACAGCACCACAACACAGACAAGTGATTTGCCCACTCTGGTGAATACCTAAGCCTCTGCCCCTTAAAATGTAAGAGCTGCACCAAGACAAAGATATATGGCCCAAATGAAAGAATAGATCAAATCTCCAAAAACAGAACTAAGTAATTAAGGGATAGCCAACCAATCAGATGCAGAGTTCAAAACACTAGTAATCAGGATGCTCACAGAAATGGTTGAGTATGGTCACAAAAGGGAAGAAAAAGTGAAGGCTATGCAAAGTGGAACAAAGAGAAATGTACAGAGAACCAATAGTGAAGGCAAAGAAACCAAGACTTGAATCAACGATCTGGAGCAGAAGGAAGAAACACACATTGAACCAGAACCAAATAAGGAAACAAGAATTCAAAAAAATGAGGAGAGGCTTAGGAACCTCCAGAAACAATTTGAAATGTTCCAATATCCAAATCATAGGGGTGCCAGAAGGATAAGTGGAAGAGCAAGAAATGAAAAACTTATTTGAAAACATAATGAATGAGAACTTTCCCATTCTTGCAAAGGAAACAGACTTCCAGGAAGTCCAGAAAGCTCATAGAGTCCCAAAGAAGTTGGACCCAAGGAAGCACATGCCAAGGCACATCATAATTACATTACCCAAGATTAAAGATCGGTAGAGAATCTTAAAAGTGGCAAGAGAAAAGGAGATAGTTACCTACAGAGGAGTTACCATAAGACTATTAGCTGATTTCTCAAAATAAACCTTACAGGCAAGAAGGGGCGGGAAAAAATGAAAGGCGAGGACCTGCATCCACAATTACTCTATCCAGCAAAGCTATCATTTAGAATGGAAGGGCAGATAAAGTGCTTCCCAGATAAGGTCAAGTTAAAGGAATTCATGATCACCAAGACCTTACTATATGAAATGTTAAAGGGACTTATCTAAGAAAAAGAAGATGATTAATAATATGAACAGTAAAATGACAACAAACTCACAACTATCAACAACCAAACCTAAAAAACCAAAAACACAAACTAAGGAAACAACAAGAATAGGAATAGAATCACAGAAATGCAGATCACATGGAGGTTTATCAGTGGGGAGGGGGTGGGGGAAACCTGGAGGGGGAGGTACCTTGGCAGGAACACAAAGAAATTTGGGTTAAATTTCTTTGAAAACTAATTTATATTCTACTGAAACAGTAAAAGCAGTAAGCTTTTCAAAATATGCCTAAGAGTCAGACTCCTGCTATTCAGACCAGAATGCAGTCTTTTACATCAGAAGAGAGGGGAAGAGAAATAAAGGAGAAAACAGGAGGTAAAATACTGTATTCTTAGTAATACCATCAGATTTTCCAAAGTAAATCACAACACTTTGTGTTCTGACATGCTTTGTGTTCTGACATTTTTGTCCATGTAAGAACCATATTTCCCCATGAATGAGAATAGACATGAAGATTTCTAAGATGTCTTTCAGCTGTAATATTCTTTTGGTTGATTATACTATTCTTTTGGTTGACTAGAATATGTCACAATATTCTTTTATACCATCATCCTGAATCATTTTACATAGCACTTAAAAAATCTCATAAGCTTTAAACACAGATCATATCAAGTTTTTAAAAATCCAAAATAATGTATGCTTTTAGATCACCTAAGTTATACTTATGCTACTCAAGTATGTAGAGACAGAAGAGTATAATATACATATATAAAATATATTACATATGTTAGTCAGTTAAGTGAGTTTAAACCATAGATTAAACTAGTGAAATTGCAAGTATTTCAAACTTAATTGATGGCCTATATATTTTAAGAATCCATTCCTAATTGTCACTTTGGAGACATATTTCAGATGATTAAAAATGCTAAATAGACAAGTATTTCTTCCAAGATGTATCTGCATTAGTTCATTTTAAGAACTGTAAGACAGAAATGCAATTAAAAGAGGTTCTGAAAATGTATTTAAAAAAATTGGCATTGTGAGAGACCCCCTTTCTCTCTCCCCTTGAAGTTTCAAAATAATTTAAATAGCTGTAATGCAATAAAGGATCCCCTCCTCAACTACAAACACACCTGAAATACCCGCCCACTGAACCATCTAACGGTGGGTAAGTGGACGAAAACTGGGGAGACCAGAAGGCAGAAAAGCTCACAGGAGCCACAGATGCAACCGCACAGCTGGGCGATCACTGCGGGGCTACACTCCAGAGGGAAGGAATCAGACTATGACTGGCGCTCCCTTCAGCTGGGAGGGGCATAGATATTCAGTGAGCATTCCTGTAGGAGTGAGCAGTAGGAGCTGCAGCTTAGCCCCGTGTCCTGGGCAGGAACACATCACAGAGGCTCGGCCACTGCTGTCTGGCAATCGGCATTCCAGATAGAGAAAAAAAAGCCTCGAAGCCTGGCCTCTCTTTAACCTCCCAGAACTCACCTCACTTTACCCCTCCAGTTTGGTTGCAGAGCACGTTATGGGCAAACACGAGAACTGGTGCTATAGAATCACTTTTTTCACTGAGTGAAGGGCGCACTTTCTGTCTAATCCCAGGGTCGGGGTGCAGGGGTACTCCGCGAGGTCTGAGGTCGCCATTACCACGAGGGCAAAGCAACAGGCGAGTCAGTCAGGCTCCCACAGCTCCCTGCTCCCCAACCCCGACACAACACACAATGTGGCTATACTAAAGGCTGTGTGTGGCTGCAGAGGGACAGCATTGGGATTTCACGGATTTGAAGCACCATTGCCCACTGCATTCCCCTGCGGGGTTGGACCCCTGCAACCAGGGTAACTAAATTATAGGACAGGCACCCACCTTCCCAGGGAACACAAGCCATTCTCCCCCACCCCATAGAGATCTGAAAAGCCGGAGAACTGCTCCAAGCAATTTAAAAACTTGTCATTTGGCGCCACCTACTGGAAAATAATTGAAAGACTTCTCATTTGTCTACTGGAAAAGTGCCTTGTAACATGCAAGACAGAGACCTTTACTGAAGATACAACAAACGTACATAGGACAATGGCACCTCAGTCCCTTTCAAACTAGGCACCTTAGGACCTCACATGACTCTTCGTTAATTGCAGCCCATACGCATTCAACATTCTCAGATGTTCTGCTTGTTGCAGGCCTTCCAGAATGTGGATCACCTTTAACAGATTCTCAACCATCTTTGAACCATGCGTGCCACACTTTTATTTGCACTGCACTCATTGCATTGTCCCCAAAAGCCTTCTGAATCATCTGAACAGTTTCTATGGAGGAATGTTCAAGCTCAACACAAAATCTGATATACATTTTTTACTCTACTCCCTCAGTAACTTTGCATGTTAGAGCCACATGGTACACGTGCTCTGCCACCCCCACAGACTAGTACATGGAAGTCGACATTGTTCATGCATGCTCATTCCAGTTCAGTCTCCTTGGCTGCCAGGTTACATTGATGTCGTGCAAACCATTCTCGTTATATAAACAATGACAGCAATTTCTCCAGACAGACCTTGTAAAACCTTGACAAGAAAGGAATTCATCATGTACCATGAATAACCGAGGTAACAAGACAGCTCAAAAAGAAAATGACGAATCTCCACAAAACTAACTTAAAGACATGGAAAGGTGTGATTTAAATGACAGAGGAATCAAGATTGCAGTTCTGAAAAAACTCAAGGATATTCAAGAAAACACATATAGGCAGTTTAACAAGCTCAGAATCATTAAAGAAAATGAGTACTTTACCGAAGACTTGGAACTTGAAAAAAGAACCAAACATAAATTCTGGACATGAAGAACTCAAAGACATGAAAGACATCAACAATGAACTAGCAAGCATAGGAAACAGAGCTGACCAGGTAGAGGATGGAACTAGTGATATGGAAGATAGAAATCAATAAAAGATGCAGAGGGAAAAAGAGTGATACTTGAGCACCAAAAAAGAAAGAGAGAAAGAAAGAACTCTATAAAAAATGATCTGGCTCCATCAGAAAGAGCAGTATAGGAATAATAGGCATACCAGAAGGAGAAGAGAAGGATAAAGGAGCGAAGAGCCTATTAAAAAAAATAGTTGACAAGAGCTCCCCAAAACTATGGAAAGAGCTGGATCCTCAAATCCAAAAAACAAATAGAATAGCTAATTACTTCCACCCAAAAAGAACTTTTGCAACACACGTGTATTAAAATTGCCAAAACCTAATGACAAACAGCCCTAACTTGTGTGGCTCAGTGGTTCGAGCATTGGCCTGCAAACCAAAAATATGCCAGTTTGATTCCTTGTCAGGGCACATGCCTGGGTTGCGGGCCAAGTCCCCAGTTGAGGGTGTGTGAGAGGCAAGTGATGGATCGATATTTCTCTTGCACATTAAAGTTTCTCTCCCTCCTTTCCCTTCTTTCTAAAAAGAAATAAAATCTAAAACTAATGACAAAAAAAGAATTCTTCAGGCAGCCAGGAAAAAGAAGAAAGTAACCTACAAAGGAAAACCCATCAGGCTTATAACTGGACATCTCAGCAGAAACTCTTACAGGCTAGATGAAAGTGGAACCAAATATTCAAACTATTTGAAAAGAGAAATTACCAGCCAAAAATAATATATCCAGCAAAGTTATCCTTTAGATGTGAAGGAAAAATGAAAACTTTTCTGGACATACATGCAGAAGCTGAGGGAATTTATCACCAGAAGACTTCCATTGCAGCAAATACTCAACAGGGGTTATTCTACCTGAAACAAAGAACAAAAGGTCACAAAACTACAAGGAAGATCAACAACAGGCTTACTGTATAAACAAGGATGCTGCATGACAACCAAAACATAAAAGTTGAGGTGTAAAGGTCTGAGTTTGCAAAGGAAGAGAGAGATTAGATGCATTTTTTTAAAAAGAGGACTACTATTTATATTAAACTTTCTTTTTCATAAACCTAACAGTAACCATACAAAAACAAAACAAAACAAAATTGAGACATATTTCTTTGCAAAAGAGGGAACAGCCTCTGCTGGCTTGGCTCATTTGGTTGGAGTGTCATCCTGTACACAAAGGGCTTGGGTTCAATTCCCAGTCAGGGCACAGGTCTAGACTGGGGGTTTGGTCCCCTGTCAGGTACATATAAGAGGCAACTGATTAATATGTCTCTCTCACATTAATGTGTCTCTCTCTCCCCCTCCCTTCCACACTTTCTAAATTAATGAGCTTGTCTTCAGGTAAGGATAAAATTAAAATTAAAATTAAATAAGATAAGATAACAGAAGAAAAAAATGGAATATCACCAAACAAAAACAAGAGAGAGAAACACAAAGGAAAAGAACCAATGGAAGCACAGAGCTACCAGAAAACTGAAGATAAAATGACGATAAGAAGTCCTCATGTAGAAATAATTACCCTAAAAGACAATGGACTGAATTCACCAGTAAAAAGGCACAGAGTAGCAGACTGAATCAAAAAACAAAACCCAACTATATGCTGCCTTCAGAAGACACATCTAAGCTGCAAAGACAAAGATAGACTCAAAGTGAAAGGGTGGAAAATGATTCTCCAAGCAAACAGCATCCACAGAAAAGCAGCTATAGTCATACGTATATTGGACAAAATAGATTTCAACATAGCAAAGGTAACATGAGACAAGAATGGACATATTATAATGATAAATGGGATGCTACATGAAGAAGACATAGCACTTCTCAAAGCATGTGCACCAATCAGGGAGCACTGAAATATATAAAGTGACTACTAACAGAACTAAAGGAAAAGACTGACAATCACAGGTGGAGACTTAAATACTCCATTGACAGATCTAGACTGATTGTCCAAACAGAAAATAAAGAAACATTGGCCTTAAATGGCACATTAGATCAAATGGACATAACTGACATTTGCAGAGCCTTTCATCCCAGAACATCAGGCCATACATTCTTCTCCAGTGCACATGGAAAATTCTCAAGGATAGACCATATGTTGGGTCACAAAACTGGACTCAACACATTTATGAAGCATATTCCCTGAACACAATGCTTTAAAATCAGAAATCAACTGCAAAAAAGAAGTAAAGAAACCCACAAATATGTGGAGATTAAATAACACACTACTGAGAAATGACTGGGTCTTTCCTGGCTGGTATGGCTCAGTTGGATGGAGCATCATCCCATACATCAAAAAGTTTCAGGTTCTATTGCAGGTGAAGGCAAATATCCTAATTGCAGGTTCAATGCCCAGTCAGGGAACATAGGGGAGTCAGCCAATCAATGTTTCTCTCTCACCTTGATGGGAGAGAATTCTGTCTCCCTTCCCCTTCTCTGAACCATTCCACTTTCTAAAAATCAGTGAACATGTCCTCAAATGAGAATTTAAAAATTAAATAAAAAACTTCTTTAAAAATGACTGAGTCAAAGAAGAAATAAAAGGTGAAACCAAAAGATCTATGGAGACAAATGAGAATGACAGTACAACACATGAAAACTTCTGGGATGAAACAAAAGCAGTGATAAGAGGGAAGTCCAGGTCATTACAGGCCTATCTCGAGGAACAAGAGAAATCCCTGGAAACAACCTAACAGTACATCTTAAACAACTGGAGAAAGAAGAACAAAAGCAACCCAAAGTTAATAAAAATTAGAGCAGAGCTGAATAGGGAACAAAAACATATACATAAAATTAATGCAACAAATAGCTGGTTCCTTGAAAAGGTTAATACAATTGCCAATCCCTGGCTGGACTCACCAAGGAAAGAAGAAAAGACTAATAGAAACAAAATAAGAAATGAAAGAGGAGAAGTTACCACAGACATCACAGATATACAAAGGGTCATATGAGAATACTGAGAAAGACTCTACGCCACCAAATTCAATAACCTGGAAGGAATGGATAAGTTCCTAGTTATGTAAAGCCGTCCTAGGCTGAATCATGAAGGACTGTAAAATCTAAATAGACTGATCAACAGTGAGGAAATTGAAACAGTCATCCAAAACTTCCCCCAAAATAAAAGTCCAGGACCAGATGGACTCACTAGTTGATGCTACCAAACGTTAAAAAAAAAAAAGATTTGGTACCTATTCTTCTTAAACTCTTCAAAAAAAAAAAAAAGAAAAGAAAAGAAAAGAAAAAAGAGCAGTACTTCTTAACACATTTTATGAAGCCAACATAACCATGATACCAAAACCTGGCAAGGATTAAAAAAAAAGGAAAGAAAACAACAGACCAATATCTCTGATAAATAGAGATGAAAAAGTTCCTAAACAAAATACTAGCAAATCAAAGACAACAACACATTTTAAAAATAATACATCATGATCAATGGGGCTTCATTGCAGGGGCACAAGGAGAGTTCAACATGAGTGGATTGACCAATGCAATCCACCACAGTAACAGAACAAAGGACAAAAGTCATTTGATTTTGTCAATAGATGTAGAAAGAGCCTTTGATTAAGATACAACATCATTTATGATGAAAACACTCAATTAAATGGGTATAGAAGGAAAATACTTCAATGTAATAAAGGCAATACTTGACAAACCTTCAGCCAATATCATACTCAACAGTGAAACACGGAAAGTTTTTCCTCTAAAGTCAGGAAGAAGACAAGGATGCCCACTTTCACCACTCTTATTCAACATAGTTCTGGATCCTAGACAGAACAATCAGACAAGAGAAAGAAATAAAAGACATCTAAACTGGGAATGAAGTTGTAAAAGTGTCACTTTTTGCAGATGTCATGATTCTATATATAGAAAACCCTAAAGGCTCCTCCAAACACTATTAGAATCAATAAACAAATAAAGTTGCAGAATACAAAAATTAGTGTACAAAAATCCACCAAGTTATATATATTAACAATGAAATTTTGGAAAAAGAAATGAAAAATGCAATTCCTTTTCAATTGTAACAAAAATAATTAAATACCCAGGAAGAAACTTAACAAAGGATGTGAAGGATCTGTATACTGAAAACTGCAAAGCACTATTAAGAGATTGAAAAGGACACAATGAAATAAAAACACATTCCATGTTCATGGATTGGAAGAATCAACATAGTTAAAAATGTCCACATTACCCAGAGCAATATCCTAATGTTATTTTTTAACAAACAGAAAAAAACCCACCAGATTTGTATAGAACCAGAAAAGACCCAAAATGACCAAAGCAATCCTGAGAAAGAAGCAAAGCTGAAAGTATCACACTAGCCTGACATCAACTTGTGCTATAGAACTACAGTAATCAAACAGCACAGTACTGACAGAAAAACAGATATACAGACCAAGGGTACAGAATTGAGAGCCCAGAAATACAACCATATGTAGATGTGCAAGTAATTTTTGACAGAGGAGCCAAAAAACACAAAATGGAGGAGAGAAATTTTCTTCAATAAATGGTGCTGGAAAATTGGAAAGCCACATGCAAAAGAATGAAACTAAATTACAGGTTTTTTCCCATGACATAAAATAATTCAAAATGGTTAAAGATCCAAATAAAAGAACTGAAGCAACTGTGGCCCACATGGCTCAGTTGGTTGGAGTGTCGTCCCATAAACCAAAAGGTTGTGGGTTTGATTCCTGTTCAGGCCAGGTATTCAGGTTGTGGGTTCAATCCCTGGTTGAGGCACATACATCAGTGTTTCACTCTCCTCCCTGCCCCTCTTCTCTAAAAAGCAATGAAAAAATGTCCTCAGGTGAGAATTTTAAAAATGCCACGAGAACAACAACAACAATAAAAAACTGAAACAATAAATTACACAGAAGAAAACATAGAAACTAAACTTATGAACCTTAGCCTTAGATAAGATTTTATAAATTAGGCCCCAAAGGCAAGGGATATAAAGGCAAAAATAAATGAATGAGACTGTATCAAAGTAAACAGCTTCTGCACAGCAAATGAAACTGCCAACAAAACAAAAGCAGAACCCACTGAATAGGAGATGATATTTGCAAACAACAGTTCTGACAAGGAGTTAATATCCAAAATATGTAAAGAACTCATATAAATCAACAAACAAACAAGAAAACAAACCATTAAAAAATGGGTAGAGGACCTGAACAGATACTGCTCCTAAGAAGATTTACAAATGGCCAACAGATATATAAAAATATGCTCAACTTCAGTAGCTATTAGGAAAATGCAAATCAAAAACACAATGAGATAACCACCTCACCCCTGTTAGAATGACTATTCTCAACATGAAAAATAGTAACAAGTATTGGAGAGGGTGTGGAGAAAAAGGAACCCTCATTCACTGCTGGTGGGAATGTAAACTGGTACAGCCACTAGGGAAAACAATATGGAGGTTCCTCAAAAAATTAAGATTAGAGTTACTGTATGAGCCAGCAACTCCTTTTCTGCGTATCCATTGGAAAAAATTGACATTTATTTGCAAAGGTATGTGCACCACCAGATTCATTGCAACATTATTCATGGTGGCCAAGACATGGAAACAACCAAGTGTCCTATGATAGATGACTGGATAAAGAAGATGTGGCACGTATATACTATGGAAACTACTCAGCCATAAGAAAAGATGAAAAACTGGTGACAACATGGATGCACCTTGAGAATATCATGCCAAGTGAGGTCAGTGGTCAGCTGAAGCTCAGAACCGTGTCACTTCACTCACATGTGGGATATGAAATGGAAACCAATAGAAGCAGACAACAGTGTGATGGTTACCAGGGAGAAAGAGGTAGTCAAGGGTAAAGTGGGGAAAACATATGGTGTCAGAAGATGATTTGACTTTGGGTGGTGGGCACACAATGTGATATGCAGACTATGTGTCATAGAAATGCATGCTTGAAACCTATGTGATCTTAATAACCAATGTCACCCCAATAAATTTAATAAAAAAGAAACCGTATTTCAGCATATCACAGACTGAGATGGACTATAAATATAGTAGTATTTTCAATATAAAACAGCATTATGCATGTAAGCATAAACAACAGAAAACATTAGTTATGCACTGAAAAAAATGCAATCTACCATTCACTGTCTAATTCATATTTATAACAACTATTTTATCAGCTATTCCCAATAAGAACCATCTAGTTCTTTCGCCCTGCTATAAACAAAATCCTAGCTTGTTCCCTTCCGATTTCTACCATGAACATTTATACTTTAAAAGAAAAGAGGATTATATAAATTATTTTCTCCCTCCAAAATGCATAATGCAAGAGTACCGTAGAACATCCTTTACAATATACTATTATGAAAGACTGGAGAGATTAGTAGCCCTGAAACATCTGTTCCATGAGGATAATTTAAAACAAACCAGTTAAAAAGAAACACATTTTATAAAGTTATGCTTTGGAAAATGCAACAATTCCCCCCAATTCTTATTTTCCAGACTGTCCTTAATCATCCCGGAACTCCACAATCAGAACAGCTCTTCCCTGGGAACACTTCTACTACACACCATGTTATATTTTTATCTGTCTGACAATTTATTCTGAACAGTACAGCACACAGCACATTTCTTAATAAAATTCTAAAAATAAAACACCTTGGATTTAAGTTACTAATTTATTATCCCATATTCCCCGAGTAGCATTATAGTCAAAACGTCTGTATCCTCTATTTCATATGAATGTAGAAACTAAGTTTCATCATGTAAAAACGCCACCTGCTGCTGGGAGATACAGTCCTCCTCTAACCCTGTCCAGAATGTATTTTCCACCCATACACCTGCTTCTAACAATGAATCTCCTCAACGGCTGTCCTGTACTGTCTGCTCAAAGAACATTTGAATCTGACCTAACTCCCCTCAAACCTCTCTCTGCCTTACCTGCAGTTTCCAGAATGCACTACGGTGCTCCTGGTGGCCGAGGCTACCTTTACACTTCTTTCCCCTTCAGGGGCCCTTTTCCCACCATCTCGCACATCTAACGGAACACCTCCAAAACTCAGTTGCAAACGCCACCCCTTCTTAGAAGCCTTCCCAGATCCCACCCTAGTCTTTGGATCAACCCGGGCACAGGTTTTTAAGATTGTTCCCTAGAGACCAAACTCCGAAAGAAGGGGTAGAATCATACTCATCTCGCATCTGCCGTTCATTACATATGGTCTAGGCCACAGGTGACCCTCCAAAAATGCTCAAAGACTGAACACCAGAGCTAAAGCACAGCTTTAAAGGGACAAGGGGCAAGTTAACATCGGAGTCAGAACTTCCTTCACCTGTCCAGGCAACCCCCTCGTCTTTGAGAAACGAAGACTTCTGGTATTTTGTGGCCACGAAGGAAATAGCTTCTCTCCTGGGTCTCGCAGGAGTGCAAGTGTGCTGGGCCACAGGTGACAGGGGCCTGCCTACCGGGGTCCAGGGACCGGGACCGAGCAACTTTTTCAAAACAAGACCAATGGAGGGGAGAAAAAAAACATCTTGGGGTCCAAAGGAGATGCTAACAGATGGGAAAAGTAAGAATGGGAAGAGAGGAAGAGTTCGAGGCCCTGGTGACCCGAGGCAAATAAAGGAAAGTGGCGGTGGGGTGCAAAGGGAAACACAGAGGGTCGCCAGGGCCAGACCGAGGCCCGCTTGTTGTTCAAGGGCGCCCACAGATCTAGGGACCTAAAGCCACGGCCTTGCATCCAAAGTATCCCCTGCCGGGCACCTGCAGGCTTGCCTGAGACACCACTTACCTGGCCTGCCAGGCTGACTCTATCCATGGGCCGCAGCTTTACACCAAGGTCCAGGCGACAGGGTACTGGAGGCTGTGTGCACTTGACGTTAGTCTGTAATGGTCTGGCCTGCAACCGTCGCTACCACTATGCGGAGTCCGCTGGGCGAGGCAAGAAATTCACCTGCGAGCAGTACCCTAGCTGGGGCGCCCCTTGTTGACAGAATGACCACGCTGCACCTCCTCTCCTCTGTCTCCTGTTCTGCCAAGAGGTGTCGCTGTAGTGCAAATTTGTAAAATTTCAGACTCATAGGAGAGTTTGCAGTGACCCCAGATGGTGAGGAGGAGAAATGGTCCAAGGCTGCAAAGACGGTGTCAAATGTCTACTAGTAGGAGAGAAGGGGAGAATCCCTCAGGTTTTTATTCATTCAAACACATTCATCTATTGAATATATGCACAATGCTGATCACCGTAGTCTACATGAATGTGAAAACTGCTGAAAAGAACTGGCAACAAGCAATGTGTAAGACTAAAGAAACAGTAGATACGGAGTTTAAGATTATTATATAAGTGTAATACCTCACAATTTAAAATGATATAACAAAAGTTGGGAGGAAAAGGGGAAATGGAATTTTGTCTAAATATAATTTTATATGTATAATGGGGGTAAAACATTTCAAGCTGATAGTACACATAGTAGAGATTTAAGTACACATCTTAGGACAAAGAAACATACTGAGAAAGAATATAATCAACTAAAATCTGGCTGCTAAGAAAGGGAGAAAAGAAAAAGATATAGTAAGGAGTCAATAGACTATCTAAAGTAATAGATCATAAAGGACAATAGGTAATGTAATTATTATTATAACCCACTCCAAAAATACAAACACATACACACAACTACAGCAAATCAAACCAAATCACTTAGTAAAATATTTTAAAACATTACAAGACAGAAAGTATACAAAACAATATGGCAGAACTAAGATCAAACCTCTTAATGAAGAAACATAAATTATCTAAATTAGCCTATTTAAAATATACAGCTTCAGATTGGGGCACAAAACATAACACAGCTCTGTGTTTCTTGAATGTTGTATAAAAGAAAATATATAAAATTTTGAAAGTTCTGAATCATAGGTCTAGAGTTATGGTCCATAAAACCAAAGTTCTGTGTTTTGAACAATAACACAACTCTATGTTTCTTGTATGTTGTATATAAGAAAATATATAAAATTTTGAAAGTTTGAAATTACAAGAATAGAAAAACTATACCAGGAATATGCAAACATAAAGAAACCAGAGATCACAAACTGACTATTGCACAGTGTTGATTTCATGGCAGAAAGCACCGAAAGAGATTAAGAAGGGCATTTTACAGTCACCAGAGTTACAATTCACAGTGAAGAAGATATAGGAATATCTATGCACTGAATAACATGATTTCATCATTCATAGCTAGATTATAGTAGATATAAAGGGAATACATGGACATAAATAATTAGTATAGTCCTTTTCAGATTAAGGTTAAAGATGAACAAGACCTAAAAATATAATTAATATGCTAGATCTAATATATCAAACTCTGTACCCTGACACAGAGATTACATCTCTTCAAGTGTCCTTGAAACACTACAACTATTTCCCATATTTAAGGCCACAGAGAAAATCTTAATACATTCAAATAAGGAGAACAAGATGGATAATATCTGATCACAATTTTTTAATGCTTAGGTAACATTTGGATCAAAAAGGAAAACAACAAACAAGATGGATAATACTTAGAAAAGTAAGGAAATGAAAATGACATAGAAGAACCCATTATATTTTGCTAAAATTGTACTGAAACATGTGGTTTGAAATGAGTGTTAGTTACAAAGTCATAATAAACTAAGATATGCACCCTTGGAAGATGATAGAAACAGAACAAAATAAACCTGTTAAAAACAGAAGGATGTAATTAATAAAGATACAATACTAAACTGATGATGGACAAAACAGAAAAATGTAGAATTAAAACAATAAATCCAAGAACCAATTCTTTAAAACTAAGTAGCTGAGCTGTCAACTCAACAAGACAGAGGGGAGAAAGCACAAATATCCAAAATATGAAATGAGAATTAACTCAAGATGCAGAGAAAAGTACAATTACCTTCAGAGATGACTCTGTTCAGTTTTGTCAAATAAGTTAGAAAATGTGAATGAGATCAATAATTTTTAGGACAATATCACTCCTCAGAAGGGACTTGAAAAGAGTTACAAAATTGAAATAGACCAAGTGGCACAGGAGAAATAGGGAAGAAGGGCAAAGAGCTACTCTCCAAAATAGCACCAAGCCCAGATGTTTCCACAGGGGCATTTGCAAGACCTATACTGCCAGTGAAGTCTGATGTGTTGTTTCAGAGGCTAGAGAAAGAAGGAGAGCTTCATATTTCTTGTGTGGAGCTAGCTCAGGAGTGAAACGCAACAAATATAGCCCAGAGAAAACCATCGGCCATTCTCACTTATGACTCTCAGTCCAAAAATCCTGAATAAGATATTAGTAGAACATTGGGACAGAAATCCTCAGTCTTAGAATAGTTTGTTATCAGACCTTTGGGAGTCAGCCCCCACCTGCTCACCCATGTGAAGGGGAACATTCTGGCAGTAAGACCACAGGCTGGGGACTTGAGTGCTCAGGCTAAGTTAAAGGAGAGGGAGAGTCCTTCAGGAGAGAGATGTATTCATTGAACATTTGAGAAAGGAAATGAATTTACCAAATGCCTCAGAGAGTTTCTGGCCCTGGGCCTGGAGAGCAAAGACAGCACACGTCTGTACTGGGTCTCCCACCCTCTGATCAAAGCACAGCTGGGTGGGCAAAAGCCCAGACTCTGTGACCCAGAGCCTGCGGGATGCTCCATGTGTAATCCACTGTCTACCAAGTCTCACTCATGTGCTGGAGGTCCCCAGGTTGCAGGCTGTTTCCTGCCACTGCCCTCCTGGTTGGGGTTTTGTGCATTCTCATATCATTAGGTCACACATTGACAGACAATTTTTGTATTTACAGACCATAGATACAGTCACCTGTGTTGTTTGGGAATTTTGTAGTTTCTCAGGAGGAAATTATTTTTTTCTTTTCATCTCTGAGTACATTAGAAATATCATTCTTACTTCTACTTACTGTCTAAGGTAACTAATAAGACTTTTTTATTTTGCTTTATTCTTTTTGGTGACATAACACTAATTTTATTTTTAATTATATTTTATTGATTGTGCTATTCCAGTTGTATCAATTTTTCACCCTTTTTCCCTGCCTTCCACTCAGCATCCTCCACTTCCACAGGCAATCTCCACACCATTGTTCATGTCCATGGGTCATGGGTATAAATTCTTTGGCTACTATATTTCCTATACTGTTTTTTACATCCCCATGGCTATTCTGTAACTATCAGTTTGTACTTCTTAATCAACTCTTCATCCATTCCCCCACATTCCCCTCCCTTCTAGCAACAATCAAAATGCTCTCTGAATCCATGATTTTTTCTCAGTTCTTCTTGTTTGCTTAGTTTGTTTTATACATTCAATTGTTAATAGATTTCTGTATTTTGCCATTTTATTGCTCATAGTTTTGATCTTCTTCTTTTTCCTAAATAAGTCCATTTAACATTTTATAGAATAATGGATCAGTGAAGATGAACTCCTTTAGTTTTTTTCCTTGCCTGGTAATCTCTTTATCTGTCCTTTCATTCTAAATGATATCTTTGCTGGGTAGAGCAACCTTGGCTGTAGGATCCTGCTTGCCATGACTTTGATTATTTCTTACTAATCCCTTCTAGCCTACAATGTTTCTTTTGAGAAATCAGCTGACAGTCTTATGGAATAATTCCCTGTAGGTAACTAACTGCTTTTCTCTTGCTACTTTTAAGGTTCTCTCTTTGTATATTTAACCTTTGGCATTTTAATTATGATGTGTCTTGGAGTGGGCCTTTTTGCATCCATCTTGTTTGGGACTTTCTCTGTCTCCTACACTTGCATGTGTATTTCCTTCATCACATTAGGGAAATTTTCTTTCATTATTTTTTCAAATAGATCTCCAATTTCTTGCTCTTTCTCTTCTTCTGGTACCCTTATGATGTAAATGTTGGACCTCTTGAAGTTGTCCCATAGGCTGCCTATACTATTATCATTTTTTTAGATTCTTTTTTTTCTTGTTTTGATTGGTTGTTTTTTGCCTATGTTCGAAATCATTGGTTTGATTCTTTGTTTCATCCACTCTACAGTGGATTCCCTATAAACTGTTCTTTATTTCAATTGATGTATCCTTTGTTTTTGCCTGGATTTTGTGCTGTTGAGGTCCTCACTAAGATCCTTGAACATCCTAATAACCAGTATTTTGAACTCTGCTTTTGAAAGATTGCTTATCTCTACTTGATCTAGCTTTTTTTTTTTTTCTGGAGAGTTGATCTGTTCTTTCATGTGGGCCGTGTTTCTTTGTCTCCTTGTTTTGGCAGCCTCCCTGTGTTTGTTTCTATGTATTAGGTAGAACTGCTTTAAATTAATGTATTGGTAGTGTGGCCTAATGTAGTAGGTGTCCTCTAGAGCTCAGTGTCACAGCCTCTCCTGTCACCCAGGTTGGGTACTGGAGGTGTGCACTTTATGTGGGCTGAGTACATCTTCCTCTTGTGGTTAAGCCTTGGTTGTTGTTTGGCCGATCGATGGCACAGAATTACCCAGGCCAGTCAGCTGCAAGGATTGGCTGTGACCACTTACCACCAACCTCCACCCTCTGTGGAGGATCAGCTGTTCAGGGGCAGGGCGGTGGTGCTCAAATGTGGTCTGTCCCTGTCCACTGGGTGTGCCGGCCCAGGGGTTCCCCGGGTGGTACAGGCCAAGATAAGCCCCTACCTGTATTTTGCCAGGGGCCACCCTGCCTGAGCTATAAAGCAATCTGAGATGGCTGCTATTGTGCTGGGCTTGGAGATGCCTAGGGAGAGCCAAGCTGTGAATCTAGGCTGGCTACTGCTAGTGCTGAGCCTGGGGCTCACTGAGGCCAGCTGTTGCTTGTTTGAGAGGATTTCAGAAGTTATGAAGCATGAGCTAAGATTAGCCATTCAGTGGAAAAGTAGTTTGGGTGGACCAGCAAGTTACGTGGGGCAGAGTTCTGGGGATCTCCAAGGTGGGTTCAACAGTGTTAGCCAGGATGATGGAGTCTTGCTATGGCACCAACTTGCAGGCTCTGTGGGGGAAGAGTTTAGAAAAGGCACAATGGCCTCTGAGTGCTTTGATGACAGACACTTCAGTTCCTCCCTGTATACCACAGGTGCATTTCAAGTTGCTACCCTGGTGCTGGAGCTCCGGGGGAGTGTGTCTGCGTAGATGAGTCTATGTGTGAGTCTAAGAGAAAATGCTCGGGACTCCAGCAGGTTCTTCCACTGACTCAGTCTCTGCTGTTTTTTTGCAGACAGAAGTTGTGGGGACTTATCCTTCTGACATGGAACCCTGGGCATGGGGGCCTGGTGTGGGGCTGGAACTCCTCCCTCCTGAGATATCCCTCTTGAATTTTTATCTACTAAATGTGGTTGAGGGACCAGCCCATTCCATGTCTCTACCCCTCCTAGTCTCTGTGGATGTGGTTTCCTTATTTCCGTAGTTGTCAGACTTCCGTTCAAATCTATTTCTGATGGTTCTGATGGTTGTTCTATATTTTAGTTGTAATTATGGTTGTGCAAGGAGGTGAGCCATGTCTGCCTCCCCTGTTATCTTCACTGGAAATCATACTTTTGTTCTACCAACTGAGAATCTGAAGCTTAATGAGATGAAGGCTGTAACCCAGGCCATGCTATTAGCAGGAAGGATGAACAAATTGAGGAGATTCAGAAGAGGGACAAGACAGGAGGCATGGGGGCCCTTCCAGGCTGGAGTGCAAACATGCCTAATGACACCTAGCAAAATAAGTTATATGACGTTCCTCCAGCAATGCTCAGCAGCCTTGAGGGAGGAGGGTAGAAAGCAGATGGTAGCGTTAGTCAAGAACTAGAAATTAGCATGGCAGGTGCTCTGTGAGGAAAGGAGATGAGGGAGGGGCTTAGGCTGGCAGGAAGTGGCTGGAATGAAACTTCATAGCATGCAGGACAGATACTGCGGGAGGACCAGGAGGAGTGAAATTAAACAAATGTGTGGGTGCACTAGAAGGAAAATGTGTTAGTTAAGATGACAGTTTGCCCAAAATTATAATTTGACAAAAAATGATTATTTCCAGGGACTAGTGAAGAATTATTTTTCTTCACTTTTATATAACTCCAAGCAGTTTTGCCCAAATTTAAAAAATTTTGTCCCCCCACCTCTTCTTTCTAAGTCATCCTATACAGTTACTACTGATCTGTAACTTATCTTAACAAAAATTTAGAAAAGAAACTAAATAGTCAATAATAATAGAGTCAGGAAAATTCAATTATTTGGGATGACAATTCATATGGAAGAATCCCATTTTTGTTTTAAAATAGGTAAATATATGCAGAGAAAGTAGCTAAGGGATATTTGCTAATATGGTTTTCTCCCAGCAAGTGGAATTATTGCAGCTCTGCATTTATATTTTTTGTGTATATGTGTTTTTTCCTAGTAAAATTTTTAAATGTGTGTAGAATTTTCTGAAATCTTTAAACAAAATTTTAATTCCCTTTCTATCAATTGATATCTGTTTTCCTTGTTTGAAAGATGTTCCATAAATTTTGAATTGTTTTGATGGTTGAAAACTAATCTTTCAATAAGAAACTTACATTTTTGTAAAAACAATTTTCATACATTTTTTTACTTTAATGTGGATATGTTTTAGATATCTAGTTTACATATGCACACACCTAAAATGCTTTTATCATTTTCCATCAGTGATGCTCCCATTTTTCAAGCAGGGAGACTAAGACCTTGATCTGAGAGAGATGACTCCATGGGGTCTGTTATCTTTTCCATTGTGCAGTTTGGTGCCATCCCCAGAACCTGTGGGCAAAAGCAAGTTTTACTTCAGAACTTTGATGGTGGTACAGCTTTGAGTGACAACCTTAATGCGGTTCTCAATGTATGATCAGGTCATCAAAGCCAAATCAGTGGCTTACGTGGCAGGATTGGGAAATGACTTTACCTCTGATTAGTGGGTTTTGAGGGATTAGTAACCCTTTCAAGTTATACTCTCCCTTCGTGGAGCAAACACATTTCAGAGAGTAGTCGTGACAGTTGAGCACAGAGGTAAAACTTTCATAGAACAGCGTAGGAGAACTAGTGCTGACCTAGTGCTGGGGATTTTAACACAAATCATCCCATTGATCACTGAGTACCCAACAAGACAGGTTTATTAAGAACAGGGAACTGAAAGAGAGGTCAAGTAATTTGCTGAAATTATGCAATTAGTAAATGTCTTAAATGTGATGAAAACCCAGGTCTCTCATTGTCTGAAGTTAGTATACCTTTTAACATTTTAACTAAGAAATGCAATTTAACTAAGAAAGCAATTTAACTAAGGAGCAGAACAGTGATGCTACCCCCAGCGGTACTCTGTGGTTTATGGTACTCTGCAGTTTAGTGTCCTCACTCCCATTGGAACTCCCCTGACCTTTCCACTGTGACAAACAATGCCTTTCATCAAGCACTTTCTATGTACCAGGCTCTGGGCTGAGTGATTTACATATATTATCCAATTTATACCTCATAAGAGACCTATAAAGTAGCCATCATCATCCTTATTTGCAGGTGAAGAAATGACAGTTTAGAGAAACTATTTGCTTAAGGTCCTAACTACCTGAACCCAGAACTTCCCAATTCCAAAGCCTGCTCACTTAAACTCTATGCATCATTCCACTAGTCAAACATGAGCAGATGTCAAGTTCATTGTCACATGCCATCTGTATAAAGTCAAACATATTTGTAAGTCTTACAAAACATCTTATTTCTTTCTAACCACATTGCAGTAGTACTTACTATTCTTGGATGCTTCCTTAGATTTTATTGAGTTTCATCTTGGAATTTCTGAGCCCAGTTTAATAAAAATGTATCCAAGATCAGTATTATAGTTGAGAAAGTTAAGAACTTCGAATACTCAAGCCAAGGCTAAATTATCCTTCCACTTTTAAAAGCAAATGGGAGAGTTGTCACTGCTCTTTGTCTTCTCAGGTATCACCAAAAGCCACAGACAGAATCAGAAACAGAAGTGCAAACTCCACCTCTAAGCAAAATGCATCCCTGACTTTGGAGTTTGGGGATGGGCTGTTCTACACAGGGAGAGAAAAACAGCACAGGAAATGCTCTCTGCAGCCAGACATCTCGGTCACCAGAACTCAGCTCTCCAGAGTAAGAGGATTACACTGATGAGCAACACCAACATGTTCTTGTTTGAACCAGAGAAATGAAATGTAAGAGAAGCAGAGGAGGTGGGGTGCAAGTCACCTGCGCAGGAAACTGTCTGTAACTGAAGTAGGGTAGAGGACAGAAACTGTAGCTGACAATGGAGAGAAATAAAGGCTAAAATTAAAAAACAGATTCCAATACAAAATCTGCATGCCTAAGAAGTTTTGCTACTCTGGACCATGGCCCTAGGGTATTTCCTATCCAAGCCCTTGCAAATGTCTTGTTTAGGAGGGACTTGACCTATTGAAATTTTCTCTCTCCCTCTCTCTCTCTCTCTCTCTCTCTCTCTCTCTCTCTCTCTCTCTCTCACACACACACACACACACACACACACACACACACAGGAAAATATACCTGACATAAATCAGTACAATGTTATACCTTTAAAGGAAAGGAAGAAAGAAAATAAAGTTACCCAAGAAAAAATACTGTGATGAGACAGAGGAGTCCTGGGACCAAATACATTGCCATGAGTTTTTTTTTAATTCAGTGAAACAATGGTCTTTATAAATAAGAGCTCATAGCAGAGATGTAAAAAAAAGATATGATATGTATAAAAGAAGTGAAACCTGAGGTGTTTGTGCTCAGGAAATTAGTACGAAGGTCACAGTGGAAACGGCACATCTGATAATAAGCCCAGCTGAAAACACAATATGAGACCTGGATGGCAAGACTTTGAGAACAGACAAGAAACCTAATCAGATGTGAACAGGGTTATAATTTTAGAGAACTTTCTGGGTGAATTGGAATGGTACACCAGTGGAAGGGAATGCACTAGCTAGTGCGAGAAGTTCGAAGAGTTATAAGGACAATAGGATTGGATAGTGTCTTAGTTCATTCAAGCTACTATAACAAAATACCATGGACTGTTTGGCTTATAACATAAATTTACTGCTCATAGTTCTGAACATCAGTACATCCAAGATCATGGTGCCAGCAGATTCATTGTCCAGTGAGAATCCACTTCCTGCTTTGTAGATGGTGTCTTTTTGTTGAATATTCACAGGAATGGGTTAGCGAGCACTGTGGATTCTAATCCTGTTATATAAGTGCACTCGCTAACCCATTCATAGGGACTCCACCCTCAGGACCTAGTCACCTCCCAAAGGCTCTATCTCCTAACACCATCACACAGGGACATTGGGCTCCAACATATGGATTTGGGGGGCACAAACATTCAGACCATAGCACAGGGTCTGAAGGCATAGCACAGGGTTATTGTTAGGCTCCATCAATATTTTACAAAAATAAAATAGAAAGCTATGAGTATTTAACAAGCAACTGAAAGTCAAGTTTGCAATCCAGAGGAATTCCTTAGTAGTTTACAAAGGGGCTTTCACCTCCTGAATAAGTGGGAAGGCAGAGAACACTGAAAACTATGCCCCACCCACATTCCCCCTTGCTTTAAGACAATGCAGAGACCTCCTCTCCACAAGAAAGGATCTTCTCCCTACTTCCCCCCAGCCATTAGACTCTAGCTAGGGTTGAGGAACAGCATATCCCAGGCAGAGATCTTCTTGTCCCTAGAGATGTCATATGCCAGCAACCATCTCCATAACTCTGCAGGTCAGGCCTGCAGAGCTGCCATTCCAACAACCCCACTGCTCATTATGATCATTGCACCCCCTCATTTTCCTTCCCCATCTTCTGGTAATGAAGAGCTGGGACCTGGTCTCTCTTACAGAAGTATTATTCCCATTGCTATCAGTGAGCCTAGCTGGGCAGCCAGCAAGAGTCCTACTCAGCTTGTACTGTCAGAAGAAATAAAAGATGGCTTCCCAGGAGGCTGATGGGAATTATCCCATAAAAAGTCATGATCCCTAACCCAATTTCCAGTTCTGAGCCAGTTAGTTATTAGACCCAGAACTTATTGACAGAAGAGGAGGATGGTTCCCCAGGAGGAAGAACTCTGCAATACCAATTCTGCAAATATATATAATGCTAATTCCCCCAATCCATCATCAAGGGAGCTTTGGCACTTTTAATTGGGCAACTGTACTGGGGAAAGAGAAATAACAAAACATTTTGAGGATTCTTGTTGACGCTGATACACGGAGACGTGAAGTGTTATACGGCACCCTTGTTTAAGTTGGGGTATGAGAGGACAGGTAATAAATGAAGTCCTGGTCAAAGTCAGTTTACATGGACTCAACCAGTGGTCCATTTTCACAGTTTCTGAGTGTGTAATAGAGATTGACATACTTGGGAATTGCCACACTCCCTATATTGGATCCTTGGCCAATGTGAGTGGCTTATGGGTGAGGCCAAGTAGAAGCTTCTGAAGATCTCTTCTCCCAAAACAAGATAGAAGACAAAAACAAATACCATGCCCCAGGGAACAGGAAGGATGGCAATAATTAGTACCACTTATAAGGATAGAAAGCAGGAGTTGGTAAATATTTAAGTCTTTGCAGACCATAAGGTGCCACCATTTAGCTTTGCTATAGTAGCACAAAAGCATCTATAGACCATATGTAAATAACATTTTTGGGTTTAAATAAGACTTTACATATGGGCACTGAAATTTGAGTTTCATATATTTCCATGTATCACAAAATATTCTTCTTCTTTTTTAGTTAAACCATTTAAAAATGTAGAAACCATCCCCAGCTGGGTGCTCAGTTGGTTAGGGTATCGTCCCATACACCACAAGGTTACAGGTTCAATCCCTGGTCAGGGCACATGCCTAGGTTGCAGGTTCAATCCCTGGTGGAGGCCTGTGAGGGAGGCAACTGATCGAAGTTTCTCTCTCACATAGATGTTTCTCTCTCTCTCAGGTCAATAACATGCCCTTGAGTTGTAGATCACCCTCAGTTGACATACAGCATGGGTAAGATTTTTTTTTTGTCATAAGGCAGGCACTGAAACTTTGGAGTCATTCATTACTGTGGCAAAACTGACTACTACTCATCTTGTCTCTCACACCTTCTCAAATCTACAAGAACGTAAATTCCATGAAAACAGGGACATGATTTTGTTCACTGCCTTTTCCCTAGGTCTCAAAAGGGTGACTGCCCATAATAGTTACTCAGTAGAATGTATTGAATGAGACCTCTCATCTATTACCCTCTGTCCTCTTCTGTCTCTCAGGAGATGACCTTGCTTTTCATTTCACTGAGAAAATTAAGCAATGAGAAGAGTTTCATCTCACCACCCACCACCACATTTACCAGGAGACCTACTCTGACTCATTACTCACTATCTTCCACCATCTCAGGCTGGTTCTTTCATCCATGTACCAAATCCTCCATCCTTTCTCTTATTCAAAAGCTTTGTGCCTATAATAGTAATAGTAATAATAATAAAAAATAATAACGTATCTCTCTCATCAGCATTTTCATCAGCATGCCCCTATACCATAACTCCCTTCTTAAAAACAAACAACTATAAAGGACACATGGCAAAACCAAGGGGGGTGAGGCCAGGGGAGGAGTGTGGGGATGGCTGGTGTGGGGAGGGAATGTGGGAGGGAAAGGCAGAACTGTACTTGAACAAAAATAAAATAAAAATAAATAAAAATAAAAAAGTAAAAGAGGTTTATTAAAAAAAAAACTCACTAGTTCTCTGGCTGGTGCGGCTCAGTGGATTGAGTGCCAGGTAGTGAACAAAAGGATCACTGGTTCAATTCCCAGTCAGGGCACCTGCCTGGGTTGCAGGCCAGGTACCCAGTAGGGTGTGCATGAGAGACAACCACCCACTGTTGTTTTTCTCCCTCTCTTTCTCCCTCTCTTCTCCTCTCTAAAAATAAATAAATAAAATATTTTCAAAAATAAATTTAAAAATATTTTAAAGTACATTTTATTGATTATGCTATTACAGATGTCCCATTTTTCTCTCCCCTTTGTCTCCCTCCTCCCTGCACCAGACCCCTCACCCTCCAGCACTCCCCCTGCCCCCACAGTTCATGTCCATGTGTTGTACATACAAGTTCTCTGGCTTGTCCATTTCCTATACTATTCTTAACCTCCCCCTGACTATTTTTTGCCTACCTACTCTGCTTCTTATTCTCAGTACCTTTCCCCCCATTGTCCCCCTCTCCCTCCCCACTGATAACCCTCCATGTGATCTCCATTTTGTGATTCTGTTCCTGTTCTAGTTATTCGCTTAGATTTTGTTTTTGTTTTTTAGGTTCAGTTGTTGATAGTTGGGGGTTTATTGTTATTTTACTATTCATAGTTTTTTTATCTTCTATTTCTTAGATAAGTCCTTTTAACATTTCATATAATAATGGCTTGGTGGTGGTGAACTCCTTTAACTTGACCTTATCTGGGAAGCACTTCATCTTCCCTCCCATTCTAAGTGGTAGCTTTACTGGACAGAGTAATCTTAGATGGAAATCCTTGCTTTTCATGACTTTGAATACTTCTTTCCAGCCCCTTCTGGCCTGCAAGTTTCCTTTTAAGAAGTCAGCTGATAATCTTATGGGAACTCCTTTGTAGGTAACTGTCTCCTTTTCTCTTGATGCTTTTAAGGTTCTCTCCATATCTTTCATCTTGGGTAATGTAATTATAATGTGGCTTAGTGTGTTCTTCCTTGGATCCCTTCTTTGGGACTCTCTGAGCTTCCTGGGCTTCCTGAAAGTTTATTTCCTTTGCCAGATTGGGGAAGTTCTCCTTCATTGTTTTTTCAAATAAGTTTTCAATTTCTTGCTCTTCCTCTTCTCCTTCTGGCACCCCTATGATTTGGATGCTGGAACATCTAAAGTTGTCCCAGAGGCTCCTAAGCCTCTCCTCATTTTTTTTTTTTGCATTCTTATTTTTTCATTCTGTTCCAGTTGGATGCTTTTTTTTTCCTTTTGTTCCAAATTGTTGATCTGAGTCCCAGTTTCCTTCCCTTCACTGTTGGTTCCCCCTATATTTTCCTTTGTTTCACTTTGTGTAGCCTTTATTTCTTCCTTCATTTTGTGACTGAGCTCAACCAATTCTATGAGCATCCTGATTACCAGTGTTTTGAGCTCTGCATCAGACAGGCTGGCTATCTCCTCATTGCTTAGTTCTTTTTCTGGAGTATTGATATGTTCTTTCATTTTAGCTATATTTCTTTGTCTTGGCACACTTGTTTCATGTAAGGGGTGGAGCCTTAGTTATTCGCCAGGGCTGGGTAACCCTGTTTGCTGGGTTGTGGTGATGTCTGTGAGGGAGGGGTCAGAGAAGGAACAATGCCACTTGCCCTGATCTTGTCCCACTTTCCATCACTTACCTTGCTGCCCACAAGTGGTTTGTGCCCTTTAGGTGCAAATTTGCAGGTGGGTGGATTTGTGCTCATTGTAGGACCCTGTGGGTCTCCCCAGTGTACTCTTCTGTGAAGCTGGGAGTTTCTCCTGATGCCACAATTCCCACAGATCTTTTCCTCAAACTGTGGCTTTGAGTCTTAAGATTCCCACACTGAAACCCAGCGTTTCACAGTCCATCTCATTCCCCTGCCTTCCCCCAGGCTTGCCTGTGCATGAATGTGGGATTGCCTGTACAGCCCTCCAGTCCCCACCTCACTGCATTCTCTCAACCACGATGCCCATCTCTGCCCTTCCTACCACATGTTTCTTCAACTCCTTAGTTGTTGTTCTTCTATGCAAATATTTTTTCTGGCAGTTGTGGTTGTTCTTTGTTTTTAAATTGGTTGTTTTCCTTCTTTTGGTTGTTCAAGGAAGCAAAGTGTTTCTGCCTATACCACCATATTGGATGCCTCCTAAAAATATTTTCAAAAGATAAATTAAAAACTTACTAATTGCCAAGGGTTAGGAGAAGGGAGGTATGACTAGTTGGAGCACAAAGAGGATTTTTAGGACAATGATAGTACTGGACAGCATCTGGGCCCCAAACAAGTCTGCCTCAGGCCTGCCAGTAGTGTGTAGATTCTTGAGTTGGTATAGGAAAGGTTTTACAACACGAGTCCAGGTGACTTTGAGAGTGTTATTAAAGTTGGGACAGTGAAACAAAGGAAGTGCTTAAGGTACAAGAAGCAACAAGAGGGAGAAAGTCAGAAAAAAGAGGGCCTTGGAGACAGGTTCAGGGGGTAAGCCCAAATCAAGCTGCCACTGCCTACTGATCCTCTGGTTGCAAGTGTCATGGAGACCCTTAGAGTTTAGAAGAAACACATCAGAGTTACAAGGCTTGAGTGTGCTCTAGTGAAAGTGTGCCATGGATGCTTTGTCTGGAGTCTTTGTATCTTTCTTTGGCCTCAGGACAGAATCCTATGGGAGGTCTCAGGGAAGGGTCTTTGCAGAACATTCGTTAGCTTTTCAGGTTTGTTCTTCCATATATTGATTCATCAAAATGTGTGTATAAAGGGATCAGGGTTATTTTTCTGGTTGGGTTTTTTTAAAAAATTATTTTATTGTTGTTCAATTACAGTTGTCTGCATTTACCCCCACCCCAGTCAAGCCCATCTTCCTCCCTTGCTTCCACCACCCCCCTTGGTTTTGTGCATGTGTCCTTTATAAATGTTCTTGAAACCCTTCCCCCCATTATTCCCTCCCGCCTCCCCTCTGGTTACTGTCAGATTGTTTTTAATTTCAATGTCTCTGGTTATATTTTGCTTGCTTTTTTCTTTTGTTGATTAGGCTCCAGTTAAAGATGAGATCATGTGATGTTTGTCCATCACTGCCTGGCTTATTTCACTTACGATAATGCTCTCCATTTCCATCCATGCTGTTGCAAAGGGTAGGAGCTCCTTTTTTCTTTCTGCTGTGTAGTATCCTATTGTGTAAATGTACAATTGTTTGTTGATCCACTCATTTACTGATGGGTACTTAGGTTGCTTCCAGCACTTGGCTATTATAAATTGTTCTTCTATGAACATTGGGGTTCATAGGTTCTTTTGGATTGGTGTTTCAGGGTTCTTAAGATATAATCCCAGCAGTGGAATTGCCAGGGTCAAAAGGCAATTCTATTTTTAGTTTTCTGAGAAAATTCCACACCATTTTCCACAGTGGCTGTACCAGTCTGCATTCCCACCAACAGTGCACTAGGGTTCCCTTTTCTCCACATCTTCTCCAACACTTGTTTGTTGATTTGCTTATGATGGCCATTCTGACAGGTGTGAAGTGGTATCTCATTGTGTTTTTAATTTGCATCTCTCTGATGGCTAATGATGCTGAGCATCTTTTCATGTGTCTCTGGGCCATCTGTATGTCCTCCTTGGAGAAGTGTCTATTCAAGTCTTTTGCCCATTTTTAAACTGGGTTGTCTTCCTGGAGTGGGATTGTGTGAGTTCTTTATATATTTTGGAGATCAAACCCTTGTCCAAGGTATCTTTGGCAAATATGTATTCCCATATAGTTTGTTCTCTTTTCATTTTATTGCTGCTTTCTTTAGCCATTCAGAAGCCTTTTAATTTGATGAGGTCGCATTTGTTTATTCTTTCCTTTAGGTCCCTTGCTATAGGGGACATATCAGTGAAGATGTTGCTGCATGGAATATCTGAGATTTTCCTGCTGATGTTTTCCTCTAGGACTTTCATGGTGTCACAACTTATATTTAAGTCTTTTATCCACCTTGAATTTATTTTTGTGTATGGTGTAAGCTGGTGATCGAGTTTCATTTTTTTTTTTTTTGCATGTAGCTGTCTATCTCTCCCAACGCCATTTGTTGAAGAGGCTATTTTTTTACTCCATTTTATGTTTCTTCCTCCTTTGTCAAATAGTAATTGACCCTAGAAACTTGGGTTTATTTCTGGGCTCTATGTTCTGTCTATGTGTCTGTTCTTATGCTAGTACGAGGATGTTTTGATTACAGTGGACTTGTAATACAATTTGATATCAGGTATTGTGATCCCTCCCACTTTGTTCTTCTTTCTCAAAATTGCTGCAGCTATTCAGGGTTGTTTATGGTTCCATATAAATTTCTGAAATGTTTGTTCTATATCTGAGAAATATGTCACTGTTACTTTAATAGGGATTGCATTGAACCTATAAATTGCTTTGGATAATATAGACATTTTGATGATGTTATTTCTTTGAATCCATGAGGATGGTACATGCTTCCATTTGTTTGTGTCTTCCTTAATTTCCTTATACAGTGTTATGTAGTTTTCTGAGTATAGGTCTTTTATCTCCTTGGTTAGGTTTATTCATAGGTACTTTATTATTTTGGGGGGGTGCTATATCAAATGGGATTGTGTTCCTGATTTCTGTTTCTGATATTGTTGGTTGGTTTTATTTATAAAGGACATTATTAAAGAGGGACCCGACCAAGGCTGATCTGCCCTGGGACAGTTTGAAATGTATAAACCATTTGCTTCTAAGTATCTTTGGTTAGGGAAGCTAAAACCTTGTACTTCATTAGCTGGCTATAAATTGCTCAAATTACTTGGCCTTATTTTGTGTCAGTTTCTCATATTCCACTTGTCAAGGAAGTTTCCTAGCTTCTCACTATCCTGCCTCAGTGACACTGTCCTGTATGATATACTACCCCACAGAAGGTACCACAGTGAATCCTAATGTGAACAACAGACTCTGAGTGATGGTGATGTGTCAATGTAGTTTCATCAATTACCACAAATGTACCACTCTGGTGGTAGATGTTGATAGTGGAGAAGACTGGGGGTGGGCAGTGAGTATAGGGGAAACATCTGTACCTACCACTCAAATTTCTTGTGAACGTAAAACTGCTCTAAAAAATAGCCTATTAAAAAATAGTCCCACAACTACTTCCAGCTACTGCCTTACATTCTGTGTCCCCCCTTTAGAGCACAGCTCCTTAAATGAATTGTTTATCTACTACCTATACAATATCCACTGAAATGTCAATTAACCATGGCCAAAACAGAACTCTTAATTCCACCTCTCCCTTAGAACCCTAAACTACCTTCTACACACCTTCATTATCCTGGTAAATGACAACATCTTTCACTGACGACTCAAGTCAAAGGGCTGAGTTATCCTTGGTTCTATTCTCCTTACATCCTTCATCCAAGTAATCAAGCAAGTTCTGTGAGCTCTACTTTAAAAAAGATCCCAAAAGTGGGCATTTCTCACCATCTCCATTGCTATTGCCTCAGACTAAGCCACCATTCATCTCACCGGGATAAATGCAAAAACCTGATTGCTTTATTCTCCTGTATCTCTTACTGCTGTCTTCTGGCCTACCCACTCTCACAAGCCTGCTTGCTGGTACTAGGACATCAAGCTCATTCATGCCACAGGGATGCTCTTCCCCCAGACAGCTACATAGTATGTTCCCTCATTTTCCTGAGGTCTCTGGCCAAGTGCCACCTTCTCAAAGGGGCTTTTCTTGACCTTTCCACCTAAAAAAGCATTATTTCCATCTCTATCCCAGGAATGCTTTACTTATTTGCATTATTTTTCTTTGTAACACTTATCACTATGGAACACTATGCTATATATTTATTTGCTTACTGTCTGTCTGCCACATCAGAATTTAAGCACCATAAAAATAACAAGGATTTTTTTCTGTTTAGTTCTCACTTAATGCTTATACAATGTGCCTGGCACACAGTAGGTACTCAATAAATAGTAGCAGTAACAGAGCACCAAAATGAGCTCAGTGGAAATGAAAAATTATCTTCTTTGTGTAAATCAGACTGACAAGTACCCAATGTGGATAAATATGGGTAATAATAGGAGAGATACAGGTACTTCAGAAAAAGGAGAAAAAATTAGAAATTAATCTTGTCTTCACCGTGGATGAAATTAACCTAATGTCAACAGATCTCTATCTCTTCATCTATCACACCATAAACAGAATATTTGACAGTAGTTTGGGAGAGAAAAAAGAGGTAACTCAAATAAAAAGTTGTGAACTTCTCAGAAAAAATAAATTTCATCAATTCGAGGTATTGTTAATACCCCACCTGGCCACAACTGATGAGACAGATATGTGGATTCCATGAATTTAACCACTTGCTAACGTCACTTCTAGAATCTTCAGATAGGCTCCTTTGTCCTATTTTAATCCTCCAGGTGTCGTATATAAAAAAAAGTTGGCCTATTTTGAAATTACCCAAAAGTTCCCTATTTTTTTTCCTGTTTTTAATTTTTATTTTGTTTCATTTGTTTCCTCAAGGTCTGAAAGTAGAAGCTGCTGAAAAGAATCATGGGGAAAGCTGTCAGTTTTTATGGAGGGTCAAAGTTGTTTAAAAACCAAAAGCAAAATGTTATCCTTTTTCCTCCTTATTCTCACTGGGCTCACACACTCAAAGACAATGCTACCCAGCTCAGTTTATGGAGACCCATCTGCTCTTAAGAGGCAAGTCTAGAGAAAAAGAGAACAGTACCTTCTGCTCCTAAAAAAAAAAAAAAAAAGGAACTTACACCAGCTGGCCAATTGCATCTACTTCTCTATATTCTTGTTGAGAATATTGACTATCCCAACTACTGAAACTGAAGATATAAGCACAATCAAACCCATGGGACACATTGCATAATTGTGGACTCAGATATTTCACAACTGAATATTTCTCCTCAAACCCATGGGACACATTGCATAATTGTGGACTCAGATATTTCACAACTGAATTACATGAAGTAAATGCCTGATGAAAACCAGTTGAGTCTGGTACCATATTAATCTTGTCTCCCCAAAGCAGAGCTGCAAAAGGGTTCTTCATGCCATCATTCATGCAACAGATAGTTACTAAGCATCTATTTTTGTTGCGCGTGGGTCACTGGCCAGCAGTGACCACGGAACGCTGTGGATGGCTCGACAATAAACACGCGAGAAAAAACAACACATGCACAGAGACAAACTAGTTTCTGTGGGGAAGTAGGGACGAAATGGCCACCCCTTCTAGTGAGGAGCGCGCTGATTTACCCTCCGTACCTGCTTTTATTAGGCTCATTTTGCATAATAATTCAGGTAAAGTACAGTACTCATTAGGGGAAGTAAGGAACTATAGAAAACAAAGAACTCTGCCCGTCTATTGAGTTGGGGGTCAAAGAGCTGTAAGACTGAGGAACAAAATAACTTCCTCCTAAGACCCTTCTCATTCAACTGAGAGCATTCTAAACAAAGAAGGTTTCACCGTAATTTACATATTCTTTCTTAGGCCTGATCACCCCGGGAAATCCGCACTTCTCAGTACCGAGCTGTACCACCCTGTCATTGTTTCAGGCTTAGGTGGAGCAAGGGAACTAGGTAACCAAGAGATAAGGAGATTTTCTCCCAGACGATGAGAACTCAGACTTTGTCAAAGCCGAGGAGCAAGGGTCCATCACCCTCTTTTGCTGCAGCCCCCCAAGTCCTTCTTTTGGGGGCCTCCCAAAGTGATTGTGCCTGGCTTAGGTCGTTCCCCCCGTGGGGAATCTTACCCATCTTTGGCTAACCGACCAAGCTTTTGGGGGTTCAGTCATGAATAAAGCAGCAGAAGCAGCATTCCTGCCAGGGAGATAAGCTTTTGTCTCCTTGCTGGCTTACAGTTCCAAGGGCGTTCCCTTAGCCTTAGCTAGGCGGGGGTTTCAGCCTCTGATACCAGTCAGGGTGGTTCCCAACATATTTTGTACAAGGTACTGAACTGGGCACTGAAAATAAGAGGCTGACTTAGAAGCATTTCCTCCCTCTAAAAACAGGTTTGAATGACCGGCCATGTCTCCAGAGACTGATAACACAGGTATAAATATGAAAATGCAGAGTGATGGAACAGTAACATTGTTTAAGAGGTAGATAGACCTGGGCATCTAGACATGATACCACCTCTAAATAATTCTGTGAGTGTGGGCATTTCACAACCACAATGAGATTCAGTCTTCATTTTAAAAATGGAAATTGTTATCACAATGTACAGTGATCTCATCCAATTGCTGTGAGAAGTCAATGAGATAGATAATACATATAAAATGCTTAGCACATGGCCTTAAAGGTAGTATATCTTTAATCAATGCTAGTGATTATTATTGATATTACTGAGAATGAAGAGGGAAGGCACTTCTGGACATAGGGATGTAGGGGAGATTTCCTTTAAAAGTGGCATTTGAGTTGGATCTTAAAGAGTGAGTTAGATTTGGACTTAGGGATTTGGCAGACACGACCAAGAAAAGAAGAGTTCAAGTTGGGGGGTTAGTGAGCTGTTGATATTTTTGTTGTTGTTTATTTTTCTGTAGCAAAGACAGACTGAAGGAGAGTATTGGGGAATTTATGTTGAAGAGATAGGCTAGGGCAGATTACAAAGGATCTTGAATGCCAAGCTAAGGAATCTGGGCTTAATTTCATAGATAGTATGGACATTCTTTTTTAAAAATACATTTTATTGATTATGCTATTACAGTTGTCTCCATTTTTTTCTCCCCTTTATCTACCTCCACCCTGCATCCTCCCACCTTCCTAAATTCCTCCTCACCTTAGTTCATGTCCATGGGTCTTTAGCTTCTCCATTTCTTACACTATTCTTAACCTTCCCCTACCTATTTCGTGTCTATGTTATATTTCTTATCCCCTGTACCTTTTTTTCCCACTCATCTTCTCCCTTTTACCACTGATAACATTCCACATGATCTCCATTTCTGTGATTCTGTTCCTGTTCTAGTTGTTTGCTTAGTTTTTATTTTTTAGGTTCAGTCATTGATAGTTGTGAGTTTGTTGTCATTTTAATGTTCATATTTTTTTATCTTTTTCTTAGATAAGTCCAGTAAACATTTCATATAATAGTGGTTTGGTCATGTTGAACTCCTTTAACTTGACCTCATCTGGGGAGCACTTTATCTTCCTTTCCATTTTAAATGATAGCTTTGCTGGATAGAGTAATTTTGGATGTAGGTCCTTGCCTTTCATGACTTCCAATACTTCTTTCCAGCCCTTTCTTGTCTGCAAGACAAGAAACCATGCAAGGTTTCTTTTGAGAAATCAGATGATAGTCTTATGGGCACTTCTTGTAGGTAACTCTTCTTTTTTTCTTGCTGCTTTTAATATTTTCTCCTTATCTTTAATCTTGATTAACTTAATTATGATGTATCTTGGTGTGTTTTTTCTTGGATCCAATTTCTTTGGAACACTCTGAGCTTCTGGACTTCCTGGAAGTCTATTTTCTTCACCAGATTGGGGAAGTTTTCCTGCATTATTTGTTCGAATAAGTTTTCAATTTCTTGTTCTTCCTCTTCTCCTTTTAGCACCCATATGATTTGGATGCTGGCACATTTCAGGTTGTCCCAGATGTTCCTTAGACTATCTCTTATTTTTCAATCACTGTTTCTTCATTCTGTTCCAGTTGAATGTTTATTTCTTTCTTTTGTTCCAAATCATTGATCTTAGTCATGGTTTCCTTCCCTTCACTATTGGTTCCCCCTATATTTTCCTTTATTTCACTTTGTGTAGCCTTTATTTTTTCCTTCATTTTGTGACCAAGCTCAACCAATTCTGTGAGCATCCTGATTACCAGTGTTTTGAACTCTGCATCTCATAGGTTATCTATGTCCTCATCACTTAGTTCTTTTTCTGGAGTTTTGATCTGTTCTTTCATTTGGGCCATATTTCTTTGTCTTGGTGCATCTGTAACATTGTAAAGGGTGGAACCTTAGTTATTCGCCAGGGTGAGGCAACCCTCTTTGCTGCATTGTGGCACTGTATGTGGAAAGCGGGTCAGAGAGGAAACAATGCCACTTGCTTGGTTCTTACCCCACTTTCCATTACTTCCCTTGCTTACCACACGCAGATTGTGTCCTTTCAGATGTTGATTCCTAGGTGGATGGGTTGGTGTACATTCTAGGACCCCTTGAGCCTCTCCCATGAACTCTTCTGTGAAACTGGGAGTTTCTCACACCAGCACAACCCCCACATATTTTTACAGCCAGAGATTTTGAGTCTATAGTTTTTCACACTGCCACCCTGGATTTCACATCTGTCTCATTCCTCAGTTTATCCACCTGCAAACGTGGAAGTGCCTGGTCTGCCAGCCCCTGCCTCACCTACATGGTCTGCTGCCTTGCTGTATGTCCTCTCTGCCCCAGCGGCCTGTCTTTGCCCATCCTTCCAGTCTGGATGAATGTTTCTTTAACTCCTTGGTTGTCATACTTCCATGCAGTATGATTTGTTTTGGTTGTTTTTTTGTTTTTAAATTGGTTGTTATCCTTTTTTTGGTTGCATGAGGAAGTGAAGCATTTGTACCTACACCTCCATCTTGGCCAGAATTCCATTATGGACATTCTATAGACTCTGTGTGTTGGGTACAGAAAGAGAAAAATAACAGTGTTCTTGCCATGGCCAGGTGGCTCAGTTGGTTGGAGTGTCATCCCATGCACCAAAAGGTTCCGGGTTAAATTACAGGTCAGGGCACATACCTAGATTGTGAGTTCGATCCCTGGGGCACATACAGGAGGCAACCAATCAATGTTTCTCTCTCATCTCTCTCTCTCTCTATTTCTCTCTACTCTCCCCTTTCCCATTTCTCTAAAATCAGTAAACATATCCTCAGGTAAGGATTTAAAAAAACAGGGTTCTTCACAAAGATTGAACTGGAAGAAATGGGTAAGAATGATGGAGGTGTGAAGAGATGCATTGGAAAGCCACCTGGACAGCTAGGTAGAGGTCTAGACAAAAAGTTACACTGGCATGCCTGAGGCCTTCTCCTGATACCTAGCCCACTGAACTCCGCTGGCACCCCAGAATCTTCTCCAGACAGCCAGTGGTAATTGATCAGTAATGGCTTGAAAGACAGAATGTATTATTACCCACACCTAAACCCAAGTTATGACAGAAGAGGTGAGGGGCTTTTCCTGATATTCATCCAGCAAACACATCCTGCCCTACAGAAGGAGGAAATATGAATTTTACTTTAGACAATCCCTGTTAGATTGTGAGCAGAAATAAGAATGGTTATCGTATGCTGCAAAATGATAATAGTCATTTTTCAACTATCAAAGACAGATGATTCAGTTTTTGATTCATATAAACCAACTGTTTTCTTCCAGTATTTTATAGGGGGGGCAATTTACAACAGTGAAAAATTTCCTTGGGAACTAGACATATAAGTTGGGGGGAGTTATTTGATTCATAGTGCATTTTGGTTTTCCACAGTAACCCCTGAGCCCCATCTAGTAAAATCTGGTGGAAATTACAAACCTTAGAAATTCAACTCAGTGTAACAATAACAGGATGCACCTGCAGATTTCGTAGAATTAGCAGCAGCCTTCTCTCAACACTAGTTTGAGAGAAATAAGACTGTTTGCATATAGCCAACTGTGCCAAAATCTGGAGTAGTATTACATATCTCTCAGTGATAGAAGATATCAATCATGGCAGATACCATACATCTCTCCACCATCCATTCAACAAACTTGCACTGAAGACCCTGATACTCCAGCTTCTCTTCATTGGTGGATTTGCTATTTAGGGGGTTATAAATCTGACAGATGGCCTGCAGTTAGTTAGTTCTGCTCCCCACTCCCCATAATTAGCTAGTGGACTTCTTGAGAGCAGGAACCCTATTTTTATTTGTCCTTGCATCTCCCAGACTTTGGGCAAAATATCTCGTTCCTGGATTCTTAGTCTGTACTCACTGAATTGAATAATACTAAAGTATGCACCCAAGAGTGAATGAAGTGTTAAAAAAAAGTAAATTGTGTGACCTTAAATGGAGACTTCAGGTCCACATGTAAAAGATAAAGGTCAGAAAGGCCTGGGATACCACAGGCCTGGGAGAACAACCTCTTACTGGACTGAACAAGAACATCAACTATGTCAACCATAGGCTCTTTTCACCACCTTGGGTCATTATGCTGCCACTATCCAAGAAAGCAAAGAGTTCTTTTTGGATTGTGACTCTAAAACCGCAACTCAGCCCATCACTCTGCTAGGGAAAGTAGAGTATGAGATGAGAGAGCAAGGCTGCTTTTATGTGGTGCAGCTGGGTCAGGCAGAGCAAGGCTGAGTGTTTAAAGGATCCCTGCAAAATCCATCAGTCGTTTCCCTTGTCAAGGCCCATCTTTTCTGTTTGAGTAGATTGTGAGCATCGCTAGAGCTTAATTTCTTAGATCTCTCCTATATCCTAGCATAATTCTTTAACTGTAGGTTTTCTGTGAACATCTGTTGATAGACTACCTGATAGAAGTGAAATTTCTTGATCTGAGTTTCACCTTTCCCTTTTTTATTCTTCTCTGGGAAAGATGCTAGTAAACAATGAAATGGTAAAGAGAGCAGGAACAGGAAATGAAAGAGAGAAACTACATAAACTAAATAGGCTTCCCTCGACACTATCTCACAGAGAATGATGTGCTCAGCTTTTGAACTCATTCTCAAAGCTAATTAACTTCAGAAGTCATGATTATAAAAATGGGAATCTTATTCAAGATCTTTGAGGAATGTTAGGGGAAAGGTTTAACACTGAGAAACAAACTGCAAACTATTATCTTCCAATTATTTTTAAAAATCTCTTTTAAGGACTCTATTATTTCCCTTAAGTTCCCCTTAATTTTTCAGTCTATCCTAATCTCTTTTTTGGCACTCTCTCTCAACTCTACTTCTCCATAGTCTTTTATTCTACCAGCAATTTTATTCTCCTGGCATCTCTAATGTGCATACTCATGTCCACACCTTGTCAACCAAACTTTGGAGAACTAGTGTTTTAATACCTGAAAACAGTAATAAGTGGATTTAATAGAGAGTTCATGCTAACAACCTTTAGTTTCCAGTATGACAGCATCCTCAGTGATCAGGAATTAGAAAGGTATGATAGCCCATCATCAAGTGGGACTCACCCTCTGTCACTGTGTTCACTTTTTCCCCTTATCTCATCCTTTCTCCTTACTTTTTATTTCTGCACTCAATTATCATAATCCATTTCTTTTATTTTTTTTCTTTCAAAGGAGAATATGTGCCACTCTTGATTAGTGTGGGGAGAGGTTGGGGAACCAAGGTCTAAGATAGTCTGGATGATAAATGCCAAAACAAAGTTTCTGTCTTCAAGGATCATCCAGTATAGTGAGAATGAGAGAACAATCAAAAGTAAACAACTAGCTCCTATCCATTAGTGGTACCACCTTTCTGCCACTTACTTAACCTCAGCCTCATGCACCTAAATTGCATCATCTGTTGTCTTTCCATGTGCCCCTGCTGGTCTCTTCATTTTGTGTTTACTTGCCTCTTCACCAGAGAGTGTTCAAGGAAAGGAAAAGAAACTTTAGTCAGTGAATTTTACCTCTGCCAGAGCTCACAGATTCCATTCTCTATATATCGGGTATTAAAGCTACATTATTCCTTTGCAATATATTCTGACATCATACCACTTTGCTGTTCTAATTTGCATCACCTCATTTAGATCCTTGTTGTTTCATGCCTGGAGAGCATCTTAGCATCTCTATGTATCCATCTCCCCTGTAACTGCTCTCTTCTGTACTCTGCACCAGCTCAGGCTAATTATGATGTCACTTAAACTATGTTCTGCCCCATTTAGATATCTTTCAGTGGCTGAAGTCCAAATGTCTTATGCAATCCTTCAAAGTTCACCCCACTCTAAATCCAACTCATGTTTCTACCCTTAGCTTCCACTACCTGACTGTGGAACTCTTATTCTTGTGAACCACAGACCATGACTTGCTACTTCAGTGTCCACCCACCAAGGCTACACACATTCTTCAAGGATGATAAGTCCTTTCCAAGTCATATCAACCTGGTAACTTTACCCTTCCTGAATTTCTTTTTCTTTTTTTATTTTATTTTATATTTTATTTATTTATTTTTAGAGAAGGGGGAAGGGAGAGAGGAAGAGGAGAGAAACATCAATGTGTGATTGTCTTCCATGCACCCCCAACTAGGGACCTGGCCAGCAACCCAGACAGGTGCCCTGACTGGGAATTGAACTGATGACCCTGTGGTTTGCAGGCTCAGTCCACTGAAGCACACCAACCAGGGCCCCCTTCCTGAATTTCTATTGCTCTTGTTATAAGGAACATAAGTGTTGGTCAATTTTTACTGTTAGAAAATTGTGTCAAGCCAAAGATAAGGTGATCTGGGTCAGAAATCTGTAGTCTGACCAGAGAAACCATTTATTCTGGGAATTACTAAACATTTCTGATAATGGAGTTGAGCAATTTTCTGATAAATATAGACTCAACTTGCATAGTTGACCATTTGTCCTGTGAGAAACTTAGTTACCTTTAACCAAATGTTCCTGTTTTGAATCTAATCTATAAATGTTATCTAGCTACCCTTTTTTTCTAAGAAAAAAATATATATCTACTAGGAAAGAAATCTTTGAATGGACTTACTAGAAAGTACTACCTTGCAGCAGGCTTGACGCACAACTTTGTCATGTCATACCCACAGAGAATTTGTCTGAAATCGCTTTAATATATGTTAGTGATATTTTAATGCAGATGCATCTTAACAAATAGCAGTTGTACACCACATGTGTGACCCAACCTGTTGGGTGACATGAGTTCAAAGATAAATTGGGTCAGGCCTATCCTCTAGAAGCCCACAGTTTTGCATGGAGATCTTTAATCTGTGACCCTCAGGCCCTTGAAGTTCAAAGAGCCCATGACTTTTCTGAAACAGCCTGCCGACTTACTGAGTATATGCTGATGAACTTCTTTTTTCCATGGGAAGAAACCATAGATTACATCAGATTCTCAATAGTGTTTTTAACTGCCCCAATTATTAACCACCAGACCAAAGGAAGAAAAGACATATAAACAGTGGATTACAACACAGCATGGCAAATCCCATGAAAGAGTGAGTATAGAGGATAAGAAAAGGCCTCCCGGAGGAAGTGATACGCAAGTGTCTTTCCATCTCAGTTCGTTAGGGGTGGCAGCTTTGGTATATACAGCCTCTGTATGAGATTGTACACAATTCATGACAAAATGGATCTACTTCCTTCTCCTCCTCTCTCTCTCTCTTTTCTCTGCATAGTGCAGTGAACATCACCTAGAAAGCTTAAGATCATTAATGATGGAGAATTCAGACTGAAAGTTCAGCTCAGTGTGAACTGTAAAAGTCAGCTAGGTTATTTGTTTTGCTTAGTCCATCTTAGCACCAAGAGTTGGTCCTCTTATTCTGTCAAAAAAAAGTGGGGGCTTTGTGATATGGTATTTTAAAATTTTTCATTAATATGAATTTAAATATTTTATAATTATAGTCAGTTAAATACTTGACAATATTTGTTCTGCTGCTTTACCAGTTGCTTTGCTACTTGAGCTAGAGGCAATATGTTGGTTCAAATACCAAGGCAAAGTATATATGAACCTTAAAATTATATTAGGAAGAAACCTTCAATAACAACATGTGAAACAATTGAATCATTTAGTTAGATTTGTTGTTCAGAGCAAAATGGCAGAGTCCCCATATGTTCAAAAGATAAGATTTTGTTTATTAGAAGCTCACAAAATGCTGCTTTTCCCCATTGATGATGAGTCTGACATAAGCTATTTCATTATTATGATATTCTTATGTGATTTGAGACTTGTCAAGACATTCCTAAGCAAGACTGCTGCCACACAGTAAATCACTGATAATAGGAGCATGAGATGCTTGATCTACCCATTGAGACCAATTATATTAGGATAAGCTAAGCTGTTATAGTAAAAGATACAATAATAATATGATTTAACACTTTGTTATTGATTGAATTTTGAGAGAGATAGATATATAGAGAGAGGCATCAGTTTGTTTTTCCATTTATTTATGCATTCATTCGTTGATTCTTGTATGCACCCTGATCAGGGATTGAACCCACAATCTTGGCATATCAGGGCAATGCTCTAACCAACTGAGCTACCTGGCCAGGCCTGTGTGGTTTAATGTACAAAAAAGTTAATGGCTTTCCTACATAACAATTTGAGGTACATGATCTGGGTCACAGGTCCGGTGCTCCAGACATTCAAGGACCCAGGTGGAGCACAGTGCTACCATTTTCAACACCCAGCTCTGGCGGTTATACTCTGGTCACAGCATTCCAGCCAGCGGGAAAAGAGAAATGCCAGGATTTCCAGTTACACAAATGACTCAGAAGTGCTACCCATCACTCATGCTAATGTTTCTTGATGAGAATTTCATTACATAATCACACTTCACTGAGGGAGGTTGAGGAATGTATTCTGTTCAGTTGCCCAAGAAGAAGGGAAGAATAGAATGACTTTGGTGAACTGCTGGTATTCCCCATCATACTAACTGTCATGTTGATGATTTATTGGTCTCTGTCCCATAAGTTGAGTTTTATTTTCGTCATGTGTTTATGGTACTATTCCGTTTAATGAACATCCAAGATTTTAATCACACAATCATGTTCACTTGGCTTTGTGACTAAAAAACTTTTACATGGTTCTCCAACAGGGACTGGTGGAAGCAAGCAACAAGTCCTAACATTTCAAGGTAAAAACTTAAAAATCCAACCTGAAATTTCTTACACACAGAAAAATGAGTTTCCCAAAGCAAATCAATTGGTAATTTTTTGGAGCAGTGAGCAATTTCTATATTCCTCTGTTTCCCCCAACATATCAGTTCAGGGAAGGATGTAAACATTGACAAATGTAGTAGCCTCCATTGTGAGGCTCTAACTTAGCAACGCTACTCATAGAAGTCATCATTATTTTATTAAAAAGGTTCCCCAAATCATTATTTTTATTTTAATGATTTGTGTATCACTTTAAATAATAAAAATGTAAAATAAGATATTTAATCTATTTTGCTAATATTTTATTATTTTGTTTCTAAGAAATGGATTTAGTTCTTCTAATTATGATGAGAAGAGATTGAGGAGAGCTCTGTTGTAAAGCAAAAAAAAATCAAGATTCAAATTTTGATTGTTTTATATAGTAAGGAATTAATCTTTGAGATTAATTTTTCCTGTCTATCTTAATTTAAGTGCATGTAATGAACTTGGGTTAATATTTCTTTGATCCTCAAAATATTTATAAATAAATATCATTATCCCAGCAGTGGAATTGCTGGGTCAAAAGGCAGTTCCATTTTTAGTTTGCTGAGAAAATTCCATACTGTTTTCCACAGTGACTACATGACTCTGCACTCCTACCAACAGTGCACTAGGGTTCCCTTTTCTCCACAACCTCTCCAGCACTTGTTTGCTGATTTGTTTATGATGACCATTCTGACAGGTGTGAAGTGGTATCTCATTGTGGTTTTAATTTGCATCTCTCTGATGGCTAGTGATGCTAAGCATCCTTTCATATGTCTCTGGGCCCTGTGTATGTCCTCCTTGGAGAAGTGTCTGTTCAGAACCTTTGCCCCCCGCCCTTTTTTTTGGGGGGGATTGTTTGCCTTCCTGCAGTAGAGTTGTGTGAGTTCTTTACATATTTTGGAGATCAAACCCTTTCCCGAAGTATCATCAGGAAATATGTTTTTCTATATGGTTGGATCTTTTTTCATTTTGCTGATGTTTTCTTTAGCTGTGCAGAAGCTTTTTAACTTGATGAAGTCCCATTTGTTTATTCTTTCTTTTATGTCCGTTACTCTAGCAGACATATTAGTGAAAACACTGCTGCATGGAATATCTGAAATTTCCTGCCTATGTTCTCCTCTAGGACTTTTACAGTGTTGTGACTTACATTTAAGACTTTTATCCACTTTGAGTTTAACTGCTGGAATTATACCCTAAGAATCCTGAAACACCAATTTAAAAGAACCTATGCACCTCAATCTTCACAGCAGTGTAATTTACAATAACCAAGTGCTGGAAACAGTCTAAAAATACCCATCAGTAAATAAGTTGATCAAAAAACTGTGCTACATTTACACAATGGAATACTATGCAGCAGAAAGTAAAAAGGAGCTCCTACCCTTCATGACAGCATGGATGGAACTGGAGAGTATTATACTGAGTGAAATAAGCCAGGTGGTGAAAGAGAAATACCATATGATCTCACCTATAAGTAGAACCTAATCAATAAAACAAACAAGTGAGCAAAGTATAACCAGAGACATTGAAATGAAGAACAAACTGACAGTGATCAGAGGGGAGGGAGCAGGGTGATAATGGGGAAAGAAGGGGAAGGGGCAAGTCCAGGAACATGTATAAAGGACCCATGGGAATGGACAACAGGGTGGGGATTGACTGTGGGAGTGGGGTGGGGTAGGGCAGGGGAGAACAAGTGGGAAAAAAGTGGGACAGCTATAATTGAACAATTAAAAAGAAGAAAAAAAGAAATATTAATTCTCAAGATGTTCTATAGCTTTTAATAGATATGAAGTGCCTGGCTGGTGTGGCTCAGTGGATTGAGTGCCAGACTGCAAAACAAAGCGTTGCTGATTCCATTCCCAATCAGGGCACATGCCTAGGTTGTGGGCCAGGTCCCAGTAGGGGGCGTGTGAGAGGCAACCACACATTGATGTTTCTTTCCCTCTCTTTCTCTTTCTCTTCCTCTTTCTCAAAAAATAAATAAATAAAATATTTTAAAAATATGAAGCACATTAAATTCTTGTAGGTCATCATGGCTTTGTTTTGTTCTTCATACATGTAACCTCATTATGTAAAGTTGCCTGGATTTGACATTTGGCCTCATTTTCCCTTTACTGCGTTCCTCTTGAATAGTGGCCATAAGACTTCCTCTTCTCCTTCCCTTTCTGAACAATTCATCCTTAAAGTTTTCAGATGTAACAAAGCAAGGGAGGCAACTGTGGTGTCCAGTGGAAAATGACATAGTAGCCTGGAGTGTGGGGGGGGGGTCACAGCCCAAGGGGTGAAAATGGTGTCTCCAAGGGGAGTCAGGCCCCAAGCAGAGTGGAGCAGGTGCCCCCACAGAGAGGAGCCCAGTGGAGGAAATCAAAACCTGATCAGGGTGAGAGGAGGTCCATAAAGACAGGCTGATACTCAAGGGCTATCTGAGCCCAAGTGGGGTGGGAAGAGGGTACACACATGGAGCTGGTAGGCAAAGGGTGTCAGAGCCAAGCAAGTGGAGGAGGTGGACCCCAAGGGCAATGGCCCGATATCAGCTTGCAGCACTCACACAGGGTCAGAAGGATATCCATGGGACCATGGGGGCAAACCAGGTAAGGAGTGTCAGAGCCTGATCAGGTTGAGGAGGCCATTCTCTCAGAGCCTGGGCATTGTCTCAGAATAGGGATTCATAGCCTGAGCAGAGAGAACAGGATATCCACATGGGGAAGGGGGTGGTGGCAGAGATAAGAGACTGATAACATACATAGGAAGATCAAAAAGTAAATTGAGTAGGGATAATGGAAGCCAAATTTCTCAGAGTCATAGAAGGGAGTTACAAATACAAAAAAGGACAAAACTAGAGTTCAGCATTGTGGTATTAAATTGGAATTGGGATGTTGGGCTGTATTGGTGTGAATTCGTGGCTTTCAATATGTGTAGATGGATATAGAAATAAATATAGATATAAAGGTGAGTGTGTGTGTTCGTGTATATAATCCCTAGCTTTGCCCATGGGAAGAGCCTGGGAAGAGTGTCACCCTGAAGCAATGAGCATATCTTGGCTTATAATGACTATTTTCCTCTAAAGGAACTAGGGAACTTTGGATAAGTGGCTGATTGAATAAATCAGGAATTTGACAGAGAAACCACAAGATGAGACTGGAAAATCTTTTTATGCCTCCAAGGCAAGGAAGTATTCAAAGAATGATGGGACATGTCAAAAAGACATGAATAGAAGCCAGCCTGAATGGAATTCTAATGGATAAACAGGAGACAATTTAGGCTTTGAAATAAATTACAGTAATAGGTTATAACCCACTGAATAAAATAGAAAAGGGCATGAGTCCATACTGATATAAGTAAATGAATAAATTGAAAATTTGATGTGTAATGGGATATTAACATCTTATCACAAAACATTTATTACAAAGAGGAAAACAGTGGCTTCAAAGTTGGAGTACCTGGAAGACACGGCTTGAATCAAGTGATCAAAGTGAACATCATCAGTAATGGGATGAAAGGATGCCATAAGTACACAGTACTGCTACTGTGTGATTCCTGACAAAGATGCAAAACCTGAATCTAATCACGAGGAAACAAAGAAATCCAAATGGTGGGATAGTCTACAAAATAACTTGCCTGTATTCCTCAAAAGTTCCAGGTCATGAAATCAAGAAAAGACAAAGGACCTGCTAAGGACACATGACAACTAAATGTAACAAGTGGTTCTAAACTGGATCCTTTTGCTGTAAAGGACATTATTGAGACAAGTAGAGAAACCTGGGTCTGAGGATTGAATGGTAGTAATGCATCAATGTCATTTCCTGATTTTAATGGTTGTAGTGATGTTGGAGAATGTCCTTGTTCATAGAAAACACACACTGACGTATTTAAGGGTGAGGAAACCTCACATTGTCAATACTTGTAAAAGATTTAGGGGAGAAAAGTTATTTGTAATATAATTCCAATTTTTCTGTAAGTTTGTTTCAAAATTATATGATTACTATAGGGAGCAAAAATCTCCAGCTTAGTGACAGGAATTGCTACATACTCCATACAGTTGAAAAGGTTTCTAGCAATAAGGTTAAGTTTGTTATGAAATTTTAAAAGATAATCTTGTCACATTTTGATAAGTATACCACTCAGAGAAAGAGATTGGTTTGCTATTTTTCTCTACAAAGTCTTACTTCATTTGCAGAATCCCAATGCTCTTTTCAGAGGTAGTTGTCTGAGGGGTCAGAGGTAGAAGAAATACATACTGGAACCATGAACTGCTGTGGAATGCCTGGATAGTCTTCCTTTTGTTAATACCTTTGCTTTCTTTCTAGTATTTTTAAAATTGTATTTTACTATAACAAGATGATTGTTAATGGACATGAATTTCCAGATAGCAAAACACAGTCAACCACTTCATGAAAACCAGGAGAGAGTTCTCTGAGAATTAAACTAGGAAGCAAGATTTAATTCACAAAAAGTCCAGAGTTTAAAACCAAAAAGAAAGACTAATCTGAAGGTAAAATATGAAATGACAACTCACATTTGGAAACACAGGACATCCTGGTAAAATGACTATGACTAGTATTAATTATAATCTTGAGGATTCTCCATGAATTCTGAGTATGGGTCAGTCTGCTGATTCCTCTTCAAATACCTGAATATTGGAGACCTGTCCTTACATCAGGACTTTTAAAGGGATCAGTGATCAGATAGCTTTAGGAAATTGTCATCTATGGCCAAGGATCCTCTTCCATCCTCTTGGCATGGCCATGCTCCACCGTCTTGTGTGGCCCCTGCTAACTTCTCTTGGAGCGGCAAGTCTGGGGGAAGACCTCAATTTCTTGGTGACGTCAATTATGAAGTGCTAGATGAGACCACTGCCAAGAAGTGCTTGCTCACCCTCCTTTCACAGGCAGGGGAATCTCCCTTTCCTGTTCTGGGTGAAGCTGAAGAAGACTCATCAACAAAGTCCAATCCTTCTCACCAATTTCAGCCCACACCTCCCAGTAACTGAACTTGAAAAACATCTGGTTGAAACCACTTCCTATCTGAGACTAGAGAAGAGACTGCCAGACACGATTTCCTGGCTGAACAAATCAGCCTAACACTTATAAAGTACAACTCCTGACTATCATAGAGACTGGAAGGACCAGCAAGGATGACAACCTAATGGACCAATCCCTTTGTCTCCCATCTTCCCAGCACAATGCTAACAAGAGGCTGACAGGAAACCCAGAATTTTGCAGAGAAAGATCTTCTCTTCACTGCCGCTAAGTCTATCCCAGGTGCCAGGAAGATGGAGCGAAGCTTGCTGATGTGGAGGTTCTTCACATTCATCATGGTAACTGACTGCGTGATAGGTAAGGGGTCACGGGTGCCCTCAGGAGTGTGGAAAGGCTAATGGGTGTTATATCTCCCCAACCACAGAATCACAGAGGGGACCAAATAGAAGGGGCAGAAAAGGGGTTTGAATCCTGGGCTGTATTTCTTGTTCATGACCCTCTGGGGCTCCATTTCATGCCTCAGTTACCCCTGATCCATATAAGAGCTAGGAATGGTGGACTTTCCTATGACTCAAGGTCTTTGACAGTTAATTCTGGGATGAATCAAGGGGCCTGGTATTTTAAAAGAAATTTTCTTTCATTTCTCCATGGATTTAGTTTCCTGCCTCACTCACCAGCTGTTAAAATAATACTAAAAATCTGCTAGAAATAACTCTAAAACCATGTAAATGTGTCTGCAATGTCAGTAACTTATATATGAAATATTGGGATAATTCAAGATCCCAGAATAGTTTAGGTTCAAGGATGTATACTTTGTTTTTCACTGCTTAAATCATACCTAGGAAGCCCATTATAGGTGCAACTCTATAGAAATTTTGGAAATATAAGAATGCTCATTTTCAGAACACTACTTTTTCTTATGTTCTTGTGTGTGCACTATATGTATGTGTATATGATATTTTATATATGCAAATTTCATATTTCATTCATCCTTCAAATGTGTTTTGTCAAAGTTGTTTTTTTTAAAGAAATAACCACCAACTTTTACCTCAAACCATCCTTCTTAATTGAGTGTGAATTTTCTAATGACTTCTCTTGTTTACCTAGAAAGAAAGATAAGGTAGCAAAGTCTGTAATTTCATATCCTTGTTTTCTAGATATACAAGTATGGGTGAAAGTAGGCTTGCTATACAGTGGTTTGTATGGAAAATAATATAATAATTAATAAATAATAATACAAGAATAAACTCTGTGTTTCACATACAACTATAAACCTATTTTTTTCCACCCCTATATGATAATCAAACTGGCTACAGAATGATGTGTCAATAAGTGAAACACAATTGTGCATGGAGTCCTTTTCCTTGTTTTGGGGGAAGTGGCAAAGTTATGTTGGGCTGTGAACTAACCCAGGTGTAAGTACTTCTTCACTTTGGAGCTGAAGTGGGTATAATTTTAGGGGTGCTTCGAATGTAATTTCTGTCTTATCAGGGTCTTTGCAAAGTGGGAGGTCAGTCCAAGCCAGAACAGAGAAGTCTTTACAATTATTCATGCCCTATTCCTGGGAAACACATTTAAAGTAAGTTCATGTTATTGCTAACAAGTTATGACTTATCTGAGGATATGAATGTTCTTGGTGGTAACAGGGCAATTGGAAGTATTATGAGGACTCTTTCATTCACTCAGTCCTCCAAAAATTTATTCAATACCTTTTATTCCACTTTTCAGTACTATAGAAAATATAAAAATAAATAAGACACTCTCTATCCTTAAGAGATTTGTAACCTAGTGAAAGGGAGAAAGGCATAGATATAATAACAGTAATACAGTAATAAAGTTGGAATATGAAGATCTATGGGATCAGGAAGCTACAGAGGTGGTTTCATGAAGGTAGCATGCAAGTAGAGCCCTGATGGATTAGTAAATTCCCATAAATGGAGATTCCAGACCGGGAGGACCCGGTGAGCAAAGGCAATGGAGCATTGGGAAAGCATGTGATCCGCTGTGGCCCTGAGCATGGGACAGTGAGGTGAGGACATTGGGAATTAAGACTGGAAAGGTAGGATGGGGTCAAATGAATGACCCAAGGTCTTGGTTAGCAGGCCAAAATTTTTTAACTTCATCTGGTAGTCTATAAAAGACTACTAGAATATAAAAATTATCATTTATAACATACCTTCTATTGCCAGATATATGCCTTATTTTAATCTTCATAATGATTTTGCAGTGTAGATGTCACAAATCCACTAGATGAAGAACACAAAACTTGGAAGTCACACAGGCAGTGACAGAGCTGAGGCTCAAACCCAGGTCTCTCTTGCTTGTGCTCTTTCTGTTTTGTTCACTCCAGACAGAGTCAGAGCTCTATGGAAAGGACTCTGGCAAAGAGTGGAAGGACATTAGGTGCACAGAGGCAGTTCATGAGGCTCTTGAAATAGTCCAATCCAGAGGCAAGTGAGAACTTGGTGGCTAAAGAGAGTGAAATGGGTTGGGTAAAAAATAATCTCATCTCAGACTTTATTCTCTAAGAACTCAGTCCTTAAACAATTCTTTATTCCTCAGGGGAAAGGTCTCCAACAAAATCAAACATTGTCAACAGACACAATTTCTAGCTGATTCATGAGGCAGGTTTTCATTCTGAAAGTTTCCAAAGCCACCATTTAAAATTGTGATGGGTTACAGGGGATGTATTAATAAACTTGGGTGTTTTTAGTCTCTATATTACTGGGTCCTGGGATGTGGTTAAAAGAGAATTCTCCTGATATTACCAACACAGCACATTATTGAAGGCATTGTTCTCAGAACTGTGGAAATTCTGAGAGTTTATCTATGCCTTGATCACCTTTCTTTCGTTCTAGGAATTCTGTGATCAAATCTTCATCCCTTAGACTCAAAAATAAAAAAACAAAAAAAAGGTACAGAAACACATTAAGATGATATTTCTAATTATCCTTTCTTATAAAGATTATTGCCCACACTGGAATTTCCCATTTTCACATTTGTCATTAAAACACAAAATGTTTAACTCTTCACAGTTAATCATTCAATTTCTCTAGATCCTAAAATGTTATTACCACTGTTATATTACTCACCTTCAAGATACACCTTGGTGCTCCTGCCTTGGTTGGAGCATTGTCCCATACACCAAAAAGTTGTGGATTCAATCCCCAGTCAGGGCACATACTTAGGTTGTGGGTTTCATCCCCAGTCAGTCATGTAGGGAGGCAACTGATGGATGTTTCTCTCTCACATTGATGTCTCCCTCTCTCTTTCTTTTCCTCTCTCTCTCTAAAACCACTAAGCATATAGTTGGATGAAGATTTTTTTAAAAAGATATACTTTGGTGGGCCCTGGAGGGGCAGCTCAGTTAGAGTGTCTTCCTGATATGCAAAGTCTGTGGGTTTGATACCTGGTCAGGGCACAAAGAAGAATCAGCCAACAAATGCATAAATAAATGGAACAACAAGTCAATCCCTCCCTCACTTCCCCACCCCTCTCTCAAATCACTAAATAAAAAAGACAAAAAAAAAAAAGAGATACACCTTGGTGAAAAAGGGCTTTGGTAAGCATAGAGAGTACCTCATAAAATAGTTGCTACTTTCTTTAAAACAGTGTGTCTTAAATAGGCAGTGCTGTATATCAGCCATACCTATGGTCCATTTTAGACTTGAGAAAACTGAGGCATAAAAGAGTTGACTTTGCTAACAGACAGTTAGAGATGCTAGTAAAGAACTATGGATGAGCTCTACAACCCCACCATATAACCCCACTCTTCTCAAACAGAAGTATTCTTAAACTTTTAAAGCTAAATCCTTGAGTATTCTGGATAGTTCTGCGTAATTTCTTGTTGAAGTCATTCTTTTAATAGCTAGAGTCAGGCTATCTCTCAATACAGTAGCCGTTCAAGTTAATTTCCCTCCTCTTCTCATTGCTCAATGATCAGTAGAAACCTTAAAAATAGACAGTGTTCCTTTAGGCAGTGGGACAAGTCACCTGAGGTCAGTGGAGAGAAGAATTAGAGGGAAATTGAACTTTTCAGGGAGCTGATAGAGGGTCAAAACACCTCTTTACAAGCATTGTTGGAGAACTAAAGAAAAGACATGTGAAGGATGTGATTTTTTACAAATTTCTATACCTCCCAGGTCTTCAGTTTCTCTCTGTACAATAAGAATGTTGGTAGAGATGATTTTGAGGTCTCCTTCCAGTCTGTCAGGAATTCTGAAAAGGGAAAAGGAAATAAGCTTGGCTTAAAAGGCATTTTCAAGCTGAGGTACTTGTGGATGAAAAAGTTTCTAAACTTAAGACATACAAAACAAGGTCTGAGTTAAGAGACCTGTGAGTGTCAAAGTACTCACACTAACATCTCACTGTAGGTTATTTCCAACTCTCTCCACTGCACTCAGGCATGACCCAGTGCTTCCGTAATTGTTGCAGCTGTCCGTGTCAAGGCAAAGACACCACTAATGTTGGTGAGGCCTTCTGCTGATTCTCATTAAAGGAGTTTTTGCCTGAAAACATTTCCTTATTTCTCACAGGAGAGGTCTTACTTGAGTGGCAACCTACTCCTCTTCTCTTTATCCCAGGCCATTCCCTGTGAGAAAAGGAAAGTATTTTAATTCAACTGATTGCTTCAAAAAGTTATAAGCCCTTCACCCATGAAAATGTTCAAATAGGGGCTGACTGGCCACTTCTGAGGGATGCCATGGGGGGTGCACATGCTGGCTGGGAAGGTGGACAGGGTGGCACTCAGGCTCCTTCCCACTTATCTATTATGGTTCTCTTCTGCTGCCTTCCAACCACTATTTTTCACTTCCCTCCTAGAAAATGAAACTAGGGATGTGTGATTTTCACACTTTTCAAATCCAAAAGCATCCAGATCACATCTAAGTGTGGATTCTTGGTTTTAACCCACTGCCTGCTCCCCCACACCAAACTTTGGGCATCAGCAACAAATACAAAAGGAAGGGAAGGTGATTGAGGCTGGATGAGGGGAAGCCACTAGAGAGGTAAAATTTGAATCATGGGTTTATCTGTACAGGGGGGCACAAAAGTAGGTTTACAGTTTTTCTTCTGGAAAGCAACACAGTAATTAATAAATAGTAATACAAGAATAAGCTCTGTTTCATGTACTTACAATGGTAAACTTAACTTTTGCCCAACCCTGTATTTGGTGAACTTCCAAAACACAAACACTCAGAGTGAAGAGCTCTTCCACTCCTGTCCTCTCCACAAAAACATGGTCTCCCTTTCTCTGGAAGCACCTTAGCAGATCCTACATGAAAATTTGTCAAAAATGAAAAGAGATGTCCCAAACCAAGCAGAAAGCTGAAATGGTGGGCTCTGATCCCTTTGGATGTTAAATCTAGGATTCCTTCCACCTGGACTGACAATGTGTAGCCACCTTGGCATCAGTCTATGGCCCACCAGGGAGCCTTCTGTTACTGGGATCTCTACACTTCCTGAGACCCTCTTCTTCTGTTCAATTCTTTGTCTAGGCAGGTATAGGGAGAGATTGGAGAACCTTAAAGAGCTTCCTTATATCCTGCCTTCCTGTTGGTGCCCCTCTCTGATTATTTCTGCAGTTTGGTTTGGTAAAGTCAGCTGCTGCCCCAGGTGGCATCAATGGGGCCAAAAAGAAAACAAGAAAGCCCTGAGAACCTCACTACACAAAGATGATCCTCATGTTTGGCTCCTATATCCACAGTCTGAATTTCTCAACAGGAAAAACAGTGTGATAGCAACAATTCATCTAGCTTTTGGTTCTTAATCTTCTTTGAGTGGTAAATCCTTGAGATAATGTGATGAGATCTATTAACTGTTTCCTTAGAAAAAATGTGCATACCCACCCAATTTTGAATATAATTCTTGGATTTAAACCCTCTTTGTAAACCAGGGTTCCCAGGCAAGACCTCTGATTCCATTATTTGACATCTTAAGACTCATTGTCATGAATAGAGAGAATGAGATACAGGAAGTTACTCTCCCTGGTAAGGGAACTATAAATGGCAAGGGCCACCTAAGAGGCTTGGTGCCTAGAGAAGAGAGAAATAAAGGGTACCATGGAAGTAAAGGGTATCCCAGGCAAGAAAAGTGACAAAGCCAGGACTACAACCTAGACTTCCTAAATTTCAGTCCAATGTTCCCTGCATTTCTTTACATAGATTCTCAAAGACATGCACCCACTCATCCATTCACACATCAGGTTTACTGAGATGACAAAAGTGACAGTCCTTGCCCTCAAACTGCTTTTGGCCTAACATCAGGGATGAAACAGCTGCTGAGCAATTCTTGTCTTGAAGACTGACAAGGGAAGCCAACAGTATTTGCCAATGAGTCAACAACCCATCTCTGAATCCCCCCACCAGGCTTTCAAATAAGTCATCCATTTAGGGGAAAAGAGTAATATAATTGTCTCTAGGGATTTTAGGTATTTTCCACTCTAAGATTACTCAGATAGTTTTTGGCTATTTTGACTTGCTTTGAGGTTACTCTGGGATTTGATACCATCAATAAGGAAACACAAGTCCCACTGGGAAAAGTATTTAGAGTGGTGGTTCCCAGCACAAACTGCACATTGTGTGCACCTGGGATGCTTTAACAAATGTCTATCCCCTACCGCAGAATAAGTAAGATTAATTAGTTCAAATTCTCTGGGGTTGAGAACTGGACACAATAGTAAGTTTTAAAAAGTTCCTCAATGATTCAACATGAATTTAAGACTGAAATCCACAAAATAATGATTCCTATTTTAGTATGACTCTCTAATTCCCTTTCTATTCACTAAGAATGAGTGCTCTAGTGAAGTATGTCCCAAAATTTAATGTATTTACAAGTCACCTATGGATATTGTTATGAAGCAGAATCTGATTCAGGATGTCTGGGGGAGGGGCTGGGATTCTGTTTCAGACAGGCTCCTACATGAGGCCCATGTTGTTGGTGCATGGACCTCATTTTGAGTAGTAAGCATCACGTGAGAGAAGAAAAATGAGTTGTGTCTACCCACACAAAACTTGCAGTTAAAATGGGCAAACCAATCTGAGAAAGATTCAAGATCAAACTTTGTATAGTAGTATGTAGCAAAAAATTGACACATGCCATAGTGATCATATTAAGTGGATAATATGCTTCCTGGAGAGTTAGGAAAAGCTTCTCATAGGAGATGGTCCTGGGACTTAATGGCTCTGAATTTGTGCTTGTGAATATCAGGAGATGGGTTGGAGGATGGTGTTTTCTAATGATTTTGCTAAAGTTGCATTCATGGAGCATGCTCTGTGGGTAACAAACTAAAAATTGAGGAGTTTATCAGGGCAATGAAACTGATGATTCATATTTCACATACACACATACACATACATACATATATGAGTATTTGTGCATATGTGTGTGTGCTGAGCAAAATGAGGCTCAAATGGCTAGTGATTAAAAAAAAATACTTTTTCTCATATAAAAAGCATCTGAGCGCTCCTCATCTCACTTTAATCCTCTAGTGTCTATACACATCATTGGTACCTGGTAAACTTTATTCACTCAATAGATCACTGGATCATCATCACCAGAGCCACATGACACCTCTGGCTAACAGTTAGGAAGGCCAGGAGCTTATTTTCCCACATCCAAATTTCACCCCTGACCCAGCCCCAGCTGACCACATGCCAGTACCTACAGTCTCAGCTATCCATTCTGACAGCTCCACCTACACTCCCCACCACTCAATTCCTGGGGCATTGGGGTGGGGGGGGGGGTGGCCACCACGCTGGGAGGAAGGCAAAGGGAAGGAGTAAGCTGCTGATCAGAAGCTTGTGTTTCTGGCAGGCTGGCCCACAGTGGCAGGAGAGGGTCAGATCAGTCCGACACAATTTTGTGACTGCTTTCTCCCTTTCCAAGCTGTCCTCACACCTCTCATTCCAGATACAGTGAAAGAATAGGCTGGTGTCAGACTAGGAGAAGTTGAGTATTTTTTCCTCAAAAAAAAAAGGAAAAGTAACATGTTTCTGAAGATAAAAGGGAAGTTCTAAGTAGGCAATTGGTTTCTTTACCCAAAAGAGCATGGAAAATTGACTAGTTTCCAGTAGGCACTGATCGCCTATAGTGAGAGAGAAAGGTGAACCAGTGAATGAGGTGTGAACAGGAAAACAGATGGCTGGTTTAGGCGGACTGAGCATGAATACTGAGACCAATACCAATTTTCCTTTCAGGCTCATTTGCTTTCAACTTGTTCCAAGAAACATTTTGAACTGTAATGATAATAACACAAGTGACTATTCATATTTTATAGGCTATCTTTTAGACATTGTGTGAAAATGTAGCATTACTTCAGTTAATCCTTATTATCCCCACTTTACACCTGGCTACCTGAGGCTCATAGAGGTTAAATAAGCAGCCCAATGACACACATCTAGGCTCTGAGCCAGGCAGTCTCATTCCAGAGCCTGTGTTCTTTGCTCTTCTTCTAAATTGCTTCTAAAAGCCAAAGATATATGTGTTGTACTGACAAAGTTTATTTTCATTGTGATGTATATCCCACTTCTTCTGTGGTTTTGCATAAATTAATGTGCCTGTGACTACAGAAACCGACCCATGATGCCACGGAGCTGTCCCTCTAATGTACTGGAGGAACTGGTCTCTTAGGGTCCATCAGGTCCTTGGAGTCTGAAATCCTCTGAACCTTGCATTCCACTTCAGTGCTCGTTCTACCCCCAAAAGAGCAGTTTGCGATGTCTTTCTTGTATTTCACTGTGCTTCAAAGAAACTTCAGTCGGGCTAAGTCTGCCCCAGCCGCCCACAAAACAGAGGAAATTCTGAGCACCTCCGGGCATGATTCAACCACACCATGTTCAGGAATTGCCATTTCTACCCACGGAATCACCCACTCTTTTCTGTTTGGGACAGAAATAGATACCTCCTTCAGCAGCCTCACTGCTTTCTGTACTCTCAGCAATAAAAAAACAAAGGCAAGGATAGGTGGGTGCTTCTAAGGCAACATGGTGGGAGTTTTCTCTGCTGAGAAGGTTTTCAGAGTAAAAATGTTCTTGCCAAGGCAGAGTCAACACACAGGATGGGTGGGACAGGCGGAAGAGGGAAGCCATAAGGTGACTGGGGACAATCTTGCCTGTGGTCATTTGTTCCTTCCCTCCTTCCTTCCATAAGTAAGTATGGATTGAGCCACTACTATGTGCTAGATAGAGCATAAGAGGTGAATGTAACCCAATCCGTGGTCTCCAGGAGCTCACCAGACAGCAGGGGAGAAGTACATTACACAGATAATTACAGCACAAGATCTAAGGTACAAGTGTGAAGAAAGAGTGATGGAACACACAGATGTTCATTCTTACTGCAAGTCCCCAAAACTGAAGTCAATAACAGCCTCGTGTTTACACTATCATTTGGGACAAAATGAGGCTGAGCACATTAAGTCAGTATTAATAACTAAAATTATTAAAATCAATCACCACTGATTTTGAATTTGCAATACTTTATAGAGAGGATATGCAGAAGCCTTCTTTTGCTCAAGAAATTCCTTTACAAGAAAATGGGAACATTTCAGGTGGGGGTATCTACAGTCCTTTAAGATCAAACTGCTTGATTTCTCCCAAAGCCTCTAAGTCAGGGGTGTCAAACTCATTTTCAATGGGGAGGGGGCACATCAGCCTTTTGGTTGTCTTCCTGAATGTAATTTTGGACTGTATAAATGTAACTACTCCTTAATTAGGGGCAAGGAGCTCGGCGCTGCCACCAGGTAGAAACAAGGTGCTGGGCCGGATAAAACAAGGTGGAGGGCCCGATTCAGCCCACGGGCCTTGTGTTTGCCACCCATGTTCTAAGTGGTTTGGAAGTCCCACTTACAGATGGTGCTAACTGCTCCCTCCCCAGCTGTCTGTGAACAATTCCCCTGTACTAAACATCAGAAAGGACTTTCCTCTCCAAGGGAACTTAATCAGTTTGATTATATTATTATGTGCTTAAAAGAAAAGCAACAATGTTTCTTTAAAAAGTTTTGTTCTTTTTATTTCATGAAATGAGCCCTTTGGAGCAAAGTGGCCCATTTCCTCCTCAAAATATCAGTTATTATGATACCAAGAAAAGGGTGAAGGAATCATTTCTAAGAGTTTTGCTTGAAGTCCCCAAAACATAAGTTGACGTCAGCTTCTTCCTGTCTCAGAGCTCTGTGAGTTTCCCGGGAGTTTTGGGGGGTGATGACTTTACACAAGGTTGCACATTTGACATCTTTCCTGGCTGTGGCCAGGGGTATCTCAGCTTCCCCCGCTGATGAGAGCAGGCAGAGCCTTCAAACCCAGCTGAGCCCTGTGTGGTATCTGTTTCCGGCCCCTGTGGTAGTGACACCTCTGTTCACCACCTAATTTAGAATAAAAGGATTTTGTAAAAAGAGAACTTATTTTAAGTGAAAAGCAAAACAAGCAACTACAAAAAAACCCCCACCAAAACCCATTTTAAAGTAAAAGGGCAGTTTCCTCAGACATCCCGCTAACACCCAAGAGAACACGGTGACCGCAAATGGTTAGCATTTCAGCTCTCGGTATTTAATCATTTTGTCATTTATTTCACTTTTGGCTTTCACTGCATTCACAGATGGGGCCATAAATCTCAGTTTCCTTCTCCCAGAGGTTCTTTTTTTCCAAGTAAAAATTTTTTTTATTATGCTGTTACAGTTGTCCCATTTTTCCCCTTTGTCCCCCTCCCCTAGCGCCCCCCTTCCCTCTACTAATCCCCGCCCCTTAGGTCATATCCATGGTTCATGCATGTAAGTTCTTTGGCTTCTCCCTTTCCTGTATTATTCTTAACATCTCCCTGTCTATTTTGTTCCCACCAATTACACTTATTCCTTGCACCATTTCTCCCTTTCTCCTCCTTCCTCCTCCCAACTGATAACCCTCCAAATGATCCCCATAACTATGATTCTGTTCCTACCCTGGTTGTTTGCTTAGTTTTTTTTTTTTTTAGGTTCAGTTATTGATAGTTGTGAGTTTGTTGTCATTTTAATGCTCATAGCTTTGATCTTCTTTTTTTTAAATAAGTCCTTTTAACGTTTCATTTAATAATGGCTTGGTGATGATGAATTCCTTTAGCTGTACCTTGTCTGGGAAGCAGCTTATCTGCCCTTCCATTCAAAATTATAGGTTTGCTGGATAGAATAATCTTGGCTGAATAAAATAGGTCCTTGCTTTTCATCACTTTGAATACTTCTTTCCAGCCCCTTCTTGCCTGCAAAGTTTCTTTTAAGAAATGAGCTGATTGTTACTCCTTTGTAAGTAACTCTCTGCTTTTCTCTTTCTGCTTGTAAGTTTCTCTGTTATCTTTAAACTTTGGCACTTTAAATATGATGTATCTTGCTGTGGTCCTCTTTGGGTCCAACTTTATTTGGACTCTCTGTGCTTCCTGGACTTACATGTCTATTTCCTTCACTAAATTAGAGAAGTTTTTGTTCATTCTTTTTTCAAATAGCTTTCAAATTTCTTACCCTTTCTCATCTCTTCTGGATCCCTTATGATGTGAATGTTGGCTCTCTTAAAGTTGTCCCAGAGGCTAATTATACTACCCCATACTACCCTCATTTTTTAAAATTCCTTTTTCTTCTTGTTGTTCTGATTGGTTATTTTTTGCTTCCTTATGTTTCCAAATCATTGATTTGATTCTCAGCTTTATCCACTCTATTGCTGTTCTCCTGTAAATTGTTCCTTATTTCAGTTAGTGAATCCTTCATTTCTGACTGTTTTTTGTTTTTTGTTTCTTTTTTTTTTGCTGCTGAGGTCCTCATTATGTTCCTTGAGCATCCTTATAATCAGTGTTTTGAATTATGCATCTGATACATTGCTTATCTCCATTTCATTTAGCCTTTTTCCTGCAGTCTTTATCTACTATTTCATTTGGGCCATGTTTATTTGTCCCCTCATTTTGTCAGACTCTCCCAGGGGTTCTTGAGTTTCACTTCTGTGGTCTGAGTTTGCCATAGGCTGGTGCAGAAGCAACTTTGAGTCAGAGTGAGCCAGGATGCCTAAGCACCCTGCCTTCCTCCTCCTCATGTGATAGTAATTTTGGCTCCAGAGACTTTTTGTGGGCCAGTCAGGCACTAAGCTACATACTCTGCATCTATTGTCTCACAGAATCCTCATAATAGCCCTGTGAGATTGGTACCATTGTTATCATCCCCATTTTGCAGATGAAAAAACTGAGGTTATGAGGCCTAAGAAAGCAATGGAAGCAGGCTATCTGCTCTACTCTTGTACAAGGAAAGCAGCTGTCAGCAGGTATTGTTACTTCCCATGGCTTTTAACGCAAGCCTTCTATCTTTCATCTGAAGCTGTTTCTTGATCCATCTCCAAATTAATCTCTTCTGAAAGCAGATTTCATGATGACATTTCCCTGATCAAAGAGTTCAAATAATTTTCTGCTGTCTGTGGGACACATTTCCTCTGCCTGGCATCTAATATTCTTCCCTGGATATGCACATGCCCTCTGCATAGTGAGTACCCCAGCTCCATGCACCCCAGCCAGCAGCTCTTCTTTTCTGCAGGCACAACTACTTCACCTGTGATTTCAAAGCTTGCCTGCTAGGGGAGTCTTACTTCCCCCCTTACTGGAATCATCTTCCACATCTCATCTGCCTCCTTGGAATTCTGCTCAACTGGACAACATGTTGGGAGAGCAGAAAGGGCTCACGAACTAGGAAATCTACAGGCTTGAATTCAGATCCCAGCTTGAACTTGCATACCTCTCTTTTAAAGTAATCATTGAGTGCCATTCTCTGCAGGCACTAGCAAGATGGTGAGATCAGAGGGACATGGTGCAATAAGCACAGCCCACAGAAATGACAAGGTAGTCTGGGAATGCAGAGGACTGTCCTAAAACCAGGGCTGAGAGGGTCCAGGCAGCTTCCTAGGGAAAAATGGCAATGAGGAAGGTCTGTAGGTCAAGCAGGGATCAAGAAAGAAAGTAGGAACTAAGTCTTAAATATAGAATGAGCATGGCCAAAGACAAAAGACATGGTAAATTCTGAGAGCTGCATGTAGTTCTACCAGGCCAGAGCATTCAGGTATATGGCAGAGGTAGAGACTTTGAGGCTGGGTGTGAGCTATATCATAAAGCCTTGCCAAGCACAAGGATAGACTATATTTTGAGAGGAAAAAATACCACAGAGTGATCTTAAGTGAGAGAAAGACATGATCTGTACTTTAAAGTGTTGGCACTAGCTTCATTGTGAGTGATTAGCGGCAGACAAGAAGGGAGGCAGGGAGTGGCCGACCCCAAATGTGCTGAGTTAGGCTGCTAGGTTAGGTGATAATGGATGGTAGGCAGGTTCCTTAAACCTCCATGGGCTTCAGTTGCTGAGAATATAAAATGGGAATAACGCCCACCCTCCTTACTGGGTGGGCTATAAGGCCATGTAAGACAGTAAAGTAACCTAAAGTAACCTAAAGTAGCCTAAAGTAACCAGGATGCAGTAGGCAGTCAATAAACATGACTTGCTGGACTTCTAATCTGCATAGCCAAAGGCCCAGTGGATCTTTCCACATGAATATCTCATAGCCTTCTCAAACTTGATACATCCAGAATTGTTCCCCCAGGTCTACTCTTTCTCCCTTATTTCCTGTTTCAATGATAACACCATCATCCACCCAACTGCCCTGGAAACCTGGCAAATTCCTTGTTTCTTTCCTATCAGTTGTCCTATGCACCCGATCAAGCCCCAAATCCTTGGAGATTCCAGCCCTTATAATCTCTGGACGTTAGCAACCTCTCTCCATGGTCTCACTCATTAATCCCACTGAGAAGGCCTGCAATAACGATCCCACAATGCAGGACAGAGGCAGAACAGGGGCAGTGGGAGATCAGAGGCTACAGTGACTATAGGAACAGATGCAGCTAAGACACAAAGGCAAGGAAGGTATGAATGCATCTGCTGCTAGCCTGTCAGGTCCAAATGTCTCCTTTGCCACCAACCGACTACGGGGCTCTGGGAAGGTCACTCACTGAACCTATCAGTACCTCACTTCCATCATCTAGAAAATGTAGACAACAAGAACCATTCATCCAATAATTAAGTATTCAATGATTCCTATTTATAATTATACTATAGTACCTTGTATAATATGTATATTTTAATTATATTATAATGATACAATGATTATATTATTTAGCATTAATATTTATAATAGCCTACTTCATAGGTGACTGAGAGGATTAGAGGCGTCAGTATGTGTAAAGTGCCTAGAAGAGCTCCTGGCATGCAGTTACCCTGAGATAGTTTGAACAAGTAGCACTCCCCTACAAGGAAGCAGACTGAGAGAGGGGGTGTTTATGCCCCCTTTCAGTCCTGACTTGTGGCTTAATAAATACTTGCCCTATAGTGGAGTGAAAGATAACATCTTTTCAACATCATTCTGACTATGCCATTTAACCACCTAGGGGGATGGCAAGCTCCCCTACCTGCTTTGGGTCAGTTCATAAGCAGGACTGAAGGTATTAGTCCAAGGCAAGGAAGGAAGTATATCTAGTTCAGTCTCTGTAATTATCACATCCTTGATGAGTTCCACTGGTTACTTTTTAGCACAAAGCAATTCCCAGTAAATCTTGGAAACATCTTAAGTTCCCATGTCCTTAGAAAACTCAGCCACCTTGGATTTAAATTCTATAAAAGCCTAATGATAATGCCCATTTTGCAGGATCAGAGACCATGATTTAGTATGTCAGCTAAGAAGTTACATAAGATGGGAACGGTAGAGCCAATACTTCTAAAGGGAGCACTGGGGAGCACGGAAGGCTGTTTCCTTCAGCCCTGGCTGAGGGAGAGTGGCCCACAGACTGAACTCAACTAAGGCCTTTCGGTTAAGTTGGCTTTTCTATGGCCAGTCCCTGGAGTACAAGAGAGGATTTTTGGTATCAGTCTAAAATCTTAACTGAACCTCCTCCCTACCCTGTGTTGTTCACCCTCTCGTCCCCCTGGAAGTCCGAGGTCAGGGGGCCAGCATGGTGGAGGTGTGGGGAGGACTTGCTTCAGGGTCACAGATGGCTGTCTTCTCACTGCGTCCTCATGTGGCAGAGAGAGGAAGCCAGCTCTCTCACGACTCTCAGAAGGGCTTGAATCCCACTCATGAGGATTTTTACCCTCATGATCTCATCTAATCCTAAAGGTTCCACATTCTAATACCATCTCATTGGACAGTAGGGTTTTGACATATGAATTTGGGGATGCGGGGCTAGAGACACCCAATCCAAACAGTATGTGCTTGTGTCTAGCTTAAAATTGAGTGTGATTTTTGAGAGCAGGGAGTGCCTCAAAGAGAGGGGTCTAAGTGTGAGGATATGGCAGGAGAGGGGTGGCTGATGGCAACATTTGAACTAGGGGCACCTCAGGTTGTGTACAGGTGAATTTGATGTGCCAGACACAGTTAGGGCCTGTGTCAATGTGGCTGGCCTTGCCTTACACCCAGACTGGGCCACAGTTCTGAGGAGAAACACTTTTTTGCTGAAGTCTCCATTGTTTCACATGACTTTTTCCTTTTTTTCATCTTTTCTTTGTTTCTCTTCTGGTCTTAAGTTTCTACCTGGCATCATACTTACCTATCCAGTATTCTTTAAAATCTCAGAAGAAATTCTGTTGTTATCCTGTTGAAAATATCCTCAACTCTGAAGTCCAATTTCGTAGAAAGCTCTCCTTGCAGAAGACTGTGGGTGGAATTCACCCATGTAGCATGTTTTTACTAAAAATATTATTCTGTCCCAAGAAATAGGTTTCATAGATTTGAAGGAAAACTACTTTTAGATTTCAGAGAAAGAACAAGAGTATTTTTCTACCCTCATGTTTTTCTTATCTGATAACCCTTTAATTTTCATCAGGTTGACATTCTGTGGTGAACTTGTGGTTAACCCTTCCATATACAGAAGCTTTTTATCAACTGAAACGACTTCCAGGGGCAGAAAATAACCAGTCCCAACTTTTCACTTGCAGAAGCATTTGAGATACCAAAACACAACAGTTTTGACTTAGAGACAGCTGCTGGGAGGGATATTTTTGGTTGCCTGCATTCTTTTGTTTCTTCCAAGGTTAAGAGAAAATAACTGGATTCCCATCCTCCCTCCCCCTTTTATTCTTGGTAACAAGTGTTGATTAAGGCACAAGCTGTTTTCCAGAAGGGTCTTACCCCATGAGTCACTCATTCTTCAGTTGTGGAAACTCTGACTATTTGACCTACTAGGCCCAGCCAGGCCTCAAGGAACTGTGGGTCAGATAACACACAGGTGCTAATTACTGCACATTACTAATGTGCCCAACAGCACCAAGACTTTCTCCCTCAGAGTACACAGCCTCCCCTCTTATTCAGGGAACCAGGTACCTTTGATGACAGTAACTTCCCTTGACCTCATTGCCCCAGTTCCCATCCCAGTGACACCAAACTTGCTTCTGTCACATTCCCCTCAGCATTTTCCTAGCTGAACAAAGATGGATAATTTGTTTGAATGAATGATTTAATGAACAGTAATACCATTAGCAATACTCCCAATCATTTATTCAGTGCCTACTGCTGCCTGTGTTGATAAAATAGTTTAAATAAATAATGGGGGATGTGGGCCCCCAACAACAGCCCAAAGTGACTGTAAGTATTCAAACTAAATGATGGTGACCTAGCTGACAGTGATCAGGGAATTGACCATATTTTAATAGATTTGAAATTCATTATAAACTATTCATGTGAATATATGTACGAGGAAGGAAACTGATATAAAATTCTCATAAATAGTTCTTAGAAGATGAATTCAAAAGGAACTCCATTTCCTTGCTCTGACACAATGAAGCTTTAAGTAATTAACATGTTAAATAATTTTTTCCAGGTCACAAAGCAACCTTACATATTTTATCATTTTGTCCTAAAAACAGCACTGTTTGAGAAGTTATAAAGGCAATACACAGGATTTATGAGGCTTTTTACAGATTTTAAGATTTTTTCAATTACATTATTTCCACTGATATATTTCTTTTAAAAATATTTTAATGTATTTTTTAGAGAGAAGGAAAGGGAAGGAAAAAGATTTCAAGAAACATCAATGTGTGGTTGCCTCTCACACACCCCCTACTAGAGACCTGGCCTGTAACCCAGGCATGTGCTCTGACTGGGAATCGAACCAGCGATCCTTTGGTTCGCAAGCCAGCATTCAATCCACTGAGCCACACCAGCCAGGGCTCCACTGACATATTTCTGTCATCCATAACCTTGTGATTCACACTCCAGCAAAACATTCTACTTATAGTCCCCTGAAAATAACACTCCCTCTGCCAGGTAAGCTATTCTGTGGAACCTCCCAGGTGAAACCCTATTCACTCTTCAAACATGATACAGCCAAGAGCAGCTTTTCTCCTTATCTGGTTCATGGACTGGGGTAAGATTCCTCAACAGGGGGCACCATGTCAGGAGACCCTGAGACCAATCAGCATGGCCAAAGGCAACAACTTGGGGTATCTAAGAAGCTCCTATGGTCACATGTTGGTTAATGACTCTGAGGAATCTGCCATCTACTTTTTCACTGGCAAACTCAGTTGCCAAAGTGAAGCAACAAAATGCAGTCAATATCTCCCAACAAAAACTTAGTTCATGTGAGAAAAACCCATTTCCTGGATCAAAAGAAAAAGAAGGGAGGCCCTAGCCAGTGTGGCTCAGTTGGTTGGAGTGCCATCCCATAAAACAAAGCGTTGCTGGTCCTATTGGTGGTCGGGCATGTGCCTGGGTTGCAAGGTTTGGTTCAATGCTTCTCTCTCAAATCAATGTTTCCCTCTCTGTCTCCCTCCCTCACTTCCCCTTTCTCTCTCTTAAAAAAAAAAGGGGGGAGACTTTTTTTTTTGTTGTAGCCAGAGATAAATCACACAGGTGGAGAACACATAAAACCTCACCTCTAGGCCATTTGTTATGCTACTGGTATAATCAGTTCTGTATTTTAGGATGCTTGATATGACAATATTTTAAAGATATATTGGAGGGATGGAGAGATCAAAGGTAGAGAGAAACAATAAAATACTGTTGCTATGGCAGGTGAACAGTTAGGAGGTAATGAAAGTGGAGGTGAGAAAAGATGTGAACAAGAGTATTGCAGAGGTAAAAATAGTGACTCTTGGGAAGCTATTTGATATGAGGGCAAAGGACAGGTGGAATTTTAAAAAGATGCAGAAGGGTCAAGCTTGGGAGACTGTGAGGGTCATTAACAGAAACAAGTCCAAGAAAAGGATCAGAAGATTGTGTATTTGTTTTTAACTTTTAATTTTGAGTTAATTGTAGATTCATATGCAACTGTAAATAAGAATAGAAGTCTCATATAGTCTTCATTCAGTTTCCCCCATGATTATAGCACAATATCACAACCAGGAAATTGACATTGAGACAATCTATCAATCTTATTCAGATTGTGCCAATTTTATATGGACTCAATAGTGTATGTGTGTATTTAGTTCTATTCAACTTTATCACATGTATACAGTCATGCGACCTCCACCACAGTTAAGATGCATAACAGTTCCTATCAGAAAAATCCTTCCTGCTACCCTGATGGAGCCACAGCCACCTACCTCCTTCCTTCGTAACCCCTGACAACAACTAAGACATTTTCCATTTCTATAATTTGTCATTTTAAGAATGCTAAATAAATGGAATAATATAATATGTAATCTTTGAAATTGGGTTTTCTCATTCAAATTCAGTCCCTTGAGATACATCTTTCTGCATTCTTTAGCTGGCATTATTCTGTAAAAGACAGGTTTCTGCCCCCCCCTTACACACCCCATGGTTTTTTAGCATCACCATGAATTGCTATCTTTTAAAATTATTTTAGTACTTTAATCATTTATTCTCTTGGATTTATTAGATGTACTATCATATAATTTGCAAACTGAGATAGTTTTATTTCTTTTATTTCCAATTTTTATGCCTCTACATTATGTTGTCTGATTGCATTGGCTAAAACCTCAATGGCAATGTTAAGTAGAAGATAAAATAGTACTCTAGGAACAAAGATAAAATAGTAGCCTAGGAACAAAGTTTTTTTCTTAAGTACATTTTATTGATTATGCTATTACAGTTGTCTCATTTTTTTCTCCCCTTTATCATCTTCCATCCTGTATTCTCCCTCCCATCAGGATCCACCACATTTAGTTCATGTCCATGGGTCATACATGTAAGTTCTTTGGCTCCTCCATTTCCTGTGCTATTCTTAACCTCCCCTTGTCTACTGTGTACCTACCATTTATGCCTCTTACTTCCTGTACTTTTTCCCCCATTCTTCTACCTCCCCCTCCCTGCTGATAAGCCTCCGTGTGATCTCCATTTCTGTGAATCTGTTCCTGTTCTAGTTGTTTCCTTAGTTTTTTTTTTAGGTTCAGTTGTTGATAGTTGTGAGTTTGTTGTCACTTTACTGTTCACAGTTTTGATCTTTTTCTCAGATAAGTCCCTTTAACATTTCATATAATAAGAGCTTGGTGATGATGAGCTCCTTTAACTTTACCTTATCTGGGAAGCATTTTATCTGCCCTTCCATTCTAAATGATATCTTTGCTAGATAGAGCAATCTTGGATGTAGGTCCTTGCCTGTCATGACTTGGAATACTTCTTGCCAGCCCCTCTCTGCCTGCAAGGTTTCTTTTGAGAAATCAGCTGATAGTCTTATGGGAACGCCTTTTCAGGTAACTCTCTCCTTTTCTCTTTTATCTTGCTGCTTTGAAGATTCTGTCCTTATCTTTATTCTTGGGTAATATAATTATGATGTACCTTGGAGTGTGCTTCCTTGGGTCCAGTTTCTTTGGGACTCTCTGAGCTTCCTGGACTTCCTGGAAGTCTATTTCTTTTGCCAGATTGGGGAAGTTCCTTTCATTATGTTTTCAAATAAATTTTCACTTTGTTGCTTTTCCTCTTCTCCTCCTGGAACCCCAAGAATTTGGATGTTGGAACATTTAAAGTTGTCCCAGAGGTTCCTAAGCCTCTTCTTATTTTTTTTGAATTCTTGTTTCTTCATTCTGTTCCGGTTGAATGTTTATTTCTTGCTTCTGCTCCAAATCATTGATTTCCTTCCCAGTTTCCTTCCCGTCACTGTTGGTTCTTTGTATATTTTTCTTTTTTTTCACTTTGCATAGCCTTCACCTTTTCCTCTATTTTGCGACCTCAACCATTTCTATGAACATCCTGATGACCAGTGTTTTGACTCTCCATCTGATAGGTTAGCCATTTCTTCGTTGCTTAGTTCCTTTTCTGGAGTTTTGATCTGTTCTTTCATTTGGGCCATATTTCTTTGTCTTTGTGTACAAGTCTAGGTGAATGTTTCTTCTTTAACTTCTTGGCTGTCACACTTCCATACAGTTCAATTTCCTGGCAGTTCTGGTTGTATTTTGTGCTTAAATTTGTTATTGTCCTTCTTTTGATTATGTGAGGAGGCAAAGTGTATTTACCTACACTATTATTTTGGCTGGAAGACTAGTAACAAAGTTTTGAACAGAGTTGCAGTACCAGAGGACAGTGAAGTGGAAGGTAGAAGGGCACAGAGTGGCGCTGGAGCTCAGGGATAGAGATACGGATCTGGAAGAGACAGCATAGCATCATTACTAAGAACATGGGCTCTGAAGCCTAGACAAGACTCTCAGCTCCATTACTGTAGGTCCTCTAGTTGTGTGACCTTGCGAGGGATTACCTCAGGCAATTTATCAAACCTCCCCGGACCTCAATGTCTCATTTGAAAAATGGCAGTAATATTCACAGCATTTACTTCATAGCATAGTTTTCAGAATTAAATTAGTTAATATCTATAAAGGGCTTAAAATTATTCTTGGAAATTGGTGAGAACTCAATAAATATTAGATTTTTTTTTTTATCATTTGGAAGCCACGGCATAGAGATGAGGACTGAAATGATGAGACTTCTGAGAAAGAATAGAATGACAAGAGCCAAGGTCAGATCATTGGGAAACTCCTAGACTGACCCATTCTTAACAATTTTTTGGTCATGGATTAATCTGAGAATCTCATGAAAGCTATCATCCTTCTTATTCCAGTCTAATCATGACAAGGACATCAGACAAATTCCAGTAGTGGGGCATCCTACAAAATACCTGACCAGTGTTAATCAAAACAGTCAATGTCATTAAAAAAAAAAAGAAAATGAGAAACTATCATATCTTTTCTACAGCCAAGAAGAACTTAAGGAGACATGACAACTAAGGGTAATTCAGACCCCTGGATGGGATCTTGGAACAATGAAAAAAAAAAAAGGACATTGGGGAAAAGTGAGGAAATCTGAATAAAGTATAAACTTTAGTTAATAATAATGTATCCATATTGGTTAATTAGCTGTGACAAATGTAACATACTAATGTAAAATATCAGTAATAAGGAAATCTTGGGTCAGGAAATTTATAAAATGAGAGTAAAGTGCTCATTCAGAAAAAGAAAGCCAAAGAGATGAGCAACCAAGGGATTGTGATGCCTTATGATACCAAAAGTGAAATTTCAAAAAGGAAGAGTTAAATTTGGAAGCATATGCTAGACAAATGTTGAGGAGAATGAGAACCATTAGATATGACAAGAAGCTTGACTGGTGGCTTATTGGTTTGCTCTGAAAAAAATATTTCCAGTGGAAGCAGAAGACACACTGAACAGTTATGGAATGAGTGGGTAGGCAGGAAATAGAAATGAGGTGAACAGTTCTTATGAAATACTGAATTAGGAAGAAAAGAAATAATGATTGATTGGGGGGGACTTGAAGTAACTGAGATGTTTATAGGCTGAGGAGGGGATCTGGTGGGAGTGGGGATGCTGCAGCAGGGACAGCTGAGAGGGCACAGCTCCAGTGGCTGTAGAGAAGAAGTGATACAAGGCACACTGGTGTCAACTTTAAAGAGATCAGGAATATGTTTTATGTAGAAAGAGAAAACAGAGGAAATGATGAGTAAAGATGGGCCCATTTTGAGATATTGAAAGAAATGTTGAGGAACTTCAAAACTAAGGGAGAAAGTAGCAGGTAAGTGAAAAAGGGCAATGAAGCAAATACTTCACCTGACCAAATTCGTAGTATCACTAAGGGTTGGGGTGGCAGTAGAATGCAGAACAGTGCCTAATCTTTTGACTTCTGGCACTGGCTCTGTACCACTAGCTGTATAACTTTGAATAAGCTAATCAGACAGACTCTTAGGCTACATTTCCTCATTTATGAATAAGATAGGAATTCCTTTTAAAAGCATGTCACAAAAAATCTTAGGTAAACTTAAAAAAAATCTGTGTGCCAAATATTACAATTTTCAAGCTAGAAAAGCCCCTCTAAAGGTTCTCGAATTCTTATAAACTTCACCCAACTATCAAGGCAGTCTCTCATTCCATGGTACTCTTCCTAACTTCCCATGGGAATTTCCTCCGGGGGCAGGGGGTAGATGAGCTTCAGGCACTGTGAAATTTGACCAGGGACCTAGGAGGAATTCTTCTTACTCCATCTCATGGACAAACATCCAAGGTGAGACTACAGTGAACCAGTGAGTGGAAATGGAAGAAGACTTGAGCCTTTAACACTCAGAACTGATTTGCTTTCCTTCTACACTTAGGTGGCAGATCCAAATCAGCCAACAGGCTCTAAACTCAAGGTCATCATTGCTAAACACTTGACATTTTAAAATGAGGACAAAGTGTTCTCTTCTTTGAAAGTGTTCACATTTCTTACCTCACCAACATCTACTCTGTTGACTGCACCAGAAACTCTCTTTGCTCTGTTGAGATCCATGATGTCATCTCTCATTTTTCCTCTTCCTTTGCTCCCCACTTGCTAGTGGTTGTACAGTCATACTAATATCCCTTCTCTTCCATCTCTCCAACCTACCTGTCCCCTCTGTTCTTTCCCATTCCCAAGACTCCTCTTAGCTCTCACTCAGCCTATTATAATGGTCTACTAATTCCTTACCCTTCAAACTGTGGTAGGAACAGCATCAGCAATCCCTCAGAGAAATACACATTCTCAGGCCCCCCTCCAGATCTGCTGGATCAGGATTTGCGTTTTAATAAATTCCCCCATGTAACTTGTGCACACAAAAGTTTGGGAAGCACTAGCCCAATTGGTCACTCTACCGCCCACCTCTGTCTACCCTTCTGCTGCCCGCAACTAGCCATCTGTACACTACTGCCAACAAATGTTCTTCTTAAAAAATAGACCTGAGTACAGCACCCCACAGTCATAAATTTTCAAATGGCTCCCTAGTGATGTTCACATGATTTCCTCCATGATTTCATTCTGATGATTTCCTTCTTGCTTTCTCTGCTAAATATCTTGAGTGCTCAGACTCAATGATAACCTGAACTAAATAGGTCCACTCAAAGTTCCTCATACATACACAGTATTTCTCCAACACATCACCTTGCCTTTCTTGTGCTATTCTACCAATCTGTGCCTGGGAAATGCTTTTAATCCCTCCAGGTGTGCTTACAGAGTCATTATTTCCATAACTTTCTTCACACTGTCTTACCTACCATATGAAAGTAATGGCTTCCTTCTGGGAACTCATATCACTTTGCATTTGTTCTTTTCTTCCTACCAGTTATCACTTTTCTGCTTTGCCTTAAAATTGCATACCTGTCCTTATCTTCTTTACTAAATTACAAAGACATAGAGGCAGGGATTGCAGCTTCATTTTAAAAAATTTATTTGTGTGACATTGGTTAGTAAATTTATATAGGTTTCAAGTGTACAATTCTATAATATATCATCTGTGTATTGCATTCTGTATTTACCACCCCAAGTCAAATCTCCTTCTGTTACCATGTATTTCACTCCTTTTACCCTCTACTACCTCTATCCCATCCTCCTTTCCCTCTGGTGACCACCATATTGTTGTCTGTCTACGAGTTTTGTTTTGTTTGTTGTTTATAGATTTGTTGCTTCAGTTTTATAGACTACATATAAGTGAAATAATATAATTCTTGACCTTTTCCACCTGACTTATTTCACTTAGTATAATATTCTCAAGATCTGCCCATGTTTTCAGGAGTGGCAGTATTTTATCTTTTCTTATGGCTGAGCATATTTCATTGTATAGATGTATTACATCTTGTGGCTTCCAGTTGTTTTTTTTTTCCCCCAAATGACTAATCACTCCAGTTGTTTCCATGTCTTGGCCACTGTGAATAGTGCTGCAATGAACATAGGTGTGCATATATCTTTGCAAATAAATGTTTTCAAGTTTTTCAGATAGATACTCAGAAGACGAGTTTCTGGGTCATACGTCAGCTCCATACTTAATTTTCTGAGGAGACTTCGTACTGTTTTCTATAGTGGTTGTACCAGTCTTGTTGATAATAGCCATTCTAACAGGTGTGGCATGTCATTGTAGTTTTGATTTCTATTCCCTAACAGTTAGTGAAGTTAAGTATACTTTTGTATGTCTGTTGGCCATTGGTGTGTCTTTTTTGGGAGAAGTGCTTGTTCAGGTCCTCTGCACATTTTTAATTGGATTTTTTGTTGTTAAATTGTAGGAGTTCTTCATATATTTTGGATATTAATCCCTTATTGGAGGTGTTGTTTGCAAATATCTTCTCCCTTTTGGTTGGTTGCCTTTTTGTCTTGTTGATGGCTTCTTTTGCTGTGTACCTTCATTTTTTAGTTATCTTCTTGGGTTGTGAATACTTAGTCATTGTCATTGGATGAATCATCCATAAGGAACCAACATTAATTCACATCATCAATCATAAACAGAATGTCACTATCAAAGCTAAAGGGAAAAACATTAAATATAAATGCACTCTGATAGTAGCTTATACTACATCTTTTTATCATTTCACATCTTTGTAACTGTTTGCTTATTTGTAAAATTTATTTAATATCTATCTTAATATAATATCTGTCTAGAATATAAGATCCATGAGGGCAGGGGTCCATCTCTGTTATTCATGCTAATCCCCAGGCCTCAGCAAGGGCTCCACATACAGTGCTCCACATCTGTGTTCTACTTTGCAATCTAGTTCACTGTCAGTTGTAAAGTACTTAAGTCATATCAGTAATGCCTTTTGAAGAGGGATACTGTTACAAATCCATCAGGAACTCAGTGCTGTTAATCACCTCTTTCCTGGGTTTCAAAATAATTTAAGTTTCCTTTTTAAACAACCAGAAGCAATTCATACCCAGGAGGAAATAATTTTCCCTCTTTTCTTCATTTTTCTTTCCTTCTTTTTTTTTAAATTGTTGTTTAAGTATATTTGCCTCCATTTTTCCTCCAACTACTCTCCCCCACCTCACCCACCCCAACCTCCCATCCTTGATCAAATCCCCCTTTGGCTTTGTCCATGGGTCCTTTATACATGTTCCTTAACAACCCTTCCCTTTGTTTCCTCCATTATCTCCCTCCCACCACCCCTCTGGTTACTGTTGGATTGTTCTTTATTTTAATGACTCTGGCTATATTTTCTTGCTTGTTTGTTTTGTTGATTAGGTTCCATTTATAGGTGAGATCAAATATCATATGATTTCACCCATTTTTCTTCCACAAGTTCTGGGTACGGCTTCTCCCAGGAAAAGACCTTTTGAGCAAGTCTTTCATCTTGGGAGCTGGAACACATTATTAGAAACAACCATCCTGATGCTACAATAGAAAAACCTCTCCTTGTTTTTTGAGCCACCTTACTATGCTCTGGAGACTCACTGATTTTATATTAAACCTTTACTTTGGTTTTAATTTTATTTACTCATTCATTCATTTTACAGTTAGATCAAGAATTGGCTTAATCATTATTATTGGTTCATGGTACACTGTTCTCATGCATCTGCACAGCATCCCTCTCTCATTGTTATTTTCCTTCTCTCTATTCTTTATTTAGACTTTCATTTTCCCCACCAACACCCTCTTTTATGTCCCTAGTTGGCCTTCAACTCCTTGACTACAGTATAAATGTCTCATGTATGCATGAAATAAAAGTGGATTCTGTTTTTGTTGTATTTTCCTAGAGTTGCCCACTATATCAACTTTGTTAATTGTGTTGGTCCATTTTTTTATATTCTTATTTTTTGTCTGCTTGATTCATCAACCACAAAGGAAGGCTTTGTTAAAAAATCTCTCATTATGATAGTAGACTTATAAATTTATCATTCTCCATCAATATTTTCTTCATATGTTTTGAAGCTATGTTATTTAGTCCATACAAGTAAAGAATTTTTTTTTCTTGGTGTTTGCTTTGTATATTTTGAAGCTTGTATTCCTTTAACAATTTGTAAGACTTCTGGATTTCTATTATTGTTTTTGCCTTTAAGTATGATATTAGTTAATACAACATTATTTTGGGTTGTAATTGCCCATTTTTTTTAGGTTCAAACTTTCAGAGCTCTTATGCTTTAAGCATGTCTCTTATAAACATCACATAACTTTATATTTTAAATTCTTTTTTCTTTACCTGCAGAGTTAATCCATTATATTGGTTCTTATAGTTGATATGTTTGGATTGATTCCCACTATCTTATTCTCTTTATTTTTGCTCTTCTCTTTCTATGTATTTTTTCCTCACTTCTTTCATCTTAAATAAGTTTTAACTCAATTTAATTCTTTTCTCTTTACTAGTTTTCAGGTATTTACTTTACTGTCATTTTAGATGTCATTTTCAAATTTTTAACATGAACCCAGAATTTAAACATTTCAGATTTAATCAATATCATAACCCTCCTTACAAACATAAATAACCTTAGAATGCTTTAACTCTACTCACCTTTCTGACTACGAGGATTTGAGTTCTATATTTTAACCTCACAAAACAGACATTTTGATTGTTATATACTATCATATTGACTTCAATTCACTCACAAGTTTACTTTTACCTTCGCTTACCATCTCTTCTTGCAATTCATATTTTCTTTCTGGGCTCATTACTTTTCTCTTTGAAATACATCATTAGAACAAAGTAACATGATAAAAATCAACACATATGCATTAGTAGTTTTAATCAATATAAATGGACCAACTCTGCAGTTTAGAAAATTAATAGAAATCCAAGATCAGTTAATATTGATAGAAGTTCAATACACTAGGGACATATTAACGTGTATGCAACCAATAATATGGCTTCAACATAGACAAAACAAAAATTGACAAAACTATAGGGTAAGTTTACAAATCCAGAGATGGTGACACAGCTAATTCTGGTCTCTGCATCACCTAATTTGTCATTAACCCTACCTGATGCTTTTTGAAACTTTCTCAACAAAAGGTCTGTCAAATTCTTAATTCATGTTACTGCTACATTCATGTTCAATCCATCTGTGAGTCCTTTATATCAGGTCTTTTAACCAATCCTATGTTTTTTAATTTATGTCTCATATTTTCCATATTCTCTCTTATCCCTGTTAGGGTATTAAAAGTTTATAAAAATTCTCATTTATTTTGTTCTATTTATTCTGCTTTGGCAAGTGTAAGCCTTTCAGTTTGTTGTTCTTTCTTTCCTAATGGTGGCCATCCTCAGTCCTTTTATTTTCCCTTTTGAGATCATTCCTCCTGGGGATTTCAACCCAAATGTCCTATGAGAAGGGGCAAAGGTTGGCCCCAGTAGTGGCCAGATGCTGAATTAAAATTGGGAGGGGGCAGAACATTCTTCAGGCCAAAGAATTCTGTTGTTATAATCTGTCTTCCCCTCCCACATTGGCCACAGCACCTCTCTCAGGCAGCCTCTCAGCAGAGAAGGGCTCTGCGTTTCTCCAAGAGCTTTCTCAGTGGTATTCACTTAGCCTTGGACGGGAAAAGAGCAGCAGGAGGAGAGAGTGCCCAGGGATCAGGCAGTCCCCAGGTCCGTCACTCTTCCTCTTTTCACCCAGCTATATTTAAAGTTGCCCCCGGGGTAAATCCACTCCACTTTGCTGGTATTGGTCTGGTTGCTGGTTTTCTGCGTTAGAGAGGTAATAGAGAAGGAAGTGTAAGTAAGGGAGAGCTAAGGACACAATTAAAAACTCTGCATGCTGGCTGGCGTAGCTCAGTGGATTGAGCTCAGGCTGGAAACCAAAGTGTCCCAGGTTCGATCCCCAGCCAGGGTACATTCCTGGGTTGCAGGCCATAACCCCCAGCAACCACACATTGATGTTTCTCTCTCTCTCTATCTCCCTCCCTTCCCTCTCTCTAAAAAAAAAAAAAAAAAAAAAAACCCTCTGCATGCTTCCCACCCTCCTAATCTTGGCTGCCTCAAGTCTTCTACACCAGCAGCCCCCAACCTTTTAGGCACTAGGGGCCGGTTTTTCCAAGGGTGGGGGGATGGGGAAGAGGAGGACGAAACAGGAGGCAGAGCTCAAGCGGGCTACCCTCTTGAGCCAGTTCCTAACAGGTCACTGACCCGTACTGGTCCAGGGCCCTGGAGCTGGGACCCCTGTCCTACACACAAACACAAACTGAAAGAAAGATCCAGCCACTTTCCACTGTGTCTGTTCTAGTTTCATAGATCTCTTCAGAACCCTTTTTCTCCTGAGGCACTCCAGGGTGGGTTTCTGGGAGGAAGCTGGAATTTCATGCTAATTTTCTACTACTCAGGCAGCATAGATTTCTTTAAAAGGGACAAAGAGTTGTATTTATATATAATCAACATAGATTTTAGAGAAGTTAACTGAATCAAACATGTAATAGAATATAACAGATTTTTTAACAACTCATCATATGTGAATCTTGGAATTAATTCTAGTCCTGTGACATTTCCAGCACATGCAGAAAGACGTAACATTCAGGAAACTGAGGAGCAAAACTAATATTCACCTGGTATACCCTAGTAGAGAAGTTCTCTAAGTATATGGTTTGCAGGCATTTCTTGAAATTGGACAGTGAGTCTGCCAATTCCAGGGAAAACAATCATACTATTTATTATGATAACTTTTGAGGTTTCATAATGTTAATTGATAAATTTTGATAAAATGATCAAATGTGAGCACAATTAAAATTCTGAAAAACTTGTGTTTCCACTGTGAGCTTGACTATTTTTCAGTGCTTAAAAGATTTTTCTGATGAGATCAGAGGTGACATTAACAAATCTGATTTGTTGGTATTATATAATGAATGTGTCAATATTAAGGAGCTCTGTATAACTCAGTGAACCATTTTTCCCCCCAAATGACTGATTCAAAATCAGGTATAAGCACAAGACCCATTCAAAGTGCAAAATAGACCTATGGGTTTTAATCTAGTAAAACATCGATCTGCAACCTGCAATAAAGAAACTACCACCTATTGAGTTAATATCAAAGAATAATACCTGCAATCATCTGAAAAGGCTATTAAAATACTTTTCTCTTTTTTAACTGTAAAAGGCTGCATTTTCTTCAGGTACTTCAACCAAAACAACGTATTATAGTAGCTTGAAATGAATGTGATAATTCCCCTTATATTAAGTGAAGAAATTTAAAAGTTTGCAAAAATGTAAAACAATTTCACTCTTCTCACTAAATTTTGGAAAATTTAGTCATTTTCATAAAAATTATTTGTTAGTGTAATGGCTCATTATTGTTATTGTAAAATGAATTACCTGGTAAGTACATACTTTTAAGTAGTCTCAGTTTTAATTTCCAATATGGTAAACAATGATTGATATAACCCACAAAAACAAAAGCTTTGGGGGGCTCTCAGTCACATTTAAAAGTGTAAAAGGGTCCTGATAACAAATGGTTTGAGAATCACTGCCCTAGTCATATTGGTTGTTAAAAAATTTAAATACTTCCAAGCTTCTTGATACATATCTGGCTTTGAGCCTCTCAAATGACCCCTGTGTACTCATTACCTTGGCCCTTCCTACACATCAGCAACTAAAGTGTTAATGCTTAGCCACAGGGGCTTCAGGACCCTCTATGTCATCCTACATTGGCATTCCTTCACATTTGTCCCTGACCCTGCTAGCCTGCTTGTTCAATATTTTGAATCTTGTTCCTGCAAAAAGCCAATGGCATCAGCCTCTGAGTTTTTATAGTTTCCTAAGGTCCATGCACACCTTTTATCCACACTTCTGTCCTCTTCATCCTTTCTCCTTCTTGACACATTTAAGTTTGCTACTTGAAAGAATTTCCTTAAAGTGAAAACAACAAATTTTTAAAGGCAGAAAAGAGGGCAGCAATAGTAGGATTTCTCGTGATTCCTGTCCATCCACCTCTTTCTGAACTTCAATCTCCTGCTATGTAAAATTGGGATGACAGTATTTACCTTTCAGGAGTGTAGTGAGCACTAAAGGTAATCTAGACAAAGTAGCAGCACACAGGCAGGCTCATATAATGTAGTTACTATTACATAAATGGCCCCAACTGGAGGCCCTGAGCTCTCTGACTTCTTCAAAGATAATGATCAGAATTAAACCACAATATTTCACAAACACTTTCCAGTGACCCAGATAGTTTAGATATAGCCCTACTTCTCAGCAAAAAGAAGACTCCACTGCTGGGTGAAAAGCACACTCGTTCCTGAAGTTTATGATTCTGCATGATGGGAAAACACTGAGCTGGGAATCAGGGTTCCCATGACTGGAAGAATGACACACAACCTGTTTTTTCAGCCACAAAATGTGGAGGTTGTCCTAAATGATCTTTTGGGTTTCTCTAAGCTCTCAGATCTTAGGATCCTAGTAAGAGTTATATTCGACAGGTTCTATGGTATTTTGCACCAGAAACACTTGGTTTTTGCTGGTTGGGTTTCCTAAGGAAGTTGTATACTATGTTTGACATTAGGTATAGCATTGTGGTTCTTCTTAGATCTGACATAGATAAATGGCTTTAGGTCAAGAACAAGGTCATTTCTTTATCAAGCGCCCCAAGCTTTTGATGTACTTCTATGCCCCAGTGTAAAGCTTAGTGAATCATCATCTAGAAGTTTCTGTGCTTAGTGAGTTATTCTAATGTCCATCCCCCATCAGGGGTGTCCAACCTGCAGCCTGCAGGCTGCATGTGGCCCAGGATGGCTATTAACACAGACCAACACAAAATTGTAAATTTACTTAAAACCTTTTTTTATTGCTCATCAGTTTTTTGTTATTGTTTGTGTATTTAATGTGTGACCCAAGATGGTTCTTCTCCCAGTGTGGCCCAGAGATGCCAAAAGGTTGGACACCCTAAATGGAAAAGTGGAGAGGCACAAAGATGAAGCCTTTACTGAGTTTTGGAAACAGTGCTAGCTGGGCTGTGGGTAAATATAACTTGACCTTGATTCCCCCACAGAGCAAAGAATCTTATCTGAGACTCTGTCCACATCCTTTTGAAGCCCCTTCCCTTTCTTTACCTTTCATGTTGCTCACAGGGTCTACAAGAGCCAGATGAATTCTTTCTCATTTTAAACAACATTGGACAAAAAAAAAAGTTACCTAGCCCACAACTGGTTTTCACCCACCCATCTTCCCTCCAGTCAAGGAAATTTTCACTGCACCATTTTAGACACTGAGTGAAGTGCCTGGGAACAAGATGCTGTCAGCAGGTTGCATAGCACCTCAGGGCCCCTGCTGTCTACCTACTCAGGGAGGTGGTCCTTAGGAAGAGGGCAGCTGGAGAGGGAGGCTATCCCAGCCATTGCCACTTCAAGTGTGTGATTGCAGAACCAGCAGCAATTGGGAGCTTGTCAGATGTTAGCCCCAACACTAGCCTAGGGAATCCAAATGAGCATTTTAACAAGACCCCACAGGGGACTTGCATGCACGTGAAAGTTTGAGAAGCATGGCTATGAACAGCTTAGACATAAGTTCTACTGGCTGGAGAGAACTTAGACATCACTCTCCCAGATCAAATGACCTCCAAGTGTTGACATTTCTAGTTAACTCAAGAAACACAAAAATATCTCAGCACAAAACTCATTTTAGTTTTATTCCATTTAAAAAACAAAACAATAAAAAATACAGGGGGAGTTGGCAAAACAAAATAAAAGGGTGTCAGGATTCCAAATCTGATTAAGGACTCCTGGATCTCTAGCTCCTGTCCTTCTTACTGTGCGGTGATGCCACCCATTTACAGGAAGAAAAGAGGGCACCTCACTTCACTATGTTTCTCATCTTTTATTTGAAACCCAAGCAGGAGAAGCTACACATTTGTTCCTCTGGGAATAGTGATGGGCGGTTGATGATACGGTCTAACTCTTGAAAGGAGAAAGCAGATACCTGGGAGACAGGAAGCTGGTTGGAACCCCTAAATCTGTTGCTGTGTATCCTACAAATGCCTAATCTCTCCCAGCCCAGCATGGTCATGGTGAGTGAGATGGAGAAGTTGAGTCCCCAGCAATCCATTGGAGGGAAATCAACAACAACAAAAAGTTAACAGTGAAAGGAGAAGGGTTTTAAAAGGTCCTTCACCCACCTTTCTCCCAGATCTCTTTGGTGATACAAGCCAGAGGAAAGTTGTTCTCAGTTATTTATCACTAGTGTCAGCTGAAGAAGCCAAAAGTACCTATAGAGTCACACTTCAGTTGAGTATGAGGCAACGAATCCATAAATATCCCAAGGTAAGATCCACCCATAATAATATTTCAAGGCAGTGATGGAAATGGGGTATGATAAGGGAGTGGAACTCTGGGATCCTGCCTGTGTCTTTCAAATTGCCATTCATAGAAAAATTATGAAATAAGATATGAAACATTTTCAACACCAGAAGAGCCCAGTTTAACACTCTCTTAGTGGATGCTGGAGCCCTCAGGATTTTCAGGATTAATGATAAGTGTTGGCTGTCTCCTTTTCCCACTGCCCACATAAAAGGTGTAAGAGCTAAAAGGTAAGGGCACATTATTGTATCTCTGCGCTTATAGTAAGAGTCCCTACTGGGAGCCCCGCTTTGCAAGCTCTGAGCACTTACTTGTCCCCATCTCTCAACACCAGGTAAGAAATCTGAAGTTTTACTCTGCTTACAAGTATAAGCAGCAGACACTTTTTAAATGTTTTAATCAAGTATTTACTGATACCCATAGATCTTGTTTTACAATAATATTAACTGAAGAGAGAATCTTGTGTTCAATTGGAGAGACGTATAAAATCAGAAAAGAAATTGTAACTCAGGGAAGGTGTTAATTTAGGAAACTAAAGAAGCTAGGTTGAGACAAACATTAAAGCAAATACGAACTAAGAGCAAGATTGTTGGAAATCTTTACCCATCATTTTCTCCTCTGCCTTCCCCTCCTCCTCAATTCTTTCTTCTCTCTCTCCAATTTTACTTTTGCAGAGTCTTTCTTCAGGCCCTAGAACTGAGGATGGAATGATTAGGTTAACTACATTTAAGTTAAAGAGCTTCTTTGCACTGATGCAGAGAACTAACTAAATTTTGCATCACTTTTTGTATTGTTTTATTTTAAAAATAATATGACACCATCTTGGTCCACATACCAGATATATCTTCTGTCTAATCTTATATTATAGATATTTCCCAGGTAATAAAATATCATAATGATTTTCGATATTTGCATAATGTCACAACACACTGATTTCTCTTATTTAACCATTTTTGTTTATGGCACAATCAATGGTATTTACGTTTGTGGTTTAACAACAAGAGGAATCACTGAACATCTTTGCTCTCTTTCCTGTTGAATTGGTTGCTTAGGGCATGTTCCTTGTAGTGGGATTCTGGGATCAATGATTATAAATACATCCATGGTTTTTGATATGTCTTTATATCACTTATTTAATTGGAAAATGAACTCTGAGTTTTCCAAACACACTGCCACACGAATGAATTTTATCACAATGATGGTTTAAAGGGACTGGCTTTGATTTAATCCAGACCTCACTTTTGCAAGAAATAAAGTAGGGCCATGTTAGTTCAATCAGCAAATATTGTGCTCATCTGTATAAGGCTCTATATCAGGTGTTGCAAGAGGCTGCCAAGGGGACTAAGACAGTTCTGGCCCTGTAGGGGGTCTCAGTTGTGGTAGGAGGTTGCAATATAAAACCATTGGGTTAACTGGTGGTTTGGCCTTTTCTCCCTGTAAAAGTCAAGATCACACAGGCCAGGAAGCACAGTGGAAGCACCAGTGGGATGCACAAGATGGCCACAACAAACCTGGGAAGCCAAAAACACTTGTCATCTATGTAACTTGATGGTACTGGGTCTGAGTTTAGGTTCTGAGGATGACCCTGAGCAAGCCACACATCTGTGAGATTCTGGTTCCTCATCTGTGAAATGGAGACAACGTTTCCCTCAAACACTGTTGTCAGGATGAAATGCTAATATGAAAGCCCTTTGGAACCAAATAATCCATACAAATGTCATATATTAGTAGTATACCAACCTTCCTCTTTCTCTTTCTCTATCTCTTACTTCCAATCTACCACCCCTCTCATGCACTTAGTTCCTTTATAATTCTTTGGGAATCCAGATCTTTCCCTTCTTGGAGAGAACCTGTTTCCAGTTTTCTACTCCAAACCTCAACTAGTTAGCAAAGAGCAGAAGGCCGTATAAACTACTTTACATTAAGGAGTGGTATTGGTCTGCTCAGCCTACCATGATAAAATGCCACAGACTTAGCAGCTTAAACAACAGAAATTTATTTTCTTAAACCTCTGGAGGCTGGAAGTTCAAGATCAAGGTGCTGGCAGGGCTGGTTTCCCCTGAGGCCTCTCTCTGGTTTGAAGACACTACCCTCATACTGCCTCTTCACGGGGTCTTTTCTCTGGGAATCCCTGGCATCTCCTGCATGTCCAAATTAATTCTTCTTGTAAGGACACAAGTCAGATTGGATCAGGGCCCACCCATATGACTTAATGTAAACTTATATTTTTAATTTGTTTTTTAAAGATTTTATTTATTCATTTTTGGAGAGAGAGGAAGGTAGAGAAATATCAATGTGTGGTTGCCTCTTGCATGCCCCCTACTGGGTGCTTGGCCCCCAATCCAGGAATGTGCCCTGACTGGGAATCGAACCAGCAACCTTTTGGTTTGCAGGCCAGCACTCATTCCACTGAGCCACAACAGCCAGGTATGACCTAATTTAATCTTAATTACCTTTTTAAAGGCTGGTTCTCTAAATACAGTCAATTCCAAGGTTCTGGGAGTTAGTTTCAATACATGAATCTGAGGGGACATGATTCAGCCCCTAATGAAGAGTTAATGATAAATGACCTAATATTCTGAGCACTGGAAAGAGGATGCTGAAGGAGAGAAAACCCTAAGGAAAGGATGACTAAATGAAGGATGGTTTGTACCACCTCATGAGCAGTTGGATGCGGGGGTGGGCAGGGATTTGGGGCTGGAGATCTTCGCACCCTTCACAGGCAGGCAGCCATCAGCAGCAGATACTTTAAATGCTCTCAGGAGAGGAAATGACATCTATATCCAGACTTGTACTGATACTTAAAAATTACAGAGAGAAAAACATTTCCCTTCCCACCTTCTAAAGAAAATTCTGTTTGCCTCCTGAGCTTCTAGGCCCACTGCAGTGCAAGTCAGGGCAATGGGTAGAGCTGAGAGCACAGACCAATGGCTGCTAAAGAGTCAGAGCCACTGGTGGAAATGAGAAGGACAGGTACAAGAGGAAAGGTGGAGAAAAGCCCCTCCCTGTTAGCTGAATTTCAAGAAAGAATTTTCAAAGTCTTTAGTGAGTAAACAGAGAGAATAAGCAAAGATGCTATTCCATGTAGGAAGACATTTTTAAGGGATAATACAGGGAAAGAAGATTTAAAGACATTTTGTTGAGTCATGAAAATAGAATTCTTTATTATTCCTCTGCAAGACTTCAGGATAGACAACGTACTTTCAATTCTTTTTTTTAAATATACTGCTGTTTCTTTTATGACACCCTACTGAGAAGGGCCAAAAAAACAGTCCAGATTTATTCCCATTAGAGTAAAAAGAAACAAACCTCCAGGGCTACCTCACCCACGTACTCTTCTACCTCCCATTTTCTTCAGATGGTATTTGGAACACCCTTGGTAAGGCATTTTAGGGAAAAGAATTATAATCTATCTTATTATTGGTTCTTAGCTATAGACCAGAGAAGTTTCAGTGTTTCTGAATTACAGAAAAGGTGCTTTTATGGAAGGGAAATTTATGGCAGTAAGAAGTTCTGGAACTTCCCCTTATCCCCACATGAACTCCTCAGATACTCAGGCTAATTTATAATGACTATGGAAATTTCCATGGCATTACTTAGAAAAGCATGCTATTACATAATTAAAAAGTTTTTAAGGACATCTGTATGTCTTTTTTCAAATTTATGTGTTTAGAAATTGTCTTGGTTTGTGGTTAAGTTATCAGATTCCAAATGCATCTGAGGTTAACCCTTGATTATTTCTGGTAATTAATAACTACAAGAGTTGCTAAGTATACTTCTTAATGATTTTTGAGGTAAAATTACTGACAGTGAAATGCACAGATGTTAAGTGTACAATTTGATGAATTTTAGCAAATATGTACTCCCATATAATCAACATCTCTGTGACCCACCCTTCTAGTCAATCCCCACCTACCACAAGCAACCTGCTTACTTTCTGTATACTAGGTCTGTCTTTTCTTGAACTTCATATAAATAGAATCAAACAATATGTAGCGTTTTATGTCTATATTCTTTTGTTCAATATAATGTTTTTGAGATTATTTAAAGCTACTATAAATATTTTATATAACTTTTTGTAGACACATGCTTTCATTCCTTTTAGACCAATATCTGGAAATGGAGTTGCTAGATGTAGAATAGATATGTATTTAACTTCACTTTAAAAACTTTCAATTTTCCAAAGTAATGGTATTATTTTACAGTCCTATCAGTAATGTAAGAGAGTTCCAGTAGCTTTACTTCCTCTCCAGCATTTGGTAGTATCATTCTTTTATACATTTTACCCCTTCTAATGAACTATTTCATGGTCATTTCCAATTTGCTTTTTTATCGTTTCTGTCTGCTGATGTTGAGCACTCTTTCCTGTGCTTACTGATAATCATATATGTTCTTTGGAGAAGTGATCCTTCAAGTCTTTGCCCATTTATTTATTAGATTGTTTGCCTTTTAATAATGATTTGTAGTTCTTTATATAATGTGGATACAGGCCTTTTTATCACATATATATGTCACAAACATTTTCTTCAAGTCTATTTCTATCACTTATTTTTTTCCATTTTCTTAATGTCTTAGGATGAGTAGAAGTTTTTAATTTACTTCTCTTTTATGGTGAGTGCTTTTTGTGTCCTCTCTAAAAACACTCTGACTATACCTAGCTTGCAAAACTATTTACCTTTATTTGCTTTTAGAAGCATATAGTTTCAACTTTTATGTTTATATCTATGATATCCAGATCTAGTACATAAATGTTTAGATATATAATAAAATGAATGTTTGTATATGGAGTGAGGTTCTTTTTTTTTTCACTATATATCTATTCATTTGTTCCAGAAGCATTTTCCCTTTTTTCACTGAATTGCTCTAGTATGTTTGTAAACAATCAACTGAATTTACATGTTACTCAGAAATATCTATTTCTGAATTTTCTGTTCTGTTTTATTATTCTATTTGTCAATCCTTTACTAATATGTACTGTCTTGTTCATTGTAACTTTATAGAAAGTCTTGACATAAAATTATGTGAATCCCCTAAATTTGTACATCTGTTTAAAGTTGTCTAAGAAATTCTAGGTCCTTTGCATTTCCAAAAAAGTTTTAGAATCAGCCTGCCAAATTTTTACCCAGAAGTGTGCTGGATTTTTAAAATTGTAATTTAATTTAATTGTAATTGTCCATCGTAATTGTACATTGAATTTATTGATAAATTTAAGATGAATTGAGATATTTTTCTTAAAAAAAGAATGTTCCAATCCATGAACATTGTACATTTCTCCACTTATATTGCTCTTTAATTTATTTTAGCAATATTTCACAGTTTTCAGTTTAGAGGTCTTGCAAGTTTTTGGTAACTTTATTCATGAGTATTTTATGTTCTTGATACTATTGTAAAGGGAATTGTTTAAAAATTTTTTATTTTATAATTGGTTTCTTCCAGTACTTAAAACTAACTATAAGTGGTCCTGGCTTGTGTGGCTCAGTGGATTAAGTGTTGACCTGAGAACTGAAGGGTAACGGGTTTGATTCCCTGTCAGGGTACTTGTCTGGGTTGGGGGCCAGGTCCCCAGTAGGGGGCATGTGAGAGGCAAACACACTGATGTTTCTCTTCCTCTCTTTCTCCTTCCCTTCCCCTCTCTCTACAAATAAATAAATAGATAAATTTTTAAAAAGAAAAAAAGAACTAACCACAAGTGATTTTTATATATTGAGATTACTAAATTTACTAAGTTCTAGTAGTTAGTTGGTAGATTTCTTACTAATTTTATGTAAACAATCAAATCATCTGTGAATAATGTTTCTTATTTTAAAATCTTTCTGACATTTGCATATATATATATATATATATATATATCTACACATGTGTGTATATATGTGTATATATAGCCACACCCGCTTTCTTATGTGTACCTTTGCATAATATATCATATTTTTATTCTATCATTGTCCTTATATTGAAAGTGTGTTCTCTCACAAATAGCATATAGTTGGGCCTTGTCATTTTACCCAGTCTGAAAGTATCTGACTTTTAATTTATGTTTCATGTATGAACGGCTTTAAGTCTATCTTCTTGCTATCTGTTTCTAACTTGTTACACCAATAAACCTACCCCGACACATCATTATCCCCCAGAGTCCACAGCTGACATTAGGATTCACTCTTGGTGTTATAGATTGTATGAATTTAGACAAACATATAATGATATGTATTCACCATTATCGTAACATACAGAGTATTTTCACTGCTCCAAAAGTCCTCTGCACTTTTTGTATACATCCCACCCCCCTCCCTAATGCCTGTCAACCACTGATCTTTGTACTATCTCCACAGTTTTGCCTTTTCCAGAAGAGTTGGAATTATAGAGTTGGAATTATACAGTATGAGGCCTTTTGAGATTGGCTTCTTTTACTTAATAATACGCATTTAAGTTTCCTTCATGTCTTTTTATGGCTTGACAGCTCATTGCCTTTTTAATGCTGAAGTATATACCATGGTCTGACGTACCTCAGTTTACTTGTCCATTCACCTGCTGAAGGATATCTGTGGGGTTGCTTCCAAGTTTTGGCAATTATGAATAAAACTGCTATAAACATCCATGTGCAAGTTTTTGCAGAGACACAAGTTTTCAGATCCTTTGGGTAAATCCCAAGAAACATGATTATTGGATTGCACAGAAAGAGTAAGTTTAATTTTGTAAGAATCTGCCAAACTGTCTTCCAAAGTGGCTGCACCATTTTGCATCCCCACCAGCAACATATGAGGGTTCCTGATGCTCTATATCCTCACCAGCATTTGGTATTCTGGATTTTGGCCATTCTAAAGGTGTTTAATGGTATCACATTTATTGTTTTAATTTGCATTTCCATGATGACATATGATTTGGGGCATCTTTTCATATGCTTATTTGCCATGCGTACATTTTCTGTGATAAGGTGCTATTAAAGTCATTGGCCCATTTTTTAAGTTTTTTTATTTATTTATTTTTAGAGAGAGGGTAAAAGAGGGAGAAAGAAAAGGAGAGAAACCAATGTGTTATTGCCTCTCCCATGCCCCTTACCGGGCACCTGTCCCACAATCCAGGCATGTGTCTTGACTGGCAATTGAAGTGGTGACCCTTTGGTGTGCAGGCCCTCACTCAATCCACTGAGCTACACCAGCCAAGGCGATTGGCCCATTTTTAAATTCAGATTGTCAATTTTTGTATTGTTTACTTTTAAGCATTCTTTGTATATTTTATATAACAGTCCTTAATCAAATATATCTTTTACAAATATTTTCTCCTAGTCTGTGGCTTATCTTTTCATTCTTTTGAGAGCAGAAATATTTTATTTTAATGAAATCTAGTTTTTCAATTCTTTCTTTCATGGATCATGCCATTGGTGTTGCATCTAAAAAGTCATTATCAAAACCAAGGTCATCTGGGCTTTCTCTTATGTTATCTTCTAGGAGTTTCATAGTTTTGTGTTTTACATTTAGGTATGTGATCCATTCTGAATTAATTTTTGTGGAAAACATAGGCTGTCTGTCTAGATCCACTTTTTGCATGTGGATGTCCAGTTGTTCCAGCATCATTTCTTGAAAAGACTGCCTTTGTTCCATTGTATTGCTTTGCTCTTCTCTCAAAGATCAGTTGACCATATTCATGTAAATTTATTTATGGCATCTCTATTCTGTTACATAGATCTTTTTGTCCATTCTTTCACCAATTCTACACTGTGTTAATTACTGTAGCTTTATAGGAAATCTTGAAGTCAGGTAGTGTCAATCTTCCACCTTTGTCCTTCAATATTGTGTTGGCTATTCTGAGCGCTTTGCTTCTCCATGCAAACTTTGGAATCAGCTTGTTGACATCCACAAAACAACCTGCTGTAATTTTGATTGGGATTGCATTGTCTATAGTTCAAGTTGGAAACAACTGATATATTGACAACATTGAATCTTCCTATCCATGAATGTGGAATATTTCTCCATTTATTTAGTTCTTTGATTTCTTTCATCAGAGTTTTATAGTTTGCTTCATATAGATCCCATACCTATTTTCTTAGATTTATATCTAAGTACTTTATTTTTGGGTTGCTAATTAAATGCTATTGTGTTTTTAATTTCAATTTTCACTTGTTCATTGCTGCTATATAGCGAAGCAATTGACTTCTGTAAATTAGCTTTGTATCATGTAACCTTGTTATAATTACTTATTAGTATGAACAGGTTTTTTTTTGTCTGTTCTTTCAGATTTTCTACATAGTCAGTCGTGATGTCTGCAAACAGAAAATTTCATTTCTTCCTTCCCAATCTGTATACCTTTTCTTTTCTTTTTTTTTTCTGTTACATTAGCTAGGACTAGTACAAGGTTGAAAAGCAGCTGTTAAAGGTAATGTCCTTGCCATGTTCCTCCACTGTTTTTTCTGATTATTATACATAGTTTGTTTTAGAAACAGATTCACCATCTGATACTTAAAAAGTTGGTTAGTGTTGATGTCTGATAAGTGCTAGAGAGTGGTACTAATCATATGGGCTATAGAGGGAGATGCCCTTTTGCAGAAGTTAAGGGATAAACATCCTCTGGGGTGACCCAGAGGATGTGAACCACTATCCTCTTTTTCTGGACAGAGGAAAAAAATGGAACTAGCAACTATCTATGCCTATTTTGTGTCAGATGCTCTGTAAGTTATCTTAGTATGTTATATCATACAGTCTTTAAAACAAATCAGTAAAATAATTATTATAATACCCACTATACAGAAAAGGAAATAATTACTATAACAGCCACTATACAGAAAAGGAAGCCACATCTTAGATAAGCAAAAATAATAAAGCTATATAGCTAGTAAAGTGGTAGAGGTATAATCTAGAAAACCATCTCTCTCCCCTTTCCACCATGCTGCCTTTCTTGTCTTAGTAGATGTTATTATAATTACCAGAATTTATTGAGTGCTTATGGTACATGTTCCTCTACAATTGCTGGCCCACTGAACCACTCAAATTGCTTTCATTTAATGCCTTCTTGTATAGACGTGGGGCAAGCTGCCCACGATCTCCTCACCTTCTGTTCCCGGGGGTAATAGGGGTGTCCTAAATCTTGGATGGGTTGGCTTCTAGGATGACAAGACTCTGGGCAGAGTGTGAGGGCACAGAGAAGCTTCACTACAACCCAAGTGATTAATAAGCAATTAGCGGATGGTCCTCTGCCAGCAATGAGTGTGGCAACCAGCCCAGATTCAGTCTATTCTGGTGGATGGAGAGGCTGGCTGTGATAGAGGCCCCTGCTTTCTCACCTTTTCCTGTTTCCCATGATCCTTCCTATCCACTTCTTTCATCCAGTGGGTGGCTTTTTTCCTAAAAATCTAGTTTCTTGAGGCAAGAGAACTTGTTTCAAGATATGCAATGAAGTCATCTTTCTGATTAGACCAATGCCTTTTCCCCTTAATAGTTGAGTATTTGGCCACTGTATCAAGTATGGGAAACTAGTGTCCATTTTTGGGGCTGAGAAAGGGTCAGGTCTTTACAGCATGCAAAGGGATTTGGAAAACTCACAGGTGGGTAGGTGGGTGAGAAATACACTCTTCCTCCCAGCTAGACATTGAGTGAAGAAGCACTTTACATTCCTCTTTTTTTAATGGTACAGAATGATTAATTATAGAAAGTTAGACAATGCTTATTTCCTGAAAAGTTCTTACTTCACTCACACACAAATTTTGTCCCTTAATTAAATTTACATGGCTTTCCTCTCTTCTTTTCCTCATATTTCAGCTCTTCCTCTCTCTACTTGCTCAGCAGGAGGCATATTCAGAACAAAACCATATTCATTTCTATTCATTTACTTTGAAATATATTGTAGTCTAAAGAGGGATTTGGTTGAAATTAAATTTTGAATTGTGTCATACAACGGTTTCTAAAGAACAATGGCAACAGCCTTAGTTTCTTTCTAGGAAAAAGTGGGGTGTACATAAATCCGTTAAATAAAATGAAGAAATGGGTGACTAAATCACTACATGATTAAATATGTGAATGTTTGCCTGGGCCTTCCTGAATTCCTAACATGCTTCTTTTTCTTTGCAGCGCATTGTCATCACAAGCTACCATATGTCAGCCATGCCACATACAAAGCCCTCACGTACAAAATCGGCACCCTGCTCAACTGTGAATGCAAGAAAGGCTTCCGTAGAATGAGCAACAGGTTACCCTACATGAATTGTACAGAAAACTCTGGTCACTCTTCCTGGGAAAACCAATGTCAGTGTGTAAGCATTTGTAAGTGTTTCCTTTTGTAACTACCAAAGGGAAGGGAGCTGTAGCAAAGAGAGAGACAGAGCTCCAGCTTTTGTTTACTCAGCCTCATAGACAAAAATTGACCAGTCTGAACTATATAACTAATTTTAGTAGTTCCTGGAATATTCATTTACTTAACAAATATTTAAGGAGCATCTTCTAGTTCCAAGGACTGGTCTGGGCATGCGGGATACCCAACATTCAAGAAACATATTCCAGGGATAGGCAGAGAGCAGATATTACACTAATAATTACTGAACAATTAAAAAAATAACTCTAGTTCACAGCAGCATAAATGCCATTGAACTGTACATTTAAAATGATTGGTATGGTAAATTTTATGTTATATTTATTTTATCACATTTTCAAAAAAGGAATAGTGTGAATAAACCTATATAAAGAATACATATAGTAAAAAGCCAATTCTAGTGGGCAATATAGGGCTGCCCAATATAGGGCTGAATTCTACAGGGCTGCATTAACTTGTTTGTGTTCTGATTTCCAAAGCTCACACTTCATACCATCAATATCCTGACTGATGAAATATACTTATTCTAGTTCCATCTCCAGAAACACAGCAATGTGTATTCCTAAGAATGCCCCATGACCCCTCTTCCTCCCTCTCCTTTTTGGTTACCAGCTCTGCAAACCTAAGGGAAAAGTTCTAGGTACAAAAACAGGAGCAATGGGAAAGGCATTTCCTCCCCTGACAAGGGTAAAAAGGAAATAGAAGCTCATGCTACTGAAATCTAGAGTCTTATCTATTACTGACATTTTTCACTCTGGGTACCATGAGGCCTTTGGGAGATTCCTTTGGAGAGGAAGTATATAGTCAAGCAGAAATATATTGTAAATCCAGGTTCTTCCCCAGCCCACTGTCAGGAACTGGCATACCAGAGCATGAGGAATATTCCCCAGAGGTTCCACATCCCCTTGCTGGGGTCAGAATAACAAGCCACAGGGAGGTCAGACTGGTGTGGGTGGGGGTGAGGCCCCAAATCAGCACGAGGGAAGCAGAGAGGCAGAGGAAGTTGTTCACTTAGCATTTCTTTATGTCTGAATTTCCAAACATGGCTTGAGAGCTCAAGGCCCTCATTACCAGACATGACTGGCATCACTGGTGGAATGAGTCTCAGCCTCAAGGTTGCTGGGGGGGGGGCAAGAAGAGATTGCAGAGCTACTTCCCAGATATTGTAGGTAGATCGCCTCCCTGGAACGGAATTGATGGGAATGACCCCCAAGATGCTTTCTAAACCTAAATTGACCTGATACCATGACTTTGCCATTTAACGTTCTTCTTTGAATCCTGAAAGTTCTCTCGTGAGTCCAATTTCCCTATGAGGCCCTGTGTCCACTCTGTGATATTGGAAAGTGGTGAATAGTGGTGGATTCATGTCCTTTTACTTCTTAATCCTGGAGATGGTGTTGATGAGTGGCAGTGACTTTTGTCCCACCTAGACCGTAACAGACTGCATGTCAGGAGATTGCTGCTCTGTTGAAGTACCCCATTTCTTTTTCCCCAGAAGATCCCTTCTTGAACCCTAAGTTAGAATCCCAACTCCCCCTCATTTTGGTGCCCTTACTCAACTCCTTTGCCAAAATCTTCATAATAGAAGAGGGGTTGTAGAGAGGTCTTCTTCTCATTACTTTAAGATTGCATCTCTCCAACTTTTAAATGAGCTGCTTCAGGGAAACAAGGGAGTCAGTCAGTGGGCTTTTGAGTCAGATCGCTCTTCAGTGCCGTCACACATACATCCATGCACAGCGTCGTCAGGGTAGATGGCCAGGATGCAGTCCCTTTTGGGGAGACACACATACACAAAAAATTCCACCAGAAAATCTCTTAGTCCTTTCAGAAACATGCTGGAGGCCATTGTCTTTACACACAGGAATACTGAAGGCTAGTACTGTCCTGGGCTTGACATGAGCAAGGCCCCCTGAAAATACCCTAAGGGCAGGGCATATGTGTGGGTCATCTTTGTAACCCCAGCACCTAGATATTTCCTGGCACACCACAAACACTAGAGAGACACTTTCTGAGTAAATAATACATGAAGAAGGTTTATTATTATAAACCTTTGTGAAGTTATTTGCTTCCTTCTGTTCATATTCTCTAGACCTTGGGAACAAACAAAAACAAGCTACTCCTAAACCTGATGAACAGAAGAAAGGAAAAAACACAGAAATGCAAAGCCAAATGCAGTCCACAGACCAAGTTAACCAAGGTAAGAGGTGAATCTGAACAACTGTTGTCTAGCTGAATACAAGGACCCAACCTTTCTCTTGCAGGTATGTGATGTGTTCCCCAGAGGAAGGAAGTCTGTCCCACTATCCTCTCTTCCAAGGTTATCATGTCACCAAGAACTGTTGTATAGAATTTGCAGGCTATTGGCTTAGCATTTCAAGTCAGTCTCACAGTAGCCAACCTGGGCTCTGGGTTTCTTCCTGGTTTGGGAGCTAGCTGAATATGATTCAATTCAATCCAGTCCAATCCAATCCAGTCCAATTTAATTCAATTAGCAGGTGTTGGGACTAAAGGTGCCAGGCACTGCCAAAGAAGATACAGACATGATCAGACAATAGTCCCTGCTCTAGGGAAATACTTTATTTTTCCCCTAAGTAGAAGATAATGAACTGCCAGCAAAACAATTTACTTCAAGATGTTTCTCACCGTGGGGTTGTGAAATGTGCTGGGCCATACTGGTGAGTTTCGAAGTTGTAGACAAATATCTCCTAGCTAATGGCCTGTGGATGAGTGAACACCATAACTACCCAGTTACTTTGGCAATTTTCTACAATGAATCATATTGATTGAAGTCACCATAATGTCAGGAGGAAGTAGAGCCTATTGGGGAAGCCTGAGCTTTGCGGGGGAACCAGCTGACCTTATGAAACCTTGTGGTCCCATGATGATTTTATAACTTTACAAAGAACTTTATCATAGTGTATATGATCTCACTTGAACCCCAGGACACAGTGAGTCAGGGAGCAAGGGTATTACTTCTTCAATTTACAAAAGAAATAGAGCTATCAAGAAGGTAAAAGACTTGCCTAATTATTTTTAAAAACTAATTATTAAAAAAACTAATCCAGGGGCATTGTTGCAACATGAAGTTTTTATCCATTTGCCCCTCAAACTTTGTAATGGAATGATGTTTTAAAACACATTTGTTTGTTTTTCTCTACTTCTCCTACATTACCCTCCACAATTATTGAATTTTTTCTCAGAAGGTCAGTGTTTGTTTTCCTTAATAAATAAGCAGCTGGTTCTGGCTATGGGATATTTCACAGATTGTCTTAATTAGGATGTTTTCATGTAAAAGAAGCAAACCCAATTCAAACCGGTTCAGACATTCTGGTTTTCATTGGCTGTGCAAGAAATTTTTTTGAGCCTAAAACATAAGTTCAGTCATGATTTGCAAGGTGCTACACCAGAGCAGGCCCTCAGGACAGAACCACTAGGCTTCCTGCTGTGGCAGAGAGGTTACACAGAGTCTTTGTAGGTTATATTGGGTAGTCAGGTTGTAAAAAATCTGAAAGGTCAGAGAATACGTGTAGCTTCACATGTCTGGGGATAGAGGATACATGTGGTTCCATAGGTTCAGATAAGGGGTGGGGTAGAAAACCCTGACATTAATTTAGAGCAGGACATGATCTCTGGGGTTAAAGGTCAGTCATAGTTGGGTTTGGGTTGGTAAGTGGGAAGCTCCTGGGCATGGGGAATTTTCAGAGGCCTTGATGGACTCAGGGAGGGCAAGTTTCAGGTATGGCTTGATTAAAGATCAGGCTCTAGTTCTCTGAGATTCTCTCAGCCCTTCTCTCCTCATGGCTTTGGCTTTGTCCCCAGCCCTTTTACCATGGTCTCAAGGTGACCATTAGCACAACCCAAGGATGTAACTTCCTCAATCGGCAGTGGAGATCCAGGGTGGTCTTCACTTTTCAGTGACTCAAACTGGCTTAAGCCTGCCCTTATCTCTCAGCTGAGACCTCCCTTCCTGCTCCTGTCCACTTATGAAAACCCTCACTGTGGTCAGAAGCAATTACTCATCCTTCTGCGTAGCAAGCGTCTGTTCCTTAACTCTAACACTCAGTACATCCTGCCTTCATGTGCCTTTCTTACCCAATTAACTGACCCCTCCTGCACGAGTGACTGGATCTTTGTGCCTTCCCACAAGGTGCCCAGGAAATTTCCTGACACACAGTTGTTCTCAATACATATTGGTTAAGTGAAATAAAATGAATGAGCAAGTGAATAAACAAAAGAATCAGAACCAAGGTCCAGACTCTAGGAAGGGGAAACTTGGATTTACTCATATTGCTTCCCCACCTTGACTTTGGAATTTTCTTTCCCTCTTCAAGGTCATTGCAAGGAGCCTCCACCATGGGAACACGAAAGTTCAGAGAGAATTTATCATTTCGTGGAGGGGCAGATCATTCACTATGAGTGTGCCCAGGGATTCAGGGCCCTACAAAGAGGTCCTGCCAAGAGCACCTGCAAAATGATCTGTGGGGAGAGGAGGTGGACACAGCCCCAGCTCAAGTGCATAAGGGAAGGTAAGAACAACCAGTTCCTAGATATGGAGGGCACCTTCTTGAGTTCACTACCTTGGTTTTTCCATCAGGCCAACCAGGGTGGAATTCCTGACCCACCACCTGTGTAACCTTGGGCAAGACACTTAATCTCCTTGGGTCTCTGTTTTTTCTCATTCTAGAAAAACCACTAGATAAACTCTAAGGTCTCTAGCACTGAAGGTCCCCTGTACCCTGAGTGGGGATAAGTAGCAGGAGACAGAAGATGAGATAAGGTCTTTTGAGTGTCCCAAAGCCCCCAGATCACTCAATGATAATAATTCTCCCCCTTTCCTAGATGATTCTGAAATTTCACTTCTTCCTCTAAGCTACCAAGACTTCCTCTCATTCAAAAGGGAAAGTCCTTACCCTGGCAGGTGTGGCTGAGTAGATTGAGCATAGGCTGTGAACCAAGAGGTCGCTAGTTTGATTCCCAGTCAGGGCACATACTCGGGTTGTGGGCCAGGTCCCCAGTAGGGGGCGTGTGAGAGGCAACCATACATTGATATTTCTCTCCCTCTTTTTCTCCTTCCCTTCCCCTCTCTAAAAATAAATAAAATCTTAAAACAAACAAACAAAAACAACATAAAGGGGAAAGTCCAGTCTGTAACCCACAGATTTCTAATTTACTGATGTACAATATAAATCCATTTTTTTGTACAGCACTACACTGTTGGCATGCAACTTCCCCTGTATCATTCCCACTGAGCTTTGATAAGAGTGCAAATATACAGGGAAGGGATTTATTCAAGCACAAACATGCGCACACCCCCCCACATGCACACCCCCACTCACACATACACACAACCAACCTATATTAAGGTCTTCTGCTATTTTCATTCTGAAATCATGTTACTATTTCCACAATAAAAAGCCACTTACATTTAACTATGGATTACTGGTTTCTTTGCTCACCACCCTTTCCCCTGTCCCATGTCTTCCTCTTGGATTCCTCGGGAATTCTGTGTTTCTTTCCCATAGACTGTCTTCAGTGAGCCACATTGCTGGTCACGGCATGCTCCTGATTTCCTTTGTAAAAGGATGAGAAAGCAGGGTAGAATCCCAGGTAACTGACCATACCCATTAGTAATGGGGGACCTGTCAGAGAAAAGCTATCCTTTCATGCCTTTCTACTTTGTTTGATGGTTCAATGGAATTTGTATTATCATAACCTGTCTCCAAGCCACAGATGGAAACCAGGGCTGAGTAGGAATGTTTCTCAGAGTTCTATGGAAAACCAGAATCACAACTAGAATTTCCTCTTACAGGGCTCTGCAGAGGCCACTTATCCACCTCCCTGTGACTCTGATAGGGAGCCATGTGATGTGGCACGCATAGAGCACGTGTCCAGAACTGAGACTGACACGTTAACTAGTATGTCTGAAGTCCACTGAGGAGGGCAGGTGGGGTTGGATGTGAGGTTCCCCAGTACCCCCCACATTCAGTTACATAGCATTGCTTACTGTCTCCTCCAGGTGATGAAGAGTCTCAAGCAAGCACGGACACTCCTTCTGAGAGTGAAACTTCCTGTCCCTTAATAACGACAGGTACTACTACAGGTATGGCTAGAGTTTGTTTCTGTGAAGATAAAAGCTTGGTCATTGAATGATAACAGGAGAAAGGGAAGACAGTTTGCCTGGAGCAGCACCTCCAGCAGATGGGTGAGAGCTGCCCCATGGATGTTTAAAGATCATCAGGCATCTGCATCCATTCTCCCAACCCTCAAATCCTCGCTGGAAAGTGAGTGTCAGAAAGAGGAGAAACCAGACTGAGGGCGATGTATCAAGGCAGAAGAACAGAATGCTTGCGAATGGCCTCCCCTTGTCTTTTACATCCCGTCCATCAGTTTCAGAGGTCCTAGCTCAGGGAGAAGCCCTACACTCTCTAGCCTGTGCAGCCTGATAATTGCATAAACAGAGTATCTTCCCTTTTCTATTTTGCACAGATTTTGAAAAATATACGGAACATATTGAAGTGAGTACAACCCCGAAGATGTTCATATTTACCACCGAGTATCAGATAGCAGGTGGGTAGGAGCCACTTCTGTTACTGACAAAATGTACCCTAGACAGAGGCTGTGGGGCATGTTGTTTGTTGGATAGATTGGTTAGTTGTTTAAAATGGCCCTCTATTTACACTTTATGTTTATAAGAGTCAAAGACTAATCCAGAAATTAACATAACTTAAAATCACAGTAATCAGTTACAGTAAGTTCTGTGTGAAGTCTCAAACCTGCCCCAATCAGTTCCTCCTTGAATGGATTCTAAATGACAAAATACCCTGTGCCTGTATGTGAGGGGTGAGGCAAAAGAGGAGGGAGGCACTACAATAAGGCAAAGGAAAAAAAAACATTCTGTAAGCACTATCATTGTTTCCTGGTGAGAAGGGGAAAAATATGCCTTGCAGCAAGAAAATAAAAAATAAAAAACGAGCTCAGAAACAAGAGTAGAACCTGGTCACCAGGAGCTGGGGCAGATAGGGAGATGGTGGTCAGAGGACATGAGTTTCCAGTTAGAAGGTAAGTCGGGTGGAATGTACAGCATGGTGGTTACAGTTAACAATACTGTATTGCATATTTGAAAGTTAAGAGGCTAGATCTTACCTGTTCTCACCACAAAAAAGAAATGGTAATTATGTGACGTAATGGAGGTATTAGATATCGCTGTCATGGTAATTATATGGAAATACGTAGGTGTATCAAACCAACAAGCTGTACACCTTACACTTACACCATGTATATGCCAATTATATCTCGATAAAGCCAGGGGGAAAAGAAGAAAAATAGGCTTTGAGACACAGGCTTTAAGATAGATAGGTAGGTAGGTAGATACATATATAGATAGGTGGCTCACTCCAGTACTAGTTGGGAAATATGGACACTTTCAAGAGATGCTAAAGTGTTTATCATTTATCTTTATATTTCAATATCTCTTTTACTTGTCACAGGCCTCACTCAGGGCCGACTTAAACCAAGGTCTGGTCTCTGAACCTTTCTGAAGAGAGTGCCTGTCAGGGGGATCTCACCTGAAAGCCTTTTAAGGAAAGGTGCCATGCCCTCCTCCCTCCTCGGCCCATGTCACCTCACCCAGTCCTAGCCTAGTCCTCGAGCCCCGTAAGAAATTGTTGAGGGAGGGAGCTGCACTCTGGGAGGGGAAATCAGAAGCTGCAGGGCTCACCTCTTCAGAAAATCCTTGCTCAGGGGGGACTTTCTGAGTTTGCTCTGTGACCTGGCCCAGGGCATACCTTTGCTGAACTGCTTCTTTGTCAACAGTGGCTGGCTGCATTCTCCTGCTGATCAGTATCCTCCTTCTGAGTGCATTCACCGGGCAGCGGAGATGGTGAGTCCCATATTAAGGAAGCCCTTGCCCAAGCTATCAGTGAAACCAGAGTAGGAAAAGCACCAAGGCAGCCATACCCATGCCCCCAGCCCACCCCATTGTCTTACTACCCACCAGCAGTTTGGGGAACAGTAGAGGGAGATTTGGCCAGTGTACACACTCCCAAAGAGTCAATCAACAAGAATTAAAGCCACAGGGAACTGGGAGAGCAAAAGAAACTCACATTCGTTGAGCACTTACCGTATACCATAGGTGGCAAACACAAGGCCTATGGCTGAATCCAGCCCTCCACCTTGTTTCATCTGGTCCAGCACCCTGTTTCTCCCTGGTGGCAGCACCAAGCTCTCGCTTAACTATTACAGAATAGTTACATTTATACAGTCTTAAAATTACAATCGGCTTTTTGAAGGCAACCGCAAGGCTGATGTGGCCCCCCGTGAAAATGAATTTGACACCCCTGCCGTATACCAAGCTCAATGCTTATCTAATAAGCATTATCACAACCCATCTTCTCAGAAACCTTCTCATGGCTACATCTTAGACAGATTAAGTAATGTAAACAAGATTGCACAGCAGAGGTGCCAACTGCAGTCTGAATCAAGAGCCCAGGACCCTTCTGCCCCATTACCTGGCTAGAAGCAAAGTAGGTCTATCCTGAGTTTCTTCTCCCCTGTGCTCCCCACCCCATCTCCAGCAGATGCTACACCAGAGCATCCTTGACTGGGAATATGACCCATGTGTGGCCTTATTTGCATTAACTTGGATTCTCAATCCTGACTACACATTGGAACAACCAGGAGGTACTTTTTTAAATATCAATGCTTGGGCCCCAACCAGAATTTCTGGGGGTGGGCCCCAGACATAAGTACTTTCTTCTTTTCAATTGAGATAACATTAATTATTATAACCAATTTCAAGTGCATTACTTGGTGGTTTTTAGCAATGTTGTATATACACCACCATTAATTATTCATTAGAATAATGCCATCACCCCAAAAAGCAAACCTGAATTTCCCAATTCCCCATTTCCCCCATTCCCTGGCAACCACTGATCTACTTCCATCTCTGTGGATTTACCTGTTCTGGGCATTTCATATAAATGGAATCATATAATATATAACCTCGTTGGACTAGAAAATAAGTACTTTTTAAGATCTTCTCAGATGCATCAAATACATACACATCCAATTTTGATAGTTCTGCACTAAGCCAGTGGCTCTCAAACTTGAGTGGGTACCAGCATCTCCTGGTGGAGATTCTGGGATCAGGTCTGGGATAGGACCTGAAAATGTACATTCCTAACAAATTCCCACATCATCTGGATACTTCTGTTATAGAACCAAACTTTGAGAACCATTGCATGAGACTAACAATGTTAAGAATCAAGAGAGTGAAGTCATTTCTCTTTGAGAGAGATTGAGAGAGAGAGAGGGAGAGAGAAAGAGAGAGAGAGAGAGCGCACTTCTCCCTCCCTTTAGAGAGCAGACTATAGAGACCTAGCATGTCACTCTCTCGATGATCCAGGGAGTCCCTACCCGCACACCAGAGTGCACTCTGGCCAACCCTAATATAAACTCCCCAGTAAGACCCTGAGAAGATATTTGTTAGGTCCTCTCCTTCCTTCAATGACAAGAAGATACATCTCAAGGATCTTTTCATTTCAGTAGCTTAAAGACCAACCACCTTCATACACAAACGGATGAAGGTATTTGGGAGTGGTAAAGGTTTTGGAATTTATGTTGTGAAACAAAGAACAGCCTAAAATTGAGTTCCCACAAGCTCTTCCAGACTGACAATCTTCCAGGAGACTCAGACCCAGTGTGCCAGAGGCTAGTCCAAATTCCTCCTAAAATCAATTTTCAGCTGATAGTGCCCTCTTATGGCCAAACAGAATCCTACAATTTATTTATTCATTCATTTATTTGTTTATTTTAGCAATTAATAGGGGCTAGTGATGAGTCAGAGCTGGCTTATACTGGCCTCTAAGAGCTAAAGTTAAATGTTCAGAAATTTTTCAAACTGTTTTTAAGCATAGTCATTATGAAAAATTAAAGTATATAAACATATAATTAAATAAATTACATTAAATACAAAATTAAGTACTCAAAAGTAATCACATTTCTAATTATTTTACTGCATTTCACTGCTTTCTTTGTCCTCAGGGTTGTTTACATCTATTGCATCTATGTTAAGAAAATGCTGTGTAATGGTTTGCTACTGCACATCTCTTTCCAACTTTGTATTCAGTGATGTCATATTAGTAGCTTGAAACTAGGTGATGTGGGAGTGTTTACACCATAAAAATAGGCAAACTTTTTCGGAGAGCTGGTTGTTAAACATTCAGCTCCCATGGGAGTTCTGGACAAGGTAGAACGTATCCAATTGGGCTAAATAAAAGCTGGGGAAAGTAAGAACTGTACTATCCAATACCACTAGCTGCTAGTCACATGTGACTATTTAAGTTTAAACTTAGATAAATAAGATATAGTTAAAAATTCAGTTCATTAGTTGCATTAGCCTCTTTTCAAGTGTTCCAAAGCCCTGGTGGCTACCTTATTCGACAACACAGATGCAAAATATTTCCGTCATCACAAAGTTCTTATAGCACAGTGCTGGCTAGAAACTGAGCATTTTCAGTTCATGAACATCACTTAGCATAGCTCATTACTATTATTATTCCTTTTCAGAAACTATTGTATTCCATATAGTTTAAAAAATGTATTGAGTATCTCCTATGTAGATGTTGGTTAAAAAATACAAACTTCCAGTTAGTAGATGAACAAGTTCGGGGGATATAATGCACAGCACTGTGGTTATAGTCAACAATACTGCATTATACACTTCGAAGTTTCTGAGACACTAGATCTTACCTCCTCTCACCACAAAAAGAACGATTATTACGTGACACAGTGGAGGTGTTAGCTGATGCTATGGTGGTAATCATATTGCAATATATAAATGTATCAAATTAACAGGTTTATACCTTGAACTCAAACAATATTATATGTCAATTATATCTCAAAAAATTATTACATGAATATCTGAATTTTAGTAACCAATGTAACCCCAATAAATTTCATAAAAATATACAAGGATCAGCAAAATATGTTAAATCACCAGCTATCATTACCTAAAGGATAAATCATAACTAAGAATACAAAATGATAACAATAATAATAAGACAAATAATACAATAATAAAAATAATAAAAGAATAAACTCTGTGTTTTGTGTACTCACAACTATAAACCTACTTTTGCTCACACCTGTATATACATATATATTTACATACATATATATATTTTTAAAGAATATCTAACATGTAGCAGGTACTTATCTGGACCCAAAGATAAATACAAATGACCCCTCCTCTCAGGAGCTTATAGCTAGTAGAGGAGAAGGGGAAAAAATGGAAACTTTAAATAAATTTGTGAAAGCATAAGATTGAGGTGTTTACAGGAACAAAGGAAAAGGACACTTAGCCCTACATGGGGGCACCAAGAAGGCTTTTAGAGTTGAAGGTGCCTGAGATACCTGAAGCCAGATTTTAAAAGGCAGGAGATAGCTGCTGGACAGAGGGAGCAAGGGACAGAGAAAGTGGTGAGAAGGAGCATAATAATGTTTGGGAGAAGCCACAGAGTTCTGAACACAAAGTGCATGGGGCAGTGGTGACGATGATGCCCTGGGGATGGACAGTGATCAAGTCATGGAAGATCAGGCCAGACTGAGGGGTATAGAGCCTATCCAGAGGGCAACAGAGAGCACCACAGAAGTTTTACTTATGGAACAAATTAGCATCAGCCCCTTGAATGGTCTAGCTACAACAGAGGCTGGATTTAAGGTGGGTAATAGTGGTGGCAGTTTGATTATGTCACGATGGAGTAAATCCACATAGGAGAGGATGACAGCACAAACTAGGTCAGCAGGCACAAGTTAAAAAGGAGCAAAAGAATAAAAAAACACATAAAGGAAATTAAGATAGCTGATTGGAAGTGAGGGTAAGGAAGACGGGTGACTCAAGATGAGTCCCAGTTATAGAGTGTGACGGTAGGACCCAGTAGTCACTACACAGTGGGATGAAATGTAAAGTGAGGGTATACAGTAGTATACCCTGTGGAGGTTAACCCCCAAGCAGAGCCCATCCTGTAGTCCATTACCTGGGACATGCTCAGCCTCCACACCTTAACTGTTCAGTCCTGGAACTGGCAGGAAAATGGAAGGGCTTTCTCAGGCTCTTTCCCAGATTGACTCACTGCACAATGATTGGATTTTTATTCTGTAAGAACCACAGGGCAGTCTTGGTGAGATGGAGGAGTCTTGAGGTCAGATGTCAGCATATGCAAAGGTACTAATATCCTGGAGTGGAATTTATAGTTAGTAGGTCAATGGGGCTTAGTTGAATGTTCTACCCACATCAGTTTAAGGTGGAACCACATTTTTCTTGGTGCAGTATTACACTGATAACTAAGACTTAGTTATATCACTACAGGAGGAAGAATAGAAGAACAATCTAAAAATTCAGAGTGGTATAGCCCACAGCCAAGAAGAGCCCACAGAAGTCATGAAGCACAAGCAAAATCAAAGAAATTAAACATTCTCCCAAGCTGCATCTCCTGTGATCCCCTGGGTTTTAAAAAACTCTGAAGACACATCACAGAACAACTGGCAGCTGCAACCCCATCATGAAGCCAGCTCTGGAGTATTAATGAGTGAGCTCAACCTGCTTCTAAGTAGCACTTCCAAGATCATTGGGGGAACAGAGTGGAACAACCAGAACTCTCACTCTTATTTTCACATGTATGTGAAGCTTGATAAGCAAGGAACTCTCTCCACACCCTATATAGTATAAAGAAAATGGCTTAATGTGAATTTTATCCCAACTTCCCAGTTTAGACATCCCAAGGAAAACTCCAGCCCTAATTTAAAAGGCACACACAGGCTCTCTAGCATATGTAATAGGACCTTGTCCCTTGATCCACAAAGATCCTTTCCCAGCCTCCAGTTGACTAGCCCATTCTCCTGCTCATATCTCTTAGTGAATACCCTCAAAGAACTCTGGACTGGTATCTTGACTGCACCCTTTTGTTCTTAGGTCAGTCCTCTAAACTAGCACCCCCTCCACTGAAACTTCGATTTGGAATTTCAAAAGAACAGAGGTCATGGCAGAATTATATTTGGGTAACAGCAAATCAAGCCTTGGAATTGTAGAGCTTCAATATTTGAAAGAATTTTAATGAAGGTCATGTCAAGAAAAGAAAGATAAACTACCATGTTTTGCCATCTATAATGTTCACTTTTTTGCCCAAATTTCTGAGGGGAAAATAAGGATACACACTATACATGTGTAGTACTAATTTCATATCTATGGAAACATTTTTAATTCTTTTATTTGTGGTTATGCATTAAAAGTATAACTCTAAAAGCAATAACAATATCCATATGCAAAATAATACTCTGGAATACCATAATAAGTTTTAGATATAAATAAAAAATTGAATTAAAAAGTTAAGATGAAAGATTTTTTCCCTGAAAGTTTGGACCAAAAAAGTGGGTGCACATTATGCATGGCAAAATATGGTGAGTCCCAGTTAATTATACCTATTAAAAAGCTTCAATTATTCATTACTAATAGGTTTCTTTAAGAGTTAGTTTCTTTGGGGTTGCTATAAATGACACTCTGAATTAGTCTTGCAATAATTTGATGTTTATAGACAGACATATGATGTGCAAATGTGTACACTTCCAGATAATCATCATAGAAACACCAATAAGAGATCAAATACATTCGACGTTTATAGAAAGAAGGAAAGAAAGAAGAAGGAATTGAGGAGGGGAAAGGAAGATCATACTGATCAGGTGTGACTATGAGAAAGGACATACCAGTGGTCCTCAAACTGTTAGCAAATCAGAATCTCCTGGAGGCCTTGTTAAAACACAGATGGTTGCCCAAAACAGTGGCTCAGCTGGCTGAGCTTCATCCCACACTTTAAAAGGTTGCTGGTTCACTCCCTCTCAGGGCACATGACTAGGATGCAGGTTCAGTTCCTGGTCAGGGTGCATATAAGAGGCGACCTTATGACAGGACTGATGTTTCTATCCACCTCTTTTTACCTTCCTTCCCCTCTTTCTAAAAATAAATAAATAAATAAAAATCTGAGAAAAAAATACAGATGACTGGGTTCATCTCTAGAGTTTCAGAATCAACAGGTCTGGGCTGGTCCTGAAAATTTACATTTCTAACAAATTCCAGGTGAGGCTGATGATTCTGGTCCATCTACCATACTTTGAGAACCATTGGGTTATACTTCTCCATGCCCACTGATCCTCAATGCCTACTGAAAAAAAAAAACAACAACAGCTACAGGTGCTGGGATTTCAGTGAAATTTCTTGTACAGACTTTTACATAAGAGCTCAGTGCTAAAATTGGTTGACTTCAGATGTCCCACTTGGACAAAATCACATGACTAAGGAAATTAATGAGAAGTTTAAACCAGTAACCAGTCTTCATTTCTGGAAGGGCAGGAAAATGTTATGAAAAAAATGGGCAGGTGTCAGCAGGTCCATATGAAGATTAAAGAACCACTTTCTGTCCTTTCTGTGACCCACCAAGTACCATACAGATTCCATTGTCAGTATTCCTCGCCTGACACCCCCCCCCAAATTTGTGTTTTGAGGTTAGAGTTGAGAGGATACTCAGACAAAAAAAAATTCTCTTTAATCTTACCTATCTTACTTGAGTAAAATTGAGTGGAAGTTTTGTTACTCATTTGGGAGAGAGAGGACTATGAGATCAAATTTTTTCATAATAAATAAGATGTTTATTTTCCTTTCTCATTCTCATTGTCTTACAAGTGTAGGGTGGAGTTTTCAAGAAGCTACATAATGTGATAATGTCATCACTCTGATGTTAACATACAGTGAGTTTATTACCATTGTTTATAAAGGAGTTAATAAATAATATTTTAAACATTTCCTGATTTTATTGTCTAAATATGATATTACTAGATGTAACTGCATAAACAAAAGCTCTTTGGGATCCTCAATACTTTTAATAACTTACAGAGGTCATGAAAAATAGCTAATAAGCACATTATCATTAGTCATTTTAGAAATGCAAATCAAAACCACAATGAGATGACTTGAAGAAGAAGGAGGAGAAGGAGAAGAAGGAGAAAAGGACGGAAGGAAAGAAAGAAAAAAGGAAGAGAGGAAGGAAGGAGAAACAAAGATAGGAAGGAAGGAAAGAAAAAGAAAGGAAAAAGGAAGAGAGGAAGGAAGGAAGGAAGGGAGGGAGGAAGGAAGGAAGGAAGAGAGGGAGGGAAGGAGGGAGGGAGGAGAAATGTTGAGTAAGATATGGAGAAATAGGAACCTTCATGCATTGCTCATTGCTGATGGGAATGTAAATGATATAGCCACTGTGAAAAAAACAGGTTGATGGTTCCTCAAAAATTTAAACATTGAATTACTTACTACATGTTAGCAGTTTTACTCCTAAGTATATACCCAAGAGAGATGAAAACCTATGTCCACACAGAAACTTACACATGACTATTTATAAGAACATTATAGCTAAATAGCCAAGAGGTAAAAACAACCCAAATTCCTGTCAATGGAAGCATGGCTAAGGAAATTGTTGTATATCCACACACTGCAATATTATTCAGCCACAAAAAGGAAGGAAGTACTGATGCATGCCACAATGTAGATAAGCCTCAAAAACATGCTAAGTGAAAGAAGCGAGATACGGAAGGTCACACATTTCTTTCATATGGTATATGCAGAATAGGCAACTTCATAGAGACAGAAAGTAAATTAGTGCTTACCAGGGCTTGAAGAGAGTGATTACTTGTTGGGTATACATGTTTTTCTGGAATGATAAACACAACAATCTCGCTAAAAGACAAATCTAATTCCTAATTGTAGGACGTGGAACAATTCCCTCCCCCACACCATAGCATCACAAAAATAGCACTTCTCCTGGCAATAGGGAAAGGCAGCCATAAGAACTAAAGGTCTCATATTCTATTTAAGAAGTCTCTAGGGAAACTCAGAGACAATAGAGGAGACAAAGACAATAGAGAAAATTTTGTCTCTAACACCACAGTAACAGCAAAGAATAAACACATAATAACTCCTAGCCAGATGAACATAAAGCCTCACACACCAAAGGCCTACTTATCTCAGTTTTTTTACCTACTACGTTGTGTTCAGCGTTCAACAAAAAATTATGAGGTACACTAAAAGGCAAAAACACAGTTTGAAGAGACAAAGCCAGTATCAGAACCAAACTCAGCTATGGCAGAGATGTTGGAATTATGAGACTAGGGATTTAAAACAACTGTGGGAAATAAATCATTCTGACATATTTTGCTATGTCCCCCTAAATTCCCCCTCTTATTCTTCCATTGGTAGTAAAAGCCCCAGGATTCAGTGGAACACATCCCTCTCCCCAGCTAAGGATAATATTTGCTAGCCTCCCTTGTAGCTGAGTCTGGTCATATGACTAAGTTCTGACCATTGAGACATGAGCAGAAGTGTGACATTTTCAGGATATGTCTTTGAAGAGAAAAGGTATACCTTTCTCCTTCTTTGTCTGTTCCACTGGCTGGCAGGTGGTCTTGGTGAGAGTTAGAACTTCCAATGGGATAGAAACTGAATCTTAAGTATGACTAGGAAACAAGACCAGAGGAGCCTGGATATCTGACACTTTGGAGGTGCCACACCAGGACTGTTTACATTTGTACTGTACCTGAGACAGAAATACCCTCCCATTCAGGCCAGTGTGGTTTTTGCCCTCCTTGGAGCAGTTATACCAGCATCCTATAACAGTAATCCATCTCTACTAATATCTGGCATGTACATGCCCCTCCCCCCAACTTGACTTATACTGTAATATTAGCATTAAAATATTTTCAGTAGAAAATGATACAAGAATAGCTTTCACCCTTCAAGCAGACTTTCAGGTAAATACATGTTTTCATTTCCATAAATACTACCTTAAAATTTTTTCCTCTGGGAGGTAAATAAGTATAACAGAGAAAACAGTGTCAATTCTTTGTAGTAATTTAACTGCTCCCTACTCATCTTCAGAGAATGACTACAGTTAATTTACAATGTCCCTGAAGGCTTTCCAAAAATATTGGCTCACAACTGATGTTCCTGACAGATGGTGCTTTCTGACTAAGACAGGAATCAGAAAGAAGGAGCTGCTGAGATTTTCAAAGCCAATCCCTGTTATTTCCACTCCTCTTTTGAAAAATGTCCTCTTCTTCTACAATATTGAGAAATATGCCTTTGTAGCTCTACTACTGCTTTGGGAACAGGGACCAAAAGAAATTTATGTGATCAAAAGATAAGAATTAGTTTCCTTCATAGCTCAACCATCTTATCAAGAACATAGTTTTTGGGGGATTTTTCATCTTTCTCCTCTGTTTCCAGTGATGTCAACTTTATCCAATAACAAGATTAATTTCATGGTGTCAAATAAGCTGTAAATATTCCAGAATTTTTATCAGATCACCATATCTAGAAATAAAAAGAGCTTCTTTCCTAAGGCGGTCCCAGGAAATGGGTTCTTCAGTGTTTTTGGCTCAAATTAGGCCTCATGTCTACTCTGCACTGTAGCAAAAACATATAAAATGACACATTTCCTTGGGTTTGACCCACATATCCCACCCTTAGAATTAAGAGTGGAATCAGCTTCCCTCATTGGCTACTTGGAGTGGGGAGAATTATAAAAAACAAATGAAAAGTAGGTTGTCACCAAAAGAAGGGAGAATTGATATAGGGATAAATAAACATACTTTTCTTTATCTCCCATGAGGAAGTATTATTTTATTTTTAAAATCCTAAATTTTTACAATAATCATACTATCACAAAGCCTAGAAAGAATTAGGTCAAAGCTTAGTCATGAGAATAGGAAAAAATGTGGACAAAAATTTGTTAGGACTGTATATGGGAATTTTTAAAGGTGTAGAAAAACTTCTTTGATGTTCTTCCATTGACAGTGTGCTAGGCTGTCCAAGCAAAACTTGGACTCAGTATCTGAGAAGTAGTACTATGGATTAGAATGGAATTGGGATGGGAGTGTTGGGTTGGGCAGAAGAGGGGAAGGTGAAGACTCAGAAGCACTTGGACCTTGATATTAAAAAGCAGGCACCAGCAGACTATAGAGATTGGAGATGGGGAATGAGGAAGGAAAAGGGTTGAGATGGGCTTAGAAAATTTTCTCCTCTTCTTACATATGTGTGTGTGTGGTCTGGGACACAGCTCTGTGCCAGTCAGAGAGCACTGGAAGAATATATAATGTGTGCCCAATCCTCCTTATGTTCCATGATACTCATCAATGATTCTTTCCTCCCCTCCACCAATCTCTTGCTCAGGAGGTTCAAAGACTCCACCAGCTATAAGATCAAGTACATAATCTCAGTCTGTCAATTTAAACTTTTCTACCCTCCACTCCGACCGAGATGCTCTATTACATGCTGTCCTCTAAACACCAGTGCTACTCCCCTTATTTCACTTCTGTCCATCGACCAGAGCCATTGCAAGTCCCACCACCTGAGCTCTGCCATGTGCCAATCACAGTCTCGTCCTTTCAACTCGGCATTCATTTTCACTTAGTTGACAGTTGTTGTCAGTTAACTTTCCCCCCATATATTTAAGGTGTGCAATGTGATGTTTGATGTATATAAACATTATTAAATGATCACTACAATCAAAGCTAATTAGCATATTCATCACCTCATATAGTTACCTTTTTGTGTATATGTGAAAACAATTAAGATATGGTCTCAGAAAATTTCAAATACACAAGGCAGTATTAACTATAATTGCCATGGTAAACATTAGATCTCCAGAACTTGCTCATCCTGAATAACTGAAACTTTATAACCCTTGACTAATATCTTCCATTTACCCCACACCCCCACCCCTGGTAACTACCATTCTACTCTCTAATTCTATAAATTTGACCTTTTTAGAGTCATCATATAAGTGGGGTCATACAGTATTTGTTTTTCTGTGTCTGGCTTATTTAATTTAGCACACTATCTGCCAGTTTCATCCATGTTGTCACAAATACAGGATTTTCTTTTTAGGGTTGAATAATATTTTTTCTCTGTGTATATCACATTTTCTTTATCTCTTCATCTGTTGATGGACACTTAAGTTGTTTCCATATTTTGACTCTTGTGAATAATGCTGCAGTGAACATGAGAGTGCAGATATCTTATTGATATACTAGTTTTATTTCCTCTGGTATTCACAAAAGTGCAATTGCTGAATGGTAAGATAGTCCCTGTTTCATTTTTGAGAAACCTGTATACAATTTTCACAATGGCTGTACCATGTGAGTAAACTCTTTGTATTTTATTTTTCTTCCCTACCTCCCCAATTTGGAGCTTGTTGTATGTCATAGAATTCCACTATTTACCTTAGTGCTATGCAAATAATAACCATCCCTTAATATTTGAGGAAAAAATGGGTCTTTTACCTCATTAGACCTACCAATTAACACCTATTGGTTGGGCATCAGACATAAGAGTACAGATATTTTTAACTGTACCCCAGAGTTGTAGATGTAGATCCTGGTCCTTATTACTGCCCACTAATAATTCTTTTCTCTTACATTCTTTGTGTTTGGCATGTAGAATATTTTTTGTGAAAGATTCTGAAATTCTTCCTTTAAACCAGTCACCAGATAGTTTTTATTCTTATATTAATCTGTTCAACATTTATGCACACAACCAGTTCCAGAGTTGTTTAGGATATGCAACTGCCACCTCCTATACCTGGTGTTTGGGAATCCCTGGCAGATGTGTTTCCATAAGTAACTATGAAAGAAAAATGTTGTGTGGTACACTGAACAGACCAACAAGGAAAAAATTATACAAAGATCAAATGACAAAATATTATGGAAACAACACTAAGAGAATAAAGTATCTGAAGAAAATAGACTAATAGCTAGCGAGCTATCTTTGAGCAGTCAGGTAAGGCAGGCAGCTAGGTATTTTTCATTTCTAATTAGATCAAGAGAGAAAATTTGGTTTAAGCTCTTTAGATGACCTTGAAAAATAGGACCTACTAAGAGAGGATACTAAATATTTGAAATCTTCAGCATTTTGGGTGGAATAAATGCTTTAGAACAAAGTAATTAATTGTGAAAATAGTACCATTAATCAGCAATGGAGTAAAAGAAGCAACAGCGGAAGTGCTGAAGCATCAGGCATCTCTATCAGCAAGAGATGGTTCCAGGCTCCAGCAGCCTGTGGCAGCTCCAGCAAAGAGAGAAGTGGTTGACTACCATCACCGGCTTCTGGGAGTTAGACTCTGAAAATCTTTGCAGTTACAGCAGCGTTAATTTTAATAGCAGCAACAGTTTTCACCAGTACTAGCCTTAAGTACTGCTAGACTCATATAATATCACCTCCTTCTTTTTGTTTCTCTAGACTTTGCTTCCTGCAGTACAAATCTCTGAGTTACTTCCATTTTGTTCCTCAGCCCTTAAAACATTTATGTAACCACATCCTTGTATTAAAAATAAAAGTTCTGTTTAGCCTTCCATTTCTAGCCAAGATGGAGTAATAGGGAAAAAATTTTACCTTTATGTCTAAAACAACTAAAAATGAACAAAATATATGAGATAACAATCTTTAAAACGTTGGGTATGAGGCAATGAATCTGATCCCTGAGAGATAGGAAAGAAACAAGTTGAGCCCTGTGCCAGTCCCAGCTTGCTACCTTGAGAGAGTTTTCTGTCATGGTGCCAGGGGGAGGAGCCCAGGTGGAGACCAACAGATTTCCTGAGTTGGAGAAGGAGCTGAGTTTCCAGAGAGATCAAGGCCATTAGAGCTCACAGGGAGGAGGACAGAGAGAAAAGGGCAACAGTGAGAGAGAACCCAGAGACCTGCTGATTATGGAAAGACTGCTTTAGTGTCCTAAATTTCACCAGAGTACTGATCACCAAATGTGTGTACCTTACACAAACTTCTCAAGGCCAGGAAAAGAGCCACCCTAAACGATTAGAGGCAACAACACTCAGCTTACATGGAGTTGAAAATAATGCCTGTTTCCATCATCCAGCCTTAATCACCTTCTAATTCCATAATTCATGGATCATTAAGTAAGGTGCTGAGAAAGGCCATGACTCAGTAGTGGGGAGTAAGTATCCCTGGACTAAAAGGTGCTCTAATCCTGCCTAATACCTTAAAAGCAAGACCCCAAAGGATCAAAATATATCCAAGCACTTAACTACATCACAGAACAAAGCTCAGAAACTTTTACAGGAATGCAAAAGATATCCACTAACCAAGAAGGTAAAACTCACAACTCAGTCAAGAATTACCAGCCATGCAAACAAACAGGAAAACATGACTCACAATGATATGATGATCAATCAAAATAAAAGCAGAACAGACATAGATGTTAGAACTAGCAGGCAAGCATATTCAAACAGTAACAACAGGGGGGAAAGGCAGAAAACTGTACTTGAACAACAATAAAACAAATGTTAAAAAAAGACAAAGGCAAAAAAACCAAATCCAATAACAATAATTCTGTTCCATTAGTTTAAAAAGCTAGAGGAAAGGTCATACATGTTAATAGAGATATAGCAGATAATTTTTTAAAAACCCAAATAAAACTTTTATACTTGAAACTACATTATCTTAGATTTTAAAATATACTGGATGGGATTAACAGCAGATTAAATATTGCAGAAGAAAAAATTAGTGAAGTTGAAGACATAGCAATAGAAATCATGTAAAGTAAAACACAGAAAGTGAAAAATAACAACAATGAAAACAAAACACAACTGTGAGCTCTGGGGAAAAAAATCAAAAGAAACTATATGAAATAAAACACAGAGGGAAAAAAGACTAAATAAAAAATAACAGCACATGAAAAGATCCTCAATATCACTAATCCTTAGGAAAATGCAAATCAACACTACAATGATGGGCACCTCACATGGATCAGATTGGCTAAAACAAAACAAAACAGAAAATAACAAGTGGTGACAAAGATGTGGAAAAATTAGAACTCTTGTGCACCATTGATAAGAATGGGAAATGGTGGGGTACTGAGGAAAACAGTATATAGTCTCCTCAAAAAATTAAAAATAAAGCCACCATATGAATCAGAAATTCCACTTGTGGATATATATCCCAAAAATTGAAAGCAGGGTCTCAAAAACATATCTGTATACCCATGTTTATAGCAGCATTATTCATAATTGCTAAAGCATGGAAGCTACCCATACCTCAGCAGGTGAATGAATAAACAAGATGTGCTCTATACATACAATGGGATATTATGCAGCCTTAAGAAGGAGGGAGGAGGGGGAAAGATGGCGGCTTTACTCTAGGCAGTGTGATTCTAGGCTTCTGTGAAGAGGAGGGAAACTTGCGGGTTGGTGGAGGAACAGAGCAAGTGGCCTAGGTTACTGAAACATTTTTGAAAACAGGACATCAAAAATTATAGCGATCATTGAAAAACCAGATGGTAAGGAGACTGCTTCAGGACAAAAGGGATCCAGGGATCAGTGCAGGGACCAGGGGGGGTTGCAGTCCCCAGGCCCGGTGCTCTCGGGTCTGCTTCAGGGCACCCGGGAAAGGGGAGTTGCTGCTCCCTTCCAGGACTATGGGGGTTGAGCAACACCAGGGGAGACCTTGTTGCTTGAAGGCACAGAGAGGCCAGTTGGACTGGGAAAAAATCGCCCAGGGACTGTGAGCACCCACCCATACCCCTGGGAGAAGTGAGTGCCTCCAGCTGGCACGACCAGGGGTGGCCTGGAAGTGCACCCGCACCCCTAGCCCAGTGGGAGTGTGAATCAGTGGAAAACCCAGACCTCGCAGCTCTGAGCAAGGAAAGGGTGCAGGCGTTCTCAGGTTTCTGGAGCCTGCGGTGCTGAACTGTGGAAGCACGCACCCCCTCGGGAATCCTGACTCTCGAGCTGTGAACCCGGAAGGGACGCAGAGCTTAGTGAGTTCCTAGAGCCCAAAACTCAAAAATTTGGTGGATGGGTGCGCCCTTTTACGATCCTCAGAGATGACACCATGAATCCCAAAACATCGAGGGTGCTTCCTGAGATCATAGAGCTTGCCATCGTGTAATTTGGGGGATGGGCAAGTCTCCTTGCAATCCCAGAGCATGCATCCTGAAACCGAAAAGTCAAAGGAGCCCTGTGGGGCCCCGGACCCCGGGAGACCATGGCAGTGAGCTCCAGAGAGCAAGCTTGCTCGGGAGCGCCCAGGGTCCTGTAGGGGAAAGTCAGATTGGCCCTGGGGATAGTACCTGAGAGACTTACTGAGACTTGGCTGGGAAGAGTGAAGAGCATTTCAAATGTCCCTCAGCCAGCTGAAGCCAGCAAGATCAGAAAAACTGGTCTAGCCAGTTAGAAACCAACAAGAGGTTTTTTTGTTTTGTTTTGTTTTGTTATGTTTTGACTTGTTATGTTTTGTTTTGTTTTGTTCTTTTGGCTGTTGTTGGTGATTGATTTTATCTTGTGTTTTAAGTGACTTTTTATTTTTCAATTCTTATTACTTTTATATCTCTCAATCCCTTATGTTTCTCTTCCATTCATCCTAATATTATTCTTTCCACTCCAAATTTATCTCTCCTGCACTCCATCTCCTGCTTTTTTCCCTTTTTTTTTTAGATCTTGCAAGTTACTGCAAATTTGTATTATCTTTTTTCTCACTTTTCCGACATTTTTTATTTTAATAATATTTTGGTAGTCTTTTTCTTTCTGTATAATCTTCTTTGCTTGGCTGGTTATACTGTCATTTGATAGGTTCCCCCTGATATCTCACTCACAGTGTGTTGATAATTTACTATCCTTCATCTGTGTTCCATTAATACACCTCTCAAGGTTCTATACTCCTTATTCTTGTTATCTAGATCTCATCGATTATGCCACAAGACTGTTGCTTTACTATTACTGTAAATAAGACCTAGTTCATACAATTGTAAATTCTACTCAACACCCCTACCTGATCTCAGCCCACTTTGCAATTTCCAGAACTATAATATTGTGGGGGTTGTCTCTATTCTTTTACACACTACTCCTATTTACTAATCTTTATTCCAACCCTACCTTAGAATCTGACCTCCCACAGCCTCACAGCATGCTAGATCCAACTAACAATCCTTTTGTCCCCAGTAAGAGTCATATGTTCTTTCCATCCTTTCCAAAACGTGGCTAGTGGAGTGGAGAATCACGGTTAACACTACAAGGAGCCAAAGGATAACCCATCTCTTCTCTACTGGCTGCTAATGTAAATATCATAGCATACTGTCTTGCTGTCTTAAACCATTTTGCCTTAATCCTCCAACTGATCACAAAAAAAGAGTAGGGGGAAGTTGTGAACACCAGGATACATGAAAGAGACTGCACCACTGAATCTCACAAGTATTCTACCACAGAAGCTCACAACATGATTACAGGGAACCAGAACATATCAATTTAAGAAACAGAGGCTAACAAGAAGAAACCCACGAACAATGAGAAAACAAAGAAACAATCCCCAATTGAAGGGAAAGGAGGAAGCCTCAGGAAAAATGCTAAATGAAATAGAGGCAACTCAATTATCAGATGGTGAGTTCAATGATTATCAGGAAGTTCAATGAACTCACAATGAGCTATTAGAAACTAGGGGGAAGCTACAAAAATCTCACTGCAAACTATATAAACATGAAAAAGGAAATAGAAACTCTCAACAAGGGCCAAGAGGAAATGAAGAATGCCATTTCTGAACTGAGGAACACAGAAGGAATGAACAGCAGGATTGATGAAGCAGAAGATCAGATTAGCGAGCTAGAGGACAAAGTAGAAAACAACACCCAGAAAGAGCAAGAAAAGGAAAAGAGGCTCAGAAAGAATGAAGAGGGATTAAGAGAAATGCAAGACAATATAAAACGTAATAATATCTATATAATAGGGATACCAGAAGGAGAAGAAGTAGAGCAAGGGATTGAAAACCTATTTGAAAAAGTAATGAAGGAAAACTTCCCTAATTTGATGAGAGAAAAAGTCACAAAAATCCAGGAAACACAGAGAGTCCCAATCAAGAGGAACCCAAAGAGGCCCACCTCAAGACACATCATAATTAAAATGGCAAAATTTCAAGACAAAGAGAGAATCTTAAAGGCAGCAAGGGAGAAACAGGAAGTAAAATACAAGGGAGCCCCAATAAGGCTAACAGCTGACTTCTCAATGGAAACACTTCAAGCCAGAAGAGAATGGCAAGAAATATTCCAAGTAATGAGAACCAGAGGTCTGCAACCAAGGCTACTTTACCCAGCAAGGCTCTCAATCAAGATAGAAGGCCAAATAAGAAGTTTCCCAGACAAAAGAAGTCTAAAAGAATACACTTCCACCAAACCAGCTCTGCAAGAGATTCTAAAGTGACTTCTTTAAGGAAGGGAAGGAAAGGAGAGAGAGAGGAACACATGTACATAAAAGGCAATGAATAAGTACGTATCAATAATAACCTTAAATGTAAATGGATTAAATGCTCCAATCAAAAGACATTGAATAGCTGAATGGATAAGAAAAAATGATCCACATATATGCTGCCTACAAGAGACCCACCTCAGGATAAAAGACCTGCACAGGCTGAAAGTGAAGGTCTGGAAACAAATTTTCCAAGCAAATGGACAGGAAAAAAAAGCTGGGGTAGCAATAGTCATATCAGACAAAATAGACTTCCAAAAATGGTCCATAAAGAGAGACCCAGAAGGTCACTTCATAATACTCAAGGGAAGAATCCACCAAGAAGACATAAACATTGTAAATATATATGCACCCAACATAGGAGCACTGAAATACATAAAGAAAATCTTAGAGAACTTCAAGAAAGATATGGACAGCAGCACAATTATTGTGGGGGATTTTAACACCCCACTATCAAAAATGGACAGATCTTCTAAACAAAATATCAACAAAGATATTGTGGCATTGAAAAATACCCTTGATGAAATGGACTTTACTGATATATACAGGGCCCTCCATCCAAAAGAAGCTAAATGCACATTCTTTTCAAATGTACATGGAACATTTTCAAAGATTGACCACATGATAGGACACAAAACAAGCCTCAAGAATTTCAAGAAAATTGAAATCATACCAAGCATTTTCTCGGACCACAAGGGACTGAAGCTAGAAACCAACCCAAAGGAAAAAACCCAAAACACTCAAAATCATGGAGATTAAATAGCATGCTATTAAACAATGAATGGGTCAAGAATGTTATTAGGGAAGAAATCAAAAGGTTTCTGGAAACAAATGAAAATGAACTCACGACAACCCAAAACTTATGGGACACAGCTAAGGCAGTCCTGAGAGGGAAGTTCATAGCGATACAGGCCCACCTAAAAAAGTTAGAAACATTCCAAACAAACAACCTAACCCTACGTCTACAAGAATTCCAGGAACAACAACAAAGACAGCCCAGAGCAAGCAGAAGGAAGGAAATAACCAAGATCAAAGCAGAATTAAATGATATAGAGACTAAAAGCACAATTCTAAGGATCAATGAATCCAAGAGCTGGTTCTTTGAAAAGATAAACAAAATCGACAAGCCTTTAAGCAGACTCATCAAGAAAAAAAGAGAGAAGACCCAAATAAACACAATCAGAAATGAAAGACGAGAGATTACAACAGATACCACAGAAATACAAAGGACTGTAAGAAATTACTACGAGGAACTGTATGCCAAGAAATTTGAAAACCTAGGTGAAATGGACAACTTTGTAGAAAAATATAATCTTCCAAAACTCAATGGAAAAGAAGCAGAAAGCCTGAACAGACCAATAACAACTAAAAGAAATTGAAGCAGTAATCAAAAAAACTCCCAACACACAAAAGCCCTGGGCCAGATGGTTTCACAGGAGAATTCTACAAAGCATTTAAGGAAGAGCTAACCCCCATCCTTCACAGACTATTCCAAAAATCCAAAAAGATGGGAGACTCCGAAACTCTTTTTTATGAGGCCAACATCATCCTAATTCCAAAACCAGATAAAGACACAACAAAGAAAAAAAACTTCAGGCCAATATCGCTGATGAACATTGATGCCAAAATCCTCAACAAAATACTGGCAAACCGCATCCAACAATACATTAAAAAGATCATACACCATGACCAAGTGGGATTCATTCCAGGGATGCAAGGATGGTACAGTATTCACAAATCAGTAAATGTAATACATCAAATAAACAAAAGCAAAGACAAAAACCATATGATCATATCAATAGATGCAGAAGAAGCATTTGATAAGGTACAGCACCCATTTATGATAAAAACACTCAGCAAAGTAGGAATAGAGGGAGCATTCCTCAACATAATAAAGGCCATATATGAGAGACATACAACCAGCATCATACTCAATGAGCAAAAATTAAAATCTTTTCCACTAAGAACAGGAACAAGACAAGGATGTCCACTTTCACCACTTCTATTCAATATAGTCCTGGAAGTTTTAGCCACAGTGATCAGACAAGAAAAAGAAATAAAAGGCATCCAAATTGGAAAGGAGGAAACAAAACTGTCACTGTTTGCAGATGACATGATACATAGAAAATCCTATAGACTCCACAAAAGAACTGCTTGACCTAGTAAATGAATTTGGCAAAACAGCGGGATACAAAGTCAATATCCAGAAATCAAAGGCATTTCTGTACACCAACAATGAAACAGCAGAAGCAGAAATCAAGGGAAAAAATCCCATTTGAAATAGCTAAAAGAAAAATAAAATATCTAGGAATAAACCTAACAAAAGAAGTAAAAGACCTGTATTTAGAAAACTACATAACACTCAGGAAAGAAATCAAGGAAGACACAAACAAATGGAAACAAATACCGTGTTCATGGATTCGAAGAATTAATATCATGAAAATGTCCATACTACCAAAAGCAATTTACACATTCAATGCAATACCTATTAAAGTACCAATGGCTTATTTCAAAGACATAGAACAAACACTTCAACAATTTATATGGAACCATAAACGACCCTGAATAGCTTCTGCAATTTTGAGAAAGAAGAGTAAAGTAGGAGGGATCACAATACCCAACACTAAACTATACTACAAGGCCACTGTAATCAAAACACCTGGTACTGGCATAAAAACAGGCACATGGACCAATGGAACAGAACAGAGAGGCCAGAAATAAACCCAAGTCTCTACGGTCAATTAATATTTGACAAAGGAAGCAGCAACATAAAATGGAATAAAAATAGTCTCTTCAACAAATGGTGTTGGGAGAACTGGACAGCTACGTGCAAAAAAATGAAACTCGAGCACCAACTTACACCTTCTACAAAAATAAATTCAAGGTGGATAAAGACTTAAATATAAACCGTGACACCATTAAATCCCAGAAGAGAATGTAGGTAGGAAAATCTCAGATATTTCATGCAGAAACTTTTTTACTGACATGTGTCCTAGAGCAAGGGACATAAAGGAAAGAATAAACAAATGGGACCTCATCAAAATAAAAAGCTTTTGCACAGCTAAAGAAAACAGTATCAAAATTAGAAAAGAACCAATTGTATGGGAAAACATATTTGCCAATGATACCTCAGACAAGGGTTTAATCTCCAAAATATATAAAGAACTTACAAGACTGCACTATAAAAAGACAAGGAATCCAATTAAAAAGTGGGCAAAGGACTTGAACAGACACTTCTCCAAGGAGGACATACAGACAATCCAAAGACACATGAAACGATGTTCAATATCGCTAGCTATCAGAGAGATGCAAATTAAAACCACAATGAGATACCACTGCACACCAGACAGAATGGCCATCATAAACAAAGCAACAAACAACAAGTGTTGGAGAGGTTGTGGAGAAAAGGGGACCCTAGTGCACTGCTGGTGGGACTGCAGACTGGTACAACCACTATGGAAAGCAGTATGGAACTTCCTCAGAAAACTGAACATGGATCTGCCTTTTGACCCTCCAATTCCATTGCTGGGACTCTATCCGAAGAACACTAAAACACCAATACAAAAGAACCTTTGCACCCCGATGTTCATAGCAGCACAATTTACAATAGATAGGTGCTGGAAGCAACCTAGATGCCCATCAGTAAATGAATGGATCAAAACACTATGGTACATTTACACAATGGAATTCTATGCAGCAGAAAGAAAGAAGGAGCTCCTACCCTTTGCAACAGCTTGGATGGAGCTGGAAAGCATTATGCTGAGTGAAATAAGCCAGGCAGTGAAAGATAAATACCATATGATCTCACCTTTAACAGGAACCTAAACAACAAAACAAAGAAAGAAGCAAAATATAACCAAAGACACTGAAATAGAGGACAGGCTTACAGTGACCACAAGGGAGAGAAGAGGGAATTTCAGGGGACAATCGGGAAGGGTTTACGGGAACAAATTTAAAGGACACATGGACAAAAACTAGGGGGAGGGAGGGTGGTAATTGGAGAGAAGTGGGGAGGGTTGGGAGGCTGGGCTGGACTGGAGATAAAAGGGAGAAAACTGTACTTGAACAATGATTAAAATAATTTTTTTTAAAAAAAGGAGGGAAATTTTGTAATGGGCTATAAGGCAGATGGACCTCAAGGACATTATACTAATAAAATAAGCTAGTTATAAAAATACAAATATTGTCTGATTCCATTTAAATGAAATACTTGGAATAGTCAAAATCTTAAAGACAGAGGTGGAATGGTGGTTGCCAAGGCTGTAGAAAGTGGAGTTTAGGGAGTTACTGTTTAATAGGCACAGATTTTAGTTTTGCAAGATGAAAAGTTATGAAGATGGATGGTGGTGATGGTTGCACAACAGTGTGAATGTATTTAGTGCCATGGATTATACACTTAAAAAGGTTAAAATGGTAAATTTTGTGTTATGTGTTTTTACCACAATTTTCTAGAAAAAGAATACTTACTGTTTGAATCCATTTATTTTATATAAATGTAAACAAATGTACAGTGACAGAAAGCAGATTGTCAGGGGAGAGGGTAGAAAGAGGCAGGAGAGAAGATTGCAAAGGACCATTGTCTTGATTGTGGTTTTTACAGGTGTAGACATATTGAAACTCATCAAACCATATGCTTCAAATATGTGCAGTTTTTGCATGTCAACTAAACCCTCAATAAAACTCTCTGTAAAAAAAAAAAAAGAAAAAGAAAAAATCACCTCTGAAATTCCTGGCCAGTTTCTGGAGTTTTTCAGGTTTCTAATTTGTTTCTCTTTTTTTATTTGTTGGTGGTGGGGTTGATTTCTGACTGAAATGTTCCTTGGTCTCACCAGTTGGTAGGTGAGGTCATGCTATTGATAGTAACCCATAATTCCTTGATTCTTGCTCCATCTGCTATTGCAGAACTTCAACCCTACATGCACCCATGCACATATACACACACAGACTCATTCAAACACTTCTGGGCATCTCCATGATCCAGTTGGCAGGACTGCATTTGCACTAAAAGAAGGTACTTGTGCCCTAGATTCCCACCAAGTCCTCCAAGAAACATGTATCCTCAGGTTATGCCTATAGTTTTTCTTTCCATCGGGTTCTCACACATGGCTGAGGCCAGAACAATGGAGCAGTTTCAAGCACCAGGATGTCCTCTCTATTCCTCCCCATTCTTCTCCCCTTGGCTCACTCCTCCAAAACGGCAAATTGATTCCTTCATTCTGCCCTGTCAGTTCATCAGACATGCCCAGAGACATGTAAATTCCACTGGCCAATTCAAGTGAGTGGCCAACTGAACTTCCAATCTGCATATATCAAGAAGACAGTGTTGAAACATCTGTTAGAGCCTCTGGATTACAGCACTCCACTATTCATTTTGTTTTGTTGTTTCGTTGCTATTGTTGTTTTAAGGCATCTGCACTTGGGATGGCTGCTTTTATTTTTTGCTCATGAATCTTGGGCCAACTTGTGTGACTCTGGTTGTCACCCCATCCCTCATGTTCAGTTTTTATTCTGCCTTGGAAGGGGTGAATGTCCTGAGGCTGTTTTTACACAGGCTATGGTAGACACGCACAGTGTTTTCCAAGGGCTTCCTGTGTTTGAGAAATGTCCAGCTTTGTCCAAGAAGTAGTCACTGGCCTTTGACCTTTAGAGGCAACAGGGCAGGGACTTCACCCCATTGGCCCCATGCAGGATACCTGGCTCAAGGGAAAAGTGAAATGGGCACCCAAGGGAAAAAGGGCATGAGTGGTTAGGGTCACCTGCTCATCTATAGCCTGGGCTCTCCTATAGTATCACTGAATGCGTAGAGAAGAAGGAGAAGATCAGCACAAGTACAAGGGTACAGGTGGTGCCACAGACTACCAGCAAGCTGTAGCGCCAGAGTGTGGTGCACATACCCAAGCAGCCCCAGTCTGGAAACTCTGTCGTGCTGGGAATGGGTTGACCCAAGGCTGCCATGGCCAGGGAGGCCCAGAAGATGCACTGGCCATCTCAGAACTGCCCTAGAACTGTGAAGAAGCAGTCCTGTTTGTGATGGACAAGCAGCACATCCCATGGCGGGATCGTCTCGTGTTCAGTGCTTGGGCAGGTTCCGCAGCGTGACAGACAGCTGCACTGGCCACCATTGCCCAGGTGCTACCAGATTCTGCTTGGTGCCACTTCTGGGGAGGGTCTACCTCCATGTATTCATTTTACAAGTATGTAATACCACTCCCAAGGGAAAACCCGCAAACAGAAGGCTCCATAGCTGGTGGGATAGGCTGACATGCCAAGTATTACGTTTTGGCAGAGGTAGAAATTAAAGCATCACATTATGTTGCACACCCCTGCAACCACCTACTCTTAGACCCATAAAAACAAAGTCACCAGGTGCTTATCTACTGGTTTCAAAGAACGCTCCACTGGGTGTGGACAGAAAAGGTAGGGAAATATGGGACAACCAGGAGAACTGGTTTCCTTGCCTATACCACTCTCACTGCCCAAGCTGTGAAGGAAAAGCAGAAAGGAGATAGTGACATCTATGCTTAATGGCTCCACCTTCCCCTTGCCCTGGGATCTGTGGAGGAAGGGGAGGTTCTGATACACAGTATGCCATTAAACTTAGAGGACTGGGAACCTAGGCAACTATGTAAAGTGATGGAGATGTTAATTAGCTTGATTGTGGTAATCTTTTCACAATGCATACATGTATCAAAATATCAAATTGTACACCTTAAGGATATATAACTTTTATGTCAAAAATATCTCAGTGAAGCGGTTAAAAGGGTTGGGGAAGGGTGCTAGGGGCACTTGGCTATTTAGAGAGCACAGCCAGGAATACCAACCCTGTACCACTAGAAGTGGGAAAAACAAGAAAGAGCTTCCAGAAAGGCCTCTGAGCTTTCTTCCAGCCCAAACATTACCTAAATGTCCCTGTGTATCCACATGGTGAAGAGAGGTTAACTTAGGGCATGGGTGGGCACACTTTCCAGGGCATCACCGAGCAAGGAGCCTGAGAACTTTCCATAGGCCCCAAGGGAGTGGAGGCCCAGAACATTAGTGAGTCTCTGAGCTAGGAAGTGAATGGTACCCACAGACCTGTCTGCTGCCACCTGCCAGGACTAGGAACAGGAATCATCAGCCATATGGGGCAGAAACAGGAGATACCACCCCCCACCCCCGAACTCCCCAACGCCTCGTCTCCAAAGTGTGGCCATTTGTAACCACCACCAGCCTCTCCTTCCAGGAATCCCAGACTGCCTGCACCCTGACAGAAGTACCAGAGGGAGAAGGCATGGAATCCTGAGGTGGGATTTTGAACTAAACTCTGCCTCAGTTAATAATTGGCCTAAGAAATTAATAAGGTGGACTAAACAGAAACATGGAGTGGATAAGCTTCAATTGAAAGCACCTGGAAGATCAGAGGTTTAGAATCAGAAATCAAATGTCTAAAATGCTCCTGGCACCCTGGCCCCTGCAAAGGTAACTGCTCAATCTGCCTGGGAAAAAAATCAGATGGTATCTTTGCTCCACAAAGTGCACCTTTGGGATTCAGTTTTTCCCTTTCTTCTTCTCCAATAGTTTCCCTCCTTAGAGTTGTATCAGTCTTTACAAATTGACAAACCATTTACTGCAGCTCAAAGGAACCCTACAAGGCAGTATTAGAGAATAAATAAACTGCAAGCATAGCAGGTCATGTTATACCTCTAATGGGTACAGCTGTTCCCAAATATTCAGTGCCCCACCATGGAGGAGAATTCTGTTGTCCACCCTCTTAAACTCAGCTATGGTCATGTGACTTGCTTTGATTAATAAGTATGAGAAACATGGGCGTAACCCCTGGGCTGAAGCTTTAAGTTACAGCACATGCTTCACCACAGCAATTTTCCAGACAGACATTTCTCTGTTAGCCTGGTTCTCAGTGTGAAGCTGAGCTGAGGCAGAGTCTGAGCCAAACTATGCTAAAATGTAACTTGAATAAAACATGTGTTGTTATAAGCTGCTAATATTTGGGGGTGGTTTGTCACTGAAGCCTAACCTGCCTCACTCTGATATAGTACTATTCGGTGATGCTCACAAATTATAACTTCTATAATCTATAATAAATCTGTAATGAATCAGGCAGACCCCACCTACTAATTGATAGGGAAACTAACAAAATGTCCTATCCAATTTAAACCATCCTGTAGGCATTGTTCAGTCTCTCTTTAATAAAAATGCTCATTGTCTCAAATATCCTCTCCTTCCATTTTTTGCCCTAAAATGGTTTCCAGATAGTGTGGAGCTGGGGAGGTGGGGGAGAATGGTTCATGCAACTTCATGCCCACGGGAAACAACCTGGGTGCTAAAAGACCATCATCCTCTGTGTCTCCAGACCTCAAAACTGATTGCCCAGCTGGAGTTCTGAGCTGCAGCAGTCATAAATTGCGCCCTAGTCTCTCTTGGCCCCAGCAACATCCCCCCGATAGCTTTTCCCTGCTGACCCAGCTTTACCTTGGTTACAACACGCTTCATAGACCATTCTGGAGGAGCCTGCAACCCACAAAAACCTCACTTCCATTTGCAACTTGCAGATGAAAAACTGGAGGTAGAAGGAAGCTAAGACATAGCTAGTATGTAGGAAAGCCCAGACTCAAGTACCTTGAACTCTGACTTCAAATGATTCTAGATTCTGACTGTAGGCTCACAAAGCACTGTGGCACTATGACATAAGAGTGACACCCAGCACTTCCCTTGGAGCACTTCCTGGGTTGAGTTTCTGTCTCTCATGGAATTTGATCATTTCATCTATCTTGTCAAATTATTACTCATAAATAATATCTTTTTATTATCTGTAGATCTGTAGTGACATGTATTCCTTAATTCATATTATTTGTAATTTGTGTCTCTTGTTACTTTTCCAAAACACTACCTATTAGTGTCCTTGATTTTCTCCATTGGTTTTCTGTTTCAGTTTCAGTGATCTGCTAATATAGTTATCTCTTCATTGTGCTTACTTTTAGGTTTTTTTTTTTTTGCTCTTCCTTTCTATTTCCCTAAGGTGAAAGTTGAGATCATTGATTTGAAATCTTTCTCTTTAATACAAGCATTCAATGTGATAAATTTTCCTCTAAGCTTGCATTGTCTGCAGCTCATAAATTTTGAAATGTATCTTCATATCATTCAGCTAAAAATTTCTGTCTTATCTAGTGACATCTAACTTGAACCATGAATTATTTAGAAATGTTTCACTGGCTTTCCAAACATTTGTTCCTTTCTCCTTGCGGTGGTTTGATGTGTTTTGAAGCTCTGTTATAAAGTACTTTAACATTTATATTGTAGTGCCTTCTTGATTAATTTATCCTGTTAGTATATGATGTCCTTCTGTATCCCTGGTAATAGTCTTTATTTTTTATTCAAATTCTTTGAATTCAAAATCTGATATTCATATAGCTCCAGTTTTCTTTTGAGTGCTAGCATGATGTCTTTCCCCATTGTTTTAACCCATTTGTGTCTTTATATTTAAAATGGATTTCTTATAGTGATAATATAGTTGGGTTTTGCTCTTTAAATCCAATCTGACAGCCCTGACCTATGTGGCTCCATTGGATGAGCATCATTCCACAAAGCAAAAAAAAAGGTCGCTAGTTTGATTCTTGGTCAGGGCACATGCCTGGGTTGTGGGCAGGTCTCCAGTTGTTGTGTGTGCAAGAGGCTACCAATGGGTGTTTCTCTCTGTCTCTTTCTTCCTCCCTTGCCCTCTAAATAAATTAATAAGTAATCTTTAAATCCAATCTGACAATCTAATTTATTGAACTGCTTAAACCACTTATATTTAATTTAATTAACAATATGGTTGAGTTTAAATCTGTCATCTTGCTATGCATTTTCTATTTGTCCCATGTGTTCTTTATTACTTTTTTCTTGTTTCCTAACTTTTTAATTATTTTGTATTATTCTGTGTTATATCTACCGTTGGCTTGTTAGCTCTACCTTTTTCTTTTTTAGTGGTTGCTCTAAGGTCTTATAATACACATTTTTTTTACCTGTCACAATCTATCTTCAAATAATATTGTAGCACCTTACCTTAAGCACAATAATCTTTCAAAAGTATATTTCCATTTCCTCTCTCCCATTGTTTGTGTTAGTGCTGAAGTTCATTTTACTTCTGCATGTTATAATTTCCAACATATATTGATACTATTTTTGCTTTAGAAAGTAAATTATCCTTGAACAAGATTAAAAATAAGAAAAGACAGTCTTCATATTTGCCCATTTTGTATCATTTCCAGCACCCTACATTCCTTTATGTAGATCCATATTTCTTTCTAGTCTCATATTCCTTCTGCCTGAAGTATTTACTTTAATATTTCCTGTAATGCAGGTCTACAGGTGATAAATTCACTTAGCATGTACTTGCCTTTAAAAAAAACTTCCATTTGTGAGATATTTTCACTGAATATGGAATTACAGGTTGACCTTTTTTTTTTCAGTATAGATGTTCCTTGACTTACAGTGGGGTATCATCCCAATAAACCCATTGAATGTTGAAAACATCATGAAGTCAAAATGCAATTGATACAACTAACCCATCAAACATCATACTTTAGCCTAGCTTACCCTAAATGTGCTCTGAATATTTACATTAGCCTAAAATTGGGTAAAATCATTAGCACAAAGCCTAATTTATAATAAAGTGTTGTCTATCTCAAGTAATTTATCATGTGTATCACTTTTGCACCATAGTAAAGTTGAAATACTGCAAGGTGCACCATCATAAGTTAGAACCACGTGTACTTTAAATATGCCACTTCATCATCTTCTGGTTTGCACAGTGCCTGATGTCAAGTCTGCTGAATATATGTCTTATGGACTATTTCATTATTTTCTTGCCATTTTCAAGATTTCCCCCTTATCACTGATATTCAGCAGTTTGCCTATGATGTGCTAGTTGTGTTTTTATTTGTATTTATATTACTTGGGGTTCTCTGAGCTTCCTGGATTTGAAATCTGTTGTTTTTCATTCATTTTGGGAAAATCTCAGCTATTATCTTCTGTCTTCCTCTCTCTCTTACTCTTATAGGACTCAGTTAGGTGTCTGCTTAGACCATTTCATATCATTCCACCACTTTTGAATACTGTTATTTTTTGTCCTGTTTTACCCCTTACATTTCAGTGTTGACCTATTTTCAAATTCACTGATTCTTTCCTCTGCTATGTCCACTGTGCTAATAAGCCTGTTGAAGGAATTCTTCATGTCTCATATCATGGTTCCATTAGTCTGCTAGGGCAAGCCCTATCTGCAAATACAGTCAAATTGGGGGTATTTCTCCCAAAATTTATATGTTGAACTAACAGACCAATATTGAACTAACAGACTAATGTTGAACTAGCATATAAATTTGGGGAGGAAGGGGAGAGGTGACAATTTAGTCTCAGAAAATGGTGTTCTTTTCTAGCATTATCAAGTAACTCTTTTTTTAGAGTTTCCATCCATCTGTTAAAATTCCATCATGCATACTGTTCGCCTCTTCCACAGAACATTTTAACACATTAAGTACAGTTATTTTTTATTTATTTTTATTAAATCATTTTCTGTTGTTATTCTATTACAGTTTCCCAATTTTCCTCCCTTTGCTCTTCTCTGCCCATTCCAGTCCCCACTCCCACAGTCAATTCCCACACCATAGTTATTTTAAAGTCTTTGATAGTTTGAACATCTGCACCTTCTCTTTGTTTAACTCTGGTTACTGCTTTATCTAATTTTACTTTCCTTTTTGGTATCTCTTGTAATTTGAATTGAATGTTGGATTTGGTGTGTTTAAGAATAGTAGAAACTGAGGTAAATAATATTTATCTCCAGACATGGGTGTGCATGTTCTTCTATCAGACAATAAGTATGTGAATTGATTCAACTGAGGGTCTACCAAGGGCCAGCTTCATGACACAAAACCTCATTGCTCAGAAGTACCCTGCACTTGTGCTCTGATATTACTATCTTGAAATTCTTAAAAAATTTGAACAAGCAACCTCACATTTACATTCTGCACTGGGTCCTGCAAATTACATTGCTAGTCCTGCTCATAAGTATGAGTTTATAACTAGTTCAGGATTCCAGAAGTAAGGAATATTTTATAGGAATAATGGGAATTTCAAATGAACTTCATGTATGAGTATACCTGAGTTAGAAATCCAAACAATGGGCAACCAAATATATCCAACCAATAAGATAGTGACCTTCAAAAGCTACTAAGGTCTGATCTAGAAATGGAATGTTATAGGCCACTAATCAAACCAGATGTTGCCTCAAAGACTTTGACCATAAAATAATATAAATTAGGTTAGGTAGATAATATGACTAATCAGAATTTTCCCCTAAAACTGAACTCATCAGGTTAAATAAATGATCAGTGCAAATATGCTTTTAAAGATAGAATAATTAGAATAAACTAGTACCTTATAATCTTACAAATTATCTTTTGATTGCATTATAAATTTGACTATTTATTAAATTCAAGTATAGTAATAGTTTTTCTTTAAAAATAAAATATGATTGTATGCTTTTTATAAGTGAAATACAATCAAATTTATTTTAAATCACTAAAGGGTAAGAAGATGCAGGGGATAGGTTAAATAGTATGTAAAATTAATCAAAATAAAATACTATATATTTTCTTTTCATTAGAGAAATGAAAATAAAATGGCAAATAAAAAGAAAATCTATAAGGGACAAAACTCAAGCCTATCTGAAATTTAGTTTCTCTTTCAAGGTGTATTGCTAAAATAAAGTTTAGTTGTTAGTAAGACAGAATAATAACAATGACAAGCAAGATAGATGTTTATATCTCTTTCAAGTTTAAGAAGTCCAAGGGGCAATAGTTCAGACTGCTTTTATCTCCCTGGTGTGAGGGACCAGGCTCTTTTCCTCTTCTTTCTACTTTATGGATGGCTTGTGACTTGCATTTTCAAGAGTTCTCATGGTCTAATATGACTGCTGGGGCTCTAATTATTATGTCTGCACTTTAGCCAGCAAAGAGGAATGACATTACAGAATGATAAAGGAATCAAGCCAACAAACCACTTTTTAATTTTTAATTTTCCCACTTTTATTGATATTTATTAACAAATAACTTTGTATAAATTGAAAGTGTACAACAATATACATACATATTCCAACAAACCTTTAAACTCCTATAAACTTTTATGCAGCCAACATAGAAGCACCTAAATATATAAAGCAAATATTGATGGACATAAAGGCAGAGATTAATAGTAATACAGTATAGTAGGGGAATTCAGCATCTTGTTGTCATCACTGGATAGATCTCTCAGACCAAAAAATCAACAAGGAAACAGCAGCCTTAAATGACACATTAGACCAGATGGAGTTCATTGATATTTTTATAATATTTCACAACAATGTTGCAGAGTATACATTCGTTTCAAGTGCACATGGAACATTTTCCAGGAAAGACTGCATGTTAGGGCACAAAACAAGTCTCAATAAATATAGGAAGATTGAAACCATATCAAGCATCTTCTCCAACCATAATGGCATTAAACCAATTACAGGAAACAAGTAAAAAACACACAAACACATGGAGACTAAATAACATATTACAAAACAATGAATGGATTAACAACAAGATCAAGGAAAAATCAAAAGAAGCCCAAAGTGAGAAGAAAAAAAAGAAATAATAAAGCTCAGAGGAGAAATAAATGAAATAGAGTCCAAAAAATAATACCAAAGATCCAATACCAAAAGATACAATGAAACTAACAGCTGGTTCTTTGAAAAGATAAACAAAATTGATGTGGTGCAGGCAAAGACTCTCCTGAAAATAAAGAACTGCTATCATATGAGCCACCTACCTTGGCCTGCATCTCAGTCTCTATTGCTACAGGCCAGCTCAGATGACAAAGATCTAACTTGCAGCCATGAGCAGCAGTGAGTGCTTCAAGAGTGGACGATCTGGCCATGGGCCTGGGAATGACCTACTGGTGGAGGGCATGATTGTGGAATTCGAAGCCATGGCAGAGTGGTTTCCTGTTTGTTTCCTCCTCTCTTCCAGACATCTGTTGTTGCTGTGGTGAGTCTGGTCATCTTGCCAAGGATTGTGATCTTCAGAAGGATGCCTGCTATAACTGCAGTAGAGATGGCCACATTGCCAAGGACTGCAAAGAAACTAAGAGAGACTGAGAACAATGCTGCTACAACTGTGGCAAACCAGACCATCTGGCTCAAGACCGTAACTATGCAGATGAGCAGAAGTATTATTCTTGTGGAGAATTTGGACATATTCAAAAAGACTGCACCAAAGTGAAGTGCTATAGGTGTAGCGAAACTGGTCATGTAGCCATCAACTGCAGCAAGACAAGTGAAGTCAACTGTTACTTCTGTGGCAAATCATGGCACCTTACACAAGAATGCATGACTGAGGCCACAGCTTAAATATTTCCTTTGTTGTCTCTTCTTTTTCTAGTTGATGGTTGTATTATTTTCTCTGAATCTTCTTCACTGGCTAAAGATTAGCAGATAGAGTCTACTCTCAAGCCAGATAGAGTTTCACTTACCATGTAGAAGGAGGAAAGGGTGAAAAAAAATCAACCTTCTGCATTTAACTACCAAAAAAAGTTTATGTTTAGTTTGGTAGAGATGTTACATAGAATGCTTTGTTAAAGAACCCCCTTTCCATGCCATTAGTAAATAGGGATGGATGAATGGGAGGGGTTGAATCAGACCAGCAAGCCAGTTCTGGGTTTCTTGAATACATTCCCATGTAGGAGGTAAAAACCAATTCTGGGAGTATCTGTTAGTTTCCATTAATAACATTAATTTTAGCATAATGATGGCCTTGGATCGTCTGACTTCAGTAGCTGTTAAATAACATCAAATAACATATGTATCAGGCCCTACATAGAACATACAGTTGAGTGGGAGTAAATAAAATAAGAAGATAAATGAGTGTGTTAAAAAATTAATTAAACTGATTAAAAAACTATTAATCAGACTCATCAAAAAAAAAAAAAGAGAAAGAACCCAAATAAGTAAAGTCAGATAGAGGAGAAGTGACAACTGACACCACAAAAATCCAAAGGATTATCAGAAAATACTATGAACAATTATATGCCAACAAATTGGACAACCTGAAGAAATGGACCAATTCCTAGAAATGTGAAATATTCCAAGACTAAATCAAGAAGAAACAGAAAATCTGAATAGACCAATTATGATCAATGAAATTGAAATTGTAATTTAAAAACTCCCCAAAAACAATAGTCCTAGACCAGATGGCTTCACAGGTGAACTTTTACCAAATATTAAAAGAAGAATTAACACCCACCGCTCTCAAATTATTTCAAAAAATTCAAGAGGAGGGAAGGCTCCTAAGCTTACTTTATGAGGCCAGCATTATCCGTATTCTAATTCCTAACAAAGACATTACTAAAACCAGGAAATTATAGGCCAATATCCCTGATGAATATAAATGCAGAAATCCTCAACAAAATATTAGAAAACTGAAATATACAATATATTAAAAAGATCATACAGGTGATCAAGTGGGATTTATTCCTGGGATGTAAGGTTGGTTCAATATCTGTAAACCAATTAAGATGATATACTATGCAAACAAAATAAAATATAAAATCACATGATCTTAGCAATAGATGCTGAAAGAGCATTTGACAAAACCCAGCACCCATTTATGATAATAAAAAAATAACCTTTTAGCAAAATGGGAAGAGAGGGAACAAACCTCAACATAATAAAGGCCATAAATGACATAACCACAGCTAACCACATATTCAACAGGGAAAAGCTAAAAGTAGTTTTTATATCAGGAACAAGACAGGGATGTCTGCTTTCACAACTCTTATTCAACATAGTGTTGGAAGTTTTACCTACAACAATCAAATAAGAATGAAAAAAAAAGTCATCTAAATTGGAAATGAAGAAGGAAAGCTGTCATTATTTGCAGATGACATGTTATTATACATAGAGAACCCTAAAAATTCCACCACAAGACTATTAGAACTAATTCAATAAAGTAGAAGTATACAAAATAAATATTCAGAAATTGATTGCATTTTATACACTAATAATGAATTATCAGAAAGAGAAATTAAAAGAACAACCCCATTTACAATGCATCAGAAAATTAAAATAAAATACCTAGGAATAAATTTAACCAAGGAGGTAAAAGACCTGTACTCAGAAAATCATAAGACACTGAAGAAGATGCAAATAATTGGAGGCATATACTATATTCATAGATAGAATTAACATTGTTACAATGTCCATACTACCCAAAACAATGTATAAATTCAATGCTATCCCTATCAAGATACCAATGGTGTATTCCATAGAACTAGATGAAATACTCCAAAAATTTATATGGAACCACTGAAGATCCTGAATAGCAACAGAAATCTTGAGAAAGAGCAAAGTTGGAGGCATCATGCTACCCGATATCAAACTGTACTACAATCAAAACAGCATGGCACTGGCATAAAAACAGACATGGATCAATGGAACAGAATAAAGAGCCCAGAAATAAACCCATGCCTATTGTTCAATTAATATATGACAAAAGAGATAAGAATATACTATGGGTTAAGGACAATCTATTCAATAAATGGCATTAAAAAATCAGACAAATAAATGCAAAAAAAAAAAGAAACTAGACCAACTTCTTACACTGTATACAAGAATTAGCTCAAAACAGATTAAAGACTTAAATGTAAAACTCAGAACCATAAAACTAGAAGAAAACATAGGCAGTAAACTCATACATTTCTGTTAGCAATATTTTTCTCTTATATGTCTCTTTGAGCAAGGGAAACAAAAGAACAAGTAAATAAATAGGACTACATGAACAAAATGAAAATCTGCTGAATCGGGAAGATATTTACCAATGTTACACCTAATAAAGGGTTAATATCCAAAATTTATGAAGAACTCATACAAATCAACACCCCAAAATCAAACAATCCAGTTAAAAACTGGATTGGTCATCTGTACCTCCTCCAAGGACAGGTACAGATGACCAATATACATATGAAAAGATACTCTACATCAGGGGTACAGATGACCAATATACATATGAAAAGATACTCTACATCAGTAATCCTCAGAGAAATGCACATTAAAACCACAATGAGATATCACTTCAAACCTGTCAGAATGGCTAGCATCAATAAAGCAACAAACAACAAGTGTTGGTCAGGATGTGGAGAAAGGGAACTCTAGTGCAACTATTGGTGGGAATGCAAATTGGTGCAGCCACTATGGAAAACAGTATAGAGGTTACTCAAAAAATTAAAATGCAACTGTCTTATGACCCAGCAATACTACTTCTAGGAGTATATCTGAAGAAACATGAAACATTAATTGGAAAGAATATATGCAACCCTATGTTCATTACAGTGTAATTTACAATAGCCAAGATATGAGAGGAGCCAGTGCTCATCAAAAGATGAGTGTATAAAAAAAGTTGTACACATATACAATGGACTATTACTTGGCCATAAAAGTGGATAAAACCTTACCATTTGTGATAACATGGATGGACCTAAAGGGTATTATGCTAAGTGAAATAAGTTAGATAAAGAAAGGTGAATGCCATATGATTTCACTTATATGTAGAATCTGAAGAACAACATAAATGAACAAACAAAACAGAAACAAACTCATAGATGCAGAGAACAAACTGATGGTTGTCAGAAAAGATGGGTTTGGAGGGGCTGAGTGAAAAAGGTGAAGTGATTAAGAAGCACAAATTGGTAATTACAAAATAGTAACAGGAATAAAAAGTACAGCAAAGGGAATATAGCCAGTAATACTTTAATAACTATGTATGGGGTCAGATGGGTATTTGAATAATTAGGGAGATCATTTTATAAATTATAAAATTGTCTAAACACTATGCTGTACATCTGAAACTAATATAAAATCATATTGAATATCAACTCTAACAGAAAAATAGAAATTTAAAAATCTGTAAATTCTTACATTTAAAAATTGCAATATGTATAAAATATTACACATATTATTACATTGTAAACATTTTATTCTTAACATTTTAGGTCAAGGGCCCTTTTGAAAAAGCCAATGAACACTATAGATCTTTTCTGCCAAAAAGTGCACACTCCAATAAACTTTTTGCAAAAAGTTCTAAGAGATCAAAGGCCACCTATTTTGATTGGTCATGGATCTAAAATTTTAAAATTCATGAACCAAACTCATTGTAGTAAGTTAACATTTCTGGTTTCTATTATGGTGGAGGAATAGAAACAATCACTGTCTAAATAAAAAATTACTATAAATCAGATGTTGCAAAGGCTACAGATGGGCTTTATCTGGTTTGCTTGGTGTTTTGATATTTTCTCCAAAACAATCACTAGTACTTGTAAAAGAGGAGATTTCACACAAGGTCCCGTATTTTCAAAGTTTCTTCTAAAAAATAAAAAACACCTAGCGTCAATGGACACAATTGTTCCCTTGCAGTCTACCAGCGCTTCCAGCATACTTCCACTTGTCTGTGCTCACCAATTCTGCTGTCTGGCCCTTATAGATATTTGGGTTTGGAACTCCCAAATAATTCTTGGATTTACATCTTTAAAACCCTAATATTCCATCACATTCTTGCTTTTATCCTGAGTTTAGGGATAAAACAAACAAACAAAAAACAAAGATGAAAGCAGAAGTTTCTTCAAAGGCTTTCCTCTTCTTCCAAGTTCTCACCAGCAGAGGGGTAAGGAAGGTAAGGGAGGAGGTGGGGCAGAAGGGAAAGGGCAGACTTATTTTGTGAACATGAAGAAAGAGCGCCAGGGGCTGAGGGAGAGGCCACGTTGAACTCTTAGGTAGATGAGGGCCAGTAGGGGATGCTCCTGCTGTAATTGGCAGTGGAGCATGAAGCTACTTCATCGTGGGGTAGTTTTCTTTACAAGTTTACCATTTTAATTGGATGTAGTCTTGTGACACTGAAGTGAGAACATGGGACCCAGCTGTTGGAAGTTCCACTCAGGGTGGAGTTTCTACCCTCACCATCTGTCTGTGGGGCCTCCCATTCATCTCCCTGGTGCTCTGGTGTCCTGCCTTGACAGATGGCTCAGCTCAGTGTCATACATAATATTCCTTTTAATACTTTTTCGACCTCTACCTTGTATTTAACATTTTTAGTTGATAATTTTCTCTATAATCATCTTAGGTAGTTTACAAAGGACAATATAGTAAACATTATATATTATGTATTATTTATTTAATACTTGTTGAGCACTTATATGTCAGACACTGTTCAAAACGCTTTTGTTAACTCATTTACTCTTCAAAGCTACCCTACAGTATAGGTCCTGTTATTCTCATATATCTGGAACTGGACAGAATAAGCTTTTAACAACAATTAATAAGTAAAATTCCAAAATAACTTTTAGTTAAAAAATAATGAAACTTTAAAAAGTTGAACTCACTCTACTCTGATAAAAATATTTCAAATAAAAATCTATTTCATAGTTTAAATTTTCAACTACAAAGGTGATTAAATTCTGGTTATGAGGCGCCAAATTAATATAATTGAGTTATCAAAAAATGAATTGGTCTCTTGGAGATTTTGCTACCAAAGATTTACCACAGAGAAGAAAAGGGTGATTTCCTCAAATTATGTTCTAGAATTTGGGGTTCTCCCATCCCAGGGATGCAATTTATATATTGTTTTTTTATTTCAGGACACCAAGGAGGCTGACCCAAATAAACCTTTTCTGGAGGAAGACCTAGGCTAATTTGAGATAAACAACCTAAACTGTCTGTGAGGATAAATGGATATACAAATAGTGTTTTGAAGGGAATGGAGATGGGCCACCTAGAAGGGAGTCAGAGACCGAAGCCTGGAGGGTGGGCTGGACAATGACCATCTGGAAGTAACAAAAAAGGCAGGTCACAGGCTTCTCCCTACTTTTTCTGGGTCCTGGCAAAATCCAAGGAAAGGGAAGAGAATTATTTGCCATGTGTATGTGGGGGGTGGATGATATCAGATTTTTGTTGATCTTGGCAAGTAGAAGATTGAAGCCAGATATAGTGTGATTTACAAAAATAAGTAAATGCGGTACTCTTAATCCTTTCAGCATTGAGTATCAATTATTTCCTCTTATACCCAATGTTTGCTTTTTTGCTCTTAAGCAAAACTCCTTTTGTGAGTGGACTTGTTTGTTTTTGTTTTGTTTTTTTTTTCATTTCCTCTTCCTCATTCGTACTGCCTTGGTTTTCCTAGGTTAGCTGCAGTGGCTAGATGCCTTTATGCTGATTCCTACAGACTTACCTTGCCTTAGCTCCTAAGTCAGAACCTCCCAAAGCCAAGTACACTATAATTTGGTGAGCATTATAAAAGCATCACCCACACACACTCCCAGGCTGAGAAGTAGTTGTGACTGGTTCCTAAATGGCTATCTGAGTCTTCTTATTGGCCTCTAAGAATCTTAGAATTACCCTGTACCAGGGGTATCCAAACTTTTGGTGTCTCTGGGCCACACTGGAAAAAGAGCTGTCTTGGGTCACACATTAAATACATTGTAATATATAATCACAAGAAAATCTCAAAATGTTTTAAGTAAATTTATGATTTTGTGCTGGGGTGCATTCATAGCCATCGTAGGCAGCAGGCAGCCTATGGGTCATGGGTTGGACATCATTGCCAGTAACTCCAAAATTCCACTCCTGGGTATATACCCAAGGAACCAGAAAGCATATGTTCACACAAAAGTTATTCGTGAATGCTCATTGGAGTATTAGTCATAAAAGCCAAAAAATAGAAACAATTCAAATGTTCATTCATGAACAGGTGAATGAATACACAAAATGTGGCAAAATCTAGTTAATAAAATATGATCCAGTAATGAAAAGAAATAAAGTACCAACACATGCTACAACACAGATGAACCTTGACAAAATTATGCTGAGTGAAAGAAACCAGACACAAAGAATATTTTGTATGATTCCATTTATGTGCACTATTCAGAATAGCAAATCCATAGAGACAGAAAGTAAGTTAGAGTACCAGGGACTAAGGACAGGGGAGATTGGGAGTGATTCCTAACATGTACAGGTTTCTTTTTGGAGTGATGGAAATATTCTGGACTTTGACAGTGGTGATGGTGGCATGATATCATGAATACTCTAAAAATCACTGAATTATATACTTTAAAATGGTAAATTTTATGTATGTGAATTACATCTTAATTTAAAGTTTTAATATTCTTAAGCAAGAAGGAAGAAGAGGCTGTACAGGAATAGGAGGAGAAGGGGAAAGAGAAGAAAGAAGAGGAAGGATAAGAGTCCATTAGCCTTGAGCCACAGCTATACCCTTCTTTGTGGCCCAGTCTGACACCTTAACCTCCCATTCTGAGGGCCTACTGTGTATCCCCTTCCAGAGGACAGCCTATGGCTGAAGACCCAGCTATTGGCATTGTGTTTCCTGACCCCCCAGCTTTGTCCTTCGCTTCAGCTCTGCTCTGAGTAATGGCTGCTGACCAACTTCCCACCCCTGTACGGGCCCTCTGATTTGGACCCCCAAACTAACTCCCACTTGAGTCACCCCTGAAGTGTGGACACTATACCTCAGGAGTCCAGCCATCCTACAGCCAGTGCATTTCCTCTGGCCTAAGAAAATAGATCTTGGACTTTGTTTCAGAAATAAAGACACCATATTATTATGGGGAGAAGTGCCAACCCCAAACAATATGTTGAAGTCCTAACCCTCAGTACCTCAGAATGTGGCCTTTATAGGAATCATCTAGTTAAAGTTAAGAAGTCATTAGTATTATAGCGGGTCCTAATTGAATATGACCGGTATCCTTATAAAGAGAAGAAGTTTGGACACATACACACAGAGGTAAAACAACAGATGGAGAATATGGGCATATAAGTACAGTCATGCAACTATAAAGCTGGGAACACTAAGAATTACTGGCAAGCACCAGAAGGTAGAAGAAGAAAGGAAGGATCCTCTCTTAGAGCTTTCAAAGAGAACAGGGCCGTACCAACACCTTGATCTCAAACTCCAAGCCTCCATAACTATGAGAGAATTGATACCTGTTGTTTTAAGCCACCTCATTTTTTTAAACTTATTTTTTATTTAATCATATTATACATACTATCTCACAGTGGTTATATTAGTTTCAAGTGTACAATATAATGATTCAACATCTTTATATTACAGCTTCCATATCTTGGCTATTGTAAATAATGCTGCAATGAACATAGATGTGCAAATATCTTTCAAATCAGTGTTCTTGTTTTCTTTGGATAAATTCCCAGAAGTGAAATTTCGGGGTTGCATGGTATATCTATTTTTAGTTTTTTTTAGGAATCTCCATATTGTTTTCTATAAGGGCTGAACCAGTTTGCAGTCCTACCAACAATGCATGGGGTTCCCTTTTCTCCACATTCTCACCAACACATATTATTTTTTGACTTGATAATAGCCATTTTGACTGGTGTGAGGTAGTATCTCATTGTGATTTTGATTCGCACTTCCCTAATGATTAGTGATATTGAGCATCTGTCCATATGTCTTTTGGCCATCTGTATGCCGTCTTTGGAGAAGTGTCTCTTCAAATCCACTGCCCATTTTTCAGTCATAGTGTTTTTGTTGTTGTTGTTATTGAGTTGCATGAGTTTTTCATATACTTTGGATATCAACTCCTTATCATATATATCACTTGCAAATAAATTCTCCCAGTCAGTAGGCTGCTTTTTTGTTTTGTTGAAGGTTTCATTTCCTTCACTGTGCAGAAGCTTTTTCACTTAATGTTGTCCCATTTGCTTATTTATTTTATTTCCCTCCCTCACGGGGATGTATCCAAAAAAAAATATTACTCAGACTGATATAAAACAATTTACTTCCTATGTTTTCTCCTAGAAATCATAAGGTTTCAGGCCTTACATTTAAGTTGTTAACTCATTTTTACTTTATTTTTGCATATAGTGTGAGAGAGTGATCCAACTTCATTTTTTTTGCATGTATTTGTCCATTTGTCCCAACACTTGTTGAAGAGACTGTCATTCTAGAAGTAGATTAGTTGACCTTTTCCATAGATCGCTTGACCATATAAGTGAGGGTTTATTTCTGGGATCTCTATTCTGTTCCATTGACCTATGTGTCTGTTTTTGTGCCAGTACCACACTATTTTGATTATTATAGCTTTATAGTACAGTTTGAGATCAGGGAGCATGATACCTCCAACTTTATTTTTCTTTCTCAACATTGTTTTGGTTACTTGGGATATTTTGTGGTTCCATATAAATTTTAGGATTCTTTGTTCTAGTTTTGAGAAGAATGACATTGGTATGTTGATAAGAATTATACTTAATCTATAAATTGCTTTGGGTGGTATGGTCTTTTTAATAATGTTAATCCTTCTTACCTGTGAGCATGGTATATACTCTCATTTGTCTGTATCCTCTTCAATTTCTTTCTTCAGTGTCTTAGAGTTTTCAGAATAGAGGTCTCTCACCTCCTAGGTTAAGTTTATTCCTAGATATTTTATTCTCTGATGCACTTGTAAATGGAATTGTTTTCCTCATTTCTCCTTCTGATTGTTCATTATTAGTGTGTTGGAAGATGACAGATCTGTATTCAACAGACAAATATTAATTTTGTATACTGGTTCTGTACCAAATTCTCTTATTAATTCCATTAATTTTTTATTAAGCTACTTCATTTTTGTACTTTGTTGTGATAGCCCTAGGAAACTAATACAAATATAAAAGCAGCAGATTGTTTGGGTGTGGATGGCACAGGTTCACACATTTAAAAAAGAAACTATCAAAGACTTCTGGCCAAGATGGAGGTATAGGTAGATATGCTTTGCTTCCTTGAACAACCAAAAGAAGGACAATAACCAATTTACAAACAAAAAACAACCAAACTTGGCAGAAAATTGAACTGTATGGAATGAGTTAAAGAAGAAACATTCATCCAGACTGGTAGAAGGGATGAAGATAGGCAACTGCGGTGGAGAGGACAGGCAGTAAGGCTGCAGACCAGGCAGGCAAGGCAGTGGTTGGCAGACCTGGTGGTCCCACATTCATGTGTGAATAAGCTGAGAGGAACAACTGGAAAGTGAAACAAAGCATGCAACCCACGAGTTCCAGCACAGGAAACTAAAACCTCAAAACCTCTGGCTGTAAAAACCTGTGGGGATTGCAGAAGTGGGAGAAGCTCCCAGCCTCACAGGAGAGTTTTTTGGAGAGACCCATTGAGGCCTAGAACAGACACAAGCCCACCTATCTGGGAATCAGCACAAGAAAGACCCAATTTGCTTATGGGTAGTGGGGGAAGTTACTGAAAGTGGGGAAAGAGCCAAACAAGTGGCATTGTTCCCTCTCTGACCCTTCCCCCAAATACAGAACCACAATGCAATGAAGTGGGTTGCTCCACCCTGGTGAATACATAAGGGTCTTCCCCTTAAACTTAATAGATGCACCGAGACAAAGAAATATGGCCAAAATGAAAGAACAGATAAAAACTCCAGAAAAAGAACTAAGCGACAAGGAGATAGCCAACATATCAGATGCAGGGTTCAACACACTGGTCATCAGGATGCTCACAGAAATGGTTGAGATGGAAGCAAAACAGAGGAAGAAGTGAAGGCTATGCAAGGTGAAATAAAGGAAAATATACAGGCAACCAACCATGAAGAGAAGGAAACAGGGACTCAAATAAATGATTTGGAACAGAAGGAAGAAATAAACATTCAACTGGAACAGAATGAAGAAACAAGAATTCAAAAAAATGAGGAGAGGCTTCGGAACCTCTGGGACAACTTTAAACATTCCAACATCCAAATATTAGGGGTGCCAGAAGGAGAAGAGGAAGAACAAGAAACTGAAAACTTATTTGAACAAATAATGAAGGAAAATGTCCCCAATCTGGTGAAGGAAATAGACCTCCAGGAAGTCCATAAAGCTCAAAGTCCCAAAGATCTTGGACCCAAGGAAGCACACACCAAGACACATCATAATTAAGTTAACCAAGATTAAAGATAAGGAGAGAATCTTAAAAGCAGCAAGAGAAAAGAGGAGAGTTACCTACAGAGGAGTTTCCATAAGACTATCAGCTGATTTCTCTAAAGAAACTTTACAGGCAAGAAGGGGATGGAAAGAAGTATTTGAAGTCATGAAAGGTGAGGATTACTCTATCCAGCAAAGCTATCATTTAGAATGGAAGGGCAGATAAAGTGCTTCCCAGATAGGATCAAGTTAAAGGAGTTCAACATAACCAAGCCCTTATTGTATGAAATGTTAAAGGGACTTATCTGTGAAAAAGAAGATCAAAACTATGAACAGTAAAATGACAACAAACTCACAACTATCAACAACTGGACCTAAAAACAAACTAAGCAAACAACTAGAACAGGAACAGAATCACAGAAATGGAGATCACATGAAGGGTTATCAGGGGAGTGGGGGGATGAATAGGGGGCAGGTACAGGGAATAAGAAGCATAATTGGTAGGTACAAAATAGACAGGGAGGTTAAGAATAGTGTAGGAAATGGAGAAGCCAAGGAACATATATATATATGACCCATGGACATGAACTAAAGTGGGGGAATGTGGGAGGAAGTGGGGGAACCGGGCAAAGTGGGATAAAGGGGAGAAAAAATGGGACAACTGTAATAGCATAATCGGTAAAATATACTTAAAAAAGAGAAACTGTCAGTACTACTTATAAAGAGGAACAAACTACTGATACACACGGCAACTTGAATGGGTCTCCAGGGAATACTGAGTGGAAAAAAGCCCACCTCTAAAGGTTGCAAACTGTATGATTACATTTATGTAACATTCTTCACATGACGAAATTACAGCAATGGAGAAAAGATCAGTGGTTGGGGGTGGGGAGCAGGGAGGTAGCTGTGAATGATTCTGCAATAGGAACTCTGAATCTTGGCAGTGTCACAGATGTCTCTCTCCGTCTCAATCTCCCTCTCGCTGTGTGTGTGTGTGGGGGGGGGGGGGTGTGAAAACTGCACAGAACTAAATCCACAGAAATGAATGCATAGAAAACTTACAAAATTTGAATATAGCTATGATTTGCGTCAGTGTCAGTTTCCTGAGTGTGATCTTGTACTGTAGTTTCCAGTGAACACGGCTCTACTTGGTCACCTCCCCCTGCTTTTCTCCAGCAGGTGTGAGCAGATGGCACGGGCTGCACTCCCAGGGCAGCTGCCCCAGTCGGCCTCACCACGGCTACCCCTCCGCTGTTACACACCAGTGAGGTCTGTTCCCTCACTGTGATTGGAGGGACAGGTGAAGCACAGGGCCACTTGCCCGCCAGCCCAAGGCTCACAAGTGCTGGGAAACTTGAAAAGGTGAAGTCGGAGCGACAGGCGGAGACAAGCTAAGGAAGGTCAAGAGGGGCAGGAGTCCAGTGTGGACGTCCACTGGCCGCGATTCCTGGAAAGACCTTGCTTCCAGAAGGTTTTGCCCACTTCCTCTGCGTGGGTACATGAGACCGAATGTACTTTTGGGGTCACGAGAAGCGAGGAGAGTAGGGGGGAGAAATGCAGTCCTCCGCAGGTGACAGCCCGGGTCTCTGCTCTGAGCGGCCCGCGGTGCTCCAGGGACTTGGGGCGGCGGCACGGGCATCAGCCGGGGCTTTTTCTAGAGGAGGGGGTGGGGATGCTGAGTCACAGATCTCTCCTGCTTCTCACCTCTCCCCAGCCCTCCGGGGGCTAAAGCAAAAGCGAAAGCGAATGCTACGCTAGGCGGCTAGTCCAGGGAGCTTCGCCGGTCACCTCCTCAGGGACCGTCGGGCTTTTGCACACGCTCGAGGCAAGGCGTCCCCGCCAGTGCGAGGAGATGGTGGTCGAGGGTAAAGCCATGGCCCGCCTGCGGATCCGGGACTGCTGGCTCAGCGACCTCCCCACGCTGCTGCTGCTGCTGGTGCTGCTCCGGCCGCCGGCGACGCTGGGTAAGGAGAGGCGTGCGCCCTCGGCGGGGCGGCGGAAAAGAGGCCCGGGCGCCGCCTGTAGACAGCTCTGGGAACCCCACCTACGGCGCCAGCGAGTCGGTCTGGGAGGAAAGAGGTGTGAGCCGACCTCAGAGCGGGCGCTGCACCTCCTGGCGGGGAACACGTGGAAGGAGCGGTGGCTAGGGGCAGAGCGCGAGTCCTTACGCCCCCACTCACCTTGGCTGTCCAGGTCACTTAAGGGAGAGAGCTGCGAGGCCAGGCTTTTAATACGACCTCTTCCCGATTTCCGAGGCAAAAGAAAAATTTCGGAGTTTGCAGTGGAAAATCCGAGTTGGAGTTTTACTGCAATTTGTAGAAATCGTGAGTGCTCTTCTCCGAGTCCTAGGAGGAAAGCTGTGCGAACGTTGCAAAGCAGGCAGTCTCCGTAGACTTCGGAGGAAGACGACCCCATCAAAACCCTCAGAAAAAAAGCAAATCACCCGGGTGGGGAGTGGTAGGACGGGGTAGGGACTGCGTCCCTGGGAGAGAAAACGTCTCGGGCAGGTTGTACATCCGGGGAATTTGGAAACAGCTCCAAATTCTTGAGCAGCAGGAACCTGTGGGAGGGCGTAGGGTAGTGGGGCAGCCTGGAGTACGCGCTCCCCCGCAAAGGGGAAGAAATGAAATCGGTGATAGTTTGATGTGGTTCACAGAGATGTAATTGCAGGGGGGAAGAATCGAAAGAGTGAGTGATAGATTTTTCTCCTGGGAGCTAGAGTGGAGGGAGAAGAAAGGATGATAGATATAGATGGGTCTGGTGTTATCCATGTTGGTGCTGCTTTTTAGTTTGAAAGCTCCTGGAGGGTCTGATGAAAACTACGAACCCTCTGCCCAGAAAAATGCATGAGTGCATATATTTACAAAACGTACATATAATTTTGGGGTCATGGACCCACTGAAGGCCATCCATGGACTCCCCAAGGGAGTTAGTAAATCCATTCTATCTCTCACTTCCGTGTGTGTGTGTGTGTGTGTGTGTGTGTGTGTGTGTTTAAGGCAATACTCCCCATCATTTACATCCAGTCAGTCAGACCAGTTTAGCCACTACCTGATCACAGACATCCACCCTGGCTGGGCTGGTGTGAAACCCACAGCTCTGTGAATTCCATGAAGTTTTATTTTCATAAGACTGTCTTTGGAGCCCCCCACCCCCATCTGGTTATCTGAGTTATGTTGTTGGGTCCTCCCAGCTGACTAACCAGTATCCTACATGACCTTTAGAAGATGCAGGAGATAGCCAGGGGATTTCAGCAGCCATGTAAATGAAATGTAGCTTTAGTCAGAACCCAACAAAAATGAGCTATCAAAGTGCAAAGAGGAACGCTGCAGTCCAGATCTCTAAAGCTCATCGACTACAGCTTTTGTCTTACAAAGTTAATGCTGCCAGCTGTAACTCCTGATGTTTCCTAGTTTTTCTTACACAGCTTTACTGAGGGATAATTGACAGCTAAACTGCATACATTAAAATTGCATGATTCAATAAATTTAGAGGAATTGTATACACTCATATAGCAATCACCATGTTCAAGAGAATAAACATCATAGTCACTACCAAAGGTTTCATGTCCTTCATATGCCTTTCCTCCCAAATAGCCCTGTCTCACAGGCAACAACCATCTGCTTTCTGTCAGTACTAATTTGTTGCATTTTATAGAATTTAATGTAAATGCTATCACAGTATGTACTCTTTCATTCATAGTAACCATTCTAAGAATTAATCCACATTGTTACTTGCATGAATAGTACCTTTCTTTTTATTGCTCAGTATTATTTCATTGCATAGATATCACCCAGTTTGGTAATTCATTCACCTGTTTTTTTTAAAGTACCTTTATCTTTGTATTTCTTCTTCTAGTTTTCTTTTTTAATTATATTTTATTGGTTATGCTATTACAGTTTTCCCAATTTTTCCCTTTGCTCCCCTCCACCCAGCACCCCCAACTCCCTCAGGGAATCCTTATACTATTGTTCATGTCCATGGTCACAGGCATAAGTAAGTTCTTTGGCAACTTCATTTCCTATGCTGTACTTTACATCCCCATGGCTATTTTGTAACTACCTATTTGTACTTCTTAATCCCCTCACCTCTTCACCCATCCCCCCACATCCCCCCCAATCTGGCAACCATCAAAACACTCTCTGTGTCCATGATTCTGTCTCTGTTCTCTTTTGCTTAGTTTGTTTTTTAGATTCAATTGTTGATAGATATGTATTTTTTGCCATTTTATTGTTCATAGCTTTGAACTTTTTCTTAAATAAGTTCCTTTAACATTTCATATAATAATGGTTTGGTGATGATAAACTCCTTTAGTTGTTGTTTTTTTTCTTCTTCTCTGGGAATCTAGCTCCCCTTCAATTTTAAAGCTTTGCTGGGTGGAGCAATCTTGGCTGTAGTTCCCCACTTTTCATGACTTTAAGTATTTCTTACCAGTCCCTTCAAGTCTGCAAAGTTTCTTTCAAGAAATCAGCTGACAGTCTTATGGGAACTCAACTGTAGGTAAGTAACTTCTCTTTCTACTTTTAAGGTGCTCTTTACCTCTGACCTTTGGCATTTTGATTATGATGTGTCTTGGAGTGAGTCTCTTTGCATCCATCTTGTTTGGGATTCTCTGTACATCCTGGACTTGCATATCTATTTCCTTCACCAAATTAGATCAATCTATTTCATTCATTATTTTTTTCAAATAGATTTCCAATTTCTTGGTCTTGTTCTTCTCCTAGCACCCCAATGATGCAAATGTTGTCATACCTGAAGTTGTCCCAGAGGCTGCTTACACAATCTTCATTTTGGGGGATTCTTTTTTCTTCTTGTTGTTCTGGTTGGTTGTTTTGTTTTGTTTTTCTTATGTTCCAAATCATTGATATGATTCTCAGCTTCATCCATCCTACTGTTGTTTCCTTGTAAATTGTTCTTTATTTCAATTAGTGTATCCTTCATTTCTTACTGGATCTTTTATGCTGTTAAGGTCCTCACGAATTTCCTTGAGCATCCTTATAACTAGTGTTTTGAACTCTGCATCTGATAGATTGCTTATCTCCATTTTGTTCACTTTTTTCCTATGGAGTTTTGATCTGTTCTTTCATTTGGGCCATGTTTCTTTGTCTCCTCATTTTGGCAGCCTCCCTCTGTTTGTTTCTATGTATTGGGTTGAGCTGCTATGACTCCCTGTCCTTATTGAATGGTCTAATGTAGTAGGGCTTCTGTAGGGTCTAGTGGCACAGCCTCCCTTATCACTCAGGTAATTGAGATGTGCCCTTTGTGTGGGCTTGGTATGCCCTTCTTTTGTAGTTGAGGCTTGATTGCTTTTGGCAGGTCAGTGGGGGGCATTTACCCAGGCCAGTCAACTGTAAGACTACCTGTGACCACTAACCACCAACCTCCCTACTCCATGGATCAGCTGTGCAGGGGTAGGATGGTGGTACTCTGAAGTGGTCTGTAGCTGTCCACTGGGTGTTCTAGCCTTGCAGTCTCCTGGGTGGTGTAGGCCAAGGTCATCTCCCACCTGTGTTTTGCCTGAGACCAGCTTGCCTGAGCTATAAAGCAATCTGAGATGGCAGCTATGTGTGCTGAGCTTCGAGATTCCCAGGTGAAGCCAAGCTATGAATCTAGGCTGGCTGCTGCTAGTGCCCAGTCTGGGACTGGGGCTCATTGAGACCAGTTGTTGCTTGTTTGAGAGTATTTAGGAAGTTGTGAAGCATGAGCTAAAACTAGCTAGTCATATGGAAAAGTCAGGGTTAACAGTTTGGGTGGGCTCATAAATTGGGTGGCAGAGTCTCAGAGGATCTTCAGAGCAAGGAAAACAGTGTTAGCCAGGTTGACAGAGTCTCAGACATGGCACCTGCCTGCTGGCTCTGTGGCTTTGTGGAGGAGGGTTTCGAAAAGGGACAATGGCCTCTGCCCACCTTTCTGTCTGGGAGAAAGCTGTCCCTCAGCTCTTGTCTTGATGCCAGACACTTCAGTTCCTTTCTCTATGCCACTGGTGCCTTTCAAGCTGCTAGAGATATGAGGGAGTGAGTCTGAGTAAATTTGTAAATGGGTTTTTTAAGAGGAACTGCTTGGGACTCCAGTAGTTTCTTCTACCAACTCAGTCCCTGATAGCTTTTGCAGCCAGAAGTTGTGGGGACTTAACTTCCTGGCACTAAAACTCTGGGCTAGGGCCTTATGTGGGGCTGGGACTCCTTGCTCCTGAGATATCTCTCCCCCAAATTTTTATCCACCACATGTGGGCATGTGACCAACCCATTCTGTGTCTCTGCTCCTCCTACCAACCTCGATGGATGTGGTTTCTTTAATTCCATAGTTGTCAGACTTCCACTGAACTCGATTTCTGACAGTTTTGAGTGATGGTTGTCCTATAGTTTAGTAGTAATTTTGATGTGGTTGTTTGAGGAAGTGAGCCATGTTAACCTATGCCACTATCTTCACTGGAAGTCCACTTCACTTGTTAGTGGACATTTGTGTTGGTTTGGTTTTTGGCCATCGCATATAGAGTTGCTATGAACATTTACATTTAGGTTCTTGTGTGGACATAGGAGTTTATTTTTCTTGGGTAGAGAAAATGATTAGGAGTGGAATGGCTGTATCATATGACATGTGAATGTTTAATTTTTTAAAAAGATACTGCCAAGCTATTTCCCAAAGTAATTGTACTATTTTACATTTCCACCAGCAGTGGGGGAGGGTTTTAATTCCTCCACATCCTTGTCAGTACCTGGTATGATCAATTTTTAAATAGCTTTTTAAAAGATTTCTCCAGCTTCATTGAGAGAAAATTGATGCATAACATTGTATAAATTTAAGGTGTACAGTATGATGATTTGATATACAGTATATTGTGAAATGATTAGCACAATAAGGTTAGTTAACACATCCATCACCTCACATAGTTACCAATTTTGGGTGTGTAGTGTGTGTGGTCCACCTTTTTTAATTCTACTCATTCTAAAATGGGTGTAGTGGTCTCTCATATTTTTAATTTTAATTTTCCTAATAACTATGCTGAGCATCTTTTCATGTGCTTATTGGGCATCTCTATATCTTCTTTGGTAAAAAATCTGGTTAAATCTTTTACCATTTTAAAACTCAGTGTATTATTGAATTATAAGAGTTCTTTATATATTTTGGATACAAATCCTCTATAAGATATATGATTTGAAAATATTTTCTCAAGGTCTGTGAGTTGTCTTTTTAATCTTTTAATGGTGTCTGATGAAAGCAGGAAACTTTATTTTGATTAAGTTCAACCTATTAATTTTCTTGTTATGAATTATGCATTTAGTGTCACATCTAAGAAATATTTGCCTAATCCAAGGCCATAAAGTTTTCTTTTAGAATTTTTTAGCTGTAGGTTTTAGATTTATGTGCATGATTCATTTTGAGTTAATTTTATGTGATGTGAAGTATGGATTGAAACTTTTGTACTGGTTTGGTTTGGGCTTTTTCTTTGGGAGGCTGGGAGGATATGGCCATCCAATTGTTCTAGCACCATTTGGTAAAAAGACTATCTCTGCTGAATTGCTATTACACCCTTTTTTTAAAAAACATAGCTGTCCCTTCATGTCTGGGTTGGTTGCATTAGACAAAATAGCAATATAAAAAAATTGATTATAGTTCTACACATTAGCAATGAGTAACTGGAAAAATGAAATTTAAAATATATACATATCATTAGGTATAGCATCAAAAAGTATGAAATACTTAGGGGTAAATCTGACAAAAGACTAGAAACGATCACCTGTACACTGAAACCCACAAACTATTGCTGAGAGAAATTTAAAGATCTAAACTAATGGAGAGATATACCATGTTCATGGATTGGACAAATCAATATCATTAAGGTGTCAATTCTCCCCATATGAAAATTCTAGCAGCTTTATTGCAGAAATTAACAAACTGAATCCAAAATTCAAATGAAAATGCAAAAGACCTAGTATAGCTAAAACAACTCTAAAAAAGAATGGAATTAGAAGAACACTTCTAATTTTTGAGACATTATAAAGTTACCATAATCAAGACAATGTGGTATTGGTGTAAGGTGCATGAAGAGCTAACAGAACAAGGATATCTTTGTATTTTGTTTTGTTTTGAAATATATTTTATTGATTATGCTATTATAGTTGTCCCATTTTTTCTGCCCTTTATCCTCCTCTGCCGAGTACCCCCACTTCCTCCAACGTTCCCCCACCTTAGTTCATGTCCATGGGTCATACATATAAGTTCTTTAGCTTCTCCATTTCCTATATTATTCTTAACCTCCCCCTGTCTATTTTGTACCTGCCAATTGTGCTTCTTATTCTCTGTACCTTTTCCTCCATTCATCCCTCCACCCAGCTGATGACCCTCCGTGTGATCTCCACTTCTGTGATTCTGTTATGTTCTAGTTGTTTGCTTAGTTTGTTTTTGTTTTTAGGTCCAGTTGTTGATAGTTGTGACTTTGTTGTCATTTTAATGTTCATAGTTTTGATCTTCTTCTTTTCTTAGATAAGTCCCTTTAACATTTCATACAATAAGGGCTTGGTTATGTTGAACTCCTTTAACTTGACCTTATCCTGGAAGCATTTTATCTGCCCTTCCATTCTAAATGATAGCTTTGCTAGGTAGAGTAATCTTGGATGTAGGTCCTTCCCTTTCATGACTTCAAATACTTCTTTCCAGCCCTTTCTTGCCTACAAGGTTTCTTTTGGGAAATCAGCTGATAGTCTTATGGGAACTGCTCTGTAGGTGACTCTCTCCTTTTCTCTTCCTGCTTTTAAGATTGTCTTCTTATCTTTAATCTTGGTTAACTTAATTATGATGTGTCTTTGTATGACTATCTTTGGGTCCAACTTATTTGGGACTCTCTGAACTTCCTGGACTTATATGTCTATTTCCTTCATCAGATTGGGGACATTTTCCTTCATTGTTTGTTCAAGTAAGTTTTCAATTTCTTGCTCTTCCTTGTCTCCTTCTGGCACCCCTATGATTTAGATGTTGGAATATTTGAAGTTGTCCCAAAGGTTTCTAAGCCCCTCCTTATTTTTAGAAAACTATTTATTTATTTATTTTTAGACAGAGGGGAAGGGAGGAAGAAAGAGAAGGAGAGAAATATCAATGTGTAGCTGCCTCTTATGCACCCCCACTGGGGACCCAGCCTGCAACCCAGGCCTGTGCCCCAACTGGGAATCAAACCAGAGACCCTTTTGTCCATAGGCTGGCACTCAATCCACTGAGCCACACCAGTCAGGACTCTCCTCATTTTTTTGAATTCTTGTTTCTTCATTCTGTTCCAGTTGAATATTTCTTCCTTTTGTTCCAGATCATTGATCTGAGTTCACATTTCCTTCACTTCACTGTTGATTCCCTAAATATTTTGCTTTATTTCACTTTGTATAGCCTTCACTCTTTCCTTTATTTTGCAGTCATACTTAATCATTTCTGAGAGCATCCTGATGATTAGTGTTTTGAACTCTGAATCTGGTAGGTTGACTATCCCCTTGTTGCTTAGTTGTTTTTTTGGAGTTTTGATCTGTTCTTTCATTTGGGCCATATTTGTTTGTCTTGGGGCACCTATTATGTTGTAAGGGGAAGAGCCTTAGGTATTCACCAGGGCAGGGCAGCCCACTTTGCTGTGCTGTGGTTCTGTATTTGGGGGAGGGGTCATAAAGATAAGGATACTGCCTGCTTGGCTCATGCTCAGCTTACAGTCACTTCTCCACTTCCTGAAAGCAACTGATATCCTTCCAGTTGCTGCCCTGGTGCTGATTCCCCAAGTGAGTTGCCTGTGTATGTTCTAGGACTCTGTGGGCCCCTCAGATGGACTCTCCTGAGAGACTGGCAGTTTCTTCTGCCACTGCAACCCCTATAGCTTTTTACAGCCAGAGTTTATGAGGAGGGGTCAGAGAGAAAACTGTGCTACTTGCTCAGCTCTCACCCAGCTTTCGGTAACTTCCCTGCTTCCTGAAAGTGAATGGTGCCCTTGCAGGTGCTGCTGTGGTACTGATTCCCAGGTGGGCTTGTGTACACTTTAAACCCTGTGGGTCTCTCCAAGGAACTCTCCTGAGAGGCTAGTAGGTTTTTCCACTGTCAAAACCCCTACAGATTTTTACAGGCAGAGGTTCTGAGGCTTTATTTGCCTGGTGCTGGAACTTGGATTACACAGCCTGTATTGCTCCCCAGTTGTTTCTCTTGGTTTTTATCTGCACATGAATGCAGGACTGCCTGGCCTGCCAGCCACCACCTCACCATGTGTCCTGTCTGCCTTAGGTGCCTGTCTCCACCCCTCCTATCAGTCTGGATTTCTTCTTTAACTTCTTGGCTATCAGACTTCCATATCATTTGATATCCTTGCCGTTCTGGCTGTTTTTGTTTTTAAATTGGTTGTTACCCTTCTTTTGGTTGTGTGAGGAGGTGAAGCGTATCTACCTATGTCTCCATCTTGGCTGGAAGTCTATTTTTGTTTTTCAAGTGAGTTTAGAAGAGATTCAGATGATTAAATTTGCTACTTAGTAGTATGATTCTGGTCATAGAGTATAAAGAGCAGCTTATTCCTTATCCTTAGCTTAGAAAATAATATAATCTCAGAATTGATCCTGCTAGTTTACAGTGCTACTAGACAGAAAGTTGTGATCAATCTATTCTGATTCCAAAGGCCTGATTTAGGCAGGAATCTATCACCTTGGGCAGAAGGTCATTTACTTCTTAGAAGTGCTTACAACCTGAAAGAAGAAGGTGAATATTGCTGCTCACCAGTTCTAGTTTGAAAAGAATGTTAGTACACTTGGGTGTGGTTTTACAACTAATGTCTTTCAACATTTTTAAATCATTTTTCAGCAGTCTGTGGAGTTTTTCCCAAACCTTTATTTTGTTATTTCAAATCAGTTTTTTGTAGTTATTGTTGCTTTGTGCTACTACTGATAGCAAAAAAAGTGATAAAAACTTAAATATACAAAAATATAGGATGTGTTGAAATGAAACTAAGTGTTTAAAAGCAGAGGACTGCATAAATAAAATGGAGTTACCCTCAAACAGTATGCATAATATGATTTAGTTTTTACTGGAAGATCTAGAAGTGGCTGTCATTAAGCAGGGAGATATGGATTGTGTGTGCCTGTGTATTTGTTTGCCATTTCCACTTTTCTATCATATTTTGAATTATTGTGCTTGGCTCAGTTGGTTAGAGCATGGTGCTAATATTTAAAAAATATTTTTGTAATGATAAAAGTAAAATAAAACCACAAAATAATACTAAAAGATCTAGAATTTGGGGGTTTTATATTAATTTTAAATTATAGCTGATCTCCTTGTTTGGCAATGTTTTCATGACTTTTTATATTTTTTTAATTGCTCAAAATAAGATACTATAAAGTTACTACATATAACATTTGTGCATACTATACATACACTTTATAATCCTTTATAATTTGTTTAAACAATTCCTTATTGTTAATATTTGATGTTCTAAACAGCACAGAGTAGGTAGGAATAACTGGAGGAAAACTAGCTAGATAGAGCAAAAAAGGCAAAGGGAATCACCTTGAATTCTAAAAATTTACAGTGTTTCTGGGGATATTCTTTTTCAATCAAATCATCATTTCAACTAACTGGTTTCAGTCTAAATCACTTTTACCAAATTGATTTTACCAAACAGTATATAACTATGTGAATAAATATATAAAATCCCTAACTGTATACTCTTGGAATCATACATACTCCAAGTATATACTCTTGGAGTGTTACTCATTACATAGGGTTGATGTGATCTGAATATTTTCTATTTGAAAAGATTTTTCTTCTGCACAGTGGGGAGCCATTGACAGCTTCTGGGCAAAGGTAACATCACTGGAGTTAAATGGTATAAGGGTTACTCTTATAAAGAATGTAAAGAATAAACCATAGTGAAGAGGGCCTGGAGACAGGAATCTAAATAGAAGCCTTATGCAATAGTTCCAGTAAGTGGTGGTGAAATCCTAAACCAAGCCACTGTCAATAAGGAAGAGAGGAGTGGGCAGATTTCTTGCTGAGTTCTATGAATATAAAACATATTTCATTCTTTTCCTTTTGTTTGCTTTTCAACTTGTAGCCATTCAACTCATCCAAGCCTTCAAAAGTTATTACTTAAGGACTTGAACTATGATGAATTTGCTTATCACACAAAAAGTGGGTTGGGAAACTCAGTTAATGAGCCTGAGACAAGAATAGATGAGTTAAGGGCAATGACCTGAGTACAGTCCATACTTACAATGAGTGCCAGAAGGAAGTATGTTGGCTTGGCTGGCATTCCAACTATAAAAATAATGAAAGGAAATAGATTACTGTGAACACAGGGGCCTTTGCTCTTTTAATATGCCAGCTTCACACTGTACTTGTTGAAAGCAGAAATCACATGGCATACATCTTTGTATCCTACAATTAGCAAGCTGTAGGCATTTAAATAGTAGAATAAGAGAAAGGAAATATTGGAATGGATTCTAACTCTCCTTAAAGAACGGGAGAGGCATGTTAAACCTGATAATGTTGGAACTCTGAGTATGAAACTAGGCCAGAGCTACTTACTCATATTAGATTATATAAACCAACTTGATAAAAAGCCTGATTCACAAGTTCTGTGAAGTAGAAAGAGGTGTGACCCCAAACACTATTTTAGTGACTTCATTTAAATGATTGTTAGGACTTGTTGTATATGTTTTTGGCTACTTAGAGTTTTGAAAATCCCAGAACCTTAAGTTTTATCCTATTTCCATGACCTCATTCATTTCACTCTATATATTCATAAGCCACTAACTTACTTCAGAAAATATCTATTGCATGTCAGGCTTGACATTTTGTGTACCAGAGGACATTAAAATATATTCACCACCTTCAAGTTGCTTACAATATTATAAACAAGATGAAACTTGCTTACATTGAATATCTAGGGAACAATGTTATAAAAGAATGACTATACAGAGAAATTATCATTGAAGTATCAAAATATGTAATTAAGGCCTCAATGAAAGGTTATTAATATAATCAACTGCATTATCTATAATATGTTTATGAGAGACTCTAGCTTTGTAAAGTAAGTAACTGGCTGATTGGGTTACATGTAGTATATTGATATTCTTGTGCATCCATACACCAACTATTCATGTATTTATCTGTCTTTGAGGACTATTTATAATGGAAAGACCACTAGTAGACTTCCTTTTTCAGCAAAATGACAAAGTAGATATTCTGAAACACCCTTCTGCTACAAAACACCCAGAAATGATTAATAAAACAGAGCAAACATCTATTAAAATCCCTAGCCAATGAAATAGGTAATAACTGCCTAAAGCAAAAATAATAAAAATGTATTGTGGGGTTTATAATATATATAGAAACAAAATGTATGACAACAATAGCACAAAGAGAAATGGGAGGAGAGAAATGGAACTATATTGTTCAAGGTTCTTACACTATATATGTGAAGTGGTGTAATGTTGCTTGAAGGTAAACCATGATAAGATAAAGATATATACTATAAATCCTAAAGCAACCACTAAAATAATACAACAAAGAGTTGTAGTTAGTAAACCAATAAGAGAGATTAAATGGAATCATGAAATGCAATCTATGACCTGATTATCTCCATAGAAAATCCTATGGAATCTACCAAAATGCTATTAGAACAAGGTTGCAGAATACACAATTAATTTATAAAAGCACATACCACCAAAAATTAAGTACCTAGTAATAAATTGACAAAATATGTCAGCCCCTTATGTAGAAAATTATAAAACTTTTTAAAAGAAGCCTAAATAAGTAAAAAAGATTTACACTGTTTTTAGGTAAGACTAGATATCATAAAGATGTCAATTCTCCCGAAACTAGCCTCACTCTATTAACTGTCAGGACTGACTACCTAAATTATGGTGTAGAGATAGAAAACCAAATCAATAAAATAAAATGGCCTAAAGAGAAACAAAATATAGCACCTTAATGATAGAGCAGAAAAAGATGTACTATTTATAAGAAATCTTGAAATAATTGGCTTTCTTTTACAAAATGAAGTTGAATCCTTTGCATCATATACAAAAGTCAACTGGAGAATGAGAGAAGACTTAATGAAAGACAAATATATAAAACTCTTAGGAGAAAATGTAGAAGAATCTCTTTATTAACCTGGAGTAAGGAAAAACTTCTTAAGTAAAACACCAAAAGTCTGATCTTAAATGGAAAACACTGATAGATTTCACTACATTTAAATTTAAAACTTCTGTTCATCCAATTGCACCAAAAAGACAGTAAAGACAAGCCACAACTTGAGAGAAGTTATTTGTATCAAGAATACATTTTTTAAAACCTGTAATAATCAAAAAGCAAAAAAAAAAATATAATAGTAAAACTGTCAAAAATCATACAGGAATTTTACTAAGAAACATAAATGGGGTTTGTAAACACCTGAAAAGCTACTTATTTGTATTAATAACAGAGAAGTGAAATTATTACCATGAGATACAATACAATGTCATATTCACCAATTTAACAAAAATTAATTGAATAATTGTTAGTGACATGTTGGAACAAGAACTCACCTACTGCTGGTAGAAATGTAAACTCATACAGTCACTTTGGAAAACAATTTTGTATTATTCAGTTAAAGTGATAATGTGCATGTGCTATATCCCAGCAATGCCATCACTAAGAAAATGCCATAGAGAAACTCTTTCTATGTGCATCGAGAGACATATACAAGAATATTCACTGCCTTATTATTTGTAATAGCAAAAACACTGGAAATGACACAAAGGTCTAACAATAGCAAAATGGATAAATTGTGGCATATTCACACAATAGAATAGTTCAATACCCCAAATGGATGAACTATAGCTATGTGTATCCATACAAATGAAAAACACAACCTTGTGTGAGAGAAGCATAGTATAGAATGATATGTGTAATATGATTCAATGTACAAAAACTCAAAAACACAAAAACTAAACAGTGTATTATTTAGGAGTGCTTATTCATGCAGTAAAGCCATAAACAAAAAAGGAATGATTGTCACAAACATTAGTCTGGTGTTCATCTCTTGGGGAGATAAAGTTGGGGTTGGAACTGGAGATGGCGCTCAAGTACCCTCTTAGTTACTGAAATATTCTATTTCATAAAGTGATTGGTACACACATGAGTCTTCATTTCATGATTAATCCTTAAACTTCACTTAAACATTTTATACACTTTTATATGTGTACTTTCACAATAAAAATAGTTTTAAGAATGTACAAAGGAAGAAGAGGTCTTCTTAGGCTGCTATCCTGACTCAAACACAAATTCTCTGATTATTGACCTAATCTGGTAGATGCTTGTCAACAGTAAACAGATATAATCAACTGCAAATAATCAATATTCAATTACTTATTCAAAAAATCAATAGAGAAGCTAAAAATCAAATTATAGACCAGGAAAGAGAAATAAGTAAACTAGAAGATAGATCTGAAGAAATTTTTCAGGGTACAGCATAGAGAAACAGAGGGTGAACAGGAGAGTTTAAGAGATATGAAAGATAGAGCCACCCACTGAATGTCTGTGTCCCCCCAAATTCATTTGTTGAAGCGGTAATCCCCATGTCATGATATTTGGAGGTGGAGCCTTTCAGAGACAATTCCGTTTAGACGAGGTCATGAGGGTGGAGCTATGTTGAGATTAGTGCTTTTATAAGAACATGAATGAACAGAGCTCTCTCTCCCCACCCTGTGAGGACATAGCAAGAAGGTGGTGGTCTGTAAACCAAAAACAGGGCTTTTACAAGAACCCTACCATGCTGGCACCCTAATTGTAGGTTTCCAGTATCCAGAAGTGTTAGAAATTAATGTTTGTTGTCACCTAGTCGATAATATTTTGTTAGCAGTCTGAACTGAATAAGACAGTTAGAATAAGAATCATATGATCAGAGTTCCAGAAGAGGGTAATAGAAACAACAAAGAAGAGAAGGTAGTCAAGGAGATAATAATGGCTGAGTATCATCCAGAACTGGTCAAAGCTACCAAGACACAAAAGATCAAATTGGGGAAACATCACCAAGTAAGATAAAGAAACCCATACCAAGAACCACTGCAATGAATCTGTAGGACATCAAAGACAAACAGAAGATCTTAAGTATCCAGAGAGAGGTGGGCAGGGTAGGGGAGAGTAATGGGAGAAAAATGGGGACAACTCTAATTGAACAACAATTAAAAAAATGTGGAAAAATTAAAAAATAGAATTAATATATGATCCAGAAATTGCACTCTGTGTATATACCCGAAAGATTTGAAAGTGGGATTTCAAAGAGATATTTGTGCACCCGTGTTCATAGCAGCATTATTCCCAACAGCTAAAATGTAGAAGCAAGCCATTCATCAACAGGTGAATGGATAGCCAAAATGTGGTATATACAAACAATGGAGTATTGTTCAGCCTTAGAAAGGAAGAAGATTTTTCAATATGCTATGATGTATTTTATGCTAAGGACATTATGCTAAGTGGAAATAAGGTTTGAGCAAGGTGTCTTTGCAATCCTAAAGTGACTGGTCTTGCAGGTAACCATGTGAGTGGTGTTTCAGGTAACATAGAGGATTAGACTCTCTTTCCTGAGGTTTTGGAATTGCATGTGGCAGGGGCCACCACAGCATGGCAAGTCCTCCAAAAACTGAGAGCTTGACTCTGTGATCTTACAAGTTCCTCCAGGTCCACGGCCATGACACTGTCAGCTCCAAAGAGCAGAATTGATGTATGAAAGGAAAGGGCCAAGGGAGGAAAATCCAGTTAAGTACATTCCTACCAACAGAATCCAGTCTGTGTCCAGCCTTTTCCACTAGGGAGCTCATGTCTCATGTTCTCTGGAATCATTGATTTGTGTCTGGATGGAGACTGTCCAGGCAGTGATAACATATTATTACCTGAGAGGTCCAAAGATCCAAGGTCAATTCCAGTTCCCTCAGAAGGAAGGAACATTTTACCATAGAGCAGAGCCTAGCATTTTTATGGAACTATCCATTCTGGTCTACCGTCAAATTTCTCGAGTTGAGTTTTCATGATTATTCCTCCCCACTCTATCCTAGAACCTCTAAGTATTTTCCCAGATATGTTAACATACAGGAAAGAACATCAGATGCAGATTTAAGATTTTGGAAGTATGAAACTAAAACTATGGTACAACCAAGGTAAACAGACATAGAAAAAGAGAGAGGGAGAGAGAGAAAGATTTGAGATGGAAAAGGCGTAATTAGATCCAATTAAAAAGTATTACAAAATAAATTGAGAAGAGCACAGCAAGAGGAACATGTAAAAGAAACCCTCAGTGATGGAGTTGATGCCATTACCTAAGGAAGGTATGAACAAGCAGCTATCCCTGAGTCCTACCGCTTCAAGAGCTCTGGGAGGAGGACCCAGCATTCTGTGTTTTAATAAGCCCTTCAGGAGATTCTGATGCATGCTCACATTAGAGGGCCCAAGATGAAGATGAAGGTAGGCACAGAGTTCATGTAGCAGAGCAAGGACTCAGTATGGCAATGGTGAATGCACACAGCGAACCAAAGCTACAATCAAATACCAAAAGTAGAAAGAGTGGAAACACCACTATTGGATGCTGGAAATGAAAAAAGGAACTCTACGAGATGTGAATACTGACAAGAAAAGAGGAAAAGTTAGCACTATGAAAACCACAATTAGAGAAACTAAAGAAAAATTTCCTGATAGAAGATAACCTTGGCCTGAATTTTCAAGGGCCCTTAGAGTTTCCTCTGAAAGGAATCCTCAAAAAAAGGGCCCTACTCATGAAGTGGTTTTATTTGGATGCTAACTTTGCTTATTTTTTAACTTATTTATTCTGTTATAATTTCAAACTTATAAGTTGCAAGAATAGTACAAAGACCTTCTGAATACCCCTTTACCCAGGTTCACCACCTGTTTCTACTTTGCCTTATTTACTTTATCATTCCCCCTCTCTACCCATATGCATTTTCTTCTAAAAGTAATTGAGAGGCATTATGTCCCTTTATGCCAAAATACTTCAGTATATACACATTTCCTAAGAGCAACTTTCTCCTACATACCTTCCTAAAATACAACATAATTACAGAACAATTATTAAGATCAGGAAATTTTACCTAATACTCAGTCCATATTTAAACTCTGTCAATTGTCCCAATAATGTCCTTTTTAGACACTTTCTCCTTAATTGTGGATCTAATCCAGGGCCATTCATTTTCATGTCTCTTTAACCTCTTTCAGTCTGGAACACTCCGTCTGCCTTTCTTTGTCTTTCTTGATCTTAAATACAAGCAGACTATTTTTAGAATGTCTCTCAATTTAGGTTCATTAAGTGTTTCCTCCTGCTTAGATTCAGGTCATGGATTTTGGGGGAAAATACCACAGATGTAATTGATGCTGTGTCTTTCTCAGTGAGTTAGATCAGGAGGCAGATGACACTGATTTATCCCAACATTGGTAATGTTAATTTTGATCTACTGTCAGAAGGGCTTTCTCTTGTCCCGTAATAAATTTATTAATTTATATTAGTACAAACTTATGGAATTTTATTTTGTTCCATAATCTGTTATTATCTTGTTTTAGTACTCCAATAGCCCAAATTTGGTGAGCAAGATGGGGTTCAACCTGGCCCTATTTCCATTTGGCATGTTTCCATCATTCTTTGAGCACTTCCTTACTTTCTGGTGCAAGATATTCCAAGCTCACCTTGTGCTTTCCTGTCCTAACCCTGGAACCAGACTTTTCTCCAAGGATCCATGGTTTCTTTTTGCACAGACCAAAACCTGAGTACCAAGTATGTTTGTTGCTAGTATGTCATCACTTCTAAGCACTGTCAGAGGACAGAGCTAGCACACACACACACACATACACACTTGCATGTACACACTCACACGCACACACATAGACACACATACACACATGGGTACGTACACACACTAATTATATACTGATACCTCCAACCTCAATTCTATTCCAACACCATAGGGTGTGGGGGGACTCTGACCAGATGAGAATAAGTCTACCAAGACATGATCTGCTTAGGGAGGAAAAGTGGCCGATCTCTCAAAGGAGAAGGGCCAGGAGTCTTTTCCTCAATGAGCTTTTATTGGGTTCAATTTGCACAGGAATACAGGTAAAGTTCATCAGTCGTTGTCAGGCAGTAAGGATCAAACAATAGATAGCATACAAAGAACTCTGAGAGCTTATTCTGAGTCAGGGTCAGATAGCTAAAGGGCCATAAAACTTTGGGAAACAAACTCATTTCATGCTTGGACCCTTATCAGAAACTTGAGGAAACTTAGCAAAGCAGGTTTCACAGGATTTTATGTTTGCTTTCTTAGGCCTGATCACCCCAGGGAACTGCTCATGCCTGCCCTGGGCTGCACCACCATCTAGCATTGTTTCAGGCTTACATCAGGCAGGAGAAGTACCAGCCAAGAGATTAAGAGACTTCTTGCAGGCAGGATGAGGACTAGGTTATGTCAAAGCTCAGGGGTGAGGGTCCATCACCCTGTTTTTCTATAGCCCCCAAGCCCTTCCCTGAGGGCCCTTTTGTGACCATGACTGTCTTAGGAGTCCTGTCCCAGGACTGTCATCTCTCCCTTGAGGAATCTTACCCTTCTTTGGCTAACCAGTCATCTGCCCAGGGCCAAGCAGGGTGAAGTGAAACAGGCAGAGGTGGTACCCCTACCAGGAAGATAAGCTTTGTATCCTTAGTGCCTTGTGGTCACAAGTTCTCTTACTCAGCCTTAGCCATGGGCGGTTACAGTTTCCGAAACTAGGCAGGGCAGTTCCCAACAACAGGGTACATTCTTCTGATCCCCTCCCCCTTTCCACAGTTGTAACTTCTTCCTCCAACACTGTTACTGGGTTTGGCTGGGTTTGTTCCACTCATTGATGATGACTGGTTCCTATAGATTTTTCAAGAAGAAAAGGAGAGATTACAGTGATTTAAGACCTGTGCCCTCAAATTTAACAGCAGAGGTGGGCATGGGAAGAACATATGCAGAAGCTTCAAACAATCACTATTTACTCAGGATCTGGCAAAGCTTGTTTTCCCTTTTACAGCAGTGGTTCTCAACGGTGTGCATAGCACGTCTCCTGTGAATCTTTTCCTACCTGGTGTGTAAAATTCATTGTTGCTATAAGTGCATATAACTGCAGCAATAACATTTGGCAGAAGGGATGTTGAGCTGAGAGGGGTACTACCTCCTATGAATCTAAGGTCAAGAGTAGTAAGTCAAGCCATCCCTTCAAAAGACTGCATATTTATGGGAAGCTGTAAGAACTCTGGGCTCTTAGATTCACAGCACTGTCCCACCCGCATGAGAATGAGCTCTGAGGGATAACCACATGATTCACATGTTAGCCCTGATGCCCTTCTACTATAGCAGCAATGCTTTAAAGCTCTTGCTGACATGGTTGCTATTGCCTTGACTTTTTAAATCCCCTCAAGTGACAGGCCACATATGTTTATTTCAAAATGAGCTACAAACACTCAGAGCTGAAAACCACTGTCCTAAATGGAGAAGACTATTTTAACACTTAGAAGACATAGAACAGTTTGCCGACAAAAATCTCCGATTTGAAAATAACACAGAAGACAGTGAAGACTGAAAAAAGGCAACCAAGGAGAGATCAAAAGTCAATTAAGATTCAGAACATTATTTAAAATTAAAATCAGTTGGAAAATTGAACTTGAGGACTCTCTGGCAAATAACAATGTTTTGGACGGGATTCAGGCAAGTAAGGTACAACCCACAGGCCAGATGGAACACAGAGAGGATGGTAAATGAAGTAAACTAGTAGCTAGATTTCTCCTCTCTAATAACTTTGTTCAGAGAAGTGAGGAAGAAATACTTTTTTCAGAAATTAGTAAGGTAAAATGATTATCCTATGATCTCACTGAAAAGAAAATGAAAATGTTCAAGCTCACTATAGAAGCCACATAAGTGAAAAGAGAACATGGAGACTAGCAGCATGGAGTGACAAAGGATGACACAGATTATATATATAACAAATAAGAACAAAAATCAGTAATCCATTTTCTCTCTTGAGATTAGGAAGACCAAGTAAAGCCTGGGGTGACTGACTCCCTGGGCTGTCATAGCTCAGGTGGGCTCAGGTATGAGGTATGCTGAAACCTTGGAGTCAGAGCCTGAGGAGGAAGAATTTCTGAAGCAGGAAGAGAGGGTCTGATAGCTGGCCCACAGGGTTGCCTGTCTGGAGCCTGTCAGGCACTTGACAGTAGATTGTCTTAGCATTCTGACTTCTAAGATGGCTCCCTCTGATTCTGAAATCTGCAGAGGCCCACCTGACCAGTAGGACATGGTATAAGGGGTCCAGGAGACTATGATCCTGGGAGTCAGGTGAATAGTTATCCTGGTGATTCTGGCAGTCATTCTCTGACATCCAAACCTAGCCATCAGCTGAAGAGTGTGGAAATCTAGGAACTGCTCTCTGGAGAAAAAGGTGTGCAAGACCAGGGCAGAGGGTCAGGGTCCTCTTGTAGAAAGCTAGAGTTTCTAGGCAGAGGCAGGCAAATCCACAGGAAGCAGGTGAGATAGAAGGAGAAAACTGTTATTTAGTCAAAGCTGACACAGATCCTGCCTGACCAAAAGAAGGTTCTGGCTGCTGGAAAGCAGGTACCAATTTATTGGAGTAAATCAAACAAGATTGGCATATTTGAAAGATACCAAAATAAATCTGCATCACCTAAACACCCAGGTAAAGATCAGGGACATTTCCCAGGATGGATGGAGATTTGTATTCCAGAATCCAGAATCCTCACCATGACGTTCAGAGTTGTGGAAGATGATCAAACTCTCCAGAATCTGTCCCCCTCCAGGCCTAGCACACAGTCTAATCCAGATAGATGGCCAAGCTCACCTCATCCATTTGGGAGTTAGGCTATTCACAGCCCTCCCCAGTAGCTAAATCATCAGACTTTCAGCTAGAATTGCCTGATCCTGGCACATTCCTAAGCTCAGATATGAGAACAAATACTAGGTGTCGTGCTAACTAGCCATTAGACCAGCTCTGGGCTTATCCTGAAGATCTACTGAGCATTTGTCTGTAGAGCAGTGCCACAAAATGAAATGAACAGACATGACTGAGCAAGCCCCAGGACACTGATTTTAGCCATTAAGTTTCAAACCAAGAAAATCTTGGGTTCTAAATCTTGGTCAATTAGGTCAATTTCTAATTAGGAGGAAGGAGGAATTTTTAACACAGTTTTATAGCAGTTTACACTAGGTGCATAATAAATAATAGCAATTTTGCATAATGAAAAAAGTTATTTTTTCTTTTTTGCAAGTTTTATTGTTTCATAATGTAGAAAAACATCTGAAGTACTCCTACAACTCATTAACTCATTAAATGTCTTCAACACTTATGTTGGATGCTTTTATGTGGGGAAGGAATTTTTCCTTCCATAAATAATGGAATTTTTCCTTCCATAAATATGGAATTTTTCCATAAATAATTAACAGCAACAAAAAGTCAGTAATAAATAAAGCATCCTCAAAAGGAAGTGGCCAACATTTCAATCTAAGGCAAATATCCTCAGACACTAACTTGTAAAACTCCTCATTTCCACAGAACAGAGCTAGAGCCCCATTGCCAGAATTTTTAGCTGAAGTTTTGGAGTCAGAATTTAATTCCAGCTTCCACAAAAGTAGAGCTGTCTGGGGAAATTCGTCTTGCCTCTTTTATTAGGTCAGACTTAAGTTAGGCCTGGAGTTGAGGAAGAGAGTTCATCCATTCACTCTTTGAACAACTATTTCTTGAGCACCTGCTCCTGCCAGGTACTGCATTAGGATCAGGGAATACAATGTTGACAGAACAGACATGACCCCTGTCCACTCTGGCTTGCAGTGCAGATGGTGAGACATGTATTCATTACATTACCTCAATATCTTAAAAGCAACCGTGAAAAAACTACATGGGGAAAGAACACAGAACTATGCAACCTGACTGACTATGGGGGTGAGGGAAGGCTTTCCTGAGGAAGGACGGCAGATGGCCATCCAAGAGTGGGCTAAGAGGAAGACTGGGGACCTAATGAGTGGCATGGGGGGACCAAAGGCCCATGTGGCCAGGGAAGAGTAGCTAGTGAGGCAGTCAGGGCCAGTTCTGGAAGATTCTTAAAGACTTAAGGATTTTAATTTTTATTCTAAGAGCAGCAGAAAGTCAAGTAAGAGTGAGGCCATGAGATACACATTTTTGAAGATGATGCTGGCTGCCTGGAGGCTACTGGTGTTTGTTTAGGCAAGAGAGCTCAGAGGCTTGGTGTGGATGAGGCAGAAGAGAAAGACAGAGATGGATACCTTTTAGAGAGATAGAGGTTGGCACATGGGAAGTGGAGGGTGAGGCAAAGGAGGTTTTCACTGATAACTCCTCTCTCTCTAGCTATGCTGGATGGCTGGCACTTAAGGCAAGGTTTCTGGGAGGCTTCTGAACAAGTTGAAATGTGCTCATCTCTCCCCTTGTATCTGTACTTTTGCAGGTGCCACATGCTCTACCCCCACGTATGTTGAACATGCAAACATCCAAGTCAAGAGTTACAATGAGAACTCCAGGGAGCGGTATACTTGTAACTTTGGTTTCAAGCGTAAAGCTGGGACGTCCAGCCTGACTAAGTGCCTGCGTAATGAAGATACAAACATTACCCAGTGGACAATTCCCAGTCTCAAGTGCATCAGTGAGTAGCCATCCCTGCCCTATCCCTCCCCTCCACCCTTGCCAAGGACACACAGACAGCAGTGCCGCAATATGGGTCCCTAATTGAGTCCATCGGAGAGGCCAAGGGATTTGTGTTGAGACCTGAGGCTAAATACAGCAACGGGGCTCTAAACACCTCCTGGAGGTGGAAATACATGGGCTTTGGTGGGGAAAAGGGGGCTCACACAATTCTGGGTTCATATCTTGGCTCTGCCACTTAAGTCTGTGAGACCTTGGGCAAGGGCCTTAACACCTTAGAACTCTAGGTTTCTCATCTAGAAAATGGATCTGATGTCAACATTGTGGCTTGTAGGAGAATTAAGTGAAACCTGGTAAATATTAACTATTATTACCATCAATGCTTTAAGATTATGGTAGCAAGAATTTGGCTACGGACAAGGGCATGTTCTCAAGCATGCTTGCTTCCCAGAGAGCTTTTCCAATTTCTCCCTAGGAGAGAGCCTGGAGGAAAATGATTGCCATTTTTCTCCATTGGTATCTACCTGAGAAGACTGGGGAGACACAGGGCACAGATTCCCTTTACTCAGTTACCCAAGTCTGGTGTCCAGTCAGTGCTCCAGAGCAAATGTGAGGGAAAGTTGCCAGAATCAATTTTTTTAAACCATCTACAACTGAATAACCATGCCAGAAGGAGCTGAATAATCTTGCTGTGGAAGCCAAATTGTGCCATGTCTAGAAATACTAATCCCTTTACTCTAGAAAAATAAAGATGAACCCACAGCCTTCCAAGAGAATTCTGTTTTAACATTTATTGCTCACTTGGTATATGTCCGACAGCGAGCTAGATACTTTCTCATATAACATTTGTGAAAATTCTCAATCTTTCTGTGGGGGGAGCTGACCAGAGGAGGTTGTTCCATAGCAAACTCATTCTGTTGAAGGACTCCTTGAAGAGCCAGACTTCCTCATTGAATTCATAGTGTTTAGATCACCTGGCGGCCCCTCCCCCTCTCTTTGCATTACTGTCGAAGGCAGGGCAATGAGGAACCCTCCTCCTCGATGCAGAAGACTGACAGATCCTTTCCCTGAACTATCTTATCAAGGATGCTTAAATATATACCCTTGGAAGTTGGAGATAGCACCTCCTTCTGGGAAAAAGGCAGACATGGTGATGCCATTAATAAAAGACTTAGATCCCCTGAGCTCAGGCTTCCTCTGCTGTGATGAAGCCTGCTGGATGTATCTGTTTAGGTCCAGCCATGTTGCCCCTGGGGGGCCTGGAGATGAGGGAATTGATGCAGACATACTGATGTAACTGCTGCCTGCTGTATTTGCAGCCTGTGTTTGCATCTGCATGAGAACTGCAGGTTGGGAAACACTGTAGTTTATTTCCTGTGCTTCTGATCTAGCCTAGGAAGCCAGAGGTATCTGTTTTAAATACATATACTTATTTTTTATTTAAATCCAGTTCTGCAGCTACCCCAGGTTCTACCCTCAAGAGCATAAATGTCATGTGGTTGTCCTCTCTCTAGGAGACCCCTCCCTAACTCGCCCGAGGCCACACTCCACAGTAGCACCGACAGGGGTGACCCCAGAGCCAGACAGCCCCTCCCCTTCTGGAAAAGGTAGGAATGTTGGAAATGTTTTAAGGACTTTCATTCTCTTTTAACACTCAGGTGCCCACACAGCCCTCAGATTCATGGACCACTGCTGGAGTTCCACTACGAATTTATGTAATAGGAAACATTCTTTTAAAGTCAAGAAAAAAACTTAACTTTAGCTTCATTTTCCATTTTAAATCAAAGGTGCTTCATATCCAGGTTTTATATGTGCATGATTAATAAGGTTTGAAATCCACTCTTACTACGTCAGATCTAACTTAATTGTAGACTTCTACCTTCGTCAAAACTGGGGAGGGTCTGGGATTTTACCTGTCCCACGTGTTAGCCTGCCACAGTTCCAGGGGTACTGGCAGAAGACACAACACTGCTGGATCAGAGACTTGTTGGGGCCATCACTTTCTAAAGTATGTAAATGTTGAATTGCTGTGTTGTACACCTGAAATTAATACTGTATGTCGATTATAAATAATTTATTTTAAATCAACAACAGAAAACAGTACATGAGTTCTGGTCCTATAAGGAGCTCTGTAAGGGTTAATAAAGAAATAAATGGCTCTCAGAAATGTGAGAGAGCCCTGCAGAATTGCCTCCCAACAATCCTGAACAACAGCAAATTGACTGTGATGGCTCTAGTGTAGAAGCATTGCACAGCGCTGCCAGTGTCCCAGATTTCCACCGAGTCTTAAGCAATCATCTACCCCAATTTCCTCAGCACTGTGTCATGTTAAGAAAATTCAAAATCTTGGGTGCCAAAATATCATGGGACAATGTGCCCCATAACCTATGATACCCTCACTTTACACTTAATTCTTGACCTTTTGTGTCCCATTATCCAGTTTGTGGCTTTTCCTGGCCCTTGTCTCCTCCCCTCCAGGCATAGCCACCCTGTCCTGCTTGACATGCCTTCCCGAGGGCACTGGTTCCTAAACGTGGCTATCCACCGAGATCACCTTGGAACTCTGGACAGCCATCTGGGAATCAGAATCCTAGAGGCTCTGCGGGTGATTCTTCGGTAGCCAAAGCTGAGAACCACTGCTAAGGGGGGGGGGTAGAGGAAGGGAGGGGCCAGAGGAAGTTCCCTCCTGGTTAGTTGGCTACAGACAGAAGGAAGAGGTTGAGGTACTGGCTATATTTAAGTTCGGGGTAATTCTAAAGCTCCTTTGATCAGAGTCACATCTGATTAACCCAATTGATAAGAATAATTAAGTGGCCTCTCCTGGTCCTGCCTTCATGTGCCAAACACTTGATCAGATGAAACTGCACAGTTGAAATCTCAGATGTGAGGGTGTCATCTTTGATGCAGAGTGATGTGGCAAGGGGCCCTTGGATGGGATGGCCCTGGGGGAACTTGATCTGCACAGTACCTGGCGTGCCTGCAGCCTGGGAAGTTCGAGGAAGTGACACAGGACTACAAGGCATGATAACTTCTCACAGCATCTGTGGCTAGAAGCGCATGGGGAAGTGGCCCCAACAGTGTGGTCAGACAGCCAAAGATGCTGAGACTGGGGCAAAGCTGGACATTCTTCAAATACACTTTGTAGTTGAGATGGCCTGATATCAGGCTTCCCCTTATTTAGAAGTGTTGTGAAAACATGTGTAAAAGAATCTAAAACCCACATCCCAGTTGTCTTTGGCAAATACTGTATCACTTATTTTCTTGAGATCAATCTCCCCTAGTAAACAAGTCTGGCTCTACTCTAATCTTTGAGATATTTAACTTACATGTACCATGACATATCACTATAAATTCTCTAGCATTCTCAAAAGTCTGTGGCCATTAAGGAATTTTCATGAAGAGCCATGGAACATGTGCTGGGGGAGAACTGGCCCAGGGTGGGCTCAATTACAGCAGGTATTACGTTCACTCGGTTCTGGAGCTAAGAAAGTGACTATTCTAAACATTGGTGTTCTCCATGTGTTGCACCTTCCTACAGAGCCAGCTTTCACTTTCAAGTCAGACACCACAACGGCCACAAAGCCAGGTACTACACCCCACTCCAGGCTGATGACACCAAATCCTCCTTCTGCAGAAACCACAGAGGTCACTGGGAATGAGCCCTCCCAAGACCAATCTCAAACAACAGCAAAGGCCTTGGAACACACTGTCTCTGCCTCTCTGGAGAAGCCAGGTTAGCATTGACTTCGCATGCTTTCAGAGCAGTCAGCCTCTGCCTGCATGACATTATACCATCCAAAGTCAGGACAACTTAGCAACCCTCTGCCACCTGCTTTCTGTCTGCTGCAGCCTTCTTGCTCTGGTCTCTATTTTTGTGCTTCATCTTGGCTCAGTCCGATGGAAAAAAAAAGTCCATCTCCCATGTGTGACAAGGCTCACCATATTAACCTGATTTGCCAAGAATCTGAACATCTGCCTCCTCGCAATATAGGAGGACAGAGGAAGCTTTTCACCATCTGGAGTCATGATCTATGGGATGGAGGAGCTCTCGGTAATTTGTATCTTCTGTAAGGGCATATTTGATTATATTTTTTTCTTTTTCATTTAAAAAAAATTTTTATTGTTGTTCAATTACAGCTGTTGTCCCCATTTCCCTCTCCGCCCGCCCCCCCCCCCCCGCCTTTACTTGTAAGGGCATATCTGATTCCTAAGTGTGGCCCAGCATCTAAAAGAAATAATTGCTTTGCTTGTTCTTTGCTAAGATGAGTTTGGCTTTGCCAGAGATGAATTTCTCAAGGCTTTAAGGTGAGAAACAAATTGTCCAGAATTTCTCCTGCTTAATGAGAATAATGCCTTTAGGACTACAGTCATAATTGAGATGCAATTTCTTCTCTGCAGGTGCACATGCATACAATTCCACAGCCGTCTCTGGTAAGTATTTACCTTTGTCATGGCAGTGTTGATGCTTGGAGGACCATGGTCCCAGGAAGCTGAACAGTCCTGGTTTGTGCCAGCTGTCCCTGCACGATCACTGCTAGCATTTCCTTTCACTCTCAAAAGTATCTCAGTTTAGAGACAAAGTTACATGATCACCCTATTTATAGAATTCTTTATTTGACATCAGTTATCTTTATCTTGGTACCTTCCCACTGTCAGACTCCTGATATGGAAACCAGAGAGTAGACACATCATGAAAAAGGCGTATTCAGCAATTCAGTTCTGCTAGCAGGGCCAGACTTCTGTCCAGAATTATTAGGAACCACAAGTGAGTGCTGGTTTCATTGAGATGATATCCTGCCGACACATAGGTTACACTACTCTCCCAGAGTGTTAGCACCACGTACGTACAGCCAGACTGTTCAAATTTCTCAGGCTAGAAGGCTTCTTTTTACAGAAGATGAAAGAACACTAAGGCTAGAAGTTCGAATGCCTCAGGAAATGTAAGTAGGAAAATTAAAAAGTGTTAGCAAGAATGAAAGAAAAAGATGAAAGGAGAGGAGAGCTCAGAAGAGAGAAAAAGAGGAACAGAAGCAAAAAGAGAGAAATGCAAGTAGTAAGAAAGGATCTAATACTTTTGTCTGACAGGTTTTCAAATGAACCCAAAAAACTACTAATTTCACATGGGCAAAAATGATTTTTTTTTCTGATTTCCAAGTTTTCCTGCTAGGGAAGGATTCATAGTTTTGTGGTTACATTTTATCTGCATTAGTGTCATCTGGAAAAAGTCAAGTGGCTTTGGTCATTTCAGCAGTTCGTTGATTAAAATGGCTTTTTAAAAAAATCAGTCATATATGCAAAGGCAAGACATTTCAGAAAGGCTCTTTGTAGAGTAGTTTCATAGAGAAGCTATGGCATTTAATAACAAGGATGTGGAAACAAAAATATGTTTATCATTTAAGAGGAGACCAATAAATAAAGAAGCCAAGCTAATTTTTCTTTTTATGTCTTATACTGCATTAATCTTTCTACAGTTTTAAAATTTTTATTCATTTTTTTAAATTGATAATATTTGCACAGGGTTTAAAAATTTTTTTAATTACAAAAGGATATATGTAGTAAAAAGTAAGCCCTGTGTCTAAAAAATCCCCTTGCTGGAAGGAAGAAACTCCTGTTCCCAGATTTCTGTGGGCCTTTTCAGAGAAAGTCAGGATGTAACCACACACAGAGGATGAATGGTGCTGGCCAGTCAGGTGTTTTATTGTCACTGTTCTGCACCCTGTTTGTTTCCATTAGTGGTATATCTTGGAGATCCTTCTACATCAACACATAAAACCATGCTATTCTTTTTAACAGCTTCAAAATATTCCATAGCACGAATTTGCCACAATTTATTCGGCCAAACCCTATTTGGACATGTGATTGCTTACATTCATTGGCTATGTTACATGATTAATTGGAAAACCATGTATTGTTCTGCATATGTGTGAGTATAGCTATAGGATAAAATCCTACACATAAAATTTTGGGACCATATTTTCTATATAGATTTTCAAACTATTTATTGTGGGCTATAATCTAGAATATATATTTTTTCCAATTCGTGTCTCCCACTGGGTTAAACTATGAGAAAGTCACTCCTAAATTCTGAAATGTAATATGATAAACATAAACTAAACATGTACAATAGACAAAGATACCTATGTGCAAGGAACTGTTAAAATACAGAGATTTAAAAGAAAAAAATAGCTTTAAGCCTTTCATATTACATGAATAAGAAAGTCTTCTTTCAGGCTGCTTAAAATATAAAGATAGCATGTTAACAATTATAGGACAGAGCAAGTAATTTCAGCAGGGAGATAAAAACTAGATATATTTCATTTATATTACTTGAGTTTCATCTCCTAAGAAGGTATATGCTAAAATGAATAGCATGCTTATTTTATGAAAACACTTAGTGATAATGCATTCAGAGTATGTCACATACAATTGCAGGCACCTGAGACCTAAGAGTATGCCCAGGACTGTTACCAGTGACAGAGGTACTTGCTGGTGCCCTAGGCATCAGTGGGTGTTGCTATTTCTATATGAATAAGCAATCAGTTGAGTTCATCTTTGTAAGGAAATATAAATAATGCTTCACTATAGTGGTCGCTAAGTCAATGTTTAATGTTTTAATCAGCCCATTGATACTACCAATATCACTTTTTTTTAAAATAAGTTTATAAAAGGTATCACAACTTTTAAAGTTGCTATTTTTGGTGCTATAGAAAATGGTAAATAGTAGATGCTGAATAAATATTGAAAAATTTGCAAATTGGTAAGTGAATTTGAGGGCTTTAACCTTTGAATAAATATTAAAGTGTGACTCATCATTTCATTGCCTTCAATATCTACCGCCTCCTTTGGCAGTCATCCTCATCAATATCTTTATTCAATAATTCCAATATCTGCTCTCTGATTCTCGACTAAGGTATTCTTGAAGAGTCTCAATTGTAAAAAATAAGGTAAAAAAATGCTACCTATGACAGTGTTCACATAGCCATATTCATGTAGTACACTGAGAACAGGAGTTTGATTTTCTGAATGCGTTACAGCTGTAGTCGGGCCATCGGAAATAAGTTCGCTGTGCTCAGTCTGCTCGACCTTTCATAGGAGCTGCATCTCTGTCATTCATCTGTCCAGTCAATACAAATTGAGATCCTATTTTGTGCCAGATATGGTCCTACACTGCAATGAAATGCAGATTTCTCATTAAAAAACAAATAGCACTTACTTTTTTAAAAACATTTTTCCTTTTTATTGAATTTATTGGGGTGACTTGTTAACAAAATTACAGGTGTCAGGTGCATAGTCCCACAGCACATCATCTGTACACTGTGCTGTGTGTGCACCTCCCCAAGTCAAGTGTAAATGGTACTTAAAATGTGCATACTTCAACTTATGGAATGTTAATGATTTTATTCAATCAATTAAATATTGATTATCTACTCTGACCGCAACACTTAGAATGTTCTCAGTATAGTAAGAGATAGAAAAGAAACTAGGAAAAGTGCCCAGGCATAATGAATTGACATTCTTTTTCAAAATTGCCCTCATCAAATACAAACACACAAGGATCCTGGGCACAGCAACATCAGAAATGCGTACTAAGCCCTGGCTGGCTTAGCTCAGTGGATTGAGCACGGACTGCGAACCAAAGTGTCGCAGGTTCGATTCCCAGTCAGGGCACATGCCTGGGTTGCAGGCCACGGCCCCCAGCAACTGCACATTGATGTTCCGCTCTCTCTCTCTTTCTCCCTCCCTTCCCTCTCTAAAAATAAATGAATAAAATCTTTAAAAAAAAAGGGACAGATGTGTTAAAAAAAAAAAAAGAAATGCGTACTGAATGACCTAGTTTGCAGGTGTTGCTAAGGAATGGCAATTCCCTATATATTCACAAAGGACCTTTCATCAAACACGTGGAATAGTAGTCACTGGGTGTCTGGACTGCCTCACAGCCTCAGACCCAACATGCACTGTAGGTTGAACTCAAGGCAGCAGCACTGACCTTCTTGGCGTCCTGTGTAATAATCCACTTTTTCTCCTCCCTTTCCCAGACTCTAATCCTCTTCTCTCATCCTCCATCTCGCCAAATCTCTCTCACTTCCTATTTCTCTAATCCATGCACCGCCCCCAACCCTGAGGAAACATGAAAGGGTGGAGAATTGTGGCAGTTGATATTTTAGTCCATTGTTTTAGTGATTCTGGTTTCAATTTCTCTACTAAATTTGTCTGTTATAACTAAGGAAGAGGCCAAGCATTTGAGTTTAATTCACTAAATTCAAATTGCTTTGTTTGGATCACTGGCTCAGAAGACCTCTTCTCACTTGAGTTTGAGTCTGCAGTTTTTATTCTCATTAAAAGGAAACCGGAAGAAGCATTGTGAAACACAACTATTGTTTACATTGACTTGCCTTTTCCAATAAATCTCTCTATAAACAGTAAATGCACACTAAGCGGATTAGTCAGTGTGAAGAAATAGCTTATCATAGGCTGCAATATCTTTGCTGATAACAGATTTCTGACTTTTAGTCCTGCTGATGAGTAATATTAAGTTGGAAAACTCAAAACATCTGTCACCAATTTCCCACGTTTTCTGTTCCTTCTTTTGGAACAAGTTTTCTATGCTTACTTCTACTGAAAGTAGTTTTGAAGACTTGTAAAGTTGTAAAGTTTTGCCCAAATTTTTGAGGGAAAAATAAGGGTGCGTATTATATATGGGTGTTAGTAATTCTGCATCTATATAAATGTTTTTAATTCTTTTATTTATGCTGATGTGTTTAAAATGTAACTTTAAAAAGCATCTGTATATCTGTATGCAAAACAATGCCCTGGAATACAATAACTGGTTTAGTTTCTAAATATAAACAAGTAAATAATTAATTGAATTAAAAAATTAAAATGAAAGATTTTTTCCTGAAAGTGTGGACCAAAAAATGTGGGTGTGCATCATATATGGCAAAATATGGTCCTTTCTCATGTCCTTAGAATTCCTAAAAGCAGAATTAGAGAGTCAAAGGAGATAGTCTTCTCTAAAGCTTTTGTTATGCTGCCGACTCCCCTTGAGGAAAACTGCATACATTTACACTCCTACCCAGGAGAGAACCTGGTTTTGCCACACATCCATGTATTTAGCTGTTTTTCAAGATGGTTGTATTTTGAAAGCTGAGCCATGGGATATTCCTCTTGCCTACAAAGTTATGTGTTGGTTGTATAGGCACAGGTCCAAAAAGCTTAATAGTCTAGGAGACGGAAGTGACTCATGGCCCCCAGTGAGACAGCTGGTTGTCCAGATGTTCAGGGTTGTCATGGGGCAGCTAGGTGATTTTTGCAGGGAGATTTCATAACATTAAGTCAAACTGGCCAAATTTGCTTGGAGCTTATTATTTACACAAGTGTTTTAAAAATAGCTATGCTCACCCTGCCCACAGGATAAGCCTTTTGCTTCCACACAAAGATCCCACTGTTCAGGTCTAATAAATCTAAAAGCTGTCATCACTGCTGGCCTTCCACCCTTAACTCCTCCCACCCCTCTGTGCTGTCCCTTACAACTCAGTCCACATGTTTTGTTCCTTTTCTTAAACATTACCTTATTCTCCTCTCATCTGTAGGACCTCTCTTATAACACCTCTTCCTTCTCCTTATCACCCTTCCTCTGTCATAAAAAGTAGCAAATAAATAAATAATGATAATGAAATTGGAAGACAAATGGCACTGCAAGCTATCATTTCTATTTTCTTTTTCCTTTGGTTCTAGCCTTTTATTTACAGTTCATTCTTGATTTTACTTTATTATTTTTAAATATATTTTATTGCTTATGCTATTACAATTGTCCCATTTCCCCCTTCACTCCCCTCCACCCTGCACCCCCCTCCCACCCACATCCCCCCCTTTAGTTCATGTCCATGTGTCATACTTATAAGTTCTTTAGCTTCTACATTCCCCATACTATTCTTACCCTCCCCTGTCTATTTTCTACCTACCATCTATGCTACTTATTCTCTGTACCTTTTCCCCCTCTTTCCTCCTCCTACTCCCCTGTTGCTAATCCTCCATGTGATCTCCATTTCTGTGGTTCTGTTCCTGTTCTAGTTGTTTGCTTAGTTTGTTTTCATTTTTGTTTTAGATGTTGTTGTTAATAATTGTGAGTTTGCTGTCTTTTTATTGTACATGTTTTTCATCTTCTTTTTCTTAGTAAGTCCCTTTAACATTTCATAAAATAAGGGCTTGGTGATGATGAACTCCTTGAACTTGACCTTATCTGGGAAGCTCTTTATCTGCCCTTCCATTTTAAATGAAAGCTTTGCTGGATAGAGCAGTCTTGGATGTACGTCCTTGCCTTTCATGACTTGGAATACTTCTTTCCAGCCCCTTCTTGCCTGTAAGGTCTCTTTTGAGAAATCAGCTGACAGTCTGATGGGAACTCCTTTGTAGGTAACTGTCTCCTTTTCTCTTGTTGCTTCTAGGATTTTCTCCTTCATTTTTACTTTGGCTAATGTAATTATGATGTGCCTTGGTGTGTTTCTTCTTGGTTCCAACTTCTTTGGGACTCTCTGAGCTTCCTGGACTTCCTGGAAGTCTATTCCCTTTGCCAGATTGGGGAAGTTCTCCTTTATTATTTGTTCAAATAACTTTTCCACTTGTTGCTCTTCCTCTTTTCCTTCTGGTACCCCTATAATTCAGATGTTGGAACGTTTAAAGATGTCCTGGATGTTCCTAAGTCTCTCATTTTTTTGAATTCTTATTTCTTCATTCTTTCCTGATTGGATGTTTTTTTCTTTCTTCTGGTCACCTACACCTTCCTTCCTACACCATTGATTTGAGTCCAGGATTCCTTCCCATCACTACTGATTCCCTGCACATTTTCCTTTATTTCACTTAGCATAGCCTTCATATTTTCATCTAATTTGCAACCAAATTCAACCAATTCTGTGAGCATCCTGATCACCAGTGTTTTGAACTGTGCATCTGATAGGTTGGCCATCTCTTCATTGCTTAATTGTACTTTTTTCTGGAGCTTTGACCTGTTCTTTCATTTGGGCCATGGTTTGTTTGTTTGTTTTGTCTCAATGCACCTGTTACACAGTGAGGGGTGGAGCCTTAGGTGTTCACCAGGACTGGGTAACCCACATCGCTGTGTTGTGAAGCTGTATGTGGGGAAGGGGTCTGAGAGGGAACAATGGCATTTGCTCTGCTCTCTGCCACATTTCAGTCATTTCCCCCACATCCCCCAAGCAAACTGGGTCCTTCTGGTGCTGATTCCCATGTGGGTGGGTTTGTTACATTCTAGGACCCTGTGGGTCTCTCCAACAAACTTTCCTGTGAGGCTGGGAGTTTCTCAATCAGGTGTTTTAATCAGCATTTTGAGGCTTTATTTCCCCAAGCTGGGACCCTGGGTTGCACAGTCTGTCTTGCTCCCCAGTTTTGCCTGGTTTATCTGCGCACAAATGTGGGAACCACCCAGTCCACCAGCCACCTTGTGCACCGTGCCTGTCCACATTCTACTGCCTCACTGCATCTGCCAGCTGCAGCTTTGCCTCAACCCCTCTCCGTCCCAGCTCCCCAACTCCGCCCCTCCTACCCATCTGGATGAACGTGTCTACTTTAACTCCTTGGTTGTCAGACTTCCACACAGTTCAATTTTCTGTCAGTTCTAATTGTTTTTTGTTTCTAAATTGTTGTTGTCCTTATTTTGGTTGTGCGAGGAGGCACAGCATGTCTACCTATGCCTCCATCTTGGCCAGAAGGCACTGATTAAGCTATCATTTCAGGTTTTTGCGAAGCTGCAGAAAAGGGGGAGGTCATGTCAAAGGACAACCAAGGAGGACCCTTGCTGTGTCTGTTGTTTTCCTGACTTTGGAGTTAGCAGCAAGCATTTCTTCTCACAAAGTGCTAGCCTCCTCATCCTCATATGTCCACCTCAGCTTCTGATCCCCTCCTGACTTACTCTTGTCCTTTCCCATCACCATGTCACTCAGCTCAGGAAGCACAAGGATTGGGAGCAGAGGTCTGGGTATAAGATGAATGGGGACAGTTTGAACTGGCAGTGTCAGTGGGAAAGAAGTGAACTTTTTGCCCAGATGAATAGATTGGATTTCATGGACCTTAAGAAATGTTAACAACAGTAAGCTGGTTGGGGAGGTGTTTGGATCTCTCTTCAGGAACGTAAATTGTAAAGAATTTTTAGATTCTTGGAAATGAATCTGCTACCTGGACTTTTAGCATGATACCAACTTAGTTCTCTTGTTTTACATTGGCAGTATCCATACCTGTCCTTGTGATTTGTGGAGTGTGTGTGGCATTTCTTCTAGTACGTTACTGCAAAAAATCAAGGTGAGTGGCACAGGAAAATCACATTAGACAAGATTCTTCCGTTCCTCTGAGAAAAAAGCTTCATTATCATGACTCTGGCCCTTTCCTGGCTAGAGACGCTGGCTGTCACTCTCACCCCCTTCTGTGTTGGCCAAAAGGAGTGTTGGAGCTGAGGAGTCACTGAGCCAGTCCTAGAGAGCCCTTCACTTTCCAAAGCAAGCCACTAATCAGAAATGGGGCCACCAGAACCTAACTGATGACATGGGGCCAATTTTACTGAGAGCCAGCTCAGAAGGAAAGGCTGTGCCAAATAACCAATTTGATATACATGCAATTTGTATCAATTCTTATCATATAGTCATGAATATATTCTTCTTGAACACATATTAAATATGGATATAACTTTTTATAAATATACTCCTTCATGTCAGCCTTACTTTTATATTTGTAATAATTGAAATTGGACATGTCAGCATTTGTGACCAGATTATTTCTGCCACTTGCTGAAATTTCAGATTTTACTACTTTTCTAGTCTTCAGTCATTTTCATCATTCTTTCATTAAAGCTTTAAATGATATATTAGCCTTAATTTTATACTTCTATCAATCAGTAATCACTATTTCAGCACTCCAGATTAATGTGGTTGCTCTGGATCCTTCCTCAGCATTACACAATGAATGGATATCAGATTTGTTGAAAATAAACTTTTAGTTACTAGTAAAAAAAATTCTTTTCTAAATATCTTATCCATATAAAACTATACCACCCTTTCAGCCTAACTCTGAAAAAAATGAACATTTCATGAAATGCTACTGTAAAACCAAAATGAAAACATCATATAAAAATTTACATAAATCTTCAAAATCTGGCAATACCATCGCAACCAACAAGAAGTGACATAAACCTCACAGTTTAGAAATTAATAAACTAAAGATAATATATTACTTGAACACTTGTCAAAAAACAAAAAATGTTAAAATGTTGGCAAAAATATGACTTTTAAAAGGATTTTCAAAATGTCCTTATAATAATTTCCATATAAAATGCTGCATTTGGAGTTACACTCTTAAGAAATTGTAATGACTATATTAATTGACTATATTTAAAAAAGAATACACACACAATATGTTAAAAGAATAGTACATTAAAAGTATATTCTTAAAAGTTTTTGAAAATGTGGTATAAATGGCCAATAAATATACTCATAAGAGGAAATATCAATATCCTCAGACTATGTTAGAGAAATATTCATAAATATATCTTTAAGAATTGGTTGACCTCCAAGAAGCTCCAAGTGTTTATTTTTAAAAGTCCTAAAAAGTGCTTATCCACAGGAAGTGGATTCAATAATCCAGGAAAGAAATCAGTGACTCAGATACTCATGGCCTAAAAAACATGGCAGAAATATGGAATTAAAGTATTATGCCTCCCCTTCTCTTGGTTACTCAGGAACTGTCAATGTAGTTGTTTGTTTATTTATTTAACACTAAGTGCCAAATCACTACATCATTTTTATCAGGATTATCACATTGGACTTATCCGGGCTCCTAGTCTTTCTCTCCTCTTGTTCTCGCTGTCTGAACTACCACTTTTTAGCAGAGAGTTGGCAAAGTGGGGGAAGCTGCTCCAACAGCACTGGGAACTCTGGTGAATGAGGGGATTAAAAATACCAAAATGTGAGTTAAACAGTATCTGTGAATGGAGTTTTCTCCTTTTGAGTGTTCAACAGGGACTATGTACTTCATTTGAGGGCAAGTCCTCTTTTTAAAACCTGTCAATTACCTGCTTTACAGGCAAAATTCCTGGACACCCAGCGTTCAGATGGAAAATATGGAAGATAGACCAATGACTGGGGGAACCGACGGCAGAGAGGAGGACACAGAAAACCACCACATAGCCTAGGAAACTCCAGGGGCCAGCGGGACCAGCAAGGGCTTGAGTGAAGGCACCAGTTTTGCTCTGGCCAGAGGGAACCTAGAAAAGACTCAAGAGGTTGGGTGCCAAGGAAAGCTGCTGGGATGCTAAAATGACCGGGCATTATTTTATCAACTGTGCCTACCCTAGACACTGCCTGGATGAGTAGGTTCTCCAGGCTTAGCACAAAAACCACATGCCAGGCCCTGCTTCAGATATAGGGCCGAGTTACCAAAGTCCCAGCTTGAAGGCCTCAGGTCTTCCTATCAGGGCTTTTATTCATTATGATATTTACTCAGGATAGCTTATCAGCTTCACTATTTCTTCTGTCCCTCCTCTTGGCTTGCACTTTACAAAGAAAAGAAATATACCTGAGGCTCTAAGTGAACTTAGTAGGCTCCTCTGGCAGGGAAAAGTCTATAAGGATGGCATCAGGTTTTCAGCTCCTAAAACTTTCTCCAGTTAGGTGCTCTGCATTTACTGAAAGGGAGGAAAGAGATATTGTGCCCAGTGAATCCTCCTGATTTAAGGATTCAGGAAGAAAACTGAACTCAGTGACATTTTCTGTATATATACATTTATATTTATATTCCCTTATCTATTATATCTACATATTATGTGACCTCTATTTTGAAATTGTACCTTGTATAAACAAAATAAAATGTCTATTTTCAATTAAAAATGTAGTAAAAGAATCACTGAAAGAAATGTACACACACACATAAAACAAAACAAAAAAACAAGAGGATAAAGAACAGGAATATTGAATCCCAGATGGTTGAGCTCAGCTTCTATAAAAGGAGAAATTCTTAGCCCTGGCTGGCATAGCTCAGTGGATTGAGCGCGGGCTGGGAACCAAAGTGTCCCAGGTTCGATTCCCAGCCAGGGTACATTCCTGGGTTGCAGGCCATAACCCCCAGCAACCGCACATTGATCTCTCTCTCTCTCTCTCCCACTCCCTCCCTTCCCTCCCTAAAAATAAATAAATAAAATATTTATTTAAAAAAAAAAAAGGAGAAATTCTTGCCTAAAGCTGGATCAGATCACAGTTTTAGAGAATTTCTTATGAGGTTTCCATGTGAGAAGCCACAAGTGGCAGGTTATGGCAGGTATGCCTGGTAAAAACATGCTCTTGTGCTGAATTGTTTTTCTCTTCCTTTCTTTGCTGTTTATAAAATTTTAAAAATAAAATCATGGTTCTATTTCCACCTCCTCATTTTTTAAATGAGAAAATTGAGGCTCAGAGAAGCTGACTTGCCCAAGACTCATGGCTCAATTAATGCCAGAGTTTGAATGGAATTTAGGATGGGGAGGGGGCGGGTGGGGAATAGTAGTCTCTGTCTGGTAAACTGGGATCAGCTGCCCAATCACACAGCCAGGGGTAGCCAAGCATTTGTGAGGCGGGATATAGCAATCAATTCATGCTCTGCTAGAAGCTCTCAAAGTGTCATTTCTTCTTAACTTCTTTGTGTTACCAATTTAGATGGTTTCATCAAAAGCAAAGGGTAGGAATTTAAATGGCTGGTGCTGGGAATTTTAGAGCCATACATTTTCACTATGTGCAAATACCTCTTTCAATGAGTGGAAAACTCACTACTAACATGTGAGCTGAGCCATTTTATTCACTATTGGCTTTAATTACTCCATTATCCTGAAGCTGCCTGACTTAAACTCTTTAGCTCCTTGGCTCTAAGTTTCTAGGGCTGGATCCACTTTGTTCTTTTTAAGGAGTTTTAAGAGTCTGATCCTTGTTATTTGTAAAAGTAATATGACAGAACACACAACTTACATAAAAAATTGGGCAGATATTCAGTGGAATCAAATTTTGACAGGTTTCTATAAAGTGTAAGAGGGCCAAGTCACAGGGCTAGTTCACAGATTTGTGGTTTGAATTCACCACTGCTTTTGGAAAAGCGAGTGATATGATTCTGGGGGCCCATTTTTGAGCTTTGAAATCACTGGCTCACGTCCATCACAGAGGCAGCCCATGGGCCATCAGTCACAAATCGAGTTCAAGCTGGGTAAATTACATGACAAAAATTATATCTAGATAATTAGATCTAGACATGGAAGCAAGCAGGATGGGGTGGAGTTGAGGTCTGAAAGGACCAGGGAGAGTGGAGTGGGGTGGATAAATGACTAAATAAACAAGTCAGGATTTTTTTCTCCCAAAGACTTAAAGGGGTAAAATGAACTCTTTTACCAGGTGGTGTAGTTCTTCTAAAAAAATGTTTAAATAACTTTACAATGCCAAAATATAGTATGGTCCCAGAATTTATCTATCAAGCAGTGATAAACATCTCAAAAGTAAGACTGTATCTTCATCTTTGAATTCTCAGAGACTGATGCAGTGCCCTGAAGGTGATTAAGAAATGCTAGATCAATAAATTAAAAGCTTCCTAAATGAAGTATGAAAATTTTTTCTGGGACAGGGAAAGCTGTTGCCAGGCACAGCTACAAAGGAGGTGATATTTGGGGGCATTCAGCCACTTTTCTTTTCTTTGTGCATCCCATCTCCCCATGCTTCTCTGACAGTTCCAAGCACTGCCTCAAGTTCTATATCGCTGTCCCCATTTTTACACACAATGGGGCTTGTAAAATTGCCCAGAGGGTTTAGCTTGAGAAGGCACAACATGACCTGGAAGTGAGGGGCTGTACATGGACAGCAATAAAAAGCTATGCTGGAAGATATATAGTACATAGGGAACTGAGGCATACTTTTTCTGTTGCATCAGTGCCCCCTTCCTAACCCATACCCCTTTCCCCCTACCAGTAGACTGCCTGCCAGAGATCTCCAAGATCACCATTTTCCCATGCTACCTGAAAGCCTCAGACTCAGCCTATCTGGGAAGAATCCTGCTAACTGACCTGCTGTGATGCTACTTGCTCTAGTTGCATAGCAAAACACCACTCTTTCCTATCTCCATGCTGACTGGGCTCTGCAAGGCAGTTCTGTTTTATGTGCAATTAACTAAAATCACTCATTTGGCTGTATTCAGTTAGAGGCCGGACTGAGCTCAAAGGTCTGAGAAGGCTTCACTCACTTGTCTGTTGCATCAGCACTTCTCTACATGACTCTCCACATGGCTAGCTTTGACTTCCTCACAGTATGGTGGCCTGGGGCAGTCAGACTGCTAACATGGTAACAAAGAAGAAACTGCCAGGCCCCTTACAGGCTGGAGAAGGAACTGCCATGTATTGCTTCTGCTCATTTTATTGGCCTGGATATTTGAGGAGTATCTCACACATAATGGGACTTGAGTTGAAGGGTGGGTGTGACTTAATAAACAAAAGCAGGGAGGGAGGGTTCTACCCACGGGGACTGACAAGGCAAAGACAGACAGGAATGCAAGTGACAGGTTCAGAAAAGAAAGAGCAAGGCAGTTGGAATGACAAACTATTTGTAGGACATTACAGACAAGGCAGGAGTCTATTTGTGAAGAATCATGCTTCTGTTATAACCCCCTGGGATTGTATATGACATTAGCTAGAGTTCCAGGAGAATTGCTCAGTAACTATATGTCAAATGAATTGTTTTTAAGAAACCTTAAGAATGAAGGTATTGCAGGGACTGAATACAATCAGCAGAACTGTAGGGTCTCACCCCAAGTCCTTGGTTCTACCCAATGGCCCCCTCCTGGTAGGTGTCACCATCATAAAGTTAGATGGTTATTTAAATTCCAGGGTTGTTTCGTCACTTCTCTGGGCAGAGAGCCAAAGAACTGATTATAAAACAAATATGTAATCTTTAAAGTCCCCTTTGAGATCAATGCAATCCAGAGGGCACCTGAGTTGCTCCAGGACCCAGTGGCCCGGGCTCACCTGAGTTGCATGTGGCTGATGGTGTCTTCAGCATGTTTCATGAAGTTTCAGAGGCTCCCGAAGCACCTTAGTGGTTACCCAGGGGCAGGGGGGAGCCTAGAAAGAATTCCAGTCCTGTCTAATTAGAGCAGCTACACTCTTCAAACAGGGGTAAAATTTGGCTTAAAGATTGTCGCGGCTAAGAACATCTATGCCTTCTGTTTTTAACAAATGTGGGTTTTTTTTTTTAAGAGTCTAGCTCCAACTGTTTATATGATAGTAGTGGAAAAACCATGGGTCTGGAATGGCACTTGAATTTTAACCCAAGCTCTACTCCATGTGCCAGGGCACAGGTGTCTGGGCCCAGTCATTGTATGGCCTGTTCCATCACCTGCTCCTCCAGGTTTGCTGTGATGACTAAATGAAACAATATACACAAATTCCTAAGTGTGTCTACTATGTAGGAGGTACTTGATAAAAGCTAAATTCATTTCCTAAATGAGATCTATTTGTATACTGGACAATATGGTTGGGTGGCTGCCTACTCCTCTTCTTCCTTCTCTAGTGAGTCCCAACATTTTGCATACTTACCCTCTTCCACACAGTCATGTGCATCAAAGGAAGCTGACCTCATCTCAAGCTTCGAGAAACAAAACGCTCATTATTTTAAACCATACTTTTTGCTAGTGATTGGCTTAGGAATGGGCAAGTGACCTGCTTCTGACCACTGAGATGTGAGATTGACTAGGGAGGCTTCTGGGTAAGGTTTCCTTGCTCCTAAGGGACACAGAAGACAGGCTTTCTTCCCTCTGACACTGCTATACCTGGAACTGCCAGAACTGCTGCAAACAGCTTGTTGCAGAGAAGCCAGCCTGGGGCAGGGAGAGGCAAAACAACCTGGCTTCCTAACAACAGTGCTGAACAGCTGATGTCACCTCTTCAATGCCTGTCAAGAGTTTTTGTTTGGGGTTACTCATAGCCCAAATATCCTGATACTGAATTTAGTAATTGTAAGTGGAGGTATTATAATAGACCCTAAAATGAGGAACTGCTGAGCAGAGGAGGTGGGACAGAGGCTAGTAAGGTGCCTACCACTTTAGGTTAGGAAGCCAGTGTCCCTTTGTTATGCAGTTCTGAAACAACTGATTAAAATGTTACCTGTTTTACCCTGGGTACAGATTAGGGAAATGTAATATTAGTAAAATGGTTACTTAAAAAAATTCAGAACCATTGAATTGGACATTTAAAAAGGGGGGAATCCCAGGATGTTCACGCTGTGTTGGCTATTTCCCAAGGCCTTAGGTAAGGTCCTTTAAAAGATGGGCCTGGGGCCCTGGCAGGTAGCTCAGTTGGTTAGATCATCATCTCCCGATACACCAAGGTTACAGGTTCAACCTCCAGGTCCTGGCACATGCAGAAGCAACCAATAAACACATAAATAAATGGAACAACAAATCGAGGCCTTGCACTCACTTTGGCAGCACATATACTAAAACTGGAATGATACAGAGAAGATTAGCATGGCCCCTGTGTAAGGATGACATGTAAATTCATGAAGTGTTCTGTATTTCTAAGGGAACCAACTGTATGGGAAAATATATTTGCCGATGATATCTCAGACAACGGTTTGATCTCCAAAATACATAAAGAACTCATATGACTCCACTCCAGGAAGACAACAACCCAACTAAAAAATGGGCAAAAGACTTGAACAGACACTTCTCCAAGGAGGACACAGAGAGGGCCCAGAGACTTATGAAAGGATGCTTAGCATCACTAGCCATCAGAGAGATGAAAATTAAAACCACAATGAGATACCACTTCACACTGGTCAGAAAGGCCATCATAAACAAATCAACAAACAATAAGTGCTAGTGAGGTTGTTGGGAAAGGGGAACCCTAGTACATTGTTGGTGGGAATGCAGACTGGTGCAGAGACTCTGGAAAACAGTAAGGAATTTCCTCAAAAAACTAAAAATGGAATTGCCTTTTGACCCAGCAATTCCACTGCTGGGATTATATCCTAAGAATCCTGAAACACTAATTCAAAAGAAGCTATGTACCCCAATGTTCATGGTAGCACAATTTACAATAGCCAAGTTCTAGAAACAGCCTAGGTGTCCATCAGTAAATGAGTGGATCAAAAAACTGTGGCACATTTACACAATGGAATACTACACAGCAGAAAGAAAGAAGGAGCTCCTACCCTTCATAAGAGCATGGTTGGAACTGGAGAGCATTATACTAAGTGAAGTCAGCCAGGCAGTAAAAGACAAATACCATATGATCTCACCTATAAGTGGAATCTAATTAACAAAACAAACAAGCAAGCAAAATATAGCCAGAGATGTTGAAATTAAGAACAAAATGACAGTAAGTGGAGGGGAGAAGGAAATAACAGGGGAAAAAAGGGAAAGGGTCATCAATGGATGTGTATAAAGGACCCATGGACAAAGCCAAAGGGGGGAGGATTGAGGGTGGGAGATGGGGGTGGGTGGACAGGGGAAAGTGATGGTGGAAAAATTGAGATAACTATAGTGGAACATTAATAAAAAATGATAAAAGAGAAAAAAAAATTGTGGACTGCCAGCCAAGATGGAGGCATAGGTAGATACACTTCACCTCCTCACACAACCAAAAGAAGGAAAACAACAAATTTAAAAACAAAAGATAACCACAACTACCAGAAAAGCAAACTATATGGAAGTCCGATAACCAACAAGTTAAAGAAGAAACATTCATCCAGACTGGTAGGAGAGGTGTACATAGGTAGCAGGGGTGGAGAATACTTGAGGCAAGGTGCAAGATGGAGGACTGGGTGAGGTGGTGGCTGGCAGAGCAGGCTGTCCTACACTGGGATGTGGATAAACTAGGAGGAACAATTGGGGAGTGAGACAGACCATACAACCCAGGGTTCCAGTGCAGGGAAATAAAGCCCCAAAACCTCTGACTAAAAAAACCTGTGGGGGTTGAGGTGGCAGGAGAAACTCCCAGGCTCACGAGAGAGTGGATTGGAGAGGACCATGGCATCCTAGAAAGTACACAAAACCACTCAGCGGGAAATCAGCACCAAAAAGGCCCAATTTGCTTGTGGGTAGCAGGGGAAGTGACTGAAAGCCAGCTGAGAGTTGAGCAAGTGGCACTGTTTCCTCTTGCACACCTCCCCAACATACAGTGCCACAATCCAGCGATGTGGGTTGACCTGCCCTGGCAAATACCTAAGGCTCCACCCCTTACCGCATAACAAGCACACTGAGACAAAGAAACATGGGCCAAATAAAAGACAAGATCAAAGCCCCGGAAAAAATGCAACTAAGAGATGAAGAGATAACCAACCTATCAGATGCAGAGTTCAAAACACTGGCCATCAGGATGCTCACAAAAATAGTTGAGTATGGTTGCAACATAGAGGAAAAAGTGAAGGCTGTGAAAAATGAAATAAAGGGAACCACCAGTGAAGGGAAGGAAACCAAGACTGAAATCAATGGTTTGGAACAGAAGGAAGAAATTAATATTCAACCAGAACAGAATGAATAAACAAGAATTCAAAAAAATGAGGAGAGCTTAGGAACCTCCAGGATAACTTTAAATATTCCAACATCTGAATCACAGGGGTTCCAGAAGGAGAAAAGGAAGAGCAAGAAATTGAAAACTTATTTGAAAACATAATGAAGGAGAACTTCCCCAATTTGGCGAAGAAAATAAATTTCCAGGAAGTACAGAAAGCCCAGAGAGTCCCAAAGAAATTGGACCCAAGGAGGGACACACCAAGGCACTTCATAATCACATTATCCAAGATTAAAGAGAAGGAGAGAATCTCAAAAGCAGCAAGAGAAAAGGAGACGGTTACCTACAAAGGAGTTCCCATAAGATTATCAGCTGATTTCTCAAAAGAAACCTTGCAGGCAAGAAGGGGCTGGAAAGAAGTATTCCAAGTCATGAAAGGCAAGGACCTACATCCAAGATTATTCTAGCTAGCAAAGCAATAATTTAGAATGAGAGGACAGATAAAGTGCTTCGAAGGTCAAATTAAAGGAGTTCATCATCACCAAGCCCTTATTATATGAAATGTTAAAGTGACTTATCTAAGAAAAAGAAGATCAAAACTATGAACGGTAAAATAACAACAAACTCACAACTATCAACAACTGAACCTAAAAAAAAATAAAAAACAAACTAAGCAAACAACTAGAAAAGGAACACAATCACAGAAATGGAGATCACATGGATGGTTATCAGTGAGGGTGGGGAGAATGGGGAAAAAGTACAGGGAATAAGAAGCATAAAGGGTAGGTACAAAATAGACAGGGGAAGGTTAAGAGGAGTATAGAAAATGTAGAAGTCGAAGAACTTATATGTATGATCCATGGACATGAACTAAGGGGGGGATGGTTGTGGGAGGGGGTGCTGCAGGGCAGAGGGGAATAAAGGGGGGAATGGGATAACTGTAATAGTATAATCAATAAAATATACTTTAAAAAAAGATGTTTGGCTATCCTTGGTTTAGTGCTCTGATTTAAGAGTGAGGCACTAAAACCATATTTGAAACTGAGCACTTGGGTAGTTTTAAGATTGTAGGCTCTTTCCTTGGGTAACACAGTTGGCCACTTTCCTTAAGAACCTTTAATGTCACTGTTAGTGCTTCTCCCAAAGCTGGTCATATTCCCTAGAGAAGAAAATGTCAGTTTCCCACCTAGAGTCTGTAAGCATGTGTATACACATGTATATATGTGCATATGTTTTTGTGTGTATAAAATTCATGTTAATGCTAACCCCCAAGGGGTATTAGAAGGTGGATCCTCCGGGAGGTGATTAGGTCATGAGGATGTGGTCCCATGAATGTGATTAGTGCCCTTATAAAAAAGACCTCACAGAGCTCCCTTACCCCTTCTGCCATGAGAGGACACAGCTAGAAGCTGGCTGTCTATGGAGCAGGAAGCAAGCTGTTACCAGGCACCAAATCTACTGGTGCCTTGAACTTGGACTTCCTGCCTTCAGAACTGTGAGAAATACATGTCTGTTGTTTATAAGTTGCCAAGTCTGTGGTGTTCTGTTATAGTGGCCTAAGTTAATATAGCCCCTGTCCTTAGCTGTGGCTAGTGTCTTACATAAGGTATTCCTCTATTTTATCCTCTTCAGAGATTAAACCTCTAGTCTTCTACCAGTGTTGAGGATGAGAAGTTGCCCAGATACACAGAACAGGGGGAAAAAATCAAAGGATTTAAATAAACTTTCTTCCAATGTTCCTGGTTTTTTGCTCCACCTTTACACTTTCCTTCCAGACTAACCCAGTGCCATCAATTTCCACATGTTTTCAGAGTTCTCAGGCTGAAGACTGTTTTATCAGTGAGCTAATTCAGTTATTACTCATTTATCTGCTTTCCAACTTCCAAAAATTTTGAGACTGTCATCTTTTCTGCTTTCTTTGCCCTTATGGGTTTAGGCCTTTAAAAAATCCTTTTACTGTCATTTTAATATGGTTCCAGAAAGCAACCAAAGTAAATACAGATGTTTAGTTCATCAGAATACCTGAAGTCCTCCACTCACACTTTAGCCCACAGCCGTCTGGCTTCTAGCTTTGCTGAAATTGACCATGCTAATGTTGCCATGACTCTGAGTGTAAGTTAAAAGAACACCTGTCCATCTTTATTTTCCTTAGTCTCTCTATAGCACTAGATGTTGCAGACCCTTTTGCTTAAACCTTTTCCTCTTTCAAATTTGGTGGCATGTCTATCTTTTGGAATCCATTATCACTTTCTTCACAAAATCCTCTTTCCTTTTTAATCCCAAACCTGATGTCCTTCAGGTTTGCTTCTTCGATCTCTGCTCTTTTCAATCTTGATAATATGCAGGAAAAAAGTCATCAAGTCCCTTAAATGGCCCTGGCTTTGTAGCTCAGTTGGTTAGAGTATCATCCCAATACACCAAGGTTGTGGGTTTGATCCCCAGTCAGGGCACACACCAATGAATTCATGAATAAGTAGAAAAATGAATCAATCAATCTCTCTCTCTCTCAGAGTCAATACATTTTAAAAAAAAATTTAAGATTCTTAAACTGGACTACCTTTTTAGTACATAACTATCACTTATATACTGAAAACCCTAAAACCTGTATCTCCATCCCAAAGCAATCTGTTGAAATATAGACCTATTTTCCCAATAGCCCTCTGGACAATTCTACATGGATTTCTCAAAAGCACCCCAAACTCAACATGTCAAAAACAAGATCTATCACTGTTTTTACACAAACCTACTACATCTCCTATTTTCTGTTTGAATGAAGGTACCCTCAACTACCTTGTAGAACAAGCCAGGAAATTGAAGGTTTTATTGTGATTCCTTTCACTGGCTCACCATCTCCATGTAAGCACTCTCTGAGTCTCAGTGAGGCTACCACTTAATCTCAAAGCGGAAGTTCTCCAGCCCTGACCGGTGTGGCTCCGTTGGTTGCAGTTCATCCCATACATGCCTAGGTTGCAGGTTTGGTCCCTGTTTGGGGCATGTATGAGGGGAAGCCAATAGATGTTTCTTTCTCACATCCATGCTTCCTTCCCCCTCTTTCATTCTCCCTTTCTCTAAAACATAAAATAAATAAAATCTTTAAAAAGAAGTGGAAGTTCCCAAAATCACTTACAGGGCTTGTTAAATACCAATTGCTGGGTCTCAGTCTCATAGTTTCTGAACCAGTAGATCTGGGGTGAGGACTGAGAACTCTACTGCTCACTGGGGGACTACACTTTCAGAACCACTAACTTATGTATCCACCCCCTCCTCACCAGTCCCACTTCAAATGCTTTGGTCCAGCCCATCAGCTGTCATTTCTTGCTGGGATTACAACTCTTAACCTCTTAATTTATCTGATCTTCATAAAACATCCTCCAATCTACAACCGGAATGTTCTTCCTTAAAAAAAAAATGTCTTAAAATTTTTCCATGATTCCTCATAATTTTTCAGAACACCACTTAAAATCCTTGGCCTAGTGTTCAAGGACCTTTATTACCTGGCTCTCTCATTAGCCTGCTACTACTGAAGAAGATACACCCTAGCCACATATGCATCTAATTACTCAAGATTTTTCTAGTTTCATACCCTTAGTGACTGAAGTTTCAGTTACTGGTATTCTGTGATATTTTAAAAGATCCATATACCAATATTTTAGGTTTGTCTAATACTATCACCTTATTATTTAAAAAAATCTAAAATCTGAAATATGTCTTCAGAATAATTATGTGAAAGGACAAACTAATATATAGTCTACAATACACTATGGTATTTTAATATTTCTCTTGCAAAAATAATTTTTATTTTATGCGAATACCTTCTAAATAAATGGAATATGACAAAACATTTATTGTCATATAGGTAACTGCATCAGGGTATCCATGTACATGATAAAAATCAAAGAAGATAAAGACAAATAAAAAATGCTTTCTCTGAAACAATAAACTAGAATTTACTATCAATATATTGCAGATTTTTAAATTTAAAAAGATCTCCTCTAAGTTATCAAATAAAAGGAACTACTCAAATATCATTGAACCAAAAAATATATTGGGAACTAGCTTATAATTATTTTCCTTATATTCATTCTCTCAATCACTGGTTTAAAAAAAAATTCTACAGAAAATCTTGCACAAAAATACAGGGGTAGGCAAAAGTAGGTTTACAGTTGTTAGTCAAAACAGAGTTAATAAAGCTACTATAATAATCACAACTTTCATGTCTTTTTCTATATGAACAATGATAAACCTACTTTTGCCTACCCCTGTATATTCACAACATGAAATCATGGGAGCCTCTTATTTTAAAGACTATACTTTTTAGAAGATCTAACATATTTTCATTTTTATGTAGTTAAAAGTTTATTTTTTATTATGTTTTTATTCTCATCTAATTACTTATATTAAAATGATAACAGGCATTTAATTTACTTTAAAAGTTCATACTTCACTATGTATTTAAAAATGCTTTTCTGTTTGAAACATACCAAATATTTAGTTGTACTGATTTTTAAAAAATTCTTTAAAAATGAAATACCAGTACTAATTCCTAGATTCTGTTACTTTCCAAAATAAGTTCCAAAATACTAGTACTGACTGACATTTTGCTCTTGTAGGGCTATTACCACACACATCCTTTGTGCCCTTCATATTGCTCCTTCTTCCCAGAACATTCTTCCATTCTTTAATGGCTATTATTTAACACAGCTGCAGCACCACCCACTTCGTGGCAGCCTTTGGCCCTGGACTCCCATCCCCAGAGCACTTATGCAACCCTTTCTCCAAACACTTTCAGCTCGAACTGCAGGTACACTGACTGCAACCTCCTTAAGTCAGGGACCACATTTTGATTCCATATACCCACTCATATGGCTCCTGACACACCACAGGTGCTCAGTGAAGTTTTGCTGAGTTAATGAGTTGTCTTCCAATAGATGTAAGTTGCTTCCTCTCTGATTGGCAAAACTACATTTCTATGAAACATGTTAATGCGCCATCCCTTGCCACCTTTCCTCCCAACCACTCTTTTGAACAACACTGAATACTGTGACCAATCTAAATTCAAATAACTTCCTTTTACCTGCTCTTTTATTCCAAGTTATCCATAAGCATCAAATGAAGCTAGGCCAGGAATATCAGCCAAGTTGATGAAACCTCTTCCTCATTAAATTTGTCTTCAAGTTCAATTCTGTGAATTTTCCTCAATATGCAAACATTGACTTGGCACTCACCCTTTCCAAACACCCCTGGCCCAATCCAACATCATCCTTGCTGTACTCACCGCCCACTCTCTAAGCTCCACTAGAGCCCAAAGGTAGGAGAGGTCAAAGGGAGGCTGCAACAACCGAAGCTCTGAGGATGCTGTCAGACGCCACTCAACTGGCTCAGACACCAGATGTGGTGAACTCTTTGGGCAATGGCATGCCTACCCCCTCACCTGCCATCTACATCCCTGAAGTGTTATATGGCAAAAATGTAAAAATACTAAATCTGTGTACATCTAAGCAATGTGATTTTTTCACTGGTTTCTATCACAATAGCTTTATTAAAACCACCCCAAATCCCCAGGCAGCCATCCAGGCACCAACTTTCCATCTCTACCTGTTCCCATTCCTCCACCCCCAAGCCCTTGGCTGGCTAACTCCACTTCCCTCTAAAGTATTTTTTTCTTTTGGTTACAAATTACTAGATAATAGTAAGCTACTTTCTGGTATTGCTCAGTAATGCCTGTATTTATTTATTTATTTATTTATCTCTTTACCTTTGACCCCTTTCACCCACTCCCTCTCAGGTATTTCTGATCTTTAGTTCTACTTCTGGAAACACAAGAAGTCTTGCTATTGTCACTTTGTGGTTGTTTTTTTCTGTATGATGTTGCCTCCTCGTTTAGAATGTGAACTCCATGATGACAAAAGTGTGCATTATGTCATACATGTGTGAGTCTCCCCGGCATGTAAATCTCATTTTTGAAGCAGCAATTGTCACCCTGGATATTAAGTCTCACATTCTGCTTGGTGTGTTGTGTGAATAGTGACCAAGCTGTTAAAAAGAGTGAGTGAAAAAAAGAGAACTGGAAAAAGCTCAAAACAGCAGGGCTGAAGGCAGGTGTCACACACTGGTATGTCAGTTCTACAATGCTTGTTTAATTGAAACCTTGTAATAAAAGTTTAAATACATAAAATGTTGTATTCTTATTTTTTTTTTATCAAAAGAACTTCCCGATTGTCCCCAGCCTGTGTGCATGGAGGAGGGGCAGTGGAAACCGGCAACCTCTAAGGAATGGAGAAATGGCAGGTCCAACTCTGGTTGGCTTCATCTTCCCCAAAAATGTTCTGTGAGTGAATTTAGAGTCTCAGGCAAATGAGAACCCTACCTACTGGCTTTCTTCAAGTAACTGAAGTCTACACAAGGCAATCTGTACCATGGAGAATGCTCCTCCTGGCTTTCAGAAGACAAGGAAAAGCAGAGCTTCATGCCTGGGAAGCACTATATTCTCAATGGTGCGTTCCATGGAGTGCACCTGCTCAGGGGAGGCAGTCAAGAAGGCCAAAGGCCCGATGCGTTGTTCTGCACAGGAGTGGCAGAGGTGGCCACCTTTGTTTTCCTTTCTGTTGCTCTGTAGTGAGGGATAAGGAAAAGAGGGAAAAGAAACAATCAAAAAACAAGCATTTTCCACCAAGAAGTGCTGAATTGCTGTCGCACTGCCAAGGAACTTTGTGTTATGATTCTGATATTTTCAGACTTGCGCAAAACCCTTAGGTAATACAGTCATACCTTGGCACTTATTAGCTTCGGAACTCACCAAACCCTGTACTCGTCACATTTTAACAAGAAAAAAATGTTTCAGCACTTGGCGCTTGCTAGAGACTCATCTCACTTGCTAGAACCTGGATGAGTCACAACACTGCCCCACAAGAGAAAGGGCTTCATCACTTGTCGCTTGCTCAGTACTACTTGTCAGTTTCAGCACTTGTCACAAGTTCTGGAATGAATGAACGACGAGTACCGAGGCACTACTGTACTTCCCACTGCATGGTCATCTAGGGTAGATTCAACTCTATCAATTTCCCTTACAGCAGAAAACGGAATTATTAAGGCAGGGGACGAGGAGACAAGAACAAGTTCACCAGGTAAGTAGTTCTCCTCAGAGTGTCAGTCACAATCCAACCTCTCAGCCTGTGCTACCCATACTAATTTGTTATCATCATCTCTGATACAGAGGTAGATCCGGCATCTCTTGTGCCTTATATATGAAAAGCCCTCGAGAAAGATTATATCAATTTCTTTTTACCTCCCTCACCCACAGTCTAGACAGCACACATGCAATAAAACACAAATGACTAGATTAAATTCTACAGAAAACCAGAGCTGCATCCAAGACCACATACATAAGTGATGGGGAGCTTCTTCATGGTGAGCACAGTGTCCACTGGGATAGTGTTGTTGCACTGCCCCACACAGCAGCGAACCACTCCTGTTTTTAAAACATTACTCGTCAGCTCTGCTTGCAAGAAGTACTCCTGGAAAGAAAAGAGTGAGAAAGAGAACAATAGCAATACCTCTGCTACTTGGAAGCTCTTAATAGCTAAGGAACTGGAAACATTCCAACTCCCAAAATCTTGCTGCTAGATCTGAAACTGCCTTATGGCTTCCTTCCTAGACTATAAGTTCCATGAGATCACAAAGCACCTTGTTTTGTTACCAAAACCTCTTAGTGCTAACTACAGTGAGAACAGGGCTCTATAAATTAATATTTGTCAATTAAATGAATAGGTAAATCAACTAATCAAGTCATCCACATTCTTTAGTGACATCTTGGGTGCCCAGTGCTTTCACAAGTATGAAGACCAGTAACTGTTGGGAAACACCATCACTCAAAGAACTGCGAAGGGCATACATCAAATCATGTTACACACTGGCAGAGGGACTGCTGCCAACTGTTGCAAACACAATCACAGGTGAAAAGCTTCACTGGAACCCCTGGCCTTCAGGAATCCAAAGGCACATGATGCCACCACCTACACCTCCCTCCTTAAACCATGCCAGGCTGTTTTGTTTTTAAATGCCTCGCTTCCCTACTAGCAGTCAGGTTCTTTGCTTATAAAGCACTGTACATATAATCCTCACCAATGATTTCTTGGGGGTGATATTGTCCTCATCCCCATTGCACATATGAGGGCACGAGAGCCAAGAAATTAGGTGACTTGGGCAAAAGATCACAGAACTAGACTGTGGCAGATGTGAGGATCAGGCCTGGGTGTGCCTAAGTCCAGAGCCTGTGCTTTTAATCACCAAGCAACAGAGAGTCTCTCCATCTCTCTTATCATCTCCAGATACAAAGCTAAACTGACTCAACAGCACTTCTATCGTGTAGAAAGTGCTCAGAATTACTGCTGAATAAATGAGCACATGCATGCCATGACCACACAGCTCTGCTGAAAATGCCAGTTCTCCCCTTGATGCTTCACTGCTGGGGCTCAGTGTCTCAAAGACAACTAACCACCTTTGAGTGTCCCCTGTGCTTTCCCCAATTGACTGTAGAACAATTATTTCACCAGTTCCATGTGGCCCTTCACCTCCCTCCTCAGAGGTACAGTCAACAGAAGTACAGAGCGATAAGCAGCTCACCCAAAGTCACCAAGTGTCCAGCTGGAAAAACTGGGATGTGAATGGAGGCAGTCTGGTCTGAGGCCTGATTATGTTCAGCCTCAGAACGCGAGGGGATGCTGCTTTCAACCATTCAACTGAGCACCAACCAGGCACTACTGTAGGGATATGCCTGTGAGATTTGGATTAAGGATCTAAGATGCTAGGAGGCTAAGAAGCTATTTATGAGCAACTAGCATAACTACATGTCACTTTACAATTCGTTAGTGTAGTGATTCCCTTCATTTCCTCAAAAACTAAAATAAGCAAAGGACAAATAAATAGGTTCCTGGTGATTAGCTAGATTCTCTAAGAATGTCAGAGAAAAAGTAGACTGGCTGCCCTACTCTTGGTTACAGGGGAGACCAAATGATTTATCACTCTATGTAGTGGGAAACAATGGCTCACTTTTGTTCTAAAACCTCACCATGTATGACTATACTGTTTACAACACGCTTTCATATTCTCTAAATTATTAACCCTCCTCCCCTCTGTCAGAGCCTTTGAGATCCCCTATAGTCTTCCTCTCTGAGCAGAAGGTGTACTTAGCCACTTCTGAAACAGGATGTCCCCAAATTGATTCATAAGCTATGATAAAGAAAAAACAGAAGTACTCATACCTCACCCAAGGTCTCTGAGACTTACAAACATCTTCACAAAATGGGCCATGTATCAGGGGGTTCCACAGAGCACCCTGGGAGCCAACAGATGTTTCCCAACTTCAACTCATAAGGGGTAAGTCTCTCTCTAGAGTCCATACTCTTTATGAAGAAAACTCGCTTCCCTCCAAGAATGTATGCAGTACCCAATTGATAAGCTTCCAGTTAGCTTTAAAAAGCCTATTTGATTCTTATACATAAATTGGTGGGACTCTAAGGCATACAATCTCTGTGAAGGATTTGGCAATATCCAGAAAAATCATACAACTATTTATCTTTTGCCCAGAAATTTAGATTCTAGAAATGTATTCCCCAAAATGCACAAGCAAGAATAGAAAATGACTGCATTGTGGCATTATTATTAAAGCAAAACATCAGAAAGAACCCAGTACCCGTCAGTGTGAGACTGCATGAATCATGATGTGTCAACACAGCGACTACTACTCAGCTGTACAAAGAATGAGGAAGAACTTCACAGACTGACAGTGATTTCCATGCATATTTCTCGGTGACAAAGTGAGATATAGAGCACTATAAATAGAATGATACCTTTTGTGAAAAAGGAGAATATAAAAATATATACATTTTTACAAAAAAAACCCCGTAAAGAATAGATCAAAAACTAGTTTAAAAATAAGCTATTAATGACAGAGGGAGAAAAAATCTGAAGGGGACAGGGATGGAATGAGACTTCTCTGATGTATCTGTTACAAATTTTGATGTTGAAAACATAAATGTCCCACTCATTCAAAACAGATCATTAAGTCAAAAAGAAGCCACCAATTCCTATAGGGATTATAAACAAACAAATGTATATCTAACTGTAATTAAATTGATGCTCAAACTACAGGGGTAAAAAGACTTATTTCAATTGCCTTCAGATATGATATTCTGCCCTGGCTGGTGTGGCTCAGTGGACTGAGTGCTGGCCTGTGAACTGAAAGGTCCCTGGTTTGATTCCCAGTCAGGGCACACGCCTGGATCACATGCCAGGTCCCCAGTTGGGGGCATGCAAAAGGCAACCAGTCGATGTTCCTCTTATACATTGATGTTTCTCTCCCTCCCTCCCTTCTCTCTAAAAATAAATAAACAAAAAATTTTAAAAAGAATATGATATTCTGACTATACATCTTTAGTGGAATTTGGAGAAATGGGGCTGTTAGGAAATCATAAATTCCATTCAGCATTCAGTAATATTGCTATTATTTAAAAATATCTTATATACAGTAGAATAGTATAAATAAGCAATTAATAAATACTGTTTAGAACCAAGATTTTCAGGGTAAGAGAAAAGCTTCAAATGTAAAAGAAGTAAAAATCCCTTAATGCTCATCTGACTTGGATTGTACAACTATAATCGATTTAAGAGTTCTAATGTAAAAAATGGTTTCTGGATCTGACGATACAGACACAGTGCAGCCTTACAATAATGAAAGGATGAAGACGGCGTGTGCCCAAATCTTTTTCTTACTCATATTGTTGGTGGTGCACACTTGGGAAGAAACTATGAGAAAAAGTAAAAAAAAGTCCTCATGGTGAAAGCTAGGATGGTACTACTCTCAAGAGGGCTGGGTAGGGTGCTGATTGTGCGAGGCTCCCTGGGGGGCAGCTGGGACTGGTGGCAAATCCAGCCTCCTGACCTGGGGGAAACAGTCAATCATCTGAACTGCAAAGTGCACATCTGTTTTCTCCATTTGTGTTATATTGAACCACAAAGAGTTTAAACAAAAAGTTGGAATTATCAGTATGAATGCTTGACATTTCTTTCTTTTCAAAAATATGGATTTCCAAGTTCTGTCTACTAAAAAGTTGAATGATCTTAGCATCGCTGAAAGGGAGATCACCTGATATCACTGTCTTCTGATGTTAGGCAATACAAAGCAAAACCCCTCTAGAACCCCCAAATAAAGGACTCCTGCCAGAAGAGTTAAGCCTGAATCTAATTAAGCCTCAACTTCCAGTTAGAGGGAATCCAAAGTAGGTAATAGTAAAATAAGCTATATAACTACAAAAAGAAGCAAATCTAGAATGTGAAACATTATGTAAGAAAACGAACTCAGTTTCTGCAAAAACTCAGAAGCATTAAAAAGGAGGAAGGGGGTCTTGACCACTCTATAGTTAGAAACTTAAGAGACCTAACAACAAAATGGATGATTATGCATTGAGCAGTAGAGGCTACATGAAACTATTATAAGTTTTATAAGATGATAATGGTTCTTTGGCTATGAAAAAAGATGGCTCATTTTTTTAGAGATGCATACTCCAAATATATACAGAGATAATTTGTATATGGTAATTTAATATATCATTTTCTCAACTTTTAAATGTCTCAAGTTAAAGGAAAATTCTACTTAACCTATGTTGTGAAATGATATTACTGCTCTACAATACCTCCATTAAAAGTTACCAACATGAGCCCTGGCTGGTGTGGCTCAGTGGATTGAGTGCCAGCCTGCAAACCAAAGGGTCGCTGGTTTGATTCCCAGTCAGGGCACAACCTAACCTGGGTTGCAGGTTAGGTTCCCAGTAGGGGGCGTGAGAGAGGCAACCACACACTGGTTTCTTGCCCTCTCTTCCTCCCTCCCCTCTCTCTAAAAATAAATAAATAAAATCTGAAAAATTACGAACATGACAATTTGTTTTTTTTTATAGATCTAACCACTAATGTAACACTATTTCTATGAGAAAAGCATACTGCAGGTATACTCAAGATCAAAGTTTATATAAAAAGTTATGTGATAGGTATAGATTATTTGCACATAATAATTATTATTCTATTGCACTCCCTAAAATTGGGAAAAGCCACATTTATCTCTAACCAGAGGTTAGACCATTGCTGACCAGAAGTCAGCAAACTACAACTTGGGGGCCAAATCCAGACTAGCACCTGTTGTAAATAAAGTTTTATTAGGACACAACTGCACTCATTTATTAATGAATTCCTGTGGATGCTCTCTTACTACAACAACAGAGCTGAGTAGATGCAACAGAGATAACATAACCTGCAAAGCCAAGCATATTTACTGTCTGGATCTTAACAGAAAAGTTCACAGAGCTCTGCTCTAACTCATCTGCAATGGTGACCCAGGTGCCACTGAGGATCCAACCAAGCAAAAAGTCTTCAGTAGAAGCTTTGCCATGTGAGCTGCCACACAAGGTGAGATGTCACACAAGGTGAGGCCCAGGTGAAGCAAAACTGCTTGGGAGAACATGCAGCTGATTTCAAATTCCGGAAACATTCTTATGGCCAAGTAGGCTTGACTCAAGAGAGGTATGGGGAAAATGTGAGAAGGAGGCTTGAAAGAACAAAGTTCAATAAAAATGCAAGGTAATCAGTCTTAGGCAAGAAGTTTTTGCTGTTCTGACTGGTCATATAGAGTATTTACCTGCAAAGTTCTCCCTTTTAAGCTGATATTCTCCTCCTCAAAATGTGAAGAGAAGCCCTGTTTGCTTACTTGTCTACTATCTTTTCACCTACAATACAGGCTCTGTGAGGGCAGGAATTTCCCTTGCCCACCACTGTAGCTCCAGTGCCTAGAAATGTGCTTGGCACATATTAGGCACTCAATAGATACTCAAGTCTGAGGGTCGGGGTTCTGTTTTACCACCACTTAACAAATTTGAGACTGTGAATATCATTTATTAAAAATGATTACTGTCCCACACCTCCAACCCATCCAGAGGTTCCAAGCCACTGGTAGCAATGCTTAGATTCTACAGCTCCACGTATTCTCCGCTCCTTGAGAGAACATGAAATATAGCACTGGGACTAAATCATCCTGCAGTAAAAAATTTTACATGTTTTGGAAATAGGTAAGGATGAAGGAGAATTTTTTAATAACTTCTATATTTAAGTTTTCGATCTCAGGCTTAAGTATCTATGGTTAAGGGAAAGATGGACTAAGCAGTAACTGTTAGCTCAAATTTCCATTCTAATTTCCAGCAGGGTTGTAAAGTTGGCTTATACCCCAGCCCATCGCAGGCAGAAAGGCAGTAGAAATGGGAGAGTGTGGGAGAAGGCTGGTTTGCCAGGGTAAAGGGTGAGTGCTGATACTTTCCTGCATCTCACTCAGGACAAGAGGCCAGATGCAGGAATACTCATTCTCCCGGGCAAGGACATGTTCTTTTTGGAGAATTCTACTGGTGGCAACAGCAGTTGCCAGTTCAAGAGAAACTAGGGAGTAAGAGGGAGAAGGTTCAAGTGCAGAAAACATTCTTGCTGTTTCCCCGCGCCCCCTAGGAATGTTGAGCACTAATTGAGTAAGGGAGAAATTTAAAAATACATGAACATAGTTGATATTTTTTAAAAGAACTTAAAAAAAATCCTCACTTGAGGATACATTTACTGACTTTTAGAGAGGGGAGTGGGGCGGGGAGAGAGAAACATTGATTGGTTGCCTCCCATACATGCCTCGACTGGGGATCGAACCTACAACCTAGGTATGTGCCTTGACTGGGGATTGAACCCACAACCTTCTGGTATATGGGACAATGCTCCAATCAACTGAGCCCCCAGACCAGGGCTAAAAGAACTTTTGAAACTGAACTAGGAAAGAATTTAAAAGAGAACCCACATTTCTGTTTCTTTAGTTAAGACGCCTCCTGCACTAGCAGTAGGCCTCTGTGCACTCAAGAAAGAGAAGCCCTTCTCTTCCAACCCAGGGTAGGTTGATCCCTTATTCAAACCCAATAAAATCCAAATGTGGTAAGCTAATTTGTGCTACCAGTTCCTCTTACCCCAGCCAAAGTCAAGATGTTCTCCAATGATTTGGTCATGATGAGCTGCTTCTTGGCACGAGTTACTGCAACATACAGTAAATTCCATTCATCCTCAGAAAATGACTCTAAAAATAAGGTAAAGGGGAGAAATATATCAACTCAAAAGCCTGCTCACAAAAATTTATGTTCTCATCTAAATGTTAACTACCCCTCACCCAGCCCTGCCAAAAAAGAAAAAAAAAACCCACTCAAGATTTGCTGGCTATATATACAAAATTTTCCTATAAACACCAACTCCAAACATAAAAAAAAACCTAAAGACTAGTGGCACAAAATGCTGAGTTTCAGTTAGTGCTATTACTGGTAAATCCTGGGAATTGGTTCACTGGTTAGTCGATACCTATGATGACCCCAGTGTATATTTTCTATTCATTCTCCCAGTTTCCTGTATGACCTGCGGGACTGATAGGGAAACTGAGGCTTAAGGAGGGTAAAGCATTTGGATAAATAGGCCCTGGCTAGTCAAAGGTCCAGGAGTTTAACCCAAGTCTCTAAAACCCAACTTCTTTCCTTTTCCTGACACTTTCTTACTTGGGCCAATGGGGAAATGCCTTATGTTGTTACAGGACAAGCAGAGGAGAGAAACAGCTTACAAGTCTTTATTGCCTACCGTACACCTCAATTCTCTCATTTATAATACTTAGCACAATGGTAAAAATTCATTAAAGAGCAGTTAATCTGTGAATGCACTAAAAGCCATTAAACTGTATACTTTAAATCAATGAATGCCAATGGATGGTATCTCAAAGAGCTGTCCATATATAAATGTGTAATGATCAGCAGAGGGGAAAAAAGGTAGTAGTACATTAAATAAATTTCTCTTCCCCAATATAAAGCAACTGATAACTCTCTACAGCCATTTTTCCACACCCCACTTTAATTTATGTTCAATACCATTCCTTTCTCTTAATTTTATGAATATATTCATCAGTATAAGGAGGTTTTAGTATTTTTATTTTAGCCCACCAATGTATGCTATGCCCCAAATTTTGAATCCACAGTTATGTGAGAGCTTTTGTTTGTTTGTTAGTAGGGAAACTTCAAATGATTTTATTCTAAAATTTAAAATTAAAGCAATAGCACTTATGCTTACAGTTTAATTACTAGCCATGAGTATAAATTTATACAAAAGTAGACAAATAACAGAGAGCTTTTATGATTTTATGATTTTATGACCTCTTTAATACAAAGGAGAGTTAGTTAAAGAAAAAAAAAACACCTTGGTGGGCAGGTAAGCTGTACGTTTTAAGGCTTTTACGAGTCTGATGGTGAAAACCGAAAGTTGAAGAATTGATGCAATCTAAACTAAGGGACACTATAAACCGAAGTGCCCTAGAGGCAGCACCAAAAGAGGTGGGCTCTGGAAGTACAGTTTCTAAAAATGTAGTATATGAATAACAAATTTAAGACTGGGAGGTGCTTTTTTTTCCTTCTAGGAGAATCCTTCCAAGAGGCTACACAACCCAACAAAAAGGAAGTCATCCTAAGGAAGCATCTCTAGTCAACTCTTACAGAGGATCTTCAGTGCAACCAGTCTTACCAACTCTAAAGTGGGGCAGCTGGGCAAGGTTGTGCCTGGCACAAGGCACTTTCACAAAATCATCCAAAACATGAACGGTATCAAACTCCAAGCCTTTGGCTTTGTGCACAGTACCCAAAATGTACTCTGGAATAAAAACACAGCATAGCATTAGATGGGGCAGAGACAGGAAGAGAAACAAAAGAGGCAAAAAATGTACTCTTCCTACTGTACCCTTAAGACTCTAACTTCATTTTCCCACTTGTGTGTTGCTTTGTGGGAAAAGGAGGAGAGAGGAAAATACAGCCAGAAAGAAAAAAAGAGAAAAATAAAAAGATGAAGGGAAAAGTAGAAAAGTCATTGCAGGTCAGTTAATGCATCTCAGAACCACCTTCCAGAGCTCACAGTGACCTGCCCACCTCCTATGCTTCACACACAAAGGGACAGAGGCCCAGAAAAGGAGTGAATGTTTTGCCCAAAGTCAAACGGCAACAGAGTTGGCACCCGGAAGTCCCATTCTACCAGCTTGGAGGTAGAGCAGAAGCAAAGGACCCCTAAGAAAGAATGGCAGCTCTGCTCCCTATTCTTAGGCAATGCCAGGAATGCAACAAAGTTGCCCTTGATTACACAGGATATTCATATAGGCAAGAAGCATCAGAAGACCATCTGTTCCTTCTCCTGGTGAGAAGTGAAGAACTTTTTCCTCACCTGCGAAGTCCAAGTCTTCTATGTGGCATTTTGCTATCCTTTCCACCAGTTCTGGAATCCTGATGTTATACTTTTCAACAACAGCAATCTTTGCTTCAAGCTCCTTATCCTCGGCTGTGGTCACATACCTCTTGAAGCCACTAAAGCCTTCTTTGTGCACCCATCTTCTAATAAATCTGTCTTTAATAATGAGGTTTCCTATGGAAAATACAAACACAAGTTAATGTGATACAGGCTACACTGACATACGGTGGCAGCAGCTACACGTTCCTAACCTATACGTTCCTAATAGCATAAGTGAATGGTCTTAAGATTGGGAGATCCAGGTTCTAGTCACGACTACATCACTAACCAACTGTGTGTTCCTGGGCAAGTCAGTGAAATGACCTGTGCTTTAGCCTCTCCGTCTCCAAACTGAGGATCAAGAGCCCTACCTTTGAGATCCTTACCTACTTCACAGGGATTTGAAATAGCACAGTAATGAAAAGAAAAGTGCTATACAAATGTTAGCAATGATTATTTGGGGCACATGCAGAAGTTTTCACGTGTAAAGTTGCCCAGGCAGACAGAAAAGATGATGAGGGAAAACAGCCTAAGGGGCCAACAATAGAAAAAAAATTAGACTCCTAAAAGAAGGATCTGGAAAAGGCTATCAGTACCTCTGAAAACAGAAGGCCTCAGGCATCCCAGTCTTGATGGGGAAAAGAGCAATACAAGCTCCACCCTTCTCCAGAATTAAAAAACTCTGACTTAGAACATGCCCATCCTTCTCCCATCCCTCATCACTGGAGTGCTTCCATCCACTGCACCACAGCCAGGAAGGTACTCACGTTTCTTCCGTTCTTCCTCCGGCTGAAGAAGGATCCAAATATCAATGATTCTGTCCAATCCAAATGATTTAATCCCCTGAAAAAGTTTTTTTGGTGGGATTTTTGAGGTTTTTTGGTTGTTTTTCATTTTTTGTTTTTGCTGTTGTCTTAACAAAACAAAAGTAAACCACATGTAGAGATGTGGTTTTGGAAATTAGATATTTTCTTGGAAACGAATCTCAAATTGCATCCAGAGCAATGCAATAGTAAGCAGGAAACTTCATCGGGCATAAAAACACTAGGCTATAATGCAGCCTGGAAATTCAGGATTACCAAATGCTAAGTTTTAGCTGCTACTCAAACTCCTTCTACATTTTAAAAAAGACAAGAAACCAGCTGCATTCTTTCTTATAAAAAAAGGGCAATTTAAATCATCTATCTTGTAGGAATACAAAAGGTTGCAATGAAGAATATACCTAAATGATACCTAAAGACAAAGAGTGAAATATGAATACTTACCATTGTTTCTTTTGAGAAAAGAACTACAGAATGTCTATAGGTCCAGATTATTGTGTTTTAAAAGGTTATTAGGTCCTGGAGGAGAGGGCCTGACTGTACCACAGTTCAGCCCAATTCTACCTGGAAGTGTGTACTGAGCACTGGCTGGGGCCCAGCATTTGCACGGCACCAGGTCCCAGTACAGAAGAAACATATGTCAAAGGCTTTAGCATAATTATGAGAAGGGACACATAACACATTAACATAAAACAGAGACCAAAATAAGACAGTATACATAATTGGAAATCAGATGTGATCATGTGTAATGATCCATGCTACAGGTGATGAGGTGAAGGGAAGAGAGCAACTTATGTTATATCATGCCCAGCATGAATGATGTTCCCCAAGTATGTATTATTTTCTTACAGTAACAAAAATGGCTAAATTATACTATACCCACTGCATGAAATATTATAGTCATTATGGTGGCAACATGAACAAAAATATGCTTATGTGTTGAGTTAAAACAGCATCTTTTTAATGTACACTATAATTATAATTATGTAAAAATAAACATCTAGAAGAACAATGAGAAATAATTAGCAAAAAGAGAATGATATGAAATACTGAGATTAATGCTGAAGTTTTTCCTATAACTTGCCTAATATAATCTTTATAAATAAAGAGGAGAAGTCAGAACATCTTTTGATTATAATTCACTCGATACATTTATTGAGTGCCTACACATGGAAAATATCTTTTTCATAAATGAATGAGTGAATATCTTTTAGTTACATATCTTGGCTTCAAAGAGTCAAAAGTGTCACATACATGTCACTGATCCCTAATTTCCCCGTGAAACAGGTAAAGGAAAGGCATTATCTTTATCTTAGAGATGGAGAGAATGAGGCACACAGAGGCTGTGACTTGCCACAAGCCACACAAAGTTAGTGACAGAACCCGAGCTAGAACCAGGTACACACACTCTATTCACTGGAGCCCGCTAGCCTGTCCCGCTGTGCTGTCCCTCACTGGTTCTTACACTAATGAACAACACACACTGGGACACTCAGAGAGAGCCCGTGGCCTCATTTTGCATAGTTAAAGATGAGAAGGGCTTTATTTTTTAAAGAGTAAGAGAAAAGATCCTCAAGTGCTTGTTGGATCCGACTTTACAGAATGGAGCCGACTTGGCTAGCATAATCAGAATGTTCAGGGAGAAAGACTTCAGTCATGGTGCAGATGGTGAAAATTGTCAAAAACCCAAATGCTTGCTTGCATAATAATCCTAATTAAAATCAAACGTTTTCATTGTCTATGTTTGTCTGAAATGTTTCTGTGCATGAAGCAGTCAAGAGAAATTTACTCTTACCCCAATCAAATGTATCTTTGCAGGTACTTCTCCATCAGTCACCCGTACAGCCTCATCAAACACATTGGCATTGGTCCGGGACAACAGGGCCACCTGCCCCTTTGTATCACCTCTAATGCCACCTTTTGGGAGAGAGCACAAACTCTACAGCAAACCCAAATAAAGAGGAAAACCAATTTTTGTAACAAATAAGAGAAAAGTAACTGAAAGCCTTACTCTGATGGTTTCCTCCAACCAAAGTCTTTTTCCGTACTCTCTTGCAGACATCCAAGATAGTAGCTCCCACATAAGCTATTTCCACACCAAATCTAAAACTCTGTTGGAAAACAGCAAATGAAAGGAGTTAACAACCTCCCCCTGAAGTATGTTAGCATATTTCTATCACTGCCAAGTCCTGGCCTTGCCAAACTAATCCTTCCTGACTCATCTTACCTGGAAAGTATATTTGGAAATTCTCTACTGTGAACTCACTTGTACTGAATAGGAACTTGACAAAGAATCAAAGACTTTATTTCTAAGTTTTCAGAATAGCATTTTCTATCTTGAAACCTTAGAGTTACCTATTTTTCTTTACCTCTTGTCCCCAAATCCAAATCTTGACAATTTGTCCACCAAATTTTTTAGACTATTTTTCTTACCATTGCTGCTAGGTCAGCTCAGAAACTCAAACTTCATGCCTCACCTACTTGGTCTGTTCCCCTCTAGTTTCTTCCCACTGCCAAAAACCTCTACACCTCTGTCAGATCAATCTTTTTTTTAATCCTCAACCAGGAACATGCTTATTAGTGACAGAGAGGGAAGGGGGGGAGAAAAAGGGAGAGAAACACAGATGTGACAGAGAAACATCAACTGATTGCCTCTCACATGTACCCTGACTGGGGACCTAACCTGCAACCCAGGCATGTGCCCTGACCAGGAATCAAACCCACAACCTTTTGGTTTGTGGGAAGATGCCCTACCAACTGAGTCACACCAGCCAGGGCAGTTAGATCAATCTTTCCCACACATTGTCCTCAAGCCATGCATTTGCTCAAAAAGGAAGAGCAATACAGGAGGAAAAAGTGATGCATACATTTTCAAGATTTATCACAGCCTCAACAACCTATTTCCTTTTATTCCCAAAACCAATAGCAAACATTTCTAAGCAACTCTACCCTTCTTTCCAAATCAAATCTAAGAAGTATTAAATTATACAAAAGATTAAGGGAAATTAGGGAAGGCTTCTCTCCTTGCCTTTGAAATTATCTCTACATTATTCTAAAAATACTGTCCTATATAACCATATACACAAGTATTATATAATAATTTCCTGAGCATTCCCTGCCCACTCTCTGCCTTGGTGCATGGCAAAACAATTACCTACCCCTCAAAATTCTGCCTAACACCCTAATTCCTTGACCACTGCAGTTGGAAAGACATCATTCTTCCCCAAACTCATGATATTCATTATCTTTTCCATGCATTTCTAATTTAAGGTAATAAAGGATGATGTGCTTTGGTGAACATTAACAGTACAGTCTAAGAAAAATGAGACTTTCAACAAATAGTACTTTGTTGCTATAAAGCTTTTCTGAGTAAACCATAACCCAAATCATAAAATAAGTATCTGTGAGTCAGTGCTGATATAAATAAATGACTGAATAAATAAATGGGAAAGAAGACACAAATCTCCCTTGCAGAAGAATTACAAATAATTTATGTAGCCATTCCAACACTTATTCCTTGAGTGAGGGTTAAGTATAGTGACTTCCTTCCAAAGTATATATTATAGTATGGAAAGGGCAAGAGGCAAGGAGAGTAAGTTCACAGTAGAGAAACCTGACAAACACTACTTCCACTAGATGATCAAGGTCAATATCAACAGTCATAAATCATATTCCCTCAATATTATGTGATAAAAATGATAGTATGTGCCCTCGATATTATGATGCTAATGACAATTTTTGTTCTGAGAGATCTTCCTCCTCAACACTCATAAGATCATAAGAAAAACAGTTGACAAATTTTAACATAGGTATCCTACAAAACACCTAAGCAATACTCTCTAAAAGTGTCAATCTTCAAAAACAAGGAAAGTCTGAGAAACTGTCACAGCCAACAGGAGGCTATGAAGACATGACAACTACATGTAATACAGTAACCCTCACAAGATCTCGGAACAAAAAAGGACATTAGATAAAAACTAAGGAAATCTGAATAAACAAAGGGCTTTACAATCATGTGTCAATACTAGTTCATTAACTGTGGCAAACCCATTACACTACCATGTTAATAATAGGGCAAACTGAATGCACGGTATATGGGAAATTTCCGTACTACTTTCTCAATTTTTCTGTAAATCTGAAACTAAAAACAGCCTATTAAAAAAAGTTACTCTGAGTTGATGTTACCCCAAATCACTGTAGGATACAACAGGAACTCAAAGGAATAAAGTATCAGAGTAGGTTACAGAACTTTCTATAACAGAACAAAATAGTTCAGATTATACTTGAATAGCTGGCACATCTTATATCCTCTGACTAGAAAAGAGTTTCTTAAAAGCAGTGTTTCTTGAACCTCTTGGTCTCAGTACTCTTTACACTTCCAAAAACTGCTGAGGCCCTAAAAGAGTTTTAATTACATGAGTTATATCTAACTATAGTAATCACTAGAAACTTGGATTCATTTAAAAACAACAATAGCCTTGGCTGGTGTGACTCAGTGGATTGAACACTGGCCTGTGAACCAAAAGGTCGCTGGTTCAATTCCCAGTCAGGGCATATGCCTGGGTTGTGGGCCTTGTCCCCACATGGGGGCATGTAAGAGGCTACTGATCAATATATCTCTTGCAAATTGATGTTTCTCTTCCTCTCTTTCTCCCTCCTTTCCTCTCTCTCTCTTAAAAAAAAGTAAATAAATAAAAATAACAATAATGATTCTGGCCAGGTAGCTCATTTGGTTGGAGCACTGTTCTGATACACCAAGGTTGTGGGTTTGATCCCCAATCAGGACACATACAAGAAGCAACCAATGAGTAAATGGGTGGAACAATAAGTCAACGTTTCTCTCTCTCTCTCTCTCAAATCAATCAACAAAAATAAATAAATAATAAAAAGACAATAAGAAACCCACTGCATAATAATATAAATAATACATTTTTTAAAAAACATATTTTCCAAAACAAAAAAAATTTCGCACGAAGAATGTCACTCTTTTACATTTTTGCAAATCTCTTTAATGCCCAGCTGAACAGAAGATAGCTGGGTTCTCATTCTGTCTGTGTTCTATCTGCGATGCTGTGGTGTTTTAGTTGAACGACATAAAGGAAATTCAGCCTTACACACATGCATATAGAAAAGGGGGGGGAAGTTTAATAACCTTTCCAGACAATCAAGGACACCATGAGTTGTCATGCTCACAATGGCAGACATAAGTTTTCCAAAATTTTCATTTCACTTGAAAGTAAAGGTTTTATCTTTGGCAACAAAAAATTGTAAGTTGTTTTCCTTGAGTCACAGCTCATTTCATTCCTTTTTGGGAAAATGTTAAAAACCCAAATCTGAATAACCGTAAGTCTGTCAGCTGTTCTTTCAATGACAAGTGGTATTACAAGAAAAAAAAGCTGCCAGTGTAGCTCCCGCCTCAGTTACAAAAGTGCTCTTCATTAGAAAACCAACATACTTTGGTATGCAGGAGTACTTTATTCATACTTCCCACTTCATCACCCAGAACACTGAAGAGACATCTTCAAGAAATAGGAGTTAATAAAATTAATCATTTTTGCTATGTAAAGCACATTCTTAAGTGAACTGTGTGTGTTGTTGTTGTTGTTGTTTGTTTTTAAACCCGTATGAGTGCATGGCAGTAAAGAACACAATGACTGCTGGTACCATTTCGTGCGGATGCCTTCATTCATGGCAAGGCATGGGCAGTTTCACCCACGCTGCTTTGCATTATCAGTTCAAATGTCAACACAGTGAAAAGGGCAAATTACTATTATGAAAACTGTTTTGACTTTGGAGGTCCCCTAACAACCAGAGAACCACTGCTTAGAAGCAAGGATTGGCTACATACTGTGAATCTGATACAAAACCTTGCACAGGTCCTGGCACATGGTAAGCACTGAAAAACAAGGGTGGAGAACCACAGTGCTTACTTACGTACTGCTGGGGACTTGGAAGCAAAGAGAACTCTTACCTGTGTGAGATAGAAGACATGAGTGTGAGGGACCGTGAACAGGGCGTTGACTGCACCGCGGAAGGTATAGATCTGCTGGTGTGGGTCCCCTACGAAGATCTTTCCACACGGCTGAGACAGGACTATATTCATGATTGCTGCAACCAATAAGATGGAAAAAGTAAGAGATCTAAAAGAGTACCAACCCACATGGCAAAAGGAAACCACATTTCAGACAGAAAGGATAAAAATGGTTTCGTGAAACTAAGCCAGGGCACACTGTCTAACAGAGTTGTGTTTTCCTGCAGTATAGGCATAGTCAATCCAAAGAAATCATTTAAGAACAGACAAAAGAACAGTTTCTGATCCCAGGAAAGTAGATTATTTTTAGTCCTAGACAAATTTTTGTGTATAAGAAACCACATAGGCAAATATAAAGTGAAGTAGATTGTCTTTTCTCTCTTAATATTATAACTTAAACTCCCCAAATGACCTACAAAGTCACACTATTTTCTACTAGCCATCTGAAATATATATAACACAAATTGTTCACTCTAAACTGACAATCTCTTCCCACTCGGCATGAGCCTAGGTCCCTACCCTCTGATGACCTATGCTTAGTCAACATTTAAAAATAACCCAGAGCAAAACATTAGAGGAAAATTAATCTGCCTTGGGTGGGGGAAAAGGACAATTGTTGAAATCCAAAGTCAATAAGAGATTTCTGAGTGACTGAATATCATTTGTTCCTCTTCTTTAGGACAAATAAGAATGATCAACTCATTTCATGCATATGTCCTCTTATATAATCATGATGTTGTTTCTATGTATTTGAGACTACTGACGTCCTGAATAGTTTATCACCTGGGGTACAGTCCTGGGCCTCATCCACAAAGATGGCATCAAAAGAGGCAAGCAAAGGTTTGCTCAGCTGCCAAAGTTTCAAGTAGCCTAAAAAAGGGGAGTAGCAAGAGTCAGAACTTATAACTAAAGCAGTTACATCTAACAGATATTGAGATTTGGGGACTTGCATACCATCATGAGTCATTTGGTAAGCCTCTTCTTTGCATTCCCCCAGCTTCTGCATGTTATCCCAAAGGCGGCTTGCTTCAAGAACACTGTTCTAGAAAACAAGTAATCGGTAATTCCTAGTTTAAGGCCCTGGAAAAGATAGCACCCTGAAATCACACTTCTCGTTTCCACATACAGAGCAGAGGTCAGAATAAAGGCACCATCACAGTTCGATGAGTGGCAGTCACTTCCCTAACTTCCTTCCGGCTTCACAACAGCCCAGTGACAGAACATTGCTCAGACAGCACAAAATCTGATGGACCAGAAAAGGCTAGATTATTTCTCTAGATTTATGACTAATAATTAATTCATAAAAAGAATGGGAAAGGATTGAAAAAACTTGTTAAAAATTAGAAGAGATTCCTAATCTTTAGATTTGTCTAGCAGCCCCATTGAAAAGTTCTTATAAATCCTAGGTAGGTGCCTCACTGCTGAATGGGAAGACCATATGGAGTGAGCTGTCCATGAATACTCTTCACAGAAAACGCTTTACAACCCACAACTATAACTGACCTACAGTCACCCCTCTACCTTTATCTTCTACCAGCATTTATGAAGAAATGAAAGACAAACATAACACTGTATCATATCAACTCTTCTCATTTAACCCCTGATCCCTTATTCTAAAGATATTTAAATACTCACCAGTTTTTCACTCTGTTCAACCATGACTCTCTGTCCCTGGTTGTCCTTACACCAAATAGGCACATGATCAATAGTCAGCTCTTCATCAGCCGAGGCGAAGAAGTTTTCTAAAGTCTTACACACTAGCTTGGCTCTTATGAATCCACCTTTCCCTTCAGCAAGGACAGAATTGACCATGAAGGGTGTTAACTTGGAGAGATTCAATTTCTTCTTTGTTTGGTACCTGTAATACATACCCCAAATGAATAGTATTTGGCCTTATTGACAATGCTAATAAAATGTGCCCCCTGACTCCCAATCCCCTTCTCTACAATGACACCACAAGGTCACTCTCAGTGTCACATACAGATGAGGGAAAATAGAAAACCAGAGAGGTTGAGCCAGGTCCATGTATCATTTGAAATGGCTTCACATTAAGCTTTCAGGAATTTGCATACAGTAACTCAGAAGATGAAGTGGGTCATGGCAGACACTACTATTCTAAGTTGTGAAACAGACTCCCCAAGAGGCCCCTAAGGGCAGAAACTCAAAGTTTCTTGAAACTTTCACATCTAAGGGAATGCTGGTTCAGAGGCCTTGAGAGACCTGGGGCAAGTATACCTCAGCTTAGTTTTCTCCCTCTCGCCCCATTCCAAGGAAGCCTAGAAGTGACCAATCAGATTGCCGATACCCTGAACTCTAGACAAGTCTTTTAGTTTCTGTGCTTCAATTCCAGAGAAATGAGTTTGGCTCCCCCTTTGGATATTATTTGTAAACAATGTGTTTTTATTGAGTAAAAGTACAAATTGCTAAATCTATATTTCCTGCCTATAAATGGAGACAAAAAGGTTAAATTTTCTTAGTGTCATTGTGGTGTAAGTCCATATGTGATCATGAGGATTACAACATAAAAACAGTGGTTAGATATAATAACAATGGTGGCAATGTAATGCTCACTTCCGCCCAATGTGTCCATATGCCATGGAATGAAAGGTTTTGCAGGTGACATTGCTGGGGAAGACTCGCTCGGCCTGCTTTGCGATGCTCTTGTTGAATGTCACATAAAGAAACCTGCTCCCAGACCACTTCTCAGCATACTTGACCAGGGTAGAGGTCTTCCCAGTGCCTGGGGAAGCCAAGAGGAAACGAAGTGACCTTCTGACCAGGAAAAACTGTTCCAAAGGATGCCTTTATCAGGGCTTATCCATGCTTATCTCGCCTCTTGTTTGAGACCAGACTGTGACAAGTTTTCCAATACCGATAAAAATGAACAATGGTATAGTGAAAAAAAAAATAGATTCTAAACCAGGTTAACCTGTGTGGGGATTATGGCTCTGTCAGGTTTTAGTCAAGGAATGAAGGGCAAGCTACTTGGCCTCAACAATCTTCAGTTTGCTTCTCAGTCATGAGTGGGTAACAATGACTTTGTAGCGGCAGGCAGGATGAAGATAATCATCAAGGTACCCAACAGAAGAACTCAATACATGGTAGCTATGGCTGGCCTACGGCTCATTAACGCTTTGATGGCAAGGGCATGCAAATGAGATTCATTCTGAACTCTGTCTGCCCTACCTCTCCATCATTCATCCAGTCATTCAGTTATTCAATTCTCATTCATTTAAAAATATTTATTGAGTAATACTACATGTTCAGCTGTATGTTAAGTATTGGGAGTATATTAAAAGACATAAAGCAATGTTCCTACATTATAATCTAGTTGAAAATAAAATACCAACACAGTTGAAACAATTAGAACAAAATGAGAGTATGATGATAACACAATAAAGTGAAAAAGAATATAAATTTGGAAACAAAAAATTCTCACCAGTCAAAGAAGAAAAATAGTACCTCTTTTCCAACCTTACAGGGCTGTTTTGAATATGAATGACATAGTGTAGAAGTATTTTATAAAATGTGTGTGTTGGCTATTCTTACTATATAATCAGGTACCAAATAGTTAATATGAATAATTAGTTATAGGGAAGAGTTCAGAGATCATGTAGGACTCAAATGACTAAAGAAGCCTCCATCAGGGAAAACCAGAAATGACGAGAGTCACCATGGTAGGGCAAAGAATAAGAGAGAAAGGGAGGAAACAGAGAAGGAGAGGAAGAGGGGGAAAGGTTTTTGGAGAGGAACAAATCCAGCTTTGAATTCTAATTTAAATCACACTTTGAATCCAGCTTTGAATTTTAATTCATATATTATATACTATATTATGTACTATATAATTCTTACTATATGGTTATATAGTATGAATAATCATATAGTAAGCATATAGTAACCATATAGTAAGAATAGCCTACATGCACATTTTAAAAAAATATTTTATTTTATTTATTTTTAGAGAGAAGGAAAGGGAGAGAGAAAGAGAGGGTGAGAAACATCAATGTGTGATTGTCTCTTGTACACCCCCAACCGGGGACTCAGCCTACGAACCAGGCATGTACCATGACTGGGAATTGAACTGGCGACCCTTTGGTTTGCAGGCCAGGACTCAATCCACTGAGCCATGCTAGCCAGGGCAGAATAGCTAAAATGCACATTTTATAAATATTTCCACTCTGTGTCATTCATATTCAACAACCCTGTAAGGTTGAAAAAGCGGTACTATTTTTTCTTCTTTGGTGACAATTTTTTGTTTCTAAATTCATGTTCTTTTTCACTTTACTGTGCTATTTAACCTGGGACAAGTCATTTTTCTTTTTTTTAATCCTCACCACAGAACATGCTTATTGATTTTAGAGAGAAGGAAGGGAGGGAGAAAGAGGAAACATTGATGTGAAAGAGAAACATAGATTGGTTGCCTCCCACATGTGCCTGCCCAAGGATGGAACCTGCACCCAGGCATGTGCCTTCACCAGGAATCGAACCTGCGACCTTTTTGTTTATGGAACAACACCCAATCAACTGAGATACACCAGCCAGGACCTGGGGCAAGTCATTTTAATTTCTCTCAGACATGTGACAGGCATTTAAGAAATGGCTGTTGTTGTTTTTACTAGGATATGTAGGTAGAAAAAAAAGGGAAGGAATTCCAGGTAGAGAAAATAGAATGAGCTAAGTTTCAGACAAAAGAATAATCAACACTTTATGAGACTGTGAGGACAATGAGCTGACTGAAGCAGGAGAACAGTACACAATATATTTAGGAATGTAGGTTAGAAACAAATGGTGGAAAGGCCTTCTAGACTTCACCCGATAGAAATCAGGAGCTACTAAAACTCTCTGAGAAGAGATTAACACGACCTGCCAGTATATAAGCAATCAGTGACTGAGCACATATAATGATAAATGACAGGCTGGATCAACCCCTTTGGTAACTACCCAGCAAACTAACTCCTATGAACTGTTGGTCTCACAGGGAACTCCAGTGTGGATGCTCCCTGGAGTTGTAAGAAAAAGCAAGATCTACTTGGCAACTGCTTTTATGATTATTTCATTGCAGTAGTTTAACAACAGATCAAAGTAAAGATACTCTGGAAGGTAACAGGGAAGCGGGGTGTAGTGATATGAGTCATGACCCTGACCCTCTATTCCAGTACTGGCGAGTTCGCTTACCTGCAAATGCCATAATTTTTACCACCTGGAGAGGTTCCATCTTATGGTTCAGAATCAGTTGCTGTTCATGTGTAAGTTGGATGGTTGTTTTCTTGCTGTAATCATTACAGAAGAAACATTAGAAAAATACAAAGGAATTGAAAAGACCAGGAAATGGACTGTCAAAAAGCAAACAGCTAAATCAGATGAACAAAATTTAACCAAAAACAAGACCTCCCTTTAGTGTGATAAAAATGTTCTAAAACTGGAATATGATATTGACTGCACACTTAGTAAAACTAATAAATATCTCTGAATTATACAATTACAATGATAAATTTTACATAATGTAAATTATACCTCAATAAAGTTGTTAAAACACCTCTCCTCCTAAGTATGAGAGTCAAGAATGGAAGACAACACACACACACTTACTTATCTGTGTACATACCCTGGCCAAACTGACGTTTCCTCTTTAACTGTTGTGGCCTGAGTGCCAGAATTCTCCTGAATATACAGGCAATAGAAAATGTTATAGTGGATCCTAACAGGGAAAAAGCAGATTTAGAGATTATCAAATTAAGTCCCAATCTGTATCTTATTTTTTCTCAGATATATTTAGACTCTTTACTGTTTCTTAAAAAAAAAAAAAAAAAACCCAAAATCAATAAAACTCTACCACCATTTTATGAAAAAAAGGAAAGAAAAGAATTTAAGTATACCTAAAGCTCACCAAAGCTCTCTCAGAGAGCACAGTTCTAGGAAAGACACCTAGCTCCAGGTGCAATGACAAAAGGAGAGAGACCAGGGCATGCCCTTTGGGGAAACAAGGCATTAGCTGTGATCATAAGAGACAAATAATTATAAGAGCAGTATGAACCAATTGAAAAAATCTATTTTCTGTTCCTACTGGTGAGATTCTTGTTCAGCATCAACATAATGTCATCTTATCTTTCCGAGCCTCCGTTGCTGCTCTGTTCCCTGAGTCTCATGAGGTAATATTGGTTTAGAAGCATGAAGAACATTCCTACTTTTAAGGTTCCAAAGAAAGTTTGCTACATGGGTAACAAGACATGATTACCATCCAAAATATATGAACTCACACAATTCAACATCAAACAAACAATTCATTTAAAAAAAGTGGGCAGAGGACCTGAACAGACACTTCTCCCAAGAAGACATACAAACAGCCATCAGATATATGAAAAGATTTCCAACTTCACTAGCTAATAGGGAAATGCAAATCAAAACTACAATGAGATACCACCTCACTTCTGCTAGAATGGCTGTTAGACAAGACAAGTAATAACAAATGTTGGGGAGGCTGTGGAGGAAAAGGAACCCTCATTCATTGCTGTTGGGAATGTAAATGGGTACAGCCACTATGGAAAACAGTATGGAGGTTCCTCAAAAAATTAAGAATAGAGTTATCTATGACCCAGCAGCCCCTCTTCTGGGTATCTACCTGAAAACTCAAAAACATTTATTTGCAAAGATATGTGCACCCTTATGTTCACTGCACGTTATTCGAAGTGGCCAAGATATGAAAATAACCAAAGTGCCCTTAGATAGAGGACTGGATAAAGAAGATGTGGTACATATATATAATGCAATAGTACTCAGCCATAAGAAAAGATGAAATACAACATTTGCGACAACATGGATGGACCCCAAGAATATTATGCTAAGCAAAATAAGTCAGTCAGAAAAAGCTAAGAACCATATGATTTTACTCATATGTGGGATATAAAACTGAAACTCACAGACACAGACAACACTATGGTGGTTACCAGAAGGAAGGGGTCAGGGGTAGTAAAAGGAAGGGGGTCAGATATATGCTGACAGAAGATGATATCACTTTGGATGGTGGGCACACAATGCAATATACAAATTATATGTCATAAAAATGTACACTTGAAACCTATATGACCCTATTAAATACTGTCACCCTAACAAATTTTTTTTAAAGATAAGATTACCAAGAACTAGAAAACAAGACAGCCTGCAAGTCACCAAGAGAGACCAAAGATGACACAGTGCACTCAACAGAGGCACCTGACATGGTTAAACATGTCCCATCACAAGCCACTCCAAACCTCTCTGTGTTTACATGAACCCAAACTCATATCCTTCTATCACCCTTTGCCCACCATTTAGGGCATTGCACCCCATTCCCAAAGGGAGAAGAGATGATTTCCACACATCAATCTTGTTGATGAAACAAATACTTTTAATAATACAACATTTCAGTCTCTGGTCATACTAAGATTATTTCTCAGGACTGCACATTGTTAGAGCTCAGAGTAGAGGCCGCTGGTGGTGAGGAACTCATGAGTGGAGGTAGTGTGCTACATAAGGGGCAAGTTTTTGCTAACATTGCAAGGGGCTCTGGCCCAGCCACTGGAGTTTGATAGTAATCCTTGCTACAAATGAAAAAAAAAAAAGATTATCTCCCAGGTAAAGCAGGAAAAAATATATAAACACAACATATCATATCTCTCATTCTTCATCTATGTCCATGTAAACATGCAGATTATTTACAGGTTACTATTTGTACTTATGGTCATTATTCATCATTTTTGTATTTGTCTAGTCCTAATTGTGTCATAAAGCTCCTTGCCTCACATCTCAATGCCAGGGAGTGGGATACAACATAAACTATATTTAATGAATTGAAATATATCTCAGAAACACAGCAAATACTCTTTTCTGGAGAATAAATGTTCCATACTTAAATTTCACCATGAATGGCTGGGCCACAGCTCACCTGGTGCCTCCAGAAGCTCCTCCTAAGGCTCATTAACTCCAGAACAGGAAATCTGGAAATCCTCTCTGTAATGTCTCCTTCTCCAAGATCTGCTGCATTGTCACACTGCCTGTCTCCATGCCAGGGGTCAGGGCCTCCTAGAATTTGCCCTTCATACCTTGGATTTCATTCTAACTGCTAATACAATCTACAACTTCCTTTATCTGGTCACTGTAGACCTCTCATAATCATATACCAGTCTCCCTCTTATTCACTACATTCTTGTCACTAGGCTTCTTCTGTTATTTGTATACACTGAATTTATTCCCATCTTTGGGCCCTTAAAGTATCTATGCCTTCTGCTAAAGTGCTCTCCCCACAAATCTTCAAATGGCCAGTTCCTCCTGACATTCAGGTTTCAATTCAGATGTTACCTCCTCAGAGAAACTTTTCTTACCCGTTCTAAAGCATTATTCCCCATTGCCCTTGACCATCATCTGTTCTTTCCTTTGCACCACTAATCACTCATTACAATAATCTTGTTTAAATTATTTACTTATGCAGTATCTGTCTCCCCTCACTAGAACACACAGTCCACATGAAAGGCATTGCTAGTGCCTGGAAACCTATCTGACATGTAATAGGTGTTCAAAATTCTGCTGAATGTACACATCCCTCTCAAAACCGACCTGTGAATATCTGCTGGTGAGTGAAACCATGATGGTCAGTCAGAATTAGCAACCCATTAGCTATAGCCTTTCTCACACTAAGATGATAAACAGACAAGACTTAATCACAATTTTTATATCATATCCCAAAAAAAGTGAGAAATAGGGGAACCAAATCCTAACATTTTCCTAGGAAAATATAGCCACAAATGACTAAAGAAGGCATCTTTTAGTGAGGAGACCTCACTTGGAGCTTTGATACCCTTACATGTAACTGCGTGTAAGGGTATTCTTTTTACAGTTGTACAGCACTTTATATTTGCAGAGCACTGTTACCTGCGCCACTCCACTTAAATCTCACAATTCCTTTATTTTGCAGATAAAGAAACTGAGCAGTGTGACTTTTATGGCTTGCCCAGTGTTAAAGTGGTGGAGCTGGGACTTGTCACAAGTCTAGGACCTTCACTCTGTCAGAGTCTCCACCCTCCCTCCCAATACTTTACCTATTGCTGATGTTAATTCCCTTCTCCCTCATGGCATAGAGAAGCACAGCGATGCAGTATAAAGTCTCAGTGATGTCTGGCATTGTCACAGTGGAGCTAGGCCTCCTGAGGCAGAAGAGTAGCTGCTGGATGTCATTTACACTGTTGGAGAGGAGAACAATGGCTGCTACCAGAGCCCACACGTTGACACCCTGGAGGGAGATGGATCAGGAAAGGGAGAAAAGACCCAAAAATACAGGTCACGATTAATAAATATCACATCAGACAATCAGTGAGGAAACCCAAGTTTGGGGTTCAGGTGCCAGGTACATATTGCCTGACCTGAGTGCAAACTTCCCAAATGATATGAGGGAAACAATGGGAACCCTTTCTTTTGCCCTGGATTCCTTTCTTCTAATCACTTCTGGGTTTAAGTTCTTAGTGTAATTTAATAACATTTATAAACTATTTAACATAGAACTTTGCGAGAGATGATGCTCTCATCTCCCCACCCCTCCTCTCCAGGTTAGTGTGAGTTCTCAGGTCCACACACACTCAACAGCATCACAATAGGATCATTATTAAATGTGTGTCTGCCTGCAAGGCACAAAAGATGAGAGATACAAAAGAAGACAGTAGGCCACAGGGGTGAAAGCAAGACAGACAATTCTCTGGTATTAAAATATTAATTTACAATTTACTTTGTTATTATTGTTTAATAATTATTAAATATTAATTTAAATAAATATTAAATAAATTATTGAAAAGTTATTATTACAAACACAGTATGCTCTATTTAGTAATGTCTAAGAAAATGTTCACTGACCTGGAAATAGTCAATAATGGACATATATTTTTATCAATCTTAACTTTACAAATCTCCCTGTTTAAAAATACATTCCAATTTCATCTGCAAAATATATAAAGAACTCATACAACCCAACACCAGGAAGACAAATAACCCACTTAAAATATGGGCAAAGGACCTGAGTAGACACTTCTCTAAGGAGGACATACAGATGGTCCATAGACATAAGAAAAGATGCTTAACATCACTAGCCATCAGAGAAATGTAAATTAAAACCACAATGAGATACTGCCACCTGTCACAATGGCTATCACTAATGAATCAACAATAAGTGCTGGCAAGGATGTGGAGAAAAGGGAACCCTAGGGTATGGCTGGTGGGAATGCAGACTGGTATAGCCACTGTGGAAAATAGTATGGAATTTCCTCAAAAAATTAAAAATGGAACTTCCTCATGATCCAGAAGTTCCACTGCTGGGAATATACCTTAAGAATCCTAAAACACCAATTCAAAAGAACTTATGCACCCTTCTGTTCATAGCAGCACAATTTATAATAGCCAAGCATTGGAAATAGCCTAAGTGCCCATCAGTAGATGAGTAGACTAAAAAACTGTGATACATTTACACAATGGAATGCTATGCAACAGAAAGAAAGAAGGAAGCCCTACCTTTTGTGACAGCATGGATGAACCTGGAGAACATTATGCTAAGAAAATAAGCCAAGCAGTGAAAGAGAAATGCCATATGACCTCACTTATAACTGGAATATAATAAACAAAACTAACTAATGAGAAAAATAGAATGAGGCACATGGAAATATGATAGCTGTAGGAGGAAAGGAGAGGTGAGGGAATGGTGGAAGGAAGGAGAAGGGACTAGGCAAAGAACATGGATGAAAGACACATGAACATGGACAATGGAGAGGGGATTGACTGGGCTAAAGGGGTGGGCTGGGTGGAGGAGGCAAAAGGGAAAAAATTGAGACAACTATAATAGAATAAACAATAAAAATAATAAAATAAAAAAATAAAAATAAAAATGCATTCCAAAAAAGGTACATTCCATGTACCTTCATGACAATTATCCTGTGAAAGAAAACTCACTCTACCATCATCAACAATCACTGAAGACAGAAGGAAAAATGCACATGGATTAATTTCTCAGTATATTGGTTGCAGGCTGGGGTTGCATATAGCTTCTAAAATAAGTTTTGAAAATCCATGATCTAAATGAGGAGCCTCAAGTCAGGAAACTGAGGACTATTTCTACCTTCTCATTAACTCACATGCATCTATAGCAAGACCCTGAATTTCTCTGGTCCTCACACACCCTACATTGTTGACAATGGAATGGGCTGTCCTGTAAAGAAATCTTTATTAATCAAAGTGTTCAGAGGTTTGATGACCATCCTCTGTTGAGGATTTCTCAACAGCATGGGGCATTGGACTAACTTCTCTTAAAAATTTCTTCCAAATATAAGCATCTACAATGTGGCCTTTTACTTCTCTAATGGGACCAACGACAAGATTAAGGCTTTGAAAGAGATAAAAGAAAGATTTTAAAAATAAATCTGAAACAACCTTCAGCCAAACTTCATCACCAATACACTGAGAAATGAGAAAAATGTGTCAACTCCCCAGTAATTCTCCACAGCTTCTTCACATACCGCAGCAGCAACGTAAAGGTCAGGGAGGTATTGACGCACACATGCCTCTGCCTCAGGAAGGAGGAGATGATCCCTCAGACTCCACAGAGCCCTTCCAGGATCCACACTTGGGGAGCATTTAGTGGTGGCTGTATAGCTGTAAGACATTCACAGAGGAGTCAATGAAAAAGATGGTCATGAGTGATAATATATGGGAAAGGACTTCAGAAATTGTCTTCCTTGCAGAAGAAAAACAACTCACCGGATGAGGTTCAGCACAGAGAGGTCTGACTCTTTCTCAATACCATAGTTCAACAGGATGCCATCTACTTTGCTGACGGCTTGCTCTTCATTCATCAGGTATCGATGATACAACTTTTTCCAAGGAATGAACTATATAGTTGAAAAATCCAAAATAACATGCAGGAAATGACTATTAGCAGATTAGACCACAAACATAGGGATACTCTCCTACCAATTAAAAAGCAATTACAGCCCTGGCCAGTGTGGCTCAGTTGATTGGAGCATCATCCCATAAACCGAAAGGTGGTAGGTTTGATTCTCAGTCAGGGCACATGCGTAGGTTGTGGATTCAGTCCCAGGTTGGGGCACACATGCAAGGCAACCGATCAATGTTTCTCTTTCACATCGATGTTTCCCTCTCTCTCCCCCTCTCTTCTCCTCTAAACATGTCCAGAGGTGAGGTTTGTTTTTTTTAAAAAAAGCAATTATAGCTAACAATTTAAAAGCTGAGCAAGTATGGTACAATCAGTACACAAATTTTGGTGGGAAACTAGGAGAACCAGGTCTTGGTTTGGGTTTGAACACTAACTTGGTATAGAATCTGGCAAAAGATAGTGCTTTAATTTCCCTGTTGAAATATTGGGACACAAAGGCTCACAGCTTCAACAAAGATTAAATAATATGAAAGCTGTGGCTATACTAATACCAGACAAAAGAGACTAAATCAGAAATTATTATAAGAGACAAAGAAGGAGATTATATAATGATAAAAGGGTCAATTCACCAAGAAGATATAACAATTATAAACACATATGTACCCACAACAGAGTTCCTAAATCCCAGAAGCAAGCACTGACAGAATTGAAGCGAGAAACAAGCAGCAACATAACAGCAATGGAGACTTCAGTATTCCACTTTCAAGAATGGACAAAACAATCAGTCAGAAGAGCAATTAGGAAACAAAGAACCTGAACAACAGTAAGCTAATTGGACCAAACAGACTTATGTTGAACACTCCACCCAACAACAGCAGAATACACAGTCTTCTCAAGTGCACATGGAACAATTTACAAAATAGATCACATGCTAGGCCACAAAGCATGTCTTAACAAATTTTAAAGGCTTGAAATTATGGAAAGAATCTTTTTAAATCCCTGTGGAATGAAACTGGAAGTCAATAGCAGAAAGAAAACCTAAAAACCCACAAATACGTGAAAATGAAACAACACACTCTTAAAACAATCAATGGGTCAAAAAAGAAATCACAAAGAATTAGAAAATACCTTGAGACAAATGAAAGCAAAAACACAGCATACCAAAAGTTATGGGATGAAATGAAAGCAGTATTAAGGAAGAAGTTACAGCTGTTAAAACTTACAGTAAAAAGAAGAAAGTTCAAATACATGTTGACAAAAGAAAATCTGACTTTGGATGGTGGGCACACAATGCAATGTACAGATGATGTATCACAGAATTGATAGCTGTTAAAACTTACAGTAAAAAGAAGAAAGTTCAAATACATGTTGACAAAAGAAAATCTGACTTTGGATGGTGGGCACACAATGCAATGTACAGATGATGTATCACAGAATTGTACACTTGAAACCTGTATGATTTTATTATCATTGTCACTGCAATAAATTTTAACTAAAAAACAAAATAAAAATAAATTAACATTGACAATCAAAAAAAAAGAAGATTACAAATCAACAACCTAACTTTATACCCAAAGGAACTAGAAAAATAGTTCCAGAAAAAGAGGAGCAAACTAAACCCAAAGCTAGCAGACAAAAGGAAATAATAAAAAGTAAAGCAGATACAATTAAAATAGGGATAGAAGAAATATTAAAAATCAATAAAACTAAGAGTGGTTTTTTTAAAAAAGATCAACAAAGTTGACAATCCTTCAGTAGATAAAGAAGAAAAGAAATTTCAATAACTGAAATCAGAAAGTGGACATTACAACTTCTATCAGAGAAATAAAAAGGATTAAGAGAGTTCTATGACATAATACTCATTTATAATTCACCTATAAGTAAAATGTCATGAGGCACAATGGAAAATGCAGAAAACATTTATAGGACAAACTGCCTTCTATCAACGAACTAATAATTTAAAGGGGGGAGGAAGGCTCTCTAAAGTGAAATACAGAATGTGATAAGTTTGTAACAGGTAAAAATTGCTCCAGTAGTGCAAGTAAGAGAGAGTGAAATGGGAAGGCATAGAATAAAGCCCTGAAGAAGAGGTAAGATGCCAACGGGGATGAGGGAGTCCTTACATTGGCGTATGGGTCAGGGCATTAGACCAACATGTGAAAAGCAATATGCAGTCTTTGGTTAGGATGCAACAAATCATTTGTTGTGGACAGAACACAGGGATGTGTTGAGAAAAAGTGAGCAAAGAGGCTGAGATAATAAGGTGGGACAAACATGGAAAGGCTTACATGCTTCCAGGGAATTGGGATTTTATTTGGAAGCAAATGGAAACTAAACACTAAGATCAGAAGTATACATTAAAGGAAGCTAATCTATGTATTTTTAGAGAAAACATCATAGAACTCCAAGTGCTTTACATACCAGTGGATCACTAATTATTTCCCTCCAGAGGTGGCACACCAAGCAGAGATTCCAATAGAGATCTTCCACAGGGAGGAAAGAAAAAATGTGCCTTAGAACTTCACTGGGCAAGCTACAGATGTGGTTCTGCGGTTCTTGGCGGGGCAAGGTCCCAAGAAGCCCATAGTAAGAGTCAGGGATGGGATCAGGACCCATGTCCTCTACTTCTTGGCTGGATTCTTCCAACTCTGCAGAGAGCCATGACAAAGTGCCCTCTACTTCTTGCCTGGCTTCCCTGGCCTTTGAGCGGGACAGGGAAAATCGATGCCGTAGGGTTTTCTTAGAAACCCCACCCCACTGACTGGTCCCTATAGCTTGATTCCTCTCATCCTCAAGGGACCGACAGCGTTTCCTTGCAGGCAGAGCAGAGCCTGATGAGCCCACCCTTGCTTCTCCATCACCTTCCTGAGGCAGGGCACAATTGCTTTCTGCAGCAAAGATCATTTCATCCTCTGAGTCCTGAGAGTGGTCCTGGTCCACAGAGTTGCTTTTAGCCATGTCATTGGTGCATCGCTTCTGGCCAGGTAGGAGGAATTCAGTGATGTATCTTTGAGATCCTTGACCTGTACAGAGAACCCAAACAGAATAATGAGAAATAAATAATGACTGCTGACCATTATTGACCCAAAGGATACAATTTTCAGTTAAGAAACAAGTACATAGTTATTGGCTAATTGATTATATAACAAGACTAATACCCTTTGCGACAGCATGGGTGGAACTGGAAAGCATTATGTTAAGCGAAATAAGTCAGGTGGTGAAAGACAAATACCATATAATCCCACCTTTAACAGGAACCTAATCAACAAAACAAACAATCAAAATATAACCTAAGACACTGAAATAGAGAACAGGCTGACAGTGACCAGAGGGCAGAGGGGAGGGAATTTCAGGGGAAAAGGGGAAGGGTTCACACAAACAGATATAAAAGACACATGCACAAAAGCTAGGGGGGAGTGGAAATGGGAGGGAGGTGGGGAGCACTGGGGAGTGGGCTGGGATGGGAGTAAAAGACAGAAAATTGTACTTGAACAACAATTAAAATAAAAATTAAAAAAATAAATTTTAAAAAAATTAATAAAAAGTTATATTTGGCTTTATCATATAGTCAAACACATATGGAGTGAGACAGAGACCTATCTTCAGATGATGTGAGGACAACACTATACCTTGTAATACATGTGAACTGAATACATGCGTGGACAGACAAAAACCAAATAAATGCTCACATTCATTCATACATCCACCTATAAAAATTTATGCCTCTTGGCTTGCTATTATAAAAAAATCTAAGTTTGCTCAAGTAGAAAGAAAAGTACTTTATGTTATCAGGATTCAGTAAAACCTACTCTCTCCTGTGACAGAGTTAAAGCCCATTTATTTTCATATCTTCCTGTGAAGCTGACACAATTATTTTGAAATAAAAAGGAGGGAGTCATAATTCTCTTCATATTATTAGAGTGCTACCTAATCTACACATTTTATTCATAAGCACCTATGATTCTAAGACAAAAATAAGATGAAAAATGGTATATATAGTCCCTGACCTCACAGGCTTTTCAAGCACCAAGGAAAATCAAATGGTGATTTTACAGATTACCACTGCATTTTAAACTCCTATAAATTATTGTAAAATGCCAATGAAGTGTTTAAACACATTATCACATACAACAAACTATGTGGTTCCTTTCTGAAATGACTATAGCCAGAATTCTTACTTTGGAAAATGAGAGAGTAGAGCAAAACTAAGTCTGGCCTTTAATAGAATTTAATGTTTTTTTCCTAGGTTAGGAAAAAGAAAACCTACAATTCTCTGGGGCAATTTGATAAAAACCCAGAGTTCTGAAGTCAACAGGCCTCGGTTAAATCTTGACATTTTCTGCCCTAACTGGTGTAGTTCAGTGGGCTGGACATTGTACTGCAAACCAAAAGGCCACCTGTTTGATTCCCAGTCAGGGAACATGCCTGGGTTGTGGGCCAGGTCCCCTGGCTGGCAACAGGCAACTGATCACACATTGATGTTTCTCTCCCTCTTTTTCTCCCTCCCTTCCCCTCTCCCTCAAAATAAACAAATAAAATCTTTTATATTTTTTTGACATTTTTCTAATTGTGGAATTCAATCAGAGCAGTATCCATTAAGAGCCTACTGCATTCTCAGTGCTAGGACTCCGCACTGAAACATACACATGCTGACAAAGTCTTTGCTGGTAAAGAACTCACAAAAGAGGAGAAGTTGACTTATAATATACACACAAAGCAAACAAAATATAACCATTTAGTTTAAAACTGCCTCATAAATTTGCTATGGCAGTTCCAAAATGTGATAAACACAAATTACAATATTTACAGAAAATTAGGTTAAGATTTGAGTTGGATTCTGAGATTAGATATCTCAAGGGGGAACTAAGGTAATCTGGATCATACTAATAGATATTAGCAAAAGTAGGACTTCATCTAGCACATAGAGAGGTAATAAGAAAACCAAAGTGTCAGAAATAGAACTTGTGTGTAATCAGTACAACATATCAGGTGGTGGCAAGTTTGAGCTTGAGTCCATAATAGTAACAGAGAGACCTTTCATTGTGGGTCTTCAGAGAGGCAGTGACGTGACAGGAAATGGTACTCAAAGTATTAACTTGATGTATATTCTAGCTGATTTGAAAGAAACAAATCTAAAGGCAAGGAGAAAGGTCACTGTAGCAGTCCAGGTCTGAGGTGACCAAGGGCATGGCCTACCATGAAGTCACTGAATGAGGGAACATTTTGAAGAAAAATAATGACACAGTGGACCCAGTAACAACTGGACAAAGATAATTACTGCAGAGTCAAGAAATCATAATGGTTCTAGATTGGAATGGTGGTGATACTGGTATGTGTTTTCCTACCATGTTATAATTAAGCAGTTCATTTGCTCACATTTTCCTGAGGCCTTTACCAACAACTATAATAGGATGGGATTTTCATGGAAAACTCACAAATAATTTTTTCAAAAAGTGTCTAACTATTGCAACAGGATGACAGAAACACAGCAGTAGTACTTACAAATACTTGGGAGATATTCAAAGGCCATACACACTACAGATTCTGACATGCGAGGTACTTTTTTGGAAGACATACCTCTAGTCCCTCTTTTTGTTCTGGGTCTAGGATAGAGACCATGGTTTGGGTCTCTGTTTGTCCATCGTTGACAGAAGGGCTGGGTCACAGCTAAGTGACTCCGAGCCAAATGTTGGCAGTCGATGGCTGTAAGATGCTTCCGCTTAAACCGTCTCACTGTTTTGTACAAAAAGGCAGAAGAAATGGGACACTTGTTAGTTACCACCAATTCTACAAGCAGGCCAGCGAATTGTCCTTCATTTTCAAGGAATACAGTGACTGTGGACCACCCCAGACAGCCCTTTTCTTTTTGCTTATATTCCCATCAACTTTTAGTCATTTCATAGTTTGTTAGCATTTCTTCCTCAAAATTTAAGAATTCTAAAATAAGATCCTAAAAAGACATCTTTTTCACTTATTGTACTTTCTCCAAGCCCAGATCATAAAATACTCTCTCAAAAAGAAGTTATCACTAATGGATAAAGATCTAGCATCTTTTCCTTGACTTTAGCCAGATGTTTATGTTCCCATAATAACCATAAATATTTAAGAGTAGGTTATAGCTTTTCAAAAATAAACTCATTAATCATCCCCTACACGGTATATACCAGCTTCTCCAAGTCTCAGGACCAGAATGCAGTGACTAGTAAAACATTGTAAATTACTAGAGAAGACCACACTGTCCTCCTTTCAGCATCTAGAGGATCTCAGCATTGGATATAGGATAGAAGCAAGGCTCCCAAGTAGAAGATGATTAAATCTACCTGTAAGAATCTCAAAGGAGAAAATCTCATATTCTCTCTTAGCAACACATTCTAGCAACTGTACCTAGAATTCTGTCTCAAGTCCTCAGTCACCCACCCAAATATACAATATACCTCTAAGTTCAGTTTTTGGAATGATACAAGACAGAAGCTGTCAGCAGATTTGTATGGAACAGGCACACATACATACATAATGTACCTTGGAACATTTTCTGTAAAGAGTCCATAAGAATGGCTTTATCCCATCTTTCCCCAGCCAACTAACTATAATAATGATGGCACAGTAAAAACACAGAAGCACTGAAAATAACCATTAACAAGATAGTGATGTTTTAATAACATGCCTAAGAGTCAAAGCATGCTCCAAGAAGGTAGGAAGTATTCCGTGTTTTCCGCTGTTGTACCCTCTGCATGTAGCATGATGCCAGACACACAGTACATGTTCAATAAATACTGAAAGAATGAAGGATGATGAGAAAACAGAAAAGTCAGAATGGTAAAGTTGGGTGGCAGAGGAACCTAAGCCTTAGATCACTAGAAATTTGCTCTAGAACTGCATTCATTTAGAACTTGGCAAGGGCAAACCACATGGGAGTATCCTTAAATGTAGTACACCAGACAGACACAAGTACATCAAAAATACCCAGAGAGCCCTGACCAGTGGGGCTCAGTTGGTTGGGCATCATTTCTCAAAGCAACAAGTCTCCAGTTAGATCCCTGGTCAGGACATGTTCCTAGGTTGCCAGCTGGCTTGCTCGGTTCCTGGTCAGCACACCCACGAGAGGCATTCAATCGATGTTTCTCTCTCACATCAATGTTTCTCTCCCTCTCTTTCTCCTTCCTTTCCCATCTCTCTATAAATAAATAAATAAATAGATAGATAGACAGATAGATAGATAAATAAATAAATAAATAAATAAAATTTTTAAAAAGTGCCCAAAGAAACTATTCTGGAAAAGTAGGTAATATGAACAAAGGTAGACTTTTATTTAAGGATGTATTTTGTAAAATATGTCTGAATTTTAAATGCTTGTTGAAAAGATTAAATGTTTAAAATTTAACAAAGGCACAGGAGCCAAAGAAAAGGGATAAGGGGAGTGGAAGAACACAGAGTTCTGCTTCCAGAGTTCTTGTATATTCCAATGTGTTCTGGCAGGAAGCCACCATGGAAGAGTATAAGGTTAACAAATCAGGGGAAGGGCACCTAGACAGGGTAATCTGGCTTCTGGGCACTAAAAATGGCTACCTATATTGTCGATTTGGAATGGCATCACCTGAGCCATGACTGCTTACCTGGGATGCGGAGCTAACACTTTCATTGTATTTATATGTCCAAAATTACTTGTCTGACTTTAGCTACATAGCATTCAGAAAAATTGGACTGCATTTTGTCTGCCTCTCAGATCTCTGAGAGAGGAGGTGCTATGATTCACTGAACTGGAAATCAGGAGCCCTGTGTAGAACAAATCATTTCACTAAAAGGTGCACAGTATATTCAGATTTGGAGCCAGAAGACCTCCTCCACTTGGTAGGTATATTAATCACTAAAAGCCTTGAATTCGTTACTATTAAAAAGGAGGGTTATAATAACCCGCCACACTGAATTCACAGAATAATTATATGAGGTTCAAATGAGACAATATAGATGAAAATGCTTTGTGACACCCACATTGAAGCTGACAAAACCAATCAGCTGAAATGTCAGAATTATAAATCAACCACACCATTCTGAGTATCTTCTAGAAGGTGCATGAGGTTTAATAGCATTAATACTCTTGCAACATTATTTTTAGAACTATAGTAAAATTCTAACCACCCTTCTATTCTTAATATGCTTTTAAACCAGCAGTACAAATATAACTTTATCAAAATAAAGATGCTCAAATACTACCTCTTCCTCCTGAGTCCCCCAAAGCCCATCGTACTTCTCCCTCCCTCTTCTACACAGCAAGTGCACTTTGCACCTCTCTTAAAGGACACTTATTGTTAGAAGCTGCTCAAGATTCTTAAAGGAGCAAAGTCAAAGAGGGCTCCATGATAAATGTGCACCAGTAAGAAAGGGAGAGAGAGAGTCAGAGTCACTTGTGGACCTTCCAAAATCTATAAGGCCCCAAAGATGCTCAACTGGGTCTCTTCCAAACCTAAGTCAGTATTTGAACCCCTATGGGAGACTCTACCACAGTAACTAATAGAAATGTGTCATATCCCTCAGGTGTTAGGACAAAAAAATTAAAAAATGGAGACCATATGAAAATCACTTTGTCAAACACAATTTCCCCTTCCCACACTTTTTCTGCAATGGCTTTCTTACAGGGTGACATCCCTCTGATTCCCCCATTCCCATGGCCCCCTTTCTAAAGCCCCCAGCTCAGACAGCTGGTCCCAGGTTTTTGCCATATGACTTCAAACTGGTGATTACCTAGTTTGGCCCTTACCCATCATCAATCTCTTCTTCACTATGATGATGATCATCTCATCCTCACCCTACTTCCAGCCCCCACCCCATCCTCCACCAGTCAGGCCCACTGACGAGATTAGACTCTGATCAGCCCCCCTTGGCCTATAATTACCACTAAACCTCTATTAGACTACAAGCCCTTTAAAGACAGGGAACATGTCTCATCACTTTATTCCCCACGGCACTTCACAGAATACTTTGCAAATAACAGATACTCAAATATTTGTTGAATGAGCAGTATGTGGCTGACTCCTCAATTGTTTTAACCCGCCTGGCTCCAGTTTTTAATCTTTTTATTGTAAAACAATTTACAAAACAAGTTGCTGAAAGTAAAATAGACTGCTCTGTGTTTTGTGGCTATGGTCTTTAAAGACCATAATTCCTCTTCTTCCTCAGCACACAGCTAGTCTACACTTCTGCTAGCCAAGGATGTTGTCTTAACTGAGCTCTAGCCCAAGGAAAGTGAATAAAGGGATGTGTCTCTCTTCCAGGCCTAGCCCATAGATACCTGTCACGCTTGTTCCTCCATTCTCTGCTCCCCTTCTAGTGAACGGGGAAGCAAATTCCCCAGGGCATCCTTAGAAGACACATTCAAAAAGAAAGAGCCTCCAGCAGGCTGGGTCCTCAGATTATAGCCTACAGAGTGATGAATTTACACTTTCTCTCTCTCCCCCACCCCCGGCAATCTGGACATACCTTAGACTGTTATGGGACTGAGGACTGAACTCTTGATTGTGAGGTTCCTGTATGTTTCCATCTGTTACTGTAGCCAGGCTTACCTTAATCATTCCTGGATCATTTGAAATTGATACCAAATAATTTCCTTTCTTCCCCTAACTTTACTAATCATAATTATACCAAAAAGTCCTCTAAAATTTATAGGTTACAACCCTAAATGGACAAGATGAAGATAATAAATACCTACAATTCCTGGAGGAAAAGATTATTATTATTATTTTTTTAATCAAGGCAATTCTAGTACAAGATACCTGATGAGAGAGATTCCCTTCCCCTTAACAAGAAACCACTGAGGGCAGTTTTGCTAATCTAGAAAACTTACTGACTCCCTAACCTCATCTTGTTAGTGCCCCACAAGTCTCTCACTTTTCTCTGAGGGACTCCATAAAGATCAACAAGTAGATAATTCCCCTCTTGCATTTCCTGTGGAGATGTCAGAAGAGAACTGCAATGTAGCTCATTATTACCAGGATTCAAGTACTTCACAGGCCAAGATGCCACCTGTGAGACATAAGAGCACTATTTAAACACAGTTAACGGTGTGATTCCTCAACTCTAACAGAGGAGAAAATATTCTTTCCAGTCAGGAAGCACTCTGCTGTAATAAAACCACCCCATATGTCTCTGAGATACTTGTCATAATTATTTGTATAACTATGTGGTTAATATGTGTCATATACAAATAATTATTACTAGGGCATATTTTATTATTGTATTATTAACAATTGTTTGTGTAAGTGTGTATTGATATGCCTTCCAGCCCTGGACTGAAACGTCTATGGTCTGGTGGGAGGAAAGAATGAGAAACTCATGCCGCCCCAGCATCGACTGCATATCCCTCCATAAATAATGGTAAAATACATGAACAGCTGCCCAACTACAGCACTTTCCTCTAAAGAAACTTAGCTTGTCTTCAAAATCCTGTAGTATCTTTCAGTTCCTAAATGCTTCTTAGCTTTTAAAGTTCTTTCACATACTCTCATTCAATCTTCACACAATCCTACAATTGTGCCATGATTAAACTGGGTCTCGGAGAAGGCTTGCTTGAAGTCACAACACAACTTGTAGATGATAGAACGTAGCTCCTTTGACTCCCTGAGTCCAGTGTTCTTCCAGCTATAACATCCTCCCTTCCATGCCCAGAAAGATTTAAAGCAGCTTCTAAAAACCTTAGGTTTAATTTGTCACTTTTTAAAAATCATTGTGCAATATCATAACCAATGAATTAATAACAACCAAGTATATGAATAATGGAACTACAGGGAAAACATTACTAAATACTGTAGACTCAAAATGGAAAAACTTCAAAATATTTTTGTCCCCTTTAGTTCTAAAAGAGACAAACACAGAGAGAAAACACTACCAAGCTAGCTCCTTCCCAAGTACCCACTCTTGATGCAAAGCCAGGTCTTCCCCAGCACCACAGCCTACTTCTCTCCAAACTGAAAACTAAGCTCCAGGCTCACTCATCCTTAAGTCCTTACACATCTTGCAGATGCCTGCTCCTCCCTTAGAGACACGTTCACTTAACACCGCAAACTAAGATGGCAGGAGCTTTTCTCTGTGAATGCTTCTTACAGGAAAAGAATGATTTTTTAATATTTCATTTATTTATTTTTAGAGAGAGGGAAGTAAGGGAGAAAGAGAGGGACAAAAACATCACTGTGTGGTTGTCTCTCGCACACCCACTACTGGGGAACTGGTCTGCAACCCAGGTATGTGTGCTGACTGGGAATCGAACCGGAGATCCTTTGGTTGCAGGCCCGGCAGCACTCAGTCCACTGAACCACATCAGCCAGGGCAAGAATGATTTTTTTAAATAAGGAAATACAAGAAAATAATCATTTTTTTACAGGCTAAAGCATGTTTTTTATATATTTGAAAGACTTTTTCTATGGTCAATTCATTCTACAACCACTTTTAAGTATTCACTATGTCCAAAATTCATTATAAACACCACAAATGCTTCTTCTCTTGGTATCTCTGGCGTCAAATGTCATTTTAGGCACTGAAGGTAGAAAAATCAGTAAGACTTAGCTTGCCCACAAGGCAACTACCAAAACAAATGCAAATTATTATACATAAGGCAATATAAGTTCCACACAAATGCACACATGAAGTGCTATGATAATATGTAAACAAAAGTGAATAGTTAGGAAAGTTGAAAAAGCCTTTATGAAGAGCTCAGCCTCAAAACATGAGTAGGATTCAGTATGGCAAAAGAAATAATATGTTCAAAATCACAGAGACATAGCACAGCAAGTGTGTGATGGGAAGTTGAGTTTCATTAGAACAAGGGATTTGTGAATGGGAGACAAAGCTGGAAAAGGAACTTGGAGGCACAGACTATAAAGGTCCTTAACAGGAGTGGGGAAAAGTAGGTCTACAGTTGTTCATATGGAAAATACTATAATAATTAATAAATAATACAAGCATAAATTCTGTGTTTCATGTACTCACACAGTAAACCTACTTTTGCCCACACCTGTATAATGTTAAGGAAATTGGACATTATTGGGTAGGCAATTCAGAGAACCATCTAGTTTTTAAGCAGGGTTGATATATTATAGAATCAAATTTACGCATTAGAACAGTAACACTGGATATACGGTAAACACGAAGATTGTCAGGAAAACAAGGCAGAACATGAGTTTACTAACCAAAGCAAGAGTTGGTAAAGGCTTGAGAGCAGCAACAGAAATAAGGAGTAGGGAAAAGTGAAGATCAACGAATCTTTTCTAACAAGACTAGAAGAGAAAGATAAAAAAAGAAAGAACAAAGATAACTGACATTTCCAGCTGGAACTTAATGATAATGTCATTAACACATTAAGAAATAAAGGAGAGACAGTGTTTTTCTTTTAATCACTTTTTCCTGGAGTGAGGGGAGGGTAAAAGTTTTCAGTTTTGAAAATAATTGTTTGTTTTTGTTTTAAAGTTATCTGTGGAGCCCTGGCTGTGTGGCTCAGTTGGTTGGAGTGTAGTCCCATGCACCAAAAGGTCATGGGTTCAATTCCCAGTCTGGGCACATGGCTAGGTCTCCAGTTTGAACCCTACCTGGGACATGTACAGAAGGCAACCGATCCATCATTCTCTCTCTCTCTCCCTTCATCTCTCTAAAATCAATAAGAAACATATCCTTGGGTGAGATTTAAAAAAAAAAAAGTTATCTGTGGAATACTAAGTAAAGCTCCAGGAAGTACTTTGATGAGACTGGTCCTCAAAGGGCATGTGAATGACAGTTGAGACATAAGATTTGAGGTGTTTTGGTGAGATGCTTCTAGAAGATGATTCCACAGCCAGAAGGGCAAAGACAGAACCAAATTCAGTCTTCAAACAAAGTCAGCCCAGGAAGGACAGAGGGATATGACAAGCAGAGAAAAGATGATGACAACAGGTCTGAAGTTAGAGCTCTAAGTCCAACACCAATAGTCTGGTGTTCACACATTCACAGATCACAAAACATGTCAAATGATCAAGACACCAATGACTACTGCTGAATGCTACATGACCATGAAATACAATGCAGGAGAAAGGAACTCAGACAGACAAGAGGCAAACCACAATGGCAACATGACTCCCTGCATAATGACACAGTAAAGGCCAGACCACAAAATACCACAAATATCAAAAGCCTGTACAAAGGAAATGGGCAACCCAAATGGAAAATCAGCAAGAGCCCAGAATAGCTCCATCCATTTGCTTCCTGTACACCAAGCTTTTGCTCCAGAAAATCACAGGGACTGTGGACATATTTACATACATTATCAATTAGTTATCTAAAGGGGGATACAGATCAAAATAAGTTTCTAAAAAGACAAGGGAATAATTGCATTTGATAGCAGCTAAGTAACTAATCATCTGGATTTAAAATCATCCTATCGTGCATCCAATGTCTTTCAATTTTGTTTTTAAAACAGGGAAACTGGAGGCATGAAGCAAGAGAAGGTGGACTGATTTGTAATTAGGACGAGCAGAGCATTTGCAGCAGAAACTGTAAAGCTACCAGATGCCTTAACTTCCATTTACATTGACTCCAACAGCAGCAGAAGGAACAATGCTTGGCATTTTCTAAAACTTCATGTATTTCAAATCACTTTCGTGCCTTCTTTATTTTTTTTTTTAAATGGCAAGACACAATGGCAAACATTTTGGCAAAGTTGATAGAGGACCTGGTATTGTCTCCAGTGAATGTCGATATTGTTCAGTAAGTTAACCGAATTTAATCTGCTCACTGTTAAAATGGGTTTTCATAAGCCCATACCAGAGGCATTTTTTTTTTCCACTTTATCCCCTCAATTTACTTTAGCGCAGGGCCAGGAACTAGCAGGCACTCACTAGCTGTTACCATCCTTCCTTCCATCGGACTTTATTATAATCTATACTTTCATGGCAAAATCACTAACTTTTTAGGCCCCATCTATGATGATGCCTCAAAGGGCTGTTTGCAGGTTACATAAAGTGCTTTGTACACCAGAGAGTGCAAAATAATATGTAGAGCATAATTGTTTCTAGGTCTGGCAAATAGTAGCAACTCCCATTTTACCTTTAAAGGAACTGAAAACACCAAGAGGTTTAAATAACTAGTACCTAATTAGAAAGAGAAAGAACTCAACACCTACTCAAATTCCTTCCAGCCCCCCATACAGCTTGCTGAGATCTTAACGTATCTTCCACAAGCTCAAGGCCTTCCCACATTACCTCAGTTTTTCTTAGTATTCAGGTAAGGGGGAGGGAGACTACAAGTAAAAGAGGCAAAAGGAAGCAATAAAATGACTTGCCCAAGGTCAAAATACCAGAGTAAAAAAAGAATGCTGTCTTGCCTGCAGCAGAGGCCACATTCCCCGTGACTCCTAGAAACACCGAGAAACGACGACCTCCCCACTTCCCGAGCGCTAGAACATAGTGTAGGTGCGCCCCTCGGCCTCCACCCTGCAAACCCCGCCACAAGCCGTCAGCTCACCCGCCTCCCGACAGCCCAGGCCCGGGGTCCTCACACCCCCCGCAGACCCGCCCCCCGCCCGGAGATACCAGACCCTTGCTCAGGACCCCAAAAGATTAAGTGTTCACAGCTCAGGGTCCCGCCCGCGCTCCGTGCCACGTCCGTGGCCTCACGCACTATGGCGCTCCGGACGGGGGCTGCAGCCACCGCCGTCGCCCCCGGACCGGGGCAGTCTCGACTCCCAGCCCTGGCGTCCACAAGGCAGCGCTAGACAGAGCAGGCCTCGGACTTCCTCTGACAGCTCGGCCCCAAAGCTGCCCCGGGAAGGGCCAGCCCTGGGCTGACGGACTTCCCCCGCGGCCAATCGGAAAGCGAGTGTGGAGGGGGCGCGGCCTAGGCCAGCGGCCCCTCCTGCCCGTGCTTCCGCTACGGATTAGTGGCCAATGGAAACTTTCCCAGAGTTCCTCCGAGCTCTCGGGGACCTACGGAGCGGCAGCAGTGGGGTGGAGGTTGCTTACGGTTTAATGAGGGCTTGGCCGTGGATCGGGACGTGCGGGACCCCACCCCATCCCCAAGAGCGGCGTCTCCCTGGTAAAGAGTGTGGGCGGTGGCTCCCAGCGGGCTCCTTCACCAGTGTCTCGTGGGCGCGGAGCTGCCATCCAGTAGGCCAAAATCGGAGCTCTTCGCTAGTGCGGGTACCTCACTAACCCCCTTCCCTGGAGGAAGTCAGATCCCGGGCTGCCCCGATACGACGCAGAGTGAGAGCGGTCCCCGACGGGCGCCAGGCGGCACGACGGGCACGGGGCGGCCAGGTGGTGGGTTTGACAACAGCTAACGCACTATCCAGTGGTTTGCCCCAAAATGAAACCCACATGGGCGGCAGCTTCCCTAAGTGCCGCGCTTCCGGGAACACTGCTTTGCCCACACCTGGAGCACAGGTTACCAGCGACCTGCGAAGCGAGTTTGCAGGTGCACTAACCACCCAGCCTAGGGAAGCTCGGTCTCTTCCCGGCTCCACCCCTGAGTGGGGTCCAGAGTGAGAAACGGACACCCGGGTGGCGTACAGTACGCCCACCCCAGGGCAGGTCAGGGGACTCTTGACACCTCGTCTGGCCCCAGTGACCATGGCGGCACCCGGGGACCCGAGGCGGCTCTTCAGGCTGGTGCAAGAAGGCCGGCTGTGCATCCTGCGGGAGGAACTGCAGAGACTTGGGGGCGCTGGCTGCCCCGGGCTAGCGGGCGACACCTTGCTGCATTGCGCGGCCCGTCACGGGCGTCGGGACATTCTTGCCTGTCTGGCTGAGGACTGGGACTTGGACATCGAGTCGGCCAACCGAGACTACAAGCGGCCTCTACACGAAGCTGCCTCCATGGGCCACCGGGACTGCGTGCGGTACCTGCTGTGCGGGGGAGCCATGGTCGACTGCCTGAAGAGGGGTGACTGGTAGGTGGCGGAATATTTAGGGGTATCCAGAAAGATACCCCTTTCCCGCAGAATCATAGATTCTCATTTACTTTGCCTCTACTGCATAGCTTCTCAGCCTTCCCCATTAGGACACATTGTTCCTACCCTTGGAGAATCAACTGGTCCAGGCATTTGCTTCCCTTTAAAAAGCAGGGAACAGTACAGAATATTACCAGATAGAATAATATAAAACAATGAATTGTCTGTACTACATAAAACGTGAGCCCCAGGATATGTAGTTCTTCTAGGGACATCTAGGTAAATGATTACTTCACCAATGGCATTGACTTAACTTTTTATTTTGAAATAGTTATAGATTCACAGAAAGTTATATTCAAGGAAATGTTCAGGGAAGTCCCACATGCCCTTGCCCCAGGCTCCCCCAAAGTTAACATCTTACACAGTTACATCATAATAACAGAACTAAGAAACTGACATTGCTGCAAACAATATATTCATTCACAGTCCACCAGATTATACATACACTTGTGTGAAGGTGGTGCTCTCTGTGTTTTTGTTATGTATAAAACCTTGCATAACCACTTCCATAGTCAAAGATACTCACGTTTACTATCACACAAACCAATTGCATTTTGTTAGACCAATGTTTTCAGTACTCCCTGAGTCCGGCTCCTTAGAGATTATGAAGGCCTTAAGATTCATAACATAATGAAGTTCTTGCTTACAAGTAATTCCTGATGTGATATAAATAAGAAACACAGCATACAACCATATGCAGTAAAGAGTATTTACAGTAATGAGGGGAGTAGGCCCGGTTGTGTTTTGAGGGTTGCACTTTGGCTGTGACTAAGCACAAGATTTATTTTCTTGTGCTGCTAGTAAATTGATCTAAAGACAGTTCTAAACCCTGGCGGGATGGTTTGGTTGGTTGGAGCTTTGTCCCATATACCAAAAGGTTGTGGGTTCAATCCTGGGTCAGGTCGCATACCTAGGTTGCAGGTTTGGTCCCTGGAGGCAACTGATCCAAACTCTATCTCCCTCTCCCTTACCTCTATCGCCCCCTGCTCCCACTTCCACTCTCTCTAAAATCAATAAACACCCTTGGGTGATGTTTAAAAAAATAAAATATGCCCTAGCTGGTGTGGTTCAGTGGACTGAGCACCAGCTGGCAAACCAATGGGTCCCTGGTTTGATTCCCAGTCAGGGCACATGCCTGAGTTGCAGGCCAGGTCCCCAGTAGAGGGCACACCAGAGGCAATCACATGTTGATATTTCTCTCCCTCTCTTTCATCCTTCCTTACCCTCTCTCTAAAAATAAATAAATAAAATATTTTAAAAAATAAATAAATAATAAAATAAAATAAAGACAGTTCCAAGAGGCAATGACCTCATATATTCCTTAAAGTAATTCTTCAGATAAGGAAGGAGCCTCCAAACACACACACACACACACACACACACACACACACACACACTCTAAAAGGAGGAGGTTTATTTGATCATGTATTTGGGATATGTGTAGTCACAGTAAGACATTTTTCCCATTCTTACCTTTTTGGCTTTCTGAAATACATTCTCTGCTTTTCCAATTATCCAGTTATACCTTGCTCAAGATTCATTCCCTCTGTGAAGCTCCTGAAGATTTAAGCCTTCATTTATCTGGGGTTTCCCCCCATAATTTCTCATTCACTGTCATTACCACATTACCTTTTTTATAATGAAACTTTAGAGATCATTCAAGTATAGTGAGCTCCCACTGTGTGCCAGACAGAGGTTCTTACCCTGGGAATGAGGAGATAAACAAGACCTGCCCCTGCTCTTCAGAAATCATAGCCCCTTTGTTTTGCAGAGAAAAAACCAAGACACTCATGGAAGTGAAATGGCTTACCCCAAATCATATGTTCACTCTCCTATAGTTGTGGACACAAGTCAGTTCAGAAACTTATTGTAATCACATTGCTTTATTTGCTTCACCAGTGTATGCTTTTTATGGCTAGATGCTGTGTCAAATGCTCTTTTTAAACTCCTTTTCAGCACAATGTAATTAATAAATGGTTTCTGACTGAAGTGGTTGGGATAAGGCCAGCAGAGTACTTCTTATGCAGTATTCTTCAGGACATACTTTATGGTTTGTATTAGCTCAGTCCAGATTCGGTGCCATACTATAAACTAGCTCAGGAGCAGCTTTGCCTCTTCAGTATCCCCTTCCTGTAGGCGTGCCTATATCACAACCATTTTCCCCTTGTTATTTCACCCAGGGTCATCAGGATAGGCAGAGAAGTTGCCAGTTTTTCCAGCTTCCAAGACTGCTGAGTTCTCTAGGTTTTTCATCTCTATGAAGGATGTATGTTTCTCTAAAAACCTGGTCACACCCTTCTCATGTCTCAGCTGCCCCTCCACCTGACAGCTTGTCCTATTTGGCCTCAGGACTCCTCTGATGATGGCTTGCACAAGGAAGAATCTTGGGGTGATCCAGGACCTTGTGGAACATGGTGCAAATCCACTTCTGAAGAACAAAGATGGCTGGAACAGCTTCCACATTGCCTGCCGAGAAGGTGACCCTCAAATCCTCCAGTATTTGCTCACTGTTTGCCCAGATTCCTGGAAGACAGAGAGCAAAATTGGCAGAACTCCTCTGCACACGGCAGGTATGGTCCAGAGTTCGGCAGGCATGCAAGCACAGATGTGCAGCTTGCCTTCCCAGCACTGGCGAATGTCACCAAGTTGGAGGGTTTTGGAAAAGAGATCAGGGAATAAGAGCTGCTTTTGGGTGTTTTGGCATATACTTAGTTTCTGAAGCTAATGCCATTTGGCACTTAACATGCTCTTCTTTCTTATATTAGGTCACTGTTCGTGCATATCATTCCTACTCTCCCCAGCTAGATGGCAAGCTGGTTCTGTTCCTCACTAGCAAGTTTCCTCATCAGCAAGATATTGATGATACTGATACCCATATCACAAGGTTCTTAAAGGGTTTAAGGAGACAGATGTATGTAAAACCCATAACACAGTGCTTAACACGTGAGCACAGAACTAGCTGCTACTACCTTATCATTTCTACATTGTTTGTATTATTAAAGGCAGTAGGAAAAGAGATGGTTTTTTTAAATATCCTCAGCAATACCTACAACAGCACTACCCATTTAAATAAATATGGGTGCTTATAATTAATACTTGGATCTGAGTGTATTTGATTTATCTAGTGATGATGTCAAACATAAATTTGGGGCATAGCTTTCATTGTTTTGAATAATTATTCTTAATTCTGAATTATCTATTTGTACAGTATTTAAAATTAGTAACAAGCAAAAATGCGATGGCATAAGATGAAATAGATGTTAATGAGCTCAACAATCCAGACCAAGAAAGTTAGAAAATAATCTTCAGCCTTCTAGAGAGTGCATTGAGTTACAATACAGGATTGTTAGTTTCTCTAAAAGTCAATGCTCGTGACATAATATAGCTTAGAAAATAAGCATGCATTTGTTCTACCTACAGTGGGCAGGTAGAGACCAAGGAATTCTTTTTAAAACTTTGCCAGTGGGTAGCAAATGTTTCCTTGCTCGCAGATTGTCCAGCAAGCTCCCCTACCCTTCTGGAGAAACAGCACCCTGTCGTTCACACAAAGTACTAGAGCACAGAGAGTCAAAAATCTTTATTATTGACTATAGTTATTTTTAGTAGGAGAATTAAATTCCTGGTTATTTTGTCATAGATTACTCTTAAAATGTTTTACATTTTCTAGGCAGAAAAAAGTGAGGAGATAAGTTTAGGACTGAAAATTTGTTGTAAAAGTACTAAAAAAGAGAATCAGTTTTGGCTATAGACCTATTCAGTAAAAACATTCTTTACCAGTTATCCAGCCAAATTTTTATTTATGTACCTAATATAATTATACTTTCCTGTAAGTCATAGCTAAAAAATGGGACAGAGACCAGTGCCAGGAGGAAAGAAGCCTTTTATATGTCCACCTAAAAGCTCTAATTCTCCACTCTCTTCTCCCAGCAATGCATGGCTGTTTAGAAGCAGTAAAGGTGCTTCTTCAGAGGTAAGAATAAAACAGCAAATTGAGGAAGATACTTGCTATTTATGACAGTTAGTATCAATGCTACATGAAGAACTCAAGCAAATTGTTCATAGAGCAACTAAGGCACCAAGGGAGAAGTGAAGAAAGGATATAAGCAGATAGCTCAACATAAAACAAAAATAGCTGACAAACATGAGAGAAGATCATTCATTTGTCTGTTAATTCAACAATATTCATCTATTTATTCAGTACCTATTATGAATTGTACCAGATGCTGGGGCTGCAACAGAAATGAGACAATGTGGCTTCCCTCTCATGGAAGTCACAGACAGTGCACAAGTCGTGCTAGTCTAGCGACCATTACAAAGAGTTGCAGGATCCCTACAGGAGCATATGACAGGAAGACACAACTAGGTTTAAGAGTAAGGAATCTCAGCCCCAGTGATATTTAAACTGTGACCTGAAGGAGGCAGACAGTAGGAAGCAGGGGGGCACTCCAAACAGAGGAAACAGTACCTGGGAATGCTCAGAGCCTAGAAAAAACATAGTACACATAAGAAACTGAAAGCTCAATATACGCTGAAGCCCGTAATGATGGGGGAATGGTGCAGGGTAAGGCTGCAGAGGAAGGCCAGGTTTTAGGCTTTATTCTAAGCATATAAGATTCCACTGAAGTGTTTTAAGCACAGAGATGGGTGGTAAGAAATCTGCATTTTTCAGAGATCCTCTGATTGCAAAATATTGAATGACTTGGAGGAGAAGCAACAGTGGGTGCTATGAAGGTTGCTGGGAGACTGTTGGGAGGCTGTTGTAGTTAGACAGGAGAGAAACCGTGGTTGCTGGACTGAGAAACTGACTGTAGGGATGAAGAAAAAGATTTGGAGATGTTTACATAGAATCAATAGATCTAGGGAAATAATTCCATAAAACAAATGAGGGAGAAGGAAAAGTCAAGGATCACTTCCAGGTTTCTCACTTAAGCAGCTGGTATGATCATGCTTGTGCCATTTACTAAGGTAGAGAGCAGTGGAGGAGGAGCAGGTTTTGTGGGGAAGATGCCAGTTTCACTTCTGGACACATTGAGTTGGATGTACCTGTGAGACATCCAAGCAAAGACATCAAGGGGACAGTCAGAGGCACAGATATGAAGCCCAAAGGAAAGGTATAGACTGAGATAGAAATGTGGGCCTTATCAACATAGAAATGATGACTGAATTCATAAGAGTACAACAGATTACCTGAGGAGACAATATATAGTAACACAAGAAGAGAACTTAATGCAGTACCTTGAAAGCACTGCTTATGTGTAAAGCTTATCTGCTGCATATTGGAACATACTTGGTTGTCTGGAAATTTTTAAGTATTCATCCATTGAACAGACATTTTTTAAAGCACTTCCTATGTGTTAGATGCTCAGTGGTAAGCAAAACAAACAGTTCTTTCCCTGTAGGCTGGTGTGGAAGCCAAGTGTAAGCAATCATAGACATAAATAACATAAAATTATAAATTGTAATACAGGTATCCCAACTTTCTGAAAGTTCACATTATCCCACTTTGCCTTTACATGAGACCTACATTACTACCTGTTTTCACTAACCAAAAGAAATCCAAAGAGGAAATTTACTTAACAAGAAAAGCAGTTACTGTACTAATATAGGTCTTTCATAAAAGTGGAGTAAGTGGTATAGGTAATGCAAACTTTCAGGAAGCTAGAGATACCACTTTATGCCATTTTGGCTTACAAATGGTTTCATAGGAATGCTCTACTTTCAGATAATGGGAAACCTGTAATACTACAAAAAATGTATACAACGGTGTGGGGAAGCAAGGGTACTGTTGATGCAGGAGAGAAGACAGGCCTCTGTGAGGTCACATTGAAGCTGTGATGATAAGTTGGTGTTTGCTGAAGAATGGAGAAATAATGTTCCAAGCAGGGGCATTAGCAAGTGCAAAGGCAGCAAAGATCTGGGCAAATGAGAGAGCAGTTAAAAAGCAGGACCGTGAAGAAGGTAGGAGAGAAGATGACTGGACTTATGGGAGGTGAGACTGAGAAGATAGGGCAGGAGGTTGAAGGCAGGAACGGGAAAAGGAGAGGTGGGACAGGAGAAGATAGGCCAAGAAGAAGGTATGATCAGGAAGGCAGTGGGGCAAGTAGGATTGTAAGGAAGGTAGGAATGTAAGAAGATAGGATAGGTAGGAGGTGGGACTAAGATGATGATAGGACAGATAGGACCAGGAAATAAGCAGGACCTAGAAAAAAGGACAACCAGGAAGAACACAGTTTGCTGTAAGCTCGGGGTATGTGGGTGAGAGAAACCTGGAGAGGTAAGTTTGTGCCACATTATCTTGGCCACCAGAGGTTGTGCTGAGGTTCCAGATTTTGTGCTTTGTTTTTGGAAAGTATATAGTTAAAGGTTTTTAACAGGAGTGGCCACGCCCAAATTGCATGGTGAAAAGATTATTCTGGTAGCTGTGAGAATGGATTAGCAAGGCAGAAGCCAAGGTGAGGAAAATGGTTAGGAGGTTATTGTCTATTGACTTGGTCCTAAGGGGAGAAAGCAGAGATAAAAAGATACATTTAAAAAAAAATTCTGAAAGCATTGAGAGGTTTTGGTCATATATCAGTCATGAGGGCCTAGGGATGACTGCGGGGCTTCTGGCACGAGAAGCTGGACAGCTGCTAGTCCATAACGTGGGGTGACAAAGGTTACAGGAGGAGCAGATTCACTGCCAGAAATGGACGCATTGTTGAAGACCTAAGTTCTGATATTGAGATGGGTGGAAAGAGGGAGAGTGCTCTGGATTTTCACAGATCATTTGTAGGGCATGTCACCTACTGCAGGTGGTCAAGACTAAACTGTTCATTGGGTCTGAAGCAGTGGCTTTTCTCAGCTTTGTTATTTTGGGTTTGGGCCCTAGGTGTCAGTATGAACCAGACTGCAGAGACAAGTGTGGCCTCACACCCTTTATGGATGCAATTCAGTGTGGATACATCAACATAGCCAGGCTGCTCCTTGAAAAACATAAGGTATAGTAATGGTTTGGTTTTATTCCTTTGTTATTTCCTATGAGTTTAGGTCATAGGATAAACAGAAGTTATAGTTATCCATATCCTGGGTTCAAATTCCTGCACTGCCATGGTCCCCACATGGGACCCCTTGACCTCTTTGAGCGTCAGTATTTTTATGTGTAAAATGCTGACAAATTTAAATTCTTCAGAGGGTTATTCTAAAGGATAAATAATACAATGTACATAAAGCAATTAGCAAAGTAAGATTTTAATAAACAGTGGCTGTTTTATAGTAATAACAACAAACTCCCCACTGAGTGCACTGTTAGCACACTTTAAAGCAGTGGTCTCCAACCTTTTTAGCACCAGAGACTGGTTTTGTGGAAGACAGTTTTTCCACAGACAGGGCCGGGGGAGGGGGTGAAGGGAGGGTGGGGAACAGGAGGCAGAGCTCAGGCTGTAATGTGAGCAAAGCTTCCCTGCCCTTGTCTGGTTCCTAACAGCCAGGGGTTGGGGACCCCTGCTTTAGAGCATTAAATCTTAACCATTTTATTTGTTTGTTTGTTTGTTTACAGAGTCTTTTAAGAATCTGACAAAAGCTATATAACATCATCCCAGAAAAATGCACATAACCCATTAAGTTTAGCTAAAATGTCAGAAGATCTGTGCACCCAGGTTTCTCTGCTTATTTTTGTTCTTATCTCTTCCCAATCTATTAGGCTTGCATTTCTGCTGAGGATTCCCTGGGGGCCCAGGCTATACACAGGGCAGCAGTCACTGGGCAGAATGAAGCCATCCGATTCTTGGTCTCTGAACTTGGCATTGATGTAGATGTGAGAGCTACATCAACCCACCTCACAGCACTTCATTATGCAGCTAAGGTTTGTTTTTTTTTTCATAAGGCTGTCCTCAGTTCCTTAGGCTTGCTTTACTCCACTGATGAACAGCTCCACAGCCTTTTTCTCTGGCTCCATCTCTGTGGAAGAAAGAAATTGCTCATGATATGCTCCCGAAATGTTCATGATTCTGAATCCCCATGTCCCTTTAAATAGAAACCTGCCTTTTTATTTGTTGCTAGGTAGAAACTGAAAACACTCCTTTTTCCATAAAATGCCCAGAGTTTATGTTTCCTCCAGCCCTTTTTTGTTTTCAAGAATAGTGTTATTTGAAGCTATAAAATTCCATTGGATCAAATTCCTAGCTCTCTATACCTAAGTAGATTTCAGAAGTTAAAATTTCTTTAAGGCAAGGGAATTGCATTTACTGGCCTCTCCGATGTATAAAATATTTAATACATGTAAAAAGTTCTCACTATAAAAGCAGCTGCTTATATTCTCCCATTTAAATACTAGGAGTCTTTTGCTTATTGTCTTTAACATAATTGGCTACTTTCCTTTTCTTGTTTTTCTAGCAACAAGAATAAATATTTTCTGGCGAACTACACATTCTTGCCTGCACTCCCCTGAGAAAGTGGATAGATAAACGAGGGTGGGCTATGAGTGTGATCTGTGGCCACGGGGGAGGGAGAGTGGGACACTGTTGGGTCTACCCACAGGAAAATTGAACCTCCAACCTTAATTTTAGTCTCACCACACACTAATGGACTAATTGGTGAGACAGAAAGTGTATGAATTACCTCATGAATGATAATGCCAGCTATGGTAAGAATTCTACCCAGGAGAAGTGACCATCTTTTCTAGTTTATTTCTGCCCTGAAGATTATAGCAAAGCATGTATGTGCTTGAGATGATTTGGAATTGTATGTTCACAAGCAATCACAATAATTACACTCATTACACTGAAGGAAATCCAACTATTTTAGTTGATAGTTTGGCCTACAAAGTTGACCATCTATATTCTAATAACTATTAGAATATAGTTATCACCAAAATCTATCTTTAATGATTTATACTGGAATTTGAGTGTGATGTAATGAGTTTTCCTTTAGATATGAAAATTCAGCTTTAGCAGTTGAGAATTTTAGAAAAAGGACCTAACATATATATATATATACACATTAGTGTTTATGTTGAAAGGTCCTTGTCACAGTGATAACAAGTTTATTTCAACCCTCAGGAAGGACACGTGAGCACAGTTCAGATGCTCGTATCCTTGGGTGCTGACATTAACTGTAAAGATGAAAGAAATCGATCAGGTACGACTTCTGTGTGCCTTGGAAATTATCAGTCAGTGGCATGTAAACAATACATGGACTTTTAAAAACATTTTTTTTACAGTTGTACATTTTTTTAATCCTAACTAATACTGAGCTAATGCTAGCTAGCAACTTCCTTAAAATAACATCTGTGTTTGCAAAGCTATAGAACTATTGCTGTTACCATGGCAGTGATGGTGACTACTATTCATTACTACTGTTATTACTATTACTGTTTTTATTTTAAACTGCAACAATATATGTGACATAAAAGCACTTTTTATTTTCACCCATGATGCTACTAGCTATCCAGGTATTCATTCTATAGATTCTTCATAGGTCATCTCTCTTTGAAATGTATGTAAAAACTACAGCCATTACAATTTTCTTAATTTAGGGCTCAAAAGGGTATTGTCAGAGCTAATTGTTTAAACTCGGACTTTAAAATAGACCTCAGTAACATTCTCTGCACCATTCTTCAGGAGTTTAGTGGGAGCTTCATGATGCTTCAAAGACTCAGAATTTTAAAAAAAAAAAAAGCCTCATAGATAACTAATTACTCACTGTCCCGCCACAGAAGGTGGTCACTAAGTCCAGGGACATGGATTTGTCCTAAAGATGAGAACAGAGCCAGAGTCCCTCCAGTGCTAATTTCTAACCAGAACAGGAAGATTTGTCAGCCATTTTTGTTTTATTGCTTTTTGGGGGGGCGAGGGAGGGGTTTGGACACGTTATTCTTATTTGTGGTGATATTTTTACTTACACAGAAATTTCACGAAACTTTGAAAATGTTTTCTGTACCACTTGAAGTCTCCTACTTCTCATAAACTTGCTTTGTTGCTTTAGACAAGTCTCTTAAATCCTCTCCAGTTGGTCTTGTTATTTTTAAGCCATTTCTAACCCAATCAGGTTAAAAGGGAGAATGTTTTATCTAGTATAGGCAGTCATACGGGCAGATTATGGAAAAATAAAACCTGTACAATTGAAAGAATCAGTATTTTTGTTAGGAGCAACCTACCAACCAGGTCAGTATTGCTTTGGGGATCGTGCACTAAGTTCATGTGACTTCTTTCTCTATTCAGCCCTGCACCTGGCCTGCGCAGGTCAGCACGTGGCCTGTGTCGAGCTTCTTCTGCGGTCTGGGCTGAGGGACTCTGCAGACATCACAGGCACCCTGGCTCAGCAGCTCACACGGAGCGCAGACATCCTTCGGCGCTTCAGCCACAGTGTGACAGCATGAAGCTGTTTCTAAACAAAGGCAATAAACTCATGGTAACTTCTATCCTGCTGTTTAGTCTTTACCAGGTTCAGTGAAATCTCTGCCCTCCCTCTCCTACACTCTCTACTGCATCTGAAATTTGCAGAAGATGTGGACATTGGCTGCCTAGCTGGGGACAGGCACACTCAGAATCTCTCCTTACCTGCATTTCATCATGGCCTTCAAGTAGACTAGGTGTTTGTGAAGTCAGTGTCTGGGCTCCTTAGAGAAGCATGTAATGTGCATGAATATAATATAGTATACATACTTTTATATATGTATGTTTGTGTATGTGAAATGTTTTATGGTAAATATTATATGGTTAGGCAATAATAACATTTAAAATATAACAGATTACTATTAGCTTGAATAAATAATTGGCCTATTTACTTTCTTTCATAGTCATTTTCTTGGTTGTTACAATGGTTTTAGTTGTAGCCAGGAAAGAAGTGCTTACAATCTGTTTTATTTACACAGACATTTGCAAGGAATTAATGAAAACATTTCTGTATTCTAGGCACTGCTAGTTAAGCTATGCTTTGATCTTGAGGTTATTATTTTTTTTATTAGACAAGTTCTATATTTAGTCCCTTAGGAAAATAAATACACCTAAAAATGCATCTAAGATATTTTCAGAACTTTTCTATTACCTCAGTGAGGAATGGGGTTTGTTGTTGAAGCCTGCAGGGTGCATCTGTCCCATGCCACCTGCCGCTGAAGCCTGTGACTGTGAAGGAATGAACACTTGATGTTGTACCTTCTAAAAAATTTGTAGCAGTTTAAACATATTAAAAATAGGATGAGTCCTCAGGCATTTGGATTCTTTTCCTTTTTGCGGGGTGGGGGGTGATTTTCTCTGAATTGCAGAGGATAGTAATTAGTCCAAGTCAATCTGTGGAAAGATCAACTGCATTCATCACAAGCAAGGCCTGGTCCCCATGTTCGGTGTAATCCCTTAAGAGTTTGTCACACACCCAGCTATTCTCAGCGGTGTGCTAGGCTAGGTGCACAGCCAGAAAATCCAGTTCTTCTTCATTATTCCCAGGTGGTACTGGCTGAGTCTTGTCCCCAGCAATCAGGTAAACATCTGGCAGTAACATAACTTGATTATATAATCTTGTGACCTCTACGTCATACACATTGCATCTGCGCTGATTCAAGCTGCAGTCATGGTGGCTTCAGAGATGTCTGTGTCTCTGCCCCTTGGGTATGAAGATGGCCCTGTTATGTGCAAGCAGGATAGAAGATCAGTCTGGTGCTGGCTTCAGCATATGTGTGAAGCTGCTGTTAATTTGCAATGACTACGTGTGAGACCCATTCACAAATGCAGCCTTGCTTCTACTGAACCCACTAGTACTAGTTCACTACCAGGCAGCAATGAGGGAATATCTGGTTACACGTTTGTTCCCAGGAGTTCCAGAGATGGCAGTAATGATGATAACATCAATTGTGACAAAGAGAGTAGTGATAATATAATAACCATCTTACTGTAATAATGTATTAAGAATGCTAATGACAATAGTGATAATAATTAATGTTATTTCCTACTTCTAGTTGTAGGTACTTTTCTCAGTTCTTTGAGTCTTAAAAGTCACCTCAGTGAGGCCTTCCCAAGCCACCCAATCTAAAATTTTGTTCCCTTCAGCATTTTATATCTCCTTAGCTTTTTTCTCCTTTGCGATTACCACTATCAAGTATACTATAAATTTGGAGTTACTTCATCTTGTTTCTTGTCTGTATCCCCACTAGAATGTCAGCTCCTTGGGCAGGGCTTTGGTCTCTCTTGCTTACTTACTAAATCTGCAGGCCCACAACAGAGCCTGGCACATTGTAATGTTTGAAATTATTATATGATCAACAAGTGAATGGTATCAATTCATGTTTCTTGAACACTTACTATATCCTAGATTCTTTGCCAAGCACCTTACCTAGATGGTCTCATTTTATCCCTTGGCCCTTGCACAATGCAGCCCCTCCTATTTATTGTTCCATCCCAAGCATCCTTTCTCACCCAGCATCCCTTAAAGGGGCTACCCTCGGTTCCATCAACTCATAGGCACTGCTCAACCCACTGCAGTCCAGTTTAGCTGCTAATCTGTGTAAAGCTTTTCTCTATCAGGTTACCAGAGACTTTCCAATAACCAAATCAAGTAATACAGTTTTAGCCATGTGACTGATCCATTAATTTTAATTATCTATCACTCTCACCTTCTAGAAGTTTGTTCTTCTCACCTCCAATAGCATTCTCCTGGGCTTTTCTTTCTGACTGTTCCTTTTTTATCTCCATAATGTCCTGTAAATGCTAGTGTGCCTGCTTCTGTCTCCAGCTCACCATTGTCCATATTCTGCATATGCTCCCAGAGCCATCTCACCCATTCTCCTCATTTCACCTGCATGCTAATGCTGGTGACACTCCATTTTCTAACCTTTATTTTCTACTGCCTGCTGTACATTTTTTTTTTGCATAGATCTTCTCAGACTATCCCACACTCAATTCATTCAAAACCTAGGCTTCCTCTTAACCTGTTTACATGTGTGCCCATGTTCAATGCCTAACTTGATGACACTGCAAGTCACCCAGTCACCAAAGTTGGAAACCAGGAATCTATGACTCTTACTCCAGCAGGAAGCCCTGCTCAGTCTATTCCGCTACAGCCCTACTAAGACTCCCTGGTTCAAGCCTTCAGACTCTTGTCCACACCACTGTTGTGGCAGCTTCCTAACTGTTCCTCCTATTTTCGGTCTTGTTCTCTTCAAATCTATCCTCCATACAGCTCTGAGCTCCCACTCACATGACCAAGTGCATTGAGTTGTGGGGGTTCACCAAGTCTCCCCTCCAGAGAACACACCTGCACACTCACTGGGATTTTCAGTGCCCTAACAAAGAGTCATTTCCTCAGAGCTTTTGGCTGGTCCTGAAAGAGCACCTGATCCACTGTGACAGTCTGTTCCTGAGACTGATCAGGCAGAAGTCCTGGGAAGAGATGCAAATAAGTAAGAACTGTAAATATTTGAAAATAGCCAGGCCCTGACATATATCAATTACCAAGAAATATTTACAAGACAAAAATAGAAAAGGGAGGAACTTCCAGCCAAGATGGAGGTGTAGGTAGACACACTGTGCCTCTTCACACAACCAAAAGGACAACAACAAATTTAAAAACAAAAAACAACCAGAACTGACAGAAAAGTGAACTGTATGGAAGTCTGACAACCAAGGAGTTAAAGAAACATTCATCCAGATGGGTAGGAGGGGCAGAGACAGGCAGCTGGGTAGAAAGGACTCTCAACAAGGTGGTAGCTGGCGGACTGGGCAGTCCCACATTCAAGCACAGATAAACCAGGAGGAACAACTGGGGAGAGAGACGGACCAAGCAACCCAGGGTTCCAGTGTGGGAAATAAAGCCTCCAACCTCTGATTGAAAACACCTGTGGGGGTTGAGGCAGTGAGAGAAACTCCCAGGCTCACAAGATAGTTCACTGGAGAGACCCACAGGGTCCTAGAAAGTACACAAACCCACCCACCTGGGAATCAGCGTCAGAAGGCCCAATTTGCTTATGGGTAGAGGGGGAAGTGACCGAAAACTGACTGAGAGTGGAACAAGCAGCATTTTTCCCTCTTTGTCCGCTCTCCCACATACAGTATCACAACGCAGCAACATGGGGTGCCCTGCTCTGGTGAACACCTAAGGCTCCACCCCTTACTACAAAACAGATGCACTGAGACAAAAAAAAATGGCCCAACTGAAAGATCAGATCAAAACTCCAGATAAAATACAACTAAGCAATGAAGAGATAGCCAACCTATCAGATGCACAGTTCAAAACACTGGTCATCAGGATGCTCACAGAAATGGTCGAGTATGGTTGCAAAATAGAGGAAAAAGTTAAGGCTATGCAAAGTAAAATAAAGAAAAAAATACAGAGAACCAACAGTGAAGGGAAGGAAACCAGGACTCAAATCAATGATTTCGAGCCAAAGGAAGAAATAAACATTCAACCAGAACAGAATGAATAAACAAGAATTCAAAAAAAGTGAGGAGAGCCTTAACCTCTGGGACAACTTTAAACATTCCAACATCTGAATTGTGGGGGTGCCAGAAGGAGAAGAGGAAGAGTAAGAAATTGAAAACTTATTTGAACAAATAATGAAGGAAAACTTCCCAATTTGGCAAAGGAACTAGACATGCAAGTGTAGGAAGCTCAGAGAGTCCCAAAGAAGTTGGACCCAAGGTGGAACATACCAAGGCACATCATAATTACATTACCCAAGATTAAAGAGAAGGAGAGAACCTTAAAAGCAGCAAGACAAAAAGAAACAGTTACCTACAGAGGAGTTCCCATAGGACTATCAGCTGATTTCTCAAAAGAAATCTTGCAGGCAAGAAGGGGCTGGAAAGAAGTATTCCAAGTCAAGAAAAGCAAGGACCTACATCCAAGATTACTCTATCCAGCAAAGCTATCATTTAGAATGAAGGGCAGATAAAGAGCTTCCCAGATAAGGTCAAGTAAAAGGAGTTCATCATCACCAAGCCCTTATTATATGAAATGTTAAAGGGACTTATCTAAGAAAAAGAAGATCAAAACTATGAACAATAAAATGACAACAAACTCACAGTTATTAACAACTGAACCTAAAACAAAAACAAAAACAAACCAAACAACTAGAACAGGAATAGAATCACAGAAATGGAGATCACATGGAGGGTTATCAGCTGGGGAGTGGATGGGGAGAGAGGGGGAAAAGGTACAGAGAATAAGTATCACAAATGGTAGGTGGAAAATAGACAGGGGGAGGTTAAGAATAGTATAGGAAATGGAGAAGCCAAAGAACTTATATATATGACCCATGGACGGGAACTAAAGGGGGGGGGAATGTGGACGGGAGGGGTGCACAGGGCAGAGGGGAATGGGGGAGGGGATGGGACAACTGTAATAGCATAATCAATAAAATATATTTTAAAATTTAAAAAATAGAAAAGGGATTACAAAATGAGAAAAGAATGAAAAAACTCAGGCTAAAAGGAAAAAAGGGAGAACTTTTGTGAAGGAAGTTCAGGTGATGAGATACGAGAGTCAGTCACTAAAGTCAACCTAACGGTGGCATTGCTAGAATTTACGAGCAGGTGGCAAATCAAAGAAATGTCCCTTTTATTCTTCCAGATTTTTTTACAGCTTATTGTAAAATATACAAGTAAAGGAGAAAACAAAAATAACCTGTAATTGCACTACTCAGAAGTTACCACTTTTTTCTCTCCTAGTCTTTTAAATGTATATAGTTGAGATGATGCTACCTATGCAGTTTCCCCCTAATGTTATATTGCAAACATATCCTGATGCTCTTCAAAACTTTGTGAACTGTTATTTTATATTTTTTAAATATTTTATTTTCAGAGAGAGGAGGAAGGAGGGAGGGAGAGAAACATCAATGTGAGAGATACATCAATCTGGTGCCTCTCGCCTGCCCCCAACTGGGGACCTGACCCACAACCCAGGCATGTGCCCTGACTGGGAATCGAAATGGCACCCTTTTGGTTCACAGGCCATCACTCAATCCACTGAGCCACAACAGCCAGATGCTGAACTGTCATTGTTAACTCCCTAGTACTCCACCATATTATTGTCCATATTTAGTCTTTTATGTTGTAATCATTGGGGTTTTTTGTTTTTGGGGTTTTTTTGTTGTTGTTGTTGTTTGTTTTAAAGCAATCATGTAAGGGGTGTGGACTGAAGAAAGGCTATTGGATCCCATCCCCAGAATGTCAGGGCTGAGCAAGTGACTGGGGAAATGGTGCAGCTTGTGCAGGCCTCTCTGCTCTTTAATGCATCAAGTGCCGAAGAAAGAGAAATACATAAGAAGGTAGTTTGACAGGATAGATTTTTGTAGAAAAGATGAGACGTGGAGAGGATCCAGTGATAGGAGGAAACTGGAGCAGTGAGAGAACAAAGGCTCATTGATGGGGCAGGTCCAGCAGGCAGCTGGGGGAGGCTGAGCTCCTAGTACAGAGGGAACATTTGGAAGGGGAGAAAGGCTGAAGATATAGGAAAGTTTCAGGTGGAAGCCACCCCCATATTTCATTTAACATCACTATTTGGAGGGTGTGGGACTTATGGAACATGTATGTTATTGGGTTGGCCAAAAAGTCCATTTAGTTTTTTCTGTAAAGTAAAAGATATACTTTTTACTTTTACCTATGACTTTATTGATTTGGGTATTTTTGAGTACATTGGCTTGTAGTGGGGGGAGCCCAGGAGTGCTGTTAAATATCTTCCAATTCATAAGACAGACCCTCAGCAAGGAACTCTTTGGCCAAAATGTCAATAGTACCAAGCAACTTCACAAACCAATTTTGGCATGTTTGACCAGTCACAGCACCTTTTCTACACACTGCACAAATTTCTGTGTTTCAGTTGCATTTTTACCTTTCTTGAAATAATGAAGCATAATACACTGAAAATGTATATTTTCTTCCAACTTCAGTATTAAAATGGCTGCACAAAAATTCACCAATTTTGGTAAGTTTTTTAAAATGCACGATGATGCTGAGACAGCTGTCAGAATACAATCTAACAAAATTGTTTCAAATGAAGTTAAAGATAACTAAGCACTACTAGAGCCATTGTCTGGGAAAAAACTAAAGAACTTTTTTGGCCAACCCAGTACAGTTTCTATGATAATGAATATCTGATAGTCTTTAGATTTCTTAAAATTGCTTTCATGAGCTAGCAAGGGTATGGAAGGGATCAAAAGCCAATTAGAGTGATGTGATTTTTTTTTTAAGAAAAAAATAAGGTAGACGTGAGGGCTAGCCTCTGATCTTAGCTGAACAGGAACAATTTGCCTGGTGTGTGCATGACAAAACTTTTTACAACATCCCTGAGAAAGGGAATTCACTGTATAACGTGGACAGGCCTAGGTATTCCTGAGAAAAACACAGGGAAATAATGATGTTATCAGCCACCCCGGTTCTGCCACTGCACCTTATCTGGCCCGAGTGCAGGGATATCAGCCAGCCTTCAGTATCAGCCAATCTCTTGTTGCTTCTTCCCAGGCTGGCAAAGGCTCGGTGCATAATCACAAAGGAGAAGTACATCTCAGGCACTTCAAACAACAGAAAGAAGGTTGCAGTGCTAATTAACCCTTGTGCAGGGTTTTATGGCTTCAGAGACTTTCACAGAGTGGAGGCGAGGCAGCAGAGGTTAGTTATCAGTGTAGACTATGGACCAGCACTGTCTGCCAGCATGAGACATTTCCTCTTCAAACTGAAGCCATTGGCAGAATCCAGTTCACATCCAGAAATCTTGCTCTAAGAGAGCCTGGGAAATGTAGTTTATAAATTTAAGGCTTTTGCAATGTAGGAAATCATAAATGGAGGTTGGAGTGGATCTTGAGTGCCATGTCCACCCACCAGACTTGGAATCGCCAAAATCTGCCTTTTATGAAAGTGCTGATTCCTCCTCCATACCTTCACTAAAGCTGTGTGCTACCACTCTTCATTTCTACTAACTTGATATAATGTTTCATTGATTTAGGTTTGCATTTCTTTAATTATAAGTCAGATTGAAGATCTTTAGATTTGTTTGTTGGCCATTTTTATTTCTTTTTCCTATTTTCATCTATATTAGTAGGTCACTACCTAGTAGCAAATTACCTCAAAACTCAGTGACTTACAGCAACAACTTAATTATTTCTCAGAGTCTGCAGATCAGCCTGGTGGTTTTGATGATCCTAGCTGAGCACAGCCGGTAGCTGGGCTCACTCATGCATCTGTGGTCAGCTGGTGGGTCACTCAAGCTGGCAGGCTTAAGATGAAGCTGGCTGGCTTATGTGGTCTCTTTCTTTATTAGGCTGGCTCAGGCTTATTTTCATGACCATGACGGGAAAGAGAAAGACTCACGTCCTTTCCTGTTCTCTGCTCTCTTTGAGCAGATATTCCCATCCCATTAGCCAAGATTAGCATTAGTGTGGCAGGGCACTACCCTGTGCCTGGATACGGAGAGGCCATTGGTTGGGACCATTTATGAAATTCATTTCTTGCATTATATGTCGACTGGTGTGTTGTTTGTCTTGTTGATTTATAAAAATCCTCTTTATATTGAATTAATTATATCTACACAAAATTCAGAAAGTAACTATAAAATTGTTGGTATATATTTACAGGTAAAAAAAACAGACTACAGCATTACAGAAATAACCTATACATCTCCTTTTTAAAAAATGCCTCAATATGGATATTACAGAAGGCTAATAACTAAATGCTTGGCATGGGAAGACACAGACAAGGATCAGGTGGGCTAGTTCTGTTTTGATTATAGTCTGTGATGACTTTAAAGCAGCTCTCAGAGCCTTAGAGCTTTCCTCAGGGCCAGCCTATAGTATGCATAGGCCTTATTTTCCCTGTTTTATTGAAAATCCTCAACAACTAAGATCCAGGTATATGTAAAAACCCAAGGAGAAAATCCACCTTGAAGATAGTCCTGCCTCTGCGAACATCACCCTGGGTGTCTCACATTCTTCCCATGCTTAGCTAACTAAATTTTACTATTTAATGTTAGACAAATAAAAATCACTCAGTAAGAGAGGTGTGCAAGTGAAGAAAAACACATACTCCAAAAAATAATGGTTTCTTCTCAGAGACTCCACAGCACTCTATTCACACTTTCTTGGTAGCCTACATTAGAAAATAAATTCTCTACAGCTAAGATATAAAATAACAGAAGCATAAAACACAAGTTTATTTCTCTCCTATGAAAAAGCCTGGGCAAAACCAGCCTGGGGTGAGTTAGGTCAGTGAGGCAGACTCCTGGTGGTTCTGCCATCTTCAGCACAGGGCCCTTTTTTTCTGGGGTCCCAGATTGCTCATCAGCCAATGATGAGGATCAGGGTAGAAGTCACACCCCTTTCTTAAGAAAGCAAATGTATCATTTCCATTCGAGTCCCACTGACCACAGCTTAGCCCTACTATCCCAGAAGAGAAGTAAAGTTGTGGGGGGCAGTTAGGGTCTCTGCCACATGCCCTTAGCAGAGACACACACATTCACTCCTTAAGCTCAGGCTTTAAAGTTCTAGAGAGCAGCGAGTGCCTCTTATTAAGACTTTTGAAGTTGTGAGGGACACGAGGCTATCTCTGAAGATGGTGTCAGGGTGAAGAACAGTCTGCAGCCACACAGAGCTGAGTGTGGGAACCTGCGCTAGTGCTACCAGCTCTGTGACCTTACGCAACTTACTTCAACTCCTTGCTGTTCAGTTCCTGTAAAAGGAGCAACAATGGCAATTGCTTCCCATGCTTATTGTGAGGATGAGATGGCCTAATGCCTGGGATGCCTGGCACCATGAATATTAGCCATTGGTGTCATTAATAACAGTAGCACCAGCACCATCACCATTAACAGCAGCAAGATGGAAAGGAAGGGCTAACACCAGAGTAGTTTCAGAGGCACCATTGTTATTTCTGACCCCTTCCTTCCTCAGGAACTCCCCTTCTTAGTGCTCAGGTAACTGCATTTTCTTTCTTTTTATTTTATTTTTTGAAATTTTATTTTTTTTAATTTTTAAAGTATATTGTATTGATTATACTATTACAGTTGTCCCATTTTTTTTCTCCCCTTTATTCCCCTCTGCCCTACACCCCCCTCCCACCAGCATTCCCCCTCTTAGTTCATGTCCATGAGTCATACATATAGTTCTTTGACTTTTCCATTTCCTACACTATTCTTAACCTCCCCTGTCTATTTTTGCTTACCATTTATGCTTCTTATTCCCTGTACCTTTCCCCCTATTTGTCCCCCCACTGCCCTGATAACTCTCCCTGTGATCTCTATTTCTGTGGTTCTATTTCTGTTCTAGTTGTTTTCTTAGTTTGTTTTTATTTTTGTTTGTTTTTAGGTTCAGTTGTTGATAGTTGTGAATTTGTTGTCACTTTACTGTCCATAGTTTTGATCTTCTTTTTCCTTAGGTAAGTCCCTTTAACATTTCATATAATAAGGGCTTGGTGATGATGAACTCTTTTAACTTGACCTTATCTGGGAAGCTGTTTATCTGCCCCTCCATTCTAAATGATAGCTTTGCTGGATAGAGTAATCTTGGATGTAGGTCCTTGCCTTTCATGACTTGGAATACTTCTTTCAGCCCCTTCTTGCCCGCAACATCTCTTTTGAGAAATCAGCTGACAGTCTTATGGGAACTCCTCTGTAGGTAACTGTTTCTTTTTGTCTTGCTACTTTTAAGATCCTCTCCTTCTCTTTAATCTTGGGTAATGTAATTATGATGTGCCTTGGTATGTTCCTCCTTGGGTCCAACTTCTTTGGGACTCTCTGAGCTTCCTACACTTGCATGTCTAGTTCCTTTGCCAGATTGGGAAGTTTTCCTTCATTATTTGTTCAGATAAGTTTTCAATTTCTCACTCTTCCTCTTCTCCTTCTGGCACCCTCATGATTCAGATGTCAGAATGTTTAAAGTTGTCCCAGAGGTTCCTAAGGCTTTCCTCATTTTTTTTGAATTCTTATTTCTTCATTCTGTCCTGGTTGAATGTTTATTCCTTTGGCTCGAAATCATTGATTTGAGTCCTGGTTTCCTTCCCTTCACTGTTGGTTCTCTGCATATTTTTCTTTATTTCACTTTGCATAGCCTTAACTTTTTCCTCTATTTTGCAACCATACTCAACCATTTCTGTGAGCATCCTGATGACCAATGTATGAACTCTGGATCTGATACAGAGTTGGCTGGCTATCTCCTTGTCGCTTAGTTCTTTTTCTGGAGTTTTGATCTGTTCTTTCACTTGGGTCATATTTCTTTGTCTCAGCGCACCACTCTAGGTGAACATTTCTTCTTTAGCTTCTGGTTTGTTGGACTTCCATACAGTACTATTTTCTGGCAGTTCTGGTTGCATTTTGTTTTTATATTTGTTGTTGTCCTTCTTTTGGTTGTGTGAGGAGGCACAGTGTATCTACCTATGCCTCCATCTTGGCCAGAAGCTCCATTTTCTTTATCAAAAAGAAAACTTGGGCTCAATCTTTATCCATGCCAACATGTTAATTAATGAAAAAAATCAAAATTTACCAATCCCTGAGAGAAACCCAAGATGGCAGAAGAGTAAGTGGAAGCTACACTAACCTCCTTCCAGGACCACACTGGAATTACAACCAAATTGTAGAGAAATCATCCTGAATAACTGACTGAACACTAGCTGGAGAGAAGCTTTGTAACTACAGACAGATGGGAGAAGCCACATCACTACAACATGACTGGTAGGGAGTGCAGAGAAGGCACAAGAGGGCTAGCTGGACTCGCACAGGCAGCAGCTGAAATCCTGGAGGGATATTTCAACAGACAGGGGGGTCCCCCTGAGAAGTGTGGTGTCTCAACCCCAACCATGGCTCCCCAGCCTGTAGCACCAGAACTGGGAAAGGAACCCAAATAATATACAGCTGTGAAAAGCAATGAGGTTTCTGTCCACCAGGGAGATATAACTGGAGACACAGAGAGCCTCATAAATTGCCGACACACAAAATTCCATTTGCAGCCACTTACCTTGGGCTCCAGCAGAGGGTGGTTCAGAGTAGACTAGAGACACGTGAGGAGAATCTGGGGTGGGTGGCACTAGGGAGAGAACTGAAGGAAGAGCCACCAGGATTCCTGTGCTGAGTCATTCCCCATACTGCAGAGGCCATCTTTCTCAGGCACAGCACTCTTCTCCAAGTGGCATCCAACTGAGGGGAAGCAATAGCTCCAACCATAGTAATTACTCTGCCCCACCCTGTGGTGCTTAAGCCCTGATGCTGAGGAGTACAGCTGGAAGACATTCACTGATTAATCCTACGCAGGGGTGTACAACCTTTTGGTGTCTCTGGGCTATACTGAAAGAAGAGTTGTCCTGAGCCAGACATTAAATACACAAACACTAACAAAAACTGATGAACAAAAAAAAAGTTTTTAAGTAAATTTACTATTTGTGTTGGGCCACATTCACAGCTATCCTGGGCCACATTTGGCTCACAGGCTGTGGGTTGGACACTGCAGGCAGAAAGCCTGCAGGCAGAGGTGAATCTCTGGGAGGTCTGAGACTTTAGCTGTCCCTCCTCTGGGCCTGGTGCTGGTAAAAGCCAACCTCGGTGTGCAGCCTGGTTCTTTCTGCACACACTTAGGCACAGCAGAGGGAGCCACAAGCTGTGGATCGCTAATAGCTCCAAAGAGGTTTCCCAGGGCCAGCCACATGCAGGGTTTGACATAGGTCTGCCACAGAATCTTTGTAGATCTACCTAATACATTGAAATAAACACAAAGAAACAGCCAAATGGGAAGACAAAGAAGCAGGCCCCAAATGAAAGAACAAGAGAATTCTGAAGAATAACTAGATGAAATGGTGACAGCAATTTATGAGAGATTTAGAGTAATGATTATAAGAACACTCAACAGCATTAACAAAGGACCAGTTAGAAATAAAGAATGCAATATCTGAAATAAACAATACACTGGAAGGAATAAACAGGGTAGATGAAGCAGAGGATTGAATCAGTGATTTAGAAAACAAGGTAGAAAAAATATACCCACGCAGAGCAGCAAAAAGAAAAAGAATTTTAAAAAATAAGGAGAGATTAATAAACTTTTGGGACAACATGAAGCATAACAACATTCACATCATGCAAATACCAGAAGGAGATGAGAATGAGCAAGGGATTGACAACCTATTTGATGAAATAGTGACCGAAAACTTCCCTAATTTGGTGAAGGGAAAAAACACACAAGTCTAGGAAGTTCAGAGAGTACCAAGGAAGTTGGACCCAAAGAGGCCTACACTGAGACACATCATAATTAAAATGTCAAGGCTTAAAAACAAAGGGAGAATCCTAACAGCCTCAAGAGAAAAGCAGGTAGTTACATAAAAGGGAGCACCAATTAGACTGTCATCTGATTTCTCAACAGAAACATCTCAGGCCAGAAGCAAGGGCCATGAAATATTCAAGGTGATGAGAAGCAAGGACCTGCAACCAAGCCTACTTTACCCAGCAAGGCTACATTTAAAAGCAAAGGAGAAATAAGGAGCTTCCCAGATGAGAAAATACTAAAGGAGTTTATAAATACCAAACCAGTATTAAAGGGCTTGCTTTAAGAGGAAGAAGAAAGGAAAAAAAAAAAGAAGAGGAAAATAGTCTAACAATAAAATGGTACTAAGTACATATTTATCAATAATCACCTTAAATGTAAATGGCTTAAATGTTTCAACCAAAAGATATAGGGTAACTGAATGGATAAGGGACAAGACCCGTATATATGCTGCCTTCAGGAGACACATCTCAGATTGAAAGATACACACAGACTAAAAGTAAAGGGATAGAAAAAGATATTTTTCTTTCTTTCTTTCTTTCTTTCTTTTCTTTCTTTCTTTTTCTGCAAATGGAAAGGGAAAAAAAGCTGGGGTAGCAGTACTTATATCCAATAAAATAGACTTTAAAACCAAGACTATATAAGAGACACAGAAGGACATTACATAATGATCAAGGGAACAATCCAACAAGAGGATATGACCTTAGTAAACATTTTCCAATCCCTGAGATCAGGTTATTAAATCAAATGAATGAAGCTCTCAAGATAAAGTTCATCATTAAAAATGTAAAGAAAAATTTTTAAAAATGTATTCCATCTGAGCCTTCTCAATTGATTTTTCTGTCCCTTCTGTGACCATCTTGTAAATTTTCTTTCCTTTCAGCATCTCAAATAGGTCTGTTTTTTTCCACGTCCATTGTCACTACACCAGTTCCAGCCTGTGTCCTCTTGTTCCAGGTGCTGTGGCTGCATAACATCTGACCGCAGAATTTAAGAGGGTAAAACACACTCATGGATTCTGTGGGCTGGAAACTGAGATAAGGCATGTCAGGGTAACTCATATCTGCTTCACGGTGACTGTGGTCTCAGTTGTGTCTGGTGGTCCATGCCGCTCTTGTTTGGAGCCTGAGGTTTTCACATGGGCTCCTCCCAGAGGCCTCTCCATACAGACTGGTGTGAGCTTCACAGGGTGGAGGCTGGTTCCCAGGGTGAGTATATGGGATTGTGGGGAAGGGGTATGTGTGCATGTAGGCAGAAGCTGCTCACCTTTCTTACCCGGCTGAGAATCAAGCACTTTCACTTCCCCATATCCCATTTGTCAAAGCTGATCAACAATCTTAAATGCAACAGTCTGGGTCTGAGGTTTAAGGGGAAGGAAATAAACTCCGCCTCTTCACAGAGAGTGGTCAAGTTTTAAAACAGGGGGTGGGACCGGAAATAGTGTGTGACCACTTTTCAAACCTAGACTTGGCCACTTTCTTGCCTGAATTACTATAATAGCCTCTAACTGGTCTTGCTACTTCCACTTTTGTACTTCCCTTCATATAATTCCCATGTAGCAGCCTGAAAAGGCCTATGACAGATTAGATCATGTCCTTTCCTGGCTCACAATCCTTCGCTTGAGATAAAACTCAGTGGTAAGCTGCCTACAAGGCCACAAAGCCAAGCTTGCCTCATGTACATCAGTGTAGAGCGTCCCTCTCTCTACATCACACTTCATGTCACAGACCTTTCAGTTCCTCAAACAGACCAAATTTTTTTCTACCTCTATCTTCCTGGAAATTTCTCTTCTTGTCTTGTCATGTGGTTTACTCTATTGGTACTGGTTCCTGAATATCATCCCCTAGAGAAGTCTTCCCTAACCCCAGTCTAAATGAGGCCTTTCTGTTGTAGCACTTTGTAATATTTCTTCATGTAACTATTCAGGATTGCTTGAATAAAATTCATCTTTCCTAAAAAAACTGTAAACCCCACTGTAAGATCAGTCTTTATGTCTGTGGTTAGCATAGTGTAGGCCCTCTTAAATCTGTTGAATGAATGGATGGTATAGGCAAGGATTACTGCACTAAGAATGTCTCTGACCTCAGGAATCTGGTCTAGGTTTGGACACCAAGCAGGCAGCGGCTGTGATAGGACAGAGGAAAGGCAGGAAAGGGCAGACTGGGTGAGCAGGCAGAGGGGCTGACCAGATAGCTAGCCATCAACAACAAGCTAACCTAGCAGTCAACCACTTCTGTATCTAACCATCCTCCAAACAAGTTAACCTGAGCACCTCCACCGTCAACTCAGTCTCCACCAGCCCGATCTGCCTGCTGCCACCATGATGACACCCCCGAGAGGAGCACTGGCATCTTTTTCCTCTGATTCTCAGAATATGAAGATGGCCACACATTCAGCACCAAAATTTGTGCTAAAAAGCACCACCAAGGTGTCTCTAAATGAGCACTTTGCTTATATGCTGAAAAACAAACAGAGATGCCAGTGAATATTCTGGCTTCCATGCAGCAACAACAGGAACTAGCCAGTGCCAGAAAGAGAAGACTGGCCCAGAAGATGGAGAATAGACCCTCCATTTAGGCAGCATCAAAACTTAAGCAGACTTTACATGCAAGTCTGGACAGTGGCTGTGGAAGGATATATGTCCAAGCTGTGGCTGGGCATCTGCAGGGTGGTGCCATTCAACTAAGAGTTTAAAGCAGCACCTGGGTAAGAGTAACATCCAGGCACCCTATAGAGGCCCTGGCCAGGCAAGTGATGGGAAGATGAGGCCTGCCCACAATCCAGAGAGTCTTGCCCAGAGGAGGACTACATAGAGATGTTCTTAGGGGCAAGATTTCACTGGTCAAAGCCTGCTCCTAGGTGGACAAGCCATAGTTCCCACAATGGGCTTGGGAAGAGGTGGTGTTCAAAGTTGTAGAGGTCCTTAGAAGAGAGGCTCAAGAAATGGAACTATGGGCCATGGCAGAATTGGTGGTAGAGGTAGGGGTATGATAGATTGGGAAAGAGAGCTTTGGAGGCTGAGGCCGAGGCTATGTCTGTGGACAAGGGAGAGGTGCTCTTGCTCTCACTATACTAACCAAGGAGCAGCTGGACAGACAGCTGAATGCATACATGTAAAAAACAAAAGGACACTGGGAGGCTGAGTTGGATGCCTATGTGGCACAGACAGATCCTGAAAACAATGATTAAAGCTTGCCTGCCCTCCTCTGAGAGACTCTTGTTAAAGTTATCATGTCATAAAACCTTGCGATAACAAATGAGAGGAAACCTACCTGATCTCTCTTTATCTCTCTCCCTCCCTCCCTCCTTCCCTCCCTCCCTCCCTCTCTAAACATCACAATAAGTTATGGACTTGTCACCAGTTTGTGCACTTAGTGTGTTCCTTTTACTTTTTTGATATTGTATTATATGAAACTTTTTTTCCCTATGACTTGGGTTTGGTTTCATTTTGTTGTTTTGGTTTCTTTTTCCTTCTTCAAGACTTCTCTTTGCATATGTTGACCCTCTGTCCACCTCTGCCATCCCTCACCTGCCATCCATGCTCTGACATTCTAACATCAACGTCTCCTCTGTTTATCTCTGTACCCCTGAAAACTTCCCAGAGAGAACCCATCAATGTTCCTCCCTAATGCCTAGGTTCCGAGATACCATTCTATTCTGTATCAAGCCTCGTAGAAGTGTTTAGAAAATCTGGAGTTCAAAAATGCATTCTGTCACATACAGTAAATTAGAAACACTGACCTAGCAACAGGGCTGCATAACAGGTTATACATGGTAGCAGCTCTCACTTGAGTAAAGTTGCTACCATGTACATTGACACCACATAATGTGTGCTGGGTTGGGTATGTGTACACTTTCTACCCTGGAATAAGATTTATAAACTTTCCTCTTGGCTTTGCATCATGTATAAAGGGACACTATTGGTTTGCCATATACCTGGAGTAGAGGGGAAAAAGCCATTTGGTTAAGTAGAAAGTTCAGAAGGGAAAGAGATGGGGGAACTATAGCAGATACCTGCTAGAGAAGGGTCAGAAGATACCCATGCTGAATGCAAGTCTTATGTTTACTCCCAACCAATCTTGACCTTCTTCATACATTAGCTTTGTATGACCCTCTTATTTCCCTTGAAAGTTTAAGTTCAACCATATTCAGTCAACTATTTGAGTTTCAGTGGAATCTTGTACTATATTTCCTGTTTATTATAACAAGAAATTGTTCTCTCAAATCCCCCCAGAAAAGAATATGATCTAAAAGAGCAAGAGTTGTAGTGAACTGTGTGATGGACCTGGTGGATAAGGGCCTTGAAAAAGCTACCGTACACAGGAAGGACTACAGGAGACAGCTTCATGAGAGAAGTGGCATTTGGGCTGGGATTTGCAGGATGGAAATAATTTTGATTTGCGGAGATGATGGGAAAGAGCATTCTAAACAGAGTCAGCATAGCCCTGGCCAGGGTGACTCAGTTGGTTGGAGCATTGTCTCATATATCAAAAGGTCATAGGCTTGATTTCCAGTCAGGGCACATGCCTAAGTTGCAGGTTTGGTCCCTGGCTGGGGCCCATATAGGAGGCAGCCAATCAATGTTTCTCTCTCACATTGATGTTTCTCTCCCTCCCTCTCTCAATATTAATTAATTAATTAATTAATTAAACAGAGTCAACATCAAGGATGTGATATAATGAAACGGGGGTTGTCAGGTGAATAGGGTTCCTGGACCCAGTCCCAGCTTGGGTTGGGGTTCTACCACACCAGAAAACAATTCTCAGACACCAGCAGGGTGTCCAAGATTTCAACTCAATTCTGACACTCTCTACCAGGGGACAGCGTTTGAGTCCACAGCAGAGGTTAAGGGTTCAGTCCCACTACCACCCCCACACAGACATTCAGATGCCAACCACAAGTCTGGGCTCCAACCTCCTGCAACTCAGGATGGCAATTGCAAGTCCAAATCGTTTCCCGTACCTCTGACCGACCAACCCTAGATCAGAGATTCCCATAATCCCTGAATCAATTAATTTGATTCAATTTGCTAGAATGGCTTGCAGAATTCAGAAAACCTGTTTACTCACTAGATTATTATTTATACAAATGAAAATAAAGGGTACAAATCAATAGCCAGATGAAGAAATAGGGTGAGGTCCCCAAAGAAGAAGCTTGGGAAGCGTTCTTGTTCTCCAATGTATCAGCTCCAAAAAAGAGCCAATGAGCTGTCCCGGGCTTTGTGGATCATGACGTCGTCATGACTGACCAAGTCATTGGCCCCTGGAGACTGAACTCGACATCTAGCTGCTGTCCTCCTCCTGGAGGGTTAAGGGAGATGAGACTGAAATTTCCAACCCTCTAATCATAGGGTTGGTTCTCCTGACAACCAGCCCCTACCTTTGGGCAGGATCCAAAGTCACTCCTTAACAAAAGACAGCTTTTTCACTCTCAGCACTTAGGACATTCCAAGGGTCTGGGGAACTGTGAGCCAGGAACTATTGGTGAAGACCCACTATTTCATAAATCACAATACTGCACCAGATAAAATGCAGTTCAATTTGAATTCCATATTAACAACAAATACCTTTTTAGTGTATGGCCCAGGTATTGCACACAATGTACTTATACTAAAGAAGGATTTGTTGTTGATCGGAAATTCAGATTTATTTGGGTGTGTCCTGTATGTTCATTTTCAAGGTCTGGCAACCCTGACTGAATCAGATGCTAACTCACATAGCAACCTTGTCTCTTCTGAGCAGCTGTCCACTAAGTGTACCACCACCTGAAGATCTTGGTTTCTGGTCTCACAAACTGGGAAAAGATGGCGTGAAAAGTCATTTGGCTCTTCTGTGGGCAGGCCTGTACATGATCCACCTCAACCCTGGCCACATTCCAGTAGCAAACCAGACAGGTTGCTCCACCCAGACCCAGGAGTGCTGGAAAATGTCTTCCTGTATTCCCAGAGATCGGGCCCTCAGTAGCGAGAAAGAACAGGTGGGTGGAATGGGAGGAAAGAACACAGCTTTGGCACCAGAGAACTCTGTGTTTAAATCACTATTCATGAGACTTTGGACAAAGTTACACAGTTTTCTCATTTGTAAAAAAGCCACAAGACCCACCTTGCAGTACTGTCAGTACAGTGCCTGGCACATAGAAGCTACTAGATGAAGAGTTGTTACTACAGTATTATTATTTTGTCTGTGACCTGTCATTAAAAGTATCTCCATGACTTGCTGTGTGGTGTTGGTTTCCCCAATAGCAACACAGAAAGCAGTATCAAAATGTTTCACGTTGTAGATTTTTCAGTTGAAGAAACCATCGATTCTAGTCGATGCTCAGCAAAGTTCAGTAACTTGGCTGAGCCCTTAGAGCAAGTGTCTCAGAGAGCAGCAGCTGCCCTGTAAACAGGGTATAACATTCACAAATGTCATGTGGTTCCACAGGAATGGATCAGCTGCATTTGCTACTTTTTCCAAATAGTTGGGAGGTTTTTTCTTTCTTTTAAGTACCAGAATTGTGCCTGGGCTAGAATTTCAGTTTTCACCACAATTGCCTGAATATAATCCAGTGAAAGAAAACCTGATAAATTTCTGGCCTTTCTCACTAGCTTCAGTACCATGTGCAACTTCTCAGCAAGACTGAACTTACCCTCCAGAGATCTTACTTATTTTTTCAGCACATATGACACCCCCGTAATAGCAACAAAACACTTCCACTGTTCAGATTTCAGATGTCAATCTGGACCAAAAATGGTTTGCCATGACAACAGGCAACCTGCTGGACCACATTTCCCCCCCTGTTTTGCTTATTGGTGTTTTTTATTTTGAACTTGGTTTCATTATGCCATGTCAAGGAACCAGCTAAGGGGGCTCAACTGGCCATGACCTGACAGCAGGACCTAAGACCCTGTAACTTAGAACCTTCTGAGGTCAGCGCACTGTGTTAGCGGGTGAATGTGTCTTCACCATATTTTCTCAAGTGACAAGGGAGTGTGGGTGGGTCAGGAAAAGAAGCCACTGATGTGACATGAACTTCTCAGTCGTCTCAGCTTTATAAATGATTGCAGCAACTTTGGCTAGCTTATTGGGGTTTTCTTGCCTATCTGCTCGTGCCCAAGAATGGGGCAGGGGTTGCAATAAAAAATTCTCCCTGATCTTAGAGATAAAACAGTTCCCTTTTAACACAAAGATGAGGAGGTTCAATATGTAGGCAAATCATGCCCTTCAAAATGATTGGCCCATTAGAACTTCTAGAACTAGTTCTTCTTTACAAGTTATTTTCAGTGGGAAGCAAGATACCACTCTTTAGTATAGAGATTTCAGGGCAAATTACAACACAGATTGCCCCCCTAGCAGAGTGGCAAGTAAATATGTTCAAGGCTATAAGTGAAGTATCTAGTTCTACAGGAAGGCTCAAAAAATATCTTTGACAGGAATGAGGTGAAGTTTATGATTTAGAGTGTTCCTTTGGAACAATATTTGAAAGGGTATTCCCTGAGAAAGAATCATGATGACATTCTGTCTGCTCTGTGTCTCCTGAGGGAAAAGCAGGCACCCAGAGAGAAGGGGTGCTTTTTCAGGGGAGCCACATACAGAATGAGAAAAGATCATTAGGAGCCACTGAACCAACTCCTATGCCTCAAAATTGAGGGATACCTAGAAGAAACAAAGACTCACAGTTAACTACTCTTTTTTTTTTTTTTAACACATGAGAGTGTTTCACATGATACCTGTTAATAAAAAGACCAGCAATACCCTGGCTAGGTGGCTCAGTTGGTTGAACATCGTCCCATACACCAAAATATTGCAAGTTCAATCCCTGGTCAAGTTACGTTTCTCTCTCTCTCCCTTCCCCTCTCTCTAAGATCAATAAGTGTGTCCTTCAGTGAGGATTAAAGGAAAAAACAACACCAGCAATTAAGTCCATTTCCTCTTGTTATCTCCTCTAAGGTTGGTCATCATTCTTTCTGATGGCCAACTACAGTAAGACAAATATACACATAGGTTTCCTCTCAAATAAATAGCAAATAAGAGATAGAAGGCAGATTAATGAAAGGAAATTTTTACTTATGCAGATGAAAATGCCTGCAGTGATTTCATATTTTCACTGAGGCAAGAAGGAGAAGCTGTTTGATAGAGAGTTGCTCTTTCCATCATGAGAGCTAGGGGACCTTTGAAAAGTCACACACAGAGCTGGTTTGAAATTGTTCAATTATAAATTGTAAGTCTCAACTTCAACACAAGTTCTAAGAATTAGATTTTTAAAATGAAATTCCTCCCCCAAAACGTAATGCTGAAATGGGTGATTTCCATTTTTTTGTTGCTAGCCACAAAATTAATATAGAATTAAATTGAGAAAAAATGTAAAAAAGAATAAAAACTTAAAGAATACATTTTAAAAGTTTACTCAAATGGGGATATATGCATATACATGTAAACAATGCAAACAGTATAGAAATATGAACACAGAAAGGGAAAGTTCCCTATTTTCCTCCTTCCCACGAACAACCAGAGTTAATGGCTCAGTGGACAGCTTCCAGATCTCTGTATGTTTTGAATCTAATACACACTGCAGGGAGGGTACAATAAAAAAAATGACTGTAGTTAAGTACTTCCTTTTTGAAATTTACTTTCTCTTTTCTCATAACTATATCTTGGACATGCTTCCATGCTAGTACTTTATATACATACTTTATACTTTTTAACTGCTGTGAAGGGTTCCACTCAGTGGGTATAACTGCAAGTGAATATATTTTTAAGATCTTATTTGTTTATTTTCAGAGATGGGAAGTGAGGGAGATGTGAGAGAAAAACATCAATTGGGTGCCTCTAGCTTGTGCCCTGACCAAGGGACTGAACCTGCATCCCAGGCATATGCCCTGACAGGAAATCGAAACCTGTGACCTTTGGCTTTGCAGGACAATGCCTAACCACTGAGCCATACAGGTCAGGGTACAAGTGAGTATTTTAACCCAAACTTCATTTAACTATATTCTAATCATACCAAAAAGCAATTTTAGGGAATTCAGTTTAATCATAATCTCATTACAAAAATATAGTATGTTTACTTTTTCATGTTTTTTTTTCATACCTCTGTCCATCTGTACACAGGTTTTCATCAGTCGATCATTTAATCAAGAACTTCTCTCTGAATCTCACTATGTAAGGCTAGGTCCCGACATTTCTTAAAAAGTGGGCATGACTAGTTTTGTGAAGGAATATAAAGCACACAGCAACAGCCATGCCAAAATGTCATTTTTAAGAATCTTTAGTTGCTTTATAATTTAATGTCTTCCTAAAAAATCAAAAGGCTCTAATCTCCAGTCAAGGTGTATGGAGGAGGCTCTTTTTGTCAGACACTTTTCTCAAGGGTAGAATTCATTTCCTCTTTGGGAAGCTATTCAGTCAACAGCACATGGGAATACTAGGGATGGGTGGTGCGGGCATTGCTAGACTGGGTGTCCATTGCATTGTGATAGCTAACTGGTAATTTTACTTCACTCTGTGTTCTGTTCCTTAGGGGCCAGGCAGGAAGTAGACTGTTTTTTCATGCAGAACCACCCTACTGACACCCTATAAGATATGTCAAGTGCAGATGCTGCAAACACATTACTCTTAACACTAAACATAAAGATAGAATCAAGGGCCTGGAGCCCTGGCCCAGTAGCTTAGAGCATTGTTCCAATATGCTAAGGTTGTAGGTTCAATCCCCGGTCAGGGTACATATAAAGATCAACCAATGAATGCATAAAAAAGTGCAACAACAAATCTGTATTTCTCTCTCGCTCTTCCTCCCTCTCTAAAATCAATTTTTTAAAAAATTAAGGGCCTGGATTATTATAAGAAGTTGGGATGTAAAATTCCTTGTAGATATTTTATTTTGTGAAAATATAAACCATATGTTAAGAAATTAAATGGCTTATATATTTAGAAAACTCAAGAATTGATATTAAATACTATTTTAGTATTAAAATACTTATGAGGCATTTAAAAATATATATCAGGTTACTAAAAGTTGCTATTCAAGTAATTAAGTTTATTTTATTTATTTTTAGAGAGGAGGAAGGGAAGGGGAAAGAGAAGGAGAGAAACATCAATGTGTGGTTACCTCTTGCACATCCCCTACTAGGGATGTGGCCTGCAACCCAGGCATGTGCCCTGACTGGGAATTGAACCTGTAACCCTTTGGTTCACAGGTGGGCGCTCAGTCCACTGAGCTACACCAGCCAGGGCTCAAGTAATTAAGTTTAATATGCATGAAAAGAAATATGGGAAGGCGTATAGTGGCTTCTGGAAACTTAAAAAAAAAAAACAACAGCTGTAAACAATTCACATGCCATACAACTTGTCCATTTAAAGTATATAATTCAGTGTTTCTTAGTATACTCACAGATAAATATAGCTATCACCACACATTTTAGAACATTTTCATCATTCAAAAGAAACCACATGCCTTTTAGCAATCACACTCACTCCTCCTCACTCCCACCTCCAGCCCCTGGTAACTGCTATTTTACATTCCATCTCTATGGATTTGCCTATTCTGGACATTTCATATAACTAGAATCAACTAACATGATCTTATTTGACTGACTTCTTTCACTGGCACAATGTTTTCAAGGTTCCTGTTACAGCATGTACCAGAATTTCCATTTCATGGATGGACCACACAGTTGATGGACATTTGGGTTGTTTTCTTCTTGTGGCTATTATGATTAATGCTGCTATGAACATTCTTTTAAAGGTTATTTTTTATCCTCACCAGAGGAAAATGTTTTCATTGCTTTTAGAGAGAGAGGAGGGGTGAAAAGAGAGAGAGAAACATTGATGTGAGAGAAACATTGATTGGTTGCTTCCTACACACACTCTGACTGGTGATCGAACCCAGAACCTAGGTATGTGCCCTGACCAGGGATCGAACCCACAACATTTCAGTTTATGGGATGATGCTTCAACCAGCTGAACTACCCAGCCAGGGCAATATTCTTTTCCAGGTTTTTGTGCAATCATATGCGTACACTTTCATTTCTTTTGTGGTAGTCTAAGGGCTTCATAGTAGACAGCACCTGAAGTGAGTTGGGAAGAGCGTTCCAGTTCACCTTGAGCTCAGGTGAGTCTTACTCTTGATTCAGTTCTCCAGTGTACAGATGGTCCTCCACTGAGGATGGGGTTACATCCTAATAAACCCATCAAAAGTTGAAAATATTGTAAGTCAATTGCATTTAATACACCTAACCTACTGAAAATGATACTTTAGCTTGGCCAGTTTCTGCTGAAGGTGTATCAGCAGAATACAGACGCTTTTGCACCATCGTAAAGTAAAAAAATCTTAAGTCAGGGATGGGCCAGTATAAGGTAAGAAGGTGAAGGAAGTGCCTTCAGTGTACCTGTGCTCATTCAGCCTCATCTGTATGTTCTCATTTCTGCATGGGTTTGCCCCGGGAACTCAGCTTCCTTCCACATCCCAAAGATGTCCAGATGAAGTCAATGTCGTGTCTACATCGTTTCCTGACTAGTGACTGTGGGTGGGTGTGAGTGGCCCTGTGATGGAAGGGTTACCTGTCCAGGGTGGATCCTGCCTTGGCCCTGAGCTTCTGGAACAATTCTGGCACCCTGGACCCTGAACTGCAATCAGCAGGTAGGAAAATAATAATTTTACTTGTTCATAGTCATTTTTCTTAGATATATGTGTAATTCATATTTATTTCAATGTTTACTGTTAGAAATGTTCGAGGTCTTTATTAAGAAGTTTGGTGATGTTTCCATGACCAGGACTACACCATAGGAACTTAACTCTTGTTTATACCTATTAGCTCTGGTAAAGTTGGCTTCCTTATATGTTGTTTCTCTTAGGGTGGCAATTTCCAAGAATTCTGTTGATGCTGTTAAGTGAGAGCTCGCTGCATACCACTACTACCACAAAAGTCTGTTACTTGTTCTCTGTTGAAACATTATGTCACTTGGAAGGGATAATTTCTCCAATATTTGGTTTATTAGCAGGGATCAGTTTATTGAACATTAAATTTAGAGTTTGAATCCTATCCCACCACTCACTAGCTGTTCACCTTGGCCAAATCTCAATCTCTTTGAATCTGTTTCCTTAATTATAGATTGGATTTAGTAATACACATATTACTTTATGTGGTAATAACAAAGATTAAATGAACCACCATATGATAAATACCTACTTAGTGCCTGGCCAAAATAGAAACTGAAACTAGTTTGATTTTTTTGTTAGAAGACCTTGCAAGAATGGAGCAATGGAATACAAAACAAGTGGTTGTCATTAGCGAAGAAGAGAAGCCAGGAGTGGTCAGGTGTTTGTTAACAGGCAGGTTTGGCCAGGCAACTGAATGGGGGCTTTACAATGACAGAGGAGGTGGACAATGGCAGAACTGGCCGTGCCTCACCTCTGCCAGGCCAACTGCCCCTCCTTTTGGGGAGCGTATGCCATTTGGTTCTGTGATTCTGTCCTCAGTCATCAAGGGATTGCCAGGAAAGTCTTTTTTTTTTTAATTGATTTTTTGAGAGAGAGAAATACTGATTTGTTGTTCCACTTATTTATGCATTCATTGGTTGATTCTTAAAAAAAAAACAACCCTATTGTTAATCTATCATTGTTTGATCCTTGTGTGTGCCCTGACCAGGGTTCAGACCTGCAAGTAGCTCGACAATGCTCTAATCAACTGAGCTACCCAGCCAGGACCTACCAAGGAAAACTTCAAACTTGGCCTGAACACTTGGACAACCTAACCTTGGGGCTCAGGGCAACCAGTGGCTCCTCACTTCCCTGTTTCTCCACTCCATACTGACTAGACCTGAGTGGACATGATGGCCCACCACCCCTCAGACATGAAGCAAGCTACTCTGTGAAATGGAAAGATATTTTTCTGCCTTGCAGGGCCAGCAGTTCACCCCGGAGAAAAATGTCCTTTCTAGCTGCTTCATCCACACAACAGCAGCTTTGTTCCTGCCCGGTAAACTTGTGGCCTCTGGGGATGCTGTGCAGGCCCGCCGTGATCGAGCAGGGAACACGCAGTCCTTTGATAATAGCTCTTTATCCCAGCTTCTAAATCATAGTAACACATGCACAAAGAATGACTCAAACAAACACAGCCCGGACTCCAGGTCTGACCCTGAAATGAAGACCCACCTCCATGGGGAGAAGCACTGGCCTCCTTGGAAATTCAAAATCAACAAGAACTTTGGGGCCCTACATACAACTGCACTTACCTCAGTCACTCAGACAAAACATCAGCAGAGAAAATTTGTTACTCAGAGAGGCCTTCCTGAACCTAACACACACTTAGTCACCTGTTTTCTCCTGTGGTTTATACTTATATAACTCATGTGCAACTTCATAGGCTTCTGTGTTGTTTTTCTATTGAGATGAAATTCACATCACATAAAATTAACCATTTTAAATTGAACGATTCAGTAGCATTTAGTAATATTGTGCACCTCTATCTATTTCCAAAATATGCTCATCACCCAGAATAAACCCCATTGGTGAAATAAGTACTTTTCTCCTTGGTTTCTTTCTAATGATCAAGATCTGTGTGCAATTTTGAAGATAACCCCACTCCCCGTCTACCTTACCCAATTGCATGTGGTTGGAAAACTAAAGCTCATTCTCCAAGTGTTTCCCATGATTCCCCAAACTTAAAGTGCCCCAAATTTTCTTGTCCCCTTTACAGTCAAAGCTAACTTCCTCAGGACAAATTTCTGCTCATTAATGCCACTTATCTCTGGCCCAAAGTAAGGGAAATAATTTTATTGTTACAAGTCCCGGTTCAGTAAGAGCCCTTCTGAATCAAGTTTTCTCTAGATCACTCATCATACTTCACACCTTAACATTTGACCTCAGTCATCACCCAGCATGGCTTTCCTTCCTCTCCTCCACCCTATTATGAACCTTCACCACGTTGTCCATGGAAGCCACTCTCATTGAACTTGGGGTGCATGGCCCTTTCACTGATTTATCATCCATCATGCATGCCCATGTGTTGTTTCACCTTCTAAGGGTGCATATCTTTTACATAATTAGGTTGAAAACAGTTTGGCCTACAAGGAAATTTGTAGATTATTTGGCCCAATCTCTTCATTTTTAGATATGAAGAAAACCAAGATCCAGAATAAGTAGGTGTCTTGGCTTTGGGCATACTTTCAATGACATGATTTAAAAGAATGAGGTTAGGACTCCCAACATCTAGGTTAGTGTACTATAGTAGTTCTCTACAGCTGCCTTAGCAAATAACCACAAACTGGGGGCCATAAAAAAAACAGAAATGTATTTTCTCATGATTCTGGAGGTCAAAAGTCTGAAATTAAGTTGTCAGCAGGGCCATGTTCCCTCTGAAGGCTCTAGAGGAGTGGAGGATCCTTCCTTGCCCCTTCCAGCTTCTGGTGGCTCCAGGCTTTTGTGTGGGGAAACGTGGCCCTCTCTTCACATGGCCGCCTTCACTTTGTTTCTGAATCTCAAATCTCTCTCTGCTTTTTATAAAGACTTAGGATCCATTCTAAATCCAGAATGATCTCATCTCCAGATCCTTAACTTAGTTATACCTGCAAAGCACCTTTTTGTAAATAAGAGTATATTCTCATTTTCCAGGGGTTAGGACATGAGGCTTTTGGGGGCCTCCATTCAACCCACTACATGCCCTTGGGGGAAACTGTTTGTCCTCCCAGTAATGCAGAGCCTTGCCAAAAAGGTGCCAGTTACTATTTTATTTAGAGGTTTACATGGAGTGCCTCCAAATTGTTTTCTACCCTCAGTTTTTAAATATATAGGATTTGGCCCAAATATCACCCCCTTTTTTAATTATAAAATTTTTTATTGAAAAATCATAAGCATGTAATTCTGTAACATAACAACACACAAGCATACCATATGATATTTTAGGTGAAATGTTCAAATTAAAACTATAAATTATCACACCCATATTATCACTCTACCAACCACACTCAAGCAGGCTTCAAGTAAGACCAGACCCTATATACCATAACCTAAAAAAAGGCATAGCTGAATAATAGAATGCTATGCAATTGTTCAAAAGAATGAGTTCTATACATACAGAAACAAAACAATCTGTAAAATATGTTGTTAAGTGAAAAAAGGAAGGGGCAGAATAATGTAACTTACACTGCCCTTGGTGTTACTGTGCATCTATAAACAGGTGGATGTATGCTTGTGTTTATATAGAATGTTTCTGGAAAGACACATAAGAAACTTAACAGTGGAGAGTGGACATCTGGGGAGAAGGAACACACGATACTTTCCACTGTATACTCTGAAGTATCATCTATTTTTAAAAATTGTTATTTTCAAATAAAAAATGAATACAAAATATATAACATTGGCTTTTGATGGGTGAAATCTGTAATGTTCTAACATCCTGGAAATGTTAGGCTCTTAAGGTCATGAGACTGTGGCAGGGGATTTCTCTCCTTCCAACTAGGCTAAGCCACAGAGTCAGTCAAGGTTAGCTTTGTGCATCACATGAAGGGAGGGGAAAGTACTTGTGCACCACAGGATACCCAGATACTTCCCACAGAAGGACATGAGTCAAATGACTACAATATGCAGATAAAGCTGTTTGACCAAGATGCTCATCTTCAGAGCAGTTTTCCCAGGAGGCACTTGCATGAGCTGAATGAAGGAGTACTACAGAGCTAGGCATACCCCTCAAGTCCACATCCCAGATCACTTTTACTCCACATCATGAGGATTTTTTTAGCACTGGGGTGGGCAGATCCCCTGGAGAGATAATAGAGCCCTGACAAACATATGACAGCACTAAGTGGACAGAGAGAGGCAGGAGAAGTTTATGGCACATTTCAGAGGACAGAAACACTTAATTATGCCATGTTTCCAAAGAGCACACTTATGCAGATTTTACCTTCTCATGTCAAGAGTTTGAGAAAGTCTCAAAGTTACCACAGGAGGAAAGGCCTAAGAAAAGGGGAGAAAAGGGCATGAAAAGTAAGGCAGAGGGAGAAGAGGAGGAGGTGTGGGGACTAGTGGATGTGCTTCCACATTCCAGGGCAAACCAAGTAGTCTGCTGACCAGCCTCAGAAACTGTTATTTTTTTTTCAAGTAAAAATGCTATATTTTCTTAAAATGAGCTTCTCTCCCAAAGCATTTTTAAAATTTCTGGGTTTATTTTTTTAAGGAATTAAAAAATATGTTTATTAATTTTAGAGAGAGAGGAAGAGAGAAACATCAATGTGAGAAACATTGCCTCTTGTACGTGTCCTGACCAGGGATTGAACCCTCAACCTAGGTATGTGCCCTGACCAGCAATTGAACCCACAGCCTATAGTGCACAGGGCAATGCTCCAACCAACTGAGCCACACTGACCAGAGCTGCTTTATTTTCTTTAATAGACAATTTATTTTATTATTATTATTATTTTTTAAATTTTGTTGTTCATGTACAGTTTTCTGTCTTTTACTCCCAGCCCAGCCCACCCCCAGCCCTCCCACCTCCATCCCATTTCCACCCCACCCCCTAGTTTTTGTCCATGTGTCCTTTATACTTGTTCCTGTAAACCCTTCCCCTTTTCCCCTGAAGTTCCCTCCCCTCTGGTAACTGTCAGCCTTTTCTCTATTTCAGTGTCTTTGGTTACCTTTTGCTTGTTTGTTTGTTTTGTTGTTTAGGTTCCTGTTAAAGGAAAGGTGAGGTCACATGGTATTTATCTTTCACTGCCTGGCTTATTTCGCTTAGCATAATGCTTTCCAGTTCCATCCATGCTGTCACAAAGGGTAGGAGCTCCTTCTTTCTTTCTGCTGCATAGAATTCCATTGTGTAAATGTACCATAGTTTTTTGATCCATTCATTTACTGATGGGCACCTAGGTTGCTTCCAACACTTGGCTATTGTAAATTGTGCTGCTATGAACATTGGTGTGCAACAAAGACTATTTTTTTAGAGCGGTTTCAGGTTCACAGAAAAATCGAGTAGGAGACACAGAGATTTCCTATATACATCCCTGCCTCCCCCATTATCAACATCTGGCACCAGAATCCCAATTGTGTGGATGTGGTGTATCTTTCCTGTGCTGTGTGCCAGAATCAGGACCTTTCTACCTCAATCTGTCTGTCCACAGTCAACTGCTGGTGTTTTTTTGGTGGAGGGGAGCCAGGAGCCCAGTGCTCCTTTCATATAACCAGTTCCGTTTTCACCCCCAGCTTGTGGCCTGGCCTTCCAGGTACCTGTTTCCTGTAACTTCTGGTCTTTCTCTAGCTTGAATGAACTGGCTTCTTAATGTCTTACCTCCATGCAGGCCCTGAGGTTTCAGCTTTCTCTGGCTTGGTAGGTCAGATGGATGTGACCATCTGCTTTCTTTCAAAATTCCATTACCTTCTTTCAATGGCTTACCTTTTTTATTCTCTTTGAACTCATGGGGTTCTGTCCCTTTTAATACTTTAATGCCATTTTAGCAGACTTTGGGGAGGAAATCAAGTTAAAAGCATATGTCCAATCTGTGAAATGTCATCTCGAGTTCAGTCTTTTATTACTGTTTCCCCACTCTCCCCGCCCCACACACATGCACACACTCTGAGTGCCCTTACTGTTCAGCTTCCACTTGGGTAACTGTATTTTGAGCATGGTATAACATATGCATGTGTTTTTAAATTTTACAGTAATGGTATTGTACTAGAAATCTCATGCTGTTTCTCACTTTCTCAACACTGTTTTCAGCTTCCCCCACTTAGCTACCTTGTAATTTAATCCTTCTGATTGCTGCACAAAGGTTGCCTCTGGCTTTGCTACTGTGTATTAGAAGTTGATGAACATTTTAGCACATCTTATACACCAGAAAATTTCTTTTCTATACGTACCGAGGAATAGAGAACTGGGATATAGGACTCACACGTTAAATTTATTAAATATTGCCAGATTTCTCGCCAGCGCCACTATGGTAGTGAAAACTTCTCAGAGCCCTTGACATCATAAGTGTAACTCTCCCTAAGGAGGATATAACAGGGAACATTTTTCAAACTCATGTGACCATGGAACTCTTTCCTTGAAAAACACGAGCCTTCAGTGTCTCCCAATACACTGGGGATGCTAACAAAAACAACACAGGGCTAGAGGAGCAGCATGCTGTTTGGGGAAATGGGGTCATATTAGTAGCTATAAACCCAGCTTTTGTTTAATCTGACAGAGCCATTCTGTATAACCTTCACTGCAGACTAAATCCTTATTTGCTGGCAACCCAGTAACCCAGTAAGTTATTTTTCTGTTATCTGAGAAGTGTCAAGATGTTCTTCCTAATACTTTGTTATATTTTTTTTCTTGTAGGAATCAAGACTAACTTTGGAATTTTTTCCCCAAGGTTGTGGGCAACTGAGATTCAGTGGTCAAAGCTGTGACTCTTCCAGTAAAATACAGATATCTGTTCACAAACTGCTGGTTAGAATGCCAAGACTAACATTCAGTTCTGACAGACCAATAACCCCACAGTGGTATGAAGAGATAATTGATTTTAAAACTTTAAAATTAAAAGTAGTAATTCGATTTCAAAGGTAAAATTGCTTTGAAAATAAAAAAAAATCCAAAGTAGGACTATACCATTGTAATCATTAAATAAATCAATCTGAAATTAAAATGTAACCTCTATAGACAGGACCCAATCTACCTAGCTCACTAGGGCCTAGCCCAGTTCCTAGCACAGAGGAGACACAGTAAATAATTGTTGAAGGAAAAATGAAAAGAACAGCCCTGGCTAGCATGGCTCAGTGGATTGAGTGCCGGCCTATAAACCAAAGGGTCACGGGTTCAATTCCCAGTCAGGGCACATGCCTGGGTTGTGGGCCAGGTCCCTAGTAGGGGGGTCCATGAGTGGCAACCACACATTGATGTTTCTCTCCTTCCCTTTTCTTCTCTCTAAAAACAAATAAATTGAAAAAATCTTTAAAAAAAAGATCAGCTATTTATATTTCAAAAACCTGATAGAAGATCAGGGTTAAAAATTTAAAGGTATATACATGTCATAAATACATCTAAACCACCTGTGAATATAGTAGAGTCAGGCTAGAACACCTTTCTTCTGTGGTTAAGGAAATATAATGTACACGTACTGGAGTATCTGTTCATCCCCCTTTTCTGGGAACTGACCCCACCCCTTCCACTGGTGTGGATTCCTGGAAACAATATTTTTGCTGCATGACTCTATGTCTTGGCTATTGGATCAGTTAATTGAATCAAGTTGGACATAGAGCCCAAGATGGACCAATCAGATTTTCTTGTTAGTTAAGATGTTGCAGTATGAAAACCTAGATGATCTAGTCCAGTAGGTCTCAGATATCTGAGGTGAAATTTGCTCCCTGGGGACATTTGCAAGATCTGGCGACATTTTGATTGTTATAACTAGGTCAGGGGAGAGGTTGGGTGTTACACCATCTCATAGGTGAGGTCAGGGATGCTACTAAACATCCTACAATGCACAGGCCTGTCCTCACCACAAAGAATTATCTGGCCTAAATGTCAATAGTGTGAGGCTGAGAAACCTTGCTGTATAGTGTGACTGCCTGAAAAAACACTGTGTAGTCCACTGGAGTGGTGCTGCCAGCCATCTACCCTCCAGATTCAAGAGAAACAGAGTCATCCTGCAGAGAGAGAGAAAATAATGAAGTGATACAGAGAGGAGCTGAGTTTAGATACAGTGTCTTTCGATTCTTGATTCCAGTTCTTCCCAGAGACCTGTCTACATTTTTGCCCTGATACCTTTCTAATACATTCTCCTTTTCTACTTAAAATAACGTGGCATGGTTTCTGTTGCTTAAAACCAAAGTAACTTAAATAAATACAAGAAACGTTCAAGTAAATGATTTTATTGTGACTTGAGACATCAAGGCTCATACAGCTTAGAGATCATTCTAGTCTTTCAGGATAGAACATGTAAGTAAGATGAAATAATTCATTTGTCATTCCTTTTCCTTGGCAGCCATATTTTTCACAACTACTCTATAATTAGGTGCTAGAGGAAACTGCAACTTTTTGGAGGACAAAGGGGTCTAGAACACACCTGCACTTTGCTTATGAGTCTTCTGAGAATCAGGACACTTGGCTCAACAGCATTGCCACTACACTGAGCCCCATTCCATTCACCAATTCCTAGTCATTATATACATAGCTCCACAGAGTTGCTACTAATGACACTTGCTAATGATTTCTACTTTGCATATTATTTTGTATTTCCATATACCTTGGTCCTGGTACTGATTTCATTTCTCTGTACACAGGAATTCAATAAAAACTGTGATCTAGGGTAAGCCACTGAAATGGTCTTTGATACTTGGTTTCATCCTTGAATTTACATTTTTCTTTATCTAAGTCTTAGGAATATTGTGAATTCATTACTTTATGCATACATAAATGGTTTCTTAATCACTTAGGAGTCCTTAACCCCTTTGGGAATCTGATGGTGGATCCTCTCTCAAGAAGTGTACGTGTGGCACTGGTCAGTGTGGCTCAGTTGGTTGGAGTGCTGTCCTGTGGACCGAAAGGTCGTGGGCTTGATTCCCAGTCAGGGCACATACCCAGGTTGCAGGTTTGAGCCCCAGATGGAGCACATACAAGACAGCCAGTCAATGTTTCTCTCTCTCCCCTCTCTCTTTACCCTTCTCTGAAAGCAGGGGAAAAATGTCTTCAGCTGAGGATTAAAAAAATGTACTTGTGCACTGTATTTTGCATATAGAGCTGAGGTTTTATAAACTATTTAGAGCCATCATAATTACCTCCCAGCTTACTAACTCTCCATTATATATTTATTTAGTGTCTCCTATGTTCTAGATGGTAAGGAAGAAAGGGTGAAAAACTAGAGCACTACCCTTGAGAGGAACACAACTTGGTAAGACAACAGAGCAGTAAACACCCAATTAGAACCCAAGTTATATATGTTAAGAGAAGGGTAATAAAGAATAATAGGGAACAGGCTTGAGACACCCAAAATGAAGACCGGGTGTCCAATTAGGAAGCTTTTGCAATTATCTAAGAAAAAATTTCATGGTGTCTATACTAGGGTAGTGGCAGTGAGTTTGAAGAGAAGGGATTGGAAGGATTTTTCTGAGATGCAATGGCCAGAAAGTAATGAGGAATTATGGCAGATTGAAGATGGCTACAGATTCATTCACTCTCTTCCCCTTGACAGGTGTGATCTATAGCTCCTCCTTTTGAATTTGGGTGTGTTCTATACCTGCTTTGATAAACAGAAAATGGCAGGAAGGACACTGCTAGTTTTGGGCACTAAAAGACCACAAGCTTCCATTTCTTATTTCTTGTAACTTGTACTCTTGTAACACCACCACCATACTTTGAGAAATGCAAGCCAAGTGGAAAGGTCGCACATACATAACTGCTGTGGTTGACAGCCCCAGCTAAGCTCCCAGTGGACAGCCAGCATCAACTGTCTGCTATGAGAGTGTGCCATTGTGAATGTCTTGTCTAGTCGAGCATACAGATGACCCACCCCAGCCACTGACTACAACTACATCATAGAGCCAAGCAATTCTCACCCATCTCAGCCCATTCAGCTTACAGAACCATAAGAAATAATGTTTTTGTTTTAAGCTGCTAGTTGTTTTCCCTAAGTCACTAAGTTTTTTGATAGTTATGCAACAAAAGAAAACAGGAATAAACATGAAAGAGAGAAAGAAGGCAGAAACAAGGATTATATGTAAAATGCTGGTTTGGTCCCAGGGTGGAGCCAGTAACTGCTGAGATAGGGAAGGAGAGCAGATAAATAGTGATGGTGGGGTGGATAAATGATCTATCATAAACTAGGAAATATATATTTTTGGAACTTTTTTTCCTAGATGTCCTATGATATTTTATCCTCAGCATTAGCTATCCAGGTTTTAGGTACTTATCCTTTAGACCTTCTACAATATGAATTTTAGTATTTTCTGCTATAAGAACAGCTGCACTTCTCAAAAGTATCAAGAGGAACTGGTACCTATTTCATCACATTTTGTTCTTGTTGATCATGGTATCAATTTCCAGGTCTCTCTCATTCATCATATACTTACCTATCATCTGCCAGGTATTCAGCACTGTTCTGGGTGTTAGAGGCATAATGTTGTGCATAAGACAGATAATATCCCTGCCTTCGTGGAGTTTACATTCTAATTGGCAGGCAGACAAAAAACAAGTTGAGAAAATAATTATCAATCTGATAGAAAGCAATGAAAGAAGTAAGCAGCTGCTGATCGAGAATGGAAGTTGAAGGGAACCTACTTTAGATAAGGTGGTCAGGAAAGACTTTTTTAAAGATTGTATTTATTTATTTTTAGAGAGAGGGGAAGGGAGGGAGAAAGAAAGGGAGAGAAACATCAATTGGTTGTCCCAACCAGGGATTGAGAATCAAACTGGCAACCTTTCACTTTGTGGGATGATGCCCAATCAAGCCATGCTGACAGGGGCAGGAAAGATTTTTAAGCTGGAACTTAAGGAAGTGGAAAGAAATAGCCATGAGAAGAGGCACAGGAGTGAGGGTTGGTAGCTATGGGACACTCAAGAGTACAAACCCCCTTCAGTGGTTAAAAGCTTGACCACATTCTAGGAACTGAAAGACTAGTGTGTCTGGAGTGTAGTCAGCAAGTGGAGTGAACACTAGCAAGGCGAGGTTGGAGAAAGATGCAGATGCTCGATTAAACAATACATTTTAGGCCCCATTAAAAGATTTGAATTTTATTCTAAATGCAAAAAAACAGGCAAAATCATGGATATGATCAGATTCACACTTTAATAAGATAATGGTCAAAACAGACAGGAGGAAGACTGGTTGAGCTACTGCTGCAGTAGCTCATGAGAGAGAAAGATGGCTTGGACTAAGGTTCACTCTAATTTTCTTTTCCCTGGACTCAGCATTTTCCTTTGTAAAGTGTAGGTGGAAGTTTAGTAGAAACAAATCACCAATTATTCCCAAGTACCCAAAGCCCACTGGAATCTTGCTCTGTATAAAGATTTGAAATATTTTCAAGACTGGTGGTGTTTTCCATTTCTCTCCACAAACCTCTTTCTTCCCCCACACCCAAGGTTTCCCTCTAATGGGAACTGTCACCTGTGGTTTTTGATAAACTGAACCAGTCACTGGCTTTCATACCACTTCACTCTGAACAGTATTTGTTGTCTACCAAGTCCTTGGCAACTGGAATAGATGGGGTAGAAGATGAAAGAGCAAGCACAGAATTTTGGATGAACTCCATCTGTTGAAGATTAGTCCAGTTGTTTTATTTTCTTGTTTGTTTTTTTGTTTTGGTCCTTTGTCAGGGCCATAGTCCTTGTACTGCCAATAAAACTAAACTTCAGTGTAAGGGATCAGATTGAGAGACTTATTAGCCTTAAACTCAGTTCCCTTATCCAATGCCTTTCAGTTTGTCAGTAATTCCATCTGAATATGGATGAAATATCCTTCACTTAATAACATGGAACAAATCTCAGAACTTCTGGTCAAGATGGAGGTGCAGGTAAACACACTTTGCCTCCTCACACAACTACAGAAAAAGTTACAACCAGACCTCAAAACAAAGAACACCCAAACATCAGAAAATTGAGCTATATGGAAGTTCAATAACCAAGGATTTAAAGAAGCCACATTCATCCAGACAGGTAGGAGGTGTGGAGATGCAGAGATGGGTGGAGAGATGTGGAGACCCAGTGTGGTTCAGAGAGGTGGCAGAATGGGTGGTCTCACATTCATGTGTGGTGAACAAAAATCAGGAGGGATACTTCACAAGTAAAGGATCCCAGCTCCAGACCAGACCACACAGCCCAAGCTTCCAGTGCCAAAAGATAAATTCCCATAACTTCTGGCTGTGGTGGGAGAAACTGCCAGCTTTTCAGGAGAGTTGCTTAAAGGGTCCACATGGACTTAGAACTTACATAGATCCACCCCCTCTGGGATTCAGCACCAGCACAACAGCTGGAAGGGCACCAGTTGCATACAGGGAGTACATGAAGTGACTGGAAACAAGGTGAGAGCTGGACAAACACCCAGAAGCCAGGCAGAGGCACTGTCCCCTCTCTGAACCCTTTCCCCACATAGAGCCACAAAAAGGTGAAGTGGGTTGCCCTACCCTGGCAATTCCCTAAGCCTCCTGCCCACACAACATACAGGTACCTTTTCCACAATAGGCCATGCAACTAAGACAGGGAGTCAAAGCAGATCCACCTATGACACAGAAACAAACCGAGGGAGGCTGCCAAATTGAGGAGAAAAAGAAATATGGCCCAAATAAAAGAACAGAATAAACCCCCAGAAAAAGAACTAAATGAAATGGAGATAACCAATCTAACAGATAACTACAGTTCAAAACACTAGTTATCACTGAACATCCTGATACTAGTTATCAGGATGTTCAAAGAAGTCATTGAGTATGACAACAGCTTAAAAAAAAAAAACAAGGAAGAAATGAAGGTTACATTGAGTGCAATACAGAAAAATCTACAGGGAACCAACAATGGAGGGGATGATGATGAGACTCAAATCAATGATTTGGAACATTAGAAAGAAAGAAGCATTTAACCAGAATAGCAATAAGGAAAAAGAATTAAAAAAACAAAACAAAACCAATCATAGTATAAGGAGCCATTGGGACATCTCCAAACATAGCAACATCTGAATCATAGGGATGCCAGAAGGAGAAGAGAAAGAGCAAGAAAATGAAAATTTACTTGAAAAAATAAGGAAAAAACAAACAAACAAACAACCAAAAAAACAAAAACCACCTTCCCTAATTTGGCAAAGGAAATAGACATACAAGTCCAGGAAGCACAGAAGAGTCCCAAACAAGTTTGATCCAAAGAGGACCACACCAAGACACATCATAATTAAAATGCTAAAGGTAAAGATAAAGAGAGAATCTTAAAAGCAGCAAGAGACAAGCAGAGAGTTACCTACAAGGGAGTTCCCATAAGACTGTCAGCTGATTTCTCAAAAGAAACTTTGTATGCTAGAAGGGACTGGCAAAAAGTATCCAAAGTGATGAAAAGCAAGAACCTACAGCCTAGATCACCCTATCCAGCAAAGCTAACATTTAGAATGGAAGAGCAGATGCAGTGATTCCCAGACAAAGTGAAGCTAAAGGAGTTCATCATCACCAAGCCATTATTACATGAAATACTAAAGGGACTTATTTAAGAAAAATAAGACCAAAACTATGAACATTAAAATGGCAACAAATACACAACTATCAACAACTGACTCTAAAAAACAAACTAAGCAAACAACCAGAACAGGAATAGAATCATAGGTATGGAGATGATTAGGAGGGTTATTAGCTGGGAGGGGGAAAGGCGAGAGTGGGGGAAAAGGAGCAGGGATTAAGAAGCACAAATGGTAGGTATAAAATAGATGGGGGTTGTTAGGAATAGTATAGGGAATAGAGTAGCCAAAGAATTTATATGTATGACCCGTGGACCTGAACTAAGAGGGGCATAGCTGGGGGGAATGGTGGTACCAGGAGGAAGGGGACAAAGAGGGAAAAATTAGGACAACTCTAATAGCATACTCAATAAAACATATTTCAAAAAAACAACTTGCTAACATGGCTCTGGCTGGGTAGCTCAGCTGGTTAGAGCATTGTCCCACTATGCCAAGGTTGTGGGTTTGATCCTTGGTCAGGGCACATACAAGAATCAACCAATGAATGCACAAACAAGTGGAACAACAAATCAATGTTTCTCTCTCCCTGCCTTTCTCTCTCTCCATTTTGAAAATTTATTTATTGCATTTAGAGAAACATCAATTTGTTGTGTCACTTATTTACTTATTTATGCTGATATTCTTTATAAAAATTAAAAAATATTCTATTTATTTTAGATGGAGGGGAAGGGAGGGAAAAAGAGAGGGAAAGAAACATCAATGTATGGTTGCCTGTCATGTGCCCCCTACTGGGGACCTGGCCCACAACCCAGGCATGTGCCCTGACTGGGAATCAAACTGCAACCCTTTGGTTCTCAGGCCAGTGCTCAGCCAATGAGCCACACCAGCCAGGGCTATGCTGACATTTTTTAAAGCCTCAACATTCAGAGGCTGACGGCAAAAATGCAAAAAATGCTCGTTACTGTCCGGTTTTATTTTTTTTTTAGAGAGTCAGTATTTCATGTCAGTTCAAAAATATAGGCAGGGTATAAAGGGGAGACATGGTAATGGAAAAAATACTATAAACTATTAAAAATAAATAAAATATCCACTCATTTACTGATGGGCACTTAGGCTGTTTCTAGCACTTGGCTATTGTAAATAATGCTGCTATGATCATTAGCGTCCATAGGTTCTTTTGAATTGGTGTTTCAGGAACTGTGGTGCATTTACACAATGGAATACTATGCAGCAGAAAGAAAGGAGCTCTTACCCTTTGTGACAGCATGGATGGAACTAGAGAGCATTATGCTAAGTGAAAAAAGCCAGGCAGTGAAAGAAAAATACCATATGACCTCACCTATAAGTGGAACCTCATTGACAAAACAAATAAGTGAGCAAAACAGAACCAGAGACATGGAAATAAAGAACAAACTGATAGTGACCAGAGGGGATGAGGAGAATAGGAGAAAGAAAGGGAAGGGTCAAGTCAAGGAACATGTATAAAGGACCCCTGGACAAAGACAAAGGGTGGGGCCGGGTGAGGAGGAGGACTGAATGTGAGGTGGAGGTGGGTAGGGCAGGGGAGAGTAATGGGGACAACTATAATTGAATAACAATAAAAAAAGAAAAATAAAAAATGGGAACTAAAATATATATATATATACTTATAAAAGCAGCCCCAGAGAGATCACTTGCCTCTTCTGCCATGTGAGACACAGTGAAAAGATAGCTTAAACCAGGAAGAGGGCCCTTATCAGACACAATTTGATTTATACTTCCTAGTCTCCAGAACTGTAAGAAATAAATTTGCTTTATATATGTGGGTGTATAAACACACATATACTCATATTTATGTGTAATATATATACACATATATTATGCAGATACATATGTACATATAAAAATATATACATATATGCATATACATATATACATTCCTGATTACTTGGGGAGGAACAGTAGGACCTTCTTAACCCAATATCTGTTTAGCCAACAGAAAAATCAGCTACACCATTATATAATCTGTTCAGCAGGCTAATAAACTTTGCACTTGACTTTTGTCTACTTACAAAAATTAAGACCCTGACCCATTAACTCAGTTGGTTGGAGCATTGGATACACCAACACTGCAGGTTTGATCCCCTGTCAGGGCATATGCAAAAATCAACCAATGGTTGCACGAATAAGTGGAACAACAAATAGATGCTTCTCTCTCTCTCTCCCCCACCTCTAAAAATCAATCAATAAATACAAAAATTAAAAACTCATTTGGTCACTAACAAATACAAATCCAGTTAACATTGTATTTAAATATAAACTGTTTTCCCTCTCCCCAAGAAGGATCCATTGTCCAATATAACATACCTTCTTATACTCTCTGTATGGGATGAAGAAACATGTAGAAAGTTATTACATTCTTTCCTGAATCTGAATGACTTAAATACAAAGGAAGGCAGTTCTGTCTACCAAGATTCGCCTTGAACAGCTCTTCTCCAGCTGCATTTGAGAGTAAATCTTGAAGAAAATACCAACCCTTGCTGCTGAATATGCAAGCTGGAAACACTGGCTGGAAATGCTTTTAAGAAAATTACTTGTATAGGCCTCTTATAGGTCCATTCTCTATGAGAACACAAGCCTCTGCTTACACCTAAAAAAAAGGGTGTGTGTATTGGGGTGGGATGGGAAAAGGGTAAAGGAGATGGAAGGCAAACAGAGCAACTTTTCTTCTACGCTCATGGCCTAAACTTATTCATATACTGATCAGCTACTATTTTCATAGTTGGTTTAAATTTTAGCTCTCATTAGGCACAAACTTAATTCCTAGTCAAATCTGGCCTTCCCTTTATTTATGCTAAGAGTTACAATTTATGAGCAAGTTGGTTGCCCTGGCCAGGTAGCTAAGTTGGTTTGAACATCCTCTGATAGCCAAGGTTAGGTTTCTGTCCCAGTCAGGGCACATACAAGAATTAACCAATGAATTCATAAATAAGTGGAACAATAAATCCATATTTCTCACTCTCTAAAAAAATCAGTTAAAAAAAAAGGTTTTTTTTTCCTTGTAAAATTCCTAAGGCCGCACCTAGGGCAACACCAAGAAAGAACGACAGAAGCTGGAAACAAGATACGAAAAAATTCGTGAGTTGTGAATTCCTTAAAACTTGTCGGGCTCCTTTTCCTTTAGAAAAGAGGCAGGCGAGAAAGAAAAACCAAACGAGTTGAAAATTGTAAGACTACGTGCCATTGTAAGTAGCGATGGCGAGGGGCGGGCAAGCGGCAGCCAGCTCCCGCAGCAGGGGTTGGGAGACTTTACGTAACCTCTCGAGTGGGAGGGCCAGAACCCAGGGCAGCCGCCAGCTTTTCTCGCGCGCCCGCACCCGCCTAGACTACGCCGGACGGTTCCGGTCCACGTGGCCGGCGCAGGCTCAAAGTCCAATGGCGTCTCGGGGCGTCGGCTGCCACACAGCGGCGGGAGTGAAGAACTGGACAATCACTCTCCTGCCGTCGGCACCCTTCTTCCCCAGCCCTTCAGGGGCATCGGTCGGGTACCTACACTCCAGGATCTCAACTGGCCCAACGCACCACCGGAATCCAACTGAGGGACGTCTCGCGAGATCTCGGAAAGGAAGAAGGTTGGACGAGCGGTGGGGACATGGCCAATGAGAGACTGGGAAATGTGTGATGGACGGTCCTCGGGGCACCTCCTTCGAGCCCCGCCCGGCTGCGGAGGTCCGGGTCACCGCCCGCCTGCCCCTCCTCGTATTGCCCCGCTCTTCTTTTTCCGCCTAGGTTGGCGGCTCGCCTCCCTCTTTTCCAGCTCCGCTTTACCTCTGCTCCTGACTTCCCCTTGGTCTCGGGGTCTGAAACCGGCCTGAGGTGCTCCCCCCGCATCCACGGAGTGGCCCCATAACTACTGGCCCCTAGCATCCTGTGCTTTCTCCTTTCTCTGGGCTTCTGTCTGCGCCTGGCCCGCCATGAATGAGGAGTACGACGTGATCGTGCTGGGCACCGGCCTGACGGTGAGTCCAGAGTTTCTGGCGGCGGCGGCGGCGACAACAGCGAAGGAGCCGGGGAGGGCGTGCAGGCCTGGTGCGAGGGAGGGGTGGCTGGGGACCGGGCCGCGTGAACCCCGGTCTGCTCCTCAGGGTCCTCTGGTGGGTATAGTATCTCCCCGTCTTTTCTTGTGTGTTTGGAGGGGAGTCGGGGAAGAGCGTTGGACTGGGTGCGAGAGGCATGTTGCACGGCGTATGGGCCTGCGGGACGAGTGGGTGATCTTTAACTGTGGAAGGAAAGACGAGGAGATGCAAAACCAAGTCAAGTATGTGACTTATTGAGCAGCGACGGTGAAATAAAGTGGATGGAAAATGAGTTTCACTCTGCTACAGAAAAGACCCAAAAAGCCAGGTTTGAGGAATTGCTCTTCCACCTTCCTTATGGGTTGATGATGGCCTCTCCCGTTTCCCGAGTGGAAACGGAAAAGGCAGAGTGGGGGAGGGTGGAAGCCACACTCAGTTGCATTTCCTATTTAGCCATCAACCACTACTAGTCAGTCTTTGGCTGCCAAAGATAGACGATTTTGTGACAAGTCTTGGATAATTATTGTATTGTAATTGTTAGAGTTTGAGTAACTTGAATTTTTGAAGAACCTTAGTGTTCCTATCCCCCTCCCCCACTCCAAATGAGAAGCATTATCCATTTTTTTTAACCACCCTCCAATTTCACTTACTGAGCATCAGCAAAATTGGAAATGAGTTTTTCTCAAAACTTGCCTATCAAATGTTTTCTCACCTAAACTTTGCCATCTTCTTTTGTTTGGTCTATTACTTGCCTCCATTGTCTCCTCTCAATACTGTCCCCTAAGAAATGATTGGTGATGGATTGCTAGAGGTCAAGTTCTCTACTACTTTGCTCACTTCAGGGAGTTAGAAGTTAAATCAGTAACAGCAGAGAATATAAGCAGAATGTGAATGGCGCGTATTCCTAATACCGTGGTAAATTTATTTTCTTGGGTGTCTGCTTAGAGACCTTATGAGATAATAGTATTCTGCAAATAGTGCAGGGAGGTGTGTTGTAGCTTGTACTTCTCTCTCTTAAAAAAAAAGACAAGACTAAGACTATTCATCTTGTAAAAGAATTCCATTTTGAAGAGAGGACCATTTTCATTATCTTTTTTTTTTTTTTGAAATTTGTCCTGACTTTGGGCTACTTCATTTTAACAAGATTAACACTGATGTTTATCTTGTCTATCATATATAATCTGACTTCAAAGTCCTGAATCATTTAATGTAACCCACCACTTCAAATTTGATGAAATATGTTATGTCTCAGGATCAAATTTATATATATATATATATATATATATATATATATATATATATATATTTTTTTTAGGTAACACCCCAAATTAACTGTGTTATGTTTCTCTAGACAAGAGAAAACCATTGAACTTCTATTTGGCTAATTTTTTAAGAGAAAGTTGTTAGGAACCAGAATGGCACTTGTCTGGCCTGTCATTCCTCTGTTTATAGTGATTTGTGGTGATTGTTGGAGAATATTCAATTCTGAATGCTTCATTATGTTTGACCAGTCCAGAAACAGATTTGTGCTGGCTAGTAGCTAGTACCAAATAGATAAGGTTACATACCTAGAAAGCTATTTAGTCATTTTAAATGTGAGATACTAGGTTGAATTTCAGTTTTGGTGGTGAGTTGGAAGACTGTTGAATGCCTAACTGGATAGGCCTAACCACTGCAGGGTTTTGCTTTTTGCTTTTTTTAAGTGCATAATTGGGATTTTGAGCTGAGTTTAGTAGTTTGTGATGGCTCTTGCCCATTGGCAGTATATTGTAAGAGCCAGTTAGTTCCACAGTTTTTCTACAGTATTGCTGATATTTCAGATTTGCTTTTGATTAAGGTCAGTTGAATGTGAACAAATGAGTGCAGATTCATCGTCATGCAGGCTTCTACATGCCTAGTTAAGAACTATTACTTTGGATCAAAGGTGCACAGTCTTATTGTGCAACAACCAAATTAAGACAATGCACTTTATTTAGATTTCCATTTGGATTAATTGATGAGTGGTAGATGCATACTTAACTAGAAATTAGACCAACGTTTTTCTGTCACTTTATAGCTGCTATGATATTGATATTAATATTAACCCCTATAAACCTTTCTAGATTGTTTTAGGAGATATTCTTTGAGAATTGTATCAATTCAGAACAATCACATTATTATCATCATGGGTGGGAGTAGTGGTGATAGGATGATTTTGATAAGTCTTTACCTTCATTTCTACTAATAGAAGGACTCTGATTACTTAATGATAAATTAAGAAACCAAGTTAAAAACCCTCAATTTAAAATTACTTTGCATGTTTGAAGTGAACATACTGTTTACTTTTACTAATTTTTATTTTATAAATATTTAGTGCCTGAGGTTTACGAATCTAAAAACAGACATATGCTCTCAGTTATGAGTACCAAATAGTACATGCTAATAGCATGTCAACTACTTTAATGCAGTTAACTTGTTACTTTTAAAATAAAATGTAAGGAAGTATGGAAATTTTTTTATTTTGCCTAGTGTTATGGCTTTGTACTGGTTGTTAGGTAAAAAATAAGGAAACATTATTCCACAGATATTGATAGGAAGTTTAATGAAGAAAGCATAAAACAATTTGGTATAAATTAGAGCAAAATTTTTATTTTCTGTCTAGGAGAAATGAAATATTGTGTAGAGTAATTGAATTTTCTAAGGAATTGAGGATTATCCCTTTAAAAAACCACAACTTTTAGATAAAAGCTTTTCCAAATGATATCACGACGGTTTTTGACCAAACTGAGGAACATAATTTACTTGATAACTAAGATTTCACACCAGGAGGATTAATCACTGTGTTAAGCTGGAACAGTGATTTTCAACCTTTTTTATCTCATGGCACACATACACCAAAAAATATATTTTTTGCCAATTAACAACAGTGAAAGAAGAGTATAATTTTGATTCATTCACACCAGATGGCTTTTGTTGTGCTGGCTGTTGACATATTTTTTTGTTTGATAATCTAAGGAAAAAGAGGTCAGGTATTGCATGTTTTAAAAATCCTGTGGCACACCGGTTGGAAACCCACTGTGCTACAACATAAAGAAGCCACTGAGATCCAGTGAGGAACTTGCCCTCCTTAGTAGTCTCAGATTGCTTGGCTTTATGAATTCTTCAGTCTGCTGTTCATTTCCTTCTTTGCTTACTTTGCTGTTAGGCTGGCAACTTTCACTCTTCTTTGATTTCAGTGTGTACAGACAGCCTCTGAATAGCTTAATTTGCTACTTCTGATTGACTTGGGGCTTGGCAGTAAGTTCATGAATTTTCTTACAAATAGTATATAAAGTAAGGGTAACTAGCTTCACAGCTATTTGTGCTCTCCAGAAGTATTTGTTCTACATAGTAATTCTAGTAAGGAGTTTTGAATAGAAACGTACACTTTAGTGATATTTAGCTGTGTTAATCTCAGCATTATGTTTGAAAAATTGTGTTACATCTCAGACATACTTTTCCCCCTTCCTCTTCATTAAAATTTTGTGATTTCCAAGAAGATTTTTTTTCTTGATTTAAAAATCAGGTTAAAAACCCCTGTAAAAACCCTGTAAATTGCTTTTTAGATTTGCTTCTTGAAAATCCTTGACATTGCTGTGTTAGACTTCAGTAGGCAAAGGACTTTATCCGTTGTGTTAGTGATCTGAGCCTTTATGTAAAAATGTCTTACTTTTGGAAGGTATAAAATATCTGTAGGTAGTCTGTATTTTTAATCAATCAACCTTATGCGTAATGTCCCCAAAGAAGAGAAGTAAAATCAGACATTTTAGCATAGGTAGTAGTGAGACATTTAGTTTGAAGGACCACTTGGTAAATGTTTTGGCTCACATACATTATACTCTGTAATATAGGCATACCTCAGAGATATTGCAGGTGGATGGTCTTTTTGCCTTCTATTTGTAAAAAATGCACCATCTGCGAAGCACAATGAAATGAGGTATGTCTGTATCACTATCTCCCTTCTTATATTTAGTGACTGATTAAAGATTCTTGCTGGAGTAATGACTTCCCCAAATTGAATTATTTAAAATACCTGTGGTTTTTGTGATCCTTTATGGGCAATAAAAAGGTAAGCACACCGTTCTGTAAGTGGCTCTTCTTGTAGGGGATTTACTATAATGAATTAATATGAGAAAATACTAAGAGCCATTGGAGAGATACACATGTGAAAATTCAGACTAGGGAATCAGGAAAACCTTCATAAAGAAAGGGAGCTGGCTTTTAAAAATATTGGTAAACTCTGAATGTGAGGAGGAATGATTTTTTAGGCAGAGAGCAGTGTAAGTCTGCGTGTGTATAGGTACATAAAATAGGGGTTTATTTTGCCTGAAACAGGAGGTATGAAGAGGCATAATGGGAAATAGGGTTGGAAAGAAGGCATTTCACAAGAATGTTGGAAATACCAGGGTAAGAAATTTGAATTTTTATCTTATAGGCAGTGGGAGAGGATTTTGAGCAGGAAAAATATAATCAGCCAAATTTCAAGAAGTTATCTTTTGACAGTTTTTAATGAGATGCATTAGAGCAGGGGTGTCAAACTCATTTTCACGGGGTTGGTGGGGGGCGGGGGGCACAAAAAGGGCCGAATGTAATTTTAGGACTGTATAAATGTAACTACTTAACAAGGGGCAAAGAGCTTGGCGATGCCGCCAGGTAGAAACAAAGTGCCAGCTGGAAAAACAAGGTGGGGGGCTGAATCCACAGGGCTTAGCCACCTGTGCATTAGAGGAACAGAGACATTTAAACAAACACTTATTCTGCTGAAAACTAAGTCATTTTTTATGATGTTATTGTTGTAAGACAGTGGTATGAGATAAGCTGATTTAAATTTTTTCTATTAATAGTTAATACATTTTCCTCATATTTCTAGATAAGTAGCTTTAAAAAGGCACTTTTGTTTAATATTAGTTATTATGCACTTTGTCTTCTTAGTCACATTCTTTCTGCATTTACCTTTTTTCTTATAACCAAATTTAAAAATGAAGTAGACAGCATGGATGGACAGATGAGTGTATTATCTTCTGCTGGGTAAAGTCAGTCAGAGAAAGATATCATGTGATTTCTCTTATGTGGACTCTAAACAAAAATAAAACAAAATGAAACAAAGTTGAAACAGACACAGCTGGTGGTTGTCAGAGCAGAGTTGGGTTGGGGGAGGTGGGTGATGAATGGATTAAAAAGTATATATTGGTAGTTATAAAGTGTTGACGGGGCTCCAGGGCTCCGGCTGGTGTGGCTCAGTGGATTGAGCACCAGCCTGTAAACCAAAAAGGGTCAAGGTTTGACTCCCAGTCAGGGCACATGCCTGGGGTGTAGGCCAGGTCCCCAGTAGGGGGTGTCCTGGAGGCAATCACACACTGATGCTTATCTTCCTCTCTGTCCCTCCCTTCCCCTGTCTTAAAAATAAATAAATAATTAAAATCTTCAAAAAAAAAAAAGTCACAGGGATGTAAAGCAAAGGGAATATAGTCAATAATATTGATACAACTATGTATGGTGCTAGTTGGGTACTAGGTATATCGAAGGGAATGCTGTGTAAAGTATATGATTGTCTAACCACCAAGCTCTACACCTGCAATCAATACAAAATAAAACTGAAAGTAAATTTGTTAAAAAAAAAAAAAGCTACCATATGATGCATTAAAAAAAGAAGAAGAAAGTGGATTGAGCTCCAGCCTGTGAGCCAAAGGGTTGTGGGTTCGATTCCCAGTCAGGGCACATGCCTGGGTTGCTGGCCAGGTCCCCAGTTGGGGAGTGCACAGGGGGTACACATTGATGGTTCTTTCCTTCTCTTTCTCCCTCCCTTTCCTTCATCTAAAATATTAAAAATATATTTTTTAAAAAGGCGTATGCTGCCTCCACTTTCCACTGTTCAGTTTTTGATGTTGACAAATCTCTAAGATTCTTTTTAAAATTACAGTAGAATTTAGAGTTTTAATGGGTGTTTAGTTTGGTCACTTGGAAGATTTATCAGAATATTAATGTATGCTGGCTTTATTCTCTCCCATGTCTAAGTTGCTCTCTAAGTAGGAAAAGTGTGGTCATTAACCCTCGGAATACTATAGTGTGCTGTTTAGTGCCATTGGACTTAGAAACACCATCAGGTCACTTTAGTACATAAGAGATATTTGGTCTAATGTGTTTAGGTGCTGTCCAAATGAGCTATTATTTGATTATTGCAATTCTAGTGTTATGTGTAGGATGCTAAAGGGAAGTGAATTTAAAAGTTATCACTGATAATGGTCCTCCCCCCTTCTCCACATATCTGTACCTGAGCTTGAAACATTTTATCTGGTTACTTCTTTTTTTGTTTTTTAAGATTTTATTTATTTATTTTTAGAGAGAGGGGAAGGTAGGGAGAAAGAGGAGAGAAACATCAATGTGTTGTTGCCTCTCTTGTGGCCCCCACTGTGGACCTGGCCCACAACCCAGGCATGTGCCCTGATGGAATTGAACTGGTGACCCTTTGGTTTGCAGCCCACACTCAATCCACTGAGGTACACCAGTGAGGGCTAAACACACAATTTTTAATAAATAAATTACATTTTTAGGGGGATCCTCCCTCATTCATATGTTAGTGCTTCTTTAGATTTTTTAATTTATTTTTTGATCAAGTGAATTACTTTTTTTTTTTTTTAGATGGTATTAGAGTTGGTTTGTATAGGTAAAAATATATTCAGATGTTGATGGCGTATCAAGACCAATTAGTAAAGTGAAAAGGCAGGCCACACAATGGAAGAAGATATTTGTAAAACATGTAACCAATAAAGGACTTGTATATATTCAGAATATATAAAGAACTTTTATATAGCAGTAAGGAAAAAACCGAAAGCCCATATTAAACATGGGCAAATAATTTGAATAGACATTTAAAGAAGAAGATAAGTGTAATTATCAGTAAACTTTAAACAAGTTCTCTACCTCAGTAGTTGTCAGGAAATGCTAGTTAAACCACATCCTAATTAGAATGGCTAAAATTAAAAGGGTAACAATATTCGTCAAGGATTTGAAATAATAGGAACTTTCATACACTGTTGACAAAAGTGTAAATTGGTATAGCCCTTTTGGAAAGCTGTTTGACAGTGTGTCCTGAAGTTGGACATATTTATATATCTGTCCAGCAAATGCATACATAAAAGACATGTAGAGACTGTTTATAGAGCTATATGTAATAGTCAAAAACTGGAAACTGTCTAGATGCCCATCAATAGTAGAATGGATAAATTGTAGATTATCTGTGTGGTGTATGCATTCATCAGAAACCTCTGCAGGTCTACAGCCATACCACTCTGAACGCTCCTGATCTCGTCCGATCTTGCCTGATCTCGGAAGCTAAGCAGGGTCGGGCCTGGTTAGTACTTGGATGGGAGAAACCTCTACAGCTCTGTTAGTTACACAGTGTGTAGTCCCCTGATCAGCAGCTTCTGCAACACCTAGGAACTAGAAATTCAGGTTAGGTCTCACCCAGGATATATACTAAATCAAAATCCACATTTTAACATGATCTCCAGGTGATTCTTCTGTTGAAATAAGAGTTGAACAACACAGCTTTAGTAGTTCAGTGGTTCTTGATATTGGTCCTGCAGCAGCAGCACCTGGGAAGTGATGTGAAATGCAGATTCCCAGGTCCCATCCTCAGACCTGCTGTTGCAGGTGCTCTGGGGGACCTAGCAATCTCTTTTAACAGTCCTCCAGATGATGAGGATTCAAACTGAGGTTTGAGAGAATCTGTTTAGAATATATAGTTCCAAGAAGTTCATAGGCGATTCCAGCTGGAAAGCACAGTTTTGAGATTCACTGCTTGCAGGATTAGCCTAACCTTCTGTAAAGGTCTAGATAGAAAATATTTTAAGGTTTTGCAGGCCATACAACCTTAACTGCAGGCACAACTACTTCAAAAGCCATAGACAATATGTTAATAAGCGAGTGTGGGTGTTACCAGTAAAACCTAATTCACAAAAAGCCTGCAGGCTGGACTTGGCTCATGTACTTTGGGGACCTATGTTCTGTAGCAGTGATGATAAGATTTTTGAAATTTTTTGTATTTTATTTATTTATTTTTAAGTATTTTTATTGATTATGCTATTACAGTTTTCCCAATTTTTTCCCCTTTATCCCTTCTCCACCCTTCCACCCTGCCCGCCTAACTCTCCAGCATTCCTCCCCCCCTTAGTTCATGTCCATGGGTTGTACATACAAGTTCTTTGAGTCCTCTGTTTCCTATACCATTTTTTTTCTTTCCCCGTCTATTTTGTGCCTACCAGTTATGCTTCTTCTTCCCTGTACCTTTTCCCCCCATCCCTCTGTTCTCCCTCCCCACTGACCTCCCTCTGTGTGATGTCCATTTCTCTGATTCTGTTCCTCTTCTGGTTGTTTGCTTGGTTTTTGTTTTTGTTGTTTTTCTTTTCTTTTAGTTTCGTTTGTTAATAGTTGTGACTTTGTTGTCATTCTATTGTTCATATTTTTTATCGTCTTTTTCTTAGATAAGTACCTTTAATGTTTCATATAATAAAGGCTTGGTGATGATGAACTTCTTTAACTTGACCTTATCTGGGAAGCACTTTATCTGCCCTTCATTCTAAATGATAGCTTTACTGGATAGAGTAATTTTGGATGTAGGTCCTTGCCTTTCATGTCTTCAAATATTCTTTCCAGCCCCTTCTTACCTGTAAGGTTTCTTTTGAGAGATCAACTGATAGCCTTATCAGCATGCCTTTGTAAGTAACTATCTCCTTTTCTTTTGCTGCTTTTAGTATTCTTTCTTTACATTTAATCTTGGGTAAGTTAATGCTGATGTGCCTTGGTGTGTTCCTCTTTGGGTCTAACTTCTTTGGGACTCTGGGCTTCCTGGACTTCCTGGAAGTCTTTTTCCTTCGCCACATTGGGGAAGTTTTCCTTCATTAATTTGTTCAAGTAAGTTTTCAGTTTCTTGCTGTTGTTCTTCTGGCACCCCTGTAATTTGGATATTGGAACGTTTCAGGTTGTCCCAGAGAATCCTCAGCCTCTCTTCATTTTTTTGGATTCTTGTTTCTTTGTTCTGATCCAGTTGGATGTTTATGTCTTCCTTTTGTTCCAAATTGTGGCTTTGAGTCCTGGTTTCTTTCTTGTCACTGTTGATGCCCTAAATATTTTGCTTTATTTCATTTTGGGTATCTTTTATTTGTTTTTTCATTTTTCAACTAAGCTCAATCAGTTTTGTGAGCATTTTGAGTACCAGGGCTTTAAATTCTCCATCAGATAGGTTGGCAATCTCCTCATCGCTTAGTTCTGAGGTTTTGCTGTGTTCTTTCATTTGGGCCATATTCGTTGTCTTGGCGCACCAGTCTGGTTGTTCTGGTTGATTTTTTTTTTTTTTAATTACTTGGTTGTTGGAGTTCCATGCAGTTTGATTTTTTGGCATTTTTGGTTGTTTATTGATTTTAGATTGGTGGTTATCCTCCTTTTGGTTGTGCGAGGAAGCGAAGGGTTTCTACCTATGCCTCCATCTTGGCCAGAAACATGATAAATTTTTGACTACACACAAAACATGGATGAAGAGGATCCAAGATGGAGGCATAGGTGGTTGCACTGTACCTCCTCGCGCAACCAAAACTAAGGACAACAAGAATTTACAAACAACAAACAACCAGAACAGAGAAATGAACCGAATGGAAGTCTGAATACCATACATCCAGCCCGGTAAGGAGGGGTGGAATCGGAGGCCTACAGAGAAGGGTTGAGGGGTACCAGCAGGAAAAATCGGTGGTTGGCAGACGCGCGCAGACCGCAGTTGATGGACCGGTGTCAAACCCTGGGTGTGGAAGGCAACCAGCAGGCCCAGTGAGGCGCGCAAGGCAGCTGGCTGTCCACAGCTGCACATTCGCACACAGAACTAAGTGAAAACGGATAGCGCGACACAGACTGCGCATCCCAGGGACCCAGCGCCGGGAAACAAAGCCTGAAGGCACCGACTGAAAACACCCGTGGAAGTTGAGGCTGGGAGATTTTCTCAGCCTCACAGGAGGCTCCTTGGAGAAACCCACAGAGTCCGAGAGAGTGCACAAGCTCACCCGCCCAGGAGCCAGCACCAGAGGGGACAAATTTGCTGGTGGGAAGCGGCAAGCAGGACGCGAGTCCTGGTGAGAGCGGAGTGGGTGCCATTGTTCCCTCTCGGACCCCACCCCCACATACAACGTCACAACCCAGCCACTGAGGTGCTGCGCCCTGGTGAACACCTAAGGCTCCACCCTTCATATGTAACAGATGCAACCAGACCAAAGGAAAAAAAATAAAATAAAAAAGATGGCTCAAACAGAGTTAAAAGCCCCAGAGCCAATTTTTTTAAACAATCAAGAAATAGCCAACCTATCAGATGCACAGTTCAAAGCACTGGTGATCAGGATGCTCACAGAATTGGTGGACTTTGGTCATAAATTAGATGAAAAAATGCAGATTACAATAAGCGAAATGAAGAAAATGCACACGGAACCAATAGTGATGGAAAGAAAACTGGGTTTCAAATCAATGGAAGGGGACAGAAGGAGGAAAGGAACAACCAAACAGAAAAGAATGAAGAAACAAGAATTCAAAAAAATGAGGAGAGGCTTAGGGACCTCCAGGACACCTTTAAATGTTCCACTATCCGAATTATAGGGGTACCAGAAGGGGAAGAGGAAACACAACAAGTGGAAAAGTTATTTGAACAAATAATAAAAGAGAACTTTCCCAATCTGGCAAGGGAAATAGACTTCCAGGAAGTCCAGGAAGCTCAGAATCCCAAAGAGGGTGGACCCAAGGAGGAACACGCCAAGGCACATCATAATTACATTACCCAAGATAAAAATGAAGGAGAGAATTCTAGAAGCAGCAAGAGATAAGGGGACAGTTACCTACAAAGGAGTTCCCATCAGAATGTCAGCTGATTTCTCAAAAGAGACCTTGCAGGCAAGAAGGGGCTGGAAAGAAGTATTCCAAGTCATGAAAGGCAAGGCTCTACATCCAAGAATACTCTATCCAGCAAAGCTTTCATTTAGAATGAAGGGCAGATAAAGTGCTTCTCAGATAAGGCCAAGTTAAAGGAGTTCATCATCACCAAGCCCTTATTATATGAAATGTTAAAGGGACTTATCTAAGAAAAAAGAAGATAAAAAAATATGAACAGTAAAAAAAAGACATCAAACTCACAGTAATAAGCACACCTAAAACAAAAGCAAACTAAGCAAACAAAGAGAACAGGAGTGGAACCACAGAAATGGAGATCACAGGGAGGGTTAGCAACAGGGAAGTGGGAGAAGTGAGGGGGAAAAGATAATAGAGAATAAGTAGCATAGACAATAGGTAGAAAATAGGGGGAGGGCAGGAATGGTGTGGGAAATGTAGAAGTGAAAGAACTTATGACACATGGACATGAACTAAAGGGGGGAATGTGGGTGGGAGGGGGTGGGCAGGGAGGAGGGGAGTGAAGGGGGAGAATTGGACAACTGTAATAGCATAACCAGTCAAATATATTAAAAAACAAAAAACATGGATGAATATTGAATAAAAGGCATATACAAAAAGTATATATGTCATGAATCCATTAATTCTGAGTTCAAAAACAGGCAGAATAAATCTTTGCTCTCAGAAGTCATGAGAGTGGCTGGGGTTAGGGGTGATGATGACTGGAAGAGAGCACAAGGTTGCTTTGCAGGGTACTTACAGTGTTCTAAATGATTTAAAATCACTTAACATAAAAATGCTAAAATGAGTAGATAGGGTATGTGTGAATTTTAAAAATAAAGTTTCAAAGTCAGACTTCTAGGGGACAAGTGGATTGTTCTTCACCGTCTAGGGTCTTTAGGATAAATTTCAGAAGCACTAAGAATTTATAAAGATACATGCACTTTTCTTTGTCTTTTTTAAAAAAATAAAACTCTGATCCCCCAAAACCCTTTGGTATAACAGTGGTGAGTGAATGTGTATCCCAACTCTGTGTTTCTTCTGACTAATTGTATTCTTTCTTGTATTTTTCCTCCTATCTTGGTACATCTTAGTATATCCATGCATTGTTTACCTTTTTTCCTGAGAGTGGTTATTTATAATACTCTGTTGATTGTCAGTTTATTAGTGATTATCCTGGATGCTTTCTTTAGGGCTCTAGTTATCAAACTCTTTGGTGTCATGATCTGTTTACACTCTTAAAAACTGAGGACCCTGAAGAGCTTTTATTTGTATCTATGAGTATTTATTGTATTAATAATCAACACTGAGCAATTTTTAAAAACTTACTAATTCACTTAAAGATAACAGTGATGAACCCATTAGATGTTAACATGTATAACATTTGATGAAGTATAGCTATATTTCCCAAAACAATAACTTTATGAGAAGAGTATCCTTGTTTTCCATTTTCTGCACATCTCTTTAATGTCTGGCTTAAAAGATAGTTGGATTCTCTTATCTGCTTTGGTGTTCAGCCTTTGTGATATATTTTCTTAGCCGAAGTATATGAAGAATATCAGGCCTCATACAGATGTGTAGGTGGAAGAGGGAGAGAAGTGTTTTAGTAGCCTCTCAGATTGTGAATATTCTCCAATTCACACCAAAACACAAGCAACAGCTGTTTTTTTAATATAAATTGCACCAAAAAATCTGAAACCACATCAGCAACCATTTCCTATTCTATTACATTAAAGTCCATTAAACTAGCTTGTACTTTGAATTCCTCTTTTATCCCTCAGTGTGATTTTAAATATTATTTCATTGGTCATTTGGAAAATACTGGTTTACTAAGTAATGCAGACCTTCTGAATTGTTGACACATTTTATTATACAATACCAGCAACTCATATTTGTAGATATCATCACTGATATTTTTTAAGTATTGGGAATCTCACACATATAAGAATTAAAATTTTCATTCAAAATTTTGACTTTTTGTTTTTGGCAACAAGAAATACTGTTAGTTATGTCCTTGACATTAATATTTGAGAAAACGTTTAAGTCTGAGTAATCATAGTTTGTTGGTCCGTGGTTCTTTAAAATAAAAATGATGGTTCATAAAAAGAGTAGCTAGTTCAGCTTATAAATCAGCCATACAAAAGGTTTTCCTCTAGCCAGAGTGGCTTTGTGTGTACATACAATAGGGACCGTATTTTTTGGACTGTAAGATGCACTCCCACCATTTGGGAGGAAAATGGGGTATGCATCTTATAGCCCAAATGTAGCTTATGACTTGCTGTGGGCAGGGGCGGTGGAGCAGGGTCACAGGTTATTAAGTATGTTACCACATTTTTTGCTTCAAAAATTTTTCCCCTATTTTCCTCTAAAACCTCGGTGTGTCCTATGGTCCTACAAATATGGTAATTTGTAATGCTTCATCAAGGACATTAAGTGAAATTGGCCTTGTTGTTTGAAAGTGTGAGTACTTGGCAGTATAGAATATAATGGCTAGTGCAGTTAAGAGCCACTGCCTTAATCCATTTTATCCAGTAGTGATCTTTCTCTACCAGTGCTAATGTCAGCACAGTGGAAAGTTGTGTTATTATAAAAATAGTTTTAACATTGGGACCCACAGGGATCTATAGACTACACTTTGAACCCTGCTTTAGGGCTTTATCCTTAAAATACATCATATATTTCATCTACATGTGTTAGTTACTAAAATAATGTGTCATGAGAGGCTTTTTAAAAAAGCATCTGTTTGAAACATGCTTTAACACTTTCCTTCTTTTGAAGATGCTTATGCTTTCCTTGTAGGAATGTATCCTATCAGGTATAATGTCAGTGAATGGAAAAAAAGTTCTTCACATGGATAGAAACCCATATTATGGAGGAGAAAGTGCATCTATAACACCTCTGGAAGATGTAAGTATTAGAATAATTAATATGCCTTTTATACTTTGAATCTTTTATTCGTGAATCTCATCTTTACTCCTTAGAGGTAGTTTTAATTTTTAATTAACTGGAGTAGCTGTAGTATCATAATTTTTAGGAGCTCCTTATTTGGGGCTTGTAGAAATTGAAATTGTGCCCTTTGTTGCCATCTGGAGCAGTTATCTCTCAGAGTTAACAGAGGTACAGACTTTTGATGACAGACTTTTGATGACTGGGCCAGGCCCAGTACCAGTGCTTTCCGCATGGTCTAATTTATTTCCCCAGTCACTCAAAGAGAAGTTTTTATCCTCATTTTTTCAGACAAAGTAGTCTTGGTGGGGTTAAAAATGACAGAAGTGGGTTATGCACCTAGGTTGTATGACTACAAAGCTCAGTTCCATTTGCTGTACATGTGCTCTATTCCCTACTCTTTTAGAACATGAGCACATGAAGCATTTCCAAAGTGTGTTTTACTAAAGATATTTTTCTCTATGTAACATTTGTTCAACATGCACATGTATGGATATGAACTGTATTGTGTTTTTTAATAGGTGATATGTAGATATCAGTTATTTCTTAAATAATGACTTTGATGAAATAGATTAATATTTATATTAAAAAGTTTTTTTAATACTCAAGTATACCTAAATGTTAAAAGAATACTACTGAATCAGAAACTTACATCTGGATTTAACAGTTAACATTTTGCTGTATTTGCTTAATGTCTTTTTGTGTTACTAGTATTGAACCATTGACATTAATAGACAGCATGGTACTGATCGGAATATTTCAGATTTGATCTGCTAAGAATAACATTCTCTTATATAATACTGTTACAACATTTACGAAAATTAATAATATCCAGACCATATTCAAATTTTCCAGTGATTTCCAAGAATGTTATTGTTGTGTAGTAGTGTTACTGTTTTCAAACCAGTTTAAACATTGCCTTTGGGTTGTTTCTCCTTATTCTCTTAATCTACCGAAGTCTCTCCGCTTTATTTCTTTTTTCATTTGAAAAGTCCAGGCTAGTTTTTAATAAAATATTTGTGGGTACTTCACATTATATCACATCAGCATGGCACCACCGTTGATGATAGTAAGTTTGACCCAGGTAAGGTGATTACCATCAGAACTATTCATTGTGAGTAGTCTGTGGAGTAATATGTTCGTACCATTCCTTTCATGCCTCATGCATTTATTAGTTGATCTTGAGTAAGATGAGTAAGCTGTCTTCTTTTCCTTTCTTTTTTTCTTTTTTTTGTGAATATATGCAAGGACTTGGGGATTTTTATTAAGTAATATGTACCTACTTCACTTATTCTATTCCACCTTAGCAATATGTGAATTTGAATATTCTCAAATTTTAAATGACAAGCGTACACCTAGAGCTTCTACTTATCTCATACAAATTATAAATTATCTGGAACTAATTTTAATTATCTTTTCTGATATGAAGAATCCAAAATTTATTTTTAACTTCTTATATAACTACAGAAGCAAAACTAAGCCTTAAACTATTGAAGTTTTTGATAACTTTCTGTTCAGGGGAGAATGAGTTTAAATGATTTCTACAAATAATAAGGGAGGTATCTGCAGAACTGGTGTGTTACTGACAAATTGTTTCGTATTCTTGCTTTTCTGCTAGTAAAAACAAATACCACCTTTGCAATACTTACTTTAACATTCATTAATTTAGTATATGTACTATTTAGTTTACCTGTGTATTGTAACTTCACTGACACTTTTATATGATTAAAAATGAAATGCCCTTGTTATATTTTACCTCATGTAGTGGTATTATCATATCAAAATCATGTTATCAAAAAAACAGTTGCACAGTATATTGAAAATTAAATTTTGTTACATTATGGCTATTTTTTGTTTTGGTTTCAGTTATACAAAAGATTTAAAATACCAGGAGCACCACCAGCATCAATGGGGAGAGGAAGAGACTGGAATGTTGACTTAATTCCCAAGTTCCTTATGGCTAATGGTAAATCGTCCTAATTTAAATTTATGACAATCTGATTTAAAAGTAGAAACTAAGTCCTGATGGTATTATTCCAGGTATGTGGAGATGGATTTTTTTTTAATGGTTACAGCATGGTGAGTAGTATGGTGCATTAGAGGTGTCTGGAAGCAATAAAAATGGAGGGAGCCCTGGCTGGTATGGCTAAATTGGTTGGAGCGTTGCCCTGTAAACTGAAAGATTGTAGGTTTGGTCCCCAGTTGGGCGTATAGGGTATGTATGAGAGGAATCTCATCCGTGTTTCTCACATGTTTCTCTGTCTCTCCTTCCCCCCTCTTCCCATCTCTTTAAAATCAATAACTATGTCCTTAGTGAGGATTTAAAAAAATGGAGGGAAATGGGGTGACTTACTAATTATTGGTTCTCAAGAAAGAAAATTATGATGTGGCACAATACAACATATATATCAAAACTGTAAGGATTTATAACAGGGTTTCCTCTTGATGCTTTGGTGACACTTAGATAATTTGGCCTTCAGAAATAATGTCTTTCTAGTTTGTAGGCTTTTAAAATTGTTTTTTAAAATACTTTTTCCTCATTTTTAATCAGAGGAACTAAGTATCTTTTGAGATTGCTGTGATATTATATTGTTTGTTTCTGAGATAACATTGAAAAACTAAATTGTTAGTATAATGGCCACTAAAATAAAGTACATGCCATCACCTTTTCCTTTTTTTGAGTTTATATTCTGTAATTTAAAAAAAAATTGATTGATTTTTTTAGGGGGAAAAAGACAGCGAGAGAGAAAAAAAAAGACACTGATATGCTGTTTCACTTCTTTACGTACTCATTGGTTGATTCTTGTGTGTGCCCTGACCAGGGATCAAACTCGCAACCTTGGCATATTGGGATGACACTTTAACTTACTGAGCTACATGGCAAGGGCTGTAATTTGTTTTAATGCAGAGATCTTATTTGAATTTTTTCCGAAATAATTTAATGTTAACTAAATTGTTTTGAGGTGAATTGTAAACTCAAAATTTTTTAATGTAAGTAATAAAATTACTAAAATTAGAAAACATAGAGAAACAGAAAGGAAATAAAATTTATATAACTGGAATTCACAATCTAGAATTATGGTTAATATTTTGGCATATAACCTGCCAGGCCATATATATATTTCTTTTTGTTTTGTTTTTCTCTCTAATCAGTATGTTTTTCAACAGATGAACTGTGAATTTCTGAGGGAGAGTTTGTGTGATAAATCTCATTGTATACTCCTTGAAGTGTATTATAGAGGATAAAGGGAATGAATTCGTAAGGCTTTTCCTTTATATTGCTAATCACCAGTAGACTGAGATTGTCCCTTTCTCAGTATCTTTACCAAACCCAGATACTCAGTTTAGTTTTTGTCATTTTGTTGTACTGAAAGACAAAATAATGGGTTTTTAAAATATCTATTAGAGGGTAAAATGATTTCTAGATGTTTATTGGCTTTTATATTATTTTAGTGAACTGTTTAGCCCTGTGCTTTGCACATTTTTCTGTTGAAGTTTTGTGCTTTTTCTTACTGATGTAATGAGCTCTTTATAAAGGCTATTAAATCCCCTTTAAAAATATGTTGAAAATATTTTTTCCAGTTTGTGATCAGCTTTCTATATTACTGCTGTATTTGTGTGTGTGTGTGTACAAAAGCTTTTAAATTTCATGTAGTCATTTAGGTTGATCTTCCTTTCATTATTTTTGATTTGAAAGGCTAATGCTTAAAATTTTTCTCTTTACCTTAAGGTTATAAAGATACTAATATTTTGCTGTTTTAAATTATTATTGTCTTTTATTCCCATCCCAGCCCACCCCTCCAGAATACTTAGCTTTAAATAGTTTTATAGTTTTATTTTTTCACCTATTTTTTATTATAAATTATCTATTTTGTTTTCCTGTTTGAGACTGAATTTTTTCAAAATGGCAAGTCAGTTGTCCTTCAACACCATTTATATTTTCCACTTTGATTTAAACTTTTATAATGTATTAAATTCTTGCATGTGGGTCTGTATTGTTTTTCACTAATATGTGCACTAATAATATAACTGTACAGTATACTTTAACATCTGGCTGCATGAAGTTCTCATTATTTCATGTTCTTAAAGAACCTTTTTATTTTGACTAAGTGTTCTTTCAAATGAGCTTAAAATAATTTTATTTGGTTTTTAAAAGAATGCATAACTAAATGGAACAATAAATCAGTGTTTCTTCCTCCCCCTCTCTCTAAAATCAATTTTTAAGAAAAATAGAAATAAAAGTACATTTACTAATACTAATGGCTTACCAGTGTTTTCTTAACATTGTCCATAACTCCTACGAAAAGTCTCCAAAGTCTTATTTTATTATTTATTTATTTTTGTTTTATTTATTTATTTAACTTTTTTTGACCAGTACAAAAATTTATTTAACAAAAGTTCAATGTGAAAATGTATAAGACTCAATTTTTATATTGTAGTATAACAGATGTGGAGAGGGGATTTGGAAGCAGTTGGTTTCTCTGGTGAACACGCCCATTCTATAGACCCGTTCTAAGGCTTCTAACATGATGATATTGCTGCCTTGTGTTACCACCGTTCCAATATTGTTCTGTTGCCCACTAGGTGCCATCTCCACACATTCATCCATTACAAGATTCATAAAAGGGTCAAATTCCTACAAGATTCCTTGGATATGTCTGCCACTATTTAATTTCAGTGATAGCTTCTTGTCCATAAATTTTTTTAGCTCAGGGAGGGGGTGAACTTTGCTCATGGTGTCTATTCAGTAAGCTCAAAGATACCTCCAAAAGGTATTCTTCACCGCTTACCCAAAGTCTTATTTTAAATGAGGCAGTCAGAATGCATGCCTAGTTGTTAGCATATTTAGAAGTATTTTTTAATGTTTCAGTTTCAAGATTAATAACTTCATCAACTTGCTTTTGTAAAAGCCACACAATAATTATTACAGGTATGAGATTCAGAATTATAATACTACTTCACATAGGTTGGGTTTCTTTAAAGATTCCATTATATTTTAAAGAGAGGCAACTCAGGCAAAACTTTTGAGGAGTTTGTGCTCCCCTTTCTTTTCGTTCATTAAATCTTCACCCGAGGAATGTTTTTAAATTCATTTTTAGAGAGAAAGACAGAGAGGCAGAGAGAAACATCGATTAGTTGCTTTCTCTATGTACCCCAACCAGGGATCCAACCCACAGCATTTAGGTGGACAAGACAGTGCTTCAATCAGTGGAGCCACCTGGTCAGGGCTCTTTTTGACTTTAGAGAGGAAGGGAGAGGGAGGGAAAGAGAGATAGGAACATTGATTTGTTGTTCCACTTACTTCAACTCATTGGTTGATTCTTATATGTGCCCTGACCAGGGATTGACTCCACAACCCTGGCATATCAGGACAGCACTAACCAACTGAGCTACTCTGCCAGGATTATTTCTTCTAGTTTTTAAGGGTAGTAGGATATAGGTTACAGTTTGAATTGTGTGACTTTTATAGGTCAGCTGGTTAAGATGCTGCTTTATACAGAGGTCACTCGTTACCTGGACTTCAAAGTGACTGAAGGGAGCTTTGTCTATAAGGGAGGAAAAATCTACAAGGTTCCTTCCACTGAAGCAGAAGCCCTGGCATCTAGTAAGTAATTTTATTTTATTTTCTCAGAATGTTAAGATTTCACAACGGAAAATGAATCTTAGGGATTAAATTTAATGTGCCTTTATGTCACCCATCATCCACTCATTCAATCAACAAACACTAAATGTCTATTATGTGCCAGACAGCATTCTCGGCATTTGAGAATACTTCAATGAATGGGATGCTCAAAATTCTCTACTCTTTTGAAGTGTAAAGAGAGGTTAAATGACCATCTTTGTATCACGTAGCTTGTTGCTTGTGAATCGGAGCCTATCTAGGTCTAGAAATGCTCTTTTATTATTATTTATTATTTGTGTATTATAATAATTCATAAGAGCTTTTTTTGGTTTCCTGTGTGTTAGGCTTTGTGCCAAACACTTACTTGGCTTTTAAAACCACCTTATGAGGTAAGTTTTTATTTTAACAGAGGAGGAATCTGAAGCCTGAAATCACATAGGTGATTTAAGTAGAAGGATGGGAGTTGAAACCCTGGTAGGATTGCTCCAGAGCCCTGTATTTAATCACTGTGCTAAGCTGATCTCCTAGCCTATGTTATCCAACCTCCTGAGAAAGAAAAGACCTCTGGTCTGGCAAAACCCATCTTCTGATTGGTGGTGTTGTTATTTTCCAAAATCTCTATTTTTAGGAATTTCCAGTAAGTATGGAGTGACTTTATTTTTTGCCCTAAATATTTCCTCCACTGGGTCAACCAAAGATCCCTGGTTAACGTTTTCTATTCTGATCTCTCTTTTAAATAGCGAACACCCCTAGAAAAGACCTCTGCTCTTTAGAATGTTGTAGTTATTGTGCAGAGCATTTTGAGAAAGAGCAAATTTGTATAACTAAAGGGTAGATGAGTTTTATATACTAAATATTTTAGGAGTTTAGAGGAGGGAAAGGTTTGGTTGGGAGAATAGGAAAATAATTGATAAATTCCATTAATTTTATTTTGGCATAAGTATGGAAAAACGTTCTCATTTATTTTGGCAATTTTTCTAACTCCATTTATTTACTTTTTGCTATTAGGGGAGAAAATACTGGGCCTAAAATGTTGAAAGACACTATAGCTGGATAGTAAAAAAATCCTAGTAACAATTAGTTAGAATTGACAATTGGGGGAGGAAGGGAATGGTTCCTAATTAAATTGAAAGGAGTTAGTGGTGTAATCATGGGTTAGAAAATATTTTAAGTCTTTTAAATGACAGTGAATTTAATCCAATAAAATGTCATAGAAATAGTTCAAGAATTTGAATACAATCTTTTTAAACAAAGTTTATGCTCTTTCATTTTTTTCTCTTTGAGCTCTTATTTATATATCATTAAATTTATTTTTAATTATAGGTGACATGCAGTATTACCTTAGTTTTAGGTGTACAACAAATGATTAGACATTTATGTAACTTAAAAAGTGGTTACCACAGTAAGTCTAGTACCCATTGGGCACCGTACATGGTTATTGCAATATGATTGACTATATTCACTATGCTGTACATTATTTCCCCCTGACTTATAATTAGCAGTTTGTACTTCTTAATACCCTATACCTTTTTTGCCCACCCTCTACCCCCTTCTACCTGGCAACCATCAGTTAGTTCTCTGTATTTGTTTGTGTTTTATTTGTTTTTTTAGATTCCACATATAAGTGAAATCATAGAGTATTTGTCTGTCTTTGATGTATTTCACCTCTGGGTCTATCCATGTTGTAACATGGCAAAATGTTCTTTTTGATGGCTGAGTAATATTCCTATGAGTGTGTGTATGTGTGTATATGTGTGCATGTGTGTGAGGGTTAATCTGTCTTCCATATCTATTTATCTGTTAATGGATACCTAGCTCACTTTCTTGGCTGTAATGAACACAGGGTTACATATCTCTTCAGATTAGTGTTTTAAGTATCTTTGGATAAATACCCCAAAAGTGGGATTGCTGGGTCATATGGTAGGTCCTATATTAATAGTTTTAACTACTTCTTCAATTTAACAAAAATTGAAGGACTTAACTTTCGGCAGTTGTGGTTTTCCCTTTTTAATTTTTTCAAATATATGAAATATTTACATAACCTGAAAGTCAAAATTACATAAAAAGATATATTTAGAGTGTAATTCTTATTCTTACCTTTTTCACTCCATTCTTTCTAACCTGATAATCATTTTTACTTGTTTCTGGTTTATCCTTCCTTTTGCAAAAGTAAGCTAATATGTTAACGTATGTATTTTTAAACTTAGGTTTACTGAGGTATAGTATTCATACAGTAGAATTTACCAGTTTTAGTATACAGTTTTATGAATTGTTACCAATAGCCCACATTTACTGAACATTATGTGCCAGCATGTATGCACTAAGTACTTCATATGTGTTATCTAAATTTATTTTATATAGTCCTTTATTACAACTCTGGGAGATGTGGGTGCTATTATGTGTATTTTACAGTTGGGAAAACTGAGGTATGTTGGTGTGAAAGGAAAGCACAAAGTAGTGTTAACTGCTGATTGGTAGAACTGTTAGGAAGTCAGATTTATCTGACTCTAGACCCCTGTACTCTTACTACTGTACTGTATATAGTCTGGAAATACAGTTTTTTAAAAATGTGGGTTTTTTACAGATTTTATTAAATTTTTTTAGTGTGAAAAGGGAGGGAGAAAGAGGAAGAGCAACATCCACATATAAGAGACACATCAGCCAGTTGACTCACACACCCCCAACTGGGGACCTAGCCTTCGTTGCAACCCAGGCGTGTGCCCTGACTGGGAATTGAACTGGTGACCTTTCAGCTCACAGGCTGGCACTCAGCCCACTGAGCCATATCAGCCAGGATTTAGAAAATATTTTAACAAATCACATAGTTTGATTCTCTTTTTTTGTGCTAAACATTTCTAGTTACTGAGGTTGTTTTTCATATAATATGCTATCTTGATCTCTTGGCCACTTTTTTGGGGAAATTCTCTGATTTGCCAGACCAGACATAGTACTCCAAATGTTGTTTGGTTGGTATCAGTGGGACTATTACTTACTAGGAAAGTAATATAGACAATATATTTCTATTAATAAAGCTTGCTACTGTTGGCTTTTTTTTTTAGGAATGGTAGACACTATTACTTCGTGTGATAGATAGTTCATGGTACCAACTAAAACCCCAAGTCTCCGGTAAATATTTGTTTCTTGGGCAGATGTTATTTTTGTCAAATAAATGAGAGATGTATAATGACCTCTAGAGTAGTGTTAAAATCAAATAGTATGTTCAGAAATGTTTTGAGGCGTTTTCATGAGTAGCTTTGAAGTGTGCCCAGTAAAATTTTGTGTCTTTAAGTTAAATCTTTAGTTTGAGGCATCTATTTTATCTGGAGCACCTTGACATCAAGTCACCTTTGATAAAACAGATCCAAGTGAATCCCAGGGCTTGTGGCATTCTGAGGAGCTGTGTTTGCTGCAGCAGCCAGCTGCTCATCTGGAGTAGGTAATTTGGGTCCTTCATTAGAATTCTGTGTTATGTGTTGTGTTGTATCTTAGTTTTTGTATGATAATAATTCTACTCCAATTTTTAAAATTCTATGGTCAAATCTTATACCTGTTAGTTAATTGGAAAGCTTCTATCTGTTCTCTTACTGAAACTGCTCTGGATTTTGTAGGTTTTTTATTTCAAAAGTCTTGGTGTGTTTTTGTTTTGTTTTGTTTTGTTTTGTAAGTAAACCTCTGCAAGTGAATGAAGTAAAGTCAACCAATTTGCAGTGAAGGTAAGACTACTCAGGGGGCTATTCTGAAAAAGATTTTATTTCTAATTTTATTTAATTTGAATTTTTTCTTTCTATATGGTATATGCAGTATATGAATAAACTTATTTTATGTTTGTTTCTACCAGATGTTAATTATATGGATTGAATATTTATTGAGCACTTGCTATGTGCCAGGTACCCTTGTAGGTTTGGGAATAGGGAGGGTTCAACAGAAGGATGAAAGTAAACAAAAAATGCTTTCCTAATGAAGTTTACATTAGTGGGAGACAAGCTATAAATAAGGAAAAGTATGTCATGGTGGTAATAATACTGCGTAGAAAGTTGAGAGCAGGAGGGATTATGGGGGGGCAACAGTTTTCGATAGGAAGGCATAATTATAGAGGTAGCTGTTACAAAAATTATACAGTAGGAACAGTATAATTTGAACTCCTTCAAATATGACTTGCTGAATGAGCACTGGATCTCCAAAATGTTTGTAGTTGCAGTGGTTCTGTTTCTAATGCCATAAGCGCTAGTTGGTACCATGCATGGCAACATGAAAGGAGTAGAGAAGCTGCTGGAGCGTCTCTTTTTCTGTGAAACAGGTGTAACCAGCAGGGCTGATTCTGTCCATCAGGCATAAGGATGAGGGGCAGGAGGGAAGGAAATAAAGGAGAGGAAAGAGAAGGTTAAGAAAACATTAAAGATTTTTATTCTGACTTTTAAAAAAGTTACGCAGTAATCCCCAGTAAACTGTTGGTGGTAGCTGTAGGTTCCAACAGGCACTGTCCACATGATACCTGAGTTACAAGTGCATTGTAGTAGTGACTCATGTTTCTTTTTGACTGCCTTACTCGTACCACTGACAATTAAGCTTGTGTCTTAACTATGGTGCTGATGTGGTGATAGAATATTTAACCTTATGCCTTTTCCTGTGTGTACAGTCTGTCCATTTTTTAAAGCTGGGCTGTAAGTATTTTTTTAAATGCAGCCAGCTGTCATTAATAGCCTCCTGATCATTTGAATTTTCATTTTTGTTGGTTTCACTTACAGTCTTGGGAAATGTTAAAAATATCAAAACATTAAACCGTCAACAGATACAAAAGAAACGTTTGAGAGTTTGTTATTTTTAAAGCTATTGTTGTTTTTGGAAGTAGCTGTACAGTTTAGGAAAGGGGGAAGGAGGAGACTGTAAAACCAGAATAATTTCTTTTCCTTTGCCTGTGTCTTTCTGCCAGCTATATACCAGTTGTAGGAAAACTGACTAGTAGGAAGTGCTAAGGATTTATTGTGTGGTTGTTCATAGCTGTCTACTCATCTGCTTTTTAAGTGTGCAAAGCAGTGAACTGATTATTTAGGACTTCATTAAAGTAAGTGACTAGCAGCCTAATCAACTTCTAAATTTCTTTGAAATCAGTTTGTTTTGGTAGCTAAGTTTCTTTCCCATTAAATGCTGGAATGTATCTTAGTATACAGAAAAAAGAAAAGGAAGAGCATTTAGAATTTTAGGCAGTTGACTGATTATCGATCAGAGTAGTTAAAACAACATTCAGCTGGATGCCTTTATAAATAATAGTTTTGTAAAGTCATGTTTACCGTGTACCTAATAAGAGACATAATTAGATAGATATACTGCCTTTAATTACTTGTAATTATACTGTAAAATTGAAGACCTAACTGATCTTTTGTACTTATGTCAGTTTATTTTAAAGCTGCCCAGACTCTCATACCTTAAATTGCACATTGTGCTAGAAGAGCGTCAGACAATAATATGGCATATTTAAACTTTTTCTTTCACTCTTTTCTCCAGTGTCCTATTGTGAGTGTGTGCTTTTTGAAAAATTCTGTTTTAGGTTTAATGGGGCTGTTTGAAAAACGTCGCTTCAGAAAATTCCTAGTATATGTTGCTAACTTCGATGAAAACGATGCTAGAACTTTTGAGGGCATTGATCCTAAGAAGACTGCAATGCGAGAGGTGTATAAGAAATTTGACTTGGGCCAAGATGTTATAGATTTTACTGGTCATGCCCTGGCACTTTACAGAACTGATGAGTAAGTTTATTTTTAGATTTATATATTTTTTGGAATGCTAACTGAATTGGCTCATTTTCCAATGTGGAAATTCTAACTAAACAAATATATAGCACTGTTATGCAATGAAAGAAGAGGCTCTGGTTGCAAACTAATGTTAGAACTTTTTAAGTAAAATAAAAAGGTATTGAATTGAAATTACTTCAGAAACAGATTTTAAATAGAACACAAGAATGAAAACTGAAGCCCTTTTGTAATATTTATTTCCTCCTCTTCAGCTATTTAGATCAACCATGTTGTGAAACCATTAATAGGATTAAACTTTACAGTGAGTCTTTGGCAAGATATGGCAAAAGCCCATACCTTTATCCACTGTATGGTCTTGGAGAACTGCCACAAGGATTTGCAAGGTAGGAGTCCATATTTAACCTGTTTATAAAACCCCACTGATTTTGAATCTTACCTTCAGTGGCAGTATGAGATACAGTTGTGAAGAATGAGACAGGATATGCCTGTGAGTGATGTGATCTTTTTTATTTTTATTGAATACATTCAGTGAAGCCACAGATCCATAATAAAAATGTTGAGTTTGATAAATGTATAAACTTGTGTGATCAAAACTAGAATCAAGATACAGAACATTTTACTTTAGAAACTTCCCTTGTATGACCTCATAATCAACCATCCCCTACACCTGTCATTTCTTTGGGGTGTGGGAATCCAGGAGTGGGAAGTGTTTGCTGATATGGCAAGTGTTTAACTTCATAAGACACTGTGAAACAACTTGAGAGTGGTTGTACCATTTTACAGTCAGCAAAGTTTGAGAATTTTAGTCATTCCTCATCCTTGTCAAAACTTTGTGTCGTCAGTCTCTTTAACCACCCTAGTCGGTGTGAAATGCTATTTCATTAAATTGCATTTCTCGGGACTGATATTGATCACCTTTTCGTGAGCTTATTGGCTGTTTGTATAATTTCATGGTGTGATTATTCATGTCTTCTACACATTTTTAAAGATTGGGTTGTCTTTGTGAGTTTTAGGAGATCTGGATGTATCTTGGCAGCAAGTTTTTTGTCAGATATATTAATTATGTTTTTCTTCCAGTCTGTGACAGAAGTTTTATATTTTTATATCTTTTTTTACTTTTTTGTATGTTTAGTGCTTTGGGGGTCCTATCTATGAAAGCTTTGCCTACCTCAGGAGCACAGATGTTCTTTAATGTCTTCTTCTAGAAGCTTTATAGTTTTAGCTTTGTGTTTAAATCTGTGACTCATCTTGAAATAATATGCTAGTGTTTGGGGTGAGGTAGGGTTATTTACAGTGTCATAGTAAGTCTTGAAATCAGGTAGTGCAAGTCCTCAACTTTGTTCTTTTTCAAAATTGTTTTGGCTGAGGTCCTTTGCATTTCCATATACATTTTAGAACAGGTTGTCAGTTCCTAGAAAAACTTGCTTCCTGGGATTTTGATTGGGGTTGAGCTAAATCTATAGATCGGGGGGCAGGTAGCAAAGGTCAAAGGGAGCCAAATATATGGTGATGGAAGATTAGACTTTGGTTGGTGGGCACTCAATGCAGTGTACAAATTATGTGTCATAGAAATGTACACTTGAAACCTATGTGATCTTACTAACCAGTGTCACCCCAGTAAATTTAATGAGGACATCTATAGCTCATTTTGGGGGAGAATTTTCCAATCCGTGAATGTGCTCTATCCATATATTTAAATTTTCTTTGTCAGCAATATCTTGTAGCTGTCATTGTAGAGATCAAGCACTTTTTTTGTTCAAGTTTATTCAAAGTGTTTGGTTATTTTTATGTTAATGAAAGTTTGGTTTATCTCAGTCATTTGCTGTGAATATACACAAATAAACTGATTTGTGTATACTGAACTTACATCCTATGACCTTGTGCTTATTAGTTCTACTAGTTTTATAGATTTCTTAGAATTTTCCTTGTACACAATTACACAATTATTTCATCTCTGAGCAGAGAGATTAGCTTCTTACAACTTTCGTGTTCCCCGCCCTCCTAGCCTTCATGCACTGGCTAGGAGTAGCACAAAAATGATGAATAGAAGTGGTGAGAGTGGACATATATTTTATTATTAAATATTTTGTATTATGAAATATTTTTTCTTTGTGTTAATTGGTAATTCCTCTTTGGATCACATTTTCTTGTTTCTTCAACTTTTGATCATATATTGGACATAATGTACTGATACATTGTAGAGATGCTAGAGTCTTTCTCTGAAGAGTATTATTTCATTTGAATAGGCAGATAAGTTCACTTTGAACTTTGGAGGCTTGATTTTACACTTTTTCGGGGGGGGGGGGGTCTTGTTTTTGGCTAACTTCTTAGTCTTGGCACAATAGGTGTGTGGTCCTAGGGCTTTTGTGGGAAAGTCCAGGGTGTCTGCCAAGCTCAGCAAAATGAAGCAATTTCAAATTTCAGACTCCTTTGTCTTTATGACTGACTCGTACCTAGCTGTAAGCTCTGCTCAAGTCTTTTTGTTTTTCAGCTATTGCTTTTTGCCGGCTTCCTTGTAATCTTCCTCATGTACAAACTCTTCTGGAGTTAGTTAAGGATTGGAAGAGATTTTACAGCTTTGGTGGCTTCCACTTTAGGATTTCCTCTGGCAATTTTCATCTCTGTTAACAACCCCAAATTCTGTCCTATGTCATTTTAAGTCAGTAAGATCCCAGAGTTTTTGCTTCTTTTCTAGGTGCTCCATGTTCCCTCAGGGGAAGCAGCATCCATACAAATCACATAAAGATCTCATCCCCTTGTCTCCTTTCAAGTCTCTTCCCCAGTGCCCGACAGCCTTGGGTCACTCTGCAGTGCCTCCTGATAGTTTCGTTTATATGCAGGAGTCTATTAGACCCATTTAAAACTGTTCCTCCATTAGCAGTCTTTTTTTGGGGGGTGGGTAGATTTAATGTTAGTAACTGAATATGAGAATCACTTCATAGTTTTGATTTTGTTTTATAATTGATGTTTTAATGACTTAAACTAATGCTTTCTAGAAGGCAAATGCACAAATATATAATACCTGTAGCTCATTAAGATCTAAGAAAGGAGACTTTAATAGCTGAAACAATTATAAAGCACCAATTGTAATTTTAAAAATTTTCTAGGCTAAGTGCTATTTATGGAGGTACCTACATGCTGAATAAACCAATTGAAGAAATCATTGTGGAAAATGGCAAAGTGATTGGTGTTAAATCTGAAGGAGAGGTAAGTAGCTTCTACAACTTAAATGTACTGTGTTCGTGTGAAGAAAACTTTATTATCTAGTAAGTACTTTATTTGGTCTGGACATTGATGCTAGAATTCAGACTATATGTGATTTCTTATAGTAAACCGATATTCATTATGACTAAGGACTAGTTACCACAGCCCGGTTTTAAGAAAACACATAAATACTTTGTATAGTGTTGATTGTTGCTTCCTCTTAAGACTAAAATATGTAGTATTTTAGTTCTACATGGTATCCTGTATATACAGTGGGTTGGTGCCTGTTTCTCAAGTTTTCATTTAAATTTAGCTTTATTTGTACCACTTATAATTTACTGGTTGAAATTGGGCTTGGGCAATACTAACCATTTTGTTATTATTAATAAATTGTTAAAGATTAATGTTAATTATTAACGTTTAATTTGGGGTTTAGCTATGGAGCTGCCTAGGTGGAGTTTTGAACAGTGTTTCTCAAATTGGAATTGAATATAAATCATTGTTACTTTTGTTGAAGGGTATATTCTGATTCAGTAGTGGTCAGAGGCGAGGCTGCATTTTCTTGTAAGCTCTCAGGTGATGCCAGCGATGTTAGTCTGCAAAAACCAGATCATTTCTCTTCCATCAACTCTTAACAAATAGAACTGCTCAAAAAGAAACTCAAGAACTAAGTTTAAAAAAATATTTTGGTCTTTCTCATGCTACTCCATGAGTTAGGACTATATAAGCAACACTCACTAGTTGGCTTTCTGAACTTTCATTACTGTTGCAGATCTTTTGTAACTGCCTACTACTTTCAGCATAATGCATGTTTAGGAAATACAGATAAATGTTTTAATTTGATATCTCAAAGTCCTTTTTATTGCAGTTTTATCCCATTCTTTGTGTCACACACAACTGCTTCTCCTTAGGAAGTGTCAAGGCTTTGATATAACGAGGAAGAAGATTATTATGTATATTTTACAACTGAAGTTTTACTTAGAGACATAGTGTTAAAATGAGAATGGTGTTGGTTGGTTTGTAATACTGGTACTAATTATAGAACATTTTACTCTTTACTTGGTATATTCTCATATAATGACAGCCCTTAATTATAGGGTTTCATTTAAGGCTAAAAATTCTTTGAGATTGCATAGAGCTAGGATTTGAACTCTGGTCTTACTTAGTTCTGAACATTGTGCAACAGTTTTCCTAACACTTGAATAGGATTTAGAATTAATGGATCTGTTCCAGGGAAATTTGTGGAGATTGTTGGCAAAGCTAGTTTTAATAGTTACCTATAATTCAATAAATGCGGTTAACTTTATGAAAATTATATTATATTCAAGAGATGGTGGCTTCAGATACTGTCTAAAAACATCGTGGACACCGAAGATTATAAAGCCTTTAAAAATATTTTATTACAGATTGCTCGCTGTAAGCAGCTCATCTGTGACCCCAGCTATGTAAAAGATCGGGTAGAAAAAGTGGGTCAGGTGATCCGAGTTATCTGTATCCTTAGTCACCCCATCAAGAACACCAATGACGCCAATTCCTGTCAGATCATTATTCCGCAGAACCAGGTCAACAGGAAATCAGGTGAGTTTGGAAGATTGGCAGATGTTTATAGAATTTTGTTAGACATCATTTACGTTTTTGCTTGATCCCAAATTCCTAATTTTATCTGCTCTATTAAAGAGGCCTTAGTTTTTAACACACGGGAAACAAAGTGTGATAGATCCCTCTTAGCTGAGATCCTAGATCATCACATTGAATGGACAAATTAAATTAGCCTAGGAGTCCTGCCTCAGCCTTGCATCCACTGCTTTGGACCTCTAATCAGAGGTCATCTGTAGAACTCAAGAGTCTGAGCTAAGATGAGCAGCCCAGTCTCTCCTGGTTCCAACATTATGTGCCTGTGAATGTTTAGCTTATTAGTGACCTGACTTCACTATTTTGAAATGATGACAGTTATTTTTAATGTCATTATTTGTCAACTTAATACTTATATTTGATTTTAAAAGTGTGCTAGAATACAACTTAAATTTCTCTAAAGATCAGAATTTATCTTTAAAATGGTAATTCCTAATCTGTTTATTTTAACCAGTAGTTTTCATCTACAACCTCTTTCTGAAGTCCAAAAAACTTCAATCAAAAATTCAACTTAAAAGGGGGTATTGGCTTTTAAATAGTTAAAAGCTATCTGTATTTTTTTTCCCATATAGGAATCCAAATCCCCGATTATTACTAAAACAAGGGACTTGTACTATAGTAATATGTAAAAAGTTCCCAAGCAGACACCTGGGTGTGTGAAAGTCAAAAAGGGGAAAAGAGAACCCAGGAATTATTTTCTGTATTGGAAATGATGTGGTTACTTAGTGGTATACATGCAAGAGGAATCTATGGAATTATGAGTTTAGTACACCAACTCAAGAATAGTTTTTGCTGATTTGTAACTTTATATTAAATAAATGAAAAATTAGTACAGAAGGTTCCCACTTAATGATGGTTCGACTTGACTTACGAATTTTCAACTTTAGGATGGTATTAAGTGATGACAGTATAAGTGATGACCATCATATAACCATTACTTTTCACTTTCAGTACAGTGTTGAATTCAATGAGTTTTTGACCATCTGTAGGCTAATGTAAGTGTCCTGAGCTTATTTAAGGGGTGCTAGGGTAAACTATGATGTTTAGTAGGTTAAGTGTATTAAGTGCCTTTTGACTTAATGATGTCTACTATGGGCTTTTCAGGATATAATACCACCGTAAGTTGAGGAGGATCTGTACTTAATAAAACCTTTCTTAGTAATTCAAAACCTTTCTAAATGCAGAATTCAGACAGACAGAAGACCTCAGAACAGTTCATATGGTTTGCCAGGGTTCCATAGTTAGCTGTGACAGAGCTGGGAAGAGAAATCTCATTTTCAAGTCCAGCAGTTCAACTGCCTTCATCTCCAAAATGCTAAATGTTATTGAACATTTGCATATTCTATGTATGATCCTGTTTGCCTTCATAGACATAAAACTTAAAGCTTACAAGGTATTGTCTATTCCAATTAATTTTAATTCACATCTCAAAGAAATATGAGACTTGAATGTGCCCACAGGCCCAAGGTTTAAGACTTTGGCAGTGAGTTGGCATTATTTGTTCGCAGATATCTATGTCTGCATGATCTCCTCTGCACACAATGTGGCAGCACAGGGGAAGTACATCGCCATAGTCAGTACAACTGTGGAGACCAAGGAACCTGAGAAAGAAATCAAACCAGCTTTGGAGCTCTTGGAACCAATTGAACAGAAGTAAGTGATGTGTTCATTTTTATCAGCTAAGATCCTAGATTGATTTTGGCTCCATGGTGGGGCAAACTCCATGAGAACAAAGAAAGCAGCCATTGTGTCCACCAGTCTCATCCTTTAGGATCTGCACTTCAGGGGAAGCAGTGAGTGGGTGTGGGGTCAGCTCACCTGCTCACTGAATTCTTTTTCTCCTCCAGATTCATTAGTATCAGTGACCTGCTTGTACCAAAAGATTTGGGAACAGAAAGCCAGGTGAGTGTGGTGATCTGAAAAGGGTATTATCAGATTTTATTGGGAGACTTCCCTAGTTTCAAGTCTTTCTCATTTTTATTTCCAGATCTTTATTTCCCGTACATATGATGCTACAACTCACTTTGAGACAACCTGTGATGACATTAAAGACATCTATAAGAGGATGACAGGAACCGAGTTTGACTTTGAGGAAATGAAGCGCAAGAAAAATGACATCTATGGGGAAGACTAACAGCAGTCCGTGTTACCATTTAATTAGGACAAACTTTAAAATTTGGCAAATAATGCATATTGTATGAAATCAATATTGTAAGGCCTGCTTTTGTAATCCAAACTGAGAGATTGCAGAGCACTGCACCAGTAAATACAACTCCCCTTTCTAATATTGTGTATTAACTTGTTTTCATGGAGTGGCTATTCAGAATTGACAGGTGACCACATTCTGTACTGTTTAACCAATGCTCGCTTTTTTTCTAGTGAAGGGTAAGTTTTAAAACAACATTGTGATACTGATACAGAGAACTTGATACAGTATTTGTATCTTTTAATCAGTGTAGCCTTTGCAGTTACGTGCTTCTGCTGCTCAAGAGCTGGATCAATACAATTTGCGTGCCATCTGTCCTCTTGACATTAAGGAAATCTGAAATCAAATATTCCATAATTTGGGACAGCATCTCAAAGTTTTCCCTATAGCTTTACATTTTGTGTCTTGTCAAGTATTAGGATAGTGCCCATATAGCCTGGCCACAGAGATGGGTTTATGTGGGCCTAAAATTCTAACTGAACTCCAGACTTCATCATTTTGGAGGAAGCCTGTGTGTGGTGTTTTAACCTGATAAAACTGGTGAGAGCAAATGAAAAAGAAACCTATCATAAAGCAGGTAAATGTAGAAGCTTCTTTTGTATCCCAGGTATGGCTTCTTCAACGGACCAAGCTGCAATGAAATGCAGTATTGATTTGACAGAGCCTTTCATTCAATGATGTCTGCCTCAAAATGGCTCCAGATGATTTCTGTACTGCAAAATAAAGCCAAACTCGGGAAACCAATTCCCTCTCAATGAGTCTGTGTGTGTCCTGATGTTTAAGAGCTACAGAAGTACTGTGCCGGCTTCGACACAGCTGTTTATTTCCTTTGGCAGAGCTGAAACTGATGCTTAGGAGAGATGCTGGTGAAGTGTGTGCTTAGTCACTGACAGCTTGTGAGGATTCAAATGTGGATAAAAAGTCTGTTTACCTGGCTTCACTGTGAATAGACCCCAAATTACATTCTTTTGACTCAATATAACCAAAACTCTTAGAGATTCTTATTGGTGGTTTACAACAAGTATTGTTTTCCATACAAATGCAAGTTACTGGCTTTGATAATTTTACTTATAATATCATGAGAATAAGTGAATTGTCAGGTGGAATAGGAACTTCAATATTTTTGCATAATATAAATTTTAGTTAGACTGGTACCTCCTTTCCCTTTGATAGCATATACAGTGATAGCTGTCAGATGAATGAAGACAACCGTATTCTTGTAGGCTGAATATTGATTCTTACAGTTAAGCCTGAAGGGCAGATGACTAAGGTAATCTGTTAAAGCAATTAGGGTAATAATTTAGATTATTATTCAAATTGTCTGATTTACCTTATTATTCAAATTGTCTGATTTACCTTAGTTTCTAAATGTCATACTACCCATTTTTGGCCAGAAAGTTCTTTGTTGTGGGGGACTGTCCTATGCATTATATGTTTACTGGCATCTCTGACTTAGCCACTATATGCTAGGGACACCTCCCTAGCCCAAGAACCAGAAATGTCTCTGGATTTTATGTTTCCCAGGGGACAAAATTGCCCCAGGTGAGAACTTCCAGGCTTTATGTGAGAAGATGATCTAAAATCCCAGCAAGTCTTTTTCCCCTTCCCTACCTATATTTTAACTTGTCAACTATTCATGCAGGCGGATGTACATGCTGGACTAATAAGTAGAAAGAAAAAATACCAGCACTTTTGCATGTTCCTCATTTAATTATACTACTTCTGTCCCAGGCCAATGGGGTAAAGATGACGAAGGCACAAGTTCTGGAAGAGCCTATAGTCCAGATTAGACCCATTATTCTGTGGCTTGGTTAAGTGTTAAACTGTAGAAAAAGTGGTATGGAAACTGATGGCCTTGTGGGTAGAATGTTGGAAGGGTTTTCAAGCAAAGGGAGCTGAACATTTGAGGTACAACTTGAAACAGGTGTTGTTGGGCAGACAGCACCTGACAGGTGGTAGTACATACTCAGTAAATGTTTCCTCAGTGTACCAAATATGGTTATGGCCCTCTTATGAGAGTCTTATTCCTGGGGGTAAAAATAAAATGGGTTCCCAAGCGAAAGCCGTGTCAAATAAATGTTATTAGTTCGTCTTGTGAGAAAATAACAAAGAGTGAAACTGGTACTTTTGTTTGGGTAGGAAGTACACAAAGTAGATGAATGGCTTTTGAAAGAAGTTTCTGTACCTAACAGCCCCAGAAAAGGGCCAGGTGAAAACTCTTGTGGCCCCGGCTGGGCAGCTCAGTTGGTTAGAGAGCACTGTGTGACACACCTGGGTTGTGAGTGCGATGTCCAGTCAGGAGGATGCAGACAAGAAGCAACCAATGGATGCATAAAGGAGTGGAACAACAATGTTTCTCTCATCAATAAGTTTAACAACAACAAAAATTAGCTGAAAAGTCCTGTGAATGTCCTCTTTCTGTAGTTTCCTCCTCAGTGCACATAGGAACTGTAGGAGCAGAAGGCACTGGGCAGGTCTCTGGAATGAGACGGATCAAGGCCAAAGTGATAAATGTGGGAGGAATCCTCTGGAACCTAGTTGTTCCTGCCAAGTGGCCTAAAAAGTGCTAAAACTTCCCTGACAAACTCCAATTTTTGCTATAAAGTCATTGCAGAAACAGTTGGTTTTTTTTTTAGTTCTCTTTATTTAAAAATTAGTTACAAAAACCTTTGTTCCAAAGAGATGCTGTATCTTACAAATGTTTTTGCTTGGTTTTCATTTAAAGGTAATGAAGTTATTTCTAATGTCATAAATAAGTGATTATTTCTTCTTAGAGTTGATTTCGTAGTTCACTCTTTACAAAATAAGTGAAAAATGAGTTTATAAATTTGTATCATTTCGGAAAAAAGGTTAACTTTATGTAGTGTTGTTTGAGTAACAGCAAATAAAACATGGCTGTAGTTTTCACAAGGGTGGTAAAACCTTTAATAGACAAACATGCAGTGTCTTGCTGATATTAACATGCAAAAACAAAGCTATTGGTTCAGACTCATTTTTGCTACAGTTGAGTAAATTGTTTCTAATTATTTTAACAGTTCAATTAATAGCTTTAAATTAAAATAATTTAAAACAAAATATTTAACACCTCAACCCAAAGCTAATGGACAACTACTATGTCACTGTGAATGACGTCAGCTGTTTTAATACCAACCCCCCCCCCCCCCCAAAAAACAAAAAAGCAAGGAAAACTGTCCCGTAAGTTGCAGAACATTGATTTTTCAATTATAAGAAGGGAAGACTTATGTGTCTTGAAAGTTTTTTAAACAAAAGGGAAAATACTAATCTGTTGTTGGCATCATTGATGTCTAGGCAAGCTGCAGTTGAATCATCCGGGTAAACTCAAAATTGACCATTCTGTCTTTGAAACAAAATAACCAACAACTATTTTATAAATGGCATGCTACCTAATGGGGAACACTTCTGTGCATTCTAAGTTGCATCATCAAAAATGCACATTATAGAGAAAATGGGTAATTCAAAGGAGGTTGGTTATTTCATTCATTAATAAATACTTTACAACTTCCACCCCTAAGTTATTTTTAATTTACAGCATAATAACATGTAAAGAACAGTTTTGGACAACTGGTTCTCATAGACACAAATGTCAGAGCTATCAACCCTCAACTCCAGCTGACATGGGAGAGTTACAGAAAAAATGTGCTTACCAATAGCTACTCCTAAATGGAGCTGCTACTTTTTGTATATTTTCAATAAAGTTATTTACACCTGTAATGAGGATGCCACTATTTTCAAAGACTTCTCTGGAGACAGCAGGCTTTTCTGTAGAAAGAAAACTATCTTTTAGTGAAAAATTCATTAATGTACTTTTTAAAATGTGTAGTTGACATACAGTATTAGTCTCAAGTGTACAGTGGAGTCACTCAACATATTAAGGTACCTTTTTAAAAGTAGCAGATACTCCATTTAAAAAACTTTTCTGAAACTCATGGGGGGCAGGGGTGGTGGTGGTGCTGAAAACCACTGATAAATGACAATTATAGTTATTCCTTTAGTAATTTTTAAAGGTTTGGTGAAGATTCACATAAAACATTAAAAATTAGGGATAAGTACAAAACTAACTTAGTACTTGTAGGAGATGAAACTAGTAGCAACTGTGCTGGAGGACTATTAATTAGACAGTACCCCTCACCTAGCATTTATCAGGGTAACAGCTAATCTGGGATATATCCACATGTATCTTATGGCAGGGGTGTAAGCTCATTTTCGCCTGCACATCAGCTTCACAGTTGCCTTCAAAGGGCTGAAATAATTTTAGGAGTGTATAAATGTAACCTCCTTAACAGTTAAGGAATTGAAATTACATTCAGCCCTTTGAAGGCAATCACAAGGCTGATGTGGCCCCTGGTGAAAATAAGTTTGACACCCCTGTTTATGGTACCCAATGAATCCACTTGCAAGGACATTAATTTTAGAGTTAACCTATTTTGGCATTAACTGATGATGACATGAAACTGATGCAGAACTAAGGCTGTGTGACTTTACCTGTTAGGAAGACAGCAAACCTGGCATGGATATGCTGAATTTGCAGGTTTAGGAGACATTTTAAATGTTCTGCTTTTGTTGATGACCGAGAGTCACACTGGTGATAATGAAGCAACTCAATGATATTTGCACTCTGATATGACTTCAATATTAAGTTCTTCTTATATGCAATTGAGTCCACTCTGAAAATACATAAACGTTAAATTTAGGTTCAGTGTAAGTTTGTGAAAGTTTATTTTTAACTATCACTATCTTCATTTTGTTGTTTTATTTCTAGATCTTCTCTTGCCTTTACTTCTAGTTTATGCACTTCTGATAAAACCAACTCCCAAGATCCTTTGTTCCTGTTCTTTTCCACCATACACTTGCCTTCCCAGATGTCACTGTCCTGATGTGTTCCATCAAAACATAGGTGTACTGCTTTTGCAAATACAGATTTTTTAAAAGTAGCACCCTCGTTCCCAGAGGGACATTTACACATTCATCTACTACTACTTCTAACAATGTTGCTAGCAAGTGGCCCTCTAAACTGCAATGGCTCCAAACCTTTTAAGTCTCTTCAAAACCTCTATACTTCTGACTAAAACTATTTCATGGCTAGATTTTCCTTAATTTCTCACCTTCTTTTAAATCTTACTACCACCTTCTTCCTCTTTTAGAGGCAATTAATTGTTTAACATCTCTACTTCTGCTCTTGATTCCATTTCTCTAGTCTTCCCTAGCACGCACTTCTACCTTCCTCCAGCTTTCTGGAGAAAGCCAAAATTGTATGTCTCCCCGCCCATTCTAGTGAGTGACAAGTACTATTCATATCATGATGATGAATTTCCTTCCAGGCTTTACCTTTTGTACATTTCAATTTATGGTTGGCATCACACTGTACATAGTTTTAAGATACCAACTTTCCTGTTATAAGTTTCTACTTACTGTATTGTTTTGTATGGCATTACTTTGCAAATATTAAAGAATTAATAAAATTAGCCTAGAGGTGGAATTGAGGCTGGATTCATAGTTACTGATAGCTACCCATGGCTATAAACACCTTGGTGGTTTTTAAAAGGTAGTTAGTTTGTTTTTAGTTTTAGATAAATTCCCACAAAGGTCAAAGGATATGAGTTTTCTGATGAGCTCTCATTACAATAGCTCAGTACTATTTGAAGAACATATGGTGCCAATAGTGATGTTATTTCTCTATCCAAAAATTCTGTGAGTGCTAAATAAACTTATTCTTACTAATTTTATAGATCTGCTCTGGCACCTCAGTGCTTTGGGTTGCCTCTCTCATTATTCTTTAGTTGAACCTTCCTCTAAACTGCTGTCTAATTCCCTGTGAACTTATGGTCACAGCCTTGGACCCTGTTAGCTCCTGGTTGTCCTTTCCTAATGCCTCTCCTAAGTATAAGCCTTTCCTGAACTGTTAAGTCATGTTTCAGCATTTCATGCACACCCACAATTTTGGCTGTTTTCACACCTAGGTTTGTATTTCTTTGAAGAAAGCAGTATATGGTAAAACGTAGTAACGGTGATAATAGAGACAATCCTTCTAAGGTAGAAGCCTAGCTTCACAACTGACACTATAGTCAGGTCTGTTCTGTCCTCCCCCATGCTTCAATTTCCATATCATTAAAGTGGGTGTTTACTATCCATCTCCTCTATATAAAGTTAGGATGAGATAATTGAAGTAAAACACCTAACAGTGCCTGAAACAGTCATTTAACAAATGCCTCTGTTAAATCTATTCCTTTCCCAGTCTGTCTCCGAGCTCCAGATCTTCCTTTCCCAGCTTCACTAGAACCTAGAGGCACCGTTGGACCCCAAGTCTCCTTAGCTGAGGAATCAATACTTCTCTTTAAAAAAAATTCCAGCTCTACATAGAGTTTTGCCTGTTGGTAAGCTATTGTTTAAGGGTAAAATTCAATTATGGATATAGTCTCATCTCAGTTTTTCCATCATACTTATAAATGAGGCAATTTAAAAAGCATTAATGTCGCAAGCCCATACTTCAATTTATTTTTTACGGTTCATGGTAGTAGAGCCTGAACTTAACTCCATGGACATTTTAGGACCCTTACGTCTGACTTCTTTGCTTCTGTTGGTCTACACAGTGCTACTCAAAGTATATGCCTGTAAACTTTCTGTCTTTTTAACCCTAACTTGAGAATATATTTATTATTTGAGCATTGATCAGTGCCTCCCATACACACCCTGACTGGGGATCGAACCTGCAACCTTTTGGTGTACAGGATGACACTCCAACCACTGGCAACTGGCCAGGGCTGTGCCTATACACCTTTGACTGCAACACACAGCTTCTTTCACTGAAGGCCCTGCTACAAAAACATAATCCAAAAAACCAGTCAATCGAGCTAAATACTGTGTTTAGTGACAGATGATTTCCATTCCAGCACAAACTTACCTTGAGTACCAGTCCAGAGCATGCTGAACATTTCAGGGTGACTCATGTGTCAAAGGTAAAGGCAGGGAAAGCGAAGGGAAGGAACTCTTCCTATTCCTACCTCCCCCAAGCCCTCGCAGAATTCAGGCCTTACCGTACATCTTCCTTTAGCTTTTTACTTTCCCTATAGTGAAGGAGCCACTTCCACCTTCCATTTCCATTTAGTTTCTCCAGGATTTTGACAATTTCCTTTAGTTGAACTGCAGAGTAGAAAAAGTTGTGTTTTAAGGCTTTTGGCTTGTCGACTTAAAGTCTAGAATTTATTACTTGTAAAAAAATAAAACCCATGTTTGAGTGTACACTATCATTGCCACTTTGCAGAAGGGCAGGATCCCATACTGCATTTCAAAGATATGGCAACTTATGGCACCTCATTTCAGTCCTACCTACTCATATTGCAGTAGCAGAGGACTGTATAGAGAAAGAGCACTATGATTACCAGCAGTTAAAGCTGTGAATGTAGTACAAAAATCACTGAACCTCACATAGAAGGTTTAGTTGTAACAGCAAAAGTCTAGGTTTCTAAATACAGAATGTACAAATATTTTTCAACTTCAGTTTCCATGCACAATTCATGCTTGTTAATAAGGTATATCCTCCTGATCCTCTAGCCCTAGAAGTGGTGTATCGGCATTTAGTTCTAATGTGGCAGGTTTTGATCATACATAAAAGTGTCTGCCCTGTGCTCTGACAGGCTAGGTCCATTCAGTGCCCTGAGAGAAGCAGATTATACAGTTGACCATTGTGCAACATGGAGTTAGGGGCACTGACTGCCCACCTAATGGAGTAATTGTGTATAACTTAAGTAGGTTCCCTGTATACACAGATACCAAGCCTCCAGTTGACCCTTCTTGAACAACATGGGTTTGAACTGCTCAGGTGAAGTGTAAGCAGATGCATGTAATTCAAAATCATGTCATTCAAGGGCCAACTATGTGTTAGTGTTCAAGCAGATGACTGACACAACTTCCAGTAGCCATTTTTTAAGATTTCCATATCCACAAGATGGTAAGGGAGACAGCAACAGGTATGGAAGAGGGCTGATTGTAAACAAAAAAAATTCTGTAGCTGACTTGATTTGGCACTCAAAGAAGTCAAATGTTAAAAAACCTCAAAATTGTATGACTGTTTTAGCCACACTTTTGAAAGAAGGAATTTAGGTTTGGTGGTGAAGACAATTAAAACAAGAGAGGTTAAGAGCACGTACATTGGGAATAAGAACTATACAAAAACTGTTCTTTTCCATGCAATTATTTGGGTCACTGGGTGAAGAGAAACTTATTTGCCTATATTTCAAAGAAAGAAATCAAAAGACCAACCTAATGTTAAAGTTTCTAACATTCTGTCATCTGATACCACAAAACCTCCTGTCCGAAACAGCTCTTGGAAGGTGTAATTGAGAACATCTTCAGGGCTGTCTACTCCAGCAAAGATGACACTGGGAAAATGCTTCAGCTTCAGCAGAGAAGGAATCTGTTAAACATAAAAGGATCTCAAATGAAAATAGGTTCACTGGGTCACTTCTGTCACTTTTATCCAAAAGTTTCAAGATTCAGGACAGCTAAAATTACTTTTAACCTTGATGACTGATAGGTAATTCTACCACACATAAGGAATATTAACTCAATTCATCATCAATGCTACAAACTCATTTAAGCTAGTTAATTACAAAGTGGTCTCTACAACTCTAGAAGTTGGAGGTAGTAAGGGCAGAGTGAGTATACCTGAGGTTTCGGAACCTGTAATCAGGCAGGTAACAAGCTAACACCATCACTCCCTGTCTCCAGCTTCACCAGTGTTGGTGCTGTAGGGATGGTCAGTTACTACCTCCTGACAGCAGGGCTGTAGCTATGCCGGTAAGTTAGATCTCTTGGGAGAAGCAGTCACCTCTATTCAACTGAGTAAATATCCTAAGAAAAATTCTGCAAGTCCTTTTAAAGCAAGATTTATTCCTATTAGATGAAAATTTACTAATGTCTTTATAGTTTTCCCTTAGTTACTATGAATTTAAAGAGGCAATGACAAGTCTAATAATTATAAAATAACAAAAGGCCTGGAATACATTTCTTTGTAAGAAAGTTACTTCCAAACCTACCTGATGCAAATGTGATGAGATATCTTCATTTTTGATGATGACCATTAGCATATCATTCTCTCTGTGAAAAGCTTGACAGAAATGCTGAGGTTCAATTTCTGTGTGGCCTCCTTTCCTCAGAATATTCTGAAAGATTTACAAGTAGCCATTACTAAAAAAGGGATACTTGCACAGAACTACTTTTACTGTTTACTGAGAATTAAAAATATATCCTATTTACTAAATTATGTCCTAATAAGGCAACATAAATGGCAGTTTGTCTTACTACTAGGTTAGATTTCACCTGTGAAAGAGATGACTCCTCAGTATCACAACAGCTGAGTATAGAAGTTTATTTCAAAGGCAAAAAACCCCAATATATAATAAAACTCTAATGTCCATAAAGTATCAAAGGCTGATTCTTTCTATTTATTTTTTTAGAGAGAGAGGAAAGGAGGGAGAAAGAGAAACATCGATCAGTTGCCTCTGGTATATGCCCCACCTGGGGAACAAACCCACAACCCAGGCATGTGCCCAGGCTGGGAATCAAACTGGCAACCTTTCGTTCTGCAAGACAATGCCCAACTAACTGAGCTGAACTGGTCAGGGCAAAAGGCTGATTCTTTTTAAACATTAGACTAATATATTGAGAGTCACCCTCTTCAAGGGAATTGCAAAGATGTGCTAAAAAAAAAAAAAGTGCCATCTCCAGTCAAAACGTTTCTAGAACTCTTGAAAATAATACCCATAACAGATAAGCATTACTCTGAGTATCATTAATGGAGGCTTGGATTTGAACACTATGAGAGATGCATGTTAAACTGTGCATGGTAGTTAGGCACTAACGTACACAGAATAGCACTGATATAGCCTTATTGGAAGGGTGAGTTTATGTAATTAAAGACATCCTTTAATCTTGTCCTCCTTTGTGATTTTGACACTGTTTCTGTCTAAAAGATGCTGGAGGTTTCCATTGCACACCTGGATATTCCTAGTCAGACCAAAAACACTGTGTCTTATGATCACTTGTTTCCTTTATAAAAAATAAAGTGTTACTTTTGCCAGTCTCCCTTGGATCTCAAAACAACTCAAATTTTGATGATTCAATTCAATTCAAATTTTGACTCTTGTATGGCAATGTATTTTCAAATAAATTCCTATAGGCAACATGTCTTTTAACAGAGACCACTAAAATATCTAAATCCAAATCTTTAGCTCTTACTTATTTTAGTAATAAACTATTTGAGTAACTACATTTTATGTTCAACATTTTCATCAAACCCTATGCTGTCCTGGGCTAGTCTATCATACATTCTGAATTTTGACAGTAATAAAGGACCTCACAGATCTTCCTCATCTTAACAAATAAATGGGGGCCTGACATGCCATCACTGACAAATGCTTCAGGACTCTCCAGGAATGAAAAATTATAGGGATAGCTTTCTGACCTTTGCTTTGACAAGACTTCCTTTATTCCATTTACTTTATGTGTCACTTTTCTCACTTTCAGATTAGTTTTACCTCTGCACACTATTTTCTGTTGTAAATAGTGGCCACATGATAAAATATTATGAAACAACACATTCACTATTGGAACAGGCATGGTATCTTGATGTAGTCCTACCAGACTTATGATCTGTCTCCTGTATGAAAACGAGTATTGTCTGTGCTCTGTAAATGGTGTAAGAAGTAAGATATTGCACTGTTGCTTTTGAAAAGATGGAAGCAAAAAGAAATCAAGTTTTCTGCTCACTGTGGCAAAACAGCAACAAGGCCATGATGCTAACTCAATCTCAGACTTATTTTAGCACAGGCCTCAGGGATAGTTAGACAAATAAAATTAATTCAAGGTTAAAAAAATTAATTTCCAGGTTACTTTTGGCAGCCAACCACCTTCAAGTAGACTGGAGGTCATTTAATGCTTTTTCAACTACACTGCTTACCAAATGGCATGAAATTGGGACAGAAACTATGGGGAGAGAGTATAGGGACAGATCTGGCAATCATTTACGAAGAACCCTGGAGAAGAAAACAATCCTCAACAAGAACAAAAAATCTGTTATACAAAACGATCAAACTCTGTAAATTTGGAAAAAGCCCTAAATATTTTAAGATCATATTTAAATGATACAAAATAGGAGCCATAAGTTATCTTCAGGAAGAAAGTGTGGATAGCTTCAAGTTAAATCCTGTTATCTGTCATTTCTCCAATCCATTCTCCACACTAGATGAAGGGCTCTCTAAAATGCAAGAAAGATGCCATTCACCTTTTAGAAATCCTTTTCAGTACCTCTCGAATGACCTTAGGGTAGTCTAAACACCTTAGTGTGACTTCTATTAAGGCCCTTCTTCCTAACATGGACCTTTCTTACATCTCTAGACATGTTTCTCGATAGTACACACTATGCTCCAAGCATACTGACTGGCCCTCTTCACTGTGCCCTTGTGTACCCCTCTGACCCTTTTGGAAACCCTCTCAGGGTCCCCTTTTCTTCCTACAGTGCTGAACCTTTGACTGAAACTGCCCACTGTCTCTTGGCAGACTCCCAAACCTTGAGGACAGTGTCTGTGCTGTGTCCACTGCATCCTCCACACCAACAACCTCATGTTTACCAGCTTCACATCTGCTTCGGGGAAAAGCAGGGAACTGCCATCCAGGCCTCATCAGCATCTATCTAATGTGCCTTCTGTGATGACTGTCACACTCATCACAAACATCTCCAAGTGTCTAATATTAGTTACTCAGTATTTCAACCTTTATGGATTTATCATATGGACTCCATCATGTGACAGATACTCTGGAACTGACATAGGACTTCTCAGAAGTACTGACAAAGTGAACTCTGCAGCAAATCTAGTTATTTAGAGCCAGAACACTTATTAGTCCCACCGACCATAACCCATTTAAGAGGTCAACCTTGCTAACTTTCTTTACTTTTATTTATTTATTTTTAGAGAGAAGAAGGGAGGGAGAAAGAGAAATATCAGATTCTTACACATCCCAACTGGGGGCCTGGCCTCCAACCCAAGCAACATGGCCTGACGGGAATCAAACCTGTGACTTTTCAGTTTGCAGGCCAACACTCAATCCACTGAACCACACCAGCTAGGATTAGCCTCACTAACTGTAGAAAAATGTCCCTGACTTTCCTGGCTATGCCTATAGCCTTCAAAACAATATTGAAGCGCCTGTACCATTACACTTACCATATTTTTATATTTATTTCTATTTCTTTTATCAGTGTTTTTCATTTCCCCTCGTCTGCACACATCAGAGCTCTAAAACAGACACTAAGAAGGGCTGCTGTCATTTGAACTGGCTACTGCTGCAAGTGTGGAGGGGCCCTGCTTTGGGCTGGTGCTCCAGGCAGGTGAAGGTGGGGCTGGCATGACCGAGGCTGAGCCAAGCAGAAGGTAGACTGAGGGCAATGGAAGCCCTCACAGCTGGAGAAGGAAGCTGCCACTCTGGCAAAGGTCAGGACAGACCTGGTGGTGTTGGACTGGAATTGGAAGGAGCATGCATCCATTTATGTTTTCAAAACAAACATATACATATTACTTGTACATTTACCACAATCTGTTTTTTTGGCTGTTTGCTGGTTAGATGTAGACACAATGATATCCAGTGACACTCAGGTCACCCACTGCCCTGTCTTGATTCCAAATGCTATTCTTCACTAAAGAGAATCACAGCTCCTGGATCAGGGAATATACAAGATAAGCCTACATCATCATATTGCACCAAAAGAAGTGTCGGAAGAATTATGGACACTTGTCAAAAGGACACAAGCCAGCTTAAAGAGACTCCCACTAACTAGGTCTGGGACAATCTGAGCATTAACATAACCAAATGGTAACTCTGAGTAAAATAATATGGAACATGGGTACACAATGATAATAACTGAGCAAATGAATAAACAAATGAAAGAGAATGGAAAGATCTACCCTACAGCAATGAACTAATGAATGTACAAGGAATGATGGAATTAGAATATCAGTATGTGGAAACCATCACAGTGATTCAGGTAAGAATCATCAATCTGATAGGTGACAGTCTCACAAGGAATAGGATATTTACAAGTCCTATTGTATTTCCCACTTACTAGTTACTATAACATGTTTATTAATTGTACATTGGAGGAACCTGGCAGAAACCATTTTGACCAAATGAAAAATGTTAATACACTAGGAATCTGACAAAAACTGAGAGGCTTGACAAGCAAAGACAATATGTGATGTGGAAGTAAAGGTGGAGTCTGTGGCCTGGATAAGCATGGTACATTAATGCTCAGGTCCTGATTTTTAGGGTTGTATTGTGATCATATAAAAAAAGCCCTTGCAGTAGTCTCGTATGACACACTAATGTATTAAGAGGTAAGGGGACATTGTGTCTGCAACACATTTTCAAATGGTTCAGAAATGTTAACTGTGGGGTATCTGGGTGAAGGTTACCATTTCCGCAATCTTTATGTGAATTTCAAATTATACTTTAAAAGTTAAAACAAAAGATAGCTCTGGCCAGGTATCTCAGTTGGTTAGAGTGTCATCACAATACACCAAGGTTATGGGTATGAGCTCCAGTCAGGGCACACACAAAAACCAACCAATGAATGTATAAATAAGTGGAAGAACAAATAAATAAATACACTATTTTTAAAAAAGTTAAAACAAAAGAGAGAATGCTCCCCTTTCCAAAAATAAAATATAAAATTTGAGGATAGAATGAGGAAGCTAATGGTGAACTGAGACAGATTCTGGCTCCTGTGAAGTTACAATTTTACCATGGTTACATCATTTAAAATTTAGGACCATGTCCTCACCAGAACGTAAGTTATCCTAATATTTAAAAAAATATTTTCTTTAGCCATGCAGAAGCTTTATATTTTAATGAAATCCTATTTGTTTATTCTTTCCTTTATGTCCCTTAATATAGGGGACACATATATATCAAAAGGGAAGGGTTGTCAAGGAATATATTTAAAGGACCCATGGACAAAGCCAAAGTGGGAAATGATTGAGGGTGGGGAGTGGGAGTGGGTGGGGCAGGGGAAAGTGGTGGCAGGAAAATGGAGACAATTGTACTTGAACAACAATCAATCAATCAATCAACATATCCTGCTTCTGGCCAATCTGGAGGCATAGGTGGATACACTTTGCCTCCTTGCACAACCAAAAGAAGGATAACAATCAATTTAAAAACCAAACCAAACAAAAAAACCCAGAACTGCCAGAAAATTGAACTGTATGGAAGTCCAACAACCAAAGAGTTAAAGAAGAAACATTCATCCAGACTGGCAGGAGGGGCAGAGGCAGGCAGCTGGGGTGGAAAGAATACAAGGCAAGGCAGTGGCTGGTGGACCAGGCAGTCCCACATTTGCATGCAGATTTACCAGGACAACTGTGGAGCAAGACAAACTGCCCAACCCAGAGTTCCAGTGTGGGAAAATAAAGCCTCAAAACCTCTGTCTGTAAAAACCTGCGGGGATTGTGGTGGCAGGACAAACTGCCAATCTCATAGGAGAGTTCACTGGATGGGCCCATGGGGTCCTAGAATGGACACAAGCCCACTCGACCCAGGAATCAGAACCAGAAGGATGCAATTCATTTGTGGGTAGCAGGGGAAGTGACTGAAAGTGGACGACAGCTGAGCAAGCAGCACTGTTTCCTCTTGGACCTCTCCCTTACATACAGTGCCATAATGCAGCAATAGGTTGCCTCGCCCTGGCAAATACCTAAAGTTCCACTCCTTACAACATAACAGGTATGCCAAGACAAAGAAATATGGCCCAACTGAAAGAACATATTGAAACTACAGAAAAAGAACTATGCGAGGAGGAGATAGCTAACATATTGGATGCATAGTTCAAAACACTGGTAATCAGGACGCTCACAGAAATGACTGAGTACAGCCACAAAATACAGGAAGATGTGAAGGCTAAATAAAGTGAAATAAAGAAAAATACACAGGGAACCAACAGTGAAGGGAAGGAAATTGGGATTTAAATCAACGATTCAAAATGGAAGGAATAAATATTCAACAGGAATAAAGAAACAAGAATTCAAAAAAAAATGTCTGGGACAACTTTAAACATTCCAACATCTGAATCAGAGGGGTGCCAGAAGGAAGAGGAAGAGGAAGAAATTGAAAACTTATTTGAAAAAACAGTAAGGAAAACTTCCCCAATCTGGTGAAGGAACTAGACATGCAAGTCTAGGAAGCTCAGGGAGTCCCAAAGAAGTTGGATTCAAGAAAGAATACACCAACATACATCATGATTAAGTTACCCGAGATTAAAGATAAGGAGAGAATCTTAAAAGCAGCAAGGGGAAAGGAGACAGTTACCTACAAAAGAGTTCCCATAACACTATCAGCTGATTTCTCAAGAGACCTTACAGGCAAGAAGGGGCTGGAAAGAAGTATTCCAAGTCATGGAAATCAAACACCCACAACCTAGATTATTCTATCCAGCAAAGCTATCATTTAGAATAGGAAGGTGGATAAAGTACTTCTAAGATAAAGTAAAGTTAAAGGAATTCATTATCACCAAGCCCTTATTATATGTATGAAATGATAAAGGGACTTATCTAAGAAAAAGAAGACCAAAACTATGAACGGTAAAATCTAACAAACTGCTAACTATCAACAACTGAACCTAAAAAACCCAAAACCAAACCAAACCAAGCAAACAACTAGACCAGGAACAGAACCACAGAAATGGAGATTACATGGAAGGTTATCAGTGAGAAGAGAAGTCGGAGTGGGGGAAAAGGTACAGGGAATAGACATAATTGGTAGATACAAAATAGACAGGGGAGATTAAGAATAGTATGGGAAATGGAGAAGCCAAAGAACTTATATGTAGCACCCATGGACATGAACTAAGTGTGGGGGATGCTAGAGGTGAGGGGAGGTGCAAGGCAGAGGGGCATAAAGGGGAAAAAATGGGGTGACTGTAATAGCAAAATCAATAAAATATACTTAAAAAGTAAAGTGATGTATGAAACCAAAAAAGTTCCTTTTCAACAATCCATATTAATTAAGAAAGACAGGTAGTAATTTTTTAAAGTCTCAATTTTACCTTAAGAACATTTGAATTTAAATATGTCTATACTGATAACTTTTTTGAAAATGAATAACTACATTAATTCTGGAATATCATACATATCTTCAAATACAGTACCAAAGGCAGATAGATCCTTGTAATATAACATTTAGTATGTGGCTAAAAAATTAGCTGAGAAACTCAAATACCACCTTCCTGTATCATCTGTTTCTGGAGCCAAGAATGCTAAACTTACTACTTTTAAAATAATCTAAAATTAAACAGCAAACAATATAAACTATAAGGAAAATCTGGCACTTTACCTTTGTTCTCACAAAGAATGACTTGTCTTCTGTCTCAACGAGGTAGAACAGAAAGGTGCTTTTGCAAGCCTCTTTCACGACACTTTTTAGTTTGACATGCAAACTGGTACACATGTCTGTAATCATGTCTTCATAGGAGGATGACCTTCTTGGGAAAGATGAATACATCTCTTGAGATGTGGTTTCTTCAGAACTAACATTTGACTCTTTATCTCTGAAAACAACTTGTTTGCTATTCATCACCACCTTGTTGAATTCTGCATATTCATTCAGAATACGGGAGATATCATTCCGAGATTCCTTCAAAGTACTATTATATTTCAGTTTGTTGAGGTGGAAGTTAACAGTCTGATTTCTTTCAGAATTTGTAAGATGATTTCTCTTGCGATCGTGTCTTTCCTCCCAAAAGGATGAACTGTCCAAATTGGTGTGCAGGTGGCCTCTCAGGGGTGGGTTCTGTTCTCTGGCATCTGAGTGCATGATAGTTACCATGAGGGGACTTCTGCTCCGGAATGGAGGATGGAGAACTGAAGACTCGGATGTTTTTGGCAAAGGGAAAGCTCCAGAAGCAATTTGGAGTGGTGGCTCCTTAAGAAAGACTGTGGAAAAGGCAGAATGCTGAGAACTGCCACTCTTTACAATTTGTTTCAGTTTCTGTTCAAAGCGCAGATATTCTAGATCTAAAGTGTTCTGTGTAAGGTCATCTGCCACCTGCCAAGTATTTGTCCAGGAGCTAACCAAGCCATGTTTAGCAGTGAAATTTGAATGCCTCCTCAGGCTGTGCAAAGTCCTTTTAGTATCTTTGAGCTCTTTAGTTATAGTAAAGTTAGTATAAGTCCTGGGGATACCATGAAGATCTCTGATTTGTACATAACATGGCACACACTTATCTTCTTTTTTTAATCCAACAGACCAGTTTCGGGGAGGTATGCTGGTCTCCACTGGAACTTGATTAGAGTAGGCCCCATCTTCATTATCACTACTGTTTGGGCTCAGAAAAGAGTCATAACCATCTTTTGAAGCACCTTCTTTCTTGTTGTGACTACATTGCAAAGTGCAGGAACCCTCCATGTCTAATTTGAAATTTCTACAATCACCAAGAGAGTCTTGATCAGAGTCTCCAGAAAGTGGTTCATAATGGATGTCAGAATTCACACTAATATCCATGTCTTCACCCAGGGCTTCAGAGTCCTCCTCGGCCCTGACATGGTCACCAGAGCTTTTATTTTCCATCTGTTCTTTAGAGACTAAACAAACAACAGGGGCACAAGATTTGGAAACAAAAAAAGCAGAAGGCTCTTTACTGACATTTTCACTGGTGACTGATATATTTTGGTAAGAATCAGCATATAAATACATGGGGGAAAGCCTGCCATTCAACAGATCCTTTGTTTTGCATGTTGACGTATCTTGTGGCATATAGATGTTCTGCTTGCCTTTTGGAGACATGGTGTTTGATCTAGAGCTAACACAACCTAGATCCATGTTTTTTTCATGTAACTCAGTTTCAGCTTCATTATTCTTAAGCAAACTAGCCATTCTGACTACTGATATTTCCTGTGTTTGAAACCCTGCCTCTATGTTTATGGGTCTTGTACAATAGGTTAAGGTAGTGCCATTTAAGTCTGAATGCATTTGTACCTGTGTATTATCAGCTCCATCAACTGAGTCTGAGCTCAAGGACTGAGCTTGCATGTAATCACATTCATTTGTTTTGATATCACTGCTAAAAAGATTCTCTTTAATGCATTTCACTATGTCACTTGGAGCACTTGTAGAAACAAATGTGTCAACCAAAGACTTATTTTCCATAATCTTTCTAGGACTAAATGGAGGCTTAGTGGTCTCCAATGCAAGTTGATTTAAGTCTGAATTTCTGTTCTCTAAACTGGTTGGCTGTAATGGATTTCCTGACATTACCAATTTTTCTGGACAAGTCTTGAAATCAGTTCTGTAAGTGGCAGTTGATGCAGGCTGGTTTAACTCTGTATGGCAGCATGGCACCTTTTCTGAGAAGGAGAAACTCTTATCATACTCACTTTGGACAATTTCCTCAGTTACTTTACCCAGAAGTGTTAAATGTCTATCTTTTTTTCCTGGAAGATTATTTAATACTAGAGGTATTTCAGCAGAAAGTTGTATTTGTTGTACCCGAGTTAAGTTATCTTGTCCCACTGGATGGATAGGACCAACATAAGAATTTTCTTTTTCTGTTAAGGCCAAATCTAATGATGTAATCTGAGAGAATTTTTCACTTTTCTCACACTGTGTATTAGGATGTTTTAAACTAAATGGAAACACAGCCTGAGATGGTTCTATTTCTTCATCTGGTGCCTGAGGGTCAGGACTAGAAGCTGGTGATACTTCCTCAATTAAAGAACCAAAGGGAAAGTCTGAGGTAACATTAACTTCCTCTGTGAGCTCAAGGGCACAAGTTTCCTTAGGAAGCATTAAAGTAACCACTTCTAAATTATCATCTCTTTTCTCCTTTTCTAATAGTTTCTCTGATACTGTGCGAGGCATTGATGTATATTTAGCAGAATTCACTTCTCTGTTTTCTATGGAAGTCACTTTTTCTGGCTCAGTTATGTCTTTATCCATATCCTGGAGTTCTAAATTTGATAATGGGGCCTCCTGATGTTGCTCTGTTTCACCAGCTGGAATTTCTTCTCTGGGACTTGTAGGTGGTGATATTGTGAGAGTTAGGTCAATGTCAGAATCTTCCTCTAACTCCAGGCTTACATCCTCTCCATTTATAGATAGGCTGGTTTGTTTAGCAAATGTTGAATTAAATGATTCAAAGTTCCTATTTTCACCATTTAGACCACTCTTGCCACCCTTTAATTCTATAGAGCCATTTGATGTATTACTTCTTGATGGAATGCAGTTAAGTGAGTAATTTTTTTGCAGCATGGCAGAGGCTGATGATGAGGCTTCTTCAGTCTGTGATGGCTCCAAAATCTCTTCTGAAGATGTGCTTATGAGACTCTTAGGCTGCAGAAAAAATTCTTGAGAGAGTTTCGTTTCTTCTTTAGGTAATGAATAATTAGACCTTTTAACCAATGGTAATGCCTCCTTTTCCAATGAATTATCAGATGGCAATGATGTGCCTGGAACAGGACTCTCTTTGTGTAATGAATATGTTTGGTTATTAGCTAGTGTCTCTCCACTTACCGATGAAGCACAGAAGTACTTAGTACCTTTCTCTCCTGACGTTGCTAGAGACAGAATGTCCTTAAGACTTTGTGTTTGTACCTTTTCAAACGTGGACACAGGAAGTCTAAGACTTGAAGCAGGTGATACTTGTTTAATCAATTCCATATTAAAGGTCACAGGTTTATCAGCTCTACTTACAATTTCTGTCTGTATTGGTATACAGGCATTTTTTTCGAAAGTGAGAGTAACTGGTTCCAGATTAATCATTACATACCCTGTATCATCCTTCTTTTTCAATGAAGCTTGACAGTCTTTGGTTTGGGGGTTAAGGGTCTGTAAACCATTTGCTTTTGCTTGCATTGTTGCATGAAAAATATCAACTTTGCTCTCAAGGGTGCTATACACAGGTTTTTGACAAATCACTGACTGCTTGCTAATCCCATCACAAGTCTTGGTGAATGTCGTTTGTGTGACAGTATCATAAGAAGTCACTCTTGTGCTATCATGTAGCTCAAAGGTTTTCTCTTCACCAGGAGTAGAAGGTCCATTAGTTTGGGTACTTCCAATGTTAGAATGCATCAGATTAGAAGTCTTTAGTTTATCTGATGATTCTGGTTTGGCATTCTCCTCAGTTATCTGAAATGACCAAATTAAAAAAACAACAACAAAACACACACAAAAAAAGAGTCAAACAGATTTAAAAACACATGTGAAAAACAGAATAGACAAGGATTAAATTTAGTTTTAGTCTTTTGAGTCTTCTAATCCATAAGAACAAGACAGGGTAAAGATCAAGAAAATCCCTCTCTTTTAGACAGGTTTAAAATACCCCACAAATAGGAATTTGTTTTCTTTAAACATACAACACACCGATTGTATATCCAAAACTTTTAAATTACACAGTCCATTTTTTTAAAGGACTTTTAGGAAGGAAAGTGGCTAGACCACTGACACTTTAAAGCCTTGAAAATCCAGCTTGTTTGCTAAACAGCATTGCTTAATTTGGAAATGCAGCTCTAGAAGAAAAGTACTTAGTTAATTTTCACTATTTTTAGTAAAATTAAAAGATAACTTTTTAAAGCAAAGAACAACTTTATTTTGAACACTAGCTTTTAACAGACTATAAATATACTGTCATCTGGAAATTTCCCATAAGAACACCGATTAATTACTATTTCTTGTACATAGAATATAATGGTATCAGTATCCATTCTGGTAAATGAAAGCCCCTTCAGGGGGCTTTCAGCTATCTTCTTTGTTTATAACTGGAGGTAATTTCTCACTTACTATTACCTCCTACTCAACAGAGCAAAAGTGCAGTTTACATGAAAAAACTGAACCAAAGAGACTGATGGTCAATATGGATCTAGGTTAAACATTGCTACCTCTAGATAATTTTGATAATCTCATACACAGGTTGTTGTTTGTTTTTTAAAAGCTGAAGCATGGTCTTGTACAGAACAGGGTAAATGGACTGATTATACAATTGACCATACACCTGTAATTTTCGGAACATTATGGTCACAGATTTCCTGCCATGTGTTGAGACAGCCCTGTTAGAAGTTAGGACCCGTGTTTCAAACCTCACTAAAAAGGTTTCTATCTTAACTCAAGACACAGAGCTGAGTAATTGGCAGGATAGAGCTGAGACTCAGAGTTTAAGAGAACATGACTGGACAGGCACAAACACAGAAAAATCTTAATGCTAAGCGTCATTTGGAGAACATTTCTGTGAACCTCCCACCTAATCACACTGTGACTGTTAATGTTTGATCAAAGTCCTGAATCTCACTGTGCCTGTAGTCTTAGGAAAATGCAAATTGTGATAATCTTGATATGTTTTGACTGATAGGTGAAGTGTAATGTTTCTAAAGCAAAGTGTGATCATTTGAAAAAACTGCAGACTTAAACACACAACTAAAAGAAACATGCTATTGGTTTCTAATACCCATTGTGCTAGAATTCTTTTGGATCCTAGTTTGCCCACTTACAGAATAAGGGACTGGTATAGCACATGCGTGTGTTACCTTTAAAGTACAGGTACAGTATCCAGGAAGATGATGGAAAAAATTTTAAGTATATGCAATAGAAAGGTTTAGGAATCATTAATTTTAATACTCTTCCTCCTTCTTAATATTCTATTTCATGTTTGTAAAAGACCGTTCCTAAAATTAGTACTGATGATAGTTAATTATATATTACCACAACAAAAAAATACTTTTTAAGAATATTGTGTGTATGTGTGTATTAAATTTAGCCTGACTAAACCATATTTTCTTATTCTAGGGTAGTAATTCTTAACTGAATTTTAAGAATCTCGTTGATTATCAAATACCTATGAACCACATCAAGAGAAAAATCATATGCATACATAAAACATATATATGTATACACATGTAAACACACATGTGCACACTCTGACATTAAGAAATAATTGGATTGCCTAGATTTGAACTCTCGCTTGACAATTTACTATGTGACTTCAGATAATTTCCATACTCCTTTATGCCTTTGTTTCCTCATCTATTACAGAGGGGGGAATGGTCCTTACCTCATTGGATTTTGTGAGAATTAACTGACTTAATATGAGGCAAGGGCTCAGACCACTATCTGGCCTATAGCACTCCATCAGTCTTCATTTTGATAATGAAGATGAGCATTTGGAGGCATTCACAGACACTTGGACCTACAAATCCCCAAGTAACCCCAGGTATAGAAACACTGTCTGTTCATGTGAAGCCAGGAAAGACAAACCCATGCAAAATTATTCTGAAATAAATCTGGGCCCAAAGCTTAAAAGGCAGGTATTTTGTCAATCTATTTACTTAGAATCTTAATACAACTTTTTTATTTGCTCAAGTTAAAATTTAATTATCTGCCTGGCTGAACAGCATTTGAGAAAAATAGAATGAAGCAAAGTGTATTTAGTTATCTATAGACTTATGGGAGGTTTGGTATTTTATTTACTGTTCTAGTATTTGTTTTTGAAAATAATTTTAACATATTCAATTAATTTACTTTAATGTTTATCAAAGATTTCTAATATTATCATATCTGATCCTTAAATACCATTCTGGGTAAGACATATGGGTATTATTCACCTCTTTTATAAGAAAAAAAGGCTCGGAGTGAACAGGTAATTTGCCCTATTAAGCAAAAAACAAGTGACACAATTATGGCTGGCTTCCAGATCATCTGGGCCCCATGACTTTTTACTTCTGTTTCTTCAATCAGAAGACAAATAAGCTCTACCTGCAAACTATCTAGAGAGACCAAAAAACGAAGTTTTGGACATTATAATCCTTTACAAAAACTAGAGGATCTGCTTTCCTAAAAGAAATGAGTGCCTTGTTTTGGATGTGATTTTACATACAAAGGGGGAAAAAAGGAAAGAAAATGTTTTCAAAAGTAATGTCAGGATTTGTAGTACTCAGCTTTACTTACCTCATTATTGTAAGAATACATAAAATTCTGGTTTTCTGGGGTATCTGGATGACCTTCTCTTGCAAAAATTTCTTTCTGTTCATTCTGTACCCAGAGCTCCAAGCCTCTTGCAGGTGGTGGTTTAATGAAAGGAAGCAAGGAGTTAGTGTCAGGGAAGGATGCTTCAGCACTATGGCCTCTGGGAGCTTTCTTTGTCTCCAACAAAGGGGCTACAGAACATCTTTCCACACTGGGGGACTCCTCAATTTCACTGAATTCAAAAGATTCTATTATGCTATTTATAGACACATATTTGGCGGGGTTGCTGTGCTCTACTACTTTTCGGGATGATCGTATGACTTTGTTTTGATTGCTGTAAAACAGAGCTACCCACGTATGAAGTAAAAGCTTCACTTCTTCCACGTTATCAGGTAAATCAGTGTTCCAGGGCCTGAGATTGTAAAGAAAAAACATACAAAAATCACTGGAAACGGTTATTTTAGATGATTGTCTTCTAAGCAAGTGCCTTTATTATTATCCTTAGTTTTTGTGTTATGCTTAGTTTTTGTAAACTTAGTGTTCATTTTTATTGTAAAAATTACATGAACATGCAACAATGAATAAAAGAATAATAATGAAGTTGATTTAACAAGTAATTATGATGAATCTAATCTACTCATTTTACATAGACAGAGAAGGGAACTGAAGATCAAAGCTTGAAGTGACTTCTTTCAAATTACAAAACATGTAAATGGTAGAAAACATGATCAAATATTAGGTCTCCTAGCTCCTAGCCTCTAATTTTTTTTTGCTAACATGCAAAGTCTCCTGGACACAGTGTACCTATTATATGGACATTGGTTTCAGCAGTTGCCCAAATCCTCATTTCCTTGCTTTTGCAAAGTCTGGCTTATTCATTTCCACTTTTGCATTTCTCTTCTAATAATTGGGAAAGTGTGAAGATTAAATTATCTCTGTGGGTAATTCAGCAGAACTATACTGTTTTCATATTACAGTTCTAGAAAATCTCCTGAAACCAAAAGGGGAGATACAAAACAGTTCTGGCCACTGCCAGACAAAAGGATAGCAAAGAGCTGGATTGGGATGAGTCAGAGGGTCTATAGAACTAGGTTTCAGTTAAACAGGGTTAAGGCTAAGATTTGAAATGGCCCTCATCAGTAGATGGGCACATAAATATATGTATGCTCTTCTGAGTGTAAGCTCATAACTGAATCAAGGAAAGAAATCTGACACAAAATTTAGTCATTCACATATCCAATATTCCACTAATAGGTAGCTCAATGTCATATGATACAGCTAATGCTTCCTGTTGATAGTAATGATACTATTCACTAGCATGTGCCAATCACTGCACAAATCCCCAATGCATATATAGTCATACCTCAGTACTTGTTGGCTTCAGAACTCGTCAAGCCCTGTACTCATCACATTTTGACAAGAAAAAAATATGTCATCACTCATTGCTTGCTCGGTACTCGTCAGTTTCAGCACTCATCACGAGTTCCAGAATCAATTAACGATGAGTACTGAGGTACCACTGTTAACATCCTCATACTGTAGCTACTACTAAACTCACACTTAAAAGTGTTTAATGCTCCACTGGCATTGTCTGGAAGTTTGTTAGACATGTAGACTCTCAGTCCCTATTCCAACAGACTGTCAGAATCTATAGTTCAGAGAGATCCCTAAATGGGTTGTACACATAATGAAGACTGAGAAGCACTGTCTTAAAACATAGGGACTTCTGGTCACAGAAGCCAGGAAGTGGAAGAGTCTAGATCAAAAGCTGCATTAGTCCACACTCCAGAGCCCATGGAAGATTTACAAAACAACCCCTTGTAAAACCTCTCACTCATAGCAATATGATCAACTTCACAAGTTAGAAGTAATTCTTTAAATGTTTCTTGTGAAATTCAGTCTTTAAAGCATTATTTCTGCATCTCACTATTTTACATTAAGCTCTCATGTAAATATAATCCAAAGACTACAAAACCTTGTGAAAGAACATCTCAAAGTGGAAAGTCATTTACAGGGCTAAAGTTACCTTGCAAAAGTTCTGCATGTGATCACTGATAGATAATAGTAGAACCAGCCTCACATTCTTTAGCATCAGCAAACACAACTGCTTGATATTATTATTGACTCACTGAATTTACATACAACACTGCCTTCTCCTTTCCCAAAGTTTGGCACAAGTATTTCTACTCAGTACACCTATCTCAATAGGAAATTCACCTCCGTTTTCATCAAGTTTCACTCCTACTTACCCATGTAATGCTCTTAGGATAGTTTTCTCCAGTGGGTTGTTGGTGTATTTGCTGTCTAAGCTGAATACATAGTTTGCTTCACATTTGAAAGTGACCTTGAAGGAGCCATTACAGCTGAACACAGTGTGAGAGCAGTAGAAGTCTCTTAAGCTGGAGGAAAGCAATCTGCTCCTGCGCTTGAGTACCGGGTCCTCAGAAAGCTTTTGAAGAGGAGAGATGTTCTGCTGATGCCGAAATGGCATTACTTTCCCCACTGGGGTTCCTGCCTCAGGGCCTTTTGTGCCATTCTTGGTGAAGGCAGGGCCAGGTACCCCTCTCTGCTGTAGCAGCTTCTTTGAATGTTCTGCAAGGAGCAGGGCATAGGAATGTTCCACAGCAACAAAAGAACTCTGGCTCACAGCAGAAGTTTCTAGTGTCTCTTCAGGAAGTGCTGACTGGATTTCAACAGGGCCCTGACTGACGGGAACCTCCTCTTGGCTGACAGTGGAGTCTGATGTCAGATTACTCTTCCTTTCAGAGGAGGGCTGAGGTAACGGTCCACCTTTTTGACTCCTAACTCCTCTATGATATTCATGGTCAGATGTACTGCACAGAGAATGTTCTTTAGAAAGCAAAACATTGTTTTGTGGCAATTCAGAAGAGCAGGGAAGGTTTCTGGGCTCTGGTGGTGGTGTAGTAGAGGTAGCAGCGCTTAATGCTAGATCAGCTAACAGATTTAGGGCCTGGGAGTCACAACTGACAATGGAGTTCTCAGCTGGAGCTTTCTGAGCCACTGTGGTATTTTCTGGTTGAGTTGTATTTATATTATTAACATCTTCTTGCCCATGTGGTGAAATTTTTGATTGAAGCTGTGAAACAGTTTCTCCTTTGGCTTTAGTATAAAAGAAAAAAAATACATAGCATTTGATTTCCATATAATTAAATCTTTGCCATATATATTCCTATGGCCTAGTGAAAATCAATGGTTAAGTCAACACATTCAAGAAAAACCTCTTGACATGCTACATAAATGGTATATTAAAATTTTACTACAAGACTGAGGTCTTTTCCCACTCTCCGATCTATTATAATGTAATTACCAGAGAAACAAGTCCTAAGGAATGTGCTATTAACAAATCACCCATCTAACTACATACAAGGGATCCTGCTCAGCTGCCCACCCAAAATACCAGTGAATATACCAAAAGCAGAAAACAAGAGTCCTGCCCTGAGAGAGCTTACAATCTAGTGCAAATATAGGAATCCTTAAGTTTGAATTGTATGTTAACATGCTTTCTTAGAAATCATTTCCCTTAACAAGTGATTAATAACCCAAGTTCAAGAGAGATGATGATTTTAACCATATTGATGTTTTGTTAAAATATGCAATGATATGAATAAAAACTTTTAAAGTCATGAGTATTCAGAATAGCTAACCGATTTAATCACCTTTTAAAACTTTAATTTTGCACTGAAAACATTTCCTCTCTGTCTGCAAAATAGCAAATCTCCTTGTCTACTGATAATACTCTCTGTTGATAATCAAATCTACCTAACCCATTTGCCTTTAATTAGACAATCTCAAGTGGTTTACTTGCATTGTTAGGACACAGATTCAGCCTTCTCAAATGCAGTTATCATGAAAGACAAAATTCATAATATTAGACAACAATTCCCTGTAGCAAGTGGGTAGATGGACAAAAAAGCTAACTGTGCCCCCTTTATAATTAACAGCAGCAGGTCTGGAATGAATTATTATTAACCTCCCTGCAAAGGCCAACGATGACTTCTGGTCAAGATGGTGGCATAGACAGACATGGCTTGCCTCTTCACACAACCACATCAAAATTACAACTAAAATATAGAACCATCACTCAGAGCTACTCAAGTTGAATAGAAGTCTGACAACTACAGAATTAGAGGAACCATATCCATCCAGACTGGCAGGAGGCGCACAGACAAGGAACAGGCTGGTCCCACACCCACTTGTGGGGGATAAAAATTTGGGAGGAATATTTCAGAAGTGACAAGTCCCAGTCCCACATGAGGCCCATCAGCCCAGGGTTCCAGTGCCAGGAAGATAAGTCCCCACAACTTCTGGCTGCAAAAACCAGTGGGAATTGGGTTGGTGCAAGAACCTGCTTAATCCTTAAGCAGTTCTTCTTAAAGAACCCACACACTGACTCACCTACTCAGACTTACTCCCCCTGAGCTCCAGTACTGGCGTTATAGCTTGAAAGGCACCAGTGGAGGAACTGAAGTGTTTGCCATCAATGTGAGCAGAAGCCATTGTCCCTTTTCTAAATCTTCCCCTCCCCAGAGCCAGTAAGCTGATGCCGTATCTGAAACTCCATTAACCTGGCTAACACTGTTTGACCCTCTTTGGAGATTCCCAGAGATTCTGCCCACCCAAAATACCAGCCCACTCAAGCTATTTTTCTATGTGAATGGCTTGTCTTGGCTCACACTCCACAACTTCATAAATCCTATCAACATGCAATAGTTTGGCTTCAGTGAGCCCCAGGCCCAGCACTAGCAGCAGTCAGCTTAGAGTCACAGCTTGGCTTCACCTGGGAATCTTCAAGCCTAGCACAATTAGCAGCCAGATTGTTTTAGAACTCAGGCAAGGTGGCCCCAGGCAAAACACAAGTGGGGACTGACCTTAGCCTGCACCACCCAGGAAACCCCAAGGCCTACACACTCAATGGATAGCTACAGACCACACCACCACCCTCCCTCTGCATAGGTGATCCTCTACGAAGGGCAGAGGCTGGTGGTCAGTGGTCACAGCCAATCCTTGCAGCTGACTGGGCTTGGTAAATTCCTCCCACTGATCTGCCAACAGCAACCAAGGCTCAACTACAAGAGGAGGGTATACTCAGCCCACATGAAAGGCACACCTCAAGTCCCCAGCCTGGGTGATAGAGGAGGCTGTGCTACTGGACCTGCCAGGATGCCTACTACATTAAGCCACACTACCAAGACAAAACAAAATCAAAGTACAGGGAAGCGGCCAAAAATGAGGAGACAAAGAAATATGACCCAAATGAAAGAACAGATCAAAACTCCAGAAAATGAACCAAACAAAACAGAGATAAGCAATCTATCAGATGCAGAGTTTAAAACACTGGTTATAAGGATGGTCAAGGAACTTAGGACATCAACAGCATAAAAAAGTTTCAGTCAGAAAGGAAGGATACGCTAAATGAAATAAAGAACAATTTACAGAGAAACAGCAGTAGAGTGGATAAAGCTGAGAATTAATCAATGATATGGAACATAAGGAACCAAAAAACAACCAGTCAGAGCAGCAAGAAGAAAAGAGAATCGAAAAAAAAAAAACACATAAGGATAGTATAAGCAGCCTCTGGGACAACTTTAAGAAGTCCAACATTCTCATCAAAGGGGTGCCAGAAGAAGAGAAAGAGCAAGAAATTGAGAATCTATTTGAAAAAATGGTGAAAGACAACTTCTTAACTTGGTGGAAGAAATAGACATACAAGTCCAGAGACTCCCAAACAAGATGGATGCAAAGAGGCCCACTCTAAGACACAGCATAATTAAAATGCCAAAGGCTAAGAGAAAATCTTAAAAGCAACAAGAGAAAACAAGTTAGTTAGTTACCTTCAGGGGAGTTCCCATAAGACTGTCATCTGATTTCTCAAACTTTGTAGGCTAGAAGATATTGGCAAGGAATATTCAAAGTCATGAAAAGCAGGAACCTACAGCTAAGACTGCTCTACCAAGCAAAGCTATCATTGAGAATTGAAGAGTAGATAAAGAGCCTACCAGACAAGAAATAAACTAAAGGAGTTTATCATCACCAACCCATTATTACATGAAATTTTAAAGGGACTTATTTAACAAAAAGAATATCAAAACTCTGAACAATAAAATAGCAATAAATACGTAACTATTAATAATTGAATCTAAAAAACAAACTAAGCAAACAAGAACAGACACACAATCATGGATACAAACATTTTAATGGCTGCAAGATGGGAGGGGGGTATGGGGGAGAATGGGTGAAGTGGTGAGGGGATTGAGAAGTACAAATAGGTAGTTACTGAATAGGGGATATAAAGTACAGTATAGGAGATAGAGTAGCCAAAGGACTTACACGCATGACCCACAGATATGAATAATGGTGGAGGGATTGCCTGAGGGAGTAGGGGGGCAAAAGGGGCAAAATCAGGACAACTGTAATAGCATTATCAATAAAATACAATTTTTAAAAAAGCCAATTACTGATACATTTAAAAAGAGGAAAACTCTGATCTAAGTAAAAAAAGTGTGTATGATAGGGAGGGTAAAATTAATCAATCACTATCCAGTTTTTATTTAAAATAGCAAAACCCAAAGGGATCAGTGGAAGAAAGTGACTCAAAGCCTAGAACTGTCTCATTAGCTCCATGTGTATTGGAATCATAAAATTCATTTTATGCTTTTGACACTAATTTATTGAGACTAATTTCATTCTATGTTAACAGTATGGCTCTTACACAGAATATCGCCTGCAAATATGGTCAAGACAAAGAATACTGTACTAACGTCAAGAAAAAGTGTTTGAGTTAATGAATATGCATAGTCTCAGGTAAACCGTTTAACTACTGACTTGTTAGAGGTTCTCAATTGAAAATACAATACTGATAATCTATCTTAAAATATACAGGTAAGAGAATGCCAAATGAATTATATAAAAAATATAAAGAGTTCTGTAAATAAAAACTATATTGAAAACTTTAGAAAGGACAGAAAAATCATTAGTTTTAGTAATAAAATGACTGAACCTTCTTAAACTCTTTATATTTCAAGCATAGGAAATGAAATAGATTAGTACAGATGATTAAGAAATAAAAGAAAACTTAAGAGATTATTTAAAAGGTGGCAATCTTAAAACTTTAACTTTGAAAGTGGCTGCACAATATATATAGACATTTGAAACACAAGTCAGCTTATTTTTGCATATACATTTTGAAAACTTTTTTCTGTGCTCACTTTTCTGCCAATATCCAATTGCATACACCTTTTTCCATTAGTTAATTAGTCTACAATTATCTGAGAGCCGATTTTATAATGCATTCAAATGACATGGCTAAGAACATAAATATTATATACGAATATATCCTCATGTTACACAGCCAATGATTGGAAAATAAGTTATGAATTCCATAATGTTCTCCAAAACCCAAAAGGAAATAAGACAAAGGTGAGAGATCGGTGAAGATCAAAGCAGAAGGAAAATGCCTCACTATGGAGGCGACTTAGGGTGAGCAGGATATGGAGTGGTGGAGGGGAAGGGCACTGGCAAGAAAGGAACATGTTAGGAAAAAGCAGGAAAGAAATATGGACCCTAGGGGTAAGAGTACATAAACTGCCTTGAAAGAGATGGAGAGATTTTGGTCTGGATTCCAAAATTGCAACACTATAGGCCTGACAATATGATTAGCTTTTAAAAATTATTCAGTCATCAATATTAAAAAAAAACTTAGAAAACAAAAACCAAGCTCATACCTAATGCCATCACCCCAACAAAACCATAGTTTCTTTCTCTAAAATCTCACTAAATACAGGATTTTTTTAAAAGCTAAAAATACATTAAGGGAGAAAAGAGATTAGCAAGATTAGACAGAGAATTGATAGGAATATAAAGGTATAAAACAAATTTTAAAAAACATACAATAGGTCTCAATACTGGAGATAAATAGAACTGCACTATGCACAGAAAGGAAAGTTAAGAAGGGACATGGACCTGGAAGAAGAGTGGGTGTGTGTTTAGTTTCAGAGGTAAAGTCTGTGGAGACGATGGCTCTTTCATGTAAACAGGCTGTGTTTTGCAGTTTGAAACACAGAACTTAAGCAGTCAGTTGTTTGTCCATATAATTAAGCTTCACTATCCACTTAGCAAAATTAAGAAAGTAAAGCTGCTTTTAATATAAATGTAATGCCTTTTAAAACCAAATACAGAATTCTGTATTACTATTTTGAACAATCTTTTTACAATTCCCTTGGACAAATGAAAGTTATAGCTTACATTTTATAACTGATATGGTCCACAAGAATAGTGCCAGATACTACTTGCTTGTGCATTTAGTCATAAAAACGGCCATTTATGACTCTTGTAGACAGTTCATGTTTAGGCTTTATGCAAACTAAAAAATAGGTCTATTTTGTGATATTTGAATCCTTTGCACTTTCCTAATTTAGTTTCAATAGAAAATCAAGTTACTTAGTCCCGCTAGTGTCTGAATTAAAGAATATAACAAGAATTGTTGAAGATTTTTAATTGTTCTCTCATTATTTCAATACACTATCTTACAACCCTGATTATTCTGTATGTGGTGTTTAAATTTACAGGAAGAGTATTTCTTACCAGGTTGTGGCTGCTTTCTGATTCTGGGATTCTGATTGCCTTTTACTATAGTTACCCTCTGTTTTTGTGGAGATTTCTTCACAGGTGGCTTAGCCCTCGGAACAGTTTTGACTGGAGATTTCTCTGGTTTCCTTGCCCTTTTAGCATTCGTAGCAACTGGAACATCTTTGGAAATAGGAGCTTCTTGGTTTTTCCTATCCAATTTGGTTGTCTGTACAAACAGTGCAGTCAGCACTTCAGCACCTTATGTAGAAAAAGGGGCAGGGGGCTCAGATATTTATCAGGATAGCTTTTCCTTTTTTTTAGGGCATAACTTTAGTAATGAGGAATAAAATATAAGTTTTTGGATATTTCATTAAAAGATTTTTTAAAGAAAACAAGAGTTCGAAGTTCTCATATAAATATAAAACTATGAATTTGCTAAGTGTCAGTCTATGTCCCTATCAATTGAAGAAGAAAAATATCAAAGTAATAACTTTAAAAACAAGGCATGACTTAATTTTTCTAAAAATTTCCATAATTTGCCCTGACCACTGTGGTTCAGTTGGTTGGGCATTGTCCTGCAAAGCAAAAGGTTGCTGGTGTGATCCTGTTGGTGTGTGTGTGAGAGAGGCAACAGTTAATGTTTCACTGTCACATTGATGTTTCTCTCCCTCTCTTTCTCCTTACCTTCCTCCCACCTCTAAAAATAAATAAAATCTTTAAAAAAGATAAAAAATAAAAATCTCCATCTTCCCAAATATGGCAGGTTAAAGCTGAATATGCTAGTTCATAACACTGGGAGATAGGTAATGCATTGTACACAAAAGCAACACAGCCCCTATAAGGTAATGTGGTTGAAACTATAATCACACTTCATAGAAGAGATTGTACATTTATAAAGTGCCATCTTATATACTTCCCTTTACTAGTCCCAAATATCTACGTCTTAATACCGCCCCCCAAAAAACATTTTAAAGACAAGACAGAAAAGAGCACACTAAACAAAGTCTTCACCTGATTTAATTTCCTACAAATGTATTATAACTGCTATCTCTTACAAAATGCTCAGCTTTGCTTCTCACATGGAAGGAAGAAAATAGCTAAAGATGGAGGCACAAGAGGAAAACACAACTAGTGACCACCTGCTTATTGAACACAGTATAAAGTGTTTTAACCTTTTATGAGTTGAAAAGGTACAGTAAGTATTCCCTTTGGACACTTATTAATACATTTTACTCATTGACTTTATATAATTTCAGTTGTTTCCCACCAAAAAAAATTAGCCCCAAAGGTATCATATAAAATAATCATACATAAAAATGTTGGCAAGTATCAATATTTTAAAATTACATTATATGGAAAACAATATTTCTAATTGAGAACAGAAAACATGATATTGAACAGTTAAGAAACTGTGATGATTGCTAGTGAAATGTAGAGAAGAGACCAACTCATTTCATTTTTCAGGAGGGGCAGTTAGAGAAAGGAGTGGTTTTAAAAAAGCTTTAGAAGCTCTTCATGTTGTACCCTTATTAGATCGCATGTCCCTGGGTCTAATTATTTCCCTCCCTACTAAATAATAAAGCAGCATTTTTTTAAAAGGAATAAGACCTATTTTTCATCCAGTTACAAATTTTTAGCATAAAGAAAGGAATGTAAACAAATTAAGAATATAAAGCAGGAAAACAGTTAAGACTAAGAAGAAAGAAAATAAGATGAGATGACCAAGACCTAGGTGGAAATTTTTAACATATACACAACAGGGAGGGAAATCTCTCACAACCCAGATCCTGGGAAGAAACACTGAAACATGAGAAAACAAGGTTGTCCTGCAGGGACTCTTCTGCTTATTTCTATCGTTCAATGCCATGGTTTTCAAACTGCATGCAATAATCCACTGATAGGTTATAAAATAAATACAACTGGTTGCAACCAGATTCATTCTTAAATGAAACAGAATGGTATAGAAAATATCAGATTGTATTACACATATGGCAAATGTCTTTTGAAATTTTTGTTTCAGTCATGTGTGAATTTGTATGTAACTCGACTACAAAACAGAACACATTTCTTATAGTGGAAGAAATTTAAAATATTTGAGAAACAGACTATATATATATTGAATTATAGATAATTTATTTAACATCTTAAAGTAAATTGGTTCATACACAGCAGAAACTCAATACGGTTGGCCTGAAATTTATTTGTAAGTAGCTGTAATGTCTGCTTCGCTGCTTTCTATTACCATACTTTCCAGCATGCTCCTAAACACATACACAAACACCATTTTCACAAACTGTGAAAGGCCAAGAATAACTATTTGTTGAACCACAGGGTAAAACCCTAATCATCTAGAATTCTGGGGCTCTACATATGCCTGATGTTTCTTCTCTAGGCACCAAACTTTCTAGAATCAAAATAGTACAGATAGGGCTGACACACCTTTTTGTGAAGGACCAGACAGTACATTTTCAGCTTTGAAGGTCCTACATTCTTGGTCACAACCACTCACTTCTGCCAGTGTCATGTGATGTAGCCAGAGACAACTGGTTGAGGGAGGGCCCTTTGACCACACTTTGCTGATCCCTTCTCTAAGATGTCACATAGTATACAGTGCCCTACTTTTCAACAAAATATACCACCTATAATCTGAGATGGCTCTAAGGCCAAATCGTGTTGTTTGTTGTGCTATCTTCACTAAAGTACATTTAACTACATACTAAATGTCTCTAGACTCTGATTCTCACTCAACTCTTACAAGGCAACAAAACCACTTATAGAACTGTTTCAACATATAGGTCCCTAGGCCACTAAACATTCTGTTTCAATAGGTGTATGGCAGGATCCAGGTCACCATTTTTAAAACCTGACATACATAAAGGATTAGAAATTCTGTCCCAGACTGTTTGGAGGTTCCAGGCATTTCTCCTCCCCTCTTTATACATGTTCAGGCTAATGTTGGTTATTCCTTTTTGCTGCTATCGGTATGCCTGATTATAGAAAATTCTCTTCCTCCACTCTTGCTTGTCTGAGGATAGCTTAGAAACAGAGTAACCATCTTTCTAGAATGGCACATAACTGATGGCTCGAGCACTTTTAGAGTGAAATATAGTTTTTGGTGGGTGGGCTTTTGGGGCGGTATCTTAGAGTTTTTCCTATTTCTTGATTTTAATCTGTCGTCTGCTTCAATGCTTCTCAAACTTAAGCATGCAGACAAATCACCTGGAGAGCAATGTTGACATTTTTAATAAACTTCTAATACTGTGAAGCTGAGGTCCACAGTGGTCAGATAGGAACAGTGTTAGAATACAACACTTATAACTCATTTAACAGTCCCCATAAGTCATGCTTACCTCTTTTTCTTTTCTGAGGAAACTGTCCTTTAACTAATTTGAGGGTTGCTGAAGAGACTGAACCCTTGTTCGCTCCAGCAGGAGTTCTTTTGGGGAAGGGACGGCACAAGTTCATTCTTTTACTTTGCCCCACAGGCGGTGTGCTGGCCTTTCTCTTCGGCTGAACTCTAAGATTTGATGCTGGATTTAATGGAACCACAGTTCTCTTCCTAGCTTTAAATGTTTCTTCAGAATTCTTTTTTGTTTCAGGTTCTCTTCTTACTTCTGCTTCTGAGTCAAGAAATTCAGAATCTGGAGTCATAACTAAAGAAAATCCAGCATCACAAATTCCATCTGAAATACAAGGAGACTGAGGACGCTCTGCCAATAAATCTAACGCCGTAGATACTTCCAAAACGTACCCACTAGGATCTGAAAAATAAGACTTCAACTGAGTTAAAGACTTTAAAGAGCACTTTTCAGCTGGAGGAACCAAATCAAAACTATTGGACAATCTGCCAGAAAATGCAGTCTCTTTCATTCCATCCTGAGAAGTGGTAGTCAATGGACTTCTCTCCATCTTGCAAAATTCTTGGAAATTATGTTTTACTAATGTGTTTAGACAGATTCCTTCTTCAGTAAATGATTTCTTTGCTTCTAGCAGGGCACAATTAAGGGCAGGTAAAATAGGTACCACCTTCAATGAGATGTCATCTTCAACTTTCAAGTCTTTAAGCCCTAAAATATATACACACACATTAAAAACCTAAAATATTTTAGCCTTTATTTTACAAAAATGTACAGAAAAAAATGCTTTAGATTATAAAATCATAGGATGGTTAAATATAATACAGTGTTCCAAATAGATATTAAAAGACTTACTTAATGAAAAAATATATATCTGTGCATATGTAATCACGTGAGAGAGAAAGAAAATGAAGACTGGAAAAGAAGCATTCAAATGCAATCATCAGGTCAGAGTGAAGAGGGATGATCTGCCTCCAAGTTCAATCTAATCTGACCAGGAGCCCAACATCAGCTCCATGTGCCATTAGAGCAATAGCACTGGCATTTAGAGTTGGCAGATTTACTATTCTACTTTTTAATTATCATTTTTTGCTTTTAAAAGGTCTTATTTAGCTCTACCTTATATAATTTCAAATTTTTGTTAAAAAATATTTACTGATTTTTGGAGAGAAAGAGAAATATTGATTTGTTGTGCCACTCATCTATGCATGTATTAGTTGATTCTTTCATGTGCCCTGACCTGAGATTGAACCTGCAACCTTGGCATATCAGGATGAATCTCTAACCAGTTGGTTACCTGGCCAGGACCATTAAAAAAAGAAGTTACAATGCTAACCAACTGAGCTGAAAGTAGTAAGAACCTTAAGTAACCGCCAAATTTCATCACCTTCTCTTATCAAGTAAAAATTTTTTTAAAAAATTAAGTAATTAAGTCAAGTGGTCTGTTTTACTTCCTCTCACTTTTTGAAATGCTCACTTTTGTCAGCAAATCAATAACCTTAAGAGAAAAGAGGGGGATAAATAAAAAAATTTAAGAGTTATCATAATAACTTAAAAACATAAGAGTTATCAGATCACTGAGAAGTGGGTAATAAAGTCCTAGAAACTTTATATGAGTTATCAATAATAAAGACCCACAGATAACAAAAGACTTCTGGTACCTACTAAACTGAATTATATATTTTTAAAGAAAAAGTAACTGCAAAATTAAGAAAACATCAAATCAGTCCTAGCTAAATATATCTGCACTTGAGTATGTATTGTGAAAAAGAATAAAAATACAAATATGAATAAACAAAAATGTGGCTAAACATGAAAAATTCCTTTCTTTACAATTTATCATTTAAAAAGTAACAAATAAAGAAAAATAAAATATAAATAGGTTGTTGCTCTAGCCAGGTGGCTCAGGTGGTTGGAGTGTCATCCATGCACCAAAAAGTTGCAGGTTTGATTCCCAGTGTGAGCACATACCTAAGTCGTGGGTTTGATCCCCAGTCAAGGTACATACTGGAGGCGATTAACCATTGTTTCTCTGCCCCTCTCTCAAATCAGTAATCACATGCTTGAGTGAGGATTAAAGGGAAAAAAAGGTTCTAATGTACTACCAACAGTTCATACTAAAGTAGCATTTTTCCAGACAACTTCATTATTTCAAGAATTTAGAGCCCTGGCTAGAGTGGCTCAATTGGTTGGAGTATTGTCCCATAAACTGAAAGGTTGCGGGTTCAACTCCTGGTCAAAGTACATGCCTAGGTAGGGGCATGTATGAGAGGCAACCAACTGATATTTCTCTCTCACATAGGTGTTTGTCTCCATCTCTCTCTCCCTCCTTTCCCTTTCTCCTCCCCCCTCTAAAGTCAGTAAGCATGCTCTCTGGTAAGTTTAAGAAATTTTTAGAAAGGCAGAACCCAAAATGATCTGTAATAGACTATTATAAAATCTATGAAATAGAACTTTTTAGGTCTGCTAAGCAAAGTGCCTATCAATTTAAAACAAATAACCTTAGTTCTGACCCTCTGAAAAACCATATATAGAAAATGTCTTAATGAATTGGAGGGGGTGCGCACTGCGATATAACTATCCAATGTTTATTCAAACAAATCCTGTGCTCTTAAACACCAAATGGTACAGGCAGTGATGTTTCTTATTTGAATGGTAATTTACATTACAAATTTTTTTTTAAAGATTTCATTTATTTATTTTTAGAGAGGGGAAGGGAGAGAGGAAGACAGGGAGAGAAACATTAATGTGTGGTTGCCTCTTGCACACCCCTTACTGGGGACTTAGCCTGCAACCCAGGCAAGTGCCCTAGACTGGGAATTGATAGAACTGATGACCCTTTGATTTGCAGGCTGGCACTCAATCCACTGAGCCACACCAGCCAGGGCAGTAGTTTACATTTAAAAATAAGAATGAAGTCAGAGATCTGACAGAAGACGGAGGAGTATTGGAAAGGAGTTAGAAGCCAGCTCGAGAGTTGGTTGTTTGACGATGGGCAAGTTTAAGTCTCTGTTCCCTCATCTTTGAAATGATCATAATAAAAATACCTATTTTAAGGGCTGCTAAATCAGTTACTGCATACCTACCACAAAACCTGACATGGTAAATGCTTGAAAGTACAAACACCTGTTGCCATTATATTATTATAATTGGTAATGCATTGCTTAGTCGAAAAAAGTGATGCCAAAGAACATGTAGTTCTCTGTTTTGAATAATGGAATGTAATTTTATGAAATCAACTTTAAAAACATTTTTTGTATTGGTTGTTGCTCTATAAATCTACACACAAATTTATGTTTAGAATGTGATTATAAGGCAAGGAGGACAATTTCCTCAGACAATAAAAAGAAATGACTCATTTCACTTTACTTGCTTGTTGAGCAAACATTTATTATTTTTTATGTGCTTGGCATTGCTAGGCAGTAAGGATACATAAGGGTACAAGAAAGGCAGGCATTTAATCATATACAAATAAATACTTAAATTCAATGAATGATAAGCCTAGGGTACTCACTGAGGTCAGAGTGGTGATGGGGAATCATAAAGTGATAATATTTAAACTGACACCTGACAGATAACAGACCAGACTAGGTCAGAGCTTCTCTTGATTTTATTCATTTATCCAGCTCCCCCATGCCAAGAACCTTTTTAGACTTCATTTCCTAACTGCCCTCTAAAATTTTAATACCACAGATAAGTTGTATTATCTATTTATTTACTGTATTAGTAACATTTTTTGCACTACGGAGGTAATCGCCACCCAATAAAAGGGAAGGACAAGTAGTCCAGACAGAGAACTGCATCTGTGAAGGTCATGAGTCCTACTTATTTGGTAGACTGACAAAAGTACCTCCTAGCTAGTATTGTTTTTTTTTTAAGATGAATTTTTATTTATTTTCAAATCACTTTTAATCATAGTTGACATAAAATATTGTATTAGTTTCAGGTGGATAATGTAGTGATTCAACATTTCTATGCCTTACAAAGCAATCACCATTAAGTCTAGTAACCACCTGTCACCATACAGAGTTATAACACTATTATTCCCCCGGCTATTATTGTTCAAAACCAAATAAATTCAGTTTTGAATATGCTGAATTTGAGGAACATCAGAGACATCTTAACTGAAAAAATTGTTAGGAGGACATCTGGGTATGAAGCTCAGAGGGAAGAATAAGCATGAAAAGGGGAAGAATTGACGATCTCATCTGACCTGGGAGGTTAAAGGAAGGGTTATTTAAAAGAATACTTACTAGGGTTTACAGGTAAAGTAAGATGAGGACAAAAAATATGCAACAGATTTAGTGAAATGGAAGCCACTGTGCCCTTACCTGTTGACAGGGATGAATGGAATAAATGTAATCCATGCACAGCCATAAGCTCATCTCCAAAATCTATACAGAATGAGAATCAGAAGACAAGTTAGGTTGCTGGCCTTATGAAACAAAAGGTAAACATACTGAAAAATAGTTTTTTAAAAAAGTTGTCCTTACTTGTTTCTGATATTAAGGCTGATGATGTAAGTAAAATGAAAACCCCGCGATCTTCTAAGCATTTGATGAGTGCCTTGAACATTAAAAAAAAAGAGAAGATTTAGTTCCTCTCCTCCCTCAACCACACTCAAAATTCTCTGAAAGCAAAGTAAATGTAGGTAAATAAATAAATATCTTGAAATATTAGTGTTTATGGGAATCAGGAGAATTTTGCCCCCAGTATTTGGAATTGCAAGTCCCTTTAGTGCTCAATTAATCTTGGCCCAATTAGAGCCAACTAGAACATCAAGGGTTAGTTTTAGGATAATGACAAACTCATCAGAAAAGACTTTTTCATTTTTTTCATTGAGATTTTAACATTTCATACTGCTAAGTAGCAGATCTATTAATTTAGCTACTACAAATCCAAGGTGAATTAGATCTATGATTAGCAGCTTAAGCTCATATTTATACACAACATGTCACAGAATACTGAAACTAGAAAGACTAGAAGATTCTATCTAATAAAAGAATCCTTTCCACAGCATTCAGAGATGGAATAATAGAAAAGAACATAATTAGCTCCTGAGGCAATAGAAAATGCAGATGAAAATAAATTATTTCTCTCCTTCCCCCCCCACCAGTCTTCGGTGGAATCTTGAGCTCAAAACAAACAAACAAACAAACAAACAAACACAAAAGAAACAAACCTTGACATTTTAATGTTTACGGCAAATTGGGGAGTTTATCTAAGCACCATCATTCTAAATCATAAAAATAGTTAATCTTTTCTGTTACTCACCATTTCTAAAGCCTATATACCCATAACAAGGATAAAACCCAAAGCTTATATGATAATTTTCCATTTAAAAAAAAAAAACTAAAGAAAATACAATGATAAAATATTCTACTTTAAAAATTGATGGGTCAGAAGCCTAAAACTATGGCAAATTGACAAATTAATATTTCAAGTATGAAAAAATATTTTTCTAATATTTCTTAGTTCTAATTACTATAGCAGAACTCAGTTTTGACACTGGTAATTCATTCACATAAAAATCATCATTGTGAGTTTCCATACCCTTCTATTATAGCCCCTACGCATTTAATAGTTTACATCTTTGTCCCCACGTCTTCAAGTTCCTTGATGGGAGGAACTATTTTTTACTTTTGCCTCTGGCACATAGTAAGCACTCAAGAAAGAATTACTAAATAAATATATCAATAACTACATATACCCACAGCTTTGGTATCTATTAAATTACAAACAGGTATAGTTCTTGTTTCATTTTCTATTGATGTAAAAAAGTGACAATAATTAGTTTTCTACACTGTTCTGCATTTTAGTTTTGTAAAATAGATAAAAGCAAAATCCCTATCTACGTGAAACCATACCTATCTTCAAAAAATATGCAAATGAAAATAGAAATATGTAGTATAAATTATTAGACTCTCATATTATGTGTTGACAGGGCTACATAAAATTCCTATTTTAAACTTTATGGGAAGAAATCACAGAAGTTTTTCAATGTGTACTTCTAGATGTTTACACACAAAAAATATCTAGCCACACATGTGCTTAACTCCCCTTTAAAAAGAGACCTTGCTCTGTACTGTTCTTGAAGTTCAGTGTTCTAGGTACAAGCCCACACACAATTTATTCTAGGGTTATTTATTGCTCATCCACTATATACCAAGGTGTCAAAGATGTTTAAGACATGATACTTGCCTTCAAGAAACTCAGCGTCTGACTGAGAAGACTGATATATAAAAATTATGCGTAATATATGAAGCAAGAAAAGTATGGAGCACTGAAGAGGACCTTAAGTGATGTGTAATTTCTATAACTAGTATTACTTAACAGGTTTCAAAGCCAAGTTCTGCACCAAGTCTCTATTACTTTCAATACTATAAGCACTCACAAGTAGTCCCTTCACTGATGTATTTTTTTAAAGCATCTTTGGACTTTATTCCTCTAACTTCCAAAAATAAAATCAACTATGGTTCTTCAAATATTATAGCCTACAATTCTATAATAGATATTGAATAGTTATCCAGTCAGCATCCAATGTTGCCCATTCCAACTCCTTACTACAGAGAGACAGTTCTCTGCTGTGGAGTACCACTGCAGTTTGGGTGGGTCTAACCTCATACCCGATTTTGGAAGGTGAGCTCTCAGTGGTTAGAGCTAATTAGTGTAATCCACTTCCTTTGCAGTTACTGAAGATGTACAGATCTCTCTCCCCACCCTCCCTCCCTCCCCCTTCCTCCCATCTTTCTTTCTCCCTCCCTTCCTTCCCCCATTTTCCCTTTCCATCTCGGCCTCTCTCTCTCTTTGAAAACGGAGAGCAGTAGCCCTGACTAGTAGTCTCAGGGTGAAACTATCACACAGATGAGGGTGGAGCTGAAAGAGAAAGTCCTGAGCAAACAGTAGTTGAACTTGCCTTATCACCTAGAATTGAAAAGTCAAGCCTGTTAAATCTCTTTATTGTTTAAGCCAGTTTGGATTTCTGTTACAAGGAACTTAAAGTATGTTAACTGACACTATCCCTAAGACAGCTTACCTTCACAGCTTCTACACACTTTCTACTTTAATTTATTGATTTCTTGTTACTTACTTTGGGGGACAGTCCATCATGTCAGTAAAGGGCTCAGAACTTGTTTGATCACTGCCCTAACACTTATACCATCTCCTTTGGGAAGTTTAGGAATCACTCAGTAGAGAGTTAGCGACTACTTCTACCCTCACACTGAGGAACCCTGGTTAACATAACAGAAGTCTTTGGATATTATCTATTCCTCAGTAGAGCATCACTTTCTACACTAGAAAATAGTAGAAGCAGCAATGTTTTCCACCCACCTGCATCCCGCCCCTTATAAACCTATGGATGGACACAGGTCACTTTTAAAGAACTGTCTCACAAGTGGTCCTTTGATTAATTCAAAACAACTAGGGATCTACTCAATTCTTTCGTCATAGAGCAAACAAAAAAAAAAGGAATGAGAAAAATTGTCCTTTTATTCTTAAAAATCAGTAGTATAAACTGACTAGTGAAGTATAAACTAAGATGCAAAGAAGATGAAAATGTCAGTCCATAAATGTCAATAATGTCAATAAATATTAAAGGATAAAAATCCTTTCAGCAAGCTAAAATGATTTAATTTAGGCATAACAACTATTAATTAGATATCAAATTCTTAATTTAAGAAAAAAATAATTATTTTAAATTGATCATTCTTACCAATTGCTTATTTTTAATGACTTCTGTTACTTTATCTATTTTTTCCCCTTGTTTGTTTGATAGTTCAACTTCATACATATTGAAGCACATATCTTGGCAACAGACTGGACAAAATCAGAAAAACAGAACATTTCTTACTTTAAAATGTTATTAGGCTTTTTTTATATTCAATTTATTCATTTTATATAGTAAGACAAAAGAAAAACTAAAAATATGATTTAAAAAAATTATCACCCAATGTTCATTATAAAACACCTTAATAAAATTACTATATAAACTATTTGAAAACAATTCTTTCATTTATATAGATACTACTATAATAAGGCAAATAAAACATTATATAAATAATATATACATCAATGTTCAGTGAATTAATCTGAATGAGAGAGACACTTCCATTTCATTCTTTCTGCTTTTTCCCTCTCATTTAGAAGTATGTAACTAGGATGATGAGCATACAATGCACTATATAGGTGATGTATATAGGTATAGTACATTTGAAACTTATATAATCTTATTAACCAATGCCACACCAGTAAATTTAATTACAATAAAAAGTATATACATTAATAAAAACAAAAATCATAAAAACTCTGTTCTCCTCAAAAGAAATAGTTATGAGTCTTCAACTATTTGTAAGCATATCTGTTTACTTAAAACCCTCAATACTCTTATTAAAGCTAGACTTTGCAATCTTAGACGAAACTACGTTACATACTTTCTAGCTGGCCTCCAGGGAACTGAATCACATAGCAACTCTGCAACTTTCACAAAAGACTTAAATTTTAAGAATCACTTAAAGAAAAACAAAAAATTTAGTGTATGCATAAGAGGGGTAAATAATTGGAACAAAGCTCCAGACATACAGTGTATCATTCATTATATTTGAACTGACCTTTTTGCTGCTCCAAATAATTCTGTTTTCTAAAGGCAGCTTCTGGTAGTCTTTTTTTCAAAGACGACACTTTCATTACATACGTAAAATCTAGTTCATGTGGTCTAAAAAACAAAACAATATCATGCAATATAATAAACATTGAAACTCTCTATAGTTTCATACACAATATTTGTTTTTCTACTATAAATGCCAACAAAAATATTGTAACCACAAAAAACAACCTTTAAATTGGTAAACTCCAGGTCAAATTATATATATATATAATAGATTTTCAAATATATGACACCATAAACCACGGTCTGCAAATTTGTTCATATTTTTCTAAATATATGTATTTTTGGTATAAACAAAATACTCCAATGTGTGGAAGAATTATGCATACTGTAATGAGAATTTTTAATGTACCGATTGAAAACTTTTGCCAATATTTCACTGCCTACCATGCAATGTAACAGAACAAACCACACCAAAACTTTTGCATAATTTCACCTGAATTCTTTTTCCTTCTTTAAAACTAATTTTGAAATACTTACAGGGTTACAGATGCCCTCTTGCTCCCTAAATACGTCTCCAAGTTTCCTTAAAAAAAAGGACATTTCCCTATACAACTACAAAACGATTAGCAAAATCAAGAAGTTAACAATGGTATAATACAATTAATTAACCTATAGACCTTATTCAAATTTTGCCAACTGTCTCACTGAGGTCCTTTATAACAGAAGAAAAGTTTTTTATTGACCAGGCTCCTATCAGGATTACACTACATTAAGGATATGTCTCTTTAGTCTCCTTCAAACTAGAAGAGTCTGTCTGTCTTTATCTTTAATGACTTTGTATTTCTGAACAATGTACACCATTTATTTTGCAGAATGTCTCTCAATCTTGGTATGTCTGTTTCCTCCTGATCTGAGTGGCAGGAATACCACAGAAATGATATCATGTTATTCATGTGCTTCCTGATGTGATGCACAAAAATACTAATTCCATTCCTGACAATGATAAGTGCTTAGTTAAGATGGTATCGGCAGTTTTTTTTCCCACTGTAAAACCTGTATTTTTCTCTTTGTAATTAATAAGTAAGTTGTGGGAAAATACTGGGAGATAAGTATATACCATCAAACTTTCACCTACTATTTTAAGTATCCACTGATTGCCCATGATTGCTCCAACTGGTGTTGCCCATGGTGATTTTCTAATTCCATCATTCTATCTACACTTATTAGTTATATTCTATAGTAAAAAGATCTTTCCCTTCTTTGTCATTTATTCATTCACAGAATACTTACTTTATTCTATGGATAATATCTCTCCCTCTCCTTAAATAAGGCCAATAAAAAATTAATTCAAATAGCACATCAGTTTCATCTTATATTTCAATTAAGTTAAGTCTACTTTTCAATGGTTTTCATTACTAAGGACAGACTAAAAATATTTCATAAGATGCCCTTCACTGTTCTCCAAAGGAAAATATAATTCATTATAATGTAAATACACAGCAGCTACTCTAATACTATACCAGTCTAGGAAAATCATGTGACTATTAGAAAATCAAATACTGCAAATCTTAATAAAGACTCAGTAATATAATTAAGTGGCTATAATATGCTGTATCTACTATCTAGGCAAATTCAATTTTGGGGGGGAAAATCCAACTTCTAGTATCAAATCATTTTCCCATGAATGGATTAAAATACTAAAATTTAAAGAGTGAGTTGTCAAAGGTTATAAAACACTTATTTTAAGGCCAAGGTCAGAATTTAGATATGAATTTATGTCTCCTGTGTCATGATCCTAGATACTCTATGTATCTGGGCCAGAAGTACTCTAATCTAAAACCAAATACAATTGCTATATTTCATACCAGTGCCAACAAGCAAGAATTAAAAAATCAGAATTTTAAAAATTATACAAGCATTAGTAAAGAACGCAAATTCAGTACTTACAGTTGTGTTGGAACCACTATACCATAAGAGGACCACAGAGTTATTTCACACAACAAACAGCCTTGAATAATTAATTTTCCTTTCCATGGAGAGATGAGAGCTTTAAGAAACGAGGGTAAGAAAAAAATAAATTATTTTATTTATGAACAAAATATTTACTTAAAAAACTTAAAAGAATCAATTAAATAATTCCTTACCATTTTCACTGAGTTCAAGTCTAGGGGAAAAAAAGAAGCAATTTTATAAGAGCAAAGTAAACAAATACAGTAAAACAAAGTATGTATGTAATTACTTACCTGCTTTTATGAGTTGGTGCTGCCATTTTTTTAGGTTCTCTGTACTGAAAAGCAACAATTACATAAGGATGAATTTGTCTAGGTCGCTCAGTAACAGTGCTGCCTGAAAGTTCATACAGGTAATACTGAAAGAAAAAAGAATTATAATCAGGGTAGCACTACAGAATTCCTTATGTATCAAGCTGATGGCAACCCACCCAGTCCTGAAACTGAACACATTAGACACAGAAATGTACCTTAAAAATGATTTATACCTGACTCAGTTCAAAGGCACGAAAATGACTTGTCTTGCGAGAAACCTTGTTAGTATTTGCAGCCACGTGGCAATCATAGCCAGAAGATGGGCTAATATAGTTAGCTGTATAATTCTCAGATACAAACTTGACTTTTCCCTAGAATGAAAATATTATAACTCATCAGATGTATTCAAATAGCAACAAACCTTACTCTAGGATTCATTTACAAGCAGCTGAATAAAGATTTGGATGTATATGAACTAACACACAATTAACTGTGTTAAGAGCCAGAACTATAGTTGCTGGAAAATTATCTTTAAGATCAACAACAGTTTTAATTATTCATGAACCCCTTAAAATTGTATTTAAAAATTGTGTGTGTTTGGGCCTCTGAGGCAGCTGTCCACTTTTTTATTTTTAATTGTATTTTTTTCCATTACCAGTTAGTCCTCTTATACAGTGCCCCAACCCCTGCAATCACCACAGTTATCCATGTCCACGAATCCTTTTTCCTTTCTGCTTAATCTCTCCACTTCTTTTATCATGGTATCAAAGGAATACATGAATTATCCCATATTCAAGAGAACCATTTCTTTAAAATAAAATTTATATAGCTTACCAAACAGATTGGTTATTCAATGACTATAATATAGAAGATGACAAATAAAATCTAAAATTTCTAAAGATGAATTTCCAATCTGAATATTAAGTTATCAATTGTAAATTACAGACCAAGATACATCTATTACACCAGGACCTATAATTCATCAAGAACAAAATACATAGTAAAGTGCTTAAGAGACCATTGGCTCTGATTTTGAAACAGCCAACAGTAGTTCCCCGTAAAGACTTATCTTTCTCAAGGGTTACATATCTTTCAGAAAACAAAAACAAAAACAAAAACAAAAACAAAACAGCAGTTGACCTTAACATATCATGAAATATTATGCACTGATTTTTAAGGCTATTTTGAACAACATAGTGACATAGATGGGAAAAATTAAAATAACTACAAAATGTATACCAAAATGAGGTATGAGACTGCAACTTTTATTTTTATAAGAATTTAATTATTTAAAATGTTTTTTAAGATATATTTTATTGATTAGACTATTACAGTTGTCCCATTTCCCCCTTCACTCCCCTCCACCCTGTACACCCTCTCCCACCCACATTCCCCCCCTTTAGTTCATGTCCATGTGTCATAAGTTCTTTAACTTCTACATTTCCCATACTATTCTTTCCCTCCCCCTGTCTATTTTCTACCTACCATCTATGCTACTTATTCTCCATACGTTTTCCCCCTTTTCTCCTCCTCCCACTCTCCTGTTGCTAAGCCTCCATGTGATCTCCATTTCTGTGGTTCTGTTCCTATTCTAGTTGTTTGCTTAGTTTCTTTTGGTTTTGTTTTAGGTGTGGTTCTTAATAATTGTGAGTTTGCTGTCATTTTACTATACATGTTTTTTTATCTTCTTTTTCTTAGATAAGTCCCTTTAACATTTCATAAAATAAGGGCTTGGTGATGATGAACTCCTTTAACTTGACCTTATCTGAGAAGCACTTCATCTGTAAATGCAAGTTTTGCTGGATAGAGCAATCTGGGATGTAGGTCCTTGCCTTTCATGACTTGGAATACTTCTTTCCAGCCCCTTCTTGCCTATAAGATCTCTTTTGAGAAATCAGCTGACAGTTTGATGGGAACTCCTTTGTAGGTTACTATCTCCTTGTCTCTTGCTGCTTCTAGGATTCCCTCCTTTATTTTTACCTTGGCTAATGTAATTATGATGTGCCTTGGTGTGTTCCTTCTTGGGTCCAACTTCTTTGGGACTCTGAGCTTCCTGGACTTCCTGGAAGTCCATTTCCTTTGCCAGATTGGGGACGTTCTCCTTTATTATTTGTTCAAATAACTTTTCCACTTGTTGCTCTTCCTCTTCTCCTTCTGGTACCCCTATAATTTGGATGTTGGAACGTTTAAAGATGTCCTGGAGGTTCCTAAGCTTCTCATTTTTTTGAATTCTTATTTCTTCATTCTTTTCTGGTTGTTTGTTTTTTTCTTCCTTCAGGTCCATTGATGTGAGACCCCGCTTTCATTCCATTACTATTGGTTCCCTGTCCATTTTTCTTCATTTCACTTATTGTAGCCTTCATTTGTTCATCTAATTTGCGACCAAAATCAACCAATTCTGTGAGCATCTTGATCACCAGTGTTTTGAACTGTGCATCTGATAGGTTGGCTATCTCTCCGTTGCTTAAAAGGATGGGTTCTGGGGCTTTGATTTGTTCTTCTGTTTGAGCCATCTCTCTCTCACTCTCTCTCTTTTTTTTTTTTTTTTTGGTTTGGTCGAGCCTGTTACAGTAAGGGGTAGAGTCTTAGGTGTTCACCAGGGCGGGGCACCCCAGTCGCTGGGTTGTGACGTTGTATGTGGGGGCAGGGTCAAGAGGGAACAATGGCGCTTGCTCCGTTCTCTGTGGGACCTCAGTCCCTTCTGCTGCTTCCCCCGAGCAAACTGGGCCCCTCTGGTGCCAATTCCCATGTGGGTGGGCTTGTACACGCCGTGGAACCCTCCAAGGACCCCTCCTGTGAGGCTGGGTGTCTCTCCGTGCACCTCAACTCCCACAGGTGTCCTCAATCAGTGTCCCCAGGCTCTATTTCCCAGCACTGGGATCCTGGGTTATGCACACTGGCTTGCTTTACAATCGCCACCTCACTGGGTCTACCGGTTGCCACCCTTTAGCCGGGGTCTGCCAGCTGCCCCTTGAGCACTCAGGGTCCACCCGCTGCGGTCCTTCGCATCCCGGATGCCTTATGTGCCCGGTCCCAACTCTCTCTGCTCTCCATGTTTCGACTGGTGCCTGGCTGCCGGACTCCGCCCCTCCTACCGGTCTGGACGATCGGGTCTATTTCAACTTCTTGGTTGTCCGACTTCCATTCAGATCAATTTTCTATCAGTTCTGGATGTTATTCTGTTTCTGAATTGTTGTTGTCCCTATCTTGTTTGTGCATGGAGGCACGGTGTGTCCACCTATGCCTCCATCTTGGCTGGAAGTCCTAACATACATTTTTTGTTTTGTTTTGTTTTTTTGCTGTTAAGGTCCTGCCTCTTCATTTATAGCACCACTGAAGGCAATTCTTTGGTTTAAGAAGCCAAAGAATGTAAACAGTATGTACCACAACCTGTATCTGCTCTCCATCAAACATCTTACAACGTTGAGCATGGCTGGCTTTTGAGTAGTAAAGTAAGGAGCACTGAGAACAAGTAGGCAAAAACTAAATAGCAGTATCCACCAGACATGATGGTATACAGGGGCAAGAAACCAAGGGCAAGGCAATCTGACATAATTAAGAAATCAAACATTTGTTATCTAAGCTGACAGGCATACTTTCTGTGGCAGAACTATAGTACTTATCACGGAATAGGAGAGGGAGGACTGAGAGAGGAAAAGCAGTGACTGTGCCAGTGCAATGTTACTTTCCCTCCAGTTCTTGGGGACAAATTGTGAAATATAAAGTGTTTATACTCTTTAAAAAAATCAATACTGTTAGATTTATAATTAGAAAGCTAAAACATAAGCAAAAACAGCAAAAAGACCACAGAATATGTCCTCAAAAAGCCCACCAACCTCTAAAATCAGTGTTTTCCTACTACTTGAGAGAAAATTCTAATTGCAGAACTCACTTGTACTGTACTATTAAAGGGTATTTAAGAATTTCTGATTGCCCCTCAGTGAACAAGTGGTTCACAAAATATGGTACATCGATACAGTGGAATACTACGCAGCAGAAAGGAGCCCCTACCCTCTGCAACAGCATGGATGGAACTGGAGCATAATTTCATTATGCTAAGTGAAATAAGCCAGGCAGTGAAAGATAAATACCATATGATCTCACCTATAAGTAGAACCTAATCAACAAAACAAACAAACAAGCAAAATATAACCAGAGACACTGAAATAAAGAACAAATGGACAGTAACCAGAGGGGAGGGGGATAATGGGGGAAAGACGGGGAAGGTTCGTCAAGAACATGTGTAAAGAACCCACAGACAAAGCCAAAGAAGGATAAGATTAAGGGTGGATGGGAGGTGGGGGTAGATGGGGTAGAGGAAAGAGGTGGTGGGAAAATGGAGACAACTGTACTTGAACAATAAAAATAAATAAATTAAAAACAAAACAACCCTGGCTGGTGTAGCTTAGTGGATTGAATGCAGACCTGCTAACCAAAGCATTACCAGTTTGATTCCTAGTCAGGACACATGCCTGGGTTGCAGGCCATATCCCCAGTATGGGGTGTGCTAGAGGCAACCATACATTGATGGTTCACTCCTCTTTCTCCCTCCCTTCCCCATCTCTCTAAAAATAAATAAATAAAATCTTAAAAAAACAAAACAAAAGAATTTCTGAGATCAGTTAGTTATAGGTGCCACATGAAGCTATAAACAAGGTCTGGATGTTTCAGGGATAAAGAAAATAAAGATTTCTTATTTTGACATTTTAAAGCAAACAAATTCTGTTTTCTAAATTAATTTCTTATAACTATAACCATATTGTTTTACAAGCAGCTACTTGTTTTCTGTTATGTAATGTCTAAAAAGCAGCACTGTGGGACAGGAGTGAGAGGAACACTTTTCACTGAGTACCTGTTGTATTACTTCAAGGTTTTTAAAAATGTATTCATAGATCATCTGTACATAAACAAATTTTTGTCTTTAAAGGAAAGCAGAAATACCAATTGCATTTTCTGACTTTGAACAGCTATCTTTGATGACTATGTTTAGCAAATGATCTACAAAGAACATTATCAGAAAGAAATTATACAGAAGCACATTTACACTTTACCTTAATTAGATTAAAAATTACAACATAACCAGACTTTCCATGATACCATGGTCTTGCATGAAGACAGTCTGAGTATTTGGAAATGTATACACCTATAAAAACATAAAATATAGATTAATATACACTGTTAGAGATTATTTACACATACACAATTCTCATGTAGGACTACCTTTAACTGAACAAGACAACACAAAAGATAAATTAAAGTCAACATTAAAAACTGTTTTGAAACTGCTTACTTTTTAAAAACTATTTGAGGTATTCTAAAGGTACAGAAACATTACAGCTAAGATAAGACAGAACATACCTGACTGACAACCAATTTTCTACTAGGGTCTAAATTGAAAAGGGATAAAGTTTCACATTCTTGGAAAATTCTAAGTTTTTCTGTATTTTTTACCCCTCCATGCAATCATCCTGTGAAAAGATCTATGGTAATCTGATTCTCAAGTTATTTTTTGCAAAAAATAAGGGATAAAACATTTTTATCCCTTATCCACAGGGGATACATTTCAAGACCCTCAGTGGATGTCTGAAATGGTAAACAGTACTACCCTTTATATAGTATTTTTTTCCAGTACATACATACCAATGGTAAAGTTTAATTTATAAACCAGGCCAAGTAAGAGATGAACAATAATGACTGATAATACAATAGAATTATGACAACATGCTATATTAAGTTATGTAAATGTGGTATCTCATCTCTCAGAATATCTTACTGTACAGGCATACCTTGTTTCATTGCACTTTATTTTTTTGCTTAACAGATATTGTGTTTTTTACAAATTGAAGGTTTGTGGCAACCCTTCATTGAAAAAAATCTTTTGATGCCATTTTTCACAATAGCATTTTCTCTTTGTGCCTGTGTCATATTTTGGTTAATTTTCACAATATGAGGTGGGGGTAAAACTAGTGCACAGTTGTGCATACACAAAAAACACAGAAATCATTCTTGCATTATTTATTATTGAATTATTTTACATAAAATCAACTGTAAACCTACTTTGCCCCACCCTGTATTTCAAACTTTATTATTATATTTGTTGTGTTTCTCTGTGATCAGTGATGGTTGATATTACTATTATGACTGTTTCGGGGTACCACAAACCATACCCTCATAACACAGTGGACTTAATCAATAAATGTTTTGTGTTCTGACTGCTCCACTGAGCAGCTATTCCCTCCCTCCCTCCCTCTCCCTCTCCAGGCCTCCCTGTTCCCTAAGACACAACTATTTTCAAATTAGCCCAATTAATAACCCTACAATGGCCTCTAATGGTTCAAGTGAAAAGAAGTCACATGTCTCTCACTGTAAATCAAAAGTTAGAAATGACTGAGCTTGATGAAGAGGCATTTCAAAAGCAAACATGGGCCAAAAGGTAGGCCCATTGCATCAAACAATTAGCCAAGTTCTAAATGCAAAAGAAAAGTTCTTGAAGGAAATTAAAAATGATACTCCAGTGAAAGAAAGAAATTAGTCTTACTGCTCTTATAGAGAAAGTTTTAATGGTATGGATAGATCAAACTAGCCACAACATTCCCTTAAGCCAAAGCATAAAGAGCAAGATCCTAACTCTCTTCAATTCTATAAAGGCTACGAGAGGTGAGAACGCTGCAGAAGAAAAGTATGAAGCCAGGAGAGGCTGGTTTGTGAGGAAAGATGCTGTCTCCACAATATAAAAGTGAAAGGTGAAGCAGGAAGTGCTGATAAAGAAGACACAGTTAAGTTATCCAGATCTGGCAAAGATAATTAATGAAAGTGGCTACACTCAATAGATTTTCAGTGCAGATGAATCAGTCTTTAATTGGAAGATGCCATCTAGGACTTTCCCAGCTACAGAGAGGTCAATGCCGGGCTTCAAAGCTTCAAAGGATGGGCTAACTCTCTTGTTAGAGGCTATTGCAGCTGGTGACACTAAGCTAAAGCCAATGCTCATTTACTAGTCTGAAAATCATAGAGCCCTTAACAATTATGCTAATTCTACTCTGCCTGTGCTCTATAAATGGAACAAAGCCTAGAAAACAGCACATTTTCTGAGAGACAAATAAAAACACACATCTATACAAAACTTGTGAATGTACACAGCAGCCCTTTTAATAATAGACCAAAAGTGGAAACAATGTCCACCAACTGATGCATAAAAACAGATGGAATAAACCATACAAAGGAATATTATTCAGCCAAAAAGGGAATGAAGTACTGGCACATGTACAACATGGATGAATCCCAAGAACACTAAGTTAAAAAAAGTCACAAAAGATCATATATGACTCCATTTATATGCACTATTTGGAACAGGCAAATCCACAGAGGCAAGAAGTAGAGTACTGACTGCTTGGGCTAAAAGATAGTGGGGAATGGGGAGTGCTAACAGGTACAGGATTTCTTAGGGTGATAAAAATAGTCTAAAATTGATGTGCTGCACAATTCTGCAAATATACTAAAAAAACATGGAATGTACACTTTAAATGGATGAATTGTCTGGTATGTGAATTTTACCTCAAAAAAGGTATTTTTTTAAAAAGGGTAGCAAGAACCTTGCCATGAAGCTCAATTTTTCTCAATCTTCATCTCCAAATTCTGCAGCACCCAACATAGCTCAATAGCCTTCCATAGATCCTCCCTTTTTCTACAAAACTGTTTCCTGATTCTTCATTCACTGAACTGCTCTTTACTCTTCCTTCTACACCTCCCTCTACCCCCACCCCTTGGTATAGAACGACACAAAAGTTCTGTTCTTTGCCATCTTTGTCCTTCTATACTGACCATGTAACAGTATGTTTGGCTTCAACTAATACCACCTCCCCACCTTGACCCCCAATCTTGATTCCTAATTCCTTTTCCAATTAATTTTACTACCACTAGGGTATCTTTCAGAAACACTTCTGAAGATCTCATTATTTCTCAAATTTAACTCATGACAGTAGTAGAGTCCATTTACTAAGAGTTTACTAGGTTTGCACTGTGCTTACCATTTTAGAGTCTCACGTATCCTCATAACATATATAGAAGACAATTTTATCTATTTTACAAATGACAAAACTGAAGCTTAAAGAAATTTAGTGCTAATCCATATTCTTAACCATAAAATTACCTTTTCTCTTTTATCAGCTTCCCTATAGATCTCCTTTCCTTCTGTGTCCCTTCTCTACCAGCAATATCACTGCAGTGTAAGGTTAAATCCTTATCTTTGATTATTTCCTTTCTCTTGCTCCTCACATTCCATAGTTGCCAAGTTTGGTCAGTTCTATCTGTTCTCTATTCCTATTGTCATTATGATGATGTAGAAGAGAGCCTCACTAACCCTGGGTGTCTATAATAATCTCTTGGCATCAAAAGATACCTTCAGTATCTGCTCTAGTCCAACCAACCTTTGAAAATAAGTTCTGACTGTGTAACTTCTATTGGAAAACCTTAAGTCTTAGGCTCAAAGCTCATTTATATTATCAAGTTCTGATCCTAAACATTATTCATCATTAACGAAACTCGCTTTTGATATGGGTACTTTAATGAAATAAACTATAACTTGCTTCATCTTGTAAAATAAGAGATTCTTTATTCTTACCTTTTGCTGGGTCACCCAGAGTGGTAATAGCACTGCTGCCAATACAGAGTCCACGCTGACATACCAATTTTGCCTTTAAACAAAATAATAGTACTTTGCTTATCGTATTAGTCTGGGAGAGGTAATGAAATAACACTATAATCTATAGGTCTTCAAATAAATACAGACTTTTTACCGTGTGTGTGTGTGTGTGTGTGTGTGTGTATGGCACAAAGCAAGATTATATAAAGCAACTGTATTTGGTTAATAGTTCAAAGTTTTTCATGAAATTTACCATTTCTGTTAATAAAAACATCACCAGTTTTTCAGAGAGAATCAAAATAAATAAAAATAAATAGGATTACAGACAAGTCCTCTCTTAAAGATATCCTTTTCAAATATAGCTTTGGAAATGTCTTACTCCCAAATGTGTTTTGTAGTATGAATCTACAGCATATCTTATTTGGAAGCAGATGATTAAGCCAATAAATAAACTTTTCTGGTATTACTATCTTTATTATATACTAATACTGAACATTCTTTAAGCAAATCTACTCTTGTTCTTTAAAAATTATTAACTCAACCAAAACATTACCTTTGAATTGTGTTAAAATTGTATCTAGGTGCCAAACACATCTTTGGAAACACACCCTGCACACAGTTTCCTTCTTGCACAAGTTAGATACAAGCAACAATACGGTTGTTTATGAAACAATTTCAAGTACTGGTAACTAGAATGCTGAAAATGTTCATCTTACCCCCAAAACTATGTCATTTAAACTTGAAAAACCTCCGTAAAGAATGGAAAGTATCACCCTGGCTGGCGTAGCTCAGTGGATTGAGCGTGGGCTGCGAACCAAAGTGTCGCAGGTTCGATTCCCAGTCAAGGTACATGCCTGGGTTGCAGGTCATGACCCCCAGCAATCGCATATTGATGTTTCTCTCTCTCTCTCTTTCTCTCTCTCTCTCTCTCTCTCCTTCCCTCCCTTCCCTCTCTGAAAATAAATAAAATCTAAGAAAAAAAAGAATGGAAAGTATCTATGTAAACAATGATAGAATGGAGAAACATCCACTCATTCCATTAAAAGGCATTACCAATACCTAAGAAACTTGTATTAATCCAAATCTCACCATGAGAGCCTACAAATGTATCTAAAACTAAAAAGGACCTATAAAAAGTTGTAGAAATCAAATCTCTTTCATAACTAGCTTTCAAATGGCATTTAGATTGTCAACAAACTAAGTAATAAAAAAAGACAGATGAACTGGTAATTTTACAATACTTATGTAACTAAAACACCAGTATTTAAGTTTAATGATACATTATTAATGGATATATTAATCCACAAAATTAATGTTATACAACCTAATTCCCTTACCTGATTTTCAGTTTCAAAGAGAAGAAACCCGTAAGTTTCTTGAAGTTCTTCCTGAGTATAGTTACTTGCTTTTTTTTCTTGGTAAAAAGTTCTGTACTGTATAAAAAGAGAATAACCAAATGCTATATGTCATTCTGCCTTGCAAGTTAATTTTCAGAAATGTATCATCTGAATTTCACCTGCTAAAAAACTAATAAAATTTATTATTTTTCTATTCCCTAGAATAAATATATTATTACCTTCCAAGTGACTGTTTCCAAGGATCTTTTATCTAATCTGAAAAGTAATAGCTTAAAAGAACTAGGCTAATATACTATAAATGATGGTTCTTTAAAGCTAAAAATAAAACTAACACACAGACACAGTGTGTACCAAGCACCTCACCTCATTTAAGAAAATGTCATTTTTCACCAAAGTCACTTGACTGTACTGAAAACCATGCTCAGATGCAGAGTCCAAGTAAGAAGTATGGAGAATTGAAACTGCCCTCTGGAAGACAGAGTCTGAACTCAAGGACACTGTCTCAAAAACTGTAAAACACAAACAAAAATAATGCAACTGTTTAAGATAACCAAAGGATGGCATTAAAATTGGTACAATAAATATCACTGAAACTTGATCTATTTTCTTCCTGTGTAACTAGGAATTTCACAATATGTTTTGGCTGTCATATCTGTACTATCTTAACTCAAAAGACCTCTCATGTGAAGAAAATAATGTAAATGAATTATGATTGAGGGGGAATTACTTTCAATACAAGAGTAAATGTACCCTGCCAGATCCCTTATGGCTTGTGGTTTAAAGCTGGGTGCTGAAATGGCAACTGGTAAAAGCAGATGTGGCTGTACTCTCAAGTTGATGGCCAGCAATCACTCAGCCCCATGTTTCTCATCTTTACGATTTTTAAAACTTATGCCATATTTTGATAAATTCACTCTTCCCGTCTTCTCATCAAATCCCCAAGTCAGTCTGTTAAGTTCTTTTTAAGGGACCTACTCAGCAAACACATTAGAAATCATTGCTATCTTTGGGGTTTCTCACTCATTTAGATACGTCTATTGAACTTTACTTCTTCTGGTTTTTATTGTAAAATCACTTTTTTCGTTTTTACAAAAATAAAACTTTATTTTTTTTTAAAGTACCTTTTTCAAACCATACCCATGTGCCACCCCACATTATTCTGATATGCCCTTCCCCTGAGAGGCATGTTTCCTAATTGAGAATTGCTGACTGAATCCAATAATTCTCTTGATGTTGAGCCTTTGTGCCTTTTGATTTTACAATTCTTTAGCAAGAACCAAGCCTAATGAATTCTCATGACGTTTAACCATTTGATTTGTTTACTTCCTTCTATTTTTATCCTCTCTACTTTCTTTAACAAGGAAGGGGAGGGTGTAAAAACTGATAATTGATAAATAATAAAGAGAATGGAATAACTTATATAGCACTGTATGTTTTACTCATATAGTACAAATAAGTACATTAATATGGCTTCCTACTCTTACCAGAACTCTGCAAGGTAAAATTTAAAAGTTAAAGACAAAAACCGTATTATTTAAAATTAACTTATGAACAACAGGTAAGAAAAAAAGAAACTAGACTCCCCCAGTAATGAAAATAAACATTTCAATTAAATTAATCTGGGCTAAACTGTCCTAACACTTCAATTATAAAGGTAGCTTAAAATGCTTTAATAAACAAAACTTCCCCTTATTGATAATGAAAGATTATAAATAGCAAGGAAAGAAAGAAAGGATAAAATACTTAAAAATATTTTCAAGTGGTACATCGGATCCATTACAATTCTGTTTTACTTTCTCTCAGTTTTACTTTCTCCTTCAATATCAGTATACCAGTGCTGTACAAAATAAAGATATTCTAAAGAGACTAAAATAGCAAAACACCTGTGGTAATTAAAATTCTGCCTTTTGGTAGCTATGTTACTCAAAACAAACTGGGAGGCCTATGCCTTTGTAAACTCATCTTACAAATAATCTGCACTGCTAGCTCAAATATAAATCAGGATTATTTTAAAAAATTTAATTTTGGAAGCCTTGTATTTAATATTTTTAAAAAGGCAATATGATATTAAAAATATAAGTATATTCTGAGGCTCGATATTTGAGAAATATATTGCTGATGGTGATAGAAACAAAAGTTATCACAGCTTTGAAAAGGAACCTTCTATGATTATCAACTTCTCTAAATTCCACAAGATATTAATAGGTGGGGGCCGGTTTTATATTTTAGAAGCACTAAATACTACATATATCTCTATTTTTGAGTATCAATGTACAATAAACTTAAAACTGTAAAAGTAGTGTAACAAAAAAAAAACCTGTCTAACATAGTGTTTCCCTAATACGTGTGGTCACAGAACACTATACCAGTGTGTAGAAAACTGTTTCCAATAAAGCTATTAATAAAGATAATGATTTAAAATAAACAAGGAGAGTCCTGACAGTGTGGTTCAGTTGGTTGGAGAGTTGTCCTGAAAACTGAAAGGTCACAGGACCAATTCCTGGTCAGGGCACATGTATGGGTTGCAGGTTCGGTCCCAGTTAGGGCGTGTGCAAGAGGCAACTGATGGATGTTTCTCACATAGCTGTTTCTCTCCCTCTCATCCCTTCTTTCTAAAATCAGTAAGCATGTACTTGGGTGAGGATAAAAAAAAAAAAGTAAAAAAAGAAAAGAAAGAAAAATTTTAAAAAATAAACAAGGAGAAACAAGTAGAAAATAAATTACTTTGTGCATATGTATTTTTATTTCTAAAACCATTTCTTTATGGTTAAAAATGCTTTCCTTTTAGGTCAGCATCCCCTAAATAGCAATATATTTGTAAGAGTAATCATTTTACAGTTAGAAGGAAAAGTATTTCAAAAGCCAAGTTGTTGGGAAACCAGAGTAAATATTGAATCTTTCATGACTTTATATTAAATTACTTCAATTATACTCTCAAGAAAGCACAAGTTTCCCGCTCTATAAATAAGGAGGCAGATGAGAATTTTACTGATAAGTTATTTAACATTGTTCATTCTTACACAATGTACTTTTATTTAACAGTCTAACTAGAGTACAAAACAATCTGAGCACTAAATAAATTAATGACCTTATTTTTGCTCAGCAATACACATGCTTTATTTATACATTCAGGGTTATCAGAGTATTAGGAGAATGAAGAGGGGATGACTGCAAAACAAAAACAAAAACAAAACAAAACAAATCCCACCTAAAACAACATCTAAAAAGGTTACTTGAAAAGTACCTATCTGTAAAGTAGAAAAAGTGTCTCTTAGGGCTTAAGTGACCAATAGAGAACACATGGAGAAAATTTAAGTCCAATCACAATGACTCTGGAAATTGAGTTAAAATGCTTTCCTATAGCACCTGGCTTTGGGCACACTTCTCTATTTGTGGGCTCAATCTGAAAAGTTAAGTCAAGCTCAACACAAAGTGGGATCTGCTTAACACACCCTGCTATTCTCCCCTTTTCAAAATTCATCACAGAGACAGAATATGTCTGGTTTTGATGCTTTTCTCTTTTAACTTCTAACGAAAGGGATCAGAAAATAATAAATCAATTTCTGATTCTATGTCACAGGCATCTTTTTCATTCTATAATCATCTGGTCTGAAATCAAATAATGAGATGAACTAGTGCCAACAACTCAAGTGTCACAAAACTGAAAAAAACCAACCACTTCTACATCTCCCAGGACTTTCATGACTACATCTCCTATTTGTGCATTAAGCAACAGTGCTCATTATCAACATAAACACTCAAAACCAACAATATCTGCCATTAAAGGCCCTTATAAATATTCCCTACAGATGGACTGCAAACTACATCTGCTAATATGTCTGTACATACTTTATCTAGTCTAAGCAGGCCATTTGATAGTTGTTGAAGGAATAGCCCATTCCTTAATTATCTAGTCCTAAAATATATTACCTTTATTTTTAAGATATTAAAGAATTACCAGTTTAAGATAGAGCACCATTTGGCAGGGCCTAACAAAAACTTAAATGTGCACAATGAAAAACCATTCCATTTCTTAAGATCTATTCCTCAGAAATCCTAGCAGAAGAGCACAGGATATACATACAAGAGTGTTCCATGCACAAGCATTGATAAGAGCAAAAACACAGGAGATAGCCTAAATTGCCATCAAAAGGGATACTGTTGCATTGCATCTACTGGAATAAATCTGCATATATTGACATATGAAGATGTCTTTAATAACATGCATTATATCATGGCATTTTGGTTTAAAAAATACATTACAAATTACGTGTTTAAAAGTATGCAGATAGAATCCACCAAGAAGACATAAATATTGTAAATATATATACACCCAATATAGGGCCACCCAAATACATAAAGAAAATCTTAGAGGACTTCAAGAAAGATATTGACAGCAACACAATTATTGTGGAGGATTTTAACACCCCACTATCAATATGGACAGATCTTCCAAACAAAATATCTACAAAGATATTGTGGCATTGAACAATACCCTAGATGAAATGGGCTTTACTGATATATACAGAACCCTCCATCCCAAAGAAGCTACATACACATTTTTTTCAAATGTACATGGAACATTTTCAAAGACTGACCACATGATAGGACACAAAACAAGCCTCAACAATTTCAAAAAAAATTGAAATCATACCAAGCAATTTCTCGGATCACAAGGGACTGAAACTAGAAACCAACCCCAAGGGAAAAAACCCAAAACACTCAAATTCATGGAGATTAAATAGCATGCTATTAAACAATGAATGGGTCAAGAATGACATTAGGGAAGAAATCAAAAGGTTTCTGGAAACTAATGAAAACGCAACCCAAAACTTATGAGACACAGCCAAGGCAGTCCTGAGAGGGAAGTTCATAGAGATACAGGCCCACCTAAAAAAGTTAGAAACATTTCAAACAAACAACCTAACCCTACGGAACTATTAGGGTTCAAGAATTCCAGGAACAACAACAAAGACAGCCCAGAGCAAGAAGAAGGAAGGAAATAACCAAGATCAGAGCAGAATTAAATGACATACAGACTAAATGCACAATTCTAAAGATCAATGAATCCAACAGCTGGTTCTTTGAAAAGATAAACAAAATCGACAAGCTTTTAAGCAGACTCATCAAGAAAAAAAGAGAGAAAACCCAAATAAACACAATCAGAAATGAAAGAGGAGAGATTACAACAGATACCACAGAAATACAAAGGACTGTAAGAAATTACTACGAGGAACTGTATGCCAGAAAATTTGAAAACCTAGATGAAATGGAAAAATTTCTAGAAAAATATAATCTTCCAAAACTCAATAAAAAAGCAGAAAGCCTGAACAGACCAATAACAACAAAAGAAATTGAAGCACTAATCAAAAAACCCCCAACACACAAAAGCCCTGGACCAGATGGTTTCACAGGAGAATTCTACAAAGCATTTAAGAAAGAGCTAACCCGTATCCTTCACAGACTATTTTAAAAAATCCAAAAAGATGGAAGACTCCCAAACTCTTTTTATGAGGCCAACATCATCCTAATTCCAAAACCAGATAAAGACACAACAAAGAAAGAAAACTTCAGGCCAATATCGCTGATGAACATTGATGCTAAAATCCTCAACAAGATACTGGCAAACTGCATCCAACAGTACATTAAGAAGGTCATACACCATGACCAAGTGGGATTCATTCCAGGTATGCAAGGATGGTACAATATTCGCAAATCAGTAAATGTAATACATCACATAAACAAAAGCAAAGACAAAAACCATATGATATCAATAGATGCAGAAAAAGCATTTGATAAGGTACAGCACCCATTCATGATAAAAACACTCAGCAAAGTGGGAATAGAGGGAGCATTCCTCAACATAATAAAGGCCATATATGAGAGACCTACAGCCAACATTATACTCAATGGCCAAAAATTAAAATCTTTTCCACTAAGATCAGGAACAAGACAAGGCTGTCCACTTTCACCACTTCTATTCAATATAGTACTGGAAGTTTTAGCCACAGCGCTCAGACAAGAAAAAGAAATAAAAGGAATCCAAATTGGAAAGGAGGAAACAAAACTGTCACTGTTTGCAGATGACATGATAGTATACATAGAAAATCCTATAGACTCCACCAAAAAACTGCTTGACCTAATAAATGAATTTGGCAAAACAGCGGGATACAAATTCAATATCCAGAAATCAAAGGCATTTCTGTACACCAACAATGAAACAGCCGAAGCAGAAACCAAGAAAAAAATCCCATTTGAAATAGCAAAAAGAAAAATAAAATACCTAGGAATAAACCTAACCAAAGAGGTAAAAGACCTGTATTCAGAAAACTACATAACACTGAGGAGAGAAATCAAGGAAGACACAAACAAATGGAAACAAATACCGTGTTCATGGATTGGAAGAATTAATATCATGAAAATGTCCATACTACCAAAAGCAATTTACACATTCAATGTAATACTTATTAAAGTACCAATGGCTTATTTCACAGACATAGAACAAACACTTCAAAAATTTATATGGAACCATAAATGACCCTGAATAGCTGCTGCAATTTTGAGAAAGAAGAGTAAAGTAGGAGGGATCACAATACCTGACACTAAACTATACTACAAGGCCCCTGTAATCAAAACAGCCTGGTACTGGCATAAAAACAGGCACATGGACCAATGGAACACAACAGAGAGGCCAGAAATAAACCCAAGTCTCTACAGTCAATTAATATTTGACAAAGGAAGCAGCAACATAAAATGGAATAAAAATAGCCTCTTCAACAAATGGTGTTCGGAGAACTGGACAGCTACGTGCAAAAAAATGAAACTCGAGCACCAACTTACACCTTATACAAAAATAAATTCAAGGTGGATAAAAGACTTAAATATAAACTGTGACACCATTAAAGTCCCAGAAGAGAACATAGGCAGGAAAATCTCAGATATTTCACGCAGAAACTTTTTTACTGACATGTCTCCTAGAGCAAGGGACATAAAGGAAAGAATAAACATATGGGACCTCATCAAAATAAAAAGCTTTTGCACAGCTAAAGAAAACAGTATCAAAATAAAAAGAGAACCAACTGTATGGGAAAACGTATTTGCCAATGATACCTCAGACAAGGGTTTAATCTCCAAAATATATGAAAAACTTACACGACTCCACTCTAAGAAGACAAGTAACCCAATTAAAAAATGGGCAAAGGACTTGAACAGACACTTCTCCAAGGAGGACATACAGAAAATTCAAAGACACATGAAATGATGTTCAATATCACTAGCTATCAGAGAGATGCAGATTAAAACCACAATGAGATACCACTTCACACCAGTCAGAATGGCCATCATAAACAAAGCAACAAACAAGTGTTGGAGAGGTTGTGGAGAAAAGGGGGACCCTAGTGCACTGTTGGTGGGACTGCAGACTGGTACAACCACTATGGAAAGCACTATGGAACTTCCTCAGAAAACTAAAAATGGATCTGCCTTTTGACCCTGCAATTCCACTGCTGGGACTATATCCTAAGAACACTGAAACACCAATACAAAAGAACCTTTGCACCCCGATGTTCATAGCAGCACAATTTACAGTAGCTAGGTGCTGGAAGCAACCTAAGATGCCCATCAGTAAATGAATGGATCAAAACACTATGGTACATTTACACAATGGAATTCTATGCAGCAGAAAGAAAGAAGGAGCTCCTACCCTTTGCAACAGCATGGATGGAGGAGGAAAGCATTATGCTAAGCGAAACAAGCCAGGCAGTGAAAGACAAATATCACATGATATCACCTTTAACAGGAACCTAAACAACAAAACAAAGAAAGAAGCAAAATATAACCAAAGACACTGAAATAGGGGACAGACTGACAGTGACCAGAGGAGAGAGAAGAGGGAATTTCAGGGGAGAATGGGTAGGGTTTACAGGAACAAATTTAGAGGACACATGGACAAAAATTAGGGGTGGGGGGTAATGGGGGGAAAGAGGGAAGGGTTGGGTGGGTGGGCTGGAATGGGAGTAAGTGGGAGAAAACTGTACTTGAACAATGATTAAAATAAAATAAAAAAAAAGAAAATATTTTATACATCAAAAATTCCAAACTCAATAGGTTAACAGTGGCTATAGTTGGATAAGAGAACTTTTTAATGTGATAGCATTTTGGGAGAGAAGAGGAGGCTTTTACTTTTTTTAATTAAATATTCCTCATGCTATAAAAAAAAAGTATGCAGATAAAAATCTAGAAAAATGGGAAACGAAATGGTTAACAGTGTTTAAACCAGTGATTACTGAAATTGCGAAGTGGATAAAAGGGGAATTTACACTGTGTACTTTATACATATAACTACAATTTAGGTTTTTCCTACATAAGCATGTATTACTTCTATTTAAAGTATCTTAATTCAGAATCAAGTAAAATGAATCATAATTTCAAAAAGATACAAATAGGGAAATGTGACAATTTTCCTTAAATACCTTTTGTGATGCAATTTGAAAACTGAATTACTTATCACTTATGGACTAATGATTATAAGAACTTTGTAGCCATTGGAAACTATAATTTTTTAAAAGTCCTCCAATTTAATCTGATCAAAATTAAAATTTTAAAAGTTTTATTGGTCTACTTTGAATTCATTACTAATAACTTACTGCATTTAGTTTAATACCCACTCTTTTCTGATATGAACCCTGTCTTGGTCTTCTCTAAGAGAGAATGTAGCTGGGAGGGTGGTCTTAATTCATTTTCACCAAGTATACCCCCAGAGTTCTTGACACAGTTCTGTTCTCTGTTAATGTCATAAATGCTAAAATGAAAAAAGAAAAAAATTAAAGCATAAAGTGAGTAGTTGTATTTATAACATATGTAGTATATAAACAAATGTTTATCGAACATCTAATTTGCATTAGGTACTACTCTATAATGTTTACCCTCTTTGACAATTCTACAAAATTAAGAGCTAAATTTGCTCTATGGGCAGTAACACAAAAAAGGAAATGCCTTTCCTCCAATATATTTTTAAAAAATATATTGAATATTTTGTCCACAGAATTAAATTATGCTAATAGGAATCCCATTTGCCTCACTGGAGTGTTCAGATTCAGTCTGGACTTGTACCCTCTAATACTACTGCCTAGCTTTGTGACTACTACTGACTACCTTTGTGATCTTGCTGGGGGATGCTGAGATATAACACTGACCAATAGAAGTTCAACACAATTCCAGTTTGTGGAAATTGATTACCTGATTCGGAAACTTATGTGGGAATTCAAAGGAATTATAACAGCCAAAATAATTTTGGAAAGGAAGAACCAAGCTGAGGAACTCATCACCTAATTTCCAGAATTACTACAAAGCTAAAGTAGTCAAGACTGTTGTGTTGATGTAAAGATAATACATACAGATCAACAAAACAGAATAGAGAACTAAAATACTGATTTTCAGCAACAATGTCAATATAATTCCATATGAAAAAGCCTCTTTACAACAAATTGTGCTGTAACAACCAAAAATGGAAAAATCCACAAACCCCAACCCCTAACTAAAACTATAAAATTCAACTGAAAATGAATCAGACTTAATATAAAAACTAAAACTATAATGTTTCTAAAAAAGATCATAGAAAAAAACCTTCTTGATGGTAGAGCATGTAACGATTTCTGAAAGGCACAAAAACCAGTTACCATAAAAGAAAAATGGAGACATTAGACTTTACACACATTAAAACCTTCTGATCTTCAAAAAATATTTGAGAAAGACTTGTGCCCAAAATATATAAAGAACTCTTAGACATACTTCACAAGACATAACGAAGTACACAAGAAAATGGCAAACATTGTTAGTTGTCAGAGAAGTGCCAATTAAAACAATAAAATACTACTCACCCACTAGAATGACAAAAATTAAAAAGACAGAAAATACTAAGTGTTGATAAGGATGAGGAACAACTTGAACTCTCATACATTCCTGATAGAAATATAAAGTTATACAGTCAACTGGGAAAATAGTTTTGCAATTAAACATACCCTTACTATATTGCCCAGAAATTCGATTCTTAGGTAGTAATCCAAGAGAAATGAAACATATGTCTGTACATGAATGCTCTGTACATGAATGTTCAGAACAGCATTATTCATAGTAGGCTACAACTAGAAACAACCTAAATGTTTATCAATAGGTGAGTGGATAAATACACTATGGTACATTCATGCAATATACTGGTACTCAGCAATAAAAAAGAAAAATTGATACATGCGTGAACCTCAAAAACATTAAACTGGGCAAAATAAGCCAGACCTAAAACAGTACATGCTGTAGGATTCCGTTTATATGAAATTCTAGAATAAAACTAATCTGTAGTGATAAAAATCACACCAGTGGTTGCCTGGGGTAGAGGACAGAAATACAGAAACTGACTGCAACTGAGGCAGGCATAAGAGAACTTTCTGGAGTCTCACTGAACTACATACTTATAACGTGTTCAAGTACTAAATATTGATACTATATAGAACACAATCTCTGACCAAAATCCAGTAAAACTACAATGCAACCATAAAAAATTAATCTTAAGAGCCCATGTTTGGAATTGAAGAAAAACCTTTGAAAAATCAATGAACTAAAGAGTGAATTCAAGAACTTAAAAAACAGAGAAACAGTAAGTTCAAAGAAAATAAGAGAAAGAAACAAATAATAAAATCTGAAATAAATAGAACAAAAAAACACAGAGCAGGGGCAAAAGAGGATATTTGAAAAAATAATGTATCATCAAATTATTATTCTCTTAAAGATTTTATTTGTTTATTAAGAAAGGCAGGGGAAAGAGATGGAGAGAAACATCAATGTGTGGCTGGCTGCCTCTCCTGCGCTCCCTACTGTGAACCTAGCCCACAACCCAGGCATGTGCCCTAACAGGAATTGAACCAGTGACCCTTTGGTTCACAGGCCCACACTCAATCCACTGAGCCACACCAGCCAGGGCTTATAAAATTATTTTTTTAAAAGGCACATAAAACATTAGAAATAAAAAGAGGTGTGATCTATATATACTATAAATGTGAAAAATAGAAATAATTATATGACAAAATGTGAATTGATAACATAAAAGAATTCCCTAGAATACAATTTATCAAAACCTACCTAAGAAAATTAGGAAACCAGAATATACCTATCAATGTTAAGTAACTGATAACAGTTGTTTAATTGTTATAGGCATGTAAGTGTCAGGCCCAGAAGTTTTCAAAATAAAAATTTTTCTCAAGAACAGGAATCAGGAACATATTATTTTATAAGGCTAGCCTAATCTTGATAGAGAAACCAGAAAAGAACAGTTGACCCAGCAATTCCACTTCTGGGTTTTTATCCAAAGAAAATAAAACTACTAATTGGAAATCATATATGTACCCCTATATTTGCTGTAGCATTATTTACAGTGGTCAAGATATGGAAGCAACCTAGGTGTCCATTGATAGATGAATGGATAAGAAAGAGGTGATATATATATATACATATATATATATATACACACATATATATATATATATATACATACATATATATATATATATACATACATATATACATACATATATATATATATATATATATATATATATATATATATATATGCACAATGGAACAGTACTCGGCAATAAAAAATGAAATCTTATTTGCAACAAAATGGATGACCTAGGCAAGGGTGTCCAACCTTTTGGTGTCTCTCTAGGCTGGACTGGAAGAAGAAAGAGTTGTCTTGGGCCACACACTAAATACACAAACACAAACAAAAACTGATGAGCAAAAAAAAGGTTTTAAGTAAATTTACAATTTTGTGTTGGCCCGCATTCATAACCATTCTGGGCTGCCACGGGCTGCAGGTTGGACACCTGAGTCCTAGAGTGTATTATGCTAATTGAAGTCAGTTAGGCAGAGAAAAAAGAATACTGTATGGTTTCACTTATATTTGGAATCTTAATATAAAACAAACAAAACAAGAACAGTCTCATAGAAACAGAGACCAAAGGAATAGTTACCAAAAGAGAGGGGATGAAAAGGGGAAGGATGACAGATGATTGACTAGAATTAGTGGGGTAATCAAATTGTGAAGTATAAAAATGTTGAATCACTGTATTGTACACCTAAAACTAATATAACCAATATAAGACTGTGTACTTAAATTAAAAAATTAATTTATAAAGTGTAAGCCCTGGCTGGATGGCTCAGTTGGTTGGAGGATTGTCTCATACCCCCAAAAATTGCAGGCTTGATTCCTGGTCAGGACACATACATACCTGGGTTTCAAATTCAACCCCTGGTAAGGATGTATATGGGAGCAACTGATTGATATTTCCCTTACATTGATGTTTCTCTCTCTCTCTCCTCCACCCCTCTTCTCTCTCTAAAATTAGTGAATATGTTCTTTGGGTAAGGATTAAAAATACAAAGTATAAAAAAAGACCATTTTAAAGCAATGTCACCAACAAAAATAGATACTGTAACATAAAAAGTACTTTCTTTAAAGTTAGAAAGACAGTGATCTCTAGTAATACCTTCTAATTAATGCTAGGTTTTTAGTGGTCAATTCCTTGACTGAAGTTTCCCTTCTCATTTACTGATCAACTAAAGTTTGTCTTCCAGTTGTTTTCCCAAGAAAAACTCATATAAAAAAGACCTGAAGCCCTAAATGTTCAAAACAACCCATCAATAGTCATTATAACCAAAGGCCAGCTTGGCAGGACAAAAAAAAAAAAATCCTTGGCTCACTTTTCTTTGAGTATCTTGCATGTGGTTCATCAGTTTTCTGGTGTTGTGTTCTGCCACCAACTTGCTTTTCTTTCCCTTACAATATGATCTTTTGCCAGTCGAAAATATTTTACCAGGATGTCCCAGTTCTGGGCCAGTTTTCCTTGGAATATGATGTACCCTTTCATTAGGAAGATTCAAATATGTATATGTGTGTGTGTGTGTATTTTATTGCAGGGTTTTGATTTTCTTCTTTGGGTGCTCCAGTTTAGGGTATTTTGGAACTATTTTAGCCATCTCCCATATCATTATCTCATTATTTGCTTTTTAAAAATGTTTTTATTTCTGTCTTGTTTTTAAAACTATGGCAAAATATACATAGGATTTCAATTCTACCTTTATGTCTTCCATATGTATCTCATCATTTATTCTTTGTTTTTGAAAGGGTTTAATCCTTTTCTTCCCTTTCTTTTCTGTTCTTCCAGTTCCCATTTTATATCTTCCTACTGTCTGGCTGCCTTTTTCTCAACTTCTTGTATTTCTGCTTTGTGATCTTTCGTCGTAAGTTCTATGCTTCATTAATTTATTTTAACATACATAATTAACATAGTATGCAATTCACCTGTTTAAAGTGTACAATTTGATGGCTTTTAGTATATTCAGAGGTATGCAACCATTACCACTATTATTTTTAGAACACTTTCATCCTCCTGCAAACCCCTGTATCATTTTAGCTATCCTCCTCTCCCCTCATTACTCCCTACCCCTGGGCCTACGTCACTAGTAATTTACTTTGTCTCTAAAGACTTGTCTATACTATACCATTACATATAAATGGAATTACACAATATGTGGTCTTTGTGACTGGCTTCTTTCTCTTAGCATGTTTTCAAGGTTCATTCATATTGTAGCATGTACTTCATTCCTTTTTATGGCCAAATAATATTTTATTTTATGGATAAACCACATTTTACTTATCCAATCATCACCTGATGGACACTTGGGTTGTTTTTACTTTGGGACTATTATGAATAATGCTGCTAGGAATATCTGTGTACAAGTTTTTAGGTGAGCATGTTTTCATTTCTCTTAGATATATATGAGGTCTGTCCAGGCAAAGTCCAGCCATTGTTAATGTAGCAAGAATAGTTTGTGCAACATCGGTGTAACCTGGCAGCCAAGGAGAGGACTGGAATGCACAAGTGAACAATGACAACTTCAGTGTACTAGTCAGTGGAGGTAGGAGACACAGCTGAGTGAGCATGTGTGCTGTGTAGCTGTCGCACTCAAAATGACTGAGCGAGTAGAGCAATGAATCTGCATCAAATTTTGCATTAAGCCTGAACATTCCTCTGCAGAAAGTATTCAGATGATACAGACGACCATAGCTATGGGCAAGTGGCGACTGGCAGCTTCATCATGATAATGTGCCTGCTCATGCATCATGCTTCTGGCAGAGTGTTTTGGTGAAACATCAAATCACCCAGATGACTCAGCACCCCTACAGCCCAGATTTGGTGCCCTGCAACTTATGGCTTTTCCCAAAACTAAAATCACCTTTGAAAAGGTAGAGATTTCAGAATGTTGATGAGATTCAGGAAAATACAACAGGGCTGTTGATAGTGATTGGGAGAACTGTGTGAGGGCCCAAAGTGCCTACTTCGAAGGGGACTGAGGCATCACTGTTCTTGGTGCAATGTTTCTTGTATCTTATATGTTCTTTAATAAATCTTTATTTTATATATTACATGGCTGGCTACCTTGTGAACAGACCTTATATATAAATTTTTGTTGCTGTACAGTATTTTTTCCTTTATGCATTATTATTTTTGCCATACTTAATCTTAAAAACAAAATTAAGATATTCCCAAATAAAAGAAAGCTGTTCAACACAGAAAAATGTCCTGCCATGAATTGATTCAGGGAAAGAAAAGCATGTGTGTGTGTGTTTCTCTGTGCACATGCACATGTGTGTGGTCTTAAAGAATATACACCACAATTTAAACAGTAGTCATCTTGCCCTGGCTGAGTGCTCAGTTGATTGATGCACCATCCCATACACTAAAAAGTTGTGGGTTCGATTTCTGGTCAGGGCACCTATCTATGTTGCAGGTTCGATTCCCAGTTGGGGTGCATACGGAAGGCTACTGATCGATGTCTGTCTGTTTGTCTGTCTCTCTCAAATCAGTAAGCATGTCCTTGGCTAAGGATTACAAAAATAAATACATAAGTAATGATCATCTTCTGTACAACACTTACCAATATCTGATATTTTTGTTTATTTGATTATCCTCCCACCACCAGATTAACAATTTCATAAATACAGGCAATCTGTCCTTTTCCATGCTGTATCTCCAGTGCCCAGAATAGTGTCTAGTACACAGTAAAATTTCAACAAACATTTATATAATGAATGAATGAATTCATTTTCCTGATCATTTCTCTACTTAAAACCCTGAAGTGGCTTCTTTTTGCCCTCAGATGCAATGCACACTCCTGCCTCAGCCATGTAAAATCTAGCCCTCGCTAACAAAATTACTATTAAGTTCTAGCTACACTGATCTTTCCAATTCAAGCTCTTTCATCTCTTCAGGCTTTTGTGCTGGTTATTTCTGACTGGAATGAGTTTTCTCCCATTTTGTCCATGGCTTAACTCCCTCTCTTCCTTTAGTGTAATCTAGAAGTTACCCTTCAGATAAACCTCTGATCACCTAAAGTAGGTGTTTTCTTAAAAGCACTCACTGTAACTGCAATTACTTTATCAGTTTACTTTTGGGGGGCCTACCTTCCCCACTAGCATGTAAGGTCCATAGAGGTACATCCTCTGTCTTATTCACCAAAGTCCCCCAGTGTCCAGCAGAGCACCTAGCACCACAGCAGGTGAGTATAGGTAATTTTTCTAACATTTTTACAGCTTTATGTATTATCATTTGAAATGTCACATAAGCATAAAATATAATCTGGGGGAAGTAAAGTTATTTTAATTTTGGAAAACAAGATCTCCCATAGTCCTAAGTAGTAGCAAGTTAGTTTACTAAATGAAGACTAAGTAGAGAAAAGAAATGGAAATCGTGTTTCCCATAAGCCAAAACAGTAATAGAGACACCCATAAAACAAAGTGTCCCCATTAAAAAACAGAAAATACTATAAAATGAGAAATCTATGATTTTCATAAACATTTGAAAATGTTTGCCATATACAAGTTTTAGAGTTTTCTAATGTCAAGATAATCATGTACAGAAAGGAGTAAAACCCAAGATACTCCTTGCTGTTATATGAAGTGCAAAGCCCATTTAGAATCAGTTTTAAATTTCAAAAGATGATCTAAAATACTGTTAAGTCTACACGCACAGAAAATGTGGAAGAAGTGACGCCATCTCTCTAAGAGTTCTGCATGGGTTTCCCCACTACCATACTCACAGAATCCAATGAGTTAGGAGCAAAAATACTCTGTAAACCTTTAAGTACCATAAAACCGTGTGTGGGGTGTGTCATCACCCGTCTCATCTCTGTGGCCCAAGTTACTCCCTAAAGCCCCCTACACACAGTTGGACACCTAATCTGTCACTTCTACCAGTCTCCTCTTCGCCCTGTGCTCTGGTAGGCAATTCAGTCCATTTAGGTGCCCCAGGCACCAGAGGGGAGCCAGAGTTGGGGGTGGGGGCCCAGTGGCCCCCCTTACCTCATGGTGTGTGGGGGAGGGGGCTGTGCCAATGCCCTGATGGCCCCCTCCCACCAGCGAAGGCCAGTGCGGCCGGCACCGCACGGGCACGCGGAGGCACGCGGGGGCACGCGGAAGCGCCTTTTAAAACTCAAGGAGGGCCGTGGGTCTCGAGTTAGCAGATGCAGGGGGGTTTCGTGGAAGCTGCAACATGGTCTGAGGGCAGGAAAAACAAGCAGAGTGACTTTGGTCCTCTGTTTCTGAAGTCCTCTAATACCCAAAAGTGGGCTTTTTAAAAAAACCGTATTTTTTATGGTTTTTTTTTTGGGGGGGGGGGGGGGAGAAGGGGAAAAACATCTATAGGCTGCCATAACCCAGGCATGTGCTCTGACTAGGAATCCAACCAGCGACCTTTTGGTCGGAGGGAGGAAGTACAACCAACTGAGCCACACAAGTTAGAGGAAGGTGGAAGGTTTTATGGCTATTTTACAATGATGGCTTCAAGCTTCAATTTCCTGGAGGGTCCGGTCCGCAGGTAACCACTAACAAAGATCAAATTGTAAATCCCAGACCTACTTGGAAATCCATGTCTCTTCACTTAAGGTGACTCCAAATTATTCTAACTCATTGTCCCTATTAGGCTTTCCCATTATCTTCTAGTAAACTCACCGGAGTCATAGGCTTTGTTGTATAAACAGAAGGCTGATTGAATATCGCTTTGGATATTCCATAGATCCCCAAGAGATCCTGGTAACACCAGCACAAGGGGTCATGATGGGGGGAGGGGGGGCTAGTCCCTCCCACTAAGCAAGGCAGTCCTAACAAAACTCATCAAAAATAAAATTGAATGGGGAACGGAGGGAATGAACTTATTTGGTATGACCTAAGGACATCTTTACTTTTGACTCAGGTTTTAACCAAATAACCTAAGACATTCACATGCATTTCCTGAACTGCACCTGCATTTGCAAGAGGAAATTTAATCAGGAGAGTGTGAAGAATCATTACTGCTCCTGTGATGTACATACGGAAAACAGGAAAGTCTGAGTTCACAAAGCAAATTACTAAAATACATACAGAATCAAATTAATTATGTGCTATTTAAAAATAAATTCACTTTGGGTAGTTAGTATATCCAATGGGACAAAAATTGCGTTTTAAAAAATATATATTTGGGGGGAATTATATCCATTGTGCAAAAATTAGTTATACATTAGTTATCAGTAATATGTTTTCAATTAACTGTGACCTATTTACTCTTAGATTTAATATTCCATTTTTGAAGATTGTTTTAACCTTCTCAAAATACAATTCAATTGCAAAAAGTATTTTTGCATATCAGATGCTTATAATCTTGTTTCTGTCAAATTTAGTTTTCTTTTTTTGCAATGCTGTATAAAAAGTCAACAGTTCCTTTGGAGATCACACATTCCATATTCAAAATTATGTACCTTTTAGTAGAATCACTTCAAAGTTATACTGTAACATTTTTAGACATCTTTATAAAGTAACTGACTTTTGTTCTGGATCCTCATCAAACTTGGTTTATTAATTTGTGCTTTAGCATTCAACTATCAGTCTGCAATGAAATAGCTGCATTAATGTGTTTATTACAAAGATATTAAGTAGTTCTGTCCCTATTACAAGAAAATCCTAAGAACGAATTTCTCTCACAATTATACTTTAAGACATGCTTTGGATCCTTTTAATTATTACATATGACAAAAGAGCAAGTGACATCTAATCCATGGCATAATGAAGTTTTGTTTTGTTATCCCAATTGCAACTACCCCTAGACCTATCCTATCTCAAATGCCCTGGACAAAGAATAGGCCCGTTCACTTAAGAAGGCTCACAAAGAAGTAGGGGATAACCGCAAAGCAGGTGCTTACACTGGTCAAGTCAGGCTTCATGAGTTGGAGTTTTGAAAATTCTTTCTCCTAATGGAGGAGCAGGTGTACCCAAAGGTACTAAACAGTGTCTGTTTTACCATGTCAAAAGAGCAGCGAGTCTTCACACAGAATGTTAGCCAGGGATTTTGTTCTCCAATTAAGTGTCATTAAAGTATTAAGGGAAAATAGAAAGTATGCCCCAGATGCATTTCTTACAATAAAAAAAGTAATTTTAAAAAGAGAAGCCCAATTTAAAAGTAAAAACAACCTGATGACCACTTGATATAATCAATAGAAACAAAAGTTGGTTCTTTTGAAATACATTAGTCTTTTAGCAAATATAATGAAGAAAAACTAAAAATTAAATATTGGAAATTAAAAGGATATAACCACAAATATAGAGAAAATATTCCTAAAATTATAAATTATATACAATTTATACCAGTAAATATGAAAACTATAAGGATATAATTTATCATCACTGGGCTAAATCTAAGAAACATTTGAATAAACCAATTGTGATGAAAAAAACAGAAAGAGTAATCATAGTCCTACCCCTTCCCCCAAAAAAGACAAATCCTCGAGTTCTATTATCAAGTTTCACTTTTCACTTATCAGATTATCAAAAATCCACAAGTTTATCATTCATTCTTTTGAGGAAGCTACGGTAAATGAAGTGAAAAGGAAAGCAAAATACCAGCAGAAACATATACTATGTCATTTAGCAAAGATTTATTTATACATTAAGATAGATAAATCAATAGAATATAAAAATGGAATTATGAAGCCAATGAACATACTTCAAAACACCTTCAATTTACAGATTTAAGAAGCCAAATAATCCCAAGCAAGATAAATAAGGATATGTATTTCTGTGAAACATCAGAAAACCAAAGACAAGATGAAAAAAGCAGCCAGAGAAAAAGATACTGAGAGACTGACAGGTGACTTTTCAATAGCAATAATGAAAACCAAAAGACAGAGGAATGAGAACTTCAGTGTACTAGAAGAAACAACTGCCTTACTAAACTGCTATATTCAACAAAACGATCTCACATAAATGACAATGAAACAAAGAAATTTTCAGGTAAACCGAGAGTTCGTCACAAAAATTAAGAGTTCATCATCAAAAGACCTTCAATAAAAGCCCATTCCACGGATGTACTTTAAGCAGAAGGCAAATGGCCCTAGATGGATGGTCTAAAATATAAAAGAAGCAATGACTAATACAGAAAGCAGTAAAAAAAAATGTGGGAAATGTACACAAGCAATGACTGTGAAACACAATAATTCTAAACAGGTCTCTCTCTCATGGGTAAGAATATGTTTTTTTAATTTAAGTATATGATAGTAACACTTGACTCATGAAGGGGTTGAATGAAGTTAAACTTCTAAGGTTCTTATATTGTGTAAGAGAAAGGTAAAAATATTGGTTATTTTTAGATTTTGAAAAAATCAAAGATGCATGACTTTTCTAAAATTATAATAAAAAGAAAAAAGCACAGGATCTCCAAACTAGTACATAAGAAAAAAACGGAACAAAAAAATTATTAAGTCAATATTTAAAAAATAATCAAAAAGAAGAAAGAAATATATAGAATCATCAGGACAAAGAGAAAGCACAAAATAAGAGTAACTGTAGTTACTGTATTTTTAAAATTGCATCAAAAAATTCCAACAGGTGCTCTTTAAGAGACATCTAAAACATACAAGTGTGTATGACTCTAAAGCTATCTCAAAATAACCAATTTTTTCTTTTTTAACAGAAATATTTTACAGATAACCATAAAACGAAAAAAATTCACTGATATGTGAATTAGAATTAGATCAGTTAGAATTAAAGGTAATTCTAACTGATATGCTACACACAAAATGAATTAACAGAAAGGGGTGAGGGGAAACAGGAATAAAATATTCAATATCAGAAATAAAGTAGGCATAATTGCACATGCTTCAGACAATAATGATAGTAAGAAGGCACTTTTAATGACTGTGATAAGAAATATTAAAAATTTAGACAATATGGACATAGAAAAATCTTAGTACAACTGACAATTTTTTTTTAAATCTGAGTAATCCTGTAACCATTATATTTTATATCAATTAGCCAAAAATCTCCCACTAGCAAAACTTCAGATCCAAGTGGATTCAATGGTAAATTCTACTACAACTGGTTATCCATATGAGAATAAAGCTAAATTATATTTATATTCCAAACTATACATAAATAACAATTCCAAGTATACAGACATAAAATGAAAATTTTTAAAATCAAGAACTTTTGCTTACCATAACAAACATACAAAAAATACCACAAAAAAGAAAAGGTATGTGCAACTGACTTCTAATTACACAGCTGAGACCAAATCTTCTTCATACACTTGAACCAAAGCAATATATTGCAAGATTGAATGCAGAAGCAGATAAGAGACTGCAGTCACTACAGATGTTTGCAAAAGAGTAAAACAAAGCCACCTTTGTCACTATTTTTTTTTGTTTTGGAAAAGTTATTTTTCATTAAAAATGTTATTATGTTAAGGTGTAATAGGTTTATTATTATTTTTAGAGGTACCAATAAACATATAGTATTTATAGTATTTAGAGATTACAATATATATTATCTTCACAGTTCGGTGCTCAGTCCACTAAGCCACACCAGCCAGGGCATACAATATATATTATCTTTACTGGTATATTTAAATATAATTAAATAATTTAATTAATTAATTAATTATATTTAATTAAATATAATTAAATAATTATATTTAAAACTGGCCATTTTCAATGCCTATGATATAATTCACATAAACAAAAGTCCTTTGGAGTCCTGAATAATTTTTAAAAGTGTAAAGGAGTCCTGAGACTGAAAAATTTCTGAATTGCTGAAACACAAGCACATGCTTCAACAGGGATGAATCTCAGGAACATGTTTAATACAAGTAATTCATAGAATATACCATATGATTCTATTTAAGTAAATACAAAAACAGATGAAAGTAAACAATATGATAAAACTGTAAAGAAAAATAAGGGAGTAATTAACCCCAAATTCAAAATGAGCATGGTGATGTGGCAGGGAGTACTTTGCTTCTGGGAAGAGGCACACACTAAAGGCTTCTAAGGTACCATATTTTGTTGCATATAATGTGCTCCTGTGTATAATGCACACCCTTGGCTTTGTGAGCATTATACATGGGATTATTATTCCCATGGTACATAATCATTATACCCATGTATAATACACATCCTCATTTTTCCCTAAAAAATTTGGGTAAAAAAGTGAGCATTACACATGACACAATACAGTATTTGCAATGTTCTATGAAGTTGAGTACACATATATTTTTTACAGTACACATAAATGGTATATTTTACAACAGATATTGTAATAGAAGAAACAAGGAGACATACCTATTCTCCTAGAAGGAAAAACTCAAAAGAATGTTTCTTCTCAAATTAATCTATAAATTCAAAGCAATCACAAATAATATCCCAACAAGATTTTCTATAGAACTTCAAAAGTTGATTCTAAATTTCATCTGGAAGAAAAATGCAAAAGAAGAGCCCACAGCTTTTTTCAAAAGAAAGCACCAAAATATATTATAAAGCTTTAATAATTAAAACAGTATGGCAATAGATTAAATGGTTCAAAGAAGAGTTCAGAACCACCTCCCCCACCCAAATAAACAAGTAAAGGATATGACCTGGCCAAAAATGTTTAACTTTCTGGTTACCCAAGTAAGATAAAAAGTAAAATGGGTTATTTTCAATTATTAGAAAATTAGTAAGATATTAAAGAAATAATGTTACCATCCATTGCTAGCTAGCAGGAAGATTTTTTTTAAAAGCCTTTTGAAGAGAGTAAATAGAAAAGGGTAGAATCATTTGAGGGCAAGTTAACAGTATTATTATCCAGCATTCTCATAATGAATCATTTCTACAGAAATACTATCACGAGCATATGAAGCATGACTTATATTAGTAAAAAATATCATCACTGCAGCATCGTTAGTTATAGGGGAAAACTTGAAAATAAAAATCCATTCATGGAGAAATGAAAGCTCATTCAATAAATAGATGCCTTATCTATTTAATTATTCTAGATAGATATACTGCATTTATTTAGCAAATTACTGTGTCTCAGGCACGTTTTTAGGTACTGGGAATTTTAATTCACTTAAGCAACTGTGTTTGGATTACAGGAGATGCTCATGATATAGCTCTTTTTAAAGATAACTGGTAACACTTGGCAAATGTTCTGAAAACACAAAATTTCAAAGAGTGTTCTTTGTCATTCCTACAATATTTGTGTAAAAACAGTGCCTTTTTATTTTTCTCTAGTTGGGAAAACTATTTACTGACGTACTGAACATATTGTATAGTGTTATCCAGTTCTAGAAGGCGGTTTTTCAACATGGGAGTATTCTTACGCTATCAAGGATTATCTGCTTTATTATAAATCTCCTGAGTAGGCTTACTACCAATCTCAGATCCAACAATATTACATATATATACACCCTTTTCCTTTTAATCGTTTTTCAGGGGAACATTTTGGGCCCTTAGAGAGCTAATATTACTACAATAACACCATAAACTTGTACAGCACTTAAGTGTGGAATATATTTTTACAAGCTTTATCATTCTAATTTTACCTTACAGGGAGAATAAAGAAGGGTCAGGGAGGTCTATATAAATTTTTGGATTTCAAACAAATAGTGATTAAATAAAACTTGAAGATTTTCAAAGTATCTTCCTCACGTTTTGAGGTTAATTTGCAAGTTCTCCCACAAAATGCGGCTTGGTGCCACACTCAAACAACTGGGTTGAGGGTACCAACCTAGCATGACATTCCTTTTGCGGTACTTCAATTGTTCGCTAAATAACCTTCCCTATGAATGGATCTCTTCCTTTAATACGGAGGGAGGGAGGGAGGGAGGGAGGGAGGGAGGGAGGGAGGGAGGGAGGGAGGGAGGGAGGGAGGGAGGAAGGAAGGAAGGAAGGAAGGAAGGAAGGAAGGAAGAAACGAAGGGTTGGGTACTGACATTCTCTACAAAAAGAAATTTATGGTTCAGGATTCATAGAGAATAGAATCCTTATAAAACTAAACAGCCAGTCCAAACCAAATGACCAAAACTTTAAGTATTTCTCATAATGTCCATAAAGATGGAGCTGTCCTTTGACAAGCAACTCAAAAGAAATAACTTAAACCGTTCTAGACTTTCTACCTTAAAAGGGGGAAAGATAAATCTCGAAGCCCCATACCAACCTGTAAAATGCTGACTTCCTAGCAACAAATTAAGATGTAACTGAGAATGGCCACAAGTGGTAAAAAGTGGAGAAATTTAAAAAGCAGCAGAGCAAAAAGGATTCTGACAACCACCGTTCCCTTCCACCCAACTCACGCCGGAGCAGGACAAACAGGCAAGAACGCGTTAGTCATTCATCATTCATAAAAAGCATGCAAATTACAATTTGAAAAGTTTTAACTATAATAGCGAAGCTACAAACACCCAAACAGCTACACCATGCACCTCAATTTTGGAGGACAGGATCTCTGATTCCTTTCAGGTGTCTACAAAGGTCCACAAACTAAGGTCCCCACACAGGGGAAGTTTTACCTGTTCTTTGTGCAGTCGGCACCCCCGAAAATCTGGGATTATTTTTCAATTTCTTCCCCATGCTTTCATATGTTGTCCGCTCCTCCACACACGCGCTTCCTTCCTCCTGATCCCTCACAGTCAAAAGTGACAAGAGATACTTTTCGGACCTTGATAATAAGTTGTTTTTGCCTCCTTCACGGCAAGGGAGCCCTTGAGTTGTCTTTTTGCGGGACCCCCTCCACCCGGATTTTTAATGGGTGGCCTTGGTTCCCGGTTAGCACAGGCTCGTCAGAGATGCTCAGGATCCACCACGTCGTAGCTCGTCCTTCCTCCCCGCCTCTGTGCCAAAGGCTTGGGGAAGGAGGACTCGGCCTTGAAGGGCGGGCCTGAGGCGCAGGCGAAGAGAACGCGGCCCGGCGTCCAGGCTCGGAACCCTCAAGCCCCGCCGCGCTAGTCAGCCAAGCACCGCCCCTCCCTAAGAAGACACAGAAAGAAACAGAACCCAAGAAGCTTCGCGGCCTGAAAGAACAGGTCGACTCTCAGTGACGGAGCTGGCAACCGGAAGTAAAACACAGTAGCCTCAGGAAGAAGGGGGAAGAGAAAGTGAAAATTGAACTGGGGGCGTACCCAGCAAAAGGTAGAAACCAATTACTGAGGAGAAGCAAACGCGCAAGCGCAGTCTGGCTGGCGTCCACGCGGCGCTCGCTTTTCCCTTCTGCGCAGGCGCGATTCCGCAGCGCGCTCTGGGATTGGGTAACGGAATAGGCTTGCGCAGCGTTCTTGCGCAGCGTGTAGTCGCGCAGGGCTGGCACGTCGTCGGAGGCTTGATACGGCCACCCGAATCCACCTAGACGGCGCTCGGGCGGGCTTGCGCTGGCTTTGGGAGCTGGCTTGTCGTAGGTGTGCTGTTCTGGTTTCGTCGCCCACTGAAGATGTCCCAGTGACCCTTGTTTTGTTTTGGTCAACAGTGTCATTTATGAAACCTCACCCATGTTTTAATAAATGGTAAATCCATGTAACACTTTTTTCCGTTCTAGTTCGGTAGTAAAACACCTCTAGAAGTTGATAATCTATGCAGAAGGCTGGGAGGACCGCAAATAGTGTTAATTCTACCAATGAAAGATATTAAATACTGTGAACAGCTTGAATTGGGTCCTGTATCTCATGGTGGGTAAATCTTTGAAAGATTTATTTATTAAATACTGGATTGACCAGAAAGTCTGTTTAGTTTTTCCTCTAAAACATATTCTTCATTTTTACAAATAACTTTATTGATTTGGATATTTTGAGTGTATCAGCTCTCTCTTGCTATTGGCTTCTGGTGGATAGAGGCCAGGGGTGCTCCTGAAATTCTTCCAATTGGTGAGACAGCCCCACAGCAAACAATTATTTGTCCAGACTGTCAATAGTGCCAACAAACTTAACCACTTTTGACACTTCAATCACTCACAGCACCTTCTTCATACACTGCACAAATCTTTTTATTGTTTCAGTTGCATTTTAACCTTTCTTTAAAAAAGCATAATGTGCTGAAAATGTTACTTATTTTCTTCCATCTTCAATATTAAAATGGCTGCACAAAAATTCACCAAGTTTGATTTCAGTTTCTTTTCTAGTGCACACTATATGACAGCTGTCTCAATACAATGTAACAAAATTATTTTGAATGAAGTTAAAGAAAGCACTACTAGAGCCATCATCTGGGAAAAAACTAACAACTTTTTGGCCAACCCAAAAGCATCTTTTCCTGTTTACTGTGGCCAGATGCTGAATTAGTCACTATGATTACAGCAGTGTACAGGTTAGACAAGGATCCTTCACATAATTAAACTTATTCTAGAGGTAGGTGACAAACAGGCATAAATTACCATCACCACCACAACAAAAATAGAATTTCATTTAACAATGCTGCTATGGAAACAAGCTGGCTGTGCTGGAAAATGTTGTTGGAGGCCAGGGACAGAACAGAGACATACAATCTCAATGAAAAGGACATTTCAGGTTAAACGTCAATAATAAAAACAGATCAAACTAGTCCTTGGAAGACGTGCAGGAAGAGCTTTTCAAACAGAGGACAAGACAAGTTCAAAGGCCCTAGAAGTGAAATTAAATGTGCTCAAGAACTGAAGAAGGCTGGTTGTAGAAGCAGAGAATGAAATAGAACCGATATTTTTAAATATACAAAACCAAAATCTCTAATTTTGTACAAATCTCTAATTTATCGCAAAACAAATATTTGTGAAAATGCCAATCTGGTCAATAAATAGAACATTGTCAAAAATCCAGAGCTCCCTCTTGTGACACCTCCCAATCAATACCCACCTCCTTTCCCTATCACCAAACCTAACCACTACTCTAACTTCCACTGTAATTTCTTCTTTACTTTTCTTAATAGGTTTTGTGGGCCCTGAGAAAGAAGGTACCTACTGAAAAGGGCTCCTGGTTTCTTAACTGGGTTCAAATTTGAGAAAAAGACAAAAAAAAAAAAAAAGCGCCAAGCAGCCATTTCTACACAGGTGCCTACACAGGCGCCTCTCACTCAAACTGCACTTCAGGGAGAAGCTTGCGCTGAACTACCTGCCACTGGACTGAAATGCTTGCTTGCACTATTTATGCCATCTGAGCTAGCTCATAGGAAGGAATTCCTGGAATGCTATTTCAACCAACACTGTGGCTTCCCCATCCATCTGGAGCTGGTGCAGCTGTATCTCCATCAGTTTTTTCACCCATCAACCAAAATGACTGTATTCTGACGAATCGGGACAGTGCCTTTTGAACCAATCAAACTGCAAAGATTTGGAGTTCTCATTTGCATAATGACAGATCAATCAGGGACCAATGTGTCTGTAAAAGTTAGGTCCTCTCTGGCTCGAGAAATGCACTCTCCCTTTCCTTGGCTGAGCTGAAACATGGAACATCTTTGTCCAAGCAGAGCAGAACAGTGAGGAGCAGGGCAAACCATGAAGGAGCAGAACAGAGCTGTCTAGCTGGAGAGATGCCTGGCTCCAGGGCTGCCTGATAGCTGCACTGTACCACAATTGAGCTGTTTTTCATGGAATAAAGGTTCTTTCTTCACTGCACCTCAAATTGGGGATTCCTGTTGGCATGGAATTGGCACCAATGACCATCCCTAAACTTCATCATTTAGCGGTTTTGTAACAGGGTGCAGCCAAGGGGGTGGGGGCAAATAGGGATTTGGCATGGGGTCCAGAACTCAAGGTGCCCAGGAAATATTAGGATGTCCTCACCCCTTTCCCCCACAGGTGTGAGTTGGGGGAAAGGACACATGGAGCAGGGCCATTGAGAGCTGTTTTGCATAGCAACAGCTTTGCAGCTAACCTCTGGCATGATCATTTAACATATCTATAACATTTAACTGGTTTCATAGGTATGTTAAATAGCTGTGGCCATGTTTTGAGCCAGGGGGATATAATTGACTTCCACCCAAGACATAACTGAGAGGCAACTACTCCTGTTTACAGCGCCTGTGTGAGAGCTTGGAGATGACTGGCTCCACGCCATGAGGCCACGCCTCCCCAGACTCACTACAGCAGCCCAGTAAAGCTGGGAGGATATGGGAGTGCTGGCAAGAGTAGCCGATTGTGGGAGGGGTCAGAAATGGGGAAGATTGGCTTGGGGATTTAAACCCAGACGTGACAGCCATTAAGAAGATAGAATCACGCAGCTTTGGCCAGAGTGGGGACCTTCGCAGCTTTGGTGGAGAGAGAACCACTTGGTTTTGCCAGAGCGCAGACCCCTGCAACTTTGGTGGAGGGGAGAACCACGAAGCTTTGCAGAGGAGAACCACTCAGCTTAATCCTGGCAGATGACACAGCTGATGGTGTTGGGAGTGTGAATCTATCTTTTTTCCTGATATATGGTACCCCAGATTAGGGCAGAGGGAGAAGGAAGGACTGTGTGCATCTGTGGGTATCCTAAAACACTTTAATATTTTAATGAAGACATTAGGTCACTACTTTAAGTCTGTATAGCTTTAAATAAACATTTCCTTTCCTTTTCACAAATCTCTAGCATTTAGAGACATCTTTTCTCTGGTGGTGGACAATGCTAACATAGTGGGGGTACTTTCAGTAATAGTATATTGTACCCCCTTGGCCTTGTTCTGTAACAGTTTGAAATTTATATAAATTGAGTGATTTTGTGCCTGATTTCTTTGGATTTAATTGTGAGACTCATGATTTCATGTGTACTTATTCTTTCATTTTCATTGTCATACAGGTATCCCTCACTTTCAGAAAGTTTGCATGGTGCCACTTCATTTTTATGAAAGACTTACATTAGTACCTGTCTTTACTACAAATAAAAACCATTGGTGTACTAATGTAGCAGAATGAAATAACGTGATGTTTTGGAAAGCAGAGAACACTCTTTACTTTTTGCTATTTCAGCTTAAGAAATGCTTCATAAGGAACACTACTTTGAGATAATTGGGGAAATCTGTATATGTAGGTATGGGTGCAGCATATTTTCTGTACCCATTGTACCATTGATAGACATTTGGGTTATTTTTAGTTCTTGGCAGCTATGAATAATTCTGTTTGCACATTCTTATTCATGTCTCTTGGTGCACACATACATCATTACTGTTAGGTGTATACCATGCTGACATGATGGATATGATAATTTAGATTTTTATTCTCTTCCCCCTTCCACTGTTGGCAAAGTTTCCTTCTCTACCCTGAGATATCTACCTCAATAGATATCTCTACTGAGATATTGTTCTCAGCCATGTGAATTTTTTTGCCTGTTAGAATGTGAGCAGAGATGATATGAACAGGAGTCTTAAGGTGCTGGTATAGTTTGATTTGGCTCTTGAGCTCAGATGATGCACATGAGGAAACCATGTCTCATATGGCCATTACCCCTCCAGCCTGGGCCCTCAGGATAAACATATGTAGAACAAATAGGAATCCAACCAGCAGCCCAAACCTCTACCAAAACAACTGTCATACCAGGGTGACTGTGGCTCCAAAGCTGTGCCTCCCTGAGAAGAAACAACAGAAACTCAGTACTGTATCTATGGGGAAATAGATACCACTAAAATAATCAAGCTGGTAACTAAATAGGTATAAATAAAGTAATAACTAACAAGTCCAGAAGGGAGGGGAGACCAGTACACAGAGTTAGGGTAATTTACTATCTAAAATGTCCACTTTCCAACCAAAAATTATGAGGCATACAAGGAAATAGTAAGCTATGACCCATACACTGAGAAAAAAGAATGCAACACAAACTCCTATGAAGGACACACAGCAGACCCAGAGATGTATGAAAGGATGCTCAACATCACTAGTCATAAGAGACATGCAAATCAAAACCACGAGAGACAAACTCACACTAATCAGAATGGCCATCACTATCAACAAACAACAAGTCCTGGCGAGGTTGTGGAGAAAACGGAACCCTAGTGCACTGTTGGTGGGAATGCAGACTGGTCTGGCCACTGTGGAAAACAGTATGGAATTTCCTCAACAAACTAAAAATAGAACTGCCTTTTGACCCAGCAATTCCACTGCTGGGAATCCTGAAACACCAATTCAAAAGGACTTATGCACTCCAATGTTCATAGCAGTATTATTTACAATAACCAAATGCTGGAAACAGCCTATGTGCCCATCAGTAAATGAGTGGATCAAAAAAACTGTGGCATATTTACACAATGGAATATTATGCAGCATAAAGAAAGAAGGAACTCCTACCTTTCACAAAAGCATGGATGGAACTGGAAAATATGTTAAGTGAAATAAGCCAGGCAGTGAAAGACAAATATCATATGATCGTATCTGTAAGAGGAACCTAATGAACAAAAAAACCCAGCAAAATAGAAACAGAGGCATGGAAACAAGGAACAGACTGACAGTGACCAGAGGGAAGGGGTAGGGGATAAGAGTAGGAAAAAGGGGAAGGGACTAGTCAAAGAACACATATGAATGACCTATAGACATGGACAATAGGGTGGGGACTGTCTGTGGTGGGGTGTAGGAAAGCAAAGGGGAAAAATTGGGACTACTATAATAGAACAACAATAAAATATTTATTTAAAAAAAGAAAATAAAGAAACTCCTGTGAGAGTGTTTAATGTTGTATTTATCACAGAAAAGCTTCAAAATAACCTTTATAAATATGTTCAACAAACTAAAGGAAAGTCTAAAGAAGTAAAGGAAGTTATGATGACAATGTCACATCAGATGGAAAATATCAATAAACATACATTATTAAAAACATCAAGATTTCAAGATGGCTGCAGAGCTACATTCACCCAATTTTGGCCCCAAACCAGATTTACAGCTAAATTATAGAGCAAGCAATCTGAATAACAACTGAGGGGTAGCTGAACTGAAATAAAATCACCAAGGATGTACAGAAGAAGCCATACAGAGACTGGTAAGAAAGGTGGAGGCATGGAAAGGGTTGTTCCCTGCACCCAGGTTCAGTGGTGACTCAGAAGTGGGAGAGATACTTCAGCTGCAAAACTACCTCCCTCCTTAGGAGCATGGAGTGTCAACCCCATGCAGGGATCCCCAAACCAGAGCAACAAAGGCAGGAAGAGGAGCCTGCAAAGCTTCTGATGGTGAAAATCAGTGGTGGTTCAATTTGCCTGGGATACACAGATAACACCTTCCCAAGGATGAGCACTTCCATTGTTACAGTACCAACATGGAAGTGCACTGCCCTGTCTCTCACTGCTGGTGACGTCACGCTGCTGTACTCAGTTCCTACAGAAGGGTCTGTTGGCTGCACTCAGCAGTGACTTTAGGGGCTCTTGTTTTCTGGGGGGGATTTTGGCAGAGACTCAGACAGTGACTAAATTGTGTGGCTTTAGAAAGAGAGCCTATTTCCCCCACCTCCAGTGCACAGGTGGAGCCCTTCCCCCACCTCTTGAATCACTTGGCCAGCCCTATTATGTTGAGTTCAGTTTCCTGGGGGGACCAGAGTACCCACCAGAGCCAGCACTTTCAGACTGTGTCTCCTGGGAAAGCTTTTGTCCAGGAACAAGATGGTTTCTGAGATCTGTTGCTACATTGCATGGCGGGAGCAAATCCTGTCTCCTCTTCAAGCTCAGTCCACATTACTTTGGGAAGGGGAAGAAGTGCCAGTGCTACCTCCCCCACATGCTTGTGGGCACTACCCTCAATGGGCTTGCAGGAGATACACTTTGTATTCAAAGATGTAAATATATCAAATGTAATTAGATGAAAAGAGATTTATTATGCAATAGGATTCATAAGAAAGTTAAAATAGCTGTACTAATATAAGACAAAATAGGCTCTAAAACAAAAAATATTAGAGATAAAGGAAAAATTTATAATGATAAAAGGGCTAATTCATAGGGGTTTATAACAATTATAAACAGAAATAACAGAAGTCCAAAACACATGAAGCAAAAACTGCAGAAATAAAGGGAGAGATAAATACAATACTTGATGGAGATTTTAATACTTCACTTTTAATTATGGGTAAAATAACTAAATAGGAGATCATAACTAAACCTAACAAACCTCTATAGAACACTCCACTTGACAACAGAATATACGTTCTTCTCATGTGTACATGAAACATTCTATAGAGTAGACTACTATATACCAGGTCATTAAGAAAACCTCAATAAATTCAGTGTGTTTCTCTGACTACAACGGAATAAAATTAGCAATCAATACCTAGAAAAAATTAATAAACTTACAAATATGTGTAAGCTAACACAATCCTAAGTATCTGATGGATTAAAAATAAATCAAAAGGATTAAAAACATACTTTTAATTGAGTGAAAGTTAAGATACTAAATGCCAAAACCTATGGGGCATAGCTAAAGAAATGTTTAAAGGAAAATTTGTACCTGTAAATGCCTATATTAAGAAAAAAGAAAAACTTGCCCTGGCTGATTGGCTCAGTTGGTTGGAGCATTGTCCCATACACCAAAAGGCTGTGGGTTCAATTCCCAGTCAGGGCACTTGCCTAGATTGTGGTTTTGATCCCTGGTTGGGGTGTGTATGGAAGGCAATGAATTGATGTTTCTCTGTCACATCAATGTTCCCCCCCCACCCCCGCACCTTTCCTCTCTCTCTGGAATCAATGAACATATACCTGGATGAGGATAAAAACTTTTAGAAAGAAAAACTTTAGAAAGTTTTTTAAAATATATTTTATTGATTGTGCTATTACAGTTGTCCTATTTTCCCCCTTCACTCCCCTCCACCCTGTACACCCTCTCCCACCCATATCCCCCCCTTTAGTCATGTCCATGTGTCATACTTATAATTTCTTTAGCTTCTGCATTTCCCATACTATTCTTTCCCTCCCCCTATCTATTTTCAACCTACATTCTATGCTACTTATTCTCTGTACCTTTTCCCCCTCTCTCTTCCTCCCACTCCCCTGTTACTAACCCTCCATGTGATCTCCATTTCTGTGGTTCTGTTCCTGTTCTAGTTGTTTGCTTAGTTTCTTTTGATTTTGCTTTAGGTGTGGTTGTTAATAATTGTGAGTTTGCTGTCCTTTTACTATACATGTTTTTTTTAATCTTCTTTTCTTAGATAAGTCCCTTTAACATTTCATAAAATAAGGGCTTGGTGATGATAAACTCCTTTAACTTGACCTTATCTGAGAAGCACTTTATCTGTCCTTCCATTCCAAATGAGAGCTTTGCTGGATAGAGCAATCTGGGATGTAGGTCCTTGTCTTTCATGACTTGGAATATTTCTTTCCAGCCCCTTCTTGCCTGTAAGGTCTCTTTGGAGAAATCAGCTGACAGTCTGATGGGAACTCCTTTGTAGGTTACTGTCCCCTTATCTCTTGCTGCTTCTAGGATTCTCTCCTTCATTTTTTACCTTGGCTAATGTAATTATGATGTGCCTTGGTGTGTTTCTTCTTGGGTCCAGCTTCTTTGGGGCTCTCTGAGCTTCCTGGATTTCCTGGAAGTCTATTTCCTTTGCCAGAGTGGGGAAGTTCTCCTTTATTATTTGTTCAAATAAGTGCTCAATCTGTTGCTTTTCCTCTTCCCCTTCTGGTACCCCTATAATTCAGATGTTGGAATGTTTAAAGATGTCCTGGAGGTTCCTAAACTTCTCCTCATTTTTTTTGAATTCTTATTTCTTCCTTCTTTCCTGCTTGGTTGTTTTTTTGTTCCTTCTGGTCCACTCTATTGTTTTGAGTCCCAGTTTCCTTCCCTTCACTATTGGCTCTCCATGCATCTTCCTTCATCTCTTTTATGGTAACCTGAATTTTTTCATGTAATTTGTGCCCAAAATCAACCAATTCCGTGAGCTTCCTGATCACCAGTGTTTTGAACTGTGCATCTGATAGATTGGCTATTTCTTGGTCGCTCAAAAGGATGAGTCCTGGGGGACTGATCTGTTTTTCTGTTCGAGACATGTCTCTCTCTCTCTCTCCTCCCTCCCCCCCACCCCGGTCTGGTCGCTCTTGTTACAGTGAGGGGCAGAGCCTCAGGTGTTCACCGGGGCTGGGCACCCCAGTCACTAGATTGTGACGTTATATGTGGGGGCGGGGGCGGGAGCGGGGACGGGAGGGAACAATGGCGGTAGTTCCATTCTCCTGGGATCTCAGTCCCTTCTCTGGGATCCTGGGTTGCGCGCTCTGCCCTGGTCCACAATGCCGCCTCACTGGGTCTGCCAGCCGCTGCTTGCGTACTCAGGGTCCACCACTGCGTCCCAGAAGGCTTACACGCTCCTGGTTGCTTTATGCGCCCAGTTCTCCCCGATCTCTTTGCACTGCAACCCATGCCCACTCCTCCTCTCAGCCCCTCCTACCGGTCTGGATGAATGGGTCTACTTCAACTTCTTGGCTGTCTGACTTCCATTCAGATAAATTCTCTATCAGTTCTGGGTGTTATTCTGGCTCTAAATTGTTGTTCTAATCTTGGTTGTGCATGCAGGTACGGTGTGTCCACCTATGCCTCCATCTTGCCAGAAGTCCTCCAACTTTAGAAAGTTTTTAGAAACTCTTCTAGAAGGAAACACTCAAATGAATAATCTAACCCCCACCTTAAGAAACTCTTAAAAGATGGGAAAACTAAATGTCAAACAAGCAGTAACATAGAAATAATAAATATTAGCAAAGAAATTAAGGGAATAGAGTACAGAATAACAATAGAGGAAAATCAATGAGTTCAAATTTGGTTTTTTGAAAATATTGACAAAACTTTAGTTAGACTGGCACACACACAAAAAAGGGAAGGCTCAAATAACTAGAATCAGATATGAAAGAGGGAACGTCAATATGAACTTTACAGAAATAAAAAGGGTTATAAAGGAGTAATAAATAACTGTGTGCCAACAAATTAGATAAATTGGGTGAATACCTAGAAGTACCAAAAAGCTACTGAAAACTGACTCAAGAAGAAATAAACAACCTGAGCGGAACTCTAGCAAGTGAAGAGATTGAATTAGCAATTTAAAACACACCAACAAAGAAAAGCCCAGACAGAGGCCTTCCCTATTGAATCATAGCAAACATTTAAAGAAGAATAACTATAAATTATTCACAAGCTTTTCCAAAAAATCAAAGAAGAACAAACATGTCCCAACTCATTTATAAGGTCAATGTTATCCTGATACAATAAAAAAAGACAAAATAATGACAAGAAAGGAAAACTACAGACATATCTCTTATGAATATTAATGTAAAAATTCTCAACAAAATACTAGCAAACTAAATCCAGCAACATGTAAAAAGAATTATACACCATGAACAAGTGGGTTTTGTTCCAGAAATACCAGGTGAATTTAGCATCAAAAAATCAACTAATGTAATAAATCATATCAATAGGATACAAAACAAAAGTCACATGGCCATGTGGCTATTGCTACCAAACTGGAACAGGCATTTGCAAAATCATTTCTTGCCTCTCTGGGTGGTCACCAAGATGGAATCAACTGCTTGGACAAAGCATCCAAAGAGCCTGACAAATGTCCTTTTTGGGGCATGTGATGAAAAGGTTAGAATCTGGAACTTGATCAAACGAAACTACATCTGTACAATACAAACACATAAAGGTTTTTTTTATGAGGAAAATGTACTTATTTCTGTGGGTGTACTTTTTTTTTTACTGTTGGTGATGACAAAACTGTGAAGCAGTGGAAAATGGATGGACCAGGCTTCAGAGAAGAGGAAGTACCATTGCATTGAATATTAGGAAAGACAGTGCACACAGGAATTGATCACACTAGAACAAAGTTATTTTTGCCACATGTGGACAGCAATGAGATGTTTGAGATGGACAAGGAATCAGTTCTATATGTTTAATGACCTGGGGATTTGACAATATAAGTTGTGTTAAATTTAACCCAATTGAGACATTTCTCTTGGGAAGTTGTGCTTCTGACAGGAATATAGTAAATGCTATATGATATGAAGCAAGCTACTCCTTTGAAATGGAAATCTTAGATATGAGAACAAATACAATTCGTTGAAACCCTATGGAAGCTCTCATTTTATTGTACCAAATGAAGATTACAACTTATAAACTTTTGATGTGGGTACACTAGACACTCCTGTAATGGTGCATACGGATGATGTATCTGTGGTGTTTGATGTGGATTGCTCTCCCTCTGGGCAAGAGTTTGGTCCACTAGTTTTGATAAATATATTCAAATCTGTCCTGTGGACAAAAGTAGAAGCAGGGAAGTATATCACACAAAGAGATTGCAACATGTTATCTGTGTAAAATGGACTTCTGGTAGTAAGTACAATACATTATGTGTGGATCTGTGAAACGAAAATTCATCTATGGAAAGCTAATGCTTCTGAAAAACTGGGTGTGCTTACATCACGAGAAAAGGCAGCCAAAGATTATATCAGAGTTGAAGAAGAAATTTGAACATCATTGTCATATGAAATGTATCTCTCTTCACCAACATCCACCAAAATCTATCTACAGCTAGATTCAAGAACAGCACGTTATGAAAGAAGCTTGTCGACTAAAGGAAGTGAATGTCTCAAACATAGCAAGCTTACATCTGTGCTAATCATGTCAGAGAAGAAACACATAGTGGCAGTTGTTAAATAATATTTGGTATTCCCACCAATACTGATGTTTTATTATTTGTAACATTTTGGTTTGCAAACTTTACAAATAAAAATACAGCTAATCCTTGAACAACATGGGTTTGAACTGGCCAGATCCAACACAGTTGGCCCTTTATATTTTTAAGTTGTATAGGCACAGATTCAACAAACCTTGGACCAAAACAGTATTTCCTATCCAAGTTTGAGAATCCAGGAATGTGGAAAGTCAACTGAAGTTATATGTGTTTTTTTTTCTTTTTAAATTCTCATCAGAGGATAAGCTTATTGATTTTAGAGTGAGAGGAAGGGAGAGAGCGCCTGGCCCCTGAGCAGCGATGGAACCCTAACCCTTTAGGTGTAGGGGAGGAGGCTCCAACTAACGGAGCACCCCAGCCAGGGCATACAGGGATTCTCCACTGCTCATGGGTTTGGTGCCCCTAACTCCTGCATTGTTCAAGGGTCTCCTTTACTGTTTCTAGTATAACAATTTAATTGTATGTGTAGAGCTTTATCATTACTCATTTTAACTACCCTGAAAAATTATCTTTAAAAGGTGGCCTGGTTCATCCTTGATCTGTTTCTTATTTCATTGAAGAATACAGAGTATATGCAGACTAATTTTTTTCTGTTAGAAATTGCAAATATACTTTAGCTCTGATCTATTACTGTAGACACTATACATTTAAATTTACATTTAAGACCAAACATCTCTTTTGTTACCTTTAACATTACTTTGAATAATTATTGCAATGATTCTTCCTAGGATTTCACATAACATGTAAAAGAATTATGTCAGTACATTTGTCAATCAAATTTATTTTCTGTGCTTTATATTTGGCTTTTTACGACTTTAAAGATGATCAGCCTACATTTATGTAACTTTCATAAATGATAATAATTATAATTTATGGTCAAGTCACAGTAATAAAACATCCCTTTTCTCAGCAAAAAAAGAGGAAGAAGTAAAACTATCTCTATTTTCAGATGACATGATCTGGTATATAGAAAATTCTAAGGAATGAAGTAAAAAACTACTAACTGTAATAAATGAGATCAGCATGCTTGCAGCATACAAGACAAATATACAGAAATCAATAGTATTTGTACATACTTACATGAGTAATCTGAAGATAAAACTAAGGAAACAATTCCACTTAGGACAGCTAGAAGAATAGAATAGTTAGGAGTAAATATAACAAAATGTATCCACTCAAAACTACAAAACATTGTTGAAAAAAATTAAAGAAATATAAATAACTGGGAAACCATCTCATCTTGGATCAGAAGATTTAACATTGTTAAAATGGCAATACTCACCAAACTGATCTACAGATTATGTACAATCTCTATCATATTCCCAAATAACTTGGTAGAAATTGAAAAGCTAATTCTGTAGTTCATACGAAATTACAAGGGACCCAGAATATCCAAAAAAACAGTTCTGAAAAAGAACTGTAAAGTAGGGGAACTCACACTTCTAAATTTAAAAACTTACTGCAAAACAACAGTAAGACATTGAAGAGAAAGGAACCCTTGTACACTGTTGGTGAGAATGTAAATTGGTGCAGCCACTATGAAAAACAGTGTGAATGTTTCTCAAAAAGCTTAAAATTAAACTACCATATGACCCAGCAATTCCATTTCTTGGTATTTATCCAAAGTAAATGAAAACACTTAAACTTGTTGAGATATATGCATCTCCATGTTCATCTGGAGATAATGCAGCATTATTATTAACAGTCAAGGCATGGAAGCAACCTATGTGTCCATCAATGGATGGATAAACAAAATGTGATACACACATGCACACACACACTCTACACTGGAATATTATTCATACATAAAAAGAAGAAAATCTTATAATTGTGACAACTTGGAGAGATCTTGAGGACATTATATACTAAGTGAAATAAGCAGATAAGGACAAATACCATATGGTCTCACTTATATGTGGAATCCAAAACAAAACAAGACAAAATGAAAAAATGAACTAATAGATTCAGAGAACCAATTGATGACAGTCAGTGGTGGGAGGTGCAAAGTGGATGAAGGTGGCCAAAAGGTAGAAACTTCCAGTTACAAAATAGGTCATGGGGATGTAATGTACAGTACAATGAGTAATAGTACTGTATTAAATACTGACAGTTGCTAAGAAAGTAGATCTAAAAAGTTCTCATCATAAGAAAAAAATTTGTAATGATGTGTGGGTGACGAATGTTAATTGGATTTATAGTGGTGACCATTTTAAAATATATACAAATATGGAGTCACTATGTTGTATACCTGAAACTAATATGTTATAGGTCAATTATATCTTAACAAAAAAAAAAAGAAACTAATATGCAATAAAAGGAGCTTAACAGAAAATTAGACAAACTACTAGTTTAGATAAAAAATTAATTTAGATACTATACATTGCAACAAATTTCAGATGGATAAAAGACTTAATAACAACAAAACAGAGTAATATACATATTCTGACTCTTGGTGGGGAAATACACTCTGAATACTACACAAAGGGGAAACACTTTGATAATATATTTCTGAATACATAAAAACTTTAACAAGCTTATCTGCAATTAACTATCGAACTGAGCAACAGAATGAAGGAAAATTACAACATAATAAACTAATAAGAAATATTTGCTCTGTAATATTTTAGCAAATACTTGCATGCATACATATATAGCTTTAAGTATGAAAATATAAATAAATATGTATTTTTTAATAAAAAATTTAAAGGATTTTATTTATTTATTTTAGAGAGAGGAGAAGCGAGGGATAAAGAGAGGGAGAGAAACATCGATGCAGGAGAGAAGTATTGATGTGTGCCTCATCCTGGCTGGGGACTGAACCCACAACCCAGGCATGTGTCCCCACCAGGAATCAAACAGGCAGGACAACACCCAACAAACCATGCCACACTGGTCAGAGCTGATATATGTGTGTATATACATATGTATATATATAAACACATGATCTATACTCAGATCTAGATGCTTTGTCAGGAAAGAAATATTGAAGAAAATACAAATGTACCAGCACATGGTATTGTCATGTGGAAAACATAACATCCCAAATGTATTAAATAAAAAAATGTACCACATTTAGTAAAGAAACTTGCAAAGAAAATTCAAGAGCCTAATTTTGGTAGACAAGTGGCAAAAACGGTGCAAAAACCCACTGCTGATAGGCATGATATGTCATTCCTAGGCCTGGGGTTCTCAGTTCCCAGCAGCTATGGATTCTGACAGAGCTCAAACCCCTGTTAAAAACAGTGCCTGTTTTTCTGGACTGGACGGACATTCAGGCGCTGTGGGGAAGCCTCTGCCCGCGTGACGCGTCAAACGTTCTACTCTCTGCTTGTCCTTATGCTGTTTCCAGGCAGGACAATTCCTGATATTTTTACTTTCCAGTCCAAACTAACTTACACATTTAGGCTTAGGTCAGGTCAGGGTGGATTAAAAAAGAACAAAGAAAAAAAAAAGCAGCCTTACCCAACTGTCAACTTGGAGTCATTCGGAAACAGGTTATTCATTTCTGTCATGAGACTTGGAAAGGCGTGTGTGTATGTGTGTATATTTTTAATGCATGTGAACGATTTGGAATTTAGGTCTTCCTCTCAAAAAATGAAAGAAACAATATGTCAGAGCCAGTAGGAAGTTCATTATTAAAATTAAAACATGGAGAAACTCTGGAGTTTTGCTGAGTGCGATCAGTACAAAGGATGGTAGCAAGTTTTAGCAGCTGGACACGTTTTGCACATGGACACGTGCACACATATTTTGCACACGGCACATATTTTGCACTTGGACACATGGACACGCTCTGCAAATGGATACACCGGCACGTTTTGCACCTGGACACATTTTGCACTCGGACGGTTTTGCCCAGCAGATCGTGGCGGCAGCGACTCGGAGTTGGACGCAGATGACCACGACGCGGCGCTGGCCCCGAGTCCCGCGAGGCGCGCCGCCACCACCACCGGGGAACTACAAATCCCGGCGCTCGCGGCCCTCTCGGCCAGAGGCCCTAGTCCCCAGCATCGAGAGTCGTGGGGATACGCAGCTGGGGGCGCCTGGAAGCCAGCGGCATGGAGCCCCCGATCGCTGACGCCTGCTTCCTGGGCGACGTGGGTACGTGCAGGGCGCCGCGGTGGTGTGGCCGCGGGGCTGCGATACAGGGATTGCGGAGCCCGAGGGCTGGCAGAAGAGCGAGGACCGCCAGAGTGGGCTTTGGGGGACTGAAGAGGTGCATCTGATGACATTGGCTTTGTGATTGTTGATGCGCCCTTCGCAAGTGTCGTCAGGGGCTGTTTGGTGGGCCCTGGTTGAGGGGCTATGTCCTTAAAGGAGGAGGGTTCGGTGATCCCCTGCTTTCAGACGTGATGGTTTCTGTGCCCCACCCCCGTCCCCCGCCAGCGCGTCCCAGTATTGGTCATAATAATGACGCGACACTAGTGGGACTTCCGAACGGCAGACCCACCACCAGAGCTCTGGCACCCTTGAGGACGATGCGGATGGGGGTGGAGTGGGGTGGGTAGTCATCGCCAAGTTGAAGGAGAACGTAGGTAATGCACAGGAGGGACCATTTGTAACGCAGCAGGGGTACAAGCCCAAGGCGGGAGCTGGAACGTCTTCCAGGCGCCTGTGAGAAGGCAGTGCCGCAGTGTCATGAGCACCCCCCACCACACACACACGCAGGTGTGACAGAAGGAATCAGTTCCAGAAGGAGGATGTGCCCTTATGACATTGTCACACTGTGTAAAAAATGAAATCTTGGTTCTTTACTGGTTCTTCTTTACCATTTGGGCTACCCCAGAATGAAATGGGTTTGAGGGCAAAGGGACATTGTTTCCAGGAGCAAACTTTCCTGCCTGTTTAGTAAGTCTATGGCAAATAAAATGAACCGTGAAAGCACTTTGAAAGCCTGGAAAGAAAACAAAATCTAAAGTATTTCTACACTGGTAAAAACAATAGTGGGAGTAAAAGTGAGAAGTCCTGAAGGTAAATTTAGCTTAAGAGGAACTGCAGTCATAGTAAGGCAAATGTGTTTTGATTTTGCAAAAGAACCCCCTTCAACTCAGTCAAAATCATTTAATAAACATCTGTTTTTACTTGACATTCTGCCCCAGGCAGACACAAGACTTTGACCCTGCCAATGTGATCCACATTTGTTGGATCAATTAAATAAGCAAGAAACAGCTAATCATGGAAACCTCTTTAAACACATTTTGGTTCATGTAGAGCATTCAATAGCACAGCGTAACTTCTGAGGGGTTTTTTTTTTTTTTTTGCAGAGTTTAAGGAATGTGACTTTTGGAAACTCTGACTAAGGAGTGTGACTTAAGGAATGTGACATTCTAAACTAATGGACACACAGTTTCTGGAGTTTGTGACTATTTTTTGACTGTTCTAATATATTTCTTCAAGATAGGTCCTGCTGACACTTCTATTTCAAAACTAATGAATAAGCTGAATTTGTTGAATCCCAAATAACACTGCTGTCCCAGCAGAAGTACAGGCCCATTGTAGGGCTTATTTTGACATTTGGATCTCAAATTCTAGTGGTGAACTCCAACCAAAACATATAAGTTTTCCAGTTTCTAAAGTAACACTTAACAGAGGTGAAGATTGCTGTCTTACAATATGGTCTTGTCAATAAGTACAAAGATTGTAGGGCAAGTCACATCCTAAAGCGAATCTGATGTTTATAACTTAGCAAATGTAACACAGTGTTATTCACCCAAGATAAGTGTCTATTTGCAAAGTTGAAAAAGTGATCCCCATACTCAGCACCTGTCCTCAAGAGGTTCTGATTTTGAAGAGGCTGGGAGAAAATAAAAGGGATCCTTAGGGAGTTTGGGTTCTAAGCAAGGAGAGCTGCTTAGTTCTTCAGTTATCTTTAGTGAAGAACTCTAAACACAATTCACTGCTGTCTACAGTGTTCAGGAGATGAGATGGAGGGAGAAAAAGCAGAGACAGCTCTTGGGATAGCAGTAAAAGCCACTGAACTCCTAGTTTATATGTGGCACTAGCCACAAGCCCTGGGAGAGCTGCTAGACAGTTATCATCATCGATAATTTAAGGCAAAACTGAGTTCACACAGTTGGAAAGAAGAAACCCAGGTTGTTTTGGTTGTTTAAACCCAGGTGGACTCTTTCATTTTTTTGTTGTTGTTGCTTGTATTACATTAAAATGTTCATACCATTCCCATCAAATAGGTCCATCTCTAATAAATTTGTAAGGTTACCTGAAGAGCTGGCCTGGTTTTGCGACTGTGTGGACAAATATGCCTGTTGTGGGTTTCCCAGGAGACCTGGGGTTGCTTTACTTGCGATTTCCCCATTGTACCATATGGCCTTTCCTGCTGTGAGAAATGTATTTGCCTCAGGGGTCCACAGTCAGGAGTATCCCCATGCCTGGAACCTATACAAGTTCATCCTTCTGTTGTGTCTGCAGAATTTGATTTTTAAAAAATACCATTGTACTGAAAGCACCTTGAGAAATCTAGATAATCAGTGCCCTGGCTGAGAAGTCAACTTCCTCTAAGCCTTCTCAAATCATGTTTCTGTTTATGCCTTACGAAGAGCTGCATTCTAGAACTCTCTTTATTGGAGTCTTAATGGAGAAATCTCTGGGCACTGTGTTATACTGCTAACAGAAATGTCTGAAGGAAATCATTAGGATGATTTTAACACCTGTTGGGATTCTGAGGCAGTCACTGTGGATGGTAGAGCCTGCCATCTACAGCAGTACAAATGAGTTTTAACTTTTTGATATAACTTTCCTGCCTTGGAGAATGGGGAGGGAGTGGGAGTTTCATAGTTGGGGATTAAGGAATAGTAGATAAAAGTAGGTGTCGTGGGCCTTTCCTTCTGGAGGAAAGGAGAAAGGATAGCTAGCTGCTCTGGGAAGCTGGTTCCAGGACCCAGTGCTTTCCTACAGTAGAGAAATAACTGAACAGTGATTTGCAGTCTTGGCTGCACACTGGAATGACCTGAGGATCTTTAAAAAATGCTCACGCCTGGGTCCCACCCTATAGACCCTGATTTAATTGCTGTGCGGTACAGCCTGGCTACCATGCATTTTAAAAGTGCCCCAGGTGATTCTAACATGCAAATAAAGTTGAGAACCACTGAAGTAGGAGAAGTCTTGGCCTATTGCAGCTTGAAAAATTTGAGCAAATCTGTAAGAGTTTTATGAAAGCAGGGAGGACAACGAATAGTCTTACTCCAAATTCTAGGAGTGGACTCTCATGTTGCCCCATCCGTACTAATGCTTATAAGGAATTTGGGACATGAAAGGGCAAGGTAATGAATTTAGAATATAAAAGGGCAGTGTCTCTAAATAAACAGTCAGGATAAAATAGTTTTTTCCTTATAATTATTTGTATGTTCAGTAAATTCACAACTCTCAAGGAGCTGCTGAAGCTGTGTGAAATTCTGGCTGAGAAATTCCACGCCCTTCTCCTCCTTGCCTTTTGGATTGGTTTATTCCTTAGGCTGCTAGCAGGGTCCTGGCCTTCCTGGGATTCACCTTTGGAAAATACTATACAGTGTTTTGGTTTTAAAAGCTTCACTTTGCAACTTGTATTGGTGAAGTAGAAACAAAGGTAAGCGCTGATGTCAACCACGAATTTAATCAGTGTAATCTGATAGCATCAGATAGAAAGAAGGGAGGAGGAATGTTTTCCTTCTCCTGTTTCTACCTTCCTAAAGATTTAAATAGCATCAAATTGTGGTCTGATACAGTGTATTGAAGCAACGGTTGAAAAGTAGATCCTTGGAGATGCACAAATCACTAGCAACATTTTAAGGAGCAGAGTTTATAGAAGCGATAAGATAATTTAAATTCTCTGAATCACCCTTCATGGCCAGTGTAAGTGTGGATGGAGATTAAACTACTAGTAGGCAAAAGCTGAGAAAACACTTCTAAGCCTCTGCTCGGATCTCAGAGCTGGGGAGCAAGCATTTTAACCTATCTGTCAATTAAAATCACCTCTTCAACCTGCTGAGGCTAACAGATGTTTGGAAAGTAGATTGGAGTGATCTCACCTGTTCCATCATGGTTGCAATTGAAGCAGTATATTTTTAACACAAGCACAGACACATGCATCCTGCTGTAAGACAACACAATTCTGTGTGAGTTGGTTAGTTTTGGGCCTCTTTCAAAAGTACTTACAGCAAGTCAAATGCCAAAAGGGACTTTTTATGAGTTTCCCACTGTGTGGGGTGAATTTCATTGCATGGTTCCAAATGACAGAATTATAGGAAAAGGGGTCTCTAAAGCTTATGTTATATTCCATGTATAGAAGCCCCTGCAATTCTAGAAATGGTAGCCTTCCAGGAGTCAGGGGTCAATGAATATCACATGTGCAGTCATATGATTGGTCACTCAGAACCCACTGGAAAAGAGAACAGGAAACAATTGTTCAAGGATGCAAACCTGAAGTTACCTGTGCTTATTGTATGTATGTCAAACAAAAGACAGTGAAATTCATTAGTTGTTTGTGAGTGGTCAAGCTTTGAGAGTTTGACTTTGATGGGTTGGAAAGGCAAAGTGAGAAATCGGTATGTACCATTTGGGCTGGAGTATATTTAACATGTTTACTGGGAGCCAGAGCCAAGAATCCCAGTTGGGACAGGAAATATGTCCCATGTCCAGATGGGCCAGTTCCTAGATGATGGAATACACACCCAAATACACGCATGAGCCTGGTGTAGTTTGAGAAGCAGAGATTCCTAGGCTGTGTGATCTTAGGCAAGCCTTTTGCTGTATTTGTTTTCTAAAATGGGTTAAATGACAGATTGTAAAGGATTTCTTGTTAGTATTTAACATGTATTTCATAGATTTAAGAAATTAAATGGAACCACAAGATTTACTATGAGACATTTCTGTCTTCTTCTAATTCCCCCTCAACCCTTGTCGATTTCCACTACCTGGAAGCAACTACATACTTGAACTCCTCCAGCTGTTCATCTGGTTTACCTCCATTTGTCTAACATGCTGAAAATGCAATTTCCTGACTTTCAAACTTGACTTCCCCTGCAGACATCCTGTTGTGGGAGATGAAGCCCTTGCCCACTCCGTGCTCCTCTACTTCCATACACTTCCCTCCAGGGTCCTCTAATATAAATACATTTTCTTTAAATCAGTCACATTATTGTGACTGTGAATATTTTCCACAGCTGCACTCCTTGCTATAGTAGGAGTACATTTCTTTCTCTGTATAACTTGTTGCTTTTCTTAGAGGTAACAACTGCTCTGTTCTGTTTGTTTGTTTGTTTAGTTTTCTCTATTCACGATTACTAATTCATCCCCAGACTGTCTGTCTCTCAGTCTGCTTACTCCTACTAAGACCTCTTTCTTGGCTGTCTTTCTCTTCTTAGTAATCTCTTTTCACTTCCTTCCTCTTTCTCTTTTTCTTTCAGTTATTCTCTTTTACTTTCTTTTTACCTCCTTTAACAAATCCTGACTGTTTTGTCTCCATGGGAGGATAGCTTTTTCTATTTAATTTTGACTCATTTAACATCTTAAATCACACTGTAGGCCACTTGACTGCATGTTTACTGACAAACGTTATTTGGGTATTCATAATTAAACCATTGAAAAAGACCTTGATGAAAAATCTCTTAAAAGGCAACAGAATGCCCTGACTGGTGTGGCTCAGTGGGTTGAGCATTGTCCTGCAAACAGAAAGGTTCCGGGTTCGATTCCTGGTCAGTGCACATGTCTGGTTTGTGGGCCAGGTCCCCAGTAGGGGAGAACTGATCGATGTTTACCTTGCACATTGATGTTTCTCTCTCTCCCTTTCTCCTTCCATTCCCCTATAAATAAATAAATCTTTTTTAAAAAGCAACAGAACACTTGACCCCAATTCCTAAGTAAGGGTTTCTACATATAAGAATAAATATTTCTGTTTTCCCTTGAGAACCAAGATGACTGCTAATTTCCAATACACTAAAACTTTTAATTCAGACTGTACTATTCAAAATTTGTGGTTGTGATAATCACTATTAATTATGTACTCATTTTGTGCCAGGCTCTTCACATTATTGTGTCTGGTTCTCAGCGCATCCTGCAGAGTAGGCAGTGTCATCCTTAGATGCTGGTCTCTGTGCCCTCATGGGTTTATGACCCTTTTCTTTTTTTATTCCTTTACTATCAGAGGGATGGGTATACTTTTCTGTGCTTTTCTGGAAGTGTTGATTGTAAAGGATTTCTAAGGTCCTTTCAGTTCCTTCTTAAATTATTCATTGGTAGATTTTATGCAAATATCCTCGTCCTTTTGGGACGTTGGGGGATGAGTCACTCAGGACCTCTGACTTTCCCCTGAGAGCTGAAGGTAGCCATGGGAGCAGGTCTCTGGAAACCATCTCCCGTGACTTCAGTGCTCATTCTTGGCTGCTATGTCCCCCATACTTGGCTCCCCCACAGGAATGGCCTGCCCTCCATTCTATCTCGCTCTGCCACCATTTCAAGAATGTTTACTGGGATGTTTGGTAGAAGGGCTTATGCCAGAGCTGGCAGATTATTTTCAGTGTGCAGCTGTGGCAGAAAAGGGCCTTTCTGCAGCAAGGACCTCAGGCTGCCCTTAATGACGTACTTGGAACAAAGTTCTTGGCTCAAGCAACATGTAAAGGTTCATGGTGGAAATTGACCCCACCAGTGTGTTGGATTAGCTTTGTAGTGAAGGTGTTCTCTGCAGCATTTGGAAAACAGTCTGTTAGACTGGGGCTGCTGCCTGTGGAGATGCCTGCCCAGCTCAGGGAGGAAAGGTCTGGAGCAGGGCCAAGGCCACACACAGGGCTAGCACAGACAGAGTGGCCTGGGCTTGCTCATTGGAGAGTTTGGAAGGGCCGATGAGACCCCTGCTCTACGTGGACAGGGGACCTGTCAGGCCATGTGTATCACAGACACAGGTTCTCTGGGAGGCCTGGTGGACCCTTGGCTGAAGAGCTGTTGTTTGGGCCCACAGAGCAGGGTTCTAGTCTGTGGGTGACTAAGTGGGATGCTGGTAAAGTGGCCCCTGGACAAAAAATGGTGAGGGAGGGGAGAAGGAACACAAACAAGATTCGAATTTGCTGCTTTTCCTGGTATAAATACTCATACCTTAGCTGACTTTGAGCCTCCCTTGTTTTCTGGTTGGTGGAATTCCTGGGTACTTAGCAGTTGGCTCTGGTGAGAAGGTAGGAGCTGGTAGGAACACAGGCTGTTGTGTCAGAAGGGCCAGAAAATGTGCAGGTAAACTGCACAGGGACTCAGTACAGGGGACTCACACAGGATCCATGTACTAGTATTGGGGTCCAAGATGGGGCTTATTGTGGAACAAGGACAAATGGCAGAGCTGGGACCCAAGATCCCAACGGGACTAGCAGAAGTAGTCATAATAATGGTAATGATCCCATCACAGTCACAATGTCTGTCGTTTACTGAGTGCTTACAGTGGGCTGTACACTGTACAAAACAGCATCCATTCAGTTGTCACAGCCACCTTGTGGGGCAGACAAAAGTATCTTCATTTTATAAGTGAGAAAACTGAGGCTTTGAGAGGGTAACTTATGCAAGGTAGCAGAGCTCATAAGTCGCACAGACAGGTGTTAGGTGATTTCTGAGTCTCCTTGGTCACCACATATGGTCTCCCTCAAGGCAGGCTGATGCAGAACCACTTGAAGTACTCAGCTGGTGCTTCTTAATTCCCAAAAGATGGGCTTGGGCCTGGGCCCTCAGATGTGAGGTGTCAGGGGCCACAGCTAAAGCAATGACGGTGTTAGATCTGGGAACCAGAAAGGTGCACATCAGGTACACAGGCTGAGTCAATTAGGTCACACTATGGGGCAGAAAGATAGCAGAAGTGTTCCCAAGCATTTGTTGTTCCTCTTTGAGTGACTCTGACAGTCATCTGGCAGTAGATTTGTAGATGACATTGTTGAAACACTCTAGTTTTCAAGAAGACAGTCTTAGTGCTTCATGAGCTTGGGCTTGCCAGGAGCTGGTCGACATGAAAAATGACACAGGTGTCACCATAACCTCAAACCAAAGCACAGGTAAGAGGCAGGAAGGAGCTGGGATGCAGCTATCAGTGTAGAGCTCAAGTGCCCAGATGCTCTTCCAGGACTGCAGCCTTGGCTCTTGTTACAACAGACTCCTATTTAATTGATGCCCTGGTGCCTGGCTCAGTCAGTGCCAGGAGCTGGGCAGGCCTGTGAGGGGCAGGGAAGGTGGTTGTGCTTTGGCATGTGGAGGGTGGGGAGAGGGCAGACCCAACTGCAGAGGGAAGATGTCTGGCAAGTCAAACCTGCTTCTGGAAAGTATTTATTCATCTCATACCTGTGTGCCAGGTGCTGTGCTGGAACCAGTGGGTGGGCTTGTCCCATCCTAAATGCTTGAGGATGGATGGGAGAAGAGTGCAAATGAGGTGCAGGTGTGAGGGTGTGCACAGCAATTGGTACAGAAATGGCATAAGGATGGGAGTTGGTGGTTGAGCTGTATGTTGAAAAGCTTCCGAAGGAGTAGGCATTCCACTGGGTCTTCCTGGGTGAGGAGGACTTTATTCACTCAGGCAGAGGGAGAGGGATGGGGAGCTGGGGTGCATTTCAGGCAGGGACAGCAAACACAAAGGCACAGGTCCTGGACCATTTGACCCTATGGGAGCTATGTGAAGTTCAGTATAATTGGGGACAATCTTGTGTGTATGTGTAGGTGTCTGTGTGTGTGTGTGGTGGGGGGGTAATTGGAGGGGGAAGGGTGGGGGGAGGGGGAAGGAATATTAGGAAAAGAGGCCAGGACTCCATCCTGGAGGGCCTGTGGACCTGGTTTTTAAAGGAGCATGGATTTTGTCCTGAAGAAAGGGGCAATTGAAGGATCCTGAGCAGGTCCCACATGACCCACTTATGATTTAGCTGCATTATGATTTAGCTCCAGGGAAGGGATGGGGAGACTAGAGGAGGATGTGATGAGAGGGAGTGGGTGATGGGAAGAGAGAAGCTCAGAAACCACCTTAAGTGGTGGGGCTGGGATTTGGGGGAATGCTCATCCCAGAGGGGACTTGACAGACCTGGAGGTTCTCAGGTTTCCAGGTGGGCCCCTCTCCCAGGGGAATGGGGCATCATGTCACTACTGGGGGTTCAGGCACAGGGTTGGAAATAAAGCCTGAGGTCAGGCCTGGCAGTGGACTGACCAATATGTAGTGTTTTCCTGTTCTCTCTTCACTTTTTACTTTAAGGTATCACTGGGGGAAAGCTGAACTTCCCAGGGAGGGCCAGTGCTTATTCACACAGCTCCGTGGGGCACATGCATCCCCCACATTCTTTATGCTCAACTACTTCTCCCCTCCCTTGCTTCTCAGCCCTTCCTGGAGTCACCAGAAGCTATTGAAGTCACATTCTCCCCCTGCTTCCCCTCCCCCCCACTATAACTGTCCTCTGTTGATGACAGCCTGTGGTTGGTACCAGCTGCAGGTGACAACCTCCCCACCCCCAGGGTCTCCTCCCTCTTTCTGTTACTTATGAGAAAATAATTTAAAAAATTTTAATTGTAGTTAAAAAAACCACATAGAAATTGTTAAGATGCTAAGTTTTAAGTATATAGTTCAATAGCATTAACTATATGCACATCGTTGTGCAACTGGTATCCAGAGCATTTTCTTCTTGCAGCACTGAACTCTGCACCTGTTAAACTGCCCATTCTCTCCTCCCCCTGGCAACCACCATTCTACTTTATGTCTGTGTGAAGTGGATAACACATGTACGGAATCATCTAAGTATTTGTCTTTTGGTGACTTTTAAAGTTTCACTTAGTATAATGCCCTCAAGGTTCATTCATGTAGCATGTGACAGAATTTCCCTCCTTTTTAAGACTGAATAATATTCCATTATATGGATAAATCACATTTCTTTATCTATTCATCTATCCGTGGACACCTGGGTTGCGTCTACTTTTTTACTATATTGCATAATTCTGCAGTGAACATAGAGGTGCAGATATCTCTTCAATATCCTGATTTCATTTCCTTTGGGCACATACCTAGCAGTGGGACTCCCGGCTCATACAGTAAAATCTTTAATTTTTTTGAGGAACGAGAATACTCTTTTCCATAGTGGCTGTGCCATCTTACATTCAACAATGCATAAGGGCTCCAATTTCTTCATATCCCCGCCAGTATTTATTTATTTATTTATTTATTTATTTTTGATAGTGGCCATCCTAATGGGTGTGAGGTGATGCCTCGTTGTGGTTGTGATTTGCACTTTTCTGATGATGATTAGTGATGTTGAACATCTTTTTATGTGCTTGTTGGCCATTTGTATATCTTCTTTGGAGAAATATCTATTTAAGTCCTTTGCCAATTTTTAAACTAGATTGTTTATGTTGTTGAGTTATAGGAGTTCTTTATATATTCTGGATATTAACCCCTACAGATACATGATTTGAAAATATTTTCTCCATTCCGTAGGTTGCCTTTCAATCTGTTGATCGTGCCCTTTGACATGCACAAGTTTCTTTTCTCTGCTTTGTTATCACATCTGCTGCTTCTGATCTCTGCCTTCCATCACTGCTGCTGGTTACCAGTAAGTGGCATTTCCTCTACAGACTTGTCATAAAGAAAGAAAATTAGATTTTATTCTAAAATTTTTCTGTCCAGACTTCATAATTTCTTTTAGTAACTCTCTGCATTCATTCATTCAACAAGTGGGTGAATATGAGCATCTTTGTTGAGCTTTGGGCCAGGTGCTGGGAATACAGAGCCAACAAGTTATGCTTGTCACAGGCTGACTGAGCCCTTCTCCTTTGTGATGCTCTCTTGACTGGCCCTGGATGCTTGGGTGATCTTGCTTCTGAGTTCCTGTAACTTGAATATTCCTCCAGTATCACAGTCATCATATTGTTTTGAATTATTTGCACGTCCCCCTTGCCCATGAACATGAACTGCTTATTGTCACATCTTACTCATCTTTGCACACCATAGTGGAAGATGCCATATCTCTTAGGTAGCTGCTGGATGGATACATGTGGGAGCCATGCTGGGCTGCCCACTTCTCAGCCACAGGCTTCCCCAGTGCCCAGCCTTCCTGACCTGTACTTCCCTTTCTGCTACAAGTCCCAGGGCCTTACCCTGCTCTCTCCCTTTAAGGGTTGTAACTTCTCATCCTGCCCTGGGGATGTTGCCCTCTCTAGATTAACTTTAAAGTGATCCGTAGCTACTTTTTGTTATCTCCCAAGACAGACCTGCAGGTAACTATTAATTAGCACTACTGGGGAACATACCTTCTTGAGATGGTAAGTATGAAGTCCCATTAGCTTGGCTTATATATTTTGTGGGAATTAAAATTTCCTCCACATTTTAGCTCTCCCTTTGTTTCCCTACCCCTATGATTGAGTCCCCATTTCATGGGGTCACACAGGTTCTCTGACTAGTGGGCAAGATAGATAGGTACAGTTTGGGGGTTAGGTAAAATACTATAGACAGAGAGCATTTACTGAGGCGGCCCAAAAGAAGGGCTGCTAACCCAGAGTGGATGTGGGATATAGAGTGGGCAAGGCCTCCTGGAAAAAATAGCCATTGGATTTCAGTCAAGAAAGCTGCAAGTACGTTATCTAGGATGATTAGGGAGAGGTAGGGTAGAGGGGTGGGGGGTGAGTGAAAGAGGCAGAGCTTGGGGGAGAAGGGGTTCTAGTCAGAGAAAAAAGTATTGTCTAAAGCAGTGGTTCTTGAAGTGTGGTCCCCAGACACCTGCATTGGCATCATCTGAGTGCTTCTTAGAAATTCAGATTCTCACGCCCTACCTAAGACCGACTGACTCAGAAACTCTGGTGGTAGGGCTTAGCCCTCCAGGTGATGCTGGTGTTCAAGTGTGAGCACCACTGGTTAAAGGGAAGTCACAGTGCTGCCTTCTGTGTACCTCATTCTCTAGAGTGGAAGGTAGGTGATGGGTAGGGAGTGATGAGGAGGTAAGCCATTGCATAAGAAAAAGAATTTTATTCCATTTTGGAATAGGAGAATGCCTTTGTTTATTTATTAACATATTTGTTGAACATATATTTTATGAGGTTGTAGTGCAAAAATAAATAATTACAGTTTGAGATGAGTAAAAATGAAAACACAACACACCAAAACTAATGAGATGCAGCTCAGGCAGTACTTAGGGGAAATTTATAGTGGTAAATATCTGTATTAAAGAAAAAGAAAGATCTCAAATCAATGACCTAACTTTCTATTGTAAGACACTGGAAGATGGGAAAATACCTAAAGCAGACACAAGGAAAGAAATAACGATTACAGAGGAAATTAATGAAATAGAGACCAGAAAATAATATAGAAAATCCACAAAATCAAAAATTATTTCTTTGAAAAGACCAACAAAATTGACAAATCTTTAACTAAGCTGACCAAGAAGAAAAAAAAAGAGAACGAAGACTCAAATTACCAGAATTAAGAATGAGAGAGGGAACATTACTGTGGACCCTACAGAAATAAAAGGATTATAAGGGAATAGCATGAACAGTTGTGGACTAGTCAGTTTGAGTTGCCATACCAAAATAACACAGACTAGGGGGCTTTAAAAAAAAAGTCACTTGTTTCTCACATTCTGGAGGCTGGAAGTCCAAAACCCAGGTGCTGGAAGGTTTGGTTTCTCTTGAGGCCTCTCCCCTTGGCTTGCAGACAGTCACTTTCTCTTTGTGTCCTCACATGGTTTTCCTCTGTTCATGCACATCCCTTGTGTCTCTCTGTGTGTCCTAATCCCCTCTTCTTATAAAGACTCCAGTAAGATTGATTAGGACCTACTCTAATGGCCTCACTTTAACTTAATCACTTCTGTACAGGCCTTTTTTCTAAATACAGTCACATACTGAGGTACTAGGGGTTAGGGCTTCAACATATAAATTTTGGGATGGAAGGAACAAATTTCCATCCATAAAAAATTGTATGCTAACAACTTAGATAATGTGGATGAAGTGGACAGGCTCATAAAAAGACACAACCTACAAGCTACCAAAACTGACTCAAAATATAGGAAGTCCAGATATACCTACAACAAATAAAGAGATTGAAATAGTAACTAAAAGTTTTAACATAGGAAAGCTCAGGCCCACATGTCTTCACAGATAAATATGACCCAACATTAAAAGATTTAATATAAATTTTTCATAAATTCTTCCAAAAATTAGAAAAGGAGAGAATACTTCATGACTCACTCCACTATTACCTTGACACCAAAACCAGACACCTACATTAATCATAAGAAAACTGACGCTTATGAATATAGACACAAAATCCTCAACAGAATACTAGAAAAGCAAATTTAGCATCATATTAAAAGGGTTATACACCATGAACAAGTGGGATTTATCCAAGGAATGCACAGTTGGTTTAACATCTGAAAATCAATGAACATAATACACAATTTTGATGGAATTAAGAAAAAAAGCTGGTGTAATTATTGCAATAGATGCAGAAAAAGTATTTGACAAAATCCATCACACTCTCACAATAAAAATACTCAACAAACTGAACTAGAAGGGAATGTCTGCAACTTGATAAAGTTGGTCTACAAAAACCCACACTGTTATCCTTAACTGAAAACGACAAAGCTTTCACTCCATGACCAGGACCCAGGCATGGATGTTTGGTCTTACCACTTCTGTTCAATATTGTGCTAGAAATTCAAGCCAGGAGAAGTAGGCAAGAAAAAAAAATAAAATCATTCAGATTAGAAAGAAAGAAGAAAAACTATCTCTGTTCACAGATGGCATGATTTTGTGTATAGAAAATCCTGAGGAATCCACTAAAATTGAGTCACTAAAACCTGGTCCCTACTTTCAAGGTACTTCCAGGCAAGGAGGGAGACAGTGTAAATGACTGTATATGTGTGAGTAGTGTGGGAGAATTGTTTCCCAGAGAAGGACACATTTTAACTGGGTCCATGTAGAGTATGTAGGTGTCTAAATCGGAGGTAGCAGGATGGACAATTGGGGTAGGGACAAAGGTGGGCACTTCAAGTAGAGAAGAATACATGCAGAGAAACTCAAATATGATAAAGTAGGGTTAACAATGAGCTGCGAGTGTGACTGGAGAGTGGGGTTTGTGGGGTAGTGTGGGAAATAGGTCAAGGAGGTGAGCAAGGCCCTTATATGCTGCCAAAGACCAATTACATGACCATGTGTGGTGTCTGGGTTTAATCAAGGGTCTCTGGACTTGTACATGCATTTATTTGATCTGGATAGAAGTGACATGGTCTCAGCATTAGATCTGCTTCCTTTCCAGGTTTCTGGGTGGAGCGCACCCCCGTGCATGAGGCCGCCCATCGAGGTGAGGCCCTGGAACTGCAGCAGCTGATTGAGAATGGCGCCTGTGTCAACCAGGTCACGGTGGATTCCATCACACCCCTGCATGCAGCTAGTCTGCAGGGCCAGGCACAGTGTGTGCAGTTGCTTCTGGCTGCCGGGGCCCAGGTGAGCAACACTTCAGGATATCTGCCAAGCCTGACTATGGCTATGGGTGCAGATGGGACCATCTCAAGGGACATGTAGAGAGAGGAAAATAAGGGGATTGGGATTTGCATTCCATGATTTGCAAAAGCACCAGAAAGAAGTAGAGAAACCACTGTAGATGACTGAGCAGGAAAGGAAGGAGGGATCAGAATGGAGTGTGGTGGAAGCCCAGGGAGGGGCGTGGAGGTCTCTATGTCAACTGTGCACTAGGATCAGTAAGTGGTCATAGACTTGACTATTAGAGGGTCACTGCTGGCTAAAGAGAAGGTAGTTTTAGCAAAATGGTGGAGGGAGTGTCATGCTCCGCACTAGGCAGGGGGCCTGGCAGGCCACACACATCACACACACAGGCTTTCTGGAGGGCTTGTGGGCCTTGGCTCAAGAGCTGTGGTTTGGGCTCACCAGGATGACTAAGTAAGATGCTGGCAAACAGCTCTCTGGAAAAAAGGTAAAAAGGAGCAAAAATAAAATTCTGTCTGATTTATTTACTGATTTTCCTGGTGTAAGTACTTATGTGACACCAGTGCTTTCTGGCTGGTGGAATTGCTAGCTGTTTCACAGTGGGCTGGGGGAGTTGCCCCAGACACCCACTGGACTGGATGGTGTTGGGGTTCAGGGTGAGCGCAAAGTGAAGATGGTGCCCTGCTTACTCTTGCCCAAAGCTTGGCCATGAAGGCAGTTCAGGAGGAAGTGGAACAAGCTTCAGCATGTACCCAAACAGCAGCTGAATTTGGACTCATCCGAGACAGAATCTGCCAGCTGGGGAACTGCCTTTTTCCTTCCCTGTGATTTTCCAACTAGAGGAGGCATGTTAAGCAATTTAAGCCCCTTATTATTCTCTGCCTGCCTCAGCTGGAACCTGGAGCTCTTCTTTCCTACTCTGTGTGTATTAAGTGTTGGGGTGGTGGAGAGAATAAGGCTGAGCCGATCCTGCTCGAGAAATAAAAGAACCTCAGACAGAATGACGCCTGTGTTTAGGAGGTTAGAAGGCGATTCCAACACAAGTTCCTGTGATCTGTAAACTCCCCTGCCTGGCACGGTGTCTTGGCGCGGTGTCTTAGCACGTACTAGAAAATCTAAGAAGTGCCTTTGTTTACATGAATGCAGATCAAGATGAGAAAACACATTTTCCCCTTGGCCCTGTAACGTCTGTTTCTTCCTCCCCACAAGGTGGATGCCCGGAACATTGATGGTAGTACCCCTCTCTGTGATGCCTGTGCCTCGGGTAGCATCGAGTGTGTGAAGCTCTTGCTCTCCTATGGGGCCAAGGTCAACCCACCCCTCTACACAGCCTCCCCACTGCATGAGGCCTGCATGAGCGGTGAGTTAAGTGGAAGGGAGCCATGTGGTCAAGGAAGTGGAAGCCATTGCTGGCCCAAGAGCACTCCTGGTCTGTATCTGGCTCTTGGTCCTTCATAGAAATGCTCAGCTTTCCTTCTGGAGATACAGTCCTTACCTAGGATTAGGGGGCTGCTGTTTCCATGACAGGATTCTATTTTTTAGCAGAAGCTTAGTGCCTTTCAGACACTAGCACTCTGAAGTATTTCTGTCTTTGCTGTCATTTTGCCTTGTGAGCACCTGATCTAGCTGGGAGATGAGACCCAGACACATCCCTAAGGACAGGTGCTCTCAAAGTCGGGGAGCTGGTCCTGTCGGCTCAGGGAGCAGGTGGGATTTCAACTGCCCTCCCAGAGTGGATGCACTCAGAAGGTGGGAGGATAAGAGGAAGGCCATGCATGGGAAAAATGACATCAAGTCTCACTGGATCAGAAGCTCCCAACACAAACAAAAGCAGGTAAGACTGGAAATTTAGGGTGAGAGCAGCTGGTAGAAATTTTTTAAATGATGGACTAAAGATTTCGGATTATACTCTTGAGCAAAGGTTGCAAACTTGTGCCCTTTTCTTTGGGGGCCTCTGCCGGCAGGGCTCCCCCAGCCAACACAGATGAGAATAAGTCTATCAAGACATGATCTGCTTGGGGAGGAAAAGTGGCCGATCTCTCAGAGGAGAAGGGCCAAGAGCCTTTTCCTCAATGGGCTTTTATTGGGTTCATTTGCACAGGAATACAGATAAAACTCATTAATCATTGCCAGGCAGTAAGGATCAAACAATAGATAACAAAGAACTCTGAGGGTCTATTTTGAGTCAGGGTCAGATAGCTAAAGAGCTGTAAAACTTTGAGGAACAAACACTTCTTGCTTGGACCCTTATCATTTAATTGAGAGCATTCTGAACAAAGCAGGTTTCACAGGATTTTACATATTCTTTCTTAGGCCTGATCACCTGGGGAACCCACCCTTTCCAGCACAGGGCTGCACCACCCTCTGTCGTTGTTTTAGGCTTAGGTGGAGCAAGGGAAATAAGGAAGCCAAGAGATTAGGAGATTTCTCACAGACAATGAGGACTCAGGCTTTTTCAAAGCCAAGGGGCAAGAGTCCATCACCCCCTTTTGCTGTAGCCCCCAAAGTCCTTCCTTGGGGGCCTCCCACGTGATTGTGCCTGTCTTAGATCGTTCCCCTATTTGGGGAATCTTACCCATCATTGGCTAACCGACCAAGCATTGGCATCCAGTTATGGATGAAGTAAAAGGAGCAGAAGCAGCATTCCTGCCAGGGAGATAAGCTTTTGTCTCCTTGGTGGCTTACGGTCCAAGGTCGCTCCCTCAGACTTAGCCTTGGTGGGGGTACAGCTTCTGAAACCAGGCAGGGCAGTTCCCAACACTTTTCCATGCCTTCATGCAGGGTTGCTGTTCTCTGCAGCCTCATTCCCTGATTCCTACAGTTAGATCATCTCTTGCAGGCACTGAGGATAGCTACAGATGCCTTTTGAAGGTTTCTGAGCAGATGTTGAATGACCAAAAATCAGCATTTTGAAAGATTAGTTTAGTGGCCATGTATAGTGTAGAAGAGGAAAAATTTTCCCTCTATCTATCTTAGGTTCACTGACTGGGCCCCACTGCTTAGGTGAGAAGGGACTAATTAACAAGAAAAAAACAGAAGTTTGTTAATGTGAGTAGTGCATTGTGCATACACATGGGAGAACTTGGCAAGGTGTCATTCAAAGGGATGGTTAGAACTTTGATGATATAGAACAGTAAGTTTTTAAAGAAATGATAAGGCAAAGGAAAAGGGCATGGAGATTTAGGATGGCGAGTTATGGAGAGGAATATATATGGGGGAACTAATGGTAGATGGGGTTAATTTTAGAAGCTCCAGCTAGAGCTGTCTCTGGTGATTAACTTCTGTCCTTCCTGGTAGAGAGGGGAGGGGAACACCTTTACAAATATATGTCCTTCTTTTAAGCAATTTAGAGAAGGGCAGAAAGCTTTTCTTATATCTTTTTCTTCCCAATTATCTTCAGCTCAAAATAAACCTTATGCTAAGGTGGCATATTTTGGGGGTGGCATGTTCTGCTACCATTCAACAGACTGAAATGGTGAGGTGGGGGGAATATCTTGGAAGTAGGGACATGAGTTGAGGGCCATCATAGTGATCCAAGTGCAAAGCTGTTAGAGTTCAAGTGGGATGGATTCATTTAGAAAACTGAGAGAAGAATTGATGGGGTTGATATGAGGGAAAGGAGAGCATGGGGTTAAAACCTACTCAGGGTTGAGCAGGGAGTGAGGCCAATAACTGGGGTGGATTGGCCAGGAGGATGTGGCCCCAGGGAGGGGATGGGGAAAGTCTGATGGTAGTGATTAGAACATCCAAACATGAATGGCCAGCAGATAGCTGTAGATGAGGGGCTGGTTTTCAGGGGCTAGAAGCGGAAATTTGGTAGCTACTAAAAGGAAGTGTGATCAAGTGGTGAGAGAGGATGGAGTCTTATACACAATGAAGATACCCATAGAGGAGTCAAGGGAAGAGGCAGGAAAGGTGTCTGTAGTCTGAGAATCCCATGGTAAGAAAGTTTAGGTAGTTCACCCAGGAGGCGTGGACTGGGGATGCCAGCAGCTTATATCATCAACCCCAGGCTCATTGCACCCAACACAGCTTAGGAGGCAGCCCCGAAGTTGGGCACCTTCTCTCCCACTGAGGAGCTGGGGAGCAATGAAGAGAGTCTTCTGGCTGTTCTGAAGTAATATTCCCCAACTTCCTGTTCTCCCAGCAACAAGGCTAGCTATGTGCTCTATTTTTGCTGCTGCCAGGCAGGCTTGGAGAACTGTTGTGCCCTCAGGAGAAAAGACAACCATCCACTTGCTCACTAGGGCCACATGGGGTTATGAACTGCTCTTGGCTTGGGATGTAGTCCTGGTTCTCCTCTCTGCCCCTGCAACCAAACAAGAGGCTTTCTTGTTGCATTGGTTCTGTCATGGTTGTTATTTTCAAATATGCATTTGAAATATGATTTTCACATTTTGAAAATCAAATATGATTTTCACATTTTGAAAATCAAATATGATTTTCAAGTGGTGTGCTGCAAGAATTTTTAAAACATGCAATACCTGATTACTTAGTCAGGGGCACTGACCTCTCTTTCCTTAGATGCCAACATGTCAAGCCATCCAGTGTGAATGCCCTGTCTTGAACCATAAATATATAGGTCATATAACAGAGTTCCCTCTCAGTGGTCATGTTGCATCTGATTTGTTAATTCTTGATACCAGATTTCCTTATGTGCAAGCATAGGGGCCTGATTTTTAAAAAATCACTTTGGGGCAAAAAGGGTAGGTACTTGCCATGACCAGTGTGGCTTGTTTGGTTGAGCATCATCCCACAAAGCAAAAGATCACTGGTTTGATGCCAAGTCAGGGCACATGCCTAGGCCATAGGCCCAGTCTCCAGTTAAGGCATGTGCAAGAGGCAAATAATAGAAATTTTGCTCCCTTTCCTTCTCCTTCCCTTTTCCTCTATCTAAAAATAAATACATAAAATATTTTTTAAAATAAGGGTAGGTAATTACTATTATTTTTTGTAAATCAATCACAATTATACCTAGTTTTTGTCAGATCAGGAAAGAATATATTTTTAGGTGTGCCACAGAATTTTAATAATTAGTTTATGTGTGCCATGAGATGAAAAAAGTTGAAAATTGCTGGTATATAGTTGATGACTGTTCATTTTTTTCCATTTCTCTTAAAGGAAGTTCTGAATGTGTGAGGCTTCTAATTGATGTTGGGGCCAATTTGGAAGCACACGACTGCCATTTTGGGACCCCCCTGCATGTTGCTTGTGCCCGGGAGCATCTGGACTGTGTCAAAGTGCTACTCAATGCAGGTGTGTTCTGTCTATAGCTGCACTGCTCAGTGCAGGCATGTTGGTGTTTACCTGAGCTGCTCCATGTAGGTATGTTGTGCGTATACACAGTGTGTGCCAGCAGAGAGGTAAGTGGTGGAGTCAGCTCAGGTTTGAAGTTAGCTCTCCCATTGGCCAGCTGAGACCTTAGACCTCAGTCCTATATCTATAAAACTGGAAAAGAAAAACTTATTTTCCAGGTTTGTTGGAAGGATTTGTGATAACATTTCTGCAGTACCTGGTGCATAGTAGTGCTCAACAAACGCTAGTCATTATTTTTAGTAACTACAGGACACTACCCATAAAACCTGCCTAATAAGGTTGCTGTCTAAACCAGAAAGAGATGGGAATCTAATGGAAAATTGGGTTCATAGCCTTTGGAATCCAGGTCATTGCCAGTTAATCCAAAAATACTCAGGATACTTCTGGTAAAGATGGTGGACTAGGTAAACGTTGTGCTTACCTCTTCCCATGACCACCTCAAAATCACAGCTAAATTATAGAACCACCATCACTGAGAACTACCTGAAGACTAGCTGAAAAGAAGTCCTATAACTAAGGGCATCCAGAGGAAGCCACATCAAAACTGCTGGGAGGGGTAGACACATGGATAGGGCAGGCCCCACACTGGTAGTATAGTGATTAAGAATTGGGAGGGTTATCTTGGCTGCAGAAGCCCCCCCGAGGAGTGAGGAGTCTCAGAGCCCTATCAGGCTCCCCAGCCTGGACCATCAATTCAGGGATGAGGAGTCTCCATGACATCTAGCTATGAAGATCGGCGAGGACTATGTCTGAGTGAGGATGGAGGGCTGTGGGAGACCTAGGTGTTCCTTTTGAGCGGCCCAAGCATATATTCACTTGCTCATATACTCACTCACATATGCATTTGATCTGGGTCTTGGTGTTGGGGCAGCTGATTGAAGAGCACCAGGGACATATGAGGAAGAACTGAATTAACTAGCTTCAGGGTGAGGGATGTAGGGGAAGGGGTCAGGGTGGCTCTCTCTGGGGACAAAAGTACTGACAGACACCATTGCTTCTTTGTTGAGCCCTTCTCCAGCCAGCTGGCAGGTGTCAAACCTGAGCTCTCCATTAACCTGGCTGCCACCACTAGCCCCACCCTGGTGAATCCCTAAGACCCCACCCCACCCAGCTCATGCGCCTGCTCAAGCCACTTCCAGGGGCTTTTCCATACAAGTGGCCTGACTCAGCTTGTGCTGAAGACTTTTCTAAAATCTCTCAAATGTACACAAACCTCAAACAAGCAGCATCTGTTTTTCTCTTTGTTCCTCAGCAAAGAGAAACCATAAAAAAGAACCAGTCAGAAATGAAGAATACAATAACTGCAATGAAGACTAAATTAGAGGAAATCAACATCAGATTAGATGAAGCAGATCAAGTCAGTGATCTGGAAGACAAAGTAGTGGGAAACACCCATTCTGAACAGCAAAAAGAAAAAGTAATAAAAAAAATGAGAATAGTCTAAGGGGCTTCTGGGACAACATCAAGCATATCAACATTGGCATCATAGGAGTATCAGAATGAGAAGAAAGAGAGCAAAGGATTGAAAGCCTCTTTGAAGAAACAATGACTGAAAACTTCCCTAACCTATTGAGGGAAATGGACATATAAGTCCAGGAAGTTTAGAGAGTCACAAACAAGATGAACCTAAAGAAGCCCACACCAGACACCTCAGAGAAAGACAAATACCACATAATTTCACTTATGTATGGAATCTAAAAAAAAACCAAAATGAATAAACAAACAAAACAGAAACAAACTCATAGATACAGAGAATAAATTGATGGTTGCCTGTGGTGGGGGGGTGATAGGGAGATGGGTAAAAAAGGTGAAAGAGATTAAAATGTACAAATTGCCAGTTATAAAACCAGTTACAGGGATGTAAAGTACAACACAGGAAATGTAGCCAATAATATTGTAATAACTATGTGTGGTGTCAGATGGGTACTAGATTTATTGGGGTAATCACTATGTAATTTATGGGTCTAATTACTATGTAGTACATCTGAAACTAACATTATGTTGTATACCAACTGTAATTGAAAAAAAAATTAAAAGTGCTCAGAATAGAGAGGTTCAACAAACAAAATAAGGAACAATCCAAGCAACTGAAGGTTAAATTGAGGAATTGTCTGGTCTGCCATGGGAGTTTTACAATAAAGCTAAATTGGATATTGGAAAAGGAGTTTTTATTGTGAACCCAACTTAAATATTTTCTTGAGAGAAAATTTGAACTCATTCGTTGTGGGTACAGCTTAGGATAAAAAACAACTGTTCAGAAGTAGAAAGATTATGAATTCTCTTCAGATGGTGGTCATTTGCATTTAGGTTATATGTAGTTTTTATTAGTGAGTCTTACTCACTTTAAGGTGGTACTTTTAAGCCATTTCAGTGAAAAAGATTCATTTTGTGTAAGGTTGGTCATGGGGGCAGTTTTTATTTTTTACACAATAATAAAATATTTAGATTAGATATAGTCATAAGTCTTCTACCCAAGTCACTCATCACATAGTTGGATCTCATTACTGTCAGCCTGAATATTCACCTATCATTATTGTTGAGCTTTTAAATAAAGATTTTACAGTGCCACAACCCTCAGCTTTTAAAATAAAGGTGTGATAGTGCACTGACCTTCTGCAGAGCACCTGGTATGTATGTGCTTAGTATACCTTTGTTTAATGTTTTTAGTTTATTTCATTGTGGCTTCAGGGGAAAGGATCAAATTAGAGGTTTTTTTTTTTTTTCAGTTTTCACTTGAAGACATGCTTATTGATTTTAGAGAGAGGGGAAGGGAGGAAGAGAAAAAGGGAGAGAAACATCCATGCCAGAGAGAAACACTGATTGGTTGCCTCTTGTATGCTCCTAATGGGGACCAAACCTGCAACCTGGGCATGTGTCCTGACCAGGAATCAAATCCGTGACCTTCTGGTTTATGGGATGATGCTCCAAGCAATTGAGCCATGCTAGCCAGGGCCAAATTAGGGGTTTTAACCCCAGCATCCTCTCTGCATTAGTTAGGACTTGACTGCAGTGATTTCTCCTTCATAACTAGTAGAGACCAACTTCACCTGGGTGAGGGACCTTATTTCTTGGTTCAGATAACTGAAAGGATTAGACCAAAAGCCAGTTTCAGAGTCAGTTTGACCCTGGGGTTCAACACGGTCATCAATTTTCTTTGAATTTTGCAATTCTACTGCTTTCCTCAGTGTTCACTTGATCATTCACCTGGCATCCCCAGTGGGGTAGTATGGCTACAACAGAGCTGGGCTGAAATCCAAAAGCTTAACCTCAAGAAGCTTCTGATAACTTCCTTAGAAGAGTGAAAACTCTTCCAAATGTTTCCCTTACACAGCCCCTTAGGTCCCATCAGCTTGAATTGGGTCCCGAGTCCAAACTTTATTCAGTCCTTTTGGCCTGACTCTACTGTGGGGGGCTCTACCCACAGCCCCCCATCCCGGCCCCCACAGATGAGAATAAGTTTACCAAGACATGATCTGCTTGGGAGGAAAGGTGGCCAATCTCTCAAAGGAGAAGGACCAAGAGCCTTTCCCTCAATGGGCTTTTATTAGGTTCATTTGCACAGGAATGCAGTTAAAGCTCATTAATCATTGCCAGGCAGTAAGGCTCAAACAATAGATAACAAAGAATACTGAGGGCCTATTTTGAGTCAGGGTCAGATAGCTAAAGAGCTATAAAACTTTGAGGAACAAACTCACTTCTTGCTTAGACCCTTATTTAATTGAGAGCATTCTAAACAAAGCAGGTTTCACAGGATTTTACATATTCTTTCTTAGGCCTGATCGCCTGGGGAACCCGCCCTTTCCAGCACAGGGCTGCACCACCCTCTGTCATTGTTTCAGGCTTAAGTCAGGCAGGGGAAGTAAGGCAGCCAAGAGATTAGGAGACTTCTTGCAGACAGAATGAGGACTCAGGCTTTGTCAAAGGGCCCATCATCACCCCCTTTCTCCATAGCCCCCCAAGTCTTTCCCTGAGGGCCTCCACATGATCATACCTGTCTTAGGTCATTCCCCCTTGGGGAATCTTACCTGTCACTGGCTAACTGATCAAGCATTGGGGGCCAGTTATGAATGAAGTAAAAGGAGCAGAAGCAGTGCCCCTGCCAGGGAGATAAGCTTTGTCTCCTTAGTGGCTTCTGGTCTGAAGGTTGCTCACTCAGCCATAGCCATGGGGAGGTTACAGCTCCTGAAACCAGGCAGGGTTGTTCCCAACATCTCCCCTTTTTTTGTTTTTAAAATCAATTGTAGTTGTTAAGCCTGTGAAATTTACTGTTGCTGTTTTTGAATGTGATCACGAGAAAACAACTTCCATATATATCGCAAAGCACAAATAAGGATTAAAACAAGGAGGCACCCAAGGACTACCATGACCCAAACTTGTAAACTCAGTCCATCAAACCAACTTTTAGGGTTAGGTTGTTGTAGATTACTGTTGAGAATCTGGAACACCTTTTGTTCAGTTAGGCCTTTGATGTCACTGAGCTGCTGGTGGAGCTCAAGCTGGACCTGGTCAATTTGTCCTTTGAGATTGATAGAAAACGTGCCCTGCAGGCGATAATGAATATCTGCCCAGGAATGTTAACTGGAATTTCACTTTAAAGGAGTAACACATGCTTAGAGAAGTCTGGATCGGGGGAGTCCAATGGAGCAAAAGTGGGTCGTGGCCAGGAAAGCCTTTTCTGTGATATGGCTTCACCCTCTTCACTGGCAGCTCCAAAGGTCCTTCTGGAGAGTACATACAAGCACACCCTCTTCCCCAAGTTAATAGTTCAACTGGGCCTTCCTATCTTCCTTCCCCTAATGGGTCTTTGTATACGACCAAAGGGTGTGGGCCTGCAGGCCTATTTTGCACAAGGTGCTTGTCTATGGGTGACATTAAATTATCATTACAATTTAAAAAATTTTATGTATATATTGCTAGCATGATTAAATTTCTGGGGGATGTTTCTTGGCTCCCCTTTTTTGTTTAATAATATTTTAAAGGTGTGGTGAGTTCTTTCAACAATTGCTTGGCCTGTAGTGTTTAGGGGATACCTTTTTTATGTCGAATTCCCCATTTGTTTTTTTTTTTTAAAGAAAGCCTGAGTGGCTTGTGCAGTGTATCCTGGGCCATTATCAGTCTTGATTTCTTGTGGATGGCCTAGGTAGCCGAAGGCCTCAAGTCAATGAGCTCTAATATTCTTTGCTGACTCTCCAGGGAATGGCTTGTAGAACACCTGAGTAAGTATCTGCTTGGGAAGACAGGTCCCCTGCTGCTTCTGCAAGCTGCAATGAGTTTGAGCAGTGAGTTAATTACCCTATTGTTCTTAGGACCTGGTAGTTCTTAGGCCTAGGATTAACACTGTTTCAAAGACACAGATGCTTATTATTCCTTTTACTTCTTTTCCAGTTTCGCTTTTCCTGCCACACATGAATGTGGTATCTTTCTTCTTTCTTTATTCTTTCTTACCCTTTCTCCTTCATAATTCTACACTTTCCTTTCCTTCACTTTAATCCACATAACATTCCAAAATAAGCATAACAAGTCTTTTAAAACTTAAGCCAAATTATATTGCCAAATGTTTCACTTAAGGAGTATATTATGAAATGAAAAGGAGGCTAGTGAGTAACATCTGTCTATCAAGTTATTTGAGGTTGCAACCCTCTAGGGTTAATGCCAAAAGTAGGGGGCACTTTTGAAAGTGCTTGACAATCTGGACATTCTCTAATAATTTGTTTTGCTTGGGCACATGGAATATCTTTACCTAGGGCCTGACTATTTTGGTGAAAAAATTGATGAGACATTACCACAGATTGAAAATTATTTGCTAGGGTGACAAGGGCATCAGCCTGAGAATTACCCTCTGCCATAGGTCTGGACAAGCCCGAATGAGATTGGATATGGGAAACAAATAAGGGGTGCTTCCTTTTATCTAGAAGACTTTGCAGGGTTAGAAATAGACGTAGTAACTGAGGCTCAATGGGCCCTTTTAATAGAGCATGATCTATATGAAGGAGTATATATACAGTATAACCAGAGTCACAAACTAAGTTAAGAGGCTCTTGAAGTTTTTCTAGCCTCTCTTTCTTCAGTGGCCACTGGTTAACCCACACAGGTATATCCGACAACCAAGTGAGGGATAAAGGAGAAGCCTGGATAGTGGACGCTAAGGAAAAGGCGGCAGGGTGATTTGTATTCCCCAATGAGTGAGGAGGTCCTGGCCCCAGATATTAAGTGGGGTGGGAAGGACATAAGGCTGAATTTGTACAACTTGCCCATTTGGACCAAAACATTTAAGAGTCCACATACTTTTGTGAGGCTGAGAAATGCCCCCTATCTTACGTATAGAAATGCAAACAAAATAGAAATCCATTTCTTGAAATTAAGCATGCTGGCAGCCTCCCAAAGCATGGGGGCTGCTGTCCTTTACCTCAGAGATTACCTGGCTGGAACTCCCCTCCATGACATGCTGTCTGTGCCAGTTTTAAGTCTGCTGCTAGGTGTCGGCCAAGGCAAGGCACCCCGAGGAACTGCAGCCCCGGGGGCAGATCTGGCAGGTCGGGACCACACTGGCTCTGGGCTTAGGGAAAGGTTGCTCCCAAGTGCATGGGAAGGAGAGGAGGTGAGGGGGACCAACTCCACCTTCTGTTGCTGCTGGTCCTTGGCAGAAAGACCAGGCCTCACCATGCTGCGAATGCATGCACACTGGTGCCCTGGCTAGGCTCATCAGGTGCAGCTGTGAGGCTTGCTGCAGCTGGGGCGACCCACAGGAAGGGTCCAGCAGGTGACTAAGGTCTCTGTCACCACCATCCCATAGGCCACTTCTCTTTTTGTCTAAGCTTTCCTGATTATGAGGACCTCTCTGTCCTGCTTTTCCCCATATTTCCCAATCTAAAGATCCCTTATCTGGGAGACATCTAATAGCCTTAAAAAGCTGCTGGTTTAAAACATTGCTCTTGTTCCTCAGAGAGCTCATTCCGCATGGTTGAGGATTTATAGAAACCCTTAAAAAAATCCCTTAACAAATAAAAACCTTTTCTGAAATTCCTCCCACCGCAAGTGTGGTGATTACAAATCTAGTTTCAGTTTCACTTTCACTCCATCTGCAACCTCAGATTCTGTTTCTTGACAGTGAGGAGAGTGCAGTGGGTCAAAAATGTGCTGTTGGTGGAAGACAGTCAGGGAGAGGGATACCGAATATTTTGGGTACCCTAACCCTGCTTATGGGTCTCAGTTTCTCTTCCCAGTCATCTAGACCAGCTAGCTGGGAGGGCTCAGAGTGCTGGGTGACCAACCCTTAAATCGAGCTTCCCCGATGAGCCAAAAGTCAAATTACATGAGATGGAATTCCCTATGAGGCCCCTATATGTTTCAGAGATTAGACCCCAGACACCTCCTTGAGTCCCCCACTCATGTAGGGACACCTGAGATCTCAAGCTGGAGGGAGGAAGTGCTTCTTTTCTTCATTGCTCAGCAAGAAGCTGAACCGCTCATAAATACCTCACTGCAAAAGCTGATAAAAGGGAAAGTCTTTGCTTTCTCCTCCCCAAGCCTAAACCCAGACAGGGAAAATGCTTGGGAGAGAGAAAGCAAGACTCCTATTCATGGGAGAGGGTGCAGGGGAAAGAAATGAGAAGGAAACCGCTCAAGGGGCTGCAGGACAGTAGCCTTTCCTCTCATCTGTAACATGCCTGGGGGCCTTACCAAAAGATGCCCCTGTCCCTGGGGGAATGAAAGTGCTAATTTCCATCCTCTTAGGCATGCCATCTGTGACTATAGCTCATAGCCTCTGGTCGAAGCAGGTCCCGTATCCTCAGGTCTTTGTTTGGGCACCAGATGTGGGGGGAGCCATGCCCGCAGGGCGTCCCCCAAACCGGCTGTCACAGATGAGAATAAGTCTACCAAGACAGGATCTGCTTGGGGAGAAAAGGTGGCCAATCTCTCAGAGGAGAAGGACCAAGAGCCTTTCCCTCAATGGGCTTTTATTAGGTTCATTTGCACAGGAATGCAGGTAAAGCTCATTAATCATTGCCAGGCAGTAAGGCTCAAACAATAGATAACAAAGAATACTGAGGGCCTATTTTGAGTCAGGGTCAGATAGTAAAGAGTTATAAAACTTTGAGGAACAAACTCACTTCTTGCTTAGACCCTTATTTAATTGAGAGCATTCTAAACAAAGCAGGTTTCACAGGATTTTACATATTCTTTCTTTTTTTATTTTTATTTTTTTAGAGGCATTTTTTTAATACTGTGAGCTTACATTTACTGTGGTCTTACATTAACCATAGTTAATGCATAAGCAATTCATGTTTTACAGCATATCACCAACTCAATGACCAAGTCTCATTTTCAGAGCACAAGCTACCAAGTGTAGAAGAAAAAGCTGAAATTGAGGATCTTTTGAAACTGCTCTTATCTGTCGCTCCGTGTATGCAGATTGGCTGGTATGGTGAAGGCGGTCTCTGCCTGTGTGGTCTGGGAGTTGGCAGCTGTGGTCCCCGGCTCAGGGCACTGGAGCTGGATTCTCAAACTGGTAGCGTTTTGGCAAGGCCGCTACTGGAGCACATCCGCCCCAGCAGTAAACGAAGTGCAGTGCCGGCACCTCGAGGAAGCAGGTCAATCAAGGCAGCCAACCCTACATATTCTTTCTTAGGCCTGATCGCCTGGGGGACCTGCCCCTTCCAGCATGGGGCTGCACCACCCTCTGTCATTGTTTCAGGCTTAAATCAGGCAGGGGAAGTAAGGCAGCCAAGAGATTAGGAGACTTCTTGCAGACAGAATGAGGACTCAGGCTTTGTCAAAGGGCCCATCATCACCCCCTTTCTCCATAGCCCCCCAAGTCTTTTCCTGAGGGCCTCCACATGATCATGCCTGTCTTAGGTCATTCCCCCTTGGGGAATCTTACCTGTCGCTGGCTAACTGATCAAGCGTTGGGGGCCAGTTATGAATGAAGTAAAAGGAGCAGAAGCAGTGCTCCTGCCAGGGAGATAAGCTTTGTCTCCTTAGTGGCTTCTGGTCTGAAGGTTGCTCACTCAGCCATAGCCATGGGGAGGTTACAGCTCCTGAAACCAGGCAGGGCAGTTCCCAACACTCTACAAATTTCAATTGGCTTCAGTCTATGTGGGAGCCGGGATGAACCCAATCAGAGCCCACACCAGGAGCTGGGGGTTAGGTCATCCTGCTTTCTCCCATCCCAGGACTGCTTGCCACACTGCAGGGTGGCAGTTCAGTGGCATTGGAAAGGAATGGGAAGGGGTCCATAATGTCCATTAAAGCCTGAAGCAGGGGACCTGATAAATTTTAAAGGGAGTTTCCATAAGCCTGGGAACTTGTATGAGGGAAGACCAGAAATCTCCTGGGACAGCTCCCATGTTACAGCGTCATCATATGCTATTGCTGACTGCCACTGTGCTGTCAGCTCTAGACTCAGTCCTTGCTATTCTCTTCTCAGGTGGCCTGTTGCCTTTACATTCTTCTTAGATCACATGCAGTCTTTTTCTTATTTAGGAAAACTATTATTTAACTATGGGGAATCTCAAACATACAGAAAAGTAGAGAGAAGAGGACAACATAGGGATTCTTTTTAAAATAGTGATTTTTAACTTTGGGGGTGCTGATCACAGACCTCTTTGGAAAATCAAATGCAGACCACCAACCATGTCTCTAGGAAAATAAGCATGCAGGTGCCTTTGCACTCGATTTCAGACAGGGCCCAGCCCTGCAGGAGAATCCGAGCTCTGGGGGGCCCTCAGAGGTAGATAGGAGGCTGTTGGTCTTTTGTGTGCAGTGAGGCTAAGTTACTGAGCTATAGATGAATCTTGTAGAGGAGGTGGTTGGGGAAGGGGAAAGTCCAGTTATCACAGTGGGGTAATTTTTAATCTGATCACTGGCAGTAAATATTTAACTCTATAGGAGGCCCTCAGAGGGGCTAATTTAGCAGTGTCTGCTTCCACCTTCCCAGCACACTGCTTGTCACATGTTTCTCAGTCACTTTTTCAGCCAGCATAGTGCTAAGCTATGTGTGCCTGCTCTGCCCAGGAATTTCACTGGGTTTTTGATGTGCTAAGCTGATGACAGCCCCTCATCTTTGCTAGTTAAAGTTTTACTCAGTCCACTGCAATCCTATTTTGCTTTGAAATCAGGATTTTGGTAATGATCAGACTTTGACCCCATTTTCTTTGAAGCATGAAGTTGAGAATTTTTAATGCCCAAATGGTGTTAGCTGTTTTGCTGTGTCTCCCTCTCTCTCTCTCCCTCTCCACCTCTCTCTTTCCCCACTCAGCTCAAGGCACATGATAATCATTAGTCCCCACAAAGCCACTCCTGCCCCCCCCTTCCCTTGCTTCTTTCCTCTGACTCCCCATGCCACCACTCTAATGTGCATCTATATGTGTTCTGTCTATATGTGTTTTTGTAAGATACACATTGTCAATCGAGGCATGTATTTTTAATCCAGATAAATGGTATTATGTTATATTTCCTGTTTTTTTCACTCAGCTGTGCCTGTTTTCAAGACTTGCCCATGTTGCCCTGTGTACCTTTGGTCTGCTGTTTCCAACTGCTTCAGAGTATGCCAGCTTCCCTCTTAGTCACCAGTCTTTTCTTTACACCCCATCAAATGATGCCAAGAACACATTTTTAAGAGGTACCTTGGGATGTCCCCTGTTGGAGTCTCCCTGCCAAGCCCTTCTATACTGAGAAACCACATGAAATGGAATGGAAGGGGTAGTATGATTTTTAGAGCTATTTCCAGCCATAGTTTTCACGTTGACCATGAGAGTAGCTTTATACTTCCCCTGTATCCCTTTCTCTTTCACTAAAATAGACAATCTTTTTCCTTCCCTATTGGCAAGAATATTGTGAGAATTAATGACCTGAAAGAAAGCTACTTGAACTTTAGATTTGCTAGACTTTACACCTTATTTTTCCTTACAAGTTTGTGTTTAGCATTCAAGTTCCTATCTGTATTATGATTGCAGCACTATACAATTATTTACTCACATCAGCAAGTATTGGAACAATATCCCTGATATGGTACAGTGGTCGGATTGCAGGGAAAATGCTTCTTTTATTTAACGTGTTGCTTTTAAATATTATGTTTGTAATACACGTCTGCCAAATTAAATAATTAGGTACTTTAGCCTTCTTTCTAATCGAGGGATTGTTTTTTCTGACCTAACATTTGAGTTTGGCTGTGGGAAGTGGAGAGAACTGCTTGTCACTTAGGTTATCACGATGAAGCACTTGCTGCATTCCTAGGATCATATGGTGAACACTGTTATGAACAAGTGTTTATATTTTACTAGGGGTATGAAACTATTTTAAATCAGAAATCAGAGGTAGGATTTTTCAAATATTTTGAGGAGTGGGACTACAAAATTTAATAGCCCTGTACCCTCTCATATTCTCCTATTTCGGCCCTCCAAATTTATTATTATATAGTGACATGCAGATGATCTGATTTTTAAAAACCTCACTTTAATGACATTTTATGATTATGATTTGAATCTATTATTTGAGGAATGACTTCGAGGATTCTGGGCCATTTGTTTGACTTCTTTAAAATACTTTTCTCCAAGGGAACCCTTATGCATTGATGGTGGGATTGTAAACTGGTACAGACACTATGGAGGTTCCTCAAAAAACTAAAAGTAGAACTGCCTTATGACCCAATGATCCCACTTTTTGATATTTATCCAAAAAAAGCAAGAACATTAACTAAAAAGGACTTATATCCCTGTGTAGTCATTGCAGCATTATTTATAATAGCCACAATATGGAAACAACCTAAATGTCCATTAACAAATGAGTGGATAAAGAAGTGTGATGTATATAAACAATATTACTCAGCCATAAAAAGAAGGAAATATTGCCATTTGCAACAACATGGGTGGTCTTCAAGGGCATTATGCTAAGTGAAAAAAGTCAGACAGAGAAAGACAAATACTATATGATTTTACTTACATGTGGAATCTAAAAACCAAGTAAACAAAACAGAAACAAACCCATAGACCCAGAGAACAAGTTGGTGATTGCCAGATGGAAGGGAGGTTGGGGGATTGGGTGAAAAGATGAAGGGATTAAGAAGGACTAATTTCCCATTAAAATGGGAGGTAATATTTGCTAACAACAGCTCCAACAAAAAAGGTTAATATCCAAAATATATGAAGAACTCAAACAACTCAACACCAAACAAACAATCCAGCTAAAAAATGGGCAGAGGACCTGAACAGACACTTCTACCAAGAAGACATACAAACAGCCAAAAGATATTTGAAAATATGTTCAACTTCACTAGCTGGAAATGCGAATCAAAACTGCAATGAGATACCACCTCATACTTGTTAGAATAGATATTATCAATAAGATGGGTAGTAACAAGTGTAGGAGAGGATGTAGAAAAAAAGGAACCCTCATTCTCTGCTGGTATAAATGTAAAGTGGTACAGCCACTAGGGAAAACAGTATGGAGGTTCCTCAAAAAATTAAGAATAGAGTTAACATATGACCCAACAATCCCTTTTCTGAGTATCTGCCTGAAAACCTCAAAAACATTTATTCACAAAGATATATGCACCCATATGTTCACTGTAGCATTATTCACAGTGGCCAAGATGTGGAGACAACTAGTGTCCTTTGATAGAGGACTGGATAAAGAAGATGTGGTACATATATACAGTGGAATACTAGTCAGCCATAAGTGAAGATGAAATACTGCCATTTGTGACAACATGGATGGACCTTGAGAATAGTACACTAAGTGAAATAAGTCAGAAAAAGCTGAGAACCATATGATTTCACTCATGTGGAATATAAAACTGAAACTAATAGATACAGACAAAACTATGGTTATTTTGGAAAGAAGGAGGTTGGGAGGATAGTAAAAGGTAAAGGGGGCTAAATATATGGTGACAGAAGATTTGACTTTGGGTGGTGGGAACACAATGCAATATACAGATCACGTATCATAGAAACAGATACCTGAAACCTATATAACTACATAAACCAGTGTCACCCAAATAAATTTAATGAAAAACAATTGCCAAAAAAAAAGTCATGTGGATATAAACTACTGCATAGGGAATACAGTCAATAATTTTATAACAACTATGTATGATGTCAGGTGGGTATTAAACTTATTGGAAGGGGATCACTTCATAAGTTATATAAATGTCTAACCACTATGCTGTACACCTGAAAGTAATAAAATATTGCAGGTCTGCTATAATTGAAAAAAAAATAGGATTTCAGGACTTAGAAGGTCCAACCCAATGAATGCAAAAACAAACACACACAAAAAAACCTTTCCCTTATTCCATTTCTGTATAACCTTCTTAGCCATTTAGGAGCAAGCCTAGAACTTGGCATTTTTTAATTGAATTTATTGGGGTGACATTAGTTAATACAATTATATAGGTATCAGGTGTACAATTCTATAATACATCATCTGAATATTTTACTGTGTGTTCACTACCCCAAGTCAAGTCTCTTTCCATCACTATTTATCCCCCCTTTTACCGTCTCCCACCTCCCCACCCCTGTTCCCTCCCATAATCGCCATATCATTGTCTGTGTCTATGAAGGTCTTTTCTTTCTTTCTTTTTTTTTTTTTTGCTTAATCCCTTTACTTTTTTCACCCAGCCCCACACCCCTCCTCCCCTCTGATAGCTGTAAGACTGTTCTCTGTATCTATGAGTCTGATGTTATTTTGTCTGTTTGTTTGTTTTCATTAGATTCTACATGCAAGTGAAATCATATGGTATTTGTCTTTCTCTGACTGGCTTATTTCACTTAGCATAATACTCTCCAGGTCCATCCATGCTGCCATAAAAGGTTAGAATACCTTCATTTTTATGGCCGAGTAGTATTCCATTGTGTAAATGTAACACAGCTTTTTTATCCACTCATCTACTGATGGGCATTTGGGCTGATTCCAAATCTTGGCTATTGTAAATAACACTGTAATGAACATAGGGGTGCATATATTTTTTTGAATTCGTGGTTTGGGCCTCTTCAGATATATTCCTAGAAGTGGAATTGCTGGGTAATGAGGCAGTTCCATTTTTAATTTTTTGAGGTAACTCCATACTGCTTTCCACAATGGCTGCATCAGTCTGCATTTCTACCAACAGTGCAAAAGGGTTCCCCTTTCTCCACAACCTCCCCAGCACTTGTTTGTTGATTTATTGATGATGGCCGTTCTGACAGATGTGAAGCGATAGCTCATCGTGGTTCTAATTTGCATTTCTCTGTTGATTAGTGACGCTGAGCATCTTTTCATATATCTATTGGCCAACTGTATGTCCTCTTTGGAGAAGTGCATATTCAGGTCCTTTGCCCATTTTTAAATTGGATTGTTTAGGATTTTTGATGAGTTTTATAAGTTCTTTATAAAATTTGGATATTAACTCCTTATCAGATATATCACTAGTGAAAATATTTTCCTGTTCAGTGTTTTTTTTCATTTTGTTGATGGTTTTCTTTCAGGTACAAAGCTTTTTAGTTTGATGTATTCATTTGTTTATTGTTTCTTTTGTTTCCCTTGATATATAAGAAAAAATATTGCTATGAGAAATGTCTGAGATTTTACTGTGTATATTTTCTTCTTGGATTTTGTGGTTTCCAGTTTAACGTTTAACTCTTTAACCCATTTTGAGTTTATTCTTGTGTATGGTGTAAGAAGGTTGTCCAGGGTCATTTTTTTTGCATGTATCTGTCCAATTTTCCCAAATTTTATACACTATTAGTATCCAATAAATTTATACACTATCAATATCCATAAATTTGGATATTAATATCCAAATTATATACACTATTGAATAGGCTGTCTTTACTCTATTGTATGTTCTTGCCTCCTTTGTCAAATATTAAGTGACCATAGAGGCTTGGGTTTATATCTGGGCTCTCTATTCTGTTCCATTGACCTATGTGTTTGTTTCAATGCAAGTACCAGGCTGTTTATGGCTTTATAGTCTAGTTTGGTATGAGATAGCATGATTCCTCCTACTTTGGTTTTCTTCTTTAAGATCACTGTGGCTATTTGGGTTCCTTTGTGGTTCTATATGAATTTTTGGAATATTTGTTCTAGTTCTGTGAAATATGCCATTGGTATCTTGATGGGAATTACATTCAATCGATAGATTGCTTTGGGTAGTATGGATATGTCAATGATGTTAACTTTTCCTATCCATGAACATGGAATATGCTTCCACTTACTTGTGTCTTCTTCAGTTTCTTTCTTCAGTGTCTTCTAATTTTCTGAGTACAGATTTTTTACAGCCTTGGTTAAATTTATTTCTAGGTTTGGTTTTTTTTGATGCAAAAACTTTGTATTTTCAAAAAAAATTGTGATGGCTGTTCCCTAAGTATGACATTTTACTCAAATCATGTTTTTATCAAATCTGTCTTTTTTTAATGCATCTAAAAATGCTGTCTTTAGCTACTATTTGTCTGCATCTTTTTGAATATCTACTATTATCATGGGAAAGAGGTGGATGGCAGAGCTAAACTCACAGTTATGAGACCTCACTTCTTATTTGAACTCCAAGGTGTTTGGGGAACCTCACCTATTTTCTCTTCTAGCTCTCTTTTGTAAAAGAATATTTATATTTAAGAAATATTCATTTATTCATACAACACACAATGCTAGAGCCTCCGTTCTATACCGGCAGTATGTGTGCACACACATGTGCATGACTGTGTACATGTGTGTGCATGCGTTTACAAGGTCAGGCAGGAGAGCCTGAGTAGCTCAACCTGAGCTCCCAGTCTCAGGACCCTTGGAGACAGACTGTATAGGACATTAGAACTGTCTCATAACTCACAGGGAAGTTTTTGTTTTATTTTTCTTATTTTTGGCTCTATTTCCTGTTGCATTTCTTTACTATTGCTACCTTTCTTTAGCTTTCTTGTCATAAGAGAAAATAGTAATTAGTGCTTTTGGATTTTGAAAAGGCTGCAACAGAATCTGTCTTGATTTTGTTTCTTGGATAGGGATGGCTTTTGTATACTGTGCTGAAAAAGTGAAAGCAGATGTTTCTCTCGACTCCAAGTTCTCTCTTCGGTGATACTTGTTTCCACTTTACCTGCAGGGGCTAATGTGAATGCAGCAAAGCTTCACGAGACAGCCCTTCATCATGCAGCCAAGGTGAAGAACGTGGACCTCATCGAGATGCTGATTGAGTTTGGAGGCAACATCTATGCGCGGGACAATCGGGGGAAGAAGCCCTCTGACTACACGTGGAGTAGCAGTGCCCCTGCCAAGTGCTTTGAGCACTACGAAAGTAAGGCCCAGCTCTCTTTGCTGTCTGAATGATGCAATGCATTGTAGAACTGCACAGGAGACACTTATGCAAGAAGCCCTGTTCTGACAATATATCAGGGCATTTAGGAGTAAATACATAATCCCAGGCTAAATCCATACAAGGCTGAGAATGTAGATCCAGCCCTCACTCTTCAGGAAACAAACGATCTGGCTAAGGATGAGGTGTCTTCTTTGGCTTAGAAAAAATTGTGGCACAATTTTTTAATGAGTTTACATAGAATTAGAGTCACAAGAGGCTTTCAAACACCTACCAGTTAGAAAAAAACTATTCAAACTTTTGCCAGCCTTACCCACCCAAAATTCATTATGAACTTAGAGGCAAACTCCATCCATATCTGTCGGCTAACATTTCCTGACAGATGATGTTTTTTTTCCAAATAACTTTTTGGGGAAAAGGTCACATGGGAAAATGAATTTCACCAGTAATTCTTATTTTTTTTCAAAGACCTTATTTAAAAATTTTTGATAAATTGAGAAAACTCTACTTGGTTTTTATAGTTTTGTCAAACAGAGATCATTCTAAAAGACAGGTCCTTGCAGGTGGAGTTGGGCTCTGCTTTGTGAAGGTCTCTGTGCCCCGGCTGCCAGGTACCTCCAGGCATCTTCCTGCTTTGGCCCTGGTTTGCTCGCATTCCTGAGCCACAGCTCCAGGCTTGTCTTTAGTCCTGAGGTCCTGACCCTCCGAATTAGGACATGCACTGCATACTCTTCTGGAGTGGCCCTGTGCGTCAGTTCTGTTGGGGCTCCCTTGTGCCTTGCGTCACTCAGTAGCCAGAGCAGAGCCTGTGGCTTGGAACAGCAGGAGCTGGCAGCCAGCACTAGCTTAGGACTAACCCTCACCCTGTCCCTCATTGTCTGGAAGTGTGACAAACAAGGCCGATAGCTGTAGACTAGTGCTTGACTGACAAATCCTTGTGCTAGGTTATAATATTATGGGACAAAAATCACACACACACACACACGTGCGTGTACATAAACCCACAAAAACTCCCCACAAAATTAAATCCCTCTGGACATCACTGGAATTTCATTTCCTGCTCTTGCTTTTTTGGACCCTGGCTGCCTTCCTGGTAGCCTTCCAGAGAAGAGTTGCAGGGCATGTCCTATTTCCAGGAAATGGGAGGTGTTTCCAGTTCTTGATATATTTTAAGTTGAAGGATGTTAATCTCTGTTCAACTATGTTAAGTTAACCTCATGTGCTTCCTGTTCCCTTTTTCCAGAGACACCCTTAACCCTGTTACAGCTCTGCAGGGTGAGCTTTAGGAGGGCTACCGGTGTCAGAGGGCTGGAGAAAATCGCAAAGTTGAACATCCCTTCCCGGCTCATCAATTACCTTTCCTACAACTGAGCTGCACAGGCATGGGAGGCAGAAGCTGGCCTTACTGAGCCCAGCGCCATTTGTCTGAAACCCTCAGCTGCTATAGATGTCTGTTGGCCATCCTGTTTTGTCTTCTCTGCAGACTCCTGGAGAATATTTCCAAGGCACTGGAAAGGTGCCGCCTCAGCTTCTGCTGGGAACATGGCCCTGTTCTGGCTCTCCTGGAACTCTAACTCTGGGGTTTCTAGCCGTCTTTGTCCTCTTCTCACTGACATCCCTCAGAAAAACTCTCAGGAAAGACTCTTCTGGGGGTACAGGGGAAGGCCAGGCAAGGCTGGGGTCCAGGGTACTGCTGTTGATTTCCACATGCCTGGAGGTCCGGGATCAGGGTGCCATCTGTGATTCATTCAGCACTAGGCAGCCCTGTGCCACAGAGGGTGGGCCGTGAGAGGTAAGGTCCTGACTCCGTGGCCTGGGGTGGCTGCATTGGTGATGTCCTGCATTTGGATGCTTTTTTTCTGGAGCTGAGGGTGGGGATTTTCCGAGGTCCACCTGTGCCTCAGTGTACCCATCACTCAGGGGCTTTATGTGGGTCTCGTGGAGGAAGGCTCGGGGCCTTCATTCCCCACAAGCAGGACAGTGTTTCACAGGAAGTTTTGCTTCAGTTTTAGGTCTCAACTTGAAAAGTTTATGTCAGGGATAAAAAAACAAACCCTTTTAGATATATAGGCTGTAACTTAGGTTTATTTACTAAATTAAAGCAAAAGTTAATGTGAAGGCATGTCAGCACATATTTCCATGGGCAGTCATTTCCAGTGTGAAGGAGTGTTAGGAAATGCTGTGGAGATTATTTTTCATCTTTCTACAGTTGCCAAATGAATTCCTTCCTACCCTAAATTTTGCTAACTCCTTGAAGCTCTGAAATTGGTAGAAGATATTGCCAGCACCCAGTGGGTATTATCAACCACTGATTCATATATTCGGCAGATACTTGTGGAACATCTGTTATGCTTAAGACGTTGTCTCAGTGCTTTGAAGTAGATAGGATCAGACTCATGATCACGGACAGGGAAAGAAAGAATTTTGCAATCTGTTCCTGTAGGAATAGAAACAAGTAATTCTACATTATAAGTCATGCAGTGAACTATAAAGAAAATTCAGACTGCATTTGTCTGCCTAAGAGTCTAGCATAACTAAAAAACAAAAACAAAAACAACAACAACAACCACAAAACAACCCAAAACCAGGGAGTTAAACTAGGAAACTACATAATTAGTTCAGGTACATTTGGTTCCTGGGGAAAGAGAGAAGGCACCCCTTCTGAACACCCCAGAAATGTGGACATCGCTACATTCTTTCAGACAGTACAGAATAGAATGAGCCTGGATTGGCTAAGGCAATGCCAAGTGCACTGCACGACCAGAGTGTCTGTGTAGTTACTTGGGGCCCCAGATCTGCTGGAAAGTTTCATGCTGGTTGGTTGCAGTTTTCTTTCATCTCACTGTTCCACCCATGGTTATGTCATTCTGTGCTGAGAGTAGGAGCCACTCCTGTTTGGTTACAGTCTTAAATACAAGTTCTGGGTAAATCAGTGTTTCTGTATGTACTAATAACAATGAAAAAAAAAGCACTGGCTTCTGCCCTTTCATGTTTGTAACAGGGACTCGCCTCTAGCAATGAGCTGGTAGCATTTCCATAAGCGGGTGCACAGAGTCCTGGCCCCACACTGGCTGCTCAATAAAAGGTGTTGAATAGAGTCCATCCTTGTGTTCACACGGCTCTTTTCTTGTTGGGAGCAGAAGCACTGGATGGGCTTCATCCTGTGTGAGTCCAGAGGGGCCACTGTCTTCTTCCCTCTACTTTGGAAGTTCAAGTAAAAGAGCCGTGCCTGTTTGACCCTTGTCTTCCCATCTCCCCACCTGTTGCCTGCTGCAGTGGAGAGACACTGCCCAAGTGACCAGGTGACTAGGATTGTACGCCTCCTGCCAGTCTGTAACTCCCCCACCCCCAGCTTTAGTGCGCTGTAATACACAACCTGCCTGAATCCTTAGGCAGAGGTGTGACCCTGGACGAGTTTCTCCACTCCTCTGTGCCTCTGCACAGGTCTCCCCACCTGCAGAGGAGGGACGGAAGGTCAGACTCTGATCCTTAAAAGGATGTTTATGATTAACCACTGAATCTTAGAGATGAGAACTGAGGCCCTGTGAGCCTCATAGGTTTTTTGAGACTGAAACAAGGTAATCAAAAGGTGCTCTGAAAAATATAAAGTGCTCCCTAAAAGTAAAAGTTACATGGTTATGGCTGGACTATGGTTTCGTTGGTATTTGTAGATCTTATTACAGCTGTGTAAATGACTCCCTTTTGACTTTGGGAAAGTAACCTATTTCAGGAGGAATATATTCAGAAGACCTCTCGGTTTATGTTTTAAGACTCAATGGGCAGCTGACAAATTTAGAGAAGACATTTGCAACATAGATAAATGATTGGTAATGAAAATAAAGATCATTTATAAATCATTAATAAAAAGATTAACAACCCAATAGGAAAAGAAAACAGGCAAAGACTACGAAGAGGAAATTTACAAAGGGGAAACCTCAAATGTACCCTGACAGGAAAGGATGGCTGGTCATGACCACGGAAATGCAAATTGGTAAATATTTAATTCAACAAAATGATGCCATCAGCTTGACAAATATTAGAAGGTCTGACAGTTTCTTAATGTTGATGGGCCATACAGGCAACTGGGAACTCATGGCTTGCTAGTGGGGTGTAAGTTGATCTGTGTATTTTGGAGAGCTGTTAGATGACATCTAGGACTATTGAAAGGCCGTGGCACGTGTGCCTAGCACGTCTACTTTTACAAACACACCTTAGAGAAACTCTCAGACATATCATAAGAACATGTAGATGTTTAGTGCAGCAATTTTGTAGTAGCAAAAGACCCCATCAGGAGGGGAGAGGTTGTAGAAGAAATTTGTACAATGCCCTCTGTGCTGCAAAAAATAAGAAAAACCAGAAGTACATGTTTTAACACTAACAGATCTAAAAAGTATAACAGCAGATAAAAAAGTTAACATATTTATGTACAACACAGATGTATTTGTATGAGTCGAAAAACAGCATCGTAGGTATCTGAGGATACCTGTGTGTGTGGTAAATGTGGAATCGTGGAGCCCGCACGCCAACATCCTGCTGTGCTTTTCTCTGGGTGAGAGAGGGACCTGTGACCTGGAAATAGGAACACAAGGGACTTCATTTCTCTTTGATATTTCATTTCTTAGAAAAAGATAGAAAGTAAATATGAAGAATGCTATTTGTTCATGGTGGGTGGTGGATAGATAGGTGTCATTCTCCATGTGTTTTGGTATATTTTTTTAATAATAAAAATTTATTATTTATTTAAAGGGCAGAAATGCCCTTTAAAAAAAAGAAATGACCCTGGCTGGTGTGGTTTAGTGGATTGAGTGCCAGCCTGCCAACCAAAGGGTCTCTAGTTCGATTCCCAGTCAGGGCACATGCCTGGGTTGCAGGCCAGGTCTCCAGTAGGGGGCACTTGAGAGGCAAGCACACGTTGGTGTTTCTCTCCCTCTCTTTCTCCCTCCCTTCCCCTCTCTCTAAAAATAAATAAACAAAATATTTAAAAAAAAACATACATGTGTGACAGTTGTAAAGTGGATTCTGTTTAAGAATACCTTTCAGCTTCCTATTGGCTACAAAGTCATATTTGGGTTAAAAGGTTTTGTATTCCACAACAGGTGCTGATGCCCCCACCTTTTATTTTTTTGACCAACTTCATTTTTGAATGAGGAAACAGACTGCATCTACTTTCCTAGATAAATTGCACTTTGAAAGCCCTGAGCATGCTGTGTGGCTCCCAGTCTGCCTGCATCTCAGGGGAGGGAAGTGCGGGTACAGCCCCTTTCCCTCTCTCTGCCTAGCCTGCTCTGCTTTGGCATGACTCACTCCCTGGATGTTGAGAAGCTTCTAAATGTGGCTCCGGGCCAAATATCCAGTTTCAGATCCTACCCCTTGGGCAGGTAGAAACCAGTTCCTCTAAACTGAGGAATTATTTCACAGTGGGAAGATGCAGCCTTGCTCCTGGGTGCTGCCTGCCCTCTGAAGGTGGGGCGAGGGGGGTGTAGGGAAGAAGTGGGTCACGCAGCTGCGCCTTCTCTCCTGTCATCCCTCAGTCCCCTCAGGTCTCCTGGGAGGGAAGTGGAGTCTCCTCCCCTGTTCCTTTCCTCACTGACGCTTTCAACAAAGATGCCACATGTCATCATCCATCCATCCTTCTAGATGAGTCTGCCTGAAGTTTGAAGTTGTTTGGGACAGAAAGAATGCTTTGTATGTCCATCTCCTCCCCTGGGCTGCTTTGTTAGAACTACTGCTCATGCTTTCTTTCCAGGGTGCAACATTTGTTACTTTTGAGCAGGTGGGTTCCTTTATTCACAAGAATGGCCCCTAAACTATCTCCAGACACAGTTCCTACCAGCTCCCTCTTGTTGTGGGATCTTGAGGGAGTAGCAGGCTGAGAGCTCCTTCCTTTCCTCTGGGCAGCATTGTAGCATTTACTTTTCCAACTGTAATGAGTGGAAAGTACTTCCAGACTCTGGCATCTTTGCTTTTTCTCTTTTCTCAGTGTTGGTGCCACATGGCATTAATAGCTAGGCCCCGGTTACGTTGGAATGAAAGTCTTGTGATCTTTGGCAATTGGAATGAAAATATATCTTAAGTTGGGGGCCTCCTAAAAGCCGAATGTCTTAAAAGCATAAAGATTCATGGCAGCTGTCTCTCTGTCTCTCACACATGCATACATTTATTTATATGAAAGTTTAGTTTCCAGCAGCTGGTCTCCAGGTGTGTGGCTCTTCTAAACCACAGACTTCAGAGGTGAGAGAGAATTTGCAACTGAACTCTGAGCCAGAACATACAATTAGCTTAGTTTTCTGCTCTCTGTGTGATCTCCAAGAAAACTCTCATTGCTTCTTGCTGTTAATTTGAATCCTGAGGCTCATTCTGCTGTTAGAGACAGAGGTATGGGTGAGACAAAAAGCAGGAACATTAACTCATTCCTTGGGCCCCTTTCTCCATTCATCCATCCTTCCATCCACCCATCCATCCTCACCCATCCTTTCTTCTCCCTTTTTTAAGCGGTTATTCTGTTTTATGTTCTCTGCTGGGCACTAAGGGTAAAAAAACAAACAAACAAACAAAAAAAAACAGAACAAAACAAAACCAAACAAAATGAAATGACAACACAAACACAAATCTTGGCCCTGAAGGATCTCACTGTTTCTCAAGAAGCAGACACAGGAACAAGTGCTGTATCTAGAAGCAACAAACAGGAAGGAAGAGCTAACTCTGTTCTTGGAAGAGAAGAGCAGAGAGATGGCCTCGACTTTCTTTCTCAAATCTTGGGATAATAAATTCAATCGTATAAAAAACCATATTTTTATATTCACAGTGCCGTGTATTTCACAAAGCTTTCTAAGTGATATCATAGGCATTTAGACAGGCATGAGCAGGGTAGGAATGATAGGCCAGGTACAAAAGGTCACCAGGCGGAAAGCCCTGGATGCCTAGCAACAGGCAAAACTGGGAGGACAAGTATTGTAGGTGGGACCCCTCCCTCAGGGTGACCTTTCCTCCTCTAGCATATTGCTGGTCATGCTGTTTGAACCCCTGACCTTTCATATCCCTTGGTCATGTGGCTTGGACCCTCCCCTGCCATTTCCTCCCCTGGCGGAGTCATGTGGTAGACCCCTTGGGGGAGAAATAAGGGGGCCAGAGAGTAGCCTCCTATGACCCCCATCTGAGCACTTGCACAACCACTCCTTTAAGCCTCAAGCCCTCAGGACAACGAAGTTCTGGCCTGCATCAATTGATCTTACCAACAAAGCCTCAGGTTTGTTGATCACAGCAACAGAGGTTTGGTCAAAAGAGAGATAACATCTAGACCTCAGCTGTGTTTCAGCTCCAGGCCCAGAAGAGCAGCAAGGCCAGGTGGGGCAACATCTTGGCTAACTTAGGACCATCTGTGATGACTAATGACCCGGAACTGACCAATCAGCAGAGACCATGACCTTAAGAGGACACATCTAGAAAGCTGATGAATATTCTATCCAGATCTTACCTTTCTTTTGCCATTGTAACTTGTTTCCTGAGTCCACACAGCCCAGCTGGCTCTGTTCTTCTGTACCTCAGTTCTATCTGTATAACTTTCTAAATAAACTTTTGCTTGTACCTGCGTCTTGCCTCTGGATTCTTTCTCAGGCAGAACACAAAGACTGAGGTCTTACATCTGTTGCCATTTGTCATTAACATAAGGACCTGGGTTATTGCCAGCACTTCCCCAGAGTGAGTGTGAAGATGCAAAAGACTCACAGATGCATCTTCTCTTTTGTTTCATACCATTTCCCCCAAGCACAGAAATAGGAGAATGATGTTTAAGCCCATTTTACATGTGTAAAGAGTTTACTGTAACCCCTTCTTATGTTTATGGTTTTAAAAGACCAGGAAGAGAATTTTACAAAGGACCAGATGGGCTACAACAGGGAGCATGGGGATTTTCCCTACCTCCTGTGAGAATCAATACCTTGCAGAGCATATATGGGTGATTTTAAAAAATTAAAATGAGCCTTGGCTGGGTCACTTAGAAGGTTGGAGCATCATCCTGTGTACCAAAAGGTTATAGGTTCCATTCCTGGTCAGGGTGCATACTTGGGTTGCAGATTTGACCCCCAGTCAGGATGCATACAAGAGGTAACTGATTGATGTTTCTCTCTCTATATAAAAACCACAAAACAATAAACAAAAACCCAACCCCCTAAAGGTCCCCCAAAACCCCCAATAAAAACATACGCTTGGGTGAGGATTAAAAAACATTTAAGCAAACTGAGATACAGAAAAAAATCTGTCCCAAGCTACCTTCAAAGGGTCAAGTGGTTGTTTTTCCTTTTGGGGAGTTAGAGGGGTGTCTTATTTTCTATAAAAAAGCAAAAAGTGTAACACTTTATTCAAGAAATACAGCAAAAACATGATTTAGTTCTACATAATAGCCAACTGGAAATGGGATAAGAAGGGTAGAAAAGGGAGAGGATGGAGGATGGAGGCACCGAGGAAGGGAAGGAAGGGAAGAGAGGGTGCTAGTAAGCCAAGGGTGGGGTTGGGGGGCGGTACTGGGCCACATTGACGAGCTTAACAAGTCTGTCAAGTCCCTTTTGTGGTGTAACTAGAGGAACACCAGCCAAAGCTCTGTAGGGACAGGAACTTTCCCCTCCAAACAGGCTGGTGGTAGGGTGCAGTTTTTGATGAATATGGAACTGATCATAGCGATATAATCTGAAAGTCTAGATGACTTCAACCCAAATCCCCACATCCATAACCTCCAGGCCCAGGTAGCGACACCTGAAACGCTGTGAGGCCTCCCCAGATGATCCCACCTAGTGGCCCTAAAGCAGGGTAGAGCAATCACCAAAACTTCATAAAGCCAAATGACATTTCTAATAAGATGGGGCCTTTTATTCTTACGTACACACATTTCTTCACGGAAGCAAACATCATAAGATACCAGGCCAGCTGACAACAACATATTCCTTTGCATTCCAGAAACGTTTAATCGATTGCCTGTGATGGTTAGAGCTTCAGTTAGGGTCTGGCCAAGTTGAGAGGAATAAAATCTGGAGGACGGCAGCCAGCTAACTGCACACGGGAGGTAGCTGACTGCCTGCTCTGCTCAGGGTGTGGGGAGGACTACTCACCAGTGAGCAGCCGCCTCCCATGTATATCTATACATGGAGCCCAGAGGCTGGATAGTGAAGGAACATGACCAAATCCACTTGAGACTAAATAAAGCAAAATATTATTTCAAATATTGACTTTTGTTTTATGTTAAACTTGAGAAAGAACAGGAGGAGTTTCAAGAGGTGGATAGAAACATTTATCAAGATGCCAAAGGCATCTTGGTACTTGGAAAGGTTTTAGATGTTTGTAACATGGGTTGTTCCTCTAATGTGACTTCAAAGCAGAGGTGGTTCCTTCTCCTTGTCACAGGTGTGCTTCCGGGACTATTGTGCATCACCAGAAAGGCTGGTTTGGGGCCAAGAATGGAAAAGAGAGTGAGAGATAAAATGAATGAGAGTGGAAAATAAGTTTCTCAAATTATTTTTTGGTCACATTTAATTTTTATTGATTTGAATGCTGCACAAAACAATATTTATTTCATTTAATTCATTTATTTATTTCTGTTTGCTGCTGTTATTTGAATTAAAGAGAGAGGGAACCACTGTGGCCTTTTTTTTCCTTTTTATCTGAAGGCCACCTTCAGCTTTCTTAATTTGGACTATTTAATCAAGCTGAAAGGAGAAAGGGGGCTCTGCAAAATCACCCAAAGGGGAGAGGGTTAATCATGCCCTGTGGTGGGTGATTAACTGAGTGTACAATTACGTTTCACTTTTAATTAATTGTGCTTAAGGCTTTAATTAAATTTGGGTGTTCCCTTCTTAGAGCAGCACATACTGACGAAGGTACATGTGCTGGATGATGTCGCGGCAGTCTTTGAACACGCCGTGGATATTGTCGGTGTCCAGGGCACAGGCGAAGTAAGGTAGCAGTAGTGGCGCCCCTCCCTGCTGGCAGTGCTGATTCTCAGAAACTCATCGCGGATGAAGTACTGGGCCAGGGTCACGTGCGGGTCCTCGCTAGGCTTGGGAGTAGCATCCTCAAGAATAGTGTAGCGAGCAAATTCTGGAAAGTAGTCCTCAATTTTCAATTTTCCAGCAAGGACTTTCTCGGAGAGCAGGTCTTGCTTGTTGAGTAATAGAATCACAGAGATGGTGCGCAGCTATCTGTTGTTCCAGATGCTCTTGAAGAGGTTCAGAGCCCCCTGCAGGCAGTTGGTTTGGTTGTTCTCCCAAATGACCATGTTGTAGCTGCTGCTGGCCACCACAAAGATGATGGCAGTCACATCATTGAAGCTTTGGATTCACTTGCGTATTCTTCATGCTGGTCTCCCACTTCAGACATAGTGGAAGTTAACTTTGTCCACCTGGAACTTGGTGTCAAAGATTCCAGAAGTCAGGGCACAGCAGCGACGCAGGTCCTGATTGCGGGGGACGTAGTCAGCCTGCTTGATGACATCAGTCTTGTCCAGGAAGTACTGGGCGCAATCAGCTGGTACTCGTTGGAGCGTTAGTAGCAGTCGCACACTCCCTGTCCTCCCACAGGGCCTTGGCGTGCTTGCAGAACTCTGGAGGGAAATCAAAGTCAGGCACGTTCGTCACACGCAGAATATAGTCCACTCCGAACTGGTTCTCTGGTTTGGCCAGTTCCATAGCTGGCACCAGGTGGCTCAGGACAGCCACAATGGTTTTGATGGCCTCCTTCAGGTTGTTTTTGATGTCCTGCACTTTGGTGGCCTTCTCACCTTCCCAGTTGCTTCTGGAAGCATGTGGGTCCTCTTCAAAAAGCTCTCCATTAAACCCATTAACATGCAGGATCCTCATTTGCTTCACAATGGTGCTTTTACCAGATTCTCCAGCACCTCTGCCTGCCCTCCAAGTACTGGTAATCCTAGGGAACCGCCTGCAGCTCTCAACTCCTCAAATAATTAAACAAAGGTTGAATGAGAAGGGAATGATTTAGAAGTTAAAGAGATGTTGGAATTTGGTCCAGCATAGTTTAGCTACTATCCTGAGTACTAGTCAGGGACAGGATGCCTCAGGGTAGGTCAGAAGAAAGGGGTTCTACGAGAAGTATGATGGTTAATTTTAAGTGTAAACTTGACTGGGCCAAGGAGTGCCTAGGTAGCTAGTAAAACATTATTCTGGGTGTGTCTCTGAGGGTGTTTTTGCAAGAGATTAGCATTTGAATTGGTAGACACAGTAAAGCTGATCATCCTCCCCAATGTGGGTGGGCTTCATTCAATCTGTTGAGGACCTGAATAGAACAAAAAGGTGGAGGAAGGGTATATTATTAACACTTCGTGCCTGACTGATGAGTTGGGACGTCTACCTTCTCCTGTCCTCAGATTAGGAATTGAACCATTGCTTCCCTGGTTCTCAGACCTTCTAGGTTTGGACTAGACTACACCACCAGTTTCTTCGGTCTCCAGTTTGCAGACGGCAGATGGTGAGACTTCTCAGCCTCCATAATTGTGTTAGACACTTATAATCAATCTCTCTCTCTCCCCTGTCCCCCACCCCCCGCCTCCAGCCCTCTGGTTCTGTTTCCCTGAAAAACTCTGACTAACACAAGAGAGGAGCATTGTACAATAAATCTGATTGTCATTGTTCAACATGTTGGTGCTCACTGAACATGAACCTAGGACCCATCTTTTGCCAAGTAAGAATAGTGTTTAAACTTGGCATTTATTAAACTATGTAGTGTAGTCTACCACCTACTAAGCAGTGTATTTTGTCAGGGGGTAATGCAGGAGAGCCGCTAGGTTGGGATTTCCAGGGCTCAGGTTCAGATGAACCTGAAATATCAAATCCTACTCCCTGATTTATCGGGGAGGGGATGAAAGTGGTGATGGAACTTTCCCAATCTTCTACTCCAGTGCTTCTTAAACTTCTAGCATGTTTCAGAGTCAGTCACCTAGTGGGGCGTGAGGTTTGTTAAAATAATTTCTGATTCAATAGGTATGGGGTAGGGCCCCAAAATCTGCATTTCTAGTAAATTCGTGGAACACTGTGGCTGCTGGTGGGGTGTAGGAAAGATCCACACTTTGAGGACCACTGCTCTCGTCTGCTGCAGCTTCCTCTTCACCAGGCTCTTTCACTTTCATTTCTAGCTCCAGTTTAATGAAATGTCCTTTAAGTCTAGTATTGTTGGGAGATATGGTGTCCTGAGATGCTGGACACAGCTGAGAGGCCATTTGCCTTGGGAGGCCTGCTCCCAGCTCACAAGTTTCTAAAGCTGGACATGTGCTTTGCTGATATTGGCTACAGGAAATACAGTTGTGCCTTTCTGTTACCATTTGTTCAGATTCACAGCTGCAGCCAAGCATTTGAGCCTCAGGAACTGAACACTGTAATTTGCGCCAACAGACTGCTGATTACCTCAGACCAGGTGTGAATTATTATTCTTCCACAATGGAATCTGCTGATAGAGAGGGCAGACTGCATTTCCAAGTGAATCAAGGGCCTTTGTCAAACTTGGCCCCTGCACAGCTTTATGAGATGAAGGGGAGCAGCTGTCACCGTCTTTCTTCACTGGAACTCTGCACGGTAAAGGGAAAATATAACTTGGCAAGTGACTACACCCAAATTCATGGCAGGATGGGGACAGTGCCTCTCCCTGTGGGAACTTGCCAGACTGAGGTCTTGGCTGAACCCTAATTCCTCAGGAGGTCCTTTTGCCTAAAATGTGATGTCTGGTCCCCTTAGGCTCTCCTGGGCTGGAGGCATGTCCCCAGGTGGACACTGAGGGAGGCGTTGTTTCCGATGGTGCTTGGAAGATACAGTCAGAGTAGGAACACCCCCACCCTCGCTCAGTGCAGTTTTTTTTTTTTTAACATGGCTTCAATAGCTTGCTCTACAAGGCCAGAAATAAGACCTGTTAATAGTTAATATTATCTATCTATCTATCTATCGTCTACCATATTTTGCCATGTATAATGTACACTTTTTTGCCCAAATTTCTGAGGGAAAAATAAGTATGCACATTATACATGAGTATAACGATTACATACCATGGGTATAATAATCCTGTGTATAATGTGGAAAAAACTGGGTGCGCATTGTATATGGCAAAAATACAGAATTTATCTATGTATCTCATCTGTCTATTACTCATCTCTCTATGCGTTATTCAATTGACCTGAATTTCTAATACATGGGTCTGAATGGGGTACTAGAAAGGGGAATGCAAAGCTCCCCTCTAGGACCTTCCCATTTAGGAGGGCATAAAAGTTGTGTAAATAATAGCAACATCAATCTCAATGAAAGCCAGAATAAACTGAATGCTGGACAAGAGGTAAAAAGGTGCTTCAGGATCCTTTTTTTAAGAGAAAAAAGTACCTATTTGGAGATGTTTCATGGAGGAGGGAATATTGAGTTGAACTTTGAAAAGTGGATAAGATTTAAATAGGGGAGGGGGAGACAGAAGGGGGCGGGCTTTATAAACACAGGGAATAGGGCGGGCAGGCAAAGGTGGGGGTTGGGAATGCTTAGGTGCCATCATTTAGGGTGTACTGGACTGCAAAGAAGCCTCCAGGTCAAAGAGGAACGTATTCTCTGTCAGAACAGAGAGTCCAGCCTGGGGGGCAGGCTCCAGGATGGCCTCTGAGTCAACAGCTCAAGGATGTCATCAGCATATAACCCCCTCCTCAGCGCTGCTTTGCATCCCAGCTTCACTGTGCCTGCCCTCTTGGGAGGAGAAAGTTCTGCCTGTGATGCCAGCTTTACATCGCGACTGGACAAAGTCCAGAGGAAGAAGTGAGATGATCTCTTTTCTGTGTTTCCTTATAAGGTGGGAAATGTTCCCTAAATCTCCCCAGCAGATACCCCTCATCTTTTTACAGCTCCCCTACCCACCACTCAGCAGACTTTGGGTGGTTTTGAACTAATGTCCATTCCTGAACCAATTGCTGTAAAGAAAGTTCCTGAGATTTGCTCCGACTAATCACTGGGGCGAAATGGGTGTTGGGGGTCTACAGTGGCCCCCACAAAGAAAGTGCCAGGCAAGAAAGGAGAAGGCTACCTTCTGTGGCACAGAACATGTGAGGTGGTGAATCAGTAAATATGATGGCAAGGAAGGCAGGACCCTCCATGCTGGGGGAAGGAGGGAGGGGAGTTCTGTGCTGGAGACACGGGGGCCTGCCTGGAGGATTTCACTCAGGGACAGAAAGGGACAGAAACACATGTGTTTTGCAAGACAGGAAGACAAGCTGAAACTGGAGGCACGAGGTGTGTTAGAGGTTATTTTAGGAGTTGAAGGGAGGTGATGAGAGATAGCAGCGAGAGAGCAAAGTGGAGAAGTTTGTGCCTGCCATGTCTGAGATAAAACTACTGGACAGAGTCGCTATGTGGATTGTGTCTCCAGGGTGGGGGGGGGGGGGCGGCGGTGGAGGTCTCATGGATTCACATCTGAGTTTCTGGGGAAATGGTGGAAATGGTGATGCCATAAGGAAAAGAGTAAGGAGGGTCAAGAGAGGGGACTGGTTGGCCAGCAGCCACCCCTCACTCAGCCTAGCACCTGGTTCCACCTGCAGCACTTCCACTCTGTGAACACATGCTTTCCTCTGACTGGGGAGCCCTAAGTTCCTTCTTTCCTGCTGATTCTCTCTGTGAAAGCCGTTTGACATCAGAGGGTGGAGAGGGAATCTGGGGCTCTCAGCAGCCTCTCCTTTGTACCTGGAGTTTCCTATAGCTGGGGGGAAAATCAGAAATTTTCCCTTCAAATCCTGGAGCTGCTGTGACTTGCCTGACACCCTGCAGTCTCCTAGCCTGAGACAGAGGGGAGTAGCTTGGACCTCAATACAAGACACAGTCCCTCCTATGGTCAGTGTTTAGGGTCTTGAAGGGATCAGGCTTTTGACCCTGATGCTTGGAGCTAGAAACCAGAAGCAGTGCAGTGGCCAAATCAAAACTGGAAAGATGACTTGCAGACCTCCAACCTGGTGGAAGTGGGAACCGGGGGCCTTGATCCTACCTGTGGGCTAAGTGTTTAACTTACCGCTCAGACTGTAGCATTAATGGAGCTGAGGTTCCCAGAGTGAGGAACTCCATTGTTCCCCCTGGGGCTCCAGATCACAGTCCCTGCTGGTACTCAATGTGTTCAAGGTATCCTTTGTTCTCTGGCTATTGCCAAGCTGGAAACGTTCTTTTCTACTTCTAAGTAACCCAACTAATGATGATAAGAGAGCCACTGCAAGCCTAACTTTGGGAAGTTAGCCATCCCCTCAAAACTGGCCCCACAATTTTTATGTCTCCCAGGAGTCTGGCCCATGGGTGCTGAGGTAGGGGGAAATCCTCAGATTCTTGCAGTCTGGCCTGTTGTTGTCACTTTGTGCTGCCTGTGACCCTCTGAAGGTTACTGTTCACTGTGGACAACCACTCACCCCCAGGGCCATACTCTTTCTAGACTTGGAGGTAGAGACCCTGCTCCCCAGTCTTCTTTGCTCCCAAGAATATGACAGTCCTCTCCCCATAATGCCTCCCAGGCCAGGCTGAACTGTCAGTGAGAACCTACTCCGAGTTTGGTGGTAATGGAAGAGCAGAGGTCTGCCTGTCTCCCCCCCAGGCTGCCTGTGGGTGGTAGACTACCTCTAACCCCCACCCCCCACCCTCCTGGTATCTCCACTTCTAAGCTTTTCATCTGCATAGAGCCCCAACTAAAGGGAGAAGAGGAACTGGGCCTTGGTTCCCATCAAAGGCTTGCCTTCCAAGTCCTCATCTCTCACCCAGAAAAGGCCTCTTGATGTCCTTTCAGAACAATTAGTGAGAATGGCCACCATCTTCTGGGGAATCCCATGCTCACTCACAGAGGTCTGATTGACCTTAAGCTCCTGACAAGAAAAGCACAGGAGTGTGACTGGGGTACATCTCCTAATGTCTGGATTATTTGGTCTTGAGTGACACCAGGAGTAGAACATCCACAGCACATCCCACCGCATCCCACACACCCCATCCCATACACCCCATCCCAGGGGGTGGGGATATGGACATATCCAGCTCTGCCCAGTTTTTCACTCTGTCCCCTAAACCCCTGGAGCCCAGTGCTGTCACCTTGTGAGTATGGTTGCTCAGGATGGAAGAAATGGGACTGTCCTTCCTAAGAGACTCAGAGTTCACAGCTTAGACCCCATCTAATGATCCATTCTTAAGTCTCTGTATTAGTCAGGAGAGGCCAGCTTCAGTAACAAATAGCCCCAAACCTAGGGGCTTCATATGAGAGTTTATTTTTCCTTTGTGGAACAAGAAACATGGGTTGATGGGGGTTTCCTGCTCCTGGCCAGATCCGGGAACCAGTGTTCACCACCATCTGGGACACTGGAATTCTCCTCTGAATCTTCTGCCCCATAAACAGAGGAAAAATGTGTGGAGGAGACACAGCCCTGTCACCTGCCTCAGCTTGGAGGTGACACACATCACTGCTACTTACAGCCTACTGGGGAGGACAGGATCCACATAGAAGGAAGGATGCTGAGAGTATCATGTAGCTGTGTGACAGGGAGATGGAAACATGGAAATGGGTAACAGCTAGGCTGAGTCTGCCAGGGTCCCCTCGTCAAACAGAACAACATGTTATCGACATGCACCAGCACAACGTTCTTCTAGAAGTTGCCTCAGTTACACAGGCCTGAGAAGACCTACCCTGTCTAAGGTCTGGATCAGCCTCCTTGATGCCTAGTGCGTGTAACATGAAAGGAAGGATAAGGTTTGTATTCTTCCTGGAGCAAGTGTTTGTGCTCTTGCTGTTGCCTTCATTTGGGGTAAAACACAGATGCCCTTTTCCCAACCTAACACTTAGTTCTAGCCCCGCAGGGCACTGGGTGGGCGAGAGGACCAGGCCACTGGGCAGAGAAGAGCTTGCATTTTCTCCGACATGGCCAAAGGCCGACACTTGGAGAAGGGAGACAAGACAGCAGAAATATTCCCCATCTGAGCTCAGTTGAGGCTAAGGAATGCTTTTTCCTACATAACATAATCTCAGGAATCAAACATTAAAAAGAAGATAGATACTGAAAGTCCAATACACCTCACCTTGAACAGTTCGGGCATGGAGTGTAAGGGAACAAAGAAAGTCCTGAACCGTGCCTCCTCAGTATGTTTTTCTTCCTCAAAACAGAAGATGGCCATTTCATTTAGACCAGAGAGAAGAAATTATAGCAATTGGGTGCACATCTTCCAAGTCTATGCCAGCTTCTCAAATAGAACATTAACCAAGGAAAATTGGGGGTCGGCTGTGCCAGCCAGAACTTGGGGAACATGCCAGCCACAGCTCACCAAACAAATGGGAGCAGGTGGGCTCTCACATTCTTGTCCTCCAGGCCTCAGGGCTCAGCTATTTGCTCTGTTATGTTTGCCTCTCCAGGACACTTACCCCAAAGCAGCTTGTGGTGTATTTATATGCTGTCTTAGTTGGCTCAGGTGGCCATAACAAGATACCACAGATTTGGTGGCTTAAGTAACACACATTTGCTTGTTTACTCACAGTTCTGGAGGCTGGAAGTCTGAGATGAAGGTGTCCTCAGGGCCCATTTCTCCTGAGGCCTCTCTCCTTGGCCTATAGTTGGTTGCCTTCTCCCTGAGTCCTCACATAGTCTTTCCACTGTGGGGACCTGTCCGGTGTTTCTTCCTCTTCTTATGAAGACACCAATCCTACTGGATCAGGCCCTGGTCCCACAGTTGTGCAACTCTAAGTGCCTGAAGTATAAGTATTATTATACCAATTAGACAGGAACCTGACAGATAAGATGAATTATTTTTACATAATAATTCTGGGGGTAGGCATTTACTGCCTGTAGTTTAGAGCAGAACTTGACATATTTTTCTGTAAGGGACCAGATAATAAATATTTTCAGGGTTTTTTTTTTGACATTTGGTTTCTGTTGCAACTACCCTCCTTTGTCATTACAGGGCAAATCAGCCACAGACAAATGAATGAGCATGGCTGTGTTCCAATAAAACTAGATAATGGGCCAGATTCAGCTCATGGGCCATAGTTTGCCAACGCCTGGTATAAAAGCTCAAGTATGCCAGGGTCAAAGTTTTTACAATTTTTTTGTCTTGCCCTCATGGTCCCAACAATAACTGCTACAGCTCCAGGTATCACGTCTGTGTTCCAGGCAGGAAGAAACAAAAAAGGAGCAGAGACAAATGGGTGTCTGCCAGCTAATTAAGCCTTCTGTTTCTATCTCACTGTCCTCCCATATATGCAAAGGAAATTGGGGCATACGGTGCTTGCTTTTGAGTTTTGGCACATTGCCATCCCAAACAATATGTTTTCTCTTATTAAGAAAGAAAGGAAGAATACATAGTAAGTAGTACCTAGTAGTACTACTTACATAGTAAGAAGTTCCTACCACCACTGCTTTTTGCTTTTTTGTAATGTCTCCAACTAATCAGTCAATAACAGCTCCTCATTTTACTTGTTTCTGGTTATCTTTAACTTCTCTCCATTATGAAATTCTTAGAGAACACAGCCTTCGTGATCTAACTCTGCAGAAAGACTACTCAATTTTTCCGATCCTCATTTAAAAAAGAGACACATAAAACGCCTCAATAACTCCTTTCAGGCTACATCGATTCCCAGGTGGGGAACAGAGACGGAAAGAGGCAGGAGAGAGAGGGTGCCGCACAGTGCTGGCGCAGCAGTGGTCGGCAGCAGCCTGAGGAGAGCAGAGATGGCAGGCTGCTGTGCCTACGGGCGGGCATGACCGATGATGAATGACAGGGACTAGGAACTGTCTGTCTTGCTTGTTCAAGAGTCTGGGGAAGCAGAGTCCACAGCATCTCTTGACCATCATTTCAATACTCCCTCATCCAAAGTTACTTTATGAAAAGGAAGGAGTTCTTTTTTACCCTCAGGTTTTGTTCTGTTTTCTGTCTTTCCCAAGTAGGGTTGAGACCCAGCAGACCCTCTCCTGGTTCTTGTTTACCTTTCGTCACCTCCCAACAGACCCCATCTCCAAATACTGTCACATGGGAAGTTGGGGCTGCAACATGGGAATATGGGGCGGGGAGCACAATGTAGTCTGCAACAGGCATGCATAGCAATGCTCTGAAAAACATGGATGGTTGGAGAGAGAATGCCAGAGGGAAGGGTCAGGAAGGGAAGGGACCATGGTCAAGATGGCTCTGTGCTATAGAAAGTTCCTAAACTCACAAACCCATGGGAACCCAGGCCCTCCTGGGGTTTAAAGTGTAATAGTCCCTCTTGGTTCTTTTTCCCATTATTCCTTCCCAGAATGAGTGTTTTGTTTTTATGTTGTGGTTGTGTGTGTGTGTCTGTGTGTGTGTGTCTGTGGTGACAAGGACAGAACAAGAAGATGCTCAAAGTTAGCATTAGAATCCAGGAGGGCTGGTGTGGAGTAGGAGACCACTGTGTACCCTTTGAGCCTTTCCCCTTGATTTAGGGGTGGCCCCAGATGGCGGTCTAAATGCACAGTTTTTATATACCTTTGCTGGCGCTCCTTGATGCCCATCTTGGAAGTCCAAGATCAAGGTGCTGGCTGATCTGGTTTCTGATAAGGACCCTCTTCCTGACTTGCAGATGGCCACCTTTACTATGTGTCCTCACATGACAGTGAGCTCTGGTCTCTCTTCCTCTCTTGAGGGCACTAATCCCATCATAGGGGGCTCCTCCCTCATGGGTCCATCTAATCCTAATCACCTTCCAAAGGCCCTGCTTCTAAAGCCATCACACTGGGAGTCAGGGGTTCAACACAGGAACTGTAGGGGCACAAACATTCTGTCCGTACGTAATATTATTGTTACTAAGCTCCTATTTCTTGAGCATCTGCTGTGTGTGACAGCAGCTGTATCAGGGAAGTGTTCCTATCTTCCTTGTTTTCCAGATGAGAGGAGATCCTGAGAGGTTAAACCATTTACCCAAGATTACATCCTAAGAAAGACAGAGTGTGCAAAGAGGGACCTGCATGTAACTGGTTTCTTCTTACTACTTCAACATCTGTGGTCAGTGTCCCATAGTCTGTCTGCTCAGACATAGGCTGCATTCATTATTATTATATTCATTTTCCCCTCTTATTTAAAAACAACTTAAAATATTTTCATTGGTCCTTAAAAGTGTCATGGGCCCAAGGCACTACCTCACTGTGCCTGGAGATCAGTTAGCTCCATGGCTGGTCATAGGGCAGTTAGTGCTGGGATGAGTCTTAAAGGGCTGCTCTGGGGGAAGCGCCTATTCTGGGATTCTATACCTGCTGAAGACAGAGCCAGAGGGGAGATTCTTGAGTTTGACTTTTTTTTCCCTCACCTGAGGACGTTTTTTTTTATTGCTGAAAGAGAGAGAGAGATTGGTTGCCTCTTACATGTGACCCAGCTGGGACTGGACCTGCAACCCAGGCATGTGCCCTGACAGGGAATTGAACTCACAGCTTTTTGGTGTACAGGACCAGGCTCCAACCAGCTGAGCCACACCAGCCATGGCAAGGTTAGGTTTTTTAATGTTAGGAGCCACAATTAAGCTCCTTTAAGCCTGGGGTCCTCTGTGTGTGTTCAGATTTCATTAATGAGCAGAGGGTTCACATCAAAATAATGGTCAGCCAGTGGTAGGCACACATTTATGTCCTGAGTCTCCATATGTACATACTTCCTCAGCTTCACTGGCCAATGACCCCAGGGTGAAAGGTACCAGTTAGGGCCAGGCTCAGGGGAAGTCACCCCTGCAGCTCTGGTCCCCAGCCCAGTGTTTTAGTATTTAGCCACATGGGGGCACTAATGCTCCGGCCTGCTGCCCTGACCTCCAGGCCTGGTTCTGCCCACCTGTATCTGTCTGGCTGGGATTCACCCAGCTGTCTGAGGCCTGGGCCCAAGCAGGGTATTTGTCTAGAAGGCCCCTTTCTCTCTGCCACCTTCAGTAACCCCCATAATTTCCAAGACACTGAAGGCAATGCAGTTCCAGGACTGGGATCAGGGAGGTGGGGTTGGGCAGCCACCACATGTGTTACCACTGAATCGTGTGGTTCTGAGGAGAGTCACCTCCCTGGGCCTCAGGGAGGTGGACTAAAACACTTGGGGTGGACTACAAAGATCTCTCAGGCCTCTCTGCTCTCAAGTTTTAATTCTGCTGCAAATGGAGCAGGGCCAGAACATGGGCTGCACACACTGCTATGGGCCAGAAGGGGCGGTTTGCTGTTTCTGCTCTGCCATAGTCTTGGCTGGGTGACTGTAGGCCAGTCACTTTCCCTCTCTGGTTCTCACTTGCTTCATCCATAAGAAAGAGGCCTTTCCACGGGCCACCAGCCTGTGGGGAGTGTCTCTGGGGCCCAGGTGACCCTGGCCTCCTCCCACCTCCTTTCCATACACTGGCTGAGAAAGGGGTGGCTGGGGCCCTGTCAGGGGAAGGGGGTTGGCTGGACACAGGTCTCCAGGTGATCCACACCTGAAAACTAGAACCTTCTACCTTGCTGCTGCTGAGGCCTGAAGGAACTGCTGTGTTCTGAGGGTGCAGAAAAGGCAGGAGAACCGAGCCCAGAGCAGGGAATCCACCTCTCATCCTACAGCAGATCTTCCATCCAGAGCTCTCACTTGGCTCTACCCAGACCCCTCTGCAGGGAGGCACACTGACTGGTTGCTTTTTATTGCATCTGAAGTGCCTTCATGATGCTGCAAATTCTCTTGTGTTTGGACATCTCAGCATCTCCAGCCTCTGGCCCAGGGACGGCCAGCAGCACTCCCCTAAGATGCAGTGCGAAAATGTCAGCTGGGGTGCTGACTGAGATGCAGAGTTCCAGGCCCTGTTCCTGAGATTGATTTTGTAGGTCTGGGGTGAGGCCCAGAAATTGCCATTCTTTTAACCAGCTGCCCCAGTGAAATAATGCCATAGAAGTGTTGCTCAAAGCACCAGTAATGTTCATTAGTATGTGTTATTTTCTTTTTTTTTTTAATTTTTAAAATTGATTTGAGAGAGAGAGAGGAAGGGGGAGAGAGTAAAAGAGAGCAAGAGAGAGGCATTGATTTGTTCTTCTGCTTAGTTATGCATTCATTGATTGATTTTTGTATGTGTCCTAACTGAGGATCAAACCTGCAACCTTGGTGTACCCAGATGATGCCCTAGCCAACTGAGCCACCTGGGTGGGGCTAATGTTTCTTTTGATCTAAATTGTATCTTGGCACCTTGGAATCCTGCAAAGGGTGATGCAAAAATAGCCAGTTTTCAGAGCCAGCCTGTTCCCATTGCCTGTTTGGTCTGGGGCAGCATTCTTGGCCTTTCCCGGGCTGTGGTGACTGTGAATTGCTGGCGGTGCTGTGCACCCCACCACCCCTCACTCTCCCGGGAACTCAGGCCATAGCTCTACCTAAAGGCTGGGGAGCTAAGCCACCACCAGCTATGTCCCCAAGAGCTGGCTGAGGGCATGCATAGCACTTCTTCCAACCTGGTGGTCCTTGGAGTTTGGAACCTAAATTACCTCAAGTATCTGAGAAACAGTCGGTTTAGAGCAGATGAATAGTGTCTGTGCTCAGAGCACATCTGAAACACAGCATGAAGTGCTCCCAAGAAAGGGTTCCCTCCTTGGAATTTCTCCTTTCTCCCTCCTCCCCACTCTCTTGATCAACCTCCTAAACCCCAAACCACTTTCTAGGCAGTGATGCCCCTGCTGCCCCTTCCTCCTGCGCTGGGGATGCAGCCCCATCTGGGCCAGAGGCACCTGCCCCATGGGCACTGCTGGGGCCTCTGCCCACCCCTCTGCCCACTGCCAGGCAGGGGTCCCCAGGCCCCTTTCAGGCTCCCACCACCCCCACAGTGTGGGCCTTCTCTCCCTCTCCATCAGCCAGACTCCAAAACCAGTCATAACAAGCACACAAAAGAGGAAAAGGGGGAAGTTAAAAAATGTGTCTTGGCCTCAAGAACTGAATCCAGAACTGAATTCATTTCCAAACCACTTAAAAGAGGGACATGATGAGGCCCCTATGGGTGGGCTGAGGGCTCTACTTCAGTGGGGTCCCCCTGCCTCTGCGAAAGGTCTCTGCTGGGGCGTGGTGTGGGAATGAAGTGCTGGGTGGGGACAGTCCCCGCAGAGCAGTGCTGAAAGGTTAGCCTCCTTCACACGCAGGGACTCAAGGGGAGGAACTGGAATAAGTGTCAGACCTGCCTTTTTATCAAATCTCTTGTTCCCCTCCCCTTCCTCGGCTGTACGGCCAACCCCAGCCTCCCCAGAGAACAGTGTCTGGCTTGTGGGTTTCCTGTTAACTCTGCATGTGTGTCTCTGCCCCAGCCTAAGCAGTTCAGCCCCTTCCTCTATGCTGAGCATGGGGCCCAGGACCCCCAGCTCAGGACCTCCAGCCCTGGCCCCTCTGCCTCCTTCTGGAGGGAAGCCCAGGTTCTTTGCTCACCTTTTCCAGGAAGCAACTGGTAGACCCTGTGCTGGGACTTGGAGACACTGTTGGGGCACTGAAGTGCCCTCACTGCTGGGGCACAGTGCACAGGCAGAGCAGGAGTGGTCACTCAGGGGGAAGGAGCTGGAGGCTTGGGTTGGCCTGCTGCTGCTCTGATTTGTGAGGCTTGGGGGTGGGCTCTCCGACACAGCAGGCCCCCTCTCCTCAGCACTTGCTGGAAAAGCTCATGACCTGGGCCACAGAAGAAGTGGGAGGTTTCATTCACTCATTCAGTCCCTCATCCACCATTGCGGTATTTCTGAGCCATCCAGGCTTTTTCTTAGGTAGACAGGAGGCCACTCCAGACATGGGGCTGGAGACACTTGGGCTCTGGTGGCAGCTTGGAGCTCTAGTGCAGCCAGGCTACAAAATCACAAGGGGCTGGCTGACCCACGGTCGCAGCTGTGACTGATCACCGACCGATGTGCTTGCACAGAGAGCTCGGCCACCTCGGGGTCAGTGGTCCTTCTTCCTCTGAAGAGGAAATTTGGATGCTGCAGGCAGCTGTGGAGAAGTGCAGGCCCATGTGGTGTGATGGAACCAGCCAGGGTCCTGCCTCCATTGCCACCTTCTGTGACTCTGCCCACCGGCACGCTCCAGGGACTCAGCCTTCCAGGACATGACTGCCCACATTGTTGTGCTGCTTCCTGAACACTAGACACTCCGTAAGGCTCAGGCCAGCACACCCCAGCTCCCTGCCATGCTCGGCGATGAGGAGGGCGCCAGCCTCCTAACCGACCTTGGCCCCTTGCACAGCTTTGTGATTCTGCATGTAATTTAGTCTTCTGAGGGCCAGTTGCTTCATCCAGAACATAGGGATAATTGTAATTTCTACTATAAAAATTCTCAAAAGGCTCATTTTTATTCAGTTTTCCAACGACAGTTTCAAAGCCAAATGCTGGAGAAATAGAGTATCCTAAAAGCTCATTTTACGGTCTTATAATACGTCAGGTGGGGCTCTAAGTATTTTACGTTATCTCATTAAATCCTCAGATGGTATGGTGTAGATGTTACTATGATCCCTAGTTGCTAATGAGGGAACAGAGGCCCAGAGAAATCCATGAATATGAGCAAGGTCACACACCTCTAAGTGGCACAGTGGGGATTCCAACCAGAGTGGGACCGGGGACCCATGCTCCTTGATTTCCACTACTGAGATATATCTGATATACAGGCACAGCGTGGAGATGTTGTTTTCAGTTCCAGATGACTGTAATAAAGCAAGTATCGTACTAAAGTGAGTTACAATCCTTTTGCTGGTGGAGGACCTTGCCTTCCATTTGTAAAAATGCAACACCTGTGAACTGCAGTAAAACAAGGCATGCCTGTAAACCATTGTGTGCTTTTAAGATGCACTACCTGAGAACTTGGTTCTGTGGTGACCTCGTTAGAGTTGTTTAGGGAGCAACAGTGCTTCCTCTCCATGTCCACTCCCGTGCACCGAGAAGAAACCCACAGAAGGAGGTTCACCACACAGAGCTGAGGGCTGGCAAAGGGTCCCAAAAGCCTATATGACTGTACTCCCAGTGGGCAAGTACCTCCTATCAAGAGAACCTTCTTTCTCCCTCACTCCCCAGATTCCTATATCCAGGCAGAACAAAGGAAGGTGTAGAAATGAAAAAAGAAACAAAAAGAAACAAAAGAAACATGACTCCCAAGCCCTCAGTCCCTATTTATTACAGTTATCTGAAGAATAATAAATAACTGGAGGAGACCATATAATTTAAAATTCCAGTTCATGTGGTCAGACATGCACCTGGTCCCCAGGGGAGAAACTCAAAGCATGAGCAGAGCAGAGGGCAAGCACGTGGAAATTTGGCAGGAACGTACTGGCTGCTGTTTGCGGCCACAGCCAGATGAGGAAAGCTGAGATGGTGTGAGCAGAAATAGCTGAAGGAGAGGTCTTTCCAAGGAATTACAGAGAGATCTCCTTCCAAGGGGCTGGGCCTCTGCAGACATGATCTCATCACCCCCTTCCCCGTGGCCTCAGGGTGAGCTGGGGCCAGGGGTCTCTGCCCAGTCCCAAGCCCAAAGACCCAAACCTGGACTCTCCTAAGAGGCCTGGACCTGAGACTGCTGACTGACAGAGGAGGGACCAGGAAGTCCCTCCCACAGTTGTTACCACTAAAGTCTCCTCCATCTTCAAGGGTCCTTAAAAACACTTGAATTCCCACGGGAAAAAATGATGGGGGGGGGGCGGAAAGCAGTTGTGCAAAAAGAGTTGTTTTATTCTTTACCGTGGAGGGTTATTGTATATTTGCTTTGGAAAGAGGAGAGGGAATAGAACCCAGAGGCATCAGTCAGGGTGCTCAGGAGAAACAGAACCAGAAGGATATATACAGAAATACAGAAAGAGATTTATGACAGGAATTGGCTCACACGATTATGGAGGCAGAGAAGTCCCATGATCTGCCTTCTGCAAGTCTGAGGCCCAGTAGATCCAGTGGTGTAAGTTCTAGTCCAAGTATAAAGGCCTGAGAAACAGGAGCAGTGATATCTGAGGGCAGGAGAAGATGGGCATTCCAGCTCAGAGAGAGCAAATTTGCCCCCCGTCCAGTTTTTTGTTCTATACGTGCTTTTGTTCTATCTAATGGATTGGATACAGCCCACCTGCTTTGGTAAAGGACATTTTCTCTACTCAATCTAGTGTTTGAAAGTGAGTCTCTTCTAGACATACCTTCACAGAAACACCCAGAAATTGTGTTTACCAGCTATTTAGGCGTCCCTTCACCCAGTCAGGTGGACACAGAAAATCAACCATCACACCAGCTGTGTGGTGCCCGGTGCTGTGGGTAGGGAGCACTTGGGAATTGACTAAGCAACATCTCTGGGCCTCTTCCATGCCATTAGCACATTGCAAGATGCGGGAGGTTTACAAAGGTGAGCCAGAGCCTGACCCTGTCAGCAAGTGGTGTGTCTGTGTCCTGGCAGTGACAGCTACACGCAGGGAGGGTGCTGACTGAGTGTACAGAGTGAGTTCAGAAGAGCAGTTTGCTGGCCATGGGCAGTCCAGCCAGGCTCCGTGGGGCCATCATCACTAGCTAGCCTCCATCATTGGGGGGCCAGCTTTGTGCCAGCACTGTGCTACCTGATCTCCATGGACCATCGTGTTGAATCTCTGTAACAACCCTGGAGCTGCTTAGCTGCACTCAGGACAGTGCCAGGCACTTTCCAACAATGCTTGAGTGAGTGGTTGACAAGCTGCTATTGCAAATAAGGATATTCAAGCACAGCGTAAAAGTAATTTATTACCAGTTGCTGAGTATATGAGCAAAGGTATCAGATACAGACCCCAAGACCCCAGGGGTCAAGAGTCCAAGCCTTAGAACCAGACAGCTCGGCCTGGACCTGGCTCTGTCTGTGAGTGGCCGTGTGACCTTGGGAAGGTCACAGACTCTGCATGTATTCGCTTGAATATGAATATAACAACATTTATTTCAGAGGATTGTTGGGAGGATTAAATAATGTGGTATATAAGCTTGCTCAGCGCAGGTCTGGCCCTATGTATACCAATTATTCAATAAATTACTTCAAGAGCTTCACTCTGACACCGGGTCTGTGAGCACCTCTTAGATTCTCACTTCATCTCCTGAGATAGCATTTTATCATCCCTCCTTTGGTGCTATTTCTTCCTAAAACTTTGGGCTAGGTTTCAAAGTCTCCCCATGTCAGTGCAAAACGGCATGTGTGGAAACCCAGCTAAGGCTTTTTAACACAGACAGTTATGCTTTTGAGAGAAAACATGCCTATTTAAGTTGCCAACATGATTTAAATTAGAACTTAGATAGACTTTGCTGACTGTGGTCATGGAATGACATTAGGCTTTACAGACCTCAATTTATCTAAATATTTTTAAAAGTAGTAAGAGCATTAGGGCTAAAAATATAAAAAGAAATAGCAGCCCTGGATGGCGTAGCTCAGTGGATTGAGCGCGGGCTGCGAACCAAAGCATCCCAGGTTCGATTCCCACCCAGGGTACATGCCTGGGTTGCAGGCCATAACCCCCAGCAACTGCACATTGATGTTTCTCTGTCTCTCTCTTTCTCCCTCCCTTCCCTCTCTAAAAATAAATAAATAAAATCTTAAAAAAAGGAAATAGTTAGAATACCATAAGATGAATGAAAACCAATTGCTAATCAGGCTTGTATTTGAATCTATTATGATAAATAGTTGCTAACTTGACTGAGATTCTCTATCTTGCATGGGGTTATTATGGGAAAGTATGCACTGAGCCTGAGCCATGGCTCTGAAATCTGAGGTCTGGGGAACTCCACACTTCACCTTTATGAATATAAAGAAAGCAGAACCCTTACCCAAGGCAGCCAAAAACCACCCTGGAGCCCCGGTTGGTGAACCAAGCCCACCATTTGGAGTCTCTGTTGAAGGTTTGTCTTTCTTCCCTGAGGTAGGGCAGAGATCCTGCATTTGGGACGATGAGGGGAAAGGGAAGAAATCAATTTCTCTGTAATCACAGAGCTGTGGTCTGAGATAGATGTACGAACACGATGTTTTCCAGTACAGCAGCCTCTCGTTCCCGTTGCCACCAACCTAAAGAAATTCGAGGAGCCTTAGCAGCTGGGAGCCGGGGAGGCACCTTTGGCCAGCATGGTGTGCAGCTAAGAAGCAAGTGGAGATGGGGTCGACCCTGCAGGGAGAAGGACCTGCGGCAGCCGCTCCCGTTCAGCCCTCCTCTTTTCCAACTCCCGGTGTTTATTTTGGCTTGGGCAGCAGACCCCTGTGGGGACAGAGAAACCTAGTGGAACAGGGGCAGGGAGGAGGCATTTGAAAAACCACAGGGTTAGTGATGAGACAGTGCAAAACAAACCTAACCAAAATACTGAGTTTAGGGTGGGTCTGGCGTGGTAGGTTTCAGGACTGTTCCATGACTGTCAAGGGCAGAGCTAAACACACCCAGACTCCTGGTTCCTGGCAGACCTCCACTTCCTGAGAAACCTCCACAAAGTGACCCAAAGCTTTAGTTAAATGATCATGATAACTCTTCCTGTTTTTCCCCATAATTATAAGCCTTGAGGTTGATGAATTTGTGTGTGATAAACAAGGCTTCCTAAAGACTGCCAGAAGTTTCTGCTCACCTTCCCAGACCCACATGGGCCCTCTGGGTTTGTAACTGCACGTTGTGACTGCACAAACCTCGTGGCCCCAGCACAGACGGAGCCTGTGTCTTTCTCCAGTGCCCCCAGGGAAACCACCCAAGCTCTCCAATTGGCTGGGGCCTCCCAGAACCTGCTCACCCGGAGTTCTAAGGAGAGAGAAAGCCTGTGATCATAACCTCCTGGACTAGAACTTTCAACCCATGCTTGTAAACATGCCTCTTTGTTTTCTTCTGCTGCAGGGAGGGGGAGGGGTGGAGGAGAGAACTGGATAGGTATCAGGTTCAGTCTCAGGTGGGCTTCAGTACTGAAGAAGCATGCATCCAGGTGGGAGAGGCTGTGAATGATCAAGGACTGTCTCTTTGGGGGCCGTCTCCCAGTCTTCCACACCAATTCTGCTTAAACCAGAAATGCAGGCCACCAGCATGGCTTTTCGGGGATTTCAGAGATTGCCTGTTTGTCGCCATTACATTTCCAGATCAGCCTGGCTCAGGGCTCTGCCGGTCCCTTGGCTACCAGACTCTCAAGCAACCCTTTGGTCACATATGCTGGGCACTGGGCCCTTAGGACCTTAACTGGGTAAAAAGGTCAGTAGTCACCCTTGATTGCCTCCAGGCTGTTCCCCACCCCCCAAACAAAAGAAATCACATAAGCCAACAAAAATTCTTTCTTTGCCCACATTTGCCTGCTTAGGGGAAAAATTCTATCTTGGCCTATGGAGAAGCTGTCAGAGTCAAGGGGGTTGTGAACACAGGTCTTCTCCCTGCTTCCTGAATAATTAAATGTGATACTGTGAGATGTTTGGCTTGTTGGCTTTAGTAAGGAACACATAACCCACACCAGGGCTAGGACTGGGCTCAGAGCTTCTCCAGGCCTCTGCTCCTTCCTTCTGTGCTTCTGTGTACAGGTGTCAGATCTCTCCAGTCCAGTTCTAGACTACTGTCACCACTTTAGGAGGTCTGGCTCTGCAGGACCACCCCATAGGGTTCATCTCTTAGATTCTACATGTGAGAGGGTTGTTTCTGGGTGACCAGTGGTGTGTGGGCAGGAAAAAGGTTACAAATATAATTTCAGTGCATTGAACTGTTTGGGAAGGCTGATGCCTCAAACCCAGCACTGTCTTCAGGTTTCCAAGGAAGACCCAGAGCTGGAGACATTTCTCTTTGAACTGCTCACTTGCAAAAAGCAGTGGTCAGGGTCTTGGCTTCCCTTTCCCTCCCCCCACCCCATGCTCAACATGACGTGAAGCTTTCTCTCCTGGTTGGTCTCTGCTTACCTTAGGGTCAGGGATGTTGCCTTACCCACTTTTTCATTTTCACTGATTCCCCTTCTACAGTCTTTCCTGCACATTTACTTACGAAGCCAAGGAGAGAGGCAGTTACCCAGAGACACCGGGATTCTCTTCTCATGGCCACGAGTCACCCAGATGGCTGAGGGAATGGGCAGGGGCGCTGGCCCACAGTAAGCTGGCCTTCAGGTACACACCCAGTCCTCATTCACTAAGAGGCCCTGGCTCTGGACAGCTCCTGACAGGCCTCTGTGTTTGTGAGGCTGGTGCAGAGAAGTGTCACACCTTCTTCCTGGCACAGCAGTTGCCTTCCAGGGAGTGATGCATATACACACAGGCACATGCATACAGTATGTACCCACAAGTGTATAGACTTGACTCACCAACAGTGGAGCTGACGCCCACGCTTCCTCCAGCCCTGGTCCAGCAGGGCCTGGGGTATCTGGAGGAATAAGGCCAGGTGGACAAGAGATTTGCTGAGATGCTTCTTCTCTTTTGTGGTACTAACATGATCAGAATAAAGACTCTGGTCGTCCTGTGGCACCTGCACTGGTGAGCAGACAAGAAGAATGCATAAATCTATAAACATTTCAATTAACAGGATGAACAAAGCTTAGGGACTCAGAAGCTGGAATGGGTGTTCTCTTATGGTTATTTCTGATGACTCCCAAGCACTTTCATAGGGACCTGTGGAAGTCATTGTTCAGGTGATAAATGGTCTCTTTGCTGTCAGACCCTCCCTTACTCTGCCCTGATCAGGGTCACAGGCACAGGGGTGTGTGGAGAATTTAGGAAATGTAACTCAAGCTCTGTCGCAAATCTGGCCACTTCCTGCTACTGGGGGGCTGTCCAGGGTGGCAAACAGACAGTGAGGAGTGCGACAGACATGGCAAGGCCTTGCTGCCTCCAAAGACAGGCTCGGGGAGGACCCAGACATGGGAGAGTTGGGGTTTGGCCCTCCAGTCTGTCACTGACAGACTGCTGGGGAGGAATCACTGCGTTTCTTGGGCCTTAGTCGTCTCTTCTTTAGAAAGAAGGCACCAGCCTTGCTACCTTCCCTGTTGCAACTTGTCCAGTGGTAAATTAAGAATTTGAGTGGTATACATAGTCATCCAGAGGGAAAACGAGGCCCAGACGTGACTGAGTTCCTCAGTCTGCAGGCTGCATCACGTGGACCATCGACTGCACCGGACCCTTCTTGCCCCACCCCTTCCTCCCAAGAAGTACATTCTGAGCTGCAGACTGAAATCTGAACTGACTGTAGCTGACCACATGCTGGGTGCGGGCCTGGGCAAGCTGCCCCAACTCTGAGGACCCTGAGGAGGCTCCTGATGGCTGTGGCTGTTGGAGTTGTGCTTGAGAGTGCTTGATAAATACATGTGTTGTGCATTGATGGTAGGGAGGTAAGCAGCACCGATCTGGGTTGCTGCACATGGTCCTAACAGCACCTTGGTGACTAAGTTGGTCAGAAGTAAATCCAGAAGTTGCCAGGTGGGGTCAGCTGAGTGAGCAGGCATTTTAAAGGCAGGACCTGAGGTGACTCACTGATCATAGAGGCAAAGCAAGAAGTTTGAAGCGCCCCACAGCCTCAAGTCACTATAGTCTTTACTGTGGTCTTTCTCTTCTTTTTCAGCTTTCTGGGTTGTTTTTCTTTGCTGATTTTTGGGGGATTGGAAAGTTCATAACATTCCTCCAGGCTCACCTACCACCTTGGGCCTATCCCGTTCATGCTTACCAGGGTCTAGGAAATATGAAAACCTGGACCATGTTGTTTTTCTAAATGTTATCAAAGAGCTGGAGGGGAAAGTAGAATCTTCTCTCCCACTTTAAAAAAACACTTTACTCTCATTGTCTTTCTCTTCCTCTACCCTCTTCTCTCTTTCCCCAAGCTACAAGATGATAAGATATTAAAAAATGGAAACATAAAACTATAATTAGACATGTACAAGCAATGATTCTGCTTTGGGCAATGGAAAAATAAATCATACCCACATTTCTATTTTTCCCAGGATCTGAAGAACAACCTTAGCTATTTGGGCAGTTGGCTATTCCTGGGTACATTTCAGAAATAACTCATGTTTATTTATTATTGGGTATTTATAACAGTGTTTCAGAGAAGGTTTCCAATAACCTCACAAAGGAGTGTGGGCTCCAGCACTAGCAGGGATCGGGTAGAAGAGGAAGGATGCCATCGCTGTTGGGAAGGCACCCCTGCCCTCTCCTCAGCAGTTCTTCTTGCTGAGGCCAAACATGGGGCAAGGTGGCTGAACTGAAAAATAAGGCTCTGTGTTTTATTTCTCTGTTGAGACTTCCCTACCAGGATGTCAGAGCCTAAATTGGATTACGTGTGCGTTCTCTCTCTCTCTCTCTCTCTCTCTCTCTCTCTCTCTCTCTCTCTCTCTCTCTCTCTCTCTCGGCTCAGGCAGAGATTAGAGGGGATGTTTCTGGAGGCACAAAAGGATGGCGGATTCCTGAGCAGTCAGTCACAGACCTGAGCCTCCCAGGAATGCTAAGGGCTCCCAGTCACTGATATCATCCCCCTCCTGGCTCTGGGAGGAGCCCTCTGACCCCCAGGTCTTAGGGCAATTATTTTTAGCCAGCAAACCCATGCTGTGGCATTCCCATGGTGCACTAAAGGGAGCTGGAATTTTAAGGAGGGCCCCTTTGACTTCATTGAGCTTGTATCTCTGCCTCTGCCTGTGAAATTAGAGATTGTTAAGATTGGAGACCTTGGAGACTTTGGCCCAGGGTCTTCATTTGGTAGAGGTTGAGTGGCTTGTTCAAGGTCAAATAGCCAGCTGCAAATCTACCTTTCTGTACCTTCACCTTCCTGTCCCTCACGCTCTTTGTCTGTTACAACAGTTCCCACATAAGTTGGGACTGATTAAATTAAAGCTGAGAAATTTTAAAAACATGCTTTGTTAATTCATTAAAAACACCACAAAATATATTATGACATAACTATGTTTTCCAAAACAAACAAAAAAAATTAGTGAGAAGAGTGGCCTTATTCTACATTTTGAAAGTGGTTTGAATGTCTGTCTTCATAGGTGATGGTGGGATTGTTATAGCTGCTTCTGCATTCCGTCAGTTGCAATATCACACATCATGTAACCTCTGGAAAATGCTACTGTGAGAGGATGAGGGTAAAAAAGCAACTTAATGTCTTTGGATTATTATAAAAGGATCTTGGACACCCCTGGGGGCCCTGTACCATACTTCGAGAACTGTATCTGCAGTTTCCTCCTGCATAATGCTCTTTTCTCCTTTTGTACATCCAACCACTCAATGAACATTCACAGAAGAACTACTGGGTGTTAAGTTGGAAATTTAGACAAATGTAGCACATGTGAATATCAGTCCAAAAATTTTGTTACTAAAGAAACAAGGCTGAGTTTATTTTTCTATAGCAACAATCAGTAATACCTGATTATACTCTCATCTTCTGCCAGGCTGCTGGAAACTTAACCTCAGTCTTTCTTGGGCTTCCCTATCCAAAGATTGTGGCATATTCTGGGGGTCTTGAATAATGCAAAAGCTTTGGGGGTGGCTGTGTGGCCCTCGATGCTCAGTGCACCAGGGAATGGTTAAGACAGCCACTGCCCAGTCCCATGGCCACTCTGGCCTTGCGCATCTTTGTCCAGCTGGAGGTGGGGGGCATGTGCTCATGTGTCTATCTTCTCTCTTCCTTAGCAAGAACGTGGGTACAGGTCCCCCACCCTTTTCCAGCTCCCCAAACCATGGCCCCCTCTCTCATTCCTTCTTTCTTCTCTTGGTCTCTTCCTCACAGGCCAGGTAAATCTTTTGTTAGGGGGAAATCTTTTTGCTTGCAAGTTTCTTGAAGATGCTCTCTCTCTCCAGTTCTCCCAACAAAAGCCAGAAAAATGTGCAGGCTACTTCTGCTTCCTACTCTGCCTCAATTAAATGAGCTACTAATAACTATTCCTGGCACACACTAAGTACTCAGTGAATGTTGCTATTAATATTCTTGCCATTTTTACTCAGGGATATTGAGGCACAACGTTTGAGTGGGGAAAGGGGAAAATGCAGGAGAAAAACCCTCCAGAGTTCCCATTTCCACATCTTCTGTAACACTGCTGCCTGATTCCCCTTTTCACCTGCTGCCTTAGTAGCCTTTCAAGGCCGAAGTGAAGGACTGAGAAGTGTCACCAAGTCCCCTCTGCCTCCTTGGCCACTCCCCTCTCTCAGATCACACCACATGTTTTATTTATGGAGAAGTTTGACATAGGTCACTTTGAGATGCTCAGCAGGTGCGATAATCCTGGAATGTAGGAATCAGTGGGGCCTTTGGAAGATTTTGCCAATCGTCAGGTCCCCAACACTCCCCAGCTGAGGGCACCCAGCCTGTGCTCAGGCCCCTCTAGTGTTGGGCAAATCTGCAGAGACAGACTCTCTAGCATCTCCATCCTCCTTCAAGGAACCACCTGCACCCCTGGAGCTTTCAGTGGCATTAGCTGTGAGCTCAATGCCTCTGGGAGGCACCCCTGGCAATCTGATGGGTGCTGTCTGCCAGCTCCAGGCCACTTCGGTGGCACAGGCAGACTATGACAGTCCATCTTGTAGGCAGTCAGCAATGGTTCACAGAATGACAGGTATGAATGGGCAGAGGGAGTGCCTCTTTGTAGGCCGAGAGCATCCTCTATGGGATGCAGATGAAACTGCTACTTCTTCTCCCAACAAAGCTGAGCCATGGGCAGATCTGTCCCAAGACTCATTTCTTCAATGCTCCCTTTGCCCATCCTGATGGGGCGGTTGATACATGGTCACCCCTAGTGTGTGCGTGTGTGTGAAGACAGATACACACTACTATGTGTCCACAGGCACACAGCAGAGAGAAAAAAAGGCATAGCATGGAGTGTCTGCTTTCCTTCCCCTAGGCTGTCACGTGCAGTTCCCTCCACTGAGCTTTGGGGGTAAGTTTGCAAGTTACGGGGTTGGTGGACAATTAAGACTTTTTTTTCAGGGTGTGACATTCGTGGTTGGGTAGGTGTCCAGCCTGGTGAGAGCTGATGTTGAGCCTCCTTGTAAGGCCAGGTGATGACAGGCAAGGGCCCCTGGTCTCCTGTGCATTCAGGACAAGTGGGGTCTTGTCCCAGCTGGACCTTGTGACTGGACTCCACGCTCCTGTGAGTCTGGGTAGCCTTATCCTTCCATTCACCTGGAGCAGAAATGAGATGAGCGGGACCTATTCCAGGTCCCTGCCAAGTAAAGAGCAGAGAAACAGGCTAGGGCTCAGTCCCACAACCCCAGCCCCGGGCCTCCTGCAAAAGCTACGCAACTTGGCGGGGGCTCAGTCAAGAACCACAATAGATTACAGCTCAGGAAAAACCCAGGCGCTGTCTGGTTCTGAGCAGACTTGTGTGAGATGAAGCAGAGGTGAGTCAAATGCCTTCGGAGGAGGAAATGACTTATCAGACTGACCTTCCTTACCTGCGTGTCCATCCGTCACTTGCCGAAGACAAAAGAGAGCAAGAGAGAAGACAGTTTTGCAAACTCTTGGCTACAAACCTCCCTTTTTCCCCTAGGATTTGATGGAACTGTTGTAGCTGGTGAGCCTTTTGGGGAGAGCTGGGAGTATCTTTTAGCCAATTCAGGCCCATTCTCCGAGGTCTAGGAGTTCCCCAAAGACAAAAGGCTATTGTTCGTATACTTTCCAAGGTCCCTTCTCCCACTGTGTAACCTCACTCATCTCCTGGGGGTGGGGGTGGAATTACCTCAAAGTCGGAACATGATTGTGAACAGTTTGAAGGCCCTGCTGCATGGTAAAGTAGCCCTTTATGGGCTTTCATGAGGTAGCACTTTGTCAGTTTGAACCTCAGTTGATCCTGTGCCCAGGGATTCTCGTCACTGAAGTTACAGCTGTCTTAGGCAGTGGACTCTGGGAAGGCAAAAGACTTCGTGTCTGACTGCTTTGGGTGGTGGTAGCCCAGCACCGCTCACTGCTGCGGGGCAGCGATTGCTCAAGTCCGGTGCGACTTTATCTGCTATGATTTTATTTGCACATTTCCTAAAGGTGCTTAGAGTCCTAGGAAGTGAGAGGTGGAGGGAAGTTTGCATTCTCTAAACCCTAAATCTCTAGAAGAGGGGAGCGAGGCCCAATGTCCATGACACGCCCAACTTCACAGAGCAAATTCAGGGAAGAACCAGGACAAACCCCAGTTTCTCTCTGACTGGTCCCTTGTGCGTTTTAGCCTCCATGGGACTAGTTAATAATAATTGAATTTTTATATGCTGCTATGAATAATACTAATGTCATAACTCTGAGAATTACTCCTTAAATTTGGGTCTTAAGTCTCCGTTGCCTGACACCAGTGAAGTTAGGTTTAAATGCAGGCTAAACTTCCCGATGTGGTTTGTTCAGACAGTGATTAGGCATTCATATTTTGGGGAGTGGCTCATCTCTGTAACCTGGAATCTGGATTTCTGTCCCTGCTGTGTTCTTCTGATGAAGGTGGGATTCCATCTCCATACAATCTGTGAACTGTTCCATCGCAATGAGGTTGTCATCATTTCATTTCACACCCCTGTCGGTAACACAAAGGGCTATAATTGATGTGGTTCAGAAACCAGAGTCCAAACAATAAAAACGAATCCCTTATGACAGTCTGCAACAACGCTCATGGATCCAGCGTCTGGTTTTAATGGGAGCGGGAAATCACTAACAGATGACTGTACCGTCCACAGGGCTGGAGTCTGTAGCCTTCCAGCTAAAGCCATGTCTGATGGCAGCTCATCGGCCTCACATATGCCCCACAGACGCGGGTTATTTACAGGACGCCTGGAGCGCATGGTGCTCGATGTATCACAGCAGGGGCTGCGTGTGTGATGGCTGAGGTCATGGTTTTTCATTTCAAGCTTTGGAGACATTCGGTTTTAAAACCCCCTGCGACTCCACTGAGATTGGCTTTCAGAGAAGAAAAACAGCCCCCGAGGTCCTTTCTTGTCCAAACATCAGTGGGATCACCACTTACACCAGTTAACCCATTGGAGTGGAGAAGGTCCTGCATCCTCCAGCTTGCACTGACCAATTTTGCCTTTTGGAGGAAGAGGACATGAGTCACAGTGATTTACTATGAACTCACATGTGCCTAAGGCGTATGCACCCAAACCAGAAGGCACAAAAACTGCTAAGAAATTACACCAGGGCTTGGCAACAGACATTTTGGGGCTTTGCAAGAGGCCTTTGGGTAAATCTTTTTTTGGCAGGTATTCCATCTTTGATATTCCTCATCTGTAATATCCAAATGGTGGTGGGCAGAGTGGACAGACCAGATGATTCCTTCATCCCCTGCAGCTCTTACTTTAGGCAGGGCAATGAATATATTCAGTTCTGTATTATATGACTGGTCAGTCTCCACACTGCCTCTGCCAGTATGGACACTGCCTTGGGTCAAGGGCCACGTCTGGGTACATGTGGTTATTATTCTAGGTCTTCCTGCCCTTGTAGGATTACTGCTTTTGAACCAAAGAGATTAACTAAGAGGCAGAGAGATTATTAGAAGTATTTTAAATATGCCTCGCTGTGCACACTCGATCACAGATGTGCACTAAGGAAAGCAAAGGTGCAGTGGGGACAATAACGTAAATGATTGTGTCATGGGCGGAGGGGATGGTAGCTGGAGAGTCTGCCTTCCTTCATACTGAGACGCCCAGGTGGATGATACATCCAGGGGTGGTGTGACCGGTAATGGTCATCGTTCCCAAAGGTAACTATTTCCAGCCCTCCTGTACAGAGTCATCATTGTCACCGAGACACCTATGAACATCGGCAACAATAGCACAATCTAGGATAAGCAATGGAAACAAATGACAATTTAGCAAAACTTCACTGATATAGAGAAAAGACTTGGAGGGACAGGGTTACCTGTGTGAGAATACACATGATTTATACTTTATTCTGTTGTTCATTTGAATTTTCTGAATTTTCAACCATAAACACAGATGAATTATTTTGGTAGTGAAAAAAATTTAATCTCATGTAGTTGTTACCGGTAATTTAGAAATGATAGAGCCAGGGTGGGGGTGGGGGACATCAGCCTCCTGGGTGGCGGAGGAGCAGTTGCTGCAGGTGTGGCCTGGAGGGGCTCCCGGGACAGACCTTGAGGGAAAGGGGCTTCTTGCTGCCTCCAGTGACGTATCACGCTTACTCTTGCTCCCTCTTCACTGGGATTTGGGTGGTTCTACATACTCTTTCCCCCAAAGCAAAAACTCCTGATTTCTGGCATTGATATCAGCACCTCACACAGAACCACGTTTCTTCATCCATCATAATGGTCAGATTTTTCTGACATGCACGCCTGGGTGAATTCTCCCTCCTTTCCTAGCATTTCTGAAGCATCCTTTGGACACTAACCCATATTCTTTCTTGCGCTGTTCTTGCACTATTTCAGGTTCATCTGTCAGCTAGCCTCCCCAAGTCTTCAAGCAAGCCACTTGAGAGTGGTAATTGTGTTATCTTCCTTTTAAGTACCTTTTTTTGTTGTTGTTTTTGGCTTTATTGAGATATAATTGACATTGTGTTTATTGAGATGTAAATGTTGTGTAAGTTTAAGGTGTACAAAGTAGTGGTACTATATATGTATATATTGCAAAATGATTATCACAGTAAAGTTAGTCAACACATCCAAAAATGTGGAATGACTCCTAATTTGTGTCATCCTTGCATAGGGCTGTTCTCTTCCTCTCTAGATTGCTCCGATGTTAGCACTTCACGTACTTCTAATGGCCTCGCTTGGTGCTTCATATACATTTAACAACAAGATATCAATGCAAAATTCAATTGTGATAACATCCTGCCTAAATTCAAGGACTCTATAAGGACTTCAAGGCATCCTGAGCGACGTTTGCTGAATATGACAGAAAAGAAATAGAGTTCTGATTGTGGGGCTGTGACGCCGGTTAGCAGGCAGAATGTAAGGGAAAGATATGAAACCGCAGTCCTCATAGGCCACCTGTTTGCCTTTGCCTCTGCCCCTTGGGTGGCTGAGGAGCAGTTGTTGTGGGTGTGAGCCTCCCTGAACAGGCTTGATGGAAAGCACAGCCACAGCCATGCTGACTCCTCCATGAGATCCGCTTATATAATAAACAGAATGGGAGGGATCTTTCCAAGGCACAACAGGCAGGAACACAGCCCAAGATCCTGTGACAACTCAGCTTCACGCTCTATTGACCCAAGCTTCTAGCCGGGGTGGCACTGCGAATTGCAGGCTGTGAATCTCAGTCACATTGCAAAGGATGTGACTGCAATGGTGTGTGTGTGTCCACAGGCCACACAGGGGCTGCAGCCAGCCTCCCCTCGCAGCTGGCCGAGCTCATGGCTCATTCATCTCCCACAGCTGTCAGGGCAGAGAACAACAGGTGAAAGCAGGCCTTGCTCATTGTTCCCAGGAAGCCTTTCGCTATGCCTGCCACCCCTTCTGCCCGACCTGTGCAGACCTCCAGCTTAGAGCTTTCATGCTGGGAGGCCAGCTCTCTGAGCCACTGTGACCCAGAAAGGCTTCACTCCAGAGCCAGCCCTCAAAAGTTCCCCACGTCTGGGCCTGGGAAGCTGCTTTGGGACCTCTTCAGGGCCAGGGTGAAATGCAGGGACAGGTGGGGGCAGTCCCTGGGGAGCTCAGCCAGTGGCCCTGAGAGCAGCAGGTCAGGGAGCACATTCCACCTCCAGGCCAGAGCCCCCTGCCACCTGCCAGGCAGCCTGAGGCACTTAGTATTTCAGTTGGTTAGCTAGTCTCCCCAAATCTTCAGGCAGTCCACCTGAGAGTGGTGATTGTCAGCTCTTCTTTCCAGTGGGTTAGTTGGGTACTTCATTTTTGTATATTCAGCATTGAGAAATGACTGCACAATGCAATTGTGTTTGAACTGCACTAGTAGCATCCTGCCTAAATTCTGAGAATCTGTAAGATGAAGACTTCAAGGCATCCTAGCTGAATTTGGCTTAATATGACAGAGAAAGAGAACATTCTAAATGTCAGGGCACACTAATGAGGCAAAACATGCAGACGTAAAGAGGGGGTGTGCTAATGAGTAGATACAGAGTTACAGTGAGGTGGGGACTGGGAATAAATTTTGGAGAAGGGAGGCAGTTGGGCAGGAGTTGGGTCCCCAGGTTGTGAGAAGAATGATGCTAAATAATAGAAAGCAGGGGTGAATCTAAGCTTGGCATCAAATCAAACTTTAAGTAAAACCTTAAGTAAAAGTAAGGTTTACTTTAAGGTTGTAACTCCTAGTCGAAAGGCCTGGGGCTGGTTGCATCAGAGTCCAAGCAGACCCTTTCTGTGCACAGAGGGCTCTGCAGAAACAGCCTGTGCTCCCTAAAGGTGGGCACAGGAGGGGCCCACGGAGAGGGGACGCTGGGGCTGGGGCCCACCACTGGGTGGACAAGGCTTTCTTCTTCCATCCCGAGGATTTTTCCCTCTCCTTCCTCTTGGTCTCCCTAGTCCAGATGGCAGTCTCTGGTCCTGTCTATGCTCAGAAGGAGAGCAGCGATATGGGACAGCTTACCCCAAACTCAACTCCACCAGTGTTTGAAATTCCTGGCATCAGCCTCACTCCTCATGGAACTGCTTAAAAAGATGCCATTTAATTAGGCTGCTGAAGTCATCTGAATGGGCAATTAGCAAGCGTCCCTTTATTAGATTTTCTAGTTTGGAAACTGTGAAGTCATCATTTTCCATTCCCCTCCACTCCCCTCCTGCCTCTGAACCTGTTTTGTGTCCTGTGGTGAGACTGGGGTCTGAGTTCAGTTCAGGCCTCTAGTCTTCCCTCAGGCATGGACAGTGTTGGGAACTGTGGTGTCCCCTTTCTGGAAATGTTATTTTTAAAGATTTAATTTACTTACTTTTAGAGAGAGGGGAAGGGAAGGAGAAAGAGAGGGAGAGAAACATCAACGTGTGGTTGCCTTTTATGCGTCCCCTATTGGGAACCTGGCCCGCAACCTAGGCATGTGCCCTGACTGGGAATCAAACCAGCAACCCTTTGGTTCACAGGCTGGCACTCAATCCACTGAGCCACACCAGCCAGGGTCCCTTTCTGGAATTCTTGCAACCACTCTTCTTGTAGCAATGCTGGTTTGCTTCTTACCACTCATTATGCTGTAATGACATTCATTTTTTTACTCACATATTCTATCCAAATAGAGGGTAGTTCCGTTTTGGTCAAGGTCTGTGTCTCATATGATCAAAGCTTTGGGACATCTGAGTCATAGTTAATCTACAGTATCACTAAGTTCTGAATTATTATCATGAAACTGCCAATCAAGGCAACACAGGCCAGGTAAGTACTGGTGGGGCATTTCCTCCTCAGACATGGCAGGTCCTGGGGCTTAGGGATAATAGGAGGATGCTGGGAATAAGGCTGAAAGAGTGCTTGCTCCAGAGGTATCACAACTCAGGGTCTGGACCATGCCCACCCAACTGGGGACAGGCAAGAACTGCAGGAGCAGTCTCCTCTATGGCTGCATCGGGATCTCAGGGTGTAGGGTGGGGGCAGCCAGACTTATAGATAATGGTTTGCAACAGAAGAACCTTCACACCTTGATTGTTCCCTGTGGAACACTGTGCCAAGGAAGCTCTGTGAACCCTAGGCAGGGCTGGGTGTTGAGCATAGGCTTTTTAGCCAGCAGCCTGGGAGCCACCTGGAAGGCCTCAGCAGGAGGTGGATGGCTCTCCAGGGCAGATGGTGCCATGGCCACTAGAGCCTCAGTTGGCATGTCTGTGATCCACTTGCAGGACAGAACCTGCCCTCTTGGGGTTGTGGCTTGCCTGCTGTGGTCACCCGCCACTGGCAGGAGGTGGCTAGCTAGGTGGTCCTATGGGCTGGTGAGATGTGCCCTGAAGTCCCACCACCTCTGCCTCTTGCTCCCTCCTCTGGCTGCTCTGGCATCCTCCTGAGCTGTTCTCTCCCCTCCCTGTACCCAGAGCCTCCTGAGTCACCACACAAGCATGGGGGAGCTGTCCTGGCCGCCCAATAAACGGGTTTCAAAATAGCTTTGCTAAGCCCACTGGGGACACCCAGTCTCCTGCCTCTTGTTGCCCCATTTCTCCATCACATAGTCCCAGCTGTGCCCATAGAGAGGCTGTCACTCAAAGGCCTGGACTGCATGCTGACCCTCGATCTAGGGCACCTCTTCAATGTCACTCAGGTTCACTTTCCTGGGCTGACTTGCTGTGTGTCCCTTGGTTTTCTAAAGGGAAGGTGGCTCTGGGAGCATTCTGGAGTCTAGCTGAGGAGATAGACTGCAGGTGATTTCCTCTCACAGAGAGGCTAAGTTTTGGGCGGGCTCTCCTTGGAGTGGAGAAGGAGAATAACAGGGCCTGTGACCACAGGATCCTTGCTGTGACATCTGCCTTTACTTACACACCAGCAGAGTTCCACAGGGCCGCGACTAGGGAAAGACAAGCATGGTTCTCTGGGCTCCAAATTTAAAAGAGGCTCTCTCATTCAAGTTTGTGCAGTTCCCTCCTCATGTCCCTCAACCCCTGCACAGTCACCTCACGCCACAGCCTCGTGTTCAAGGGAAAGTTACCTGGGGTGAGCTAGGGTGGGTGCCATTCCATAGATCACTGACTGTCCTGGGTTTCTCATCTGTGAAAGGGACACAGTGACACCCTCCCTGCCCGTCTACTTTGCACGGTTTTGCACGGTTGCTGCAAACACATGACCTGACACTTGATGGGACCCATGAGGTGTTTGCAGCTCCTGCAAAGTGCCCCAGCTCCCGGAAGGGGACACAGAAACAGTCCAGCCCGAGAAAGAAGCAGCCTGTTAGTTGACTGTAGAGACTCAGAGCAGCAGATGGTGACTACCCTCTCCTCATTTTCCCTGTGATCACACACCTGTCCTTGCCCACTGGCCTCGATAGCAAGTATGTGGGAGGAGAGTGTCCAGCCTGCAGAAGGGGCGGGCTTCCACTTGCTGTGTTCTTCAGGGCAGACCTTGTTCTGTAAACCTCAGGAGCTCCCAGAAAAAAAACACCCATGTGAACTAAACATCCCCTTCACCCCCGAGCAGCAGTGGACTGGGGAGTAAACTGGAACCAGGACTAGGAGATGTGTGTCCCCCACCCCGAGTAACACAGACATGAGCGTTCACTCTTCCCACAGAAACTGGGTCAAGCATGGTGCAGCCTGTACTCCCACAAATAGGCACTATTCATGGGAAGAGGGACTGCATCAAATAGAGATGCCCCTGCTGTCCTTCTCCAGCCCTGTGGACTCAGGCCAGGCAAGGTACTGGGAGCCAGCTCCTGTCCCCTCCCAGCTCAGCATCTCTGGCAAGGATGGGTCACCCACAAAAGAGCAAAAGCCGCTTTCTGAGCAGCAGGCCCTGGCAGAGAAGTCCAGAGGCAAGCCTGCCTGGGGCCTGGACGAAACACTTTCTGTGCTGATGCCAAACTTCCTCAAAGAACAATGAAGAGAAGGTGCTGTTTTCAACAGGGGAAGCTGGAGGGGTGGGGTGGTTGCAGGTCTTGGAGAGGTCAGGCTGAGGGCTGCAGGGAAGTGCCTCTCCTACTGGACCAGGTATCACGTAGCTACGCAGCCCTGCACATGGCCCCTGGAACACCGTCGCTGTCACTGTTCTTGAAGCACCTGGGCAAGCTGTAGGGGTGGCAGCTCCTGTGGAGAGGAGCTGGTTATTCCTGCTATCCAGGGCCACAGTTCCCTACAGTGGCATGGAGGTAAATGACACTGTCTGGTCACTATTGACACTACTGTTAAGAGCATCACAAGCATTTGTTGGTTGCCTGCAGTACCCACTATGAAATGTTTTTATGAAGACACTATCCATGAATCTGAGAAAATTCCAGGCTACTTATGGAAAATGCAGTCCAGCATGGTGGAATGAAGGGCAGCAGGGTGAGTTAGACCATGGACTCTGGAGCTCGCTGCCTGAGTTTGAATCCTGGCTCAGCTACTTACTGGCTATTTACCTTGGACATGTTACTTAACCTCCCCACACCTGTTTCCCCCTCTACTGTTAGGAGAATTAAAGGAGGAGGCACTGTTTGCAAAGCTCTCAGAACAGCGTCTGGTGAAATAAATAACATAAGTAAAATAAAAATGTGGCTACAACAGATGGGAAGAGACCATACTCAGTTTTTCAGATGAGGTTTGGCAGTTACCCGGCATGCATTTTGTTTTTCAAGCCTAGTTTCAGTTGCTTCAAATCTGTTTTGGTTTGTGGGAGAAGCACATAGGAAGGAATGTGATTTCCAAACACATTTAAATACCATGGTCTTGCCTGCCTCAGAGCCTCTGTCCTAGGAGCAACAACCTACATTCTTGCAAAGCATTGTATAGTCACTTCTCTGAGGGCGAGGGTTCTAGGCTCCCAAAATCATCACCGCCATATTGGCAAGGAGAAATTCTCAATGAAGAAGGTCTTGGCTGAGACAGTGTGTGGGGCTGATTACAGATAAATCTAGGATCTGAATGAGAGTAGTATTTTTTCCCCTCTGGACAAGCAGATGTTTATATAAAGCTACATCCCCATTGGGTGTTGGCCTCTCCATTTCTCCCAAGATGCAGAGGGGAAGAGAAACCACTAGCTAGGGAAAGGAGATACAGATGGTGGCTTCCTAGTCAGAGAAAGACAAATACCACATGATTTCACTCATAGGTGAAATCTAATGAACAAACTGAACTAACAGGGAAAACAGAGACAGACTCATAGATGGACAACAGATGACAGCTAGTGGTAGGGGGAGCTTAGGTGGTAGACAGATTGAGCAAAAAGGAAAAAAGACTCACAGACATGGACAACAGTGTGGTGATTGCCGGGGGAGGTGGATAGGGGTGACTAAATGGTAATGAAAAAATACAGTAAAGGTTAAAAAAAAAGATAGTGGCTTCCCCCGTCCTTTCCAGGACAGTTGGGTGTGGAGTTGGGGTGGAAGGTATGCTTTCCTGAAGCCACAGAGTGACCCTCAGAAGAATGGGTCCTGTGGACCAGCCAGTGGAGGGACAGCTCTCTCATGAGTGGGTCCCACCAAGGGCAATGTGTAGCCTGGGGGCTTATAGCCTGAGGCTGTCCTGGTCCCTCTTACTGACAGGGCTTCCTGGGTGTGAACCTCACACTCATCTCAAGAGTGGCCAGGCACAGCCTGAGGATATCAGGACAATGAGGAGTTTGGAGATTGAGTTGTCCAAGCATATTGAGACTGGCTCAGCATCCAGAATCTTGGGTCCTCCAGGCAAAAATAACTCATCAAGCTTCTAAAACTGCACAGCCAAGTCACAAATACCAGTAGCAACCACTTATAAGTATTTACTATGTGTCAGGCCTCTTCTAAGTGTTTTATGTAGAGTCATTGGCTCAATCCTTGCCAACCCATAGGAGATATGGAGTGCTATTGTCTCCATTGTATCGATGAGGCATCTAACACACAGAGAGGTTTAGTAATTTCCTCAAGGACACACAGCTTATAAATACTAGAGCTAAGGTTCAAACCCAGCTAGTTTGGCTCCAGAATTCTTGTTCTTAACCACAAGATTAAACAGTTTCTGAGTTACACGATTACATACTAACATTCTAAAAACAATACTGAAGGCTGGATTCCAATCCCATCAGCCTCCTGAGCTCCTAAAACCTACACACTTTACCTGAGGGACTCCTAGCCACTACACATGTAGGGAGCAGGTGATCACCAGGCACTCAGTGTGTTCTGGTGGCATCTGCTCTGTATGATGTTATGAGTGTTTAGCATGCTCAAGACAATTTTTGTGTAGCCAAACATCCCATTACTTCAACCTAATAAAGTCTCCTTTATGAATACAATCCAGTCATGGATTGTGCTTGAATATAATACAAGCACATGGGCTCTGCCTTGCAGCTTTGTCTCACCTGTGAATCTAAAGGTGTGTTTTCATTGAATCACTGATTAAAACAATGAAGGACTAGGATGGGCCAAGACAACTTCTTAAGTTATTATTATTTAATCCATGACAGATCAGTCCCACTGTGGACTCGCATCCAGCCCGTTTATCCAAAGGGTGTCCTAGCAAAGTTCCTCACCCCGGCTCCTCCAGCTGCTTCTCTCCTAGCAGAGCTGCTTCTGAGGTCCCCTCTTCACCTTTCCTCCCAGGGCCTGTTCCCTGCCCTCACTTGGGAGGTCCTTGGGGACAGGTTTTGAAACCAGAGCTGCTGCCCAGCACCCTCCTTTTGTCTTCAAAGCCAGTGGAGCAGAACAAACCTGCCAGAGATCACATTACAGTTTGAACTTTGGGAGGCCAGAGGCCAGCTGCAACTGTTGCCAAGGCAACCAGTGGTGCAGAAGAGAGCAACAGAAAAGGGCTGAGGCTCTGGACCCACCTCTGGGTCACAGAGTTGAGGGGAGGCTAGGGGTTGGGCCAGGTCCACTGCTCAGGAGCAATTGTTTCAAGTGTCAAATGTGGTCCCTCTGCTGGCTCCGCCCGCCAGCCCCCGGCGCAGTGCCCTGTGGTGTTCTGACAGGCCCTCCTGTGTTGGCCTGGTCAGGGGTCAGGGGCCAGGGCTCTGAACTGTAAGTCAGGGGACCCTGGCACTGGAAGAGTGATAGAGAATAATGGAGGGTACCTAATGCCTCAAACCACAAGTTTAGGCGTTTGCAATTTTTGGTTTGCCGAAATCTGCATTAAATTGGATATTGTAATTTGCATACTATGCATTATTTAGGAAGGTCTGTTTGATTCATATGTATACCCTTTACCTCCATGGAAATGCTGAAGAACAAAGTGTACATGTGTGCACATTTGTACACATGCATGCATGTATGTGTGCCCATGTGTGTGAATGTGTGAGCATGTCAGTGTGTGCCTGTGAGTATGAGATTTCGAGTGTAATTGTGTGTTTGTGTGATGTGCACTAAAAGTATGTGCCTGTGTGATTGTGTGTGAGCATGTCAGTGTGTACCCGTGATGTGCGTGTTTCCATGTGTGCCTGTAGTGTGCACACACATGCACAGGCAAGGCAATGTGGCAGAAGCCAAAGTGGTCTCAGAGCCCCAGATCTGAAGGTGGCAGAGGAGGAAACAGGAGAGACTCTCTGAAAAGGCCGAGTAACCCTACCCGAAATGCTCACATTTCAGAGAAAATCCAGGAGAGCAAGTCTCAGCTCTCCCCCTCTGCACAGCCCTCTGACCACCCGCCCCGATCCCCACTGAGGGGAAATGGAAACAAATGTCTGGAGGGAGGCCAAGAGCAAAGTAAGCTGTCTGGAGGAGGCTGTGGCCTCTTTAGAGGAGAAAACAGGGGTGGAAAAGAGAAGGAGGGAGGGAGGAGACAGACAGACACCAGCAGGCCTGAGGGCCTCGGTCACAGGGGAGAAAGGAGAGGGCAGTGGGGGCACAGCAGGCAGCAGAGCCCACTGAGGCATGGGCCTGGCTTTGCCTGAGCTGCTCCTGTATCCCCTGAGGCAGAGACCACCCTGTCCCCATCTGACCGAGCTCAGTTCCGAGCAGATAGGGCAGGGGACCATTCAGCAGAGCAGGGCATTGCTTGGAGGCCCCATTGCAAACAAGGACAGCTGTGCCCTCTGACCCTGGCCAGAGCCACTGACAAAGCAGTCAGGGAGGCTGATGGTTCCTGTGAGCAAGGTGCATGAGCTCAGGCACCTGGTCCAGAGTTCAGCTGGGGGGTGTCGGATTTGAGAGTGCAGTGTGAAGAGGAGCTACAATAGGCAGGCATCTCCTTAGTGTTCCACTTGTAACTTCCATGACGGTTCCTTTCCCACAGCTCTTCCATCTTCACCACGGCTGTGCAAGTGGCAGCCCATCCCCTAGCCCGCTGACTTCTGTGAGCCTATCTCATTCCTGTGAAGATTATCCTGTGAACCCAGACTCTCTCTGCCAGCCCTGCTTTGAGGGCCACCACACTGCCTCGGGGAGGGCGCAGCTTTATGTCAAGTCACTGAGCAGTTAGATGAATGGCTTGAGAAACTCAGGTGGTGTCCCTTTAAGGAAGGATGCACAACAGCCTGCGTATGAGTCATTTGCCCCATCAGGTTACAAGGGGTTGAAAACAACCTTGTAAGGATGAATACTTACCAGGAGAAAACAGAAAATTCCTTCTCTAATTCAGGAACGCGTGAAGTACTTGTTCCTACTTTTCATGAGTGCAATCCTGTCATTAAGGAAGAACATTTTCTTTTATTTTTTACTTATTTATTTTTGGAGAGGGGGAAGGGAAGGAGAAAGAGAGGGAGAGAAGTATTGATGTGAGAGAGAACCATTGATTGGTTGCCTGTTGTACTTGCCCTGACTAGGGACTGAACCTGCAACCCAGGCATGTGCCCTGACTAGAAATCAAACTGGTGACCTTTTGCTTTGTGGAATGAAGCCCAACCAACTGAGCCACACTGGCCAGAGCAGAGGAATGCTTTCTATTTACGGGTATTTATGCTTCCTTCCCTCAGCACAGATATTCAACAATAATCTTTACTAAAAGAGACATCACTTACTGGGCCCCTGCTCTGTGGGAAGATGGGAAGATACCGTCCCTGCTATCAGGGGTCTGCTGGGTTGGGACAGAGACCACTTCTGGGCTGACAGGGGCCAAGGGAGCCAAGAAGAGAGAATGTCATACTGACACGGGGCTTACTACCTGCTTCACACATACTTGCTCATGTAATCCTGTGGACATCAACTTTTATAAATGAGGAAACTCAGGCACAGAAATCTTATGTGCTTCCAAAACCTGAAGTCACATGGCTAGTGAACTAGATTTGAGGCAAGACATGCTCCTAAGCACTGCCTGCAGTGGCCTTGTGGAAGTGGAGGGCCAAAGAAGGTTTTTCAAGTGGCAGGGACAGCTCACTGAGGGTCACAGTGGGGGGTGCTCTGGAGGAGGCAGGCATGAAGAAGGGGGACATGCATCGTGCATGGGTGGGCGGGGGGGACGGTATGTCAGCAGTCCTGCTTTGTAGCGTGCGTGAGGGAAAAGGTTGGATGAGAGGAGGGAGTGTTTGAGTGTCTGCCTGGGCTGGCTGTGTGCCTGAGAGTCTCCTAACCTGTGTCCTTCTGATCACAAGACATGTATGACTGCCTACGAAACAGCAGATTCTGGTGAGCCAACAGCTGGGCATACTGCCTGAGCCCCTGGGATCCTGAAGAACATGCCAATCATTGACCAAGTGGTCCCCTGGCTGGGAGGCTGAGGTTTTGTAGGAGCAGGGAAGAACCACAGGGCCGTGATGGGGAAGAGGCAAACTAGCTGGCGTGACCTTGGGCAAGCCTCTTTTTCTCTGCCTCAGGTTCCTTGTATGTGGCACCGTGACAGTAGCAGTGCTGGACTTGCAGGATTGCTGAGGGGACTGAATGAGTGAATAGGTGTGGGCAAGAGCTGTTCTTTCTAGGTGTTGAGTGGTGTTGCATTACCAATGTCAGAATACTGGTTCCCGTCTTGTTTCTGACTCTTATTCAGCTGGCGATACTTCCATAACCTCTCAGCTCACCTCAGTCTTCTCCAAAGTCCTCGTTGGTCCCTTATGCTGAGAGTGAGACTAGTCCAAAGAAATCTGGCCTGACTGGGGGACATTCAATCACAGAGGTGCGCCCAGCCTTCCTCCCGGCTGTGGTTCCTCAGATGGCTCTGCAGCAGGCGTGGGTAGCCCGGAGCTTTCCTCATCAGATTATAACATTCCTGATATATTTTTCAGGCACAAGAACGCCGTGTGCCTCTCCCTGCAGAGGGAGAAGCTGCATGGTGTCCTCAGCCTCCTCCGGGCTAACTTCAGAGCTAGGAGGAGAGGACTCGTCAGTGCAAATGGCACAGGGTGGGCACACGCTGCAGTAGGTTTAGGCATGCCTGGAGGAAAGATGTTGTTCTAAATGTGACAGGCACAGAGTCAGTGTCTTACACCAGCGATGGGGCCTCTGAGGCATGTTGGAGGCCAGATTGGCTGTTGGGAGCACTTTAACATGCCCCTGTACATCTGAGCCACAGCTGATCAACAGGGGTTCCTGGTTGCACAACAAAACCATCTCCTAGTGCTGCTGTGAACATTTTCTGAGCTAACACACAGAAAACTTAGCACACACAGGCTCTGGGTTGAACACTCATTCATTTCCCCATCTCTCTGACCAGGAAGACCTGATTACACTGAATTAAATACCTACACATTCCACTGGCCTACAAGTCCTCTCCTTCTCACTTGCTCAATTGTCACACGATTCCTATAAAGTACCAGTCATGTGACAAAAACATCTGAGATGCAGTGGGTATTCATAATTACATGTCTCAGTTTATTTTTGGCTAGTCACTTGCTTGTTGCATAGTTTCTCTCCCTTCATGTCTAATTTCTGTTGGGGTCTGGCCTCAGGTTCTGTCCTTGTTTAAACAGCATTTGTAAGGCAGCTGAATGACTCAGTGGACTGCCATTTGCTTAGCCTCGGTGATGTATTTAATCTCCCTGAACTTTAGATTCTGTAATGCAGGCAGGCGTGGCACAACTAATCAGGTCCAGACTTTGTGGGTCTAAAAGCCCCATGAATAATTGCTCCATACTCACGTACCAGGGAGAGGCATGAGGAAGCAGCAGAGTGCTTGCATGGAGAAGGGATGAGAGGAAGTGGGAGAATGTGCTTGGGCCCATGGGGACCAGCCCACAAGGATGCCCAGAGCAACACCTTCTACCATTAGGGCCTTGTCTGTCTAAGGACCAGGCTAACCTGAGAGTCTGGTTACTTGTTTAGAGTCTTGCAAAGACACAAAGGTGACAATGAGAGAGAGGTTAGAGGGCTGACCTGTCTCCCTCAAGCCTGGGAACCTCGAGCCCCTACCCCCTCGCCCCCACACACACTCTCAGGTCCTCCTGCCATGGACAAGGCCCAAGCAGACCTGCAGCTCTTTGGAAACCTTGACCACTGTCCTCAAAAAGGCCACTGCTGTCCTGCCTTCCTCCTCCTCCTCCTGTGGGGAAGGAGTTGGCACAGATCCTGCTGAGCTGGCTGTTCTCCGAGGAACCTCTCCCATTGCTCCAACCCAATTTCAGGAAAGATAAGGGCCCTTCCTTCTGCAGGGGAGGAGGTGGGGCTTGTCCAGGCCCTTTCCCACTGCCTGAGCACATGTTTCTGAAAGAGCTCTGCTAGGTGGCCTGTTCTTACCAAGTCCACGGCCTGGAGCAGGAGAAATAAACCTAGATGGAACTCCTTCAGGATCTGTGGTTATTTTCCTTTTTCCCTGCCCAGAATCTACTGTTAAGGGTGCATTTATCCAGGACTTTCTGAACCTACACGTGGGTTCCAGGTGTGGAACCAGATGTGACTAGTGTGCCCACCTCCATAGGTATATAGGCAGAAGGAGCTCTTTCTCCTTCACTCTCAGATCCTACAGAGTTTGTGAAAACTTGGGCCCTGATTATGTCCACAGCTCGAGCTCCTCGTCCTCTGCTTTGAAAATTCCAGGCACAGTTAGCACTCAATAAATTCAATAAACTTGTGTCAAATCTATAAAAAAGTATTAATAGCTTTGGTGTCCTGACTCAGTCCCCATTCACCTAAAGAAGATTATAAGTCCAGTGCATACTACATGTTAGGTGTTCAATTGCTATTTGTTGAATTAACTGTGCTCCAAAAATTCTTCCCTCTAGCCTTACCACCTAAGAGTGACAGCTGCCAGCCAGTGACCTATGTCCCCTGTGATCCTGAGAACAAAGGCTGTGACTCAGGAACACAGGGTCCCCATGGATAAGGATGTTGGTCTTTGTGCAGGAGGGATCTGGCACTGGGCCTGGGAGAGAGCTGGTTTGCGTGTCCGAGCCTGGAGGGTGCACATTCCCCACAACAAACACACCACCCATGTTTACAAACAAGAACAAAACACATTGGTGCAAATTCATGAACAAAAAATGCAACTATGTGTAAACCACATGTTTATTAGTAAATACAAGTTTACCTACAGAATGATGTTCATGCACAGCCCTTGCACCTGCTGAGAGGTTAAACAGTCTGTCCTAGATCACACAGCTGGTAGAACAGAGATGCCTCATTGCCTCTCCCCAGGTCAGACAGAGACAAGAACAATACAGTCTTCTTGCTGGTTCACACTGAGGCCAGAAGTTACAGAAGAAGGAAGAGAGGAAGACATGGAAGTGTGTCCCCCAGCAAAAATGGCAGCTAAGTTTGCCAGGACACATGGGATCCAGACTAACCCTATGCTAAAGGGGAGAGGGTTTTGCAGATGCTTATTCCAAGTCCAGAAGTCCAGTTCATGCCGAGCACTTCCTGTGTGTAGAGTGCTGGCTGACCATGTCTCTCTTCCAGACAAATGCCGAATGCTAGAAGCCAGAATGAGAGAGATGGAGGAGCTTGAGGCCAACTGAAAAGGAGAATTCAACTCAATTTAACAAGGATTTATCTCATACTTACTGTGGGCCAGGTTTGGTGCTAGGCACTGGGCACCTGAAAAAGTAAGGCAGGGTGGTTGGCAGGGCAGTGAGGGAGGTTAACGAAAGTCAAGGACAGAGAATCACAACACAAAGTTCTGGGCATTTGGCTTCTTCCCAGCATGGCCCTGTAGGCCCCCTGGTGCCATCAGCCCAAATGGGTTCTGAGTCCCAGCCTGAAACTTGGCTCCAGAGCCTGGAGGCACTGAGGTTGTCTCCCAACCCATCGTGTGTGATGGAGAAAGATGAGGAGTGGGCAGAAGCTTTTGGCCCACTATTTCCTCCAAGGCTGGCCTAGCTGTATCAGCATCCAGTGGACATCATGTCTGTGCTTGTCTATGAAGACAACATGCCATCACTCTTCCTGCACCCTTCACTTTAAGTGGCGGTGTCTGCTCCTTCTAAAAGTACGTGGCCCCCACTCTGCTCCTGAGAGGGCAGGGGAGATTGTCAGCTGCAGGAAGCTTGGCCCTGACACATGACACCCTTCCTCTGAGTATATTCCTCATTCCGGTCTCCCAAACAGCCCTCCCCTCTCCCCAACCCTTCACCCCCATGGCTTCTTCCACAAAGGCCTTCCCACAGTGTCCCAGGCCCTCAGCTGAGATGCTCAAATGGCTCTTCTCCAGATCACCAGGTGGAACCTTTTCCTGGTCCCAACCTAAAGACTGTTCCCAAAGGTTTAGGGTGGGGCCTGGAAATATGTGTTTTAGGAGAGTCCCATGGGATTCAGACCTCCATCAGGCTGAACCCTCTGCTTGAGGATGAACTCCCCATGCTGGGCTTCTCAGTTGAGCACGTTGCGGGGCTGAGGTTCTAAGGTGCAGTGCTTTTGAGAAATTTTGTCTATGAAGTTCTTTTGGGGAGAATTGTGATCATGGTAACATATTAAAAGATTGAATGGACCTTGCCTTGGCTGGGTGGCTAAGGTGGTTGCAGTCTCATTTCATGCATCAAAAGGTTGTGAGTTCGATTCCCTGTCAGGGGACATACCTAGAGTGCAGGTTTCATCCCCAGTTGGGGGGCGTGGGGTGCATATCGGAGGCAAGAGATTGATGTTTCTCTGTCTCTCTTTCCCTTCCTCTTTTTCTTAAATCAATAAACATGTCTTTGGATGAGGATGTTTTAAAAAAGATGGCATGGGCCTTGACAACAGGTATCTATCACTTAAAGAATGCAGAAGCTCATTTGAGAAGCCACTGAATTCATAACAGTTTTTCTGGAACTGGTGTGGGAAGTTCTGTTCCAGGTCTTTTCTTACTTCTTCCCTCCTTTCCATCAAAACACACATTGTGTGCCTGTCCTTGGTACGGGTGCCATGGGGTGGGAAAGAGGAAGGACTAGAGAAATGAGTCCTGGGAAATTTATTAGCTTGTTCATATTTTCCCAGCTTCACTGAGAAAAGAATTCTGTGGTCTAGTGAAAATATTTGTTTCTATTAAGCTTTTGAACTGGTGGTCCTAATATTGGAAATGGCAGACCTTGAGACTGGTGGGAAAGAGATTTGGGGGAAGGTGGGCTTCTATAGCACAGAATTGGTGAATTCATCCAATGAACAAACCAACTGTGAGCAACCCAAGGCTGACTGAGTGACCACTGTGTATAGAGAAACCTGCAAGGCCCAGCTCAAAGTCACACCTCTGCAGCTGAGATCCCAAATGTGGCTGGATTAGAAGTCAGGGCTCTTGTTAGGTGTGACGTTCAAAAGAGAGGAGAAAGGGGCAAATCAGTCGTTGGCACAGCAGAAGAGCAGGTTCAGGTTGTTAGAGGTCTCTCTTTGCAGATTCCACTTTAGGTCATCTTAAATGGGCCCATTCTGAAGGTGCACCAAGGTAATTGTTATAGCACCTGGAGTCAAACTGTCTGGCTTGAATCTGGGGGTCAGTGTTTGTGTGCAGAGGTAGGGTATTCACCATTGTGTGCCTCAGTTTCCTCAATGGGATTGTAGTCTGGATTAAATGAGATAATGAATACAAGGTGCTTAGAAAAACACCTGCTATATATTAAGTGTTCACCATTATTACTACTGGTGTATTGTCAAGTGGATATAGAATTTATAAGGATTTGGGCACCTTTGTGCTGGTGGTCAAGCTGTAAAGCACACACTCAGACTATAGCCTCTGTGGCGAAAAACACAGTTGCTCTTGGGGTCACAAGCTGAGGATTTGAGGTCAGGGTTGCAGGGGACTAGAGACCTCATTTCCCCAGTAGTGACCGGCTCCATCATGCATCACCTCATCTCCTCCTGCCCCGATTTACGGCTCAGTCACTACCCTGCTCCCTAAAATTACTTCCCCAAATAAACCACCTGCCCTTGGCCTTAGGCTTTGCTTTCTAGAACAAATCCAAGCCAAGACAACAATAAACACTCACTGTGGAAAACTCAGGAAATAAGAAAATCATGACAGTAATCATTAGCACCTAGGTGTATGTTGGTATATTCCCTACTAGTCTTTTTACTTTATTTTTTTTAATTTTATTTAAATTGTTGTTGCAGTACAATTTTCTATCTTTTACTCCCATCCTAGTCTTTTTACTTTAAATACATGTGACAACATAACTGCCATATAGATGGTTTGGCATCTTACTTTTATAAAGAAGTAAACTTTCAGTGTAAGCATTCATTAAAAATTGTTTCTGATGATATCTTTATTGGCTATATGCAGCATAATTTATTTAACCATTACCCCATTGTTGAAAGTTGTTAACAATTAGTATAAATAACACAGAACAATGCCATTGTATATACTTTTGTCCTTATTTCCAATAATTTCCTAAGAATAGTTTCTTAGAAGTGAAATGACTGCATTGAAGGCCTTGGACATTTTATTTTATTATTTTTTAATCCTTGCCCAAGTACATATTTATTGATTTGAGAGTGAGAAGAAGGGGGAAGGAGGGAGAATGAGAGGGGGAGAGGGGAGAGAGAGACAGACAGAGAGAGAGAGAGAGAGATCGGTTGCTCCCTGTGTGCTCCCTGACTGGGGATTGAACCCGCAAACTAGGTATGCGCCCTAATAGGAATTGAACTTGCAACCTTAGAGAATGATGCTCCAACTAACTGAGCCCCTTGGCCAGGGCAAAGGCCATGGACATTTTAGAATTACTGTTAAAAAAGAGAAACTGTGTATAGCCTCTCTTTCCACAGGACCAGATACCTTTGCCTTGTTTGGGTTCCCCTCTTTGACCTGGCTTGCTGCCACCTTCAAGGACCCGCAGGTAGCATCTTTGCTTGGACTGGGGCAGACACAGAAGTGATAAGTGAGGCACTGTCATCTCCTACAGTGGGTGGCTGCTGTGGAATTCTGACTACGGCCACAGACACCACCTGGGGCCGCAGGCCCAACGGCCCACTTCTCACGATGCTATTGGTCACCCCCTTCTCCCCAGCTCTCCTTCCAGATGTGTGGTTGGCTGGCAGATATTGCTGTGCGGCACCAGTGGTGAGTCATACCACTGTGCGGGCATCATTTCGGATGGCTTATCTCCTGTGTGGAAGTCTCCAGTGCTGGTGGTCCCCACCCAGGGCTTTCTTTAGAGCAAGACTTGTGGAATTCCTTCTTGAACCTTCTTCAGAAAACTGTGCTCTATTGAAAACTTGCTCCTGTAGGCCCTCTTGACATGCATCATGTGACATCCCTCAGTGTAATTATAATCTCACATTCCTAGGCTGTCATTCTGAGGCCATATAACCCATGGTCTTATTCCCAGCAGCATGGAAGCATGGTGAGGAGGCATTCACCCTTGGTGTTTTGTCGTGGGGCTACACTTGGAGTGAGACAGGGCCCAAAGGAGAGTTACAGGCTATGCTGCGTGGTGCTCTGGGTCGCTGAGCCCCTGGCTCTCTACAACTCTCATCCTGTAATATCTCTGGGTAGTGTTGTCAATCTAGAAGAAAACTTATGTGCCCAGGGCAGGGAGACTGAAACTTTGAGGGAAGAGGAATTCTGAGCTAGGGCAGGGCCTGGACCACTTTGGGTCGGGTGGCGAAGCCTGATTCCTGCTCTGTCCTGTGTTTCAGAACCTTCTCCCAGGCCTGGTTACATAGGCAGGAAACCTGTTTGCTCTTTACTGAGGGGCAAGAAAACCCTTTCCATATGCTTAATTTGATTATCCCCCATTTCTCACTAAAGACTCATTTCATGAGTGCCTGTCTCACATTTGGGTGGAATGACTTGGGACCCCTCTAACAGAGGCCACATTAGGGGGTGTCAGGGTTGTCTCCCAGAGTTTAGGTGTTGGGGCTCTTTCCCTTTTCTACTACCCTGCTGGTCTGGGTGACAAGGACTTGACCTTCTCGTTTGGAGCTTAAAGCTGTCCCAGGCTGTTCAAAAAGGAATACAGACAGGAATTTTGATGAATCTCTGGAAAGTTGTGTCCATTCTTCAGGGTAACCCACAGTGCATGCAGTGAGTGGGCAGCGGGCAGTCCTTGCCAGCAGCACTGAGGACAGAGAGTGTTCCCTCAGTGGGAGGGGACCCCCCTATGATCAGACTGTGAGCTGTGGGCATCAGCTCGGCTCCACTGTGGCTTCCTGGTCTCTGACTGTACCCTGCCTGCAAGGGATAAGGTTCGCCAGATCTGATCCCTTATCTCAGGCCCCTCTGATGTTTCCCACCCCATCCATCCTCTGTCCCCTCAGGCAGGGACCATTCCCAGGTCTGGGCAGCCAGGTTTCCCTCTGGAGTTTCTGGCTTATTGTTACAGGGCAAGCCCTATGCCCACTTCCTTCCATGCCTTCCTCCTTGATTATCAAAGAGCCTTTTCTCTTCTGAAGGTGACTCACCTCTTAGAATTATTCATAAGTTTTGGTTTTCCAAACTGCTGTTTCTGAGTTGGGCATCAAGAGGCCTACTGGAAAGTAAGAAAATGGACCACAGGTAGTTCTTCCTCCTTGTATTCTTGTATAAAAATCTGAACCCTCTTTGAGGCAAAGTGGATGACTCTGACTAGACTAAGAACCTGTACGAAGAGAGGAAGGGAAGACAGAAAAAAGATGGACAGTTCACCATCACATCTTGTGAGAGGGACTAACATCTGGAACAATGTCATCATCTTGATGATGTAACTCCTCCCAGCACCCTCCACAGTTCAGGAGGTATTTTGATACCTCTCAAGGTTACCTTCAGCACTCTCCCTGATCATTTTTTCTATTTTTCTACAGTATCTTGACATAACAAAGTGTACAAAGTTGTATAGGTTGATGGATTCTTACATATGTATATGAGGGGTGACCCCCCCAAAAACTGGAATTTATTTATAAAAAACTGTATTTATCCTCACGTTTAATCTTTAGTCACCTTCAAAGTACTCTCCCTTTGATGCAGTACATCTATCAAAGACTTTTTCCCCACTGTTCAAAACAGTTTTTGAAATAATTGATTTTGATGCCTTTTAGTGATTCTGCTGTTTTTTTGTTTCACCTCTTCCACATCAGCAAAACTGTTTCCCTTTGAGGTTTTTTTCACAACCAAAAAGTCACTCAGGGTGAGATTGGGTGAATAGGGAGAATGGGGCATGAGGGTCATGTTGTTTTTGGTCAAAAACTGCTGAACACTCAGCACGGTGTGGGCAGGTACGCTCCTAAATCGCCCCTCATGAAATGGACAAATGTATTGAAAGAGTCTTCGGGAAAATTCCCTGAAGCTGAACGTAGCCTCTCACAACAGTGCCAGCTGGTACACTTATACAAATGTGTTCCTAGAACACTCGTTTAGCAAGGGAAACCTGTACAACAAGGTGCCCACCCTCCAGAAGGTAATTCTGGTTTTTTTTGGGCCCCTCCTTATATACCTGTGAAATCACCATTTGATCAAGGTTTAGAATATTCCACTGATCATTTTAGATTTGATCAACAGACCTCATTATACCTGGCAAGTGACATTAGGAATGACCTCATCTTTCAAGAGAGATTTCATTTCCCACACCCATAGCAGAGGTGTGGTTTTACTGTTTAGGCCTATTATGGCCATATATTCATAAAACATGTGATAGCATTCATATCACAGAACAAAATGAGCCCACACATCAGTAGATATTGATATTATTTATTTAGCTGAGTCTCTTAAAACTATTACTTAAGGAATACAAGGTTTGAACAAGGTGTTACATTCCCTTATCGCTGGGTAAATATTTATAGGGGAATACTTCAACAAAATTTATTTAACTCTATACCTTCTGAGTACTTTTTGGCTTACAAGTATTTTAATAATATCTTGGGGAGTCAAATGCAGTATTTTGTTTCCCAGAAGACACAGCAAGTTTTGCAAAATGACCTTCATTCTTATCTGTTTTTATGGACTTATGGCTAGCTTTATTTTTTAAGAAAAATCACCCACCAAAGCAGTTTGTGATCATGAGTGTGAGAAAAATCTTCAAAGTAGTTTTCTTTATAGGTAAAATACTGTTGTTTTTTTTAAACACATGTGGTTAATGGATTTGCATTATCTGTTTTGTATTGTGCAGGGACCCAGAGCAGCTTCCATTGTATCACTGGAGGTGCTAATGCCAAAGGCAAGTTACCTACTTCCTGCCCCCAGGAAAGAATCTCCTGCCTTACCCAAAGCTCACTTGTCACAGGTTGTCCTGGTTACAAACAAACAAACTGAGGGAGCACTCATTGATGACGATGATGGTGATGATGATGATGGTGATCATGGGGGAAGCTGAGCTCATCACCCCTGTGACTAATAGGGATGATGAGTACAGCCCCTGCCCGGGGGCCCATTCCTAAAGGAGATTGATGGGGTGGGGAGGGTTGCTGTGGTGATTGCCAGCCAACATAATGAAAGAGAAAAGAGAAATTTGGTGTAAAATGAAATATGAGTCGTAAAAGGAGAAAGTGTAGATATGGGAAAAGGGGGGAAAAAGGCAGTGGGAGTATTTGGTGGCCTAGAGGCAGGGTCTGTTGCATAGTTATGGGAACTTGGCCTTTAAAATAACTGGCTGTGGGCAGAAGCCATAGCCAGGTAGATGGCCATCAAAGCGAGTGGAGGTGAAGTGGTACCCTGAAGCTAGATGAGAAATCGGCAGGCATGTCCACATCTTTTGTGTTAGGATCCACAGTTTTGTCCAGATTGGATTTGAACACATGTGTATGTCCATCTTGTGGCTTTTCTGGAAATGTGACAGGAAAGTCCATCCCTGGGATGTCCATTCTCCTTACAGTTGGACTCTCACGACCAGAGGCTCCAGTCCTGCCTCTTGTCAGGCTAAAGATCACTCGGGCCTCCTCACCTTCCACACTGCAGGAGATAAAGGGACCATAATCACCCCAGAGAGGAACAGATTCCCCTGTCCTTGTTTCCCTGCTCTTCTGCTTACCTTTCAAGGAACTAAATGAGAAACAGGTATGGGGAGAAGGCATCTGAGGGGCCTGAAGGCCCCATGGGTTCAGGCACCAAGAAGTCCAGGCACCAGGAGGTGGGTAGTATGTCCCCAGGGAACCTTGGTGAGATGGGGATGGGAGGAGGAGGCTGGATGCCTGAGGGGTCACTGAACAACTGGAATTTTGTGCTGCCTTAACAAACAGTGATGTTAGCAATAGGTTCTCCCAGGCAAGACAAGGAAGTCCTGGGCTCCTCTTGGACAACAGAGCCCAACAGAGCCAGTAATCCACGAATACCCACAGCCTTGTGGGTAAAGAGATGAGTAAGCCCTGCACCATGGTAGGGATGGGGTCCCCTCAAAGGTCTCTTGCTTTACCTTTTCCTGATTTATTTGTAGAAGTTAAGCTCCATTCCTTCCTTGGAGAATGGTCGGAATCCCTACAAGCTCACCCACCTTCATCTTCATATCTAGAACTGAGTCTCTTGCCCCGAGACACAGGGTTGTCAGTCAACACACCCCTATCTATCCTCCTCCCCCAGTACATCCACATGCCTCAGATGACAGCAGGAAGAAAGAGTTAATTAAGCCTTTGCCTCTCACCTCTGAGGTGTCTCATCGCACCAGCCTTGTAAAGCCAGTCTGAACAGCTGACTCCATCCTGAGTCATGCCTTCTCGGCCAGAGACACGCCATTCCATGGCTTCATCTTCACAGATAGACTCCTTAATTTTCTTTAATCTGCACTGAGGCTTCTACCCTCAAGACTTCATCCCTTTGCAAAGGCTCCACCTCCTAACACCATCACATTGGGGGTTAGGCTTCAAAACATGAATTTGGGGGAGCAAAGACATAGTCTACAGCAGCAGGGAAATAGAGCAGCAATTACAGCACAGAGTGACAAGCACTGTGAAGGTCACACAGGATCACCCACTAAGGAATAGCATTAATCCAATGCTGGAGATCAGAAACCCTAATGGAGAGTTGGTGTTGGTGGGCACAGGCAAAGCGAAGAGTGGGTCCCAATTAGGCCTGAGCAGAGGTGCCCTTGGGGGAGGAGAGCCAGGGAGGATAACAAAGAGGGCGAGGAGGGTGAGGACGGCTGCAGTGGTGGGACTGAGGCTCTCAGGCCTGGAGGACTCTGTTAGGGAGCTGGAGACAATAGGCCTGCACTGAAGGTTTGCAAGCTGGGTGTGATCTAATCTGACCTGCCATTTAGACAAATTGTTTTGCTGCCATGAGAGAACACAATGGAGGAATCAAAACAGTTGCAAGGAGACCTGTTGCAGTGATCTTGGTGACAGATGACAGTAGACTGAATTAAGGTACCTACACCCCTGCTAGGAACTTGCCCTGGGTCCAGCTTGAGCGTGGGTCAGATACAGGCTGGACTCACTGCTGTCTCCTCTCCATGTTTTTTTCAGCCTCTATGAGAAGGAAGGGGACAGCCTGGATGCAGTTTTTCAGACGATGTCGATGCAGAAGTAGCTCACATCTCTGAAACTCCCTCAGAAACCAAAGGGAAGGTGCCCTCTGGGCTCATAGTGGAGTCATAGGAGAGCACCCAAGAGGTCAGGAGTGGGGGGGCTCTAACTAGGTGAGGCAAGGCAATGCCCACTGTCAAGGGAGTCATAGATGGCAGCAGGGGTGGGTGAGGTGGTGGAGGCTGCAGCCTTTAAGCAGATGGGTTGCCCCACTGGCTGGGGCCACTTCATTCTCAGAGTCACAGAAACTTGATCCAACTCTGAGGCTTCCCCAAGGCCAGCACCAGCTTCTTAAAAATCATCCTGCCATATTTATGAAAGGGTCCAGGCCTGGACCACAGAAAGCTATGGATTTAAGATGCCTTGGCTTCCCCAGGGGGCCTGGATCTCCTTCAAAACTGAGCCATCAGACCACACTCTGGCCCCTTCATCTGAAAGTGGACACTTTAAAGGCCCAAGAGAGAACTCCTATGACACTATTTTCTCAACATTCTGTCTCAACACCCTCTGGCAGTCTGTTAGATTGGCATCTGCTCTGGGTGGCCGCCTCCAGGACGTCATTCCTCTGAGATGCATCACAGGCCTCATTGTTGATGTCAGCATTACACTGACCCAGAAGAAGCTGGAACATTGAGACTCCAACTTGTGTCTGGACCCAGGGCAGTGGCTTTAATAAAGTTGCTGTAACGCTGGGCCTGGGGGACACTCTAGGCAGAACTTTTGGGATCGCAGGTTGGGAGGCATCAACTCACAGACTTCAGTCTAACTACGTCTGGCTTTGTTGAACCAGGAACACACAGCCAGCCAAGGCCCACTTGCTCATGGCTAACAGGATGCCAGAGATTCTGTGAAGAAATGCAATGAAGAAGAGAAACTCCAAAATGGTGTTATTGCTGTACATTTGGACCTCTTGCCCACAACATTTTCTTAATTTTATGTCTGCTTTTTGTTGGAGGGCTTATTTATTTTTAATGAAATTTTTTTTTCAATTACAGTTTACATTTAACATTATTTTGCATTATTTTGTATTTTGTATTTCAGATGTACCATATAATGGTTAGACAATCATGTACTTTATAAAGTGTTCCCCTTGATATTTCTGGCTCCCAACTGGCTCCACATATAATTGTTAAAGTATAATTGACTATATTTTCTGTGCTGTACTTGGAAGGTTTTACATACATGTAGAAGTCAACAATGCCTCTGTGTACCACTCCTGCACTCCATCACCGATGATCAACTCATAACCAACCTTATTTCATCTCTAGTACCCTAATCGGCCCATACTATTTTTAAGCAGACCTAGATAACACATCATTTCAGTCTTTAAAGTTTTAGTGTGAAACTTTGACCAAAGCTTTTTATTAGAGTTGATGGGTAGGGAGAAAATTAAGTGATTTAAATTTTTCTTATTATGCTGAATAAAGGTTGAAAAGAAAAGAGGAAAAACAGACATTGATGATTCATGTTGAAGTTTTGTGCATAAATAAGGGGGCTCACTGGTGGCAGGATGGTCTCTGTTGAGACTAAGTCGAGGTGGGCCCCAAAGGTCTCACCCACTCCTTTCTGGCTGTTGAGGTGAGGAATTCGCATTGGGGAGGGGGCAATGAGGAGGAGTTCTGCTTGTTGGTTCCTCAGGCAGAGATGGTGGATAGCAGGTAGTCAACTCTGGTCTTATAAATTGACCTTTGTGTCCCATATTAGAGAGTTTCAGGCAGAAGCTTAAGCAGCTGATTCATGAAGGCCATTTGAGACCCTGCAGGTGGGGATAGACATTATGTATTGGCACCAAAGTGGCCCCGGAGATTTGGGCTCCGGGAACACTGGGAGGCAGCAGCCTATGTTACCCTCAAGGGGGACGCCAGCAGCAGCAGTTGTAGTTTGATGCTCGAAAGGCTATTCTTCAAGCAGAAGATAATGAAGGGCTTCAGGAACAAGATAATCAAGATACAGCAGCCACTGCTGCTGATGGAAGCTGATGGACTAGTTAAAGAGGGCATATGTGACAGCCCTAAGAGCCATTACATCATTCTGAGACAGGGCTGTGTCAGTCAGCCTGCTTTCCAGCCTTGAGAGCAAGGTGTGGTGAAAATGGATCCGGTAGGGAGATAAAACCAGGAGGGTGATTAGAGCCAGAGCACAGGGTGGTGGCCTGGGCTGGGACCAAGGAGGAGTGGCTTGCGGCAATCAGGACCTAGGGAGAGAAGGTCAGGAGAATCAGGAAGTGCACTCTGTAGCTGCATGCCTGGGTCTGAACCCTCCTTCTGCCACTTGGAGCTTTTGACTTTGGGAAGCTTCCTTTCTTCACCTGTTCCCTCATGCAAAATGCTTAATACAGCACCCTGCACATGTTAAGCACTCAGGCAATGCTAGATATTATTGTTGTTATTTTTATTAATATTATCAATATTGGCAAATGAGGATGATAAGAAGTAAGAGGGAACAATGCCCACTGAGTAAAGTCCAGCTCCTTCAGCACCTGCTCGATCTTCCGCCTGCTCTGAGTCACCTTGCCTATCATTTCCTAACAGTCTCAGCTACTGTTTCTTATGCATCCTGGTGCCCTTTTCCTGCCTCTTTTCCTAGGAATCTCCTCTCCACCCACGGAAACTCCAGTCCTCACTTTGTATCCTTTCTCCGAGGCTTTCTCAGACATCACCTTCTCTGTAGAGCACGAGCTCCCTCCCCACCAACTCCCACCGCCTCTGCTTTCATGGCCAAAGTGACTGTCATGCCTTTAAGAACCATGCTAACCACAGCATAGGACTGTGGGTCCTGAAGACACAACTCAATTTAATCCAACAAACATTAAATGGAGGCAGCCATGTGCTGGGACCTCAGATGGGCACTGGGATTCAAAGGAGAAAGATGTGACCAGATCTGAACATCCAGTTGTGAAAGCAATAGGTCAACAGATACAATGCCAGGTAAATGAGATGTGAACCAAGATTTCTAGGAACCCAGAGAGTGAACTCTTGATTTTCACATCTTCCTTAAGGCATACTGTCACATAGTAGTAGACACTCAATGAACACTTTGTATTAAAGAGAGCATTAACTCAATGGAGACTTTTATCTGGCTCTCTGCAGGCTCCCACACACCATGACCCTTGTCAAAGCACTCCTGCAGGATTCCTGGGACAGCTGGAGCTCTGAGAAAGGTTTGCTTGCATTCCTCTCCCCAGGTCTGGGCCAGGGTCAGACAGGTGGTAGGAAAGGATGTGCTGAAGAAGTTTGAACTGTAGGACATGACCTGAAATGTGCCCACTGCCTCCCGTCTCGTCTACCTCTTCCTATGGGAAGGAAGATGGGGGTCATCTCCACTAGGAAGAGTCTCACTTCACTTGCTGAAGATATTCTGCAACCTCATCCTGGGGTACCCTGAGGATCCCTCTCATTGGGAGTCACTCTTTGGGTGTGGTTTCTGGGACAGGAAGCCAAGCCAGCAGGGTGGAAGCAGATGGCCCAGAATCCCATCCTTTACAAGAAAGCAATCCTACCTGGCATGTCTAAGGAAGAGTAAAGGTCATGGTTATGATGCTTAGTAATCAGCTTCTCCACAAGACATTTTAAACCATAGTCACTGTTAAATATTTCCTCTCTGGGCATCTTCCTCCTGAATTCCATGTCACCTTAATCCCTGCCCATCTCTCCAAGGCTGAGTTTCCACAACTTAGTAACTGTGCCACTTAATTTGCTATGTTGATGGGACCATTTTGTAGATGATAGTAATACCCCACCTTTACAGAGAACTTCCATGTGCCAGGCCTCATGCGTACCTCCTCTAACCTTTGCAACAATACTCTGAGGCAAGAACCATTATTATCCCTATTTCATAGATGGGGAAACCAGAGCTTCAGGAGTCAGGGACTGGCCCAGTGTGATGCAGACATTGTAAGTGGCAGAGCTGGACCTCACCCCTCCTCAGTTTTGGGTTGGTGAACTCTGCTCCTCATCCCGAGAACTGTATCATAAGCTCCTCAACAGCCAATGTTAGGTTTTAGTTTTCTGCTATTCTCAGTAAACAGCCATTGATTGATTGCTTGACCTACAACACTGTTGTAAGTAAAACAGAATGTTTCTTTTATGGTGCCCAAATCCCATAGAAGGTCATTTCCAACCTGTTTCCAAAGAATTGCTGGGCAAGAACAATCTATTATTCCCAGTCTTGTGGTATCCCCCACCCCCAGTACTGCGGCTGACCTTTTCCCCATCACGCACTCTGTCTGGAGACAAAGCTGAGGGCCAAGAGAAAGAGGCCAAGACTCAGATGTGTTTCAGACAAGAACCTGAGTGACTGAGTCAGAGCTCTTCAAAGAATACAGTCTAATTTTAGATGAATCTCAACTTAGCCCTTTAAGCCCTGCCAGTTAGTTTTGGTTATGTGTTAGTGTTTAAAGTTTAAATATTCTTTGCATTTTTCCTCCAAGACTGCAGTTAAATTAGAAGCTCGCTGAAGGAACAAGTTATTTGTGGGTGTGTGTGCCTCCTGATGAGGCCTCGCTTCCTGCGAGTCTCTGAGCCACCCGGGAAGGTGTCCTGTGTGTAGAGCAACAGTGTGTGTGTGCAAACTCTTTGAATAATGACTTCAAGGTGCTCAGAGAAGACTTGACTTTATTTAGACATTCTGTTTCTCCACAGTTTCCTTCCCAGGAGGGCTCTTGGCTCTCTTTCCAGACAGCGTGTGTGGGGTAAGTGAAAGGCGGCGTGTGCAGGTCTGCGGAGGGTGGTGTGACTGCCAGATCAGGAAATAATAGAGTTTTATTATAAGAGAGATTGCATCATTCATACTTGAAATTCCCATGTGGTACAATTTGATTAAATTTTGATTCTGTCCAGGTTCCCGGAGGTATTGTGGATCCTGGAAGAGTGAAAAAGTGCCCAAACCTCTTGGTCAAAGATTAGAAATTCTTAGACAGCAAAGTCGGTGCACAACTTGCATGAGGGTCAACACTGGAAAATATGTGCGAACACGTTGTTCTCCATTTATTAAGCATGACACTGAGGCATTCTTTCTGGAGGGGAGGTCCCATAAAAAAGTTTGTGCACTTAAAAAAATGTGCATCTACATAAAGCTGAGTTATGGCCGCTGGATGAATCTCTCACATAAGAAACTCTTGGAAGAGAATTCTGGCTTATATCATTGTGATTTATCTGGGTCCAAAGGCGCTGAAACACACAGCAATCTTGAGTTGGAATAACACCTATGCCCTCCAAAGCCTCTCCTGCCTCCAAGACAGGGACTTGGGACAGGCTGCCTCTCATCACTTGTAGAGGACAATAGAAACACACAGCTGCTGATTCCATGGTGCTGTCCCCAGACAGTGGGCTCCTTGTTTTAAACTCAACTCAATAAATAAATATTTTTGAGCATTTTCTATGTGCTGGAGACTCTCTGTCCAGGTCAAGATAATGGGATCCAACACATGCCGAGTAAGTCCCCTGGGAGAAGCCCCGGTGCTATTATAAGGGCTCTAAAGAGACCATCTTCTTTTGGCCAAGGTGTCTTTGGAGAAGGACACGCAGGATGGTAGAGACCCTTTCTGTGCCTGCACAAGCCTGAAGGAACCAAGGCAGGGACTGTCTCCTTCCAGGGTCCTGTGAAGACAGTGGCCTTGGCCCTTGTTGCTTGGCCTTGGCCAGCAGCCCACTTCCAGAGTAGATAGCTCCAGTGCACAGTCCCTTTCCTGTGTTGGGAGGAGGCTGGGGGCATCAGTCATGCATGGCATGCATGGAAAGCTGTTCCCAGTAGTGTCAGAACAGGGTCCAGCTCTACCCAGCCTTCACAGCTGCCCTCCCAGCTTCCGGACTGGAGCCCCTGCTGGGTCCCTGGGCTTCTCTGAAGGTCAGAATGAAGAAGAGGGGTGCAGGGGACAGTGTTGCCATGGGTTCCTGGGTGGCCTCCTTGCCCAGGCACCCATTGTTGGCCTTCCCCAGGGGACATTTGTTCCCTAGGAGCCTCACAACACACACTGGGGGTCCCCGCCCAGCAGCATTCCCTGATGTGGGTGATGCCTTCTCTAGCCATCTCATCTCCTGCCCTGGCTCTGCTCCGGTGTATACCCCTGCACCATAGGATGCTTTGAGTTGAGCATCCACTTGGCACATTGGAAGACTTGTGTCATCTACCATGCCAAGTGGCAGGAGTACCCTCAGGCCATGGCAGCCAGTTCCCCTGGTCCTGGCAGGAGACTCCCCCAGGCAGGCACTGTCATCAGTCTTCTTCCTGGAAGCGTGGATGCCAGGAGGGGCCCTGGGATGCAACCCTTTAGCCTACAGCTTAATTGAGAAGTTTTCTGCAACCCTCACTTAGCTTGTCATCAGAATGTGGGGCTGGGAGGGAAAGGGGAGAAATACTCTGTCCATGTGGACTCTCTCTTAAGAGAAAAGATGCCGAGAAAGCATATGACAAAGTGACCGATGGGCAGTACAGGCAGAGAGGTAAGTGTCTTAGGAACTCAGGGAACAAGAGGTCAGCTGGGATTTCCTCTTGGAATCCTGGGTTGACTTTGTTCCAGAATTGTAACAAGATAGTCTCTGCTTTCCAATGAAGTAGACTTTGATGCATTGTTTGGTGGCAGGTCCACACGCTCAGATCAGATGTACCCACACTTCCCCTGGTCCACAAACAGGACACGGAGATGAAACACTTGGCAGACCTGAGCTCCAGGGAAGGCCTGGTTATTAGGGGAGAAAACATCTGGCCTGAAAGACGCCGAGCTGCTCATAACTCTGTGAGGTTTCTTTGATGAGAGTTGTTTATTTGGTGGAATAGCAAGGTACAGCACAGAGATCAGGGTGTCCTTGGTGTCCATTGAATGCTTCCACACGTGGGGAGGCCAGCAGGAGCCCTTAAAGGTGTGCATGGCAGAGGTGGAGTGTCCTCCTAATTACAAGGACCTTCTTCCAGTGCAAGGTAGAAAGCTCCCTTTCACCAGAAGTATTTAAGCAGATTTTGCACAATCACAAGGCCCTGAACTTGATGTTTCTCACCAATCTTACTAAACTGAAAGCTCCTTAAAGGTCCTTAGAGCCCTTGGATCCCTGGTGGTTGGAAGCTCTGGTTATTATCCAGCCCTGACTATCTGGTCTTAATGAACTGGATCACCATTTCTTCATCAGGAGATGTCTGATTCTTTTGTGGCTTTGCTCCCATCCTTATGGGAGTTACTCCATTATCTCAGGAAGGTAACAGCTAGAGAGGAATGACCCAAAGGGCTCAGGGTTTGAATTCACACACTCCTGGGCAAGGTTTTCCCAGCAGCTCCCACACAGGGCAGAGCCCTAGGGTGCAGGTGGCCACCTCCCTGGGGAGGGGAAGGTGCCGACTTCTCCCCAGCAGACATTGCTAAGACTTCCAAGGCTGCCAGAATGTTTGTCACTCAAGCATTTCTTTATCTCAAGGCCTTGGATTTGGTGGGAGGGTGGGGTAGGGGATGGGGGGAGGAGCAAAGTGGGAATTTTTCAACTCTTATGTAATGTATTTCCATAGTATAGCAGTTGCTTATAAAAAACATGTTCCTTATTAAATTTAAAAATGCAAAAAAATACATTTTAACATTTCTCACTTGGAGTGTAGTGATCCCTCTTATAATGTAGTGCTTCTAAGGGTGGCACTGGCTTATTAACCTAACAACGCCCTCTGAGCCTTGGAGCCTGGCTCATTCACCAGATTACCTGAAATGGAATGATACAGAAAGAAGGAATGGCTTTATGAGTGATGGGTGGCAGGATGGTGGGGAGGGGGATGTTCTAGATGCAGGTCCCTGAGGAAACCCAGGATTATAACATTCCTGGGCTGCAGGGCACTTAGCAGGAAACTTGTTAGCCTGCATTTTCTTACTGTGTTTCCCAAAGACCTAGGGGCCAGTGGGGCCTCCTCCTCTCCTCCGCACCTCTTCAACTAGAGGGCCTCTGCTTTGTTCTGCTTTTATAGTCTGGCGTAGCAAGGGCTCCTGGCTAAAAAGAGTGTAAAGCTGCTGGTGCAGCCCATGTATCTCATGTCATAGACGAGGAGTCTGGAGGTCAAGAGAGAAAAATGTTTGTGGGTATTATGTTGTTAGTGCAGACCTGGGGCCATGCTCAGGCCTTTAGGGCTGACAGGCCCAGAGGGGCCCTCAGAGCAGGCAGGCCTGGCAGGTGTCCATGATGCTCCTGTGCGATGTAAGGGGCTGTGAGATACTGAGCCTTCTCTGAGAAAAGCCAGGGTCCCAAGTTTCAAGGTGTGTGTGTGTGTGTTTGGGGGCGGGGGGCTCATGGCAGTGAAAGGATCCAGGATGCTGCATGGTTGCAGTCAAGGGGTGCTGAAAGAAGATAAACCGGGTCCTCAACAGCTCTGCTCAGCGTTCAGGGACTGACTGCTCCATCACCAGGGTCCTGGAGCTGCCGTCAGTGGTCCACTCTAAGCCAGCTTCAGAAAGCCCCGGACTTCCTGACCTTGAACGGGAACACCGTGTGTGGGTACTTCTCTGGGACTTGGGTTGTTAGGTGGGGGAGGCTGGAGCAGTGTGATAATCACACAGTCACAGGGGTTAAGAACCAAATGCAGACTTCACTCTTTCTTCTAAGTAACTTCTTTAACTGCTCCTGCACTTCCTTCAGGGTGGGAACAAAAGCCTCATTTCAGCATCCAAATTTGGGATTGTTATTCTGACCGGATTGCCTACTTGTGTGGGGGGGAGAGAGGAGGACAGTGGGGTTCAGGAAGAGAGACTGTGCATTCCATCCGCGTGTGAGTGCGTGTGTCTGTGAATGAGCAGGATTTTATAAGCTGGCTGTGACTCAGAGCTCGAGCGCCCATGTTTCTTCCCCCTTCTTTCTGTTTGGACTCAGAGTTCCTCTGCTCTGAAGACATATTCCTTGTCTTTTGCCAAAAGCTCCTCTCATCTCTGCTGCTTTTCAGGGCACGGCTCCAGTGGCGTGCCCGCAACTCGGGCCAATGGCAACAGTGGAAACCAAGACAGCTCTGGAAAAATATTTGTTTAATTAGCAGAAACGACCCGTGTGTGCCTCCAAGGGATCAGAATCCATTTTTAACTGGCCGACCTGGAGCAGGGCCTGATGAGTTTTCCTGCAGGACTGTGTTTGGTTTGGGACTGAGAAATGGTGTCCAGCTCCAGTCTGACTGCTGGGGCAGGAAGGGCGCAATGCAGTGTTGTCAGACGCTGTGCTTTTTGTAATGGGCAGCGCCAAGCACACTTGGTGGAATCTTGAGGGAAGTAAGGGCACCCTGGGGCATATCAGATCCCCACCAAATGGCCAAAATCACTCTCAGACCCTAGAACCATCCGTGTCACTCTAGAATTCCTCTGAGAACTCGGACTGTGCCTGTGTCCACCAGGCCTTTGGGATAAGAGCTCTTTGGGTCACTGTGGAGGTGGAGTTGACATTTTCCAGAGGGCATTGTTTACAGAAAGGTAGTTTTTCTCCAGGAGACTTTGGGTGTCCTGTGTACCATCCAGTCACCCCTCCAGGTCCATCCTGCTCCCTTGCTTGAGAATGACCTGTGTGGGCCGTCTTCTCAGACACACTAACTCTCTGTCTTCTGGTTGGGGTGTGTAGTGGGAAGCCCCAGCTGGAGCTCAGAGGGAGGAGAGTGAGGCACAGGTTATTTATTCTGCCTCCCTCCCTGCTGGGTCAAGTCAGGCTCCTGGAGCCTGAGTGTCTCACTCAGAGGTCATGGCTCCTCTCAACCCTCTTTCTCTTTTTCACTTGACCACTTCCCCATCTCCTCAAATCTCTGACATTGTTGTACAGGGCACAGCTTGACCCTGTGGTTTCCCTACACACTATGTAACCTTTTCTTAGCCAGTCCCTGTAGCATGCCCTCCTCAAATTACCCTAATTGGAAAACTATTGTTTCTGGAATTTTCTATCAAGTGAGGTTTGACAGTCTCATTCTCTGAGAACAAAGCTCCTCAAACACATGTGTTGGAAAGCGAACAAATGGTGGGAAAGTTCTTAAAACCCTGGGGAACAGAGCTGCAGTATCAGTGGTCTGATGCTGGGTTGGGAGACTGTATACCCAGGCCCAGTAGTGTTACAGCTGTGGCCAAGTCTCTGGGTGAGGTGGCCTCTATCTATTACACAGAGGGGCGGATAAGAACAGGAGTGCCAGTTTGTCTACTCACTGGCAATCCCTCACTGTGAGGGATCCCTCACAGTGATGAATCCCTCACTGACTGCTGGCAACTAAATGCAAATCCTTTGTCTGTGGGCCCCGGCCCTGATAATCGCATTGAAAACCTCCCATGGTCCTGTGTGCACTCACCTCCTGGCCACAGGTAGGGGGATGTCAGACCAAAGAGAGCCTGCTGGTGCATTAGCCAGGGTTCCTCAGAGAGACAGAACCAATATTATATGAAGATATATAGAAAGAGATTTATGATAGTGATTGATTCACATGGTTATGGAGGCCAAGACGTCCCATGATTTGCCGTCTGCAAGCTGCAGGCCCAGGAAAGCTGGTGGTGTGGTTCAGTCCAAGTCTGAAGGCCTGAGTACCAGATACACTGATATCTGACAGCAGAAGATGGATGTAGCAGCTCAAGTAAAGAGAATCTGCTCTTCCTCCTTCTTTTTGTTCAATTTGGGTCCCCAATGTTTTAGATGAGGCCGACCCACATCAGGAAGGATGGTCTGCTTGGCTCAGTCCACTGAATCAAATGCTAGTCTCTTCTTGAAACACCCTCATACATCTGCAAGAATGATGTTTTATCAGCTCTCTAAATATCTGTTTGCCCCATAAGGAAGACATGCCAAATTTACCATCACATAAACTGAAGTAGCAAGACAGAAAAAATGTTAGAGTTGGGTTCTAGGATCATCTTAGTGGGCTCCAAGATTTTCCAACCCTGGCAGAGCCTATTGGGCTGGTGAAGATGCAGGATGAAGGAGCCAGTATGAATGTGAGCTGTGTTTTTATGAAGAGGCTACAGAAATACTCAGCATCTAAGAAGTAGAGGGTCAGCCAGGGGAGCTGAGTGCATTTGAAAACTTTTACAAAACTTACAAAAACTTCATTGCATCCCACTTCAGACATACCAGTACTGCTGAAGCCCATCCTCTGAGGTGAGGTCCCAGGCCCACAGGCCCCTCTCCAAGTGGTCAAGTTTTAATCATCCCAGCTTTCCCCTTTGCTCCCTCAGCCTCAGGGGTGATATAGAGAGTTCTCATTTTACCTTTGTAGTGGCCAGGTTAGCAATCTCACACCTGTGCCACTATTTGTATTAAATCTTCTCTATTCAAGTCATTGGCATGGGCCGGTGTCCTATCTGAGCATGACCATGAGCTTCAGAGCTTCCCAGTTTGTGGGAGTGATTCCAGCTTGGCCTGGAGGAGGCCTGCAGTGGAGGGGAGAGAGGAGATATTGCTGGGACCCCCGTGGAGGCAGGAGGCCTCATCAGTCAGTGAGCAGGAGGAAAGGGAGAATGAGCTCTGAAGGCAGCTGAGTCACTTCTGCTGCCTGAGAATCTTGCCTGGGGCCCAGCATGGGTCAGTCAGGGGGCCTGGGTGGTTTGGAGAGGAGAAATTAGGTATGCTCCTCTCTCAGGAATTAGGAGTCCCGGGCTTGCTGTGTGGACTGCTGATACGTATGCCTCTTCTCCCCCTCACCACTGTGCCTGCAAAGAGCTGCTTAGCCATAGAAGGTCTAAACCTCGGTCCCTCTGCATGGTGCTAAGTGGCCTGCCATTCTGATGTGTGCTCATTCACTCCAGGGGTCCCTGAAGGACTAGGAGGCTGTGAGGGTCTTCCTGGAAGACAGATTAAGTTATTCCCTGCTCACCCAAGAACGCTTGGTGCCTTTGTACTTCTGCCCTCACCTGAGTCATCTCTCAGAATCCTCAGTCCCCTTGGCGTACCCTGACAAGGTTCCCCGGACAAGCTGACACCAATTCACGGCAGTGGCTGCTTGGGCTCAAGTCAAGCCCTCAGGAGGTTGGGAAGTTACCAGAAGAATGAGGGCCTCACAGGAATGAGGCAAGCATGGAGGTACCCTCTTTGGTCTGAATCATGTCCCCAAAATTCACCCTAACCTCCAGGATCTCAGAATGCGATTGGATTTGGAGATGGGGTCTGTACAGAGGTGACTGAGACGAAATGAGGCCCATAATCCAATTGGGCTGGTGTCCTGATAAGAGGAGGAAATTAGGACAGACAGAGACACCAGGAGTGCGAATGCATAGAGGGGTGGCTGTCTGCTGGTCCAGGAGAGAAGATGCAGAGGAAGCCAACAGTGCTGGTGCCTGGATCTTGGACTTCCAGCCTCCAGAACCATGAGAAAGAACGTGTCTGTTGTCTAAGCTACGGTGTGGTATTTTGCTATGGTGCCCGAGCTGACTGAGAGATTCCCCACTATCCTCTTCTGATGTGAATCTCCACTGTTCTGGTTTTCCTGTGTTGGTTGCCTATGGAAGTCCTAACAAATCATCACAAACTTCATGGTTAAAACAACACAAATTTATTCTTGTGTAGTTCTGGAGGTCAGAAGTCTAAAACCAAGGTTTCAGCAGGCTGGTTCCTTCTGGAAGCTCTGAGGAAGAACCTACTTCCTCACCTTTTTCCTAGAGGCCTCTTCCTCTAGAAACAGCTATTCCTCCTTCTGTGAACACCTACTGCTGACTCTGACCCTTTGATCTGCCTCTTGTAAGGAACAGCCCGATGGTGTGGTCAGTTCAAACCTGAAGGCCCAAGCACCAGGGAGCTGCTGTGCAAGGGCAGGGCAAGATGGGGGGCCCATGTCCTGTGACCCAGTGATTATACTGGGTCATCTCCCCATCTCAAGATTTTTAGTTTATTCACATCTGCAAAGTCCCTTTTGCCATATGAGGCAACAGTCACAGGTTCTAGGAATTAGGATGATGACATCTTTACGCAGGGAGGTGTGATTCAGGTGACCATACCCCCTTTTCCACTCTGGCTCCCTAACTTACACCTCTTTGCATGTCCTCAGAAGTTGATGGGAAAATCAGAAGTTATCCAGGAAACAAAAGAAAATAGAGTCTCTGGCCTCCCACCCCAGCCACCACTTGTACCTTCACTTGGTGTCCACTGCATGGAGCCCACAAGAAACCATGGAGAACAGAGCAGAAGAAGGGGAAGAAGGGCAGACAAGGCTCTGGGGTGGTTTTGGCCTAGTCCTGCTCTGGAAGTCCATCCATTGAGTCATTAGACATGCCAAGAAACTGAAAGTAATTATTTAACTCCAGAGACTGGGCAAATAGCTTTGTCACCTGAGGGTAGGTAGCCCACATGGTAGAAGCTTTTATGGTGTTATGAGGTCCCTATATAGGAGAGGAAGAGTCAACTGGTTAATAAGGGGCTTTTCTGCCATTTATTAGCTGTGGGATCTTAGGAGTTAGCTATCTAAGCTCTGAGCTCCAATGTCTTCACCTGGAAAATGAAAATAATGGTTTCTGCCTCATTGGGTTGTTGTGAGAATTAATTGGAAATTTCTTTTTTTTTTTGCATGGAAAGAGCTTAGCATAATGCTTGGCACATCCCAAGTTTGCAGTAAATGCTGGTCATAATGATTAGTATCTCCATTATTTTATCTACTTAGCACTATAGTGCATGGGGAACTGCGCAGGCTATGCTGCTGCAGCATGTGTGTGTGTGTGTGCATGTGTGTAGGGTGGGCTATGAGACTGGTGGTCCTGGGGCAGCATGGAGTCTCTGAGTCTATCAGTACAGTACCTCTCACAAAGAGAATTTCCTGTGAGGGACCTTCACATGCCCCCACCTCAAAAGTGGGCTTCTGAAAGTACCTCCTTTCCTCCTCCTTATTTCTGGACAATCCAATAACAGGAAATGGCATTAAGTTGACTTTATTCTCCACCAAAAAACTATCAGAATGAATACATTAATTCAGTAAAGTTGAAGGATACAGAATCAATATATGAAAAATCTGTTGTGTTTCTAGACACCAATAACAAAGGATTAGAAGGAGAAATGAAGAAAAGACTCCCATTTATAACTGAATCAAAAAGCATAAAATATCTAGCAATAAATTTAACTAAAGATGTGAAAGACCTATACTCTGAAAACTACATGATATTGAAGAAAGAAATTGAAGAAGATACAAATAAATAAAAGAATATACTATATTCATGGATAGGAAGGATTAATATTGTTAAAGTGTCCTTACTAACTAAAGCAATATAAAGATTCAATGTAATCCCTATTAAAATACCAATGCCAATCTTCTCAGAATTAGGACTAATCCTAAAATTTATATGGAATCACAAAAGACACCAAATAGCCAAAGAAATCTTGAGAAAGAACAAAGCAGGAGGTATCATACTACCTGATTTCAAACTACACTACAAAGCTACAATAATCAAAACAGTATGGTACTGGCATATAAACATATACATAGATCAATGGAATAAAATACAGAGCCCAGAAATAAATCCTTGCTTATATTGTCAATTAATTTATGACAAAGGTAATAGGATATACAATAGGGTAATGACAGTTTCTTCAATAAGTGGTGTTGAGAGAACTGGACAGATACATGAAAAAAATAGGACCACTTTCTTACACTATGTACAAGAATAAACTCAAGATGAATTAAAGATTTAACTGTAAGATCTGAAACCATAAACTCCTAGAAGAAAACATACGCATTAAACTCTTTAACATCAGTCTTAGCAATATTTTTTGATATATCTCCTTGATTAAGAGCAACAAAAGAAAAATTAAACAAATGGAATTTCGCCAAACTGAAAAGTTTTTGCACAGCAAAGGAAATCATCAACAAAATGAAAAGAACAGTTATTCAATGGGAGAAGATATTAGAACATTTTACATCTGATAAGGAGGTAATATCCAAAATATATAAGGAACTCATACAACTTAACACCAAAAACAAACAAAACCAATTTAATTAAAGAGCAGAGGACCTAAATAGACACTTCTCCAAAGAGAACATACAGATGACCAACAGACATATGAAAAGATGCTCAACATCACTAATCATCAGAGAAATGCAAATTAAAACCACAGCGAGATATCACCTCACACCTGTGAGAACAGCTATCATGTATAAATGAACAAACAAGTGTTGGCAAGAATGTGGAAGAAAGGGAGCCCTTGTGCACTGTTGTCAAGATTGCAAATGGGAGAATCCACTATGAAAAACAGTGTGGATATTCTTCAAAAAATTATGCTATATGATCCAGCAATCCCACTTCTGGGTATTCATTTGAAGAAAGGAAAAACACTAATTCGAAAAGATGTAAGCACCCCTATGTTCATTGCAGCATTATTTACAGTAGCCAAGATATGGAAGCAATCTAGATGTCCACTGATAGACAATGGGTAAGGAAGATGTGGCACATATATACAACCGAATATTACTTGGCCATAAAAAGAAGCAAGTCTTGTCATTTGCGACAATATGGATGGACCTAGAGTGTATTATGCTAAGTGAAATAAGTCAGACAAAGACCAAACCATGTGATTTCACTTATATGTGGAATCTTAAAAACAAAAAGAACACAAATGAATAAACAAAACAAAACAGAAACAGGCACATAGATATACCTGGGGTTGCCAAAGGGGAAGTAAGCTGGGGAACCTAAATAAATAAGTGACTTCATCCCTCCCCCTTGAGGTTACGCCTGTCATTAGTCACCCAGGATGAATGGGAAAACTGTTTACAGGGTCGAAGGTCACCTAGAGATAGACGGCTTGTTCCTGGAAGGTGCCCGTGCCTTATCTCACTGTAGTGTGCTGGGAGGGGTGTGTTTGTGAGTGTGTGTGACAGTGAGAGTGTATATGTGTGCAGGGGTGAGTGTGACGGTGAGTGAGTGTGGAGTGGGGCAGGCAGGCAGGGGCTGACACCCCCTGGAGCTGGAGGCCAGCATGGAGGAAGCAGAGTTTACAGGTGCTTGTGTTCGAATTTGAGCTTGCTTCTTTTCCTTGGGGAAATGGTGCCCTGGCTCGAGTGATGGAGAGCCCATTTCAGGCATGACTATTAAGTTGCCTGCTTGGATGATCTGGGTTCTGGGGGATTGAGAAGAATGGGAAGAGGCTGGAGGTTCTCTGGGGAGCAGACACGGCCAGGAGAAGGAGCGCAGGCCTTGAGTTTGACTCACCTAGTGAGATGGCCGCCGGCAAAGTTACACAATCTCTGGAGTGCCCATTTCCTAACCCGGAAAATGGGCAGTGGTCCTCACCAGCTTGGCTGGCGGAGAGGATTAGATGAGCTAATTTTGGTAGGTTAATAAACCAATAAACCAATACAATGAAGGGCTTGCTAAGTACCTGCACTCAGAGATGCCAGCCACAATCATTTAGCCCCGTGTGCTTGGCACAGCGCCCGCTCCCCCCTTCACAGCCCATGTCCCTCCCACTGCCCTCTCCTCAGTCTCTGCACACAGGAGGCCTCCTGGAAAGTCTTGCCAAAAAGCTCATTTAGCAGGGCGGTCCCAGCCAGGTTCCTGTTTGCCTAAACCAAAGCTGCAAGGCCTTCAAAGGAGCCTAGCAGAGAAAGGTTTGTTTTTTCTCTCCCACAGAAGAAGGAGACGGAAAAGTTTGCTAAGTCAGCCTCCATTAAACTCACAGAAAGGCTCTTTGTTCCATCTGAGGCGGGTGAAGAAATCAGAAGTGGTAGAGGGCGTGGGCTTGTTTCCCTGTTCTTCGAGTAGTTAGGTAAGACTAGCCCCACCTGGCTCTCCCTCCTCTTCCCCCATCACTGAATCCTCTACCAGCACTAATTCTATCTTTTGTATCTTGTAGACTGACCCAGCTAACAGGGACTTTGAAGGTGTTTTAGTCCAGTTGGATTTTAACTTTCAAAATAATGATATATACACTTACTAAATTATATAGTTTCTGCAGTACTTGCACCTGTTTTATATAGCTGGGAAGGAGGCAACTAAGGCTCTTGCCTGAGGTCAAACAGCTAGATCCTGGCTGCGCTGGGGCTAGAACCAGGTCACTTGGGCCTCAGCCTGGGCTTAGCCTCTTGTCCTACACTGCTCGTCCTTCCTGACATTGACATGGACAAGTCTGCTTGTTCCCAACTCTTTCATAGTCTCCAGTAAAGGGAGACCCATACTACAGTTTGCTCCCATTAAATCATAAACCCCTCCAGGCAGGTCAGTCTGCCATGGGCACCCTCTGCCACTGTGCAATATGCAGCCTGAGACTGAATGCAGCGGTCCTGCTTCCGGGTTTAATCCAGTGGTAATGATTCATCCTCCCAGCACATGGAGTGGTGTCCTTAGGGGGAAATTGTGCCTTTGCTCCTAAGACTGGTGGTCCTAGGTTATATAACCCAGGAACTGAGCCCAGCTGCTTTGAAAGAAACCAGCAAGGCAACAAAGCAAGGGCCTCCCTCTCCTGGACACCCTGCTGTGGGAGGCAGCCCTGTGCTCTCAGCAGGCTGGGCTGGTGGCTGTGAGTGCGTGGGCAGGTGAACTGGTCCTTAGGTGGGCAGACAGAAGGGCGTTTCTGGGGTTGGGGGGCTCTGATGGGGTGGAACCACCAGGCTCAGGTTTTGTCCCAAGGCAGCGAAAGAAGGAAGAAGGTCAGTTGTTGTTTCTGTCCTGATCCAGAGGTGACGTCAGGAAACTTTACGAGGTTTTCTTCTTCTGGCTCCATTTCCTTATCTGTTAAAAAACGGCAGAACAGACCCTCTCCCACACCTGCTCTTAAAAACAGACAAAGTCGAAAAGGGCAGGGTTTTCTGAAATATCACTGGGCATAGCCTGAGGTTACCATATCCCTGTGGCATGGTGCCCAGCGGTCCCTGCGGGGAAAGCTGGCACTGACACAGGAGCAGGCTTCCTCAGGGGGACCGCAGGGGCAACACCGGGGCTGTCTCTGTGCCCAGCACACCATTCTTTCATGCCACTAAGGCAATATCTTGCCCATCATAACTTTTTGTTTTGGAGTAAGATGGCCCAAGTTAGAATGTTTTTAAACCTGAACGTTTTGTTCAGGAATAACTGACACATGAGAAACTGCACATATTTAAAGTGGACAATTTGATACATTTTGACATGCGAATACACAAGTGAAACCATTAGCTCACTTAAGGTAATGAACACAGCCATCACCCCCAGAAGTTTACTCGTGACTCTCCTGCCCCTATGCCCAGGCAACCACTGTCAATGTTAATTTAAAGATACATTCCATCCTAAGATGCACCGTGATCTCAGGGATCTTCAAATCCAAAGGAGGAAGGAGCAAGTCTGGTTGTAGAGAGGTCAGGAAGGACCTCATGGTGGACAAGCCTTGGAGAGAGTGGTGGTTGGGGTAGGGGAAAAGGCATTTATCCCTAAGTCACCTTCGGCAAAGGTCAAAGGTAAGCTGGCCACCACTGTCTGGGGAGGCCGGAGCCCAGTGAAAAGGGCACCGGCAGGCCCAGATTGCAGTTTTTCTTTCCGCCATTCTGCTCTGTGACCTTGGGCAAGGTTCCTAATCTCTGTAAGCTTCAGTTTTACTATCTGAGAAATGGAAATAATGCTAGTATCTCCTAGGTGTGCTGTGAAAACTAAGTAAGTTAATTTCTGGCACATGATAGACAGTGAAGAAATGGAATCTGCCCTATTTCGGATTTGAAATGCAGAGGTGTCTGTCAGAGACTTTCTTTCTTTCTTTCTTTCTTTCTTTCTTTCTTTCTTTCTTTCTTTCTTTCTTTCTTTCTTTCTTTCTTTCTTTCCTTCTTTCCTTCCTTCTTTCCGTCTTTCCTTCTTTCCTTTCTCTTTCTTCTTTATGAAACACTACTCATTCTCCGCAAGACTTTCTATCATACTACCATCTACTACTTGAGTAGAATGTAATTGTAGGGCCAAGAAATCAATAACCTCCTGTGGCTGGAGCTAGCTATGTATTCAGTACTGACTATTCATGCTGCTCCTCCCACCTAGAATTTCATTTCCCCTCCCCTGAACCTGTCATCCAAAGGCTCACTCAGGCTTCATCACCTCCAGGAAGCCTCCACCAATTACTACAGTTTAGGCCTCCAGATGCTGACGTTTTCTCTTCTCTCTAAACTCCAATACTATTTGGGTTGTAACCACACACACACACACAATTGAGAGCGTAGTGTTCTGCATTTTCTGTTTTGTGCCTCTCTTTCGATTCCCATTTTGAGCAAAACTTTCTTGAGCATAGTAATTTGTCTTGTACTTCTTTGTGACTTCAGCCACATACGTAAGTCAGTGTTAAGTAAGGATTAGAGTTCATCAGGGAGGTGAGCATTAGTTTACACAGTGTAGCTCTCTCTAGGACCAGTCCTCATGGTCATCACACATGGAGGATAGTTTGACAGGTAAGCATGAGCACATATCTTACTCAGCTTGGGCTGTTATGAAACGGTGCTACAGACTGGATGGCTTACAAACAACAGACATTCATGTCTCACAGTTCAGGAGGCTGGAAGTCTAAGGCAGCAGATTGGATGTAGGGCCTGCTGTCTGGCTTGTAGATGGCATCTTCTCCTGGTGTCCTCATGTAGTGGAAGGTCAAGACGGCTGCTGGAGTCTCTTTTATAAGGGCACTAATCCCATCATCAGGGTTCCATCCTCATCACCTCCTCATCTCCCAAAGGCCCCACCTTCTTAATATCATCATACTGAGGGGTAGGTTTCAACATATGGATTTGGTGGCGGAGGGCACAAATATTCAGTCCGTAACAATCTGTGTATAGCTGACAACACTGACGGTGATCACACTAACACTGTTCCATGTCCCCCAGGCACACCCGCAGTTGCACATGGCCCTCAACCCCTACAGCCTGGCAACTTAGGTGCTCAGATGGGCCAGGCCATCCCTCTGCTGACCAGGGCTCCAGCCAGGCCTCGGGCCTGTGCTGTCTTTCAGGAGGAAAGCCCTTCGGCTCGGAGGCACTGGGCTCCCAGACATGGACTTGTGACTTGTGATGACTTTTCCAGACTTTGTCAGTTCTCCACTGCTGACTTCTGTTCAGCCTGTGGTCTGACCTGAGGCTCCTCCCTGGGGCACTATCCTCTCTGTCTCCCACAGAGAGAGTAGCACCTACCAGGGTCCTCCTAGCTGTCCCACAGGAAGCCCAGCCTGTGTCTGTCCTGCTCTTTGATACACTGCTTTTTGGTGACTCATCACTAACATTTCCTGTCAACAACAACAAACACTGGGCAAAGGCCCAAGGGCCCTTCTTGGCTCAACAAGTCTTGAAATTGAACTGGAAGGGAAAACCCATTACACAGAGGGCTTTGCAGGGGAAGGGGGAAGGAGAAGGAGCCAGAATTAACACAAGTCGAGCCAAAGCCCCGGGCCTGGGTGAATGCTCAGGCTGGTCAGCTGATGTCCACTGTGGGGGGTGGGGGTGGGTGCAGGAGGGGGAACTGAAATCCTCAGTATGAGCTCTCTCACTCCCACCGCACTTGCAACCAGCCCTTGGCAGGTCCTTCCTGGCCCAGGGAAGATCTACACTGGACAGACCCTTTGCACCACTGGCCAGAATAGACCTGCATGTGGGTTCCATGCCCCATCCTGGTGTCATCCTAAATGAGAAGAGTGTCGTGGGCTTTGGAGCTGGGAAGACCTGGCTGTGAGTCTGCTTTGCTGCTTACTGGCTTTATAGCCACAGGAAGGTCACTTAACTAATCTCATGGATCTGTTTCTTCATCTGTAAAATGGGTCTAGTGCTAGTTTCAAGACTGCTGTAAAGATTAAAGATAATATATGTGAAGTGCCTGAAACAAAAGACACTTATTACCTAGGAGCTACTCTTACTGAATTAGACAGATTCATCTTTCACATAAAAAAATAAGCGCTCTGGGCCTGGTAAATGAAATTGAGTTAGAATGTGGGCCTTCCCTGTAGAGACCGGTGGCTCCACTGGAGAGAGGGTGCCTGTTTAAACCAGTCAATTGTTCCGAGGTCTCCACAATTTGGAGTTTGTGCACACATCTCGTTGTGATGCTGGCCACCACCAAGAAGACCAGTCCTCTGATTTCACAACTCTGCTGCCCTCTGCACTGTTGATATAAGAAATATTCAAACCTATAAATAATGTTTATACAAATTTATTTGAGCCAAACATAGGATACCTCTGGCAGCAAGATCTCCAGACTGAGATAAATGCTTCTGAGAATAGCAGTTTGCAGTGTCTCTTAGGCATTTGAGATTAAGGAGGGAATTTACATGAAAGTGGGGGAATGGAGCTTGAGGAGTGGGATTACAGGATAGTTAAAATTATGAGCTCCCTTGGGGGTAGTTATTCAAAAGGTGTTGTTAACCTAGATGCACAAAAACAATGGACAGGGCTTGCCTGAGGCAAATACAAATGTTTTACTAAAAGGTTATATGCCTGGGGTGTGACTACCCACCATGACCTGCCCTGTCAAAAATTTATGATCAGCTCTGGCCAGGTGGCTTGGTTGGGGTGTCATCCTGTGCACCAAAAAAGGTTGCAGTTTCAATCCCTGGTCTGGGTGCATCTCTAGGCAAATCATCAATATTTCTCTCTCACATCGATGTTTCTCTTTTTCCTCCTCTTTCTAAAATCAATACACATATCCTTGGGTGAGGATTAAAAAAAATAATTTATGATCAGACCACCCTGTGAGGTTACCTTCTGTAGAATCCCTTTATTGTTCACAGCATCACCCTAAAGTCAAGCGCATCTCTTGTAAACCAGAGGACAACTGCCCTGCGGTACCTAGGGAAGAGCTTGAACTCTGGTCCCGGTCCAGGCTCTGGCACAGCTGACCGGAGAGCAGGCAGGTGTTCTCCTCTGACCCTTAGGGCTCTCTGACTCCCACCATCCCCTGGGCCACCAAGGAAGGCTCTGGGCTTGTGGAAAGACTCCCAGAAAAGAAACCTGGCATGGGCCATGACCACAGGACTGAGGGCAGAGTAAAGACTACCAGTCAGAATTTCTGGAGGACACATTTCATTCCGATGGAGGGAAGAAGTTTCTATCAGTAGCAACAAAACTTTACACTTAGAGGTATGGGCTCCCTCCCTAACCTAGCCACAGGTGCTAGTGGGAATATGGGACATTTAGCTTAATGACACACTGAAACTGTGCTGTGCAAGCACATTCATAATAGGAAAAGGAGGATCTGCTTATCTTTAGGTCCTGTTGAAATAGATATGTCTGAACCCATCACTGACCCCCAATACCAAGTTCCACCAAAAATCTTGATGCTCAGTGGACAAACCAGTTAAGCAGTGCTTAAAAAATAACACCTTGACAAGATTCATTCCTGTCTGGACGTGTCCACTTTAGAAAAGGAGTCCTAAACCATGTCCCTACGAGGATCCACTCTGCCTAGATTGGCTAGGCAGGACAGGTATTATCTTCCTTTTGCGAAGGAGGACATAACTTGCTCAAGGTTGCATGGCTAGCAAGTAGGAGAACCAGGTCTTCTGGCTGTTCCTTCTATTACTTGTCCAGAGAAGGAGTGGGCTGCCTCATGAATCTCCATAGGTCCAGAGTTCATGACTGGACCTGATCCTGTAAGAGCCTCTGGAGCCCAGACTTGTTAAGAGCAGAAGTTGGCACAATTTTTAGGAGAGTACTTTAGCAATCTGCATTCAAAACTTTAATAATACTTTGGCCAATTATTTTCACTAGGAATGTATCTTAAAGAAATAATCAGGAATGGGCACCAGGTTAAAAAGTTAGACATAGAGTTACTCCATGACTCAGCAATTTCACTCCTAGCTGTACACCCAAGAAAATGAAAATATCACCCACACAAAAATATTTCATGGGAATGTTTATAATAGCTGAAAAGTGGAAACAGCCCGATGTGCTTCAGCTGGGGAGTGGACACATAAAATGTGGTGTATCCTTACAATAGGACACCATTCAGCAATAGAGAGGAGGCAAGTGCTCACACATGCCGCAACATGGATGGCCCTTGGAAACATGACGCTGAGTGAAATGGTCCAGACACACAGGGCCACATATTCCATTCCATTCGTAGGACATGTCCAGAATCTATCTCCATGGGCAGATTTATAGAGACAGAAAGTAGATTAGTGGTTGCTTAGGGCTGGGCTAGGCAAGTGAGGAGGAATAGGGTTGATTGCTAAGGGGAATGGGGTTTATTTTAGGGGGAACAAAACATTCTAAAATTAAATTATGCTGATGGTTTCACAACACTGTACATATACTAAAAACTATTAAATTGTACACTTTAAATAGATAAATTGTGTGGTATTTTATGTGTATCTTAGTATAGCTCTTTTTTAGAAATGGTCACCAGGATGTTCTCAACATTTTGTGATATTAATAACAAAATATTTGAAACAATCAGATCCCCAGGAAAAAGAGTAATTAAATAATGATGGTATACCCATAGAGGAAATACAAAGCAATCAAATGTAGTTTATATGAGTATTTTAGACAATGAGGAAATGCTCCTGATGCATTGTTAAATATAAAATATAGAACATGTACAAAATGTGACCCCATTTTAATTTTTTATTTAAAAAAATTAAATGTTTTATTTTGAGATCATTGTAGGTTCACATGCATTTTAGCAATTTTATTGTTCTTATAAAAATTAGTTCTCTGTTTCATTGATTTTTCCCTATTTCTGCTTTTAATTAATTGATTTTGTTTTTTATCTTTATAATTTATCCCTGCTTTTTTTAAAAAAAAGATTTTAGCCCTGGCTGGCGTAGCTCAGTGGATTGAGTGCGGGCTGCAAACCAAAGTGTTTCAGGTTCGATTCCCAGTTAGGGTACATGCCTGGGTTTCAGGCCATGACCCCCAGCAATGGCACATTGATGTTTTTTCTTCTCTCTCTTTCTCCCTCTGTTCCCTCTCTAAAAATTAATAAATAAAAAAGTCTTTAAAAAAAGATTTTATTTATTTATAGAGAGAAGGATCCAACCACGTGAAATTCCTATAAGATTTCAGTTTTTTTGAATATGTTGAGATTTGTTTTGTGGTCCAGAAGAACATGGTGTAGCTTGGCATGTATATCTTAGACTATGAGAAAATGCTCCTGATATATTGTATTTTTTAAATTTATTTTTAAAATATTAATATTTTAAGTTTTACTGATTTTAGAGAGAGAGAAGAAAGGTGAGAAAGAAAGAGAAACATTTATTTGTTGTTTCACTTCTTTATGTATTCCTTGGTTTCTTCTTGTATGTGCCCCAAATGGAAATCAAACCCACAATCTTGGTGTATTGGGATGATGCACCAACCAACTGAGCCACTAGACCACAGCTGCTCATGATATCTTGTTATATAAAAATGTAAATTATGACCTGACTAGTGTGGCTCAGTGGGTTGGGAGTTGTTCCACAAATTGAAAGGTCGCCAATTCAATTCCCAGTCAGGGCACATGCCTAGGTTGCTGGCCAGGTTCCTAGGTGGGGACATGTGAAAAGCAATCAATTGATGTTTCTGTCTCACATTGATGCTTCTCTCCCTTTCTTTCTCCTTCCCTTCCTCTTGCTCTAAAAATAAATAAATACAATGTCTAAAAAATTTGCCCTGGTTGGTGTAGCTCAGTAGATTGAGTGTGGTCTGTGAACCAAAGGGTCACTGGTTTGATTCCAAGTCAGGGCATATGCCTGGGTTGTGGGCCAGGTCTCTAGTGGGGGCCATGTGAGAGGCAACCACACATTGATGTCTTGTTCCCTCTCTTTCTCCCTTCCCCTCTCTCTAAAACTGAATAAATAAAATATTAAAAAAATAAAAAATTTATAAATTATAACATACAGGTAGAATATGATCTATGTTTTATTTATAATTAATATATACTATATAATATATAATTATATAGTATATATGTTATGATGTTTATTATATGCTGTGTATATTATATTATATATCATGTATACTATATATACACATTATATATAATATGTATATGAGAAAAATCCTGGAAGGCTATACACCAAATGTTGGCTGCATATTATTTTCTTCCTTATCATCTTTTGAATTATCTAAAGTTAAAAAAACCTAGCTTTTAAGATCAAAAACTTTAAAAAAAGAGAGTGGTGGGATATAGCTGAAACTAATATAATATTATGTGTCAACTGTAATTGCAGAAATAAATCAATTAAAATAAAAAATATGGGTTCAAAACCCTTGCTGTCATTTAGTTAATCTTGTGACCCAGGTATCTCATTGTTGGTATCTATGAAATAATAATATCCACCTCATAGAGTTGCTGTATTACAGAAGCCAGAGCCAGCATTTGTTGAAGCACTTTGCAATGGTAAGGCACTGTACATATGTTATAGTGATGTTTTTATTACAGTAAGGAAGCTGGACTTTTTAATCTCTTGGGTTCCTCCCAACCATTTGTTTTTAAGTTCCTGTGGTTCCTCCACTGAAGAGCAAATAGGAGAGCAATGGAATTAAAAGGAGTCTGAAGTTTATTGTGCCTGTGGGTAGATCTCAGCATACATTGTCATTCTTCAGGTATTTCTGGAAGCCTTTGTGTATAATTGGGACGTAAGTAATTTGGCTCTTTCAGAAAAATTCCAATTTCAAATGTTCTGTCCTGTTGCTCTCCTAGTGTGAAAGGACTTACCACATCACACTATGTGATTTCATTTGTGGTTAGGAAAATACAGATATTGGGTTCAAAGTTTCATCTGAAAGGGGGAGAAACAATCTCAAACATTTTCCAATACCTTACTCCCCTTTGTGCCCCAAAACAGGTGATGGCAATCAAAGAAGATGGATATCAGTTGGTTATACATGACTTAAATTTTCCAATGGCAGTAAGAGAGTGGGGCCTACAGAGTATGTCAGGTAGGGACAGACAAGTTTGGTGGTGGCTGGGTTCCCTCCAGTATTCCTTAGTCCTTTTCCTGACTGAATTTGCTTTTTCCAGCAATTCATTGCTGAGCTGACTGCCAGTGGAAAGCTGCAGTGTCTCTCACTCCGTCAGTGGTAACCTCTGGTCCTGTTCAAGGATCTCCCACCCTTCCTTGGCCATCAACCAGTCTACTGGTTTTAGGGTGAGCTCTTTCTTTCCATGTATATGTTCTCTGAATCATGCTCTCTTCTGAGGATGGTGATTTCTTGACCAGGAGAAGCATGGTTCAAGCTTTTCTAAGAATATTCCAGAACTTCCAGTCAAGATGGAGGAGTAGTAGACATGCTGAAGCCTCTTTGCACAACCATAGGAAAGAACACAACTAACTTCAAAACAAAAACACCCAGAACTGCCAGAAAAATAACTGTGTCGAAGTCCAACAACCAAGGATTTAAAGAAGTTATATTCACCCAGATGGTGGAAGGGGCAGAGCCAGGGAGCTGGGGCCTAGAGGACTTAGCAGCAAGGTGGAGTTGGTGAGGCAGCAGGCAGAACACACAATCCCATATTCATGTGTGGTGGATAAAATCAGGAAGGACACCTTGGGAACAATCAATCTCAGCCCCAGGCCAGACCTCACAGCCCAAGGTTCCAGTGCTAGAAAAATAAAGCCTTATAACTTCTGGCTGTAAAAACCAGTGGGAGTTGGGGTGGCAAAATAAACTGCCAGTCTATTGGGAGAGTCCATTTAAAGAGCCCACATGGTCCTAGAAAGAGTACATACCCATTCACTCTGGGAACCACCACCCAGGTAGCAGCTGAACCCCTCACCCTCTCTGACTCCTCGCCCACATACAGAGCCACAAAGCAGTAAGGGGGGTTGCTCCATCTTGGTGAATACCTAAGGCTCCACCCCATAAAACTTAACAGATGCAGACAAGGAGTCAAAGCAGCTCTACCTAATACACAGAAACAAACACAGGGAGCCTGCCAAATAGAGTAGACAAAGAAATATGGCCCAAATGAAAGAATAGAACAAAACCCCAGAAAAAGAACTAAGTGAAACAGAGATAGCCAACCTGTCAGATGCAGAGTTCAAAACACTGGTTATAAGGATGCTCAGAGAACTCACTGAATATGGCAAGAGCATAAGGGAAGAAATAAAGTCTACCCTAAGTGAAAAAAGAAAAATCCACAGGGAACCAACAGTGAAGGGAAGGAAGCTGGGGTTCAAATCAATGATTTGGAACACAAAGAAGAAATAAACCATCAACCAGAACAGAATGAAGAAATAAGAATTAAAAAAAAAATAAGGAGAGAAGAAGACTCTGGGACATCTCCAAAAGTGCCAACATCAGAATCATAGAGATGCCAGAAAGAGAAGAGGAAGAGTAAGAAATTGAAAAGTTATTTGAACAAATAATGACAAAAAAATCTCCAAATTTGGTGAAGGAAATAGACATACAAGTCCAGAAAGCACAGAGTCCCAAACAAGTTGGACCCAAAGAGGAGCACACCAAGGCACATCATAATTAAAATGCCAAAGTTAAAGATAAAGAGAGAATCTCAAAAGCAGCAAGAGAAAAGCAGAGAGTTACCTACAAAGGAGTTCCCATAAGACTGTTAGCTAATTTCTCAAAAGAAACTTTGCAGGCAAAAAGTGGAAAGAAGTATTCAAAGTCATGGAAGGCAAGGCTTTACATTCAAGATTGCTGTATCCAGCAAAGCTATCATTTAGAATGGAAGGGCAGATAAAGTGCTTCCCAGATAAGGTCAAACTAAAGGAGTTCATCATCACCACACCCTTATTACATGAAATGTTAAAGGGACGTATTTTAAAAAAAGAAGATCAAAACTAGGAATATTAAAATGAGAAACTCACAGTTATCAACAACTGAATATAAAAAACAAAAACAAAGCAAACTAAGCAAACAACCAGCACAGGATGAGAATCATAGATATGGAGATCATTAAGAGGATTATCAGTGGGAAGGGAGAAAGAGAACAGGGGAAAAGGTACAGGGATTAAGAAGCATAGTTGGTAGGTACAAAATAGGGGGATGTTAAGAAAAATATAGGAAGTCGAAAAGCCAATAAACTTAATATGCATGACCCATGGACATGATCTAAGGGGAGGACTGCTGGAGGGAAGTGGGGTACCAAGTGGAGGGGAGCAAAAGGGGAAAAATTGGCACAACCATAATAACATAATCAATAAAATATACTTAAAAAAAAAAGAATGTTCCAGAGTATCCAGGATTTGTCTAGGCAATGACCACTCAGCCACTCTGAAGACTCTGTGTAATGCCGCCTTTCTAAGCTCCCCATTCATTTGACATGCAGCGTGTATTGACAAATACACCTGCTGTCCCTGTGCCAGCCAGTCATCCCCTCCTCTGCGATCTTAGTGGTTGATGCATATTTACACACTGTGCCCATTTTGTTACGTGCCCTTCACCACCCACAACTCTGAGTTCCTTGGGTTCAAGGACTTTCCTCTTTGTTTCTGTTTATTTGTTGTTATTGTGGTAAAATACACATAACATAAAATTTATCATTTTAACCATTTTAAGTGGACAGTTCAGTGGCATGAAGTATTTACAATGCCATGCAAACACCACCACTATCCATTTTTAGAACTTTTCATCAGCCCAAATGGAAACCCTCTACCCATAAAACAATAATGCTATTCATTTGTATATCTTCTCTCTCCTACGAGAGGATGACTGCCTTGCACATGTCCAAGGAGAGGAATTTACATAGGACACAGCGTGGAAGTGCCCTTGGAGTTATGCAAGGCAGTATTCCTACCCCACATCTTGACACATTGTTGGAAATTAAATGTTCTTAACGTTGAACCAACTGGAAAACTGGGTGTTACAGACATAAATTTAAATTCTTGGCACTTGAGCTAAGGTATTCTCAAGAAAGATTTTGATTTTCTCCCTGGGAAGAGGATCTCTCTTCCATGGACCTCCAAATTCTGTGGTCTGTGGCATCAATTCTATTCAAGTTAGTTGCATTTGTTTGATATTTGGAAGGCACCTGACAAGGCCCTTGGTTGTGCCACCTGAATGAAACAAAAACTAAAGCGATGGACCCCTTCCTTCAAGTTGTCCCTAACCTGGTTGGTAGGGGAGATAGGTGTGTCTGTCCATGTATTGTGTATATGCACTTACTCTCTTTAAAATTGTGATTGTGATGATGGTAATGAGCCCAGAGAAACCTTCTCTGACCTGCTAGGACACAATGAAAAGGCTGCTGTCTGCAAGCTAGGAAGTGGGCTCTTACCAGACACCAAATTTTGGCAGACTGTAACCTTGGACTTCAGCCTCCAGAACTGTGAGAAACAAACTTCTGTTGTTTAGGCCATGCAGTCTGTGGTATTTCATCATGGCAGCCTGACCTGACTGAGACAGTCCCCAGTGCTTTGTGTCCATGGTGTGGACATCCCACATTCCACCCCTACTCCATTTATCATCACCTCACTCCCCTTGGACCCTGGCTAGCCCCCGAGGCTCTGGCTTTGCTCATGCTGCTGCTTCTCCTGGAGGATGCCCTTTTCCCCTTTGTGGACTTCAAGGCAGCACCAGTCTGGCCCTTTCACCAAGTCTCCCTTGATTCTTCAGGCTCACACTGGGTTCTCCTGCCTCTGAGCAGGCACATTTACAGTCAGCACTGCACATTTTATTACACGTCATCTGACTGTTTACAGGTGACAGTTTTATGTCTACAAACCCTGGGGAAGAAGACTTTTAAGGACAAGGACTTTGTTTTGCTCTTTACAGCTTATAGACAGCATTCTAGAAGAACTTGCTAATTGAGTAATAAACTTACAGATACACGTTTCTGTAGAAAGTCAGACAAAAACAGATGGAATTAGAGAAAAAACAAAGAGCTAAGAGGGATTCCCAAACAACTGACATGTGCTTCTCTTTTTGGCTTCCCAATTGCTTTCAAGATCCAGCATGTACCAAGAAACCCTTCCCTCCAGGGCAGTGCCAGGAAAAACAAAGGCAAGAGGCCCTGGACAAACTTCTACTGTTTTTGGTCTTGAAGGGAAAGGCTGCTCAAAGGCTGCCATGCCACAGGAAGGAAAAACTCTGCAATAAGGCTATGTCCCAAGATCAAATCCTTATCAAGTAATACATAAATAGGGGAAAACATGTTAGGAGGGAGTGGAGGTTGGGTTGAATTTGGAAAGAAGTTGAAAGACCAGGGAAAGATGACGGGATAGTCAAAGTGAAAGAAATGAAGGCACAGGGCCAGTAGTGATAAGAGAAAAAGGTTAGAGTAACAAGTAAAAAGAGATGAAGAGACAGGAGCAGAGATGGCAAAACAGAAAGATGACAAGGAATGCAAGAAAGAGAGGTGAGAGAGAGGAGGAAGAAGAAGGAGAAGAGGAAAGAGGAGAGGAGGGAAGACGGAGCAACACAGGTCTGGAAAAGTGAAGAGTGGAAAGAAAACAATGAGCAGATTTACAAGGAGAATGAGAGACAGTGGGAACTAGAAATAGAAAATGAAGAGCATGGGAAGGTCTGGCACAGAGAAGTACACACATAAGGGAAATGGGGAGGGATGCAGAGAGGGAGATAAGAGGTCCCATCTAAACATAGAGGAAGGGGTTCAGCATCACAGTATCTTTTATTGGCCTGATTTAAATTTGTTTGCAACTTGAACACAGACCTGAGGTGACCCCTAGAGCTGAGATTCTCAGCAATTGAGAGATAATCTCCTTGTGCTCCACATGGACAAACAGGACTCAGGGATATTCAAAGGGCTTGAAACTTCACCCAGAAATGTATTTATCATAATGAAAAGTATACTCAAACTTCTGCTTCTGGGGCCTCTCTTGTGGGACCCTCTCCAAAGCCCCAGGAGGGCCCTACAAGGTGTTTACTTGGCCATATGTTTTTGTACAATTTTCAGAGGTCATCGACTTAAGTGTAGTCACAATCATAGTGCCTTCCTCTCTAACCTAAGCATTGTGCAGTCATTCTGTGTACAGATAAACTATCCACAGAAGCCCTAGTAGAGAAATGGCTTGCTTCAGGAAGACTTTTACCATTGCTGGCGTTATAACACGTGGTACACAGCTTGTGGTCTTATTGCCAGGTGAATGCCCCCTGTGGGGGTGGGCCCCTGAGAGACAAAGGTGGGGCAGTAGAAGATAAACCAGGCCTCACATGTACAGAGCCAGAAGCTGGGCTGGGGAAAATTCTTATAATTATCAGATGCAAAATAGTAAGTGGAGGATTTAGTTTCTATCAAGGCCTAATCAAAACTGAGGTTCTCATCTATCAGAATACACACCATGCTGTGCAGCTGAGGTCATGGCACACCATGTATGTCATTTGTTCTCATTTTTATCATGTCACCAGTCCTAGAGATATTTGAGATGCCTGTCTGTGCTGCTTACTACACATTAGCTACTGAAGGCAGGAGTTTCTTACCTCTAGTGAGCAGCAGTGTCTGGCACATGGAAGACGGTCAAGCAATAATTATAAGATTTATAAACAAATGAATGAATGAAATGTTCAGTCTCTAGATGCCATCCACAGGGCCCTGTCTTCACTATAGCAAAAGAAACTGTCACAGTAAAGATGTAGTCCCATACGTGGGAACTTTTTTCCCTACCTCCCCCTCTCTCTTCCAACAAGTTGATGGAGGTGAGAGATGAGACTTGCTGGGACCAGATTCCAGATTCCAACATCCAGTTTCCTTCACTTTGTTGAAGTCCTTATGTTCTGGGTTAAAGAATCTGTTTTTAGCCATTCTTGGGAGTTTCCTGATGTCCCTGCAGCTCTTTTAACAGAGAGCTTGCTTGTTGCAAAACCTCTATGCCTGTTTTTGTTCCCTTTGAGTGGAAACCTCTATCTGGCAACAGAACTAAAGTTTCCTCACAGGTTTTGGGTTACAAATAGAGTCTTGCTCCATGCTCAGAGAGTCCCCTTTGGGAACATGGCATTATTTTTCAAAGCTGTGACTGCAGAATCTGGGATGTAGCTGAGGCCACAAAGACTCTGGATGCAAGAACTGAAAATTTACTTTTAAAATTAGGTAGAGGACTTTGTACTGAGGTTTTAATTTGCAGAGCCAGGCTCTTGGAAATGCAGCTGTATGTCTGGGGATATTGTAAAAGCCATTTCATGCATAACTTCAGGCATTTCCTTAGGAATACCGGAGGAAAGCACTGCAACAGGGCATCATGGAACAAACACAAAGACTTTTTCCTCACATAGGCAGTGATCCCATACAGATTAAATTTTCTCCAGTGTGGTGTCCTCTGCAAGCATCTCAACATCTGTACTATTGTGAAATTCTTCTTTGCTTCCAATCAAAATCTCTGGATGTTTAAGATCATTCTCGTGGTTTAGCTATTACTGGACAAGAAGACCTTCTGCCTCATCATTCCTTTCTGAACTGAAAGACCTAAATCCAATCACTGTGGAGTGTTTTCTTTCCCTCTTTTGCTGGTGGTGATGGCAATGGGAGAGAGGTGTATGGGGAGAATTTACAATCTCAGGCCAAGCTGATCACATAGCTTGGGTTGTTAGCATCCCTTTTTCAACTAGATCTGTCATCTTGGTTGGGAGAGGAAAAGTTCTAGGGCTTCAAGCCAGCTGTGGATAGGTGACTGAGGATGAAGCCTGAACTGGCTGCCTGGCTGACCAGCCTGGGGAGTGAGGGGGGAAGTAAAGCATCTTTTGGCATCTGGGTTCTCTCCAGTCCACAGGGGCTGTTATCACTAGAGTAGTCATCTCCTCCATTCAGGCTATGATGTGAATCATCACCAGGAGTACTTTTTGGACAGAGAAGCTTCTAACAGAACATGCCAAAGTTGTGTCAACAAGCTGGGTGGAAACAAACGGCCTCTTGGCAGAGATCCTGCTTTGCTCTTTAGTGTGGGACGATGGAGGGGTCTTAGTGGGATCAGAGACAGTCTGTGAACAGCAGGCTGCTCAGTGACTCTAGGCCTCCACTGGAAGGATCCTGTGCCTTAGGAACAAACACTCAGCCATCCTCACTCATCATGACCTAGGGCAAAGAGCACGTGGCCCACTGGCTTCTCTCTGAAACCCTCTCCTCTGCTTTCCACCATCCCACTAGCTCCCAGTTCCTCTTTTTCCTGATTACGGTTCTGTCTCCTTTGTGAGCACCTGTTTCCCCACTCACCTGCTGAACTGTCCCCATGTGGCAGGCCATGCCCTAGGAGCTCAGGATATTATGGTGAGCAGGATGAGCTACATGACTTAGGAAGCCCAGTACAAAATTAAAATGCATGTCTTCTTATTCATAATTTAAAAAATTATTAAGAATATCAAGATGATGACAGTGAGCATTAAACCAAGCTTGGGTTTCTCTAAGAAAGAGCCCCATGGCATGGCATGTGAGTTAGGATTCCATCTGTGCTCTGTTTCTCTTCATGTTCTACACTCCCCCTGCTTCACTCACCAATTCTTATGGCTTCCTGTTCATAGATACACTGGTGCTTCCCCAGATCTTCAACCTGGTTCCACCCCAAACTCATACTTCTGGTCATTTGGAAGTCCCATTACCTGAAAATCAACAAGACGAAAAAAGCATTTAGATTTTGTTATCTTGTCCCTCCTCCTATGCTCTCCAACTATCAGAATAAAATAGAAATCCTCCTCTTTCTCAATTCTTGCTTTCAGACAGGGATTATATTATAAACCCAGTTAGTTGCCCAAGTTCTTCTTGCCTCCTCCTCTCCTGAATTCCCACCGGATTCTATCTCTTTGTCTTTTTAATCCATTTCCCTCTTTCTGTTATTGTTGACTCACTATTGCCACAACATTGCTTCATGCCCTGTCATCTCTCTCTTGGGCTATGCCCTGATTCCCTGACTTGCTTCTCTGTCTCACTCAGACTCTAATCTTCACCATCTAATGGCTGCCAGCATAGTATCCCCCTGCCCCACAATCAATCCCCTGCATTGATTGCCCCTCTGTTGCCTACAGTATCTAGTCCAGATTCCTGAGAGTGGCAGAGAAGGCCACCTCACCATGCCTACTTTTCCACGATCCCCTCTAACAGCTCTAACTGGAATACATGTGGCTGCTCCACTCACTTGTTCAATACACCTGTTTTGAATGACTCTGTGCCAAGTTCTGTGCTAGGCATTCAGATATGAAGATGATTAATGTGAAGACCTGATAGTTCAGTGAGGAGACAGGAGATAAACAGATCGCCATAATGCCATGAAGTAAGTGCAGAGGTCACAGGTATGCAGCAAGTGTTGTGAGGACAGAGAAAAGGTCGGTATCTAACCTAACTTGAGAGCAGGGTATTGGAAAGTCAGCTTTCCTAGAGGACTGGACATCAGAACTGAGTTTATACGGATGGAAAGGAAGTGGTCACACAAAGAGGACACAGAAGGACATCGTGCTATTTGTGCCTCTGTGCTTTTTCCAATGCTGTCCCTTCAGCCTGGGAAGAGCAAATCCAGGCCTCCCTACCTCATCCCAGCCTATCTCATCTGCCTGGAAGCCTTCAAGGCCCAGCTGGCAAGTCACTGCTCTGTGAAGTCTACCCTCACACCTGCTCTGAGCAGTGGCAGGTATTTCTTCCTCTGTGTTTCCAGAGCATCTTTCCATCCATTCCACATGCATGATCTTATAACCACTGTTTACTGATCTTTCTTCCATTAATTGTGAGGTCCTTGGGTCTTTGTGTCCCCTAAAGTCTAGCATGCATGCATGCATGCATGCATGTACACATGTGCTCACCTATACTTATTGATACTTAATGATATGTGGGTGACACATTATTTGAGGACAAGTCTGGTTTGACCATGAGCTTTATTCTTAGAAGTGCCGTGTTAAGAACATGGGTGTGTGGTCCTACTGCCACTGGCATTGGTCAAACCTCTCTGGGGTCTAGCAATGCATCACCAAGAAGGACTTAGAAAAGCTGAAATGTATCAAGAGGTGAGGGGGTGCTGAACATGTGTCATATAAGAAACTCTTGAGGGAATTAATGCCACTTAGCAGGAAGAAGAAAGAATGTAGGTGCTCTAGAACATATCTAGAGTGTAGCAGAAGGAAGACAGGGGCCAATAGGAGAAGTTGTAAGGAGGTTCATTTCAGACTCATATAAGAAAACACTTTCTGAGAATAAGAATTATCCAACCATTGGACAATTGGCCTGGAACTTACTAAAATGGACATGTTCAGGGAGATGCAAAGTAGCCACCTCTCCAGGATGTTATCACTTCTAAGCCTTTCATACAGGATGACAAATTAGACCACAGAAACTCTAAGATGGTGTACATATCTAAAATTCTACAAATCTCAATTTTTATTTCAACCTCAGGCCCTGTGGTGAGAGTGCCACATTGTAGTTATGCATGGAGATGGAAGAATGGCCCCCAACACTTCAGAGCACTGTGCACTGTCATGCCAGCTCCAATGACTTGCTGAGGTTGGGAGACATGAGCCAGGCTGTCAACACCAACTGCAAGTCCCAAGTCTATGAAGTGACATCAGCGTGTGTCAAAGAGTTTTTCTTTTCAGGAATTATTTCTTCTTTCTTTGTACTTGGATCATCTTCAGAATCCAATGCATGTGACTCACTTCATCACTCATGAAATCAGAACTAGACTAGGAGAAAGCTAGTTCTAGACAAGTCCCAGCAACCCTTTTGGGACTCAGAGTAAGAAAAGAACCTGTGAACACCTCCAAGCTGTCTTCAAAGTGGGTGAATTTGCTAGGGCTGCCATAACAAAGTACCCGGACTGGGGGCCTCAAACCATGGACATTCACTGTCTCACGGTTCTGGAGGCTGAGGTCTGAGGTCAAGGTGTTGGCAGACTTGGTTCCTCTTGAGGTCTCTCCCCTTGGCTTGGAGACAGCTGTCTCTTCCCTGTGTCTTTTCACATCATTTCCCTTGGTGTGTGTTTCTGTGTTTAAATTTCCCCTTTTTATTAGAATACCAGTCATATTGGATCAGGGCCCACCCTCATGGGCTCATTTTCATTTGACTGCTTCTGTAAAGATCCTATTTCCAAATAAAGTTTTATTCTGAGGTTCTAGGGGTCAGAACTTCAACACATGAATTTGGAAGGGATACAATTCAACCCATAAGAGGGGACATGTGTCTTTTCTCATTGCCCATCATCTGGACCCACAACATGAGGTTGAGTGGGAGGCAGAGTTCTCCTGTGATAGAAACTGAGAAGCTGACATTCTCAGCTCCTCTGTACCAAACACAAAGGCCTGTGTCCAGCTTTGACCAGAGAGATGCCTGCCCAAGACTGTGAATTGATTGCATCTACCACCACAAAGAGGTGGCCCAGTGCAGAGTACTCTACTGGTGATGGTGGCTGCCTCCAGTTCCTTGGGACAGCGGTGACCTCCAGTGCAAGGGGGTTGTGAAATGAGGGGCCCAGAGTGCTGGGGCAGTTTGACAACACTTGCTCTGCAGCCACCCACTCCAACATCAACACAGCAGTTCTCTCGGCTCCTGACTGCCTAGCAGTGTTTAATGTCTTGTTTTAGTCCAGGTCCTATCTGCCCAGCAGCTCTTTTCTCTTCTAGGCCTTTCTATGCACGTCTCTTGGCTGCAGTGCTCAGAGTTTCTGTTAGACCAGTTACCTTCAATCTCAGGCTGTTTGCTCTGAGGGCCTTCTTTGGTGGTGGGAAGGATGCTGACTTTGGATTTGGGTTCAAACCCTATCTTACCAGATATGTAACCTTGGGGAGTTATTTAAACTACTGAGGTCTCAATCTTCTCTTCTCTAAAACAGTGGCAGCCACACCCTCTTGTTTTGAGGATTCAATGAGCTAATGCAGTATACCGTAAGCATGTCACACAGTCTGGTCCCTACATATAAGTGTGTCCTCGGTGAGAGCTATGCTTCCTGGGAGCCTTAGAACCAGGGTCCTCAGGGTACACACTGGGCTGTAGATGAGACCAGCTCAGCAGGTGACAAGGGAGATGAGCTTCTCCCCATGGCTGGCAGAATTGCACAGAGTCAGTTTCCATGGGGTTCACTCCACTGCTGCCCGGTCACCCCAGGTCTGCAGGGAAGCACCAGGCAATCAACAAAGACAGCCTGGGTCCATGTGGTATTTAGCCTCCAGAAGCTGCCCCTCCTCTGGACTAAGTGCCTGGCTTCTTTGTCCCCAGTAATTCTGAGGCACCCTAGTAAGAAACTGAATACCTGAGAGGGTGGTTATGGGACTGTAAGATTTCTTCTTTGATTGTCCCCCTTGGTACTTTCACCTCAGAGTATGGGAACACTACCATCCTCTCCAGGTCTACTCAAGTCTGTCTCCATGACCACTCCCTGACTTTCCCTGACCTTGCAGGGAGGTGCTCCAGTCCCCCCAGTCCCCAGCACCCAGCACCTGCTAAGAGGGCAGTGCAGCCCTTTTACTAACCAGCTGCTCCAAGCGCAGGTTCCATCTCTCTGGGTGGGTCCAGGCTCCTGAGAAGCTGGTTGCTATGGAAACAAACATCAAAAGAGCAGAATGGTAGAGAGGGTGGTAGATGGGATACACCCAGATCTTTTTATGTGTGTGTGTATATATGCACACGCACACACATATATGCTTCCCTTTATCATGGAGCAGTCTCTACCCCACACATGAGTTTTAATTTTAAATTTCTCCAGTGGGAACAACAGAGTCATTTTTAGCTGCCTGGTTCGGGAGCCTTTGAGTGGCCCCTGGAATCCATGAGGATCAGCAGGAGCCGAGCTGGGCTGTGCTTGATTTAAAATTGGAACCCAGGAGGCAGAGGGGTGGCTTTATATAGTCTAGGAGGTCCAGGAGCCTCAGCCCTGATTTATGAGAAGCTTGGTGCAAGCACATGGCAGCAAAGGCAATATTTATAAATTCTTTCCTCAAGGACAGATGGAATGTTCTGAGCAGCAGTCAGATAGCACCTTTGGCAGGGGTGGGTAAAAGGAATTAGCTGTTTAAGTCCAGTTATTCAGTGAGAGGAAGAAATGTGGGTGAGAACTGCCTCAAAGTCTGCTCCAGGAGAACAGAGGGTGAGGGGCATGGATCTGTAGCCAGCTCCTCCCTCCCAACCTCAGGGCCTCCCTCAGTTAGGGAGGATACAGTGGCTCCTTTCTGTGGTTCCAGCCCCCTGGCCTCCCCTGCCTTGCCTAACTAGGCTAGGGAGCTACATCTGGTGATTATGGTAACTACTTTAACAACAAGACATTTATCTAGGTGTCTGGGGGCAGAACAGTTCCTGGCAGCATGGGGAAGAAGAAGGAAAAGAAGATGAAATGAGAGCTGGGAGGGTGGGGGTGTGTCCCCAGGCCCTGAGTCCAAGCTGATGTGTGACAGGATGCACCCAGCCTGCTTGGTTGGTGCCTGTGGGGAGGGTTGGCATGGCTGCCAAAGCAGGGGACTGCCCTAGAATCAGGGCATGTCTGCCCAACCCTGTCCCCCTTGGGCCTGGCAGCCCCATCCCTAACCTAGCAGGTTGGGAGAAGGGCCATAGCATGTGGCCAAGCAGGTTGATGATCTTGTTCAAATGAGCAAGAATGGTGGAAAAACAATTTTAAAAAAATTGTATTTAGGAATGTAAACCCAAGGGAGGGAAGGAAGCGTATTCAATTTGGCAGGACCACCTTGACCATGTTACCTTAGATTTCCCATGTTGGAAGAAGAGAACTCCATTTATTACTAATCTGCTTTCGAGGGCTCCCACAGGGATGTGATTCCTACCTTATGCTTAGAGTCATGAGAGCAGTGGTGGCAATGACAGGGTGGATGGCCTGAGGTCTCTCTGGAGATGGGGGAGAAATGGTCACCTCCATCAAGCCTGTCTGTACCCCATCTGTGGCCCAACTACTGGGGCTGTCACTGGAACACCTAAGGGAGGGTCAGGGCTTGTCAGGAGGTCTTGCCATATACTGGCCTAGTCCCTGCCCTTGCCCCACGGATTCTCTAAAAATCTCTCAAGTGTGTTAAAACACAATTACAGAAGAATTTGCTGTATTACCAGGAGCCTAGGTAGAAGCCCAAAGAGATACTTGCTGGCCTTCCAGCTGAAGGTGATCAGGCATAAAGGTCTTCGTACTGCCCAGGGCTTAGTGAGGCTGACACCGGCAAGGAAGGAGGCAGAGTGCCAACAGCCCAACAGGGTGCAGGCCAACTACTATAAACCAGTTGACATTGGTCATGGAGAGAGACCCTGACCCCATCCTTTCCCACCTGTTTTTTTCCTTCCTACAGCATTTAGGAGATGCCCCATGAAAGACACTGAGATCGGAATCACATTCATCTGTGGGGGTTATGTCAATGTTTCCTTTGGCAGGTGGAACCATAATGAATGTCGGAACCTCTGAAGTGATGACTAGTTTGGTTCTTATGCTCACCGGTGCCCTGAGGGAGCTGTGTCCAGTGACATCTGGATGCTTTGACCTTCACTCATGAGCTCATTCCCGACTTCACATGCAGGCGTGCCGCTGATCCTGACTGCTGAGGACTGAGGGGATGACTGGCTCACAGGGCCAGTCTGCAAGGCCGGGCCACAGAGCACCACCCTCCTCTTCCACCAGTGGCCTCACAGCTGCATCTCACTGGGGCCAGTTCTACCCGACACCTGCCCCTGAAGCCCCCTCAGCTCCTGCCCTCTTCTGGCCTCATCTTTTCCCATGGACTATTCCTAGGGGTGGAACTATGTTGCCAAGTCTCACAGTGTTAGAGCCAGCAGGGGGATTCCACAGGTGATGGCAATAGTAGCTGATGTGTGTTAAGCACCAACTGCATGCCAGGTGGTTTAAGACTATTTCTAATCCCCACAAATACCCAAGACAGGCAGCATGACAATCATCAGGTCACAGTGGAGTCAATGAGGCGTGGTGTGGCAGTGAGTGGTCAAGGGCACAACCTTGCATTCGAACCCATCTCTGTCATTTACCAGCCGTGGGACATTGGGCTGGTTTCCTGAGCTTTCTGTGCCTCAGCTCTCATTGGTAAGATGGGAAGCCACTAATAGCAGCTACTGCTTAGTATGGCAGTGAGCTTACTGTGCACGCAGAGCGCTCACAACTGTGCCTGGCCAATGGGAGGGACTGCATGAGTGTCAGCCCTCATCACAGTGAGGCTAAGGGATTTGAGCACAGTCAGCAGCAAGAATCACAAGGCCTGAAATCCCTGCCTATCTGGGTCCACATTCCTCATTTTACACAAGAGGAAACACACATGGTCAGGAGGGGCTGTCAAGGAAGAAGGACTTATCCAACACTGGCCAGCTGCTTTGTGACTGTCCCAGGGCTGGTGGCCAATTCTGATGATCCCCAGTGTAGTGTCTGTCCTCCAACACATGGCCTCCTTTGAAACTAAAATAATCTCTAAGGGGGCTCCTTCAACCTCTGGGTTATCCGATGTGACCTCTGGTAGCAAGAAAGCAACTGGCTCTTGCCCCACACTTACTGGACACACAGTTAGTACTTTCTACTCCTCACCTTCTTCTAACCACAGAGCCAGCACAGCAGCAGGGAGTGAATGTAGGAGAAACGCCAACAGTGATCAGAGCATCTTTCTGGCTATAATCATCGCCTCCGACCTTGAAGAGGCTGAATGGATTTTCAACCACTGTCTGCTGCTGACTAATTCATTTAATTTGAAATAAAAATTCAAAATTTACCTTACCCAGATTTCTCCCTTTATGCTATGCTTACCAAGACAAGACTTCACTGCATTTTCAAAAGACTCAAAAGTGGAGATTTCAACATCATTTCAAACCTGGACTTAACAAAGATCATTTCAGGAAAAAAAAAAAAAGAAACATTATAGGAACAGAAGCACTTTATTTATTCCCCCTGAGCTTCCCTCTCCCTTTCATTAAAATTTCCCTCCAAGTAGATGAATACAGACATGTCACAACCGAATCTGGGTTTACTCCCACCTTCAAAAGATGAATCACAGAGGTCTGGCGAAGACAGAGAGGAACGGGCGGGCACCCTGTGGAAGGGAAGTGCTGTTGTTTCTCAGGAGGCCTGGTCTCCATTGTCAGAGTCTCTGTCATCACCCTCACACTAGGGTGAGATTTCTTTCACCTGCAGAAGATGAAGTCTGAGGGCTATAGCTGCCCAGGTCCCAGTGCCAAGTGCCTTTTAGGTCCCTGGCCCAGAGGACTCTGTGATGTCACAACTTACTGATCCTTCTGCTCATTGTCCATGTAGAGAGCCATCACTTTCCTTCTAATCCTGAGGGATAGAGAACCCAAGGTTTGCTGGGCTTGCAGCAGCCTGTGTCATGCTGGGTGAGAACAGGGTTGGGGAGGTTGGCAGGAAACAGGAAACAAAGTGAGATGCAGAAACAGGGCCTGACTTCACCTTGCCCAAGAAGAAACAGTGCTGGAGGACGCTGGTGGGTGGAGGAAGCAATGCGAGGCCCGAGGCTCTTGAGGCAGCCAGAGGCAGATAGATCCCCAGCAAAGCAGAGTCAGGGCAGCCTGACTGGGCTATGGCACCTGCCCGCCCCTCACTTGGAGACCAGCATGCGTACAAACTCCTCGTAGTTGACCTGCCCATCCCCATCCACATCTGCCGCCCGGATCATCTCGTCCACCTCCTCGTCGCTCAGCTTCTCTCCCAGCCTGGTCATCACATGTCGCAGCTCGGCTGCGCTGACCAGGCCATTGCCATCCTTGTCGAACACGCGGAAGGCCTCCCGGATCTCCTCCTCGTTGTCCCTGTCCTTCATTCTCCTGGCCATCATGCCCAGGAACTCGGGGAAGTCCACGGTGCCGTTGCCGTCCCGGTCGATCTCGCTCACCATGCCCTGGAGCTCGGCTTGTGTGGGGTTCTGGCCCAGGGCCCGCATGACAGTGCCCAGCTCCTGGGTGGTGATGGTGCCGTCCCCGTCTTTGTCGAACAGGGAGAAGGCCTCCCTAAACTCGGCTACCTGCTCCTCCGTCAGCTGGTCGGCCATTGGAGTTGTGGGGCTGGTGGAGGTGTGGATGCAGGTGCGAGCTCCCCGGCTCCTCTCCCAGCTCTGCAGGACAGCTGGCTGGCAGGCTGGTGATCCAGCCCTGGCTTGACTCACAGACGCTTAAGAAGGAGCAGGGCTCTCACTCACCATTCAGACTCCCCCCGCACCACCCCCCTTGTGTTGCCTGAAGGCCAGGTCCTGTTGGAACAGGAGTCCAGGACCAGGAATGAGGCTGGTCGGCTAATTGAGCTGACGCCAGCGCCTCTGTGTGAAAGGCTGCGACTCTCCACCCCACCGTCACTCAGCTGTCAGGACCCACCACAAGGACACCTTCAGTGAGGTGTGCTGGACAACCTCTAGAGAGATTGATTTGGGTTTTTCCTCCTTGAATTTTTCTTTTTCCTTCCCTCTTCTCCAGTCTTCACACCCTTCACTCAGTAAAATAACCGGCCCTATGCCCTTTCTCACCTTCAGTTGAGGTTTTTGGCAAGAGGAAAAGCAGACGTTGTCTTTGCCTGAAAGGAACTTTCTTTCCTTGTTTTTGGATTCCAATGCCTAAAAGAAGGTCTTAAGCTTCGCAAGAGGGTGTTGCGAGAAGGGAAAGTTTTGTTCTTTAGGTAGAAAGCAGCCTGTCTTTTTAACTTCAGAAAAAAAGCATGAATGGAAGATTTCCTCTAACTCATTCATTCACTCATTCATTTGTAGATATTTATTGAGAGCCTACTATGTGCAGATTCTACCCTAGAATCTGGAAATAGAGCTGTGAACAAGATTGGCAACTCCAAGTCCTCGAGAAGCTTCTGTTCCATCCGTAAGACAGCTAGTTAGCAACTAAATGAATAAGCAAGATACTTGGATAGTTTCGATAAATTCTATGAAGGAAATAAAAGGGGTGATGATGGAGAGAACATGGCGACATATAAAGGTGAAGGAAATTTTCTCTGCAGAGGTGGCACTTGAGGGGTGACTTGAAGGGGGAGAAGAGCCTTTCCAGGCAGTGAAGCTGAGGAAGCTCAAAGTCAGGGGTGGGAGAGGGCTTGGCACAGCCACGGAACATAACAGTGGCCAGTGTGGCTGCAGCCTAATGGGTGACAGGGGAGAAGGAGATGAGGAATGGCAAACAAGCGAAGTGTTGAAGGACAATGAGGAGCTCACATTTTATTCTCTCATCAGTTGGAATCCCTGGATGTTTTAAGCAAAGGCATGTCTGAAAGTCTGGGCCCCTGGTTTTGGGGGATCTGGCACTGAAATAAGGGGCATTTTTACGAGGAGATGTTCTTAAGAAGGTGAAGGGGAATTCACTGAGCACACAGACTCCTCCCAACTCCCAGGGAAATGGCCACCCACAGAGTGAGAAGAGGATGCTTTGCCTGGGTAGAACTGGGAGAGGCCCAGAAAAGCCAGAACGATATTGAGGGAGAGCGAAGTGGGAGGACTGATGCTTCTTCACTTCAAGGCTTACTCTAAAGCTGCAGTAGTCAGCACAGTGTGGTATTAGCTAAAGAACAGACAAAGAGATCAATGGAACAGAGTGGAAAGCCCAGAAACAGAACCTTATATATATAGTTAACTGATCTTTGACAAAGGAACAAGGGCAATACAGTGAAGCAAAGATAGTCTTTTCAACAAATGGTTCTAGAACAACTGGACCTACAACCTTCAGAAAAAGTAACTCAAATGGGTCATAGATGTAAATGAAAAAGCAGAAATATAAAACTCCTGGAAAATAACAGAGGACAAAATCTGGATGACTTTGGGTTTGTCAATGATACCCAGACCCAAGGTCTGTAATTTGGACTTGGGTTGGGTTTAGATATGACATCAAAGGCAAAATCCATGAAAGAAAGAACTGATAAACTGTATTTTATGGTCTGAATATGCACCCCCCCCAAGTTCATATGCTGAAAACTCATCAGCAAAGGGACATTCATGAAATAATACAAGGGCAGTAGCAGGTAGCAGAAGGAAAACCGCTGGACATGGGCAGGTCACTGGCACTCTCCTGAAGAACCAAGGGTGAATCTAGCATCATGGGAAAACTTGTCCCTGAGACAGTCCCACTGATGGATGCAAACTTCAAGGCCAGACAGGAATGTGGTCTTGCTTCCTGTGTCCTTCACCCACGAAAGAGTAAGAGGTCAATGGGTGTCTGTAGGTTTCTGGATCGCGGTGTCATGGCTCTGATACTCAGCCTTCACTTAAGTGTGCTTTTTGAAAGAGCGCATTGAAAGAGAAGTCAGAAAGGATTTTAAACAGCATCACTCACGACTCATAAAGGATAGTGCTGAGATAGACTAAAATGTCACAACTCTCTAGTTAGGAAACTGTGACAGAGGAAATGTTGGTTTCATGGGCTTCTGCGACTCTCCCTGCAGCCTCTCAGTGCGCTGGTTCCCTTGTGGTCTTAGCACCATTTAAACACTTAAAAATCATCGAGGGAGGACTCCAAGATATTTTGTTTATATGGGGTATACCTACCAGTATTTACCAGGTTTATAATTAAAATTAAGAAGAATTTTTAATATTTAAATATATTTTACATATTTATTTGTAACTTAGAAATTTAAAAAAACCCTATTACATGTTAACATAAATGACATAGTTTCATGAAAAATAATTATATTTCCATAACAAAACATAAGGGGAAGAGTGGCACTAAGAAAACAATTTTGCTAATCTCTTTTATGTCTGGCTTTAAAGGACCATGTCTGCACTCCATCTGTGGGGAGATGTCGTTTTGATTTGAAATATGTGATAATCCAACTTCACACAATATTCAGTTGAAAAAGGAGAACATTAAATGACTCTTTTAGATAACTGTGGATATTCTTCCATACCATATCAAAATTTGACAAACAATAATTTCTTAAAAGTCAACTGTAGTGTGGAACCTGAAACCAGGTAAATGGAATTCTCATATTGTTACCTTAAAGTCCATCGATCATTCTTGCATTGTGTATGGATAATTCACCTGTGCGTGATTTGGAAAATATTGGTTCACCAAGTTCTGCAAATCTCCCGAACTGTTGCATCTATAAAAAAAATTATGTCCATTGATATGATCACCAATACCATTAGAAAAGTTTAAGTATTGGAACATCTCAAGCTCATGGTAACAAATATGAAATTTTGAAAATTCTAATTTCCATTGGGAAACTCAGATTTATCATTGGCAACAAATACTGTCAGTTGTTTTTCTTGAAGTGACAGGCTCGCTTCATCCATTTTCCAGGAAATGTCTGCTGCTATCAAGTCTGAGTAACCATAGTTTGTCTATGTTCTTTCCAGTAAAAACGGCATTCCATGAAAAATCTTACCCTGCTACTCATTCAATCACACAAGTGCTTTTCTTATGAGAACCATGGTACTTCAATAATTAGTAGAATATTGAGTATGGGCATTCAAGGATTGGATTTAATAAAATAATTTTACTACTTCTGTAGGAACATTCTTAAGTGAAACTGGCTTTTTAAAAAATTGAGGCTATGTGGTGTTGAAGACTAACTATAACAGCTACTCGCTAGTGCAGGAGACTGGATTCATGCTAAGGGGCTAGTAATTTTACCCACCATTGCTTTTGACCTCAGTGCAAGATGCCAACATGATTAAAAAGGCAAATAATGTCTTGGTACTATGATGAGAATAGTTTTGATCTCCCAGGTCCACTGAAAGAGTATCAGGGACACACTTTCCCCAGCTGGACCCACAGAACACACCTGGAGGATGATGGCTGTGGAGCGTTGGGAAACAGCAGTCTGAACTGTAGGTAGAAGTCCTGGGGCTGGGGGGGGGGTGGTGAAAGGCACTGAGAATACTGAAATCTTGGGAGGGACAGCGTTGGTCTACAGAGTGTAGTATTAATGAAGACCCCAATGGACCCATACTGGGAGAATCCACCTGCTCCAGCTACTTCCTTTGAAGACCAGATGATCCAAAGTATTGCCTTCTCTGAACTGGAGCTTTTGTTAAAAAGAATTCATGCAGCATCCTTGTGAACATACGTCTTCTGCTGGGTGCTGTAGAGAAAGTTACAGATTAGGTAGGGTCCCTCATCTTTTTCCCCTGTGCCCTGCTAGAAGGGCTGTAGCTGAGAGTGACCATGGTTCTCTCTTCCTGTCTTGATTAAATCTTTCACTAGTCCTAATGTTTGCTCATCTATTTCCATTTTCCCCAACACACAATAGAACCTTAGTTATTGAGTGTAATTTATTCCGGACAGCTGTTCAAGAGGCAATTTGTTGGAAAACTGAATCTCCTTCATTTGTCACCTGAGAGACACATGACTGATCATACTGGTATCAGCATGAAATGGTGTCAGGTTAGAGAACTGAAATTTTGTTTGACAACTGAGACTTTTTCTTTTTGGTCTCTGATTCACTTTGTAGAGAACTGAATTGTTCGAGGTAGAAGTCATTAGAGAACCGAGGTTTGACTGTAAATATAAACACCTTTCCTTAGTGTGTTCAGACTGCTATAACAAAATACCAAGACTGGGTGGCTTAATAGCAGAAATTTATCTCTCACAGTTCTGGATGCTGGAAGTCTGAGATCAGGGGCCAGCATGGTTGAGTGAGAGCTGCAGACTTCTTATAGTGAACTAGCTAACATAGCAGAAAAGGCTAAGGATCTTTCTGGAGCTTCTTTTATAGGGGCACTAATGACACTCCTGAAAGTTTCACTCTCATTAATATCATCATCTCTGGGGTTAGGATTCCACATATGAATTTTAGGGAAACAAATATTCAGGCCACAGTACACCTTTACAGTGTAGCATGTATGGATTAACTTCATATTCATTAAGCAATTAGTCTGTGGCAAGCATGTGTTAGCAAGTTATCCAGACAGCCAGGACCATAACATCCAGTCAGATGCCAAAAGGTGACCTCTGAAGACCTCTGGGTAGGTTGGCTTTCATTTCTGATCCAGTCAGATATGCCACACATCCCCATTCCTGGCAGTTGCAAGGCCACCGGGTGTTCTGAGGCCCAGGTGAAGCTTTCCCCCACCCCTCAGGGAAGCCCTCCCCAGCCTCTCCACCTCTATCCCTTTCCATCTCTGCTGGCCTGAGAACATGGACAGAGCCACAACTCTCTTTGTGGGCCTGGAGCACTGCTGGAGGCCCATCTTCTAGAGGGTATCATTTCAGCTGCTGCTGCTTCACTTCTGGACACCTGCCCATGGCTTGTCCTCTGTTTCTCATCTCTGCACTGAGGCTGGAAAGTGCTGCTGCTGCCTGGGCCTCATGAACATGGACATGTGCTCCTAGCTCCCTGTGAGCTATCTGGTCATGTGGCACTTTTATATGACTCAATCTTCATTATGGTCACCACTCTGGAACTCTAGCCCTGGCTCCTTAGAGAGAGGCCAGAGCACAGTTGAAATGATGGGGGCCAACAGACCAAGGGGTGGGGTGGGACTTCTCTCCTCAAAGCCAAATATGAAAGTTAGGCAGACAGTCCAGCCAGAGTCCATCCAGGTAGAGGAACCAGAGGCAGATTCAGAACAGTGGCAGAGTGGGTCCTGGGAGGAATGGAGTGTGGGCCGAAGGTTGTGTGGTGGGGCCTCCGACTTTCCCATGGGGGGAAGACGCTTGTCATGGGGCTTCCGGGTCATTTGGGAAACATGCAAAAAGGAAAGTTAAAATCATTCCCTGGAGGCCTGGTTCCAGGGTGAGCTCCTCTTGCTGTCCCTAGACTTCACCAGTCTTTGAAGCCTTTGGTCTCACAGCTAACGTTCCTACCAGGGACTTGCCATGAGGACCTCCCTAAAGTCTCCTGGGGATGACCAGATGCCTGGATTTGCCAGGGTACATGGTTGTTGTTGTGGGATCTCTCAGCTCACAGTCTCAGATGCAACAACAATGAAATAGACAAACAGGAAACATAATGACAAAAAACAAACAATGTTGGTCACTCTCACCTGGACGGCAGTGGCGTGTGTGCTTTGCCCATGGTGTTGACCAGCAACCTCTGCTGCTTCCTGCTTTCCAGGGGCAGCACTAACTGAAAATAAACAGGGCTTGCTCAGTATTTCAAGCTTATATTAACCACTGGGAAAAATGACACTTTCTTAGTCACCTTCATTGCTAGGAGAGGGTCCACTCAACTAATGGCACAACTTTCTTTGGGAACAAGGGGTCTTGGGCCTTCCTTTAACACCTTCCCACTAAATAGGATGCCCCAGATTCAGTGCATGACCCAGCTCTTGAAATGACTTCCGGTCAGTTTTGTGAATCATCAAGACTCCCCAAAGGCTGGCCTGGGCTGGCCTGGGCTGGGCTGGAGTTCATGTTCAGGGAAGAGATCATTGTTCTGGATGAAAGCTGTGAGTCGTTCAACCAAAATTGGATAAATAAACAGGTAAATCATCACCTAGGAGGCTGGGCCATGAGAACGCCTTGCTCAGAGCTCTCAGGGCCGCTGTGCGTAATTTCTCAATAGGTCATAAAACTCAGGCGTGGTTCGCTTTCATGATTTGAGGCCTCACCTGGAGAATGAAGTCCACCAAGTGTGGAGGGAGCTGAACAACTGGGTTGTTGTTTTTTTGCTTCTTGGGTCTTTGTGATTTGGCATGTCTTCACCTCAGTGTCCACTACTCTCATCAGGCGGCTGGTGTATGAGGTCAGCCTTCAGGGTGCCCCACCTGGAGGGGGCCCAGGTTCCTTAGTGACTCTCCTGCTGAGGCCAGCACCTTCAGTGACTTTGAACATCAGTACATTTAGAGGAGACCTAAGGGACATAAAAGTGGCCTGTCTGTACTTCCTGAGAGTCACTTTGATTAAATTGGGATTAAATGACCACCCAAACAAAACTAAATTAGCAATAGATCTCACAATAAAAGCAACCAAACAAGTAAATATCTTTTCTCAGACTTCCTGCTTTCCTGAAGAAAGGGCTATTTTTTTCTGATATGTGCGGGGACAGGGGCTGGTAACTTTTCCCAAGCAGCTTGCCTTGGCTCACTCTCTGCCTCCCCTATACTAGGGTAGGTGAAGGGCTTTCGAGCAGGGGGAGGGGGGTGGGGTAGTGTGGAGCAGGGTAGAACAGACAGGACCAAGTGCTAGTTCTGGAAGGGCTCATCTGTATTACCCACCCACCTTTCACACTTCATATTTGATGTTTTGGAAAAAATTAAGAAATAAATATTCAATGGGGTGATGTTGATGAGGGACAAGGCCCTTTGCCACAAATATTTTGATACCAGGAAACATTTGATAAGTGGCTACATAGACTCCTGTGTTACTTTATGCCCCCACACTAAGGGGACGGGGTGGGGGACATGGTGATTATATTCTGGAGAACAGGCTGGTCTTCCCAGAGGTTCTGGAACTCCGTAAGAGACAGGAGATGTGTTTTTTCCAAGTGCCAAGCCTTTGAAGTTTATGATTGTAATGAAACCTTTGCATTTAATACAGGAAGATGTGTGCATGTGTACGTGTGTGTGAACACATGTGAGAACACGTGTGCCTGCTGGTAAGCACAGATGGTATGCAGAAATCAGGAGAGTCTGGGGCATGAGCTTGATACCTTGATAAGTGATCTGAAAGAGGCAAAGGGCAGTTTAACCAGAGCTCACTTTGCCAGGGGATAGTCATTCCTCCAGTGTTTTTAAACTTGCTATTTAAAAAAAATCCTTTTTGACTCCTGGCTGGCATAGCTCAGTGGATTGAGCGCAGGCTGTGAACCAAAGTGTCGCAGGTTCGATTCCCAGTCAGGGTACATGCCTGGGTTGCTGGCCATGACCCCCAGCAACCGCACATTGATGTTTCTCTCTCTCTCTGTCTCTCTCTCTGTCTCTCTCTCTCTCTCTCCCCTCTCTAAAAATAAATAAAATAAAATCTTTAAAAAAAATCCTTTTTGCTTTTAGACAGAGAAAGGGAGAGAGACATCGATGTGAGAGAGAAGCATCAACTGGTTGCCTCCTGTATGTGTTCAGACTGGGGATGGCATGCGCTCAGAACGGGGATTGAACATGCAACCTAGGTATGTGCTCTGACTGGGAATCAAACCCACAACCCTTCAATTATAGGACAACGCTCTGACCAACTGAGCCATAATGGCCAAAGCTAAACTTGCTCTTTTAACCCATGGACTCTGCAACGGTCCTTCTAGAAATGCATGAGGGCAAGAAAAGGTGGAGGAGAGGGGCCCAGGATGCCAACCTCCTTCCTTTCCCCACCACCAACCAAGAAAGCTCCCTTTAACTGCTTCATGATTGTTAGCAAGTTGCCACTGTTGTGGCTGTGTCCTCATCTGTATAATGGGCTCACTAGTGGTAAAGAACACTGTGAATTAACAAGAAGGCTCAGCAGGGGAGCTGGAACATAGGAAGGGCTCAATAAATATTAACTATTATTTATCATGTGAAACAGTAAGATTTCATTTAAAACATGGCTTCCACTGCTAAAGAAATTCTCAAAGTTTGTCCATCCAGTCTAAACCCTTCATTTTACAGGCCAGGATATTGTAACCCAGCAAGTTTGAGCATTTACCCAGGACTATGCCACCACTTAGGGAGGAATGAAAATAGGCACAGCAGAGGGGCCTCTTGGCTGTGTGTCAGGACCTCTTTCTGCTGCCAGGACAGGGTATTCTTAGGAACAGGACCCAAGGGCATTCCCAGTTGCTAAGAGAAGTTTTTTCTTTTTTTACGTTTTTAAAATATATTTTATTGATTATGCTATTACAGTTGTCCCATTTCCCCCCTTCAGTCCTCTCCATCCTGCACACCCTCTCCCACCCACATCCCCCCCTTTAGTTCATGTCCATGTGTCACACTTATAAGTTCTTTAGCTTTTACATTTCCCATACTATTCTTGTCCTCCCCCTGTCTATTTTCCACCTACCATCTACGCTACTTATTCTCTGTACCTTTTCCCCCCTCTCTCCTCCTCCCACTCCCCTGTTGATAACCCTCCATGTGATCTCCATTTCTGTGGTTCTGTCCCTGTTCTAGTTGTTTACTTAGTTTGTTTTGTTTTTGTTTTAGGTGTGGTTGTTAATGATTGTGAGTTTGCTGTCATTTTACTATACATGTTTTTTATCTTATTTTTCTTAGATAAGTCCCTTTAACATTTCATATAATAAAGGCTTGGTGATGATGAACTCCTTTAACTTGACCTTATCTGAGAAGCACTTTATTTATCCTTCTATTATAAATGATAACTTTGCTGGATAGAGTAATCTTGGATGTAGGTCCTTGCCTTTCATGACTTGGAATACTTCTTTCCAGCCCCTTCTTGCCTGTAAGGTTTCTTTTGAGAAATCAACTGATGGTCTAATGGAAACTCCTTTGTAGGCAACTCTCTGCTTTTCTCTTGCTGCTTTTAAGATTCTCTCCTTCATTTTAATCTTGGGTAATGTAATTATGATGTGCCTTGGTGTGTTCCTCCTTGGGTCCAACTGCTTTGGGACTCTCTGAACTTCCTGGACTCCCTGAAAGTCTATTTCCTTTGCCAGAATGGGGAAGTTCTCCTTCATTATTTGTTCAAATAAGTTTTCAATTTCTTGCTCTTCCTCTTTTCTTTCTGGCACCCCTATAATTCGGATATTGGAAAGTTTAAAGATGTCCTGGAGGTTCCTAATCTTCTCCTCATTTTTTTGAATTCTTGTTTCTTCATTCTGTTCTGGTTGAATATTTCTTTCTTCCTTCTGCTCCAAACTGTTGATTTGAGTCTCAGTTTTCTTCCCGTCACTGTTGGTTTCCTGTAGATTTTTCTTTATTTCACATAATGCAACCTTCATTGCTGCCTGGGTCTTTTTTATGCTGTTGAAGTATCCAGAGAGTTCCTGGAGCATCCTGATAGCCAGTGTTTTGAACTGTGCATCTGATAGGTTGGCTATCTCTTCGTCACTTAGTTATATTTTTTCTGGAGCTTTTATCTGTTCTTTCATTTGGGCCATATTTTTGTCTCGGCACACCTGTTATGTAGTAAGGGGTGGAGCCCTAGATGTTCACCAGGGCAAGGCAACTCATGTCACTGTGTTGTGATGCTATATGTTGGGGAGGGATCCAAGAGGGAACAATGGTGCTTGCTCCGCTCTCTGCTGGTTTTCAGTCACTTCCCCTGCTACCCACAATCAAACTGGGCCCTTCTGGGGCTGATTCCAGGGTGGGTGGGTTTGTGTACATTCTAGGACCCTGTGAGTCTCTCTAATGAACTCTCCTGTGAGGCTGAGAGTTTCTCCTGCTGTGACCTTAACCCCCATAGGTGTTTTCAGTCAGAGGCTTTGAGGCTTTATTTTCCCACACTGGCAGCTTGTGTTGTGTGGCCTGTCTCACTCCCCTGTTGTTCCTCCCAGTTTATTCACACATGAATGTGGGACCACTGAGTCCTCAATCTGCCATCTCCCCTGGTTCGCCAGCCGCCACCTTGCCCACCCTGGTCCCTCATCCACCACTTTGCTGTGAGTCCTCTCCACCCAGCTGCCTGTCTCTGCCCCTCCTGCCAGTATGGATGAGTGTGTCTTCTTTAACTCCTTGGCTGTAGGACTTCCATACAGTTCGATTTTCTTTCAGTTCCAGTTGTTTCTATTTTGAAATTTGTTGTTGTCTATCTTTTGGTTGTGTGAGGAGGCATAGTGTGTCTACCTATGCCTCCATCCTGGCCAGACGTCTCCCCCTAATACCTTTTTAAACATGAAAGAGGGAGTAGGAAAACTATGTCTCTCTCCACACACATACATGTAAAAATATATTTATGTTTCTGGTCCAAAGTCTGTGTGCCCAATGCTTCAAAAAGTCAAAACTAAAAACATCAGAGTCTGGAGTTAGGAAAGGTTTATTGATTGACAAGTTGTCAGCTAGAGATGGGAGCCCTAGTGGTACCTCAAAACCATCTTAAGAAAATTCATGGTTCAGACTTTTATTTCAAGGGAAGGAGAAATGAGAAGGGCAAGAGATCATTGACCACTGCAGATATCTAGTTGTCAAGAAGGGTCCAAGGAAGATTGTGCTAATTGATGTGAGTCCTGTCAAGAGGTTCTTGCAAATCTTTGATAAACAATCATTCTACATACTTTCCTTATTTCGTGGGGGGGGGGGGCACTTTCTGGTAAGGACCTGTTTTTGTAGCACTTCAGCTGCCAGCAGATTCCTCTAATGATTAGCTTGTCTACAAGCAGAACTAAGCAGAAGATATTAGCCTGAAGGCCATGGGAACAGAGCAAGCTTAAACAAGATGGAGTCAGAGAGGTCAAGCATTTCACTCTGTTATCTACGTATATAAAGTATGCCTGAAAGAAGGAATTTCAAATAGATCTTAGAGAAAATGTTACAGCTTTAGAAAACAAACAAAATGACTATAAACCCAATGACTATATTTAGAATTGGTTTAGAAGGCTTTAGTTCTAAAAGAAAGTTACTTCACTCTCAATGATACCAGCTTATAATATACTCAAAAAAGGGAAATGGGCCAGCACACACAATAGGATTTATCTATAGATAAAAGAGAATAATGTGTGAAAGCAGCTTCCCGCCCTTTCTAATCATGCCTCGGAACAGGACCGAGCTGCAGAACCAAGCCCACACGTTGGGAGGATGGTGTGGGGGGATGAGGAGAACTCCCACTAAAACAGAATAAAAAGATGTTAAAACTAGGATAAAAGGGAGGATCATGAAAGGAGGAAAAACCTGCTCTCTTTTCAAGATGCCAAAAAGTGGTCAGATGTAGTAAAAAAAGAAATGTGATGAAAGCTTTTCTAAAGAAGAGTTAAAGACGAGAGGTCTTTTAAAGACGAGTCATTGTCTCCCTGTGTAGCAGAAGGCACAGACATTAAAAAACACTGGTGAATAAATTGGAATAAAAATAGGGAATAAACAAATGAAGAGATCTCTGTAGACAGAGATGAGATTATCAAGGGAGAGAGAAGGTTGAGAGAGAATCAGAAGGCAGCTTGGCACAGGTGCTGCAGTAGGTAGAAGGGCCATGGTGAACAAAAGTAAATACAGACTGATGGAGGTGATGCTAAAGGATAAATTTGTTTCCAAGGATTTTATTCATCTGTATTGAGAAATGTCTATGTACCAAGTACATTTACTAAGTTATCTAATCTAAAAAATTAAAAACAATTCCAATCAGGTAAGAATACAGAGAGGCAGGGCCATGACTGACACGCCGATTCCTTCAGGCACATGGGTGTGCTTACCACTATTCCACAGCCCCTGCACCCTTCTGCTGGATCAAGACAGGTCCCTGTCCAGTGCCGGGGCACTGGCTGATTGTACGACTGTGTTTTGTCACAGTGTGGGCTTGGTGAGATTGCGACCTGCTGGTGGAAGCCTTTGCTGCCAGCTCTCAGCAGGTCTCCAAGAGTCGCTTAAATTGTGCTTCAGCTGTCTCCAATGGTGCACGAAGGACAGTTGACTACAGGACACTGAGAGGCACTACAATGCAGTGCAGAGGGGTTGGGCTCTGGAGTAAGGAGAACTGAGATGCAAATTCCTGGCTCTTTCGAGAACCAGTTGTGTGATATCTCTAAGCCTCAGTTGTTTCATCTGTAACATAGGAATAAACAGTGAAGACAAGATAAGGTCATCACCGCTCTCTCTCAGCTAAATGGGGCAGCAGAGCCATGGGTGTGGCTTACCCAGGTTAGGCAATGAGATGATGTCAGGCTGGAATGGTTAACCCAGTAAAAGATATGACTGGGGACTGCTGACATTATCGCAACCCTGATGCAAAAGAGTTTCAGAAATTTCATGTCCAAGGGCAGGGTGGTGGGGGATGCCAAGAGCCATGTTATATCAGGCACAGAGCAGTGCTGCAACCGGGGGACTTCAGAAAATAATAGGAATACACCATCGTCACGTATTTGCCACGGACCAGTTATGAGGCTGCTGAGCAGGAAAGAGAGACTTCCCAAAGGAAGGAAACAGGATGAGAAGCCAGTTCTGCCTCTGAGAAACTGAGCTGTGTCTGCACGAGACTGTGGGCAAGAGAGAGAAGGCCCCTGTGGTGGCAGGGAAAGGGCTCCTAGGGGCTTATTACTAGGGAGGACAAAACAGGGGACACAGCACATCATGTCAGTTGGACCTCAAGCTCTCTGGGCCAACAGACACAAGGGTGCTTCTTGGGATGTAAAAGAGTTAAGAGGAGAAGTGGGTAGAGGAGGGGCCTACCACAGAAAACAAAAAAGACAAACATTAGAGTTAGGAGCTGAATAGTACAGGACAGCTGGATTTATAAGAAAGTGGTATATCATGAATGGTTGGGAAAATTTCACTGGTGGATAAAAAGTGCAAATATGAACATTCCTTTTACAATGAAACATCTACCCAACAGCAGGGTGATCCAAGAAGAAACCCAAAAAACTGTTTGTGGCTTATAGGCACTGGCAGTAAGATGTTGAAGAGGTCCAGGGCAGTGGCTGGTGCTCGAGCCCTGGGGAACAACAGGGGTGGGTGGGTTTCAAGAACTATGAGATAAGACGTCTGGTTGGGAACAGGAGCTGTGTGCACGTGGAAGGTAATGAACTCATAGACAGTTTATGATAAACGCAAAGTCACAGTCACATATTTTACATCTAGGTTTGCTTCTTAGGGGCCAGTTCCTCCTCTCTGCTCAGTTTCCTGATCTCTGAAATGGGTTAACTATGCCTGCTGTGGTGCAGCTGGACACTGGAATTGGAGGAAAGGGCAATTATTAAATACCAAACACTGTTCATGTGAGATGAGGGAATCCTGAGCAGAAAAGCACATTTCTTTTGTTCAACCCAATCATTTCATAGTCAGAAGATCCAAGGACTGAAGAAGGGGTTGGGGTCTTCACAGACCACTGGCCTGGTGCCTCAAGGCAGTAGAGAGTGACCAATGCACCAGGACACATTCAGTAATCATGTGAAGGTGCTGGGCTCGGGACACCCCACCCTGGCAGCAAGGGCACCAGGCACGCAGACACACTCATCTTGCTCCTGAGTTAGGAGCACCTGTACTCAGCTGGAACAAGTCCATGTGCACTGATGCTGAGGCATCCTGGCCACTGTGTAAGACGTGGGCCTGGAATGATACAGCAGAGGGTTGGGTTCAACTCTACTATTGACCTAGTTGTGTTACTTGGTCAGTTTCCTTGGCCCCTTAAAGCTTCATCTGTGACAAGGAGAGGGGCAACACCAAGCTCTAACAGAGGTGTCAAACTCATTTTCACTGGGGGCCACATCAGCCTCGAGGTTGCCTTCAAAGGGCCGAATGTAATTTTAGGACTGTGTTAATGTAACTACTCCTTAACTAGGGGTGAGGCGCTCAGCCTCAGTGCTGCCGCCGGGTAGAAACATGGTGCTGGGCCAGATAACACAAGGTGGAGGGCCAGATTCGGCCCACAGGCCTTGTGTTTACCACCTGTGCCCTAAGAAGTCAAGGAATTGTAGTAAGAAGGACCACACCCCTTCTGCTCACCCCTCCCCCTCCCTCCCCTGAGCACAGCACTGCCCAGGGCTTCGGCCCAGGCTGCTAGAGGTGCAGGCCCAAGGTCCCTGAGGAGCAAGCATGTGGCACTCCCTCTGCCACGTGGGCCTCCTCTGCAGGTACAGGTGTCTCTGGAGAAACGGCTCCAGTTGAGGCAGTGGTATGGTCTGTGCTGGTCCCGCTCTCCTCCTGGAAATGGCATATTGAGGACCCTCTCCTAAAGGGCAACTGAACCTTTCTGGGGGTCACCAAGAGTCACCCTTCCCTCAGGTAATGGGGGCAACAGCGCATCACCATGGCCTGCCAAGATTAGGCAATGAGCTTGCCAGGCTGCAGTGGAGCTGGTCCTGCTCTCCCAGTTCTTGGTTCTGACCTGGTTTAAGCCAGTGCTCTCTGTGTCTGCCAGGCTGTGTTCTCAAGGACAAGCACGGGCAGGCCTGGGTGCTGGTCCCTGTCCTCTGCTTTGTTAGGCCCTTGGTTTTGTTAGTCACCATCTTTCTCCCCTCCCTGGCCAAGGATCATTCCCTTCTTCCTTTGCATCATCTGTGTTAAGGCCCCCATGTCAGGCCCAGGGTCTGGAGGCAGTGAATGTGTAAAGGCCCTGGGTGGCACTCATTGACTGGTGGTTAGCTGGCCCAGGCCCATTAGCTCCTGTGGGGAGGAAGGAAAACCTAAGAGGGTTAAAGTGATGGTGAAGGTGGAAAAATTAACCCCTGACCCCCGTAAGCTGCTTTGAAGGAGTGATTTTCTACTTCATCTCACAGTCCTGCAAAACGCAAGGGTTAGGTATCACCCACCTCTTTTACAGGTGATGAAGCCAAAGCCTCCTGTAGTATCTTCAAAGCACCAGAGCTGGTAAGGGCCTGCCCTGCTTAGACCCGAGTCTTCCGCATCCTTGCTGTCACCACCTGAACATTCTAAGAAACCCAAACCCGGTCCTGCCAAGACCAGAGCAGCTCACTTCTTGGCCTCTTGTGCCTTTGGCCACCTCCCAGTCTCCCTTCCTAGCCCCTTACTCTCCCCTGGGGGCAGGGGCCATTTGAACAATGGAAGATATGAAAGATTCTTCCACCGGGTCAGCAGTGAAGAGCCAAAGAGGAACAATGGGGAGTCCTGCTGTCAGGAGCTTTGTGTGTGAGGAACAGAAACTTCCTGCTCTCAGTTTTCCTTTGCTGCCTTTTGATTTGTGCTTTCTTGAAAACTGTCTTATCTCTGAGGCTGACTCCTTTCCTGGAATTTCACCTATGTCCCCCATCAGAAGGCCCAGACCTAGGGAGGCTGCCAATACATCATGTGAGACGCCAAACAGACAATCAGAGTGTCGCTTCACAGCCAGGGAATCTGTCCCCACCACTGTCAACAGCTGTCAGATATAGAAACACTTGTATTTTCTTAAGCCATGTGCCTGGGTCCCTGGTCTTAGGGAATGTGACACCCAGTATTACAGTTCAACTGCACCACTATGGGATGAGGGAGTCAAATAACTTCTCACATGCCAACTCAGGCCCCAAATATTCTAGGCTTTGCTCCTTGTGCGGACCAACAGTTTTCCCCAAAGTGAGCATATGTATTTATTTAACATGGATGCATTCAAAGACACCAAATTTGCAACTTAAAAAAAAGAATCCAAGAGCTTATCTTGTCCTGGCAAGTTTGAGAAGCTAAGACAGTCCCTCAGGTAGATCCAAAATGAAAGGGGAAAATAACCCCACTGAAACCCTCCTCATCTGGAAGCCCAGAGACACAGGGCTGTTTTGTCCCAAACCCTGCAGAGAACGCCCAGCCCACAACGGGGTTGCCCCTCACCCAGAGAGCACAGTTTCTCCCAAAGACAGTGTTTCTCATAGCAAGAGCGCTGCAATATAAAGCAGCATTTTAAATTTTATTCAGCTACATGTGCTTTTCTGGATTCTCCTCTTTCAAAAGTGGAAGCTCTCTGAGACCTGGGATTGTGAAGAAAATAAGTGAGTCCTTATTGAAACAAGAGATATTGAGCAAAATAAAGGGTTTTTTAAAATGTTATCCACTTTCTTTATATATACACACTGACCATATCAGACACGTTTTTCATCTTTTCATTTTTTTAGTTGGTTGCCCACTTTCCTCCATTTCGGGACCTCCCAATCCATGTTAATGACCTAGATTTTTGTTCATGCTCATATAATCCTCTGATTAGTTTTAATACATAACACGTTACTAGATTACTTCGAAAAGGCTGCCACATGTATTTGGTTTTTACTAGAGAAAGAAAGAAAGAAAGAAAGAAAGAAAGAAAGAAAGAAAGAAAGAAAGAAAGAAAGAAAGAAAGAAAGAGAAAGAAAGGGGGAGGGAGGGAGGAAGGAAAGAAGGAAGGAAGGAAGGAAGGAAGGAAGGAAGGGAGGGAGGGAGGGAGGGAGGGAGGGAGAGAAACATAGGAAAGAGGAGACCAGCGATGTAGCAGCTATTGTCAGGCTCTGTGAGCTTGTCGTGTGGGCACATGGGAGACATGCTGCTCACCAGCAGGACATCTGACCTGCCCTACGTGACCATTTACACACTGAGGAGGGCATCTTTGTATAGAGACTCCATTATCCCAACACCTGGCTCTCCTTAGGGCAAAAGAGAGGGTGTCTTTCTGGGGGGAAGGGTAGTGTGGGTGATGGAAAAGATGTCTGAAGTTCTCCACCAGAACATCAAGTCTTAGAAAGCCAGCCCTGTGACCCAGCTCTGTGAGCATTGTGCCGTAATTCACTCTTTGCATTGGGATACTTGGGTGAAACACAGTCACTCCTTCAGTCGCAGCAATATCTTAGACTTGTTCCCTTCCTTTACTTATTTTTTACCAGGTGGGTGGAACTGGCAGTGGCCGGCAGATACACAAGGGAGAGAGGCTGCTACAGGAGTGTCTGCTCTGATCTGCACTTGGGTGTATGGCAGTCTTGGTGCTTTAAGTTCTGGTTCTAAATCCAGAAATACATTAGCAGCACCGAGCACCACACTCAGAGGAACTGATTTATTACTGTTTTTGGATTCAAGTTGTTGATTTACAACTTTGGATTCTGCCTTAAGTTATGTCAATAATAGCTGTACAGTGAAGCCGAAGACCGATGGAAGACTAACAGCTGACCACAAGACACAGGCAAGAGGGATCAACTAGAAAATTAGCAGCAAGCTGGGATTGTCTAGTGTGTGGCAAACATACCCACATAAAGTCCCTGTGGGCAGTGCTACGTAATGGCTGATGATCACATTGAGTACTTCTAACCACTGGGATTTTATTCCACCTAATTTGTTTAAAATGACAGGAAATAAAACACAAAATACACCCTTAAAAAGATTTCCACCAAAGATGGTTAGAGTTAAAATGCTCAGTGGTTAGAGGAATCAGTTTTAGTTATCTGGAAAAATACTTGGCTGAAAGTACTTCTTACAGAAAGTGCTGGATAACCAGTGCCATTGTCACCGGGGCCGGGCTTGTGTGTGAACTGCGAGTAAGCCCTCATTCTGGGACAGAGAGCAGTGTGTGTCCTGCCAAGTTCCCAGGTGTGTCACTGACCAAAAAAAGTGGGAAAGGACTGCTCTCACCAACACCCCAACAAGTCCAGGCAAATTGTGGGCACTGAACACACAGCAGCTGGCGCCAACAACTGTTCTGAGTGCAGCGCAATCAAACACACGATCCGCAGAATGCAGACACGTGATGTGTCTCTTTGAACACAATCTCCACGAGAGTCAGGCCTCTGCACTTTCCCAGGTGACCCCCTGGGAGTCCAGGAACCACACCTGTGATTGTACAGGGATCTCAAATGAAAAGGTGGTCTCCTACTTCTGAGTCCTCAAGATGTGATCTTTTCTGCAGAATGAGGTTCATCTGTCAAATTCAGTCCACAGCCAGGACCTCCTGCCCTGAGGGGCTTTGGCGATCCACTCCATGAGCAGACTCCATACCTAGACTCTCTCCCTGGTATCAGTGAGATCAGGTGCTTAACTGGGCCGAAGACTTTCTAAGAACTTAGAAGCCACCCAGGTCTGCTTCAAAGAATGCTAGGTCTTTGGCCTGATGGAAAATGCCTGGAGGAAAAGGGACTTGGGCTGACTGGGTAAATGAGTCACAGTAATGCTCTTATTTCCTGAGTATTGATTTGATGCTGGGCACTGATCTAATGCTTTCTGTGAAGCTCATTTCACCTTCTCAACACCTTACAAAGCAGGTACTGGTATTATCTCCTTTACAATGCAGGCAGCTGACTCTGGGAAGGTGAAGTCACTTGCCCTGGGCTACGCAGCCAGTGTCACAGGAAGCCAGGACCCTGCCCTCAGCTGCCAAATGCTGTACTGCCTCTGAGGGGAGCAGAACTGGCACAATGGAGGTGCAGAGCCTGTGTCTGCTGCTCACTCCTTAAGAAAGGTATGGCAGGGGGTGGCCTCATGTGGACATGGAATGGCTCCTGAGTAGGCAGGCTCCTTCCTTGTTTCCAGGGGGTGGGATCTCCCTGGGCAAGGTCAGGGATGATGTCAGTACCAGAGACTGGCTCCAGGATATGGGACAAGCATGTTCCAGCAAGCCAGGGGAGCCAGAGGAGTCTCCAAGACCTGTCTTACAGGTTTCTCACAAGTACTTCACCCACAAAGCCAAATAGTAATGGGAGCGCTGGAGTATGTTTTGCTCCTGTGGTCAGGCTCCGGTGAACGCTGGGGCCGGGTTCAGCACTGCTTCCAAACATCTGAGCAGAAGGCAACTCAGCCCCTACACCCTCTCCCAACACACACACACACACACACACACACACACACACACACACACACACACAGGGCCACTGCACCAGGCAGTCTGACAGTGACAACCCCCTTTCCTTGAGGCTGTATGAACACCCGTGAATGCTCACCCAGCTGCCTTGCAGAGGGTTTTCTCCTTCCTGTAACATCTGCAGAGGTCTCATCTCTTTCCTCAATAAAGGGGCCTCTCTTCTCCTCTGGGACCATGGCAGTTCTCACCAGGAATACTTGAGGTTTCCCTGGCAACAGTGTCAGTGTGGGACACTGAGAGGGGGCAGGTGAGGGAATGAGTCCTGGGCTTGAAAGTTGACCTCCAACAGGGGACGTTGAAAAGACTCAAAGCTCTCTCTAGCAAACCTTCCCATTTCTCCCCTCTTTGCCAAACCACATCCTCAGTGGTTCCAGGTACTCCTTAAGCAAAACTGACTCCTATCAGGTGCTGCTATTCTGTGCCTCTTAGCACCTGTTCACACTTCTCACGTGGCCCCAGGGGGCACAGCTGCAGGGTGCCAAGCAAGTGACAGTCTCTCCAGCTCTGGGCTCCTTGGCCTGGGCACAGCCTCACTCCCATCACACACGGAACCTCACAGGCCTGCGGATGCACTTTGTGAAATACCGTGAATATGAGGCATTTCTAGATCTCTCTCACTCCCTCCAAAGAGCTGGGCTCTGCACCCAGGCTGATGTGAAGTAAATCAGCAACGAAAGAAAGGGGCTCTATCACACTTAATCAGAGATGGCAACAATTGCCCTTTCCCCAGCCCCAAGTTCAGCTGTGAGATGCCTGATGGCGTTGATCACTTGAGACAGTTATCCCTGATGCTGGCCTAGGGCAGCCAACAACTTGCCCACTTGGGCAGAAGCCTGGGTAGGTGGGAAGGTGTGAAGAAATGATTTCAGTGCTGATTCCTGCTCTGAAAAAAGAAGGCGATATGTTAGAGAAGCAGGACCCAGATGATGGGCTGAGGAAGAAGACATACTCAGCCAGAAGCCTGGGTCTCTCCCCAAATTCTGGGTGGCCCTGGGCAGAGGACTTTACCTCTTGAAGCCCCCGTCTCCACATGGAGAGAACAAGTGTTACATGAATAATGGTCATCGTCCTGTCTCGTGATAACGCTTAGCTAGATTCTCTTTTTGAATAGAAGCCTCTGCATCTGTTAGGGCTGACTTCCAAAAGTCAACTAGTGTTCCGAGTGTGGACTGTTTGATGTGACTCAAGCCTGCAGGCAGAAAAGTTTATTATATCAGTTCAATCAAGAAAGGTATACAAAAAATAAGTGAGAGCAAGGCTCCCCTTCAAGTGGATGTTTTCTGGAGTGAGTGTTGGTTTACCTCAAACACGAGATTTGTCACAGAACAATAACACCTTCTGCTGATCAAAGTACTTTGACCTTTGATCCTAAGTGCCCTGATCAGATATGGTGGACATATTACCCTGTATTATAGATGAAGATATTGAGACACAACTCAGAGATGGAGGATGAACCAAGAACCCAAGTCTGATAGTGTCAGAAAAGCTCTCCCTTGCTTGCCATGTATTATTTAATACCAAGGGAAAATAAGAAAATAATAAGCATCTTGGGTTTTTAATCACAAGTGCTGTTAATAAGATGAAAGAAAAGGAAATTTAAAATATAGATTTATATCTTCAAATGTTCTTAAAAAATAAATAAAGGAGCTGGGTTGCTCCAGTTATTAGGCGCTCCGCCCTTCCTCTCTCGCCTACGAAGCCGGAGCTTCCCTGTGCTGGTCTCTTAGGTGGACCCACACGTTCCAACCGATACTGGTTGTCAGTTTCATTGGGAAATTAGTTGCTCAATAGGTATTAAGGTCTCCGTACTATTTCAGCACAAAGATGAAGTAGCAATGATTCTGCTAGATGTCTTTATAAAAGGAGCTACATAACTGGAACATTTCCCTCTGTGTCTCTTTCTATCTGGGTCCCCTGGACTTGGCGTGGGCTGGGGGTGGGTGTGCAGTGCTGGGGGGAAAGGTGCTTGCCCGGCTGCCCTGCAGGGAAGGAGAGGATCCTCAGTCTGTCTGAGGGCTGAACCAGAGAGAGACAGAGTTGATCACATTTCTCAGTTGGAGAGTGACAGAATGTATTCCTTACATACAGGCAGAGGTGAAGGGGGCTCCTGGGAATTGATGGGGATCAAGAGGAGTTTTTCTTGAGAAAATCACTGTGGGGACTCCAAGACAAATGTCCCTTCACAGTCTTGGGTCTCACTAACGAAGTACTTGAGGACAATGCCCAAGGGCCAAGCTCTTGGTCTACATAAGACTCTGCCACTTAGAGCAGTGGGATTTCCTTCCAAAGAACAAACAAGACAGTGGGCTGGGAAGATTCCCAGACTGGATTTCTGTGCTTAGGCCTGACTCTTAGTAAACCTGCAAGCTTGGCCATGTTTGCAGTTTTCAGCCAGCCCTTGTACGTCCTTCTACCCCTGAGCATCTTCAGGGGTTGGACTGCTCGGGCCACCCAATGTCCTCCAGTCTCCCCATGGCCCTCAGGCAAGACTACCCTGTGAACGTAAACCAACACTCAGTCCTTCCCTGCATCTGCACAGAGAACCTTGGACTTCATGATAGAATGGAATCAAGCTAGAGAAGGGTTCTGCGGGACAGGAAGCCATTTCCTCACCACTTAAGCCACACTTGGAACATCATTTAATAAACAAGTCTCACCACCACCTGTGTGCCAGGTCCTAAACACAACCAACCCAGTTCCTTGATTTCTCGAAGCCACAGGCAGCTGGCCACTTCCTCCATCTATTGATTTGTTGAAAGCCCTGGATTGGGCATTTGATGACACCCATGGTTCTACCCTGGTAAAATTCCACTCAATTCTAGCTCCACCTGACTCCCACTAGTACTGGCCTGTGGGACAAGAGTAGGACAGCAGCCTCGAGAGAGGGAACAGGAACACCAGACATAGCGATCTCACTCCTCTAGGGCTGCTGTGTCCCCTGAGGAGGCTCCCTTCCCAGCCTCAGGCTCTATAAATTGCAGAAGCTATCTGGTTCCCTCAGTGTGGCCGGGGTCTCTGTGAGAATCATCTGACAAAAACCTTCTGGGCCAGGAGAGGCTGGCAGGCCCCATGGCCCCAGGGAGTACACTCCAGCCTCTCCAGGGCGGGGCCCTACCTCTCCAATTCCTGCATTTCTGGTCTGCTGCTGGTTGGTCCCTCCCGGGAGGAGGATTTTGCCCGAGGACATGGGGTGGGTGGGGAGCCTGCCTCCTCCCTCGCACCAATTGCAGAAAAGGAGGGGTTCCCACCCCATGGCAAGGCTGCCATCCGAGCTCTGCCCTCACACAGACACAGCCTCGTCCCCAGCTCTGACGGAAGCCCTTTGAGCTGGTTGGCAGCAAGCAACATGGCAGAGGAGCTGTCTGAAGAGCAGGTGGCTGAGTTCAAGGCGGCCTTCACCAGGTTCGACAAGAACGGGGATGGCACCATCAACGTGCAGGAGCTGGGCGAAGTCCTGAAGGCCCTGGGCCAGAACCCAACAGAGGAAGAGCTGAAGAATATCATCTCCCAGTTGGACACGGATGGCGACGGCGCCATCAGCTTCCCGGAGTTCCTGGCAGCGATGGTGAAGAGGATGAAGTCCTGGGGCGGTGAGCAGGACCTGAAGGAGGTGTTCCGAGCCTTCGACCTGGACGGGGACGGCCATATCACCATTGACGAGCTCAAGCAGGCCATGGTCCGGGTGGGGCAGAAGCTCACCCAGGAGGAGCTGGAGGCCATGATCCAGGAGGCAGACCTGGACAAGGATGGACGGGTGAACTATGAGGAGTTCTCGCGCATCCTCAGCCAGAAGTGAGGCCCTGGGCTGGCCCGCTTCCTCTGCCTGACTCTGGTTCTGGGGTTCCTGCTTGTGCACTGGGATGTAAAGGGAAAGTCTGGGTGGTGGGGCCCCTGGCCTCTCTTGGCCTGGGTTATGGGCTGTTGGGACCCCCTCTGTGCCTGGGGGAGCTGGGGCTGCCCCTTACCTCACAGGGCTGTTGTGAAAAATCCCAAAGCCAGGTGGTGGCCCAAATAAAAGGAATGTGAACTCTGCTGCTGCTTGAATGTTCGAAGTGTCCCCAAAGGCGGCATGTGAGATTCTTTTGAGTTTCTACCCTTTTCAATTGTTCCCAGTAGGAGAACCAGCCTGCACAGGACAGATGTCTCTCTGTTGCCTCCCCTGTGATCCTGCAGAGAAGAAGGGGTGTGGTCGTGGTCTGGGGGTGGTCAGGGTGGAAGAGACATGGTTCTTTGCCTGAGCTTCTGGATCAGGACAGAGCATGGACCCCAGAGCTGAGCTGGGACACTGCCTACAGCACAAACAATAAAGTTTACCATCCTTTGAATACAGCCAACTGTATTTTTTAAAATGTGTGTGTGTGTGTGTGTGTGTGTGTGTGTGTGCTGTGTTTGAGATGCAGGGGTGTGTAGATTTATAAACTACAAAGGTGGAGGTGGCCTCACTGGAATGAAAGCAGGACAGTTGGGAAGCAGGGAAGACAGAAGTGCTGTGATGGGCAAAGGGATGGTGGCACTTGTGGTGGGGCTGCTTGCCAGTCAGATCCTAGGGAGATCTGGGGTGTTTCTAGTGGAGAGCCAGCCATCTGTGAGAAGTTTCCTTCCTCTTCTGCTCCCACCCCAAGACCTAGCCCCTTGTTGTTGCCCCTTGAAGGCCCCTCTGTGAGTTGGGGGCTCTGAAGTTGCTCCCAGGCTGTGGGTGTGTTCCAGGGGAGCCGAGGAGGGTCAGAAAGATGGAGATAGACGATAAGTGTCTGCTGGCAGCCGCCTAGCCCCCCTGATGTCAGGAGAGCTGCCATTTGAACTTGGATTTATCATATCGCCATGTGGTTGTTAAAAATTAGATCCGTTTGCAGCTGCTTGTCACAGTTCTGAATTTCCGAGGCTCCCTCATCCTGGTTCTCAGAGACAATTTAGTCTGAGCTCATCTTGCACATGAGGAAACTGAGGCCCAGTGAGGTTAAAGGACCAGTCAGCGTTGTCTGCAGCCAGCTCTGTGGCCCTGGGTGCCATTTAGTGAAGGGCTTCTGCTTCCCCTTTTGTGAAATGAGTTCCCTTTTGTTCCTCTTTGACTGAATGAAATTTGAGCCCAAACTGTCAATGATAACTGACTTTATCTTATCCTGGTTTGTGTCACATCAGTGGTTCTCAGCTCAGGGTGGGGAGAGGCAGAACCAGCTTTCCCTGGGGGTTATTGTAAAACTACACCACTTGCCCGCCCCCTGCACCACCCACCCCCTCATTTGAGCACCTGTGGAGGGGGTGGGAGAGTGGACAGGTCAGCAAGATTGGGCTGCTGCATTGATGACCTTTTTCTTTTATTTTCCTCCATTTGGTATTTCCAGCAGGTCACTCCAGTCTCCCATGACCCCCACACACTGCTGCCTGGTTCATCCTAATGGTTCAAATTTTTCCCTCAGAGTTTGGCCACATCCCTTCCAGATTGTGGCCTGTGGTTGGACACATAAGGGAAGGTCCTGGGCTTGAGGGCTGGGTGGTGGCCAGTGGGCTGGGGGAACTATGAAGGAAGAAGGGAAGAAATTCTCAGGTCCCCAAGGGCCCTGAGGAAGGGCGGGGATGGGCTGGGGAGGCAGGTGTCTACCTATATCTGGAGATAAAGACTTGGGTAGAGATAAGGAAATGGGGGCAGAGGTAGGCACAGGCCTGGTGGGGTGATGGGGGGGGGCGCAAAAGTGCTCCAGCATCCAGGATGAGGGTGGTTCCCTCCAGAAAGTCCCTGTCCTCTGAGGGACATAGGTCACAGCAGTCTGAGTTTCTGAATTAGTGATTCCTAAATGCCAAAGAGGTCCAAGATGAAGTTTCCCAGGCTGTGTGAAAATGAGAAAAATAAAGACTTTTTGACTAACCTAAATGGATTCAGTTTTTTAAATTCTGAGAATATGCTCTCTCCATATTTTTCATGTTAAATGTTCTTTCTTTCATAAAGCCACTTAATAGCAGACGATAGTTTTGTGGGGTTTTTTTTTATGTTCTTATTCTGAGAGTCCTACACGTGCCCAAAATTAATTCAGACATTTTAGTGGCCCACCAGGTCCAAATGTCTGAGAACAAGTGACTGTTCAAGTCTGTGGCGTGTAAAATGAATTTTTGTTTCTTTAAAAAAAGTGGGGAGTTTTTGACTTTGAAGAAATATTTAGCTCACACATGGAAACAGTGACCTCTAAGTTCAGGACCAATGTTTCCTCAGAGAGCAAGACACAGAGGCCCTCGATAGATGCCTTCATGTTTTCTTCCTTAAGCTTGCTGACAGCTCCATGGAAGCTAGCTTTGTTTTTCTCCATATTGTTGTATGTCTAAAATATGTTATACTAAAAATAATGCATGCAGTACATGGGAGATGAGAACTTACGGAGGGCTAGAGGGAGATGAAGCCAGCAGCCCAGGGACTGAGAAGATTTGGCTGGTATTAGAGACTGGATGTTGGAGGCTTCTCACCAATGAGCTGCCCTGAAAAGGACAGCTCAAAAAGAGACCCTGAAAAGGGTTTGTTTGATGAGGCCTCCAGGCAAGAAGAAGGCAGCACAAACGTCTCTTGATCTACTGCCTGAGGAGAACAGAAAGAGAATCTGGGTCCCAGAGAGGAAGTGATGTACAGGAGGTCCTGAGTGAGACGAGGACCTGGAATGGATTTAAGGGGTCTGAGGGCCGTCCCCTCCGGTGACCCTCACACATCACCTGTGGCCCTGCCCCAGGAGGAGCTGGCCCTGAGGAGGGGGTTGGGTGGAGGGGGCTGGTGGGGACCCACAGGGCAGAATGTCTTTTGGAAGCTGGGAATCCTGAGTTTTAGTGACTCTTGTCACGCTGACTCTGCAGGAGACACACAGCAGGTTTTAGTGCCAGCTCCAAACTTCCCTGAAGGCCTCTGAGGGCTGAGGTGGCCCCCACTCCCTCACGCAGAGTCCCCGCAGCCGCTGTCCCAGCCTGGGACACCGAGGAGAGCGAGGAAGTGCGCAAGAAGCCTCTGAGGAGCCAACACGGCTTTAGGGCACTTCAGGGAAACTCAATTCTCTGAAAGCAACTTCTCTGAAAATCAGTTTGCCAAGACTAGTTCTGCACATGGTCCATTTGCTGCTATTGCCCAATTTACAAAAAAATTATCTTTACAAACACCTTATAAGAATTACAGAGGTGTGTGGGGTGAGATGTGTTAACAGTTTTTGAAGATTTCTCTCAAGTGTTCTCTGTCCAGTTTAATATTTTAGTTAGTTTTACATGTTGGCTTGATAAATTATTTTATTGCAGTCAGTTCACATAAACATTATGCTACAACCTGACAAAGAAGAAAGTTCCCTGTTTTTGTTTGTTTGTTTTTCTCCATACATGGTATCCATGATTTGGGGGAAGGAAAACCGATTCATTTCAAGATTGCATAGTGGTAAATGTCTCTGACATCAAGGATTTTATGGATTATAGATAGGGTGCATTTCTCTCTTCTAACAGATTGTCAATAGAGACTGTTGCTTTAGTGTTTCCTTTAATTCAGAGATTATTAAGTGGCTTGGTCAAATGGATATTTGTGTGTATTTTTAAGTATTTGTAAATGCTTTGTGTCTGAAATACAAGTCATGCACAAACTGATTCAGGTGAGCAGCACTGAACTGATAAATCTGTTGGAATTGGTTGGAGTGAAAACACAACTAATTTAAACTAAAACAAAATGTTGTCCCAATTCTTCCAGATGTTAATCAGTACATTGATTTTAGAGGAATTACTCTACTGGTCAAAACAGATGTTTCCAACTTCATATACTAAAAAATACCTTTTCTTCATTGAATTTCCCTGGATCTTTTAAATCCTAATTTATAGCTATTCCTTATGGGCCTGATGAACCCATTCCTCTTTGAAGGTCCATATCAAATGCCACCTCCTCCAGGAAGCTTTCCAGAACAGGGCCAGCACATTGTAAGTTCTTGATACGTGCCCTGGGAGACAGTGACTAGATCTCTGCTCCCCCCACCCTGGCCTTTTGTACAGTCCTCATCAAAGCGGACCTTACATTGAAGTTCCTTTTGAACAAGGCCTAGCCTCCTTCCTCAGAACCCAAATGATAAAGTAAAAACCATCAACATTACACCAGATTAGGAAATCTGAGTGCAGGGGGTGTAGACTCCTGGCCTGTGGTTGATTTAGCACCAACCCTCCTACCACCTGCACTAGATACTGGCTCCCTCCCCCATGAGGTATCACCTCCAGCTGCAGAGATGGCTTCCGGAGTGCCCTGGGAGTAAAAGGCATCTCTGCAATGTCACACTCACTGGGAAGGGGGAAGGCCCCAGGTGTGGCTGAAGAGGGATAGTGCCTCTCTGCTGCCCTGTTTTTATGAAAACAGCCCCCGTGAGACCATAAGATTCCAACAGTTCTGTATTAGTTAGGGTTCTCCAGAGTGACAGAACCAATAGGACATACAGAGAGATAGAAGGGGAGATTTATTATACAAATGAGCTCAGCTGAAAAGTCCCAACTGTGCCATCCGCAAGTAGGAGGCTCAGGAGAGCCAGTGGTATGGCTCAGTTCAAGTCCCAAGGCCTGAGAACTGGGGGGCCGATGGTGTGGGTCCTGATCTGAGTCAGAAGGCCTGAGACCCAGGAGTTCTGATGTCCAGTGCAGGGGAAGATGGATGTCCCAGCTCCAGCAGAGAGTGAATGCTCCCGTCCTCTGCCTCTTTGTTCTGTTCGGGCACTTGGTGGATTGGTGATGCTCACCATATTGAGGGAAGGTGCAGTGTGCTCTGCTCGGTTCACTAGTTCAAATGCTAATTTTATCCAGAAATACCTACACAGACACCCCTACAAATAATGTTCACCAGCTACCTGGGCATCCTTAGCCCAGTCAGGTTGACATAAAATTAACCTTCACAAGTCCATTCCCTCTTGATCTAGAAATACAGAGATTCTAGGGCATGTACCTGTAGGACAGACAAAGATTTAGCTATAAGATCATTTGGAGCAGTTTATAAGATTTCAGGTCAAGGTCAAGATAAAGATCCCCCTTCTACCCTGGAAAGTCATCAAGAGCAGATTGTCAATAGGCACAGGAGCTGTATGTTCCAGAGTGTCAGGAACAATCTAGGTAAATTATTCCTGTCCTCTCTTCTCTGTAAACTAGCCCAGGTTCTAAGTTTTGAGTCATTAAATGTGGCCACCCTATGCCTCTTTCACTGGGGCTATGCAGGGTCACCCTCTAGAGGGAGCAGAGGCGGCTTTTCCCAGTCTCACACCTATGTAGTCAGGGCCTGCCTTCACCTCCTTGCCGCCCAGCCTGCAGATGACCTCACCTGCCCCTCCCTGCACTTCTCTCTGGCTTTACTATAATCTGGGGAAGGGCCCAAATGTCTCACTCTGCGAGCTCCTTCTTGCTTATCTGCAGTTCTTCCCTGTCTTGTTGTATTCTGGTCTCTTTCCCTACTGCAGATGGTCCTCGCCCGCAGGCGACTGGCACCCACTAGCTTTCCAGCCTGTGCCTGCCCTTTGTTAGCACTCAGCAGTTCTCGTTCTGGCTGCACAATTACAGCACTCAGAGTGCTATCAAAAAACCGTGTGGGGGCCCCTCAGTTAGTCTGGGCTCCCTGATTTTCTGACCCCCAGTTGGTGGGTGGCCCAGGCTTGGTTATTTCCTTTAAGCTCTCAGGTGCTTGTGGGCAAGGCTGAGAAGGCAAGAATAAAAGCACTGCGGTGACTTGTCCCTGGAAACCATGACTACAAGGTGCCCATGCCCCCTGGGCATGTGGGCACAGCTCGGGGAGGATCCAGAGAGTAAGCACCCTGCTCTAGAGATCCCCACAGTGGGAGGCTGCACAAATCAAGTCTGAATCACTTTGGGAACAAATGATGCTCTGCTTGGTGACCTGCCAGCCCCAATACCTACTCTGCCACCCAGAGACACTTGGTGCCAGGAGCTTCACCAACCTGAGAACTCCTGCCTTTCTACCTGGTTGATCTTTGACTCAAATGGAAGTCAAATCCTGAGGAAAGGAATGGCAGTGCTTTTGGGGAACTGTGTTTTCCCCAGCCCAGAGCCTGGTGGTCACAACAGTGCGGTAGAGGTGCTAATGGTGGTGACACACTCACTCACTCACTCATTCACTCATCCATCCACTCATTATTCATTCCATGTTTCCTTGAGCCACCTACCTTATTATGGGTCTATGAAGACATGGAATGAGATGTCACACCAGCTTCTGTCCTCTAAGGAAGATGAGACGACTGGACTTTTAGAAACTCGAAGTAACCCAACCTTCCTTTATACTTGGGATGGAACCAAGGCCACCAAGGGATGGGCTTCATCAGAGTTCCATAAATGACCATGTGCAGAGACAGTGGGTGGCAGGTGTCACCAGTGTGCACAGCAAAGGGCAGAGATGCTGAGGTTGTGGCCCCGGGCTCTGTATTGAGGGTGGGTGAGGCTATCAACAAGTGAGAGGACGCTCTTGACAGAGGGAACCAGGAGAGTAAAAGTATGGCAGTGGGGACATGCACTGCGTTTGGGGACATCCACACTGCCTGGGAGGCCAGGGAGATGTTGGAGCCTGTTACACAGGAGGCCTGACTGCCAGGAGTTTGGCATTCTTTTCAAATTCCATTTGAGCCAGTTACCAGCTGTGTGACCTTGGGCAAGTTAGTTACACTTTCTGTGCCTCAGTTTCCTTACTTGTTAAGTGGGGTGGGAGCTGAAATAATAATAATATCTCCCTCAATGCTGTTGGGAAACTTAAGTGAGTGATACAGATAAAGTGCTAAGAGTAACGCCCAGAACCGCTTGTTTCATGTAAGTAATAAAACTATACTCATATGTATTATCAGCGCATTTTGTTTTCCAGAAGTTGAGATGGAAACTCACAGTAGGGCTTTTAATCAGAGGTGGAAAATTGTCAGAACTGTGCTGTGGGAAGACTGTCTCAGCAGTGCTGTGCAGGGTGAGTGGGAGCAGAGAGACAGGCCCTGGAGGAGGCTGATCCAATGACCTGAGCCTGGGCTAATGAAGGAGGGACAGGTAGAACAGGGCGAGGCTAAGGGGAAGGTTGCTGCAGGTGTGCCAAGCTGTGAGCCAAGTAAGCTCTGGGCTTGGGGCTGAGGCTGATTTCACATCTCCCCCAGCCCTAGGAGGACAGGAGGGGAGAGAAGAGAAATAAGGTGTGTGTGCTCATGTTCCTTGAGAGAAGAGCAGAACGGGGTTCACCGCCCACCACAAGGAGGAAGCCCTGGGAAGACTGTGGCAGGGGAGGGGTGGGCTGGCTTGGGGCACCAAGGTGAAGGTAGACTGGACCATAACAGACCCAGGTTCTTTTCTTTCCCAGTCCAGGGGCTCAGGCCAACTTCACCAGTGGCCTTAGAGGGCTTGGCATTATGAGTTCTAGAAGCAATCATGCAATCAGTTTGGTGAGGTGTTAGTCATGACAACTGTAGATGGGAAGGGGAAAGGAGGGGAGGGGAGAAAAGCTGACCTTGGTGCTGACCTTGAGTAAGACCTTGGGTAGAGCTTCTTGGCTGTGGGTTTCTCATTAGCAACACCTCCTTCTCTGCAGACTTTATTGAGTTGTTGTAAGAGTTAAAACCATGGATGTGGTTTTGGATGTGGTGAAATACGGTGCAGATGCACCTGTAGGAGGCACGCGTCTTTCCTCAGGCTTCTGTCTCCCTACAAGTGTTGTTAGAGTCTCGGGGCTTCTGACTGGGCCTGGGATGATGGACATTTCTCACTGTTCCATCTCTGGGTGGGGCCTGATCAGTCCACGGGGCTGCTCTGCTTCCTTCGAGGGTTTTTCCATGAGGCAGAGGGGATTTCCGGTCAGGAACCCCCATGGTATCTGTCAGGGCCAGAGGGGAGGGAGGCTGGAAACAGCCCATTATCTCTCCCAAAACAATGCTGGTCCCTTGTCCTGTGGGCTGGTGCTGGAAAACAAACCAGGCTCTTTTAGACTGGAGGACTACATTCATGTGTTTTAATTATTGCAGGGGGATGTAACCAGGGGCTGGGAAGGAGAGGGAGAAAGAAATGGAGAACAATAAATAATTAACTTGGAAGCTCTGAAAGGGACCCCAGAGACCTTCAAATCCATTGCCTGCCAGAGTCTTGGACCTGTACCGGGGCTGATACTGGAGGTGATTTTAGGCCTTAAGCTGGCCAATGTAATGAAGAGAGCAGACCTGCCTTTCCGAGACTGAAGTGTCCAGGCTGGATTGATTAACATGGTTTTGTTCTGAGAACATTGTTATTGTTTCCTTCTTTTCATAGAAAGGGAAGCTTGTTTTCCACTTATAAAAGTGACATGAAATGGTCATTTCAAATACATTTACTAAATGCTGAACATGTAGATAAAAAAATATCAGGTAGAGAATAGTACAAAAATGCAAAATTGTGGTGGTGGCTCTCACATGACTAGACCTTTAGAAACACGATGTAACCCAACCTTCCTTTATACTTGGGAAGGGACCAAGGCCACCGAGGGATGGGCTTCTCCAGCATTCCAGGGGAGGAAAGCAGGGTGTGATGGGGACAGGGTGTGATGGGGACAAGGTGTGAGGGAGTTGGAGGAGGGGAGAGACAGAGAACACACAGAGACTTTACCTGCCGGGTGGGTGTGGGTGGAGGGAGAGGAGCCCTGGTGCTTTGGTCCTGCAGGCGGCCTTCCTCCTGTGGCTCCCACACCTCGGGAAGGGACACAGCACTGGTCCCCTGCTGTTCTTCTCAAGCCCCAGTGGGCTCAGGACCAAAATCTGGCTGCGGCCACAGAGGGAGCCTTTTAAAGATACAGCTTCCAGATCTTCTGATTGGTTTCACCAAGGGTTTTCAAAAATTCCTTGAGGCCTCAAAACTTCTGTTTTTGTTCATCAAAAAAAGTACCATGACCTGTAGATTTCTATCAGCCCAGAGAGAGACAGAGAGGCAGGGGACTGTTAGAGGGACTGACACTATCTGTCCTGAAAGAAGGAAAGAAGAGAGCACTTCTTGTCCTAGACCAGCAAAGCTAGAGAATGAAGGTCAAGGTCAGTAACTTTGGGAGGGATTTGGGATAGACATGCAGGAAGTGCTGTTGACATGAACAGATGATAGCAAACAAATCACCTAGTAAACCTGTGTGGGTTCTAAAGCCAGGGGTTTGGGTTACTGGAAGCTTCTAGTGTATATAGAAGGCCAGTGTGGAAGTACAGAGGGAGAGTGCTTTCCCCAAGATCCTTTGCATCTTATTCTTCTGCTGTGCTCCCACCACAAGTGGAAACACAGCTGTCAGAGGCTGGCAGACACCCCAATTTTCCCTGGAGCTGCATCTCCAGAGACTGGAGCAGGAAGAATGGGACATCTCCAAGGACTGGGTGGTGAAAATCCTGCCCAGGTTCCTTGGGGGTAGGGTAGAAAGGTATGTGGTTGAGCTTAGGGGTCCTCTGGGGACCACCCAGGCAAGACCTTGGGAATATTATACAGATTCTGAGGGGCAGTGCTACCCAGGCTGGACTTTGAGTTGGGTCCCAATGAAATGCAAGAGCTACCAGGAGGGAGGAAGGACAGGCTGTTTCCTGCGGGAGCTGCATGTGGCGATGGGCTCTATTGCAGACCTGTGCCTGCCACTCCAAGAAGAGCATCCAGAGCGTGACTTCTGATTTGCAGCTAATATTTGAAACCTCCATTTGTTATCTCAGCCCATGGCATCTTGACATGTACAGCACGTGCATCCCTATCACAGTCCTGTTGGGGGAGGGCTCAGCTGCCTTGGGTCACCATCAGTCTCTTTGAGATGTCTGCTGCACCCCCGCCCCACTCTCCACAGTAAATTTGAAGAATACTTAGCCTATGACTTGAGGCCAGGCCATTTTAACTCCTACTCTGAGAATCAGTGAAAATACCTCTCTGGCCTCTTTCTTGTGATGCAGTAACAGAAGAAGCTTAACACCATGAAAATAAAGTTAATAAGCTGGAGCAATGAGGCATTTGGAGGATGCACAGAATTAAAATTGGGAGGAAAGGAGGTGGAAGAGGGTATGGGGGATAAATGGTAATGGAAAAAATATAATAAAAAATAAAATAGTCGCACAAAAAGTAAAATTGGGAGTTAAGCACAATGATCGCAAAACTTCTGTGGTCTTTCAGAACACAGGCTGGTAGAGCCCACTTCATGGCCAGTTGATGAGAGCAGTCTTCCCAGTGTCTCTTGACTACAGGAGAGGGGATGTGTAGGCCAGTGGAGTTCCCCATTTGGTCCCCTGCAACCATTTGCTCACCTCAGCCCAAGGACCAGCTGCATGGGGGGTGGGGGAGATGGGTGGTGTGTTGGGTGGTGGGATGTAGGCAGAACGTGGATGTGTGGGCTCAGCACATGCCAGCTCCCTCCCAAAGAGTAGGGGTGGGGTTGCAGATGGTAGATACCTAATAAATGGTAGTGTTTATTGTTTGTGTTTTTGAACCACTACGTTCGCATCTTTGACAAATCTTGCGTGGTTATTATATATCCAGGATTTGGACAAGTCAATTTCCCCTACTGTGAAACTAAGAGAGGTTGAGTAAGACTGGGCATTCAAGGTCAGCTTATTTGCTTGGTATCCTGGGATGTAAGATTCAGGGACAAAGAGCAGCAGGCCACAGGCCTCAGACCTCAGACCACAGCTACGCCTGGTCGATGTTTGTGTGACCTACTCCTCTGCTTCAGGGCCCTGGAGAGCCTTGGTTTCTCTTCCTGAAACTTATTTGTTCTTTCTGGTTTGGTCCAAGTCCCAGTGTACTGATGAGCTCCTGCTGGCCTGGTTATCCCATGACTCTCCCCACAACAGTTGCATAGGCTGTAACTATTCAGTGTGACAGTGGGGAATTGTAACCCAGTCCACTGTTCCTTTGACACTGTTTCAGTAAGTGCTGACTGTGACTAATATGTAGCTTGTAGATAAACAGCATGTTTGTATAAGAATTCTAGGAACTAACTTCAGAAGATACAGACTCCGAACTTCAGTCGTCCCAGCTCTGGGATACTTGCTGACCTTCAACCATAAAACCAGGATGATGCACACCAGACCATCACTTGACCAGTCTCGAGGTCCTTATTGGAATGGACTGTGCTTGTTTGCACATAGAGAACTTGTCAACCCCTCCCCTTGATCTATTTGTTCTGCTTTTGCTCTCCCTCCTTATAAAAACCTCTGCCTGCACTGAGAAGTCAAGATAGGCTTTGGGCCATCTTCTCAGGTGGCCGGCACTTGAATAAACCTTTCTTTTTCACCAGCACATGTTTCACGAGTTTGGCTTTAGTTTTGGGAGGCAGCCAGGCTGTCAGTCAGTTATATTAGGACTTGCATTAGTTATCTATTGCTGCATAAAATTGTATAAAAACATTGTGGCTTAAAAATAATAAACATGCATTATGTCACCATTTCTCTGGAAGCAGCTTAGCTAGTGTTCCTGTGTTGGCATCTTTCATGAAGCCCCAGTCAAGAAGTCAGAAGGCTCCATCTGGGGCAGGTGGGTCTGCTTCCCCAGGGGCTGCCGCACAGGTGGGCAAACTGGTGCTGGCTGTGGCAGAGGGCTCAGCTCCTCCTCCCCTGACCTTCTCCATATGCCAGCTTGAGTGTTCTTACAACATGGCATCTTCCTCCAGAGTGAGTGACTGAAGGCAGGGCAAGGCAGAGCAATGCAGAGAAGGAAGTATTAAATTGTCACATCCATCTTACTCTATTGGAAGGCAAGTTGCTGGGCGTTGTTGGGTCAGTGTGTCTTCCCTCAGGTGCTCTGATTTCAGAACCTCCCAGAACCAGTGGAAAGTTTTGCATGCTTTGAACATGTACCATTAAGCAGGCAGATGCCAAACACTGTGCTTGTTTGCCAGTTACCGCAACAGAGCAACTCAATGGAAAATTCTTGGGACCATCAGCTCCAGGGAACTTGGCTGTAAGCTAGAACAGCAGAGAATGATAGAAATAGTTTCCATTTGTGGAAAAGATTGTTTCATACTTCTTGCCTGTAGGCAAACAGTTTCGAGGTTTTAGGGACCCCCTCCCCAGTTGCTGTCAGGTGGGGATGTGCAGGAGTGTGTATTTATATGCCTGTGTGTCACTTTCCTTTGTTTTGGAAAAGTACGTTTGCCACTGGGACCGGCAGGCACACATAGGCCTAAGAGAACAAGTGTGACTCACAGGCCTGACTGTGCCGGCAAGTCTAAAGGCTGTGTTGAGTTTTCAGCTACATCTGCCACCCTGCAATATGTGCTATACCTTTGATACTCTGGAAAAGTAATACGCTATTTACTGTATGTGTAGTCTTGTGGTCAGCTTCACTGTCTTAAATGACATATTCCTTTGGGGCTGAGACAGTGCTAAGCTGTCCCTCCTGTCCCGGGCATAGACATAGCACACAGGCATCTGAAACATGACAGAAACCAGGGGAAGAAAGTGGGGCTGCAGCTCCACTCTGTGCCTAGTTCTCTGATATCTACAGCATGGACCCTGGGGTACCTCCTGCCTTTTGCCATTTCCCCTTCTCTCTCACCATGGCCCCTTGAGGTTTGTTCCTTCCCCTTCCCCAGTCCCCGCAGGTTCCATGTGTGTCTCTGGACAGTTGGGTGGAGGAGAGCTGTGGGCTGGGCTCGTACCTGGACATCACCCAAGATGGAGAGAACCTATATGGCCCCGGTGGGCAGGGGTGTGTTGGGGGCTGGAGTGGATTCTACCAAGAGAAGACAGACAAGGTCTCTGCCTGATGGTTGGCAAAGGTGAGTGATGTCAGATAACAGACGCTTTTCCAGCCCTGCAGCAGCTTCCAGGAGTGGAAGAAGGCCTGACACCAACTTTTCAAGTCATTTTCAAGTTATAGTTTAAACTGCAGAGAATGGGCCTGGAGGGGAGAGAAACAACCCAACCAAAGGGGTGCAGCCTGATCCTTCATGATCTCATCACTCAACCTGGCTGGGCTGTGGGGAGGGCTGGAGCTGCAGCTCTGGGCCTACTTCTGGGTGGTAGGGGAGAGGGCCCTGCTTCTGACTCCCACCACACTTTCTCTTCTACCAGCAGGCATAGGAGAAAAGAGATGCAGATGTGGTTGGCCTTGGTCCGTCAACCCCAAGTTAGTTGGAAACAGAGTCCAGTTAGTCCCAGACTCAACTGGGAGGGACAAAAACACAGGGGGTGTTGCTGTTGACATTGGGATGTAGAATGACACTGTCACTCTTTTCCCCCTACTCCCACTTGCTTTGTCCCTACTTGTGAAGCGTGGGCCCTACAATTACATTTATGTCTTGGATTCTGATTCTTTGGCAGTTGGAGGTGCAGTCTGCTCTGGCCAGCTGGGCCTGGGGTTAGACTCGGACCTTTGTATGTATGATTTCTCTCACGTAGCTACAGTCTGGGAGTGGGGGCTGTGGCCCCCACACCCAGACAGGCTCAGGTCACCATGCTAAGCGTTTACATTCAATGTCTGTCTGTAGAATATGTACAGTATTATTTCAGTTTTGATCTCTAGATATGAATGATGTGTACTCCTAATGGTGCATTTTGTTTTCTGGGTCTGGGTAATTTTTTTTTTTTTAAACAGACTTTGTGTTTTGGAGCATCTTTAGATTCACAGCTAAATTAGGTGCACAGTACACAATTCCTATATTCTCCCAATACCACTCTCCAACACTTCACCTATTATCAATATCCCAAACCAGATGGTACATTTGTTGTAACTGATGAAACTACACTGACATCAGGATCACCCAAAGTCCGTAGTGGACATTAGGGTCCACTCTTGGTGTTACATATTCTGTTGGATAAATATCTAATGACATGTATCCACTACTAGTGTCACACACAGTAGATTCACTGCCCTAAAAGTCCTGTGCTCCACCTGTTCATCCCTCTCCACCCCGAACTCCTGACAACCACTGATCTTTTTACTGTTTCTATAATTTTGCCTCTCCCAGAATATCAGAGTTGGAATCATATAGTATGTAGCCTTTTCAAATCTGCTTTTTTCACTTAATGTGCATTTAAGTCTCCTCCATGTCTTTTAGTGGCTTGCTGGTTCATTTCTTTTTAGCGCTGAATAATATTCCATTATCAGGATGAACCAGTCTATCCACTCACCAAGGACATCTTGATTCCTTCCAAGTTTTAGCAATTATGCATCAAGCTGCGGGTTTCTGAGTGTATGTTTTCTGAGTAAAGATCAGAGTAAGTAGCTGGATCGTGTTTGTGATTTGGTAAGGAACTGCCAAGATGTCTTCCAAGCGGCTGCACCATTTTGCCTTCTCCCAGCAGTGACTCAGTTTCTGTTGCTCCATATCCTCACCAGCATTTGATGTTCAGTGTTTTGGATTTCAACATTCTAATGAGTGTGTAATGGTATCTCATTGTTGCTTTAATTTGCAATTCCTTAACATGTGATATGGGCATCTTTCCATGCTTAATTTGACATCTGTGTATCTTTGGTGAGTGTCCAGGTCTTTTGCCCATTTTAAAATTGGCTTGTTCTTTTTCTTACTGAGTTTTAAGACTTTTCTTTGTATATTTTAGGTAATAGTCCTTTATCAGATGTGTTTCTTACAAATGTTTTTCCCCTAGTCTGTGGAATTGGGGTTTGAATGTCTTCTCATTCTCTTCAGGTAATTTATTGTAATTTTCTGAATTTTGCAAATATTTCATAATGAAAATGCATGATTTTTAGCTAAACGTAAAATGTTAGCATAAAAATTTAAAGCTCTGTTTTACTCTATTTTACCATGGCCTGATTTTTATATTAGAAAGATCACTGGCTGCCAGATGGAGGGTGGAGTGAAAAGTAGTGAGAACAGAGTGTGGGGGCCGGTTAGGAGGCTGTTGCTGTTCTTCACACCAGGGCTACTATAGCTAACACCAACTTGGAACAATGAAAGTGCTGGGCAGTGGTAGGGTTCTACATATATCGTAGACATGGCTTATCGATGGAGAGGTCACGGAATAAGAAGAATCAGATTAGATGGTCATGGTATTTACTGAGATGGGAAACTTTGGGGAGGTCAGGGTTGGGAATGAACAAGCAATAGTTCTCTTGGGTTGTGTCAAGTATGACATGCAGATTTCCAAGTGGGCATGTCCAATAGGCCACTGGGTAGTGAGTCTGGAGCTCAGGGACAGGTGAGAACTGAAGACATAAATTTGGTGGTTGTTGGGTGTTGGTAATCTTCAAATCATGGGAATGGGTCAGATTGTCCAGGAGCATAAAAAAGGAGGTCTGGGGACTGAGGACTAGGGTTTCCAACTTCAGAAATCTGGGAGAGGAGTCCAAAGGAGAGAAGATGCTAGGAAGGTAGAACAAGGAGAGATGTGCTGGCATAGGAGTTGGAGGAGTGAGGCATGATGGGTTTAGAGGAAGGTGAAGAGTCATGGTGCAGAACGAGCTGGGACTACTGAGCTGTGGTGTACGCTCAAGATGCCTGGGCCCAGGGGGAAGGACAAAGTCTTCCACCAAAGGTGGACTGCTGAATGATGGTAACCTGGAGTGGGGTTGGGACAATCTTGGGGTGACAAGCATACTTGGTTTAAAAGCCAGAATACAGGACTGGTACATAACTGCCTATCATCTCAGCTTTGTCACGTACAGCTGTGTGATCTTGGTCAAGTCACTTGATGTTTTATTTCAGATGCCTTGGATGGTGAGGGGATCAGACTAAATGCTGAGGCCTAATGTGGCTGAACTGTCTCTGCTTGTCCTGCTCAGTGGAGGGAGTAAAAACCTTTTTCCCTGCCCCCAGTAGTAGCTATGGAGGAATCAATTCTATGGAGGATTATCAGAATTCTTTAAATGTAGCTAATTTTGTCTTACTTTTGGTCTGCTCAATAGTACAGACATTATTAGATATTATAATGCTAGTTCCTTTCTTAAGAGGCAGGAATGTGGAAATTCTCAGGGTTGGGTTACATGGAGTTGCTTCATGGGGTGAACTGGAAACATACCTTTCTCAATACCTCATTGATACAGTTGTGGTTCCAAAAGGGGTACACTAGAGGGAGAGAAACGGGGGGAAAAAGTAGAGGAGGAAAGGGCCATGTGAATTAACTGGAGTCCAGATTAGTCTAACACTGCCGTGCCAAGGTGTCACGAAAAGAATACAAATGCTGAATTCAGGCAAAAGGTTGAGTTTCTGTGAGTCAGTAGACAGCAAAGGCAGCTGTGTTTGATCATCATTTTGACTGTACTTTGTAAAGTGAAGACTGGGACCTTGGAGGGGCTTAAGAGGTTGAAGAGTTGGAAACTCACTAAATATCTGCAATTCCTTAAGTTCTTTTCCTTTTTTAGTGAAAAATTTCAAACATATACAAAAAGATATGCAAAGACTATAATGAATTTGCAGTACTCTCATCCAGCTTCAGTAATTCCTAGCTTATGGCCAATCTTACTTCATTTTTAGCTCCAACCACTTTCTTTCCCTGTAATTTTGAAGGAAATCCTAGATATCACACAATTTTATCAATAAATACCTCAGAATTTGTCTCTCAGGAGACTATAATCAGAGTACTACTAAATACCCAATCAGAACTGAATATTTCTAATTGTATTATTAAAACGGTTTGCTTGATTTAGGATTGAATTAAGTCCATACATTGCAATTGTTTGATATGTCTCTTAAGTCATAGTTAGAAACCTGAGACACCTAAATTAAAATTTGAAATTAATCAAACTCATCAGGATGCTTTGCTATCAGCCTTACTATCATAACCACAAACTGCCCAGATACTCAGCTGTCTTTAATCCAATCACTATTTCACATTATACTGCATCCTAAATGGATAATAAGATGCACAAAATAACCGAACTGAATCTTTCTCTTATTCATCAATGAAGTGGAAAGGTTTAAGTATGTATAATTTTTTAAAACTTTTGTGAGGTCTGGCATTACTTCCTTTATCATACCAACATATTTTGGCAAATGTCCCCCAATATCATCCACTACCAGCCAAGAAACCTTTCAGTGTGATTATGTGTGTGCTTTTTTTTAATTGCATAATTCATTTATACAGAGAAATCATTTGGATTGATCTATTTACAATATTTTTCAAATTTCCCTTCCACAAAATAGTCAACACTTGCTCAATTTGATCATCGTTGTTGACCTGACACAGAGCTTTCAGTCCCCCCTTAAAGACTGGGATCTCGTTTGACCAGGTACACTTCACACTGTAAAAGATTAATCAGATTTTTCCTCTTGTGAATAAATCCACCACAACTGACCTGATATTGTCAAAATTCCAACATATTTCATTGTCTTTTCAAAACCATTATTTGCAGGCATTGTAAACCAAAGCAAATAAAGTTCACTTCCCCCAAGCCTTCTACGACTTACTACACACCCTCAAGTTTAGCTTTTACTATCTGCTTTCACATTCTGGCACAACCAGACATTTTTCCTTTAAGACAAAGCTACTCTCTTTTTCCCTCTTTTTTTTTTGTTAAGAAAACCCCAAAACTTATTACCAGTCAACTGCCTTCTCTCTTGCTCTTCAGGTAGCACTAAAACTTTCAACAAAATCCTTAAGGTGGTTTCCCTTCAGTAGTTCATAATATGCTGAGTCAGTTCATGTGTGTTCATTACCGAGATGAACTACACTTTAAACATGGCAATTTTCTTAATTGGCTCAAAAACAGTATGGCTTGGTTTCACTTGGTTAAAGTTAATATGATTTAAAATATATATATTTATATATATACACACAAACACACACATTTTTTAATCAAGGAAGAAAAATATTTTAAAGACATGCCAATTTGAAAGGCATCAAAGTAAAAAAATAAAAGCAAACACTAAAAACTACAATAAAAAATTAAATAACTGGCAGGCAAAATGAATGAAAAAAGAGGAATGTGTAAAAAAAACAAACTAATATAAAGCATTCCAGTTGATAAAATGGGAAACCTATTAAGTTTCATGGTTTGTTTCCCAAGGAACTTTTGTTTCAATGTACATTCTGATATATTACATGTATTCCATGTAAATTTTAGGTGCCAAGGTTAAGATTTCAAATTTTGCACACAAAATTTATCAAAGAAACATGGGTAAAATTCCAGTCTTTGCAAAACTTTAAGTTTTGGCAAATGATGTAAATATCACAATTGGTTGGTACTGAAAAGTCATGATGCAGAATGAAGAGAAACCCCATTTCATAAATATTTCATTTGATTAAAAATACTAGGCTTGAATGTTCTAAACCATCTGAGAAAATATCTCAAGAAATAAAAAAGGATTGCAGTTTAACAGCAATCTGTATATATGTATGTTTAGCTGCCTTTAAAAAAAATAGAAAAGTAAGGAACAACCAAACCAACAAAAAACATTGAAAATGTTAAAACTGGTATTAAGTAACCCTGCAATGCTTCCATGCTCACATTACAAGAAAAAACAAACTGTACACATTTATAAATAAACAGTTTCTCCGCCAGTTATACCAAAGTTTCTTTCCGTTTGCCACTGAACTGGGCTTTGTCCCTTGCTTTTCGGAAGCCACGCTGTGTTCGCTGTGCTTTGACACCCTTAATGTTGTTTGCTGTGTGCACCGGGGAGCCATATTCTGAAGCATCTCCGTCAACTTCAACCTGTGTCACACTGGACACCATGGATGCCCTTCGCTGGGCCCTGATGTTGACAGCAGAGGGGCTGTTCTCTTCACACTCCTCATGGAGGTCTGGCAGACCCTGCAGCTCGGCTGAACTGGTGTCCTGCTGGAAATGGGCAATAGCGGCGCGAATGCAGTTGAACCACTGCTGCTTGTGGAACACATCATTTGCTTGTAGAGTGTGTGATTGGCTTGGAGAGGGATCTTGGAAGCGAACTCTAAAAATATTTTTAGCTAGAGAAACAAACAAAAATGAAAACAGACTTAAGAAGTTTATTCTAGATAAAGTAGTCATATCATCTTAGTAAGAGTGCTGGTTCTTTATATAACACGCAAATCAATTAGGTAGAAACATGGAAAAAGTCCATACATGACTTAACAGATACATATGCTGGTGTTAGAGCAGAGAAGCACTTACAGCTCAATGAGTGTAATAGTTTGCATAGGACAATGGAACCCATTTCATTTTTAATTTTTTTTGTGTGTAGGAACAGAATTCTTAAAGATTAAAACTAAATTCATTTAGGTTCTGAGTTTGTTCTTAAACTGTTTTAAAGCTAGTACTGTTACCTTTATCTGAGTTGGTGAAAGCCCCTCGAAAGGACCCTCCCATTCTCACATCTCCATCTTGCAGATCTTCTAAGACCAGCTCCTGCACTGGGATTGGCTGCCGGTAAACCTGGTAAGAGTGACGCTCATTTCGAGTAACAGGCCGGGTCAACACCAATATGTCTTGAAACAGGAAAATGTAAAGTTTCTGGAGAAATGGGAGACCAATGCTTACTAATTATGGAACTTTGTGACTGTAGGTGATTGAAATCCATTGTTAAAATAACTTGATTTGACATTAATTTCACATTAATTTACTAAGATACCCTTAGAAATGACCCCATAAAGATGAGGATTTCAACACTGTGCATGTTCTACTTGGAGAGCTTTACTAATCTCAGACTATATAAAACTTTTTTTAAATTGATGCATAACATGAGATTAAGTAGCCTCTGAGTAAATGCTATTCCCCACAAAGACCTGATCGCCAGCAGTAACATGACTGGAAATGCCAGTACTGTATACCAGTTTTCAAACAAAGCATTTAAAAATGCAAGCTGGTAAAAATGTTAATGGTTCTGTTCTGTCACACACAAATTTAAGCCTTTTAAAACAATTAGGCCTCATGACAGAAATCAGAGATGTTAGATTTCAACTTTTTCCCAAAAAGAACCTCAACTTACAAATTGAGCTTCTGAAAAATACTTAATGAAACAAAACTACTATCCATGCTTATATATAGCTCTGGAAGGTACTGTTGTAATTATTTTAAAAATAAGTTTGTTTTCATTCAATCTGCTGCAGGAATTTGTTTAATAGTGCTAAACATGACTTCCATCACTATAAAATAAATTCCACAAAATTGTTTTTGAATATTCATTTTTTATCAAACAATATGAATCTAATAATTTATTTAGAAAGGAATCCCTAGCCAAACAAGTTGACAACTTATGATTCCAAACTAAAAAATGAAGTATTACTGATTCTCACCCAAAGGCACTGGAGTCATTCTGTAATGACAGAAACCATACATTTGCTTTATCAAAACTGATAACCAGTAGCCTTCTTTCATTATGTAATGAATTTATTTTATAAACCTGCTTTAGAACTTACGTGGAAAATTTAAATTGGGTGGGAAAGAGAAGTAATAGCTCACTTCACATCAGCATTCAAATGTACTCACGTGTCCATTTTTGTTCTTCAGTTCCCCATGGCAAAGCAATACTTTGCTTGCCTCAATTCTAGGATCCTTCTGCTTTTCATCCAGATACTCCAATTTGTCAATGTAATATTGGCATTCTGATTCACCTTTCTTCAAGTTGATATCAGAGAGAACGCCTTGTATTATCAGTATCTAAAAATTATCAAAACATTGATGGAGCACTTTTAGCCTATTAACTCATTCTCCTGTAGGGCTATGATGTTTTATTAAAATGACAGGACTTTAAAGCTTTTTTAAAGGGACTCTAGAAATCAATAAATTCAGTCAGTCTCTTCTTTCTGCAGATGAAGAAACAGCCTCAGCCAAATTGGGTGATTTGCCCAAAGTCACATAGCTAGCTAGTGAAAGAGATCAGAATCCAGTCTTATGATTAAAATATAAAATGTGTTAAATCTCTTTATGCCTAGTGTACAGTGCACTAACATACTAGGTGCTTAAAACAACAAAACACTTCACTATGTTGATTTAATATGCATAAAATTTAAGAGTTATCATTGTAAACCTTTCTAAGGGAAGCTAATATGTAAATAAGTAAAAACATAGGAATCATGTATTTGACTACTTACAGCTTCTTCCAGAAGCTGAAAATCAAGGTGGTCCTTTGGAGTGTGTCTAAGAATTTCCTTTAATAGTAAAGGGTATTTGACTAGGCGACTTCGAGGAATATCTAAGAAGCTCCAAAGATCTAGTTTTCGACTGAAGGGAGACTCAAGACATCGCTGGAGAAAGTCTTGGACCCTTGGATCTTGTTTCTTTTGATCAAGAAGAGCTTTGGCTGCCAGCTGGTTACTACAGTAGCCTTTGTAGGCATTCAAGCCTGGCAACTACAGAGTAATAAGAGAAAAAAAAGAGTATGGTAAATTTTTGTTAGGATTTAGTTCATTAGTAAGCCTGTGAACACGAAACACAAAGTCTACAGCTATTCTTGAAAATTTCAACAAGCTGTGGAAATTCTCCTGTAAGTAATAACGGGAGCGGAATGGTGTTCTGGCTGACATCACTACCCCCTATTCCAATTTCGCTAATTTGGCTAAATCCAAGCAAAGACTCATGACTTCTACTTTCCCCAATCTCAGCTAGATGCTAGTTTTTTGTATTCCTAGGACACCTGAGTGTTTCTCTGACACATTTGTCACCAACCTAGGGATTGTTTATATACTTGATTACTCTCTCACTAGATTATAAATGTAGAAACTGTCTTTCATCACTGAATCTCCAGTGATCCCTCCTGGAACAGTGCCTACCATCAGAATGAAACAAATAATTAATGGCATATATTGTGGGGATTCTGTCCAAGGAGGAACATATTTTTATTTAAAAAAACTATATCACTCATAAAGTATTTTTTAAAATAGACTGTAACTTCTTATAGCTACATAATTTTTTTCAGTTTTAATGACTTATTTATCTTAGTTTTAGAATCCAGTTACTGGATCAAATCAATCTGATATTCATCAAAAATGACAAGTATGGCATACCTAAAAAACTGCCCAAAGCAAACAACTTGCTACATACCCAGTTCACAAGAATGTGACCAATCTGCTCTACTGTTCCATCAGGTTTGGTTGCTTCTCCTAATCTTGCCAACAAATCTGAAGTGTAAAAGGGCAGAAATACCAATAATAGGTTTATTTTTAAAATAATTCAGCACTAAATTAGCAGTTTAGATTTTAAATTAGATTCAGACATTAATGAAAATTAAATTGCATATTTTACCTTCATGCAGAGGTATATAAGCATCCAAATCACCAAATATTTGCGTTAGTTCCTCTTCTGACATAATAGACAACTTTAACATGGGGTCATGGTAGGCCTATCAGAGGAGAAAAAAATGTGTCACACAAAGAGATCAAGCAAATAAAACACAATGAGAAATCTGTTCTTGAATGACTAACTATATAAAAGCTAGCGTGGATTCTATTTGTTACATATAAAAGAAATTAAAGTATATGTTAATGCCCAAATAGACTCTCTCTTACTGGTATTCATATTTGAGGGGGTGTATCTAATAAATCATCTAAAAATATTGACACCAGTAAATATTTTCTACTTTTCTTCTTTTAAAGACAAGTAAACTATCTTTTATAATTTATGAAGTATAATTTTTAAAAATTAGGGCATATGATAAGAAAGTTATTTACTGACCTTTCTTGCAAGCTTGAGATCCTCAATCAAATCCTGTTCACCCCGGGACATTTCATATATTGCCTAAAAAAAAAAAACCCAACAAAAAACCCCCAGCAAACATCATAGGTTATTCCTTCCTTTGAGAAAGGAAAATTATATATAATTGATATTTATCATTATCTAACTGATGTTTCTGAACAGTGCTTTTTAAAGTGACTCAGTTTGAAGCCTGTAATTCACAATGGAATCTCAAAAGAGGTTGCCATGTTTCATCATTTTACCCTCTCCTTAAGAGTTGTTAAATTTGATGACCACTATCCATCAAAAAGTGCTGCTCAGCATGTATTATTAATTGTTGCTTAAATACAAAAATGCAGGTTGATTTTTGCCAGAGGTATTAATTTGCTATTCTTCTCATAAAACATATGTTTAAGAAAGAGGGACTATTTTTAAATATACCTCCTGACGTTTGATTTCTTTGGCAGGTAAAGACTCCTTCGTATTGTCATCTAACATTTCTGACCATAGCACGCTACTTCTCCTTTTGGCAGGTGTTGGAACTGTTGCTCTGCTTGATAGCTTCTGGGCAGAAGCTGGAGATCTGTTGTCACCACGAAGGGTAAATGACTTAAAAGAAAAAGAAAGAAAGAAGTGAATAAAAGAGAAAAGATTTGGAAGATACAATAATTATTCCTTTTTCTTAAAAAAAATAGACAAATTTAAAACAAAATTCTGATAATTTCTCAATGCATAAAGCAATCATTTATGCAAGCTGCAATCTATCATTTTAAAGTATTTATCAGCCAAAATTACTTTTTGTATCTTATATCCAAAACTATGCTTTGATATGATATACATATAATGAGGTTATATAAATATGTTCTAGTAACTATCTTAACAGCATATTCCAAAAAGAAAACTAATATTTAAGTATAATAGTATAAACCTCTTTGTACAACTTAGAGAAAAATACAAATCTTAGGCTTCTATAAAATATCCCCCTACATTACTCACTACCCATTTTCTCCTCCACTGACCTGTAGTGTTTGACCAAAACGTCTGACTGCTCCATTTCTTACAGGAGAGATTAAATTTGCCAAGGATGTGACCCGAGCTAGAGGTCGAACTCTTTTATTGCTTGGTTCCTGTGAAAACAAGTACAGATTATACAAAAATACTAAGAACACTAATGAGTAGCAGTAATTTATTAAAATATAAATGGTATGAGGAAGGCCAGTCAAGTCTCTGAATTACCACTGAGACCATTAACAAATATCATCAAACAGAAGAAAAACTGAAATTAAAACACAGATATTAGATTCTAAAATCCTATAAAACTTTTTATTTTAAGAGATTAACCTTTTAAAAAACCACATTAGGACAAATTTCAAACACACACAAAAGTGCTGACTAGCATAATGAATCATGCACTTAATTACTTAGCTTCACAGTTTTTAGTTGAACAATTTGTTTCATGTTGGCCCCTTATATACTGAAATATTTTAAAGTAAATCCCAGACTTTATATTAGTTCATTCTTAAATAATTCATTTAGAGAACTGCTTTTAAATGAACATGTCTGACACTGAAATGGGTCGACTAATGGCAGTGAGGCCTGTCACAGGAAGTGTTCAGGCAGGGGACAGTGGTTAGGAGAGCACTCAGGCTCTGGAATCAGACTGACTGGGCCCAAATCCTGGTTCTAGTACTTGCTCAGTAACATCCTGGGCCTCAGTTTTCTCATTTGTAAAATGAGGTTAGTATTAGAACTTCTCTTTTAAAGTTGTTAAGATTAAGTAAGATATGTTTAAAGGGCTCAGAACAGTGCTTGGAATATACTAAGTTTTAGCTACTACTACTATTTTTTCTTAGAAATATTTCCACTTACTATGTAAATGTTGGGATATATAAATAATTAGGTCTGTCTTCATACCTTCAATTTATTAACTTTAAGGAAAAATATATACACATTCAGGAGAAATAGTTATTTTTCTACATGTATTATTTAAAAAAATAATAACAGTGTAGCAAATGCATCACTTATTCAAGGATCTCAAAAGTTTACAAAATGCATTATTCTAATGTTACTGCTAGGAAAATGGAGGCATAGCATTTAGGTGACTCATACAGCTATTGAAATAAAGAAAGCCAGATCACAAAACAGACCTATCCTTCAAAATGTCTGTGAAATATAATTATTTGTTTGTATTTGATGCCTTTAACAATTGTGGCATACTTGACAAAATAATTCTGATGAGAATTCAGAAAGATATATAATTAAAAATATATTAAAATTACCACTTAAAACTAAAAACTACCATTTAAAAATGACAGATGAAACATTTTTTTTCTAAAAATTCTGATATGACTAAAGTCATAAAAAAGTAAAGGCTGTAGAAATTAAGTAATAATAATCCCCTTAGAGTAATTTAAGAATAAAGTGGCAGAGTTAAAATTCTCTGGAAAGAAACTTAAATGGTTCAAAAAGCCAGAGAAGCAATTAGACTTATGAAAGCTACTAAAGGTATACATACAAATCAAAAAGGAAGGACACCTACTAAAGCAAGGAGACTTTGTAGATAATCAATTCAGGCCTTTGAGGGGCTTAAGAGGTGGAACTATAGAACCCCCTACTGCCCTTCCACCCCACCCCGCCAAAATAATTAACTCCAAAGTAAAACTGAATATAAAGCCACTAATGTGCAAATGTTAAATGAACTGAAATAGAAACTTTCAAGATACATAATAAAGTGACACACTGTGTGGCAATGACATGTGTGAAGCCTTTACAATATACATCTGTGCAAGACAGCAGTGACACATGCATGGGCAGAAGGTCCACCATAAGGCATTCCTTTCTATTTAGTAAAGATAGTACAAAGAGTCTTCTGTTTGAATGGAGATATAATTACCTCACAAAGTAAGATATGCCAGTGTTAACTAGAAACAAAGCAGTTGTTAGAAGTTCTGTTCTACTTTTTGGAGAGAGGTGAGTTAATTTCTCTTCCTTGTTTAAAAACATAACAAATGTGACTTCCTAGTAAATCCCAAAATATTTAATTTCAATTTAAAAGTCTATGGAAAGGTACTATTCCTGGTGAATTTGAAAGGAATAGTTAGCTTAGCAGAGAGGAAAATATTTTATATTTACTTTATTACATAATATCAGATTAATGATAAAGATTCTTTATAGAATATTTAAAATCAAAACTACAGAATTTAGATTTAGATAATTAAATATAAATATGTCTAAGGAATCTTTCTGAACTACTGTGGATTTGTCTGTGCAGTCTTTTTAGGGTGGCAGGATACCATGTTAAGCAGTATTTGAGTATGTTCCATAGTCCTTTCGAAACTCCTCTATAATCAATCTCACTTCTTCACAAAGGACATGTTAGTTGTAAGAATTTATCTAATCTCAAATGCCTTGCTAAGAGTGCCTAGCCAGTTCAATTGGTAGAGCATGAGACTTAAAATGTCATGGTAAGAAAGTAAGGTATTAAATCAGGAACCGTGAGTGGTGGCAGTGGGGGCAATGGGAGGACACCTTTGCACATTTCACACATAGTTTTGGGGATCCAACAGTAACTTTCCTGCCTTACTAAAAGAACACATTAAGAGTATTTGGCATACACAACACAAACATTTAGCACGTATATTTCGAAAGTATGAAACATTTTAATGAATAATTTAAAAAGTGTGATTGAAATGTGAAGATGTAATACTAAACTATGGTTCACTACTAATTTCAGAATACATCTATTTGAAAAGTATAATACAGAAAAAAATGTGGAAAAGTGATATGGATTGACCATGTATTCATAAGTCACCCACAGGATTGGGACAAAAATTTGTTTTTTAAAATACAGGTTAAGATTTGGCCCATGTGAACTATAACCAGAAGTATTTTTTCTTTCGAGGTTCGGATGAACCCTTTTAATGATCTTGGTTTGGATATTAAGAGCCTAAACATGGGCACTGTCACAACACAAATTTTGACGACAAAGGTTTTTGAGAACTGGTATGAAAACTACACTTACCCTCCACATACACAGAATGCAGGTACAGTGTTTGGAGGTGATGAAGGAAGAGGGGAGCAGGAGTCTACCTATCTTACCACCACCCAAAATAAGGCTTACGTAATAGTTTTGTTACTGTGGTTGTTTATTTTTATTTGGAGTGCTGTTAACAACGCTATGATGGATATAAGAAGCTTAATGACCAGATACAGATATTAAAACTATAGTTTCCTCAAAAGACAATCTGAAAATCTACAGAAACAAAGAACACCAATGAGTTTTCTATGTTTAAGGAACTTTCTATAATAGGCAACCTTTCACCAGGGTAAAAGTTCACTTAGATGGAGGAAAAAACATTCAACACCCTCTAACATAAATTTATGTTGTTTAAGTTAGCTTTTAACCAGACTATCTAGTTTAGCTAGGCAATCACATATATTTCTGTGGGGAATCTACTTGGGACTGAGTTTTTAATCAATCGATTTATTTCACTAATCCATCTGAAGTCAGATTTTATGTCTTATTTTCTGAGTATCTATAAACAGAAAATTGTTAAGATCAATTTAAAGTCTTTTACTGGGATGTACTGTGCATATAATAGCAACCACATGGAAAACTTCTGTTGCGAACTCAGTTTTTATTGTAAAAAAGTTTCTTCTAATTAATGGTGTCACATAAGAGGATTTATTTCAGGAGGGTCTCTTCTATAGTCAACCAAATCAAGACACTTAAATTACAACAGAATGTGTCTGTGTTTATTAGTTTGGGTTACTGGATAAATAATTTTCTCCTCTATCTGGCAAGAACTTTAAAATAATTTGAAGAATGAAAAAAAGTTACTTATAAAAAGACAAAAATGAGTTAAGATCACATAGGATTTCTTCCCTTTCAATTTAATAATTGAAATGGTCAAATTCAGTTATTTTTTTAAGGCTGTGTGGCCAGCACTAAAAACCTGACAATATTCCTGGCGTTTTTAATCTCTGGAATAAAGGTATGGCAGAAACATGGCTAGTGCCTGACACCAAACAAAAAAACCTAGTTCTTCATGGCCCAAAAGGTGATCGGTTTCAGTATTTACACTGATGACCATGCATGACTCACTCTAATCAATGGAAATGTTTAGATATTTTGAGAAAACTAAAACATAAAAGCAAAACCCGAAACCAAACAAAGAGGAAAACAAAACCAAAGCTAAACCACATCAAATGAAAGCAAACCTCCTAAACATGGCAGCTATTTTAACTAGCAAAATGTGTATGTATGATACACAGCTTTACTGAAGTATGCAAAAAACGGCATGTTTAAAATATATAATTAATAAATTTTGATATATGTATATAGCTACAAAGCCATCATCATAATCAAGATAAGTGTATGCAGTTAATGGAAAACAGGAATGCTGTATGTTATATAAATTTTAGCATACAGTATAAATGGTATACTCATATAATATTAAATCAACTGTCAAAATTAAATAGAATGGCATAAAAATCAAAACTTATTTTGATAAATGTTCATAAAGATTTTTAAAAACCACAATGACTTCCGACAAAGCAAGGAGGGTAGCAGTAGCTAAAAATTCATTGGTTGAAATATTTTAACATATATTTCTTTCTGAAGAAAAAAAGTCACACACAATTAACTATTTAGATATGGAAAGAAAAATAAAAATAAGCACTAGGTCAGATAGCATTTTAGCTGCAATTTATTCACAGCATTAACTGGTAAGGGAGTCCTACTCCATAAAGCAGTTCCTAAGACTAGGTAATATAAATGCAAGTTTAAAAAAGTAGTAACTGAATTAAGCATCAGAAATTTGACCAATTTAACCAAATTGAGTAGTGTAACATTTAAAATCTTTTTCTTTTTGTATAAAGTTTGTGTACACTCATGCTAGGCTATGTATAAACTAACTATACCATAGTTCCTAAACTTATACCAAAATTCCTAGACACATTTCAAACTTGCATATAAATTAGTCACACATTTTAACTCAGTAAGGACAAAAGTTAAGTTTAGAATTGCACTGTTTATAAATTGTTAAAAATTTTAAATTTCTATGGAGTTACAAAATATCCGTTTGGCTTAATTTTTCTCTAAAAGTCTTACCTCTGGTTCTCTGAAGGACTGATTATTCACATCTAGGACTCGTATAGTCCTTTTAATAGGTAGGAGACCTCCAATCTCATCATGCGCCACCATGCTTCACCAAGTATCCCTTAAAATCTTTAGAATTAATCCACATCCAAGTCAGCCTCTATAACCAAGCACGACACAGGCACACAGACTTTTCTTCCGAGTGCTCAGCCACCCTTGGCAGCCATTTGCCCATGCCTCTTCCTTGTGGTAGAGCTAACTGCCTCTGGGAGCAGCAGTGCAAAAGCACACAGACCTCAAGGCTCTGTGGGCGGGGCCAACTTCGGACGAGGCTCCAGTGGGTGGGCATCTAATGGACACGTGACTTCAGCTAACTGACAGCTAGGCACACCTAGGCTTCTCAGTTTTCACTGTGCAAGAGAAAGCCCTTTAGAGGTTTGCAGTATCTACGGTATGACCAGAAGGGAAAAGGAAACTGGGTAAATGTAAAACTTTTCCTGATTTAAAAGCATCCCCTAAGGGAAACTAATTGCTTATCTAGGTTACCTACTTTAGTACTTAGCCACAGGCAGGAATACCTTTTATAAAACCCTGTTACCTAGGAAGAAATTTAGTATGGACAACTTGACAACTTTAAGAAAATTGCAATTCAGAGTTAAATAAGTGAATATACTAAAGAAAAGCCTAATTATCCAGGGGTCTTGCCTTTATTTTACATGAGTACCAGTATATACACAATTCTAAAGTTATCTAAGTCTTCAGAAACTGGTTCACACCATTTTTTCTTAAGACTAGCCTAGTAAATACAACAGGCACACTTTAGGTCACTCTGTTTCTAAAGTAAATGCAAAGTATAATTGGGCTACCTCAGAGTTTAAAGTTTAGTATTTCTTAGACTTAAAGGCAGTTACTTTTCCTGTTTTAAAATTTTGATATCTGTGTAAGAGAAGTTTTATAACAAATACATAAAAGGTGATTTCTGTTCTAAAAATGTATAACATAGTCCTTCTCTATTCTGTATTAACCTTGATATAGTCCTAATGGGGTCAAAAGAAATCTTTAAAAGCCTTGCATTTTACGGCTGAAGAACTGAGGTTCACAGAGGTGAAATGATCTGCTCAAGTTCTCTAAATTTCTAGTCTAAACCCTTTCCCCTATGAAAAAACACTACTTCTGTTGGTTTGGTAGGCCTGCTATGAAGCAGATTTTCTTCTTTAATATATAGAGTACTGTACTGTATTTTGAAAGGTAGGATTTTTATCCTAACTGTATATACTACTATGAATGATATAATGCTGGTAATCTGCAAAAACATTTCTATTCTTAGGATTTATTAGGAACAGAAAAATCTACCATGTAGAAGGCACTATTCTAGATATTGAGGGTGATACAAAAAAACCCCCAAACAAACAGGTTTCATATTTGCTCATAGAGTGCTAATAGACCATTGTGTAAAGGTAGGTCACATGAAAAGACAACCAGTACAAGACAGCTTTTGAAAATTCCAAAATAAGCTATATAGCTTGTAAGTGCTATAGGAGTTCAGAAGCAGAAACCACTTCTAGTAGTTTTCTGAGCTGAGATGAGGGAAGACACTAGGGAAGAGGCTTTGAGATGTTATTTCATACCTTGAAGGCCATGTTGTTCTTCATGTTTGGGCAAGGGAAAAGTGCAAGCCTTTCTCAAAGTAACATGAGGATGTGAACTTAATGTGAGGTAACAGCCTGTTGGTGAAGATAGAGAGGATTTTATTGAGCAGATGCAAGAGATAAATAAAAGTTATGTTGTAAGGTGGTGTTCAAGATGGTTTTAAAAATAACTGGACATATAATGCAAAAGTCACAATCAGACACCAAAGCTCCGTGTAAGGTAGGAAAAGAATATATATGCAAAAGACAACCTATGGGAGAAGTCAAAGATGCTTATGATTTATTTTCAAGTTAGAAGGGGTAACTGTTAATGTAAATAAAGAAATACAGAAGAATTAAGCTTTGAAAGAAAATTCTGAGTTTCATTTCAGATGAATCTGAGGTGGTGGAAGAACATGCAAATGAAAATACTGAGCTAGTACTTGGAAATGCTTGGCAAGGACTTGGAAGATGCCAGAGGGTAGACACAGATCAGAGTTAAGCCTTGGGAGTGAATAAAATGCCTGAGAGAGAATATCTGGATGAAAAGAACAGAGGTCCAAGGATTTAACTTTGGAGAAATGCTAAGGTAAAAAGAATTTTGCAAAAGAACAGTCAGAAGCAAAGAAACAAAACAAGATGCCAACAGGAGAAAAAGTATTAGTTATAGCAAAAAGGCTGAGAAGGATAAGATTCACAGATTTAGTAATTTTAAGTTTAATGAGGACCCTCAAGGGTGCTAATTCAGTGGAATAAAGACACAAGATTACAGAGGTTGAGGGCATGTAGAGCAAATAGTGGCACAGACTATAATGACAAATAATCAATAAAAACAATTTACTAAGTTTTGCAGGACAATGTGATTTCTTGCAGGAAGGGCCAATGCTACCCTTCTATAAACACCAGTGTGTTCTGTATTGGTGTTAATAATTCGTCTTTCTGCAATGACTTTTTTTATGCTTCATAAAGTAATGGTGATTGGGTATATTTCATCACCTATCCTTTATTACCTGGTCACACATGGAAATGTGATGTGGTTTGCCATAAAGGTGATTGACTGTTTGTAGAAGAGAGTTCTATATACAGTATTAAAGTGGGATCACCTTAGAGATCATGGAATCCAATTCCCTGATTTTACAGGTAAGAACAATGATCTGTCTAAACCACAGGCGGCAAATAGAAGCTCCTTTTTTTAAAAAAAAATTATTTTAATCATTGTTCAAGTATGGTTTTCTGTCCTTTACTCCCATCCCAGCCCACCCACCCATCCCTCCCCACCTCCCTCCCATTTCCACCCCCCTTAGTTTTTGTCCATGTGTTTTTATACTCGTTCCTGTATACCCTTCCCCTTTCTCCCTGAAATTCCCTCCCCTCTCTCCTCTGGCCACTGTCAGCCTGTTCTCTATTTCAGTGTCTTAGGTTATATTTTGCTTGTTTGTTTTGTTGTTTAGGTTCCTGTTAAAGGTGAGATCATACGGTATTTGTCTTTCACCACCTGGCTTATTTAGCTTAGTATTATGCTTTCCAGTTCCATACATGCTGTCGCAAAGGGTAGGATCTCTTTCTTTTTTTCTGCTGCATAGAATTCCATTGTGTAAATGTGCCTCCGTCTTATTTTATCCTGCCCCAGCACCTTGTTTCTACCCAGCGGCAGCGCTGAGCTCCTTGCCCCTAGTTAAGGAGCAGTTATATTTATACAATCCTAAAATTACATTCAGCCCTTTGAAGGCAACCTCAAGGCTGATGTGGCCCCCAGTGAAAATGAGTTTGATACCCTTGGCCTAAACCCTCATAGGTAGTAAGAGAGTGGACTAGAACCCAGTAGTCTGGTTCAGTTAGTTTAATCAGTTAAAAAATTGTGCAAGTAAGGCCAACACTTTATGACCACTCAGGTTCATAAGGGAATAAACAGCTAAGTACGGTGAGAGGAACGAAGCTTCTAGGGCATTCTCATGGTCTCTTACCTGATGTCTTTCTCCAAACTATTTTTTTCTATTCAGTTCTGAGACAGGTAAGGCCAATGAGGGGAAGGGATATCTCTCATTTCTCTCTTTTAGTTGAGGACTGACAAGGTAAAGGTAGAAGTCTTAAAAAAGGCCTACAGGGTCAAATAGGGTCTAATAGTGATAGTCACAGAACAAAAATCCCCGTTCACCAATCCTAAAATCAGCTTCATCTGGAATGTTCAGGTTTATGGATCAAATATAATTTAGACAATGGTAGATAGAACCTAAAGAAGCAACAATGAACATGGGAAGTTCAATTAGTACTCTGAGTGATGAACCTGAGAGAATCTTGACTCTAACAATACTCCTTGCAAATCAGAGGGCTAGAAAAGTCCTCTGAGAATATTTACTCATCCTCTTCAGTTTTCTTAGGAGGAAATTGAAGGACATTTGTGAAAAAGGAAAGGGAAATTTTGAGTTCTTATTCTGTGCTAGGCACTTTATGCATGTTATCTAATCAGCTTTATAAAATATGTATTATTACCTCCATTTTACAGATGACAAAACTAGACTCAGAATATTAAAAAAGTTGCATGATTAATCACTGTCTGGATAGGTTGGAATCTGATCTGTTCAACTCCTATTAGAACAAAGCTCCCAGAGAAGTCACTACATGTAAATACCCTTAGTACATGTTGGATGAATGCTCAGTGGTCAGTCAGTAGTCACTGTCATGCTGTGAGTCAGGGGTAGAGCTAGGTTTAAAACCTCGGTCTCCTAATCTCAGGCCAGTGTTTGCTGAATAACTACTGGCATTTCATAGAGAATAAAACACACCAAAAGTTGATCGATTACTTGCCTTCTAGCCTTTTTATATCAAGGCAACTAAGTAAAAAGATAAAATACTTTCAGTTACTTAGGTTTCAGAAAAGACCCTATTTCAATTGATTCTTTTTTAATACTATTAATAGCAACTATTTATAACTTTCTACAAATGACATAATTGAAGTATAGATTGGTTAAGTGTCTTCTATGTGTGTAGAAAATCTAGAATTTACAGACTTAAGACAACTGAGTTATCTAAAAATAATGCAGCTTTGTAAAAAAAATATGTTTTGGTAAAGTTACTAGTTTCCAAAGACTAGGCTGTTATAGCCTTTATTCCGCTTTTTATGGGGCTTTCAATGTTTTATTTCCTAAAAAATGAATAAAGCAAGGACAGAGATTACATTGTTTTCTTTCTCCATAGAAAAAGGACTGTTAGGCTACAAAGACCTTTCCTTCCCTTTGATATGAAATAAAAATTCTAAAATTTAGAAATAAATTAGAGCTGAAAATCATCTTTACTTTTTTAGTCTAGATATTATGTTTTTATTTACTTTTTGTCTGGAACAATAACAAGTAATTAGAAATTAGGTTAAGAAAGCCATTTTGGGCAGAGAAAATTAAATCTAAGCTCTCTGCTGCCCTCTACAAGTAATAATGTAAAATGCAATTGCCAATCTGCTTTTTTCAACTTGGTAATTATTTGCAAGGATCTTACCTAGAAGAAAACATAAACAATCTTTTAATCTGTACAGAAATATGAATGACAGTAAAATTCATATTCTCCACATTGTGTAGCTCTAATGTTTTATATTACTAACATAAACACATATTTAAAAATCATACAAGTATATAAAAATTTTCTAAATACAAGAAAACTATATTCCACTTTAGAACTCTAAAGAGTTCAAGATACAAATAACTAGTATGTGTCTCACTAAAAATAGGTTAAAAATAGAATTTTAAATGTTTTTTTGAAAGATTTTATTTAATTTCAGAGAAAGGGGAAGGGAGACAGAAAAAGAGGGAAAGAAACATTGCTGGGCTAGAGAAACATCAATCGGTGATCTGTTGCCTCTTGCACACCCCCAACCAGGGAACTGGCCCACAACCCAGGCATGTGCCCCAACTGGGAATGGAACCAGCGACCTCCCACTCTGCAGGATGACACCCAACCCACTGAGCCATGACAGCCAGGTCAGAATTTCAAATTTTACTAAAAAGGAAGCACTAACTAAAATATTAACAAAATAGAACTCCAGAAAAACTAGAGTTCCAAACTATCTAGTAATGAGTTAAAACAACAACAAAGAAGTTAGTAATGAAGTTACATGTGGATTTGAGTTTTTAAATATCATTTGGATTAAAAATTTGAATGTGTCTGCAAGTTTTACTAAGAATTTGGTTTCAGAAAAGATCAAGTCAGATCAGTTACATACTACTAGAAACACTATAAAAAGAATAGTTGACAGGCTAAGAAGTTTGGTATTACTGAAACCATGATTCTTTTTGCAATGATAATACAAACAGTAAAGATAATGGGGAATTGGTGCTGTTGGTGGTGACTTTTTATTGCAAGTACACAGGACAACAAATCATTCCCAGTATAATGTAAGATCACTTCTGTTCATGTAACAAGATTTTGAGTGGGATTTTCCCCTGAAACACAGCTAAGGCCCATGCCCAACCTCTTATTTTCTCAGCCGACTTCTTACTTGAGTTGTTGATGTTCCCCCAACAAACACCTCCACGACAGCACCTTGCCTCAGCTGCACCGTGTACCTCTTGCTTTTCATCCTGGGCTTCTGGGAAGCCACTGTGGCATGTAGCGTATAGTGTGACTACTGGAGCACAGGAACTGATGGGTAAAAACTTCCCCTTCAGTCCTTTGAGAAAACAATTCTGCAGTGTACTTCACATAGCTCTACAGAAGGTCCCAGCAAGATCAATCCTCAGTTGTCTAGTGTTGACCAGCTTAGTTACAGACACCTGCATAAGTTCAGGCTCTGATTTCTGGAGGGAATCCTGGCTAAGACACTGACATTGAGACTGACCCTAGAGATTACACACACAGGATGGGATTGTGGAACTGGGTCACTCATTGGTAAAATGATGATAAAGGCTATAAGTGTGGACTGGGTATAGACGGAGCAGTGAAGTAATAGTTTATGTAGCAGTGATAATAAATGAACAACATAGAGGCAATACTAATTGTTAAGATTGAAGAGCTGGCTGGCTTTTGTTAATTGCTTTAAAAGCCTTGAAAAAACAGCTGATAACCTTTATAATGTTCTCAGAGTCATTATGACCAGAAGGCCAAGTGGAAGCCCCTAAAACTTCACCTTCTACACCTGGACCAAGATAATAAATAGAAGCACAATTGCATGCATACCAAGAGAAAATAGGGATAGCTATCAAAGTTAGGCAGGCAAGAGTGGTAGTCTCCACTGCGTTTTTATTCAATTAATCTTTGTGTCTTCTACAATGAGAATGATTGTGCTGGCTAACAGTAGACTACTGTAAACTTAACTAAAACTTTTATCTCAGCTATTCTGCAAGATGTAGAACCTTCACTGGAACAGATCAACATATCCTCTAGCATTTGGTAGATGGCTACTAATCTAGCTGTGTTCTTTTCAATTGCCATTAGTAAAGAGGACCAAAAGTAGTTAGCTTTCATGTGGGAAGGACAGGAGTCTGTATTTCATGAACTGAGGCTGTTAATTTTTCTGTTTTCTGCCATCAAGTATCCATATGAGCCCTGATATACACAGAATATCATGGGAGTCTAATATACTGATGATATCACACTAACAGGGCTTGGTGAACAGAAAATGGCAAGGATTCTGGACACCACAGGAAGTCAAATACATGCCAAGAAAATTCAGGGGCTGTAGTATTAGAAAAGTTTTAATAGATCTGATAAGCTGAGGCCAATGGCCTGGGATTTCCCTCTAAGGTAAAGAACAAGTTATGGCACTTTGCATCCTCTCCTACTAAGAAAGGAACATGGCATTATGTAAAACTCCTGCTGTAGGGTGCATATACTGTATTTGGAAATTCTGCTCTGACCCATTAATAGGGTAATCTGAAACAGTTTTGAGTGGGATCCGAAGCAAGAGAAGTCTGTAGCAGGTCCAGGCTATGGTGTAAGCTGCCCTGCTACTCAGGCCATGTGACCCAGCATTCTGATCAAGCTTAAGGTACCTACAGTAGACAAGGATGTTGTGTAATGTCTCTGTCAAGGCCTGGAAGGGGATTTCAATGCTGAGCCCTAGGATTCTCAAGGTAGGCTATGCTTTCCAAGCCAGGAAACCACTTACTGTTCGAACAGTAGTGACAGCAGTGCCTGGTGTGCTAGCAGCCCTAGTAAAGACTGTTTCCTATAGTCCTTTGACCAGATTTAGCATTCTGTTGGTTCATTCATTAATACATTAAATCTTTGACAGGTCTTCACTTTTAAAGAAAAAAAAAAGCAGATAGGGAAAATAGCATAGCAAAACAGAAAACCTAGTCTACAACAAAATGAAGAGACAATGTTTCCATCAAAACCTTTTGTTGTCAGATAGTGAGTGACTAACCAAACAGCTATGACAATCACAAGGTATCAGTCTTTGTGCATTAAGAAAAAAAGGTAAGGAAAATGGGCTTCTCTGATGGCCCTGATTCTAGGGGAACAGCCACAGTGGCATGCTAGTCTTAGAACAATAGTTTAATGTTGGAAGGACTCAAAGGATCAAATTCTTAGGTTGAGCGCAGGCACACTGCCATCCATGCAAGGAGTTTACAGGTGCTGAAGCAATATGGGCCATATAAATTCTTGAAACTAACACTGCTCTGAGAAAAACTGCTAAGAGTAGAATCCAAATTGAGCAGAACAGGGCAATAGCAGCAGAGACAAGAAAAAGTTCAGAAAAAAAGAAAGGGAGCAGAAAAGGAAGATCTCAGAAAGTATGAGGATGAATTTTTAAAAATCACTTTGTGAGCCCTGGCTGGTGTTCAGTGGATTGAGCACCTGCTTGGGAACCAAAGGCTTATTATGGGTTCGATTCCCAGTCTAGGGCACACGCCTGGGTTGTGGGCCAGATCCCCAGTAGAGGGTGCATGACAGGCAACCACACATAGATGTTACTTGCCCTCTCTTTCTCCCTCCTTTCCCCTTTCTAAAAGTAAATAAAATCTTTAAAAAGTAAAATAAAATCACTTAGTAAAAACAACAGAAGAGGAAGCTCTAGAGTTATGACACTGCAAACAGGCTGTATTCACCTAAAAATGTAGGAAAACTCACTGCTCTTAAAAAATGAGCAACAGAAAAGAATCATGAACCTCCTTTCTAACTATTTTAAGAAAACAGAAAATATGGAGTAGAATAATGTCTCCATAGCATAAAATAAGCACATTACAGAAGCTACGAAAGAACATAAAATTCAGAAATTAGGTGAATGGAGAGAGGACAATTTAAAATAAGGTGACAGAACCAAGAAAGAATTAAAAATATTACTTCAGAATTAAAAAAACAATGACTAGTGCATTAAGATAAAAATGAGACAAAAAGGAAGATGAGCTTTAAAAAAATCCAACATAGTTCATGGATTGGAAGAATTAATATCATCAAAATGTCCATACTACCAAAAGCAATTTACACATTCAATGCAATACCTATTAAAGTACCAATGGCTTATTTCACAGACATAGAACACTTCAAAAATTTATATGGAACCATAAATGACCCCAAATAGCTGCTGCAATATTGAGAAAGAAGAGTAAAGTAGGAGGGATCACAATACCTGACACTAAACTATACTACAAGGCCACTGTAATCAAAACAGCCTGGTACTGGCATAAAAACAGGCACATGGACCAATGGAACAGAACCTTTCCATCAAAACCTTTTGTTGTCAGATAGTGAGTGACTAACCAAACAGCTATGACAATCACAAGGTATCAGTCTTTGTGCATTAAGAAAAAAAGGTAAGGAACAGAGAGCCCAGAAATAAACCCAAGTCTCTACAGTCAATTAATATTTGACAAAGGAATCAGCAACATAAAATGGAATAAAACATAGACTCTTCGACAAATGGTGTTGGGAGAACTGGACAGCTACGTGCAAAAAAATGAAACTCGAGCACCAACTTACACCTTATACAAAAATAAATTCAAGGTGGATAGAAGACTTAAATATAAACCATGACACCACTAAAGTCCTAGAAGAGAACGTAGGTAGGAAAATCTCAGATATTTCACGCAGAAACGTTTTTACTGACATGTCTCCTAGAGCAAGGGACATAAAGGAAAGAATAAACAAATGGGACCTCATCAAAATAAAAAGCTTTTGCACAGCTAAAGAAAACAGTATCAAAATAAAAAGAGAACCAACTGTATGGGAAAACATATTTGCCAATGATACCTCAGACAAAGGTTTTATCTCCAAAATATATGAAGAACTTACACGACTCCACTCTAAGAAGACAAGTAACCCAATTAAAAAATGGGCAAAGGACTTGAACAGACACTTCTCCAAGGAGGACATACAGAACATCCAAAGACACATGAAACAATGTTCAATATCGCTAGCTATGAGAGAGATGCAAATTATAACCGCAATGAGATACTTCACACCAGTCAGAATGGCCATCATAAACAAAGTAACAAACACCAAGTGTTGGAGAGGTTGTGGGGAAAAGGGGACCCTAGTGCACTGTTGGTGGGACTGCAGACTGGTACAACCACTATGGAAAGCAGTATGGAACTTCCTCAGAAAACTAAACATGGATCTGCCTTTTGACCCTGCAATTCCACTGCTGGGACTCTATCCTAAGAACACTAAACACCAATACAAAAGAACCTTTGCACCCCGATGTTCATAGCAGCACAATTTACAATAGCTAGGTGCTGGAAGCAACCTAGATGCCCATCAGTAAATGAATGGATCAAAAAACATCTACACAATGGAATTCTATGCAGCAGAAAGAAAGAAGGAGCTCCTACCCTTTGCAACAGCTTGGATGGAACTGGAGAGCATTATGCTACGCAAAACAAGCCAGGCAGTGAAAGACAAATACCATATGATCTCACCTTTAACAGGAACCTCAACAACAAAACAAAGAAACAAGCAAAATATAACGAAAGTCACTGAAATAGGGGATAGACTGACAATGACCAGAGGGGAGAGAAGAGGGAATTTCAGGGGAGAATGGGAAGGGTTTACAGGAACAAATTTAAAGGACACATGGACAAAAGCTAGGGAGAGGGTGGTAATGGGAGGGAAGTGGGGAGGGTTGGGTGGGTGGGCTGGAATGGGAGTAAAAGGGAGAAAACTGTACTTGAACAATGATTAAAATAAAACTAAAAAAAAAAAACAAAAACAAAACCAAAAAAATATAAAAAATAAACCCAACATAAATATAAAAAACAGAAAGAGAAAACAATAGAAACAATGCTAAAAACCATAATTTAAAAAATGTTATAAAATAACTTGAAATGACCTGTTTATTATAAGTTTTTAAGAGTGGCCCTTTATGCCACAAACAATGGAGTGACATATTTAATAAATTCAAGTAAAGAAAATGTGAGGCATGGAACTCATACCCATCCAAACTAACCTTTAAGTATAAAGACTGCAAACAAACTGATATGCACACTCAATTACTCAGGGAATATGGTTCCCATGAACATTTCCTCTAAATCACTCAATTCTGGAACAGCGGTCAGCAGACTTTTTCTGTAAAAAGCCAAAATAGTAAATATTAAATATTTTAGTCTCTGCAGGTCATACAGTCTCTGTCACAACTACTCAACTTTTGTTTTTGTAGTGCTTTTAAAAGCAGCCATAAATAATATGTAAATAAGTGAGTGCGTCAGATATGCCTCCTGGGCCACAGTTTCCTGACGTCTCTACTAGAGAATGAGCTTCAGAAAACCAAAGACCTAGGAAGGTAGTGACATAAGGACTGGTGCTGAGCACTAAATATATGTATTTGTTTACTTGTGGAACTAAAACTAAATGATGGTTATAGCTTGTAATGGCTAGTGCTAAGCACAGCAAAACTATTTTAAAAAATGGAGAATGGTGTGCACATGAAAGGTAAAGTAAGCACTTACTACTTTGAATGTATTAATTTAGAATAATGATACTACTTCAATCAGAGAAGAAGAAGATGTGCTAGTTCATTAAAATAATGCTGAGAGGAATGAGTCAATTTACAATTTCCAACAAGAGGAAACTGAAGGCATTATATAAAGATAACCAACAGAATGAAAATACCAATTTTCCTAAATATCAAAAGATAAAGCAAAAACACAAATAAAACAGAAAAGGAGAGAATAAAATAGAACAGATAATGAAAGAGAAAATGCTACTGTTTATATAAGACAGTGGGATATACAGACATATATGCAACTGCTTATATTTTTAAAAAGTGGAGGATAAACCATAAAATTCAAAAAAAGATTTTGCATAGAGGAAAGGAGCAGGGTACAAGAACCAAGGATAGAAACAAGAATCTTACAGAACTGACTTTGAAAATCTACACACCTTTGTTACATAATTATTTAGAACTATTACTTAAAAGCAGTAATTCTTAAAAATTGAAAATCAGAAGATGTGAGTTATTGGCATAATTACACATAGAAAAGAGCTAGTTCAATAATTTAGAAACTGAGTAATTTGTACATCTTTATTACAGTCTATGTGTCAAAGACAAACCCTGAAAAATAAAACATAAAGTGTTTTCAGTAATAGTATAATTTTTATTAATTTGCAGTAATGTAACTATTGTCCTAGAACCTGGAATAACAAGAATAACTCCTGGAAGAAAAGGAGGCCAATAAACTGCTAAATATGAGGCACAGGTCAAAAGGAAATCAACGCAATGTACACCTTAAATTTACACAATGTTGCATGACAAGTATATCTTAATAAAGCTGGGGTGGGGGACAGGGGGAAGGACACAGGGACCATCCTGAAGCAGCATACAGTCGCTAAAGAGGAGATAATTTGAGCCTAAGAGTAATAACCAAAATGGTCAAAATACAACAAATATGTTCATATCCATGATTAATAACATTATAGAGAAAAAAATCATTAGTTACTTTTAGAGAATTTCAATGACTGAAACTCATTATCTTTGAAGACCAATAAAGGAAAGGAGTCAAGCATTTGTCCTGCCTGTATGATAACTCAGTACCTCCAAGTAACCAAATGATCGATGATGGGAATTTTCTCTTTACAGAAATATTCCAGATAATAAACAGAGGACTGATAAAGTCACAATATAATAATTTTGCAACTTGCAATAAATAAACTGAGCTAGGCAATGATAATTTTGAAAACATCACAAAAAGACATTATACACCCTCAGAAGGAAGTACGCAGCCCAAAACAATCTCTAGATCTAACTACCAATTTATCAGAAATACAGTGAATAGAGGAACACAGGAAATGATACCATGGGTATGTAATCATGAATTACAGGTTCAGATTACATATTAAGGTTATGGAAAACTCTACAGGCAAAAAGACATGATTCCTTCAACAAAAACAAATTACAATAAAACAAAGAGAGGAAACCTACAGATTAGAAGATACTTAAGAGATATAATCAATCATAATGTATAAAACTTGTATGAACTGAAATTCAAACAAACAAAATAAAAACAAAAAAAATGCTTAACAATCAAGGAAAGTGTGGGAACTGCATTTGATAAGATAAATGCAATGATACAATGTCTAGGATTTGAGTCAAAATAGGTGAGTGGATAGATGAAACAAGACTGAACTGATTACATGATAAATGCTGAAACTACGGTGAAGACAAGAAGGACTTTCTTTAAGAAGATTTGACCATGATTTTATTATGGCTAACTACAAATAACTGTCTTATTTCTGTATATGACTGGATTTGAAGCATACTTAAAAACGCTCAGGGTTACCATTTCACACTTTTTCTTTCTTTGAATACAAGATTCGAGACTCATAGATAGCAGGCAGACAGCTGTGGGATAGGAGTTAGAGGGTAAAGGGATGAATCAAAAAAGGAAAAAGGACTCATGGATATAAGGGGTACTTATACTCAGGGTATAAAGGGGATAAAGGGTAATAGAAAAATACAATAAAAAATAAAAATAAAATAAAAATACCTCTGGCCCAAGCACCAGGATTCTAAAGCAGGAGATCTGGGATAGACACCAAGAAGCTGAATATTTAATAAACATTTCAGGTGTGTGTATTTTTTTTAATGTAGTTAAAAAGCCTAACACTGTAAACACATAATTCTTCTAGAAAGACATTATGTACACACACACACACACACACACACACACACACACACACACAATCTGGCTTACAGGATTTGCTAATATGTTGAGGGGGCAGACCTACTAAAATTTAATTTTTAGAAAATACCTTGTCTTTAAAAAACAGCAGCAGCCACCATTATTAAACATAATGCCAAACTATTTTTCAAAATCTCACTAAAAATGTATTACTTTTCATAAGAATCTTTAGAAAAGGTTCCTTAAAACCAAGATAGTTCTATAAAATTTGCCAAATGATAAAAATGGAATAACTAATCCCAAAGATACTGGGCTTTTGGACTTAACTACAATTGTACACTAAAGGACATAATTATTTTTATGTCTGCACTTCGTATTAGTTTTTCTTAGGTGATACACTGGAAGCTCATGGACCACATTTGACTAGTGAGTTATTTGGCTTGCATGTTGTTTTAGAAAAAATTTGATCTGACTTTTAAAATTCAGGAGATTTCACATAAACATCCAGATTTTGCAGTCCCACGTGCAGCACTGGGCGCGAGCAGAGTTGCAGCTTCCTCTTTCAGGAGGGTATGGCACCCTCCTTTTCACCACAGTCCTTATATTACCACCACCTTTCTTTGCATATATTCTAGGCCTGGTCTCCTTAGACATATGAATATGTGATGAGCAGTTATAGCCTAACATTGTTCTGAGGGGGATTTCCTCCTCATAGTTAACAAAGTACTACAGACAAAAGAGGCTACCTATAAGAGCCAATAGCATTCAGTTTTATACTTAAAAAATGCACCCCCCCTCCAAACATTCATTGTTCTTATAATACAGAAATAAATGCTACCTGCATATTTTTAAGTGCTTTTCTTAACAGAGCAGTAAGGCTTACCTTCAGATCAAGGCTGCTAAGGCTTATGACATCATCATCTTTTGCTTTTCTTTTTCTTTTCTATAAGACAAAAAATATTTCATTCTTAATAGAAGGAATGCACATTACTCTATACAACTAGAAAAAAATCACTTTAAGAAGTAAAGCCTTTGATGGTTTTAGAAGAATATTTTTTATGAGGGATACTCATAAATTACCTCTACTATATATACTGTCTAATTGGCACCCCCTGATTAAATCATTTCTTGTCTGTGAAGTGATTCCACCCTATTAAAAAACTTACTTATGTAAGGTTTTTCAGAACAATACTCTTACATAAGTCAAAAGCTGCCTATACTTGTTAGAGAAAAAGTAAATGTTTTATACATAAACATTTATACATAAAGGCAACAAAGGTTCTTTAAACAGGAAAACACATTATTTATTCTATGGGAGAGAGGGAATCTTCACTAGAAAAAAAATATTCTTTTATCATGGCCCAAAGTAATTAGCTTGAGGAGAAACTGGTGGAAGTAGAATCAAAATCAAGCAGGACAAGGACAATAGGAAAAAAGAAAGATAAAGTCCAGGAAGAAGCGGGGGAAATATGTGGAGCCTGAAAGTCTCAGAAGCAGGCCAACATGAAAACAACAAAAGAGAGAGCTCCATGAAATTAGAAAACCCATTTGAACCAAGCCTCTTTGTTAAGAGTCCAGGAAAACAACATTCACACGGAAAAGAACAGAAAATTCTCCAAGTCGACTCCTTCAAAAAATAACTAAGCAAAAAGAGATTAAGTGTCAGAACAACACCCCTACAGGGAATGAAGGTACCTCAGAAGGAAATGCTCAGAGAAAAACTGTAACATACTATTTCAAATTTAGGTAAAAGACAAGAAAATGACATAAGACATGAAAAAAACAACATAAATCAGACTTAGAAAAAACTAAAAAATGAAGTGACAAAACTCAAGATCCAGAAGATGCAGAAAAGTATAAACAATATGCTAACTTTGAAAAGCAAACTAAGCAAAAATTCTCCATATGTGTATTTTATCTGTGAGGTTGTGTATTTATAAAAAACTCTATGAGCGAAATATAGAGAGAAACATTAACGGTGCTGTTGACATGGATTAGAGTAGAGGTTGGGGATGGAAGACAGACATATACAGGGAGGAAAAATGGAGAGAAAACTGCCAAGTGAAAGGATTGTACTGAGGGAAAAAAATGCACATACATGCCCATACTTATGCATTTATATAAAACTGTACATGTGTATAGGCATATCTATAAAGAAATTTAACAGATTTTTAACACATTCTACTGTATTTTCTTTTATTTTAAAGTTTAGCTTTTCATACTTATTCAATCCATCTAGAACATATTTTTGTACATACATGGTATATGGTAATATAGCCAACACGTCAGCCTACCACTCCTTCATAATGTTTATGATATAGTAAGTTCTCAAATATTAGTGGGTCAGTTTCTGAGTTATTTATTTTGTTCCACCGATTTATCCATGCCTGTACCTATATCATACTGTGTAATTATTGTACCTTTAGAACAATTTTTTTTTTAAGATTTCATTTATTTATTTTTAGAGAGGGGGAAGGGAAGGAGAAAGAGAGGGAGAGAAACATCAATGTGTGGTTGCCTCTCATGTACCTCATGTACCTGGGACCTGGCCCACACCCCAAGCATGTGCCCTGACTGGGAATTGAACTGGTGACCTTTTGGTTTACAGGCTGACACTCAATCCACTAAGCCACACCAGCCAGAGCTGGAGTAATAGCTAATACAGTAGGTCATATGATGCCTGACTTGTACATTACTTTTGCTGTTCTGGGTCTTATACTTTTCCATGCAAATTGTAGAATGAGATCTATTATACTACAATGGGATTTCTATCAGAACTATACTGAATTTACTAATTAATTTGGGGGAGAACTGACATTATTGAGTCTTTTCTTGCCTGAATGTGGTGTATCTCTATGTAATTAGCTGTCCTGTTCTTTATTAATGCTTTCCAATAGTTTCCATGAAGTCTCAGAGATCTTTTCATAGATTTATTCTCAGATTTTAAAATTTCTGTAATTTCATAAAATAACAGCAATCTTTAAAATTACATTAACTGTTTATTGCTAGTATATATATATTCTATTGATATCTTTTTATAACTTTTATAGCCAGTAACCTTGCTTAAACTCTCATTAGTTTTAATAGCTGCTATTAATTTTCTCTTGGATATTCTATGCAGACAATTATAGTTTTTTAAGTAATGAAATCATACTGTCCTTTCTTTTCTAATTTGTTTATCACTTGTTTTCCTGTCTTACTGTGCTGGCTAGGGGCACTAGTACAACACTGAATAAACATAGTGACAGCAGGCTTTTCTCTAAATTTGAAAGACATGTTTAAATATTTTATCATAATATATGTTGTTTGATTAAGGATATTTCTATTCTATTCCTGGTTTGACAAGAATTTTATGGTTGTTGATTTTACTTTTTCCACTCTCACTTTTTCTTCTCTTTTATTTGATTCACTTTATTGTTATTTTTCTAACCTCTTAAGTTAGATGCTTAATTTTTGTTATTTTCTTTTCTTAAACTATGCATTTTAAAGTTATAAATCTTGGTGTCTTCTGGCCAAGATGGAGCTGTAGGTAGATACACTGTGCCTTCTCACACAACCAAAAGAAGGACAACAACAAATTTAAAAATAAAAAACAACCAGAATTGCCAGAAAATTGAACTGTATAGAAGTCCAACAACCAAGGAGTTAAGAAGAAACATTCATCCAGACTGGTAAGAGGGATGGTGACAAGCAGCTGGGGTGGAGAGGACATGTGACAAGGCACCAGCTGGCGGACCAGGCAGTCCCACGTGTGTGTGGATAAACCAGAAGGAACAATGGGGGAATGAAACAGACCATGGAAACCAAAGTTTCAATGCAGGGAAATAAAGCCTCAAAACCTCTGGCTGTAAAAACCTGTGGGAACAGTAAAATGACAACAAACTCACAGCTATTAACAACTGAGCCTAAAAAAACAAAAGCAAAAATAAACTAAGCAAACAACTAGAACAGGAACAGAATCACAGAAATGGAGACCGCATGGAGCAATATCAGTGTGTGGGGGGAGAAGTAGAAGGGGGGAAGGTACAGAGAATAAGAATCATAAATGGTAGGTACAAAATAGACAGGGGGGGTTAAGAATAGTATAGAAAATGAAGAAGTCAAAGAACTTGTATGTATGACCCATGGACATGAACTAAGGGGTGGGTAATGCTGATGGGAGGATGGGAATAAAGGGAAATAAAGGGCAGAGGGGAAAAAAAGGGGACAATTGTAATAGCGTATCAATGAACTATATTTTAAAAAATAAAATCATAAATCTTCCTTTTACAACTCCTTAATAACATTCTGGAAGTTTTAATACATAAACCATGAGATTTTTCTTTTGTCATGGAGTCCTCTATGGAAGTGTTTTCCCAAGTGATACGCACCCATCCTGCAGGATATGCAAGGTATGTTCCCTGGAGTGCAGGAAAAAGACATTAGAACTTTTATTTTTATGTATTTCTTAATCCTTGAAAATAAGCTTTACTAATATTTACTGTACAGATGATGAGTTCATCACTCACATTATATGGTTAAAGATAACAGTGATCTAATCAGATCTTATACAAAGTCAGTCCTCAGGATACAAAATTAATATCCAGAAATCAGTTGCATTTTTATATGCCAATAATGAACTAGCAGAAAGGGAAATTAATAAAACAATCCCACTCACAACTGCCTTAAAAAGAATAAGGTACCTAGGAATAAATTTAACCAAGGATGTAAAAGACATGTACTTGGAATACTATACTGAAGAAAGAAACTGAAAAAATACAAGTATACCATGTTCATGGATAGGAAGAATTAACATCATTAAAATGTCCATTCTACCCAAAGTAATCTAAGATTCAACATAATTCCTATCAAGATACCAATTATGTATTTCACAGAACTAGAATATTTCAAAAATTTATATGGAAGCACAAAAGGCCCCAAAGAGCAACAGCGATCCTGAGAAAGAACAAGAAAGTTGGAGGAATCATGCTACCTAATATCAAACTATACTATAAGACTACAGTAATCAAACCAGTATGGTACTGGCATAAAAAGACACATAGATCAGTGGAACAAAATAGAAAGCCCAGAATAAACCTACATTCTTATAGTCAATATTTGACAGAGAAAGCAAGCATATACAATGGGCTAAAGACAGTTTATTCAGTACACAGTGAGTTTATTCAATACAGTGTTGGGAAAATTGGACAGATACATGCAGAAAAATGAAACTAGACCACTTTCTTACAACACACACAAGAATAAACTCAAAATAGATTAAAGACTTAAAGGTTAGACCCAAAACCATAAAAATCCTAGAAGAAAACAGAGGCAGTAAAATCTCGGGCATTGTTCGTGGCAATATTTTATCTGATATATCTCCTCAGACGAGGGAGACAAAAGAAAAAATAAATAAATGGGACATCAAAATAAAAAGGTTTTGCACAGTAAACTACCAACAAAATAAAAAGATAACCCTCAGAATGCGATACATGTGATAAGGGGTTAGTATCCAAAATTTATATAAAACTTAGAAAAAAACCCAAACAATCCAATTGAAAGACAGGCAGAGGACCTGAATAAACACTGCTCCAAAGAGAACATACAGATGGCCAATAGACATATGAAAAAATTCTCAACATCATTAATCATCAGAGAAATGCAAGTCAAAACTACAATGAGACATCATCTCACACCGGTCAGAATGGCTATCAACAATAGATCAACAAAAAAGTGCTGGTGAGGATGTGGAGAAAGGAGAATACTTTTTCACTGTTGGTGGGAATGCACATTGGTGCAGCCACTGTGGAAAGCAGTATGAAAATACCTCAAAAAACTAAATGGAACTGCCTTTTGACCCATCAATCCCACCTCTGGGAGCATATCTGAAGGAACCCAGAACACTAAATCCAAAGAACCATGGCAGCCCTGTGTTCATTGCAGTGTTATTTATCATCACTAAGATATGGATGCAGCGCCCTCCCCCCTGCCACTGCCCAAGTGTCCATCAGTAGATGAGTGGATAAAACAACTATGGGACATTTATACACTGTAATACTACTCAGCTGTAAAAAAGAAGAAAATTTTACCCTTTGCGACAGCATGGACAGACCTGAAGAACATTATGCTAAATGAAATAAGCCAGTCAGAGACAGACAAATACTGTATATTTTCACTCATATGTGGAATTTAATGAACAAACTGAACTAATAAACAAAGACAGACTCATAGATGGAGAGCAGGATGACAGTAATGAGGGTGGTGGTGGTTAGGGGATGGAGGAGTAGAAAGAAAAAAGACTCATGGACACGGACAACAGTATAGTGGTTGCAGGGGGGAGAGGGCATAAGGGGGATAATGGTAATAGAAAAAATACAATAAAATTAATTTAAGAATAATAATAAAAAGAAGTCAGTTCTAAACTGTGACATTATCATGGCTATCTGAAATATATGTATTTATGTCCACTATCATTAACTTCACTCTAGGTGAGTATTGTGGTGTGAGATATTAGCTAATAATGGTTGCATAAACATAAAAATTATAAATATATGAGGGGTATATGTTCAAATAGTTTTACTCATAGACTTGCAAATCAAGTTTAGAAACACTTTTAAACTTTTTCTGTTTAAGTTTAGCCTCATCAGATAGTAAGGGAAAGGGACCAAGATGGAAAAAGTTTCAAAGGAAAATGCACAATTGTATTAAAATCAAGAGGCACTTTCTGTGAAAGATTATCTGACAAATTAATATATGTAATCAGTATAAGAGCGCTGAAATCTTGAATGGAGTCTCCAACAAAAATAGAAATTAAAGACAAAAGAATAGAACACAAATTAAGCATGTATTGTTGAACCTAACAGCATATCAATATAGGTACACTAATAAAGTTTGGCAAACTAGAAATAGAATCATTTTTGCTATTTCACCCAAGTAAAAAAAATATAAGAATTATGCCCTGTTTGTATAGGTCTGGCCAAAAAGTCCATTACATTTTTTCCATACAATGGCTCCAGGAGTAGTTACTTGTCTTTAACTTCATTTGAAACAATTTTGTTAAATTGTATTGTGGCAGCTGTTATGTTAGCGTGCATTAAAAAAACCCAAACAACTGAGACCTCTGGCCAAGATGGAGGTGTAGGTAGACACACTGTGCCTCCTCATACAACCAGAAGAAGGACAACAACAATTTAAAATAAAAGACAAACAGATCTGACAGAAAATCGAACTGTATGGAAGTGCGACATCCAAGGAGTTAAAGATGACACATTCTTCCAGACAGGTAGAAGGGGTGGAGACAGGCAGCCGAGTGGATAGGACTCTCAGCAAGGTGGTAGCTGGCGGACCCAGTGAGGCAGTTGACTGTAGAGTGGGGTGCGCAAAACTGTACCTGGCAGTCCCGGCGAGGCGGTGGGGTGCTGATTCCCATGTGGGAAGGGCCCCTTTTGGCTTGTGGAAAGTGAGGGAAGTGACTGAAATCTGGTAGAAAGTGGAGCAAGTGCCATTGTTCCCTCTCAGACCCCTTCCCCCCATACAGCATCACAACACAGCAGTGTGGGTTGCCCCACCCTGGTGAACACCTAAGGCTCCGCCCCTCACTACATAACAGGCAAGTCAAGACAAAAAAAAAAAAGGCCCAAAAGAAAGAACAGATCAAATCTCCAGAAAAAATACAACTAAGCGATGAGGAGATAGCCAACCTATCAGATGCACAGTTCAAAACACTGGTAATCAGGATGCTCACAGAATTGGTTTAATTTGGTCGCAAATTAGGTAAAAAAATGAAGGCAACAATAAGTGAAATAAAAGAAAATGTACAGGGAACCAACAGTGATGGGAAGGAAACTGGACTCAAATTAACGGTGTGGACCAGAAGGAAGAAACATCCAACCAGAAAAGAAGAAACAAGAATTCAAAAAAATGAGGAGAGGCTTAGGAACCTCCAGGACATCTTTAAACATTCCAACATTTGAATTATAGGGGTACCAGAAGGAGAAGAAGAACAAGTGGAAAAGTTATTTGAACAAATAATAAAGGAGAACTTGCCCAATCTGGCAAAAGAAATAGACTTCCAGGAAGTCCAGGAAGCTCAGAGAGTCCCAAAGAAGTTGGACCCAAGGAGGAACACACCAAGGCACATCATAATAATATTAGCCAAGATTAAAATTAAGGAGAGAATCCTAGAAGCAGCAAGAGAAAAGGAGACAGTTACCTACAAAGGAGTTCCCATAGGACTGTCAGCTGATTTCTCAAAAGAGACCTTACAGGCAGGAAGGGGCTGGAAAGAAGTATTTCAAGTCATAAAAGGCAAGGACCTACATCCAAGATTGCTCTATCCAGCAAAGCTTTCATTTAGAATGGAAGGGCAGATAAAGTGCTTCTCAGATAAGTTCATCACCACCAAGCACTTATTATATTAAATGTTAAAGGGATTTACCTAAGAAAAAGAAGATAAAAAATATGAACAGTGAAATGACAGCAAACTCACAATTATTAACAACCACACCTAAAACAAAAACAAAGACAAACTAAGCAAACAACTAGAACAGGAACAGAACTATAGAAATGGAGATCACATGGAGCATTATTAACAGGGGAGTGGGAGGGGGAGAAAGGGTGAAAAGGTACAGAGAGTAAGTAGCATAGATGGTAGGTAGAAAATAGACAGGGGGAGGGTAAGATAGTATAGGAAATGCAGAAGCCAAAGAACTTACATGTATGACACATGGACATGAACTAAAGGTGGGGAAATGTGGGTGGGAGGGGGTGTGCAGGGCGGAGGGGAGTGAAGGGGGAAAATGGGACAACTGTAATAGCATAATCAATAAAATATATTTTTTAAAAAAGAATTTCACAATAAGCTCATTCTTTAAAAAATGGCAAAAAAGGCAAAAATGGAGAGAAAATAATTAGCATTCTCATGCTGAGAATGATCTTGGTGAGTTTCTGAATTTAAATAAGATTTTTCCTGACCCAAATATTTCAGAAAATGACCTGATTATAACACACTAGAACAAATAAAATAATAATATGGTGAATTTTTGTGCAACTATTTTAATATTGAAGATGGAAGAAGATATGCAACATTTTCAGCATATTATGCTTATTATTTCAACAAAGATAAAACACCACTGAAACACAAAAAAGATCTGTGCTGTGTATGGAGAAGGTCTGTGACTAATCAAACATGTCAAAAGTGGCTTCCAAAGTTTCTTAGCAATACTGACATTTTGGCTAAATAATTCTTTGCTGTGGGGCTGTGTTATTGGAAGATGCTTAACAACACCCCTTACCTCTACCCATTAGAAGCCAATAGCAAGACTTAGCTGACATAACTCAAAATATTCAAATCAGTAAAGTTATTGGTGAGATGAAAAATGTGTCTTTTATTTTATAGAAAAAATGTAATAGACTTCCGGTCAACCCCATACATACTTTATTTACGTGAATACTATGAGGTAATGAGTTTTTAACTACAAAAAAATATTAATTTTATGGTGTCATTTTGCACAAAATTAGATGCCTCTGTAAAGTATCATTCTAGAACTAAGAAAGCAGCCTCCATATACTAAAATGATTAATAACAGAAAGTAATTCATTCCTTATATCTTATATTTTTCAACCATGAAACAAGCTGTTAAAATGAAACATATATATAAATAACTTTATGCTTTATAATATATTCTCTTAACTTTAATACTGGTGGGAATAAAAGAAAGGACTGCATAGAGTTAAAGATGAATAGGTCTAGTACTTTTCAAAACACATTTTATATTTAATTGAAATAATTTCTTTTAGAGTGTTAGCAGAAAAGAATTAAATTGGGTTGCCAAAGATGTTGAGAGAAGTAGACAACTGAGCTGCACACCAGATTGAAAGACAACCCACAAATTAATTATAGTACCTTCAAATTAAAAAACAAACAAACAGGCATTTACTCACCAAAGTGAAGTCCCAATGGGGGCCAGGTGTTAAAAATGTGAAGGAGCTACCTCTCCTAAGGGAATATCTGTTAATAGAAATTAAAGCAATAAATAAGTTGAGAGTAATGTCCGTAAAATAAAGCAGTGGGCAGATGAAACACTTTTTCTTCCGTTTCAAAACTGTCTAAAGTAGCCTTATAGCCATTCAATCATAGAAATAATAGGGAGAGTATGCAAAAAAAAAAAAATCAGGGTACAGGTTCTAGTCACTTTCAGAATCTCTATAGAGGTGACAGAGCCTTTATAATATTAGTGGATAGATTAAGAGTATTTAAAAAAAGTAATTAACCAAGCCAAGCAGAGTTTATTTTAGGAACATATACATGGTTCAATTATGTGAAATCTCTTTATATATTATACTAGTAAGTTAAATAAAAACAGTAAATGATGCAAAAATTATTTGATAAAATTTAACATTCATGCCTAATATTTTAAAAACTAGAATAAAAGGGTATTCTTAACATAATAAAAAAACCTAGATGTATTTAATTTGCATTTCACATTAAATCTCTTTCATTACCAATTTTTTAATAATTATGATTTAATAAACCATCAAGTAAGATTAAAATTACACTAGGATTTTGCTCTTTATTATTAAGTGACGTATTTTTACTTCTGTGTCATCTATCCATTCAATGTAAAGAAGAGAATCCTTATGACAAACACCTGTCTTCACCTTTATAAAATATAAACTTGTTTATAAAACATGGAGAAATATCACTAGAATAGCACAGAAAAAAACAGTTTATAAACTATACTTATTGCTAATTGCTTCAGATGTAAATATAGTTTGTTTTTTCTTCTTTGTGGAAATAAAGATGAAGCAAGTGAGGGAAAAAAAGGCTATTTATTCAGAGCTTGCTAAAGCAAAAGAATCAGCCACTATCACCTCTGTTTAGGCAAACTCAAAAGCAGACTGAGGGAAACCTTTATTGTAGAAAAGAGGGAGTTTCAAATGTGTCTTGACTGGAGGCTATTGGCAAGCTAACTAGGAACAGGGCATTTATTGTGATTGATTGGGGTGCAATTGGCTTGCTCTGGTTGGTTCTGACTCAGAAGGGAGGACAAAAATTAGGGAAGCTAGCAGTTACTGATCAAGTCTGGTCATCTGGGGCAAATGTTACAATTTAGCTTTCTGGATTATCAGTCCATTGTCCATTTGTATAGTCACAAATGGACACCCAAGGGTGAGGATCAAGTCACCTCACCCTTGATCCTCAAGGTCTTTGTCACTGTAAACTACAGAAACACCACAGATGGTGGTTTTATCCTACAATAATTTATAAATTTAAATCAAACACAAGGGCTTCTGTAGTTTATGAAGCTAAATAAAAGCAGAAGTTTGTTTAATTTTGACAAGAAACACAAGGGAAAAGAGCTACAGGAGAAAGAGGGTGTTAAAACAGCTTCACAGAAGAATTAATAATTAAGTAATACAAAAAGCTGCATCAAACCCCCCCCCCCAGTAATTAAAAAAGCATAGAAGAGCCAGGAAGGCTCTTTGGGCAAAGGTAATAGCACATGTTGAGAAGTGAAATGAATTAAGTGCAGGAAACTGCAAGTAGTTCCTTGTTTCATAATCAAAAGAAATAAGGGCTAGACCATAATGAAAGGCCTTACATACAATTCTTAAAGAATATAAGCTTGATATAAAAAATGTATGGCAGCTATTAGGTATTGAATTCTAAGTAAGGAGAACGATGGATTGGAAGAAGGCAAGACAGACTGGTCATGAAGATCAGTTAGGAAGAAGCTCCAATACTGCTTACAATAGATGGTATGGGGATGAGTATTGCAATAGCAGCAAGATTTGAGAAAAGAAGCACATTAGAAAGAGGGTATGATGACAAAGTGGGCAGGTTTTTCCTTTTTCTTGCCATGCCTGTTCAGTTACTACCAAGGTTCTTCACATAGTGAAATATGATGCCACTAGTAAATATTAGAAATAAATGCAGAAAGGTCCTAAGGTATTTAACGCAAATTATTTCATAAGTAATTATTTGCGAAAGATTTGTTTAGTAACAAAAATTCAACCAGGTAAATTTTAAATATCTAATTTGTTTTATTGAACTATTAATGAGTCAGGCAGCATCCCATCTAGCAAATAGAAAGGAACTCCAAAAGTGCTGAGTGAAATAGGTTTTTAAAGACAGAAAGGGGGCGGGTGGTGGGGGAGGGACTGACAACATTATTAGTGAAGAATACATTGTTTCAGGAAAGGCTACTCTCCTGAGCAAAATGGAAGAGACCTATCAGCAGATTATCTCACTAGTGCTAACCAGATATTCCATATGGACTAGTTAAAGGTTACATTCCTGGGAAGTTGAAACTGCAATAAGTTTAAGTAATAAATCTTGGTTCCCTGAGGTGGGGTTTGGCACAAATGACTCCATTTTAAGTCTGTTGTTTCTCTTTAACTGATTAAAAAACGTAGTAAGCCTCTTATTACTCTTGGAATCCAATTTTTTTTTGAGGGGGCCTCTTTAGTGGAGCAAAATAACTTATAAAATGATTTTGCCACTGCAGAAAACTTAAACAACAATGAATCAGAAAGCAGTGTGATTTTTGATAAAATACTAGAATATGGTTTTTAAGTGAAATAAAAAAGAACATCTGAAATACATTATAATTCATATAACTAAACAATACATAACTATACTATTATAAACAAATGCTACAAAATTATAAGAAAAACAGGACCTTCATACCACAACTCTATAGATCACACTTTTAACAAAGTACTACTCCAGCTAAGTGCTATCATATACCACATGGTTAAATACAGTCTTCAGTGAGGGCTGAGCTGAGAAGCAGCAATTATGATTTCTTAGATTATTTTTAATCTAATAGAAATATTTATTCCAAGTAGTAATCATAGTGGCACTTAAAATGTTCAATAAACACTGACTTTCAGGTATAAGAAAGTGCTAAGGAGAACACAAAACCAAAGCTATTATTTCTTTATTCCACAGAATTAAGCATACTGACTTTACAATAAATTTGGTGTCTGAAAGCTGGAAAGAAAAATAGTTCTTAGGAATTTTAAACAGGGAAACAAACTGGAAAAATATTTCCAATTGGATGGCAAGATTCTTTCCAGCACTAGCTATACTCAGCTTTACAGTGATGCTATTTTCTCCCATTTCAATAACAAGTACCTATTTATTTTGAATACCAGTGGAAAAAAGTAACCCCAAAACAAATTGTGCCCAAAAAGCATGTGAGACAATTCCAACTTTCAAAAATCTTGTAAAGACACAGTCATTTTTCACAGGGGTCAGACTCAAAATGTAACAGCTATTTTAAATCCTTGTGGGAAAATTTTTTTGATTTCATAAAGCATTAAGATTAAAATTGCCCTTTCTAGAAGATACAAAATACAGTCTATTTAGAGGGAAGATTCAAGGATAAAATATGTGGTGGTCCTTGATCTTTTCAAGAATTTTTGTCCAATCTCCTTTTTTATACATCCAAATAACATTTAAGGCATAAAATAAATAATACATGAGAGAACTAGCTTGGTATACCAAACTGTGTTTCCTATTAACCCCTGTGATTATTCCTTGGACTCATACTTCCTTTTGTATTATTTGGTATGTTTTCGAATGATGTATATTATTTTTGCACAAAGATAGTTTTAGTCTAAACAAAGCATAACTGCAATGGTAAAGTTGATGTGAAAAAGAGAATCATCCTGCTAATTCATCCTTAAGTCAAATTATATTTTCAGATTGATCCCTTTGAATGGTGGCATGAGAGATCCCCTTGATCTCTTCTTGAAGTTTCAATAATTTGAACAGCTATAACTCAAAAAAGGGTTCCCTGCTCAACATACAAGCACACCTGAGAGATCTGTGCATTGAAATATCTAAAGGTGGGAAAGTGGGAGCTAAAGGGAGAGGCAATGAGATAAGCTGAGGCAAGCTGTGGATGCAGCCCAGCAGCAGAGTTCACAACAGGGTTCAGCTTGGAGAGGGAAGGAATCCGGTTGTAGCTGGGCTCCCCTTCAGCAGAGAGAAGCAAAGAGATTTGATGGGCATTCCTGCAGGAACAAGTAGCACAAGCTGTAGGTGGGCCTAGAGACCTGGGAAGGACACAGCACCAGAGCTGCAGCTGCTATTTTTGGGTGGTTGGCATTCCAAGTAGAGTAACAAAGCCATGGAGCCCAAAGCTTGCCTCCCTTAGCCCTGGTGTCCAACTGTAGAGCACATTATCTGCAAACTCAAGAACTGGTACTACAGAATTGCTCTTTACCCTGAGCAAAGGGTTCATTTTGTGACCAATTCTGGGGTAGGGGTGCAGGGAGACCCTGCAGAGGTCAGAGGTCACCATTATGAGGAAGGCAAAACAACCAAGAAACCAGCCAGTTCACACAGCCCACTCCACTCCCATGCATTGTAGTTACACTGTCAGTAACATCTGGCTGAGATTTCATAGAGCTAAAACAACAAAAACAAAAACAAACAAAAAAACCCCAAAGAACAAAACTTGTGATTTAGCACCACCTACTGGAAAATAAGAGACAGATTTATTTGTATTAATCTGCTAGCAAAATGCCACTTAGACATAGATGCCTAGATAGGGAACGGATCCATCAAATACAACGAATAACCAAGGTAGCGAGGAAGCTCAGAAAGAAAATGAAAACTCTCCAGCAAACAAATTTAAAGACATGGAAATAAGTGATATAAATGACAGAGAATTCAAGATTGCAGTTCTGAAAATACTCAACGAGATGTGAGAAAATACAGACAGGCAATTTAATGCACTCAGAAACCAAATCAACAAACAAAACGTGTACTTTCCCAAGACACTGACCTTTAAAAAACAAACAGAAACTCTGGAGATATAAAACTCAATAAAAGAGATCAAGAATGAATTAGCAAACATTAAGAAACAGAACAGACCAGATAGAAGAAAGGATTAGTGACACTGAACATGGAAACCTAGAAATGAGGCAGAGGGAAGAGTGAGACTTGAGCATACAGAAATAAAATGAAAGAACTTTATGAGAACTATCTGACTTTATCAGAAAAAGCAATATAAGAATGTCAGGCATACCAGAAGAAGAAGAGAGGGAGAAGGGAATGGAGAACCTATTCCAACAAATAGTTGATGAGAACTTCTCAAACCTATGGAAAGAGCTAGATTCTCAAATCCAAGGAGCAAAAAGAACACCTATTTACTTTAATCCAAAGAGGCCTTGTCCAAGGCACATTTTATTAAAACCAAAAAACTGATGACAAAGAAAGAATTCTCACAGCAGCCAAAGAAAAGAAGAACGTAATCTATACCAGAAAGCCCATTAGATTATCATTGGACTTCTCTGCTGAATTCTACAAGCCATAAGAGAATGGAACCAAATATTCCAACTACTGAAAGAGAGAAATGACCAGCCAAGAATAATATATGCAGCAAAGTTACCCTTTAAATATGAAGGAGAAATAAAGACTTTCCAGACACATAGAAGCTGAAGGAATTTATCACAAGGCCTTAACTGCAGGAAATACTCAAGCAGGTCATTCTACCTGAAACAAAAAACAAAAGGTCACAAAATACAAGTAAAAACACCAACAGACTTACAGCATAAACAGGAATGATTTGTGACAACAAAAACATAGAAGTGGAGGGGATAAAGGCCTGAATTTGGAAAGGAAGATAGAGATTAGATGCATTCAGAAGAAAAAGGTCTAATATATATTCATATATATATACATATAAAAGTTTATTTTTCATAAACATAATGGTAACCACAAATAAAAAACCCAACATGAGACACATAGCTTAAAAAAAAGAAAACAAAACCAACAGAAACACAAAGGGAAAGAGGCAATGGAGGCACAGAGCTAGCAGAAAACAAGACAAAATGGCCACATCAATAATTACCCTAAATGTTAATGGACTTAACTCACCAATAAAGAGGCACAGAATAGCAAGCAGTCTAGATAAAAAAAAAAAACCCAGAACCCAATCATATGCTGCCTTCAGGAAACACATCTAAGCTACAAAGACAAAGGTAGACTCAGAGTGGAAAATGATTCTCCAAGCAAATAACAACCACAGAAAAGCAGGTGAAGGCATACTTACATCTGACAAAAGAGATTTCAAGATAACAAAAGCAACTAGAGACAAAGATAGACATTTTATAATGATCATGGGGACATTACATCAAGAAGATATGACACTTAATATATATACACCCAATTAGGGAGCACCAAAATATATAAAGCAACTACTAACAGAAGTAAAGTGAGAAACAGGCAAAAACACAATCACAGCTGGGGACCTTAATACTCCATTTAGAGCTCTATATAGATCATCCAAACAGAAAATCAGTAAAGAAATATTGGCCTTAAATGACACACTAGACAAAATGGACAAAATTCACATTTACAGACCCTTTTATCCCAGAACATCAGATTATACATTAGTCTCCAGTGCACTTGGAACATTCTCAAGGATAGACCATATGGTGGGTCACAAAATCAGACTCAACAAATTTGGGAAGATGAAATCATACCAAGCATATTCTCTGACCACAATGTTTTGAAATTAGAAATCAGCTGCAAAAAGGAAGAAGCCCACACATACATGGAGATCAAACAACATAGTACTAAAAAAGACTAGGTCAAAGGTGAAACCAAAAGATAAACAAACGAGAATGACAATATGACATATCAGTACTTCTGGGACGTAGCAAAAGCAGTAAAGGAAGATAAATTTAAATCATTAGGTCTATCTCAAGAAACAGGAGAAATCCCAAGTAACCAACCTGACATTACATCTTAGACAAAAGAAGAATAAAAACAACCTAAAGTCAACAGAAGAAAGGAAATAATAAAAATCAGAGCAGAACTGAATGAAACAGAGAACAAAAACACTACACAAAAAACTAATACAACAAAGAGCTGGTACTTTGAAAGAGAAGTTATCACAGACATTATGAATATATGAAGGATCACACTAAAATACTATGAGAGACTATATGCCACCAAATTCACTAACCTAGAAGAAATGGATAAATCCCTAGAAATACATAATTTCCTACAACGAATCATGAAGAATTGGAAAATTTAAATAGACCAATCAACAGTGAAAAAATTGAAACAACCATCAAAAACCTCCCCAAAAATAAAAGTCCAGGACCAGATGGCTTCACTAGTGAATTCTACCAACATTCGAAGATGATTTGATACCTATCCTTCTCAAACTCTTCCAAGTAATTGAAGAGGCAATACTTCCTAACACACGTTATGAGGCCAAGGATAACACAAAAAAAGAAAACCGTATGCCAATATCTCTGATGAATACAGATGCAAAATCCTAAATAAAATACTAGCAAATCATCTACAACAGTACATTAAAAATATAACACATCATGATTCAGAAGGGTTCATTCCCGGGGGCAGGCATAAAGATGGTTCAACATACACAAGTTTTTCAGTGTAATACACAACATTAACAAAACAAAGAATAAAAATCATATGATCTTATCAATAGGTGCAGGAAAAGCATTTGATAAGAAACACAACATCCATTTATGATTAAAATACTCAATAAAATGAGCATAGAAGGAAAATACTTCAACCTAACCAAGGCCACATATAATAAATCCTTAGGTAATATTATTGTCAATGGTGAAAAACTGAAAGCTTTTCCTCTAAATAAAACCCACTGTTATCCTATATACCAGTGATTTTCAAATTTTTTCATTTCATGGCACACATAAACTAAAATACTGAGGCCTACCCCCCAAGTTTTTTTTTGCTATCTGACAATAAATTAGGCATAATTATGATTCATTCACACTGGATGGCTATTGTGTTGGCTGCTGTCACTTTATTTGAGAATATAAGAAAGAAGTCACTGCCCTGATTAATTAGTCAGGTATTCATGTTTTAAAAATTCTTGCAGCACACCAATGTTGCCTTTTGTGGGACATCAGTGTGCCACAGCACACTTGGCTGCTATATACTACCAATGAAACTTCAGAAAAAGAAAAGAAAAAAACAATACCTTTTATAATTGCAACAGAAAGAATAACATACCTAGGAATAAACTTAACAAAGGATATGAAGGACTTATGTACCAAACACTACAAAGTATTATTAAAAGAGATCGAAAAAAACACAATGAAATGGAATGATATTCCATGTCCATATACTAGAAGAATCAACACAGTTAAAATGGCCGTATTATCAAAAGCAATATACAGATTTAATGCAATCCCCATCAAAACCCCAATGTCATTTTTTAAATAACTAAAACAAAACTAACCGGATTTGTACAGAACCACAAAAGATCCCGAATAGCTAAAGCAACCCTGAGTAAAAAGAACAAGACCTATCGATACTGGAAATCTGGCCAGTGCTGACCATAGTGCTGACATAGATGTCTGCCTGCCTGCCTGCCTGCCTGCCTGCCTGCCTGCCTCCCTCTCTCATGCAGGAACACCATCACACTCCCTGCCTTCAAATTATACTACAGAGCTATGATAATCAAAACAGCATGGTGTTACCCTGGCCAGGTGGCTCAGTGTGTTGCAGCACTGTCTTATGCACCAAAAGTTGTGGTTTTGATCTCCTCTGTGGTCAGGGTGTGTGCAGGAAGCAACTGATTGATGTTTCTCACATCAATGTTCCCCCCCTCTCTAAAATTAATAACCATATCTTCAGGTAAGGACTTAAAGAAAAAACAAACAGCATGGTACTGGCAGAAAAACAGACACACAGGCCAATGGAATAGAATTGAGAGCCCAGAAATAAAACCACATGTATATGGTCAAATAATTTCTGACAAAGGAGCCAAAAACACACAATAGACAAAAGAAAGTGTCTTCAATAAATGGTACTGGGAAAATGGAAGGCCACATGAAAAAGAATAAAACTAGATTACAGTTTGCTCCAAGTACAAGAATTAATTCAAAATGGATTAAAGACTTACATATAAGATCTGAAACAATAAATTACATAGATGAAAACATAGGCACTAAACTTATGGACTGTGGTTGTACAGAACATTTTATGAATTTGACCCCAAAGACAGGGGAAGTAAAGGCAAAAAATAAATGAATGAGACTATATCGATCTAAAAAGCTTCTGCACAGCAAAAGAAACCAACAATAAAACAAAAAGGCAACCAACTGAATGGGAGATGACATTTTCAAACAATTAGCTCTGACAAAGGCTTAACATACAAAATATATAAAGAACTCATATAACTCAACACCAAACAATCCAATTTAAAAATGGGCAGGAGACCTGAAAAAATACCTCTTCCAAGACGACATACAAATGGCCAACAGATACATGAAAAGATATCCAACTTCACTGGTTAGCAGGGAAATGCAAATAAACATTTCAATGAGATACCATCTCATACCTGTTAGAATAGCTATTATGAACAAGACAGGTAATAACAAATATTAGAGAGGGTATGGAGAAAAAGGAGCGGTTCCTCAAAAAATTAAGAATAAAGTTACCATATAACCCAGTAATCGTTCTTCTGGGTATCTACCTGAAAAACCTCACAACATTTATTCAGAAAGATACATACACCCATTATGTTCACTGCAGCATTATTCACAGTGGGACAACCAAAGTGTCTTTTGCTAGATGTGGTACATATACATACTGTGGAATACTATTCAGGCATAAGATTTGCAACAATATGGATGCTAAGCAAAATAAGTCAGTCAGAAAAAGTTAAGAACCATGATTTCACTCATATGTGAAATATTAAACTGAAATTTATAGACACAGACAACAGAATAGTGGTTATGGGAGGAAAGCACGTTGGGGATAATAAAGGGTGAAGGGGGCCAAATATATGGTGACAGAAGATGACCTGACTTTGGGTGGTAGGAACACAAAGCAATATACAGATCACGTATTACAGAAATGTACACCTGAAACCTGTATGATCCCATTAACCAATGTCATTCCAATAAAGTTAATAAAAAATAAATAATAAAAATATTCTCAGAGATGATGATTTGTGTCACTGTCCTCTTTAATAAGGCAGACAATTAAGAGCTGAATTGGAATTATAAATGGCAGAAAGGTAGCTCAATGAACATTTTCATAAAGTGTAGCAAACAATATAAGTGAAGTAACTCTGACACTAGCAAGAATAAAGACTTGAAGCATAAGGTCCTCCAAAATATGACAAATGTAACTGAAGATTATTTGGGATGCTTCTAGATCTGTTAAGGAAAATTACTTTCTATGTGAAAACAAGAAATGTAGCTGCTCAGCTAAGAAAGGTGTTCCTACACACTAGCAAGTACAGCTCAAATAAATGCCTCGGCCTAATTACAAACTCAAACTTGATTATACATAACTCAAAAATAGCTAAAATTAAAAATGTTAATCTGTAAATTCTAAGGATATCATTACTATACAAGAATAATGTAAACTATGCTCTATAGTTAACATGGTTTGATTTTGGGGGGTGCTGAACTATTCAGGTTCTCAATTTCTTCACAAATTAGACAAAAAATAGAAGACAATTATTACAGAAATAATTCATTTATTTGAGTCAAATATTTAGTGCAGTAGACATCTCTTACTCTTTTGACTCTTCAGCATCTTTGCTGTTAAGGAACTGTCTCTTCTCCCACTTCATAAAGATTCCAGGGGAGCTCTATTATATGGAGCTTCTCACCTGTATTTGAGAGTCCCAAATAACAGGTACATCTTAGAAAAAATCTCTAGTTTAGAACACAGTGGAACATCTAGACACCAGCTTTGTGTTATGCAATTCTAACATACTTGTCAGGTTGCTTTGCCTCCAACATCAAATTCAGGAGTGAGGGTACAGGGATAATGACAGCAGCAAGTAACAGAGAGGGAAGAGAAAAATATCTAGAAGTCATTAAAAACATAGTAGCCTTTGCAAAACAGTTCGGCAATTCCTTAAAAAGTTAAACATAAGCTTACCATATGACCCGGCAATTCTATTCATAGGGATCTACCCAACAGAAATGAAAATATGTGTCCACAGAAAGACTTGTATGTAATTGCTCATAGCAGCAAAATTCATAATAGCCCAAACTGGAAACAATTCAAATCTCCAACAAACAATAACAAAATGTAAAATATTCATTTATGTGATAGAATACTATTTTGCAATAAAAGGGAATGAAATATTTATGCATGCCATAGAATGAACTGTAAAAGCACGCTGATGCAAGAGATTACATATGGCATGATTCTGTTTATGTGCGATGGCCAGAAATAGAAATTTACAGAGATGGAAAGCATATCCATGGCTGCCTAGGCCTGGGGGTGGGAGTGCGGACTGACTGCAAACAGACTTGCAGTAATCTTTGGGGAGATGAAATGTTCTAACATTGGACTGTGGTGATGGCTGCACAACAGTATAGAGTTACTAAATCAATCATTAAATTGCACATTTACAATGAGTGAATGTTATGATATTCAAATTTCATCTAAATAACCGTTAAAAAACTGTTAAAAAGTAAAGTCATTTGATGTGGAAGCAAATAGTTTTAAAGCTAATGTGGGCATCCTTTTAACTATTACTATAAACAGTAATAATAATAGTCCTGGGTTATCAAGAACTGGTTCAATTATTTATGTTTCTATGCCCTAAATCATTTAAAATGTTTTGAAAAAGTCCGCCCCAAAAGTTAAATTCCCTTAAAGGGAACAGTAATCCCCAAATCTGAGATTATACAACACCTAACCTGGCTTCAGACTACCTTTAACCCTGGATATCCATTCTACAAATTCATCAATTTTACTGGAAAAACAAATTCAAAGAGTAAGTTCCATCACTACTGGTAGCTCACAGGTCACAATATTATCTTTCTACTAAGGGACAGCATTACTGCAAATCTCTTAAAAGGAAAACAGTATAAAATCCTTAAAAGGATCAATATGAATTTATATTCCTGCCATACAGGTGACATATAATGTTCAATGAATTCTCTTAAGGCCCCACAGGGCAAAAATAGATTAAAGTGTTATTTATATCCAATATTTATAGCATTTGCAAAGAAGAGCTCCTTAAACATGTTTGTGTGTGAGAGGGTAATTGTTTCACTGATTAAGATTACTAATACAACTCTTTTAAAGACATTCAGTGGAGGAAGCATGGCAAACGAAACATTACATTAGCAGAAATACAGGACAAAATCCCCCCACTATCTAGCTGTGAAATTTCATTGAATTTCAACAAGCCTAATGTAGAAAAGAAGTTGTACTAATTTTTAAAGCTCTCTTTCAGCACTAAAATGGATGTCAATTTTTTAAATATAATAGCAGCAAACAATTCTGTTCAATGCTGGTCCAGACACTATTCTAGGCATTTGAGATGCCTATACAATATGAGTTACATGCTTTAACTCAGAATTCCCATAGCCACTTTACAAGGCAGGTATAATGACTATTCCCACTTTATGAAGAAACTGGGGTAGTGCATTAACTAACTTAGTCAAGGTCAGTGACAGAACCAGGATTCACATCCAGGAAGTCTGGCTCTGGCAATGCTAAATGCTCGGTTTGTTAGAAGTCGCCACGCTAGAGTAACAATCCCTCCCTACCCAGTCCGCAGGCTCCGGGGCAGTTTCAGCCTACTATTTTGCATTTTGGAACCGCCCCCATTCCCGCCGGTACGCTGCTGGAGTGAAGAACCAAAATCCGCGGCCAAGCCCCACAGCCGCCTCCCGAGGAGGAGGAGGACTAGACCGCCTCTCTTCCCCTAACCTCCACCAGGCCTCGGACCAGCCTCCCCAGTCCCCAATCGCTGCCGGCCCCCGCGCTCACCGGCCGTCTGGGTCCGGCCTGGGGGTGTCGGGCAAAGGGTCGGCGGCGCCACCCGCGCAGACCTCAGCAGCCTGGCGGCTTCGTCTCCGCGGCTGGGGCTGTTTCTGGGCCGCCAGCTCCGGCTCCATGGCGCAGATGGGGGTGGGGCGGTGGCCGGTTGCCCGGGAAGCCCGCCGTGACGGGCACTGCGCCCAACAACTTCGGTCCGGAGACAAGTTTGTCAGAAGCGCCACCGACGTCGCCGCTACCTTCTGGCGTTTGAAACTGGTGGCCGCGCTGAGACCAGCCAATCAGGGGACAGCGTGAGGTTGCTAGGAAACGTGAGTCCCTCCCTTCTCCCCTCCCACTTCTACCGCTCCGCACCGTCCCGCGCCGAATCCGAAGCAGGAAAGATTTTGGGTGGGACAAACCAGCAGATTGGCTGGGTGGCCTCGGGTTTTATTCTGACTGCATTCCTGAATCTCCAAGACCCGATACCTATTTCACTATTAGGACTTTCACCGCACAAGAGAGGTTGAAAGTAATGACCTGAGATGAGGTTTGTGTTTTGGTCACATACGCTAAATTATTCATGTGAAATAAACTGCCCATTACCAAAGTTAAGGGAAATGTACACCTAGAGCTGCTCTAGGAAATCATTAAAATCTGATTATGAGCCCTCCTGTCTGCCGATGGGGCCAAGACAATTTCTTGCCTTCAACAACAGAATGACGAAGGTAGCAAAGGACCTTCTCAAATAAAAAAGACAGCTGTTAAAGAGCACCTTCTTTGATTTTAAATATATTGCATTTCATGTGTCCATGGCTTTAAATTAACCTCCCCGTTGATACTATGATTCTATTTATGGGAATCTATCCAAGGTACTAAAACTACATGTACATTGAGGGGTGGCAGAATACACTATCCAAAATATGCTGCTTTGTCATTAGAACTATTTTGAGCTACAGGTGTTGCCTTGGGAGTTAGGTTTTTCCACAATATCACAAGAAAAACACTTCAGAGACCGATGCACGGGAGACTGTGGTGTGGCATGGTTTATTCGTGTGGAGATATAAGCTGCCCCCTGGGTTTCCAATGTCCTATGTTCCTTTGTCCTGCTATGGAAAAAGTCCAACCATGTTCTCAGCAAGGCCAAGACAAAAGCCAGTGTTCACAGTTTCTGCTCCATATTGAAGTACAGCCCAGTTCAGCATCAAGCCAGCTTAGTAGGTGTTTCTAGCTGTAGTACACTTCAGGCTCGTTCCTGGAGCCTGCATGTGACATTGCATGGCTATGAGTCATGTGGCAGGTAGGACAACAGGGCCAGGAAGAAAGGACTTAGGAATGCATGGGGTGAGTGTGGGTTATCCAGGTGAGAAAGAGACAGAGGGAGCGAGTGCTTTTTTGTCCCCCCAGGGGTATATTAGCTTGAGTGTGGGACAGACCTGGTACCTTTTGAAAGGCACCAATCAACTTCCTAAAGTTTTGTGGATTTTAGATGGGTCCACCTCTCAACTAATTTCTCCTTTCTCCAGGCTAGAGCAGCAGGCCTCTATGGTCCAGCACCTCCTCCTGCATCATTTTGACTTCTGTTGAGCGTATGTCTATCTTCCCATGCTCCTACATGACAATCTGGTACTGGAGGTGGAGAAGGGAGGAATATGAATCCTCTTGGCAAAGAAATACTTTAATACCCTTGAGTGAGAAGCTGCAACTTCCTGGCTGAACAAGCAAACAGGCTTATGCTTCCCATTTTATTAAACTCAATATTTAAGTCCCTTTTGCTCTCTGTTCTCAATATGTAGCTAAACACCAGTGCTAACACAAGCACTTGAAGAACACCGGATGCAAGAAGGGCATTCTGACCTTCCCTTTTCTTCCTGAAAGTGAGAGATAAAACTTCCACGTGAAAGCTGCCTTCCATATACCAGGAGGAGTGAAACGTTCTTCTTACCAAAGATGGGGAGAGCCAAGGGAGAGTGAATTCTGTATAAACAGACCTTACTAAAAAATTCTTATCTTCTACTTTGGTGTCCTCATATATTTGGATACTTTTCTCCAGTGGCCTCTCTTTCTTTGACCTAGTATGTAAGCATTAAGATTTTGCCCCTTCTTTGAGTCTTCATTTTCCAATGAGGGCTTCCATGTACATGCAAAAATCTGCCTTTCTCTTGTTAGTCTGTCTTCTGTCATTTTAACTCTTATGCTAAACCAGGCACCCTAAGAGGGTAGAAGTAAAATTTTGTTTCCCCTACAAAATGAAGATACTAATGGTATCAGAAAATAAAGACAATCTAAATAAACAATAATAGGGAAATGGTTAATTAATGCACTGGAGAGAATATTTTCAGGCAATAAAAATGAACCATGAAGCACATAACAGAATAGTATATTATAACTTTTAAATAAAAATTCGGGATATAGAGGCATATTTGGAATATTCAGAGTTATGAATTATAAGAGATTAAACAAGGAAGAGATGAAATCAATGTACTAAAATGTCTATTGATGGTCAGACTAGGTATTAAAATTTATTTCTTGTATTTATAACTTTTTAAATTTTGTGGCACTTGTATTACATTTGTAACACAAGGAAAACATTTTTTTTTCGGTTTAAAAAGGTAAGAAGTTAGGGAGTAAGATGCCTATAGTTAAGAACCACTGTGTTCTATCTTATCCTACCTTCTCCCTCAAAATTTAGGAAGTATTGATGTTGTAGCAGTTTTGGTAAAACAGCAGAGGCACACAGTTTAAGGAGTTGGTCTCCACTCAGAGAGAGCTTCATAGGACACACTCACTGAGATCATACTGTGTGAAATTGCCAAACTTTGACCTTTTAGAACAGCAACTTCACTTCAACACTTCAACTCACTACTTTGATGAGAACTTTAGAAGGTAGAACCTCTTAGTTCTACAATTCTTGAAACTGGTTTTGTTGGTGTAATTAGAAATAGTCCTCTGGGAACTTGTAATAATCAATTTTCAAAGCACTAGCTAATACTGGATGTTGATGTAGGGACTCTCAGTGGGGAGGGATTTCTTTCTCATGATCAGAATACTGTTGTTCTTTGCAGAGCACGTCTTTTCAATGTTCAGACACTTGGGAACTTACTATTTTGTTCAGTTATTCACAAATATTTATTGAATTCCTACTATATTAAGGCCTTGTACTAGATACTAGGGCAAGACTAAATAGAAGACAAATTTTAATCAGAAAATTGCTGAAGACTATAGAAACAGAGCAAAGGGAAGTGGACCATGCTGAGGGTTGGTCATTCAAGACATGAAAACGCCTGGTGAACTGTCTTGATTCTCTAACGTGTAGACTTTCTGATGTCCAAATGCCCCTGCCCACAAAGGCAATGTCTCGCTCTGCCAGAACAGTACTGACAAATGTTCCCTGAATCCATTTTATCCCAGCTCCTTGCAAACTGCCCTGCTCTATTAACAAATTCTTCAGGGCAGGGCTTGAGGTAATTGATTCAATTTCAGCTTTCACATATCTTTAGAGTCTAGATTTCCCTTCCTGAGAAGATATTCTCATTACCTTAATTAGACCTAAATATTTTCCATATTTCTTCAATCATAGAATATTAACCATAGATTTGCAAATATTCTCTTGGGGGACTTCCTCAAATATTTCTTCTAAGACCTTAGGCCATATGCAATGATACCACTCATCATGTATGTTGACCTTAAATATATTTAACAACTAGTATAATAATATCAATTAATATATAAATTAACAATTCTAAAATTTATTCTCTTACATTATCTAAATAAATCAAACTCTATTTTTGTAAAACTGCATATCAAGTGATACATGTGCTGGTTTCAGCAACCAGTAAGGTCACAGTGTATTTACCGAATGTATGTATCTTGGGTTTTAGAGGAAAAATGCTGGGGATGCACAGTTCTTGCCAGCTCCATGTTCTTTTTCATCTGCCACTTTGAAAAATCCAATTTCTACTGCATCGTAGACATTTCAGTTTTTCATCAAACCCTCATATTAATATTTTGCAGGAAAATAAGAATTAGAAGAATGCTTTAAAGATATGGAAGGTATGATTTCTTAAGCTGCCAATGGGAAACTTCCACTTGCGATAAATTTATTTTATGAAGCAAACCTTCTTTTTAAAAAAATTTTATTGAATTTATTGGGGCAACATGCTTAATAAAATTATATAGGTTTTGGGCATACCATTCTATAACACATAATTTGTATATTGTATTGTGTGTTCGCCACCCAAAGTCAAGTCTCCTTCTGTTGCCATTTATACCCCCTTTTCCCTGTTCTACCTGTTCTACCCACTTTTCCCTCTGGTAATCAACATACCGTTGCTTGTGTACATGACTATTTTTTGTTTTTTGGTTAATACTTTCAACTTGTTCACGCAGCCCGCCAATTCCTCTCTCCTCTGAGAGCTGTCAGTCTGTTTTCTTATCTGTGAGTGTTTCTATTTTGTTTGTTACTTTATTTTGCAGGATGATGCCCAACCAGCTGAGCCATACCAACCAGGGTCATACTTTTTTCCTTTAAGGCTTCTTGTGTGTGTGTGTATGTATGTATGTGGAGATTTATATGTGTATGAGTTAATGGAATAGTGTATTTATGTATGGAGATTTATTTCAGATAATTGGTTTATGTGATTGTGCGTGCTGTAAAGTCTGAAATTGATGAGTGAGACTGGCAATTTGCAAAGGAGCTGAAGCTAAAGCTTCTCTGCAGGGTAAGTGGAAGCCATCCAGCTTCCTCACCCAGGTCCTGGGTAACTAAGAGGAACGGTGTTCTCATAGCCTTGGAAGGGCCTGATAACCAGTGTTCTCATAGCTTTGAGACTGCGTCTGACAAACTAATTCATAGAGCTATGTTACGTTATATAATGTTTTGGCAGTTTTCTTTGTTCCCCTCTAGTACTTAAACAGGTAGGGGCTTCTCACTAGTTAGACTCATACCTTTAGCCAGCATGGCTCACCCACCCGTGAATAAAGGCACATCAAGCATCCCCATGGCACTGTGCATTTTCTTCCATCTCCTGGAGGCAAGAATGGATCTACCTGGCCTTGATCGGTTGCAACATAAGCTCTTTGGCTTTTAACATCTTTCAACTGATTAGGTCAGGCTGTTGCCCACCCCCCCATTATCCAGGGCAATATTTACTTAGGGTGAAGTAGTTGTCAGTGTTAACCACGTGTACCAAATGCCTTCACAGCATTACCCGCATTAGTGTTTGATTGAATCACTGAGCACTATCAACTAGCCAAGTTGATATAAAACTATCACATCAGAAGACTTCTCCAGACTTGAAATTCCAATTATTACTACTTGAGGAAACTTTTTTCTTTGAAGACTTAGATTTTCAAGGAGAGCATTACTTAAACATAATGCACTTAAAAATTACATTACAAAAGAGATTTTTCTCATTTTCGTCTGATTTCTTTGCAAATCTCAGTTTATCACAGCTTTATCTCAGGGTGTTCAGGCCACCAGAGCTAATTTGTGAGTCAGCAGCTGAAAAACTGAAAAGAGGTTGTGCTGCTTTAAGTGAAGTCAGCAGCTAGGCCCTCAGGTGGAGTCACTTCCTGCGCTGTGATAAGGCTCACCTGGGCAATCTGTCACTCATTACCAGGGGGCACCTTCAGCTCAGCATGGTAAGTGACTACTGTGCTTGTACCTTGTTGCCAGCGTTGCTTTGGTGTTGTATCAAATTTTGCTCATCATATTTAGCCCTCTTCCTTACCAGGTGATTCTTAATCAATTCTTGATATGAGAAAAGAAATTTTTAAAGAACCATTTGTTTCTTTTAATATCCACGTTTGAAGCAGATTTAAATAAACTCTATTCAGCTCTTGTTTTTGCTGCTTTTAGCAAAAGCATAGTTAATATGCAGGTGTTCATTGCCTTTAACCGAAATGCTGAAGCATGAACTGCTGCTTCCTTTAGTTTTTGCATTGTTTTTAGACCTGGCGTGCTGATTTTTCTGTAGAAATCAATTACTTCACCTTCAGTTGTAATTTTTGAGTTTCTGGGGACTTCACACCCAGGTTACCCATTACTGATTTCATAAGTGTGTGGCAGGTAAAGTGCATGAACATCTTTGTTCTCTTGAGTTTAGTCCTTTGGGGACCACCTCTTAAGATCCACTTTCCCTTTAATCTCTATCTTTCAATCACAATAATTTTAATTTCTCAGAATTTTTAATTTTGAAATGGAAGTAACCTTTCAAACTGCTTTTTCATCTTTGATCTTTTCACTCCTGTCAAACATTTTAAGGGTGTTTAAATTGTTTTGCTCTTAAAAATGATGTCTTCCTACATGAGGGATCCTCATGGTAATGGAAATGTGTCTTGACTGTATTAATTCAGTATTCTGGGTATGATATTTACTATAATCTTGCAAGATATTTCCGTTGGGGAAAATGGGTAAGAGGTATAGGAGGTCTTCTGTATTATTTCTTATGACCATATATTAATGTGCTCTGACATACAATATTGATATTCAGTGGGTATTTTATAATATTTTGTTATTTTATAGTTTGGTTAATATTTTTTAAACTTTATTTATTTATTTTTAGAGAGAGAAAGGGAAGGAGAAAGGGAGAGAGAAAGAGAGGGACAGAAACATCAATGTGTGGCTGTCTCTCAAATCCCCCTATTGGGGACCTGGCCTGCAACCCAGGCACGTGCCTTGACTGGGAATCGAACCGCTGACCCTTTGGTTCCCAGGCCAGCATTCAATCCACTGAGCCACACCAGCCAGAGCGTTTGGTTAATATTTTAACATAGTTTGGGAAGGAGGAAAAAGGTAAGAGAGGAATAAAGTAAAAATAGCATTTTGTAACCTGGGACACAATTATGTTACAGACTCACCTGCTTCTCAAACCAGTAAGGGCAAAGGTTGGTCCTTGTTGGGCCAAATGTTCCTGCTGAGTTTGCAAAAGACAGTGCCACTCCTGTGTCTGAACTATTTGGGTAACAGGCCACAGAGCAGCAATTTTAAAAATAAAAGAAATTTTTATCCTTACCTGAGGACAATTTTTTATTGCTTTTTAGAGAGAGGAAGGGAAAGAGAAAAACGTTGATGCAAGACAGAAGCATCGATTGGGTAGCTCCCAACAGTGCCCAGACTGGGGACCACACACACCCTGACCGGGGACCAAACCTGCCCACCTAGGTATGTGCCCTGACCAGGAATTGAACTCTCAATCTTTTGGTTATGGGACGATGCCCCAACCAATTGAGCCACACTGGCCAGGGCAGCAACTGTTTTTTTTTTTTTTTATGTTGGTGATTTTTTGTATGTGATTATTGTGAGTAAATGCCACGTGTGCATCTGATGTGGACTGGGGTGGTCAGCAGCTGAGGAGGGATGCTGTGAGAGAAATCTACACATAAGTAGTTTTCATGCTGTGGAAACAATGAGTTCCCCTTCCCTACTTTTAAAATTTTACCTAAATCTAGGGATTTAGATGAGTTTTGATCTGATTATAGCAGCTATTGTACTGAGATCATTTTAAAGTCCAACAGGACTTTAAATGTAGGGGTGTGAGGAGGTTCTTTATGGTGGAATGTGTCGTTTTGATTTTTATGTGCCTGAGAGTTTGGAATATCGGTCGGTACTAAGTGAAGTGCTTTCTAAATCAAGTTCACAGCCTTTGTCAGGAGAGACTGATAGTTGTACAGAGAAGAAACAAGGGGGAAGTATTCAATTAGTGAGACTGAATTTCTCATAAAGCAAAAGGACTATGTTATGACTTGTAAATCAAGGAGGCAAAGTACAAGGCATGATGTGCCGAGTGAGGATAGAGTCCAAGTCTGATTGCAGGGGTGTGTCCGGCCAGGGCCTCCTGCCTCCCTCTGACCAGGAGTCTTTTTGTAGTTGAATTTCAGACCTTGGGAGAGTACCAAGGCAGGGTTGCCTAACAGCTTATCAGGCAGACAGCCTGACGGGCCCCATGTGATTCAAAAACAGCCTTATTGCCCTGTAAGACACCTGCTTAGACTTGTCCCATGTCTACCTGCAATCAAAACTCAATTATATTAAAATCAGCAGTTCCTGTCACTTTCAATTTTTAGGATTCTTTCTTTTTTTCTCCTTAGATGAATAGATATTGTCTACTCAATAAATAAAAAGGTTTTTTGAAAAACCTTTTTTAAAGGCTTTAAAAAATATGAATAGTGATTTAAAAGTGGGTTAGGAGAGTAGAGGCTGATGATGGTAAAGGAAAACAGTAAAGTTTAAAATAAGAAAAAAAATCGCTATCCAGATATAACTATAATTATATTTTTATATATTTAAAAAATACTCTTTCTATATTTTTAAATGTATTTGACATCATACACTATATAACTTATACAACTTATATAATTATTACTTAACATTTTATCATAAACATTTTCCATGTCATATTTTTTTTTGGTAAATATTTGAGGCTTGCATTCCATGCCATCATATTGATGTACATTCCTTTAAATGGTCAACAATAGGTGAACGATTAAGTAGATTGGTCCTTGTTTTATCACCCTTATAAATTATAATATTTTGAATGCCATTGTACATTTTTAGGTTATTTCTTTTCTTTTGTATTTGTTTGTTGATGCCATTTGCCTATGTATATAGTAGATATCTCAAGGGCTTTTTAAAAAAAATCAGTGTATTTAAAAATTATCTTATGTATATCTGAGTTGTGAAATCTATTGCTTATTTCCTTGGTAAATTTTTCACTACTTTTAAGCTTAGAACATCCTTATTAATCAAAGCCCATATGAATAGCAAATGTCGCTTGCTATTCTCAAGATATGAAAAGATAACATCATTAATTTATCTGTTATGGTTTTAATATGTGTCAAATCTATACATTGATATTGGTTTTATTCTTTCTGATAACTACCTAATTTTTTTCTGGATAAGACAGCTTGATTTTGTGTGTGTGTGTGTGTGCGTGTGTGTGTATATATATATGTATTTTTCTTGATTCATGCTTAAGCAGTTACACAATAGGTGCCTAATTTATGTTATTGAGAAAAACATCTTAAAGGAATCAACTTCCTTGGTTCAGTTGTTCCTGTATCCTGGTTTTTGATTTGCATGAATACTTCCAATTTGCCTCATAATAAATTCCTCCTGTTGGTGTAAAGTACCTGGTGTCTGTCAGTTGTAAGAAGAAATGCTGAGTGACGTGACTCATGAGCTCTAGAGAGGCCTGCTCAGTTCTAACTCATTCTGGCTTATTTCAGAGGGAGTGCCTTTCCATTCATGTGGGCCAAGCTGGTGTCCAGATTGGGGATGCTTGCTGGGAACTCTATTGCCTGGAACATGGAATCCATCCGGATGGCTTTCTTCTCAACAGTAAAAAGGATCAGTTGGGAGTTGCTAAAATGGAGCATAAGGATGCCTCTTTTGATACTTTCTTTTGTGAGACAAGAGCAGGGAAGCATGTGCCCAGAACACTCTTCATTGACCTAGAGCCAACTGTTATAGGTAAGATAAGGTTTATGTTTTAGTGTACTTTACCAGGGCCACAATCAAAACAAACAAATCAATGATTAGTGGGTGGGGCTGTTAGATTATACAGTCCAGTCTATATAAATAAGATTATGTAGTGTTGGCTAGGGAGGCTCAAGTGATCTTTCAACAGCTCCATTAGGAAACATTGTCATCTCCAAGTTACAGGTGAGGAAACTACACCTTAGGAAGGTTAAAGAACTTGCCTTAGGTAATTGAGTTATCCAGGGTTGAACTTCTGTGATTCTAGGTTTGCCTTCTCATAAAGCCATTCTCTTTGAACAGAAAGCAGCATAATTGAGTGAAGGAGAAAATGTAAAATAGTTAATACAACACTAATAAACGTATTAAGTTAAGCCATATAAAATTGCCAACAGATGACCATTTTTTACAAAAAAATGTCAATTTCATATGCTACAACCTCATAATAATAGAAATTTCTGTGAGTTACAGAGGTAGTCATCCAAGGTCTCCTCCTGAGGAAACAGCATTTGCAAATTCAGAGGTATAGAGGAACGTGCAAGTTTAACAAGAGTTCAGCATGGCTGGACCTTCCAGTGTGAATAGGAGGGTGATGGGAGAGGAGACTGGAAAGATAGTTGGGTCTGGGTCATGGGCTCAGGTGGGGGAAGAAATGAAGTATGGTCAGAGAAAGAATTTTGCAAGTTTTAAGATTTTAGAGTTAATAGTTGTGAGTGATGATGACTCAAGTGGAGTGGAACTGAATGGCTTTAGGGTTAAGGAACCCATGGAACAGTCAAATATGTGTTTGAAAACCAAGGGGGGGTCCCTGAGGATGCTGGGCCAGGTACTTAAGTCATTGATCAACATGGAGAAGTTCAGGAAGTTGAGTGAACAGAGTGGTACTGCTGATTTCTGAGAGAGTGGCTTTCACTGAGAGAATTTATGGAACTCACTACCCTTAAGATCTCAACTGGACATTGTCATGAAGAAGCAGGCTTCTGTCAATTCCTTCAATTCTACCCTTTCATTGAACTCAGACTTAGATCTTCTGGTGAGAAACAAAGAGCCCACTCAGAATTATATTCCCACTTATGTCTTGTTTATAAATATAGCTTTAAAAAACCCCAACTTTGGTAGGATTTTGGGGGGTATGTGTATGTTAGTTAAAAGTCATTTAAACTCAATTTTAGTAAATTTAAACATTTGGGGGTGTACAAAATTTGTGGTCATATTATATACAGAAGAGCAAGGTGACCTGAGAGAACCATCTTGCTCTTAGAAAATTAGTGCATTTCCTTTAAGGCAGTGAGTTTCCATGACTAACTATGGATGTCTGGAGCTAAGGCCAAAGATGTATATAATAAGATGAATTGGCATAAATGTATGCCATGAAGTCAAATTTATCATTATTATATATGATTCTTGTTTAATGGGCCATGCATCATGCCCTATGATCTCATTCAAGCCTCATAATAGCTTAGTGGGGTAGGTCTTGTTATTACCCTTATTTGTGAGGTAAAATAATTGAGGCTAGAGATATAAGTACTTGCTCTATAGCTAAGTGAGGAAGGCAAGGTATAAATGTAGGATATTAATTCTTGAACATATGCTCTTTACTGCTATGCAATGCAGCAGCACACTATAACAACCAGAACAACATTCCAAAAGCCTGCTTAACCCTCAAAACACCACTGCAGAATTCTTCATGAGCCCTGCTATTTGGGTAATTCTAAGGTAGGGGAGTGGGACATGGGCCTCTGACATGCTGTTTTTCTTATGCTTCCCAGGGTTTTAAAAGGCAATGAAACCAGGCAAGGGTTGTACTTGGTTGTATTGGATACTGCCAACATCTTACCACCAATTTACCTGCCACAAGCATTTATGTTAAATTTATTTGAGTTGTGTGGGCATTTGAGCATGCCACACCTTCTTTGTTGAAGCATATTTAATGTATACTAGTAATAATTTGCATTGGTATCTTCTTTCATACTTTTCCAGCACACTGTTGGCTCTTTGTGGATTAAGAAATACTTGTCTTAAAATGCCAAAAAGCCACAGGATGTGTGGTGGGTTGAAGAGTGTCTCCTAAAAGTCTATGTCCACTCAGAACCCCAGAATATGACTTTGTTTAGAAATAAGATGATGTCATACTGGATTAGTGTGCCCTAAGTCCAGTGATCTGTATCTTTATAAGAAGAGTGAACACCCAGGGGAGAGGGCATGCATGATAGAGGCAGAGACTGGCATGATGCAGCTGCCAGCCAAGGAACCCCAGGAACTGTTGCAGTCCTCAGACCTTGGAGACAGGCACAAAGCAGATTCTCCTTCAGAGCCTCGGGAACAAATCAACACTGACTACATCTTGCTTTTAGGCGGCTGGCCTCCTAAATAAATTTCTCTTGTTTTAAGAGCCACCTGGTTTGTTGTTATTTGTTACGGCAGCTCTAAGAAATGAATAGAGGGTATATGATGGAAAAGCATACTTTCAATTTGTAGCATACTAGTTATACCTTTTCCTAGACTAAGGAAGGCCAAGTCAGCAGTTTAAACCCATTGCTTTACCACAACATTGGGGGAGGAGAGGAGGGGGAGAAGTGGGGAGCCCTGGTCCAGGGCTGTGTGAGAATTAGCAGAAGGCTAGCAGTTGATGGAGTAGAGTGGCTGACCTGCTTTTCCCTCTGCAGATGGGATTCGAACAGGCAAGTACCGCTCACTCTTCCACCCAGAGCATCTCATTAATGGGAAGGAGGATGCTGCAAATAACTATGCCCGAGGCCACTACTCTCTGGGGTCAGAGATCATCGACCTTGTGCTAGAGAGAATCCGAAAACTGGCAAGTGGCTCTCTTCTTCTCAGCTGGGTTGGGGGAAATGTGCCCGAGTGCCTGGGATTCTTTGGGACACCTCCTAAGCATCACCAGCAGTTCTACCACCAACATAATCACCACCTAACCTCTCTCCTCAGAGCCTCCTGCTGTGCTCAGAGCTGGGAAGTATCCTGATGTGGGCTTTGTTCACACTGTGTTATGTAGGAAAAGCCAGGCTTCACACCTTTTGTATAGCCCCATTTTCTATTTTTTCAAAAAAGATTTATTAAGGAAATATTTTATTTCCCCCCTGCTTTATTGAGATGTAATTGACATACAACATGTAAATTTAAGGTATACCACAATAGGATTAGTTAATACTCCTATCCCCTCACATAATTACCTTTTTAAAAATTTTGTAGTGAAGACATTTAAGATCTACTCTCCTTGCAACTTGCAAGTAAACAATACAATATTGTTAACTATGGTCACCATGCTGGACATTGGAGGCCTGGATCTTGGCTTTATCTTCTAAAAGTTTGTATACTTCAACCAAAATCTCCCCATTCCCCTCCCCCACCCACTCTGGTGCTTAGCAACCACTATTCTCTTCATTTCTATATGTTTGGCTTATTTGAATTCCATATATGAGTGAGATGATACAATATTTGTCTTTCTCTGTCTGAGTTACCTCATTTAGCATAATGCCCACAAGATCCCTCCATGTTTGCAGACACCAGGATTTCCTTTTCTTTAATCACTAGTCCCCATCTACCCTTGGCTTCAGCTAACTCACAGTTTATCTTGTTATCAGAGAGTTCCAAAGCACCCTAAAACTTGTAATTTTTCAATAGTAACCACCATTTGTAAAGTTAACAAGACACCTGAAGATCCTACCTGAAGATTAGTTACTCTGTTTACTGACACTTAATTCTTTAAGGACGTGTGTCTGGAAAACACTTTGTTGAGGACATGTTTTGGTATTTGCCATAATCACTAGGTAATACAATGCCTTTACACCAGCCCAGTAGACTGACTGGTCATACAAACTTAGGCCCTTTGTTTACTATGGGGGGAAACTATGTTGCTTCAATGTTTTGCTAGTCATTTTCTTTGTTATTGATAGAGACCTTGCTTTAGATCACATACAGATATAATTATGGAGGGCAGCAAAAGACAGTTGGATATTTATACTTTACTTACAGTAAATCTCTATTGCCACCTCAGAAGTAATGACTCAAGAATGTTTCAAAATAAATATGTTTGTTGTGCAGTTGATAATGGTAAATCAGTCCTTCACGAAAGTTTTGGTTTGTTTTGGGAACCACTGCTTCTTGGTTTATTTGACTGAGTTTTGATATCTTGTTTACTTTCCCAGGCAGAGCAGTGCAGTGGACTGCAGGGATTTTTGATTTTCCGAAGCTTTGGCGGAGGCACTGGATCAGGATTTACATCGCTCTTAATGGAACAGCTGTCGGTACAATATGGCAGGAAGACTAAATTGGAGTTCTCTGTCTATCCAGCCCCCAGGATCTCCACTGCTATAGTAGAACCTTATAACTCCATCCTCACCACCCATTTCACATTAGAGCACTCAGACTGTACCTTCATGGTGGACAATGAGGCCCTCTATGACATATGCCATCATAAACTTGGTGTTGAACGCCCCTCTTACACCATCATTAATAGGTTAATAAGTCAAGCAGTATCTTCCATTACTGCTTCCCTTCGGTTTGAAGGGTCCTTGAATGTGGACTTAAATGAATTCCAGACCAATCTAGTACCTTATCCAAGAATACATTTCCCCATGACAGCCTTTGCCCCCATCATTTCTGCTGACAGTGCCTACCACAAGGACTTCTCTGTGTCAGATATCACCACTGCTTGCTTTGAATTCTCCAACCAGCTGGTCAAGTGTGATCCTCGACTGGGGAAGTACATGGCCTGCTGTCTACTCTATAGGGGGGATGTGGTTCCCAAGGATGTGAATGCAGCAATTGCAGCCATGAAGTCAAGAAACTCCGTTCAGTTTGTAGATTGGTGTCCAACAGGTTTCAAGGTGGGCATCAACAGTCAACCACCCACAGTGATGCCAGGGGGCGAAATGGCCAAGGTCCAGCAGGCTGTCTGCATGCTGAGCAACACCACAGCAGTTGTAGAGGCCTGGGCCCGCCTGGATCACAAGTTTGACCTTATGTATGCCAAGAGGGCATTTCTACATTGGTACATCAAAGAAGGCATGGAAGAAGATGAGTTTTTAGAGGCCAGGGAAGATCTGGCCGCTCTAGAGAAGGATTATGAGGAGGTGGCACAAAGTTCCTAATGCATATGTGATGGTGGAAATGAATGTTAAGTGCCATATTTACTTTTTAAGACATTATACAGTTAATGGGTAGAATTCCCTTGATTAGAAGAAGAATGAAATCAAATCAAGTAAGAACATAAGTTCCACACTAAATTAAATCAGCTGATATTAACAATGAGCACATCTTTTCTTGTCAGTATAATTCAGCACTGCTACCTGTGAATCTTCTAAGCTTTCGAGTCCTTTCTGAGTTATGTATGACTTTTTTTTTGTTCTTTGAATAGAAACCTGGCTATATTCTTTGCTGTTTCAACCATGACACTATGAAACCCTGTACTATATCTGAGGTGGAACACAGCACAATTTTGATTATTAATGTTATTTCCTCCACATCTATACTTTGTACATTGATTAAATAATGAGCATTTTCAGTATAATTTTTTTTTGCTTCCAAATGTGGGGCTTAAGGTCTCAGTTTGCTTTTTATACAAACAAACAAACAAAGATATTCTTGGGTCTTTCACAAATTTGAATCTGTGTGTCTTATAGGTCCTGTAGGTGAAAGTGATCTCTTTCAGCTTTCCTTCCTTGATGAGGTGTTCTCAAATTGTGGCCCACAGAACCCTATATCAGAACCATTTCAGAAGTTTCAAAAAAAAATGTAGATTCTTAAGCTTCACTATGCACTTGCTAAATGAGAAACCCTGGGGATTGGAGGCAGGGTGATCTGAGGATTTGAAATTTTAAAAAGATACTTAATGGCCCTTGTTGGTGTGACTCGGTGGATTGAATGCTGGCCTGCAAACTAAAAGGTTGCCGATTCTATTCCTGGTCAGGGCACATGCCTGGGTTGTGGGCCAGGTCCCCTGTTGGGGGCATGTGAGAGGCAGCCAACTGATGTTTCTCTTGCACACCAATGTTTCTCCTTCTCTTTCTCTCTCCCTTCTCCTCTCTCTAAACACAAATAATAAAATCTTTAAAAAAATAAAATAAACACTTAATGGAATTAATTTTTGGTATTAAACAGTATTACTGCTTGGTAGTAACCCATTTTCAAATGAGTTATAATTTAAAATAAAAAAAAATTATAAATGTGTTAAAATCACTAGCCAGATTTTTAAAATCCATGATGTTTATTTAGCCTAATAGTTGGAATTAGGTGAACTAGATATTGCAAATGTGTTTGCTTGGGCTGGTGTTGCTCTTGAGATGATGGCTGATACTTTTCAGGTGACTCATTCATCAGATGTTTACCTTTCAGCCTTGGTCCTCTGGTTGTCCTCTCTTTTGGCCTGGACATGGTCAGTGGTTTTGGTCTGGTAGGTCCTATACCTTGGCTGAAGGTGTAAAGTTGTGTGTATTATAAGATTTACCAAACTGCAATGCTGCTACCTTCTTACATGTTTTGCCTGGACCCTAGAACTGCTGGTCCATCTTTTACATGTTCCTGGTACCTGTTTCTACACATTCAAATCCCTGCCCTGAGGTGTGGCCTTTAAAGAACTCCATTTGAAGATGTACTGTTTTGCCTGTTTTCAACTCCAACCATTGTCACTAAAGAGGCCAACAGCCACAGCTTTGGTGAAAATGGTATTTAGATATTTGTCAATACCTGTGAAGAGACAGTTTTCCAGCCCACACAACTATCAGCAAGTTTTTGCTCAGTCCTATCTCAGAGTATTTGTCTGGGCATTCTTTGGCCTTGGCTTCCAAGGCCCTGTACCAAGAGCTCAATCTATGCTGACACCTAAACAATAATCGTACCAGGGTTCCCTTGGGAACAAGGACAGTTAATCCTAAGATGCACGCAGGACTTCCAATACAATAACAGAGTAATGAATATGACTCTCACTCTCACCTCTGACTTGCTGTGATCGATCAAACATTTGGAGGACAGTTAAAAAATGTATACATTTTTTTTCCTCCCAATAAAGGGAGTGATTTGGTGAGCCTGATTGTTACTCTTATCAAATCCAATGCAGAGTAATAGTGGACTGTCTGGCTCTTTATATAAGTGTGGAAGAAAACCTTCAACATTTGAAGGAGCCTGTACTGGTATCCCAATTACTGGGGGAACACTATTTTTTTCACTTAACCTATGTTTCTCATGTTTACATTTTAAACATTATCTATCTTATTCAACTGTAAATAAAGCTATTTGATGACCTAAGTACTATGGACACTTCACATATTGTGAGCTTTAGGGTTAGGTTTCCTAGAGATTATTTATCAAGACTCAAATACTTTTCTTTAGGCTGTTTCTTTTAATCAAATTTGTCACTGTAAAAGGGAAGATGTAACATGAAAGAAATATTTAACTAAATATTAGGAAAGATGGGTCCCATTCATGGCACTATTATGATCTTGAAAGATATACTTAGCTTTCCCATATCTTAACAGCCTCATCTTGGACAAGGTTATTTATAAGACCCTTTCCAGTTCCAAACTTTGTGAGTCTAAGAATTGATTAATTTGTGATGCTACCTGTACAATGCCATACATAGATATGAGATTTACCAAACATTGTTCTTTATTATTCATGTTACCTCTCTATTAGTTTATTAAATATTCATTAAAATATTTTAGTGGGTACCCTAGAAATTACAACATTCAAACTTGACTTATTGGTATGCACTAGTGTTTTTACCATTGCTGGGCAATGAAAAGATCATAGGATTCTTCAACTTCATTTACTATCCTGCCTTTTGTGCATTTTTTACCTTGTACTTTAATGCCATACATATTTTAAACCCTACAAAATATTGATTATTAGTGTGTTTTTAAACAGTAGATGTTTGTTTAGATTTTCCCTCATTATTATTCTTCATTCCTTCTTCCATTACCATACTTCCACCTGGCATCATTTTCCTTCGGACAAAATAACTGCCTTTACTCTTTCTTAATGTGATCTGGGGTTGAAAGGGAATATTTGCCCTTTTTTCCTTTAAGAGTGAGGCCACCTGAGCTAATGATTGAAATGACTCTGAGGAGTATCAGTACTAATTAAATGTGATCTTGAGTCAGGGACTGTCTTATTCATTTGTGTCTCTATGATGTCAGGCATGGAGTTGGTACTTAGTATTTATTAGATTGAAAAGCATGAGGAGTTTACCTTATTTCCTACCTGATTTAAATCACATCCATCTGACTTCAACTTCTTATGTTCCTCTTTGATCTCCCCTTAAAATTATCTTAAATCTTCACATGTCCTCTACTATCCCAGAGGAAAGACCTCTTCTTTTCAAGGCCACTTCTGATTTGTGCACCTTCTCTCCTTGACTCTTCTTGACGACCTTGTTCTTCCATGTCCCTGTATGTTCTCTCTCCCTTTCTCCATTGACCTCTTCTCTCTTCTTGTATGTCAAGGTCTCCTCATTAAAAAAAACCAGTATCCTTTTCTGCATTCTATTACTCTTATACTGTCACATCTTTCCACTTCATCAAACTTTCCAAAGAATATACATCTGTTGCCTACAACTCATCTGCTCACTTTTTAGCCTTCGTTATTTGGTGACCTCCCCATCATTCTACTAAACTATTGTCTTAAAGACCACTGATCATACCTGATTTATCAAAACAATGACTTTCTCAGCCTTCAGATTTCTTGACTTTAAGCATTTGTTAATTTTTTTTTCTTGAAACTTTTCCTTTGCTTGCTGTGGCACTACTTGGTTCTCCTCCTCATCAGACATCTCCACAGACTCCTTTTCTCCATCATCTTCCCCTAATGAAGATGCCTTTGATTCTCTTTTCTGGTTTTTATCTTATTCATAACCACATCAGCTCTACATGGGTACTGTGATTTTCTTTCTCTCTTGAGTGAATTCTGTGCTGGAATTTCTCCCTATTGTACTGACCCTGTCCTCTCAGATGTTTTGCCTATAATTACATTTAACTTCTTCCAAGAAAAACATCATTTTCCTCTAAAGAAACCTGTTCTTCCTTTGGTGTTCTGTCTTATGTCATCTTCTCCCCAGTAAAGCAGAGTCTAAGTAACACCATCATTTTTTATTGTTCTCTCTTTTCATTTTTTTTTTTAATCTTCACCTGAGGATATTTTTAAAAATTTCCTTTAGAGAGAGAGGAATGGAAGGAGAGAGAGAGAGAAATATTGATTTGTTGCTTTCTTGTATGTGCCACAACCAGAGATTGACCCCGCATCCTGGGCATGTGCTCAGACCAGGAATCCAACCTGCCACCATTTGGTTTGTGGGACAATGCTCCAACCAGCTGAGTCACACCAGCCAGGGCTCACAACCCCTTCCTTTTTCTTCTCATTGACACCATCCTAGCTCAGGTCATCAAATCCTTTCCCAGTCCCTAACACACTTGTGTCTAAATGTTTTTCTGCTTCTCACTTTGTCTTCCTGATCCATCCTACTTACTACTTTGTGACTGAATGTTCTGAAGCCCAGCTTGGATTATTCTGCTCCTTATAAAAGGTTTTAATGATTCTCCATTGTTGTAGGCATGAAGTGTAAACTCCTGCATGTGATATGCCGAGCCAATTACCACTAGTTACAGCTTAAATTTCCAGTCCCATCCTGTACTTTGCTGTCATGCATTCCATTCAAAGTAGACTCTCCCCACTTCTCAGCATAGATTCTTATCTCTCTCCTATGTCTTGTTCCTTCTCATTGCTTTCTCTCATTTCCTGTAGGACCATGGGCTGTAATTCCTATTGCAAACCCAGTTCAGATGTCACCTGTTCCATGTAGCTGCTTGGGACTCTTCTTCCTCATGCCTCTTTGAGCTACCAGAGCAATCTGTATTATCCATTTACTCCCACTCTAGGATTCAAGGGGCAAGGTAGGTTTACAGTTGTAGGTATGTGAGACACAGAGTTAATGCTTGTATTATTATTTATTAATTGTATTATTTTCCATACACACAACTATAAACTTACAAAACTACGCTTACTCTGTATTGTAAATACTGAGTGATGAAACTTTTTTTCATGTACATATCCTGCATAGTGCTTTGAACTTTTATTAGGCTTTTACTAAGTACTTAAAAAATTTTTTTTAAATGTACATGTATGGTTTCTCTTTTCAGACACTGGAGGGCAGTGGTGAAATGCTTAAATACTGCTCAGTTGTTTGTATGAGTGTTGCTGGTCTGGAGGGCATTTGTGTACATGTGTGTATGCATTCTCACACACGGAAAAGACCATTTATAGGTTTTTCTATTGTTTTTAACAATTAATAACCTACTGAGATTAAGATAAACCAACAAATTATTACATAAACTTTTAAGTTCAGCTTGTGAATCTTATTATTGCTAAGTCTAGCAAACTTAAAGAATCACTTTTAAAGGGAATATACATGGATTTTTGTTCCTCTTTCTAATCTTAGAGAAATATTCTTTAGTATTTTATATTGCCTTAATACATTTGATATATTTCATTTTATTTTAAGAACTTTAATTGTCTGATGAATTTTCTCAATACTCTATTCAGATCCTTGCTTATTTTTCTTTTTTTTTTCTTTTCTTACCAATTTTTAGTAGCTCTTTATATATGTGATCAATAGACCATTTATCTTTTATATGAGTGGCAAATATTTTTCCAAATTTGTCATTCATTTGTATTTTGACTTTGCTGCTGCTGGTGGTGGTACTGTTAGCTGCTGGTGTGTGTGTAGGTTGTTGATTCCACCATGCAGAAGTTCATTTTATGTATTTTTATGACTTATCACCAAGCTGAAGAGAGTGGAACCACAGTCCCTCTCTGGGAATCTGGCCCTCAGGGTCTGCTGCTGGAGGCCATCAGACCATCAGGGTACTTGCTGATGTCTGTTGTTAGTGGACTTTAACTCATATTAAACTCTCTCATCTCTGAATTTCTCATATATTCTTTATACTAATTGCTAGTGCTTTGTAGTCCATAACATATATTCCATGGAGGTATTTGCTTTTCTTTCATTTTGGTTTTGTCTGTTTGCTTAGATGTTAACTCATGGAGAGCAGAGGTCTTGCCTCACACATCAGCACCATGCTGGGCAGTTACTGTGGGTTCAGGGAGCACCAATTAAATGCTTTGTGGCCCTATGTCCTAGCAGGCTATGGAGGATGTGGGGCTTCCCAAGAGGGATAACTGAAAGCTCCCTCTGCTGTCTAGCCCAGGTACATCCTGGAAGCAGACCCCTGGCTGTGCCCCTTGGGTGGGACCAGGGCCATGGAGATGGATCTAGATTGAATGGCAGCGGACAGAGCCCTCCCTGTTTGATCTTTCCCAACCTCTTCTTTACTCTCCCTAAGGCCTCCAAGAACCATTCACATCCTGGGAGAGATGGGGAATTGACTCATTTTGTGCTCTCCCTCATTTGCCTTCCTTTCTGAGAGAAGAGTTTTAGAGGCAGCTGGCTGATGGGAGAAGAACTGAAACAAGTGAGGGGTTCAAGAAGCCACTGGCTTTAATGGAAGCAAGAGAGCAGGGAAGGGATTTGGTGGTGGGATGGTAACCAGTGTGTCTCCTTGTCTTCCACTCTTGGCTGGGGTTGGTGTGCGGAGAGGAGAGGAGCACCACTGGGTGTCCTCTTCTCAGCCATGGGACCCTCAAGAGGAAGTGTGGAGAAGGAGAAAAGAGACACAGAGCATAGGGAGAGACCTTAACAGCTTTGAATCATGAAGGTGGGACAACACTGCACATCTGTGTATTGTACAGAGGAAGGATTTGGGCTAGAGGCAGGAAAGGATCAGAGGGGTTGAGCAGCGAGGCAGCCTATAAAACTGCACCATCCACACAATACAAACTGGTTGGGTGGGCAAACCCTCCCCATCCTCCCTGACCTCCGTTCTTGTCCTTGATGGGCCTCGATTCACCTTCCTGCTGGCCTTGATTCTACTTCTTCCGTCCAATCTGTGCCATCAGATGAGCATTGGCAGCTGCCTTGGCTCGCAAGTTCTTGGCCTTGGCGATGTTGAAGAGGATGTTCATGATGTTAGTGGGGACATCAAGGGACAGAGTGAGCTTGGTACGCTGGTCACCCTTGGCCTTGTCCTGGTACATCCTCCCCCTGAGTTGTGCTTGGGACAGGTATTTGTACGGGGGGCTTCCAGCTCTACCGCCATCCCCAGGGCTGGAGAAGGTCCTTTTTTTCTTGTTTTCCTCCTCCTCCCTCCCCTCATCCTCTTCTGAGGATGGGTCTTGGCTGGGCAGGTAGGGGAAGCCTCTTTTGCTCAGCAGGGATGCATCCTCCAGCTGGCTCTTCTTGGCCTCAGGCAGGGCTGTGTCGATGCAGCAGAAGATGGACTGGGCTTTGGAGAACTTGTGGGATAAACCCATTCCAGGGGCCCCTATGGGCAGTAGCAGCAGCATCAGGAAGTGGGCCGGCAGGAGCATCTCTCCCTGTGGTAGAAATGAGGGAAGTGGGAAGGGCTATGAGAGGGTTCAAGGCTCAGAAGGACTGGGTTAAAATCCAGTGCAGCCCTGTTAATGCTCTGCTACAACAGTTCTCCAGACCAGCAGCATCATCTGGAAACTTGTTAGAAATGCAGGTAATTCTCAGGGGACTGAGTTGCAGATTCCCCGCCTCCCCATTTACCTTTGTTTAGGGTTTGCAGAGTAAAGGAAAAGAAACTCTCCACACAGAAAAGCTATCTTTTGCTCCTCACCAAAGTCTAATTCCTAAGCAAGTTTCTCCTCTTCCATTTTTTGGGTTCCTTTACCATCACCTCTAGTGAAACACCGCAAAGGTTTACATTTCCCTGCTACCTGCTATGAAAACATTGAGCCCTATGTAGTTAGATTTAAGGGGTAAAGCTCTACATTTATATTTTTCTCACTTGTATACATGAAACTCAGTTATTGTTTAGGGTTGTTACAGCAGTACCTTCTCTGGGTGATCTACAGATATACACTTACTTCTGAGAGCTGCAACAGAGTCCAGTCCTAGAAACTCGGGCTGGCCTGAAATCCAGAGTGCCTATGAGGGAGAGAGTACCTGAGGGGGAAGGCTTCAGGGTGGTGAAGCCAGAAGGCATAGCTTTCCCCCTGCCAGCTCCATTTTCCAGTGGGGCGAGGTAGGGAGGAAGACAGAGTTATTTCCCATTTTACCCAGTGTTTGTCTGTAAACACTGGTAAGAAGTTGAATTAAAATAATGAAGAATGTAAAAACATTTTAGAAAATGTGTCTGTAAACCTAGGGAAGCTTTAAACATTTCAAAAATCACGGTCATGAGCACAGGAGTGAGCTGTTTTCCTTTTGTAGACTCGTGTATCTCACACACACACACACACACACACACACACACACACACACACACACCCACCTCTAAGCGGTTCATTCTCTAACTGAGCGGTGAGGGTTTATTCATGAAAGGCTTTTCCTCCAAAGAGGGAGGATCAGCCAGGGGAAAGTTGACAGGTTATAGATCATTGGCAGAATTTGTATTGCTGCCACATTATTTAATCCATTCTCAGAAGTGGGTATGTGTGTGCGTGTGTTTGCTAGATTGCTATGTTTGAGGAGAAAATTGGAAACAGGATTTCTCAGAACACTTCGGCATCAAATGGAGACTTCAAACATCCATCTATATGCTACCTCCCCTTCACAGGTAACAGCTAGTTATGCAGGTATTGTCCAATGTCCTCTGTGTAGCAAGGGGGAAAGAACTCCGGGCTTTGAGGGCAGAGGATCTCAGTTCGAAACTTCCCTCACCACATCCTAAAAAGGAGACTATCTGCCTCACAGGTGTGCTGAGAGAAGCAAAGGAGATGGCAGAGGTTGAAAGACAGTGGCACATGATAGGCAATAATTTCAAACATCCTACTGCTCCTGCAGGCAGTGGGGAATATCCTGTAGTTTCTATCTCCCATCCCCATTTGTAGACTATACCCAGGGCCACTTTTCATGTTCACAATTGGATTCTGTTCAGAAAAATAGATTTGTATAAACCCACTCTGCCTTCAATTTATTACCTTTTGCAAAGCAGGTGCTTCTATATCAAAAAAAGGGGGATCATTTTACTGCCCTTCAAAACTTCCCAGTGGTTCCTTTGGATCCATTTCTCTTTATCTAAAACACCGTGGTGTCTTTCACCCCTCATATCTCAATGCTGTCCAGTCCCCAGCACCTCCTGCCTAATTTAGGGCAAATAAATTTATCTTTCATAAAGAAGTTTCTAAGCAAAATCTTACCCAAGAGTGGACTTCCCTCTGGAGTAGAGATGCTTGGTGAGGCAGACACAGCTTCAGGACCAGGAGATCTGCCCAGGGAACATCCCCCTGAACTTCTGTCTCTTCTAGGATCACTGGCTCCTTTTCTTGTACTGTTTTCTCTCTATGGAGACTGCACCACTCCCTGTGTGTGTATGTCAAAGTGACAGATCATAGGGAGGGTCGTAATTCCAGATGTGGTGTCTACACTAGGATGCTGATTTTGTTTAAAATACAACCAGAAGCAGCTGTCCGCGTCATGGAGATGACAGACACTGTGTATCCTTGACCCCTCCTACCTGCACTCCCTCACAGCCCTCCCCACCTCTCACTTCCCCTCCTGTCCTAGCAACTTGCTTGATTGATGAAAAAGGAAAAACACTGTTGAACTGAGAGGCAGTTTCTTTGAAGAGTTTTATTACTGATCTTAATGCTTACTAATTTCAGCCTTTCTATATCCTTGTCACCCTAACCTGCCTTTTAGACATTTGGAGCCAGGACCTGCTTTGAATGTAGAGAAGGTGACTTGAAGTTCACCTGTTGTCTTGTAAGACTGTGGGCTCTGGCCTGCAGTGCTGTCTCACAAAACTCAATATAATTGTGTTATCAAAGGGCACACAAAGGGATAGGCACAGTGTACCTAGACCTTTCGCTGGGAAAGTGCTTAATTTTACCCATTTACTCATCCATTCATCCAGTATTTGGAGGGCACCTGCTGAGTGCCAGGTATTGCCAGGGCCTGCAGGAATTCAGGAAGTTGAAGCTCCTGTTCTTACAAGACATTTGCACTTTAGAAAGATACATAAAAATGAAGCCAATTTTCAGTGTGACAAATGTCACAGCACAGAAGGGAGCACCCCTGTCCTGGAGACTCAACACAGGTGACATGTGCCAAGAGAGCAGAGCATAGGGGTTCAGACAGAAAGGTTTGGGTGGAGAGCACCAATGATAAGAGGGACTTGTGGGCAGGAGGGTGAGTGGGAGATTGGCGGGTGGCAGGGTTTGGGATGCTGCTTCATCCTGGGATGTACTCTGAATGCAGGTTAGGAAGTTAGGATTTTACTCTAAATGTAGTTTAAGCAGGGATTTAGACAGAGAGGCAATAAACACTGGGTTTCTTTTCTTACTAATCAGTGCTTTCTGCTCTCAACTTCCTAGAAAACTTCCCCACCTGAGGCCAAACAAAGCTCCATGGGACTAAACAACATCTTGGCATCAGTGGCTGGTAGCTGTCCTCTGAGCCCGCTGCCTCCTCCTCCAGACAGGCAGGCCCATGGGTTCCCACCAGACCATCCTGGGTTGGCCTTGGCAATGGCCAATGCTTCTAGGAACTCCTGCATGTGAGTATGCAGGGTGTCCCATGGGATCCTCGTTGGCCTGGGCAGTGGTGTAAGGATGTCGTACTTGTGATTAAAACCTCAAGAAGTAGTCTATTTGCTTTGCAATTTGAAACCTTTCCTGGCTGCATCTAATGGAACATTACACAGAATCTAAAAAGAAAGAGGGTGGTTAGTGAACAAAACCCACCAGGGTATGATTTCCAGTAAATAGTGATTTCCCTTCACGCTCCCGCTGCAGTTTGTGTGTGGCATTCTGCTCTGCTTGCACTTCCTCTGGTCATGTGAGCCATTGGTCTCTTCTGCGAATTCAGCATTGGAAGGTCGTTTAGGGATGTAAACCCCTGTAGAGAGTATATGGAAGGCCAGGGTGGGCAGAAAAGCTGATTGCTTTGTAGGTGAATAGGAATGGCTTATATTTGTAAAATTCATTTCTCCAAAGTGCTCGAAGCAGTTATACATAATAACATAGTTTATTTTATCAATGTTTGAGTGGGGCAATATAAGAAACATAAGCATAGGTATAGGAAAAAGGAATTAGGGAATTGCAGAATGCTTGATTTATAAGAATGAGGTTTTGCCTTGGTGTCAGGAAGGAGAATTTGCACCTCTGCCTCTGTCGCTAGCTTGGCTGTTTGATTGGGGTGATCATATTCTCTGCCCCTGTTTCTGGTTTTACCTTCCCTATTTTTCTAACAAGGTTGGCGTCAAGTTAGTATTTGTAAGAACTTGATAAAGTTTTACATGGACACCGAATATTATTGTCATGCTTGTTTTTCAATTCTCTCTTTATTTTCCCATACTGATTTTTAGTTTGACTCCACAGTTGCTGAAGGGGGTATGCTAATCTCCCCCTGTGTTTGTGGGTTTGTGAATTTCTTTTTGTAAGTCTGTCCCTTTTCACTTTATGTATTTGGAGTGGGGGTACATACAAATGTCCCCTTTCATCATTTTACTGCAAACCCCTTTATGCCACATAACATTTTTTTTTGTCTTAAAGTCTGCTATACCTGATGTCAAACACACCTACTTTAGTTTTCTGTTGGTTAACATTTTTTTTTTGTGCATGAATTTCTGGTCTTTTCTGTGTTAAAATTCTTTTGAGAGTAGTGTTTATTTAAATTTTAAAAATCTACTCTAACAAAATTCATTTTAACAAGGCTGTTAACACATTTATACTAATAGTGATGACTAATGTATTTGAATTATACTCTGCTGAATTATTTTGTGTTTTCTAATTGCCTCAGTTTTCTCCTATTTCTGTTTTTTTCTTTTCTGTATTCTGTTGTTTTGACTGATTTTTTTTGTTTTTATTTTTATGTTTTAATTGAATTTATTGGGGTAATATTGGTTCACAAAACCATATAGGTTTCAAGTGTACCACTCAATAAAACATCATCGAAACAGCGCATCATGCGCCCATCACCCAGAACAAAGTCTCTTTCCATTGCCCTTTATCCCGCCTTTGCCCACTTCCACCTTCCCCCACCCCCTTTCCTTCTGGTTAACACTACACTGTTGTCTGTGTCTATATGTAATATAATATAATGTAAAGTTATATATACAGTTTTTTACTTAATCCCTTTACTTTCTTTCATCCAGCCCTTCAACCCTCCTCCCCTCTGACAGCTGTCAGCCTGTTTCATGTGTCCGTGCCTCTGTTTCTATTTAGTTCTTCAGTTTATTTTGTTCATTAGATTCCACATATAAGTGAGATCATATGGTATTTGTCTTTCTCTGACTGGCTTATTTCACTTAGTATAATGTTCTCCAGGTCAATACATGCTGTTGCAAAGGGTAAAATTTTCTTCTTTTTTTAACAGCTAAATAGTATTCCAACGTGCAATGTCCCATAATTGTTTTATCCACTCATGTCCTGGTGGACACTTGGGCTGCTTCCAAATCTTGGGTATTGTTAATAACATTAAAATAAACATAGGGGTGTCTATATACTTTCAAATTAGTGTTTTGGGTTTATTTGGATATATTCCCAGAAGTGGGAATCCTGGGTCAAAAGGCAGATCCATTTTTAATTTTTTGAGGATCCATATTGTTTTCCATAGTGTCTGCACCAGTCTGCATTCCCACCAAGAATGCATGGGGATCACTTTTCTCCACATCCTTACCAACATTTGTTGTTGGTGATTTATTGATGATAGCCATTCTGACAGACACGGATATGATATCTCCTTGTGGTTTTCATTTGCACCTCTCTTATGATTAGTGACACTGAGCATGTTTTCATATGTCTATTGGCCCTCTGTATGTCCTCTTTGGAGAAGTGTCTATTCAAGTCCTTTGCTCATTTTTTAATTGGGTTTTTTATATTCTTGGCATTGAGTTGAAATGTCCAAAATTTTACTGCTTGTGTTTTCTTCTAGAATTTTTTTTTTGTTTTGTTACTTATATTTGTCTTTAATCCATCTTGAATTTATTATTGTGTATGGTGTAAGTTGGTGGTCTAGTTTTATTTTTTTGCTTATATCTGTTCAGTTTTTGCAACACCATTTATTGAAGAGACTGTATTTACCCTATTGCATGCTCTTGCCTCCTTTGTCAAATATTAATTGACTATAGAGGTGTGAGTTTATTTCTGTGTTCTCTGTTATGCCCCATTGATTTTTATGCCTGTTCTCCTGTGAATACCATGGCCTTATAGTATATTTTGATACTAAGTAGTGTGATACCTCCATTTTTTTTTTTTTAAGATTGCTGAGGCTATATAGGGTCTCCTGTGGTTCCAAATAAAGTTTTGGAATATTTGTTTTACATCTGTGAGGCATGCCATTGGTATTTTAATAGGAATTACACTGAATATGAAGATTGCTTTGGGTAGCCCTGACATGTTAATGATGTTAATTTTTTCTATCCATGCACACAGTATATGCTTCTACTTATTTAATCTTCCTCCATTTCTTTTTTTCCAGTATATTATAATTTTCTAAGTATAAATCTCTTATCTTTTAGGTTAAATTTATTCCTAGGGGTACATTTTTTGGTGGTAGTAGTAAATGAGGTTTTTTCCTTAGTTTTGCTTTCTGATATTTATTTCATTATTGGTGTATAAAAATGCAACTGATTTCTGAATATTAATTTTGTATCCTGCTATTTTGTCAAATTCATTTATTAGATCCAGTAGTTTTTTGGTAGACTCTTTTGAGCTTTCTATGTACAATATCATGTCATCTGTGAATAATGAAAGTTTTACTTCTTTCTTTCCAGTTCGTATGTCTTCTATTTCTTCTTCTTGTCTGATTGCTGTGGCTAGGACTTCCAGTTAATAAGAGTGGTAAAAACAGATATCCCTGCCTTGTTCCTGATCTTAAGGGAAATCCTTTTAGTTTTTTCCCATTGAGCATGATATTGGCTGTAGGTCTATCATAGATGGCCTTTATTATGTTGAAGTATGATCCCTCTATTCCCACTTTGCTGAGCATTTTTATCATAAGTATTGCTGGATTTTATCAAATGCTTTTTATGTGTCTATAAAATCTAGAACAAGATAGAAATAGCAAAATTTTGTATGCATATGTATATACATGTACATATGCGTATATATACACATATACATATATGTACTGCAATTAATCTTATATACCTGAAAAGATATTCAATGGGTATTTTAAATGCCTTTGTTTTTGTGAACTGTTCTAGAATCATAGAATGTTTGACTTGAAAGAGGCTACATAATCTAGTTCATTTTACTCATTTTTCAGAAGAGGAAACTAAGGCACAGATGTGTTAAATTATTTAGATAGGGTTACACACAAGTTGTTGCCAGAGCTCAGACCTCCTGATGTGAATATTCTTGAGGGGCTTCTTTTTACAAAGCTGGATGTGCTGCATTTCTGACCCCGAGAAGGAAACAGAACTTTGCCTTGATTGAGTTAGACATGGAGCCTGTAAGTGAAGATAATATTATTGAAATAAAATAAAAATGAAAGATTTAGATATTTGTCCAAAAAGACAGGTGTAGGGATCCCTCTATTACATTGAGATTACATTGAGATTACATTTCATCTCTAATAATCAAAGAAAGGCAGAGAATGTGTGTGTTTTTTTTTTTCCTATGCTAGGGCTAGGTTAGAAGGCACTAATAGCTTTTGATAATGTAAAATCATGTGATTCATTTCCATTATTAAAGTAGAAGAAGCAATTTAAATTAAAAGGGGTGTGCCTGTATACATGTGTGTGTGTGTTCAGGGAAAGTAGGGGAAAGTAAACAACACATAGATCTGAAGTTCTGGCCAGTGATTGTAATGAGGGTAAGGACAGAAGCTGCCGCATGTAGAAAAACAGGTTCACTCTGTGACGCCAGATCACTGGGTGGAATGGGCAGAGCCCTCAACTAGTGATGCTGTTTCTTGTTTTACTTCACAGGCCAAAAGGTAAACACCCCTTTGCCAGTTCTGCTACCCTCTAACAATGCCACAGCCTCCTTAGTCTAAGAAAAAAAAAAGGAATGTGAGTAGGATGAAAGACATATCTTGATAAAGTTTCTTTTCTTCATTCTACTATTGTAGAAATAGTCGATAAATTCAGTCACCTCTCCAAAATGTGTTTATTAGATACCTAGTAAGTATGAGGAACATAGGTGCTTAGTATGATAGTACTTAGTACTAAGTATTATAGGAGCCTGGTGTTCAAAATGTGGTCTAGTGACCAGCAGCATCAGCACCCCTAACAGCCTGTTAGAGATGCAGAATCTCAGTTCCCAGAGCTAATGAGCCCAAATCTGCATTTTAACCAGAATTCCAGGTAAGAAAGAGCAGTTATTATTCCTACTATAAATGACTTTGTTACAGAAATAATTTTTGTAGACAAGTTTGAGAAATCAGACGATCGACTAGAAAGTGAGCCTCTTGAGAAGGTTAGAAATGATCAACTTTTTGATTCTTTGTGGAATCCAGCTTGACTTCACCACAGCAAAGCTAAGGGGAATAATGCCGCTTTGGTCCAACTAGAGTCTGTAGCTTTGAGGACATTTGTGTCATGATGGTGGGGAGGTGGATGTGGGGGAATAAAAAGTACTACTCAGTAGTTTCATGTAAGACATCCCAGAAATAGCTCTTTGGGCCTCGGGATGGTGTGTCACCATAGGTCCTATGCCATTCAGACCAGGGCATGGATACCTCAATTTCTAGCCTGGGAAAACTTTGGTTACATGTATTTGAAGCCATAGCATAGATATTAGTTTATATTCTAACTTTCCATTCTTTCACTGCATTTTCAAACATTTAAAGAGACTAATTCCGTTTCTGCTCAATAGAGAGTTATTTTTCTGCTCTATGTCAGGGTTGTAATAACATTACTATTCCCACTTCACACTCTGTATATTGAGGGGTGGCTCACTGAACTTCACGGGGTTCCTCACGTTCCCCCGCGGGAAAGGGAGCTTTGAGTAGCTGGCAGGCACCCTTTTCCTGGTGTTTGCAGAAAAAATCGCTAAGGCCAAACACATAGGATGCAGAGAAATCTGGGCTTAGCCTGAGCTGCTAATGAGAACATCACTGCTCTTTAGAGTCTTTCTGCAGCAGCTCAGAAGTGAAAATGAGATTTCCTCAAGCAATAACTCATTGTTCATTCCCTACTGGCTTGATCCTTCTCCGCTAGGCTTGTTTTCAAACATCCAAACATTGTTATTGAAGAGATGACTGGTTTGTCAGTCCTCTACCATGAAGGTAACTTCCCCTTTGTAAAATAAGCAAGTTGCCCAGATGACTTCTTATGCACACTCTTTTCACCCCAACTTTTTATTTGGAAAATTTTCTACTCTCCAGAAAAGTTGAAAGAAGAGTATGTTAGACACTGGTGTATTCTTTACCTTAGTCAACCAATTGTTAACTTGTGATGGTGTGTGCATGTGTGCATGAAGCATCTAGGCCAGGTATCTTGTAAAATGCCCCACATTCTGGGTTTGTTTGCTTCCCTATGTTTAGATTAGGTTAAAAATTTTTGGCAAGATTACCACATTCATGATGCTATATACTTCTTATTACATCACATCAAGAAGTGAGTAACAGTTTATTCCATTACCAGTCATTTTAATTTTGATCACTTAGTTAAGATAGTTTTGCTAGATTTCTCTATTTTAAGGTACCCTTTTCTCTTTCCTAGTTAATAAATACTCTGTGTGCTCATATTTTGAGTGCATGCGAATATCCTGTTTCCCATGACCTTTTACCTAATGGTTTTAACATTTATTGACAACATTTTATTGAATAAATTATAACATTGTGTGTTGCGCGTGGGTCACCGGCCAGCAGTGACCACGGAACGCTGTGGATGGCTCGCCGAAACACACGCGAGAAAAAACAACACATGCACAGAGACAGACTAGTTTCTGTGGGGAAGTAGGGACGAAATGGCCACCCCCCCTAGTGGGGAGCGCGCTGATTTACCGTCCGTACCTGCTTTTATTAGGCTCATTTTGCATAATAATTCAGGTAAAGTACAGTACTCATTAGGGGAAGTAAGGAACTATAGAAAACAAAGAACTCTGCCCGTCTATTGAGTTGGGGGTCAAAGAGCTGTAAGACTGAGGAACAAACTAACTTCCTCCTAAGACCCTTCTCATTCAACTGAGAGCATTCTAAACAAAGAAGGTTTCACAGTAATTTACATATTCTTTCTTAGGCCTGATCACCCTGGGGAATCCGCACTTCTCAGTACCGAGCTGCACCACCCTGTCATTGTTTTAGGCTTAGGTGGAGCAAGGGAACTAGGTAACCAAGAGATAAGGAGATTTTCTCCCAGACGCTGAGAACTCAGGCTATGTCAAAGCCGAGGAGCGAGGGTCCATCACCCCCTTTTGCTGCAGCCCCCCAAGTCCTTCTTTTGGGGGGCCTCCCAAAGTGATCGTGCCTGGCTTAGGTCGTTCCCCCCGTGGGGAATCTTACCCGTCTTTGGCTAACCGACCAAGCTTTTTGGGGTTCAGTTATGAATAAAGCAGCAGAAGCAGCATTCCTGCCAGGGAGATAAGCTTTTGTCTCCTTGCTGGCTTACAGTTCCAAGGGCGTTCCCTTAGCCTTAGCTAGGTGGGGGTTTCAGCCTCTGATACCAGTCAGGGCGGTTCCCAACAATTGTGAATTACAAATGGTGATTTTTGAATTTTGCAATTTCTTCTACATGTATTGACTGGTATTCTTCTCTAGAAAACTCCCTATCCCTTATCTCCCTTACCACTTTTTTCCGTTTTCTCTTATTTCAGAATATTACCATAAATATATAAATTACTTTTAAAATTCCAGGTATTAAAATCCACTACTATAATATTTTTACTTTCAAATTATTCAAAATCTGTTCAATATTGGCCCTTCAAGGTAGCACCTGTGTTCTTAAGATGCTCCTATTAGTTTTTTTTAAATATAAAACTAGAAAAAAGAAAATCAAATTAAACCCAAAGCAAGCAAAAGGAATTAGAGAGTAAAGATAAAAACATATGTAAGTAAAATTGAAACTAGAAAAAGAGAATCAATGAAAATAAATGTTGTTCTTTTAAAAGATCGACACAGTTGATAAACTTCTAGCTAGACAGACCATGAAAAGAGAGAAGATACAAATTCCCAATACCAGGAATAAAAAAGGGACATTACTGACCCTTCAGGGTAACAATGTGTATTAGGAATAAATCTATGTCCATAAATTCAACAAGTTAGATGAAATGAAAAAATTTCTCAAATGACACAATTGTCCATAGATCACTCAAGAAGAAAGAGATACCTAGAATAGTTCCTTATCTAGTAAAGAAACTGAATTTGTAGTTAGCACAGAGAAAACTTTAAGCTTAGATGGCTTCACAGGCAAAAACAATCAAACTCTGAAAAAAGGAATACTACAAGTCCTACACAAACCATTCAGAATATAGAAGCAGGGCTGGGACCAGGATGAAGCAAGAGAACACTTATGTGAGTGTAGGGTCAGCAACTGTGAGTGACTGCCTCCATACAGTTTGTACCTAGGGTGTCTCGGTTATATTACCCTAGTCCCTGCCCTGTAAAGAACACCTCCCAACTCATTCTGTAAGTCCTACAAGAAAAGACAACTATGGACTAATATCCCTCATGAACATAGATACAAAAATCCTCAAACAAATACTAACAAATCAAATGAACAATATGTATTTTAAAAAGCAATATATACATTATCACCAAGCAGAATTTACCCTAGGAATGCAAAGTGGGTTCAACATTCAAAAATTGATAAATTTAATTAACCATATCAGATTAAAAAAGAAAAACCATATGATCATCTCAACAGATGCAGAAGAAGCTTTTGGCAAAATTCAGCATCCCTTCATAAAAATAATAATGAAAAAGGCAGCTAACTAGTAATGCAAGAGAACTTCTTCAACCTAATAAATGTATCTACATTAACATATTTTATGGTAAAAAACTAAATGCTTCCTTCCTAAGATTGAGAACAAAACAAGGATGTCTGCTGTCTCTTTCTGTTCAACATCATACTAGAAATCTCAAACAAATAAGTTAGTTTAGTAAAAATCACAAGACATAAGGTCAACAGACAAAATTTGTATTATTTCTATATATTAGCAATGAACAACTAGAAATTGAAATAAAAAGTACCACTTAAAATAGCACCAAAAATCTATGTTGACATAAAACTAACAAATTATGTGTGAGATCTGTGTGTTGAAAATTATAAAACACATAAAAGAACTCAAAGATTACCTATATAAATGCAGACCTATACCATGTCCATGGATTGCAAGAGTATATCAAAGGTAGTAATTCTCCCCATATTAACTTATAAAATCAACAAAATTCCAATTAAAGTCCCAGAGGATTTTTAAAAATTGATGACCCAATTCTAATGTATATGAAATGCTAAGAAGCTAGAATTGCCAAACCAACATTGAAAATAAAGAAAACGATGGACTAACTTTTTTGATATCAAGGGTTACTATAATGCTACAGTAACCAAGAGAATGTGATTTTAGAGAAAAGATAGACACATAGATTAATGGAAGAGAATTGAGTCCATAAATTGATGTATATATGCATGATCAATTGACTTTCGATAAAGGAGCAAAGGCAATTCTGTGGAGAATGAATGGATAGTCTTTTCAACAAATGGTGCTGGAACAGTTGGATATCCATAAAAAGCAAAAAGACTCTCAATCCATACATAACTCTGCATATGAGAATTAGCTCAAAATTAAGCATAGGTCTAAATTTAAAACCTAAGATGACAAAACTTTCAGAAGAAAACATAGGAATGACTTTCTTATGCATTTAGGTTAGGTGAAGATTTCTAAGATACAGCATCAGAAGCATGAACCATTGAAAAAATGATGAATTAGACTTCACTAAAATTTTGACCCTCTATTCTTCAAGATCACCAGTAAGAAAATGAAAAGAAGACACCTACTAGGAGTAAATATTTACAAATTACATTTCTGACAAAAAATTTAGATTCAATATTTATAAAAGAATCTTCTCAAATATTAAAAACATTTACAATACTATAAGACAATGGCACTCTTCTCACTAAATTTAGTTCTGATTTTGGATTATATAGTTATTTTCCATAGGATGTTTTTTATTTAATAAGCAATTAAGCTTGCTAGTTTTATTTTTTAAAATTAATACTTATTTATTTTTTTCTGTTTTAATGTTGATTTTGATAAACATTGATGGATATAACTAACATAAACAAAAACTCTCTGTCATTTTCCTTAGAATGTAAAGGGACCCTGAGACCAAGGAATTTGCCATTTGCTGTTACAGACAATAGATAGACGAGTTCAGCGCCAGCATTTTTTGCAGTTGTATCAGCCAGGTGTTCTATGAGGAAAGGCTCTTGTGCAAATTAAGGGAAGGTTATTTCCAAATAACTTTGGTTTCATTAGATGCCTGACTTGGTGAGGCTCACATATGGCCCTTAAATGCCAGTTTCTCACTATGGTTACTATGAGATTCATAGACAGCATCACCTACTGCAGCAGGTGCTTTAGAAGCACTTTAACCTAGAACAATGCTAAGTGAAAGGAAGATGTACTTTGCCAGGTGAGTCGGGAATGCTCTGGTTCTGACCATATTTGATCAGGCAACCTGTTGTATTCACCTGTTCATCTGTTACCTTAAGGCTTTTTCCAGCTTGGTGCTTGTCCACAGATCTAGAGTCTCAGATAAAAAAAAAGTCATTTTTTTCCCTGTGTTCTTTGCAACTATCTGTTGTAATGGATAGTTCTTTGCCGCATGTTAGAACAAGCATCTGGTTCCTTTGCCTTTTTTTCCATTCTGACTAATTGTCAATTAATGCTTTGCATATGCTTGATTCTTCGGCTGTCACACTTCTCCAGTGCCCTGACCTTTTCTGACACTCCTCCAGTGATTGTAGTCTTTGGAGAATTAGATGTAAATGAGGATAAGTGGATAAATGTTCAGAAATGGATTTTCTTCAGAAATATTTGCAAGGGGGAGTAGGTGGGAGAAAACCTTAAATGTCACTAATAAATATGTTTCAGTTTTCAACAAAGGAAGTGCTTCAGAGACACCCTGCTTTGTCATTCAAAATTATAGGACTGGTTAATTGTCCCATTTGGAAGAGGAGCATGCTGGGTTTTTAAAAATAGATTTTACATCATGAAGAAAATCTGAATTTTTGGTAAGGTCACTTATTCACTTACATATTGATTGAATGCCTAGGAGTGAGAGGGACAGTCTTGACTGCTGGAGATTAAAAATGGAGTGGGACAGTCCTGATTCTTGCTCTCAGACCAACATCTCTCAAAGCAGAATAAGTGATGAACTTGTTGCCTGCTGAGAATGGATAATTCCTATTCATTTTTTCCAATTCTCAGATTGTGTTAGGTTGACTGTCTAAGAACTGTGGGATCAAAGGATCTGTGTAACTCTGTCATTTTAAAAGATACAGTGTTTGAAAATTATTGCCCATTGCCCTTTAAAGTGATTGTACCAGTTTATACCTTTAAGCCATATAAGAATATGTGTTAGGATCCACTGATTCTCAATCACCTGCAGGGTGAGCTGGTGTGGGCTGAAGAAAGTCAGTGAAGAACAGAAAGAAAACTGACTGCTATAAGAGGGGAAGCCCAGGGTGCTGTGAGGACATCGGAAGTGGCCTCTTGCCCTGTCTTGGGGGCCACAGAAAGATTTTTAGACATTGAAACTTGCACTTAATCTGGGCTTATGGGAGATTTTCATTTTTTTTCACCCAGATCCTAGACAAAAATAAGAATCTGTATAAACAGTGATTGGGTTTTGTTTCTTTGTTTCTTGATCATTACTGAGGAAGAAAGCACTTTAACAAATACATTCATTATGATCGGGTTTCCCTCAAGCAAAGACCTGTGATGGATGGTTTAATAACCCTCCTAGCATCAGTTTTTGATACATTGATTAGCAAGGCAGAACTCTGTGAGTACCAAAGTTACAGAACTGCCTCTAAATATGTTGTCAAACCTCAGCAACAAATCTTAACACAGTCCTGACACCATTAGGATATCCAGGACCCTTTGCCCTAATTGGCTGGTGCCAAAATTAACCTGAGCAAACTGTCCTGAAGGCGATAAGGAAATGGCAGGATTGAGGTGAGAAGGACCTTTTAAGACCAGCTGAGCCCTCTGATGGTGCCAAGACTGGCCTATTGTTTCTTCTGTCTCACGAGCTTCACTGAGACATGTGAGTGAGGATCTGGGCCAGCAATGTTCAGAAAGCATTTTCTGGAACACAGTTTTGTACCAGGTTCTGTTTTAGGCTCTAGGGACCAAAGCAGATATAATAGTGCCATTCCACTGTCCTTCATGTTCCACAGACAAATGGAGAACACAGAAATCACATAATTTAGTCCACAAGAAATACCATTAAGTTTTTTAGGTGCTATGGAAATGGAGTAATTATTATATCAGTTGGGTGTATACCAGTGTTTTTGTTAGGAAAGATAATATATACCTCTTTAATCACCAACATACTGTGCAAGAAGGAAAAAGAGGAACATATTTACAAAGTCTAGGTGTATCAGTAGGTAAGTGAATTATTCCTTTTCTCAAAACTTCCCCCTTCTGGACATTAAGAATTGGTGTCTTAATGTGGGATATTGACGCTTTCAATTCAACCAATGTTTTCTGAAGACCTACCACCCATTTTTTGAGAGGCTCTGCAAGGCTATAAAAATGAACAGAGTTTGGACTATCCTCTGGTTTTACAGCTGTGTGTGTGTGTGTGTGTGTGTGTGTGTGTGTGTGTGTGTGCACATGCACGTGTGCTATTAGGACAAAAAATAACCACCAGAAAAGCTTCCATAGATTGGGTGCTTTCCCTATGCCATGCTAAGTCATTTATTTTAATCTCATTTGATCCTGTAACAACCATGTAAGGTAAGCATTATTCTCTATAGTTAACTGACTTTCCCAGGGCCACAATACTAATAAGAGAAGAATCACAGGAGAATTCCAAACAAAGTAATATGGAGTCTCAAAGCAGGATTTGAATAAGAAGATATCAAAGTTTTCATAGAGGAGGGTGTTTTTGCATCTAAGCAGAATTTTGAAAGGTAAAGGTTATGAATGTGGAATGTGGGAAATATTCTCAGCAGAGAGAAGAATATGAGTAAAACCCTGGGGTATTCAGGGAACAACATAATATGATTTGACTGGTGTCTTTGAAAGATAGAATCTCAGAACCTTTCTTTGGGGGCTGCTTTTTTGAATGATGCCTGAGAAGTTTACAGTGTAGGGGATATTAACAACAGAGGGGTGGGCTCTGTGGTGTGGGCATAGCTGTGTTTTAGGAAGATGACTAGATTAATTCTGGAGAATAGAAATGTGAAAGCAGTGAGATCTATTAGCAAAGCACCACAAGAACTTCATGAAAGGTAATGAGAATCTTAACTAGGGCAGTGGCTTTGGGAGTGGATAGCATCATGTAAAGATGAGCATTGTGGGGGTTATTTTGTTTCAGGATTCTTAAGGAAGAAATTGGGCCCATTTTTACTAAGTAAACCCATCATATAAATACTTTGATTGATGATGATAGTCTTACTAATCAACTAAAAATTGTATATGCCAATACTTTCCAAGCATCATTGTTCCCAAATAGCTCCTGTAGCTCTACATAGATGCTTAAGGCAAAGCACAGTTGATTATTTCAACCCCAGCAATGAGTCCTGTGACACCCCTGGCAGCTCAGCCCCTTACTCACAGGCTGCAGCAGGAGGACTGTGGCAGGTGCTGTATCTCCTGGTGATTACATTACTCAAGGATTTGATCAGAGTGGGGCCAAATCAAAGATTTGAATAGAGGTCCTTTTGAGACATCAACCAGATAGGCATTTTTCCCCCTTGGTGGGATGGGAGAGGAAGTTATGTGTGAGATTTGGGATCCAATTGCTGCCTCAAACTAAGCAGGGAGTTAATGTAGAAAGGGGATGTACATAGATTGGGCAGCCAAACAGACCTGAGTTCAACTGCTACCTCAGGTCTGGCTGGCTGGGTGACTTTGGAAAAGATGGATCATTCAGTCTTTTATAGTGAGATTGTATTCAATATTTATTGAAAATAACATTGCCTATTGAATTGCCATGGCTGCCACAAGACCTATTTCTTTAATCCTGTAACTACCTTATAAGGTTGTTGAGTAAAATAATAGACAAATAGACACATCTAATAATTGTTTGCTATTGTTAGTATTATATATTACTAACTGATAGTGTCAAAAGCTCCAATAAGGTAATAACTATTTTTGTAAATTAGCTTTATAAAAGGCTAGATATAGTTCCTATTCATTTAACTGTGATTTAAAAATAGTGTTTGGTATGATAATTAAAGCATGGACATTGGCAGCTCAGTGCAAAAAACAAACTTCCTAGGAGCAAATGTTTACCAGTGAAAGACAGTGATCACACCTGTCTAGAAAGTACTTGGTTATATAGATGACCAGTTGGAGAAAGATGGTTGTGGGATGGAATGAAGTAAGCTGCTATCACTCGTTTCAGGAAGAGTGAACATGCTCCTGGTACATAGCATAGTGCCATGAAAATCTAAGGGTTCAATAGACATGCCATGAATCGGTGGTGGCCTCCTGTGGAGGGGTGGAGAGTGTGCTCAGTGCCTTGCTGGCAAGATGCATGGCCTATAGTGGGCACAAAATATATTAAAAATGAAGGAAGGAAGGAAGGGAGGGAGGGAGGGAAGGAAAGAGTAAGGATCTTTAGTTTTCTTATTCGGAAATGAAATTTACTAAAGAAACCTAAAAAGGAATTTCACAAAACTTAGAGAGTTTTATAAAAACAAATATCTTTGGTTGGTCATCAACAGAAGTAAAAACTCTGTGGGATTTGAGGGCAAGAAAAGGGCCCCCCTGTGTCCAACAGGACTTCTTCACATATGTATCATGTTGCTTCAGAGTTCCCATGGAAGAGTATTTTGTCCATTTTGTAAGACTGCTTTTTTTGGATAGAGACAGGGGCAATCAGAAAGGTACCTGGGATCTGGAATGAGACTGACGCAAGAGGGATCGCCAAGCAGCATGTTGGGGAGCCATTGCCTTCTGTACTGTTTTTCCTAGGACTGACCTTCAGCCACTCTCCAGATCCTTAGATGAGGGTTGACTCCTTTGGGCAGATTACATACCATGGCTCTAAAAGGTCCAACATCTGTTTTCAACATATTTCTTCATCAGGTGCACAGACTTTTCAGGAAGATAAAAATCGTACTTGCTGTTGGTCTTCCCAGCCTAAAAATAAACACATTTCACTTGGGTTCATGTGTGCTGAATTGTTTTGCCACCTTGGGACTCACCTAACACTTCTCATTCCTTCTTTGGGCATCAGCATTTCCAGATGCCTTTACAAGATGCCCTGCCTGGGTGCCCACAGGACTCAGCATGTATGAGAGAAGGAAGACTGTAGTTGAGCTGAAGCAAGTATTTGCTCTCCCTTCACAATGCCCCAGTCCCTGGCTCTTCTCCATAACCAACCTTTCTGCTTATGCTGAGCCTTTATTCTCAGGGACCCTTGGTGATCAGCTCCATCAGTAACTCATCTATTTTCTCCTATACAGAACAACTCAGGCAGAAAAAGATGGTCAGTTTTTAAAGTGGAAGTGAATCAGACAAAGGATCAGTGGAAAGCTGAGAAAAGCCTTCTTGTCACCCAGGGAACTGATCTGGGATTTGAGGTCATGAACCATGAGAGAATCTCTTTTTCTCTCTCTCTTACACACACACACACACACACACACAGTATGTTATATTGTCAAAGACCTGCTCTGACTGATTGGACAACAAGTATATCTGACAACTGACAGGGAAATTGGAAATGACTTGGTAAGGGAAATAAGAATAAAAGAGCTTCTTTTTAACTAAGTCTGTTTTAGTACCTGTGGATGCAAAGACCAGCTTCTCAAACCATTGAGATTGGGGACATTGCCATTTTTCAAACATTTAAACCCTTTTAGATGCTACTTTGTGAGGGATTTGATGGAAAACATTCTGTCAACTTGATTCCTCAAGCAAGGTGGAGTTTTCAAGATTTTCAGAGGGTAAGGGCTGCTGCTTCTGAGAACCCAGATTTAAGAGGGCACATTTAATCAAGGAACATGGTAATTACCAGGCAGGCACCTTCCCCCAACATTAAGGCCTGAGCAAATGTTAGTGCTTTTACTTGACAGAGAGAAACAAGAGTGAATTTCCTCAATTCCTACCACACTTCATGATGTTAGACTACAAAGTCTCAAATACTTTGTTACACATTTCTTACCCCTTTTTACTCTTGCCGCTAAGAAAAATATATCCAGCCCTTATTCAAATGGCTACTTCTGTGCTTTACCAATTTTTTACTCGTTTCTTACCCCTTATACTCTTGCTGCTAAGTAAAATGTAGCCAGCCCCTATTCAAAGGGGCACTTCCGTGCACCAATCCTTTCATCTCCCCAAAGATCTCCTTCCCTTATTCCTTCCCTCTGCACCAGCTCCTGCCCCTCAATTTATGGTCACAAGCAAGGCTTCCAACTTAAACAATCAAAAACCTCCTAGACTCTGGGTCTTGCTTTAGTTGAGTTTTTATCATTCTCTTCTTACTTTAATAGCTATGCTTTTCCAAAAATAAATGAGAACTTTTGCTAATTTGTTCTTTACTCATTCACTCATTCATCAGCCTTTTGTTGGGCTCCTTCCATGTGCTGGGAACTGTGCAGGGTGCAGGAAACACAAAGATGAATATGACAATTCTTTCCCTCAAGGAGTTCACTGTCTGGCAGAGGAGAACACCCAAAGGGTGGTCAGTGCTACACCAGAGAGATTTACAGGTTCTCTGGGAGTACATAGCACCTTCCAGTTTATCCTTTCAAGACATGGTAGAAAAGTTACTTGGTCTATGAAAATTTTCTGCAGGGCTAGTTTTTCCTGTCTTAAGGCTCCCACATCACCTTGTATTACTATTATGATATCATTTGTCACATTTTAGTATAATTATCTCTTTGCCTATCTAACTCCTCTGCTATCTTGTGAATTTGCTAAGGTCAGGGGCTAAGCCCTATTTACTGCAAGATTTTTATCCCAAAGCCAGTACTAAGTGGTAATTGAAGGGGAATGAGTGAAGGTTAGAAGGAGCATATTATTTTGGGGGGCCAACTTTGTTGGTGGTGACAAGGATAAAGTGAGAGAAGCCTTAGGGTGGAGGACAGAGCCATGGAAAGAAAGCATGAAGAACCTCAACCCATTCTCTCTTTCCTATCACCTGGAGTTTCTCCTACTCACCACATTTCTTCTATTCAAACCTAGGAGGATTTTGATTTGGTTTGACTGGTTGTCCATGGAAACCATGCTTTTAAATCTGATATAGCTGAACTTCTCCAGCCATCAAAGAAGAAAGTTTTAGCCTTCTGAAAATGAGGAGGGATGTGAGTATTGAAATTAGGACAGCAACCAAATGAAATCTATGATCTTCTACCTTTCAGTCATGGAGGCAATGTTGGATAGAATTTACCTGACCAAATTTTGTTGTTGGGAACAGGAAAGGTTTTATTATCCTTATGTACTTTATTGAAGGTGTAAGTAAGCTGAAGATAAGGGGTTACATGGTTTGCCCAAAAGTTAGTAAGAACCTAGGTCTTCTGACTTTTAAGGCAAATCTGTTTTCTCAAACACTCTGAAGCTGCTTGAGCAATAAAGTGAAGAGATAGATCAGCTTGATGTTTTCTGAGGAATGAGTCAACTTCCCAATGGTTTCACATTGACGTAAATGCCTTTCTTTTTTGGGGCTGTGAATTTATCAGAAGTCATCCTAGACACTGATATAGTAGGTAGCTAAAGTTAAGAGAAGGGGGATATGAGACCCACCTCTCCCCCTTCCCAAGTGTAAAGCAGCTTCCTGTCTCCCGCCTTCTGTATGAAGGCACAGTCCAGAACAGTGCTCTGGACTCCCTGTGGGGTTTATCACCCCAAATCTTGCCAGAGCTCTAGAGAAATGGCATTCTTTTTTGAAAGTTTAATACCTTTTAACTTTGCTAAATACCCACTAATTCTGTGTTTTTTTCTCTTGTTATTGTTATAAAATTCATAGCAAACTCATTAGTCACTTGTTACCCTGAGCTGCTGCATCTGAGCTGACGTGAGTTAAGGAAAATTAGTTTGTGGAACTTAAATCAATTCTGGAAGTGACCCTTGTCCAGATTATCAAGAGCTTGATAAATGCCACAGCACATTTGGCAAATGCTGGCAATCAGAAGCAATAAAACCATTAATAGATTTCAATAATTCAGTCAAAAAAGGTCACACGTCAGTCAGGAATGAAAAGAGTGGAGAGAGGATGTAGGAGTTAGAGTAATCTCATCAGGAATCCAATAAATTTGCTAAGTTTCAGAAAAGGAAACCAAATAATGGGAAGAGAAGACTACAGGGTAACTATGAATATATTGAAGTAATCCCGCTAAATGTTAAAGGAATATATTAATTCCTGACAACTTTTATGACTTTGAGTTCCTTACCTGTATGATAAAAATGATTGGTAACTTTGGATTCACAAAGAAAGGTGTGAAAAAGAATGTTTTTATAGTTAGGGTAGTTTAGTCCAGAATGGTTCTAAGTATACTACTTAGAGGCAGAACAATGAATGGACTGTAGGTAACTGTGCAAGCTATGAAGCCCCCTTCCAGCCTTCAGTTTTATGCTATGAATTTAGACCCAAGAACAGTAGAATGGGAGGACATTGTCTTTCACTCAATCAGATCTCACATAATTTAACATAAGTAACAAAGAGAGGTCCATAATCATAAGCCACTCCACTTTTTAAATATTAGCACCTTCCATTTTATCTGAAGAGTACAATTCCTTCTCTGTAGAGTGATTGGTACCTTTGGAAAACTTCAAAGGTAGAACTTCTGGAGCTGAAGCATTTTTAAAAAATATTTTAACTTAAATTTATAAGAAGATTGATGTGTTGGGGTATGTGTATTACAGAGAGACAGAGAGAGAGAGAGAGAGAGAGAGAGAGAGAGAGAGAGAGAGAGAGAGAGAGAGAGGGAGAGAGAGAGAGATGGAGAGAGAGATTTTGTATACCCTGTGAAATGATCACCATAGTAAGTCTAGTTCACATCTATCCCCATAGTTACAGATTTTCTTTTCTGATGAGCAGGTCAGTAGAGTCCTGAAGGCAACCGGTCAGGCAAAATTACTACCAGCAGAAAAAAACTTGTATGTGTGCTGGGGAATATTACTGAAGTCACAGCAAAAGGATCTGCTGGATAGATACACATGATAGATATTCTGCCTATATATGTACTTTCTCCTGAGGAAGAGAAGGGGCAAGGCATGTTGCAAATAAGTTTGAGATTTATTTACTCCTGTATATGTAGGTTTTTAAGACTATTTCCTTCAGCTCAATTTCCACAAGTGCTGATGACTCGCAAATTCATATGTCCCTATGTTTGCCTTGTACATTTCTCCTCACTGCACTGTGTACATCTAGCTGCCTCATCTTCATCTCTATGTAATGTCTTTCAGGTATCTTACACTTCATATCTGCAAAATTGACCTAATCAGAAGACCTCCCTATTTCACCACCTTTACTGCCCCCCCTTAAAAAAACCAAACATTCTCCCTATAGCCTTCCCTGTTTGTGTAAATAGCAATTTTATTTACTCACATGCTTAGGCCAAAACTTCCAACATCACATTTGACTTTCTTTTACTCTTCTGTCTCAAATCGTGTAGACTTGACCTTCAAAATATATTTAGAATATTTAAAAAATCCATAAGTGTAATTCATCACATTCACTGATTAAAAATGATGATTATCTCAATAGCTACAGAAAAAGCATTTAATAATACTTAACATAAATTTTGATTAAAGAACTTACTAAATTAGAATTTCTTTAAATGAATAAAGGGTATAAAGTCTACAAAAGTCATCAGCCTAAATTGAGAAGTATTAGTAGCATTCCCTTCAAAATCAGGAACAAGACAGGAATGATGATTATTACCATTTCTAGTCAGTGTTATATTGGAGGTCCTAATCAGCATCCAACACAAAAAAGAAAAAAAAAGAAAACTGTATACTCTCTTCCTCATGCTTCCTTTAACATGCAGACACCATCACACCTCAGCTGTTTGTTTATGCCTTTCTCTGGAAATATTGTTCCTCATGTAGTATGAGATCAATAAATATTTTTAAAATGAATTGACAGATAAAGAATGTAAGCTCCCATGGGGTTTTTGTCTGTTTGTGCATTGCTGTATTCCAGCTGTTAAAAGAGTGTACATAGGAGCAGAACCAGCTATACAATTGCAACCTAAAAACATGACCCTCATGACTGAGTGTCTCTCCTCACTATTCCCCAAAGGGCACTTCATACTTTAGTGGGACAGTCTCCGCAGGGGTCCCAGTTCATGTTGCATTCACTGTCCTGAAACTCATTCCTCCTTCTATGCTTTTATCTTGATGTACCTGCCATGGTAGCCAAACAATGCTCCCCTCCTTGTCTCTGCTCAAAGAACAACCTTTCTCTTGATTGAAACACACATCGTCTTGCTCCTCTGCAAACTCCTATTGTGTGTCTAACCTTTATCATGCAAATCAACACTTTGTTTCTAATAATTTCATGTGAATTAGTTTTATTGTCCTCAGTTTTAAAATTTTAAGCTATTCAGATTTAAGCTCCTCAGAGTTTCACTTGCTGTGAGGGCTAAAACTGTAGGTTATATATTTCTATAACCTGATTTTTTCTATCAGAAGTGCTGGGCCAACTAAGAACCCAATAAATGCATACTTGATCATCAGTAAGAAGTTTTCACTTATAAGTGATTTCTTCTAATAGTCCTTTGAACTAGTCTTTCAAAATCTTGTATTAATCTCCTTTTTTATTATAGCAGGTGATAGGGAAAGGAATGGCTTTGGGGTGTGGCTTAACTGCTCTGAAGGCAATGAGATACTGATATTGGCAATAAAAACAGAAAACATTGCAAGAAACAAACAGAAGGAACTTTAGTTTGATCATTGAACATAATGTTGGTGAATATGATAATATTGATAATATTAGCAGTAACCAATTGCACAAATAATGTTATGTAACTCCTACAACGTAGTTGGCTTAAAATTATAATCATATCATTCGTTCACAATTCTGTGGGTCACCTACTTAGGCTGGTGGTCCTTCTGGTCTTGACCAGGCTCAGTTACAAGTACGGGGCCCACCTGACTGTTGGCTGGATCAATCTAGCTCACCTCCACAGCTCTCTGATGCCTCTCATGTGAGATCCTGTTTGATCTCACATGAACTATGGAGTTGGGCCGAAATGTGAACAGAAGTGCACAAAAAGAGGTACTGTCAGTGCCTGAGATGCAAAGGAAAGACTGCTAAGGGTCCTATGGCCATCAGAGCAGGCAGCAGTTCAGAATATCATAGGCCAGCTGTAGTTGGAATAAAAGGAATTGACAGGCAGGAAAAACGGGTTCAGCAGTCAAACAGGAGAGTCATCAGTCAGCAGGAAGGGGAGTGAGACAAGTGGCTAAAACCTTGGCCAAAGGAGTGGAGAGATGTTCTGGACCTGAGGTGGGGAGGGGTACTGCATGCAGGGACCCATGAGATTGACTGCTTAGTGAAAATACATTTGTCTCCATGTTCTCATGTTTCAGGGGAAGACAGGCATCAATCTCCAGGTGGGGATGTGGTTTCTAACAAAGGCAGGAAGGAAGGCACGTCTTGTTCTCCATTCTGGGATGACTGTCCAGACTTATATTTAAAGTTATTTTCCACCTCACTGGTTTCTGGTCCAGGCCAATGCCAGAATGAGGACAGGAGACAAGGACTTTAACTGTAGTAAGCCCAACATGATGACTGATCTGTGTTCTCTGCACTTGGAAATAAAATCAGAGTCAAATCTGATCACTGAGGAACAGAGAAACTCCTTTAAGTCATGGGCTCATGGGCTTTGCTGGTCATTTCCATCACTTTCAGTAGTGGAAGGAAGTGGTACTGGTTCAGTGAGCAGGGAGAGGGGACAGGGCTTTATAGGAAGGATTTATAATGGAGCTTAAAATAAAGCAAGGGTGGAGTCTTCCCATCTCACACGAAGTTCGGCAGCATCTTAAGTGTTGAATTCCATGAGCACCTGCACTTCTGTTCTGTGTCCCCACCATGGGAGACTTGAAAGAAAGCAGTGCACATTACATGGTGTAAATTGTGAGGGTAATTCACAATTATCCCTCTTACTGAATGATCATGGTGTCTGGAATCAAACCATTGAAAATTTTCTGCTCTGAAGCTTGGGGCTTCCCAGAAATCCTGACTTAGATCCAAATGCCAAGGAAAGAGTAATTCAACCATCCCCAGCAGGGGCCCTTGAGTAGACAAAGTGGGAGGTAGTGGAACAAGGCATATTTGGGAGGAGAAAGAGGAATTGAGTCTATCTTAGATGAACCAGATCAGGTTCTTCATCCAGGGATGGCTCCAATCACAAACAGTGCAGGACGATTATTTCCTGAGTGGGTATTCTGGACAATAAGAAGAATAAGCTAACTGTTAGGGCCTCTGGTCCAACTTATATGCTTTGTGGGAAGATAATTTCTTCTTTTCTTTGCTAATTGTGGGTCTCTATTCATGATTTTATTTCAACTCTGTTTGGAAAGATATGCAGTAGGAATCATGCATATTTTATTGACACTGTAATCTTGGCAGAGTAGACACTCAGTAAATATGTGAGCAAGATATGTGTGCGGCTGTGTTTCTCAACTCTTAACACCTCTGAGGGAAACAAGTTCCAGAGATTGGCTGCCTGCTGTGGAAAGTAACACTTCACTTTGTTCTGAAAAAAGAAATCAATATTGCAAGTTCAAAAGAACAGGTGATTGAATTGTAAGTGGTTTTCAGTTTCTCCCTTCCCTGTTATTTTTTTTTCAAATAAAAATAAAAACAGTGACGCTATTTTACCAAATGCAAGTTTACTTAGAACTTTAATGTACAAAATATATACAAGCCAGGCTGCTAAGTTCATGGTGGGCAGACCTCCATTCATTTGCTGCACAGGCAGCTCCAAAGGCATCCGAGTCCCAGGACTGTACTCCTGGGAATGCGAAAGCCCTGGACATTCCAGCGCCAGCACTCTCTGCTGTGCATATCTACTTCACCGATTCCCTGTACATGTCTAGAGAAGCAGAGTTCGCATTCCCTTTCTTTCACCCGTTGTAGAATTTTACACTCACCTCTGTTAGCGAATGCATCTTTGATCTAAGCCTATTTTTTCAATGCTTCACCTCAATTCAGAGGACAGTTTTGACTCCAAAGTGACTTGAAAGTCAATTAACTACTTTTTAAAATATGCCACAGGTTTTCTGTTTGTTTAGAGTCAAACTTCAAATCAAAACAAGCAAAGAGATGTAAAATTCATAGTTGTCTCATCTGGTCATTTATTTGATTTGACAAGACTGTGGCTCTGGAATGGGTAGAAATTGAATTTAAAAAATCACTTTTTTTTTCTCCTGAAAACTTTTTAAAACAAACACACTTATTTTTTTACAGCAAAAACTAGGCAGAAAGTACAGAGATTTTCCATATTTTATGTTATTAGAATTTTCCTTATATTTCTCTGGGTACGAAGGTTCTCATTTGTAGATTATCAGAGGATTTATTCTTACCATTAATATTTAGTTGAATATTGCAAGGCTCTTAGTTCCATTTGTTTTCTCTCCACCCCACCTTCCTCCATCTTGAAATCTTTCTCTTTGTTTCATATACTGTTTAACTATTTTTTCTCACGTATTTTTCTTAGATGGGATCTAGAGGTGGTATACTATCTAAGTTCAAGTCTGTCATTAAATATCTCTCTTGTATCCTGATAGGCAAATGGTATCTTGACTGCTTAAAGGGCACTTGGGTGACAGCCTCATTCTCAACAGTAGATGCTCTCTTACTGTCTTCTTTCTCAATGTTCATAATCACTGGGCATCTTGTTAAAATGTAGATTCTAATCCAGTAGGACTGGAGTGGGGCTTGAGATTCTGCTTTTCTAAGAAGCTCCCAGTGTGATGCAATGGGTGCACCACAATTTCAGCCACAATGTTTTAGTTTATTGGACAGCAGATGATAAATCCAATGCAAGTTAGATTCCCACTGCCACTCCCCTGCAAATGGGTAACTTGTTCTTTTCCAGGAAGTTTTCAAATGTCTCTCTTGATTATTATAATTAAAAGCTTTATTAAGATATGTTTATATGTGTGTCTTTCTCATCAATTTAAACTAGGATTCAATGAGCCCTAGCCTAGGGTGTTTCTTCAACTCATGGACATTTTTTTTCCATCATTGCAGTCTATTCTCATTATTCACTGATCCTGTGTTTGTGAATTTTCCTACTTGCTACAATTTATTTTTAACTCCAGAATCAATACTTGTGGAGTTTTTCTGTTTGTGGTCATTCACAGACCTGCAGAATGGCAAAAAAAATAAATAAATAAAAAATATAAAAATAAATAAATTCAAGTGCGCACCTGATGCACACATTTGTGTCTCAGTTCATACTATACACAGGACCCTTTTCACACAATCTATTAAGTGTCACATTTCTAGCTTTTTTGTGCTTTTTGTTAGTGTGATGGTCCCCAAGCACAGTGCTGAAATGTGGTCTACCTAAGTGCACTTAAGTGCAAGAAGGATATGTGTTTTAAGGAGAAAATACCTGTGTTAGAGTTTCATTTATGCATAGAATAGCATTATTGACCATGAATTCAATATTAATGAATCAGCAATATATATTAAATGAAGTCTTAAGTATAAACACATAAAACAAACTTAAATATTTATCAGTTGATGAGAATGTTGTGACTAGAGGCTGGCAGGAACCTAACCCTGTATTTCCCTGGAAATGGTATGATATTTTCTAATTCAATGTTTGCAGAAACTTTAAAGAACATAAAAACCAAAAGTAATGAGAATCAATGGTATTTGTAAAATTTTGTCTTTACATGTTTCTGGGATTTAATATCATTTAGTCATAATGTATTATCTTTTTAAATACCATTGTATTTGATTAGCTAATATTTTGTTGAGAATTTTTGTATCTATGTTCATGATGGATGTTATTTTGTAGTTTCCTTTCCAAAAATAATTTATTTTTTAATTATAGTTGACATACAATATTATATTAGTATAAGATATAAAACCCAGTGATTAGACATTTATGTAACTTATGAAGTAATCACCCCGATGAAACTAGTACCCATTTGACACTATACATAGTTATTATAATGTTATTGACTATGTTTGCCATCCTATTCTTTACATTCCCATGACTATTTTGTAACTACCAATTTGTACTTCTTAATCTCTGCCACTTTTCAACCATACTCCCAAGCCCCTCCCACCTGACAACCATCGAAATGTTCTCTGTATCTACAATATTTCTATCTTGCTTGTTTATTTTTTTTTTTTAGATTCCACATATAAGTAAAGTCATATAGCATTCGTCTTTCTCTGTCTGACAGCACAATACCCTCTAGGTCCATTCCTGTTTCTTCAGATGGCAAGATTTCTTTCTTTTTTATTGCTGAGTCATATTCCAGGGCACATATGCACCATTTATTCTTTATCCATTAATCTATTGATGGACACTTAAGTTACTTCTGTGTCTTGACTATTGCATATAATGCTGCAGTGAAAATATGAATGCATATGTCTTTTTGATTGAGTGTTTGGGTTTCTTTGGATAAATACCCAGAAGTAGAATTGCTGGATCTTTCTTTGTGTTCTCTTATAGCCTTTGTTTTAAAGTCTATTTTGTCTGGTATAAGTATTACTACTCTGGATTTTAAAAATTTTTGTATTTTCATGAAATATTTTTTCATACCCTAACTTTTATTCTGTGTGTGTCTTTCGATCTGAAGTGAGTCTCCTGTAGAGAGCATATGTAAGGATCTTGCTTTCTTATCCATAAATCCCCTCTATGTCTTTTGATAGAACCACTCCATTTGTATTTAAAGCAATTATTGATAGATATGCATTTATTGACACTTTATTATTCATATTTTTTATCTTTTTTCCTTCTTCTTCTTAAAGAATACCATTTAACCTTTCTTATAATATTGGTGTGGTGGTGGCAAACTCCTTTAGCTTTTTTTTTTACTTGGGGAGCTCTTTATCTGTCCTTCAATTATGAATGATAGTCTTGCTAGGTAGAGTAATCTTGGTTGTAGGTCCTTGCTTTACATCACTTTGAATAGTTTGTGCCAGTCCCTTCCAGCCTGAAATGTTTCTGGTGAAAAATTAGTTGACATTTTTATGGGAGCTCCCTTGTAGGTAACTAACTTTTTTCTCTTGTGGCTTTTAAGATTCTCTTTGCCTAAGTTTTTCCATTTTAACTATGGTGTATCTTGGTGTGGGCCTCTTTGGGTTCACCTTGTTTTGGACTCTGCACTTTCTGGACTTGTATGTCTTTTTCTTTCACCAGATTAGGGAAGCTTTTAGTCATTATTTTTTCAAATAGGTCTCCTTCTTCTCCTTCTGGTACCACTGTGATGAGAATGTTGTTATACTTGATATTGCTCCAGGAGTACCTTAAGCTATCCTCATTTTTAAAAATTTTTTCTCTTTTTGCTGCAAATTGCTGGTTCAGTCCTCTGTTTGTTCCAATTTATTCTTGATTCCTTCTACACATTCTTTATTTCAGTTATTGTATTTTTTTATTTCTGATTGGTTCATTTTTATAGTGTCTAGGTCCTTTTTATGCTGTTGAAGTTTAAGTTCCTTGGGCATCCTTATACCCACTGTTTTGAACTCTGTATTTGGTAGTTTGCTTGCCTTTATTTTATTTAATTCTTTTTTCCCAGAGATTTCTCCTGTTGTTTCCCCCCCATTTGGGGCATGTTTCTTCATCTCTTCTGTGTTAGTTTCTGTGTATTATGTAGATCTGATATACCTTTCAGTCTTGCCAGAGTGTCCTTATGGTAGGTAACCTGTAGGGTCTGGTGCCACAGCCTCTGCAGTCACCTGAGCTGGGTGCTCCAGATGAGCCCCCTGTGTGGGCTGTGTTCATTTTCCTGTTGTAGTTGAGCCTTGATTGTTGTTGGCAGTCAATTGGAGTAATTGACCCTCCAGGTGGATTGTCTGTGAGGACTGTTTGTAGCTATGACAGAGTAGCTGCACTGTAGGGGCTGACTCCATGGAGCAGAGCTCACTTCAGCAGGGTTCTGGTGCCCACCAAGTCTGCTCCTTGAGTGTGTAACTTTTAGAGGGGGTTAGGGGTAGTGCTCTGGCATGGTATGAAGCTGGCCACTGGGTGTGCTGGTTCTGGGGCCTCCTGGGAAGTACAGGCCAAGGTCAGCAGCCACCTGTGCCCTGCTCAGGCTACCCAACATGAGCTAAAAATTTACTTGTATATAGCTGCCACTTATGGAGCTGTCCCAGAGAGGCCAAGCTGAAAACTAAGTCCAACTACCACAAGTGCTGGGCCTGGGGCACTTAGCAATACATACATGATACACCAAGGCCAGATGGGCATTTTTGAGAGTTGGGTACCTTTGAGGGAATTTAGGAAGTCTGCAGCATGACCTAACACAGTATGTTTGTATGAAAAAGCCACTGGATGCAGTTTGGGTGGGCCCGCAAGTTTGGTGGGCTGGGGTGATGCAGACACTGGCCTGCAGTGTCTGTGTCATTATGGATGAAATGAGACATTCACACGGACTACCTTGTCAGGTGGAGGAAAAGGGACAGCATGGCTTGTCTCTCAAGGTGAGCAAAAGCTGCGGCCCTTGCCATGACTGGCCTTTGTTTCTCTTTCTTGGCACATTACATGATGGTCCTCATTTACTATGCCCAGTTGGCTTTAGGTGGTTACATTTCACAGAAAACAAAGGAGCCAATGCTACTAATCACATCACAGAAGAGGGATGTTTGCAAATGAAAAGGCAAAAGTGGCTGAATCGGTTACACTCATCCTTGGAAGGTTTAGCATGGATTTTAGGAAGTTACTTTGCAGTAAATGTCCTCAATTCAGGGCTGGGGAGTTTTAGCAAAAAGCAAGACTCATAGCAGCCTAGGTTTTGCAGGCCTGATTACCCATGGGAGAACCTATCTGTAGGTGTGGGTCCTGTGTATCTCTGAGTGGGAGCTGGGCCCACACCACGCAGAACCGTCTCCTACACTGGAGTCTCAAGTAATTACCACGGTGAGATAAAAAGTATTAGGTTGATGGAGACTCAAATATAGTGCCTGCCTGAGCCTAAAGGGGAAGGGCACAGCAAAAGAAAAATGGCCTCTGTTAGCACGCTGTCTGAGAGAAAACTGCCCCTCTTGCCCTCACACCGAATACAGACAATTCAGTTCCTACTCATGTATCCCTCGTACCTATTGAGCTGCTGCCTCAGCTCTGGAGCTTAGAATGAGTGAGTAAGAGTAAATCCACGTGCTGGTCCTTTAAAAGGAATGCCTGGGGCTCCACAAGCCTCTGTCTCACTCAGCCACAATTTCTGCTGGTTTTCCCAGCCATAAGTTATGGGGACTTCTTTTCTTGGCACTGGAACCTTGGGCTGGAGAGACTGGTGTGGGCTGGGACCCCTCACTACTCAAAGGGGACCTCCACAGTCAAGATACCCCTCCTAATTTTTATATGTCATACCTGAGTGTGGGACCAGACAATTCTGAGTCTTCACCCCTCCTACCAGTCTCGATGGGGCTTCTTTTGTATACCTTTAGTTATAGTACTTCTGTTCAGCTAGCTTTCAGGCAGTTCTCAATGGTGGTTGTCCTGTAGTTGAGTTGTAATTTCGATGTTGTTATGGGAGGATGCAAGTACTGCATTTACCTACTCTGCCATCTTGATGGAAGCTCTGTAGTTTCCTTGTGGTATCTTTGGTTTTGGTATCAGCATAATAGGCTCATAAAAGGAGTAGAGAAATGTGCTCTTCTATTTTGTGGAAGAGTTTGTATAGAAATAATATAAATTCATCTTCAAATATTTGGTGGGATTCACCAGTGAAGTTATCTAGGTCTGAAGTTTACTATGTGGGAAGATTTTTAGCTTCAACTTCAGCTTCATTCATCAATATTGGACAAGTCCCATTATCTCTTTCTTCTCAAGTGAGCTCTTAGGGGCTTACGCAAGTTTTCCAAACCTGTAGTTTTCTCCTGAAAGCCCAAACTTTATCATTGGCAACAAATATTGTTAGTTGTCTTCCTCACATGAGAAAATGAGTTTGGCAATTGTCCTTTCAGGTAAAAATAATGCTCTCTGGAAAAAGTGATATGTTCAGTCTGCAGCTGAAATAGTTACACATGTGCTTTTCCTTGGGACCATCTCTGTGCTTTTGTACATAGGTGAATTTCCATTTTGTCACACAGGATATTAGGATGATATATCCTCTAGAGTGGGAATGGGTGAGATTTAACAGCAAACTAATGTCTTATCAGGGATATTTTCCTGTGAAACTGGCAGTCCTGTGCTCTCTGTTAGCAATCTGTGTCATGCATTTTATCAGGCTGCACAGGGGCTTAAGGCAAGAGGGTAAAAGTGGTCACTGTGATCCCCTCATAATCTGTTTATTTTTCTTCTTTGTAAATCCTATTTGTCAACTATTAAGTCTAGTGGAGCTGTCATTTAAGTACAGTAGGGAGCAAAATTGTCCCCCCCAAAATGCATGTCTATGGCATGAGGATTACTTTAGGTTGGTTATTTTTAAGGAACAAGACTCAGGTAAATAATCTTTACCTCCCCCTTAACTGCCTGAAAGAACTTAGATAAAGAGCCTGTTTCCAGAATAGAGCTATCACCAGAGACATCTGTGAAGAATGTGAGCTATGTGTGGTCGAATAGGAGGAACTCAGCAAGGCCTTTTTACTCACATTCTGTTCTGTCTCTCTTTGCCTCTGCAGGGAGTGGCAAACGTTTGTTTACCAGCCATTGTCTTTTCCCATCTCCCCACAAATTGACTTCTTTTTTTTTTGAAGTTCCTGATTTCTACCCACCTCTCCTTATCTCAGAATGGCATATAAATGTCAATGGCTAACTTTCTGAGGCTTCATATTTATGAAACCCTCATACATACAAAATAAAATTTGACTTTTTCTTGTTAGTCTGTTTCATATCAATTTTCTTCTTAGACCAACCAGATGAGCTGAGAAGGTAGAGAATAAAATTTTCCTCCCAAAGAGTTTCTTCTCTTATCAACTATGATTTTCATTTCATATTTTTTCCTCTGTATTTTGACACATTTCCTACACTTGGTCTCAATAGTGAATGACCATCTTCTTCTTAATTCATATGCTAAATTTTTAAATTCAAAACATGGTTTTGAGTAAGTCCCTGGAAGTCTTTTTGTGCTTTTCCTGGTTTTCCTGAAATATCCTCATTGCCTTTTATTGTGGTGTTTATTATCTTTTTCTAGCAGTGTGTATAATCTGGCAAGTATTCCTAATGTTTCACCACTCCTCTCTCTGACTTCTGTGTCCTCCAGATGTGCTGTGCTTCTCATTTTGTCCAGCTCATTGGGATTCACATCTTGTTGCTATAAGTCACAGAAAGGCAAGAATGCTCATACCATTTTACACCGTGTCAGTATCACTTTCTTGAGGTATAATCGGCAAGTCTATAATTTGATGATTTGATATACATATCCATTGTAAAATAATCATCACAATTAGGTTCATTAACAGACTTATAGTTCTTAACCATCACCTCATATAGTTACCATTTCCTTTGTGTATGTGTGGTGAGAACACAAGACTTACCTGAAAGGTTTTCTTATGCTCCACCGAGAAATAAATGCTAATCAGCCACAAAGCTAGGCAGTATAGAGCTTTATTGGGCTTTGCGCTCCCGGGCGAGGCTCCCGGGCCCACACGGTAGGGCCCAGGAAGTCTCGCCCGAACAGGGAATATGGCGGGGTTTTATCTTGGTTGGCTCTCTTCGTGGGAGCTGGGGATTGGTCCTTTCCGAACAAAGCGGCAACATATCATTGGTGGTTCCCCTCACACCCTGGTTTGACATCAGCCGTCTCTTCTGGGTTGTAGTTCGGCCGCCATCTTGTCCCACCCTGCCCAGCCTGACATTCTGGCCTCTTTCGCAGGATAAGGGGCGCCAGTTCCATCGGCTGCTCTCCTGCTGTGGGGGGGGGGGGGGAGGGGCCAGACGTCGGCCGTTTCTGGTTCATCAGGGAGGGGCAAGTAGGTCTGGGCCTGAAGCAGCACTGGGTTAAATGTAACCCGGGAGGCTTCGAGAATTCTTTCCTGGAGGAATCTCAGGAAACAGGGGCCAAGCGTTAACAGTATGCAGATTATCATGACTGGCCCTAGGACCGGGGACAGGGTGGTAAGGAGTAGGGAATGCCACCACGGGGTTATTGTTTCAAGAGAGGTGGGGTCTCAGCGTGATTTGTCCCTGAGGTTCTGTAGGATATTAACATTTTCCTCTACTATGCCGCTTTCATTTACATAGAAGCAGCACTGTTCCTGAAAAAAGAGACATGTTCCTCCCTTTTCTGCCATTTTAGTAGGTCTAGAGCTCTGTGGTTCTGGAGGGCAGCCTGGGCTGCCGAGGCTATCTGTCTCTGCAAAGATGCCAGAGAGGTGGCAGAGGCATCAAGGGCCTGCTCCAACTCAGCCCGTAATTGGCGAGTGGCTTGGAGACTGTGTGCTAACCCAGCGCTGCCTATCCCAGCTGCTGCCAGGGTTGTGGTGAGGGTTAGACCTACTAGTATGGGCAGGAAGATGGCTCGTTTTTCTTTACTTATGCCTAGTTAGTTTGTCTCTGAGTTCTCCTTCTCTATAATGCATAAGCTGTGGGGTCAGCATGGTTGGGAAGCAGGGGAAGGCAGAGGCGGAGTTAATGGTCCACAGCAGCGTTTCATTGCACCAAAGAACTGTGCCGGGGGGTGGGGGGGACACTGGTGGTGGTTCCTGATATGGGTATAATTTGGTTGCATGGGGAGGTGCTATCAGTGGCATAACATACCTGCGGCTGACACTCAGGATCTTGGAGAAGAGGTACGTCCTTTAGGAGGAAAGGTGTGGGGGAGTCGATGACATTGAGAGGAGTGAGAATGGGGACTGCTGCGATCGGGGAACGGTCGAGATAAGCACATAAGAAACATTCAGTAATATTTCCTATATCAGTAAGGTTTAGGAGGGAAATACCTTGACGTATGAGGCAAAGCCAAGAGAAAGGGGTGTTGTTTTTCTTGTGGGATTTTTGTTAGTAGAGACTGTTCATGTGTTAGGATAGTATTTGTCAGTATGGTTTTATTCCATGGGCTTGGGACAAAGGCTCGGTATATTTCAGTCGAACTCTGGGGGTTTGAGTATGAAAAGTCTTGGTGTAATTTTCCTTTTTCTCCTTTTTCCCATTTGGAATCCCATGGATCTGTGATAATTAGGGTCCATGGTTGTTTTTTGGGCCATTTATGATGCCTGCAGGAGTAATAAGGGTAGCCTCCATGTGTGTCTGTCCAACACTTGCATCTTTCCTCTGTCTGATCATAGAGGAAACACATAGTGGGGAAATTATCTAAGTGTCTGACACTGTCTAGTCCTCTAAAGCTACTGGCCAGTGTAGAGAGAAAGATGGATGTAGAGCACCCAAAGGGAGGGCAATCTGCAGAAGTGACTGGGTGAGAAACCACCCATCTGTCTTTGTTATAGGTTTCACGTATGAAGAATCTCCAAATGTATTTGCTTTGTAGTTTAGGAGTGGTCTCTGACAGGCATGGGTGAGCAAGAAGGAGAAAGAGGATCTGTAGAAACTGGGGAAGGAGAGCTCAGGGACAAACTAACTAGGCATAAAGAAAAACGAGCCATCTTCCTGCCCATACTAGTAGGTCTAACCCTCACCACAACCCTGGCAGCAGCTGGGATAGGCAGCGCTGGGTTAGCACACAGTCTCCAAGCCACTCGCCAATTACGGGCTGAGTTGGAGCAGGCCCTTGATGCCTCTGCCACCTCTCTGGCATCTTTGCAGAGACAGATAGCCTCGGCAGCCCAGGTTGCCCTCCAGAACCACAGAGCTCTAGACCTACTAAAATGGCAGAAAAGGGAGGAACATGTCTCTTTTTTTCAGGAACAGTGCTGCTTCTATGTAAATGAAAGCGGCATAGTAGAGGAAAATGTTAATATCCTACAGAACCTCAGGGACAAATCACGCTGAGACCCCACCTCTCTTGAAACAATAACCCCGTGGTGGCATTCCCTACTCCTTAGCACCCTGTCCCCGGTCCTAGGGCCAGTCATGATAATCTGCATACTGTTAACGCTTGGCCCCTGTTTCCTGAGATTCCTCCAGGAAAGAATTCTCGAAGCCTCCCGGGTTACATTTAACCCAGTGCTGCTTCAGGCCCAGGCCTACTTGCCCCTCCCTGATGAACCAGAAACGGCCGACGTCTGGCCCCCTCCCCCCACAGCAGGAGAGCAGCCGATGGAACTGGCGCCCCTTATCCTGCGAAAGAGGCCAGAATGTCAGGCTGGGCAGGGTGGGACAAGATGGCGGCCGAACTACAACCCAGAAGAGACGGCTGATGTCAAACCAGGGTGTGAAGGGAACCACCAATGATATGTTGCCGCTTTGTTCGGAAAGGACCAATCCCCAGCTCCCACGAAGAGAGCCAACCAAGATAAAACCCCGCCATATTCCCTGTTCGGGAGAGACTTCCTGGGCCCTACCGTGTGGGCCCGGGAGCCTCGCCCGGGAGCGCAAAGCCCAATAAAGCTCTATACTGCTTAGCTTTGTGGCTGATTAGCATTTATTTCTCGGTGGAGTCTAAGAAAACCTTTCATTACCTTCTTAGCAAATTTGAAGTATGCAACAGGATGTTTACCTGTAGTCACCATGCTGTACACTAAATTGCTAGACCATGTTCATCTTGTATCATGGAACTCCGTGCCCTTTGACCAACATCTCTTCATCACCCCTACCTCCAGCCTCTACAATCACCATTCCAGTCTCTGCTTCTATGTGTTCAATTATGTTAGATTACATGTATAAGTGGGATTGTGCAGTATTTGTCTTTCTATGTCTGGCTTATTTCACTCAGTATAATGTCCTCCAGGTTCATCCATGTTGTCCCAAACAACAGGATCTCTTTTTTTAAGGATGAAGATCAATATCTTTTTAAACTGTGTATTGCCCTACATATCTTAACCCTTTGGGAAAATAAAGACTTAAGTAGGATTGGGGTTAGAGGTAATTACTCCCTTTTGTGTGTGTGGAAAAATAAGGCTCTGAGTAATAAAGCCCCTGCCTAACATTCATCAAATTAGAAATGGAAGTCTGGAGGGAAGGGAACATCTATGTCATCATGGTCATTATCAGCCATCTGCTGAAGTTTTACTCAGCTGTAGGCACTGAGTTAAATGTTTTACACATATTATTTTAATTAGAGTTTTTTAGGGAACTAAGTTGTCTGGTTATTAACATACAACCTTTGCCCTTTGGCATAGGTATGATGATTCTTCTCACCTATAGTTGAAGAAGCTGTGTCTTTCCCTGAAATCACATAGGTAAGAAGTGGAGAAATTAGGATTTGAATGCAAGAAGCCTGTGTGGTTCAAAATCCTGATTGCTCTTGACCACTCTGCTCCACCATCCTGGCACTTTCCTTCTTTGTTTGCCTTGGGCAACATTGGAAGTTTCTTTTCTCTGCAGCTCCTCAACACCTTATTCAGTGGGTGGCTTCCACATTTAAAAAAATTTTTCCCATTCTCTTAGTGGATGAGGTCAAGGGCACCGCCTCCTCATCTCCCATACATACTTTCAAGCAGCATAACTCAGCTACTATTGTTTTTATTACTCTTAATTACTTCCCTATTTAATGCTCAGATGGAATGGTGGGTTGGGTGGTGTTATCAGGTGATGGGCTCCCCACTCACTTTTTCGTCAAGCTTCCCTGCCCCCTGCCCTTTAGATTATCTGATTCACAGGCTGTCTTCTATTATCATGGGATCTGGGGGCAGAACAATCCTATTTCTGGTTGTTATTAGCATTTTATTTTGCAGGCTTTTTGAGTTATGGGTATAGCATGCTCAAAAGTTCTTCCAGGGTCTCTGACAAAGGGGTTTCTGAGCACAGTGTGAGAAAGAGAGATGAAATATGGATTACCCGAACCATTGGTTAACCCCTGGTCACTTTTTAAAAAACTTTGGAATAAAATGTGTGGGAGAAGCTAGATGTTCCTGTGTCCAGACTGGGGCCGCAACAGGGGCTCCATGGTAGGCAAATGAGGTTAGTGTCTTCCTTGTGTGGCAGGGTCAGGAAAGCCAGGATGCCCATTAGAGCTCAACTCCTCAGCTCCTAACCAGGAGTCATCCTTCCATCCATCTGGGGAACTCCCAGGAATAAGTTCTATTGTGGAAGGTTTTGATGGGTCCGGTATGCATGTTTTGACAAAGTTTCCCTGGTGACTCTGGGGCACACTCCATGGATGAGGTGATGCACTAACCCCAACTGTGCAGAGGAGATGGACCTTGGGTTTATGTCCATGTACTACTAAAACGAGAGATTCAGAGTTTATTAAATGTGATAGTTCATGTAAAGTGCTTATCATTGTGCCTAATACTGAATAAATGACATAGTGTTACTGAGTCAGGAGCAAGGAGGGCAATCTTAGGATAGAAAGAAGAAAGAAGGTCAGGAACACAAAAGATTTGGTCACCAAGCCAAGGGAAGTGAGAGTCATATTCAGCATGATGGGAGAGACTCCAAGATTCAGGTTTTAAGTTTGGAATCATCTAGAAATGTACAGACAGGCTCATGGGTAAAGCAAGTGAACAAGGGCTTCGAACACCTAGCTTTACTAAAGGTCCCACCTGCCTCCACCTTTTCCTGCTCTGCTCGTTAACTTATGCTTGTTCAGACTTACTAGATTCTTACCTGCTTCTAATATTATTTTACTAGTAATTTTAGAATCCAGATATTACAGGAAATCAATTCACTCTGTGCTCATGGCAGATTTTCAATTTCCTAGGTAACCAACATGTAAATAAATTCCCTTCCCATTCGGATCTCTAGTGCACCCTTTCTGGACACTCTGAAAGGAATGAGATCAAGAATGAGTCAGCTCAAGGAGGGAGGCTGATGAGGAACATGACAGTGGGCATCTGGGGACCATGATGTGAGTAATGACATGAGTCTCTTGTCTGGCAGAATCAAACTTTTTACTTAGCACCTAGTGACCCCACCACACAAGAATTTAATTGCTTCACTTTCCAACCTTTAGAGATTCCTCACTAAAGCTTGGAAAATGAGATAACCTGATGATGAAGCTGCCTTCCCTCCGTGGATCAGCCAGTGGCATCAAACACCACAAAGGAGGGATGAGAGGAGGGCCCTCACGTTGGTCTCCTTCCCTGCCCTGCTTTGGTCCCCAGGTTTGACTGTGCCCTCCTGGCCTTACCTGTGGGCTGAGATAAGAATGAAAGCAAGTATCTTTCTCTGCTCAGGAATCCAGGCTGACTTTTGGTCTCTAATTTTTGGTCCAAGTGACCCTTCTTACTACAAGAGTGACAAGTAATGTATTCATTTGCTTACACATGGAAGTAAAAATTGGAGAATTTAGCTTCAGTGCTCTTCTTGTGCACATGAACTTTAGAATCAGCATCAGTTTTTTTTTTGAAAGATTTTATTTACTTATTTTTAGAGAGAGGGTGAGGGATAGAAAAAGAGAGGGAGAGAAACACTCATTGATCCCCCAACCCAGCACCTGGCCCACAGCCCAGGCATGTGCCCTGATGTGGAATTAAACCAGTGATCTTTCAGTTTGTGGGATAACACCCAACTCACTGAGCCAACCAGTCAGGGCTAGAGTCAGCATCAGTTTTGATGATTATGTGTTCTTTTCCCGTTTCTATCTCTTTCTCAGTTTAATCTTTTATGCTTTTCTTCTCCTTTTTTATTTGTAGTTTCACCTCTTTACTTGTCTTGTCACCCACTTTTCTCCTTTTCCTCCATTTTTTTTTAGGGAGATGGAGAGAATCCTGCAATAGAAATGAGGAAATTTAATTCTAATGTGAGTTCTATCATGAGCCAGCTGTGTGACCTTGGGCAAGGCTGCTCTCCTCTCTGGGTTTTAGTGTTTTGGGTTTTTTTTTCCTGTAAAATGAGGGACTAGACTAGACAAATTCTGACAACCCTTCTGACCTCTCCTCTTCTTTCATATGTCAGCTCACTCTTCCATTGGACTGAGCTTGCCACAGTAATAGGACCTTGTCTACCCACCCTCCCATTCTCGCCTCCTCTCACCTTCCATCCTGGCCCCACATCCTCCCCTCATTCACTCAGTTGTGTGACAGCCTGGTGCTGTAGACCAGTATGTTTGGACTCTATAATAGTCTCAGATGCTCCTCCACTGGAGAAAGAAAGTCAGCATTTGGTGACTGCCATCGGGAGGTTTAACTATTTAAGTTGTTATTCTGGCTTCTCTTGCCCTGAGTGTTACTTGAAGACACAGGAGGCCTCTTAAAAAGGCTTACTTAGGGCAGGATTAGCTGTGAACTTGTTGCTCAGGTAACTACTGCCTGGCAGCACTATGGCCTCCATCTTCACCTGGCTGGTGGCTAGGTAGTATTTGCATTGTTTAGTTGCTCTGTTTGCTTTTCTAACTGTAATGGTCACAGAGCGTTAATGAAGCAATAGATGCTCTTCTGGGTGATCAAACTCTCAGAGATGGTGAAACATTCAATCAGGCTGTCTCTGAGTTCTCATTTGCCTGGAGGGATATACTAATAGGCAGCCCCACTCACTGGAATTTTCTAAGGGTCTGGGGTAAGTCTGGCTCATTCATCTGGGATGCAGTATTTGTTGTTCATAAAGTGTAAGGGGGAGGGTAGGCTACTGTGTATGATGATTTGTCTATAGTTCTAGAAGTTCTCAGTGGGCAGGATGGTCCACAGCTATGCCCCTCACTGGTAATTGCCATTGAAAGCATGAAACTGCCCACTCTGAAGAGAGGATTCACTGCCAGTGACTGCTAATGCAGGTATGCAAAGGCCTAGCCTCCTTGCCTCAATTGGACTACTCAGAAAGACCACCCCCAGTCTAGAGCTCTCCATAGGATTAGCAGAGGTCTCAGTTGCAACTGCTTTACAGGCCAGCTTCTCCCTCACTCAGTCTTGCCTTCCTCACATCTTTACAGCTATATTTTCCAAGGATATTTGCCCGAAACCTTCTGAATGTAGCTCTCTGCCTCTGGGACTTTCAAGGAACCCTAAATTCACACAGCAAACACACACACTGCATAGTCTACCCTGGCACCCAAGGCCCTCAATGTGGGCAGGTGCCTATGTTTCCACCTTCTTCATGTGCCTGACACAGAGTGCTCATGGATATTTACCAAGTGAATGAATGCTGAAGACAGAGAAGTTTAGAATTGTGCTTTGTTCTTCAACTGGGCTTTACATTCCCACACTTCTCAGATATACTGAAGTGAAGAGAGAAAAACTGGTAAAACCTCCATTTTAAGGCAATTACTGAGAGAGTGTGGAAAATGACTTTGGGAAGCATAATCTTAAAATTTTTCACTCTTCTAGTATTGGCTGGAATGGTTGTTATCTTTTCAGCAAAAAGATACCAGGTTTGACTGGTGGGGAGTGGGACCCAATAATGAGGGGACCATTGACCTACAGGGCTGTTATCCTCACTTAAGCTCCTTGCCAGTTCTCTTCCAGGGACCCATCCTATATCTGAAAGCAGGCAAACAGACCCTGACCCACAGGTTGTTCAGGGCTGTTCTTGTCTGTGAGCTACATTCTTATCTCCCTGACCTCCCTCCACCTACTTCCAACCTCCCTCCTACCCCACCTAGCCCCAGCGTCTGCTGACACCAGGCCCTTTCTATCTGGCTCAGATCAGATGGTTAGTTCCCTGGGTTACCCTTCCCTGGGTGGGTCTGCTGGCTGCCTGGCATCTACCTAGGGGCTTTGTGTTTGGCCCTCTTCCCTCAACCTTGAAGCCACTTTACAGGGTTGCTTGTATAAGAACCCATGGCAGCCCCAAGGGCAGCAAGTAGGCCTGCCAGTTCCTCTAGAGGAGCTCCTGGGAGCTGCTATTGCCTTCCAATGAAGAATAATCACTACTGTGCTTTCACAATTTTAAAACTTGTTATTCTTCCTTGAACAACTTCAGGCTCCTTTCTGGTAGAGTAGTTGTATAACTCTTAGACTTGAATGTCTCAGACAGGCAATAACATAAAGTTAACATTCATTGAGTGCTGTTGATATGATGAGCTAAGAGCTTTTTTGTCTTAAGTTATGTACTCGTCCCAACAGTCCTATTCGTGTTGCCCAGGGAAGGTAAGTAGCTCATTCAATTTACTGCAGGTGAAGGAAAGATTCAGGAAACTGACTACCATGACAATGCATCAGTGACAGGGCTGGGATTTGAACAAAGCAGACTGGCTCCAGATCCCACCCTCTAGTGTACCATTAGATGGCATTGCCCCTCTCGACAGTGTGACATTTTGCAAAAAGCACCAGTCACCTTTATAATCTCAGTGTCTCCAGTAACTTTCTGGGTGAACTCTGCAGGGTCACCCACCTCCGTTGGCCTTAGTGAGACAAGAGTGCTGTCTGGACTGCATCTAAGATCAGTGCTAGCTGGACAATTCTAGAAACCCTCATGGTTCTTCCCTCAACCAATTAAATCTTTCTCTCTGATCATACCTTCCCACTCTTGACATGGAACACTAACAGTGTGTGTGGAGAGAGAGAATTTCCTGGTGCAAAGAAAAACTTTAGCACTCTGGGGAGAGGTGGAAAGCTAGTTTGCAACTGGTGCCAATTCTTGAAATATGCTTCTAGCAGTTATGGCTGCCCCTAAACAGCAAAGATACTCTATTGCTCCAGCAAGCATTAGAATGTAGGTTCATAAATATTATTCGCTCATGAGATATTGAAAGTAATAGGGCACTTGATATTATTGACATACTTTCCAAGGTCAAGACAGGCAGTTGTTGCTTCATGATAATATTAACTAAGTAGCATCCTCCTCCTAAGTCTTTGTGCTGTGCTTAAAATTTTCTTTAAGGGACCACTAAAACCAAGAGGGACACAGCCGCAGCTTATTGGCTGTGCAACATGGTTTAGCCACCACAATGGCTATACAACTCTGCAGTGGGATGGAGGGACATCTGTCTCCAGTAGGCCTATGGCCCAAACAGGAAGGAGTGACATCTTTGGCCTAAAACTGTTTTCCCTTGTAAAAAACAAATATTTTATGAGAAGAGTAACATAATAGGATGGTATTCATCAATTGTTCATATAGGTCTGAGACTGTACAACCCTTTATAAAGAAACTGTGATTTAAGAGAAGATTTTATTTGAGGGAGCAAGAGAACTGATCATTTTCTCATTTCTCTTCCAGGCAAAAGTGCTTGAAAAGTACGTCTCCACTATCTCTATTCCCTGTTCTTCTACCCTCTTGAATCCGCCTGCATGGTCTTTCTCCCATGAGATTATTCTTCTCAAGAACACCAATGACCTTCATGTTGTCAGATCTCATGATGCATTCTTTTTCCTTGCTTTACCTGACCTATTAGTGTTACAGAACACAACAAGGGGGGCCTGGGACAATATACTATTATTTAAAAGGCCCCCAGGTCCGTCATGTCCGCCGCCAGAGGAAAGACATCTCTCAATGCCAGAGATTCGTGAAAAGGAAAGGAAATGTTTATTTAATGCTATACAGACTTCAAGTAGTGACCTAGTGTCTTCATCAAAATCCCAAAGTCCCTTAAAACACCCACAAACACAATCACAGTCCTTCTTTCCTTCCCCCTTTGCCCAGTCCAGAGTACCGTATCTCAGGAAAGGAAAACGGAGTCCATGGCTCAGACAGTCCTCTGGTTCTTAGTCCTCCATCTCGACTGGGAGACCTCCCTGGGTTCCCGGCACCCTCGGCTGAGTCGCCGGGATCTCTGCTAAAACCAGGTGGTGGTTCCCCTTCTAAAGCTGTGGGGGTCCCCACTCTGTCCAGGCCGCGTGGTTCTCTCTCCTAAAGCAGCACGGTTCTCTCTGGGATGCAGGAGTCTCCACTCCGTCAAAGCCGCGTGGTTCTCTTTCTTAAAGCAGCATGGTTCTCTTTTTCAGGGCTGCGGGAAGGGGAGAGTCCCCACTCTGTCAAAGCCGCGTGGTTCTCTCTCTCTCAGGGCTGTGCATGGTTCTCTCCCTCTCAAGGCTGCACATGGTTCACCTCCTCAGTGCTGCACATGGTTCTCCACTCTGTTAAAGACGCATAGTTCTCTCTCCTAATGGCCGCCAAGTCTGGCTTTTAAATCCCCGCAGCCAATCTTCCTCTGCAGCCTCATTTCCAACTCCTCCCACACTCGGCTTCACAAGCCAGAACTTGTATCCTTCCAGCTTTACTGGGCTGCCATCTTGAGTCTGGGCAGGCGTGGCCCCATGTCCTGGAGCCAATCCTCTCTGAGCTCCCACACAGGTGCTGTAGCTTGGGGGATCTGCCCCAGTCACGTGTTGGTGGGGAAGTTACTTCCATTCCCCTGGCTCAGAGATGATCACAGTTATTTAACATATCTAAGCAACCAGCCAAAGGCTATAGATATGTTAAATGACCACGCCAGAGGGTAGCTGCAAGGCTGTTGCTATGCAAAACAGATCTCAATGGCCTTGCTCCATTTGTCCCTTCCCCCAACCCACACCCTGGGTGGGGGGATGGAGACATCTTAAAATCTCCTGGACACCTTAAGTTCTGGACCCCATTTCAAATGCCCATTTGGGGTCCCCCCCCTTGGCTGCACGCTGTAACATCAGCACTATGAACATTTTTTTTTAGCATTTGACAGAGTTTAGCACATTTTTTCCCCTGAAGTTGCCTGCCTCTCTTCCTTGATGTGAGCCCATACTGCTCTCCTCTGTCATGTGGATTCTGCTCATCCTATAAGGTGGGTTTGCACCCATTGCCCTCTTGTGCTCTTGTTCTGTATGACCTGCCTGGGCAGCTCTGTGTGTCTCCAAGGCTCAGCTAACTTGTAACTAAAATTTACACTGTGTACCTGAGCTCTAGGCTTGCCTGTGTAATTGCCTACCAGATATTTCTATCTGGATGTCCTATCTGTAGGGCCTTTAAACTCAGTATGTCTAGTGTTGCAATGATTACTTTGTTGACCTCACAAATCTTTTCACTCCTTCTCCTGTGTTCTCTATAAAGCTTGATAACATTGTCGACCTAGGAAATGAGGAGTCTTTACTGTAAGTTCAGATCCTGCATACCCTGTAATACCAAGACAAAGCCGTGCTTATCTTTTTGTTCCCAGGCCTGCTCTTTTCTGCCTTAGCCAGAAGGGTCTTGCTAAATTTAAAACCGGGTCATAGTTCTCCTCTGCTCAAGACTCTTCCACAGTCATCCTTCTTGCCAGGATTAAGTTAGCAATCCTTAGTTTGGCATAAACCTCATTATTTGGTCTCTGCGACCTCTCCAGTTTTTCTGGCTTCATATGCAAATTATCCCCCACAAGGATCCTGCTTGCATGAAATGGGATTATTTTATTATTATTTTTTTTTAGCTATGGCATAATCTCGCTTAGGTGACAAATTCCTAGGGGGTAGTAATGAGTGCTTTCCAGTTTGCTGAGTGTTTGAAAGCCTTACAGGGAGTGTCACCTCATACATGGAGCCCTTTGTTGCCAGCCTGCCTGTTGTTAACTGCTGAGGCGTCAGAAGATGGAAGACAGGAATCCTGCAGTCTGGTTGTCTCTGCCAGCCACTCCCTGTGTGACCTGGGACAAATATCTGACTTTTCAGTTTCCTCAACTGTGAAGTAAGCTAGCTAAAGGGAATTTGGAAATAGCCACTAGATGTCCTCAAACTCTTTTATGTCTGTGGTCAGAATCCTGGGTTATAATGTAATGTCATGGTTGCACACTAGGGGGAAGTGTTTAATTGATTAATATGTTCTGAGAAGTTTGTTTTGCTTTGTTTCAGCACGTATTAGCGATGAAGATTGTGGTGGAGTGAGTGCAGCTTATCTACTCAGTGAGCTAATTTTCCCGGGGGCATTCAAGTTGTTTAACTTCTTTTCTCTAGACAGGAACCCTCTCTTACTATATCTTTATCATAAGTCTTGAAATAAGGTAGTTTGAATCCTCCAAATTCCTTCTTTTTCAGAATTGCTTTCACTACTCCGACTCCTTTGCTTGTTTGTATAAATTTTAGAGCCAGTATGTCAATTAAAAAAAAAAAAAGGGTGGTAGAGTTTTTAGCAGGATTACATTCAATCTAGAGAAACATTTTGGGAAGAACTGACATCTTAGCAATATTGAGTCTCCTGATCTATGAGCACAGTCTATCTCTCCATCTAGTTAGGTATTCTTAATTTATCTCACCAATACATTGTATATCTTAGCATACAAATTTTGCCCACATGTTTAGATTTGTCCCTAAATATTGTCTTTCTTAATACAATACTAAATGATAGTTTTTAAAATTTCAATTTCTGATAGTTTTATTTCTGGTATATAAAAATACCATTGATCTTTTATTTATTTTTGCTTTATTTATTTGTAGTGAGTTTATTGAGGTGACACTGGTTAACAAAGTTATACAAGTTTTAGGTGCAAAAATTCTACAATGTATCATCTGTACACTGCATTGTGTGTTCACCACCCCAAGTCAAGTCTCCATCCATCACCATTTATTTCCCCTGTATACTCCTCCACCCAACCCCTCACCCTGGCAATCACCATCCTGTTGTTCATGTTTATGAGTTTTTTCTCTTATTCTTTGTTTTTCTTCACTCAATCCCTCCACCCTGGCAACTATTCCTTCCAACACTCAACATCTATCCACTTTCTCTCTATGAGTCTGTCTCTATCCTGCTTGTTAGTTCATTTTGTTCATTAGATTCCACATATGAGTGAAATCATATGGTATTTGTCTTACTTGGACTGGCTTATTTTACTAAGCATAATGCTCTCCAGGTCACAAAAAGTAAGATCTCCTTTTTTATGGCTGGGTAGTATCCCATTGTATAATCCGACCACTGCTTTTTCTTAAAATTGTTGTTTTATTACAATTGTCCCAATTTTCCCATATTGCTCTCCCCTTCTCGGCCTATCTGCAGCTCCAATAGTCAGACCCCACCCTGTTGTTCATGCCCATGGGCCATCCATACCTGTCCCTTGACAGGTCCCTTTCCCCTTCTTTCCCACCTTTTCACCCTTCCTCCGCTTTGGTCACTCTCAGTCTGTACCTTGTTTCCATGCCTCTGGTTCTATTTTGCTTGCTTGTTTGTTTGGTTCATTAGTTTCCTCTTATATATGTGAGATCATATGGTACTTGTCTTGTGCCTCTTAGCTTATTTCATTTAGCATAATACTCTCCAGTTCCATCCATGCTGTTGCAAAAGATAAAAATTCCTACTTTATTTCTGCTGCCTAGTGTTCCATTGTATAAATGTACCACAGGTTTGTTTTTTTTTTTAAAATCTATTCATCTGCTGTTGGACACTTGGACTGCTTTCAAATGTTGGTTATTGTAAATAATACTGTAATGAACAAAAGGGAGCATATATTCTTTCTAATTAGTGTTTTGAGTTACTTATGAATTCCCAGAAGTGGAATTGCAGGGTCATAAGGCAGTTTCATTTTTAATTTTTTTGAGGTAACTCCATTCTGCTTTCCACAGTGGCAGCACAAATCTGCATTCTCATCAACAGTGCAGAAGCATTCCTTTTTCTCCACATTCTTGCCAGCACTTGCTGTTTATTGATTTACTAATGATAGGCCATTCTGATAGGTATGAGATGAAAGCTCATTGTGGATTTAATTTGTGTTTTTCTGATGGTTAATGACATTGAGCATCTTTTCATATGTCTATGGGCTATCTGTAGGTCCTCTTTGGAAAAGTGTTTATTCAGGTCCTTTGCTTATTTTTTAATTGAATTTTTTGGGTGTTGAATTATATATGTTTTTTATAAATTTTGGATATTAACTCTTATCAGATATATCATTGGTGAATATGCTCTCCCATTCAATGGGTTGTCTTTTCATTGGGTTGATGGTTTCCTTTGCTGCAAAAACTTTTTAGTTGGATGTAGTCCCATTTGTTTATTTTTTATTTTGTTTCCCTTGCTCAAGGAGACATATCAGAAAAAATATTGCTATGAGAAATGTCTGAAATTTTACTGTCTATGTTTCTTGTAAACTTTTCATGGTTTTGAGTCTAACATTTAAGCCTTTATCCATTTTCAGTTTATTCTTGTGTATGTTATAAGAAGGTGTTGTAGTTTCATTGTTTTTGCACATATCTGTCCAATTTTCCCAACACCATTTACTGAAGATACTGTCTTTACCTTTTTGTATATTCTTGCCTCCTTTGCCAAATATTGATTGACCATAGGGTGTTGGTTTATTTCTGGGCTCTCTCTTCTGTTCCATTAATCTATATGTCTGTTTTTATTCTAGTACCATGCTGTTTTGATTACTGTAGCCTTGTAGTATAGTTTGATATCAGGTAGTGTGATACTTCCACACTACCAACTTTGTTCTTCTTTCTCAAGATCACTGTGGCTATTTTGGGGGCTTTTGTGGTTCCATATAAATTTTTGGAGTAATTGCAATAGTTCTGTGAAATCTGCCATTGATATCTTTATAGGAATTGCATTGATTTTGTAGGTCGGTTTGGATAGTATGGACATTTAAATGATGTTAATTTTTCCTGTCCATGAACATGGAATATGCTTCCACTTACTTGTATCTTCTTCAGTTTCTTTCTTCAGTATCTTCTAATGTTCTGAGTACAGGTCTTTATATCCTTGGTTAAATTAATTCCTAGGTATTTAATTTTATTTTTTGAAGCAATTGTAAATGGGGTTGTTTTCTTAGTTTCCCTCTTTGAAAGTTTATTATTGGTGTATAAAAATATAACTGATTTTTAGATAATTGTCCCCTCTTCCCACTTTGCTGAGAGTTTTTATCATAAATGGGCATTGGATTTTTATCAATACTTTTTTGCATCTATTGATATGATCATGTGGTTTTTATCCTTCATTTTGTTTCTGTAGTGTATGAAGTTTATTGATTTGCATATATTGTACCAAACTTGCATCCCCAGAATAAATTCTACTTGATCATGGTGTATGATCTTTTTAATTTAATACTGAATCCCATTTGTTAATATTTCGTTGAGGAGTTTTGTATATACATTGATCAATGACATTGGCCTATACTTTTCTTTCTTTGTAGCACATTTTTCTGGTTTTGGAATTAGGATAAAGCTGGCCTTGTAAAATAAGTTTGGAGGTCTTTCCTCCTCTTGAATTTTTTGGAGTAGTTTGAAAAGGATAGGTGTTAATTCTTTTCTGAATATTTGGTAAAATTTGCCTGTGCAGCCATTGGTCCAGGACTTTTCTTTGTGAAGAGTTTTTTGATTACTACTTCAATTTCACTTGTAATCTGTTTATTCAGGTTGTCTAAATCTTCCTGATTCAGTTTTAGAAGAATTGTATAAGAAGAACTTATCTATTTTGTTCAGATTGCCCAATTTGTTGGTATATAGTTGTTCATAATATTTTCTTACAACCCTTTGCATTTCTTTTGTGTCAGTTGTCACTTCTCTTCTTTCATTTCTGATATTATGTGTTGGGGTTCTCTCTTTTTTCTTGATGAATCTGGTTACAGTTTTGTTAATCTTGTTTATCTTTTCAAATGCACAGGTCTTGGTTTCATTTATCTTTTGTATTTTTTTTTAGACTTTATTTTGTTTATTTCTGCCCTGATTTTTATATTCCTTTTTTTTTCTACTCGCTTTGGTCTTTCTTTGTTGTTCTTTTTAAGTTTCTTTCAGTGTAAAGGTAGATAGTTTATATGAGTTTTATTTGTTTGTTCATTTCTTGAGATAAACCTGTAATGCTATGATATTCCCTCTTAGGATTGCTTTGCCTGTGTCCCACAGAATTTAGGTTGTTGTGTTCTCATTTTCACTTGTTTCAAGGTATCTTTTGATTTCTTCTTTGATCTCATTGTTAACCTATTTATTGTTTAGTAACATGTTATTTTAGCCTCCATGTCTTTGTTTGTTTTTTAGTTTTTTCTTATGTTTGATTTCTAGTTTTATGTCATTAAGGTCAGAGAAGATTCTTAATATGATCTCAGTCTTCTTAAATTTATTGTGACTTGCTTTGTGTCCTACTATGTGGTCTATCCTAAAGAGTGTTCCATTTTTTCCCTGCTGCTTTGGGGTAAAATGCTCTGAAGATATCAATTATCCATCAATCTGGTGTGCCAGGCAGCCATTTCCTTGTATGTTTTCTATCTGAAAGGTATATCCATTGATGTCAATGGGGTGTTAAAATCCCCTACTATGATTGTTACTATTTTTTCCCCTTTATGTCCAACAAGATTTTCTTTACATATTTAGGTGCTCTTATGTTAGGTGCTCAAATGTTTATAAGGATTATATTTTCTTGTTGGATTGACCCCTTTATCATTATATAGTGTCTTTCTTTGTCTCTTACTATAGCCTTTGTTTTAAAATCTATTTGCCGTATATAAGTATTGCTACTCCTGCTTTTTTACTTCATTTCCATTTGTATGAAATATGTTTTTCATCTCTTTACTTTCAGTCTGTTTGCATCTTTAGTTTTGAGGTGGGTCTCATAGACAAAATATACAGATCTTGTTTTTTTATCCATTCAGCTGCCCTGTATTTTTGATTAGAGTATATAAGCCATTTACATATAAAGATATTATCTATAGGTATGTATTTATTGCCTTTTTATTCTTTTAACTATGTTTCTCTTCTTCTTCTTCTCCTCCTCCTCCTTCTCCTCCTCCTTTTTCTTCTCCTCCTCCTCCTGTTTCTTCCTAAAGTAGACCTTTTAACATTTCTTATAATACTGGTTTGAGAGGTAGTGAACTCCTTCAGTGTTTTTTTTGGGGTGGTGGTGGTCTGGGAAGCTCTTTATTTCTCCTTCAATTTTAAATGATAGTTTTACTGTGTAAAGTAGTCTTGGTTGTAGATCATTGTTTTTCATCACTTTGATATTTTATGCCAGTCCCTTCTGACCTGAAATGTTTCTGTTGAGAAATCAGCTGACAATCTTATAGGAGCTCCCTTGTAGGTAACTATTTTTCTTTTGTGGCTTTTAAGATTCTCTTCTTGTCTTTAACATTTGCCATTTTAATTATGATGTGTCTTGGTGTGGACCTCTTTGTGTCCATCTTGTTTGGGATTCTTTGTCCTTCCCAGATCTGTATGTCTTTTTCCTTCACCAGGTTAGGGAAGTATTCAGTCATTATTTGTTCAAATAAGTTCTCAATCTCACTTTCTCTCTTCTCCTTCTGGTACTCCTATGTTGCAGATGTAGTTACACTTTATGTTGTCTCAAAGGTCCATTAAACTATCTTCATTAATTTTTTTTCCTTTTTGCTGCTTTGATTGGATGTTTCTTTCTACCTTGTCTTAGAAATCACTGATTTAGTCATCTGCTTCATTCAAACTACTGTTTTATTCCTTCCAGTGTATTTGTCATTTCAGATATTATATTCTTCATTTCTTTCTATTTATTTATTTATTTATCTATTTATCTTTTTTATTGTTGTTCACATACTGTTGCCTTCATATATTCTTCATTTCTGACTGCTACTTTTTTAGGGGTTTTGTGTCCTTTTTCATGGTGTTCAGCATCCTTATAACCATTACTTTGATCTATATGTTTGATAAATTGTTTACCTCTATTTCATGTAGCTCTTTTTCTGGAGATTTCTCCTGTTCTTTCATTTGAGGCCTGTTTCTTAATCCTCCCATTTAGAACACCTCTTCATGTTTGTTTCTACGTATTAGATAGGTCTGCTATGACTTCTAGTCTTTGTGGGGTGGCCTTATGTAGTGGGTATACTGTGGTGTCTAATAATAAAGTCTCCTTGATCACCTGAGCTTGGTGCTTCAGGAATGTTCCTTGTATGGGTTATGTGGGCCCTCCTGCTATAACTGAGTCTTGACTGATAAGGGCCCTTTTGTGCAGGTGAATAAGTCTCTGACTTGCTGTCTCTGAGGCTCAACCCCAACCATGGCCTATAAGCTTTTGTGTAGGTGCTGATCCTACATACTGGAATCACATCAGTTGGGTTTGGTGCCTGCTGAGATCTCTCTTTGAATATGCTGCTTGACAAGTTTATTGGATCCTGCTTTAATATTGTCTGAAGATAGCTACTAAGTGTGTTTATTCTGGGTTTCTTAGGAGGAACTCTGATGCAGACCTGTGTTAGACATTGCCTCTGATTGGCCCTGTGCAACCTTTGGAGCTATAAGTGACCCACAGTTTCTGGCTACTTCAGCTGGGCCTGGTTGCACGCAGGAATGACCAACCTGCATACCAAGGCTGGCTTTTACCAGCACCAGGCCCGAGGACAAGTTGGAGAAAGTTTCAAGGTTCTCTGAGATCTGCCTCTGCCTGCCTTTTCCTTCCAGCTGCCTGTTAGGCTCAGTCACTGAAAGAAACTCTGGCTGTATATCTCAGCACGGATTAAGCTCCATAGTTTGGGGTGAGGAGGAGTGCAGAGGGTGGGGCTATTCCTTTTCCCCAGGTTGATGCTGCTTGGAGAGGAGTGCCCCACCCAAGAAAGATTGCATCTATGGGTTGGGAAAATGACTCAGCATATGGATCCTTTTGGCTGTCCCTTCAGCTCCCCTGAGCCACAAATCCCAAACTCTCCTCTTGTGACCCTAGTTCACTCTGCCCTCCCTCTGCTATAGCCCAGGGTGAATGGCTGTGAACGGAATTTTGTGCATTGGCCCTTTAAGTTTTCTGTGTCCCTAGTAGACTACTGTTTCTCTCTGGCAGAGAGAAACCCTCCTGCTTTTCACAGACAGATATTATGTAGGTGCTTCTTCCTGGCTCTGGTGTCCTGGGCTCTAGAATTCAGCTTGGAGTTTAGACCCTGTGCTTGTTAGGCAGAGCCCACCATCATTGAGATTGCCCTCTGGAACCTCTGCCACCACCCACGGTCAAAAGGCCAACACCTTTTCACATCTCTGCCCTTCCTACCAGTCTGGATGTGGCTTCTGCAAATTCTTGGTTATAAGACTTAAGCTAGTTTTCAGTTGGTTTCTAGGATGGTTCTATAATTTAGCTATAATTCCGGTTGGTCTTGGGAAGAGACAGATGTAGCTTTCACCTACTCTACCCTCATTGATCTTTTCAATATTGATTTTGTATTCTGTGTTCATGCTAAACTCACATATCAGTTGTATTAGTTTAAACATTGTTTTTGGAACCTTGTATTTGAGAACATGTCATCTGTAAATAGAAACAGTGTTATCTCTCTGTTTCTTTTAAAAAGTGTATAAAAAGATTTTGCTTTATCCAATGTGCATATCTCTGCCTTTTAAATGGAGTGTTTAAACCATTTATATCTAATGTAATTATCTATATGTTTGGACTTAAATCCACCATTTATCTATTTGTTTTCTATTTGTCTCATCTGTTCTTTGTTCCTTTGCTTTATGTTTTTCTGCTTTCTTTTGTATTAACATTCTATTAATTGTGGATTTAGCTTACTTACTGTCTTATTAGCTTACCTCTTTTAATCTTTTTTTTTTTGTGGTTCCTCTAGAATTTAAAATATGAATCTTCTAGTGTCTGTATTGAATTCCATGGGTGTTCAACAAAGGTTGTTCACTCTGGCTGGTTAGAACTCAAACATGTCCTAGCTTTCTGGCATCTCAGGGAACTGTTCAACTAATAGGTCCCTCATCTTATTTGTGTGACTTTGTGTATTTTCAAATTTCAGTATTCAGTCATACAGTCCAGGGATCTTCTATACACATTTCTGAGACTCCTTTGCTATCTTGCTCCTGTTTTTTGGAACTCTACCATGCAATATCCAGATACCTCAGCCTGCTATGATTTCAATCTGCTTAACTTAACAAGACTGATGTGCTCTTCTTGGTTTCTCTTGCCTGCACCTTCAAAAAGCCAGATAGTCCATCTGTTGGGCTCTCTGGGCCAAGTGTGTTATAACTGACAGATGGCAGAGTCACAGGCACTCACATTCCTGATGTTTGCTGCAGTGTAATCCACAGCATAATGCTTGGACCCCTAGTCTGGGTTTGGGAAGGAGTTTAACCCTGGGACTAGAGACTTTGAGGTCCAGCATAATTACTCCTATGTCCTTGTTTCAAAGATGGTCACTGCCATTTTAGTTGCATGGAAAGATTTAGGGATACAGCCCTGCCAAACACATTTCAGAACTCTTAGATTTGTCCCTATGTGCTTGACCTAAAAAAAAAAATAGGACCAGGGTTTTGCAAATATTTGCTTAACTATATCTGTTAGGAGATGTGATTATAGCCCCATCTGTGCTAATCCTAACTGTTGACAAAGGTGACCTGACTTATGAATACTAAAGAATGTTAGCAGTTCCCCAGGAGCAAGTTTTAACATATTCTAGTTACCCATGCAGTTCACACCCTTATGATTATGAAATCTAGTATTCTGATCCCATCTATATGGAGTACAAACGAAGGCTGTATTTCATCAGTACCATATTTAAAACACTGAGCCAGAAGCAGCTGGATTGGTTGACATTATGCTGCTGGCCTTCAGTCTGTTTTTAAGCTTTTCTTGCGGCTATAACTGGGAGGGCTGACCTCCTCAAGCTGTGTCCTGGCTTCTCTGTCTGCTGGTTTCCAGTTGGGTTTGGGTATTGAGAGGCACTAAGGAGAGAGTAAAAATGGAAGGACATGCTGGGGTGCTTTTTCTTCTTTTTTTGAAAAATGCGATAGAAGCTTCTATCTTGTCAGTAGTTCTAGCTCCCACCCAGTGGGTCCACCATACCTGCATGTCCTCCCAGTGGACACTCCCCCACCTCACCAGCTCTGGTCTTCATAACTGTCCTTTTCTTTGTGTCTTAGCTACATGAGCAGCAAGTGGTGGCTACCTGTTTCTGTGAATTTCTGGGTAGTTTCATTGTTCCCTGATTGGCTTTCCTGATGCTCTCACAATTGAATACCAGTTCCTCATCTTGAATTCCCTCTATTTAAATTTTCAGCATGATTTCTGTCTTCCTGGCTGACTTGTGGCTGGAGCTGTGCCCTCAAAGTGTCTCATGTGATCTTGGAAACTCCTTAGGGATGTTTATTATCAATCTGTTCATGTTCTACCCTTGTGGTCACCTGTCACGACAGCTTGCTGTGCTGCTGCTTTCAATGTGCCTAGGCTTGTCATTCAGCTGGGTGCAACTGTACCTGCTAAATACTGTCACTGCTGTTATCAGTACCAGCCTCGAAGGGAGGGATGAAAAATGCTGTTACTCTGTTCCTCACGTGAGATGAGCCTGTCAATTTTCCAGAGCAGAGCACAGTTTTGGTTGAAATTTTTAATAAAAGTTTAGAAACAGTTTTGTATTCACAGAATCTAAGAACAGAGACTAATGAAACTAGCAAATGTGACTGTGCATTCATTCCACAAATATTTACTGAGCACCAGCTACATGCTGGGGACTGTTCTAGGTGAAGGGGTTGGTGTTGAATGATTCAATATGCTTGAAACCACATCAGCAAATAAATGTGTAGATAAGGTTATTTCAGTGAGTGGTAAATGTTCTGAAGAAGTTGAACATGTGTGAGATGAAGAGAAGCTGTGGAGAATGGGGAGTGTACTTTGATTAGAGGGATCCAGCTGAGAGGACCACCTTGAGGAGGTGACGCTGGAGCTAAGGTGCAAGTGCTGGGAAGGAGGGAGTACCGCACAGCTCTGGGGGAGCTTCAGCTTGGGGTTCACATCTTGTATGACTCGGATGTTCTTCTAGCTGAGAACTTGGCAAGGGCCTAGTCATATTGTTCCAGCAGGGACATGTACGGACGAAGCCTCTGTTTGCAATGGCTGACCTGGGTTAGGGAGACCAGAGGCCCAGAGCGGGAGGCCTTGGCTGGGGTGGCAGCTGGTTCAGGAGTGAGGGCCAGTGAATAGCCCCAGAATAGAAACAGGTTCTTGGGGATGAACCTGCTCATGTGGTGAGTGAGAAGGGGCGTGAATTTAACCAGATTCTTCAGGAGTCATGTTACGAGCCCTGAAGGCCATATCTGTTCTGTTTGTATGAGTGGTGAAATCAGATTGAAACAGGTTCCCAGCTTATTAGGCAGTTTATTTTTGTTGCTTCACAATGGATTCCCACCTGTTCAGGGAGGACTCTATGTGCAAAATTTTATTCCCATGCCATGTGAATACTTCTCTCAATACCATGAGTCACCCTTCAGTATCGCAGAGACCTAATTGAACTTTGTCCTCTCTTTGGTTAAATTTCCTTTTAGAGTAACTTGGACTCCATCCTACTCTTCTTAGGATTTGCGTCAATAATTATTGTTCTTCCATCCCAACAAAACGCTTTAGAACAGTGCTGCCTTTTCTTGGACAGTACTCGATCCTTGCTGCTGGGCCCTGAGAGAAAACCCAGCAAGCCTCTCCCTCGTCCTGCTACAAGGGTGGTGCTGATCGCTGGGATTTGCTCAGGAAGGAGAAAAAAATCTTGCTTAGGGCACTGTTCTGTCCTGGCTTTCAGGGGAAATAGAAGAGGGACTAAATAGGGTGGGGAAAAAGTTCACCAATGTCCAGAAAAGTGAGGCATGGTGGGGCAGATTCTTAAAGAAAGGGAAAGGTGAGAGGTCTGTGATAGGGATCAAGAAATCTCACAATGCCCTCTCTTCATACTTCCTGAAGATGTGTAGTAGCTACTTCTCTCAGCCAGCATTTCTTATCATGTAACATGACCTTCATTCTCCATGTTAATTAGTTTATTGTCTTACTACTGGAACATCACCTCCACCAGGCAGATATTTATATTTTGTTTGTTTTGTTCATAATGCCTACAACTATGTCTGGCACATCATAGCTACTCAATTAATATGTATGAAGAGGGACCCAGAAAACTGGAATTCTCTTCTGGAGGGTGAGCCCCATGTAGCACGGGCTTCCCCCTCTAGGTGAGTGTTCTAGGAACCCATTTGTAACAGTGTACTAGCTGGTTGTTGTGAGAGGGTGCATTCAGCTCCAGGGAATTTCTTTGAAGACTCTTTCAATGTGTTGGTCCATTTCATATGGATGATTTATGAGTGTACCTGTCTACACTGCACTGAGTATTGAGCAGTTTTTAACCAAAAACAGTGTGATGCCCATGGCCCACCTTCCCTATTCACCCAATCTTAACTGAGCAGCAGTTTTTGTTTGCCTGTATGAAAATAGTTCTCTAAAGGAAAAGTTTTGCAAATGTGGAAGAAGTGAAGCAAAAAATGGCAGAAGCACTAACAGGCATCAAAAATGAAAAGTTCAAAAACATCTCGATAGGTGTATTGCATCAAATGGAGAGTACTTTGTAGGTGACTGAAGTTTAAACATGTAAGAATAAATACACAATTTTTAAAAAAATAAATTCCTTCTTTTCATTCCCACTCCTATATTATTAAATGAAACACACTTCCATACAGTTCTTGAATATTCAGAGGTCATCATAAAAACATGCAGAGGTCACTGTAAAAGCATCTCTAACACACTCAGCCTGGGTTACCTGCCTTCTATCTCATGTTCTCCCAGGACTCTGTACATCCTGTCTCCTTATGGTGACTTACAATCGTCATTTCACCCATCTGCCTGTAGTCGTTTCAACTGCTAAGTTTGTGATGATGTGCTATTGGCATGGCACAGCAGAGCTAGGTAGTCTACTCAGATTCCTCAATGGGCTGCCATCCAGGTGTCAGCCAAAGTAGGCGTCACATCTGAGGGCTCAGCAGGGGAAAGGTCTGCCTCCAAAATGGTGATTGACAGAATTTTTTTCTTTGGGAGCTGCTGAAATGAAGGCCTCAGTTTCTTGCTGGCTGGTGTCCAAAAGCTACCCACAACTCCTTACCACAGGAGTCTTCCCAACATTCCCCTTATTTTATCAAAGTATGCAAGCTGAGAAAAAATGGAGTTGATCAGGGAGGTAGACGTCACAGTCCTGTATAACTTAATAATGAAAATCATACCGTTTTTACATTACAGTGTTCATGGATTAGGAGCAAGTCACAAGAACCACACACACACACTCCAGAGGGACTATTACACCAAGGCATATGTAGCAGGTGACAGGGACTCTTGGGGCCAACCTGATGTGGCCACTGCTCTGCTAAAGGGCCAGCAGCTGGTACCATGAGAGCATCCTCTTTCACTGGCAGCCTTTGAGAAATCTTAGAAAACAGGAGAAGTGTCTGCAGCAAACACTAAATGTCTTTCTAGTTGCAAAGGGAAGATGGATCCTGAAAACCATATGCTGTCAGGTGTGATATTGATATCTAGAAATGGTTTCAGATAATGTTGAAATGCAAGCTTTATGAGACCTTTTTAAAGGAGAAGTGGGGAGCCTGGTAACCTGGTATGACTTCACTGAGGAAGAAATTGACCCATTCTCCCTGACTAACAAAGTTCCTAGGCTGCCGCATCATGAAGAAAGGAAGAAATAGTGTCTCTGCACTTTAACAAGGCATTTAGTGCAAACCACAGGTAAATGTGCAGGGGATATTAGACAAATTTCTGACAGGTTGAATGATGTGCTCAAGGGTATTCACATCAAGTGTGGGAATTTTCTTGTTACCTGACACAGAACATAGCCCTACTTTTACAATAAAAATATATAGCTTATACTCATCACATTTATACTTGTAATGAACACTTAAATATATGCAATAATAGAATCTAGTAGAATTCTGACCTTGACCAGCCAGAGGGACGGACGGGTTGAAAATAAATTACAGTGTTACATCCTGTGGCAGGCTGCAAAGGAAGCAGGGCAAGCAAAATAGTAACATTAAACAAAGCAACACTCAGGGGTTCTATCTAGCACAAGTTTCTTATTAGTTTGGGGTGTAATTTCACTGATTTGGTTTCCTGAACTGCACCAACAGAGGCTATCACAATGTGAGGGCACGTGAGAAAGAGGGATTGCCCCTCTGGCGAAGTCATCAAAGCTGTGGGCAGGAGCAGGAGCTGTTAGGAAAGTGGGAGTTCACAAGGCTGAAGGGAGTAGGAGGGGACTTCAGTGGTCTGTCCCAGCAGGAGGCATTGCTAAAACAAAGGCACCACTTCAAGATTCATCCTGGAGTTCAGACAATTATTTTCTTGTCAAAAAGACTCAAAGAAGCCACAGAAAATCAGAGGTTGGAATGAGGTTCGGATACAGGGAGATATGTAATGAAATTAAGGGTTGGGCTTCTTAAGGAATGTTGTTACATGTGTGCTGGATACCAGGAGTGGAGCTTAGTTTAGGAAATTCTGAATAGTGCGTTTTTGATGGCATTTTTGACCAAGTGAAGGGTGAGGGACTTAACTAAGGTCTTGTAGTAGAATTAGTGTTTAGAAATGACTACCATAATAACTATTTTTCATTTTGTGTAAGTCAGCTGTGATTATCAAGGACAACATGACATGTTGAATTTCTTTTTTGTTTTTTGTTTGTTTTTTTAACTTACGAGTCTATGGTGAGCAATGCTGGAGAGAAAATCCATAACCAGCAATGGGTGTGACATTTCTGTGTTCCCTCCCTGGAGCTGTGCCTGCAAGGACTTGAAAGAGATACAAAAAGTTAATGAAATGATTTGTTTTCACAGCAGAATTCTGGGCAGCTACCATCAGCCCCGCCTTGCTTGTGGTTGGTAGAAATAAAAAATGCTGGAGCCTGGCCTTGTACTAGGTTTGCAGTCAGCAGAAGGAAGGAAAGACAGAGTCAGCTTCCCCAGGACTATAAGCAGTAATGGACCTCAAACACAGTCGTTCTGTGAAACTGAATGATGGGCATTTCATGCCAGTGCTTGCATTTGGCACTCTTGCTTCTGATGATGTAAGTCAAACTTAGGGGACCAGGGGACAAACTACCCTACCAGGGCCTAGTACATGAGGGGTCATTTGGAAGGACTGATGTGGCCTCTGCTTCACCACCTCTGACTTTGTACTAAGTGGGATGATGAGCTGCTGGCTCTGGGAAGTCAGAGGTGGGAATTCCGAGGATGAGTTACCTCTATGGTTATTACTGTTGTTATTGTTTGAGTTACTTAGTGTATATGCTCACCATGTATTGTAAGTACTTTACCTGCATTCTCTTCTTTAATTCCTCCACAACTGGCCCAGGTAAGTGCTATGACTCTTCTTATTTCTTACTTGTTTAAAATCTAACCTCGGCTGATCTTGCTGGACCTGTCTGCTTCTCAGTCAGAGTCACTGTGCTCTTGGTTAGGACTCCTTATGGGTAGTGGGCCCAGGAGGAAAGGACAGCTAACGTGACTGCATGTGGCAGCTTTGCTGAAGGTTTGTGGGGCTGGAAGTATTTGCCAGAGAATGTGTGTCACTGAAACTCTTGTCAGCAAAGGAGCCACTATTGTTCCAAGCATAAGGCACTTAGAGAGGATACCTGAAGAGGCATAAGTAACAGAGTCAGAACTGGGCTTCTCAGTTGTATTATTTGCTGATCTGCATGGCTGACTACAATGTTTTCCAAGTGTCAAACTCTGGTCACGGTGCGGAAGGGGCAGCTTTGGGGTGGCCTGGAAGGGATGCCCCAGTGAGTGACAGAGGCCCTCCATTCCACAGAGCCATGAATGAAATGTCAATAGCTGACAGCTTTCAGACAGGCCCAGTTTGTTTGCAGTGACATGATTATCCGTGTGACCACTGTCACAGCTTAAGCTCAGGGCATGTCTTACATACATTACATCTAACTTTTATCATTGGGTTGTCCAAAAAGTTCATTATTTTCCCTAAGATGGCTCTAGTAGCCCTTCATTATCTTTAACTTCATTGGAAATAATTTTGTTAGATTGTATTGTGACAATCTCTTTGTTACATTGTATTTGTGACAATGTATTTGTTAGATGGTATTTTAATGCCAGCTGCCATATCAGTTTGCATTAAAAAACTTATCAAAATTGGTGAATTTTTGTGTAGCCATTTTAATATTGAAGATGAAAGGAAACAAGCAACTTTTTGGCATATGAGGCTTTATCTATTCAAGAAAGGTAAAAAGATAACTGAAATGCAAAAAATCATTTCTACAGTGTATGGGGAAGGTTCTGTGAATGATTCAAAGTATCAAAAGTGGTTTACAAAGTTTCTTGGTGGAGATTCCTCACTGGATGATACTTTATCATTGGGTAGAGCAGTCGAAGTTGATAGTGATCAAATCAAGACATTAATTGAGAGCAATCAATATTATACCATGTAGAGGATAGTTTACATACTCAAAATATACAAATCAATAAAATTATTGGTAAAATGAAAAAATGCAACTTCTATTTAATGGAAAAAACTAAATGGGCTTTTTGGCCAAACCAATACATTTGTTAAAGGCAGAGAATAGGGGAAAAAAAATCTCATAATCTTCTCTGAAGAATAAAAAAAACATGTACATCTGCTTAGCACAGTATAAAAGGTGCAAAGTGAAATGGAGACTTCTTCTGCATCCTAACCAGGGTTCTGTTCTGAATGCAACTCCCCCAACTTCACCCGAAGTTGTTGTGCATCACAGGAGGAACAGGGAGCCTGGTCCAGCTCCTGTGCCTGTGACTTCTTTTGTACAGTCAGGTGTGTGTTCTGGGAAACACCCCAACTCAGTGTCTCAGACTCAGTCGTGAAGGCATGGAGCACTGCAACTCTGAGGCAGGCTGTGTGAACGTGCCCACGCTGCCCCCAGGCAGAGCCTGTGTGCTGAGGGAGGAGCAGCCATTCCTTGGGCACCACCTGCTCTTGCTGTGGGTTTTCCTGGGAGTGGCTCAGGTGTGCTGTCCTCTCAGTCCTTTCATAGAAGTTCTGGTGCTGAGCAGGGTCAGACTCATGTACCCACCTGTTTGTGAAACCACTATGTTGATTTTAGCTGTCTCACAGGCTGGGATAAATATTAGAATTTATTTTTTAATGTTTGGCTTGGTGGGAAGAAAGGAACAATAAATTGTTTGATTTTACGGGTGTAGCTATCAAGATAATCGGGGTAGGGAGGGTAATTATTAATTAAATTAATTAACCAATTCCACAATGAAGAATAAACTTCTTCTCAATATTAAAATATCACTAGCAGTAGAGAAAGCCTGCACAGAAAATAGTTCTGCTCTCTGGAGATTTGACTGCTAGGTAAAGTCCTTGAAGCACAATGAGCAACTACCTAACAATACTAGATATTACATGACTAAATGCCAAGGGAAGTTGAAATGTTTGGAAAGAGGGAGGCTTGTGTAAAGTGGGGGCTTCTGGGAAAGCTCCAAGGAGGAGCTGAGCTGAGCTGAGATTAAGCAGGCTTGACGTCGGAAATAGATGTTCTGGTGAGCAGTGGTGTGTTGCCACCCTTCAAGGCCAGGCAGGTTCACGGTATTCAAGCAGTTGGAAAAATATTCACGGAGGCATTGGGATGTCTGGCATGTCTCTTTATTCATGGGTGGGTAAGCCATGCACACTGCAAGCTGCAAGTCTTTCTACATGTCACATGTCATGGCCCTTGCTCCCCGCATGGCACCCATCGTGTCACCTGTCCCCTTGCATATCTCTCATCATCATCACCCCCAACAGGGAGTCCCTTCCTGTTTTAAATAGTAGAGGGTATCAAAGCCAGCAAGATGCCCAAATATTACATAATATAACATAATTCCATATATGCGAGCCCTCTTCATGTTATGGGAACAGTTTATTGGACCCAGTCTCAAGGCTATGAGAATGCTAGTTATCAGGCCCCTCCACGTCTATGGGAACACTGCTTCCTTTAGCTACCCAGACAGCTGGGTAAGGAAGCCAGATTGCCTCCACTTACTTACCCTACAAGTGGCTTCTGAATGTTCTGAACTTTCTGGCTTCTTTCAAGTAGCACAGGCACGCTTCTATTTCAGTCCCTTCACAGAAGCTGTGATGCTGACCCAGGGGCAGCCCCACGCAGCCCCTGGGCCCTGGGGGTGAAACAGAAGGCATGGAGGACTGAGGATGGAGGACAAAACGTTGCCTGAAGTAGAGAGGATGGACTTCAGGCAGAGGAGCCCTCATGTTTCCTATGGGAAAGGGGAATTAATTTAAAGACCCCTTTTAAAAGTTGGAATGAGATTTAGAAATTGTTCATGAGTTTTTCATTAAATCATCTATCTATATATCTAGACAATGACAACCAAAACAAAACCAAGATTTAAAATTCCCTGGTGATCCAGTTGGGTCCCAGGCCATTATAATATTCCTTGTCCCCACTGCCAGCCCTTCTAGACCCCAGCCACACTCAGGCAGTACTTCTGGGGCCTGGATCGCTTGCCTCATGGGGTAATCACTGACAGGCCTGAGCACCTGGTCAATGCCCTCGCTCAGCGGTAATTGCTAACATTGTTCATTCAGGGCTGTTCCCAGGCATGGAAGCACCCAGAGCTGCCCTAGTGATTGCCAGAACTCCAGACATGCCCCTCCCTGCCACCAGCATAGAGAGGACACTCTATCTTCTTCTGAAAAGCAGGATCAGTCATTCAGTCACCACTGTCCACACAGTAATCGCCATATAAACCCAGGATTGACAGGCAGGGACCCGGAATGACTAGGGGGAAGCCATGGCTTGGGTTAGGTGGAGCCCGTCCTGTGTCACCTGGTAAAGGTTTCTGTCACTGGGAACCAGCTACTTTGGTCAGGCAGGTCCTAAAGTTGCGCACACAGGCACCATAAACTCCTAGGTGGGAAAGGGAGGGTAGGAGCAGAGTGTGCCAGGTGCTGTCTCATTCCTGGGCACGTTGAACAGATTCTCTACTGAATGGCTTGATTTTCTATGTTGCATGTGAAGACCTTTCCACTAGTTCATTCAGACAAGGGGTAGAGTTCATAAACTCTAATTTATAAGTTTATAGAGTTTATAATCTCCAGTTGATGAATCTGGAGTTTAGTGCATGCCTCCGGGGTACAGGTTTGTCCCTGAGGCTGTTTGTTACTCAAGCAGGGGAAGAGGAGACACGGAGAGACAGCTGGAGAAACTACTCTTAAGGAAATAAATTACGTCTCTCTGAGTCGGGCTAATTGCCAACCCTCCTTACTTATATTTTGTAGGTTCCTAAGAGCAAGGCTGCTGAGGCCACCAAAATGGCAATTGATGTAGGTTTCCGTCACATCGACGCGGCATACGTCTATCAAAACGAGAAGGAGGTTGGCCAGGCCATTCGAGACAAAATCGCGGATGGCACTGTGAAGAGAGAGGACATATTCTACACCACCAAGGTGCTGTGTGTGGGGTGACGAGAGGCCGCTGTCAGAGTGGATACATTATTTTGGAAAAACAAGAGACAAAAAAAGCAAAAAGCTCTGGTCTTAGTTGAATAATTCATTGACCTCCTAACATTGTAGAGGCCCATCTAGAAAAACAGAACACAGGAAAGGACTGCACTGCTCTGGAATGTGTTAGGGGTGGGGTACAGGTTCCCATCCTCTGTGAACAGGGTCCCATTCACAGGTAAAACTATAGTAAGATATTCACCTTCTTCATCTGCTGTGTGGGATGACTGAGCCACTACAGGGTGGGCCCACTCCTTTCATTCTTCAGCAGATTCCCTCAGGACATATCCAAGTGAGGTGGACATATTATCCCGAGAGGAGAGTCTGACTAGGAAATACTGTTTTCAAGTCAGCACTGAAATTTGTAAAAATTTTCTTAGGTGGAAAATCCTGCTTCCAATGTAAAGAGAGCCATGGGCTCTATCAATGGTCCAATGGTGTCCACAGCAATGATGACTTGTTTTCAGAGCGTGAACTCCTCAGCAGCCCTGGGTCCAGGCATTTGTTATATAGGGCAGTGTGCTCCATTTCCCCTTGCCCGACATGTCTTGACTGTCCTTTCAGAGATGACTTTTCTAATCCTTGAAACCTGTTGTTTGCTTTTCCTGGCCCATCTAAGTTTTACTTGCAGTTTTCTTACAGTCACTCAAGTAAACCTCAGTAATCTGTGAAGAAGCTCATATATATTAAGTAACATAAATTTAGCCCCCAAATTCTTATTTTTACACCAGCACACATGTTTGTTACCACATCTTAGTCTCTTAACTATGATGTTCAATTTTGGCTCCCAGAAGTGTGACATCATAAGACATTTTTCAATTTCCTTTTGTTACTGCAGCTTTGGGCTACTTTCCTTCGACCAGAACTGGTTCGACCAGCCCTGGAAAGATCACTGAAGAATCTTCAACTGGACTATGTAGATCTCTTCATCATTCATATTCCAACAGCAATGAAGGTGAGCTTTTGTCTTCCTTGACATGCCCAAGAGTATTTCACTGCTGCTGTTGCCCCTCCAGTATCTCATTCCAGCTAGGCTTTTTGGGTTCTCACCGAGAGAGGTAGATTTGAGTGGGGTGGCTAGAACTGCTAAATGAACTCTCCTTCATAATTACATTACCTCACTTTAACTAAGTCAAGATTTTTTATCCTCATCCCAGAGTCTTGAGAAGGATGGCAATGCAATGATCTCACTGTCTCCACCTCAAATCACTGAGGTCACTGCGATCTGTGTCTAAGTAATGAGCCCTTGTCTGTGGTTCCTGAGTCATGAGGCCCTCAATAAAGCTGAGCTACAAAAGATAGTGGAGACACAATGGGACATCCACACCTGGTAGTGGGAGGGTCCCTTGAATATGGACCCTGAGCCCAATGCAGACAGAGGCACCCTGGGGTGGTTCATGTTGCACAACTGGGCTCCTTTGGGCTTTGCTGGTCCAGCTTCTCATTGCAGTGGACATTCACTGAGCACATCTGGTGTTCTCACTCTTTGATGGGTTATCATAAACTGAACTAAAGCACAGTCTTAATAGTAAAGGGAAACCCTATCGTACACCCAGCCTGTCCTTGTGAAACAACATGAATCACAGCTGTAGGTAAATTATTCTTAGTGAAGTACTTTTGGTCATTTGGTGACAGGAAGGTTGAGGTAATTGAGGGAGAGGTCCTGTGCTTCATTCTGGGATGGGATTCTGATTTTCTCCCCCAAAACCTTCTCTCACACATATCACACACACACACAGGCACGCTGCTCGCAAAACAGCACATTGAAGTTTGCATAAACAAGGTGGTCAGGCATCAGGAAGGCCATTCTTGAAAAAATTTTTTCTTCCCTCTCCCTGTATTCCAGCCTGGAGAGGACCTTATACCAAAGGATGTCAGTGGGAAAGTTATTTTAGATACAGTGGACTTACGTGACACGTGGGAGGTGAGTTCTGCTACTGCCCCCCCCAACACACTGTCACAGGAGGACATCCCCACACAGGCGCAGAAGAAACAGGCTCTGACCCCATCTGTCTCTGCCCTCAGACATGTCACCAAACTCCTCTGTACCTTGGAGTTTAGGGCTGTAAAGCAAGGGACTGAAATGGAATCACAGGTGTGGTCTATTTTTAATGTAAACTTCTGTGATTCTAGTGGGGGTTTCCTTGCCCACTGATCAGGTAGAGCTTGGGGCCTGAAAAGAGTCATCATAAGAAGCAAACTCCAGGGGAGTGAGACCTCTGCTCCAGGACAGATAAACACAGCAGGGTTGGAGGAAGCTGCTGTGAGCTTAGCAGGACCACAGTGAAGCCTACCCTTCTGTAATTCATTCCATACACTCCTTTCAGCCATCTAGGACAGAGGAAGCAGAAAACCTTCAACTAGTGGAAAACCTCAAAGGTCCTCTTTGACCCTGACTCTGATATGACAACATTTGTTAAAGAACTATTGTTATGCACTAGGCAGGAAAACAGGCATCATTGGAGGGGGTAGGGAGGTGAGGGGAGTTTAAAAGCATCTTAATGTCTAATTACTGCTCTGGATATGTGTGTCACAGACCCAAAGACACAAGGGATAAAGTACTTTAGGAAGTAATATATCTAAATGATAAAACTGTTTCATTGAGCCAAATTGTTATTTATGTTCAGATGCTTAGTTTCCCTAAAGTTCCCTGTCCAATGAGAGGGCTGAACTACACTACAGGTTTGCCACACGTGCCCTTCCTCCCCAGGCCCTGGAGAAGTGTAAGGATGCAGGTTTAACCAAGTCCATTGGGGTGTCCAATTTCAATCACAAACTGCTGGAGATGATCCTGAACAAGCCAGGGCTCAAGTACAAGCCTGTCTGCAACCAGGTGAGGCCATGTCCATGGTTACTTCTTTACTTCTGCCCTTCATACCCTCTTTCTTGAGTAAAAGTCCCAAGGTTTTGGGCTTCATGCCAACTAGTTATATACCTGATCAACCCTTTATTGTGATAAGAAATTCCAGAGAAAAAACAGGTTGAATGAAGTGGAAAGATCATGACTTTTGTTATGCAAGAGGTAGGTTTGAGGTCCCCAGGAGACATCCATGTGGAGATGCTGAGTTGGAGGGTGGCAGTGTTGGTCTGGAGCTCAAGTGGTGGTCAAGGTTGGAGGTACATATCATGGAGTCATTGATGTCAGGGTGGCAATTAAACTGACAGGAACTGATTCCCTCTCCTAGGGAAGTTCATGGAATGACCACAAAGAGGGCATGAAATTCAATATTTAAGGATCAGGCAAAAGGTACTGGTTAGGGGACTGAGTAGGAGTGGGCAAACATGGAGGGAGAAAATGAGGAGCGTGTGGTGTCAGGGAATCAAAGAAGATACTTGAAAAGGTTCCTGTGACCCATGGGTGGATCCTGCTGGGAGCAGCCAGTCCAACAAGGGATGGAAAAGGCATGGGGTTTTATGACACAAAGTTCATAGGAAACCTCACAGGTGCAGTACTGAGGGGTGAGGGGAAAAAGCCAGAGAAAACAGATATTGGAAAGTGAGGAGGTAGATGAATCATAACTAAGAGATATAATTTTTTTAAATAACACTGTTGCTAATCTAATGTTCAATCACTATGATATTGTAAAATTGAGTATCCCTTTTGTAAAATACTCTGAAAATTATGCAAAAACCATTCAAATATTTATACTCTTCATCTTAGTTATTAACTTCTAGGATTCTATTGGTAGAAAATAATTCATAATATGGTAAAATATGACCCTGGCTCCTTTCCTCCTCTCTCCTTCTTTCTCCTTTTATTTCATTCTCTCTCTCTCTTTTTCTCTCTCTCAACTTATTGTGAGAGAAACTAGGCCTGTATTCCTTTAAAACTTTTCTGACAATTGGTTTTACTGATTGATCCCTGTGATACTCTTTGATATCTTGCTGTTTTGTTCTTCTTGTAAATTGGATGTTATATCTAAAACTTGATCACATATATGTAATTGTGAATTCATGAATTCAACCAATGTACTCACTTTCTTAATGATGATTGAATTGTCATCATTAATCAGAAGATGTCTCTTTAGATGAACTTGCATCCTCTGACATCCCTCAGCATGCTTCCTATCTCCTTTACTAGAATACAAGATGTTCTAGGCTCAGTTTGTAGCTCTTTGGGCCAGGAGTCGAGTCAGTTATTTTTCTGGGGAATCCTGGTTTCTTTCCACAAGGAATGACATGTAGAGGTCACCACCAGGATATAACAGTCTTTAATAATTTTAAACACTACTAAAAATTAAGAAAGTTGTTTTTTGACTTCTGAAAGTCAATAGAATTTTAATGTAGTTCAGAAGGTACATGAGAAAATGACCAATATGGAAAATGTGCACATATTAATGTAGTATTAGGTAATTCTTCAAAGGCTTCTCAAATTGACATGGTATTGGCTCATATATTCTGATACTTTCTGGTCTTGGAATTCACAGGTGGAATGTCACCCGTACCTCAACCAGAGCAAACTGCTGGAGTTCTGCAAGTCCAAGGACATTGTTCTTGTTGCTTACAGTGCCCTGGGGTCCCAAAGAGACCCTACCTGGTAATGAGAGTATCAGAGTTAACCTATGTCAGCTACTGTGTTGGTGATGAAACACTTTTTTAAAATTCAGATTTAACATTTTATTATGGAAAACTTCAAATGTAAAAAATGCAAACACAACAGTGTAGTGAGCTCTCATGTACCTTCACTGAATTTCCAAGTCATCAACATTCTTTCATTCTTGTTTCACACATACATCCATCTTCCCCAAACTACATTCCAAGTACTATTTTTAAAAGAGATTGTGTGATAAAATTTATATGGCTTGCCATGCATTAATCATAACAGTACAATGATGACAAATAGATGTACTGCATAACACACTTCTCTTGATGATCTGGGGAATTTGGGAGAAAGGGACACTACACTATAGATTTCTAGTCCTACAGCCTTCAAACCCTCCTTTTCTGGTTTTCTTTTCAGGGTGGAAAAGGATAGCCCCATTCTCTTGGAGGATCCAATTATGAATGCCATTGCCAAGAAACACAGCAGAAATCCAGGGCAAGTGGCCCTGCGCTACCAAGTGCAGAGAGGGGTGGTGGTCCTGGCCAAGAGCTTCAATGAGAAGAGAATCAAAGAGAACTTCCAGGTATAGGCTGCACACCGAATTTCCAGAGTGAGGAAATGGTGCTCTCTGGACTGTGAGACCCTAAATGCAGGGACTGTCTCTGGGCCATGTTTGAGCATGTTTTCCCCAGAAGAAGTCCTGGCAGATAGAAAGCTACATAAAAGTTTATAGACGGACAAACTAAAACATGAATGAATAAATGTTTCCCCTAAACTCTCCTTCATATATCTTCTGGTCCCTTGGGTCAGTCAGTGATCTTCAACTTGTTTTGCTGTGAACCTCATGAGAGACTATGTAAACTCTATGACATTTTATGAGGACAGCTAACAATTTCATGATAAGTTTACTATTTGCAAACTATTTACTATGCTCTATATACTATTTAGAGCATAGTATATTTGTCATGTATTTGCTCCCAAACCTTGAAGCTATAGGTTTAGTTCATTCAATTTATGGAAATGTGTAATAAGCAAATTTAAATCTCATTGTTAAACCAATCAGAAAGAAATCCCACATTAACTTTAAGGTCAACCCAACATGTTAATATACAGGGATAGGCAAAGGTAGGTTTACAGTCATTGGTATAGAAAATAATACAACAGTTAATAAATAATAATGCAACAATAAACTGTGTTTCACATACTCACAACTGTATTGTAATTTTGCTGCACCCTCATATTCCCATGACAACCAAATCAGTCCTAGAGTATATTTTTAAGATGAATGAATGGTTACTAGATAGATAATAGATAGATAAATAGATAGATATAGATACAGGCATTGAGTTTTCAATGAAATTGTCTTCTGGATAAAACAATGAGCTTCCTGTTTTCATACTTCTTAACCACGATCTCTCTGCCTTGTTATTAATTCACTCTCCACTAGGGGACAGTCAGTTTGTATCATCAAACAAAAACAAATCTGGACTTAAAAGATCTTTTATTCAAAAGGGAAAACTCTCTGAATATTGGATCTGTAAGTGTCTCAATGACTGATCAGAAAGATTGTTCTTTTATAAGGCAGTAAACATTGGTGAGTAGGTGTGTTACTGAATAATTGATCAGAAAATGCTTTTTTTGAGGTCAACAGCTCCTCAAAGAGGCCGTTTGTTCTTCTTTCCAAAGTTTGCTTTAGTTCACACAGTTAGGTCACATGTAAGGAGTGTGTGTGGTGGTTGTGATGGGGAACAGACTGAAGTTTGGTCCAAACAGCAGGTATTTTGTAAACACCGTTTTCTGTAAAGTGGAACTTAGGAGGAGAGGGAGTGGGAATGGAGAAGTGGAAAACCCAGGAGGAGTGTTCTCAGGGCAGGAGATAGGAAGTGGTGACAGGGGACACCCTCCCTAGTTCTCTCCTTGTCTCAGTCCAGCCAGAAAGTCCTCAAGTTGCCCATTGGAAGCCAGCTGCTTTGGGGGAGAGTAATGTGATTCTTTCTCTTCTTTTAGATTTTTGACTTTGAACTGACTCCAGAAGACATTAAAGCAATTGATGGCCTCAACAGAAATTTCCGTTTTTTTCAACTACTAATGTAAGTGACTTGTAGATTGTGTTTTCCAGAATGTTTTCTATAGCATGTACATTAGCAGAAGAACTCACCCTCCTTATATCTGGGAGACAGGTTTGATTTCTGGCGTAGAAAGAAAACATGAGTTTCCCAGAGACCTCAGAGATAGGTGTACTCCAGGCCCCGTATCTGACCCAACAAAAATATGAGTGGGGTCTGGAACAGACCATAAATTAAATGGTCAAAGTTTGCATCATGGTGAATTCATGACTCTATACCCTAATTCCTGTGCCTGGTTTATGTCCACTCAGCTCTGACTTACCCATTTGACACAGGAGGCACAGTGCCTTGGCCTACTATACCATTAGGGATGGTAACCTAAAAATAAAAGGCCATTTAAAGGAAGAGGCAACAAACATTTATTGAATCAATAAGAATAGCTATTTGGGCATCATTAGTTCAGGCAGAAGCCCAAACAATGTTCTGACTAGGAGATAAAGGCAATGGGTATTTATGAGAAAGGGAAGGGGAACAACTATTACATGCACAGATGTCCATTCTAACTAATGATTTTAATTTTCAGCCTAGTAGCCCTCAGTCCAGTACTTCTGATTGCTTCTTGTTATCCTTGCAAGCAGTTCCCTGGGACACAATCCTGTTTAGACCCTCTCCAAAGAATATTTTGCCCTTTCAAACATTAAAAAAGTTTGAGGGATGAGAAATGCATGTCAGTTAGTTCCTCTGCTAGGCAACCCTGGCTCCATATGAAAGGGGCTCTGTTCATACTGTTGTTTACAGGAGCCTATGAAAATATTTCACCTTTCATTCTTTTTGAAATCAGGAGAAAACATGGCTATGCTCATAATGAACATGTAATAATGACTGCACCCTGGACCCTATTCATTTTTGTCCTAACACAATTGTGAAATGTAACATGAACAGTTTCTTCATGGAGGAGAGGGCCCATGAAGGCAAGTGTGCGTATATGTGGGAACATCACAATGGAGAGCTGCTTCTACCTCTTCCTCAGAGTCTGTAGCATTTCTTCACAACTGGGCATTTTTCCCCCAAGACACTGTCCATTTCTTCCAAATTTATCATTTTATTGGCATTTTATCCTTATCACAAACCCCATTTCCTTAGTCATGTAATGTCACTAAACTGAATTACAAATGGATCACAAAGTTATTTGACCCTTGTCCCTCATGTGTCCACTGTGGCGTACACTAGCATAAGATCCTGTGATTTCTCTTGTTTCTCAAGTCAAGATGTGCCCAGGGTCACCTCTGTCCATTAGGAGAGTAGCCCCTGAAGCCTCTTCCTCCTGGACTTTGACTATTCACAAACATAGAAGCCTGTTGTTCAGTTCCTGCAGGAGGGTCTCGAGATTGAAGGGAAGGAAGACTCACTAAATTGAGAGGAGTTTGTGAAGGAGTTAGAGATAAGGTATTAAAACTTTAGCTCTAGAGTTAAGATTTAGTTTCAAAAGAAAGATCTCAAAACTCTCCTGTTTAACTCTGTTTAAAGCTGCATTGTGTTGCTGAGAAAAGACATTATAAATGAAAAGGTTGTGGGAAGTAACTTTTCTGCATCCAAGGCTTTTAAGTGTAAGTCTGTGATCTTCATCAGGACAGTGGCAATACTTGCACCTGTTCCAGGCCCCTTGAAAAGTCCAGCTCCTGGCACACAAAATTTCTTAAAATGCACTCTTCAATGCAATTAAACTGAAAGAGACAAATTTTAAAAAGCAGATGAGAGCCTGGGAAAAAAGGAGAATAATGGCAACACTGATTACTGTATAAGAAATGTTCTTATAAATTGTATGAAAACACTTTGACTGGTGTGGATCAGTTGGATGGGCATTGTCCCACAAAGCCAAGGGTCATCAGTTCGACTCACAGGTTGGGCATATGGCCTGGTTGCAGTTTACAGCTGGGGACATACAAGATATAACTCATTGATGTTTGTCTCAGTCATTGATGTTTCTCTCCCTCTAACCTCCCACCCTTCCCCTTTCTCTAAAAGCTTAATAAATAAATTTTAAGAAAATAAATTAAAAAATTGTATGAAAGCTGTAATTACATTTGGCAGGCATGGTAATGCAGTCATACATATTGTCTTCTCAAGAAAGAAGGAAGTTCTTTAACAGAGAGACCCTGACCTGTTGAATGAATTTGTGAAACAAAACAAAACAAAACAAAACAAAAAAAACCGCCCCCCCCCCCCCGCCCACCCCCAATCCTTATGTGAACATTGTCATGAGTGCAGGGACAAAAATGACATGTGGAACAAAATAACTACTGCATTTCATAGTTCTCACATATAACAGCAAACTGTAATCTAAAGCAAACTAGCTTTTTCTTGGCTTTTCTACTGCATATGAATCTACTGTGGGAACTGAGTGTATGGACCAGGAGCTACATGTCTTTATGTTGATGTAGAAGGAAGGGCATGGTGGGAAATTGAGAATTTTTAGCCCATTCTGACTGTGTCCACAGACAAACTCTGTTTTTGAAAGCTTGGGACTGAGTTAGTAAATGAATATCCCTCCTTCTCTTTCAGTGTTGTTGATCACCCTTATTATCCATTTTCTGAAGAATATTGACCATCAGCTATCTAACATGAGTTGTAGCAGAATCTCCTGCTTCTAGGGGTGTGAAGAAGATTTCTGCACTTGGAGGTGATTAAAAGCAGTTCTGTAGATTCAGGCTACCTGCCTGTCTTCTTTAAAACTTTTTTTTTTAATTTTAGGAAACAATAAAAACATTAGAAATAAGAATGTTTGTTTTTCCTGATAATTAAAATAATACATACAAATTAACAGAAAACTTGGACAATAAAAGAGAAAGGAAAGAGAATAAAGATGTCCTGTTCTTAGCCTATTTAAAAATCCTGAGAATTTGGGTGCATTTTCCTTCATGATTTTCCTGTACAAATGGTGAGTGTGCTTATTTACAAAAATGAAATAATCTTCAACTTACAGGTTATATACTTAAGATAACTATTTTTCCAAGCAATCAAGTGTTAATTTAAAATTCCAGTATTATATTTCACTGTTGTAAGGCAGTATATCTTATCCATTATTGAAATAATCAATCATCTGCCCAAGTTTTGGCACTGTGAATACTTTATGTACATTTTCCCATTAATTCATTTACTCATTCAGCAAATCTTCATTGGATGTCATTCATGTGCCAGACATTGTTTTATCCATAAGTAAAATAGACAAGAATTGAATTCAACTAATAAATGTCTAGAGTTTATGTTCTAGTGATGGAAGAAGACTATGAAGAAAATAAGGAGTGTTTAGCTATTAGACAAAGAGAGTGCTTATTGGCAGTCTCTAACATTTCTGTACACCTGATAAGCAGACACTATTTTTCAGATGTTTATACAACCTTGGAATAGAAAGACAATGCCTCCCCTCAGAGGAAGGAAGGCCCGTTTACTGTTCAGTAAAGTAGAGAAAGAATTTCACTCCAGACAAAGTATGGGATGCATAGTGTTCAGCTCTCTTGGATCCCTAGGAGGCAGGAGATAGAATAAAGAATCCTGAGACACTGCAACTGTCATGAGTCAGCATCTTGATTTCTGAGAATTGCCTTCTGACACTGGATAGTAATTAGCATTGCGGTTTTCTCCCCAGGTGGGCAATCAAGGAAGATTGTGGGAAATTGCATGTGTAGAAGCTTAAGAACTCTATAAAGCCTGAAACTGTTCAATACAAAAGAATAATTCCTGGCCACACATGGCCTGCTCCTATGTCTTGGGAAGTGTACTTTCTGGAATAAAATTCCTGCTTGCTTTGCTTCACACTATCTGTGTGGTCAGCTCAGTTGTTTGTGACTGCCAAGAACCTGGAGTCCGTCTCTATCTGTAGCACCTAGACTCAGACTTTCTCCTATAACTCAATGTACTGCATGTTCACCAGGTGGAAGTGGGGACTCAAGGAACTAGCACTACTAACTCTATTGTGGGAAGTATTTTCACAATATACGTACATCAAGCCATCATGTGAACTTAAGCTCACACAGTGTTATTTTTTCAATTATATCTCAACAATACTGGAAAACAAGTGCTGTTACTTGGCTAAACCTCTTGTTGTGAGAGATAACCTATCTTTTTCCACCAGATCTGTGAAATCATGGCAAGCTCATTGACTAGCTTATGAATCAGGTCAAAATCTTATGTCTTTCATGATTCTTGACAGTCATGTGAGGAAAATAAAGCAGAGGGGGAGAATGGCAGTGGTAGGACAAGTGTTAGATGCTATTACAAGATGGTTTGAAAAGGTCACTGTGAAAATGACCCCTGGGCAAATTTAAGGCAAGAGAGTGAACTACATGGCTATGCACACACAGTAGGAGAGTATTCCTGAACATTCATTGGATCTGCTAAGGCAAGAAGGAAGTGTTCCTACAGCACTGAAGTGACAGCAAGTAGGTGAATGTGGGTGGAATTCAGTGGGGAAAGGAGGTAGAAGGAGAAGAGAAGGTCCACAGAGTCAATGGGGGTGGAGGGCTTTGTCATGTGAGTTTTGAATGGACTTTTCTTGAGAGAGGACTGGAGAATGATATTGCAAATGATAAGCAGAGTAGCTACATGAGCTGATTGGTTTTTGAAGGGTCACTCAAGGTGTTATGCTACTTCTTACAACTGCATCTGCCATGAAATCCTAACCTTGTCACCAAACTAAGAGTGCCTCACTGACCTTTGAGCATCAAAGCCCAATTAAATACACAGAGGAGATTGCAGCCAAGAAAGGAGACGTTTATTAATGACTGAAATGGTGCCGTGCCAGGAGTCATAGGTGAGCTCATGCTCAAAGACCTGGACCCAGATGGCTTCTAGGGGGTGTGTTATATAAGGGGAGATGGTTAATTATGGTGAAGCTAGAGTGTGGTCTCTTAATTGGTCCTGATGTCAGTCTGCCATACAGTTGCTCTGTCTGGTTTTTCAAGGATGTGTTTGGAGGGGTAGTTGGACTTTCAGTTGAAACACAGCTGAGTCCTAGATGCTATCTCTAGTTTGACTGAAACTCTGTCTCTGTGGTCAACAGACTTGAGGCTTTGTTCTGAAGATTATTTGATGGTGACCAGAACCTCAATGTCCTGGGGGTTTAAAGATTAAGGGAGTGGATGTTCAAGGGAGAGGGAGGTGGGTGTCATACTGCCGGATGAGGCCAATTTGACTCAAAAGGAAAGAACAGAGAAAACATCATATTAAAGACATGAAGTTTCTGTGCCATTAACACTGGGTGAGACCTCTTGGCTTTTCTACTTCTTTTTAAAATTTTTTTAATCTTTTAATTTTTAAAAAAGATTTTATTTATTTATTTTTAAAGAGCGAAGGGAGGGAGAGAGAGAGAGAGAGAGAAACATCAATGTTTGGTTGCTGGGGTTCATGGCCTGCAACCCAGGCATCTACCCTGACTGGGAATGGAACCTGCAACACTTTAGTTCTCAGCCGGTGCTCAATCCACTGAGCTACGCCAGCCAGGGCACTTTTCTACTTCTTAAACTGTGCTTGTACCAATCATATGGGACAAATGTCTCTACAACCAAAATAACTGCCCTGCTTTTATATATGTGGACCCTTTAACCTCAAACTGAGACCACACCTACCCTAGGTTCTAACTCATGTGCTCTGTAGTAAAGCCTATGGATCACTATATTCTAAATGTTCACCAAGCAGTTCTGAGTATGACCACAACTGGAAACTTCTAATCAAGATTGCCATGTGAAAGCAGAGGTGTGGCAGCATGAGAGATCCCCTGGGTCTCTCCCCTTGAAGTTTCAACAGTTCGAATAGCTGTAATTCAACAAAGGATTCCCCACTAAATACACAAACATGTTTGAGAGATCCGCGCATTGAGACATCTGAAGATGGGCAAGTAGGAACAAACTGGGGAGGTGGGAGCAGAGGAGAGCTGGGCCAGGCCAAAGAGGCAGCCCAAAGCCTAGAGTTATTGCTGGGAGCTCACTGCAGGGCTTAGCTGGGCAGGGGAGGAATCATGTTCCTGCTGGCACTCCTTTAGGCAGGAGGAAGGAGGAGCAGGGAGATTCAGAGAGCATTCAAGCTTGAGTGGCCATATGAGCTGCAGCTGAGCACAGTGGCCTGGGCAGGGGTGAAGCAGTGAGGTGAGGCCAATCATTTCTGGCAGTCATGAACCATCCAGACAGAGGAACGAAGCCACAGAGTCTGGCTGTTTCCTCTCACTCCTCCGGAGCTAGTAGCAGGCCCTAAAGATGCTGTAGCAGTGAGTATTGTGTTGCAGAGCACATTGTCTGCAAAGCAGAGAACTGGTACTACAGAAAGAGGTTTTCCCTGAGTGACAGGCACACTGCCACTAATCCCAGGGTTGGGTAGAGAAACAGAGGGGATGCCTCACAGGTCTGCCAATCAACATTCCTGGGAGAGCAAAGCAACAACAAAAGTGGCCAAGTTCCCCTAGCTCACTCCAACCCTACACATCACAGATGCACTGCCAGGCAGCATGTGCCTGCAGGGGACAGCACTGGGATGGCACAAAGATGCCATATGATTTCACTTATATGTGCAATTTAATGAACAAAACAAACAAAGAAACAAAGAAACAAAATAGAAACAGAAACTGAAAACAGACTGACAGCTGAGATGGAAGGTGGTAGGAGAACAGGGTACAAAAGGTGAAGAAATTAAGCAAAAACAAACACAAAAAGAAAACACCAAAAAACTCATAGACACAGACAACAGAGTGGTGATCACCAGAGGAAAGTGGGTGGGGAAGAGGGAGAAGGGGGTAAATGGGGGATAAGTGGTGATGGAAGGAAGCATGGCTGGGGGTGGTAAACACACAATACAATATACAGGTGACATATTATAAAGTTGTACACCTGAAACCTACATATTTTATTAGCCAGTATCACCACAGCAAATTAAGTAAAATTGAAAAAATTTTAAAAAGATATATAGAGACAAATGAGAATGACAATACAACATCTCACAACTGTAGGGATGCAGCTAAAGCAGTAATAAAGGAGAATTTTATATCATCACAGGCCAATCTCAAGATACAAGGAAAAGTTCAAGTAAACGATCTAAGCAGAAGAAAGGAAATCATGAAAATTAGAGCAGAATTGAATGGAATAGGTAACAAAAGAATATATAAAATATTAATGCAGCAAAGCACTGGTATCTGAAAGGATTAGTGAAATTTACAAACCCCTGTTTAGACTTACAAAGGAAACAAGAGAAAAGTCTCAAGTAAACAAAATAAGCAGTGGAAGAGAAGTTACCACAGACATCACAGATGTATCTGTGGATCATGCTAGGGTACTATGGAAGACTACATGCCACCAAATTCAATACCTCGAAGAAATAGATAAGTTCCTAAAAACATATATCTTTTTTAGATTGAATCACGTGGAAAATCTAAACAGACTGATCAACAGTGAGGAAATGGAAACAAACATCAGAAACCTCCCAAAATGTAAAAGTCCAGTTCCAGGTGGCTTCCCTAGTGAATTGTACCAAACATTTGAGCAAGATTTGATATTTGTCTTTCTCAAACTCTTCCAAATAATTGAAGAAGAGGCAATACTTCTTAATACATTTTATGAGGCCAAGATAACCCTGATACCAAAATCTGGCACAGATAACTCTAAAACAAACAAACAAATGAACAAACAAAAACTGTGAACCAATATCTCTGATGAATACTGATGAAAAACTCCAAAACAAAATACTAGCAAATCAACTACAAGGATACATTAAAAAATAATACATCACTGTCGAATAGGGTTCATACCAGGGCCACAAGGACGGGTTCAGCAGGTGCAAAAAAACTCAACACACCCATTAACAAAACAAAGGATAAAAATCATATGATCCTATCAATAGGTACAGGAAAAGCATTTGATAATATATGACATCCATTTATAATTAAAACTCTCAATAAAAAGGGTATAGAGGGAAAGTACCTCAACAAAATAAAGACCATATATGAGAAACCCTCAGCTAATATAATACTAATTATTGAAAAACTGAAAGTTTTTCCTCTAAGATCAGGAACAAGAGAGGAATGTCCACTCTCACTGTTCTTATTCAACATAGTACTGAAAGTCCTAGCTAGAGCAAATCAGGCAAGAGAAAAAAACAGAAAATACATTCAAAATGGGAATGAAGAAGTGAAAGTGTCACTTTTTGCAGATGACATGACTCTTTATATAGAAAACCTTAAGGACGCTACCAAAAAACTATTAGAAAAAGTAAACAAATACAGTAAGCAGCAGAATACAAAACTGATGAACAAAAATCCCCTATACAAAAATTAATTCAGATTGGACCAAAGAACTAAACATAAGACCTGAAACAATAAATTACATAGAAGAAAACATAGGTACAAAACTTATGAACCTTGGTCTTCGGGAAGATTCTATGAGTTTGGCCCTACAGTCAAGGGAAGTAAAGGCACAAATAAATGGGTGGGAATGAACGAATTTTGAATATATTCAAAATATATAAAGGTCTTACACAGCTCAACATGAAACAAACCAACAGTCCAATAAAAAAAATGGGCAGATACACTGGCTGGGGACCTCAGAGGTTGGAGTGTTGTCTCATGTGCCAAAGGTTGCAGGTTCCATTCCCCGTCAGAGTACTACCTAGGGGTCGGGTTTGATCCCTGTCTGGGATGCATGCAGAAGGCAACCAATGGATGTTTCTGCCTCACCTCACTCAATGTTGCTCTCTCTCTTTCTCTCTATCTAAAAACAAACAAACAAAAAAACATATACTCAGCTGAGGATTAAAAAATGGGCAGAGTAGCTAAATAGAAACTTCTCCCATGGAGACATAGAAATGGCCAACAGATACATTAAAAGATGCTCAACTTTACTAGCTATTAGGGAAATGCAATTTAAAACTATAATGCGATACCACCTCAAACCTATTAGAATGGCTGTTATCAATGTGATAGGTAATAACAAGTGTTAGAGAGGTTGTGGGGAAAAAGGAACCCTCATTCTCTGCTGGTGGCGCTACAAACTGCTACAGCCACTATGTAAATCAGTTTGCAGGTTCCTCCAAAATTAAGAATAGAGCTCTGGTTGGTGTGGCTCAGTGGACTGAGCACCATCCTGTGAAACAGAGTCACCAGTTTGATTCCCAGTCAGGGCACGTGCCTGGGTTGGGGGCCAGGTCCCCAGTAAGGGGCCCATGAGAAGCAAACACACATTGATGTTTCTCTTCCTCTCTTTCTCCCTCCCTTTCCCTCTCTCTAAAAATAAAATAAATAACATCTTCAAAAAAAATAAAGTTACCATATGACCCAGCAACACCTATACTTATTCACAAAGACATACATTCATTGCAGAAATAATTATGGTGGCCAAGACATGGAAACAACTGAAATGTCCTTCACTAGATGATTGGATAAAGAAGATGTGGTACATACATACAATGAATTACACCTCAGCCATAAGAAAAGATAAAATACTGCCATTTGCAATAACATGGGTGGATCTTGAGAATATTATGCTAAGTGAAGTCAGTCAGAAAAGGTTAAGAGCCATATGATTTCACTCATATGTGGGATACAAAACTGAAGACAACAAATGAACAAACAGGAAAAACAAACAGAATCTCATAGACACAGACAACAACATGATGGTTACCAGAGGAAAGGGGGGTAGGTGATAGGGGAGGGTAAATGGGATCAAATATATGGTGACAGAACAGGATTTGACTTGGGTGGTGGGCACACAGTGCAATATGGAGATTATGCATCATATAAATGTACACCTGAAACCTATGTAATCTTATTTACCCATATCATGCAATACATTTAATTTAAAAATGGGGAAAAGGTACGTCATTTTGCTCTCACAATGATCTCAGTGATCAAGAGTTTGCCTTCTCAACACCCATTTTGCTCCAAGCTAAGGATACTCATGCGGTCCTTATTTAATTGTCTTTAACATGTAATGGCCTTGGACGACTATGACCCAAACTTGAGCAATGGCATGTGAGAGGAACTTTGCTGGGGCTTCTAAGACAGTTTGCATTACACTTAATTTCTTTCTAGGAAGAAATTTTTTCACTAGGTGACTCCTCTCCTGCAACCGGCTATATCCTGCTGTGATGTGATGTCTGAAATTGCTGCTCTGTCTTCACAGAACACAAGGGTGATGCCTAAAGAGAGAAGAAGGGAGAGCCAGGGAGTATCAGAGAAGGTCTGGGCCTTCTGTGAATACACCCAGGGCTGGTCCTTCCTCAGGACTTCTTGTCATGGAGGCAGCACGTTTCTGTGGGGTTAAAGCCAGTTTGACAGAACTTGCCTTGATCTGGTGTGTCCTAATTGAAGCAGCCACCAAAGTTAATTTTTTCCTTATAACTCCCCAGTACTTTGCAGGTAGCCTGCATTTCAGAGTCTGTGAATATTGCTGAGTCATCCTCTGAGCCTCAGCTGGTGGAGTCTAAGGATTTGATGATAGTATTGGGTGATACTAAAATTTTAAAAATGATGCAGAAGAGGCAGTGATCCCTAAAGACCCTCAGCTTTCTCCTTCACTCTTCTTGAGAACACATTTGGGACACAAGTTGATCTTCAAACAGAGTTCACTCCATGACTCAATAGTGAATGTAGTGAATTTTACATAAAACTTCCTGTGTTATGAAGCCATCAAACACCATAATTAAAACCTCATTAATATCTCCTTAAACATTTCTGCGTTTCCCCCCAAGTTCCTCCCAGGGCAACAACAGTGCCTCATATCTTCTCTTTATACCCCACTCCCTTTCCTGTCCCTCCTCCCACACAGCTGCTACCACCTGTCCATTTTCCAAAGCTATGCAGGTCTGACCTTTGGCCCACACAGCCCCTCATCACCCCTGCTCCCCACCCATTCACACAGAAGCTGACCGTTATCCCACTCTGACCACAGAGAGTTCATGACATAAAACAGGTCACTTCCTAGGGACAAATCCTGTTGGCAACATTTTTTGAACCATGCCAATGTACACTTCACTGAGCAAGTAAGTACTTGCTATTCTCCATACACTGACCATTCTCTTCTAGAGACTGAGGGAGGAGAGAATAAAAGCAATGATTTTCTTGTGGCACATGAGCATGGATATGTATTACTCAAGGAAGACCTTTCCTCTCCCTCTCTCTCCTCCCTGGTTTGTCACTCCTGCCACCCTACTTCCTTATGTTCCTCTACTCCTGCTACAGGACTGGAAATCCTGAGGTCTCTGGACATGCAGTTTTCTTGTTCAGCCTGGCTGTGTACAACTGAGGAAAGCTTGAATCCCCACCAACAGTGTTAACCTAGATAGGTCATACATAAACCACTATTGACAAGACTGCTTCTCTAGAGAACTGTGGGAGGCAGGGGCACCACTTAGAAACAGAGCTAGGCAGTCCTGGTCTGCTCACCCTGCCTTTCCCAATCTTGCCCATGGAATCCACACTGAAGTTGCTTGCCCACAGTTCTGCTCTCTGCCTCATGTGACCAGCCCCAGTGTGTCTGCTGAATGGCCATGTATGGCATGTTGCATTGTCCCCAGCAAACTGTGACTATGAACAAGCTATCAGCTTCCCAACTCTATCTCTCTCTTGATCTGTGCCTGGTCTTATCATACTTCACTCAAAGTCATACAGGTAAAACACTGGCAACCACAGGCCACATGACCTAGAAACCTAAGTGTCTCTTTTGAGACAGAAGAGAGCAGTGAATGATGAGAGAGCTAACCGGCAGGAGGTGGCTGGTGAAGCCTTGTTTCCTCAAAGAGCTGTCAGGGAATTACATGGCAAGGGCCCGACCACACACCTCAGCTCTCAGTCTCATAAAGTCATGGACTTGTATGAGAGCCACGTGCAAGCAGATTAGCCTAAGCCCACCACGTTTCAGGAAACCATCAGGACTCTGGTCTGGCCCCTGAACTGAGAATGTTGGCCAGCACAGTGATCCTCAACAGGGAGCTGACATTCCGTTCCCCTGCAGTCAGGTTTGCGGGACACGATAACACTGAAGCTAGAATCCAGTGGAACCTCGGTTCTCGAACTTAACTATTTCTGGAAAACTGAGCGAGAAGCAATGTGTCTGAAAACCGAATTTCCTTGGTCGCCTGAGAGACACGTGGCTGGCTAATCATACAGGTATCAGCCTGAAAGTGTTGTCAGGTCAAGATTTGAGAACCAAAATTTTGTTTGACAACCAAGACAGTTCTTGAATGTCTCCCATTTTGAACAATTAGGTTCCCAACCAAGTTGTTCACAGAGAAAATGTCTCGGTTGTCAAATGACACTTTGGTTCTCAACTCCACAATGCTTTCATGCTGAAACCTGCATGATGAGTCCTGTGTCTCTCAGGCACCAAAGGAGAGGATGCGCCAACAGCAGTGTGGTTCAGCTTCAAGAAAAATCTCTTCTTGAACACTCTTTGGGAACAAAGCACTTTGATAATCAAGGTTCTACTTGCAGGCTAATTTGTGATACGTCTACTTAGTTTCCCAGAGTCTTTCAAAGCCTGGGCAATCCAGCCACCCACCAAGCCAAGCCTCCACAACCTGTTGTCATAGATAAGGGGGGAAGAGAAAAGGAAGGAGGTTGTGAGGCTTTAGCAGATCAGGATGAATAATTCACTGTTGAAATGACTTATTTTTCTCCCTGTTCATGTGCTTGTTTCACATCATGCCATCCAATTTTTAATGTTATAAATGATAGCTTTACTGTATTCATATTAGACAGTCAATATTCTCCAGCTGGATATGTTGTCTGGGTAAATTGTGAATTTCCAAATGAGTCTCAAACGTGTTTCTGAAAGATAGGGAAAAGACCAAGTTTTCCCTTCTTGAAAAGAGGGGATGTTTGCCATGAGGACTCTCAGAGGTGATCTTGTTTTCTTTTTCTAATGTTTAAACTTGTTCCAATCATTTCTGCTTTGATTATAATACATAATGTGGTCTATGACTTTAATTGTGTCTATAAGACAGGGTTTTACAAACAAACGTGCCCTGAGAATCAACACCGACTTCTTTTGCCAGTTTCCCAATGCAAATAGTGAAAGGCAGGTCAGCATATAAAAGCTGTCCCATTGTCTTCTCTGCCTTTACCTGCACTCTTCATGTTCACAGCTGGACATGAGCTAGGCGGCCACTTCACATGTGCAAAGTCTTCCTGATGTCAGGCTTCTCCCTCTTCCAATCGCGCCCAGGACTCAGCTGCAAATTATAATGCACCTCTCTTGGTCTTCGAAGGGGTGTTCTGAGTGCTATATCATTTACTGTCTCTGTAAGTTGTTATGACTTAATTTAATTTTTTGTATGTCAAGAAAAATGATATATTTATACATTTAAATAAATACTTAAATAATTATATACATGCTTTCTGGTTGAAATTTTCCTTTTTGGCTTGTGTTTCCCATAAAGTCTCTTCACTTTATTCTTTTCCACAACTCTTCATAATAAGGAATGTTAGGTTAATATAGGCTTTCTCCATTTAGTTTATGCTCATATACGTATTATGTGGAAAATATTTGTTGTGGTTTAAAACTGGATCCTGATACAGTAGAACACCCTCCAACCCACCCTTATCTTTGGTTTTGATTTCTGAGGTTTTAGCCACTAGTGATCAACCATGGCCCAAATATACTAAGTAAAAATTTCCAGAAAGAAACGGTTTCTAAATTTTCAACTGCACACCCTTGTGAGTAGTGTGATGAACTCTTGTGTGGTACTGCTCCATCCTGCCCAGGATGTGAATCATCCCAGCGTGTCCACCTCACTTCACCATGTGGGCACTGTAGCATCTCACATCACCATGAGAAGGGCCACTACAGTGTCATATGATATTTTGTGATAGGTGAGAACACATTCACATAGCTTGTATTACAGTATATTGTTATAATTATTCTATTTTATTTTTAGTTATTGTTAACCTTAGTTATTGTTATTAACCTCTGACTGTGCCCAATTTATAAATTAAACTTTATCGTACATGTGTATGTATGGGAAAAACCATAGTATATTTCCAGTTCAGCACTACTTGAGGTTTCAGGCATTCAGTATGGGTCTTTGATCCATTCCCCCATGAATAAGGGGGATGACTGTACAGACTTTCCTATGTTCACCACATGGAGAATTTTCCAAGTGCACTAGTGTAGTGAATACTACATGGAGTGAATGCACCGTGATTATTGAGTGACTTTCCCATGTGTGACTGTTTGCTCGTGTCCCAGGGTTGGTGCTAACTATCCTTATGTAAAATAGCCTTATACATGTACTGTTACAGAGAAACTTATTTCTGTGGGATTGAGGTTTATGAGTTAAGAGTATATGAACTTTTATTTTCAATGGCTGTTTCCAAATTGAATTTCAAATTCAGTTTCCCACATCTAGCTGAATATAGAAGATTGCTTTCTTATCTATACTCTTACCCACAAGAGATAATGTGACTCTTTTATATTTTTGCCATCAGGTGGCTAGAAACTGAAATCTCTGTATTGCTCTAATATGCTTTCCCCTAACTATGAGTGAGTCTAAACACCAGGTGCTGTGCTGTGGTCATTGGAACTGTTCTTCTGGGTGATGTCTTCCTGTAATTGTTGTCAAACTTTATAATTTATTTGTGTCTTTCTTATTAACTTCAAAAGCTCTCTTAGGTTGTAATATCAGCTTCTTTTCACTTGGTTTATAAATATTTGATAGATTTATCATTTGCTTACTAACTCTACTAGTTTATATAGTTAAATATGTTAATAATTCTTTCATAGAGTTTGATTTTCCTGGTCTCCTCTCACACAAGATTTTGCATGGTTGCTTCTTGTATTTTTCGTTCTTTTTTTTTATACTTTATACCATTTATGTACTTGGAATTTACTTACATATGTGGTGTAAGAGGGGAAACCAATGATATTTTCTTTGAGGTAGATAACCATTTGTTCCAATATCATGTATGAAATAATTAATTATTTTTTCTGAATTACATTATCCTGTAATCTTATCTTAAATTTCCATATAAATAAAAACTAATGTTGTATTTTGTATTCTATTCCACTGGTATTTCTGTGTGACCTTATACAGGTACTATTGTTTAGATTATATTGGCTTTGAAATAATTTCTGAGGACCAGTAAAGAAAGTTTCCTTCATAGTTATTTTTTTCATAATTTTTCTCTCTGGCATTGATTTATTTATATACACTTGAAAGTATTTGTATCTAATTGTTAAAATCTTCTTGGAATTTTAAATGAAATTTCTTGAATGTATGCTTTATTTTATGAGAGTTTAAATTTTAATGAACTGTCTTACTATTTATAAAATTTACATACATTTTTACTTATTCAGGTAATATTTTATGTCTTCAATGATATTTTATATTTATTTTCCCCTGTAGAAGCTGTTTATAACCTGATATTAATACCAGAGAAAAATTATTCACATATGTTTATCTGCCCTAACATAATGAAAATAATGAGAAAGTAAACCTATTTTATTTTTGTCCATCTTTTTAAAATGAAATATATACATTTCAACTACTTTTTTACAAGCTACATCTTAATTGTTTTTTCAGTACAGTTATGAACTCAAGGCTTTCCCCAGACTCAAGTTGTTCTAAATGGTAAGGTAGCATTATCTGTTTTCCAATTGCCATGGCTTGTCTGATGGAATTCCCTCAGTAGCTGCCTTTGTTTTCTCAGAGTTGTTCTGGAAACCCTTGTAAGCAGGCCTTGGTTTCTGGCAACAATATTTAGGGCTGTCTTGAATTTCCTGATGCAAGATAAAAATATTTAGTCTGCAAGAAGATGGATGCCTCTTTTTTCATTATTTCATATTTAACATTTATTTATTAAGGCCTGACTATTAGTACTATCATGAGAAAAAAAAAGAAACTGGGTGTTTTCAAAATGATTTTTAAAACCATGAAATCTTCAAAAACGAAACAGACTTTTGTCAAACCCAGTACACAAGCCATGGTGTGACTTTTGCCCTCCCCCAAGGGGGCTTGGTCCTGGCTCAAAGTTCTCAGAAGCAGTTTTAAATTCAGTGTGACAGGGAGGGAAGCAGTTCTAGGTAGTGGGGTCAAGAGCAGACATCCAAGGGAGAGAACAGGGAGAGGTCTGAACAGAAGTCAGGAGCAAGCTGCCTGAGAAGACGGCATTTTAGGAGCCTAAGAACCAGAGGCTGGGCTCTTGCTGGGAAGTTCACTGAGGCCAACTGTGCAATGAAGTCTACAAATCCAGGTAATTTTAAAATAATTGTAATGTGTTTCTTCAAAAGTAATACTCTTTCATTTAGAAATCTTAAAACTTGCCTTACAGGTAAGAGAACAAAATCAGAATGAAACAAATAGCATGAAAGTTGTCAACATTTTGGACTTTCATCCTCCTTGTATGCATAGTTTACATAGTTAAATCTACTTCATGCACATCTCTGTACTTGATACTTCAGTGTGATGTAGCAGTGTATTAATTTCCCATTTCATTATAATACTGCATAAACATCATTTGTATGCATTATTTATACTATGTGTACTTTATCATGTTATAATAAGCTACCCATTCATTGTAACTGACATACTGAATTGTGGTGATTTTTCAGTCCTGGGTCATGGAACAGCTCTCCAGCTTTCTCTATTACTAACAATGTTGCAAAAACATCTTTGCACATATCTTTTTTTGACTAGCTAATTTACTTAGGCTAGAAGGCCATAAACTGAATATTTTGTGTATTAAAGCTATGCTCTATTGTGAAGCTCTTATCTCATATTTCCAAGCCCATTTCTCCAAGGGCTGTGCCCCCAGGGTGTGTACTCTCATGGACAGAGCATAGAAGTTCCTTTCTCATTGGCTGGGGCAGCACGGGACACCACATTAAAAAATGCTAGATAGATTGATGAAGGTGATACTTCATTTTTAATGTATATTTACTTTGCACAGAAACATAATCTTTACTGAGGTATAAGTGGCATAAAACACTTCTTAGTTCAAGTGTACAGCATAGTGATTAAATATTTGTGTATATTGTGAAGAGAGCCCCACAAGAAGTCTAGTTAACATACATTTAAGGTGTGTTTCATATATGCAAGTGAGGT